>NC_138132.1:29610147-32010147 GCF_964188305.1 Podarcis bocagei
GATTGCCAAATGTGCCACGTGGCCCCTAAAAATCAGGGACTCCAAGTACTATATATTTAAAGCCACATCATATCACTTTAAACCTTTGTGATTTCCCCCAAAGAATTCTGGTTACTATAGTTTATTTGCGTAAGAAAGCAAAGAGCACCTAAGTGGATCAGTCCAATGGCCTATCTAGTCTAGTATTCTATTCTCACAGGTGACTCTGGGATTAAGCATAACAAGACTTATGAGGAGACCCCTGGTCTCCTCACAGAGCTATAATTCTCAGAGTGGTTTAACAGTTAATGCATAAACTTTTGCTATTGCTATCTAATAACAGGTGTGTGTGTGTTTCCTCAGTAGCAGGAAAAATATACCATGTGTCCACATTGGGTCCACATTGTACTCTCTTTTCGCAGAAGTCATTTTGAAGGTACCTGCAAATTTTACCACATAACTTTCTTTCTAGGAGGGCTAGAGACTAATGTCTTTTTTAAAATTAAAGCTCAGAGTCTGGGGAACTTGCCCAGCAGCTCCAGTGTAATCCTTCAAGGGCACTGGGTTGGTGACCTCAGTGCTAGGTGTTACAGATATCAGGTTACACACCTGGGATTCTGGACTAAAGAAGCAATGACGTCATTTTTTATAATGTACAGTCTAAATAATGTCTTAATTAAATCTAAATAAAGTCTATAATGTAATACTAAAGACTACTAATTTATTTATATCCATTTCGCAGCTGCTAAGTGTTATTTTCATCCCGAATTTAAGACAATTGTCTTTCCACTTGCTGCAGTTCTTATGCTTCCTCTTGCCTGAGCCCTGTTGATGCAAGAGTGATGGGAACACATGCACAGTTAAGTCTGAGTGTTTTGTGTTCACTGCAACAGTTTAACACATGGGCTATTTTAAAACCCGTTACTTGCATTCAAGCGTAAACAGTTTATTAAAAGTATTAGCCTCAGATGTTCTAATTAAAACAGAAAATGCATCTTCCAAACAGAACTTGAGACACACAATAAAACCAACATGCCAAAGACAAAAAAACCTATTTAAATCCAGTGAGTTAAATGGGAGTTTCATTTTACAGATTTGGAGACTGTGTTGTCTAAGAAGTATTTTGAGTAATTTCTGAGATAATTCACCTGAATAATTTATCTTGGTTTTAACATATCTAGGTGGGGCTTATTGTCTGTTTGGTTGTAAGTTGCTTTGGGTTATTATGGGCAAGAGAAAGCAAATAACTAATTAACTAACTGAATGAATGAATGGGTGAATTAGTATGTGTCTTCTTCAACAGGGATGGGTAAATTCATCAATTTTCAGTTCTCTCAGTTTCTCATTTTTTCCAAGCAAGTTCTTTACATTTTTCACATCATTTTCCATTTTCTTTTCTAATGTTCTCATAAAAATACACCAGCATTTTAGTCTGAATTTTTCAATACATAAAAATGTCTCTATGCAATTTTGTATTTTTGTCTATTATTTTCATGAACATTTGATGTTATTGTTTCTGACAGGAATTCCCTCCCCTTATAAGTGTCCATCATGGAAATCCGAAGCTTTTCCCACCACAGGGAAGAGGAGCAAAAGGAGGAGAGGCACAGAAATCTACAAATGAGCTCTAGAACAAGGAAGGCAAAGTTCAGGACCAGGTTAGCCAAGGAATGAATGAAATGACAAAACCCAGTGCTCTGAAGTGTTTTATATATATATATATAGAGAGAGAGAGAGAGAGAGAGAGTGCGTGTGTGTGTGTGTGTGTGTGTGTGTGTGTGTGTGCGCGCACACACACAGTAACAGTGAATGCCAGAATTTCAGATAATGTAAACCTTTTGTGATAAATTTTGTGAATTCACGAAAACTAAGAGCGAAGCTTTGGGAGATTCACAAAACTCATTAGGGATTGCTAGCATTCCCATGAGAATGTCACTAAAGTTTGGATATTCAGCATATCATATGAGTGGAGTTGCCATTTGTAATGCCAGGAATCTGAATTTAAGATTGGACAAATGGGAAACAGGGAGAGACTGAAATTGACAGATCACCCATCCCTAACTGAGTATAGTGCTGTTGTATTTAGAAACAGGCTGGGGGTTTTTGGCACCTCTAGTCCATGTGAAACATTTTTGTTCTTGAACTTGTCCCGTTACATATCTCCCTCGCTGCACCTTGTAGTACTTCTTTGGTATTCATGAAATCTTTCATTTCTATCTGCTTTCTCAACCTTGGGGGTAACAGTGAAGAAGAAGAGGGCTTCACACGTCTGGATTTGTCCATAGCATCTGCACTTGCATTGACATCGGAAAAATCATGGTAGGTCCAGTAGCTTACTAGAGCAAACTTTTCCAAAATTCTAAAGCATAATGAGTTCAGTTAGGGTCAGTTATCTTAGTGATGGAACCGTGTACATTTGCACTTAAAATCTGTCTGCTGCGTGAATGTGAACTGATATCACCAGCAAACCTTTGGACGCATTAATTTTCTGGAGCCATACCTGCGAGCATAAGAAGATAGTCATGTGATGCCCTCCAGATGTGGTTCAGCTCTAACAAATCCCTGGTTATTGGCCATGCTGACTAATGTGCGTTGAGAGTTCAAACGTATCTGGAGGGTACCATATTGGCTACCCGCCATCTAGAGCCCTGCTCATAGGTTAAGAACATAAGAAGAGCCTACTGGACCAGGCCAATGGCCCATTTAGTCCAGCCTCCCCTTCTCACAGCGGCTAACCAAATGCTTGTGGGAAACTGGCAAGCAGAACATGAGCACAAGAGCCAACTCCGCTCCTGTGGCTTCCAGCAACTGGTATTTAGAAGCATTAGTGCCTCTGACTGTAGAAGCAGAGAGAATGAAAAAGGATAAAGATTGCTAGTTCGGGCAAAACCTGTGTGGGAATGTTCAGGGGCCCCCAAGAGGATATATATTGTTTATTAGTATCCTTCCTAACTTGCACTAGCAAGTGTTAGAATTCCTGCTCCATGATTGCAGTCATGGGATTGTTGTCTATCACATGATGGTGTATGTTTTGACTCCACAGAGTGGGAAGTGACGGAGACAGGATGTTTGTGTTACTGTGTTCCGTGAAGAGGGACTATTGTCCTTTGTTCTTTCTCTTTGCTGTCTGATGCTAGAGAGAGAGGGAGCCATGTTACAGTGCTCCGTGTGTGTTTATATGGAAATAAAGTAGATTAGCCAAAATGAGGTCTGTTACGCAAGCTGAGAAGACTCTGCGGATCCCTAAGTGTGCCAATGTCTGTTGGCATCGGTCGCTGTGATGTTCGGGCAGAAGAAAGCTTTTGAAGCTCCCGGATGATCAACCAGGAGGGAGAGAACATGCCAGTCGGGCATGTGTCTCTGCCAGGGTCCTACTCGAGTGTAGGACGAACTCCTGACAGCAAGTTCCTTTATTTAGCAGAGTGCATTCCCCTCTACACAGCAGAAAACTAGTTGAAAACTCATGTGAGTTTCTTAAGTGATTCAGTCTGGCTTGTCCAGATTGAAATGTGTTCTAATATTTTCCTGATAAGACCCTTTGAATCCCTCCTAAAAGAATAAAGCAGTAAAAAGAAAGTTTACTCACTATCAGGCAAAGCAAAATGTGATCCCTGAAGGCAGGCTTTAGGCTTAAAGTTACAAACGTATAAAAGAGGTGTACCCCATAAGGGAGATGACCTGAGGGACTGCTTGGCTGGCAGCCAGCAGTTCATTCCAGGAAGTTCGCAGGACGAAAGGAAGATGGAAGAGGAGAGAGTGGCAGCATGCCTTGTCCTTTTACCAGGTCTGGAAAGGTCACCCCCACCCACTAGTCACATGCAAGGAAGGATGCTCCAGGCCAGGAGGAACAGGAAGTTTCGCCTGGCTGGACCAAACATTCCTTTGCATGTCCACTCTAGGAAAACAAGGAATGTTGTACTTGACTGCTCTCAGTGGATTACATCCCACAACCTGAACCCTGTGAGAGGACATGGAAAGCTGGATGCTATATATTTAATGCTTTCTGTCCCCAGGGAAACGAAAATGAGGCAGAAGACTACTGTTTTGGAGCTAGAGAAAAGAGGACAGAAGAGAGTTCGTTTTGGGAACGAAATGGAGAAACTGGAGAAAACGGTCATTTGGAACTGCCGGGCCTTGCGTGTGAGAGCTGACAAAAAGGCTCTGCGGAGGAAGGTAAGGGGAGGAGCAGCTTAAAGTGGGTTGTTTGAGAGTCAAGAGCCAGCAGCATCCACAGAGGCAAAGTTCATTGGGCGGATACAAACTTTCAGTGATACTTTTGCATAGCATTTCAACTCACATCCATCCACCAGCTTGGGGCCAGTCTGGAAGCTTGCAAATTGTACTATGAAGATCAGCCTCAAGGCTGCAGCTTTGCGGAGGAGGAATGTCTGGCTCTGCGCATGTGTGGATACTTTTCCATTGCTTTCTGGCAGTGATTTCTGCCCGAGCAACAGATTAAAGTTATGTATGTTAGATGGGACAAGAAAGGGTCGGCGCTGCGTGGTTTGCGAAAAGAGAGCCTGACTGTTGTATGTAGATACTCTGTTGTTATAGCAAGTGGGTTAACAACCAGCAGGTAAAATAACCAAGCCAGGAAGGAATCTCAGTGTTCATTGACACCTCCTGGTTAGTTCTGAGTCCTGAAGCCCCTTCAGCCCCATATGCACTATACATTTAAAGCAGTTTCATCTCACTTTAAACAGTCATGGCTTCCCCCAAAGAATATTGGGAACTGTAGTTTAAGGGTGCTGAGAGTTGTTAGGGGACCACCATTACCCCACACAGAGCCCCAGAGAAGGTGGATTTACTGTTAAACCATTCCAACCATTGCAGCTCTGTGAAACAGTACATTATAAGATAAAGGAACGTGTTAGATTTCCAAAATTGTGGACATGCGACTTCCATACAGTGGCCACTTATATATCTCCAGAAAGGATGGGGATGCTCTCCACTAACATTTACTTGGAATAGATCTGCTGAAATTAATGGACCCAAGTTAGCAATGACCATTAATTTCAATAGGTCAACTCTGAGTAGAAGTTAGTTGGATCCAGCCCAGGAGGACAAGTATCTGCATATAAGGATTTATATGTATAGATGCAAATTTCTATGATTTAAATAGAAATACTGTGACAGGTAAGCTGCATGTCAGACATCGTCCTGTAAATCATTTGTTTATATCCCACACTTTTCAGTGGATATACCTTTCCTAGCTACAAAGGTATATATTTGGATTTAGTGCACCGAGGCGGCATCTTACCTGCACAAACTTAAAATTTACAGTATGCTCCTGAATCCCTCCCATGAAAGGCTGACAAATTTAAGCTTCCTGGGAGAGCTGTTCCATGAGATACTTTCACAGGCTTGACGCTCTGTCTGAAGCCTTTGAGAGCTGCTGCCAGTCAGTGTACACGATACTGAGCTAGGTGGTCTAATAGTCTGACTCCATATAAGGCAGCTTCCAGAAAGGGCCTGCCTGATTATTCTGTAGCAGAAAACAGAAGGGTGTTAAGAGTTGCCTGCCCAGTTCCTGCAAGTGTATTTATAGAACACTAAGATAAAAGGTTTTAAAGCTGTTTGTGGTCCTTGTCCTAGGCTGAAGCAAAGGCACAGTTGGAAAAGGAGGTCATGGAGCTGCTTTCTTGCCGGCCGCCCATGTTCTGGATCCCTCTCCGGGCTCACGCAGTCTGGGAAAGAATGAGTGTCAAACTGGAATGTACAGTTCTGGCTTCTCCTCTGCCAGAGGTGACTTGGTGAGTGGGCAGAGATGGAAGAATTCAGTTTCAAGAGTCCCCTGCAATTAGGGCTGCGGGTGTGGAATGTTATTCAGTTTGCATTTAAAGGTGACCCTGCTAAAACCACTCTTTTTGCAGCAATATGCAAAGGGAAACCCCGTCATTCTTTTGGCATTCATACTTCTCTGAAACTTGAAATGAAGTTCTCCGGCCAAGTAAAGTGTATGAAGATGTATCTGCTTGGTTAAAGCGTGCACACAAATGCATTTATTAGTGAAAATGACACAAAATGCATTATATTAGGAGAGATGGCTTGCAAAACAAAATGTTTATTTTAAAAAAACTGCATACAGAAATATGCTTCTTAGGGGAAATTGGCACTAAAATGCTGACAAATTATCATGAGAACTTTCTTCTGTTTCTTAAAAAATCACAGATTGTTGGGGAAATATGGAGCACTGAATTTAAAATTGGCAAAACGATAAACTTAGATAACCAAAATTTACAGATTCATCCATCCCTACCTGAAATCTGGCCTTGCTGCTTCTTTTCATGTCTCTGTGTTTGTTTATTTGCACCTGACTAGGTATAAAAATGGAGTTCGGATTGACCCTCGTCTGGCTCCAGCGGGGAAATATAAGATGAAGAATGAGTTTGGAATGCTGACTTTGGACATCAGCAGGTAACGGACTTGCACGAAAGCAAGGAAAAGCCAGATTGTGATTTATCTTTATTGAAACATCAGGTGCCATTTCTCCTCTGAGCTTTCTGCAGAATGTCTTAATAGTCCAACCCACAGGTATTAAAAATAAGCACACACTTGTATATTAGAAATCGGGGCTTCTGGACTGAAAGCCGTGTGGCACCCCAACACTTTCAAGAGACTGCGACCCTCCCAGCCTCTTTGTCTATCCCTTGATATTCTCCCTAGACCACGCCCCATCCCAAGCCCTGCCCCCTCCCTGGCCCTCCTCTTCACCCTACACAAGTGCCTTTGCCTAGCTGGAATGGGTCCTTGAAGCACAATGATGGCTCTTATTTCCTGGTTGAAGGATGAAGGTGTGTGTATATGTATAGGTGTACATTTCACTTTTGTGTGGTTAGAATACAGCCTAGCCTGCAAAGTTAAGAATCTCCACGTCAATTGCTTCACCCACCTTTGCCTCTGGCCCCAACCACCACTTGAATGTGGCCCCCAGAAGGTTCCCCTCAAGAGATTGCGGCCCTCTGGCTGAAAAAGGCATCCTATTCCTGCCCTTGGACTGGCGCTCATTGCTGTTGAGGCCTCTTGGGGCCCCCTCAGAGCCAGGTGCTTTTAGCTTCCTCTCTTTCTTTCAGGTGCTCCTTGGACGATTCTGCTGAATACAGCGTAGAAGTGAAAAACGCTTATGGCGAAGCCTACTCATTTGCCACAGTGCTCGTCAGGAGTAAGTGGATGTGGGAAAGGGGGAAGAGATTTTCTTTTCTCTCTAAAATGCTTTAGGACTCTCTCAGGAACCTTCCTTGCAGCTTCCGCGTTGCAAAATGTTTGGGGTTTGCACATCATCTTTGTTTCTCATTTGCGAGGAGCTAATATTTTAGCGTGGTAAAAGCTGTGCTTCTGGACTTCCTGCTTATTGACATTAGGCAGGTGGCCATGCTGTATCATTTTAGACTCCTGTGGGAAAACCTGTTTATTTCAGCAACCCTACCTAGGCAATATAATTGAGTTATGCATATTTGTTTTTTAAAGTTTTACTGGTGTTTATGTTTCATAGAAAAATTTATTTTGACCTTGTTCTATTGATAATTTAGTTTTTGTTCTAAATTCTTCCGCTTAGAAGCCACCTTGGCAAGTAAGCAGTATATAAATTAATAAACCATCATCATAATGATAAAACAAAATTTTTGTTCAGGAGCCTGAAGAAGTTCCTTGCAGTAAAAATGGAAATGGAAGACTTTCCATGTGATGCAAAATTACCTTAATCTGCTGTTATAGCAACGACCCATTGTAACAGAAGCAACATATAATTTAATCATCCACAATGTTTACCAGATTGTTTCCCGTGTTTACTTTGGTTCAGGCCCCATCTGTTCCATTATGGATCCCTGTAACCCACTGGGATTTTTCTTTGGTGGTAAATAGGAGATTTTCCTCTACAGCTATGAGGCCAAGACAGTGAGATCTGCGAGTGACCTCTAAGCACATTGTGGATACATAGGGCCTCTCTCTTGGGCAGCGTTCTGGTGCTGTCCAGTTGTTCTGGACTACAGCTCCCATGATCCCTGGGCATTGGCCATGCTGTCTGGAGCTGATGGGAGTTGCAGTCCAAAGTATTTGAAGGGCACCTGGTTGGGGGAAAGTTGCTCTAGATATCTAATGTGAGTTCGCAGACCTGCTGCCTTCCAAGAGTGCCTACCTTCACTTATGCTCTGCCTGTATACTTCAAAATAAACCAAACAATGCAGAACTCTCCAAGGCATTAGCACCCTCTCATCCAAAGGAAACCCACCAGAACTGCTTCTGGAATTCTTCAATGTTGATACGAGCATAGGAAGCTGCCTTATTCCAAGTCAGCCCATGGACCCATCTAGCTCAGGATTGTTGCTGCACAAACTGTTAGCAGCTCTCCAAGGTTTCAGACAGAGACTGGTCTTTCCCAGCCCTACCTAGAGAAACCAGAGATTGAACCTAGTCCTTTTGCATGCAAAACTACTGAGCTATGACCCTGGGGGAAATGGGGAATGTGAACACTGCTTTGGAGGATCTGCTGATCAGCTCCTGGGCATTATTATTTAGAGAACTGAAATACAATTCTATAAACCAGGAACTGGGAACCAATGGCCTTCCAGATGTTGTTGGATTCCAACTCCAGTCATCCCTTACCATTGGTTGTGCTCACTGAGGATGACCAACGACTTCTGAAGGGCCACAGATTGTTCATCCCAGCTATAAGTATATATAATGCCATTCTGACAAAAGAAGAATGGCAGACGAAATTAATGGACTATGCAGAACTGGACAAAATGACAGGAAGGATTTGAAACCTGAGGGACCAAGATTTACAGAAGATTGGAAGAAGTATATGAATTATTTGAAGAGCAACTGTAACCAACAAATTACGCTAGCAGGACTACAAGAAGTTTTGTAAGGAGAAATATATGAAGTGTTACAAAGTAGAAAAAGATAGAGATATTGGTTATGAGTTTGAAATGTAATAGGGAAAATAAGAAAATAAGAAATGCATATTAAGAGATTAGATTGGAAAATTTTCAGACAGGACTGATGGGAGTCAAAAAAATTGAATAAGATGTAAAAGTATGTTTAATTAGTGTTGAAAATGATATGTTAAAACACTAATAAAAATTTATAAAAATAAAATAAAAAATAAGTATATATAATGCCTATCTCATCAATTCCCTTCCTCTCTTTTTTTTGGTAGAATATTATGGAAAGGAGTCTGGATTTGACTCAGAGATATATAAAAGTAAGTACAAAACTTTTCTTCTTTTGTGGTTTTCTCTATATTGGTTTAGCCTGGCATGTCACTTCATAGTACAGTTTGGGGCCATTTTGTTGCCCAAATGATGAGATGGGAATACTGGGGAGAAAGCAGTTGCATAGGTAGCCAGGGGCGGAGGAGGGCACCCATAGGGCGTCACGGGGCTCTGTAGGGCAGCACGGGGTCTGCAGTGTTTTAAGTTGGCTGCTTTGTGTCAGGGGAGTTTGTGGACACCACTGCAGTTCCTCAGGGGGCTCAACAACTTCGATTTCCCCCAAAAACGCTCAACATCTTTGGTCCGCCCCAGGTGCTGGCAGGGGTTGCTATGCCACTGGAAGAATGTCTAAATGGTGACTGGGAAGCAGGTCTATGTCTATTCTGTGGAGAGAGAGAAAGGTTCCTGTTCCAAATAAGCTTTACTCCAGGGGTTGCCAACCTTTCAGGGCCTGTGGGCACATTTGGAATTTTGAGAGAGTGTTGTGAGCACCAGTCACAAAATGGCTTCCACAGCAGACGGCAGGGGCACTGGGTCACGGAGCTAGGGACGGCTGACACTCCTGTGACGCCACCCCATAGCCGGACGCATCTGTTTGGGAAAATATAAAGATTTGGAAAACAAACAGACACATTCTGAATTGAAGAAGCTGGAAAAAACCTGCAGTATGTACAGTCTCTGGTGCAAAAGATCGAACTTCAAAGAGATCCTCATCATGACGTTTGGAATGTGGAGGGGCTTGGTATGTAAAAAAAAACATTCTTTTATCCTTAACATCAACAATCCGTAATGCATGCCAAGTCTCATTAAGAACTTAAATTGCTCTTCAAAAAGTGAGTTCAGATGGACTTTCATATATAATTGGGATCTATTCGCAGCCACTTCTCTTCTAAGACCGGAAATGTCTGTTAAAGACGAAAACAAAGGACAAAAGACAAAATGGAGTCTCCCACCACGTAGTTATTGAATATCTGAAATACTTCCCTGATTAAGAGAAACAGGAGCTAACGGATGGTTGGTTATAAAGACTGGAAACAATATTACATATACAACTGTTTGCAAAAAGATGTTTTTTTGATTACGAGCGAGAGAGGGAGCTAAATGGATGTCTGGCAGCCCCCTCTAGGGCCCGGAGGGGGGACTGGGAAGATTCCAAAGGCCAATTGATAACTGTCTGATATATGGCTACATTGCAAACAGTCTGTTTAAGATAAATCAACAAGGAGGGTACAGAAGGAAATTTCTCTCTGTCTCTTTGATAACACCTGGACAGGAAAGATTAGCGATCTGGGAGCTGCCAAAATAACAACTCTCAAAGAGCTGGACAGAACTTTGAAATTGGATGCAATTAAATGAAGCGGTGCAATGAAAAAACAGCTGAAGGAGTACAATATCTGCACTCCATAGGGAAAAAAAAGTATCGGTTTTCTGACATGAATGAGGATCGTAGAACCAGAGTCAAAATGTGGAAGGGAAAAATCGGACATGGAATTATGAATAACATTGAGGATGATGAGAGGCAGGACTATGATGTTGAATGTACTTCGAAATTCAGACCGTGGGAAGTCAAAACAAAATTATTACAATTTGGAAGACAATTGGACCTTTTTTATTTTAGTTTTTTATTTTTATTGGATCTGATTTGATATGTTAATTGGATGTTTTTATTGGAAAATTAATAAACGCTTAAAAACAAACAAACAAAATGGCTGCCACAGGATTTGTGGCACAACACATTTGCTCATGGAGAGAACCTCTTTGTACTTGTTCAGAATGGAAGAAGGAGGGTAGGTGCAAGCAAATCAGGATGAATGCTAGAAGCTACATAACCTCCCTGCAAACATACCAGAATGAATGTTCAATAAAGTCTGCACACTGTATAAACTCCAAGTAACCGTTTTTGTAAGCAAATCAGGATAAATGCTCAATAAACAAGTTGTCTGGAGGAGCCCTAAAGTGGGTTTAAAAATAGCATAGATATGTACATGACCCCAGTCAAGCTAGCAAAAATTTACCATTTGCCTGACAATAAGTGTTGGAAATGTAAAGAAATTGAAGGTACTTTCTATCACCTTTGGTGGACGTGCCCGAAGATTAAGGCTTTCTGGGAAATGATATATAATGAAATGAAAAAGGTGCTTAAATGTACTTTTCCTAAGAAACCAGAGGCCTTTCTCTTGGGCATTGTCAGCCAGTTGGTGTCAAAGAAAGATAGAATTTTCTTTATGTATGCTACTACAGCAGCAAGAATACTCATCGCAAAGCATTGGAAGACTCAAGATCTACCCACTCTGGAAGAATGGCAGATGAAAGTGATAGACTATATGGGACTGGCCGAAATGACTGGCAGAATCCGTGATCAGGGGAAAGAGACGGCGGAAGAAGATTGGAAGAAATTTAAAGTTTATCTTAAGAAATATTGTAAAATTAATGAGTGCTAAAATGTCGAGATTTGAGGGGGGGAAAGGGGTTTACAGCTGAAAAAGATTACCGTATTTTTCGCTCTATAAGACGCACCAGACCACAAGGCGCACCTAGTTTTTGGAGGAGGAAAACAAGAAAAAAAATATTCTGAATTTCAGAAGCCAGAACAGCAAGAGGGATCGCTGTGCAGTGGAAGCAGCAATCCCTCTTGCTGTTCTGGCTTCTGGGATAGCTGCACAGCCTGCATTCGCTCCATAAGACGCACACACATTTCCCCTTATTTTTTAGGAGGGGAAAAGTGAGTCTTATAGAGCAAAAAATACGGTAAGTAAAAGAAAAGAACAAGGGAAAAATTCGATAAAATTAAGTGTTAGGATTTGCTGAAATAATTTTGGAAATTGGGATGTAGAAAGGGGAGGTATGGGGAAGTCGACGAAGTAAGGTTTAAGAAAAAAAGGATATGAAATTATACATGTTTGTAAGTGTCTTTGTTTGTTTGTTTGTGTTTATAAAAACCTTGTAAAACCAATAAAAATTTTATATAAAAAAAATAAAAATAGCATAGATATGATTGGAGGAGGGGGTTGTATAGATGCCCAATAAAAATAATGAATGAGTCAAACACAGCAGTTCCACACTTTCCTTAAACTGGATGCAAAGAGCAGAGATTAGCTCCATGCACTGCCTTCTGCTTGTGAGCTTGGCTGTTTGTGGCAGCCGAAAGCTGCAGACATCTAGAGAGTTCTAACACAAAAGGAAAACCGGAGCAGAAATTGTTACAATTCACATGTTCATTAGAATTCAGGAATGGAAATGGTTGGGTTTTTTGATCTGCAAACGTGATGTAAATAATTAGTTGTTTTCTGCATTGTGTTTTACATTTCACTTCCTCTGAAATGCATTTAAATTAATTAATTGCATCATTAATCACACTGGGATGTGGGTGGCGCTGTGGTCTAAACCACAGAGCCTAGGGCTTGCCGATCAGAAGGTCGGCGGTTTGAATCCCCGCGATGGGGTGAGCTCCCGTTGCTCGGTCCCTGCTCCTGCCAACCTAGCAGTTCGAAAGCACGTCAAAGTGCAAGTAAATAAATAGGTACCGCTCCGGCGGGAAGGTAAACGGCCTTTCTGTGTGCTGCTTTGGTTCACCAGAAGTGGCTTAGTCATGCTGGCCACATGACCTGGAAGCTGTACGCCGGATCCCTCGGCCAATAAAGCGAGATGAGCGCCGCAACCCCAGAGTTGGCCACGACTGGACCTAATGGTCAGGAGTCCCTTTACCTTTACCTAATCACATTAGTTTTGGCCATAAGAGATAGTGAGATGATCAAAGTTAGGTTTTAGCAGAAGCTGAACTGTAGCTGAAAGGAAATAGCACTGATTGTGATGAACAGATCGTTGAATCATAGAATTGTAGAGTTGGAAGGGACCACAAGGGTCATCTAGTCCAACCCCCTGCAATGCAGGAATCCTGCCCACAGCTGTCCCTGGGTGGGCTCAGACCACCAACCTTTTGGTTAACAGCCAGATGCACTGGATGGAAATCGCTATCTCCTTACATCTGGCAAGGCCAGATGCTCTTACCTAACATCTTCTCTTTTTAGAGTCACTCAGGGACCTGGAAGCTGACTTTGCTAGCACTCTGAGGCCTGTCTTTTCCAGAGAAAAGGAGCCCTTCACGCTTTGCTGCACTTTTACTTCAGACTTGCAGGAATACCAACGAGACATCCGCTGGTTCAGAGATGGTCTGTATTTGTAACCCCTCCCCCCCCCAAACCCCCCCGACCATCCATGACTATTGCCATTTGACAAGTATTAAGAAAATCCTGGCCCAAGACATTTTGTTGTCTGAAGTGGGGCCCCAATACAGCCAACACTTCGGACCAGGGTTGGAATAATTTTTCAGCCTGAGGGCCGCATTCCTTTACAGGGAACTTTTTGGGGGCCACATGGCTCCTGGTGCTACATACCTGGTTCCTGGTACTAATTACAGGAAAATTTATCTTGGGGGTAAGGGGGGAAAGGCACCTGGCTTTTCCCAAATGAATGCTGGAAGAAGAGATTAAATGAATTTGGGGACGAAATTCTTAAGCAAATTATCCAAGATTGAGTGTTTATGCAAGAATACCCTCTGCATTTAATTTTCCATTAACATTCCCAAATAGCGCTGGAATTATAATTTCACATTCTGAAATTTTGCTACGTTTTAGCTCTGTTAGGAAGCCACCGACCAGGTATGTCCTCAGTTACCATCTTTCTCTTGCGCTCAGGTGAGTTGCTGAGAGATTCTGATCGCCGGCAAATAAAGTGTGAGGCCCAGGAGGCTTCCCTGATAGTCTCTTGCGCTTACAAAGAAGATGAAGGGTTTTACAGCATCCGCATACCGACACATGATGGGTACAACGAGCAAAGAGCTTATGTGTTTGTTAGGGGTAGGTGCACTTGTTTGCTGCTGTTTGGTGATGGCATTGTTGTATAATTGTAATTTACAAAGGCCCTAAAATGTCAATGGTCTGTATGGAACTAAAAAAAAAGTTGGTTCTGCTTAGAGCCTTACAGTTTTTAGGGAGAAAGCAAAAGCAAAACCACAGGTCAGTGGTAAGGAACCTCTTGCCTACAGACTTAGGTCCAGCAGGTCTTCCCATTTAGCCTATGAGGCTGTTTTGGCAAAGCCACATGCACCAGCCCTACACCTGATGCCATTTAGGATGTCAAGTGCATGGCAGGTAAAGATGCATCTGGGCTGAAAAAGGGTTCGCAAGTGCCAGCCATCAGCTGATCAGTGGCACCTTCACAGCTCCTTGCATTGTGCTTAGTGAGTGCCATCAATCAGCTGATTTTCAGGGCTTGCAAAGAAGAGTTTGGATTTGATATCCCACTTTATCACTACCCGAAGGAGTCTCAAAGCGGCTAATGTTCTCCTTTCCCTTCCTCCCCCACAACAAACACTCTGTGAGGTGAGTGGGGCTGAGACACTTCAGAGAAGTGTGAATAGCCCAAGGTAATCCAGCAGCTACATGTGGAGGAGCAGGGACACGAACCCAGTTCACCAGATTACGAGTCCACCACTCTTAACCACTACACCACACTGGCTCTCTGTGCATACTGCTTTGTAAGCCCTCCTGATCATCTGATTGCCAGGGCTTCCGTGCACAGCGCTATGCAAATCCTGACAACCAACTAATTGTCAGGGTTTACAGAGCGTTGTGCAAAAATGAGTCACCTGTTGTCATTGTGAGATCGAGTGAATGGTCCCACCTACCTTTCAAGCTTGGCCGGTGGGTGAGTGGGGGGAGATAAGGATCCAGTCCACAGGTCGGATTCAGTTCCACATACCTACTGTAGGCAAATTTTGTACAGTGCCTTCTCTAAAACTTTACCGTGCTTTCAAGGGCCAGAAGATAAAACTTGGGAGCCATTCTAGCTTATGGGCCAACCTGACCTACAGGAAACCATCTAAGCATGTTTTTTTCTTATCTTTAGATGCCGAGGCTGAAACTGCTGGAGCTCCTGGGTCACCCCTCAGTGTGCAATGCCATGACGTGAATAGAAACAGTCTCATACTTTCCTGGATTACTCCCAGTGATAATGGTGGAAGTCCTGTCATTGGGTATTACATTGAGAGGTCTGTCCTCAGAAGCCACAGATCTGTTATCTCTTTCTTTCCCAGATCATGTTGCACCCAAACTGTAAGGTCCTTCTTTTTCCAGGTGTGAAGCAGGCACAGGCGAATGGGTATTGTGCAATGATAAGCTCGTGAAAGCCTGCAGATCTCCTGTTTTAGGTCTCACTGAAGGGAAGACATACCAATTCCGAGTAAAGGCCGTTAACCGTGCAGGCATCAGTAACCCATCGAAGGCCAGCGACCCAGTGACAATGATAGACCCAAATGACAGCAAAAGAGTGCTAAGTATGTTGGGGTTTTTAATTGCTCCAAGACAATTGCTATTTTCTTAACATCCAAGGCAGCCTCCAAGATCATAAAACCCACCAGTAATCCCAAATAAAACAATTTTAATGTTCAAAACACAGAACAATTACCCTGTGTCAGCAGACTTCAAGAGCAATAGATCTGTGCAGGACCACTCAGAATAATGTCACATGTCCTATCAAAAGTGGCTGGTGGGGGCAGTCATCTTCCCCCCAAGAATGCCCCGGGCAATGGCACTATGTCACAACAGAGCATCATTCCCAGTGATCCATTCTGGAAGGCATATGGGAATATCACTGGTCCGCTTTGAAAGCAGCTCAGCAACATAGTTTTCCGCCCTTGTTTATGAAACAAAGAGAGAAGACAAAATCCTCCTCTACTTCTCTTCCACCTCGTCTTATTTATAAGCCCCCCTGACAAAAATTAACACATTTTAAACAACTCCCTAAGATTATTGCCATACCCCAAAAGTGACCAGGAAAAATATCTAGGCTGTTTATTCTGGCCCAGCCTAAAACAAGAAGAACAAAAAGACTAGCAACTGCAACACTTTGCATACAAGAGTCCTCTGTAGTTCAAAATGGTGACAGTAAGGAAAGGGGGGACTTCTCCCAACTTTAAGGTCCCTTAAACCAAGGGTAGCCAAAGTGGTACCCTCCAGGTGTTGTTGGACTTCACTTCCCATCATCCCTGACCAGTGACCATGCTGGCTGAGGCTGATGGGAGCTGGAGCCCACCAAAATCTGGAGGGTGCCATGTTGACTATCTCTGAAGAATTCTGCCCCCTTGCAGTTTAGAGGACCCCAGGGGAGCAGAATTGGTCTTTGAAGATGCTCTCATCAGGCATGCAGCCTCTGAACCCTGTTCCCTATTCCTCACCATGTAGGCTCCCACACCCACCAATTTAGCCTAGCACAAGCTTAACACAAGTCTGCATGATTGCTTTGGAAGCTGAAGAAGCAAGAGCACAAGCTTCAGCCTTCTAGCTTCTGTACCAGAGCTTTCCAAACTGTGTGTCACAACACATTAGTGTGTCAGCTAGCTGCAGTGTGTAGGTGTCTCTCACGAATGCTCCCCACACTCGTCCCGGGGCTGGAAAGGGGTTAGTTTAACCTCCGGTTTGCTAATAAAGCTTAACTACTGTGTTGCAAAATGATGCAAAACTGAATTACTGTGTCACGAATTGATGCATGTCTAAAAAGTCTGTCACCACCATGAAAAGTTTGGAAAGCTCTGTTCTATACCATCATTGGATGGTTGCTTAAGAGCTTTGGGACCAACTCATCCACTGTGCTCAAGGCTAACCCCCACTATGGATTTAAAGCCACTAAGAGAGGTGCAAGCTCACATATATGTCGTTTGGCCATAATGGGGCAGGTCAGTTCCCAGCCACAGCCCCCTAGTCAAGCCAGGTAGCATCCTGGCCATTCACTGCCCCCAAACGCAATTTGTAATTCTTTTCATGATTCCCCACTTATCCCCATCTCTTCCTCTTTCCCTCTCTGCTCCCTGACTAGATATCCCTTATGATGACGGATTTAGGACAATTACAGTTTCCAAAGATGAACTGGAACGTAAGTTCGCATGTGACCTTTGTCCTTTTCCCCACCAATGATTAATGTCGTGCCCAAGAACTTCTTTATATAACTAACAATCACTTAGGAGTTTAGCAGACTAGAAATGCCCAAATAACTATATTTTGCTCAAAGTGGAAGTGGCTCTGAATGGGCATTTCTGTTAAACAAGGGGTTTTCTCCAAAAACATTTACTTCCCTTGATTTCTCTGTATTTTAAATACCTCAGGAGCCCTAGTTCCTAGAAGTGGGGCGTGTGGTTGGGTGACACTGCAGAGCTGCCCTCCCAGCACCACCATCACTGTTGCTTAACTGGATGGTGCTGGAGGGGGGGGCTGCATGAATGCACTTAGGGCCGGCCCATGCATAGGCGCCGACTCCATGGGGCTTGAGGGGGCCCGAGCCCCCTCAAAAATTCGCTTGGGGGGGCTCCACCCCCCCAATAATCTCCGGCGCCCCTCCAGCAGAGCGCCGCCGCCGCCCTCCCCCAGCCCAAAATGCACAGGGTCGGGCTGCATGCCTCCTGCCCTCCCTCCCGAGCAAAAGCTCCACCCAATTTCCGCTCCGGAGCTGATTGATAGGCGCAGCACGCTCTCCCCTATTCGCTCACGAGGAGGCGGCGCCACTTTATTTGCATATTCATGAGCTTATTTATTATTCATGAGCTTTCCCGGGCCCCCCCCCAATATTTTTTATAAGTCCGCGTCCCTGGGCGCAGTGAGACAGTTGCCTCAGGCAGGAGACACAGGCTTTAAGAAGTGTGCCACTCACTGTCTCTTGCCACCTCCACCACACACCACCTTCTTTTACTCCCTCACCGCATTTGGCGCATTGGGGCTGCCCTGGGCCACCTCCAGGCACCTGAAGAGGGAGCACAGAGAAGGAGACAGTGGCAGGGGGGCTGCAGAGAAGGAAGGGGAGGCTCTACCAGAAGGTGGCATTTTCATTTTTTGCCTCAAGAGGCAAAATCCCCTGGGCTGGCCCTGGATGCAGCGATTGGACTTTAACCACTGCCCTATCCCATCCATGTCTAGCAGCAATGCTGGCGGCAGAGTTGAGGTACCATTGCTGCTGTCTCCTTTGAAAAACATTGGGCGTTGGAGCAGAATGAAGATTATATCCATGGGGTCTGATCAGTGGTGGCTAGGGATGGAAGGATCTGTCGATTTCATTTCTGCAAATCTCTCATTTTTCTTCAATTCAGTTCCGCAAGTTTCTGCAGCAATTGCCAGGGGTGTTTGTTTTCGTTTTCTGAATTTGCAGGTTTTCCTGAAAAAATCTCCAGGATTTTTGTTTTAAATTTCTCCTGTCTGCAGTTTTGACTGATGTGCACACTTTTGCAAGCAACTTCTCATATAATGCATTTTCACCAATGTTCCCCTGATACATGCATTTTTGCAAATCTTTGGTTGGAGAATTCCATTGCAAAGTTCAGATAAGTTCGAAGTTTTTTGAAATCTGGCTGTGTTCCAGTTCTCATAATGTTTCAGAAATGCGAATTTGATAAATTTGGCTTCAAACATGAATTTCTAGTTGTACTTCTCATCAGCTGTTTTGGGGGCTGCTCCATCTGGTGACTTTTATCCATCTGGCTGTTAATTGGTCTTCCTTGCAAACACTTTTCTATTCCAAATTAAATTGCTGAAAGGTTGGCTTGTTGTTTTTCTCCCACAGCCAAGATCAAAGTCCCTTTGCCACCCACCAACGTTCATGCCAGTGAGATCAGGGAAGAATATGTTGTCCTCTCTTGGGATGAACCAGACCCTAGAGGCAAAGAGCCACTGAGTTACTATATTGAAAAGGTAAGGAAAGGGCACAGAGAACATACAAGAAGCACCATCTGTTAGTTGCTAAGGATGCTGGAGAAGCCCATCGGAAATGGGAGTAGAAATTGCCGATGTTCCCTAATTCATCCCATGTCTGGAACGAAAACCAACCCAGCGAATGCAATCAGTAGCACTGCTCTTGCGTTTTTCAGTCTCAAACAATACCTAACAATACATTATTTAAGACTCCCCTGTCCACCCACAATGTGTATTGCATTTCCTCTGCGCTGTAATGAATGATGTGCAATAATGAAATGGTAAGGTGATTAATTAATTAATTGTTTGATTGATTGCATAACATTTCACCATAGTGGACAGCAAGAGATCATTTTTCTTGGAAGCTGAACTGAAGCAGAATGGAAACGGTGTTGCATCTGGCAAATACAGGACAGAACTGAAGTCAGTGCCGTCCTACATTCCTGTTAGTTGCTTCAAAGATCTTGTGAACATCTCTCTATATTTTTGCCCCGGCTTTTCCCTGACCTATAGGATTTGACTCTGTTATTTCTGTATTTCTCTCTCAACTGTTCGTATTTTCATAATGTTCTTTTACTGCTTCGATTATAGTGCTGTTTTTATGCTACCTTTGTATACCACTGTGGTTTTTTAAAAAACAAAAACAAACAATAAATGGCCTAGAATGGCTTTTCAATTAATTAATAAAATTAATTAGAAATGGGCAAGGGCTTCCAAGTGTGCCATGGATTAATCCAGAAATTATTCAAATTGTTCAACCCCCCCCAATTGCAAGGACTTGGGTAATTTTTCCAAGCTACTCTCTCATCTCCTTAGGCACCTTTGACTGGACTTAACCATCCAGGGATCCTTTACCTTTACCTGACTTATATGTCACTTTGTTGTTCTGAGTGCAAAAGTAGCAGCTTTTATGATACCTGCAGCTTCCCAGAGGCATCTGGTGGCCACCGTGAGAACAGGACTAGGTGGGCCTTTGGATCTGATCCACCTCCAAGTGCTCCAAGCCAGGGGAAGGACAGTAGCTCAGTCATAGAGCAGCTGCTTTCCATGCCAAAGGCCACAGGTTCAATCCCCAAGCACTCCCAGGTAGGGCTGGGGATATCCCCTGCCTAAAACTGCTGCCAGTCAGTGCGGACAATGCTGAGCTAGATAAGGGGTCAGCAAACTTTTTCAGCAAACTTGTCCCTCAGACCTTGTGGGGGGCCGGACTATATTTTGGGACCCAAGGACCTAAAAGAGCACCTTCCCCAGTCTCAACCATCTTGGATCCTACGATCAGCAGGAGAGGCTTTGTTAGTGGTCCCACTACTGGAGGCTGCCCTGTTGGCATTGAATAATAATAATAATGCCCGCCCATCTGGCTGGGTTTCCCCAATACTCTGGGTGGCTTACAGCATATCTGAAAACATAACATCAAGCATTACAGGGCTGCCTTCAGATGTCTTCTAAAACTTGTGTAATTCTTTATCTCCTGGTGGGTCCTTTTCAGTGGTGGCTCCCCATTTGCAGAATGCCCTTCCTCTGCCTCCTTCACTATTGACTTTCAGGAGAAATCTGAAAGCCTTCCTGCTTGCCCAGGCAGTGGATAGCAGAAATACACAGTTCCTGGCAACCCCGAGGTCACTTGGTTGAGTTAATGTTTTTAGCTGTTTTTAGAATGTTTCAAATGCTTTATCATTATGGTGTCTGCTGCCCTGGGCTTCTTCAGGAGGAAGAGTCGTATATGAATCAAATAAACAACATTAATAATAATCCTTTATCCTTGTAGCGCTACTGTCTCTAGTTTATAGCAATTAGCCACTGATAAATCACCCTTCCTATCTTCTCAGTCGATAGCAGGCAGCGACAGCTGGCAGATGGCTAATCTGGACACCCTAGTGAATTCCACAACATTCACTGTCTTTGATCTGGACAAAGGGAAGTCCTATTGCTTCCGAGTGCGGTCTGTGAACAAGTATGGAGTGAGCGAGCCTTCCTTGCCCAGTGAGCCCATCTCTTCTGGAGAAAAAATAGGTAATCTTTTTTTTAATGGATTCGTTTCAGTGAACATTTCTCCTGATGTACCTTGTATGCAGTTTTGCTTTTACAAGCAGTTTCCCCGAATATAAAACATTTTGGTATGTTATTTTCACTAGTATATAGTATATGGGGAAGTTTTTAATATTTAATGCTGTATTGTTTTTAACACTCGATTGGGAGCCGCCCAGAGTGGCTGGGGAAACTCAGCCAGATGGGCAGGGTATAAATAGATTATTATTATTATTATTATTATTATTATTATTATTATTATTATTATTATTATTATTATTATAGTATATGCATCTTTACACACACTTTCCTCTAATATACACTTCGTTACAAACACATTGGTTGGAGAACTTCTTTGCAAAATTTGGAGAAGGGCAAATTTCAAAGGTTAGTTGTATATCAATTTGCAGATTGCTTCTGGAAATGCAAATTAGGTGGACTTGCATTAAAATGTGAACCACACCCAATTTCTTCCCCACCCCTACCCGTGGTTGATAGCAATAACACCCAACTTGAACCTGGAAGGAGCTACAGAATAGGCTCCCAATAGCTGCTGTTCTTTGGTGATTCTATCCCTCTTCTTTTTCCTTCTTCAGCTCCCCTCCCACCTCCAGCCCAGGTGCTGACCTTCAGAGACACAAACACTTCTGTTTTCCTGAAGTGGAGCAAGCCAAAGGAGGGCCAGGAACCACTTGGCTATTATATATATTGCCGGGAGGTTGGGACAGATGAATGGCAAACGGTCAACAATAAACCCATCACATGTAATGAGTAAGTTGGTAAAGCAATTTGGTATCCCTCTCTGCATCTCCTCTCTGACCTTCTTTGAGGGCATGGGCTGGATCCTATCACCCAGTTCTGAGATTTGAAACAGGGGAGGGGGAAATTCCATTTGTTTGTACTATTTTATGACGTTATTGGGTTGGATACAGGCAGGTAAGTTAGCTAAACTGAGGTCCCATTGAAATCAATAATGAAAGGCGAATGATGACTTATTTGGAAGTCCCATATATCTCAATGGGATCTAACTGTAACTAATGTACAGGGCAATTCTGTGCATGTCTACTCAGAAGTAAGTTTCACTGTGTTCATTGGAGATGTTCAAGACACTGTGATTCATGGAATCATAGAATCATGGAGTTTTAGGGTTGGAAGGGTCATCTAGTCCAACCCCCTGCAATGCAAGACTCTCAGCTAAATCATCCATGACAGATGGCCATCCAACTTCTGCTTAAAAACCTCCAAGGAAGAAGAGTCCACAACCTCCCAAGGGAGTCCATTCCACTGTCAAACAGCTCTTGCAGTCAGAAAGTTCTTCCTGAAAATTAGTTGGAATCTCCTTTCTTGTAACTTGAAGCCCTTGGTTCAAGTCCTGCCCTCCAGAGCAGAAGAAAACAAGCTTGCTCCATCTTCCATGTAAAGGCGGCGCAGTGGCTGCAGGAGTCCACCCACTGCCTCCCCCTCAGCTGCAGGGCGACGTAGTACCTGCAGACACTCGAGCCACCACATCACTCCCAGGAGAGACATGTGGCTCAGGCACACTGCAAGCCCCACGGTAAATGCCGCCCCCCTGGGTAAGTGGCACCCAGTGCACCCCACTCCTCCCCCTGCCCCCTAGCTACACTGCTGACCCCTAGATCATTTTCACATGTACTACTAGTAAGCCAGGTGTCCCCCATCTTATATTTGTGCAGCCGGTTCTGCAGAACCTTACATTTATCCCTATTTGACTTCATTTTGTTAGCTTGGGCCCAGTTCTCCAATCAGCTAGTCGTTTTGAATTCACTAGGAGCTGCTCCAGAAACTCTTTTTATTGCATAATCATGATTACAGTCATACGTCGGGTTGCAGATGCTTCGGGTTGCACACCACACCTAACCCGGAAGTACTGGAATGGGTTACTTCTGGGTTTTGGCACTTGCGCATGCGCAGAAGCGCTAAATCGTGCTTTGCACATGTGCAGAAGCTCTGAATCGTGACCTGTGTGCACGCAGATGTGGCGCTGCGGGTTGCAAATGTGCTTCTCACACAGATCACGTTCACAACCTGAGCATCCACTGTACTTGTATTCATGGTGGTTATGTGCGATTCTGCTTTCAGTATTGTTTGTGTCTGCAAATGTTAATAAATAAATAAATAGGCTGAAGACTGCAAGCACTTTTATATTCTGAGTTTGGAAGGTGACTTGTAAGGTGCTAAGAAATGACCATGCAGGGGGGGTTTCAATTGTTTATCAGGTTCACCGTTCCAGGGCTCAAAACAGGCAAAGAGTACGTCTTTTGTGTGAAATGTGTCAATGAAGCTGGCGTGGGTGACAGCTCCCCTGAATCAGATGCTATCATTGTGAGGCAGGCTATCTGTAAGTATTGTGTTTGAGGTGGGCACATAGCTGTCAATTTACAGATTTGAAAATAAGGGACCAGCAGCCTTGAAAATAAGGGACCAGCAGCCAAAATAAGGGACCTGCAGCCTCACCTGTTCTAGGCACTCCAGTCTTCCTGTCCTCCTGCAGTCTGGTCAAACTCATGCTGGGTAGCTTCGAGAATACTGTCCAACCAACTTTGTAACCAGAGGTTCCACTGAATAGAATCTGAATCACATGCACCACAAGGCCTATGCAGCCTCAGCTTAAGATGGCTCCACGGCCTGGCTTTGCACTGCAAAGTTTGCAGCAGCATGTGCAACAAAATGGCGTCCAGCATTCAAAAAACCCCTCAGCTTGCATTAACTAGCCACACACAAGGCATGCAAGCTCCACCCCCCAGTCATTCTCAGACT
Source organism: Podarcis bocagei (assembly GCF_964188305.1). Classification (NCBI taxonomy): domain Eukaryota; kingdom Metazoa; phylum Chordata; class Lepidosauria; order Squamata; family Lacertidae; genus Podarcis; species Podarcis bocagei. The sequence goes on from NC_138132.1 coordinate 29,633,876, forward strand.
TCTTATTGGGTGAGCAACACAGCCAAGCAACACAGTTGGAGCCTCCCTCCTCCCTGGCCGGCAGGGAGGGAGGGAGAGGAGCTGCTTCCTTTGAAATTTAAGGGACATCATTTAAAGGACATTTAAGGGACATCCATCAATAAGGGACAGCAGCGGGACATGGCACTGGAATAAGGGACTGTCCCTTCAAATAAGGGACACTTGACAGCTATGGGTGGGCAGATCTATCCATTTTTGTCCTCTAGCTTTCTCATTTTTCCTACTTTAAACTCAGTTCTCTGCATTTCTGCAGGAACTTGCATTTTTTAAAAGAAAATAAAATAAAATTCCTCTGAAAATTCATTGGCATTTTAGTGTGAATTTCTTCTGTATGCAGCTTTGACTTATATAAACATATTTTGCAAGCAGTTTCCCCTAATCCAATGTACACAATGTCACATGATATGTCACATTTTAGCCATCTTTGTGCATATTGTTTGGTTGGAGAACTGTTTTGCAAAATTAGGGAAAGTGCAGATTTTGAAAGATAGTTGTGTTTTAGTTCATGAATTGGTTTGAGAAGCATGAATTAGGTCCTTTTTCCTTAAAAGGCAAACCAATTCAAATTTCTCTTAGTTATGGCGTACACATTATCCCCTGAAACCACTACAACTTGAGAGAGCAGCTGAATGCTGATCAGATTCTAAACCTTCATTATCCTTTAATTTATTTCCTGCACAGCTTGTCCATCAGCCCCGCGGGCCTTTGCCTTGCTGAGTTGTGGGAAAGACAACATGACCATTGCTTGGAAGCCTCCCAAACGCAAAGGAGGCACAACAATCCTGGGCTATTTCCTGGATCAACACGATGTGTCACAGATTGAATGGCACGAGATCAACATTAAGCCAATCGCTCAGCGTGTTTACACGGTATGGGTGTTTGTGCCATTAGTTTGCCTCTGAAGAAATAAGTAAATAAATTACCGTATTTTTCGCTCTATAAGACGCACCAGACCACAAGACGCACCTAGTTTTTGGAGGAGGAAAACAAGAAAAAAAATATTCTGAATCTCAGAAGCCAGAACAGCAAGAGGGATCGCTGCGCAGTAAAAGCAGCAATCCCTCTTGCTGTTCTGGCTTCTGTGATAGCTGCATAGCCTGCATTCACTCCACAAGACACACACACATTTCCCCTTACTTTTTAGAAGGGAAAAGGTGAGTCTTATAGAGCAAAAAATACGGTACTATCACTTTTAGGCGAGACTTTCACTCTCTTTCGATTCTATAGGTCACCAGCCTGGATGAAGGGCACTTCTATGAGTTCCGTGGTTATGCAATGAATGTGGCTGGTGTTGGGAAGGTATCAGAACCCAGTGACATATTCAAGTGCGAGGAGTGGACAATGCCAGAACCAGGTAAAAGTCAATGCCAGGCCTTGAGACTGATTGCTGTCTTCACACACCCATTTACTGCACACTGCCTGTATTTTCAGTGCTGGGTTTTAAAATCTGTGGTCTCACAATGTGATCCCAAATGCGTACACACCCTGTACTTTGCTTCAACTCCTGTCTGATGGGTTATGCCTCAAACCAGCTTCACATCAATTAAGAGTCCCAAAGCTGTTCTTAAATCGTACCATCAGGTAAAAGCATCTTGCCCAGTCTCACCTTGGAATTTAAAACAGCAGGAGAAGAATGCCTCACCAGGAAGGTCTGGGCTTTAGGACAATTGTGAGGTTGTCACAGCAGATGACTCCCAAGCAGATGGAACGGTGGTCTAACTATGCCCCCTCCTGGCAGGTGTGGGGGGGAATGTATGTCCATGGATTCAACTTTACAATTCTATGGTTCTATGATTCTATGAAATTAAGGGGTATGTGTGCTCCTTGCCCCTGCTTTCCCACCTTCTCATTTGCGCATACTTTGAAATTTCATCTGCCCTTGAAACAGGACCTCCCTATGATGTCAGGTGTACAGAAGTGAGAGACACATCTCTGATGCTTCACTGGGAGCCACCTGTGTATACTGGAGCAGGCCCTGTCACTGGCTATTATGTGGATGCCTGTGAGGAGGGATCAGACACCTGGGAACAACTGAACAAGCAGCCAATATCCAACACCCACATGAAGGTCTTTCTCTTGTATTTCCTGTGCCTTTTACATCTGCATTACAGCTGTTGTTGCTCCTCTGACGCCAAGGTCCACTGAAGTCTGCAGGCTGAATCCAGCCCATGAAGCCAGTTCTAGTGTACCACCAGCCCTCTTGCCAAGATTGGTAGTCAGAGAGTAACGCTCTCTTCTTACCCTGGAAAAAAATCTCTCTTCTTCCTACTGCACAGTCCCCAGGGATGATGTGTCCCATTTGACCACCTGAGGCGAAACAGAAATTTGTCCTGCCACTGCCGCCACTCCTGCCACCACCACATCTGCTGCTGTTGCCACAACTTACGCCACCCACTTGGCCTCTACCACACGCCCTGCTGCATCCACCACTGGCAGATTGCACCAATTTTGGCTGAGAGATCACCCAAAATTGTGGGAGATATTGTGCGCTCTGCAAGTTCTCACACAGTTTCAGGTGAGATCTCACCCAAACTGGATGCAGTCTTGTCTGAAATCAGTGCCAATGGTGGTGGCGCTTATCTGCCACTGGTGGAGGTGGCAGGGCACCCATGGGGGTGCTGCCTCGGGCTTCTGCTGCCTGAGGCGGTGGTCTCACTCTGCCTAATGGCTGGGCCGGTTCTGATGGCCCCATTACAATAAGTCCTAGAGATTTCAGAAACACTCTAAAAACTGCTGTTCCACCCCACGGCAGTGCTGGGCCAGTGGAGGGAAGCTACTGTTTTTCCACCACAGAGCAGCATAGAGATAAGAGAAGAATATCTCCTATTTTAGGAGGAAAATGCTCTCTGCCCGTGTGTGTGTGTGCACACACATGCCCTCCTCTGACATGTTATCTCTGACTGTTACCAAAGGAAAAAGGAACGCGGAGGGGAAATGAAAGCAAGTACTGGAGTTGCTCCACCTCTGGCATGTTACCTCTGACTTTTACCTGCTCTTTTTCTTACACTTTTCTTGATAGCTGTCTGATCTGGAGACAGGAAAGTGCTATATTTTTCGAGTGCGGGCCCTGAATAAGGCAGGAGTTGGCCCGCCATCCTTGCCATCAGATCCTGTGGTAGTAAGAACCAAACCAGGTACAAAGCTTCTGCCTCTGCCCTCCACTTCCTCTCCCTTTCCTCTCTCAACATTTTTTATTATTTCCACATTTCTTCACAAAAGTCTGCATTTCCTTGGAGAAAGATTAGGTCAGTAGACTGGGGGTGGTGAGAACTGTAGTCCAAGTCCTCAGGAGGGCATCAGGCCAGGGAAGGTAGACCTTTCATCGGAAATCTTAAAGCCATTATACGAATGTATAGTGTGATGGCCTTTGGTATACTGTGTACCATTCCGGTCACCTTGCCTCAAAAAGGATATTGTAGAGTTGGAAAAAGGAAGCGCAACCAAATGATCAAAGGGATGGAGTGACTCCATTATGAGGCAAAGCTGCAGTATTTCGGACCTTTTTGTTTAGAAAACAGCTCTGTAAGTGGTGACATGATAGAAGTGTGTGGAGAAAGTGCATAGATAATAGGTTTTTCTCCCACACAGCTCTAGAACTCATAGGCATCCAATGAAGCTAAATGTTGGAATATGCAGGACAGATAGTCAAACTATTGGAACTTGCTTCCAAAGGAGGCAGTGATGGCCAGCAACTTGGATGGCTTTAAAAGAGGATTGGACAAATTCATGGAAGACAAGTTTACCAGTGGCTACCAGTCATGATGCGGGTGGCGCTGTGGGTTAAACCACAGAGCCTAGGGCTTGCCGATCGGAAGGTCAGCGGTTTGAATCCCCGCGATGGGGTGAGCTCCCATTGCTCGGTCCCTGCTCCTGCCAACCTAGCAGTTCAAAAGCACCTCAAAGTGCAAGTAGATAAATGGGTACCGCTCCGGCGGGAAGGTAAACAGTGTTTCCGTGCACTGCTCTGGTTCGCCAGAAGCGGCTTAGTCATGCTGGCCACATGACCCAGAAGCTGTATGCCGGCTCCCTCGGCCAGTAAAGCGAGATGAGCACCGCAACCCCAGAGTCGGTCACGACTGCACCTAATGGTCGGGGGTCCCTTTACCTTTACCTTTACCACTTCTTTGTGGAAGCCGCCCAGAGTGGCTGGGGAAACCCAGCCAGATGGGCGGGGTACAAATAATAAATTATTATTATTATTATTATTATTATTATTATTATTATTATTATTATTATTATTATTACCAGTCATGGTGGCGGTGCTGTTCCTCCAGAGTCAAAGGCAGCATGCTTCTGAATACCAGTTGTTAGGAATCGCAGTTGGGCATCGCTCCTGTCCATCTTGCCGGCTTCCCTTAGGCATCTGGTTGGCCAGTGTGAGAACAGGATGTTGAACTAGATGGGTCATTTACCTGATCCTGCAGGCTCCTCTTATGTAATGGCATTAGGCAAGGAGAAAAGGTGATAAAAGCTGTGGTTTATTTCACTGTGTTGAAAAATTAAATTACTTTTTTCTCTTAATTTGCAGGCACAAAAGAAATTGAAGTTGGGGTGGATGAAGAAGGATTCATCTATATGGCCTTTGAGGCTCCAGAAATGGTTGACACCTCAGAGTTTATCTGGTCTAAGGATTACGAAGGGCCACCAAATCCTGACAGGGTCGAGGTTGTAAACAAAGATGATAAGTAAGCTTGCAGTGTTGCCAGTTTTTAATTAGGTGTGCTTTTTGTGCCATTACAAGCCACCCAAAGTACAGAACCCTGAGAACAACTACAGCTGCATAGATATGTCTTAATTTGCGTGTTTGCGTTTTATTTTCTTTTAAGATCTAAACTCATTTTGAAATATGCCACTGAAAGAGATCTGGGGACATACTCAGTAGAAGTAACAGACACTGATGAAGACATCTCTGCCAGTCATCTTTTAACCCAGGAAGGTAAATAATCCATCCTTACAGGGTTAAAAAAAAGAATCTAGCTAATTTTGCATGATTGGAGGCTCAGATATAAATTCCTCCCAAGTTGCTAGGTTTGAAATTGTGCGTCCTCTGTGCTCCATCCTCAAATGTGCCTGAAAGAGGTTGGAGTGGGCAGGTTCTATTCTGCAAGACTCTCCTTTTTCACAAAGACAAGAGGTCTCAGTGCAGATTGGTGAATGTTTTTTTCCTGCACCTTGGAATGTTGGAGGATTCTGACAAAAATGGAAAAGGGAGCAGAAATAGTGTGTGCTCTTCTATGGTCACGAATGGAATCAGTCAAGTGAATACAACCAGTATTCATTCACAACGTTGTTCTTTTTAAGTCCTCAAGCATGAGGGGTTTTTTAAACACTGAAATGAAGGTAAAATATATAAGTAACTTAACTAGTTATGTAACATATGTTATATACCGGACAGTGAGACAAATACTGTAGTATCTGACAGAAACTGAGCTGCAGCAAAAGAGAAACAGCGCTGATTGAGAGGAATATAGGTCAGAATAGAAATTGCTGCCTTCTTACATCCTCTACCTCCACAAAGATGTCTCCTCAAGTAAAATCCAATCCACCGCATGGTTACTTTGGTTTCATTCACATCATCCTCTAAGACAGTGGTTCTCAACCTATGGGTCCCCAGATATTGTTGGACTACAACTCCCATCATCCTTGAGCTCTGGCCTTGCTAGTTGGGGTGATGGGAGTTGTAGTTCAACAACACCTGGGGACCCACAGGTTGAGAGAGGCTGCTCTAAGAGGAAGCTTGCACAACTTGTGATCCACCAACCCAAACTAAGCTAAGCAGCCATGGAAGGCAGCCCACAAAAGGGGGCCGGTCCTTTACCTCCTGACACCCAACAGGCCACTGTATGTGGCAGGCAAACTTTACGTGACTTGGTGGGTTCCAGGTTACACAGTCTAAGGCAATGCAATCAGAAGGAACCAATGTCATTGTGGGGTCATTGCACTCAAGCACCCCAGACTAGGTGTACAGAACCTTTAGCCCATGAGCTGAATGAGGCTCTCCTGGCCTGCCTGTCCCTTGGGGACTCATGCCTGGCCTGGCCTGGCCAGGGCCATTTCTCAGACCACCCATTGCTGTGTGCCACCCTTGAGTGTTTTCTATTAGTTACTGAATCAGCTCCTTCCCAAGGCTGTCTCAAATGTTCTACCACTCATTTATTCAGCACAGTAGAAATTTGGCAACTGAACCAAAGCACCAGCACCCAATGGGGAAAGGGTTGGGATGTGCATGGCTCCTTCTCTTAAGTCTAAGGCCTAGTTCTGTTCATTGCATTTTATTTTTTTCCAGAACTGGACAAGCTGCGGAAGATCAGCCAGGAGATCCGCAACCCCTGTAAGTTGTTGTTTTAAAAAATGATATGTGACTTTGCAGCTACAAACAGTGACCAAGGGGGTTAACAAACACAAGGGTAAAAATACAGTGGTACCTCAGGTTACAAACACCTTGGGTTACAAACACTTCGGGTTACAGACCACTACAGAAGTAGTACTCGGGTTAAGAACTTTACCTCAGGATGAGAACAGAAATCGTGTGGCGGCAGCGGGAGGCCCCATTAGCTAAAATGGTACCTCAGGTTAAGAACAGTTTCAGATTAAGAACAGATCTCCTGAACAAATTAAGTTTGTAACCCGAGGTACCACTGTAATTAAAATTTAAAATAGATAATAATAAATAACTCCTAGTGGTTTTTGTGTATATTTTTGTATATTTTCTGTTTGTACGTTTTATATCAGCCTTCAGCCACCAGGCAAGCTTTTTTTAGGTGTGTTGTGTAGGCCCAGTTTGCACAGAAAGCCAAGCCAAACCAGGGCTAAGGGTGAATGCATACAGGCATCTACTTTTGGCCACTTTCCTCCTCTGCCACCCTATCTGGAACCAAGCCATGGTTTAGTTTAGCATTGTGGCCAAACCTAGAATCGGTTGCGCTCCAAACCACAAGCTGTAACCAACGTTTGTTCTTGACTTACTGCTCATGGTTTGTCTGGAGGAGATGAACATAATGCTAAGTCAAAAGTGTTTTACTATGAGTATTCACACCCTTGGGCATCGGTTTTGCCATGGATTGGCATAGTGTTAAAGGAAAATCAGACCAAATAATTATGGGGTTGGTTGTTGTTTTTACATTTTGCAAGCCTCCCAAGGAGTTCAGCAATAAGCCTTAATCCATCAAATGTTGCTAGTTCAAGTTGAGCTTCACTCTTCATCCTCGGATTCCAATAACCTGTCACATCTTCTTCTGTTCCTTTCAGTAATTGACCTGATATCCGGATGGAACATTGATGTTCTGGAGAAAGGGGAGGTGCGGCTGTGGCTGGAGGTTGAGAAGCTCTCCCCAGAGGCAGAGCTGCACTTGATTTTCAACGGAAAGGAGCTTTCAAGCACTCCAGTGAGTTTCCCATCATTTGCTTTACGAGAAGGGTGAGGAACCACTGCCCTGCGGCCAATCTGGGATCCAGTTTGGCCCATGATGCCATTTCCCCCAAACCTGTCACTCAACTGATGTCACTTGGTGATGTCAGCTAATGGGCAGAGGAGTGAGGTTCAGGTCTGCACTGGCTGTGCACCAAGAAACTGGGGCAAGCATCCAATAAAGCATAATTTAACACACACACACACACACCAGCTTATTAGCTGATGGGGCTGTTAAATCCTGCTCAGTTTTGTCATGTAAGGCATTTCCTTGTGGGGAATTGGTGTCTGCAGACATTTCATCAGAAATACACAGACACACACACACACACACACACACACACACACACAGGCTGATGAGTTTCCCTCAGATGCAATGGAAGAGGTTGTTCCAGTGGAAGATGCTGACAGTCCAGCCACCTTCTGTATGAAAAATGAAAAATGGAGAGGGCTCCATCTTGTACTTCTCAGGCCACAAAATGTATTGGGGCAATTCTGCCCCTAAGAATCCCTTCCTGCTTGCTCCCTTCTTGCTTTCTGGATGCTATGAACCCCATTTCTCAATTCTGAAGTCCTTGGAGTAGTGAGCCGATATAAATAAATGGTTCCTTTTTATTCTCGTGGTTGTCTTTTGCTGTGATTTTAGTGGGATTTTAAAATGCATTGTTCAGTTCCTCACTAGCCATGTTTTCCTTTGCTAACAACTTATTTTTGCTTCTGTTGCTGTTCCTGTTGTTTACATTTAGACACATAAGATCAATTTTGACAAAGCAAAAGGCCTTGTGGAACTGATCATCCAAGACTTCTCTGAGGACGACAAGGGGACGTACACTGCCAAGCTGAAAGACGGCAAAGCTGAAAACCAGTTTACTTTGGCTCTGGTTGGGGACGGTACGTGGAGGGTCAGCAAGCAAAAGAAGGCAGCTGCAAATGTCTCTTGTGGCTGTGGGCCACAAGAGACATTTTAGGCAGCATTCCCCAACCTAGTCCCTTCAAGCCGATTTGGACTACACTTCCCATCAGCCCCTGCCAGCCCAGGCAGGGGGTAGGTGAGACTGATTAGAACTATGGTTCAAAACAGTTGGAGGTCACCAGGTTAGGGAAGGCTGCTTCTAAATGTTCAGGAAGTTTCTGAACTTGATGCAGTGTTTAGGGAACAGCTCTTAAATAGTTGGTTTTTTAAAAAAAAAAAATCAATCACAAAGCTATGGCAATGTGGTGAATCACACTTAAGATTGGAAAAATTAGAAATTGAGACAAACTGAAATGGAAAGGTTATTCCATCCCTACCACCCACGGGCAAGTGTCATTACTTTCTCTTGTCTCACAGTCAGTCTCCTACCTTCGCTCCGTATTCGTGCCCTTGGATCTTGAAAACCTAATAGATCTACTGGAAAACCTAGTAGATCAACACATCTGGGGAAGATACTTATCTCAGCACAGTGTTAAACATCCAACACTATCCTTCATGAATCAAGAAATCTTGGCTTGTCATCACACACTGATCCGATGGTGTATTTATTCTTCCAGATTTTGATAAACTTAAAGCAGAGGCTGATGCCAAGAAGAGAGAATGGAAGAGAAAGCATGGTAAGTGGCAGTCAGTGGCTATATGCCTGGCTTGAGAAGCTGCATTTGTGGCACAAGGGGTCACTCATAAAATGCACCTGGGGTGGGGAGGTGGGGGAACAAAGCTGTGATACCAAATGTCATTTGTTGACATGGGGCAAAGTAGGTCACGGTTACAGGTAGAGGAGCTGAAAAGTTAGCAAGAGTTTTGTACAGTGTGTTGTACTTTAGAGACAGTCCCAAAGCTGGACACAGACATGGCTTCTGCTGTAGGGACATTGAGCCAGCGGATGCACCTCCCCACTTGGATGCCTGATTCGTTCTCATCTAAGAATTTTTCAAAACCAGGGTCTTTGATTTCTGACATTTCCATTTAAAATTGTTTAAAATAGGAAAATGCCTAATTTCAACAAGCAAAAGAAGAAATCAATCCTGTCCCCAAAGTGATAGTGCTCAAAATTCCACCCATCTCATCACCTGCCTAGTTCTGCCTAGTCAAGATTCCCTTGACTGTTTTTAAAAGAAAATTATGCTTAACTATGCCTAGAAACCAACCCCTTCCTCCTTCAAATCTACAATAACTTTGAGCACAGCAGATGACTGAGATTGTTTCTTTCCATTTAATAGGTCCACATTTTATTGAACAGCTACAGTGGAAGGTCACTGAAGACTGTGAAGTTCTGTTGACCTGCAAGGTAAACAGCACAATCCCAGACACTGGCATTATTATTATTATTATTGTTATTAAGGAAAAGAAAAGAGGAGAGACAATATCCACAATTAATAGGCAGTTAAGAGTGCAATCCTACCTATGTCTAGTCCTGTTGAATTCAATGGGGCTTACTCCCAGGTAAGTGGGGTTGGGAGTGAAGCCTATTGTTTTGGCATAACAAAGATGCAAAATGTTCTGTCTTCTGGTCTCAGTTAACAAAATAAAACCATCCCCACAATTTCAGCCTTGTTCCCATTTTACCAGAGGCCGGTGGAGCAGTGGTATAGTGGTAGATTTTTTTTAAGTGCAAGAGATCATTAGTCTTTGTAACCGTGAACTCAAGGAGAGTCCAACAATGCAAGCAGTTGTTATTGATCCACTCTATATTATACACTCATCAAAGAGCAGCAGTACATACCACAATACTCCATTTATTAGGACCAGCAGGACTGTAATCCTGCTGGGAGTAAACTTACAGGAAGTCAGTTTCACTGAACTCATTGGTACTTGCTTCTGACTACATAGCGTCATATTGTATATGATGCTGAGCTTTAACAAAAGATCGTCAGCCAACTGAAATGCAACAACAGAAATGCAATCTTGCAAGGAAGCTGCAATAAGTTACCGTTTAAACCACTAGCATGAAGCAGTCATCCCATCCAATAAAAGCAAAGCAGTACCTAGCCTCTATTTAAGTATTTCCCTCTTTCTCTGACTTAGTCTATGCTTCTCTGTCCCAGACAATAGATTGTACTTGAAAGTCTCTTTATCGCTCATTACACTTGCCGGAGCAAGTAGAATTCATCAATTCCCTTGTATTCCCAGCAGGTATTGTCATTGCTCTGGCCCTGTAAAATATCCTGGAGTTGTGCTCCCTTGCACTCTCCCTCCACACTACCACTGCTGAAAGCTAAACTATTTGTGACATTAATTGTGCCAGAAATGGGATTCCCTGGCAGGGCTGCCCTAGGGGATGCTGTAGCAGCAGAGAGGAGCAGTTTCTACATTGCTTCCCCTAACCAGATTTCAAGTAAGCCTCCACCCCCCTACCCATTTCCTTTCAACAGGCAGCAAACATGAAGAAGGAGAGCACCTTCAAATGGTTCTTTGATAACAAACCTCGTTCAGATGGTCAGTATGACCCAAAGACAGGTGCTGGAGTCCTGCGGATTAAGAAGGTAAAGAGTGTGCAATAGCCAACTGGGTCAGTAATGTATAGGGTGGAATTAAAATGGATTTATAGACACTACATGCTAAAATAAGGTGGGGGGAATGAAAGACTGCCCAGGTAATCATGCTGCACAGGAATGTGGACCTTTGTTGCATCGGATCACCCTACACATCAATGATGCTCAATGCTTTTTTCATTTTTTGATAGATAAATATATGTCTGTATGTCTGTATTTTGCTAGATTACCAAAGCAGATAAGGGAATATACAAAGCTGTGGTTTCTGATGACCGAGGGGAAGATACAACTCAGCTTGATCTCTCTAAGGAAGGTATGTTTCTCTTTATTCATTGGGCAGGAGATATGTTGTTGTCTGTTCATTAAACAAATTTTTTAACCTGCCCTTTATCAACACAGATCCAGAGTGTATCAAGCAAAACACTCTGCTGTTTTTTTAATTAAAACAAATTCATTTAGTATGCACTTTAATAACAAGAACAAAAAACAAAAACAGCAGAACCAAATGAAAACGAAAATTGTACATACACACGAGAAGTACAAATATGGGTTGTTTCATTCTCATGCCCTGGAAATTGTAATAATTATTATTGGTGTTGGGAGGTAATAGCATTTTTTAAAAAAAGATTTGTTTTATTTATAAGTAGCCCTGAACATCTGGAACTTACTAGGTAGGGTTCAAATTCCCACTCAGCATAAATCTCCCTGGGTGACTTTGACCTCTCATTTTCTCTTGGCCTAATCTACCTAAGCAGGATTTGTTGTGTGGATAAGAGGAAAAAAGACTTGTGTGGCCAGCGCTTTGCCAACAGCTGTGGATGATGACAACTGTAGACCCAAACATTAGGAGGGTACCAGGCTGAAGAAGATTGATGCACATTCTTCTGAGCTCCTTGGAGGAAGGGCAAGAGCTCAGTGAAATTCTAACTGAATAACTCCTAATTCTTTTCCAAGTAATCCCATGGTTATCCAGAACATAGTTTGAAAATATTGCCATTCTGATATGTTTGCTATGTGTTGCTGCTTGTTTGTTTTTATCTACTTAAAAGGATTTTTAAAAATGTGTTTTACAGCGTTTGATGACATCCTCAAGGAACTTGCCAGGATCAGCGGTAAGTTGTTTACTTCTAAACCCACATCCTTGTGGTATCAATAACATTACATTAAAGATGTAAATAGATACAAGGCTGCCGCCTTGCTGAAGCTAAGCAGGTCTGGGTTTGGTCAGTGCCTGGGTCAGTGACCTCTGAGAACAACATGTATACATACCTTTGCTATCATCATGGAAGAAAGGCAGAAAGAAAATAAACAAATGTGGGTTAAAAGAAAAGCAAAAAATAGGAGGCCTGATCATCTTTCTCAACTGCATTTCCATCCCCACAACCCCTCCCTCCCCATAATTCTCTGTTTAGTTCTTTCTGCATCACCTTTGAAAGTCCAGCCTACTGTAGAAGGCATCAAGATCTACAGTGAGGTGAAATACTACACAGATGCCATGAAAGCAGCCTGGGACCACAAGTATGTGTTTATTTATTAGTACTTAATTGGTTTAGAATGCTTATACCATGGGTAGGCAAACTAAGGCCCGGGGGCCGGTTATCACCTTCTAAATCTGACCCGCGGACGGTCTGGGAATCAGCGTGTTTTTATATGAGTAGAATGTGCGCTTTTATTTAAAATGCATCTCTGGGTTATTTGTGGGGCATAGGAATTCGTTCATTCCCCCCCCAAAAAAAATATAGTCTGGCCCCCCCCACAAGGTCTGAGGGACAGTCAACCGGCCCCCTGCTGAAAAAGTTTGCTGACCCTTGGCTTATACCAACAAAAACGGAGTGGCAGGTTAAATTATTTGAGTATATGGAATTAGAGAATATAACTGAGAAGATCAGGGATCAGTTGACCCAAAAGTTTAACAGTGAATGGGACATTTACGGATTATATTTAAAAGAGCATTGTCCCCACATCAAAGCTTTAGTATGCTTTGACTAACTCTCATGATAGCATAAGGTAAAAAGAGTACAAACAACATTTATTACAGGTTAAGTTTATTGAAAAATAGATGCAATTAATAAGGAAACAAAGAACCCACGCTGAGGAGGTCAGAAGTCGGTGGTGAAAGTTGTCTGTTTTTAATATTTGTGTGTTTTGGTGTTGTACTTTCTTCTTTCTTTTTGGAGTTATGTTTTCTTTTTTCTTTGTGTATTGCTTATAAACTAATAAAGATCGATTTTTTTTTAAAAAGAATGCTTATACCTCCACTTTAAAGCTCCAAGCGTTGCGCAGGGGATTGTAAAAGATTCTCAAAACGAAATTACATTCAAAACTAATAGTTCACATTCAAATCTAGCATTTTTGGAAATTATTAGCATAAGAGGTTTGTGTACTCATGGGGTGGGGAAGTGTTCAAAAATGGCGCGTCCACATGGTTTGCCATATATGCATGAGCCTTTTGCCTGCATGCCATCACTTGTCTAACCTCTTCTCAGCAATTGAGCTTTATTTTAAAGATGAAGAGGGGAAACCTTTGCACCACTTGTCAGAAGTCATGGCCTCCATACCTGAAAATCTGGGACGAATCTTCTGGTAAAATGAGAGGGGGAATTGCTGCTCTCTTTTGCCTTAACTCAAAGGCATGGGGTTTGGTTCAGCATTTGTAGTTCTTTGTCTATGAAACTGAGGGAATGGACTAGCCTGCTTCAGGAGTGAAACAAAGGTCAACCCCCTATTTTTGAATCAGGGAGAGAGGGAGGACAAAGGAACATTGGAACTTCTGGGTGTAGCAAAAGGTCATACACCCCAATTTTAGATATTTTCCATAACTTAACCCCTAGCTTCTTAACTCTCTGTGGCAGTAATCCATCAATCACATTCCCCAGAGAAGAGACTAGCTGGCACCAGCACTAAGACGTCTGGCCCCAGCACCATTGCTCTGACATAGTTAAATGTTGTTGTTTTTTACATCATGGTAATCCAATGTCATCCTGTTTATTCAGTGACAAGCGTGTGGAAGGAGGAGACCGACTGAAAACAGGAACAACCATGGAGCAGGTTTGGCTCCACATCCTGGATCCCAAGGAGTCGGACAAAGGCAAATATACTTTGGAGTTGTTTGATGGAGAAAAATCACGCAAGCTGTCGACTGACCTGTCTGGCAAAGGTAAGCAACAAAGCAACAGCTTTTTTTTAGAATCATAGAATTGTAGAGTCGGAAGGTACCCCAAGGGTCATCTTTGCCGCCATCTCAACACCCAACACTCTGCCTGGCCTTTGGTTTTCCTCTCTCTAACACTGGCAAAATTAACCCTTACATTACAAACTGCATGATCCCTGCCGTTGCACTTCCAGCCATTTGAAGCTAAGGAAGACCTGCCGACTAAAGTCCTGCTTCCTCACCCCACAAAAATGAGTCTCCCTGGTCTAGAAAATTAACATTATGTGACTTTGCTAAGTTCCAGCCTTAGCTCACTTAGCTCCATCTTAGAGGAGATCCTGGTTTAACACTCCTTCCTGCAGGATTAGAGTTGGAAGAAAATTTTCCACAGATTCAACAACATTTCAGGTGTCAGATTTGACTTTTTGAATTTCAGATATTTATAGATTTTTGTACTGATATTTGATTTTGAGGAATATGTAATTTTTGCTATTGCAAAGGAGCTATGTGATATCATTGAGTGGCAGGAGACTGAGCTATGGAACAAAGTTTACTTAATACACCATCTCTTACAACAACCAAATTCAAAATGGGTACTACTACCCTGCACCTGCAATCCTATATGCACTGGGAGTAAGTCCCACTGAATTAAATAGCACTCATAGGCTTATGCTGTAAATTTCAGTTACTTCTTGGTGTTCCACAGAACTGTTTCCCTCCGTGTACTTATTCCAATAACACTTTGGTCCCTACTTACCATTCCTACCTGAGATGTTGCAGGAAATTTAGAATTCCCTGTCTCTGTCATTTCAGCTCTACATTTTTTACCTCCAGTTTCTACAAGTACCTTCCCTTCTCCTCTCCCAATGAACAAGGCTCTGTTTTCACTAATGGAGACTAATTCCCTGTGTTAGAGAGGGCAGCTGAGCATTTTCTGTCCAGATTTATGGGCATAGGTGTTTGGGATAATAAAAAACATTGTACTGCTGACAATCTTTCCTTTTCATTGGCTGTTTGTGTATTTGCCTTAAAGCTTAATAAATAAATATATATAAAGGCGGGGGGAAAGACTATGGGCACTTCCTTGGAGATGAATGACAGTTCTGTGCATAGGAGACAAATAGAGGATAAGAACCTGGTATTGTTTTCATATTTCAACAGTAAAGGAAAACATGGTTCATTCAGTCAAAATCTCTCTCTTTTTGCAGCTTTCGATGATGCACTGGCTGAACATCAAAGGCTCAAGTAAGTTTTTGCTCGAAACTTTCCTTTTCCGTAGAAAATCTCTACTTGTCACTTAACCAAGACTCAATGCAGAGGAAGGTTTTGCTTTCTTTCTGAGCATGTTCCAATCATCTGGGTGTGAAGCTGATGCCCTAACTGTGTACTTCATGACAAAATGTGCATCCTGAGATAGGAAGCAGTTAGTATGGCATCTACACCAGCCTGGTCAGCCTCTTAGTGATCCTTTGCAGCCACATTTTTTTCAAGAGGCACTTGCCCTTTGGAGCAAAGTACTCTGCACTGGACCTACCATTAAACAAAGGGTGGTGTAATTTGTTCTTCCAACAGCTGCCAAACTGGATCTTGTCAAAAAAAGCACTGATGGCAAGCTTTGTTTAAAATAAAACAAAAACAAAACAAAACCAGAAAGTGGGGTGGGGAGACAAGATTGAATTACCAGCTAGGAGAGTAGCCATATTGCTTGAGGGATGTGAGGGGTTTTTATTTGCCCTACAGTTGGGGTGATGGTGTCTTCGTTAGTGTTTTAGTTTTAATTAAGGGTGGGGGGGCTTTGAATATTTATGGTGGAACTCTCTAATCTCATGTAATAAGCCAGTACAGGGCGTAGTGGCTAGAGCATTGAATATGACCTGGGTTCAAATACCTGATGAAG
This sequence comes from Podarcis bocagei, assembly GCF_964188305.1. Taxonomy (NCBI): domain Eukaryota; kingdom Metazoa; phylum Chordata; class Lepidosauria; order Squamata; family Lacertidae; genus Podarcis; species Podarcis bocagei. The sequence continues at coordinate 29,649,839 of NC_138132.1, forward strand.
CCATGAAGCCAACTGGGTGGGCCTTGGATGTCACACACATTCTCTCCCAGCTAGAGTGGCTGGGAGGGAGAGAGATTCAACTCAGGTCACATTTAAAGGTCTATCTACCTAACTCACACTTTCTGAAACCAATATGAGAACCAAAACATAGCCATTTTCAGAATTTGCACTTTTCCGAATTTTCAGTGCAGTTCTCCAGCCAAGTAAGGGGTACATAAATGCACATATTGCAATAAACTGTGCATTGAATGGGAATATAGTGGAGGGGATATGCAAAAATGCATTACATTAAGGAAAATTTGCTTTGCAAAAATGTACATATTAGGCAACACTGCATTCGGAATTGTATATATTTGGACTTCTAAAAATTGCAAATAGATGTGGAAATGTGGAGAACGGAGCTTAACACTGGGGGGGGGGGAATGAGAAACCGAGAGACACTGGAATTGGCACATTCATCTGCCCCTCCTTCCAACCTATATCACGGGGTTATTATGCAGCTTAAATGGGTTGGCTCCTTGGAATAGGCGAAAGCAGAGATTCAGGAAGATAATCTCTTTACGAGTATTAGATAGTCATTTAATAAGAAAATGCCTATGCTGATTTTACAATATCATTTTTCATTTTAGGGAAGCAGCTGTTGTGGAAGAGCGTGAGTATACAAAAGTGCAATCTTTGTTGACTGAACCAAATGCATCAAAGGCGCTTGTTTTGTGTTATATATTGTACTGTGACACACTACTATTTCCCTTGGTCATGGAGGGGAGATCTAGGGGCAGTACCAGTGGGTTGAGTTTCCTATGGATCCAAAAGTATTGAAGACTTAAAGATGTCTTTCTAAGATGAGCTATCCTTGTAAATATACAAGTTGGGCATATAAGAAGCAAGCAGACACTCTTTCAGCAGCTCCAAAGGGATAATCTTCCGCAGCAGCATCAACTCCACCCCTGCCATCAAGGCTGCTCCTCCCATTTCAGTTAACTCCAGGTGGAAAACTCTCTGAAGTTCAAACTGCAAGCTGCTTTTTTGCTGTCTATCTGCCTCCTCTTTGCAGCTGGAGGAGTATCTCCTTCTCCAAGCTTTGATGTGCAATGCATTCTGAAGGCTACCGAGAGAGATTCCCAGCTATCACAAGATCATCTTCTGGCCTTAGCTCTCAGCTGTGAAGCATCAGCTGATTGTCCTGGTCAAACAGTCAGTAGCCTAACCAAGGAACAGTCAAGCAGCAGTCATAACATTATTAATATATAAGCTTAGTAGGCATTCCTCTTTTGGTGGGAAAAGGTGAGGTGACAGCTGAATAAATAATAATGATATTTGATCTTTTGTCAGGCCGAGCAAAAGTTGTTCGGGGCCTTCCAGATGTTGCCACCATAATGGAGAACAAGGTAATTCTAATGTTATGGACAGGTTAACTCTAGCCCTAATAGTAGGGGAACAACTTCTTCCTCTGGATGCCCTAAACTGCTTGAGAGCCCTTACAATTTATAACACCATGGATACAAGAATGCCCCTAATTCATTAACGGGACCATGGTATAAATCTTTTCCTCATATTTACATTTCTCTGTGTATATATGAGGCAGGGAAAAGACACACAAGGGAAGGGCATTTAAAGCTCCTGATTGTGATTAGTAGCAAACCACAGTTTCCCATATTCAGAGAAAATGGTAAACTATGGTTTGTTACCAACTGAGTCTGGAAGCTTAAAATAACCTAGCGCTCATTAAGGCTTACACATAACAGCTGAATTGGTGCTGCATCCATTTTATAAGGCTGTAAGTTTAATATACTCTCCCACTCAGAGACCTTTCTTATCTGTATTGCTTTTCTTTTGTAAAGCCTGAATTCCTATTGCTAATGCTATGTTTGTTTGTTTGTTTGTTTGTTTGTTTGTTTGTTTGTTAAACAGACTCTCTGCTTGACATGCATCATATCTGGAGATCCTTATCCAGAGATCACTTGGTACAAAAACGAGCAAGTCATTACATTCAAAGATCGGTACAAGATGGAAGTGAAAGGGACCGTTATCACCATCACCATTGAGAATGTCAGCAGCGAGGACTCTGGGAAATTCTGCATCTTTGTCAAGAACAAGTGGGGCTCTGAAACTGGCAGGGTTACCGTCAGTGTCTACAAGCATGGAGAAGAGCCTAAGGAGCTAAGAGATGAGCAGGCCTTGATCTGAGCTAGGCCTTAGCCCAGCGCCTTGTTTCAACTCCAGAGCTCACATAAAATAATCAGATAGAAGAGATTTTGTTTCCTTCCCCATTTGCAGAGCACTTCTCTCACTGCCAAATAACTGCCCCCAGTATATCTGGATTGGTGCTTCCAGGACAGACTACCAGCTATGCTGGCTATGTTCTACCTCCACGGTCAGAGGCAGTATGGCTCAGAATAGCAGCTGCTGGGAATCACAAAGGGTGAGAGCTCTGTTGCACTCAGTTTTGAGCTTTTCATAGGCATCTGATTCACCACTGTGAGAAAAGGATGCTCAGCCAGAAGGGCCTTTAGCGGCCTGATCCATCACGGCTCTTCTTGTGTTCATATGACTGCCTGAAGCCGCAACTACTCTCCTTTTAGAAATTAAACACTAGAGAGAAATAATTCCCCAGCCCCTACTCTTGTGTTGATTAATATCCTGACAGTATTTCCTAACACAGCATGCATGCACACTTAGATAGATACATGGGAAGGAAATAAATACCTATGAAGAATCAAAAACCAGTGGAGGCCCATCTGTTTTTACATGGTAAAGGCAATCTGTAGTGTCATTGGGTTGGATCCAGGCTAAGCTAATTGAATGTGGGTCCCATGGAAATCAATGGATTGGGGAAATCATGAGTTAACTTGCATTGAAATAAATAAAACTTGAATTCAGGCAGCAAAATTCCTCATATGTTCACCCAGTAAATTTGTTTGGGGTGTCAACCCTAGTCTGGATCCATCCTCCTGTTTTTTTATCTATCCTAACTAGTGGGCACGCACAGTTTGTACTGCCTCCTTCATAAACCTAGAACAGATGGTGCCAAGGGGCAGTTGCAATGAAATGGCTGGAGGTTGGAGGCAGCACTTGGCAGTCAAGGTAGGAGGCTGGAAATGAAACCCGGTTTTCTTGTGGGCACCCAGGAATTACACAAATAAGAGGCATGTGCAATGGACTTCCCCATTCTACTGAGTCCCTCTGAAGGACAACTGCTGCAATGAATGGACATGAGGGTCCACCTTTAGTCAAGCATCTTTCCAGACAGATGCATCATGGGAAACTCAAAAACAGGGCAGGATGGCAATAGCTCTCCCCACATTGTGCTTCCACCTAAACACACACATCCAGTAGCTGGTATTCTGTCGCATACAATTTCTGACTCTTCCTAGTTGATTTTGTCGTAGTGATCTGAGCTTGTGAAAGTGCCAACCACCACCACATCCCTTGGTAGCCCACTTTTTGAAAATATTTCAGAACACAGCTACGAGGACTTGCATCAGAGCATTGATAGGAACAGTACTGTACATGAAAATCCCACTCGGAAAATGTCGACTGCAAGCTAAGGGCCCCTCCAGACTGGTGCTTTATTGTGGGTGCTATCACAAAAATTATGTTTTAGTGGTGGCTTTATTCTGCTCATTAGTTCTGTGATGCTTCTCCAATGCTACCTCATTATTGATGTCAGGAAAGGCTGCAGCAGAACAAAAGTGGGACACACCCAGAACATTTGTAGCACGAAAAGTCAAGGAATTTCAGCAGGAAGTCACAGGATGTGTACCGATTGGAAATGAAGTAGTGTGACTGCCCCAACTTTTGTAGGTGCAAATAGTGGGATTGCATATGACATCCCTGATAATAGAATAATAATAATAATAATAATGTTATTATTTATACCCCACCCATCATGAAATCACAAATTTTAAAAATCTGGGTTCACCATGTTAAAAAGAGACTTGTCAGTCAAGCATTATTGGAAAGTTTTGGGACTTGGGTGGTATGTCAGGCAGGTCTAAGAGTGATGTTAGGTCTACAGTGGCTCATTCACAAATTATAACATGATATTGCGGTTGCCCATTGACGAGCATGCATGCATGACTCAGCCCTGGCAGGCAGAGAGAAAAGAAATTGTACTTTAGAAAATGGGGAAAGTGGTGGGAGGGGGTGCTTGGAAAGAGTGACAGGCCTACAGCTGGATCTCTTTACAGGACAAACATGGTCTGAACTAGAGTACAGAAGATGCTGAATTTGTTTTTCACGAAAAACAAACCTGAAATCAAATGTCTGTAGCAGCAGCAGCATTATTATTCCCTGATATTTATAATTATTATTATTATTATTATTATTATTATTATTATTATTATCATCATGATCATCCCACCTTATAAGGAGCTCAGGACAGTATACATTATTCCCGTCCCCTAATTTTATTCTCACAGTAACAACCCTGAAAGGTAGGCTACTGGTAGAGTTGGTGTGTGGCTCAAGGTCACCTAGTGAGTTTGATGGTTGAGGTCTCAGTCTACAGCACATCCACAACATTCATTTAAAGCACATGGTTTCCCCCCAAAAATAAATAAATCCTGGGAACTATAGTTTAGAGTGCTGGGAATTGTAGCTCTGTGAGGAGTATACTTCCAGGATTCATTGGGTGAAATCATGTGCTTTGGTTTAAGGATGCTTTAACTGAATAGTGTTGATATGTCTGATGTCAGAGACCTTCCTGCTGATGTTAATAGCAGTGGCTCTATTCTGGATGTAGAGTCCAGGTGAAAGAAGGCTTGAGTGGACTTCTGATGCATTTATTCCTTGGTGTTATTGATCAAGAATCTGTAGTGAGCTGTTTTGTGGTTCATGCTATGCTTTTAATATTCATGTGAAAGAAAACAGTTAAATGTGACAAGACAAGAGCAAATGATGATGCTTGATGATGAGGCATGCATTAATAAACTAGAAGCCTAAAACCTGAATTCATGGCTGGTCACCTGTGGTGCTACCTAGATCTAAAGAAGTTTGAAGGTCTTCCTTTGTTATGAAAAAGGCTAACAGCGGTTGCCCAACTCCCCCCCCCCCGTGGGCCAAATATAGGTGAATATTTAATGCAGACACACTTCAGACCACTTGAAAGAAGCACACAGACCTCTGTTGGTGTTGGGGAAATATTGGGGTTCGATACCCAAGACCCTATGAGTTCAGCCAATAAAATCCAGACTTCAACTGTTGGTCACCAAGGGTGTTTATTTAAGCGTTGCAAGGCCAGTGCGGCAACCTCAACCAGCAAGTAGTTGAGAGGATGGCACACCAAATATGAAAAAGGCACAAGCATTTGTACATGTGCTAGCAAAGGGGCCGTTATCTCCATATATGGCAGTACTACTTTCTACTAGCTTCTACTGGTTTGATCTCAAGGCATAGCAACTTTCTTAGCTTCCCCTTCCTTTGTCCTTAACACTTACAGCTATAGCTCCTGTCATTCCACCCTTCTCTCACGGGTCTCTTGCAAACACAACCTTCGCTTGCTCTACCCCCTCTCACACACATTTCAACTTTCTTTAATTCTTTCATTTCTATACTTTTTCTCTGACAGTGGTCCATGCACCAGAGTGTGGTCACAGTCACGTGATACATTTAAAGCACGGGGATCCCCCACAGAATACTGGGAACTATAGTCTGTTAACGGTGTTTGGGAATTGTAACTGTGGGAGGATAAATTACAGTTCCTAGGATTCTTTGGGGGAAGTCATTAGCCTTAAATATAAGGTGTAGACGTGGCCAAAATCTGCCACGCTATTTTGTGTTATAAATGCTCCTAAAAGCATTTGTGGCCATTTGTCATGTCCTCCTCACCCTCTCTGGTGGCTAGGGCTGGTTAGCTAATGCCACAGTCCCTTTGACACAGCAGCTTAAATTTTAGCTCCCCAGGGTCAGCAGAAGTCAAAAGAGGTAACTGGCAGAACTGAGCAGGATTGCTTAAGAGATAATGAACTTTTCCAGTGTTACAACTGAATATGTCCTGTTATGCACTAAATGCCTTCAGGCATTCTGATACCGTTAGGGAGCAAGAGAAGAGGAACTGCATAACCCAAAAGAAGAGGCAGATTTGAAGAAATTGGCATATGCTAACTTATACTGTATGTAAAGATGCAAATTCAGAAATAATTACAATAAATAGAAACACAATACTTCTCACTGCAGTGGGAAAGACTGCTCAAGTGACCTGTGTACCTGCTGTTGAGGTGCTAAGTGTTGATGGACAACTTCTTCAAGGCCACTCCTGCTCTCCCTCCCTATGTTATTTCTTTTTAAACTAGGCTGGAACCAGAGAGCCATTTATGACTGTCCTCTGTAAAGTATGACATGGCCACCCTGTCTGAGAGAGCCCTAATCTCCATCTCATACGTACGTATGTTTTTCTGATACAAAGCTAGCTCTGAAAATGTGTTCCTATGCATGGTCTGCATGATTCAGTTGCTATTGGTCCTAGTCCAGGAACCCTTGGAAGTTCTCTGAGGAGAAGATGGCTCCACTCCCCAGTCCATCCCATGTAGGACTGTGTGTACCAGAGTCAACATCTCCCCAGAACAGATTCCTTGGATGGTGAAGAGAGCCTTGAGGAGATATCCCCACAGCTTGAAACCCCAGGGCCTAGCAGAAGCCAATGGCCACAGAAGGCATCAGCCCATCAACTGATCAGATACAGCATTTAGTGGGTGGGGCCTCTACTCAATAAATAATTAGGCTATAAAAATAGGAACATACAAATATATGAAGCTGCCTTAAACTGAGTCAGACTTTTGATCTGGGGTTTCAGCCAGCAGTCCTTCCCAGACCTACATGGAGATGTCCAGGATTGAAGATGGAACTTTCTATGCAAGGTCAATGTTCTACCACAAAGCTACAGCCCTTCCCTGTACATCTGCCGGTTGCTCCAGGACCCTGTAGGTAAGACTTTTATGTCCTACCTCAGCTGCAGGATCACTAATTGTGACCCACCCTCAGAAGACTCAGCCATAACAGCCAAAGGCCTATCTGAACAAAAAGCTCTCTGTCTGCTGGTGAGAGGAAAGCAGAGAGGGGACCAGCCTAGCCTCCCATGGAAAGGAGTTCCACCATCTGGGAGGAACCACCGAGAAATCCCTCTCTTGTGTCCTCACCAAAAGTGCCTGGACCAAAGTCATATAAGGTTTTGTAGGTCAAAACCAGCACTGATTTATGCCTGGAAACAGACCAGTAGCCCGTGGTGCTATTGCTAACAAGGAGTTTTTAGTGAGAGCCTGGAGTCACCAAGCCTTTCGCCACCAAATCCATTCAACAGTACTTTGCAGGTGCAAAGCTGCTCCAAACCAGGACTCATGGTGTGGTGTTTCTCAAAGTATGGCGCAGGGGTATTAAGATGGTTTCCACCTCTTGGCATTTGGGGGGGGGGGGCAAGTTGCATACAGCTACAAAATGAGGGGGAAGTATTACTCTTCCATTCTGCTATCAAAAGGGGGTGCATTGTGTAGTATGCAGGAGTAGAAATGTTGACCTAGGTAGATCAGACCTGGTAGTACACAAATACTACTTCAATTAAGCAATCTCGTAGCATACAAGGTTACACTGCAGTGTAAAGCCTGCCAAAGTTAACAAGCCATCGTCCTGGAGTGATGATTCATCTCTGTTCTTTGGCCCTGTGCCCAAAAGGTGTAGAGGTCTGGAGTCATGGGGGGTGGGGTCAAAGACCTGTTACTATTTCTGCAGCAGGGTCCCTGTCTCCAGTATCCTAGAGCCATCCAATCAACATGAAAGGGGAGCTTCATAGCCACTGAGAAGAAGTCTTCTTACCATTTGTGCTGATTGGAGCCAATCGGAGTGAAAGGAGGTGAGTTGGCCACTGAGGATTGGCTCCTAGGGTCACCCTGGAGAAGGTACATGGGAAGAACACCAAGGAGTTGTTTTTCCATATGCTCCAAAACTGAGCATTTAGGAACACTGAAAATGCAAGGTGCCTCCGTTTTCAAGAGTATGGTGTGTAAGTTCTGTTATGCACAACGGAACTTCAAGGAAAACACAGCTTGAGTCACTGCAAAGGAAGATATTGGAGCACTCCAAATCATTTGCCGATGTACATGCACAGAAAATAATAGCTCTTGCTGAAAAGCAACACAGGGAGCTCTGCATTGATTGTTGCAATTAGCCCCTGCTTATTATTACAGTGGTACTTCGGGTTACAGACACTTCAGGTTACAGACTCCGCTAACCCAGAAATAGTACCTCGGGTTAAGAACTTTGCTTCAGGATGAGAACAGAAATCCATGATGGCGGTGTGGCGGCAGCAGGAGGCCCCATTAGCTAAAGTGGTACCTCAGGTTAAGAACAGTTTCAGGTTAAGAACGGACCACCAGAACAAATTAAGTTCTTAACCCGAGGTACCACTGTATTGCATAATCTTAGAAGAGGGTGTGGCTGTAACTGGGGTATGGCTGTGACTATCATAAACGGACTGTGAACTTCTGAATTTGCCCACGATGTCTAAGTACAAAAGAAGGTTGCCACCATGCAAGTATCCTACATGATCCACTTGATTTCCTATCAAACAGAAGACCAGCAATCTCAGCTTTGAAGGACCGATCATCAAGCATTCTATCCTCCTGCCTGATAGGCCACATTTTTCAATAGACATTCACCTGGCTGCCTGTGGTGATTCTAGACAATCAGGAATCAAAACTCTCACAAGCTGGAAGCTGGAAGGTGGTTTGTTGATTTTGCTTTTGCTTTTAAGCCTATGCTAGGAACAAAGGAAGCTACCTTACACCAAGTCAGGCCATTGGTCCATCTAGCTCAGTATTGTCTACACTGACTGGCAGCCACTCTCTAAGATACTCCCAAGTATCCTTCGAAATTCACATTTCTCCAGATATGGCATGTGGTTCCCCAACCAAATAAATTTGTTCAGAAATGCTTATATTAGGGGAAGCATGCGTAAAAATGCACACATGGATGAAAATAACACAAAATATATTGGGAGAAATTGCTTGCAAAAATGTGCATATTAATCAAAATTGCATACAAAAATGTGTGTGTTAGGAGAAATGTGCACCAAAATGTTGGCAAATTTTCATAAGGACTTTAAAAAATGCAAACTGCAGGTCTTAACTTTAGACTGGGAAAATGAGAAACTAACATCAACAGATTCATCCATCCCTAATGTTCTGTGGTAAAAATCTGAAGTGAGGGTGGAGGAGATATATGATATTCCAGGGTGAAGTATACACAAAAAAATGCCTAATTAGTGAAAATAGCATTTTCATGAGGACATGTTGTTGTTTTTAAATCACCAAGTGATGTGGAGATGTAGCAAATGAATTTAAGGGTAGGAAAGTGAGAAACTGAAATTGACAGATTCAGCCACCTTTGCATTGGATTCACCCACCCTAAATACATTGAGGCTTCCTGCCTTCATTGTTACATAAACCCTGGATCTTGAAATAACGTGTGATTTGCCAATGCCTGTTCCTGTGAGGAATCAGTCAAGGCTTGCACCAACCCAATGACCGGAAGGTTATTTCCACAAAGCCAAAATTTAGGATTAATTATTGATAGTTCCTAGTATAATCATTTGCAGCTTGAATTTGGGCAGGATGCAGGATTCACATCTTTATAAATGGCACCCAAGTTAAGTTGGGGACACCAACAACTGCTTTTGCCCTGCACCAGTAGCCTGTCGTTCTGTCATTCCTGGTTTCCAAAATGGCATTCAATGGCACGTGGCAGGTCTACAGCCAAGAGAAATATGAAGAGTTCCTGAAAGCTATTGGTAAGCAGCTCCTTGCTTCTTCCGGAAGAGACAAGTTTGCTAGAGTATAATCAGGGGTCTCACGGGAGACCTGCTCTCTCTGCTTTGAGGACTAATATAATTTGTAAAGTCCTCTGGGCAGAGAGGCAAAGGACAGGGCTAGGAACCATGCAGACCTCTTTTGCTAGATCAAGGTGAGCAGCATCTTCTGCTACAGAATCAATCTTTCGCTGCAATTAAAAAGCCCTTCTTTGCTACAATTCTGTGATTGTTTCCCTCCAGTTTTAGAGGTCAAGGATAGCTCAGTTGGCAATTAAGACACTTAATCTCAGGGTCATGGGTTCAAGCCCCATGCTAGGCAAAAGATTCCTACATTGCTGAGGGTGGGACTAGATGACCCTGGTGGTCCCTTCCAATTCTACATCATTCCTCGCCATACATTCACCATCACCCCAATTTAGACATCTTCCCGAAACCTTTCCAACCTCAGAATTGCTCTTTTACTGAGAATATAATGTTTCTTGTTTCCAGGCAAGAGGAAGCAATCCTTCAGGCAGAAAGCATGCATAGGGTTCCCCACCATAGAATGGGGTGGTGGTCACTGCTTTAGAAGGTGTTAAATCTAAAAGGAAGGGCCATAGCTCAATGGCAGATATCTGATATGGATGCAGAAGATCCTGGTTCAATCTCCAGGGTCTCTGAGGAGGGCTGGAAGACAGTCCCCTGCCTAAAACCTTGGAGAGCTGCTGCCAGTTGGTATGGAGTTAGATGAATCAGTGGGTCTGACTCAGTACAAGGCAGCTTCCTGTGTTTCTAAAAACGAGTGAGACACATACATGGAGGAAGAGAGGCTTAGCAGTGACTATTAGCCATGCACAGTTGGCACCTGCAACCAAATGTTGCCCTTTCTAGGGCTGCTGTTCAGGATTCCAACCCCACCTCCCCTCTGGCTTCTCCCCCTTCCTACAGTCATTGTGTGGTCAATGAGCATGCTCAGTTTGGGGATCCTTTAATTTGGAGTTCCCCACAATACCTCCCAGTCATGTTAAGGTGTTGTTGTTTGGGCTACATAAAGGATTGGCACTCATAACCAGAAGCCTGGGAAATAGAAGGAATGATAGCAAAATGGAACTTCCATTGCCTGTGAACAATGGTTGCAGGAGAGCAATAGTGGGGGGAGACTGTGCTCCTACTTGAAGGCGTCCCCAGAGGTATATTGGGGGAAGGGGAAAGTAGGATGCTCTAATAAGCAGTTCTTTTATCTGATCCAGTCAGGATCTTTCATGTTCTCCATTTATGAACACCACATCTGTCTGTCTCTGTCTCTTTTCACCTCCCCAGCTTTGTCAGATGATATCATCAAAGCGGCTAAAGACATTAAGCCCATCACTGAAATCCAGCAAACCGGGAACAGCTTTGTCGTCACATCCAAAACCCCCAACAAATCCGTCACAAATTCATTTACTCTGGGAAAAGAAACAGAAATGACCACCATGGATGGCAAGAAAGTGAAGGTAACTAAGGGCTTTGAGAGTTAACAGCATTAGCAGGTGGCTCTTGATGCTGCCAATTGATTACTCAGGCACATCTGCAACACAAACTAGAGCAGAGTTGGTTCCAGTGTGAGAGTTGCTGGGAAACTGTAGCTGGTGGAGATTCCCAGATGCTTTGCCAGAACGACAGTTCCCAAGGTTCTTTGCTGGAAAGACATTATAACCACGCTTCTTTAAAACTGTCTTGTTTGTAATGTACAGAAAAGGGCCAGTCCAAGATATTTTGGTGCATAATGTAGAAAACCGACTGCTCCTCACACGTGCATGAATTTAACAGGGTGCACAATCTCCTGCGACACTAAGCTGCAGTTGCTGCTCATTTCACTGGGGCTTGAGCAAGAGAAAATCCCACAGGACTGTGCCTCCAGACTCAAATCTGCCCTACCTGTTTTTACTCTGCCATCCTCAGAGGCATACGATGCAGCTGCCACCTGGTGCAGCTGCCTCACCTGGCTGCTGTTGTCATCCACACTTCTTCGGTTTGCCCTGCCGCTTTCCTCTGGGGAAACCTGTGGTTTAGCGCTGAATTTGAACAATTGGCCATCAGGTTTCCCTCAGATTGCTGCTTGTTCCAATATAGCACTAAAATACAAGTTTCCTAAGGGGAAAGTGGTGGGACAAAGGCAAAACCTCTTGGACCTGCACCTAGAAAGTATGGGACAAGCAGGAAAGCACTCAGACATCTCCTTTCTATGCACAGGACAAGCGAAAGTGTGCATGAGTCCTGAATTCTCTGTAGAGTTGCCAAACCCAGAGAAAAAGGCAGGGGAGGGAGAAATTTGATCCAGTTTTCATTTCAGGGTGAACCTACCTCATTCGCACTTTTTGAAACAATACACAAGGCAAAAGACAGGCGTCCTTCAAAATCCACACTTCCCAAATTTTGCATTGCAGGTTTTTCAGTCAGGTAATGGGTACGAGAAGGCAGCTACTAGGGTGAAGTGTGCATTAAAGTGCATATCCTGGAGAAAATAACAAAGGGGGAAAATGCATTATATTGGGGGAAATGGCTTCTCAAAACTGAGTATATTAGTTAAAAAAATGCATTAAAATGTTTATATCTGAGAATAAATTTGTATGAAAATGCTAGTGAATTTTCACAAGGACGTTTAAAAAAAATCAAACTGATGTGAAAATGTAGAGAACTGAAGAATGGAAAAATGAAAAACAGGTTCACTCATCCCTACTCACACCTGCATGTGAGAGCCCACATGGGTGGGTTCTTAAAGGTAGACACAGTGGCCACAGTCACACTATACATTTAAAGTGTTATGGCACCACTTTAAACAGGCATGGCTTCCTGCAAAGGATTCTGGGGGCTGCAGGTGGTTAAGGATCCTGAGAGGCATTAAGAGGCTCCTGCTCCCCTCAGAGAGCTACAGTTCGCTGAGTAGTTTAACAGCCAAGCCCTCTTCATAGGGAACTCTGAGAACTGAAGCTCTGGGAAGACAACAGGGGTCTGGTAACAATGCTCAGCACCCTTAACAAACTACAGTTCCCAGAATTCTTTGGGGGAAACCATGACTGTTTAACATGGTAGCAAAGTGCTATAAATGAATGGGGCAAAGTGGTCAGAGACTCTGGGCCTGGCTGGCAACCCTCAATCTTTGTGACACAGTATTCCCAGGAGGCACCTGTTTCTTTCCCATTGCAGTGTATGGAGAAGCTTCTATTCACTTTAGAGGCTCCATAATGTACACATTTGTTTAGAATGTATATACAGGCAGCAACTGATTTGAGTGTACGTTACGTTCCAGACCCCTGCGCACATCAGTGGTGCCTGTGTAAGGCGCCCTGTCCTGTTCTGCCCCTTTTTTGTGATGTTTTTCATGACGTTTTCTGGGTGTTTCTGAGTTCACTGCAATGTGGACATGTAAAGTCATGCACATATCAGAGGTGCCTAAAACACTAACTGCCTGTATTCATTTCCTTCATTCTGGCGCAACTCTGCCTTCTGCTGGCCATTTGGCTGTGGCCACCTATGCATCTGATCTGTTGCTGCCCAAACCTTGTGCAGTAATGGTTTTTCTTCTTTTTTAAAACAGTGCACAGTAACCCTGGAAAATGGGAAACTAATAGCCAAAGCAGATAAATTCGTCCATGAGCAGCAAGTAGTTGGCAATGAAATGGTGGAGGTGAGTAAATGCTGATACAGTGGTACCTCGGATTACAGACGCTTCAGGTTACAGACTCCGCTAACCCAGAAATAGTACCTCGGGTTAAGAACTTTGCTTCAGGATGAGAACAGAAATCGTGCTCTGGCGGCACCAGGAGGCCCCATTAGCTAAAGTGGTACCTCAGGTTAAGAACACCTTCAGGTTAAGAACGGACCTCCGGAACGAATTAAGTACTTAACCCGAGGTACCACTGTATTTTAAGATGAACAGTTGCAGAAGGGTCACTTTCTCCAAAAGAGGGGCTGGGAGAATGTCTGTGCCTCTGCCTTTGGAAGCTCCTGTTCTCCCAATCCCAGATATGTGGGAAGTATTGGTCAAGAATGCAAGCATTTTGCTCACTTTTATTTTGGCATTTTGCATCATGCATTTTGCTCACTTTTATTTTGGCATTTTGCATCGTGCCACATGGTTCTGCAAAATACTGCAGGCCATCTAGAGAAAGGCACTCTGCACATGCTCAAAGGGTACATGCTCCTTTAACTATTGCAAATGTGAAAGCAAGAATCGAAGCAGGTGTAGATGCTAATGCATACAAGAGCATTTTCAACATGGCCACCCTATCCCCAATCCAAGACTACACAAACTGGATCTCATCAGGAATATGCTCCAACAATAGCCATGGTTCGAACAAAGGTGAAAACTCACTCCAAACAAAATAGTTTCATTGGAATGTTTTTGAATCTAAATTATATGTGTCAGTTAATTTACTAAGGGATCTACTTTTAATTGGTTCCCTGGCTTCAACGATTGCCCCAATTACCTGGTTATTTGCAGTGTTTTGGAACACGTTCTGATCTACTTTGCGTTGCTTAGGTAAGTCTTACACCTGCTAGTTACGAGGCAATTTAGAGAAACCTTTTCCAATTTATCTTCCACAGACCATCACATCTGGCTCAGCAACATTCACCAGACGAAGCCGGAAGGTTTAAAGATTCAGAAGACAACCCAGTTTTGTAGCAGACTTTTTATATTTGGGGAATAAAGTGCCCTGCCCATCACTGATAATGTTTCCTTTTATTTATGGAGAGTAAGACTTGTTGGAAAAACGCCTGGGAAGGCCACCACCTTCCCAAGACACCGGGGCGTCTCTCCGGTGGTCACTCTCTGGCAGTAAATCTTCCTCAGTCCAGAGAGACCTGTGATAAGCGACCCTCCTCCCTCCTGAGAGGAGCACGCTCGTCTTCTGGCATGTCACTGTAGAAGAAAGAGACAATGAGTAGCTATAAACTACTTTATTTAACAGTCTATATACAGAGACTCCAACAGCATGTCTGCTCTCTCTCAGCAGCAATACAGAACAACATCTCACACAGAAGTGAAATAACCTCTATCAGTACTCCAACAGTAATGAGACTTCCTGTCTCACGCCCTCAGACACTCACATGATATAAGCAACCATAGTGCTACTTGCTGAGCAGCTGGTGAGATAAAAATCCTAACAAGACTATCAATATGTTCTGCCTCCTCTGTCGGCGGCAGTGTGCTTGTGAACACCAGTTGCTGGAAGCTGCAGGAGAGGAGAGTGCTGTTGCCCTTGGCTCCTACTTGCAAGTTTCCCACAGGCATCTCACTGGCCACTGTGAGAACCGGATGCTGGACTGCATGGGCCATTGGTGTGTTTCAGCAGTAAGGTTCTTCTTAAGTTTAGCAATGCTAAAGGAAATGTAAAGGGACGTTGCTGAAATTGAGAGGACTTTAGTTTTGAAAAGATTCCAAGGAAAGCTTTGGGGCGAAAAGAACTCTGGTGTCACCAAATGGAATGGAGTTAGCATGGGTTGCTGACAATGCTAGGCCTACTCATTGTAGATCCACTGAAATTAATGGACATGACTAACTTAGGCCCATTCATTTCAATGGCTTTACTCCACATAAAACTCAGTTGGGTACAACCACAAATTAGTCATGTGAAGTTGGCTTCTCATCAAATGGCAAAGATACATCGTTAAGCATCGAGTGCCTCTCCTCTTGCAAAGGACATCGTCTCTTGCCTTTTGCCTCTTTCATGCCAAAGCCCTCATATAAGATTCCCACTAGCGCCCCATAGCTGCCCATAAAGCTGTGTCAATTAATTACAGACCTGCAGCAGCTGAGAAGAAAGAAGAGCAAGGAACATGTTACTGTGAATCCTCAGCTAGAGGGCCGAACCTTGGTACATTCGTGTAATAGCTCTCTAAGAGTGACTAGAATAGGAATATCTGAAGAAGTGTGCATGCACACGAAAGCTTATACCAAGAACTAACTTAGTTGGTCTTTAAGGTGCTACAGGAAGGAATTTTTTTTATTTTGACTATGGCAGACCAACACGGCTACCTATCTGTAACTAGAATAGGATAGCAATGCTCACTTCAGACACTCCTCCAGCATAGATAAGTGCTGGTATTGCCATCATCTATGCATCCAAGAACCCATTCACAATTCTGCCTCCAGTGAAATTGTGGAACCCTTAAAAAAATGAGAACGCTAGAATTAACAACATGGCAAGAACCTTAAAAATAAGTTCAGAATTACTATCACACACACATCTACAGTTTTGCACATGACACCAAACTGGGAGGGGTAGCTAATGCTGCAGATGATAGAATCGGGATTCAAGATTATCCTAACAGATTGAAGAACTGGGTCCAAACTAATAGAATGAATTTCAATAGGGACAAATGTCAGGTTCTACACTAGGCAGGAAGAACCAGCTGCACAAATATAAGATTGGGGGACACCTGGCTTGTCAGTAGTTCATGTGGAAAGGATCTAAGGGTCTTAGGAGACCACAGTCTTAGCATGTCAACAATGTGATGTAGCTGCGGAAAAAGCTAATGCTATTCAAGGCTGCACTAACAAAAGTATAGTGTTCCGTTCAAGTGAAATAATAAGATGGCTCTCTATTCTATTTTGGTGATATCAAACCTAGAATATTGTGTCCAGTCCTGGGTGCCACAATTTAAGAAGGATATTGACAAGCTGGTGGTAAGAGCTGTTTGACAATGGAATGGACTTCCTCGGAAGATAGTTGACTCTCCTTCCTTGGAAGTTTTTAGACAGAGGTTGGATGGACATCTGTCATGGATGCTTTGGTTGAGATTTTGCATTGCAGGGGGTTGGACTAGATGACCCTCATGATCCCTTCCAATTCTACAGCCTATGATTCTGTTATCTTTTACTAGCCTGACTGTGCACATATACTATTATAGTAGTCATATGTAGATAGGGATTTGGGAGAAATTCAATTCAGATTAAAAGCAAAACCTACGTTATTCACATTTACTGAAACCATATGCAAAGTGAAACAGACCCATTCTTCAAAATCTGCACTTCTCTGAATTTTGGAATGCAGTTCTCCAGCCAAGTAACGTCCACAAAATGCTTATATTAGTAATAAAACTAAAACAAAAAACAAAAACATGCATACATACAAATATGCATTGTGTTTGGGAAAATTGCTTTGCAAAAACTGTCTGTCATATTATTATTAGCATTAAATTTATTTATTCACGAGCAGGTCCCAGGGTGTGTTACCGTAATCTAAAATGCAATGCTAAAAGCAGTTTAAGCAAATCACAAGAGTAGGGCAGGTCCCAAAACACACTTCTCAGGTGTCAAAAGCCAGGGCAAAGAGGTATATCATCAGCATACAATTAAAAACTGTATAACCAAGGTGCCAGACATACAGTGAGGGGGGAAAGTATTTGATCCCCTGCTAAATTTGCCCGTTTGCCCTCTGACGAAGAAATGACCAGTCCATACTTTTAATGGTAGGTTTATTGTTGCTGTGAGAGATAGAATAACAACAGGAAAACCCCCAGAAACCCAGAAGACAAAAGTTAGAGATTGATGTGCATTATAATGAGTGAAATAAGTATTTGATCCTCTATCTTTTTTAAAATAATTTTTTATCAATTTACAACAAAAACACACAATAATTTCACATCCAATTTTTCACAAAGTATTTCTTGACTGGACTTCCTTCAGCCTTTCCGTAAATCGTTCATAGTCATTATTTACCGTATTTTTCGCTCTATAAGACGCACCAGACCACAAGACGCACCTAGTTTTTGGAGGAGGAAAACAAGAAAAAAAATATTCTGAATCCCAGAAGCCAGAACAGCAAGAGGGATCACTGCGTAGTGAAAGCATTGATCCCTCTTGCTGTTCTGGCTTCTGGGATAGCTGCGCAGCCTGCATTCGCTCCATAAGACGCACACACGGTTCCCCTTACTTTTCAGGAGGGAAAAAACGAGTCTTATAGAACAAAAAATACAGTAAGTTACGCATTCCTTAGGTTTGTATTGTCATTATTTGAACCTTTCTTTTTCTATTCCCTTTTAACAATACTTCTCACAATTCACAGTGCTTCTTTAAATCCCTCTAGCATTATCTGTCCCTCACTTATACTTTTCAGATATTCCACAAACTTTCCCCAGTCCTTGATGAACTTTTAGTCTCTTAAATATCTAATCTTCCCAGTCAATTTATCCAACTCGGCATAGTCTAACAGCTTCATTCTCCATTCTTCCATCATCGGTATTTCCTGTTGTTTCCATTTCTGAGCCAGTAGCACTCTTGCAGCTGTCACTGCATATTGAAAAAAATTACTGTCCTTTCTCTTTATCTCATTTCCTAAAATTCCTAACAGAAAGGCCTCTGGTTTCTTTATAAATGTATATTTTAATATCTTCTTTAATTCATTATATATCATTTCCCAGAAGCCTTTCACTTTCTTACATTCCCACTACATATGATAAAAAGAACCTTCTTTATCTTTACATTTCCAACACTTATTACATGTCTTATACATTTTCGCTAATTTTACCGGTGTTATGTACCATCTATAAAACATTTTCATAACATTTTCTTTTAACGTCATACATGCTGTAAATTTTAAATTCTCCTTCCATAGCCTTTCCCAGTCTTCAAATTGTATGTTATAACCAAAATCTCTGGCCCAATGTATCATTACCAATTTAACTTCCTTATCCTTCAAATTCCATTCTAACAACAGCTTATACATTTTGGATTAAATTTTAAAATCATTATTTATAATTTCTATCTGAAATTTTGAATCCTTGTCTGTATAACCGCATTCTTTAAAGTCTTTCCTAAACATTTCATTTATTTGAAAATAATGCAACCAGTCATATACATGTTCTTTAACCTGTTCTTATGGTTTCATTTTCCATTTTCCTCCTTCTTTAAATAACAATTGGCCATATGTGATCCAATTACCTCTCATATTGATTTTCCTTACACTCATAACTTCTAATGGAGATAACCAGTGTGGTACTCTAGGTTCTAATAGGTTTTTATACCTATCCCAAACTTCAATTAAAGGACCTCGGAAGATGTGGTTCTCAAAACCTTTATGCATTTTCTTCTTCTCACACCATAGGTATGCACGCCATCCAAATCTGTTATCGAACCCCTCTTAGTCTAACAATTCCTTATTTTCTAATTTTATCCATTCTTTTAACCAGCAAGGGCATGATGCCTCAGTATAATTTCAAGTCAGGCAGGGCAAAGCCTCCTCTTTCTCTCACATCTGTTAGTAGCTTAAATTGAATTCTCGGCTTTTTGCCCTGCCAAATATATCTTGAAATCGCTCTTTGCCACTCTTTGAAAATCCTGTTCCCCTTAATTATGGGGATAGCCTGAAATAAGAATAACATCCTTGGAAGCACATTCATCTTAATTGTAGATATTCTGCCCCAAAAGGACAGTTTCATTCTTCCCCACACCTCCAAGTCCTTTCTTATTCCATTCCATACCGGTTCATAATTGTTCTTCAATAAGTCTATATTTTTAGAGGTTAAACATATTCCTAAATATTTCACCTTTTTAACCACCTCTATCTCTGTTTGCTGTTGCATTATTTCTATTACACTTTGGTCCATGTTCTTCGCGATCATTTTCGTTTTCTTCTTGTTTAGTCTAAAACCTGCCACTCCTCCAAACTCTTCAATTTCCTCCAATACTTCTTTTGCAGTACTTATTGGATCTTCTATCATTATTACCAAATCGTCTGCAAACGCTTTAATTTTATATTCATTTTGGCCAATTGTCACTCCCTTTATTTTTCCATTTTGTCTAATCGAATTTAAAAGGACTTCTAGCATCGTTATAAATAATAATGGCGAAAGTGAGCATCCCTGTCTTGTTCCTTTTGATATCTTTACTTCTTCTGTAATTACATTATTTATAATAAGTTTAGCTTTTTGTTCTGTATAAATTGCCTTTATTCCATTGAACAATTCTTTACCAACATCCATGTATTCTAAATTTTTCAGCATAAAGTCCCATGCTATGTTGTCAAAAGCCTTTTATGCATCCACAAACATCATTATGGCTTGTTTCTCATTCCTGGCAGACAGATATTCCACAATATTGATTATATTCCTCATATTATCCTTCATCTGCATGCCTGGAAGGAAACCTGCCTGATCCTTATGAATGATTTCTAGTAGTATGCTTTTCATTCTTTTTGCAAGAATCCCTGCGAATATTTTATAGTCCGTATTTAGCAGTGAGATCGGCTTATAATTTTTAACTTGAGTTAAGTCCGAATCCTGTTTTGGAATAAATGTAATGTATGCTTCTTTCCATGTTTCCGGAATGTCTCTTTCCCTTAAAATGTTATTCATTACTTCTTTCAATGGCGTCGTCAACACAGATTTCATTTCTTTATAATAACTTGCAGTGAATCCATCTGGACCTGGAGCCTTTCCCCTCTTTAAAGCTTTTATTGCTTCTTTTATCTCCTCAATTTCTATTGGGGCGTTTAACTGTTCTTTTTTATCTGTCGGGATCTTCTGCACCTCTTTCTCCTTCAAGAATCTCTCTATTTTCCTCAAATTGTTTCTTTCTCTATTTTTATATAATCTTCTGTAGTAGTCCAAGAATCCTTTTCTGATCTCCTTCGGATTGACTATCTCTTCTCCTTCCACTATAATTTTATTTATTGTATTCTGCTCTTTTCTTTTTTTTATTTGCCATGCAAGCCATTTTCCTGATTTGTTCGCAAATTCAAAACTTCGTCTTAATTTTTTGATATTCCATTCCACTTCTCTATTTATTATCATTGCAAACTGAGTTTGTAGAACTTTAATGTTTTCTTTTATTTTTTGACTGTTTGGTTGCTTAATTAATTTTTGTTCATTGTCCATTATCTGCTTCAAAATTTCTTTTTTACCTTTTTCTCTGTTTTTATTCCTGATTGAGTTCTGCTGGATGAAAAATCCTCTCATCACTGCCTTGCTTGCATCCCAAACCACATTTATCTTTGTGCCCTTGTTGCAATTGTCAACAAAGTATTCTGTTAACCTCTTTGGTGCTTTTTCTGTAATTTTCTGATCATCTAAGAGATAGTCATTCATCTTCCATCTGAAAGTTCTTTCCTCAAAACATTTTAGTTCAAATTTTATTAGACTATGATCCGAAATCACTTTAGGTTGAATTTCTATTTGTAGGGTTCTTCATTCGAAATCCAAATTTGATCTATCCTTGACATTGACTGGTTCGGTTCTGAATAGTAAGTAAATTGTTTGTCCAATGGGTGTCTAAGTCGCCAAATGTCTATCACGTTACAATTCTTTATCATTGAAAAAAAAGATTTGGGTAATTTCCCTTCTTTACTTGTTCCCTCTCTAAGTCTATCCATTTCTAGTGAGACCACTCCATTCATATCACACATTGTTATAATTTTCTGGTCCATGTACTCAAATAGTTTTGCTTCCAAAGTTTTGTAGAACTCAGTCTTATTGCCATTAAGTGCATAGATCCCAACTATAATCAAATTTTCTCCTTGCCATTTGATCCGAACTGCTATTATCCTTCCTTCTTCATCTTTAAAGATTTGTTGAGCTTCAATTTTATTTTTTATGTACATGACCACTCCTCTTTTTTTCTCCTTGTCTGAAGATATGTGTCAGGGAACTGACATCGGAGCTAGGGGTGGAGGGAAGGCTCTCTAATGATGCTGGAGAAGGGCCCAGCAGGGAGAGAGGCAGTTCAGCAGATGGGGAAGCAATTCATTGCAACACCAGGAATAAGAGGGGCAGATGGGGGAATCGGCGAGAGGGCTCTCAGACTCTTCACCGGACACCAGCGGGGAGAGCACTGGTCCTCCGCTACCCACGCCCTCCCTGCGCAGAAGACTTCCGCGCAGAGAAAGTAGGAGGAGACTGCGTGTCAAACAACTTTTATGTTGGAAAGGGTTTAAGAAACACCCACTGACGGATTCTGCTAGCGACTGAGGCAGCCACGAATTGAAGGGCTGTCCAGACAGAAAGGTTTAACAAGGCAACATAGCCAGGAGAGGCGGCAACTTACGCACGAGCAACCCCATACCCATTATAATATGAATTCATTTCCTAATCTTTTATTAATAAGTATTTTTTGTGTCTTCTTGCCACATGTGTCTCTTGTAAACAAATGAAATCTAAATTTTTCTTTTTAAAAAATTGTTCAATTTTATTCCTCTTTTTTATCATTCATCCCATTAATATTCCAATTCCAAATTTTTAACGCCATGATGTCCTGATTTTAAATAACTTTTATTTATATATCTATAATTTAGCTGTTTCTTCTTCTTCCCCTTCTTCTTCCTCATCTGTTTTCTTTCCATTCTCTCCCTCTTCTTCCTCTGGTTCTGACCCCCCTGGTGCTCCTCCGTCTGCTCCTTTGGTTTCATCCTTTTCTGATCTTAATTCCTTATATTTCCTCAGAAATTTCCCGGTCTCCTCTGGGCTTGTCAATCTGTGCCTTCTATACGCAAATGAAATTCCTTCCGGGAACTCCCATCTAAATTCAATGTTGTTTTTCTTCAGCGTCTGTACCAATGGTTTATATGGGTCTCTTCGTTTGAGTAATCTGATTGGTATATCTTTAAAAATGATTATGAAAATCCCATCTATACACAATCTCTTTTCTCTATTCTTTTGTATGATCATATTTCTCATTTCTCTATCTTTAAATGTAATCAAACAGTCTCCTGCAAATCTTCTTGCTTTGGTTGTTCTTAAGTATTTGATCCTCTATCACAGTGTTTCCCAAACTTTTTTGGGCAACGGCACACCTGTTTACTGAAAAAAAATCTCACGGCACACCACCATTAAAGCCCCGCCCCATGACGTCAGCGTGCAGCGTCACGCCGGGAGGGACGCACGAAAGTGAAATTTTTTCCCTCCCCCTTGCCGGGGAACCTCCAAGCTTTGGGGGTGGGAGGAGGCAGCAGAGCGAGGGACTGAGGGACGGCGGCAACTGAGGCGGCGGCGGCTGTTGTGGTGGTGGCGGCGATAGCGGGCGGAGGAGGGGGCGGCGGCGGGGCTTGAGGAGCCGTCGCCGGGAGTTGCTGCTGCTGTTGTTGCTGCTGCTGCCCGGACATGCCGGCCTCCTCCTCCGCTGTCTCGCGCTCCTCCCTTTTGCACGCGCTGCCCCACCGCTCGGCACCACCACCGCGGAGCCGCCCCCGGCTCGACGCGGATCCTCGCCGCCGCCGCCTCTCACCGCCCGACTCGCCCGACTCCCTCCCACGGCACACCAGCCAATGTCTCACGGCACAGTAGTGTGCCGCGGAACACCGGTTGGGAAACACTGCTCTATCAACCAACCAGATGTCAGGCTACCTGGTATCTTCACTGTATGTAACGAACTGAGATTAGAAGCACCTGCTGTAAGGGAGAGGTCTTACCTGTAATCCCAGCTCGTTACAGTACCTGTACAAAAGACACCTGTCAACAGAAGCAAATATGCCCAGGAACCTCACCTAAATGCTGGAGAGGGTGCACCTCCACAGGCACATACCTCCACATGTGGTGGGAATGCCCCCAAATCCAACTATTCTGGACAACAGCCATATGAGAAATATGTAAAATAACTAAGCAAGTATTAGAAATCACCCCAGAATTGGCACTACTAAACATCTTCCAAGACAATAATGCCCATTTACATCACAAAGAACTCATAACCCGCCTACTTTCAGCAGCCAGAAACATCATAACCAGACACTGGAGAGACCTGTCAGGAGTAAGCATGGACCAATAGTACCAAATAGTATGGAAAACAGCCCTACTAGAAAAATTAACCAATAAACTGAAACTGACACAGGGACAAATAGAAGAAGACACCTTCACCCTGGTATGGCTCCCCTTTATCACATACACAGCCCCACAAGACAACGACAAAAATCCACCAACAGCATACGAATCAATATGGCTAACCTGATCCAAAACACCCACCCACCCCACTCACACATGAAAACAAAGACCACCGCAGCCAACCACAAATGAGGCCAACCCCAACCTCTCTCACCACCAAAGGAACACAAGAGAATAGCGGAGAACCTGCACAAGCGATGCTGACACAAAACCCCACATATATTAAGTAAAATAGAAACATTGCCACCCCACCCCAGCCCCACTCGCCTTTCCCCCCCTCCACCTCTTTCCCCCTTTTCATGCTAATGTAACACTAATGTCTCAACAAATGAAACTGATCTGTAAAAATGTTACTTGGAAAAGAAAAGAAAGAGGAACACTGCTCATACTTTTGTAAACCAATAATTTTTAAAAATAAAAATAGATTAAAAAAAACATGATCGTAAAATTGTAGAGCTGGAAGGAGCCTGGTGTGAGGCTCGAACCACTGAGATTAAGAGTTTCGTGTTCTAGCGACTGTCATCCAATCTTGCTCAAATATTTGTGTATCACTTTTGTTTCCTTCCTTCTCAGAGGGCTGGGAAATAGAAACCTAAAGGTTTGTGGCTTGGTCCCTGGACTTTACTTAATAACTGGAGCAGGAACTAGATTCTGTTTACATTGGTGGAGCATGCTGTCAGTCACTAGCCTCTCCCCACTACAGAGAAGGATATAAACAAGAGGTGGCAGTGGCTGCAGATACGCAAGAAGCGGAGTGGGTGAGTAGGAACTTCTCGGAGGATT
Organism: Podarcis bocagei; assembly: GCF_964188305.1. Classification (NCBI taxonomy): domain Eukaryota; kingdom Metazoa; phylum Chordata; class Lepidosauria; order Squamata; family Lacertidae; genus Podarcis; species Podarcis bocagei. The sequence continues at coordinate 29,674,251 of NC_138132.1, forward strand.
ACCCAAAGGGTAAGCAAGGGAAGTTGGTGACTCCATCAATTCCTTCCCCAACAGCTGAATATTGAGATGTTTCTATTTCGGAGAAATATTTCTTAATATGCAATACCAAGTATCACTTCTCAGAATGTATACTTTCCAAGAATTGAGTAGCTTTTAAGCTTATTTGGTGGGGAGGTAAAGATACGTAGTGTTTTTGACAAAGTATCATAAAAGGAATCAAAGAAAAAGCAGGGTGTGAGCTTCCCTTGCCCCCCTGGTTTTGCTGTTAGACAACATTAAGGGTGTTTTTAAAATGAAAGATCTAACTGTTAAAGTATTGTTAATAGGTTGTTTTCAACACAAATACTGAATGCCTTTTTATTTTTTTTTATTTTTTATTTTTTAAAAAATTTTTTATTGCGTTTCTTTTCATAGATTTACAAAATTGTTTACATGGCAAGATACAAGAAACATTTTTTGTATATATGTATAAGAAAGAATAAAAACAAGAAAAAATGTTATGAAACTTTCCTTAACATCCTTCAGCATTTCACTTTTGGACCTCCTCACATCCTCTCAGCATTGCGTTCATTATTCTAACCAGTTCAGCAATTTGTTATCTTGTTTCCCATCTTATTGTACCTTTAAATATATTATGTTACCAATTTCAAAAATTTGTAATTTAATTTTAAGACTCTTAATAAACATAATATTTTGTTTCAAATATGTCTCGTTTTTTCCATCAATGCTTACTTTATCATTTGCTTAAAATAAAATGCAGAAGCATAGTATTTCTTAATCGTGCGCTATCTTAACATTCAAACAACTTATAATGTTTTTGCAAATAGTCCTTAAATTTTTTCCAGTCCTCCTCCATTGTTTCTTCGCTCAGATCTCGGATTCTGCCAGTCATTTCTGCCAACTCCATGTAGTCCATCAACTGCGTCTGCCAGTCCTCCAGTGTGGGTAAATCTGGTGTTTTCCAGAACTTAGCGATGAGAATCCTAGCTGCTGTGGTTGCATACATAAACAAGGTTCTGTCCTTCTTTGGCACCTTCCGATCCACCATGCCCAGGAGAAAGGCCTCTGGTTTCTTAGAAAAGGTATATTTAAATACCTTTTTCAGCTCATTATGTATCATTTCCCAAAAGGCCTTTACTTTCGGGCAGGTCCACCAGAGGTGAAAGAATGTCCCTTCTGCCTCCTTGCATTTCCAACACTTATTATCAGAAAGATGATATATTTTAGCCAACTTGACTGGGGTCATGTACCACCGGTATACCATTTTCATAATGTTCTCTTTCAAGGCACTACATGCCGTGAATTTCATACCGGTGTTCCATAACCTTTCCCAGTCTTCAGACATAATGTTGTGTCCCACATCCTGTGCCCATTTTATCATAGCAGATTTAACTGTCTCATCCTGTGTGTTCCATTTAAGCAGCAAGTCATACATTCTCGAAAGTACCTTAATCTTTGGTTCTAGCAACTCCGTCTCCAGTTTCGATTTTTCCAACTGGAAACCCACTTTTCTGTCCATTTTGAATACCTCTTGAATTTGAGCATAATGTAGCCAGTCTCGCACCTTACCTTTTAATTTGTCCTGGCTTTGGAGCTTCCAATTATCTCCAACTCTTTCAATCAGTTCCCAATACTTTGGCCAGTAGGCCTCCATATTGGGTTTTTTTTTTGAAATCTTGGCTTCCACAGGTGATAGCCACCTCGGGGTCTTGCTTTCTAATAAATCCTTGTACTTCGTCCAGACGGCAAAAATTGATTTTCTGACAATATGGTTTTTGAACAATTTATGCACCTTCGCCTTGTCATACCACAAGTATGCATGCCAACCATACACGTTGTCAAACCCTTCCAGATCTAGGACATCGGTGTTTTCCAACAGGAACCAATCCTTCAACCAGCAGAAGGCTGCAGCTTCATAGTACAACCTTAGGTCCGGCAGGGCAAACCCCCCTCTTTCTTTTGAGTCGGTTAGTATTTTGAATTTTATTCGGGGCTTTTTGCCCTGCCAGACAAACTTAGAAATATCCTTCTGCCATTTTCCAAAACATTCCATTCTGTCCACGACCTGAAGGGTTTGAAATAAGAACAGCATTTTTGGCAAAACACACATCTTTATAGCTGCGATTCGGCCTGACAAGGTAAGTTTCAATCTTGACCAAATATCCAGATCCTTTTTAATTTCCAACCAACATTTTTCATAATTATCTTTAAAAAGATTTAAATTTTTGGTGGACAAATATACCCCCAGGTATTTCACTTTCTTAACCACACTTAGCTCTGTCTCTTTCTGATACCCCTCTATCTCTGTAGATGTCAAATTTTTGACCAAAACCTTAGTTTTTTGTTTATTTAACTTGAATCCCGCCACCCGACCAAACTCCAGGATAAGTTCCAAAACTCTTTTTGTGCTAGATACTGGCTCCTGTACTGTCAAAACTAGGTCATCTGCAAAGGCTTTCAGTTTGTATTGTTTCGCTCCGACCTCTATACCTTGCACCAACTGGTCCTCCCTAATCATATTCAGCAATACCTCCAGAACAGAGATAAATAGCAGAGGGGATAAAGGGCACCCCTGTCGTGTCCCTTTTTCAATTAGAAGTTCATCCGACACCACATTGTTCACTATCAACTTGGCTTTTTGCTCTGAATAAATTGCTTCTAGTCCATTTTCAAACCCCCGTCCCACTCCCATCCCCTTCAAGTTTTTCTTCATAAACATCCAAGAAATGTTGTCAAATGCTTTCTCCGCATCAATAAAGATTAAAGCAGCCCTTGTGTTTCTAATTCTCAACAACTCCAATATATCAATGATGTTCCTGGTGTTATCAGACATGTGTCTACCAGGGAGAAAGCCTGCTTGGTCCTTGTGAATTACTTCGTTTAAAACGTTTTTAAGTCTACTTGCTAAAATGTCTGCAAATATTTTGTAATCCACATTCAGGAGTGAGATGGGACGGTAGTTCTTAAGCTGAGTCTTTTCCTTCTCTGACTTAGGAATCAATGTGATGAATGCTTCTTTCCACGTTTCCGGTGCCCTTCTCCCCTCCATAATCTGGTTGCAAACCTCCAGCAACGGTTGTATCAAACAATCCTTCAAAGTCTTATAATATTTGGAGGTGAGACCATCTGGGCCTGGAGATTTGCCAAGTTGCATATTTTGTATGGCACCTTCAATTTCCTGTTGAGTTATTTTACTGTTGAGAGTTGATCTTTTATCTTGACTTATTTTGGATAGTCCATTTGTCCTCAAAAATTGGTCTATTTCCGATTCTTTCTGAGGCCCCTGTGCATATAGTTCTTTGAAATATCTGTGGAAGCACTTTCTTATTTCTTCTGGTTTCTGAACTATTTTTCCTTGAATCTCCAAGTTTGTGACCGTGTTTAGCTTTTGTCTTTTTTTCAATTGCCAAGCTAGCAACTTTCCACATTTATTTGCTGATTCAAACGATCTCTGCTTCATTTGTTTGATTTTCCACTCAATCTCTTGATTAATCAATTTCGAATATTGTGCTTGATGGAATTTGATCTCTCTTAGCACCTCCTTTGACTTCGGATTAGTTCTCAGCTTTTTCTCTCCTTCACTTATTTTCTCTAGAATTTTTTCCTTTTTTCCATTCCAAAATTTTCTCTTTATTGTATTCTGTTGTATCAGAAACCCTCTCATTACAGCTTTGCTAGCGTCCCAGATTATTCTTTTCTCCACCGTAGTATTCAAATTTATTTCAAAGTAGTCCTTTAGCGTTTTTTGGGCCTTCTTAACAATCTCTTGATCTCTTAGCAAGGTGTCATTCATTCTCCATCTGAAGGATCCAGTTGGGAAAAGTCTCAATTCCATTTTTAAGGCATTATGGTCGGAGCAGGTTTTTGGGCAGATTTCCACTTTTCTCGTTTTCGGAGCCAGCCCTCTGGATATCCAAATTTGGTCGATTCGTGTCCATGACAAGTGGGCCTCAGAAAAGAAAGTTCCTTCTTTACCCAAGGGGTTCCTTGTCCTCCAAATGTCAATCAAGTCCATATTGTCTGTCATCTCAAAGAAAGTTTTAGGGAGTCTGCCGTCTGTTGTTAAGTTTTGATTTTGAGATTTGTCCATATTTGTAGACACCACCCCATTCATGTCTCCCATCACAATAATATTTGCATAGTCCAGATAGTCCATCATTGTCTCATGCAGCTTCTTGTAGAATTCTGATTTTCCATCATTTGGCGCGTAGATTCCTAATATCAAAATCTTTTCCCCTTGTGTTTGGATTTCAATTGCGAGGATTCTTCCATGATCATCTTTAAATAAAAATTTTGGCGACAGGTTCTCCTTTGCATAAATTACAACACCTCTTTTTTTAACTTTATCTGATGAGATAAATTCTTGGCCAAGTCTTTTATTGATTAATACTTTCCTGTGGAGCCTAGTCACATGTGTTTCTTGCAAACATATTACATCCAATTGTTCTTTTTTTAGGATATGAAATATCCTTCTCCTTTTTTCCGGAGAATTCCCGCCATTTATGTTCCAACTAAGTAGCTGCAGAGACATCCTGTTCTAATTAAGATGTTCTTAAGATGGGGTGTCTTTCTTTTGTTCAGATCCCGAAGGTATAGGCGTTGGCCCACTTCCGGGCGGTGCTGGTGCTGGTAAAACTGGAAGCCAATCCGCTCCTTTTTGGAGATCTTCTCCGTGATCGTGAAGGAACCTTTGGTTATCTTCAGGTGTTCTTATTTTAACCTTCCTTTCTTTGTAGGTGAAGGATAATCCCTGTGGAAACTCCCACCTATAGGGAATTGCGTTGTGTCTCAGCAATTTTGCTAATTCTGTATAGGTGGCTCTAAGGTCCAGCAGCTGCCTCGGAATATCTCTGTAAATTTCCACTCTTTTGTCTTGTATTTCAATTGCTTTTTTGAAATGAAGGCCTAGGATCTTGTCTCTCTCTTCCTTTGTTCTTAAAATTATCAAGCAGTCTCTGGATCTGTCTTTCCTTACCAGTCTTCCCAATCTGTATGCCGAGACAATCCTAAAATCCGTGTCTTCCTTTAAACCCCAGAACTTCGAGAATTCCTGTGTTAAGTATCCAATCAAGTCTCCTTGCTCGAGTTCTGGAATACCTCTCAATTTGATGTTGCTCTCACGATTTTTCAGTTCCACCATTGACAGATAGACTTGTTGTTCACCCACCTGTTTGTGCAGGGGCCTAACTTCTCCTTTTATTTCTTCAACCTCTTTTTGTAGGACTCCCACTTTCTGGATTGCTTCTCCAGCTAATTCTCGATTTTCCGCTGTTGCTCCTTGCAATTTCTCTATGGCTTGCGTGTGCTGGGAAACTTGGTCAGTCAGTTTTTGGATCGAGGAAGTTGCTTTATCTATCTTCACAGACTGATCGTCCACCTTCTGATTTAAACTTGATAGTTGCTCCAATATTTGTTTTAATAGTGTGTCTGACCCACCTGCTGCCATATCTTCCTCAGTGGACTTCTCAGTTATTTCCCCTTGTTCTCTATGAGACACCAGTACAGCTGGAACCGACGATCGGCGTCCTTGGGTCAATGTTGTTTGTACAAATTGTGCTGGTCTTCTTTCCTTTTCCTTTTCTTTTTCCTTAGCCTCTTTAGATTCCTTTGCTTTAGACGCTCTTGTTCTCCCTGCACCACTCATTACACATCTGTCAATGTTCAAGGTCAAATTGTCTATTGTTCCATGGGAAAGACAAATTCAGGAGTAAACAGCCAGTGAGATGGAATTCAAAACAAAAGTCAGTTCCCAGGATTTTATAATCCGAAAGCCCTGTAGGGGGAGTGCCACCCGGTTTCAAAGACAAAGAAGGAAGTAATCCGCCATTAAAGCTCCAAATTGTTTCAGAACAGTAAATTCATTAATCCAAAAGTCCCTTCATAAATTCAAGATCTCCCAAAGCACCTTTTATAAATCGACAGAGTTCCACAAAAGGTGCTTGTAACAGTATCCCAATCAGACTTTTCTGCTCAAATGTAACAATTACTTTCTAGCACAGTTTGCAACTGTTTCCGCAGTTTGACACAGTCTCTCTCTCTGGCAGCCCGACAATCTGGCTCTTTAAAAATACAGCCCAAAGAAGAAAAAAGATAGGAGGAAAGTGACCATCTGCTGCTTCTTTTAGTCAATGTCCATTTCCACCTTCAGATCAATAAAATAGGCAGATTTTGTAGCACGAAAAAGTTTAAACTTCCCAAAGTCCCGTTTCAAATGCTTCCGTTTCTAAAAGCTTTGCTTTGATCTTGTCAGCAATGTCGGAAGACGGACTTCCCTTTTCTCGTCTCCCGCTTTCAGCCAAATTAGCCGAATTTCTTTTGCCAAATTTTAAACCCCTTTACTCACGGGTATGTTGCTTGCAGTTTAGCGTTGATTTTAGGAAGAAGGATCAGCGCTCATCTGTAACAGCCGCGCGGCTTCGCTTCCGCGGAAAGAGCGATGAACTCACAGCACCGCTACCCCTCCTTCACTCCGGGTCTCCTTACGGGGTCCCTTCTGTGCTTTCGGAGCAGCTTCTGGTGCCCGCCGAGTCCCACGGCCACGGGCTCACTCTACCCGTGGTTTATCTTAATGGGTCGTCGCTATGCCGCAGCGAACGACCCTTTTCCGCGGAGCCCCTCTTCAGAGCCCGAAGAGGACCGCCATTACAGTTTCGCGCCGCCCCCGGAAGTCCCTGAATGCCTTTTTAAAAGCAACAATACCTTCGTTTAAGAAAAGAAAATCTGGTGAGAGGTAACTTAATACATACAATTGTTCATATTGTTAGCAATTTGTTAACTTAATGCAACATATATAGGATAGATTGAAACAAGCCGACTCCTCATATAATTGGCAGCCGCTTGTTAAATTTCTGGATTAAAGTCATATGGCAATGTTAGGTAGGAAATTCTAAAGATTAACTCTTTGGCTGTGAGGACGTTCTTTACTTCACCTGAGTATAACCTGGTGGCTGTTGGTTGTTTTCCTGATACTATGAATTTTTAATCATGTAAGTTTGCACATTTTAAATTTACATTTGGTTATATTAAAAGCACAGTACAGTATTCAGGGGTGAAACTATGCTTTATTTCACTGAGGTCAAAGACACAGTTTGGTGCACATACACAAACACGCCATAGGCATTTGCATACACAAAAGCATTTCAACACATTTGTTCCTAACAAGTAGACAAAATATTATTTGAATACAAAGTTTTGCTTTAAAAAAAAACCCCAGATAATTTACACAACAGAATATCCAAAATAACTTATATCAACAAGTAATAAAAAGTATGCATTTTTTTACAGTGTTAGGGGATATAATTTATATCTATTTAGAGCATTATAATGTTTTTGCTGCAGGTTAGCTGTGAGATAAAAAAATTGTTCTTATATATTAAAGGCCAGAGCCAAACTGACTGAGGATGGGGGTGGGTGGGGAATAAGAGTGCAAAGAGCAATATACATGCATGGAAACGTGAATCAGGATTGCTCTCTTACGAACAGGAAGGCTGGGCACGCAAGCTAATCCCTGAAGCCCTGCAGGCTGGGAGCCTCAATGACGCCCCTCTGGATAGGGATTATTATGACCAGAAAGTAATTGAAATCAGTAGGATTTTGGAACACAAAAATAAAGAAAATCATCCAATCATCAATTCCAGCACCTGGGGGCCACCTTATCTAAATTATATAATTTGGTATCTTAATGATTGATATTATTAATTGTATTATAAATTGGTATTGGTATTATGAGGCTATTATTCAATTATAAAATATATTTTAATAAATTTTTATTAGGAATTTAAACAAAACATATTATCTTAAAACATATCATCCTTAATTACCCCCTATTTTTTCCACCTCCCTCCCATAAAACAACCCACCCTCCCCACCCCACCCCTTGACTTCCCTCAGTTCCAATCTCTGGTTTCTCTATAAATGCTATTCTCTGCATGCTACAAAATTGTATAGATCCTTAATTTGTCTGACTAGTTATTATCAATAAAAAGTTTGTGAGAGTTTATTCAAAACCTGCCAAGGAATTCAATTCACTTTGTTGCATCTTTAAGTACTTTGTAAAAGGTTCCCATTACTCTTTAAAATCACAGTTATCCTTGTCCCGTAGTTTATGTGTCAATTCTGCATAATCCATCAATTTCTCTTGCCATGCTTCTTTAGTCGGGGTTTCCTCAGTCTTCCATCCTTGTGCTATTAAGACTCTCGCCACAGTTATCGCATACATAAAAATGTTTTTCAGCTTCTTTGGCAGGTCTTTCCCTATAATCCCTAACAAAAATGCTTAAAATTATTATAAAAATAAAATAAAATAAAAATGACACCCCTCTGGAGGCACCAAAAAAAAATGTGGCTACCCACCCCCCACCCTCACCCCCAACTAACTTTTTATCCAACTAACTTTTTCCACCAGTGTCCTTCTTACTGGCTCTTTTGTGTCTTTTAGCAGCAGCCTGGCCTGCAGAAATTATTCTGTCTCTGAATATTTTCCTGCCAGACAGATGACAGAGCGAGGAACCCTCTTCCCAGCACTTATCTGCATACCTAATTACAAACTGACAAACTACAATTCCCAGGATTCCTCAAGAGGACACCATTTTCTGAGTTCCCTGGGAAGAGGGATTGATTGCTAAACTACTTTATCAGAATTATCCTAAATTATCCTAAATTGGCCAAGTGATGTACAGAATTATCCTAAATTGGCCAAGTGATGTACACGAGGGGTCAGCAAACTTTTTCAGCAGGGGGCGGGCCTACTGTCCCTCAGACCTTGTGGGGGGGGCCGGACTATATTTTGAAAAATAAATGAACGAATTCCTATGCCCCATAAATAGAAATAGATATACTTTATTTTCACTATAAAAAAAATTCCTTCCAGTAGCACCTTAAAGACCAACTAAGTTAGTTCTTGGTATGGTACCACTTGTTTACAGTGAAATAACCCAGAGATGCATTTTAAATAAAAGCACACATTCTTCTCATGTAAAAACACGCTGATTCCGGACTGTCCGTGGGCCGGATTTAGAAGACAATTGGGCCGGATCCAGCTCCGGGCCTTAGTTTGCCTACCCATGATGTACACAAATGCTTGGGAGGCAGAGGGTATGGAGAGGTCAAGAGGGAAACAAAATGCAAAAAAACAAACAAACCAGGCAGTTGGTAATTGTGTAAAGGGAAATAATAATAATACCCCGCCCTTCTGGGTATGAATACCCAGCCACTCTGGGCGGCTTCCAACAAAGATGAAAAATACACTAAAATGTCACATATTAAAAACTTCCCTGAACAGGGCTGTCTTCAGATGTCTTCTGAATGTCAGGTAGTTGTTTATCGCTTTGACATCTGATGGGAGGGCGTTCCACAGGGCGGGCGCCACTACCGAGAAGGCCCTCTGCCTGGTTCCCTGTAACCTTACTTCTCGCAATGAGGGAACCGCCAGAAGGCCCTCGGAGCTGGACCTCAGTGTCCGGGAAGAACGATGGGGGTGGAGACGCTCCTTCAGGTATACTGGACCGAGGCCGTTTAGGGCTTTAAAGGTCAGCACCAACACTTTGAATTGTGCTCGGAAACGTACTAGGAGCCAATGTAGGTCTTTCAAGACCGGTGTTATATGGTCTCGGTGGCCGCTCCCAATCACCAGTCTAGCTGCCGCATTCTGGATTAGTTGTAGTTTCCGGGTCACCTTCAAAGGTAGCCCCACGTAGAGCGCATTGCAGTAGTCCAAGCGGGAGATAACCAGAGCATGCACCACTCTGGCGAGACAGTCTGCAGGCAGATAGGGTCTCAGCCTACGTACCAGATGGAGCTGGTAAACAGCTGCCCTGGATACAGATTTGACCTGTGCCTCCATGGACAGCTGTGAGTCCAAAATGACTCCCAGGCTGCGCACCTGGTCCTTCAGGGGCACAGTTACCCCATTCAGGACCAGGGAATCCTCCACACCTGCCCACCTCCTGTCCCCCAAAAACAGTACTACTGTCTTGTCAGGATTCAACCTCAATCTGTTAGCTGCCATCCATCCTCCAACTGCCTCCAGACACTGACACAGGACCTTCACCGCCTTCACTGGTTCTGATTTAAAAGAGAGGTATCATCCGCATACTGATGAGCACCCAGCCCAAACCTCCTGATGATCTCTCCCAGTGGCTGCATGTAAATGTTGAAAAGCATGGGGGAGAGGACAGAACCCTGAGGCACCCCACAAGTGAGAGCCCAGGGGTCTGAACACTCATCCCCCACCACCACTTTCTGAACACGGCACAGAAGGAAGGAGCGGAACCACTGTATGACAGTGCCCCCAGCTCCCAGCCCCTCAAGATGGTCCAGAAGGATGTTATGGTCGATGGTATCAAACGCCGCTGAGAGATCCAGCGGAACTAGGAAACAGCTCTCACCTTTGTCCCTAGCCCGCCGGAGATCATCAACCAGTGCGACCAAGGCAGTTTCAGTCCCATGATGAGGCCTGAATCCCAACTGGAAGGGATCCAAATGGTCCGCTTCTTCCAGGCGTGCTTGGAGTTGTTCAGCAACCACTCGCTCAATCACCTTGCCCAAGAATGGAAGATTTGAGACTGGGCGATAATTGGCCATCGTGGCCGCATCTAAAGATGTATTTTTAAGAAGCGGTTTAATAACCGCCTCTTTCAGCGGGTCTGGGAAGGCTCCCTCATGGAGGGAAGCATTCACCACCCCACGAAGCCCATCGCCCAGTCCTTCCCGGCTAGCTTTTATAAGCCAGGATGGGCAAGGATCCAGGAGACAGGTGGTTGGCTTCACTCGTCCAAGCAGCCTGTCCACATCCTCGGAGGTAACAGATTGGAATTGATCCCACACAACTTGACTAGACAGGACTCTAGCACTCTCCCGCCCTGGCCCTGCTCCCACGGTGGAGTCTACTTCTTCCCGAATCTGCGCGATTTTATCTGCAAAAAACTTTGCGAAATCATTGCAGGAGATCATGTGGCCCGTACTGGGCCCCGATGTCGCAGGTGGTTCCACTAAATTGTGAACCACCTGAAAAAGTCTCATGCTGCTTTTTTCTGCAGATGCAATAGAGGCGGCGAAGAAAGTCTTCTTCGCTGTCGCTATCGCCACTTGGTAGGCTCGACGTTGAGCTCTAACCTGTGTCCGGTCAGATTCGGAATGAGTTATCCGCCACCGGCGCTCTAGCCGTCTCAACGATTGTTGTTGTTGTTTTAATGCTATTTATTATAGGTTTAATAGTTACAGAAAAAAGAAGAAAGAAACAATAAAAAGTTAAACAAAACAAAACCTTATAATACATCAGAAATAAAAAGTTTGGATTTGATATCCCGCCTTTCACTCCCTTTAAGGAGTCTCAAAGCGGCTAACATTCTCCTTTTCCTTCCTCCCCCACAACAAACACTCTGTGAGGTGAGTGGGGCTGAGAGACTTCAAAGAAGTGTGACTTGCCCAAGGTCACCCAGCAGCTGCATGTGGAGGAGCGGAGACGCGAACCCGGTTCCCCAGATTACGAGACTACTGCTCTTAACCACTACACCACACTGGCTCAAACAAAAAACAATACAGCAAAACAACAAGAAAAACAAAAACATTTAAAAACACATCCAATATTTCCATATCTTTACATTTCATTTACTTGTTTCATCGACCTCCTCACACCTCCCTTTTTTGTATTCTAGTTCAATTAGCTACTTCAGCAAATCCTTTCCATCTTTCTCAATTTTTGTTCTATAATTTATCTTAACACAATCTAACCTTAAATTTTCCACTTTGGCCCATTGACAATCTGTTTTTGCTTAATTCTTTATGACATTTCTGCTAAAGCCGTATAACTTCATTCCAGCATCCTTCTAACATACATTAATTTTGCAATATTTCTGTAAACATACTTTGAATTTTTTCCAATCTTCTTCCACCGACTCTTCTCCCTGGTCTCGGATTCTGACAGTCATTTCCGCCAATTCCATGTAGTCCATCAGCTTCATCTGCCATTCTTCCCGGATGGCTAGATCTTGTGTCTTCCAATGCTTTGCGATAAGTATTCTTGCTGCTGTTGTTGCATACATAAAGAAAGTTCTATCCTTCTTTGGCACCAATTGGCCGACCATGCCCAGGAGAAAGGCCTCTGGTTTCTTCAGGAAGGTATATTTAAATACCTTTTTCATTTCATTATAAATCATCTCCCAGAAACTCTTAATCCTTGGGCATGTCCACCAAAGGTGAAAGAATGTACCTTCAGTCTCATTACATTTCCAGCATTTATTATCGGGCAAATGGTAGATTTTTGCAAGCTTGACTGGTGTTATGTACCACCTGTAAATCATTTTGATTAAATTCTATTTTAAGGCATTACATGCCGTAAACTTCATACCTGTGGTCCATAACTGGTCCCAGTCAGCCATCATAATGTTATGTCCAACATCTTGTGCCCATTTAATCATAGCAGATTTCACCGTTTCATCCTGAGTATTCCATTTCAACAGCAAGTTATACATTCTTGACAGATTCTTAACTTTGGGGTCTAACAATTCTGTTTCCAATTTTTATTTTTCCACCTGGAAGCCTAGTTTTTTGTCCAAATTATATGCCTCCATTATTTGATAATAATGGAGCCAGTCTCGCACTTTGTTTTTTAATTTTTCAAAACTCTGCAGTTTTAATCTGTCTCCCTCTTGTTCCAGAATTTCCCAATACTTCGGCAATTTGGCCTCCATATTGAGCTTTTTCGGAGCCTTTGCTTCCATTGGTGACAGCCATCTTGGGGTTTTATTTTCTAGCAAGTCCTTATATCTTATCCAGACATTAAACAGTGCTTTTCTGACAATATGGTTTTTAAATGCTTTGTGTGCTTTAACCTTATCATACCACAGATATGCATGCCAACCAAATACATTGTTGAAACCTTCCAAATCCAACACATCAGTGTTTTCAAGAAGCATCCATTCTTTCAGCCAACAAAAAGCGGCTGATTCATAATAAAGTTTAAGTTCTGGCAGGGCAAATCCACCTCTTTCTTTAACATCTGTTAATATCTTAAATTTTATTCGAGGCTTCTTGCCCTGCCAGACAAATCTAGAGATGTCTCTCTGCCACTTCTTGAAACAGTCCATTTTGTCCAAAATTTGCAATGTTTGAAACAGAAACAGCATCCTTGGCAATACGTTCATTTTTATCACAGCAATTCGGCCTAACAGTGATAACTTCAAGTTTGACCATATTTCTAAGTCCTTTTTCACTTCAGTCCAACATTTTTCATAGTTATCCTTAAATAAATTCACGTTCTTAGCAGTCATGTTAACCCCTACGTCTCAACGATTGTTTCATTGCCCTCAGATCCTTGGAAAACCACGGGGCTGCCCGGGCTCCATGCAATCGGAGAGGGCGCTTCGGAGCCAAACAGTCAATAGCCCTGGTTAACTCCACATTCCAGCAGGCCACCAGGGAATCGGCTGAAAGGCCATCAACATGGGATAAAGCATCCCCTACCACTCTCTGGAAACCATTTGGATCCATTAAATGGCGGGGGCGGACTATCCGAATCGGTCCCACCTCCCTGCAGAGGGGATGGGTCACAGAGAAGTCCAGTTGCACCAGGAAGTGATCTGACCATGGCACTTCTTTCGTTTCGCTTTTACTTAGTGTCAGATCACCAACATCCATAGAGGTAAACACCAGGTCCAAGGCATGTCCGCGGCTATGGGTTGGGCCAGACTTATTCAGGGACAGCCCCATGGAGGCCATGCTTTCCACAAAGTCCCGAGCAGCCCTTTGTAAGGTCGTGTCGACATGGATGTTAAAATCCCCTAGGACAACCAAGCTAGGTGTCTCCAGGAGAACATCCGCCACAACCTGAAGCAGCTCGGGCAGGGAATCCTTGGTGCAGCGGGGAGGTCAGTACACCAAAAGGAATCCTGTTGCCCAACTTCCAGAACATGCACTCGGAAAACTGGGTCTTCCCAATAGGACGCCTGGTGCAAACTAATGACTTCCTAAAAATCACTGCAACCCCCCCTCCCCGCCCACATGACCTGGGTTGCTGTGCGTAAGAGAAACCTGGTGGACAAGCAGCGGCAAGGACAGGCCCATCTGCTTCATCCAACCAAGTCTCTGTTACACATGCCAGGTCAAATCCTCCATCCACGATCACATCATGGATGGCAGTGGTCTTATGAATCATTGACCTGGCATTGCACAGCAGCACCTTCAGGTCATGTGGGTATCCCTTGCTGATTCTAGTATCTATCCGGTCAGGACCAGACCCAGAGGCAGGGATAGTCCTCAGACAACGACTAAACCTGCCTCCTCTGTAATGACATGGTCTGGTCTTAGCGTAACTCCTCCTCCTACCCGTGATCACTGAGATCGGTTGTCCCAGTGCATCCCCCCCCCCCCCGTGGAACATGCCCCAGCCATTTTGTTGGCTGGGACCTACTCCCCGGCAGCCCTGACCCCTTCCCTTAAGAACAAAATAACACCTTAAAAACACACACCAATAAAACAATACAAACAAAAAACAGTAAAAATTACAAAAACATAAAATAAAACAAATTCCCAGGCCCAATAAACATCCATCCCACCCCCACCACCACCCCACATACAAAAAAATCAAAAGAAAATATTTAAAACATTTTAAAAGCACTCTGCACCCCTCCAGCAGTAACAGCAACTGTCCTACTGAGGCCCGTCAGGCCCTGCCCTGGGCCAGGTGGTAAGTGGCAGGAAGGAGCAGGGCCCCCAGACACTCACACAGGAGAGTCCTCCTGGGCAGCAGAGCGCAGCAGTCCCTGTGAGGCTTCAGGCCCCACCCTGGGCCAGGTAGATGGTAAGCGGCAGGAGCAGGGCCCTCAGACACTCACACAGGAGAGTCCTCCTGGGCAGCAGAGCGCAGCAGTCCCTTCCCGAAACAGAGACCAGCAGAGAATGATAATTGTCACTGTAACTATTTAGGGAGTGATTGTTAAACCACTTTGATACTTGTTGCTCTCAAACAGGAACAGGGATCTCCTAACAACTCTCAGCACCCTCAACAAACTATAGTTCCCAGTATTCTTTGAGGGAAGCCATGATGACCATTTAAAGTGGTACAATACTGTCAACCAGCTCATGGGCGTAGCCAGGATCTTTGTGGGGGGGGCAGGATTTGGTTGGGGGGGTCAGGACTTTTCTTAGGGGGGCAGAACCGACATGATTGGTCAGTTAGTTAAGAATTTACAGTATATTGTTTTACTTCATCGGGGGGGCTGCCCCCCACGCTACACCCATGAACCAGAGTCCTTTTTTAACTCATGGAAGCTTATGCTGAATATAATTTGCTAGTCTTTATGTTATCATGAGACTCTTGGTTGCTTTTGCTGTGAAAAAGAATTAACACAGCAGTTTCCCACCTTGGGAATTGTTTTAAGCAAATCAGTTTAACAGTGCAGTGGCATAATGTGCGAGTGGGTTCTGGACGCAGTGGGAGTCTGAGTGGTTGTTAGTTAAGAACATAAAATCTTGCCGGATCAAGCCAATGGTCCATCTAGTCTAGAATCCAGTTTTCACAATGGCCATTTAGATGCATCTGGAAAACCCTCCATCGCAACTCCAGTGGTTTCCAGCAACTGGTATTCAGAAGCATTGCAGTCTCTGAACTGGAGGCAGAGCACAGCCATTGTGGCTTGTAGCCACTGATAGCCATGTCCTCTGTGAATTTGTCCAGTCCTCTTTTAAAGCCACCCAAAGTTGGTGGCCGTCACTGCCTTCTGTGGGATTGAGTTCCAGAGTTTATCACACAATTGTACACTGCATTATCCTAACAAGAGTTTCTGGCACCTCTATACAGGTCTTTAGGAAGCCAGCATGGTTAATCCAGGTAAGAGAGCCTGTTTACTTTCTTGGGGATTGGGTAACTGTAACCTTACAGTCCAAAGCAGTTGTCTCAAACTCTCAGTCAGTGTCACAAACTCTCCTCACCTCCACCCCCACTCAGCGCAGATTAAAATTGGAAGCATGCTTCACCGTTAGGATCTGTTGACACTATGGCATTAATGTGTTAAAAATGTGTAGATTAGTAAAAATAACATTTTGAAAAATGTATTGTTTTAGAGAAATTGCTTTGGGGGGGAAATGTGTGCACTAAGGAATATTGCATAAAAATGTATATATTAGGAGAAATCAGCATTGAAATGTTGGTAAATTTTCATGAGAATTTGTTTGCATTTGCTTTTAAATCAAGCTGATATGGAAATGTGAACTGAACCTAAGACTGGAAAACATGAGGAACAGAAAGTAACTTAAACTGACAAACATGCCCATCACAGTTGTAGCTCACCTGATGCCTTTTTGCATTTTACAGTCATACCTCTGGTTGCGAGCACGTTCGCAACCCGCAGTGATCCTAGCCTGAAGTGCCGCGTCTGCGCACGCGCATGATGCAATCCAAAGCTTCTGTGCATGCGCATGATGTCATTTTGTGCTTCTGCGCATGCATGATGGCCAAAACCCGGAAGTAACCCGTTCCGGTACTTCCGGGTTCGGCGCGGTCTGCAACCTGAAAACCCGCAACCAGCAGCGTTCGTAAACCAAGGTATGACTGTATATGTACTTGAGATCCATTATAACTTATTAAAACAAGTCTCTCTTTCAGTAGCTGTAGTTCTTGGAGGTGCAGCCGGCTTCAGTAAGTAATCTGGATTTCCAGTTGGGGAAGTTTGGGTAATTATTTTGCTTGTAGCAGCATGAATGAAGCTTGCACGTCATTGGAAATGGTGGAGTTCACAATGAAAGTCTGGCTTGATGACATCTGTTTTTTGCCTACAGTTCCCATGATCCCTAGCTAGCAGGACCAGTGGTCAGGGATGATGGGAATTATAGTCTCAAAACATCTGGAGGGCCAAGCTTGAGGAAGCCTGTTTTAGATGATAAGCAACCAGGAGCTGCTTCCCCTTTTGTCCATGAATTCGCCCCATGGAGCAAGCAATTTGCATTCTCACTCTCTCCTTGTACCCATTGCAAGAGCCATAAAATGATGTCAGAGGTTTTTCCCCAATCCCTACTCTCTTGCCATCCAGCAACTTTCCCTGATAGTGCATGGAGGCTCAATGATCCACAGATGGCTTTCACTCCCCAATTAGCAAAGATAGAATCATAGAATCATAGAATCATAGAGTTGGAAGAGACCACAAGGGCCATCGAGTCCAACCCCCTGCCAAGCAGGAAACACCATCAGAGCACTCCTGACATATGGTTGTCAAGCCTCTGCTTAAAGACCTCCAAAGTAGGAGACTCCACCACACTCCTTGGCAGCAAATTCCACTGTCGAACAGCTCTTACTGTCAGGAAGTTCTTCCTAATGTTTAGGTGGAATCTTCTTTCTTGTAGTTTGGATCCATTGCTCCATGTCCGCTTCTCTGGAGCAGCAGAAAACAACCTTTCTCCCTCCTCTATGTGACATCCTTTTATATATTTGAACATGGCTATCATATCACCCCTTAACCTCCTCTTCTCCAGGCTAAACATGCCCAGCTCCCTTAACCGTTCCTCATAAGGCATCGTTTCCAGGCCTTTGACCATTTTGGTTGCCCTCTTCTGGACACGTTCCAGTTTGTCAGTGTCCTTCTTGAATTGTGGTGCCCAGAACTGGACACAGTACTCCAGGTGAGGTCTGACCAGAGCAGAATACAGTGGCACTATTACTTCCCTTGATCTAGATGCTATACTCCTATTGATGAGGCCCAGAATTGCATTGGCTTTTTTAGCTGCCGCGTCACACTGTTGGCTCATGTCAAGTTTGTGGTCAACCAAGACTCCTAGATCCTTTTCACATGTACTGCTCTCAAGCCAGGTGTCACCCATCTTGTATTTATGCCTCTCAATTTTTTTGCCCAAGTGCAATACTTTACATTTCTCCCTGTTAAAATTCATCTTGTTTGTTTTGGCCCAGTTCTCTAATCTGTCAAGGTCGTTTTGAAGTGTGATCCTGTCCTCTGGGGTGTTAGCCACCCCTCCCAGTTTAGTGTCATCTGCAAATTTGATCAGGATGCCCTTGAGTCCATCATCCAAGTCGTTGATAAAGATGTTGAATAAGACCGGGCCCAAGACAGAACCCTGTGGCACCCCACTAGTCACTCTTCTCCAGGATGAAGAAGAGTGTTTCCATGATCCCTAGCTAGTAGGACCAGTGGTCAGGGATGATGGGAATTGTCAGGGGTTCAGGAGCAGAGACGCAGAGAAGGGAGGAGACAGAGAGCGAGGGGGAGGAATACGAAGGAAAGATGAGTGGGGATGACGAACCGAGATCGCCGAGCTTATCCAGTGAGTCCGAGGATTTCCAGAAGGGAGCGCCAGCGGTCAGAGCAAGGGGGGAAAGCAGGGGGACACCCCAGGAAGAAGGGTCCAGAGAGGAATCAGAGAGCAGCAGTTGGAGATCGGGACCCACGTACCCAGCCGGGAGCAGCGGGGAGAAAGGGGACCAGATATCGGGTTCCGGAGGCTTTCAGAAGGAGGGAGGGCATGAGTCAGGAGTAGTCACGCCCACCTCGGGGAGCGACGAAACGATCAAGAGGAAGGTTGAGAGTTGGGCGCGCGCGCCAAGTTCAAATGTAGCGGAAGCTGGCGCAGTAAGCAGCCCAGAGAGTGAGCCAGGTCCCAAAGCCCGCCGCAAGGAGGCGGAAGGGTCAGGGGGGTCCGCGTCAGAAGAGAGTAGGAAAGAAGAGACCCCGGGGGGCAGAAGGACCCAGAGACGGAAGGAAAGGCGCAGGAGGTGGAGCAAGGCTAGGGTATTAAGCTGGTGTGCTAGAGGCGGAGACTCAGACGGGTCTTCGCCGGTCTGACCTAGAAGAAGTAGGGCTGCACGTTGTAGTTTGGAAATGGAACCTGTAATCCAATAAAGACTCTTTTAACCTGAACGCTGGCTAACGTGGTCCTATGTGAGCTGGGACTGAGTGGCAGCCCTGACAGTAAGACCCGTCTCATTAAAGCTTCGGACACCTGATACCTCGCAGCGGAGGCAGAAGCAGCGAGAGGAGGAAATTGGTGTTTGGGAGCGAGCTCACAACGGTTGGCAGAGATGACGGAAGCAGAGAAAATTTCAGCGCTGCAACAGGCAGTGACCCAATTGAACGCGGAGGTACAGGCATCCAAGAAAAGGGAGGAGGATGCGGCAGCCGCCTACAGAGATCTCCACGCCAGGTTTGAAGCATTGGTTAAGCATGGGCAGCCAGGACCCAGACCGGAGGGGGTTGGGTTGGCACGGAGAGCAGGAGGGCTTGTGGCTCACTTCGATGGGAATTTACAACAGTACCCCAATTTTCGAGCAGACGTAATGTGCGCACTGCAACTGCTGGCGAAAGACTTTAGGGATGAGGAAGAGAAAGTGGGGTTTATACTATCCCATTTGCATGGGGATGCTAAAGCGTGGCTACGCAATTTGTGGAGGGATAAAGATCCGGCGCTTCAGAATGCAGATGCCTTTATCAAAGCGATGGATGCGTGCTTTTTATCTACCATTGACGTGGATCTTGCCCGACGGGAGATTCATGGACTGAAACAAGGGAGGGCGAGCGTACGCCAGTATCACGCCCGCTTTTTTGCGCTGGTCAGTGCCTTGGAATGGGACCGGGATTCGCCCCCAGTCAGAGACCTATTCTGGGAGGGTTTGAGCAGTGCTGTTAAAAGACGAAATTGCGAGGGGGGAGAGGCCCCGGAGCACGCAGGAGGTGGTCCAAAGGGCGCTGACTGTGGGGGTGAGGCTGGAAGAACGTCCATGGTGCAGAGACGAAGGACGTGGAGGGCGCGAAGCAGCGAGAAGTTTCTCTTTCGTTCCCAGGGAAGCTGCGCGTGCGCAATCCACACCTCCGCCAGGAGGGGGAGTGGAACCTATGGAGGTGGGAGGCGCCAGGGCTCAGTCAGCTACCAGAGCCCCTGCACCGGCGGCAGTCAAGACTAAACCTCCTAGAGGGACCAGGAAGTGTTATATATGCGACAGCTCTCAACACTTGGCGAAAGAGTGTCCCCAGAGGAGCTCCAAGCACACTGCAGCCTCCGCAACGGTGAAAGCGGCCACGCAACACAGCGAACACCAGCAGGGAAACGACGATGTCTGGCTGGAGACAGAGGCACTGGGGCCCAGCCAGACGCATCACTGAAGCAGTCCCCAGCGATCTTGCAACCCACGGACCCCCTCCCACCCAAACCAGTAGTGCAACTCACAGCATCTCTCCAGCTGCCCGATGGCGTCACTATCGAAGTGCCGCTTTCTGTGGATTCTGGAAGCAACGCAGACTTTATAGCACAGGATTTTGTGGAGCAGCACGCTATACAGCTATTACCGGCCACTCTGCCCCTGCAAGTCGTCACAGTGGATGGCAGGGAGTTGCTGGGGGGGCAGGTGGTGAAGCAAACGCCGCCAATGGTGATGCGCCTTGGCAACCACAGGGAAGTCATCAGTTTTAACGTCACCCGACTGTCGGACACACCCATTGTGTTGGGCATGAGTTGGCTGGACAGGCACAGTCCGACACTGGCTTGGTACCAGCGACAGCTGATCTTCGGCTCCTCTTACTGCGCAGAACACTGCATCCTGCCCGGACAGGAGGGAGAGGAGGAGGAATCACAACTGCAGTTGGGAACGTTGCAAGCAGTCCCCCACAAATACGCAGACTTTCTGGAGGTCTTCTGCGAGAAGGAGGCAGACAAGTTACCACCGCACAGGCAATATGACTGCAAGATTGACCTCCTACCAAGGGCGACGCTACCGAAGGGGAAGCTGTATTCCATGTCTGAGGATGAACTACAGGAACTCAAACAGTTCATAGATCACAATTTGGAGCGCGGTTTCATCCGGGAGTCCAGAGCAGTAGGGGGCAGTCCTGTTTTCTTTGTGAAGAAGAAGGACACGCCCCAAAAAAGGCTGGTGGTGGATTTTCGCCTCTTGAACAAGATGACCAAGCCCTCTGATTTCCCCATGCCCAGGATTGACGACCTACTGGCGACGGTGCGCAAGGGACGCGTGTTTACCAAGTTGGACCTGCGAGGGGCGTACAATCTCATCCGCATGAGGGAGGGCGATGAGTGGAAGACAGCCATGTTCACGCCTCTGGGCACCTACGAGTACAGAGTGATGCCGTTTGGATTGCAAAACGGTTCTCACTGTTTTCAAGCTTTCATGCATCATGTGTTGGCGGGACTCCTCTACAAGAAGTGCGTCTGCTTTCTGGATGACATCCTGATATTCTCCGAGTCGCAGCAAGCGCATGACCAAGACGTTCGGGAGGTGCTGGAGAGGTTGCAGCAGCATAGACTGTACGCCAAACTGGAGAAGTGCCAGTTCGACACGACGGAGGTGGATTTCTTGGGTTACAAGTTGTCGGACAAGGGGCTAGCCATGGACAGCGCCAAGGTTCGGGCGGTGTTGGATTGGAAGAGCCCGCGCAACCGGAAGGAGGTCCAGCGGTTTGTCGGCTTCGCCAACTTCTATCGCAAGTTTATCAAAGGGTTCGCGATGCAGACGGCGGCTATTACGGACACGCTAAGCTCCAAGAAAAAGAAATTCATCTGGACGGAGCAGGCGGAGCAGTCCTTTCAGGCACTCAAGCGTCTCTTCGCGTCGGAAGAGCAACTGCTGCATATCGACCCCAGCAGACCGATGCGGGTAGAGACAGACGCGTCCGATAGAGCAGTGGGAGCTGTCCTGCTGCAGAGGGACCCACAGGGGGTCTGGAGGCCGGGAGCGTTCTACTCCAGAAAGCTCAGCAAGTCGGAGCAGAACTACACCATCTGGGACAGGGAGTTGCTTGCCATTCATGCAGCCTTCAAGGCGTGGAGACACTTCCTGATCGGCGCCAAGCACACGGTGCAGGTCTGCACGGACCACAAGAATCTGGAGCACTGGCGCACGGCGAAGTTCCTGAACCAGAGGCAGATACGTTGGGCGGAGTTCTTTGCTGACTTCGATTTCCGAATAGAGTACGTCCCAGGCGACACCAACATCATGGCGGATGCACTGTCCCGCAAACCGCAATACCTCGAGGAGGCGACGCCAGTGGCAGCCATGCACATCTTCGCGCCAACAGCGTGGGCGTGCGCTTCAGCCACAGTAGACCTGGATGCGGTGCGGCGGGCGTTGCAGGACGACTCATTCGCGCAGGCGAAGATGGCCGAGGTGCACAAGGGCACGGCGAAGAGCGACGAGTTCCAGATACGGGACGGCTTGCTCTTACGTAAAGGGGCCATCTACGTGCCGGGAGATGAACTTCGCGCCAAGGTACTGCAGCAGTTGCACGACGCACCCACGGCCGGGCACTTTGGCACGGAAAAAACGGTGGAACTAGTCGCAAGGGACTTTTGGTGGCCCAGACTGAGAGGGGAAGTCGCGGACTACGTCGCGAGGTGCAACACCTGCCAGAGGGCCAAGCCGGTGCACAAACCACCGGCGGGACTGCTGGAACCGCTGCAAACGCCGTTTGAACCGTGGGAGAGGGTGGCCCTGGACTTTGTCACGGATCTACCCAGCTCGAGAGGCAAGACAGCTGTACTAGTGGTGGTGGACTTGTTCACCAAGATGGCACACTTCATACCGTGTGCGAAGGTAGCCACGGCAGAACAAACAGCCAAACTGTTCATAGATCACGTGTTCAAAGTGCACGGGCTGCCGCGGTCTATACTGTCCGACCGCGGTCGCCAGTTCATCTCGAATTTCTGGCAGAAGCTGATGGGCTTCCTGAACGTCAAGATCAACCTGACATCAGCGAGACACCCACAGACCAACGGGCAAGCGGAGAGGGTCAATGCCATCATGCAGCAGTACCTGAGATGCTATGCCAATCAACAGCCGGCGACGTGGGTGGATTACCTGCCGCTCGCCGAGTTCGCCTACAACAACACGAAGCACGTGTCCACAGGGGTGACGCCGTTCTTCGCCAACAATGGGAGGAATCCCAGAACCTTCCCGGGACTGGACAGAGTGGGGGAAGGGGAACCGCAGACGGCGGACGCTTTCGCGTCTGAGTTGCAGGAGGTCCACGATCAACTCCGACGGCAGCTGGAGCTAGCGAAGCACGCATACAAGGTGCAAGCGGACAAGCACAGGCGGGTTGGCGAAGAGATCCGAGTGGGAGACTGGGTCTGGTTGGCAGCCCACGCAGTGCCGACCAGATCGTTAGCCAAAAAGAAGTTGGGGCACAAGCAACTCGGTCCATACCAAGTCGAAGCGCAGATCAACCCAGTAGCTTTCAGGCTGGTGCTACCGGAGGGTTCCAGGATGCATCCGGTGTTCCACAGGTCGGTGCTCACTCCCTACAGGACACCTCACAGGTTCCAGGAACCAGGGACAGCACCGAGTCCGTCTCAGGAGCGGACGGAGGCGGGAAGATTGCCACAGCAGGACCCCATCAACGAAGTCACGGAGATTTTGGACTCCAGATGGGGGGAAGACGGAGTGGAATACCTCCTAGCCAGACAGGGCACCCGGGCAAGTGCTAATAGCTGGGTGCCAGACTACGCTTTGGAGGAACCCCTGCTCAAGGACGAGTTTCATGCCCTTTTCCCACACAGACCCATGCCAGCAGGCTTCTTCGACGACTGGTTGTTCACGCCCACACTTTCCTCCAGCACGTTCCATGGCTTCGACTCGGACGGGGAGCCCGCACAGCGCACACGTTCCCCAGAGGGGTCACCGGAGGGTTCGGCGTCCGACACCTCGTATTGGTGGGACGATCGGCCAGAGGAGCAGTGGCGCCGGAGGTGGCTGGAGATGCCAGGTCAAGCGACCGACGCAGAGACTGACATGGACGTGTGCGGGGAGGATCTCGGTTTCGAGCACGGCGGCACTGAAATGGAGGCGGAGCAGCTCAACGTTGACGAACGCGAGGAGGAAGACTCGGAGGTCTTCAGTTGGCGGCCAGCGACGAGGAGCGAACTGTATCCGGCATTCACTCCTGTGATGATGGAGCACCCAGCAACCACCCTTGAAAGTGGGGAGGGGGGAAGGGGGGGCTTCGAGGGGGGGATGGATGTCAGGGGTTCAGGAGCAGAGAGGCAGAGAAGGGAGGAGACAGAGAGCGAGGGGGAGGAATACGAAGGAAAGATGAGTGGTCCTATGTGAGCTGGGACTGAGTGGCAGCCCTGACAGGAATTATAGTCTCAAAACATCTGGAGGGCCAAGTTTGAGGAAGCCTATTTTAGATGATAAGCAACCAGGAGCTGCTTCCCCTTTTGTCCATGAATTCGCCCCATGGAGCAAGCAATTTGCATTCTCACTCTCTCCTTGTACCAATTACAAGAGCCATAAAATGATGTCAGAAGTTTTCCCCCAATCCCTACTCTCTTGCCATCCAGCAACTTTCCCTGATAGTGCGTGGAGGCTCAATGATCCACAGATGGCTTTCACTCCCCAATTAGAAAGATAAGCAAGTTCTCTCAGGGGGGGTGCAACAGACCACACACACCCCCAATTGGAAACCACTGCCCTAAATACCCCAGCCCAAGAGCCTTAGCTTTTGAAATTAGAGTCTGTCAGTCAGGGCCCCACCATCCCAGGCCAGGTGGGAAAAGGCCTGCAAGGTCTCCTAGGACCCACAGCCAAGACGGTTAAGCACTGTGGTCTAGCCAATTTAGATTTAAGGCTTCTATCATGTAACATATTCCTAATTCTCTTTTCTTGCAGCAGTGGCCACAATTGGTGTCCCAGTAGCACTGGGAGCAGCAGGCTTCACTGCAGCTGGAATTCTAACTGGCTCTCTGGCTGCAAAAATGATGTCGGCAGCGGCCATCGCCAATGGTGGAGGAGTAGCAGCTTGGAGCGCTGTTGCCGTGCTTCAGTCAGTCGGTATGTCTGCTGCTCTCAGGACAAGAACCACATGATTGGCAGAGCCAGTCTCCCCACCTTGAGCTCTTCATCACAATAATGGTGTGCCTTAATCATCTTCTAGGTGCTGCTGGGCTGTCCACCGCTACCACAGCTGCATTGACAGCTGGTGGAGCACTGCTAGCTGCCATCTTCCCTTAAGAAGAAGACACACATACGCAGAGGCCATATCTACTTGGAAAAGCAGTACTTGGAAAATTATGCTTTGCCGTCAAAGGCATAAATGACCTTCAGTAAAATGTGATTTTAATCAATGCTACGTTATTCCTACTGGCCGAGATATGCAACAACAAATAAAGCTTTGAGAATTAAACAACAAGTGTTAGCAAGAAAGCTGATTGGTGGCATCACACAACGCACATGTAAAATACTTGCTGTCCCATGAGGAAAAGATCCATGTTTTCCTTAGCAGGCTTTTGACTTCAGTGTTTTGTGCTGCACTGGGGGAAACTCCATTTCCCCTCTTTCCACAATTATGAGCTTCTTAGTTGAGAATCCCATTCTGACTGGAGTCCAGACATGTACTGAGGCCCCCAGTAATAGAGCTCGGATTCACCTAGTGCAATTAACTGGCAGTAGATTCAGAACCAATAGAGGAAAACACTCCTTTGCAAAGTTGTGACAGTCAGTAGCTTTGAGGGGACATTAAAAAGTAATAATTGAGGATCAGACCAATTGATGGGTGGCAGATATGGGACAGTTTCATTTTGTTGGACTAGATGATCCTCGGGGTCCCTTCCAACTCTATGCTTCTATGACCCCCAAGGGCCATTGATGACTATTAATCACAATAGTTATTTGGACCATTGGGCAGAATAGAGTGGGAACAAGCATGGGACAGACCTGCCTGTTAAGCTTCACAAAACTTATATTGCCAGCATTCAAGGGTGGTCCTTCAGCACACACCACAAACTACAGTGGTACCTCGGGTTAAGTACTTAATTCGTTCCGGAGGTCCGTTCTTAACCTGAAACTGTTCTTAACCTGAAGCACCACTTTAGCTAATGGGGCCTCCCACTGCCGCTGCGCCACCACTGGACAATTTCTGTTCTCATCCTGAAGCAAAGTTCTTAACCTGAGGTACTATTTCTGGGTTAGCGGAGTCTGTAACCTGAAGCATATGTAACCTGAAGTGTATGTAACCCGAGGTACCACTGTATTTGGAGAACTTTTGAACTTGGGTATGTGCTACTTAAAAGCAACAGTGTTAAATGGAAACACCAGGCAGAATTGGAACACCACTGGGACTGACAAACGGGAGATCTAGGGTTCTTCCAGATGGTCAGTATTTTATGTGTGATTCCAGCACAAAGTGGAACGTAAGGTCTATGTATTTAAGTGGATTAAACAACACTTCCCCTCGTGCAGGGATGTCAAATTGCGCTCTTTTTCCTTTGCGGGGGCAAAAGAGCATCTGGTCCCGCCCCCTTGCCCCATCCTCCATTTGTGCACAATCGCTAGTACGGAAGACAGTTTTCGTCATGATCCTGAGCGTTCTTTTGGTAAGCGACTCTTACCTTTCCCCCCTAAAGTCAACAAGTTTGGCTTTCCTCCCTAAAACAAAGCTCAACAACTTTAACCTGAACCCCTCCAAAAGGGGTAGATCACTGTCAGTTTTTTCTTCTGTAAGTAGATCGCAGTCTCTTGGGAGTTTGACATCCCTGCCCTAGTGCAATGAATCCACTTTTTTTACTTCTGAAACTGAAATAGACCAATTCTATGAAGACTTACAACACCTTCTAGAAATGACACCAAAGAAGGATGTTCTTCTCGTTATAGGGGATTGGAATGCTAAAGTAGGGAATCAAGAGATAAAAAGAACAACTGGCAAGTTTGGCCTTGGAGATTGTGAGAGGAAAACCCCCAGAAACCCAGAAGACAAAAGTTAGAGATTGATGTGCATTAGAATGAGTGAAATAAGTATTTGATCCCCTATCAACCAGCCAGATGTCAGGCTACCTGGTATCTTCACTGTATGTAATGAGCTGAGATTAGAAGCACCTGCTGTAAGGGAGCGGTCTTACCTGTAATCCCAGCTCGTTACAGTACCTGTACCAAAGACACCTGTCGACAGAAGCAAATCTGGTGAGAGGTAACTTAATACAATTGCTCATATTGTTAGCAATTTGTTAACTTAATGCAACATATATAGGATAGATTGAAACAAGCCGACTCCTCATATAATTGGCAGCCGCTTGTTAAATTTCTGGATTAAAGTCATATGGCAATGTTAGGTAGGAAATTCTAAAGATTAACTCTTCGGCTGTGAGGACGTTCTTTACTTCACCTTAGTATAACCTGGTGGCTGTTGGCTGTTTTCCTGGTACTATGAATTTTTAATCATATAAGTCTGCACATTTTAAATTTACATTTGGTTATATTAAAAGCACAGTACAGTATTCAGGGGTTAAAATCCTCTCCTCCTACCAGAGGGAGGGGTTGTGAGCCGGAGACGATTCCCGCATCATGCAGGGGGCGCTCCGCCCCCTGCTTCAACTCCAGGGCTGGTGTGCCACGCCCCTCCCCAGTTGGGCACCCAATAGGGAAGCTCGGTGGGGGCGTGGCTTGCCGTTTAAATGCGGCCGCGCCAGCCATCCCTGCCATTGCACACACATTTTCTTCGAGTCAACAGGGTCATCTTCGTTGAGGTAAGCAGAAGCCAGGGAAGTGCTTGCTAGGAGGTTTGGCCACTCTGATTGCTTGATTGTGTGTGCAGCGCGACTGTGTGTTTGCTAGTGTGTGTGCTTTGTGAGTGTGTGGTTGCCTGTGTGTTTGTTTGCTAGCGTGGGTGCTTGGAGAGAGTGAGAGAGTGATTGACTGCTGCATCTTCTCCCGCAATTTGCCTTTTAAAAATTGGAAGCAGCAGGGCAGTAAAAACCACCTCTGAAAGCCCCATTTTCCCCTTCTAAGGCTGCAGCTCAGCTTCGGGAGCCCTGAACACCTGCCTTGTTCTTGAGGTTTTCCTTTGAGGTTTTCCCTTTAGCTTTAACCCAGCCCCCTTATTTTACCAGTTTATCTTTATTCTCAGCGTTGTGAACTGATTGCAGGCAGCCACATGTGCGTTCGAGCCCCTTTTCTTTTATCCATCCCATTGCAGGGAAGTGATCCCTACGTTCCTATTGCATATTGCCCGTGTTAACTCTATTTGACTCTTGAATTGTTGCCAGCAAACTCCTGCCTGCTTTATTAGTTGTCTGACTTCATTTTTAGTTGCCACAGATATCCTTTCAGGGGGACAGGGGTTAGCTGTGAGATAAATAAATTGTTCTTATATATTAAAGGCCAGAGCCAAACTGACTGAGGATGGGGGTGGGTGGGGAATAAGAGTGCAAAGAACAATATACGTGCATGGAAACGTGAATCAGGATTGCTCTCTTACGAACAGGAAGGCTGGGCATGCAAGCTAATCCCTGAAGCCCTGCAGGCTGGGAGCCTCAATGACGCCCCTCTGGATAGGGATTATTATGACCGGAATGTAATTGAAATCAGTAGGATTTTGGAACACAAAAATAAAGAAAATCATCAAATCATCAATTCCAGCACCTGGGGGCCACCTTATCTAAATTATATAATTTGGTATCTTAATGATTGATATTATTAATTGTATTATAAATAGGTAGTGTTATAATGAGGCTATTATTGGATTATAATTGAAAATTAATAAAAAAATATTTAAAAAATTGACACCCCCCTGGAGGCTTCACCCGCAGCAAAAAACGTGGCTACCCACCCCACCCTCACCCCCAACTAACTTTTTATCCAACTAACTTTTTCCACCAGTGCCCTTCTTACTGGCTCTTCTATGCCTTTTAGCAGCAGCCTGGCCTGCAGAAATGTCTGAATATTTTCCTGCCAGGCGGATGACAGAGTGAGGAACCCTCTTCCCAGCACTTTGTTTATCTGCATGCCAAACTACAAACTGACAAACTACAATTCCCAGGATTCCTCGAGGGGACACCATTTTCTAAGTTCCCTGGGAAGAGGGATTGATTGCTTAACCACTTTATCAGAATTATCCTAAATTGGCCAAGTGATGTACACACAAATGCTTGGGAGGCAGAGGGTATGGAGAGGTCAAGGGGGGAACAAAATGCAAAAAAACCCCAGGCAGTTGGTAATTGTGTAAAGGGAAATAATAATACCCCACCCTTCTGGGTATGAATACCCAGCCACTCTGGGCTGCTCCCAGCAAAATATAAAAACAAAATGTCACACAGTAAAAACTTCCCGAAACAGAGACCAGCAGAGGAGGATAATTGTCACTGTAACTATTTAGGGAGTGATTGTTAAACCACTTTGATACTTGTTGCTCTCAAACAGGAACAGGGATCTCCTCACAACTCTCAGCACCCTCAACAAACTATAGTTCCCAGTGTTCTTTGAGGGAAGCCGTGAGGACCATTTAAAGTGGTACAATACTGTCAACCAGCACATGGGCGTAGCCAGGATCTTTGTGGGGGGGGACAGGATTTGGTGGGGGGGTCAGGACTTTTGTTGGGGGGGCAGAACCGACCTGATTGGTCAGTTAGTTAAGAATTTACAGTATATTGTTTTACTTCATCGGGGGGGGGGGGGGAGCTGCTCCCCCCATTACACCCATGAACCAGAGTCCTTTTTTAACTCATGGAAGCTTATGCTGGATATAATTTGCTAGTCTTTATGTTACCATGCGACTCTTGGTTGCTTTTGCTGTGAAACAGAATTAACACGGCAGTTTCCCACCTTGGGAATTGTTTTAAGCAAATCAATTTAACAGTGCAGTGGCATAATGTGCGAGTGGATTCTGGACGCAGTGGGAGTCTGAGTGGTGGTTAGTTAAGAACATAAGATCTTGCTGGATCAAGCCAATGGTCCATCTAGTCTAGAATCCTGTTTTCACAATGGCCATTTAGATGCATCTGGAAAACCCTCCATCGCAACTCCACTGGTTTCTAGCAACTGGTATTCAGAAGCATTGCAGTCTCTGAACTGGAGGCAGAGCACAGCCATTGTGGCTTGTAGCCACTGATAGCCATGTCCTCCGTGAATTTGTCCAGTCCTCTTTTAAAGCCACCCAAAATTGGTGGCCGTCACTGCCTTCTGTGGGATTGAGTTCCATAGTTTAACACACAATTGTACACTGCATTATCCTAACAAGAGTTTCTGGCATCTCTATACAGGTCTTTAGGAAGCCAGCATGGCTGATCCAGGTAAGCGAGCCTGTTTACTTTCTTGGGGATTGGGTAACTGTAACCTTACAGTCCAAAGCAGTTGTCTCAAACTCTCAGTGACACAAACTCTCCTCACCTCCACCCCCACTCAGCGCAGATTAAAACTGGAAGCATGCTTCACCGTTAGGATGAAGCATGAAGAGCAATGGGAGCTCACCCCATCATGGGGATTTGAACTGCCGGCAAGCCCAAGAGTCTCAGTGGTTTAGAACACAGCGCAACACTCATCCCAGTACACAGAACACTGTTTCTGTGCATGTATTCATGTGCCTTCATCCGCATAGGAGTGCATTTAATTTTATGTTTCCAAAATCTGTCTTAATATTCATGTACACTAGTAGGCAGTACTTGGTTAAATGTGTGTGTTGCCCCACACTTCAATTAGAACTTCCCCGTTCCTGAAACTGGAGGTCTCTTGTGGGTATAAATGCAAGTATTTCAAAATCTTGTACAACATAGTGACTAAGACTAGATGAAAGAATTGAACAAATCTGAAATACTTTTCTTCTAGTTCTGCATGGGCAGTTGCATGCTCTTGTAACATCTTAGATTAATGTAACAGGCCACATCTTGGGCAGCTTTTGAAGACAGCACGGAAACTGAAGCTGGTTAAGAAATGCAACTGTGCCATTATGTTGGAAAATGCCAGTTTGAAATATATCTTGCCCAGTATTAAAAGATTTGCACTGGATAGCAGTTCATTTCTGGGCACAGTGCCAATTGATAGCTTCCACTTCCCTCTGCCACAGGTAGGGATGGGGGAGAAACTCATTTCCTTTCAAATTGGAAGGTGAACCTCCCTAATTTGCACTTTCAGAAGCAGTACAAGAACCAAAACAGCAACCCTTTGAGATGTGCACTTCACTGAATTTTGCAGTGCAGTTCTTCAGCCAAGCAATGTGTACAAAAAGGCACACACTGTCCTTAAAAATGTGTAGATTACTAAAAATAACATTTTTTGAAATGTATTGTTTTAGAGAAATTGCTTTGCAAAAAAAAAAGTGTGCACTAGGGAATATTGCATACAAATGTATATATTAGGAGAAATCAGAATTGAAATGTTGGTAAATTTTCATGAGAATTTGTTTGTATTTGCTTTTAAATCAAGGTGATATGGAAATGTGAACTGTACCTGAGATTGAAAAACATGAGGAACAGAAAGGAACTGAAACTGACAAATATGCCCATCACAGTTGTAGCTCACCTGATGCTTTTTTGCATTTTACAGTCACACCTCTGGTTGCAAACGTGATCCATGCGGGAGGCACGGTCGCAACCCGCAGTGTTCATAGCCTGAAGCGCTGCGTCTGCGCACAATGCAATCCGGCGCTTTTGCATGTGACATCATTTTGTGCTTCTGCGCATGAGTGAGCGCTGAAACCTGGAAGTAACCTGTTCCAGTACTTCCGGGTCAAAGTTTGGAGTTTGGCTTTCCTCCCTAAAAAAAAGCTCAACAACTTTAACCTGAACCCCTCCAAAATGGGTAGATCACTGTCAGTTTTTTCTTCTGTAAGTAGATCGCAGTCTCTTGGGAGTTTGCCCTAGTGCAACGGATCCACTTTTTTTACTTCTGAAACTGAAATTGACCAATTCTATGAAGACTTACAACACCTTCTAGAAATGACACCAAAGAAGGATGTTCTTCTCATTATAGGGAATTGGAATCCTAAAGTAGGGAATCAAGAGATAAAAGGAACAACTGGCAAGTTTGGCCTTGGAGATCAAAACGAAGCAGGGCAAAGGCTAATAGAGTTCTGTCAAGAGAACAAGCATAGACATCACCTTGCCAGCAAAGGTCCATATAGTTAAAGCTATGGTTTTCCCAGTAGTGATGTATGGAAGTGAAAGCTGGACCATAAAGAAGGCTGATCGCCGAAGAATTGATGCTTTTGAATTATGGTGTTGGAGGAGACTCTTGAGAGTCCCATGGACTGCAAGAAGATCAAACCTCTCCATTCTGAAGGAAATCAGCCCTGAGTGCTCACTGGAAGGACAGATCGTGAAGCTAAGGCTCCAATACTTTGGCCACCTCATGAGAAGAGAAGACTCCCTGGAAAAGACCCTGATGTTGGGAAAGATGGAGGGCACAAGAAGGGGACGATAGAGGACGAGATGGTTGGATAGTGTTCTCGAAGCTACCAGCATGAGTTTGACCAAACTGCAGGAGGCAGTAGAAGACAGAAGTGCCTGGCGTGCTCTGGTCCATGGGGTCACGAAGAGTCGGACACGACTAAACAACAACAACACACTGCTGGCTGTGCAAGATAAGAAAAGAAAAAAGTAGGTTGCTAAGGGGATTGCATATGCCGATGCTGATAGTCAATTGAATCGTCATAAGTATTACTGCATATAGAGTTAACTGTATAAAATGTGTGAGCATGCCACAAATGCTGTACGTATAGGATTTGGAACTCGATTTCCCCATACTTTCTTCCTGCTGTCTGATTAAATCTTTCCTTCTCAATCCTGGTGTGATTAATGGCTCAGGTCACCCCACCATTGGACCTTTTGTCCGCAACACAGTTGTAAATAAAATGAAAACATTAAAAACATCCAAAAACTTAAGAAATGCTCTGAAAGCTAGTAATGTCTAGTTTACTGGGAGTAGTATCTTTCAGCTATCAATCAGGTCAGCAAACTTTTTCAGCAGGGGGCCGGTCTACTGTCCCTCAGACCTTGTGGGGGGGCCAGACTATACTGGGGGGTGAACAAATTCCTATGCCCCACAAATAACCCAGAGATGCATTTTAAATAAAAGGACACATTCTACTCGTGTAAAAACACACTTGTTCCCAGACCGTCCACAGCCGGACTGAGAAGGCGATTGGGCCGGAGTTTGCCTACCCATGAATCAAATGTATGGGTATGCAGGAATATTTTAAAACTCCTCCTGAAAGTTAATGATGAAAAATATCACTCACCAAAATGTCACCACTTTGGGCTGACAGTCTCACCCAACCCCAAAAATGTGCTAGTGAGCTTTCACAACACCCGTGCTTACTGCAGATGCAGAATGATTTATTTTTATTTGGTGTTGCCTGGGCTTCAGTTTTCTTCCAGAATCACAGTAATAATTGCTTCCATTACCTTCTAGCATAATTACAAAGAGCCATCCCACCCCTTCACTGCCACATTTTTCCTCTTTCACACTCCCAGGATTTGTCTGAAGAATTTTGAATCCTTTCTGATACAAGTACTGAAATCTCATCATGACTCAGCTTTATCATTTCATTCCTCCCCTACATAGTTCCATTCATCTCCTGAAATTTTCCAGCTACAATTAGTTACTGGATTGTCCTTTTAAAAAAAATGGTGGGGAGAAGAGTTTTAATAGGGTTCATTACCAGTATATGCTCAAAACACTTCATAGACTCAGTCCTTGTTTCATGGTTTTCACGTTCTCATGGTTCCTGATGAAAATGCTTAATTTGTGAATATTCCCATAGAGACGTAGCTCAGTCTATCTCTTCTTGCTCCTAGGCAAGCTACAAAAGGGAAAACTGAATCATTAAATTACAAGCCACGTGGTATCAATGCCACTTTCGTTTCCTCCCTTCCTCTTCAGAAGAGGGGAAAATAGAAACCTAAAGGTTTTGTGGGCTGGTCTCTGAGAATCACTTAAAAACTGGGGGGGGGGGGGTTGCAACATGGAACGAGAGTCTAGGTACTGTTTCCATTGGCGGAGGATGCTGTCAATCACTATCCTCTCCCCAATATAGAAAACGTGGTGGAAGTAGCTGCAGATCTCCGAGGAGAGGCGTGGGTAAGTAACAGCTTCTAGCAGCGGTAACCAAAACAATCAAGGGAAATTGAGCAGAGATGTTCTGTTTTGGAGAGCTGACTTCTCTTCATATGGAAGACCAAGTATCACACCCACCCCAATGTCTGTTTTCCAAGAATTTAGTAGATGTTAAGTTTGTTCGATATGTACAGATATGCAGTGTTTTCGGCAGGATATTGTAAAAGGAATTAAAGAATAACACTGGCCCCGTTTTTGCTGTTAGACAACTTTAAGGATGTTTTCAGAATAAAAGATCTAGCTGTAAAAGTATTGTTAATAGGATGCTTGCAATGTAAATACTGAATGCCATTTTTTAACAAAAACATTTGCATTTCAGAAAGGAAAAACAGGTAAGAGGTAACTTGTTTATATTTTTAGCGGTGTATTAGCTCTATGCAACACTTATAGGATGGATTGAAGCAAGCAGACTCTTTGGATAACCGGCAGCCGCTTGTTAAATTTTTGGAACCAATTAAAGCTATATGGAAACATTCGGTGGCGCCTTGCAGGGGACTGCAGGGCCAGCATAGGGGTCCGGGGCCTTCGCTTTCTGTTGCCAAGACGCCAGCTGAGAAGCCGCTGCTGTGCAGAGTGAGCGGCAGGCACATTGGGGGCAGCAGGAGCGGGGAGAAGGCAGAGAAAAAATCCTCATCCGCTGGCTGGGAGCTGCTGCCTGTGCAGAACGAGCCAGAGGCAAACAAAGGGAGGTGGGTGGTGTGGGGAGCAGGGCTTTGGGCCTGGCTGGGCCATCCCTGATTTAGACTTTAATCCCGTCATTCTGACGCAATCCAAACTGAAATGGAGGCTCCTCTCTTCCGTCTCGAAACTCCCCATTGTTTTGGCATGTTTTGCATCAGGGAATTTGTTTCCAGCAGCTTCTGAGCTCTGGGTGCAATACTGCGCCTCAGATTTCAGATTAAAACTGCCACTGCTGGAAGGAAAGGAGGACCTTTTTCTGCCTCCCCACTTCCAGCCACTCTCTGGAGATGGGCGAAGGGACCCTCATAAGAATATTAGCAGTGTGGGCAAAGGAAGCATGGCTTTGTGTTTTTTTTGCAGTCTTCAGATGAGGGCTAGACCATGTGAAAAATGAACATAAGATTTTAGCTGCGGTTCATTGATTTTCAGCTTTGTATTGTTATAAAAAACACACCTAGACATTCCGTTGCGGCGCCCATAACAAAGGTTTAAGATTCCTAGCTTTCATATCTGAGTTTCTAACACTGTTTGCAGTGTTATGTTTCCTGATGAAAAGGCAAGGAAGGTGACTTCTCATGCTTTCATATTTAGGTTATCTGTGTCTGGGTGAAAAACAAAAAACAGGGTGCAGCTTTTCCCAGCATGAGGATGCCTTGATGGGGAGAGCTGGCCTTCTGGCATTTCTGTCTGCCACACAGCTGTTACAGAAAATCCTAGACACCACAAATAAAAGCAATATTCTTATCCTCCTCCTGAGCTTCTGGGTGTCCAGTGCTGCTGTCAGGCACTTTTATTTCCCCTTAATTCATACTCATGGTTATTTATTTGCATCTAAAAATCAAATCTTGGCTTTATGCTGTTTCTCAGCATTTATTCTTTGGGGCAGTTGCAGTTTTGCAGCTGCTGGTATATTTGCCTCTGAAAATGGAGGTGCTGCACGCATAAACACATCCCTTATATAGCACTTTAAAAAAAACAACCCCTCTAAACTATACATAAAATTGTATGAAATAGTCATATAGCAATAATGACTTTATATAGCAATAAAGACAATATTGCTTTCAAACAGATGGAGATAAAATGGAGATAAAAGCAACAGATTTAAAAAACCAATGTACATAATAAAATTACATGTCTGAGAAGGCTTTAAAAGAGTACACCTGTCTTTCACAGGGCGTATGCCTATTTTCAGACTTCGGACTATCCCGTATTGTGCGTTGGGATTGCTACCATTCTTGCCGGTCCTTCTATGCCATTTAGCAGCAACCTGGCATGCAGGAATTCTTCTTAATATTTTCCTGCCAGACAGATGACAGAGTTGGGAACCCTCTTCCCAGCATTTTGTTTATCTACATGTCAGGCTACAAACTGACAAACTACAATTCCCAGGATTCCTGAGGGAACAACACCATTTTCTGGTTCGTCTCAGGCACCAAAATGTTTTGAGCTGGCCTTGGTGCTGAGAGTTCTTAATTAACTCTCTTAAAAAACTACAATACCCTGACTTAACTGGGAAAGAGGGATTGGTAGTTAAACCACCAGAGTCCACTTTGTCAGATGTATAGAATTACAGTGGTACCTTGGTCGAAGAACAGCTTAGTTTATGAACAACTTAGATTAAGAACGCTGCAAACCCGGAAGTAGGTGTTTTGGTTTGTGAACTTTGCCTTGGAATAAGAACATGTTCGGCTTCCTGTTGAGTGTGTTCCATTTGTAAATTGCGTTCCCTGCTGCTATGGGAAAGCACGCCTTGGTTTAAGAACGCTTTGGTTTAAGAACGGACTTCCAGAGCAGATTAAGTTCGTAAACCTAGGTACCACTGTATCCTAAATAGACAGTGTCCAGTTGTCACAGTGGCCATCCAAATGCATTTGGAAAACCCTCCAGCGCAGGAGCACCCTCTCCCCTCCTGTGGTTTCAGACAACTGCTATTCAGAAGCATTGCTGCCCTCGTGGCTAGTAGAGATTGATAGCCTTATCCTCCATGAATTTGTCCCGTCCTCTTTTAAATTCACCCAAATTGGTGGCCATCACTGGCTCCTGTGGGATCAAGTTCCATAGTTTAACACACAATTGTACACTGCATTAGCCTAACTGAGTTTCTGGCATCTCTCTTCAGGTCTCTTAAAGCCAACATGGTGGGCGTTCCAGGTAAGAGAGCCTATTTACTTTCTTAGGGATTGGGTAACTTGTCACCTTCCAGTCTTCTCGAACTCTTCTCAGTCAGGGACATGGGGTTCTCCTCACCTCTGCCCCCACTCAGCCTAGGTTAAAATTAGAAGCACACTTCGCTATTGGACTGCGTCCAGACTATGGCACTAACATGTACATACACAGGCTACTGTTTCTGAGTGTGTATTTGTGCGCCATCATCCGCATACAAGTGCTTTTGAGTTTATGCTTCCCAAATCTATCTTGATGTTTCCCATCCAAACCAATAGGCCGTACTTGGTTAAATGTGTGTGTTGTCTCACACCTCAACTAGAATTTCCCTGTTTCTGAAACTGGAGGTCTCTTGTAGGTATGAAAATACATTTACCTGGGTCCAGCACCTTCTCGTAATACAAGTTGTCTTGACTTTGTTAAATTTAGGGCTAAATCATTATGCCGCTTAATCATTAGCATTGCTAAGCAATTCTTTTTTAAAAAGAGACCACACAGAGAAGATAAAAAGTCATCAGAAAACTGAAATAATGTTTCCAGGCAAGCTACCTTGAAATGCTAATGATGTATTTTAAAATCTTGTACAACTTTGAGAAAACAGCATTAAAATGGTGAGGAAATTTTCATGAGGATTTGTTTGTATTTGCTTTTAAATCAAGCTGATATGGAAATGTGAACTGAACCTAAGACTGGAAAACATGAGGAACAGAAAGTAACTGAAAGTGACAAATATGCCCATCACAGTTGTAGCAAACCTGATGCTTTTTTGCATTTTACAGTCATACCTCTGGTTGCGAAGGTGATCCGTGTGGGAGGCACGTTCGCAACCCGCAGTGCTCATAGCCTGAAGCACCGTGCCTGCGCACATGCATGATGCAATCCGGAGCTTCTGCACATGCGTGTGACATTATTTTGTGTTTCTGCGCATGCACGAGTGCCAAAACCCGGAAGTAACCTGTTCCGGTACTTCTGGATTCTGCGCGGTCTGCGACCCGAAAACGCACAACCAGCAGCGTTCGTAACCCAAGGTATGACTGTATATGTACTTGAGATCCATTATATCTTATTAAAACAAGTCTCTCTTTCAGTAATTGCAGCTTTGGGAGGTGCAGCCGGCTTGGGTAAGTCTTCAGTAATATGGATTTCCAGTTGGGCAAATTTTGGTGATTATCTTGCTTGCAGCAGCATGAATGAAGCTTGCAAGCCATTGGAAATGGTGGAGTTCACAATGAAAGTCTGGCTTGATGAGATCTGTGAAATGGCTTGGACAGAACACCTGGCATATCAAAACAGAATAACTGAAGGGATAGCCAACAGCATTAAATTTAACAAAATTTGGATGCCCTTTCTGCATTAAGCAAATATCTATATATCGTAGTAGTCCCACGCTGTGCACCCTATGGAGCCTTGTGTCTAGAGGGAGGTCAACACAAGGTAGAGGCTGTCGCCTGGGTGAGATTTCTTCTATCCTGGTTAAACATCTGCCTTACATCAGATAAAGATCCTCTCCTCAGCGATATTTTATTAGATCCCTTTCTTTCCCCAGGGCTACAACAGTTTAACAAGAAGGTACTGCAACTCAGGCTGTCAGTGGAACTTTTGCGATCGATGTCCCTACCATTTTCCAAGGCTGTATTAAAAACTAGGTTGTGGGATATTGAACGCCAAGAACTAACAGCAGCAGCAGTGGAAACATGTTTCCCTCTTTATTTTCAACTTTCTTGGGCACATGAAACTAACCACAATTGCTTTGAATTTCTGCTTAACCCTCAAGAAAAAGGGCATTTTCGCTGGCCAGGTTTAATTCAAATCCATCAAACCTCAGGCAGGGGAAGGTTCTCAGTTAGGGTGGAAGGAGAAAGAACTTGCCCATGTGAAGACCACCTGGTGGAAACCCTTCCACACATGGTTCTTCATTATAAACTATATACTGATCTCCTTTAGCAATTTCTAGATCAACTCTGTATCCCCAAATGGAAACCAGAGTTGGAGTTCATACATTTTCTTTTACTGGGGAATGATCAAGAGCTCACCAAGTTAGTGGCTAAATATATCTATTTGCTTTTTTGTCATTGAAATACACTGCAGACGTCTCCCTGGAGACCTAGAGATGTGATGATAGTCTGCTCTGCCTCCTTTCTTTTAGCAAATGTTTTGTGCCACTGGGGAAGTGGTAATTCTGTATTGATTTGTTTTGGATGTTTGTATGTGATGTCAATAAAAGGTTTGATGATGATGATGATTTATCATAGTCACTTCCCCTAATTCTATCATGTAACATATACCTTATTCTGTGTTCTTGCAGCAGTGGCCACGATTGCTGTACCAGTAGCACTGGGAGCAGCAGGCTTCACTGGAGCTGGAATTGCAGCTGGCTCTCTGGCTGCAAAAATGATGTCGGCAGCGGCCATTGCCAATGGTGGAGGAGTAGCAGCTGGGAGTGCTGTTGCCGCACTTCAGTCAGTTGGTATGTCTGCTGCTCTCAGGACAAGAACCACATGATTGGCAGAGCTAGTCTCCGCACCTTGAGATCTTAATCACAATAATTGTGTGCCTTGATCTTCTAGGTGCTGCTGGGCTGTCCACTGCTACCACAGCTGCAGTGACAGCTGGTGGAGCACTGCTGGCTGCCATCTTCCCTTAAGAAGAAGACACACATACGCAGAGGCCATATCTACTTGGAAAAGCAGTACTTGGAAAATTATGCTTTGCCGTCAACAGCATGAATTACCTTAAGCAAAATGTGATTTTAATCAATGCTGCGTTATTCCTATTGGCCGAGATATGCAACAACAAATAAAGCTTTGAGAATTCAACAAGTGTGTTAGCAAGAAAGCTGATTGGTGGTATTGCACAACGCACATGTAAAATACTTGCTGTCCCATGAGGAAAAGATCCATGTTTTCCTTAGCAGGCTTTTGACTTCAGTGTTTTGTGCTGCACTGGGGGAAACTCCATTTCCCCTCTTTGCACAGTTATGAGCTTCTTAGTTGAGAATCCCATTCTGACTGGAGTCCAGACATGTACTGAGGCCCCCAGTAATAGAGCTCGGAATCACCTAGTGCAATTAACTGGCAGTAGATTCAGAACCAATAGAGGAAAACACTCCTTTGCAAAGTTGTGATAGTCAATAGCTTTGAGGGGACATTAAAAAGTAATAATTGAGGATCAGACCAATTGATGGGTGGCAGATATGGGACAGTTGCATATTGTTGGACTAGATGATCCTCAGGGTCCCTTCCAACTCTATGCTTCTATGACCCCAAGGCCCGTTGATGACTATTAATCACAATAGTTATTTGGAACACTGGGCAGAATAGAGTGGGAACAAGCATGGGACAGGCCTGCCTGTTAAGCATTCAAGGGCGGTCTTTCAGCACTTACCACAAACTGTTTGGAGAACTTTATAACTTGGGGTATTTGCTACTTTAAAGCAACAATGTTAAATGGAAACACCAAGCAGAATTGGAACACCACTGGGAATGACAAACAGGAGACTTAGGGTTCTTCCAGATGGTCAGTATTTTATGTGAGTGATTCCAGCACAAACTGGAACCTGGGGTCTATGCATTTAAACAACTCTCTTCCCCTAGTGCAACAAATCCACATTTTTCTTTTAATAACTTACTGCAGTTTGAAGAGTGACAGGGGCATGCACTGGAAGATGTGGAATGAATGACGAATGGGAAGACATGTAAACAACCTGCAAGCAAATCAAGAAGAATGCTGATAGAACTGCCCCATAAACAAATTAGAATTAATGCTCATTAAAGACTAGACAAAGGGCTTATCCACACTTACTTTTTGCCCTGCTCTTTACAGGCACGTATCATATATCATAGTTTGAAGGGACCCTAGCATCGTCCTAGTCCAACCTGCAATGCAGGGCTATGCAGCTGTCCCTTACAGGGATCGAACCTGCAACCTTGGAGTTCTTAGCACCACACACTAACCAACGTGAGTTCCATGCCTTAAAGCTCTGAGCGCTCTCTTTCGCCCAGAGCTTTCCCTGTGAAAACCCGCTCTCTAAAGCTGAAGCACAACAAGCAGCTTCATACCAATTGGGTTAGCCATTGCTAATTCATTACTAGCCAAGGTTCATTTTGCACAGGGTAGACATCCTTGAAAGCCCCCTGGTGTGTACACAAACAGAATTGAATCTGACACTGATGAAGCTGTGCTGAACAGCTAGCGGTGGGGCAGGGAGGAAGAGCTGTGAAAGGAACACATACCAGAGGCTTACTAAGGGTAATGGGCTAGCAGACTAGCAATCTGCAACCCTGAGCTGCAGACAGCAAAGTACAGTCAACCACTGATTACTGTATCTGCAGGGAACAAGGTCAGTCCCAGGAATGCGGAGCAAAGTTATCTCAATGGGTTGAATGCACAGCTCTGCTGCAGCTTGGATTAAATTCCTCCATAAAGCAGCACCAGTCTTGTAAACATGCAAACACATGCACAGGCATGGCATCCAGTGTAGAAAAATGCACCCCAGATAAAACTGAAAAAACAAAAGTACCGTAGGTTGTGCTGCCATCTGAAGTTCAGAACTGGACGTGCTTTTGCCACTCACTTCGGTAGACTGAAATAAGAGCAGAAACAAGTATTTAAAGAAATTGAAGCTATAACCAATCCTAAGCTTCCTTGTATGTATGGTGCATATACACACCATACATTTAAAGCACATTTCCCCCATTTTCAAAGAAACCTGGAAACTTGTTAAGGATATGGAGGAAGCTGCCTCCCGCTGACCTAACCATTGATCCATCTAGCTCAATATTCTCTACACTGGCAGCAGCTCTCCAGGGTTTCAGGCAGGAGTCTCTCCTACCCCCCCCCCCCCCGGAGATGCTGAGGATTGAATCTGGGACCTTCTGAATGCAAAGCAAATACGCCACAACTGGTCTACAGCCCTTCCAAATTCCCAGGGTGCTGGGAATCGTAGCTCTGTGAGGAATGAACTAGTTGCCATGCCTCTTTGCCAGGGGGTATGCGCTTTAAATGTAAGTTGTGTATATTGTCAGAGAAACAAAAGGAATGCTTAGATTCTTCTAAAACACGGTTTGAAAACTGCTGCAATTTTTTGGGGAAGTATACTGTTATCCTATTGGATTTGTTTTGTGTTATGTAACTTGCACCATAAAAAAACTTTCAGTGAAAATGTATTTTTTAAGGCACTGCATTCCAAACATAATTAGCAGAAAGAGCAGGACATTAAAGGTTTGAAAAACAAGCGCATTGTAGCTGGCAGCATCATATTTCAGAAGCATAATGGCATGTGGAGACTTGTGATAACGCCATCTGGTTGAAGGTTTTTTAAATATACACAAGCCAAACATTAGCTAGGCTTCTACTCCAAAGTGCTTTATTCACTTGACTCATTACCTGTATACCTTTGGCACAATACCTTTATGTGATGTACTAGCAACACTTTTATGTATCTGCTACGAAGTGATTGTAACCATAGAATCACTAATCATTACATTGGCCTCAGCACTGAGTACCTTGCTTGTAGTTTTCTCCACCATCTTTCTATTTCCACTGGCAAGCCTCAGAAACACACTGTCCTAAGATATCATTGCATGAATTACCGCTCAGGCTGCAGGCTTTACTGGACAGTGCTTTACGTGTGAAAGAATCAAATGTGGTTACAGGCAGGCAAAGTGCTTCTCAGGATATGCAGAGTATTGCTCCAACAGAAAATGTCTTCCATTTACAAATGAGGGCATTTTCCTGATTTATTATTTTATTTTTTAGTAAATCAGTGAAAGCACAGGCACAGTGTCTCTGAGCAGTGTGTATTTACCATACAGGGGATCCAAGTTAGTTTGTACCAATGTAATGAAACCAGAGGGCCATGGGCTTACCCAGGATTTTTGTACGGGGGGGGCAGACTTTTGTTGGGAGGGGCAGGGGATTTTTATTTATTTTTATTTATTTAGGGAGGCATCTGCCCCCGTTAGGCCCATGCAGAGGGCTTATGAGCATTATGTGAAGAGTGAACCTCTAAAGGTCACCTTCTTTTCTAAAATGCAACCTAATACAAAAAAAATCGAAAATATTTTTTCGTAGAAATATATCCTTGAAAGATTTTGTGTCCTGCAAGGTAGTGCCCAGATGAATGAAAGCCTGGCCAAAGGCCAACAGCAACCTTCTCAGCCCGACCCCCGAAAAGACTAACACAACGCGCGCCTTAAACGCGGGGAAATGAGCCCCTCGCTTCCACAGTCTTGCGACTACTTCTACAGATACGCATGCGTACTCCGCGAGCACCCGCTTGGATAAGAAATGACGAGGCCTCAAAGAGAAGGAAATGGGTGGAGCTGGGAGGGGAACGCGAGAAACTTCGGCGCCTGCGCATACGGCCCCGCGAGGGCAGAGGGCCGGCGAAAGTTCTCCGGCGCCTGCGCGCTCGCACTCCCTCCGCTCCTATTGTGAGCGAGCGCCAGTCTTGCCGCCCCGCGCGGCTCGAGTCTCGCGAGAAGTCAGCACAAGGCGGTTGGCCTGAGGCGCTTTCTGCTTGTGTCTCTTTCGTCAGGTGGGTCGCTTCGCCGACCTCCCTTCGCGGTCTGCCTCGCTCTCCCTTCGAGCCAGCCGCCTCCGGACGAGCCATGTCTCGCTACCTGCGGCCTCCCAACACCTCGCTCTTCGTGCGGAACGTGGCCGACGACACCAGGTGTGTGTAAGTGAGGCGGGGGGTGGAGAGGGCATGGCAGCCGCCTGGCTGGGCCTGCTGGCGGAGGCGCGGAGAAAGAGAGAGAGAGAGAGAGAGGAGCCCCCTCCCCCCCCCGCCGCCATTAGCTCTCTTGATTCTTCCCGTTCCCCATAGGCATTATGCAGAATGCGCCAGGCCTCCGTTTAAGCCGGGGGAAAGCTCGCGGCGGAGGTCTTCGCGAGCCGCCTTCCCGCCATTTGTCTTCTCTTCGCGCTTCTTGTGTGCTCTTCGTCGGGCCTCTGCACACCATGTCCCTCGTTTCACATCCCAGTTCAGCGCGTTTGTTCCGTGGCGCTTAACCGCCAATGTCGTTCTGAGGTCTCAGCACGCGGGTTCCCTAGGAGTAAGCGCCGCTGAACTTCTGTGTGTTTATCTCAAGCTTTCCCTTTTGGAGCCAAACGTGACTTGGCAAAACACAATAAGAAAATAGGCATTTAGGCTCCGCTCTTCAGCCGGAACAGTCC
Source organism: Podarcis bocagei (assembly GCF_964188305.1). NCBI lineage: Eukaryota > Metazoa > Chordata > Lepidosauria > Squamata > Lacertidae > Podarcis > Podarcis bocagei. The sequence goes on from NC_138132.1 coordinate 29,718,100, forward strand.
CCCGAGTAGCTTACAAATTAATGTTAAAAACCCTATCGCAGCAGCGTTTATTTTCAAAGACTTCTTTTTTCTCCTCTTCCCCCCCCCGCCTCGCGCGCTTCTTGTCCTTTTTCTTATCTTGTCCTCTTTTCGTCTCTTTCGTTTTCCCTCTTTATATTGTTTCATCCCCACCTGAATCTCGTCTGCCTTTTTTTCCTATTCATGGCACCATCTAATTTCTGTTTGGAATTTATCCTCATTAGATGGTTTTGCCTATATTTTCAACCAGCTGCGATGGCTATACTCTGTCTCTGAGGAAGTATCCTTCTGAATACCCATTTCTGGGAAATAAGGAAGGGAGAGTACTTTGTGGTTAAATCCAGCTTGAGGGTTTTCTGCAGGCATCTGGTTGGTCCCTGAGAACTAATTGCCGGACTAGGCAGGCACTTGGCCTGATCTAGTGGGATGTTATGTTTTAATTACTTCTCTAATCCAAATCTACAATTTTTTAGGTTTTCAGTTTCTGTTTCCTTCAGTGTCTAAAGTACATTGTTTCAATAGGCCTTAACACAACTCTAAAGTAATTTACAGTTAGCAGTTCATAGCTCCTGGCGATGGTGGATGGGCTCCTTTGCTTTTTTATCCGCTATTATTCTGTAATAATTCCTAAAAATCTTGACGGACACTTTAGCATAGATTTTTTTTTTTTTTTAAAAAGCTTGAAAATATTTTCATCTAATTGATACACTTTAATAATGATTTGATATACTTGTATTTGGGAATGGACTGTTACCACAAAATGCTAAGAAAAAAGTCTTCAGTCCCACATTAAAGTAAGTTCTACTTATGTTCAGTGGGTTATATTCCCTGTTGAGTTAGCATGGAATTGTAGCCTTAGGGTTGTATCCAACATGAATCCCACTCAAAGTTAAGCCATTGATACTATTGGACAGTGGACATAAGCTAAAATAGGTCTATCAATTTCAGTGGCTCTAAGCCTAACTTAGTTGGATAGATCCCTTAGGGTTGTATCCAACATTACTGTTCCACTTGCACACAAAAACTCCTCTCCAAAGCAGATTTTGGGGACACGTGCAAATAGTGGCTTGGCAATTGTCTCTTAAGTATGTGTTCATGTAGCCTGTTTCTTCTCAGCTTGCTTTGATTATATTAGTAAAGACATTCAAATGGTCAGTGTTCTGTTTCAGGTCTGAAGATTTACGTCGTGAATTTGGTCGTTACGGTCCGATAGTAGATGTGTATGTACCTCTGGATTTCTACACTCGCCGTCCAAGAGGATTCGCTTATGTTCAATATCCTTTCTTCAGATGGCTGATTAGTGAGGGGTGTTGAAGTTTGAAATTCACGTTTGTGTATGAGGTAACAACCCTAAATGAAAAAGCTGTTTTCTTATGTGTTGTATATAATGTCATTGTAGTGTGCTCCATTTCCCTCACAGATGACTATCTTACAAAATTTCTATAAGTTAAAATTTAAATTGCATCAAGTAAAATGTGCTTTGTTATTGCAAGCTTCATATACAGATTTGTGCTTTTAACATTGAAATGGCCTTTGCTGCTGCCTCCAAGTGTATCGTTGCAGTTTTATATCACTGGCATTGATAAACGTGTTCTTGTGCTTAGCAAAATGTGGCTGATATTTTATTGTTTAACTTAATGGAAACTGGAATAATTTGATCAAAAGCAGATTTGTATAAAAATGAGGTGAAAAGTTTTGCTCTGATTATTGTCCCCTAATTTACTGTCCTCTGTTGTTGCCTCAGAGTGTAAAGCTGTACAGTAATGGCGACCCCAAAGAGAAAGCATGAAAGAACCTTTAGAGTAGAGTTCAAGAATTAAGGCAAGTAGACAAGCCAAAGACCTCTTAAGGATCAGGCTTGAAGAGAAGGGAAAGTTTGGGAAAAGAAAAGATAAAGAAAAAGCTGGAAGAAGGACAAGCCATAATGGGAGACAAAGCTTCGCTTTATCTGCAAATGGGGGAAAAGGTTGTTTTTCAAAGTATAAAGATAAAGCCATCTGTCACTTTTGACCAAGCATCTCATGACAAGTCCTTCTGACAAGCACTTAAAGAGTTAAAGGTCAAGATGAAGTTGACTGGTGGCCAAGATAAAAGGAGCCAAACCTGATGTATCCTACAGAATAAGAGCTGTCCTCTGGCTGCTTGTGTAAGTGATTAACCAATCAATTTTTCTGGTTTAGTCTAGCTGTGGGCCCTGTAATAATTTGCTTTACTTTGGTAGTATCTTCTGAAATTATGGTTCTCAGTGAAATGCAATCACTCATTATTTGAGATGAGTATACCTGTAATAGGGTGAAATTTGGCTTCTGAGGATTTGGTATATGAACATATAGGGACAACCTGTTTAGGCTACTTAGAGGTATGCAGGATATGGGTTATTACATTACATAATAAAATTTGGTATAATTTCATGCTTTAAAACCTTAGTACAGTGGTACCTCAGGTTACAGACACTTCAGGTTATGCGATTTTGGGTTGCACACCGCGCTGAACCTGGAAGTACCGGGAACTGGTTACTTTCGGCGCAGAAGCGCCAAATTGCAACGTGCGCAGACACGGCGCTGCGGGTTGCAAATGTGCCTCCCGCACGGATCACGTTTGCAACCCGAGGTTCCACTGTATTAAGAATCTAGTACTAGTTTCATCAACAAAAAGCAACATTTTGATGTCTTCTAATGAGTCTCTGCTGAGGGAAGCAAAACAGATTTTCAGAGAAGCTATATTTGAAATACCCATATAGACAACTATAGAACGATTATTTTAAACTGAAATTTGTCTTTTGTCTCAAATAGATATTGTTAATGTCAGCTAATTTTTGTTATGCCATAGAACATGCCAAAAAATGAGGACAAGTTGGTAAACAAGGGTGTGTGATGACATTATGGGAAAGCCAAAGCTTGCTAACTGTGTAGCTGTAAATACATCAAATTCCCAAGTACCTTAACATCTAGCACATTTGAAGATGTCCGTGATGCTGAAGATGCCCTTCATAATTTGGACCGGAAGTGGATTTGTGGCCGCCAAATAGAAATCCAGTTTGCTCAAGGAGATCGTAAAAGTATGTATGCTGTCTTAACAATTGTGTAGTGTAAAACATAAAGCCTAATACTCATGGCTATGTATTAAATGTGTTGTCAGACTTGTCAGAAGAAGACAAAAACTGGTGCGGGTTTAGCACTGTGAAATAAATAAATTAGAATATTTAAAGCATTTCTGTCCCAATCTTCAGCCAACAAGGCTCCCAGAATGGCTTGTGAATGGTACAGTAAATTAAAACAAGACCACTTTGAGGGGGTTTTCTACAAGCGGTATATAAATTTCATGAAATACATAAATGAGACCCACAAGCTTACACTAAATAAATAAAAATTACACAAAGGGAAAGGGACATGGAGGGAAGCAGAAGAGGCACTGTTTAAGCACCTATTCCTAAACAGTTGTTAATGACTAGATGGCACAGTTCAGGGTTCTGTTTAGGGAAGTTTTTAATGTTTGATGTTTTATTGTGTTTTAAATACTCTGTTGGGAGCCAGCCAGCATGGCTAGAGCAACTCAGTCAGATGGGCGGCATACAAATAATAAAATTATTATTATTAAATATTATGGAAACCCTGATTGAGCTAGGCATTCAGCAAAGTGGATGGAATAAACCCTGCTTCCTATCCATCCCACTGAGACAGTCTGATGGCATGTCTGTTCCCAGGGAGAGGAGGCCAGATGGAGTTGGGTCTTTCACAACAGCTGATGGAGTGAATGCTACTTGCCATTTTTAAGGTTCTAACGTGTATGATTGGAGGCAAGGAGAAAATCCTGGAAGCAAAGCTAGTCGGTTGGATCCAATATCAATAATACTCAAAAGTAGACCTATTGAAGTTAATAGAACTAACTTAGTATCTGTCCAAGTCCTGATAGTCCAACTCTTCCTCATTTGTCAAGAAGAGTGCAGATCATAAACTAGAATGCTGGATGCCAAATAAAGGATGCAAAGTTGATTTGCATATGTTTCTGATAATTTCTGCATGTTGCTTGTGTATTTCAGCTAGAAAATGTATTCATATAATCATGTATTTGAGTGTGCATACAATAACTTACTGTAATTGAGTACTATAGAAAGGTTTTTGGATGGGAAACATTTGGCCCTCCATATATCTTAAAATAAACTGAAATGATCAGACAGTATGTTTTTTAAATTGTTCCATTTCAGAGATGAAGATCCATTGGTCGTGGGAAGTCATTTCAGGGGTCTGTTACTTAATGATTAATATGTATTGCATTTACAAACATCAGCTGAGAATTTTTATTGTAACATTAAAAAATTGCTGTTCTGTTCTTCTGTAGCACCAAACCAAATGAAAGCCAAGGAAGGAAGAAATGTATACAGCTCTTCCCGTTACGATGACTATGACAGATACAGACGTTCTAGAAGCCGCAGTTACGAAAGGAGGAGGTCAAGAAGCCGCTCTTTTGACTACAGCTATCGCAGATCTTATAGTCCTAGAAAGTAAGTGTTGTACTTGGATTGACCTATGCTGCCATGTAATGGAGAAGAGAGATCATATTGACTGTTTGACACTTCTAGATATCAAGTCACCTTTGTAATAACATGCATGGAAGTTGTTGTACCTTGCATGGACCATCCAAAAGTCTGTGCATCACTGAAGAAAAATGAAAAACAAATGCAACTCTCAAGAAACTTAACGTAGTTGGGTGTGTGTGAATAATTTTAAAGGTATATGCCACTGTTTACTTTTTCTGATGTACCTTTTTAGCAGTAGACCTGCTGGAAGACGCCGACGTAGCAGAAGTCGTTCAGATAATGATAGGTAAACATTCTTTTATATAACAAATTCAAAATCAGACTAGTCTGTGCCTGCAAGAGTAAGCTATTTTGATGTGAGATACCCAACTCCTAGCAACTTGTCCATATTCAAATGTATTATCTTCCTCTTTCTGATAGGTTCAGACACCGTAACAGATCTTTTTCAAGGTCAAAGTCCAATTCAAGATCACGATCTAAATCACCCAAAAAAGAAATGAAGGCTAAATCACGTTCTAGATCTGCATCTCGCACTAAATCTAGAGGCACCTCTAAAACGGATTCTAAAACACAATATAAATCCAGCTCAAGATATGAAAAAGAATCAAGGAAAAAAGAACCAGCTAGATCCAAATCTCAGTCGAGATCGCATTCTAGATCTAGATCAAAATCCAGATCCAGGTCATGGGCTAGTCCCAAGTCCAGTGGCCACTAACAATGTACCTTGTTTTTTAGGCATGTATCATCCAGTTACACAGTTGAGTTATGATGTTGCAACATTGCATAAAATAACTTTCGTCAGTTATCCTGTTAGCAGACAATTAATACTATTAAAACACAATATTGAGAATCTTATACAAAAGAGTCCACTTTGTTAAATGTCATGGGCAGCTACTGAGGTTCTTGTGGTGTTTCTATGTATATTTTTGTAAAAGACTTGCATTTTTATGCTTCAAATATCAATGGCACATTGATTATGACAGTAGTTTACAGCTTGTCCTAATGAACTCACCCACAAACAAAAACTGTTTCACGTATATTTAAATTGTCCAATAATCCCTGCAGTACAGTTGGAAAACTGCGCAGTTGTAATGCACTGGTAACTGCTGTGAAATCAGAAATTAGTACTTTGACATCTGAGAGGGAGGGGATTTGCATTTTTCTTCCCCACTTGTGCCAAGGTGGCTCGTTCCTAAGGCATTGTGAAAAATAGTATTAAGATTCTCATTGATAACATCTGAAGGGATGGTTCTTGTAGCATAGTGAAAAGGAGACAAAACAGCCATGAGACTGTTGTGGAATTTGTCAAGGTTCCAGGTACTTTTTCCAGCTACTATATTGACACCTAAAATATTTAGTTACATAATTAGGTGAATGTGTATACATTTATATCCAGTGTATTGTTATCTAGTGAACAGTTGACCTCTAAATTGCATAGGGTTACTTGCTGTAAAACTGCAAAGAAAACATCTCGGATTAATGTGTACGATATGTAAGAATGAATATTTTTTGCCAATGACTTCATAGGTAGCCTGTGTATCCATAAGAACCAATTTCTAGTCTCCTATCTTTAATAATTATAATTGACAGTTTTGAGTTTATATGTCAGAACCTACATCACAGTAGGTTAAACTAGTCTATTTACCCAGAAGGTGATTATAAATTGTGCTCCACTTGCAATGTAGCATATCCAGTTCCAGTATAGTTTATCACAATGTGAGCTTCTTCATCCCTATGAAGAAGAGCTGCATCCTACTTTTGGTTTGTTGTAATACAGTATCAGAACTGAACATGAAAAGTTGCTATGGCATAATCTCAAAGTATTCTCTGCAGAGAGCTCTCTTGTATTACAAACCATAGCTTTTTAATTCAAATGTGAAAGCCAGTATCAAACACTTAAAGACCCTCCACTTATGCTTGGTAGGATAATTGAATGTTGATGAATTGTTTTGTTTCAATTTTAGTTCTAACCGGCCACTCTAAATAAAGCTGGCTTTTAAAATTCTGGCTGTGGAATGTGTTTAAGAGGTGATTCTAGAACCTTTGTATATTTGATAGTATTTCTAACTTTCATTTAATGTTAAAAGTTAACGTTCTGCTATGCAATCATTTATATCTGCGTTCCTTTAATTTTGTAGACTTTCCCCTGATGTATAGTTTAAAACAAAGTGTAAAATGGTAGCGTTACTGTGCAGCTCTGGTCAGATGAAAGTTGTGGAAATAAACTTTGTATTTCCTTTCTTATAGAGGCTTCTAAAAGGGTATTTTTATATGTTCTTTTTAAAATATTGTGTACTACTTTAAAACATCAATGTTTTGATCAAGGAAGACCCAGCTTATTATCTGCTGTAAATTTAGCAAACATGCTGTAATAAAAGAGATCCAGTGATTCTGCATTGTAATCTTAACCTGTTCCAAACACTGTTTAAAATGTATCGGTTTATGGCTGAGGGATAAAATTTTATATCAGTATTGAGTAAAAATGGGTACTAAGTTGTATTGCTCAAGACATTACCAATGATGTATTTCCAACTATGATTGGAAGGCTGGTCAACAAAATAAGGTAATTCTTTGTTGGGATAGTTTGGTGTAGGTATTTGTATAGGATTGCATTTGACCAGTTTAAAAAACAAAATATTGGTCAAATCAAGTAGCTAAAAAAAGCCTTCAGATTGTAGTGCTCACTGTAGAACTCCTGGTTCCTAGAAAGTTCCTGTTCCCCCTAGCACAGTGCTGGGTTATATGAAGTCATTCATCCTGTTGCAATAACTGACCCTATGATAGTCACCATTGTGGCACATAAAGCTGCCGGATTCCCTTTCTAAGAAAAGAAAGTTTTCTTGACCCAAACTTTGTTCTCTGACTACACTTTCTGCAAAGTATCCTTGATGCAATGACAGGCAGTCCTTTGAGACAATCATGCCAAATGCATCCTGCACAAACCTCCATATTCATAGTCTTAAGGGCTCATTCTGCATTTATATTCAGTGTACATATGTATTACACTAGAGATGCTATCTTTACATCCATGCCATACCTGGTTGGCTACTACAACAGGGGTGTGTGCTTTTCCAGTGCTGCATTTGTGGGTACAGGGAGCAGGGAATCCCTCAACCATGTAACTGCTACAAGATACCATGATGCAAGTAAGAGAGGTTGTTGGGTATAGGGATGATTTTGGAGGGTCAGGTATCCTAAAACAGATACAGTCCTATGAATTCCTATCATTTTCCACTGGCTACATACCACACAAGAAGTGAGTTACAGTTCTTTCATTATTCCTTTTCAAATGAAGTTAATACATTATGATTCTAGAAGCCAGTATTGCTCATTGCTCACCCTTCCAAATTCCCCATGTGTCTACACTGTAAGCTAAATAACCACTAGTCTTCTGGCAGACAAGTGTTTCAACTTCTTCTTTGGCCATAACAATCACTTTAGGTTTGGTTGATTTGTAAGTTTGTTGAGGTCCCTGGGATGCACATTTGATTTAGTGAGCAACTATGAGTCCTTGTTGCATTTTGTCATCCAAATGATGCAGACCTGACAAACCAGAGATGGGAAAGAGCACTCTGAAGTTGTGCAGTTGCTTTTAATTTTGTTCGCCCTGACCTAGCCAATGTGATCCACGCGACGGTCACCTCCAGACTGGATTATTGTAACTCGCTCTATGTGGGGCTGCCCTTGAGACTGACCCAGAAACTCCAGCGGGTGCAGAATGCCGCGGCGAGACTCCTTACGGGGTCTTTGCTGCGAGATCACATTCATCCAGTACTATACTAGCTGCACTGGCTCCCGGTGGAGTACAGGATCAGGTTTAAGGTGCTGGTTTTAACCTTTAAAGCCCTATATGGCTTAGGACCCTCGTACCTACAGGACCGCCTCTGCTGGTATGTCCCACAGAGGAACTTACGGTCTTCAAATAAAAACATCCTGAAGGTCCCAGGCCACAGAGAGGTTAGGCTGGCCTCAACTAGAGCCAGGGCTTTTTCGGCTGCGACTCCAATCTGGTGGAATGCTCTGTCACAAGAGACTAGGGCCCTGCAGGACTTGACATCTTTCCGCAGGGCCTGCAAGACAGCTGTTCCACTAGGCCTTTGGTTAGGGCGCAGCCTGATTCCCTCCTTTGGCAATCTTTACAGAACTTAAGCTTATGGTTGCCATCAACTTGATTTTAATTAATTTTTATAATGAAATGTTTTTAGAATGTTGCACTATTTTATTGTTAGCCGCCCTGAGCCCGGCTTTGGCTGGGGAGGGCGAGATATAAATAAAATTTATTATTATTATTATTATTAAGCACACCAAATCCTGTCTAAATACTGTATTTTTTGCACCACAACACTCACTTTTTTCCTCCTAGAAAGCAAGGGGAAATGTCTGTGTGTGTTATGGAGCGAGTGCCTACAGATGGCGGGGGGGATCTGCTGCAGTTGTGAGCAGAGGATCCATGGTTCCCCTTCCGTGGCTTGCTTTGAAACAGCAAAGCAGGAGAAGAGCCGCTGAGTGGGGAGGAGAGAGGGACAGAGAGCCTGCTTGCTTTAAAGGAGCAAAGCGGGAGAGTCGAGCCTTCTCCTCTTATACCCCTCTTCTGCATTATTAACAGCATCCTTCTCCACCCACCCCACACGTGTTCCTTGTCCCTTGAGTGCTTTTCCTTCCCTCCCCACTTAAAACGTCGTTACAAAGCACAGATCCACATGGATCCTCAGGATGTTTGCACTGGGTCACCCCAAATTTACCATCAGATCACATAGCATGTCCATGGCTACAGCTTTCACCAAAAAAATCACGCACCCACTGTTGCCTGGGGCCACAGTGGTGCAAAAACGTGGTTACAAAGCATGGATCCACAGGATTTTTGCATTGGGCTACCCCAAACTCACCGTCAGATCACATGAACCACAAAAATCATACATCTGCTGTTTCGTTTATTTTTTTTCTTGTTTTCCTCCTCTAAAAACTATGTGCGTGTTATAGAGCGAAAAATACAATAGTTTCTTTGCTCCAGTTGCAGAGGAATAATTGGAGAAAGACAACAGAAAACTCAGGCTACGCTGTTGTCTTTCTCCCATTCATTCTTTCCAAGGCATCCTTTACCAACATATGCATAAGGTCTAGTCTTTTACTCTTTAATAAACTCAGATTGAGAAGAGTAAGGCATATTCAATTTACAAACCCAAATCCCTAATTCTAAGATAAAGCAAATTAAGTAATAGTGTGATCAAGTGATTTAATCTTGCAACTTACAGTACATTTAAAGTGTGTAGAACACCCACACCCTGGAAAAGGGAAAGTTTGTGTAAAAGTAATAAGCCAACACATTATTAGGGGAGAGAAAACATTACAATTTTTTATTTAAATTTTGTTTCTAATTAAAATTCAAGCAGTACTTCAAACATGAAATTTAGATCAGAATTACATTTGGGCTATAACAATGATTTCAACATATTGATGACAATTTGGGGAAACAATACTTATGTTTTTTCAAGATGCCCAATACATTTCATTTGGGAATATGGAAAGTTTCTTCACGGTTGCAAACATTTTGAATGTACAAATAGATAAAACATGCACTTATGTATTGTCAAGTGCTGCAGAGACTTTCTGAAGTAATTAAACATGTTTATTGATATTCATCATGGAAGGAATTTAAGATTTCCGTTGCTACCAAGTCACGCACCACATACAATTTAAGAAATTATATCCAATTTTGTAGATTCTTGGATGCTGGCAGAAATTGAAAATTGGTTTTCAAGTCTGTCATGAGATAGTTGAACTACAGGCCTGAGAGAGCTAAGTTCTACACAGCAGATCCACTGCAATTAGACCTGATTTAGTCGTACCCATTAATTCCAATGGATCTACTCAAGTGTGACTAACATGGTATACAACCCTTAATTGCATCATTCAACGCTGCTAGGAAAGGTAATGAGTTCAAATGCATACTCTTAAACCAAATAAAATATCCAACCTGACCTGAGTGACAACTAAGATTAGACTGTCACAAAGAAAAGATGGGGTTTTGGCAGATCTTTATTTTACACTTACTACCATTGTGGGTATTTAAATTTCTGATAATGGTTTGTCTCTGCTATTTACTCAGTACATTCAAAATGAAAGCATTTACTGGCTACAATGCAGCCTTCCCTCAACAGCCCAATCCTAAACACACTTGAGTAGTTAAGATGTAATCAAGCTTGCTTTCATGTGCCTAGAATTGCTGCCCAAGGACATAATTCAGCTCCATTGCACCCTCAATTTTTTTTATTAAAAAATGCTTGTTTTACCTTTAAAAAGCAGTTTCTTTGTACCAAGGTTATTTTAAAATTCAACTTAACAACCAAAGCCAAAAAATGGGGGCATATACCCTCACTGATACTTGAGTGCAATGGCACAGACATGTGCTTTTAAGGTTTTTTTTTAACTTTTTTATTTTAAAAAAATCATGCCATGTGTTTAGCATGGTCTTCTTACATTCAGCAGTTTTGTACTAAAAATATTTCATCTTGGCAGGAAAGCCCAGCATAAATTTACATATGCTACAAAGTTTTACATTTATTTACATGGCTCTTTTTTCCCTAGATAAAGGATGTTTTACACTTGCTAAGTTCATTTAAACAAGTTCATATCATCCAATTTCAGACTGGCCTCAACAGTTCTGTTTCAGCAAAAGATACAAAACATACAGAATGTGTTTCAAACACACAGCTCAGTGAAATTCTGTGAACAAAAAAACACTTTGAAAGCTTTTGGCAGTCAACCGGCAATGCAAAAATGTTCTTGACCTGGCACACATAGACTATTTGTGCTCAATGCAATACATTTCTATGGTTGTATAAAAAGCTAGAAATCAAGTGCATGCCCATGTTTTCATTCTTATTAAACAAGTTCTATACAGAATGAGATTTCCAAATTTAAGCATTTACATTTTGGTCACAGGGTTCTGGATGGATGCCTACCTGCCCAAACCACCAGTTCAAATGATACAGGTCTCGTAAACTAATAAAATCCATCACAATCTAAATGGCTTTCTTAAAACAATTTTAGGTGTTTGTGTTTTTTTAATTAGAAACTCTAGGCAAAAAGTTACTAACATTTCACAGTATGTGGGGGAAATCAATGATACTTTGCAATCACTTTGCATTGCAGTGGTTGTAAATTTGGTCAGCTGGTGTTAGATTTTAATTCCCCCAAATACGTGCTCCATCAAGCAGTTCCAAAAGGGAAGGCAACTGAAATATTTATTGAGAGGGCGCGGTAGTGTTTGTAATTCCAGGACCAAACCAGGAGTTGGTTCAGACTATATTGATTACAATGGTGCATCAGTAGCACAGAAGTTGATAAAAGTGCACAGAACCCCAAAATAGGTGAGTGTTAACCAGTGCACAAAACCCCAAAACGGGTGTTTCCAAGTGGGGATTCCCCACATGACATAAAAAACTGACCCAACTTCTATTACACAGCTCATTAATTCCATAAGATGTGCCTTGGTTTGCATTTGGGAACCCAATGCAGACCAACCTTATGGAATTTGAAATGATAACATGTATCTTTTATCCCAATGTATTCATAGACTGTATCTCAAGCCTGGACTTTAAGCAAGGTCTTAAGTTGAAAAGTCATGATTTCTTTATCAGCAGGGTCAAGTGAAACAGTTACCCAGTGGCTTGGTGGTTTAGGAAGAACACTGGGTGATGGTGGCTCACTGAATTTTGCTCCAGCATAATTTTCATTGCTTTGAGGCATGAAGAGGGAGTGGGATAAAGCTGGACTCCAAGTCTGGTTAGTTGGGAAGTGCATTGTATTCTTCCCCCCATTCTGCATGGCCTGCCATGCTACAGATGATGGGCTGCATCCATGTCCCCTCTCTTTTTTGTGGATTTTCTTTATCTGCGAATTCTGATCTTTGCTTTTTTTCCTGTTGTTCAGTTGTTGGTGGTTCTTCGAAGTATTTCTGGGCTGGGTAGATGGAATGTTGAACCTTTCTCCACCCCCCATCTTCAACTTAAGTGTCACCTAGGGCAAGGCAGAGAAGAAAGCAAATGCAATTGTCAATAGAAAGCCAGATAAAGTTTATTGAAGATACAAAGCACACTCTAAAGGATATATTCTTCCTTTGCTTAAAGAGATTAAATAATTTATCAGATTTCTGTTTTCAAACTAAAAAGACAAAAATCTAAATGACTTTACTGGCCTTTCATGCCACTACTATTTTTAAAAAAACAAAACTACAGCATTAACCATAGGTTTAAGAGCCTCAAGCTACACCATGTAACAAGTCATAATGACTTAAAAGTTTAATTTGCAAACTTTTTTAAAGGTTGCATTATACGCCAAGGAATCCCTAGTCCCTCACAAAGACATAATTTGAAGGCTTCAAGAAGCTTGATAAATAGGTTTCAAGTGGTTCAAAGACCAGGTCTTAATTGTAGAAGGTTAGGAGTACTTGTGATATTCCAATGCTGTTTTGTCCCCTACCTTTCAGTTCTCTCTTCAGATTCCACAGTCTCCACCTCCTGTTCTATTTCCTGCTGCCAGACCTGAAGGAATAGATACTGACTCCTGCTGGACCCCTTCCTTTGGCTAGGAATGGTAGTTCTCATGGGCCGATTTGCTGTTTTCAGCCACGAAGCCGAGCCCAACATCGGATTCTCGGCACACGGGCTTCTAGGGTAGAAGTCCCAGCTCTGAAAAGATAAAAGGTTTTTTTTATAATAAAAAAACAGATATAGCTCCTAGTCAGAAATACAGTTTGGAGAACAAATAGAGTTTTGATTCTCTTAAAAATAATATCAACAATGTCTCTGTTCTAAACCATCAGTTGCATCTGATTTTAAAAAAACATCTAGTTAGTAATTATTTTTCTTTCAGTATGGGTATCAAATTTCAAAGGAGCAGCCATATTAGCAAAAGCACAGACTAAAATAGACTGTGGCATAAGAATTTGTGGGCTAGATCTCACTTTTATTTCTGTAGATTTTCAGCCTGGATCTGGAAGAGCCTAGTTCTATGCATGCTTACTCAGATGTTCCGGTGTACTCAAGGAAGCTTACTAATAAGTATGCACAGGACTGCAGCCTTTGTCCATCTACAGTCATATCTCGGGTTACAGACGCTTCAGGTTGTGCATTTGCGGGTTGCGCACCGCACCGAGCCCGGAAGTACCAGAACGGGTTACTTCCAGGTTTCGCCGCATGCGCAGAAGCACTAAAACGCGCTTTGTGCATAAGCGCAAAATCGCACATGCACAGACATGGTCTGCGGGTTGTGAACATGCCTCCCACATGGATCACATTTGCAACCCGAGCGTCCACTGTATTTATTTTTAACTCCAAAAGGTACTCTTTTAACTCCCCACTCATTACAATAGTAAATTAACCCGGACTTCTCAAATGTGCTGTATCCCAATGTTTTTGAATACAATTCCCATCAAAACATCTAGAGGACACGAGGCTAAGGAAGGCTGCATTAACCAGAAACATGTCAATGAAAAAAAACTTTAGCAACAAACCCTTATAAGTGCAAATGTTCAATGGTTGGTAGTTAAGATATTTAGCAAGAAGTGCTGAAACTAATTAATTTAAACAATTTCTATTTAAACAAGCTCAGTATCCGACAATTTAATCATTACGGTCGTTAACTGGAGTCAGTCAAATTTAAAACAGATAATCCTTTTCCTGAGTTTATGACTACCAGAATCCTCCTTTTTCAGGAAGAGTAAGATTCCGGAATTTATTTCTTTCTTTAAAAAGAAAGCACAGCTAGATCTTTGAACAGAAAAGTTTCTTCAAGAAGCCAGTACTCCCATTCAAGTAAATATGAAAGGGGGGTAGATTCAAAAACTGTCTTATACCCAGTCCATTTAGTCCAGGACTGTCTACCAGGGGTGCCAACTTGAATAAAATATTGTGGGGAGCCCAAATAAGCCCCACCCCCTGCATAATCGATCACATGATGCAGTGCATACACACAATTTGAATGGGAATGCCCATCAACTTTGTGGGGGCCCAGCCCCCCCCCAAATATTTTATTGTGGAGGCCAAAGCCCTCTGGAGTTGGCTCCTATGCTGTCTACTCTGACTGGCAGTGGCTCTCCAGAAGAGGTGTCTCACCAACTACTGCTCTGCTCCTTAATTATTATTTTTCTAAGATGCCAGGGACAAACCTGGTATCCTTTGCATGCAAAACGTTTCTTCCCTCCTTCCAATAGAAACTACATGGCAGCACTTCTCTTCCTTCAAGCAAATCCTCTATCCACTGTTGCCAAGTATACTCTCACACAGATATGCAGTTGAGGGCATCTTAAACCCCTTTATTTCAATTATTTATGGAGCACTACAACACCATCACAATGTTTCATATATATTTGCTTTCTGATTGGTTTTCAGACTTAAGCTGCGTTTTATCTACAGTTTCTTTCGTATGCTGCTTGGAGAGATCTTTAAATCAAGGATACATACTTTGTTGTTCCACTTTCTTTGCTCACTCACATGACCAAAGGAATAAAAACAAAACCCTTAGCTGGATCACAAGTAGTAACACAGATTTTCCTAGCTGCGCACACTGCAAACTCTTTACCAAATTTTATTTCATATTGTTTTTGATAGCGACCCCCCCCCCAACCCTGCTTCCTTATCTAACCTCCTTTACCACTACAGGGGGGAAAATCGGTCCTGGGTTCAAAGCAAGGCAGGATACTTTACCCACCCCCTATATACTTATCACTTCTGGAATTCGTTTCCCAAGTAAAGCCTTACCACCGCGACACACAAACACAAAGGGGAATTCGTAAAGCCTCCCTGCTGAAAAAGAAACCACCAATCCTCCGGGGAAACCGAAGCCTAAAGTCTTTCCCTTCCCGCCGCCAACACCAAGGGGGGGGGAGGCTTCGATTTCCTCCTTTCCCACAAGAAAACAAAGCCCTCCAACGTTATTAGGAGGGCCCTGTACTGGTCAACGTCTTGAAACGGGCTTGCATCTTACGAAGTCATACTCAGGAGCAGATCCACCGAGAAATAAATGGGACAAGGTCTATCACCCAAGTCCACCAATTTCAGCGAGTCTACTCTCAGCGTATGATTTGGTCAGGAACAACCCGATGCGGGTTTTTGTAGTTGTTGGTATTAAAGGGCCGTGTTGTTGCTGCCTTATTTATCTCACGCGAGTGAAGGAAACCGGAGTCTCTCCCCCGCCCAGAGAAAAGGAAGAAACGAGCTGCTCCCAATCCTTTGCCTGTGTTTCTTTCGCGCACCCCACGCACAGCAGTACCTGGCAGTAAAGTCCCCACTGAACTTATGGGGCGCAGCCCGCTTGAGCTCTTACTCAAAGAGAAGACCCATTGAAATCAATGGATGCGGCTAACGTAGGTCCATTTCAATAAGTCTACTCAAGAGTAGAGCTTAGGATGAGACAACCCTCTGAGGTTCAGTTCCGCATAAACACGGACAGAGAGTTAGGCGCCAGCTACCCCGGATTCCTCTCCCCCCCTTAAAAACCTTACCATTTCTTAACACTTCCACCACCGATTAGGGAAGAAAGACCATCCTAAATGGGGGAGACACAACATGGCGGCGAACCCACCCGGAGGTTCCCTCCACCCGCCGCACCCAGAGCCTCCCCTCGGCCGCCCAACACATTCCCGACTGCCGCGGGAGCCGCAGTCCTTTTCGCCTCACCGCTAAAGCGCAGCCCGCTCCGCTCCTCTCTTCGCCTCCCGCCGCTGCCGCTCTCGCCTTCCGCTGAAGCAAACTCGCACACAAAATGGCGGCCACATTCTCCCCGCTTACGTACGAGCGAGGAGGGGGGGGAGCCACGCACAACAGGGCCTCGTCCTCTCTCGCTGGGGCTAGCCAATGAGAGAGCGAAGTCTGAGAACAGATAGCCAATAGGAATTGCGTCCGCCTGTTGCTAGGCTTGGGAGGGAACTCGGAGTGGTTGAAAGGGAAAAGGAAAGGAGGAGGATGGCGCAGCAGAAGGAGTTGTTTTTGCTGCTGTTGTTTGATTTGAACCTCTCGAGAGAGGGGCATGTCGGGAAAATGAAGGGATGCGGGAGCAGCTAAGGATGTGATGTGGGGCGGAGGGACTGTAGCAGCTTCTGAGAGGGAGGTGTCCTCTTGCTCGGTCTTTGCACGTATCTTTTTTTTACCCACCAACAGTTCAGAGGGTAGTTGTGCATTAGGTCACAATCACACAACATACATTTAGAGTACATTTGTCACCCCTCCAAAAAAGCCTGGGAACTGTGCTTGGCGCGTCAGAGTTTCAATCCGCAGCACCGGCCTCAACAAACTCTGATTCTATGAATTATGGGGGAGAATGCGTGTATGATGCTTTTGGGTGGTCTTTGGCGAAGGGGTTGGGCAGTTTTTAAAGTAAGAGTTGTTACACGCTTTTGTTCTGGGTCCTCACCTTGCAATGGGGAGGGGGAACTCTGTCGCAACAGAAAAAATAAAAGAACTTCCTTGCTTTTCTTCAACTGGTTCCTGCCTCCATCCATTCTTCTCTGACCGATCATGGACCCCAAGTCCCTTGAGGAATGGGCTGTAAAATTTCATGTAACAAATATCAAAGTTGAAATAAGTAGACTATGTCCAAAGGATCAAGTTTCACCATGTTTCAAGTTAAAGAGTGTTGTAAGAAAAACTGCTCCTCTTTCCTGATTTCCATGAGCCCATATAGAGTCCTTCTAAAGTTCCCTATCGTAGGAGAAAGTAACAGAGGCCAACCAGAGTATATTGAGAAGCAAAACGGCTAGTAAGCTTGATCTTTATTAAAGGAACTGTTGCAAAAGGGTCCCCACTCACCTCACGCAGGAGGGAGGAGAACCCTGAACAATGGTGCGCAAGCAAGACTCTTGAAATTGCCCACCCTGTAGCCCAAGACCCATCCACCCCCCAATAAACATCACTGTCTGCCAGCATACCTGATAATGGTCACTGATTGCATTACCTGGGCAGTCTGGCCATCCTTTTGTGATGGTTAATACTTTGGCTCCTGAATCCAGGTCACAGGCTCACCCTATTCATACACAAATACGCCCTTAAGACAGGATTTGCAAGCAAAAAGACAATTTGAAGGCTTTCCCTATTGGCCTCCCTTACTGCAGAGGAATATTTGAGGTCACTGGAAGAGTCAAAATGGCTACAGGATTGCTCTCCTGCACTACTGCAGACACATGGCTTGTATACTTAAGTATGTGTTTACCTTGTACATTTATGAACATTTAATTTATATATATAAGACCTTAGAATTCCTAGAACACATGTTTTCATTTTTAATTGTATTGTTTTAACTTTTTGTGTTTAGCACCCTAGGCACCTTTGAGAGGAAGGGTGGAATAGAACAGAATAGAATAGAAATGCAAGATAGTGAAGATCTTGGTGAAGGGATTAAGATATGCAAAGCTGCAGCAGTGGGGCTCAGGGTTTTATTGGAAGGATTTCTCTAGCTTACTTTCCAGATAATTTAGCCCCTATTCTATTCATTAAAAATGGAATGTTTCCCCTCTACAAACATTTTTAAAGATTTATCTATTTACTTAAAAATAATAGAATTGCCCAATTCTGTGACCTCAGGGTGGCTCATAATAAATGTAAGAAACTGTCAAACTCTTTCTTAAGAATTTAACTCTTTTAACTATTTAATTCTTTGTTAAGACAATGGCCCAGCCAAATTGGTTAAGTATGGTAACTGCATGTCTAAAGACCTGGTCAAGTACATATGTTTTGTCATTGATACAAGCTAGTGATGCTTCAAGGAGCATCCAGCTCAGTATTGCAGACACTGACTGGCAGCCGCTCTCCAGGGTTTCAGGCAGTCCTACCTAAATATTTTGGGGGACTTTGAACTTAGGACCTTCCACCTGTAAAGCAGATGCTCTACCATTAAGCTATGGCTCTACTTTTTGTTTATTGCTCTCCACAGGTTATATGGGTGTCAAAAGCCCAACTCCAGTATTCAAAAACATGTGGATATGTACTCATTAGTGGCTTTAAATGTAGAAAGGTTATTCCTGCCTCCTGTGCATTTCAAGTCATATTTGCATGTTTCTGTACACACCAGAGAAGGGGTGGGGATGTCTTAATCTGGCACACATTTCTGTTTTCCCATGTCTGCAGCCCCACTCCTTGCCCGCCAAACTCCTATTCTATGAAGCTGTCATCTGCACATGCGCAACCGCTGTCTCGAACGTACACACCTCACCTTAACTGCAAAATGAATGCAGCTTGTGCTTTCAGACTGAATGGAATCTGGTTTGAGAGACAACACATCAAACAGTAGTATTACTCAAGAAACAACAGGACAGATATGGACTGTGGCTAAAGTCATGCATACATTGCTTCAAAGACCAGTAGTGGGAGTGCACTGGAGCCATTAATGGTAATGTTTACATAGCCTTAGTCAAAGTTCATTTGATGACTGATTCAATGTCTCATTGCCAATCTCACCTTCTTCAGCTCTGAATTCCTGGTGTCTAGCCATCTGGCCTATCTATGTACATCCATGGAGCATGAAGAAGGTTGTCTACATGCTCTTTTCCTTCCCAAGGCTGCATGTGCCAGACAGAGGTCCTCCTTTGGAAAGTCACACCCTACAGCAGCTAACCAATCTGCGCAATGCAGATTCATTACTTCGGGAAACATTCACATCCATCATGAGCAAGAGACAGGCCTAAGCCACCTCAAAGCAGTACAGACTGGCCTCTGGATTCTTGGTAGAATTCCATTTTTTAAATGGCACCAACTTGAGCCCCTAAGGGCTGTCAGAGATGTAATTACTTGCCATTCTAAATATCACTTTAAAAACTACAATAGCAAAAAAAGTTATCCAATTCCAAAACTACTGAAGGATGAAGCAGGAAAATAATGGGTCAGCGGCTCCGCAAAAAGGTTGATAGAAATGAAGCAACAACTCCTGTCTCATCATGGGGAAATTATAGGCTGCCTCACTTGCACTTCTCTTATTTTCTGCTGAGTGCAAACAATTCCCTTGCCATCAACAGCAACAGCAAAAGCGATGTGCCCTGTGGTCAGGGAGAACTCCATAAAGCACAATGTCTGCTGACAGCCAAGGAAACTTTCGCTGCTGTTAAGAAGAGTGAAGATAATACAGGTTACACTGCCAAAAAGCTCAGTGGTAGTTCCACCATCTTTCAAATACTAATTTAGCAAAAATGCTCTTGCTTATATTGGCTTATAATTTGAAAGATGTTGGGATGAAATCCCCACTCAGCCATGAAGCTCATTGGGTGACCTTGGGCCAGTTGCTGTCTCTTAGCTAAGCTACCTCGCAGGGGTGTTAGGAGGATAAAACAGAGGAAGAGAACCAGGTACATCACCTTAAAAAAGACATAGCATCAATAAATGTATATGTTTGGTGTTCAATAAGTACCTAGAGTCTAGCAAGCAGCTGTAAATGGGTAGGGCTGCTAAATTCAGAGGTTCTTCTGGGACAATTAGGCTCCAGTCCTGTACCCACTTTTCTGTGTTTAAGCTGGAATGAGGCTATGTACATATTAGTGACTCAAAACCCAGTGACATTCCCCCCACATGCCGCATTTCAAGTCACTTTTTAATGTTGCTGGTCATACCAAAGAGGGGGCAGGGGTGTCTTAACCTGATTTGTTTCCCTGCACCAAACTCCAGTTTACTGAACCTGTCGCGCACCCTTCAGATTAACTGCTGCTTCTGTTTCCTAAGTGATGGAGGCTGTTTGAAGGGAAAGTGAGCCAAACAGGAGTATCTCTCAAGAAGCTACAGACCACCTGTGGATTGTGGCTAACGCTGTGTGTATTTTGTTCCAAACACCAACAGTGGGACCACACTGGAGCCAGACTAACTAGTAATGTGTACACATCCACCAGTGGGAGGTTCTCCTAAATAGGAAGAGACAAGACTGTCCTGTTAATTAATGGGGATTACCAGCAGGCAGCTGTGGCATTTCTGGGTGATTCACAACAGCAGGATTATGTGAGTTAGGTCACTTCTGATTGATGGGTTGAGAAGCACACCAGGAAGAACAAAGACTTGTGTGTGATGTCCAATAGTGCTGACCGCTGACCAGCTTTCTACATCTATCTCTGGGTTCCTTTAACAGGTAAATGCCTGTAAAATGTTGAGGGTCTATGAGCCTACCTCAAGTCATTGGAGGTCCTGCTCGGTGTGCCCCCTCTTGCTGGGATTTTGGGGGTGGCAACGAGAGAGGAATTTCTCAGTGGTGGTGCCACACCTGTGGAATGCTCTTCCCAAGGAAACTTGCCTGATACCCACTTTACAGTACATGCCCATGGCCCTAAGTGAAGACTTTTCCTTCTAGTATTAAAAGCTAGAACAGGTCAGGTCAAACCTTCTTTGCTTATTGCCAATGTTCTTTGCAAAAATTCAAAACAGACTCAATGGTACACAGTAAATCACATTTACAAATACAAATACTGAAAATACTGTATACAATAACACATTAAGTAAAAGCCTGAATCAGGATTTGTATATTTTTTTTAAGCAATGCAACAGTTTTTTTGTTATTTATACCGTATTTTTCGCACCATAGGGCGCACCGGACCATAGGGCGCACCCAGTTTTTAGGGGGGGAAATCAAGAAAAAAATCTTCCCCCCCCCCCAGGCCCAGAGAGCAGCGGAGGGGTTGCTCGCAGCTATGGAGCAAGCCAAGTTTTGGCTTCCCCTTTAGCCCCATGCAGCCTCTCCTTGCCGGGAGACGCTGCGCAGGGCTAAAGAAGCCATAGCCCCGTGCAGCCTCTCCTTGCGGAGGGGTTGCGCGCAGCTATGGAAGAAGGCAAGGCAGCGAGCGGGATGGATCCCGCTCGCTGTTTTGCCTTCCCCTTTAGCCCCGCGCAGCATCTCCTTGCCGGGAGACGCTGCGCAGGGCTTTCCTGGCTATGGAAGAAGGCAAGGCAGCGAGCGGAGTGGATCCCGCTCGCTGTTTTGCCTTCCCCTTTAGCCCCGCGCAGCGTCTCCTTGCCGGGAGACGCTGCGCAGGGCTTTCCTGGCTAGGGAAGAAGGCAAGGCAGCGAGCGGGGTGGATCCCGCTCGCTGTTTTGCCTTCCCCTTTAGCCCCGCGCAGCATCTCCTTGCCGGGAGACGCTGCGCAGGGCTTTCCTGGCTATGGAAGAAGGCAAGGCAGCGAGCGGAGTGGATCCCGCTCGCTGTTTTGCCTTCCCCTTTAGCCCCGCGCAGCGTCTCCTTGCCGGGAGACGCTGCGCAGGGCTTTCCTGGCTAGGGAAGAAGGCAAGGCAGCGAGCGGGGTGGATCCCGCTCGCTGTTTTGCCTTCCCCTTTAGCCCCGCGCAGCGTCTCCTTGCCGGGAGACGCTGCGCAGGGCTTTCCTGGCTAGGGAAGAAGGCAAGGCAGCGAGCGGGGTGGATCCCGCTCGCTGTTTTGCCTTCCCCTTTAGCCCCGCGCAGCGTCTCCTTGCCGGGAGACGCTGCGCAGGGCTTTCCTGGCTAGGGAAGAAGGCAAGGCAGCGAGCGGGGTGGATCCCGCTCGCTGTTTTGCCTTCCCCTTTAGCCCCGCGCAGCGTCTCCTTGCCGGGAGACGCTGCGCAGGGCTTTCCTGGCTAGGGAAGAAGGCAAGGCAGCGAGCGGGGTGGATCCCGCTCGCTGTTTTGCCTTCCCCTTTAGCCCCGCGCAGCGTCTCCTTGCCGGGAGACGCTGCGCAGGGCTTTCCTGGCTAGGGAAGAAGGCAAGGCAGCGAGCGGGGTGGATCCCGCTCGCTGTTTTGCCTTCCCCTTTAGCCCCGCGCAGCGTCTCCTTGCCGGGAGACGCTGCACAGGGCTTTCCTGGCTAGGGAAGAAGGCAAGGCAGCGAGCGGGGTGGATCCCGCTCGCTGTTTTGCCTTCCCTTTTAGCCCCGCGCAGCGTCTCCTTGCCGGGAGACGCTGCGCAGGGCTTTCCTGGCTTCTCTGGGAGGTGGGGGGATTCCCCCACCTCCCGCAAAACCAGCAGAAGCCGCGCGCACTTTAAAAGGGCTGCACGGCTTCTCCTGGCTTTCCTGGGAGGTGGGAGAAGGGACTGATGCGGCCAGTCAGTCCCTTCTCCCTCCTGTGGAAAAGCCCGCAAGAGCGCACGGAGCTTGTGTGCGGCTCTTGGGGGCTTTTCCCACCTGCCTCCCCCCCCCTGCATTCGCTCCATAGGACGCACACACATTTTCCCTTGCTTTTTAGGAGGGAAAAAGTGCGTCCTATGGTGCGAAAAATACGGTACTTGTTTTTTCTCGGCCAGTGACTAAATATTGTTTACTGTGGCTGCTATATCATCTGCGCTTTAGACAGATATGTTTTGTTTTTAAATGTTAAGTTAGCAATAAGCTCCTGTGTAGTTGACACATAAATTCAATAATCATAATCATAATATAAACCTGTTATTCTTTATGAAGTCACTTATGCACACATATTCTCAGCCACCCATATCTATACATCTGTCAAATTCTGCTGTGCTTTGTTAAATCTCATTGATGCAATTTCTAGACTTTTGGACTTTGTAAAGGTTCTTGGTGACTCAGTAAAAACAAGTTTACTTCCTTTATTTGTTTCCTTGTGGTGATTTAAAAGGAACTCTTGTCATTGTTTACCATCTAATTGTAGGAAAGTTTCTCATGGGGGATGAAGATTAAAACAGTGTCAAGGCTGATAGTCTAGTAAAAAAACTGGAAATAACTGGAAATCTTGGTATTTCAATGGGCCTCTTTGGGCCTTGGGGAAGTGCTTGTGATGTTATTGATATGCAAAGCATGTCTGTCATCCCAGAAATGAAACCTGGGCAGAAGTGTAAAGCAGAGGAGGTAGTGGGTGACAAGTAATAAAAGAAAAAGCAACTAAAACAACAGGGAACATGTAGAAAAAGCAGAAATAAAAACTAGAAATGAAAGTGGCCCGTATTATTATTATTTTGTTATAAAAAGCTTGGGTTGTATCCAGCTAAGCCCTACTCAGAGTAGAACATTCTTTTCAGTGAATACCAA
Organism: Podarcis bocagei; assembly: GCF_964188305.1. Classification (NCBI taxonomy): domain Eukaryota; kingdom Metazoa; phylum Chordata; class Lepidosauria; order Squamata; family Lacertidae; genus Podarcis; species Podarcis bocagei. The sequence goes on from NC_138132.1 coordinate 29,741,628, forward strand.
ATTCGTTGGGGGGGTTAGAATTCTAACAGGGCAGTTCTACACATTTCTACTTAAAAGTAAGTCCTAATGGAACTTCCTCACACGTACGTGGATATAACAGAAGCAGGGGTGCCAACTTGGATAAAATATTGAGGGAGGACAGGTAAGCCCCACCCTGATTAATCAATCACAAGATGTGGCACACCACACGCAAACCATTTGAACGACAACACCCAGGGCTTTTTTCCGCTCAGTTCCAGCCCCTCTCATGTGGGCACCATTTGCCATGGAGATGACTAGTGAGACCAAAGCCAGTGAGCATTTGAAGCTGAGTTCAACTACATCAGTCGCTCACCTCAGGTCACTAGGATGTCCTCTCAGGCAACCAAGGAAAGGCCTTTTGCTGACGTGTGCGCACTTCAGCATTGCTACCCGCTTCTGAGTCACATCCTGGTCCTTCTGATAAGCTCTGCAAACCTACACAAGGCAGGGAGAGTGCAAAGGTCAGTGACAGAATACATACGTTACTTACAGAACGGTTCAGGCCACATCAACATTATGCATTTATAGTAACGTATAACTTTAAACTGTCATGGCTGCCCCAAAGGATATTTGGAACTGTAGTTTGTTAAGGGTGCTGAGAGTTGTTAGGAGACACATCCACCCACCCACCCCGTTCCCCTCATATAACTACAGTTTCACTGTGTTGTGAGAAAAAAATGGAAAGGGGAATATTCATGTACACCACTTTGAGCTCCCAGTAGGGAAGAAATATAACAACAGCAACAGCAACAACAATTACTATTAGTAGCAGCAGTACCATTATTGGCTTGGCTCCAACAAAGTTTTGCTCAGAGCACACCCACTGAAATTAATGGGTATGACTAACCTAGTTGCATTAATTTCAGTGAGTCTATTTTGAGTAGAACTTAGTTGGGTACAACTTCTTCTTTTTTGTTTTATATTTTTAATTGATCTTATATGTTTAAATGTTTTCATTTTTAATTGCATTGTTTTAACTTTTTGTGTTTGGCACCCTAGACTCCTTTGGGAGGAAGGGTGGAATAAAATAGAATAGAATAGAATAGAATAGAATAGAATAGAATAGAATAGAATAGAATAGAATAGAATAGAATAGAAATGCAAGATAGTGAAGATCTGGGTGAGGGCATTAAGATAAGCAGTGGCAGGGGGGCTCAGGATTTGATTGGAAGGAGAGGGTTGTTTAACCCTTTCCTCCTATGCCATTTCCCTGATTAAATCACCTCAATCAAAGCAGTTGTTTGCCCAAGAGCAGAAACATCAGTTGCTCCAGACCTTTTGTGAAGACTTATTGTTTTGCCCAAGGGACATGGGTGGTGCTGTGGGTAAAACCTCAGCACCTAGGACTTGCCGGTCGCATGGTTGGCGGTTCGAATCCCCGCGGCGGGGCGCGCTCCCGTAGTTCGGTCCCAGCGCCTGCCAACCTAGCAGTTCGAAAGCACCCCCAGGTGCAAGTAGATAAATAGGGACCGCTTACTAGCGGGAAGGTAAATGGCGTTTCTGTGTGCGACTCTGGCTCACCAGAGTAGCTTCGTCACACTGGCCACGTGACCCGGAAGTGTCTGCGGACAGCGCTGGCTCCCGGCCTATAGAGTGAGATGAGCGCACAACCCTAGAGTCTGTCAAGACTGGCCCGTACGGGCAGGGGTACCTTTACCTTTATTGTTTTGCCCAGGCTTTCCCTGCCCAATAAGATGGAACTCTGTTTTACATGTTTGAATCCTCTGGATATCTGTTTTATTTCCTTTCATATTGCTGTTTTGTTGGTTTTAGGCTGTTTTTTCATGTTAATGTTTTAATGATGCATTATTTGCTTTTATAGACTACAGATCACTTGGAGACTTTTGAACTATGATGCAGTTGATAAATGCTATTAAATAAACAAACTAAAGACAGAAAATGAGACATGTATGGTATTTTGAAACAGGCCCCGGGTTCAGTCTTGGACAAGCCCAGCCCAGGGAGAATAGGGTGGCTCTATCTTTCTCATGGGAGCAGTGGCAAAGCAGAAGCTTTCCACACAGAAACTCTCCAGTGCAGTCTTTGCAATCTCAGGTAACTGGCTTGGCAAAATTCCCAGCAGGAAATGTGGCTAAATATATTACCCAAGCCTAGTGACTCAGAGCTGACAGCTGCTGCCCCTATCTAGTTTCAGGGGCGGAATATGGTCAGAGAGGCACTGGATGAATCATAAAACTGTCACAGAACAGGAATAGTGGAGGAGAACTGGGCAGGCCGGCCCTATCATAAGGCAGGGTGCAGCAGCCTGCCTCAGGGGACAGATTTTGGGGTACAATTAAAATTACCAGTCGCCTAGTTCTGTATGATATTATTACCAGTAGCACCTGCAACAAAATGTTGGAGTATTACATTCATCCTCTAACACAAGAGTGTTCCTGGTGATGTAGTGGAGGGGCAGTGCCACTCTGGGCCTCTTTTTAGAGCAGGAACAATGATGTCCTTGTCAGGACACACATGAGCTCCAGGAGAGGAGCTTATAGCCAGCTTGCTCTACCTGGTCCTTTTCTCTGTATTAATGGGGAGACAGGCCAGTGAGCATCCACAATTTACTCTGCTGTGGACATGCCCACAGATGTCTCCATGCTAACGTGCTTCCAATTTGTATCGAAAGAAATAATAAGCATTAACTGGAAATGCCTGCGTTTGCACGCATGCTGGTGGTGGAGAGGGAGGGCCATGGTTCATTGGCAGAGCATCCAATTTGCACACAGAAGGTCCCAGATTCAACCCCCAGAATCTCCAGGTAGAGCTGAGAAAGAATCCTGCCTGAAATCCAGGAGAACCTCAGTAGACAATACAGAGATAGAGGGACCAATGGTCTGACTTTGGGATCAGGCAGCTCCCTACAGTACATTTCCAAGCACAATTCGAAGTTTAAAGCCCTAAACCTTTAAAGCCCTAAATGGACTCAGTCCAGTATACCTGAAGGAGCATATCCACCCCCATCATTCTGCCCGGACACTAAGATGCAGTGTTGAGGGCCTTCTGGCGGTTCCCTCGCTGCGAGAAGCCAAGTTACAGGGAACCAGGCAGAGGGCCTTCTTGGTAGTGGCGCCCTCCTTGTGGAACGCCCTCCCACCAGATGTCAAAGAGAAAAACAACTACCAGACTTTTAGAAGACATTGGAAGGCAGCTCTGTTTAGGGAAGCTTTTAATGTTTAATAGATTATTGTATTTTAATATTGTATCGGAAGCCACCCAGAGTGGCTGGGGAAACCCAACCAGATGGGCGGGGTATAAATAATAAATTATTATTATTATTACATTGCCTTGGCATCTACCTTTTTGTTTGAAACCATGATGCACACCTTAAGGTCAAATCAGGGGTGTTTTTACCCTGCAGATTAGTTGGCAGTGCAGGTTTTGCTTCAGAATGAAAAGCCAGTGTTAACTGTGTTCTAGTTTCTTTTAATAAACAATACCTGTAAAGTTTTTGGGGTTTTAAAAAAACTTTTATTTAATTATATGTGTTTTATATGTGTTGGAACTTGGAAGCCGCCCAGAGTGGCTATAAGTGTGTTATAAGTATTTCCCACACATACCTCCCTCACCGCTGCAAAGCAGACTGGCACAAATCTTCTGGAACCTTTCTTCCCTAGTCAGCTGCTATCTTTCTCTCTGCTTTTATTTTTGTCTACTGTGGGTCTGTGTAGGATAATGGCCTCCATTACTTAATTCTATGGCTACCGAGTTATTAGTCTGAACAAGCAGCCAGAAGACTCAGCACTCGCTGCAAGCACCAAAGATATTTCATTGGCTTTATAGCCTAAATTCTCTGTCAGGGGCTTGATGCGTTAGTTATTTCTCCTTTTCTTTCTTTCTTTCTTTCTTTCTTTCTTTCTTTCTTTCTTTCTTTCTTTCTTTCTTTCTCTTTCTTTCTTATATGCATCCCAGGCTTAAGAATATATGTTTGTCCTAGCCTGCTTATTTGTCCTTGTGGCAGGAGTGGACTTCACTGAATTACTCTTTGTAAAGGCATAGAATTCTTTCCTCATTTGGAATGGCACTAAAGGCTGCAAATCTAAGTATATATCTCTATGGGAATAAGGCCCATTAAATGCTCTGAGTGTTACTGGAACTCGCATCCTACATATCTGGGGGAAAGGGAGAAATTATTATTTGAAACCCACTTATCATTTGGAAACCAAACGCGGGGTAAGCACAGTACCCTGCCCCCCGGAGTCTCTTGCTGCTAAAAGATTGGGGTGCAGACACATAATAATACTTTACTTAAGTGAAACAGCTACAGGAATACAGTAGAGCTCAGGAAGACTTAGTTCAGACAAGGCTTGATGGGAACTGGAAGCCCTTTATACTCCTCCTTTTCCAGAGTGATCCAATGGTCTGCCTGGATGGGAGGAATCGTCTAGCACCCAAAGGTGCTGAGAAATTGCTACCTGCATTTTACCAGATCACCACAGGAGGCAAGCTGTGCACAGATCCCCGCAGCTCCTGACATTGTGTTCCACTGGCTTGTGTTCCACCTTGGCCACCTGACTCCGTCTATCTCTCTCATTGGCTGTCTTAGGTTACAGACGGTTCTATCAGTAATCACAAGGAACCCAAAGATAGTTCCCAGTTGTGGACCTTTCTGGGTCCAAGTCTCCTAGTCCAGGTTTGGCCAGTGGCTGGGAAGCAGAATAGTAGCATAGCAAAGCGAAGTGTAGGAGTGTGTAGCTACAGGGTTATACTATTTTTTCCAGAGCACAGGAGCAATGGCATTTTCTGCTAGAGGGCTAGGGAAATTGATGGACCGTCTTTGCTCTGGCATGTGAATGAGGTGATAAGGAGGCTTTCGAGTTTGTTTGTGACAGCTTAGCATAGACCAAGTCAGAGAATGAGGACAATAACCAAGCAGAGGCTATATATGTTTTTTCTTTGATGTGGTTCCTGCTTTGTGGTAGCAGTTTAAACGGCAATACCCCTTTACAAGCTTGCTTGAATTTCTAATTAAAAACTAAAGGTAAAGGTAAAGGTACCCCTGCCCGTACAGGCCAGTCTTGACAGACTCTAGGGTTGTGCGCTCATCTCACTCTATAGGCCGGGAGCCAGCGCTGTCCGCAGACACTTCCGGGTCACGTGGCCAGCGTGACAAGCTGCATCTGGCGAGCCAGCGCAGCACATGGAACGCCGTTTACCTTCCCACTGGTAAGCGGTCCCTAATTATCTACTTGCACCTGGGGGTGCTTTCGAACTGCTAGGTTGGCAGGCGCTGGGACCGAACGACGGGAGCACACCCCGCCGCGGGGATTCAAACCGCCGACCATGCGATCGGCAAGTCCTAGGCGCTGAGGTTTTACCCACAGCGCCACCCGCGTCCCTAAAGAGAGAATTTCAATTGCATAAAGATCTTTTGTTAAAGCTTAACATGCTGTATACGTTGAACCTGCAGTCAGACGTAAGCAACTCTGATTTCCTTGGAGCTTGCTTGCAGAAAACAGCATAGGATTGAAGTCATGCCACCTAATAAATTAGGTATTGTGCTATGTCCTGCTTCTTTTGTGTGTGTGTTTAATAATGGATCAATACAGCTGCTTATATGTTCAGACTCTTCTTGGGGCCATAGGCTGTATTGCCTCATAGGCTGCAGACACACTACACCTTTAAAGAACATTCCACTCCGCTCCCCGGACACTGCTATGTACTCCTCACAGAGTTTCATGTCTCAGCAACTACAATGCCCAGAATTATTTGAAGGAGGAAACACGGGCTTTAAAGATACTGTATAATAGTCAACTATACTGTATACAGTATGAACTTTATTACGGTCGGAGACCAGGATTAAGAAAAGCATATAGATAAAATAGCAGTTGGGATTTTTGACCGGTAATTGTTAGGGGAAATGAGGACAAGGAAACAGGCATAAAACATCCGAATAAAATATTAAACACAGATAATGGATGGATAAAAAACTAATAATTAAAACAGATAAGAGCTAAAAACCAACAAAGACACGGAGTTAAAACAGCTGTAAGAGCATATGAACTAAAAGACTCGCAGATAAAACAACTATAAGAGGCTGCAGAGTAGAAGCTTCTTAAATAGAGGACACTCACAACGTTAAAAACTGCTGTGCAAATATGGTTAAAACAGACAATTAAAACAATATGCCACACTAAATTTAGAAACAATGTACAACAATAAACTGTCCCAGGGAGTTGGTATACAGTCAGGGACGCGGACTTATAAAAAATATTGGGGGGCCCGGGAAAGCTCATGAATAATAAATAAGCTCATGAATATGCAAATAAAGTGGCTCCGGCCCTAAATAGGGCAAGCCACGCCCCCCCAGCCAGCCGATTGGCTGGCTGGGAGGTGTGGCCAGTCGGGATTCCCCTGTTCTCGCGGGATTTCCGGTAGTGCCTTGGCAGTGGCGGTGGTGCTGCGAAGCAGCGAGGCAGGAGCCCCCGCCCCCGGGGATTCCCTAATCTCGCGGGGGACGGCCGGGGCTCTCCCACTAGGGCGCGCGGCTGGCTGGCGGGGGACGGCGGCGGCGCTCTGCTGGAAGGGCGCCCGAGATTATTGGGGGGGCTGAGCCCCCCAAAAAAAATTTTTGAGGGGGCTCGAGCCCCCTCAGGCCCCATGGAGTCGGCGCCTATGTATACAGTATAATATACCAGGTAAAGTATGGTCTGGTGATGGCACATCCCCCCCAACAGGTGGCAGTACAGCACACCAGTAAAGAATTGGGCTAAATACAGTGGTACCTTGGGTTACATATGCTTCAGGTTACATACGCTTCAGGTTACAGACTCCGCTAACCCAGAAATAGTGCTTCAGGTTAAGAACTTTGCTTCAGGTTGAGAACAGAAATCGTGCTGCGGCGGCTCTTGCCTTTTAACCGTAAGCGATTGAGCAGCAACCAGTCATTGCTGTTCTGCTTTAAGCATACAGTGTTAGTGGCGTAGAATTTCAACACCCAGTACTGCCTCAATACAGCTGCACGCTTCTGCCACTGTGCTCTGTTAAAAATGGCTTCTCCATGTGAACCAGGAAATGATCTCTTCAAACAATGGAATGACTCTTCTTTTCTTATCTCTGTGGCTGTGATCTCTTGGGTGACGCGGACACCGCTAGACAGTTGAACGCTCATGCGTACGCAGTCCGTTTCCCTCCCACCCCATCCCCTCACACGGCCCCAGGCTCTGGCAACCTACGCTACACCACTGACCTAAGTACACTTCCTCAAACCATGGAGGCTCCGTTTACCCATCTCGTCTTATATTAATGATTCTATTGGATCTTGTGCTTTTAAAAACTAGAATAGACTGGGCTTCTTCCATAGCTCACAGATTCCTGCACATATACTCCATTTTTGTGCATGTGTACACAAAGTGGGATTTCTCATGTCCCCCTCCCACTGGGACAGACCTACTAACATTGCAGGACTGTGCCCCACACCCAACCTCATGTTTAACTTGCCTAAGGATGAAATAGGCAAAATAGGAAGCAACACACTAAATTAGCCACCCGTGTGTGAGAGAGAGTATGAAAACACTAATTGAGGGAAGGTGGATAGAGAACACCATTACACACTAGTTTGTAAACATGCCCACGTGTATACAGACAACACGGATAGTAGATGACGTTATTGTGCAAAGGTGTGTACAATTGCAAACCACCATGTACAAAAGCAGACTCTTGGGGGGGCAGCCCCTGTGCATTCATAGGCTATGTGTGTACAGAGGCTTAAATGGGAACCTAAACAAATTTGAATACACTAAACTTAGGTGCAGACAAGCTCTAGAATGCTCACAATGTTTTTGTGAGGAGGTTATATATACAGTGGTACCTCAGGTTAAGTACTTAATTCGTTCCGGAGGTCCGTACTTAACCTGAAACTGTTCTTAACCTGAAGCACCACTTTAGCTAATGGGGCCTCCTGCTGCTGCCGCGCCGCCGCAGCATGATTTCTGTTTCCATCCTGAAGCAAGGTTCTTAACCTGAGGTACTATTTCTGAGTTAGCTGAGTCCGTAACCTGAAGCGTATGTAACCTGAAGCGTATGTAAACCGAGGTACCACTGTCTGTGTGTGTGTGTGTGTGTGTGTGTGTGTGTGTGTGTATACACATATTGCTGCAGACAGGTGGGGAACTAGAAATGAGAATGGAAATGGGTAGTTTAATCAATCCCTATACAATGGTTAGATAATGCTGATCAGGGGCTTATGAAGTCTTCCAAATGCAGCAATCTCCCTGCCTGCCTTCCTACCTACACAGAAATGCCACAAGAGTTTAACCACACCACTGAGCTCTTAGCAAAGGTGATACATAGCAAAGCCACAGGAGACTGAGCGCATTCTTTGGCTGACAGACTCCTGCAGAAGTCAAGAGATGGAGAAGTAATAAATACTTCCCTGCTCTGGCTTGCAACTTAAAACACTTCTTGTAGCTCGGAGGAAAATCTAACTCTGGAAGGTGATCTACAACTGAGGTTGACTGGAGTGCTGATTAAACAGAAAGGAGGGTTTCTTCCCCCATGCTTGTTCCAAGAAGGGATGCACAGCAGAGCATTTCTACTTAGGAGAGGAGGGTGAACCTTGGCCAGTTACCACCCAGTCAGGAATGGATGCCCTGGCAGAAACAATGAGTACAAGAGGCGTAGGGTGTGCAGTGCCCAGTTGCTGAAGGAGGGCAACATAAGGAACCCAGGTGGTGGAATGGAGAGAATCTCAGAAAGCATCCAGACCGGGGCATCCCATCTATAAAGCCACCTGGAGCTTTGATCTGCTATCCAAAGGGTCCAGCTTTCTTTGGAGAAAAGGTACTTGTAAGATGAAAGTGTTTACTGACTCTAATTTATGTTTATTCATTTATAGTAGCCTAAGTACATGGAACGGCATTTGTGGAGATGTGTCCCTGTTGCCTCATTGACTGCTTTGGTTCTCCCTCCCACACTCCGTTCCTTCTGCTGCTTTCCCTATCTGAAATGTAGATTGGAATCTCCTTGGGGCATCCTTGTCTTTTTGGAAAGTGCCATGTGCATCAAGATTATTGCATAAATCATTTGCCTGTTTCTTTGAATTATTTGGCTTACACTTAAAATAAATGCTGTATAGAGAGATGATCAACAATTTGAGCAGTCAAAATAAAAAATTCCTTCCAGTAGCACCTTAAAGACCAACTAAGTTAGTTCTTGGTATGAGCTTTCGTGTGCATGCACACGTCTTCAGATACACAGTGTTTAACAGTGAGCAGTGTTTAACATGTGAGTGTGATGATGATGATGATGGTAGGGAACTGTAGGCAGACAGACTGTATTTACTTTCTTAAAAAAGAAACTGCAGTTGTAATTCTATATGCGCTTACCTGGGAGTAAGCCCCATTGATCGATGAGGGTCAGTTGTGGGGGAGTGAGAAAAGTTCCTATTTTCATCTGAGGAATGTTGGAGAGTATGAAACCAGGCTGAAAGCCCCCATGGTAGAGTGGGATATATAAATTATAATAAACATGAACTGGAACTACAGTTTTAGTGTGCTTGTGGCAAGTTTCCCTTAGTTATAACAAGCAGGGCTTCTTTGAAGATACTTTATTAATGATGCTAGCCAACGCTCCATTACTGAACAACGCATGAGTCTTCCCACAGCCTAGACTTGCGAAAGCAAGTTGGACAGATCCTACGAAGAGAGACCTCTTGTCAAAAGCATTTTTCCAGGTAAAGGTTCCGGAGATCTGGTTTTGAGAAAATGGAAATCTTGGCTTTGTGGAATACAGCTGATCATAGTATCACAGGAGGGTCTTGTGCTTGTCCAGCAAGCATCCGGTTACAGATAGGTAGCCGTGTTGGTCTGCCATAGTCAAAAGCTGTTTTACTACAAAGGAATTTCAGAAATAGACTGGAAAGAGGAGCTGCTGAATTGCAACTCATTACCAAACTTAAAACCATGGAGAGACCTGGTCTGAACAAAGACATTGGATTCTTATCTCATTATACATGACTAAGCCATTTCTCACCTTCTCACCCCTTGCCTTTTCCTGTAAGACCCATTACAGTCGTTAAGAGTCGTCAACAGGCTCATCTCAGCTATCTGCCAATCTCCCATTCCCACCACCCTTCTGAGTAATACCCCTCCCCACCTTCTCACTATATAGAAGGGTCTGGCAACTTCTGTTTCAGTGTATCTGAAGAAGTGTGCATGCACACGAAAGCTCATACCAAGAACTAACTTAGTTGGTCTTTAAGGTGCTACTGGAAGGAATTTTTTTATATTAGCAAGCATCCAAAATCACTCTTGAGCAGCTTATTGAGCAGCTTGCGGAAGTGCTTCACCTGAGACTCTCTGCCAGGGTACATCCACTGGATGAGGTTTAACGGAGGTTTAACTGAGTACACCTCAGAGGTCTTCTTCAGCAGCTTATATTGCGTGGTGGTTATGTTCCAGGGATGGCATGTATATCTAAGAATGCATATGCTCAAACTGTGCCCGTGTGAACATCACCCTTCCAGAGCCATGCCTGCCTGGGGGTGCTGATGTGAGATCTCACAAGAACTCAGACAGCCCTGTGAGATCTCATAACAGCATCACTGAGCACACATGCTGAGTGCCTTGCCTGGTAAAAAAGGCAGAGAATTTAAAAGTTACTTTGTGCTGGGTTTTCCTGGTTTGTGGAAAGAGCTTTCTGCCTTCCTTACTGGACAAGGCCTGCTCAGGACTTGGAATGGCTGGCCTGGCTGACCCAGCAAGTTTTAACTCCCTAGGTCAGTAGTTCCCAAACTTTACCAGGCTATTGATCCCTTGGTTCCATAAACTCATCTCAGTGCATACTATCCTACCCTATAAAAAGCATTATTCATAATAGTGTTTTCCACAGCCCACTAAGGAAGATAACACAATAAAAGTCAAAATAGTAGCAATTATTTACACATTGAACTTGATCCAATGATAACACTTTTTCAAAGTCTGATAGTCATTTATACCTTCAGTGCCCCTCTGCCCCCCTCCTGCTGCCTGGCTGAGGTGAATTTGCTGCGTTACTGAGGAGATGGATCACTCTCACTTCCTGAACTGAGAGTAAAGGCAAAAGAGTGGCAGCTGGGGAAATGCAGGGGAGCTGCCTTGTTCTGTCAGACCACTGGTCCACCTGGCCCAATATCAACTGCATGCTGAGGCTCTGCTTTTCTAGAGTGGGTGAGGCATCAGGCATAAGCCTGCATTTTATTAATGTTTGATCAGGTTCCTAAATTAAATGGGCTTAGATTTTCAAATGTTTCATGCCAGGCAAGAAGACAGCTGTTTAGAGAACACTGGCAATGTTTTCCTCCTAGACAAGGGGCCCCTTGATTTATAGCAGAAAACAATTCTCAAAGTCGTAAAAGCTGGAATTACAGGCTGAAAGTGAGGACACTGACCCTACATGTTACAGAAGATAAAAAAGCAGAGATAAACATAATTAGGAATGAGTAAATAGTAAAATAATACCAATGTGCCTCCCAGTAAAATGAGCCAGATCTTCTTTCTAAGGTTAAAAAGCCAAGACCAAATGGAGAAGCATCTAGCTGGCAGAAAGAGAGCATTTTTGGGAAGTCTTTTTTTAAAGCTGTTTCTTTCTTAAACTGAGAGAGTTAGAGGGCAATAAATGTTGGGAAAAGCAGCTGGCTGAAGGGGGTGTGTGTAAACTGAAGAGGCTTCTTTTGAAAGCTGGTTTTTTTACTGAGTTCCTTTTCTACTTTACAAAGGCCTTATTCCTTTTAAAAGGCTACCTATGTTATGTATTAAATATATTTGCTTAAATGTAATTATGCAAAGGATTTAAGAAATGCTAAATTCTTATTTCATATAGTTGTAAGAGTTGTATTTATCCTGAAATTAAGTCAGCCACCAGCCTAGCCCCCCTGCCAGACAGGAAGACGCCATCCAAGCAGTCCTGATATATAGCTGTCAGGCATTTGTTTAGAAACCTTCAAATGAAGGAGATCTTTCAATGTTGATGTGAAACTCAAGATCCTTGACATATGTTTAAGATAAAAATTTAAGATTAACCATTTGTTTTAGAAGGCAATAGGGCAAGGAGGGCAAGAGGTGAGCTGGTAATTAAGATTCCTTGTTGAGACACATGTAAGATATATTACTACTTATTTGTCATTTATAGATGTAACAATATATAGCTCTTTGTGTTCCATATAAGGACAGGAGGATATGGGTGTATCTTTTAGGATTGGTTATAGCAATCAGCCAATAGGAAATCCAACCAGGCTGATTGGACAGAGGCAGCCACAGGAGGAGCAAAGGGGGCTGGATTAAGGGAATATAAGTGCTGGCCATAATGGCAGGAGGCCAGGCCAGAGCTTGGTAACCATATACCACTGTGCCTCTCATTTATTTGTCTGACAAATAAATTATTATTTTAATTTCTCTATTGCTGCGTTGAATATTTCATTCCAGCTAAGCGTTAACCACAAGCAGGGTGCTACATGGGGGGTGGACAGGACTTATCAGATGTTTTGTTTTCCTTTGTTTTTAAGGAGACTCAAGTAATGGCCACCATCACCAGCAAGGCTTCCTGGCTGACAAGTGCCTAGACTGCCCAACAGATTTTGTAAAGCACCAAGAAAACCTTAAGCACAGGCAGGCAGGCAGTTTTGCAAGAGGATGCTTAGGCGGATGACGTCATCACCACAAGATGGCGGAATAGCTTTTCTCTCCCCAACCCCAGGGCTCACAGATGTTTACATTAGATAACTCTAAATCTTAAAAAAACGCTTATCAAAATAGCGAATTCTGTCTGGACATGTTACAGCGCTCATAATTAGAACAAAAACGGGTGGGGCTGATTTAATTTTAAAGAGACTTACTGTGGTTAGAAGGGGGTAAGTGAAGACTTCTAGATCTCTTCAGAGATTGCTTGCCACAGGAGAAAGCAAATGGCTTAAGCCACTTTTAACGCAGTTGTAACATAAATAAAAGGGCTGCCCTCTGAATGGGAAGGGTTTCGAAGAGATCAAGGGAAAGAGGAGCAGAGAAGGCAGCTTGTAGAGCACAGACCCCTGTCTCAATTCAGATGGCTTCACAGCAACAGTCTGCAATGACAGTTACAGCCCTCCCCCTCAGCACTCGCCATTTGTGGCAGCTGGACAAGCACTGGTCCTTCCAACTCTGAGATTTGTTCAAACACAGCTCAAAAGTCGAGAAAAGGTGGCAAAGTAATAGATGCTGATTTTACGATGAGGATTCCTTTAAAACTTAGAACAGATATAATGTAAGACTGGGGTGAAACTTTTGTTGCCCCTTAGAAACCAGCTCAGAGAACTCACAGCTCAATTGGGGGGGGGACGACAACTTCAGTCACTCCAGAGGCTAAGGAAACAAGTTTAAAAAATAAAGCAGTCCTAAAATCACTTGCCTTGGAACAACAGGAAATCTGGTGCATGTTAGCTGACAACGAGGACAAAAATAGAAGGGAAACTATTTGGGTGAAGGGGTCCCCAGAAAATGTGGAAAATAATAATATTATTGAAACTTTTGTCGACTATCTTAATACCCTTCTTCCTGATTTAAATCTGAAATCAGAGGGTATGAAAAGAGTGCACTGAGCTCTTTATCCCAAGCCCAAAGTAGGGGAGCATCCACACGATGTAATTATTGCTAGGTTTGAAAAAGTTTCCACTAAAAAGTTTCCACTTTACCAGAGCTACGCAAAATTGAACAAATAACTTGGAAAGGTGCTTCCATCCTTGCTTTTCAAGATCTCAGCCAATTTACGCTTAACAAGAGATGTGAAATGAAATCTATCAGAGAAGCTCTTCTCAGAACCGTAAATTTTTGTGGGAGAAACTAGCCTACTCCTCTTTTCAGCTCCCTCCCCTAGACCTGGTGTCCCTACTGGGCATCTTCAGGCAGCTGGTACCTTTCCATCTTGACCCCCTCAGGTCTAACAAGCATTCTGCAGCTAAACTCATCCACCTCTCTCATCTCTTTGATCACATGATGCATCTCTTCTCAAATCCCTCAACTGACTTTCTGTTCATTCCCAAATCCAGCACAAGCTCCATGACCTTCCTGTCAAAGTCCTCTGTAACCCCCACAGTAGTTTTCTCTCTGCTCTCGTATCCTGATCAGCTTTTGTCAGTGACCTCCACTGCTTCAGCTACATCACTCTTAGCCATCTGAGGGCCCCTCCACGCGTCCCATTTATTGTGCATTCATAATGATTTGTGCTCATGATGGTGTTGGGGCAGTTACACACAATCCTGCTTTCAGTACTTTTTTGAGGCTTCAAAGGATTCAGGAGGTTTGTTTCCTCCAGCAGGTACTGTTTGGTATGCAGGCACAGAAGGAGAAAAGGAGCACTGAATTCTCTCGCAATACAGTGGTACCTCTGGTTACGAACTTAATTTGTTCTGGAGGTCCGTTCTTAACCTGAAACCATTCTAAGCCTGAGGTACCACTTTAGCTAATGGGGCCTCCCGCTGCTGCCACACGATTTCTGTTCTCATCCTGAGGTAAAGTTCTTAACCCAAGGTACTAATTCCAGGTTAGCGGAGTCTATAACCCGAAGTGTTTGTAACCTGAGGTGTTTGTAATCCGGGGTACCACTGTACGTTGCGGCAAATCTTTCCTGATTCTCTCGCAATATGTTGCTGTTATCTCTGTCTGCTCTGTGTGCAAACACAGCTGCACTTGGTGACTTTTTCCTCTCTTTTCCACTCCAAAAAGGCATGAGATAAGAGCCATGTTCTCTTCAGCTAAGAAGCAATCCTTCTTCTTAATACAGCTGAGACTGTAAACCTGTCATTTTTATAACCAGTCTTGTTCTTTTCCCACGATGCTCCAGTTCCTGGATTCCTCTGTTCCTGTTTTTCCCCAGTGAAAAATATTGACAGGGTTTTAGGTGTGCTTTTGCCTCATCACCAGAGGGCCCCTGTCAGCCTCTAGATTTTGCACCCAAAGTCGCACAGACCTAATACAAGCATGCCACCACGCTCAACTTCTAAGATTTGACTTAAGGAAAATGGGTGGTCCAATATAGAATATAGAAGAAGAAGAAGAAGAAGAAGAAGAAGAAGAAGAAGAAGAAGAAGAAGAAGAAGAAGAAGAAGAAGAATTTATTATTTATTATTATTTCCCCAGCCACTCTGGGTGGCTTCCAACAAAATATTAAAATACAATAGTCCGTTAAACATTAAAAGATATGTGGGAAACAGCCAATTCGTATGTGTGAACGCATTGCTTAATGACAGCATCATCAGGTGTGCATCTCACAGCCCAAACCATAGAGAGAATGCCCATCTCATCTCATCTGTACCTGCCCATCTTCTTACATCCAGTCCAGGGGACAGCATTGCCTATGAGCTTCCTCCTCCTCTCAGGCTGGGTATACACCATACATTTAAATCACCCCCAAAAGAAAGCTTCCTGGCAACTGTAGTTTGTTGACAGTTTGGGGAATTGTAGCTCTGTGGGGGGAACTACGGCTCCCAATATTCCTTTTGGGGGAGTTGTGCTTTAAATGTATGGTGTGCACATAGCCCAAGTGTTGCCTTTGTAGATCTCAGCAGAGGAGAAGATGGGGGCAAATTAGAATTAATTGGCTCCTCTCATTGGCACTGACTCCATCTGCTATTGGTCTTCCTGCCTTCTGCTGCACCATTCCCAGTGGGCACCAGCCACCCCTGGAGGCAAGGGAGCGATAAGTTTCTCCTTGACACGTTGCAGCGGGAAAGTGGTGTACAGTACTCTGTTTCATTGGAGGTTTTAAACAGAGGTTGGAAATGTATATTGATTCTGTAGTTTGACAAATACTACGGTTTGATGCATTCCTGTCAGCCAGGAAGCCTTGCTGGTGATGGTAGAATTTGTAAAACTACAGGATCAATATAGATTGTGGCTAATGTTGTGTCAGTGCGGCTTCAGAAATTAGCAGTGGGAGTGCAGTGGATGCAGAGTAAGCAGTCATATGAACATACCCAAATAACTTTGTATGCACATTAAAGACCAATCACTGGAAAGGCACTAAGTGCACAGTAAACAGGACTCTGAACATAGCCCAAATTTCCAGATAGCAATCTTCACGAGATTGGCATTTATAAGAAATATGCTCAAATGTCCCTTACTGGCAGAATCACTGTTGTTGCTTCTAATGTGCCTACCTGTTTGTTTGCTTTTCTGTCCTGCTCCTCATTAGGGAACAACAGGTTTTTGCAGGGTTTCAAAGAGGGCTAGTTGTCAGGTGTCTGATGATGTCCCAACACCCCAGCAAGGGCCCATTGCTGCCCCCCCTACCCTGCTCCTCCTCCTCTTCATTCACCTGTCCTTTCTAAAGTGTGCAAGAAGATCAGGGAGAAAGAGTAACAGCCTCCATTTCCCTTGCGTTCTCTGTCTGGGCAGTGGTACAGACTGGGTCCAAAGGAAGAGAGTAACAAGGGGGACAACCCAGGAGGAGGGTTCACTGAGACCATCTTGCCCAAGGGCTCTCCAAATTCTGGAGCTTTAAAACCTCCTTGAAAAGAGAGACAACAGTGGAACAAATGAAATTAGTGTGAGTGTCACAAACAATAGTGCTCTTTGCAAACAACTTTGAGCTCTTTTTAGAACTTTGCTTACATTTTCTGGTGGTGGCAACTGTTGACACAGAGATCTCTGCCCCCCAAGCCCTTTGTGGTGGCCGCCTTTGGAGAGCTGTTCCGCTCCTGCCACCTGCTCTCCTGTCAGAGCTGATGCCTGCCTGCTTTCCTTCCATTTCAAAGGTCGCACAGAGAAAGCCAGGCACAGAATCCTGGAAAGTCCCAGCACAGATCAAGCCAGCGCTGAATCTCACATGGTCTTCTTTTTTCTACCACATCCCTCTACTCTCCGACATGCCATGATTCAGCTTTTGCAGGTTTCTGTGGTTCTTCTCTTGCAAAGGCTGTTACTTTGTGGTTTTAGCTCTCCAGACATCTGTTCTTCCCACAGACTCTTATGGAGATCAACATTTGGGCTGATTTTGTGCAACTCTTTCGGATCAGGTGAGGAAATCGCAAGAAGTCAGCCAGGTAGGTCCTTCCCAAAATTTCATTTTACAGCGGTGTCTATGACAATCCTGCATTTGAAATTTGTAGTTGGAAGCAAGGAGTAAAAGGGTCTTTTGATGATTTTTTTTTTACATGAAAAGTGATTGAATACTGTAAAACCAACATTAAAACCTTACAAAGAAAATTGCATTTGATAATTGCACATGCATCTGGGAAGCTGCAGAGTACAGTGTGCTGCTTTTGAGAGCCTTTCTAAATAATCCAGGTTCTCTAGTCAATAAATGTGCAGTAATTCATTGCAGGAGAGTGAGATGAAATTGAGAGAAAATCTCAGGGATCTCAGTAAGTCTTTAAGGCCTTTTTTGAATGTTACACTAAGTTGTGTTTTAGCTTTATATGAACAAGCATGCTCAAGCTTCAGGTGTGCTCCAAGGGAGAACACTGAGAATGTGCTGGAGTCAGAGAACAAAAACACCTACTTTCAATTTTAAATTAATGACAGTTCTCTGTCAGAATCCATGGAATAGGGATTACCTTAAATCAGGAGTGGCTAAACTCTGACCCGCCAGATGTTGCTTTCCTTAACTACATCTCCTGTCATCCCTGACTATGGGGCTGACGGAAGTTTGAATCCAACAACATTTGGAAAGCCACAGGTTCTCCATTCCTGGTTCAAACTACAGATAGCTCAAACAAAGCAGGAGCAAACCATGGTTTGTGATCCTGGTTTGTTCACTAACCAGAGTGCACACAATCCAGAGTTTGGACATAATAGGGAACTCTTGTTAGTTTAAAATGCTTCTGATCTACTGACCATGCAGGAGGAGAGATTGTGAGGTAAGGAGCATACATGTTTTGAGGCTCAGGCAGGCTTGTTTATTTAATACTAAATCATAGTTGGGCATTATTCCTGAAGCAGCCCACCGTTTTTTAAATTCTCACTAATGTTATCTCTCATTGGGTGGGATTGTAAAGAGTGGAACAGCTCATTAGCAGAAATGCTGAAAATGGCTGGCCTTTATCAAATTCTTATCTTCTGTAATATAGAAGGCTGTGTACACATGGCACCTTTAAAGCACATTTGAAGTACATTAATTCCCTCAAAGAATTATGGGCTTTGTAGCTTGTTATGTTAAGGGCTGCTGGGAATGGTAACTATATGAGGGGTGAATTACAGCGTCCAGAGTTCTTTGTGGTCGCGTGGATGTCCTTTGAATGTGCTTTAAATGTATATTGTGAATGCAGCCTTACTCCCCTATCTTCTATCACTTTTGCATTTCACTTCAAATTGTTGGAGGAAGGACAATGAACAACACGATGTCAGAACATGGGGTTTCAACTGCAGCCCCACAGTTTTTTTGCAAAGTGTGATTCTATCCTATGCAAGGTACACTCTCCTAATTAGAAAGAAGGTGAATGGATGTTGATGTGCTAAGATGGAGCTTCAGTCTGAATATTTTCTCTTTAAAAGTGGCTAGCAAGAGACTCCTGAGAAGCTCAGAAGCAGGGGATAGCCATATCCTGTTGTTTGCCTCTAAGAGCCAGAAACTGTACCTATACTTAGGGATGGAAGAGGAATTCAATTCAGTTCACATTTGAAGCTGAATCTATCAAATTCACACTTTCCAAAACAATATGAGAACCAAAATACAGCCATCATTTGAAATTCACACTTACCTGAATTTTGCGAAGCACTTCTCCAACCAGTGTTTTAAAAAGAGAGTATGTTAAGGGAAAGTGTGCATAGAAATGAATGTGTTAGTGAAAATAACTTACCAAAATACATTATATTAGGAGAAATTGCTCACCAAAAGGGTGTAAATTTGTCAGAACTACATGGAAAAAGGTGTTATTAGGAGAGATTTACATTAAAATGCTGAATATTTTTCTTGAAGACTTTTTTTAAAAAAACACACACATATTGCTACAAGAATGTGGAGAACCGAATATAAGACTGCAAAAATGAGAAGCTGCAGAAACAAATATAGACAGAGCCTTCCTTCCCTAGCTATGTTGCCTTTGAGTGTGGAGGTTTCCTTTAGCTGTCATGACTAGATGTTTCAAGGAGTTATGTCAGGTAGCCCAGGTTTACGAAAATCCAAAGCACAGACCAGAATCTATCCAGAATGCTGTGTGCTTGGCAGAAGCAAACATTAGAAAACAGGAGCTAGCAAAAGCAGATGTGGTGCTGTAAAAAAGCTCTGGAGGCAAGAGGTTATAGGGAATGTCATGTAGTTGCGGACCCTAACCCAGGGCTTGGAATAAGGCTTCAAAGCCCATTTAACTGAGCTCTATTAGTAGCATCAAAGGCTGCCTAACTTCTCTTTGCTAGATTCCCCCCCAAAAGGGTTTCTAAGGGTATTCTAGTTAAAGAAGTATGCTTGTGAAAACAGGAAACATGATGGAAACAACTTCCTCTTCAGAAAGAAAACGCCTTTTAGCACTTCTGCTTCTATTATATCATTGTTTTGGTTTTCCCATCAGCTGCTTTATACACAGGAGCACAGAGCATGTCGCACACTGCTAGCCTTAAATGCACAAAGAGTTCATTACATAATGTCATCTGCATGCACTCAGCCTCAATAAATAACTAGCAGTTTTGCATAACCATGCATGTACAGGAAAAGAAAACATATAAATGAAATGTATATCTTGTTTTTAATCTTTTAAAGACAGTGTAGATGCACCAGTATAGTATCAAAAGATGAAGAGGCTTTGCTTCCTGCATGTTCTTAAAAGGCTACAGTGCTACACCTGTGCTGTTACTCCATTGTGGAGGAGTGGGACACTTCCAGATAACCTTGTTACTGAACATTCATTCTGCCTTTTTCTTTTAACAAAATGTATATACCACTTACTAGAGCAAAAGACCTCTAAGCAATTTACATGATGGTGCAGCAGGGGTCAGCAAACTTTTTCAGCAAGAGGCCGGTCCACTGTCCCTCAGACCTTGTGGGGGCCCGGACTATATTGGGGGGAATGAACGAATTCCTATGGCCCACAAATAACAAAAGCACACATTCTACTCATGTAAAAACACCAGGCATGCCTCACAAATAACCCAGAGATGCATTTTAAATAAAAGGACACATTCTACTCATGTAAAAGTTTTAGATTTAGAAGGCGATGGGGCTGGATCCGGTCCCCAGGCCTTAGTTTGCCTACCCATGGTGTAGAATGTTTATTTAAAATACAACAAACCCATTAAAAACTAGTTACATAATTGTTCAAAAAAATCATTAAAATACAAAACCCAGGAAGCATCCAATGATGTAAAGAAAAGGGAGAAATGTACTGCAAAAGTGCTGGATAGGTTTATTATTTTATCATTTAATTAGCTCTTTGAATTTTGGCTCAGGTACCTTTTGAAAGTGTTCCTAGTTTCTTTACAAACTGCTTAAAATTCTCCATTTCAAAGATCTTGCAGGACAAAAGTGCCTCAGGATGACTTTTGAGCAGTTTGTAAAACATAAAGACTGGCAACATCAGCCCCGCCATGTGGGAATCCCTCGCAGATGACCATAGTGCCTGGAGACAGACCACAGTAGTGACCAGAGGAGAAATGACCACTGGGAGGACTGCAGAGAGAAGAAATGCCCTGGTGCATCTGCAGCAGCACAACCGAATGCCTTCATTTGCCCCAGCTGCAACAAAATATGTCTCTCCTGTATCAGTTTCAGCAGACACTATAACTCTCCAACAGTTTGACTTCACCCTCAAAGGCACACTCCTCCATTGTCTCCCAAGACAGCCAGATGACAACTTGAAAGGAAACAAAGAAGCCTTTGAGCCAAAACATGCTGGGCTAATTGAATAATAAAATAGCATCTTTGAGATACATTTCTCCTTTTTTGCTGTGAGGCCTAATAGAAGACACAAATGTGACTAAGTACTTTTGTGCAATTCTTTAAAATGCAGTTTTGCGTTTAAAAAAAATGAAGAAAAAGAAATGAAATGCAGTATATAGTAAAACGAGGAAGGAAGGAATCAACCAAGGAAACTATGCAGCTAAAAAGGGCGGGGTGTGTGTGTGTGTGTGTTGCAGATAGAACTTCGTAAATACAGGGTGGAGTTGAGCAGAATACATTGATGGCATTTGTACACTATTATATATTTAAGTTCTCTCATTTCCAACTCTCTTGCAGTTGCACCATAAATACTGCAAAAGAAGACAACGCCTTTCTGAAGAAAGCTTGCTCACTCTTGAGTTCACCGGCATGGAGAAGTGCAAGAACACCACGGCCGGCACCTCTCAATGCGGCTCCAGTGCAACGCCCATGGAATGCTACATGGTACTTGACAATTCAGCTCAGACTGTCATTGCCGTGCTCTGTTACAGCGTTGGGAGCCTTTGTATCTTGGAGAACTGTTTGGTGCTATACCTCATATTTTCTTCCCCCAAGATCCGGCACAAGCCTTCCTACCTCTTCCTTAGCAGCCTGGCCTTGGCAGACACGCTAGCCAGCATGATATTTGTCTGTAGCTTTGTCACCTTCCATGTTTTCAATAAGATTGATTCATCAAAGGACATCTTCTTGCTAAAACTTGGAGGGGTCAACACGTCTTTCACAGCCTCCCTCGGCAGCCTGCTGCTGATGGCCTTTGACCGCTACATCTGTATCCTCAGGCCGACAGAGTACAAAGTCCTTGTCACGAGCAGAAGAGCTGTGGTGGCCCTGGTGATGCTTTGGGTCATCATCATGCTAATTGCTTTCCTGCCGTTGCTGGGATGGAACTGCTGCCACCTCAGCTCCCCCTGCTCCGAGTTGTTTCCTTTTGTCGACAACAAATATCTCTCAAGCTGGATTTTCTTGGTGGCCATCCTTCTGGCATTTATTGTGTATGCCTACATGAATGTTCTTTGGAAGGCCCGCAAGCATGTGGTGTACATGGAAAAGTACCACATTCAAACAGGCCAGCAGAACACAAAGGTGAGACTAGATGTAACGCTTGCCAAGACCTTAGTAATTGTCCTGGTGGTTCTTGTGATGTGCTGGTCACCAGCCTTGGCTCTCATGACTTACAGCATCTTTGCCGAACTAGACGACTCCATAAAGCAAGCGTTTGCCTTCTGCAGCACACTCTGTCTGGTGAACTCTATGGTGAACCCCGCTATCTATGCCCTAAGG
Organism: Podarcis bocagei; assembly: GCF_964188305.1. Lineage (NCBI taxonomy): Eukaryota > Metazoa > Chordata > Lepidosauria > Squamata > Lacertidae > Podarcis > Podarcis bocagei. The sequence goes on from NC_138132.1 coordinate 29,763,750, forward strand.
AGTAGGGAGTTGTGCTCCTCCCTGAAGAGAGTCTGCTCCTGTTTTGGAAGACTGCTGGGTGTATCTGAGAGCAACCCAGAAGTGGAGAGCACTCAGAAGTCCTGCCCAATCGAAACAATTTGCGATTAATTTGTCGCCAGAACAGGGGCAGAACTGATGAAGGTCTGCACTCCAAATGGCGTCAAAACTTATACATAGAAACTGATGTTTTATACTTTGTTTGAAGGGACTCTAGAGCTTATTTTCTACATGAGTTCGACTTGCCCTTTGAGTATGGTAGCAGTTTTTCGGTTGCAATGATTTCCCAGTTTATAGATCGCAGGAACAACTCCATACAAACCATCAAATAGCCAGCAATAGATGTCAAAGACAGTATGAAACCAGGGCCATTAAAGTGGTCCACCTCTGGAACAGACTATCAAGTCTGACCATTTGCAACAACAGGGTGGCTTCTGGAGAGTTTATTTGTTATTTAATAAAAAGTAAAGTGGGTGCGCTCCCGCTGCTCGGTCCCAGCGCCTGCCAACCTAGCAGTTCGAAAGCACCCCTGGGTGCAAGTAGATAAATAGGTACCGCTTACCAGCGGGAAGGTAAACGGCGTTCCGTGTGCTGCGCTGGCTCGCCAGATGCAGCTTTGTCACGCTGGCCACGTGACCCGGAAGTGTCTCCGGACAGCGCTGGCCCCCGGCCAATAGATGTGAGATGGGCGCACAAACCCCAGAGTCTGTCAAGACTGGCCCGTTCGGGCAGGGGTACCTTTACCTTTACCTAAAGTGGGAGCACCTCTCTACACTGTGCAAAAACAAACTCCAATTATTGTGGGCCAGGATTGGACACAATCGGGGCTACTCAGATGTCATATTTATGTGGCAGAGCAGAAAAAAGGCAGAATGTAACACTTTGGGAGCTGACCTTAGCTGAAGAGAGTTTGGGAGGCTAATACACAAATAAAGAAATACCGTGTGCAAAAATTGGCTTCCTAAGAATCTCTGCTTTCATTTTGTGTAGATTTATTTAATTAATAAAAGGTATTATGCTTGGCAGTATGTGATAAATTTGTGCAGGCATGTCTGAATCCAGAGAGAGGTCTACATGCAATTTCCAGTGGTTGTGGGCAGAGCCTCACCTTGAATAGTTTCCTGTCCCTCTTCATCCACAACAAGCAACAGCTGGAACGAACTACAATGTGCAAAATAAAAGAAAATTATGTTGTGCCGGCTTTAGACTTTTCTGTTATTTTTAGTACAGAATCTAAACCATCTTACTTCTTGATTCCTATACTTAAAAGAACACATATTAACTCCTGCTTCCAGATTTCCAGATGAAGGATAGAAAGAGATAACCCCCCTCATCAACAAATGACCAAGGTGGGCAGGGAGTGTGTGTGTGCAGGGTAGAGACTTAATGGGTGTCAGGGGAAGACCTAAAGGGCACCTTTGCTCCCTGGGGCATCATGTTGGTGCCGCATGGCTTAAGGTGAGACTTAAGGTGACGGAGAAAAGAAAGCTGCTGCTTTGGACATACAGCTTTAAAAAAACTGCTTTAGTTTTTAAAAGTTTTTTTTAAAAAAACCTTTTTAAAGAACCTTTCTGAAAACAAGTCCAAAAGCAAAATACCGTAAATGAACAGTCAGGTTTGTCCCCCCTGTTCAATTGGCAATCATGTGTACATGTGCTGGTTGTGAATATTTGGTATCCAGAAAGACACAAAAATGTGACCAACCTGCAGTAGTGCAGCCCGTTTTGACCCGTACGATCTCTACCCATGTGTATTCAGCTCCATGTGTACACTTAAGTCTTATACAAGATGCCAGGCAAGTTAAAACTGATTACCTGTGAAGGTTGTACCCTTCAGTGGTTATCGAGGGATGGACTGGGACCTGGGAGACCAGAGTTCAAATCCTCACTCAGCTATGAAGGCTAACCTACCTCACAGGGTTCTTGTGAGGATAAAATGGGGGAGGGGAGAACCATATACACCAGCTTGAGCTCCTTGGAGAAAAGGTTGGCTATAAATGTAATTATATTAAAATAAACACGAGTAGCATTTACACCCTGCCCTATGACACTTGCCAGAACCAAGAATTCATAGTGTGGTAATGTCATGGCTGAAGGAGGAAGCATTCATGGCTGAACCAGTCATGTGGAGCGTCAGCCCAGGGGTAAGCAAAGTTAAGCAGTAAATCAGTCGTCCCCCCCAAAAAAAACACACCAGGCCTCATGCTGTGTGAGATGGAAGAAGAGCCTGCTGTCAAACCATTTGGATCCAGGTTGCCTCCAGCTCTACCAGTCTGCCTTTTCTTTAAGATAAGCTCCAGAAGAGACCAAGCAGTACAACCAGTTTGGCTGGCAGATATGACCTGCCTTCTTAGTGGTCATCCTACTACAGTGGTACCTCAGGTTACAGACTACCAGAAATAGTACCTTGGGTTAAGAACTTTGCTTCAGGAAGAGAACAGAAATCACGCAGTGGCGGCGGCGGCACAGCAGCAGCGGGAGGCCCCATTAGCTAAAGTGGTGCTTCAGATAAGAACAGTTTCAGGTTAAGAACGGACCTCCGGAACGAATTAAGTACGTAACCAGAGGTACCACTGTACAACTATGAAATTCCCTGATCTGAACAACAAAAAAGAGACATTGCACATTCTTTTGTAATTCATGAAAATCTTTAATAAAAACTATTTCAAAAACAAAACAAAACCCTAACTATGAAATTCCCTCCTGGGATATGTGTGTGTGTGTGTGTGTGTGTGTGTGTGTGTACACACACCACATAGGCACTGAGGACATTGTTTCAGATGGCATTGGCAGAGACGTTGTGTGTTATAATAGTTTTAAGGTTTATGTGCTCTGAAATGGTATTAGTAAGCCAGTTGGATTTTTTTTATTGCTACTTTTATTTATTATACTTATGTATGAGGAAGTTGAGGCAGGATACACGATTCTCCCTATTTTTTAATCCTCGCAACAACCCTTCAAGCTAGGTCAGGCTATGAGTTGGTGACCGGCCGAAAGTCATCTAGTGCATTTCATGGCTGAGGATTTGAACTCGGATCTGGTACTGCAGTCAGTGCATCCGGCTTGCCTTTGGAGCTATCATTATGCGACAGCTCCCCCCCCCCCCTTTTGACTGTTGTTACGCCTTTCTATCTTAACCTCGTATGGAAACCGCTTTGCAAAAGACTTCCGTCTAGCAAGTCTTCTAAAAAAATGAAGTACTGTACAAGCCACACCGCCCATTTCCTTTATCGAGACCCAAGATCTTGGGAAACTGCTTGAGTTCCGCTCCTGTCATTATAATGTATGCCACTCTCACTCCCTCGCACTATCAGCTGCTCGCTTTCATCTCCCAGGCGGGTCGCGCGCTTATTATGCATGATTTACATATGGGAGCGAGACTGCGATTGGCCGAGGGAAGCGCTTACTGGCGCCAATCGGCGAGCGCCGTTCTGAGCGGCGATTGCTGAGGGGAAAGACATGGAGACGGGCCGGGGGCTTTTCCTGCGGGCGGCGGCGGCGGCGTGGCTCTGCTTCGTCGGGGCAGCCTCTGCCTCGGCGCCCCCTCAGCGCTACACCCCCGACTGGCCCAGCTTGGACGCCCGGCCGCTGCCGGGCTGGTTCGACGCCGCCAAGGTCGGCGTGTTCGTCCACTGGGGAGTCTTCTCGGTGCCGGCCTGGGGCTCCGAATGGTTCTGGTGGCACTGGCGGGGCGAGAAGCAGCCCGACTTCGACCGCTTCGTCCAGGCGCGCTTCCCGCCTGGCACCAGCTACGCGGACTTCGCCCCCCGCTTCACCGCCCACGACTTCCAGCCCCGGCAGTGGGCGCAGCTCTTCCAGCAGGCCGGCGCAAGGTCAGCAGCAGACGGGCGGAGCGGGCAGCAGAGGCCGCTTCTGCATAGCGGCCGGCCTGGGGCTTAGCACGACTGAGCAGTAATAATAATAATGGTGTATAATAATCCATGTGACAAACAGCACAGCGAGGACTGCGTTAATCGCAGTTGTTGTTATGAATTTCCCGCCCTTCACCCTAAGGTCCCAGGGTGGGCTACAACATAAAAAAGAACATCAAAAGCAGTTTAAAACAACAGTCACAGAAACAATATCAGGAATATATATATATATATATAGTACAATATCTTTTATTGCGTGGCATTTTCATTGTTCTGCGATGGATAAAATACTCTTGTATAGAAAATTATTGTTACTACACACCATTGCTCTTTCATAATATAAATCATTGCAAAACTATTATAGCATTCATAATTATTAGGATATAGCTATATTTTCTAGGCTTGAGTCTAGCTTGAGTACAGTCTTAACCTGCAGAAGAATGAAGGTGTTGCACTGAACTGTGTCACTTCCTCTTCCAGCTTTACCTGGAGATGCCAGGGAATGAACTTGGGATCTTACGTCTGCAAAGCTATGGCCCTTTCCTAAATTCTGTCACAGCATCACCCAATAAAATTGACATGCAGTGGATTTTGGGACTTACAAAAATGTAAAATACATACTAAAACACATAATGAAGTTTTGAAATTTCCTGCTGAAAGATGTGGCAATGAGAAAACTATTGCCTTCAGACATGTCCTGTTTGGGGACTTCCCAGAGGCATCTGGTTGGTCATTGTGGGAAACAGGATGCTGAACTAGATAGACAATTAGTCTTATCGAGTTGGGGTGCAAAAGGTTTTGCTGTAGTCCTCCCTCAGTCATTCAGTTCTTGACCAGCTAGCACACCCTATCTCTTGGTGAGGCTTCTTACGAAGCTGGGCTAGCCATTTTCCAGACATTGCTGTTGGGATGATCTAATTTAAAATTATAGGCTTATTGAGGAAACACCTCAAAAGGTATGCGCCATACAATTGTATCCAACTAAGTCCTACTTCAAGTAGACCCACTGAAGTTAATCGACTTAAGTTATGTTCATTATCTTCATTGAGTCTGACTCTGTCGGAGTAGCATTGTATACAACCCTTGATTTAAAAGGACTTATCCATAGAATACAATACAGTAAAGGGAGGGGGAGGGATACAAAAGGAAGTGGAATGGGGAAGTCAATGCAGACGTTACAAGAGGTCGAAGATTTTGGGGAAGAAGTTCAATCACTCGCAGAGAGGAAGAGTTAAGAAGGGGCCAGAGTATGAAAATAAATAAAGAAAAGTAGTAACTGGACAAAATGCAGGGCAAAGAAACAGAAGCCAGCAAAACAAGAAATGGAAAAAACCCAGCTGTACAGGCACCAGAAATAAGAATGGAGGAGAAAGGGTGAATCTGAGTGTACAAAGAGAATTTCAGTCATCAAACTGGGAAAATAAAAGAAGAGATCTGTGTTTTTGCAGAAGATAACAGAATACACGAGCAATAGTTGTTTTTACAGTGTCTTGAAGAGTACTGTAAACAGGGAGAAGGCAAAATAGAAGCATTACTTAAGTGTCTTTCAGGCCAACTTGTTTATTAAGTATTTGTCCTAATTTGGTTGCAGGGAGATTAGATGCCATTGGCATTCATTCTGATTTGTTTGTGGGGTGGTTGAATGCCATTGCATCAAAGCAAATGTTATCCCAACTTTCCAGTTCATTTTCCTGTCGCTTATCGCAAAAAGTCAGACCTTTGGGGGAAGCGGATTTGCTGCGAGACCTCCCAATCAGCTATAATTGTACAACCTGAATTAGCTGGTACATGATTGAATCTCACATGAAATTAGTGACAGTCTGGAAGTGCAGCCAGAGTGAGAGAAAATGAAGTGATTTAACAAAGTTGGGAAGGCCCATCTTGGTCTAGTCTCTCCAGCTCTCACCTACCCTCCCTGTTAGATTTGAGAATATTGTTGATTAATTTTCTTCCCTTCTAATCCTGTGTCTTTTGTTCCTACAGATATGTGGTGTTGACGACAAAGCACCATGAAGGCTTCACCAACTGGGGGTCCAACGTGTCATGGAACTGGAATTCGGTAGATACGGGGCCCCATCGAGACTTGGTGGGTGAACTGGGGGATGCTCTCAGAGAAAGGTATCTATGTGGGTTAACAAGTGGGGAGTGGAAGCTTATTGCTGTGCGGGGTCCTGGGCTTCACAGCCTTCTGCTGACATCCAGACCTATCTAATTCTATTACTGTGTTTCCCCCTTTGTTTAATCTTTAGGAACATACACTATGGATTGTACCACTCCCTCTTTGAATGGTTTAACCCGCTCTATTTATTAGACAAAAAAAATGGCTTCAAGAGTCAGTTTTTTGTCTATGGCAAGATCCTGCCTGAGCTTTATGAGCTTGTCTTGAGGTAAGATTGAACAACCTCCACTTACATGCTTGCTCCCTAGCAAGCCCCATTGAACAAAGTGGTAGATTGTTATTGTTCTTGCAACACTTAACAGAGTGTATGGGGCTGTATAAAGTTACATAGGCCGCCTCTGCCATAGTCCCAACATTCTACCACCATGTTTCCTACATTGAAACCATGACTTAGCTATGAAATCTCAAATGGTTCACTATGTGTCCCCTTAAACTACCTTGGTGGGTTGTTATGAGGATGAAATGGGTAAGTTCATAAGCAGTGTCCTGATCTCCTTGAGGAAGGGCAGGATATATATGCCAGGGCTATATATACTTGTATTGTTTTGATAGTCTTAGAGGGGGAAATAGCTGGGCAAGCCGCTGAAGCTCTTCCTCTTAGGCCCTGTCATGGTTACTTATTTAGAAATGGTAGCCAAGCTTTGCCCCATCCCCTTCAGCTCTTTGTAGGCATGTTTACTCAGATGGAAATCGTAATGTGTTCAGTGGGGTTTGCTCACAGGTAAGGGTGCATAGGATTGTAGTCTTAGTGAGTGTAAAGGTCAACCCCTTTTGTTTTGCCCACAGTGGCTTCCAGAATTTCAGCAAACAATGCTGACAGACTTTCAAGCATATCTTTACAGACGAGAGAGCTAGGAACATTAAAAAAAAAAAAACACCACTCAAGTTCTGGACCTGGTGTCCAATTTTATGCTTTATGGAACTGCAGTACATATGCAACCCTATAACTTTGTCATTTCTAAAACATGTTTGTAGTGCACAAAGAACTCCGGTTTTGTAATAAGAATGTAGGTTTCTTGCGTGCAGACCACTGGCACAATAGGCTTCTATCCACCCGGTCATTTGTAGATAAGTGCAGTTAGCACACTTGGTGTAGAAAGTTGGGGTATAAATTGTTGTAATACATTTACAAAATAATTCAATACCATAAGCAGCTATTAGTGGCTCATCTCTGCAGAAATACCAACTCGGATTTATGACGCAATGGTACTTCCATCTTAGATACAAGCCAGATCTCATTTGGTCTGATGGAGACTGGGAGGCACCAGATACTTACTGGAACTCAACCTCTTTCCTCGCCTGGCTTTACAATGACAGTCCAGTCAAGGTATCTCAATTTCCTTCATGTTTACTGATCAGTTAAACAGGTTAAGAACTGGGTAGTCTCCTTGTTTGCATTTGAGATGAATCTCTTAGAATGGTTTCTGGTATATGGGATTGTCACATTTTTTGTGCTCCTTTGTAAGTTCTGCCCCTTTCCCTTTCCTCCGGGGTGAGATGTATTAATTGCTTCTGATGCAGGATCTGTTGGAATTCTGCCTGGGTCAGAGGAATGTGCCACAGCGTAGGCACCGGCAGATATTCCTGTCGACCTCCCCGCGTCTCCACTCTGCTGATAAGCAGGCGAGGTCCCGGCGATTCATCTCAGATGTGTGAGAGGAACACACCGTTCTCCCTCTCTCCCCTTTGGTGTCCCCCAGGGAGGGGAAAGAAGCAGACAGAAAACTATTTACATCCTTTATTTCTGTCTCTCATATCAGTACAGAGAAACATGTCTGCACTCGACAACTGCAAGAAGAAACTCCACCCATGTACTTCCAGTACGGGTCATATGACACACACACTGAGCTAACATCCGGTGCTCAGTACAGAATGGACTGCCCCTTTGTTTCCATGGCAACAGTCACAAACATCCTGTCTGGCTTTCCAGCCACAAGCAGCTGACTGAGCTGCTGGAGCCTTTGCTTGCTGCAGCATTGGTGCTTTATGGTAACATACTCCCCCTAAAGTATCAATGCGTGCTGCGAGCAAAGCGTCATCCAGAGAAGAAAACAAACAGTTGTTATACTTATAACATTCCCCTGTTGTTTCAGTTCCACCCTTGGAACTACCCGCCACTGGTTTAACCAATGTACCTCTCTGGTTGTGTGACTTCACACTACTTTGGTTAACAACTCTCTGTTGTGCCTTTGTCTCTGACTCAGACACAGCTTCAATCTGTCCTTGATCGTTTACAACAGCAACATATGCTAGGTTAGCAAACTCCTTTGAATACCTCTTGGGTGGTACACCCTTCGTTGCTCTCTCAGACCTACGTAAGAGCTGCTGCTCTTCTCTGCTTTCTGGTTCAGCCTCTGAGCTCTCTGGAGAACCAGTACTAAGCTTAATCAGTGGTTTATCCTCCTCTTCTGAGGGTCTAGTCATTATTTGAGATTTCCTCTCAATGACTGTGACAACTGAGCTGTCTGAGCTATCAGTGTCATCATCATCAGTACCACTGAACTCAATAAGATCAAACTCATCATCATCATCATCAGAATCATCTGTGGAAAAAGTGTGAACAATCACTCTCTCCTGTTCAGGAGCACTCTCTAGAAATTTTGTGAGAATCACCTGACCAGATTCAGACAAAATTACTCTGTAGAGACCTTTTTCATAACCTACAAAGATGCCTCTGGCATTCTTTACCCCACTTGGAGCTTCTGTTCTCACATGAGACCCGAAAACCTTGAAATAGGCAACAGTAGGTTTTCTATTAAACAGCTTCTCAAAAGGAGAACATCCCAACTCTGTTGAGACTTTTCTCAACCACACGTGAAGATAGGACGCTAGAGACTCGGCCCAATATTCATGTGGCAAATGTGAACTCAGCAATTGCGCATTCATCCCCTTTTGCAATTCTTTGTTCACCCTAACACAGACACATTTCTTCCATGCTTCTTCGGAACTAGCAAGTTTGTGTCTTATCCCTTTTCCATCCAGGAACCTCTGGAAATCCTGTAAAAGAAAAACTGGCTTGTCATCTATGAAAAGACAATCTATGTTAGCATCATGCATACTTTTAACCTTGTCACAAAACTCTTGAAACTTTTCTAAAGTTTCCTGCGGTTTCTTCATCATATAAACCCAAGAATAATTAGTGTAACAATCAACACACACAAGGTAATATTTTGCACCGCCCCTAGATGGTTCTAGAGGACCAATCACATCAGCATACACCCGCTGAAAAGCTCTGTGGACCTTCTTAGCCACCTTCTTGGTGCTCTCACTGGTCACACCTGCAAGAGAAATTTCGTTAGAATCAGAAGTATTACATTTCATGTAATCACTTTGATCAAAAGGCAACAAATACAGTCCATCTTTCTCTTTGGCAGTAAGAAACAGTTCTCCATCTTTGTAGATCTTGCATCTTTTAGCATCATAGTACAGTTTTAGCCCCTTCTTTGCAATCTGCGAAGCACTCAGCAGACTAAACTTCAGTTCTGGAACCAGGTAAACATCGCTTATAGTCAAGTTCAGACTCTCAAGATACACAGTCCCAATCCCGGTCGCTTCCAGTTCTTGACCGTTGGCTTGTTTCACAGTGAAGCTTTGCTTCTTCAACGTCGAAAACAGTCCTCTGTGTGGGCAGAGATGCTTCGTGGCGCCCGTGTCGATTATGAATGCGTTCCCAACATCTGGCGTGGTTCCTTTCGCCATCATCGCCTTTGCAGGTTTCACCTGGCACTTGGTACGGCTTTTGCTTGACGCCTCAGGCTTCGTAGAGCTGTTCTTGGCTCCTTTTGACTGTCGTGGCTTCCTACAGTTTCGCTGTAGATGCCCAGTCTGTCCACAATTGTAGCATCGGACGGCGCTCAATGCTGTAGCATGCTCTGAGGTAGATTCAGCAGTGGGAAGATTTGAATTCTGTTCTTGCCTCCCTCTGTCTTTCACTTCCAGTGCAGCAAGTCTGTCGTGTTCGTTCAGGACGACGGCACACACCCTTTCCGCGGTCAGATCCTGAGCAGGTAGCGAACCAAGCTGACTGGCAACAACCTTGTAGGTCCGGTTCAGGCTGTTTATCATCATGAAGCAAAACACTTCCTCCTGTAGACGGAAATTGCGTTCCACCATCTGTTGACGCAGGAACTTCATTTCTGTCAGGTGCGCTTGAACATCTCCATCAGGCGCTAATCTCAGATTGGTCAACTTCTCAAAATACAGCAACGCTGAAGAACCAGCATCTCTCTGATGCGTTGTACGCAGCGTGTTCCAAACCTCTTGCGCAAATTCCAAATGCTGTATATGCACAAGCTGCTCATCTGAGACACACAGAATTATAGCAGTCCTAGCCTTCACATTCTGTGACTCCCAAGCACGCGTTGGTGCTGCTGGGATGGGATTCTCAATCACCCCAAACAGTCTCTGATTTTGCAGCAGGGCCTTCATCTTTACAGACCAAGATGAATAATTGTCATTGGTCAGGAGGGGTGGAGAAGGCAAGCCTCCCCCCTTCTTAGCATCCATTTTGAGTCCTTGCATTGACTCTAAAACACAAGCCTCTAAAATCCAATAGCTGGCTTGTTTACTCTCTTAACACCTGGCAACTCTGACACTGGCTGCGTTGGAAAGTCCCTTCCAGCAGTTCGTGAGGACCTAGTCATAACAAAACTTTGTTTTCGCCTCTCTGAGGCATAGTCTGACTGTCCAGCCCTCTCGAGTAACTTTCCATTTCTCCTCTCTGAGGCACAGCCTTCTCTGAAGGACGTTGCTTAGCAACAGCGCATTCCTTTCCTCGGACAGGAAACCACAAAAATGCCTGGTATGCAGGCCTCTTCTAAGTTGGAGCTGCTTTCCCACACACGCTCTCCGTGAAGCAGAGAATGAATCAATCTGCATTCACACTTCTAAGCCCTTAAAGTCTCATACCTTGGGCATCGGCTTGGCTGTCAGCTTCTTCTGGTCAGCTTCTGGCTGCAGAGCATCAGCCTCTCAAATCAGGCTTCCATTGAGCAGAGGAGGACAATTCACCAGCCTCTCATGCAGATGTCCGATGGATCGAAGAAAACAGCAACCATCCGAAGGCTGCCACTGTTGGAATTCTGCCTGGGTCAGAGGAATGTGCCACAGCGTAGGCACCGGCAGATATTCCTGTCGACCTCCCCGCGTCTCCACTCTGCTGATAAGCAGGCGAGGTCCCGGCGATTCATCTCAGATGTGTGAGAGGAACACACCGTTCTCCCTCTCTCCCCTTTGGTGTCCCCCAGGGAGGGGAAAGAAGCAGACAGAAAACTATTTACATCCTTTATTTCTGTCTCTCATATCAGTACAGAGAAACATGTCTGCACTCGACAACTGCAAGAAGAAACTCCACCCATGTACTTCCAGTACGGGTCATATGACACACACACTGAGCTAACATCCGGTGCTCAGTACAGAATGGACTGCCCCTTTGTTTCCATGGCAACAGTCACAAACATCCTGTCTGGCTTTCCAGCCACAAGCAGCTGACTGAGCTGCTGGAGCCTTTGCTTGCTGCAGCATTGGTGCTTTATGGTAACAGGATCAGCTTATGGTTATGGTTATATATGTGTTGCTTTATTATACCCAAAGGTCTCATGGTGGTTTATAAACAAATATTTAAACCTACAACTACAATAACTAAAAAAGATCACGCTATGTGTCCCTCCAAGAGTGCACTTCCTGCCATAAAATTAATCACACACAATCACCGTAAAACCATAAGCAGCTAAAAACCTTCCATTGAGCTAGCAAGAGAATGATGTCAGTATTCAAATATTGGGGTGTACAGTATTTTTTTAAAACAAAACAACCTGACAGTGAAAAGATGTTAGATTTGCAGTCAGGTGCACCTTTCTGGGGAAGGTAATCCAAAGGCAAAGAGCCTCTAAGAGGAAAGGCACTTTCTCACGTGGTGACTCTGCACCTCCGTAGGAGATGGTATTCAGAAAAGGGCTCCAGAGATGACCAGGGGGTTCTGAGGCAATAGAGTGTTCATCCATATGACACTTTATAGGTTAAAATTAGCACTTTGAATTTGGCCTGGAAATCAGCTGAAAGCCCGCACAGATGGCTGGCGCTGTTATTAGATTATTCATCATCCCAGTTCCACTTATAAATATGGCAGCCAGATTTTGCACCAGCTGAAGTTCATGAAGCCTCTTCATAGGTAGCCCGACATATAACACATTATACTAGAGCATAGGCAGCGTATCCCCATCCAGCACCCTCATCCAGTCTGTTACTGCAACCAGGCAGCTGAATGTGTGTACAAACTCATCTGAAAGGCATTTGCTTAAGGTGAGATGATACAGAAGTTCCATCAGCAGTGGCTCATTCCCACATGCAGATTGCCACCCAATGCTGCAGTCATCTGGGAATGGGCAGACAACAAGCCAGGATTCTGTGACATTGAAACTAAACTGTAGCAAAGTCTTTTTCCTCACTGCACTGTCAGGGAGCTGGGTGCAAGCCCAAGCCTTTGTTAAGGCTCGTTCCAGCTCAGGCACAAGTCATGGTTTTGTGTGAATGAGGCCACTTTCTTCAGAGTGCTAACAGGGATTCTACAGCCATCTATAGGGCCATGTTTTGCTGTCCCCCGTCTTTGATCCAAAGCAAAGTGGACGAGCAGAACACACTGGATACTTCCATTTTTATCCTGAAACATTAACCTCTGTTTTATCTGGAGGATTTCACACGCACCTGTAATTATTGAAGATTGTAGCATAAGGAAAAACAGCTGCAGTTATTTCATATGAATCTCTCCCTCTAGGATACTGTAGTGGTGAATGATCGATGGGGCACCAATTGCTCTTGTCACCATGGAGGTTTCTATAACTGTCAAGATAAATACGAGCCTGGCACTCTGCCAGACCACAAGTGGGAGATGTGCAGCTCTATTGACAGAAGATCTTGGGGGTATCGAAGCAACATGCAAATCAATGAACTCATGGATGAATCCAGCATCATTCAGGTGAGCACTTTGAAGTGTAAACAAAGGCCAAGGATTGGCCATCCAGCAATGCTGTTGCAAAAGCTTGCAGAGAGTTGCCTGGAGGTTGCAACAGCCGGAGCAGAGATTTGAATTGAGCCTCATCTCTAGTTAAAGTAGGCCACATTCTTTAGGAAAATGCTAGATACTTTTGTACTTCAGCTTAAACACATGTAAATGGTGCTGGACAAGCTCAGTATCTTTTTTTTAAAAAAAGGCTTTTCCAATCTTTCCCAAACCGACTGCCTCCTACAACCACAGAAGAATACCTGAAAAGAGAACAAACCATGCAAAACCATAAGCATTCATCCTGTTTGTTGACTTTTGAAGGGACTGCATAAGATAAAAGGTGAAGGAGAGGATAAGAACTGGCATGAAATGCCACCACCACACCTGCTCAGACAGGCCCTTTTCCTTCTTCCCAACTTATACTTAAACCTCCCCACAAATGTTGGAGGCATCAACATGAGCATGCAAGATATTTATGTTCGGTGAAAATTTCGCTTTGTACAGTATGTTTATCAGAGTCAGTTTGTTGAAATTACTGCAAGAGCAGCAGGATACATTCTGCAATGTGAATATTTTGCTATAATGTTGGATACTTGCGAGGTTATGGAATTTCCTAAGTCTTTCAGGAAAAAGGAGGCAGGTATTTGTGGGTTGTTCTACGGCAGGGGTGGCTGATGTGTTGTCCCCCCAGATGTTGGACTGCTACTACTACTATTAATATTATTATTAACATTTGTTAGTTGCTTTATCTTGCCCAGTGAAACCCAAAGCGACTTACGAACAGACAGTAAACATAGATACATTAAAACCAAGAGGAAAGAGAAGGACATTAAAACATCCCATTCACTTCTAAAAGGTCACAGGGTAAAGACCTGTTTTTGCCTGGCACTTAAAGATATGTAGTGAAGGTGCCAGGAGAGCCTCCCTGGGGAGAGCATTCCACAAATGGGGAGCCCCTGCAGAAAAGGCCCCTTGTCATGTTGCCACTGTCCAGACCTCTAGCAGAGAAGGCACATGAAGAAGGGCCTCAGAGGATGAGTGCAGGGTCCAGGTTGGTTAATATGGGCAGAAGCGGTCTTTGAGGTATTGTTGAACATGTTATCTCCCCTGTTCTAGAGTATCCTTTCTCAGTGTAAAGGACTGAACTAGTTAAACGGGCACTTGCAATTTTATTGCTGCTTTGGGGAATGACTTTCTTTCTCTCTTGACTTAAAAATGTGTATATGTTCTGTTTCTGTCTTTACTACAGGAACTTGTGCAAACTGTGAGCTATGGTGGAAACTATCTTCTCAATGTGGGACCCACAAAAGAAGGGGTGATCGCTCCAGTCTTCCAAGAGAGGCTCCTAGCCCTTGGGAAGTGGCTAGGCATTAATGGGGAGGCCATTTATGAATCAAAGCCATGGAGAATACAAAAGGAGAATTGCACTTGCAGCACATGGTATGGCAAAAACTAATACAAAAGCGGGCTTCTTCTTGAAGATTCAGGGAGGTAGCCTCTAATGCTTCAGCTATCTGTAGTTAACCATTATTTGCATAGCAACAAGAGGAGATGTCACAGTGTCTTCATGGATATTTGGTTGCTGCATCGGCCTTAATGTGATGAGTAAACTGTGTTAGAACCTCTTTAGGAACGAGCACACTTACACAAAATTCCTTTTGTAGTATCTTACATGAATTCAGGTGTGAAAGAAGATCTAGTCTCTATAAGCCTTTATTACCTAGACACTATTTTACTGAGGTAGTAAGAAGGGCAAACCTTTTGCATGTGCTGCAGTAGTTCAAAGGAAACTGAAATGCAAGAGGCCTCACCTTAGAAAAAGACATAAAGTATTGTCAATCACAGGTGACGCAGGCTGTCAAAGTACTTGATTGGACTGCACTTCTCTGCTCTTTCAGCACCCAAAGCCCATGAAGGTTTGCTATTCATCTTAATGTTTTCTTTTCTTGCTGTGTTTTGCTTTATTTTACTTAATGAGAAGGTTTGTGTTAGATTTAACATCTGAAACCACAAATGGCTTTGTTTTGTTTAAATGCTGGTTACACTTTTAAATCTTCTTGGTTGACTTTTTGGTATTTGCTACATTGGGGGTAGTTATTTTATTTCTCTAAAAGATACACATTGTCATTTCACCAGTTATCTCCAAGGCAGCTTTTCGTAGATCACAGAATAGAAGAGTTGGAAGGGATCTTGAGGGTCATCTAGTTCAACCCTCATTCAATGCAGGAATGATTTTTGCTATTAAGAGCTTCCCTGCATACATCAGCTATGACATGGTGGTGTGCTAAATCCTAAGTAGAGGGAGAGATGAGAGAATACCAATTCTGAAAGTCTTTCAGGAGCAGAGAACATTTAAAAGAGAATGGCCCAGCATAGAACTCTAATGGAAAGTTTCCACAGGCCCCTGCCAGACCCACCTCGACCCACCTCCATGTTGGTGACGGCAGCAGTTGAAAAGCAAGGACAGACTGTCATGCAATGTTTGCTTTTAGGGGGTGTGAGTGTAAAGGTGGACTTTGAGGCTTTCATCATTCTTGGCCACGCAGCCACAACATGAGAAGGTGGAAGAAGCACCAGATCCCTGCAAACATCAGCAAGGGAAGGTATTTCTGATACAGATGTTCTGCTCCTGCAAAAGATGGATGCTTTTTCTTTGCTTTGGAACTTTTGTGTTTGTTTCCACAACTTTGCTTTGCTATATATTTTCTCAGGTACACTTCAAAGGGAGAAACAGTCTATGCCATCTTCTTGACCTGGCCAGAAAGCAGTGTGTTGTTTCTTCCATCACCTGTCTCATCTGCAACTACTAAAGTAAGGAAAGAAGGGAAAGCAGGCCTGAAAATTGCATCTACTGGCATCTCAGTAATTTTTAACATTTCTTGAGCCTTTGTTATGACAAAGAATAATTTTAATGGCTCTAGTAAGAACTTGAATACCCCGTATTCAATACGAGTACAAAATTACCTTAGTCTGGCTATTGGTCTGTCTAAACCACGCATGACCAAATAAGCGCCCTCTCAGTTACCTTTGCCAAGATACAGTGAGCTGTTGTGCTGGATTTCGCTTGAAAGGAAATGCACCACGGAATCTCCATATCAGATTCATATGCATATTTGCTCTGGAAAGGCAAAAGTACCTATTCAAGTATCACTTCATATCATCCATGTTCATGTGCTCCATTCATGGGTACCCATTTCTGCTAAATGATGGCAACTTAAACCCTGACTCACCAAGAGGAGGCTAGATTGTCCCTCATCCTGAACGTGGCTGCTGATGGTCTTGGGCAAAGCTCTCTCCTAGCTCTGCTTCTTGAGATCTTTTTAACTGGAAATTCCAGGAGTTGAACCTGCATCTTCATGCTGTTAGGACACTTCCCCAGTTATCTGATTAGCTGGATTTAACCTCTGAGGGGCAGGGAAAACTGCCCAGCATGAAGGCAAGTAGCTCCTTCCATCTCCCCCACCCCATACACTGCTCTTGTTGCTCTTGCCCACTTTAGGGCTGCAGATTTGCTGGTCTTCCAGCTGGCTCCAGGTCACTATGATGCTCACACCAGAAAATGATAGGCGTGCATTGTTTGCATTTCCCTGTCACATGCCTTCCTAGATTCTCTTCTTTTCCTTTTGTGAGGATGCCACAAATTAACACAGAGGCTGCAGCCTCTGCTCCCTATAAGTAATGCAGTTGGGTGAGGTGGGCAGCAGGAGAAGTAGTAACTGGAGGAAGGCAGCCTGTCATTGTTCAATCTAGTTGCTGAGTATTTCCAAGAGATTAATTTATTTGGGATATTTATAATTAGCCAGTCTCAGAAAGAGGTCAGGGTGATATACATCAAACCATATCAACAAAAATACAGCAAATATAACTAAAGCATATTCAAATGAGGGTGGAAATTGTAATAGCTAATTAAAACACATATTGCTGCTCAGGGTAAATCTTCTATTATCAGACTGCATAAATAAATTGAACTGAAATTCATTTGTAGAGGAGATCATTCCAGAGATGAGGTCTTACCACATATAAGTTCCTTCTATACATCCCCTCATCCTGAATCCTGGTGGGGACTGTGAACAGAGCTGCTCCCTCCACTGGCTGATCTTAAGATCAAGCTGTCTGGCATTGGAGGAGATGCTCTGGCAGATATTTGGGCCCAAAGCTGGTTAGGGCTTTTAGGCCATCTCTAACGCCTTGAATCAAACCTGGTAGCACACATGCAGGCAGTGTAGAGCTTTCAGGGTTGGCACATGTTCCCATCTTGCTGCGCCATCTGGCAGCCGCAGGTTTTCCCTCCTAAAATTGCTCTATGACTCTTCAGAAAATTAGATTGCTGCAAATAATCAGAGAAGCTCCTTCCTTCAATAGGCAATTGTAGGTAGATACTTGCCAGAATATTCTGTAATAGATTTAAACAGCAAAATGCCATCTGAAAACAGAATTCACATCTTTAAATGCCATTTTATAAGAATGTTATTTGCTTCCTCTTGCATCCTGTGTATGTGGTCTACCCCATGCTCTGCAATCACTTTTTAATTATTCATTTCTGACAAGAGATCAGTCTATGCAGATGGATACTGTGTCCTCTTGTTGGGAAAGAAGCTGTGGTAGATTTGTGCCTGTTCAGGCTACCCACAATCCCTAGACTCTTCAGGCCTTAAGCCAGTAAGCAAGTGCTTGGCAGATGTCTGTACCTTAAAGTTATTTTTTCTCATTCTTGGTATTTTCTTAATTGCATTAAGCTTGATAAAGGCAGTCCCCTCCTTACAATCTTGGTACAGTTTGTTTTTACAGTGGTACAGTTTTCTCTTAAAGAACACAGTGAAAACCTTATCCCTAATTGAAACTTGCCATTTCCATATTTTTCCTTTCTTGGAAACTCTTACGAAGCAGAGGATATTTCTGAAATCATTGTGCTTTATTCTGAACATTCCTTCCACCCTAATTCTGAATGGTTTGAAGACAGTGAGTTGTTTAGTGCAATGGGGATCCTTCTTGCAGTGGCTGTTTATTTATATTTCTCATGTTTATATCCCACCATTCCCCCAAGAAGCTTAAAGTAGTGTACATTGTGCTCCCCCACTCCATTTTCTCCTCACAGCAACCCTGTGAGGTAGGTTAGACTGAGAGACTGTTACTGGTCCAGGATCACCTAGTGAGCTTCATGGATAAGTGGGGATTTGGACCCTGGTCACCCAGTCTAACACTAACCACTACTCTTCACTGGTTCTCCCCACGTGATTGACACACAGTACCTGCATTGGGCTCATGGCCCAGCTAGGATGCTGCGGCGGGGTGGCCATGTCGCTGAGAAAAGATGTGCAATCATAATATACATTACTAGTCAGGTTATGAGCTGTTTGGTGGTTCCACATGTTCCGCAAGACCAATATGGAGATTGCTAGCTATGTGAACCAGCCTAATTATCTTACAATGTTTTTGTATAAAGTAACAAATTTACAACTTTTGTATCCTTGTTGTAGGTGACTATGTTGGGATTCTCTGAACCTTTGAAATGGCAGGTAGCCCCAGACAAAGGACTGAAGATCATGCTGCCCTCTGCTGTTCCTTCACTTCTCCCTCTGCAGCATGGCTGGACTCTTAAGCTAGTTGGAGTGGCATGATGGTGAAACTGGAAGGAAATTGAGGAACGTCTATTTCTCTCTTATTGACAAACCATTCAAGCTGGTGTGATTAGTGGCATGAATGGGTTTGAAATGGTGGGTGGTTGGGGCTTAAAAGATGGGACTGCAATGCAATGCAGTGTTTACGTGTTAGCAATCCTCAGGTGTTGCATTTCAGTAGGGAGAAACCGAAGAACGGGCACTTTCCCGGCAGGATTTAATTTGCCTGACACAAATGTCCAAAAGCACTCTGCTGTAATGCATTGAGCATCATTTGCACAGAATGAGAACTGTCTCCAGTAACTTCTCGGGAAAATTAGCTTGGCCTGTGGTGAGTTCCACTTAACTCACATGTTATGGGAAACTATACCTAGTGGCTAACTGAACACCAAAGTTATTGTGATCTTGGCCACTTAGCTTGAAATAAACTGTGATCCTTGACTTAGCATTACACCTGAAGCAGAAATTGTAGTTTGTTTCAGTCTCAGCATACCCTGATCTGTAGCCAAGGTTTGTCCTTGGCTTACTGATGATGCTTTGTTAGAGCAAAAGAAACTATGATTCCTGGCTTAGCATTACCTCCAAATCTGGGGTCATGGTTTGTTTTGTTCTAATTCTAAGCCAGGGATAATGGTTTGGGTCCACTTGCAGGAAAGGGACAAAAGCAGCTCTGAAAAGCACATTCCAGCAAACCATTACCTGGTATATTGTGACATGCAAACTTGGGCCATCGATTAGAGGCAAAATGAGCAGAGCTCAGCAATTGATCTCAGTTGAATTAGAGCAGGTCTCCCATTTATGTATCACTTTACACAGGAAGAGTCACAAAGCAGTTTCCAGAGACAACAGCATACAATCGACAATAAAAAAATATCAAAATGAAACAGATATATGAAGTATAAAACAAAATAACTATATTAAGTGTTCATTCACAAAAATCACTCAAAAACATGAATAACTGCCCCATCCAATAAGTATGAACATCAAAAATATATGCCCAAAACATAGACCATTAGTATTATGAGGTACTAATTAGAACTTTGAAAGCTTCTGAAAAGTGTCTTGCTTGGAAGTGGAAAGGAGAGGCCTTGTATCTAAGTTCACAAACCAGCAAAGTCCAATGGGAGGGAACACAGAATTAACTAGAATTACTGGTAACAAGCCATCAATACATCACAGTTGTGGGGCAATAGATAATTAAATGCCAGATTTTGGTGCAGTGATTTGAGGGGAACAAAACAACTTTGTTCTTGGAAGGCAGTGACGATATGACCTTCATGTTTTCAGAATTGTGTAAGTTCATCTCTTGCAAAAAGTGGAACGTGAGCCCATGTAGAACAGGGAAAGGACTCTCTTAGAACGGGTTTCAAGGTCTAGACTTACAAATCAATTAAGATTACAAGTAGGTAGGCGTGTTGGTCTGCCACAGTCAAAATAAAAAAATTCCTTCCAGTAGCACCTTAAAGACCAACTAAGTTAGTTCTTGGTATGAGCTTTCGTGTGCATGCACACTTCTTCAGATACTTCTGAAGAAGTGTGCATGCACACGAAAGCTCATACCAAGAACTAACTTAGTTGGTCTTTAAGGTGCTACTGGAAGGATTTTTTTTATTTTAAATCAATTAAGAATTCACTTGTAAATAAGAAAAGTAGCTGGTCCCTCACTTGCCTTTCTCATGCATTCTATTGATGAAGAGTTAATGCTATCTTGAAACATCCAGTTAATTTATATTGCTGCATATGGCATTAAGTGCCTTTTCCACAGGCATGGCTTGCAAAATTTAGAAAATTTCACCATTGGCTGCTCATCTCACCCCGTTTTTCCTTAGCTAGTCCCTTCTCTTATGTCAAGGGTAGCAAATCTGGTGCCCTCCAGATGTTGGACTTGAACATCCTTGACAACTGGTCATGCTAGCTGTGACTGATGGAAGTTGTAGTCCACCATCAGGAGGATACCATGTTGGCTAACCCTTCCATAGCATATAAACTTACCTTCTAAATGAATAAACATACAAGATGGGAAATACGATTGCAGGACCTTTTACCCCATTTCTTGAGGGATGTTCTTGTGCTCTGGAAGTACAAGCTAATCATGCAGTTGAGGGCAAATGTGGCTCTGAGTGAAGGGTATGAGTAATTGGGTTGAAATGTTGACCCTGCAAGGGATGGATGTGGGATCTGTGGCACTACAGGTGTTAGTCCTGCTCACATCTGCACCAGCCAGTTGAGGATGATGGAACTTGTAGCCAGGCAACATCTGCAGGACTACAGGTACTCTATCTCCGCTGCAAGGGGTATGTAGCAGTCACCTGCATTCTGCCACCCCCACCATAGCCTCTAGACTATGATCAAGCAATGCAGTAGATCCCAGCAAGTTTAAGGAGTGTGTTGCAGTTTCTTAGCAGCTATAACAGGTGATTTCCTCACCACCATCATATGGCCTATCATGACAAAATACGAAAGACAGTATATTTCAAAGGGAAACTCGTACGGTGCAACTCTGTAAATGAATGACTTTAAATCAGATGTTTAAATCTTTTATATATATATAAAACCAAACTGCTAGATTGAACCACATGGTATGAGTGGTCCTCCTGATGTGTTGTTCTGCAATGTATCAATCACAGTGCCTTTTCTGTTTTTCATATCTGATTTCAAATGTTGGTTTTGCAAAAATAATAAAACATTGGAATTGAAGTAAAAGCATTTCATGATCTGAATATAAGGCATTGCAACAAGTGAGGTTTGGAAGCAAAATGGGTAAGAACTTGGGAAGGGGTAGGCAGCTTGTGAGAATGCCCTTTGTGGTGGACACAGGCTCTTGAGAAAGTGAAGGAGACACGAGAGAGGTGCCATTGTTTTACTCCAATACTTTTCAGAGGTATCCATTACCTCTGAAGCAAAGGAAATCCTCTCCCAACCCTTTAGTTATCGTACCTTCAATCATTTCTAAAATGATTTTTAACATGTTCAAGGGGAAAGACCTATGTGTGTTCCAAAGAAAGGTGGTTTCCAATGAACATCCTGGTTCAATCATTAATTGCAGTGCTGTGAAGTAACAGTCAACCTCAAAAGCTGAAGCTCAGTGCCAGTTAGGGGGATCCAAAAAATGCAATTGATGTCATCTGTCTCCTGGCTTGGGGACATTGGCAAATAGCTTTTGGCATTGATCATCCCTTGCAACATACTGAGGAAAATGCCACGATGCTAAAATGCTGAGTATATACTGGGCATACAAACTCTTTTGGCACTGGGTTGCAACCATTGTGAACTTTGGTGGAAGGGAGGAGAATAGTAACACACCTTTCTGCTTCATTCCATAGACCCTTGGGTGAAGGGAATATTTCAAGTAAATAAAATTGGCAGTTTTAGAGCCAAAACAAATAGCTCTTATCTCAGAGCCACAGGCTTCTGTTGCTTTAGTGGTATAAATGCACATAGGGCAGTGCTGCAAGTCACCCGTGCAGGCCAAGCTAAGTCAAACCCCTGTGTGAGCAGGAGACACCAGAGTGCAAAATGGGACCTTTACGAAGAGGAAGCCTGATGGGACAGGTATACTTTTCAAAAATGGGTGCAAATAGTATGTGTAATGAATTGTTTCAGCTATTAGAAAAATTATGGTTATCTCTTGTATCTTCTATGCACACTTGAGAATTTGGGTACACCTGAAGAAGGATGCATAGTACCATACTTTATAGGTTGGGTTGTTGTTTTTTGAAGGCCACTATAAATATGTTAGGCTGATAAGTGTAGCAAGCAAAATGAGGTGTAATTGATTATGTGTCATTACATTGCTTTCTTCAGCCTCTTAGTAAGTTGTGAAGAACACAAAGCAGGGCAGAAAGGTGGCATCAGGTATTTGGAAAGGATTTTCAGGTACGAACAGCAGCAGTTGAGAGTGGTCAAAAGCCATGTAGGGCTGCCGTCCCTATTGTGGATAAGCTCAGATTGTTAGCAGGAAACCTCATAGTAACCATGTGACTAATGCTAAGAGGTGGGGAAGTTATGGGGCAGAGAGATAACAGGCTTGACCAGGAAGATCTTTGAAGGTGAGGGCTTTGCTTCGGATGCTGTGGTTCAAGCATACCTCAAATATGCAAAAATGTGAAACTGATGGGGAATTCTTTTATGGCACAGTATCCTGTCCATGTTGCTTGTGTGTCGTGCTTACCTTTGTCAAAAACAATCCTTGTTATGCTTGTATGAGTCTGGTGTCATTTTATACACAGAGAGAGCCAGATTTAGGTTTGATGAGGCCCTAAGCTACTGAAGGTAATTGGACCCTTTATATGTCCAGTTGTCCTTTGTCAACAACAAATTGTCACTGTTTTTTGTGTTGAATATATGCTATATGGTAATTTATGGACCCAATAGGTATCTAAAGCCCATAACAAAGTTGCACATAACAAATAGGAGCCTACACAACACAAAACACTGTTGCTATAGGTTCTATTTAATTTGTTTTTTATCTTATACTTAGGAAATGTACATCGGTTTTTTTTCCTTTTCATTTTTTGGGGGCTTGTTTAGCTTATAGGTAAATCTGACACAGAGCTCTAACAGTTGTAGCCAGTCAGAAAATACAGGAATCGCCTATCCCCGTCTTGAAAGCCTCTCAGGGGCAACGCCTGCTTGGAGGCGGCAACTACTAATGCCAAGAGCAGGCATGGGCAAACTCCGGCCCCCCAGATGTTTGGGACTACAATTCCCATCATCCCTGACCACTGGTCCTGTTAGCTAGGGATCATGGGAATTGTAGTCCCAAACATCTGGAGGGCCGGAGTTTGCCTATGCCTGGCCAAGAGGAGGTCTGCCACGATGGGCATTTCGCCTAATTCATCAAAGCACTTCTTACGCTGTCCTCTCAAGCTCTGGTTTTGGATGCCGCACTCTCAGCTGCGCGGCGGCGCCAGACAATGCTACTCCGCCAGGGGCGAGGGAGGCACTCTGCACATGGTCAGGCGCAAGCGCAAAGGGCATAAAACAAACCGCCCCCCTCCCGTGGCGGGGTCTCCCATCCTCGGCCACTTTTCCCCCCAAGCGGACAGGCAGAGATTCACCAGGTGAAGCCCTGCCCGCATTGCTGGGAAGGCGAACGCGCCAGCGCCGCCCACTCCGCCGCACGCGCATCGAGGGAAGAGGGTCACGTGGAGGAACAAAGCCCTCCCGCCGTCACGTGACCTGCTTCTAGTCGCGGACTCTCGCTGGAGAAGTGGCGACATGGTGGCGGCCAAGCGGGCGCTCCCGCGGCTGGTGGCTTCGCTGCGGCCGGTGAGCGGGAGAGCAGAGCTGGGGCGGGTCCAGGCTGGGAAGTGGGACGTTGCTGCTTCGGGCGCTGCGGTTGTGGCGGCTCTCCGTGGGGAGCCGTGTCCCTAAGCTGCCCTGGCAGCTGCTATGGGGTGGCCTGCGAACGGCAGGGACTACCTCCAGATGTTTTCTACATCGTCCCCAGACAGGCTGCTTGTAGGGCCTGTGGGGAGGGCACGTTTCAGGTTAGTTGTTGCGCTGCAACCTCCCGAGCTCCACCAGCTGCAGCCTGGTGTGCAAGTTAAACACTTGCAAAGGCTCGCAGATTGAGACTGGCGAGAGCAACAATTGCACTTTTGCCGGAGAATGGTAGAGGTCCGTTTCGTTTGCAAGTTCTCCAGAAAACCAAAGACCAGTCCCAAAGGTTTTTACTAACTTGTGAATCACTGAATAAGAACATGTTTTACGGATGTATGTATGTACAGGAATATAGGTTTTTTTTTAAATGATGCACTTACCCAGGGTTCTCTGGGGAAATACATGAATAAAGTTCTGTGAGGCATGAGAAATAATTTGGAGGTGGGCTTATAGTCCTTTCATGCACAAATCCATTCCACTTTAAGCTTTCTTCATTTCAGGATATTAGGATTCCCACCCCTCTCCGGGATGTAAGGGATGACATTTTGTTGTTGCTGTTCTGAAACAATTGGGAGTCCTTGCTGATCTACTATAAATCTGTCAGAGATCTACCAGTACTGTAGATCATTGTCTACATTCTGCCCACCCTTCCAAAAATGCTAGAAGGGCAGATGTCAAGCTTAGTTGAATCTACTCTATATTTTGGCTTTTGCCCTCCGTGAATTGGTTTTAACCTCTATGAATTTGTCCTGAACCCCATTTAAAGCCGTCCAAATCGGGGACCATCGCTACATCCTTTAGTTTAGCTATGTACTGTACCAAGATGGACTTCATATCTCTTTTCATTAATTATTCATTAGGCATGTTGACCAATAAGAACATTGTGAAAATGTATTGTTCATCCCAGTTGTAAATAAATAAATTTATCATTTTTTCCCCTCTACAGCTCAGCTCCACAGCAGCTGGTACGCTTCCCAAATATGTGAAAATAGTTGAGGTCGGTCCAAGAGATGGCTTGCAAAATGAAAAGGTAAATGACTCCTGATAAGCTATTTGTCTTGTTCCTGAAATCTACAATAATTTGTTCTCATGAACCTGCTCTTTCAACATCTGCGCTATTTTGATTTTGCTGCCAACTAGAACATGGGTCACAGCTCAAAAATTCCATCCTCACCCTTTCATCCTACTTTGTCTGTTTCTGGCAATTCCTGTATATTGATCACTAGAAATGCATCAGTCCAGGCTGGTGGGTCACATTAGACTCACCTCAGAGACTTAGGCCTGGGCAAACTGCAGTCTCTGCTGCTCAATTTCTCATTTGTTCATTTCAATACAGCAGCTTATATAAATTAAATCAGTCTGTGAAATGGGTACAACCTACTGCACAGATGATGCAAAGATGCCATGGACCAGCATAAGGAGCACCTTGAGAGATAACATTTCATAACATGCTCTAATCTAACATTTTGTGATCTTTGTTGCATTTCATCAGATTCATATGAGCATGCACAGTAGTATGTATAATGTTTGCACGCTCTGGGTTGAAAAGCACTCCGCATTACGCAGACCTTGATAGTTTCAGTTTTTAAGGATTTAAGGCGGCATTGTGATCAGGAGATTGGCACCCTAATGAGTGATGCTGACAATAACATTTAGTATTTATGTCCCTCTTTCTTTGCTCAAAATGCTTTTGCATACCTTATCTTAGTTCAAACAGCAAACATGTAAGCTAGGTCAGTGGTGTTGTACCCATATTGCAGATGGGAGATTGAGGCTCAGAGAATAGTTTGCCGAAGGCTACTTCCATAGCAGAGGCAAGATTTGAACTGGGCACTTCCTGGGTCATAGCAAGCTTAGCTCCTTAGCCACTACATTTTACCAGCTCTTGCCTTGAAATGGCACAATTCAGAAATATCGAAGGATTTCTGTACTAGGAGGAGAAGCTGCAAGAGCCCAGCCTGGAGTCAGAATTGTCCTGTCTGCCTCTGGCTTCGGTGGGAGCCTTTGCAGCTTGTAGGATGTGTATGGTTTTGTTTATGCCTGTGAAGCATATCTTGGAAGTTCCACTGGGGGATTTTAGCAGTCTTACCTGCACCCCATGGAGATACTGACTTCATAAAGGCATAATGAAAAATCCTGTTGGAATACCAAGAATACGTCCCCCTCAGGCCAGTGTTCTGTCTAGCCCCACACCCAGATTCCCAAGTGGCCAACACAGTGCCCCTGAGAAGCCCACGGGAGAGTAATGGGCCTCTTTTGCTTCACAGCAACTGGTATTCAGAGGCATAATGCTTCTAAACTGGAAGGTTGCCTATTGGCATCTTGACTAGCAGCCATTGATATACCACTTCTCCTCTCTGAATTTCTCCGATCCTCTTCTAAAGCTATTTAATCATTGCAGGTAGCCAACTAGGTAAAACAGTACAATTTCTGACCTACGGTAACTGTGGAGAGAGAGGGAAAAATATCTCCCAATACACAAAGTCAGAGCCAGGGAGTTTGTTTAAGGCTTGACGTGAATGTTTACCCATTGCAAAGTCTGTCCAGCGTTACCATGTTGCAAAACAGGAAATCTTTGTCCCTCTGGCAGGCTGTGTGGTGCGCAATACTCACAGTGATGCAAAATTGACTAACAATGTCAGCTCCACTGAGTTCAGTGTAGCCGGTTCTTACGTATTTATTGTTTATTATAATAGGAGATTTTTAGTCTTCTCCATTCTCCAAAGCTCAAGGTCAGATGCAGTATAAAAATTAAAGAAATGCAAAAAGGTTGTTGTAATTCACCTATCTGTAAAAAATAATAATAAGATCATTGTATAAGGATCCCAGCCATTTCCACTCCATTGTCTCCAATAAGAGGCATCCTTCTTGCCTTCCAGTTTGTGACCCTCCACCTCAGTGGCCTTCCCCAACCCTTCAAAGCCACTTTTGTTCTACTTCAGGGAAGGCTTTGATTAGACTTTCTGGAAGGGATTGTGGAATTGCTATAAGTGGGAAATGTGTTTCTCTCTTTTTGTAGAACATCGTCCCTACCCATGTGAAAATTGACTTAATCAACATGCTGTCGGAAACGGGTCTTTCGGTCATAGAAGCTACCAGCTTTGTGTCTCCCAAATGGATTCCTCAGGTCAGTATGGGTGAGCCTCAAATTCACGTTGCTGACATGTGAGTCTCATAGTGGGTTGCAGTAAAGAGAGCGGGTCCCTGCTTCTCCCGTAACCTTGCTGGGTGGCTTAGATAAATTACTGTGTCTCAACTTGGTTTCTTTCATAGGCTGCATTTGCATAGAGGTAATTCCAAACTATAGTTTAGCGCAGGTCTGGGAAGCTGGGAGCCACTCTCTGATTCTCAGGACTTCCCCCCCAGGGCTGCTAAGCGTAATGTGGCTATGCAGCAATTTAACACAGCAGCATGCAGAGGCGGTTGTTTCTGTTATAAAAAGTTTCTGATCTTCGTAGATTACTGAGCATTGTTCTTAAAGCCACCTGTTATTGTAAAACATTGTTCAGAAAGCTAGAGTCCCTCTTTAAAAACCAGCTAATAATGGAAGCGGAGATTGCAAGAGGAGTCTGCTTTTCATTGAGGAAAGTCTGTCTTGAATATGCCAACATTTTTAAAATACTTTTCATTTGCCGCCTAACAATCCTATTTCTTTTTCTCATTTTGGTCTGCGGGGGTTTGGAAGCTTTAAGGTGCTCCCCTCTTACAGTGGAAAATTAAAATCCTGTCTTCTCCGTTCTTTATTTTGCAACTTAGATGGCTGATCATACTGAAGTCATGCAAGGGATTCGGAAGGTTCCTGGGATCAGCTACCCTGTTTTGACTCCCAACCTCAAAGGCTTCCAAGCAGCGGTAAGGAAGATGGCAGTGCAGAAGCTCTGAGGCCATGGCTTTAGTAGTGAGAAATACACAACTATGACTATCATTTCATATCCTGTTCCAGGTATGGTGCACCTGGACAGGCAGCTCATTTATTTAAATAGAGGAGGCACATTTCCCCCCCCCCACGAATTGAACTCAGTGAAGGTGCTTTTATATGTAAAAATCTGTAGGCCATGCTGGGAAAAGTCTCTCCAGCATCACAGGAATCTTAATTAGCTCAATGTAGCCTTGAATCGGATCAAATAGACCCATTTTGGTACGATTTTTGTACATTATTTATTTGTTGATTGTATTGATTTAGTTAATTTTTTCCAGAAAGGTGAACTCAGGGTGACTTACAAATAGGAACTTTAAAAACGAATGAAAAGAAGAATAAACACAACCTAAAATGGTTGTGCCAATAATACATATAATAGATCAGATCCACCCCACTAAGACAGAGGTTCCCTACTCTGCACCTTGCAAAGGCTTTCACTGCTGTCCCAGGCTCTAAGTTTTTTATAAAAAACAACAACAACCCAGTCTCTATTCCTCATAGGAAGAAAGTTTTGAGGCAAAATGTTTAGGTACCTTCTAATCAATTTCTGTGAAATGAGAGCGAGTGTGATGTCGCCACCTGGTGCTGCAAAATGCCTTCTGTTATTACACAGTAACATCATTTATACGTGTAGAATCAATATTACGTGATCTCCACAACCAGGAGCAGCTGGACGTAGCTGACTTCCCATGGTTAGCATAAGGTTGTTAGGGAGATACCATACTTTTCTGTCTATAACACGCCCCCGTGTATAAAACTGCCCCTCAAATTTTAGAAAAAGGGAGTAGATGGCTCAGAGTTGTTGAGCTTTTTTTTGCCAAAATTTGCTCACCGACACGCGATGCGAAGTCAGCCTCCCATCTGTCCCATCGCCAGCAGAAGCTGCCAATTGCCCACCCAACTGCTAGGATATCAGCCAATCAACACCGTTCATTGACGCAGCAACCAATAACATGTAGAATAGTGATTGACAGCTGCAGCAGCAACTAATCAATCATCCACCCTATGTACTACCCATGTATAAGACAACCCCCACTTTTTAGCATAATTTTTAAAGAAATAAACACAGTCTTATACACAGAAAAGTACAGTAATTGATTTTGAGTTATGCCACGCCGCCCCTAGCCATTTTGTGACTGGCCCCCCACAGCGCTTCTCAACATTCAAAAAGTGCCCCCGATCCAAAAAGGTTGGCGACCCCTGCGTTAAAAGATAAGCAGAAAATCAAGATTGCTTGCAGTCACTACCTGAATTCGAAAATTAAATTGTTGTCACTCACCAGCACCTGAGTTCACTTATCAGAGGGAGTGATATATAGGGCATATTCCCTGTATTGGCAGGTGGCAGCAGGAGCTAAGGAGGTGTCAATCTTCGGGGCAGCATCAGAACTTTTCACAAAGAAGAACATCAACTGTTCCATTGAGGAGAGTCTGGACAGATTCAGTGACGTCCTGAGTGCGGCTAGAGAAACTGGCATCCCGGTCCGAGGGTAAGCTTTAGGGCCCTGTGCTAACTGAGGTGTTGAGCGTTCCTCTCTACCTGCTAATCTACCGTGATTTATTTATTATTGCTATATTTACATTTACAAATGGACTGGTGAAGTTCGGGAGAGGGGAGGGGATTCAGAACCAAAATACTGGACCATCTCTGAGATGGCCTGAAGGAGCTTTCCATAACGCGGTCCTGATGAGCCATAATTGGGGGGGGGTGGCCATTGGTCACTGTCTTTCATGTATGTGAGGAATTGGCTGCCACTCCCCACATTTTATGTGATGGAGTGTATATAACAGACTGTGGTGAGGTTTTCATACCACAGGCTTGGCTGTAAATCCCTTGGAGCTACTCTTATTCTGCAAATGATTTATAGGTCACGTGTGAGGCCGGTGGTCTGAGGCTGCCGTTCTGGTTGTGTAAAAGGCATTTGAAACTCCTGCATGTATTGGGTATAATAATGCCTGTTCTTTCCCCTATGCATGCAGGTATGTCTCCTGTGTCCTTGGCTGCCCATATGAAGGCAAGATTTCTCCTGCTAAAGTAGCAGAAGTGAGTATATGTTGCAGTTGGATGTTGTGGCATCCCTTCTATCTTTGATATTCTTGGTAACCTCAGTCAGTAGAGGGTCATGCATCAGTACTGCGTGTTGCAGCTGCCATCATTTCAGTTCTCATTGCACAGGTGGAAAAAGCAAAAGGTGCCTTTTCCAAGATGGAATTGCACTTTGCAAAGAGCATAGGGCTGCCATCCCAAACGGCAGCCCTGTATTAAGTTGGTATGTGTATATATGTGATATAGGCACACACACACACCCCATTCACCTTGCACTGTGTTCTGACAGCAGTGCAGGGCTGGGAAGAGCCCAGTACTGGGCCAGGTGAAAGAATGCTGCAGCTGCATGTATTTTATCCTCACCACCAGCAGCCAACAATGCGAAGAGCAGGAAAACGCACACTGTAACATTGGGACATGGGGTGAACAGAAGTATATGTTATGCAAAGGGAGGATGGAACTCAGCCAGGGGCTCCCGCTTTTTGTTTTGTCCCTGTTCTCTTTACATTGTGTAGCTCAAACTTTAAATGGTAGGTCTGCATGGGAAGGGCAGTAGTAGAGCACCTGCTTTGCTGAGCAGAAGGTCACAGGTTCAGTCCCTACCCTCTCCAAGTAGGTCTGGGGACAGCCCTGTCTGAGATCCTGTAGAGCCACTGCCACTCACTCTAAACCAGGGTTTCCCAAACGTGGGTCTCCAGCTGTTTTTGGACTACAACTCCCATCATCCCTACCTAGTAGGACCCTTGGTCAGGGATGATGGGAGTTGTAGTCCAAAAACAGCTGGAGACCTCTAAACCAGCATTTCCCAACCTTGGGCCTCCAGCTGTTTTTGGACTACAACTCCCATAATCCTCAGCTAGCAAGACCAGTGGTCAGGGATGATGGGAATTGTAGTTCAAAAAGAGCTGGAGGCCCAAGGTTGGGAAACACTGCTCTAAACAGCACTGAGCTAGATGGGCCGGTGGTCTGAGTTGGTGTCAGGCAGCTTCGTGTGTTGGAAATTTTGCAAATGTTCTGTTCTCTGCTACAGGTTTCAAAGAAAATGTATGCCATGGGGTGCTACGAGATTTCCCTTGGTGATACCATTGGCATTGGGACCCCTGGCAACATGAAGGACATGCTCTCTGCTGTCATGAAGGAGGTGCCTCTTGGAGCACTGGCTGTTCACTGCCATGACACTTACGGGCAGGCACTCGCCAACACGTTGGTAGCGCTTCAGGTGACTTCCTCGCTGTTTTCATAGCTCAAGACATAATTCACTAAAATGGGTGGAGCAAATCAACCGATCCAATCCACATGCTAGCCATGAACAAGCCCTGGTCGTTGGCCAATCTTGCCTGGGATAGAGATTATCTATTTATTTTGGCAGTTTATGTATCGCTTAATTAGAATTGCCTGTAAGCCATGTACAAGAAACTCAGTACGGTGCAGATAAAAATCAATTGAAACAACCGAAAGATTAGAATTCTGTTAAAATGCCTGCTGGAATACAAAACAGTCTCCAGTAAAAAAATTCCTTCCAGTAGCACCTTAAAGACCAACTAAGTTAGTTCTTGGTATGAGCTTTCGTGTGCATGCACACTTCTTCAGATACACAGAGTGTGCATGCACACGAAAGCTCATACCAAGAACTAACTTAGTTGGTCTTTAAGGTGCTACTGGAAGGAATTTTTTTATTTTGACTATGGCAGACCAACACGGCTACCTATCTGTAACAGTCTCCAGTAGTAAGTAGTAACAAAGAGGGGACCTGCCTGACCTCAGCTGGAAGGAAGTTCTATAAAATCGGGTCCTCTGAATGCACAGCTCCTGGCACATATAAGCCGTGCATCTTAGCCATGGGGGACCACTAACAGTGACTCTCCAAAGAGCTCAGTGACCTGGAATGGTTAAAAGGGTCCCTGGGGCATGTTTTGGCCCCACAAAAGGCATTCAGACTACATATAAAACAGGAGCCACGCAGAAGGAATGCTCTTAGGAGCCTTTCCAGCATACATCCACCTTCCCCAAATCATACAAGAATTTCTGATACCCTGGAAGAAAGGGAGGCGACCTATTTTATTTTATTTATTTTTTGCAAAAGAAAAAGGAGGCAGAACCCCTTACCTGGATTTTCAGTCTAATTCAGCGATGGGAAACCTGTGGCTTTCCCAGTTGTTGGCTCACAGCTCCCCTCATCCCTGGCCATTGGCCATGCTGGTTGGGACTGAGGAGAGCTAGGAACCACCCACAACAAAAGGGCCACCGCTTCCACCTCCTTGGTCTAGTTTATCAGCACATAAGTTGCTATTTCACTGGACTGACCAGGCAGGACTTTTCCTTAGGACGTCTCTGCTTCTGTTCGCAGATGGGCGTGAATGTGGTCGATTCCTCAGTCGCTGGCCTTGGCGGTTGCCCCTATGCCCAAGGAGCATCTGGGAATGTGGCCACAGAAGACATGGTGTACATGCTCAACGGTCTTGGCATCCACACTGTAAGTACTTGGTCATAGGAGGGGGACACACTTGTCTTGGCTTTGGGAGTTAATACCAGGCTTTGTTTGATAGAGATGGGTGTCTGTGGCCCTCGTTGGCTGATCAGCTGCTATTGTACTTGATGTCTCTCCTAACTAGAGCATCCAGCCGAGCTTTATCTGCCACTGTGTAAAGTTGTAATATGTGCTGGTGGAAACAGGTTGTCTGAAGTTTTCCACTGCATGAGGAGTTACCTACCTCAAAATTATATTCTTCTGAGTAAGGGCTGTGTCTTTGGTCACATTCATACCATCCATTTAAAGCATTCCTATGCCACTTTTAAGTCTGCCCACCCCCCAGATCCTGGGAACTGAATTTTGTTAGGGGTGTGCATAGTTGTCAGGAGACCCTTACAGATACAATTCTCAGAGTGTTTTAACAACCAACTCGTCTTCCCGGGGAACTCTAGGAATTGTAGCTTTGTGAGGGAAATAGGGGTCTCTGGCACTGTGGGTTAAACCACAGAGCCTAGGACTTGCCGATTGGAAGGTCGGCGGTTCGAATCCCCACAATGGGGTAAGCTCCCGTTTCTCGGTCCCTGCTCCTGCCAACCTAGCAGTTCAAAAGCATGTCAAAGTGCAAGTAGATAAATAGGTACCACTCTGGCGGGAAGGTAAACGGTGTTTCCGTGCGCTGCTCTGGTTCGCCAGAAGCGGCTTCGTCATGCTGGCCACATGACCCGGAAGCTGTATGCCAGCTCCCTTGGCCAATAAAGCGAGATGAGCGCCACAACCCCAGAGTCGGTTACGACTGGACCTAATGGTCAGGGGTCCCTTTACCTTTTTTAATGAGCTCTGTTAACAAACTACATTTCCCTGGATACTTTGACGGAAGCCATGGTTGTTAACATGGTATAGGAGTACTTTAAATTCATGGTGTGGTTGTGACCTCTGAGGAAAAGCACATGTTTTTGGGTGTAGATGGTCTTAGGTTCAATTCTCTGCATCTCCCCTTTTTTTAAAAAAGGAAAGAAAGTGGGACCTCTGTTTACTGGGCTGGAAAGACCAGTGTCTGAATCTTTGGACAGCAGCTGACAGTCTAAAGAGCAGGCAGTACTAGACCAGATGGACAAATGATCTGACGTCATTTAATGCAGATTTGTATGTATAAGTAAGCAGCTGTGTCTCTTTTCTTCTTCCCTATGAAGGGTGTGGACCTCACGAAACTTCTGGACGCAGGAACCTTTATTTGCAAGGCGTTGAACAGGAGGACCAATTCGAAAGTGGCACAGGCCTCCTGCAAACTGTGAAGCAGAGCAGCGCCTTTACGGGACTTGTTGGAAGCAAAACTACAAGCGACACTCTGGAATCTGCCATGTTTGCACTTGGTCTCCTCTCCTAACTTTATTTAAGCACTCTCCGGACTCGACGGCAGGAAGATGAGTCAGCCAAATTTTACCCTGAAAAGAGACATTAAAAAAAAGTAGTCTAAAGCACTGTATTTGCACTTGGTTGGATATCTTGGGCTTTGCAAAGAACCTGAGTCCTTCCCACTGGTCACAGCTTGCCTCCAAGGAACAGATTTGTTGCAGGGGGTCATAAAAAGAGCGCAGCTGGGTTGGGCCAAAGGCCTATCAATAGTCCAGCATTCTGTTCTCACAGTGGCTAACCAGAGTCCTATGGGAAGCTCACAAGCAGGCCCAGAGTGCAGTGGGGGGTCACCTGAGGGTCACTCCAAATGAGATTCAGAGGTATACTGCTTCTGACAGGGGAGGGAGAACCTAGCCATAGTGGTTCATAGCCTTATCTACCATGAATTTGCCTTTTAAAGCCATCCCAAGTTGGGGGTCGTCACTACATATTTTGGGAGCAAATGCCCTAGTTTAAAAAACTGCAGCTTGTGAAGAAGAACTTCCTTTTTCCTGTCTTGAATCTTCCAGCATCAATTGGAGCTTTTAAAAACACTCATCTTCATGGGAGCATCCTGAGTTCCTGTATACCTCTATCCCTATTTGTATTTTTGGACCCTGCATTTGCTTGGGCCATAATTTATCTTTTCCTCTTCTCTCATTTGGAGTCTCCTATGTGGCGTTGTGGTTGCGTCAACAGTGCGCTGTGGAGTACCTCCCCCCCCCCCAACCAGGATGCCTTTCTGAATCAACTCGGGATATAAGTGGGCAACCCAAAACAGGCAATAATTTTTTGTCTTCTGTTCACCACACCTATCCCAAGGTTGCCCAGCTTGCAAAAAACAATTAACCAATTAAATAAATAATAAATAATTTTTTATTTATACCCCGCCCATATGCTACTTTCTATATCTAAAAGCAAGTAGCCTCTCTGAAGCCTTTGCTGAAATCTTCTTGGGTCTCAGAGGGTGGGATCCTGGTCTGACCCCCAACTCCTGTCCCCCTGAAGACTCCCTCTTGTAGGACAAGCCCATCACAAGCTCCTCCTGCTGCCAGCGTCCATGGCAGCTCAGCCTCCCCACATGATCTTCCTTAGGAAATGTGGGGCATGCTCAGTTTCCTACCCACTCTTGGAGAACAGTGTGCAGGCCTTCATTCCTTCTTGTGCCAGTATGGGATGATGGCTTCCAATCCTAGGGGAAGAGGTGTAGCAGGGATTGTGTGCCACTGAGTGATGGTGTGCCTACCCCTAGATTTGGGCCGCTGCAGCTGATTGATCCTTGTGCTGTTCCAGCCCCTGACCCAACTAGTTCTGCTTGCCAGCTAAGGGGAGTGGGCTCCTTTCACGCTTGTCCCTCTACTCCATTTTCCTCCCCTACCCCTTTTTGTTCTCCTGGAGTTGGTGTCAGAATGGCAATAGCAACCTTCCTTCCCTGGTACAAATCTGCACTTCTAGCCAAAAATAAATGATACCCTGGATGACACAGTTGTTAATAGCTTGGTGCTGATCATGCCAAGGTTACAGGTGTGATCCCCATATGGGACAGCTGCATATTCCTGCATTTCAGGGGGTTGGACTAGATGACCTTGGGGTACCAACTCTACAATTCTATGATTTTGTGTCAGGCATAGGCAACCTTCGGCTCTCCAGATGTCTTGGACTACAATTCCCATCATCCCTGACCACTGATCCTGTTATCTAGGGATCATGGGAGTTGTAGGCCAAAACATCTGAAGGGCCGAAGTTTGCCAATGCCTGTTCTATGTCATCCTAATGTCCATATGGCACTCACCCTTTTGCTTCCCAGTTCCTTCACTGCTTATAGTTCACTTTCCCTTTGTTAGGCTCTTAAGTCTTTCTGAAGATGAGGAACAGTAAAGACTTGATAGCTTTCTAGTAATTCTAACAGACCTGTGCTAGAGGAATTGGTGCCAAATGATTGTTAGCTTCTTGTTGTTGCTGGGGAAAACCTTCAGAACTGGTTAGAGCAGAGGTAGCAAACCTGTGGCCCTTCAATTCTGGGACTCCCCTGACAGCCCATGCCTTAGAGCAGGCATGGCCAAACTTGGCCCTCCAGCTGTTTTGGGACTACAACTCCCATCACCCCTAGCTAACAGCACCAGTGGTCAGGGATGATGGGAACTGTAGTCCCAAAACAGCTGGAGGGCCAGGTCTGGCCATGCCTGCCTTAGAGGTACATGTGTTCAATATGCCAGGCACATGTGTTGATACCCGTGCTGGCTAGGGCTGATGGGAGTTAGTCCAGCACATCTGGAGGGCACTCAGTTGGCCCCAGGGGGGAGGGCTGAAATAGAATATATGGAAAGGGGTTGTTCTGGTTTTCTATATAGAAGGTAAAGGGAAGGGAATTATTAGGTAAATAAGCAAGTTGTGCTTGGTCCTGGACAGGGTTGGCTTGGCCACTGTGACCCCTGTATTGGTAACCTCAAGACTGGACTATTATGTGGACACACACTATCTGGAGCTGTTCTGGAAGCTGTAGCTGGTATGAAATGCAGCTGCTAGGCTGCAGGCTGGGGCAACATTCACATGTTACACTAATCCAAGGAGTTGCACTGAGTGCAAACAGGCTGCTGGGCCAGGCTTTTAAGGATTTTGGTAATGACTTCTACTGCCCTAAGCAACTTGGTACCAGGATACCTGAGGCTCTTCCTCTTGGGCTGCAGCCTATGGAGCTACAGTTTGCAGCCACTGGAGGGAGAGTCTTTTCAGTGGTGGCACCCATACTATTAAACCACCTGCCTTCTGAGAGTGGAAAATATGCCTAAACCTCATTATTTTGCACATCTTAAAACCACGTCGTGCCCCCAGGATTCTGGTGCCGTTTGGTCTCAGAATAAAGCTACCCTAGATTTTCAGTTGTGTTTCCCTCCCACATTTTAATGTTTTGATATGTATTTTAATATTGTTGTACACCACTGTGAGACTTGATGTGGGAGGTGGTATAGAAATGTTTTAAATAAAGTATTAGTTATAAAATCTGTTGTTCTTTTTTGGAATTGCTGTGGATGGGCAAGGGGAGTGGAATGGAGGGCGTATCAGGACCTTAATGAGGAGCACAAGCTTAACATGAGCCAACAGTGTGATGCAGCAGCAAAAAAACCTAATGTAATTCAAGGCTGCATCAACAGAAGTTGTCCAGATCAAGGAACGTAATAGTGCCACTCTATTCTGCCTTGGTCAGACCCCACCTGGAATACTGTGTCCAGTTCTAGGTGCCACAATTTAAGGAGGATATTGACAAGCTGGAACATGCAGAGATTATCAAGAGTCTGGAAACCAAGCCTTATGAGGAACAGTTTTAAAAAATGTTTTCAAGGTTGGCTCCCCTGCGCCTTTAACGACAACCTGAAAAGCACAAATGTAACAGGACAGCAAATGCTTGCAGGGCAGCAGCTGAAGAAGGTGCAAAAAGGGTTTTCGTGTGTGTGCGTGTGTTTCTTTGTGGCTGATTAGCTGCTCTCCCTGTGCAAAGGTCAGAGGGGGCAGGGTTTCTGTTGAGGCAGGTGATTAGCTGTGGGAGGAGCTTATCAGAGCTTGCAGGGCAGCGGCGCGCGCAGTTTGATCCATCTTTTAGATTTAGGGGAGCTAGTCTCAAACGTTTGTTGGGGGAGACCTAGGTTTTTTTGTGGGGGGAGTTATTTGTCTTGTCTTCACGCTTTTTATGATGGAGGACCGCTGTAGCCACCCCCAACGACACGTTCTCAAGATGGAGGGGGAGGGAACAGCTGCAGTCGCCTGCGGATCCTGCGCAATGTTTGCCATCTTGCCAAAGGTTGCAGGCAGCTTTACCTGCAGCAATTGCATGTTGATTGCCCTCTTAAAAGACAAAAGTCCAGCAACTGGAGGAACGTGTAGCTACATTCCAAAGAATTAGAGAGCTGGAGCTCTTCTTGGAAGCAACAGAGCACACCGTCTCCACCAAGGAGGAGACGGGACTCCCCTGAGAAGGAGGCTAGTTCACCAACACAGGAGCCAGATATATGGAGAAACGTGACTCAAATAAGTAGGAGGCCCAGAGTTCGCTCTGATTGTTTAGAAATACACAATCGCTTTGAGGTCCTCTCCCCTAGCATGGAAGACGAAGAGCAGACTCCATTTGAGGATCTCTCCCTCATTACAGTTGATCAGGTATATGAAGACGAGCAGCAAAGTCAGTCCTCAGGGAATGTGCAGGCGACCTTGGAACGGACAGCTCACGGAAGAACCCCGACCAAACCTAAGAGGAGGCGTGTAGTGGTGATAGGGGATTCCCTACTGAGGGGAACAGAAGCAGTGATCTGTGGGCCTGACAAGATGTCTCGGGAAGTGTGCTGTCTTCCCGGGGCTAAGATCCAAGATGTAACTGAACGACTGCAAGGAATCATAAAACCCACTGACAAATACCCCTAACTCTTGGTTCATGTGGGAACCAATGACACTGCAAGCAATAGCCTCCAGAAGATCAAAAGAGACTACGAGGCTCTGGGCAGGAAATTGAAGCAACTAAATGCACAAATTGTCATCTCATCTGTCCTCCCAGTTGAACGATGTGGCCCAGGGAGAGAGGGAAAAATAGTGGAAGTAAACAGCTGGCTTCGCAAATGGTGTAAACAGGAACGGTTTGGATTCTTAGATCACAGACTGCAGTTTCTTGAAGATGGACTTCTGGCAAGCGATGGGCTGCACCTCACAATGGTTGGGAGAAATGTTTTTGCCAAAAATCTCAGAAACCTCATCAGGAGGGCTTTAAACTGACTAATGTGGGGGAGGGAGACAGTGCTCCTGAAGGTAGGAGTCTATCAATTGATGAAGATGATCATCCAAATGTCATAGACCAAATGGAGCAAACAGCACGCAGACCTAGTGGTGGGAGGAAAAAATCCTTAAATAAGAGACACGGGGGAATGATTAATGGACTTCAATGTCTGTACACTAATGCGCGGAGGCATGGGAAATAAACAAGATGAACTTGAGCTCTTGGTACAGCAAACTAAATATGACATAATAGGCATCACTGAAACCTGGTGGGATAAGTCCCACGATTGGAATGTAATAATGGAGGGATACAATCTATTTCAGAGAAACAGACCAGACAAGAAAGGAGGAGGAGTGGCGTTATATGTCAGGGATGTGTATACCTGTGAAGAGATCCAAGATTTAGAACCTCAAAGCCAAAGTGAGAGCATTTGGGTCAAAATTAAGGAAGAGAAGAATAACAGAGACCTCATTGTGGGAGTTTACTATAGATCCCCAAGCCAAACGGAGGACATAGATGATGCCTTCCTGGAACAGATGGCCAAGCATGCAAAAGGAAGGGAGATAGTAGTAATGGGGGACTTCAATTACCCGGATATTTGTTGGATGTCAAACTCAGCCAAGAGCATAAGGTCAAACAGATTCCTCACTGGCCTTGCAGACAACTTCATTGTCCAGAAAGTGGGAGAAGCAACAAGAGGAACAGCCATTTTAGATCTGGTCCTAACCAATGTTGATGACCTGGTTAGTGGGGTAGAAGTGGAAGGATCATTAGGCGCGAGTGATCATGCTCTTCTGAAGTTTACTATACAGCGGAAAGGAGCAGCCAAGCATACTAGGACTCAATTTCTTGACTTTAAGAAAGCCGACTTCATAAAACTTAGGGAAGTGCTGGGTGAGATCCCATGGACAGTAATACTAAAATGAAAGGGAGTTCATGATGGCTGGGAGTTTGTTAAGAGGGAGATAGTAAAAGCACAACGTCAGGCAATACCAATGAGACGGAAACATGGAAGGTGCCTAAAGAAGCCAGGGTGGCTATCTAAAGAACTTTTAACTGAGTTAAGATTAAAAAAGGATGTGTACAAAAAATGGAAAAGGGGGGAAACCACCAAAGAGGAATTCAAACAAATAGCCAGCACGTGTAGACACAAAGTCAGAAAAGCTAAAGCACAGAATGAACTCAGGCTTGCTAGAGAGGTTAAAAGCAACAAAAAAGGTTTTGATGGGTATGTTCATAGCAAAAGGAAGAACAAAAAACCAGTGGGGTCACTCAGAGGAGAAGATGGTGAAATGCAAACAGGGGACACAGAAAGGGCTGAACTCCTCAATGCCTTCTTTGCCTCAGTCTTCTCCGATAAAGAAAACAATGCCCGACCTGAAGAATTTGGAGCAAATGATTCAGCAGAGGAAACACAGCCCAGAATAACTAAGGAGATAGTACAAAAATACTTGGCTAGTTTAGATGTATTCTGTGATGTAGTTTAGATGTAGTCTGTGAGCACCTAGAAAGGAATGCTGTGATCACCAATAGTCAGCATGGATTTCTGAAAAATAAGTCATGTCAGACTAACCTGATCTCGTATTTTGACAGAATTACAAGCCTGGTAGATGAAGGGAACGCAGTGGATGTAGCCTACCTTGATTTCAGCAAGGCATTTGACAAGGTGCCCCATGATATTCTTGTAAAGAAGCTGGTATAATGCAGTCTTGACTATGCTACCACTCAGTGGATTTGTAACTGGCTGACTGACCGAACGAACCCAAAGGGTGCTCATCAATGGTTCCTCTTCATCCTGGAGAAGAGTGACTAGTGGGGTGCCACAGGGTTCTGTCTTGGGCCTGGTCTTATTCAACATCTTTATCAACAACTTGGATGTTGGACTCAAGGGCATCCTGATCAAATTTGCAGATGACACCAAATTGCGAGGGGTGGCT
Organism: Podarcis bocagei; assembly: GCF_964188305.1. Classification (NCBI taxonomy): domain Eukaryota; kingdom Metazoa; phylum Chordata; class Lepidosauria; order Squamata; family Lacertidae; genus Podarcis; species Podarcis bocagei. Next base: position 29,804,344 of record NC_138132.1, read on the forward strand.
AACACCCCAGAGGACAGGATCACACTTCAAAACGACCTTGACAGATTAGAGAACTGGGCAAAAACAAGCAAGATGAATTTTAACAGGGAGAAATGTAAAGTATTGCACTTGTGCAAAAAAAATGAGGGGCACAAATACAAGATGGGTGACACCTGGCTTGAGAGCAGTACATGTGAAAAGGATCTAGGAGTCTTGGTTGACCACAAACTTGACATGAGCCAACAGTGTGACGCGGCAGCTAAAAATGCCAATGCAATTCTGGGCTGCATCAATAGGAGTATAGCATCTAGATCAAGGGAAGTAATAGTGCCACTGTATTCTGCTCTGGTCAGACCTCACCTGGAGTACTGTGTCCAGTTCTGGGCACCACAGTTCAAGAAGGACACTGACAAACTGGAACGTGTCCAGAGGAGGGGAACCAAAATGGTCAAAGGCCTGGAAACGATGCCTTATGAGGAACGGCTAAGGGAGCTGGGCATGTTTAGCCTGGAGAAGAGGAGGTTAAGGGGTGATATGATAGCCATGTTCAAATATATAAAAGGATGTCACATAGAAGAGGGAGAAAGGTTGTTTTCTGCTGCTCCAGAGAAGCGGACACGGAGCAATGGATCCAAACTACAAGAAAGAAGATTCCACCTAAACATTAGGAAGAACTTCCTGACAGTAAGAGCTGTTCGACAGTGGAATTTGATGCCAAGGAGTGTGGTGGAGTCTCCTCCTTTGGAGGTCTTTAAGCAGAGGCTTGACAACCATATGTCAGGAGTGCTCTGATGGTGTTTCCTGCTTGGCAGGGGGTTGGACTCGATGGCCCTTGTGGTCTCTTCCAACACTATGATTCTATGATTCTATTCTATGATTCTAACACAGCTTTCCCCATCTCTGTGTATATCCTTATGTCTGGAAAAGCTACATCTGCTAGGTTTTTTTGCAGGAGGAGGGCAGTAAAAATGTTGGCGGCTCAATTCCTACATTGCTGCTTTTCCATGGAACAAGAGAATTAAGCTCCGTGCTCGTTTAATCAACTTTCTGGTCCCCATCGCAGGTATGTTGAAACACAGTCACACTCTCTGGGTGTTACGATATAGAAGCAATGCAGCTGCGAGCTGGTAGCTTGAAAACAAAACATGATGGAATGTTGGGACTGTTCCGTGGGAAACAGAGGGACAGTCAATTCACAGGGCAATGCACCGGAATTAGCTCAGAGTGTAATATGAGTTCTTCCTCTTGCTCTTGTACAGGAAGTACAGGAGGTGTTTGTCCCTCGACTGCTGGAGCTTGAAGAGAGCAGTCATGTTTTCTGTAATGCTGCAAAGACAGGAATAAAAGCATGTAAATACGTTTCTGTCTATCTCCTTTTCCCTGCGGGGGGGGGGGGAGCAGGAGAGAGGGAGTGTGCTCTTCCCACGCTGGGAAGGGTTGCTTATTGTGACCTAGCCTGGAACTTGCTGGGAATGCAGCCAGGGAGGTCAACAGGAGATGAAGCCGGGTGCCTGGGAGTGTTGCCAGTTACTCCCGATATAGGCTTGATTTCTGACACAGAGTCAGTTACATGGGTGGGAGCCAACCTCACACAGTTCCTGGTCAGAGATAAAAGGGGGAGTGGCATGATGGACTGGAACTCACCTGGGCAGGCCAGATACCTGCAAGTGGAAATAAAGCCTTAGGAGGAACAGCTGAGGGAGTTGGGTAAGTTTAGCCTGGAGAAGAGAAGGCCGAGAAGTGATATGATAGCCATCTTCAAATATCTAAAGGGCTGTCACATGGAAGATGGAGCTGTGCTGGTTTTCTGCTGCTCCAGGGGGTAGGAGCTGAACCAACGGATTCAAATTACAAGTAAGAAGATTCCAAGTAAACATCAGGAAGAACTTTCTGACAGAGCTGTTTGACAGTGGAACAGACTCCCTCGGAAGTGACGGACTCTCCTTCACTGAAGGCATTTTAAACATTGATTGAATGGCTATCGCTGCTGCTGCACGCAATGGCCACGCTGTAGCGCTCCTCCGTGCAAGGAGGAACATTGGCACAATCTGTGGGAGATTAGCAGCCAAACCCAACAAGTGCATGTTCTGGCTAGTTAGCATGAGAAGGGGCTACGTCCACAGAGTTGTATTGCCAATAGCCAGATACTCAGCCCATAGAAATGCAATTCATAGAGAGGGCTCTGTGTGATGTCATTTCCCCTCCTCTCCTGGGGAGGAAGCAGCATATAGTACTTCCTGTTCTTCTCTCTCCTCCTTTGACCAGTGTTGGACGCAGGCATGCCTCTGCTTGCCCCATCTTTAGGCACAGGCCTGAAGCTGGTTATATTGTAAATATAAGTATTTTGCCTGCATAGTTGTTACTGCTATGTTTCTTTGAACCAATCCATGATTATAAAGTAAGTAAATATATTCTTAAACTTACTTCCTAAATTACTCCCTGATTCTTAATTAAACAGGGTAAGAAGGGGAAAGCCAGCTTACTTCAGAGTTGGACTTGCTCCAAATAAGGTTTTATAGCTCAATTCCCTATGCTTTTAGTTTTGATGCCAAGTATGGGATTTGGAAACTCTGTTCAACCCACATGCATGGGTGTCTGGAGGGATACATTGTAATCAATATATCCTCTCCAGCCCATTGAAACCCATTCCACAAAAGTCCACCCCCTGCAGAGAGGGGTGCCCGCTGTGCTTGGCTGAGGCATGGGGTGGGCTTGTTGTTGTTGTTTAGTCGTTTAGTTGTGTCCGACTCTTCGTGACCCCATGGACCAGAGCACGCCAGGCACTCCTGTCTTCCACTGCCTCCCACAGTTTGGTCAAACTTATGCTGGTAGCTTCGATAACACTATCCAACCATCTCGTCCTCTGTCGTCCCCTTCTCCTTGTGCCCTCCATCTTTCCCAACATCAGGGTCTTTTCCAGGGAGTCTTCTCTTCTCATGAGGTAGCCAAAGTATTGGAGCCTCAGCTTCATGATCTGTCCTTCCACTGAGCACTCAGGGCTGATTTCCTTCAGAATGGATACGTTTGATCTCCTTGCAGTCCATGGGACTCTCAAGAGTCTCCTCCAACACCATAACTCAAAAGCATCAATTCTTCGGCAATCAGCCTTCTTTATGGTCCAGCTCTCACTTCCATACATCACTAGTGGGAAAACTATAACTTTAACTATACGGACCTTTGTTGGCAAGGTGATGTCTCTGCTTTTTAAGATGCTGTCTAGGTTTGTCATTGCTTTTCTCCCAAGAAGCAGGCGTCTTTTAATTTCGTGGCTGCTGTCACCAACTGCAGTGATCATGGAGCCCAAGAAAGTGAAATTTCTCACTGCCTCCATTTCTTCCCCTTCTATTTGCCAGGAGGTGATGGGACCAGTGGCCATGATCTTCGTTTTGTTGATGTTGAGCTTCATCCAGCCCAGCCTTTCACATGATGAATTCTGCATATGAGTTAAATAAGCAGGGAGACAATATACAGCCCTGTCGTACACCTTTCCCAATTTTGTACCAATCAGTTGTTTCATATCCAGTTCTAACTGTAGCTTCTTGTTCCACATAGAGATTTCTCAGGAGACAGATGAGGTGATCAGGCACTCCCATTTCTTCAAGAACTTGCCATAGTTTCCTGTGGTCGACACAGTCAAAGGCTTTTGCATAGTCAATGAAGCAGAAGTAGATGTCTTTCTGGAACTCTCTAGCTTTCTCCATAATCCAGCGCATGTTTGCAATTTGGTCTCTGGTTCCTCTGCCTCTTCTAAATCCAGCTTGCACTTCTGGGAGTTCTCAGTCCACATACTGCTTGAGCCTTCCTTGCAGAATTTTAAGCATAACCTTGCTAGTGTGTGAAATGAGTGCAATTGTGTGGTAGTTGGAGCATTCTTTGGCACTGCCCTTCTTTGGGATTGAGATGTAGACTGATCTTCTCCAATCCTCTGGCCACTGCTGAGTTTTCCAAACTTGCTGGCATATTGAGTGTAGCATCTTAACAGCATCATCTTTTAAAATTTTGAATAGTTCAGCTGGAATACCATCACTTCCACTGGCCTTGTTATTAGCAGTGCTTTCTAAGGCCCATTTGATTTCACTCTCCAAGATGTCTGGCTCAAGGTCAGCAACCACACTACCTGGGGTGTATGAGACATCCATATCTTTCTGGTATAATTCCTCTGTGTATTCTTGCCACCTCTTCTTGATGTCTTCTGTTTCTGTTAGGTCCTTACCACTTTTGTCCTTTATTATAGTAATCTTTGTATGAAATGTTCCTTTCATATCTCCAATTTTCTTGAACAGATCTCTGGTTCTTCCCATTCTGTTGTTTTCCTCTATTTCTTTGCATTGCTCATTTAAGAAGGCCTTCTTGTCTCTCCTTGCTATTTTTGGGAAATCTGCATTCAATTTCCTGTATCTTTCACTATCTCCCTCGCATTTTGCTTGCCTTCTCTCCCCCTCTGTTTGTAAGGCCTCGTTGGACAGCCACTTTGCTTTCTTGCATTTCCTTTTCATTGGGATGGTTTTCGTTGCTGCCTCCTGTATAATGTTGCGAGCCTCTATCCATAGTTCTTCAGGCACTCTGTCCACCAAATCTTAATTCTTAAACCTGTTCCTCACTTCCACTGTGTATTCATAAGGGATTTGATTTAGATTGTATCTTACCGGCCCAGTGCTTTTTCCTACTTTCTTCAGTTTAAGCTTGAATTTTGCTATAAAAAGCTGATGATCTGAGCCACAGTCAGCTCCAGGTCTTGTTTTTGCTGACTGTATAGAGTTTCTCCATCTTTGGCTGCAGAGAATATAATCAATCTGATTTCAATGCTGCCCATCTGGTAATGTCCATGTGTAGAGTCATCTCTTGTGGTGTTGGAAAAGCGTGTTTGTGATGACCAGCTTGTTCTCTTGACAGAACTCTATTAGCCTTTGCCCTGCTTCGTTTTGATCTCCAAGGCCAAACTTGCCAGTTGTTCCTTTTATCTCTTGATTCCCTACTTTAGCATTCCAATCCCCTATAATGAGAAGAACATCCTTCTTTGGTGCCATTTCTAGAAGGTGTTGTAAGTCTTCATAGAATTGGTCAATTTCAGTTTCAGAAGTAAAAAAAGTGGATTCATTGCACTAGGGCAGGGATGTCAAACTCCCAAGAGACTGTGATCTACTTACAGAATAAAAAACTGGCAGTGATCTACCCCTTTTGGAGGGGTTCAGGTCAAAGTTGTTGAGCTTTTTTTTAGGGAGGAAAGCCAAACTTGTTGACTTTAGGGGGGAAAGGTAAAAGTCGCTTACCAAAAGAACACTCAGGATCATGGCGAAAACTCTGTTTTCCGTACTAGCGATTGTGCACAAATGGAGGACGGGGCAAGGGGGCGGGTCCAGATGCTCTTCTGCCCCCGCAAAGGAAAAAGAGCCCAATTTGACATCCCTGCACGAGGGGAAGTGTTGTTTAATCAACTTAAATACATAGACCTTATGTTCCACTTTGTGCTGTAATCACACATAAAATACTGACCACCTGGAAGAACCCTAGATCTCCTGTTTATCAGTTCCAGTGCTGTTCCAATTCTGCCTGGTGTTTCCATTTAACACTGTTGCTATTAAGTAGCACATACCCAAGTTCAAAAGTTCTCCAAATACAGTGGTACCTTGGGTTACATACACTTCAGGTTACATATGCTTCAGGTTACAGACTCCGCTAACCCAGAAATAGTACCTCAGGTTAAGAACTTTGCTTCAGGATGAGAACAGAAATTGTCCAGTGGTGGCGCAGCAGCAGTGGGAGGCCCCATTAGCTAAAGTGGTGCTTCAGGTTAAGAACAGTTTCAGGTTAAGAACGGACCTCCGGAACGAATTAAGTACTTAACCCGAGGTACCACTGTAGTTTGTGGTGTGTGCTGAAGGACCACCCTTGAATGCTGGCAATATACATTTTGTGAAGATTAACAGGCAGGTCTGTCCCATGCTTGTTCCTACTATATCCTGCCCAATGGTCCAAATAACTATTGTGATTAATAGTAATCAACGGGCCTTGGGGTCATAGAAGCATAGAGTTGGAAGGGACCCTGAGGATCATCTAGTCCAACAATATGCAACTGTCCCATATCTGCCACCCATCAATTGGTCTGATCCTCAATTATTACTTTTTAATGTACCCTCAAAGCTATTGACTATCACAACTTTGCAAAGGAGTGTTTTCCTCTATTGGTTCTGAATCTACTGCCAGTTAATTGCACTAGGTGAATCCGAGCTCTATTATTGGGGGCCTCAGTACATGTCTGGACTCCAGTCAGAATGGGATTCTCAACTAAGAAGCTCATAACTGTGCAAAGAGGGGAAATGGAGTTTCCCCCAGTGCAGCACAAAACACTGAAGTCAAAAGCCTGCTAAGGAAAACATGGATCTTTTCCTCATGGGACAGCAAGTATTTTACATGTGCGTTGTGTGATGCCACCAGTCAGCTTTCTTGCTAACACACTGGTTGAATTCTCAAAGCTTTATTTGCTGTTGCATATCTCGGCCAGTAGGAATAACGTAGCATTGATTAAAATCACATTTTGCTTAAGGTCATTTATGCCTTTGACGGCAAAGCATAATCTTCCAAGTACTGCTTTTCCAAATAGATATGGCCTCTGCGTATGTGTGTCTTCTTCTTAAGGGAAGATGGCAGCCAGCAGTGCTCCACCAGCTGTCAATGCAGCTGTGGTAGCGGTGGACAGCCCAGCAGCACCTAGAAGATGATCAAGACACACAATTATTGTGATGAAGATCTCAAGGTGGGGAGACTGGCTCTGCCAATCATGTGGTTCTTGTCCTGAGAGCAGCAGACATACCGACTGACTGAAGTGCGGCAACAGCGCTCCCAGCTGCTACTCCTCCACCATTGGCAATGGCCGCTGCCGACATCATTTTTGCAGCCAGAGAGCCAGCTGCAATTCCAGCTCCAGTGAAGCCTGCTGCTCCCAGTGCTACTGGTACAGCAATCGTGGCCACTGCTGCAAGAACACAGAATAAATTATGTTACATGATAGAAGCCTTAAATCTAAATTGCCTAGACCACAGTGCTTAACCGTCTTGGCTGTGGGTCCTAGGAGACCTTGCAGGCCTTTTCCCACCTGGCCTGGGATGGTGGGGCCCTGACTGACAGACTCTAATTTCAAAAGCTAAGGCTCTTGGGCTGGGGTATTTAGGGCAGTGGTTTCCAGTTGGCGGGGTGTGTGGTCTGTTGCACCCCCCTGAGAGAACTTGCTTATCTTGCTAATTGGGGAGTGAAAGCCTTCTGTGGATCATTGAGCCTCCACACACTATCAGGGAAAGTTGCTGGATGGCAAGAGAGTAGGGATTGGGGGAAAACTTCTGACATCATTTTCTGGCTCTTGTAATTGGTACAAGGAGAGAGTGAGAATGCAAATTGCTTGCTCCACGGGGCGAATTCATGGACAAAAGGGGAAGCAGCTCCTGGTTGCCTATCATCTAAAATAGGCTTCCTCAAACCTGGCCCTCCAGATGTTTTGAGACTATAATTCCCATCATCCCTGACCACTGGTCCTGCTAGCTAGGGATCATGGGAACTGTAGGCAAAAAACATATGGAGGGCTGAGTTTGAGGAAGCCAGATCTAAAATAATTAAACTAGGAGCGCCTAATTCAGACGACTTGGCATGTAAAGCTCTCCACCTATTGTTGTCGTCGTCATCATCAATCCATCTTTTACCCCAAGGTCCCAAAGCAGCTTACAACAATTAAAACACAATATTTAAAGGCAATAGAAAACAACTTAATGCCATATGAATAAGGTGGATTCTAAAAATATGCCCAATCAAGCAAATGCATATTTTTGCGTCCAGACCTCATTGATTTGGGCTTGGGGAGAATTTGGTTCAAGTCCCTTTTTTGCTTTAAAAAATCAGAGTAGCCCTAGACCAGTCACTGTTTCTGAGACCAGTGGAGTGGGGGGGGGGGACAAACCTTTTCACCAGCACTAGGTACCTCCGTTGCTAGCACCTGCTCACAACAACTTGCCATAACTTCAGCAGACAGTCAAGGCAGTTTGTTTCTCTCCTCCATCCACCCTCCCACCCACCCCTGCCATCCTTCCTGCTTTGGCTATCCCGGCTACCAGTGCTTTTTCTTGAAAAAAAGGTGAGGGAACTGACTACGATATATAGATACAGTGGTACCTCGGGTTACATACACTTCAGGTTACATACGCTTCAGGTTACAGACTCCGCTAATCCAGAAATAGTACCTCAGGTTAAGAACTTTGCTTCAGGATGAGAACAGAAATTGTGCTCCGGCGGCACAGCAGCAACAGGAGGCCCCATTCGCTAAAGTGGTGCTTCAGGTTAAGAACAGTTTCAGATTAAGAACGGACCTCCGGAACGAATTAAGTACTTAACCTGAGGTACCACTGTATTTGCTTAATGCAGAAAGGGCATCCAACTTTTGTTAAATTTAATGCTATTGGCTATCCCTTCAGTTATTCTGTTTTGATATGCCAGGTGTTCTGTCAAAGCCATTTCACAGCTCTCATCAAGCCAGACTTTAATTGGGAACTCCACCATTTCCAATGACTTGCAAGCTTCATTCATGCTGCTACAAGCAAAATAATCACCAAAGCTTGCCCAACTGCAAATCCAGATTACTTACCCAAGCCGGCTGCACCTCCCAAAACTGCAGTTACTGAAAGAGAGACTTGTTTTAATAAGATATAATGGATCTCAAGTACATATACAGTCATACCTTGGGTTACGAATGCTGCGGTTTGCACGTTTTCGGGTTGCAGACCGCGCGGAACCCGGAAGTACCAGAACGGGTTACTTCCAGGTTTCAGTGCTCGCTTATGTGCAGAAGCACAAAATGATGTCACGTGTGCACAGAAGCGCCAGATTGCTACAAACACTGTGGGTTGCGAACGTGCCTCCTGCATGGATCACGTTTGCAACCAGAGGTATGACTGTAAAATGCAAAAAAGCATCAGGTGAGCTACAACTGTGATGGGCATATTTGTCAGTTTCAGTTCCTTTCTGTTCCTCATGTTTTTCAATCTCAGGTTCAGTTCACATTTCCATATCACCTTGATTTAAAAGCAAATACAAACAAATTCTCATGAAAATTTATCAACATTTCAATGCTGATTTCTCCTAATATATACATTTGTATGGAATATTCCCTAGTGCACACATATTTTTTTTTGCAAAGCAATTTCTCTAAAATAATACATTTCAAAAAATGTTATTTTTAGTAATCTACACATTTTGAAGGACAGTGTGTGCCTTTTTGTACACATTGCTTGGCTGAAGAACTGCACTGCAAAATTCGGAGAAGTGCACATCTCAAAGGGTTGTTGTTTTGGTTCTTGTACTGCTTCTGAAAGTGCAAATTAGGGAGGTTCACCTTCCAATTTGAAAGGAAATGAGTTTCTCCCCCATCCCTACCTGTGGCAGAGGGAAGTGGAAGCTATCCATTGGCACTGGCCCAGAAATGAACTGCTATCCAGTGCAAATCTTTTAATACTGGGCAAGATATATTTCAAACTGGCATTTTCCAACATAATGGCACAGTTGCATTTCTTAACCAGCTTCAGTTTCCGTGCTGCCTTCAAAAGCTGCCCAAGATGTGGCCTGTTACATTAAGATGTACAAGAGCATGTAACTGCCCATGCAGAACTAGAAGAAAAGTATTTCAGATTTGTTCAATTCTTTCATCTAGTCTTGGTCACTATGTATACAGTTGTACAAGATTTTGAAATACAGTGGTACCTCGGGTTACATACGCTTCAGGTTACAGACTTCGCTAACCCAGAAATAGTACCTCAGGTTAAGAACTTTGCTTCAGGATGAGAACAGAAATCGTGCTCCGGCGGCACGGCAGCAGCAGGAGGCCCCATTAGCTAAAGTGGTGCTTCAGGTTAAGAACAGTTTCAGGTTAAGAACGGACCTCCGGAACAAATTAAGTACTTAACCCGAGGTACCACTGTACTTGCATTCCTACCCACAAGAGACCTCCAGTTTCAGGAACGGGGAAGTTCTAATTGAAGCATGGGGCAACACACACATTTGACCAAGTACTGCCTACTAGTGTGCATGAACATTAAGATAGATTTTGGAAACATAAAATTAAAAGCACTGCTATGCGGATGAAGGCACACAAATACATTCACAGAAACAGTGTCTGCGTACTGGGATGCGGGTGGTGCTGTGTTCTAAACCACTGAGACTCTTGGGCTTGCCGGGGATTCAAATCCCCGTGATGGGGTGAGCTCCCATTGCTCTGTCCCAGCGTCTGCCAATCTAGCAGAAAGCATGCCAGTGCAAGTAGATACCATTGCAGCGGGAAGGTAAATGGCGTTTCCATGCACTCTTGCTTCCATCACAGTGTTTTGTTGCACCAGAAGTGGTTCAGTCATGCTGGCCACATGATCCAGAAAGCTGTCTGTGGAGAAATGTCAGCTACCTTGGCCTGAAAGTGAGATGAGCGCTGCAACCCCATAGTCACCTTTGACTGGTAAAGGTCCAGGGGTCCTTTACCTTTTCCCCTTACCTGTGTACACATTAATGCCATAGTGTCAACATATCCTAACGGTGAAGCATGCTTCCAATTTTAATCTGCGCTGAGTGGGGGTGGAGGTGAGGAGAGTTTGTGTCACTGACTGAGAGTTTGAGACAACTGCTTTGGACTATACGGTTACAGTTACCCAATCCCCAAGAAAGTAAACAGGCTCTCTTACCTGGCTCAACCATGCTGGCTTCCTAAAGACCTGTATAGAGGTGCCAGAAACTCTTGTTAGGATAATGCAGTGTACAATTGTGTGATAAACTCTGGAACTCAATCCCACAGAAGGCAGTGACGGCCACCAATTTTGAGTGGCTTTAAAAGAGGACTGGACAAATTCATGGAGGACATGGCTATCAGTGGCTACAAGCCATAATGGCTGTGCTCTGCTTCTGAATACCAGTTGCTGGAAACCAGTGGAGTTGCGATTGAGGGTTTTTGAAGATGCATCTAAATGGCCATTGTGAAAACAGGATTCTAGACTAGATGGACCATTGGCTTGATCCAGCAAGATCTTATGTTCTTAACTAACAACCACTCAGACTCCCACTGCGTCCAGAATCCACTCGCACATTATGCCACTGCACTGTTAAAATGATTTGCTTAAAACAATTCCCAAGGTGGGAAACTGCTGTGTTAATTCTGTTTCACAGCAAAAGCAACCAAGAGTCTCATGATAACATAAAGACTAGCAAATTATATTCAGCATAAGCTTCCATGAGTTAAAAAAGGACTCTGGCTCATGGGTGTAGCGGGGGGAGCAGCTCCCCTCCAATTAAGTAAAACAATATACTGTAAATTCTTAACTAACTGACCAATCAGGTCGGTTCTGCCCCCCCAACAAAAGTCCTGACCCCCCCACCAAATCCTGTCCCCCCCCCACAAAGATCCTGGCTACGCCCATGTGCTGGTTGACAGTATTGTACCACTTTAAATGGTCCTCACGGCTTCCCTCAAAGAATACTGGGAACTATAGTTTGTTGAGGGTGCTGAGAGTTGTGAGGAGATCCCTGTTCCTGTTTGAGAGCAACAAATATCAAAGTGGTTTAACAATCACTCCCTAAATAGTTACAGTGACAATTATCCTCCTCTGCTGGTCTCTGTTTCGGGAAGTTTTTCCTGTGTGACGTTTTATTGTTTTTATATTTTGCTGGGAGCAGCCCAGAGTGGCTGGGTATTTATACCCAGAAGGGTGGGGTATTATTATTATTTCCCTTTACACAATTACCAACTGCCTGGGGTTTTTTTTGGCATTTTGCTTCCCTCTTGACCTTTCCATACCCTCCGCCTCCCAAGCATTTGTATGTACATCCCTTGGCCAATTTAGGATAATTCTGATAAAGTGGTTTAGCAATCAATCCCTCTTCCCAGGGAACTCAGAAAACGGTGCCCCCTCGAGGAATCCTGGGAATTGTAGTTTGTCAGTTTGTAGTTTGGCATGCAGATAAACAAAGTGCTGGGAAGAGGGCTCCTCACTCTGTCATCCGCCTGGCAGGAAAATATTCAGAGACATTTCTGCAGGCCAGGCTGCTGCTAAAAGGCATAGAAGAGCCAGTAAGAAGGGCACTGGTGGAAAAAGTTAGTTGGATAAAAAGTTAGTTGGGGGTGAGGGTGGGGTGGGTAGCCACGTTTTTTGCTGCGGGTGAAGCCTCCAGGGGGGTGTCATTTTTTAAAAAAATAATATTTTTTATTAATTTTCAATCATAATCCAATAATACCCTCATTATAATAATACCAATTTATAACACAATTAATAATATCAATCATTAGGATACCAAATTATATAATTTAGATAAGGTGGCCCCCAGGTGCTGGAATTGATGATTTGATGATTTTCTTTATTTTTGTGTTCCAAATTTCAATTACATTCCGGTCGTCATAATAATAATAATCCTTATCCAGAGGGGCGTCATTGAGGCTCCCAGCCTGCAGGGCTTCAGGGATTAGCTTGCGTGCCCAGCCTTCCTGTTCGTAAGTGAGCAATCCTGATTCACGTTTCCATGCATGTATATTGCTCTTTGCCCTCTTATTCCGCACCCACCCACATCCTCAGTCAGTTTGGCTCTGGCCTTTAATATATAAGAACAGTTTATTTATCTCACAGCTAACCTGCAGCAAAAACATTATAATGCTCTAAATAGATATAAATTATATCCCCTAAAATTGTAAAAAAAAAAATGCATAATTTTTATTACTTGTTGATAAAAGTTATTTTGGATATTTTGTTGTGTAAATTATGCTGGGGGAATTTTTTTTAAAAGCAAAACTTTGTATTCAAATAATATTTTGTCTACTTGTTAGGAACAAATGTGTTGAGATGCTTTTGTGTATGCAAATGCCTATGGCGTGTTTGTGGGTGTGTGTGCCAAACTGTGTCTTTGACCTCAGTGAAATAAAGCATAGTTTCACCCCTGAATACTGTACTGTGTTTTTAAAATAACCAAATGTAAATTTAATATGTGCAAACTTATATGATTAAAAATTAATAGTACCAGGAAAACAACCAACAGCCACCAGGTTATACTCAGGTGAAATAAAGAACTTCCTCACAGCCAAAGAGTTAATCTTTAGAATTTTCTACCTCACATTTCCTCTCACCATATTTTCTTTTCTTAAACGAAGGTATTGTTGCTTTTAAAAAGGCATTCGGTATTTGTGTTGAAAACAACCTATTAACAATACTTTAACAGTTAGACCTTTCATTTTAAAAACATCCTTAATGTTGTCTAACAGCAAAACCAAGGGGGCAAGGGAAGCTCACACCCTGCTTTTTCTTTGATTCCTTTTATGATACTTTGTCAAAAACACCACGTATCTTTACCTCCCCACCAAATAAGCTTAAAAGCTACTCAATTCTTGGAAAGTATACATTCTGAGAAGTGATACTTGGTCTTGCATATTAAGAAATATTTCTACGAAATAGAAACATCTCAATATTCAGCTGCTGGGGAAGGAACTGATGGAGTCATCAACTTCCCTTGCTTACCCTTTGGGTAATCCTGCGAGACGTTCCTAATCACCCACTCCGCTTCTTGCGTATCTGCAGCCACTGCCACCTCTTGTTTATATCCTTCTCTGTAGTGGGGAGAGGCTAGTGACTGACAGCATGCTACACCAATGTAAACAGAATCTGGACTCTAGTTCCATGCTGCAGCCCTGCTCCAGTTATTAAGTAACGTCCAGGGACCATTCCACAAACCTTTAGGTTTCTATTTCCCAGCCCTCTGACGAGAAGGAGGGAAACGAAAGTGATACACAAATATTTGAGCAAGATTGGATGACAGTCTCTAGAACATGAGACTCTTAATCTCAATGTTGTGGGTTCGAGCCGTTGTTGTTGTTTAGTCGTTTAGTTGTGTCCGACTCTTCATGAACCCCATGGACCAGAGCATGCCAGGCACTCCTGTCTTCCACTGTCTCCCGCAGTTTGGTCAAACTCATGCTGGTAGCTTTGAGAACACTGTCCAACCGTCTCGTCCTCTGTCGTCCCCTTCTCCTTGTGCCCTCCATCTTTCCCAACATCAGGGTCTTTTCCAGGGAGTCTTCTCTTCTCATGAGGTGGCCAAAGTATTGGAGCCTCAGCTTCACAATCTGTCCTTCCAGTGAGCACTCTGGGCTGATTTCCTTAAGAATGGAGAGGTTTGATCTTCTTGCAGTCCATGGGACTCTCAAGAGTCTCCTCCAGCACCATAATTCAAAAGCATCAATTCTTCGGCGATCAGCCTTCTTTATGGTCCAGCTCTCACTTCCATACATCACTACTGGGAAAACCATAGCTTTAACTATACGGACCTTTAAAATTTTTTTTAAAAAAATTATTACTTTTCCAACAATTTAAACACTACAAAAACAATACAATACAATACAAAAACACTACATAACACTAACACATTAAACTAACAAAACAAAGCCAAAACAGTTTAAAACACATCAAACAGTTTCAATATCTTTCATTCACTTATTTCCACGACCTCCTCACACCTCCCTTTTTGTATTCCACTTCTGTTAATTATTTCAGCAATTCCTTTCCATCTTCCTCTGTTTTCTATCCTATAATTATCTTAACACATTCTAACCTTATTTTTTCCTTTAATACTCTATTAATCTATTTATACTTAATTCCTTATAACATTTCTACTAAAGCCATATAACTTCATTCCAACATTTTTCTAACATTCATTAATTTTACAGTATTTCTGTAAATAGTCTTTAAACTTTTTCCAGTCTTCTTCCACCAACTCTTCTCCCTGGTCTCGGATTCTGCCAGTCATTTCCGCCAGTTCCATATAGTCCATCAACTTCATCTGCCATTCTTCCCGGGTGGGTAAATCTTGTGTCTTCCAATACTTCGCGATGAGTATTCTTGCTGCTGTTGCTGCATACATAAAAAAAGTTCTATCCTTCTTTGGCACCAATTGGCCGACCATGCCCAGAAGAAAGGCCTCTGGTTTCTTCAGGAAGGTATATTTAAATACCTTTTTCATTTCATTATAAATCATCTCCCAGAATGTCTTAATCCTTGGGCATGTCCACCAAAGGTGAAATAATGTACCTTTAGTCTCATTACATTTCCAACATTTATTGTCGGGCAGATGGTCAATTTTTGCAAGCTTGACTGGTGTCATGTACCACCTATAAATCATTTTCATTAAATTTTCTCTTAGGGCATTACATGCCGTAAATTTCATACCTGTGGTCCATAACTGTTCCCAGTCAGCCATCATTATATTATGTCCAAAATCTTGTGCCCATTTAATCATAGCTGATTTCACCATTTCATCCTGAGTGTTCCATTTCAACAGCAAGTTATACATTCTTGACAAATTCTTGATTTTTGGATCTAACAATTCTGTTTCCAATTTTGATTTTTCCACCTGGAAACCAACTTTTTTGTCCAAATTGTATGCCTCCATTATTTTGTAATAATGGAGCCAATCTCGCACTTAGTTTTTCAATTTTTCAAAACTCTGCAATTTTATTCTGTCTTCATCTTGCTCCAGAATTTCCCAATATTTCGGCCATTTGGCCTCCATATTGATTTTTTTCTGTGCCTTCGCTTCCATTGGTGACAACCATCTTGGGGTTTTCTTTTCTAACAAATCCTTATATCTTATCCAAACATTAAACAATGCTTTTCTAACAATATGGTTTTTAAAAGCTTTATGTGCTTTTACCTTATCGTACCACAAATATGCATGCCAGCCAAATGCATTATTGAAACCTTCTAGATCCAACACGTCAGTATTTTCAAGAAGCAGCCATTCTCTCAGCCAGCAAAAAGCAGCTGATTCATAGTAAAGTTTAAGATCTGGCAGGGCAAATCCACCTCTTTCTTTGGCATCAGTTAATATCTTAAATTTTATTCGAGGCTTCTTGCCCTGCCAAACAAATCTGGAAATATCTTTCTGCCACTTCTTGAAACAATCCATCTTATCCAAAATTTGCAATGTTTGAAACAGAAACAACATCCTTGGCAACACATTCATTTTTATCACAGCAATTCGGCCTAACAATGATAACTTCAAATTTGTCCATATTTCTAAATCCTTTTTAACTTCAATCCAACATTTTTCATAATTATCCTTAAATAAATTCACATTTTTGGCAGTCATGTTAACCCCTAAATATTTCACTTTCTTAACCAATGTTAGTCCTGTCTCCTCCTGAAACTTCTCTCTCTCATTCACAGTTAGGTTTTTCTCTAAAACCTTAGTTTTCATCTTGTTCAACTTAAAACCTGCTACCTGTCCGAATTCTTGAATCAGTTCCAATACCCTTTTAGTACTAGATTCTGGCTCCTGTAAAGTCAATACTAAGTCATCAACAAATGCTTTCAGTTTGTACTGTTTAGCTCCCACTTGTATACCTTTAACCTCTTGGTCCTTTCTAATCATATTTAACAAACCTCAAGGACTGATATAAAAAGCAATGGAGAAATTGGGCAACCTTGTCGTGTCCCTTTCTCAATCTTAAACTCTTCTGTCACTACATTGTTCACAATTAATTTTGCCTTTTGTTCTGAATAAATTGCACCTATACCATTTTCAAAACCTTGACCTACCCCCATTCCCTGTAAATTCTTCTTCATAAAACTCCAAGAAATGTTGTCAAAGGCTTTCTCTGCATCCACAAATATCAAAACTGCCTTAGTATTAATATTCACTTGTAGTTTTTCTAGAATATTAATTATATTCCTCATGTTGTCAGACAAATGTCTGCCCAGGAGAACTATACGGACCTTTGTTGGCAAGGTGAATTCTCTGCTTTTTAAGGGGTAGGCTTACATTGTTTAAATATATTGTCATCTGATTCTTTTACCCTGATGATAATATGTCAAAAGCATTAAGCCTGAGAACCACATTCCCTTGTGGGCAACCTCGCTGGGGGTGGAACATCCCATTTGTGGGCAAGTCAAGGGCAATGGGGTAACAGGTGTGATTCTTTACTATTTGTTACATCCCAGCTGTGCAAAAGCCAAATCTTTTTACACTCACGCACCCTTCTCAATCCAGGCAAGCAAGAGGCATTATCACAGGTCAAGGAAATGAGATTCCAACCAGGCACAAGCAGTCGAGGAGGGCCTGGAGTAGGACCAGTGTGGAGTATGGCTTGGGGTAGAGTCTGAGGGCCCCATTCAGCCCCTGGGGCCAGGCGTTCCCAACCCCTGTACTTCGAGAATTAAGTACAAGAAGGGAGATATCAGTTCACACATTCGGCCACTAGGGAGCAGTGTGGTCTAAGAAGCAGCCGCTGATACAACGCATCCAGTGAAATTAATTTTTAAATCAGGTAATGCTTGTAATGTGATTTTCCGAAGAGGTAACGGTGTCTCTCCCACTTTTTGAATATAAGCTTATTTTCATGAACAACAGCAAAAAGAATTTTGTTGGGTGGGGCGGAGTCGTGCGGGAGTAAATAGTTATTTGTTCTATTGTTACTTTATGTATTGTATTCATCAATCTTTGCAATAATTGATTCTAAAATGACACATATCTGTATTACGGAAGACATGTTTATTATTCTGCACCTCGATATTCTTATTGAAAGGAGAGGAAAAACAACAGCAACTATGCACTTTGTTGTTGTTGTCTAGTCGTTTAGTTGTGTCTGACTCTTCGTGAACCCATGGACCAGAGCACACCAGGCACTCCTGTCTTCCACTGCCTCCCACAGTTTGGTCAGACTCGTGCTGGTAGCTTTGAGAACACTGTCCAACCATCTCGTCCTCTGTCATCCCCTTCTCCTTGTGCCCTCTATCAGGGTCTTTTCCAGGGAGTCTTCTCTTCTCATGAGGTGGCCAAAGTATTGGAGCCTCAGCTTCACGATCTGTCCTTCCAGTGAGCACTCTGGGCTGATTTCCTTAAGAATGGAGAGGTTTGATCTTCTTGCAGTCCATGGGACTCTCAAGAGTCTCCTCCAGCACCATAATTCAAAAGTATCGATTCTTCGGCAATCAGCCTTCTTTATGGTCCAGCTCTCACTTCCATACATCACTACTGGGAAAACCATAGCTTTAACTATACGGACCTTTGTTGGCAAGGTGCACTTAGGGCATCCTTTCTCAGCCTTGGGTCTCCAGATGTTGGACTACAACTCCCAGCATCCCTCACCGCTGGCCCTGCTGGTTAGAGATGATGGGGTAGCCCAGCTGCATCTGGGGATCCCTTGTTGGAGAAGGCTGCCTCCGAAGCCAAGCAGAGAAGGTGCTCAAGGCCAGTCACAATGCAGCTTGGAGCTGAGCAGGTCTCTGCCTAGCCGATGCCTGGCTGGGAGAAGGACAGCGCCGACTTGTCTATATCCAATGGCTGATGGCTTGGCTGTTTTTGGCTCTTGCCTCTTCCCGTAGCGGGGGGCGGGGACGGGGCGGGAGAAGAGTGACACGTTTCCATGGGGAAGCTGCTGCGTGTCGCCACGCTACGGGCCGGGGCGGGGCCAGGAGGGAACAAGGGAGGAGGGGGACCCAGGAGCTCTTAAAGGAGACGCGCCGAAGAATGCGCCCCTGTTGAATTGGAGGCACTTTCAGAGCTGCTGGTGAGTGTGGGAGTTTGGGAGGCGGTACCGGGCAGTGTGTGTGCATTTTTATATATTTGTGAATGAAATGGAGGGCCCTGGCAATTTGAAACCTCATAGGGAGGAAGATGCTACTGACTGAGGTTTCGATTTAATACATGCCATGCTGTTCGAGGGATGCTGCTCATCCTAAAAGCGGGGTGGGGGAGTTTTTAGGGGGGTTAATAGGATCTCTTGGTGTTCAGCGAGGGAGGTCAGCAGCCCGGGTAGCCTTTGTGCAATCAGGTTGCCACCTTTTCCTGATGGCTCTGCTCGTGTGCCTTTAACAGCAGGCTGGAGTATTAGCAAATGAGCAGCCTTTCCCGGCCTGCTGTACCTCCATGCAAAGGAAAGCCTTCACCTGATCGTTTCCATCATGTGTCCACCTGCTGTGAAACAATACAGCTGTCTCCATTTACTTCCCGATACCTGTCTTAAACCTCTTCAAGGGCAATAACTCAGGGGTGGAGCATCTGCTTTGCACCCAGAAGGTGTTAGGTTCAATCCCTGGCATTTCCAGATAGGGCTGGGGGCTGGCCTGTGCCTGAAACCCTGGAGAGCCACTTTTAGTCAAGGTACACAAGATGCACGAATGATTTGACTCAGTATAGGCAGTTCTCCGTATTCCTACATTTCCTGTTTGCTTTTGGGGTAATTACATTGCAAGAGCTAGTGGAGGGTGAGGGGGGAGGTTAGTCTGCATTCCTATTCTTGCTTTTTCCTGAATCTCCAGAAATTAAATATCCGGTGGCAGAGCTGGCATCTTGCTTCTAGTAGTATGCAAGTAAACACCTGTGTGTTAAAATCAAAGCAAGGCATGTTTATCTGCTGTTTCCACGTGCTGGTCTGGATCACTTCAAACTGTGGACAGTCCATTATATTTATAACCGATTGTCGTCGCACCTAATAAAAGACGAACAAATTACTGTACTCAGTGGAAGCTTATGCCATAATAACTTTTGTGCTTTTCCTCTAAAGTTATAACCAGCTAAATGTTGGCTATGGCAGAGGGCAGGGTACAGTGCCTGGGGCACATGCTGTGCATGCAAAAGGTCCAAAGTTCAATGCTCAGCATTTCCAGGTAGACCTGGGAAGCATACCTGCTTGAAACCCTGCAAGGCTTGGCCGAGATGACTGCCAGGATCCGAGATTTGGGAGAAGAAGCAATGGAGGAGGACTGGAAAAAATTTAAGGACTATTTGCAAAAGCTTTATAAGTTATATGAATTATAAGATTTCGCATGATTTTGAAAGGTTAGCCCCAGCAATGAGAGTGGAGGATACATGAAACTAGGCAATACCAGTGAAAGGATTAAATGTTTAAATGTTTAAAAGGATATTGTATTTGTTTTTAGAGTTAATGGATAATAAGTAATTTAAGCTTAAAATGTAATGATTTGAAAGTATAAAAGAAACACATGAAACAAGGTTATAATTTGCCGATAATTTTATTGTTAAGAATGCACTGTGCGGGAGATGTGAGGAAGTCCGATAGAAGACTGAAATAAGCTTTGAAATGATCCATCTTTTTTCTTTTCTTTTCTTGTTGTTTTTGTTTCTTTGTATATCTGACTGTTTATCTTTACCTGGAAAAAATGTAATAAAAAATATTTTTTAAAAAAAAACAACCCTGCAAGGCAGTTACAGTGGTACCTCAGGTAAAGAACTTAATTCCTTCCGGAGGTCTGTTCTTAACCCGAGGTACCACTTTAGCTAATGGGGCCTCCTGCTGCTGCTGCCGCACGATTTCTGTTCACATCCTGAAGCAAAGTTCTTAACCCGAGGTACAATTTCTGGGTTAGCGGAGTCTGTAACCTGAAGCATCTGTAACCTGAAGTGTCTGTAACCAGAGGTACCACTGTAGTTGCCTGTCAGTGTAAAAGACAATAATAAACTAAATAGACCAATAGTCTGACTCTGCAGAAGGCAACTTCCTATGTTTTAGAATAGGAAGTAGTAGGAGAAACCAGTGTGTTGCAGGGAGCCAGGTGTGTTCAGTGTACCCCAATGTTTTCTTTACACAGAGATGCACTTTCCCCATTACATAATCTCTGTAGGTTTCAGATCGCCTAGCATCACATATAGAGGGAAGATTTTGCTTCTCTGCAGTGATGAACTTTTCTGTAAAGGAAAAATTTCCTTCTAGTAGCAGCCAGCATGGAAATATCTGGAGTGTGGACAATGTCCTCAAAGTTGTGTCTATACAAGCTGTTACTCTTGAGTTTGGCATATTAATACATTGTAACAGATTACTAAAGGGTTTGTTAGATTAGAGGATGCTGTTGTTGTTGAAGCAATGTGGTTCTCATGTCTTTTCTTTCATTAAAATTGATGTACTTGGGATTAAGCCCCTTGCTGCACGTGACTTGTGCTGGGAGTATATTGCGGTTTGATGGCTGTTTGGGGTGATATTAAGGTGTGTGGCAAAACATTTCCTATCCCCCTGAGGCTACACCTGTGTGCTTTGTTTGGAATGCAAGTTCTTTTTTTAAAAATTGTTTTTATTAAAGAATTTCTTGGATCACAAATATGTTTTCAGATCATAAAGTCTTTTTTTTTACAGATCGTTTTTATTCTATGTGAAATTTGAATGCTGTATACAGTATATGGTGTGGGGGGGGAGAGATGGGGAGAGAAGGGGGTAGTAAATATTCATTCTTTTACATAGTGTATGTGTGATGTTTTTGGAACGTAAGTTCTATACAGGATATGTTTCATGTTATACTCACTTTTCCCTTGTATTTGAAATTGAACCATAAAATAAAAAAAATCAAAGATATCATATTGAAGTCATTCTTGGCATTGTAACCTGTGGCCCTCCAGATGTTGTTGGACTCCAGCTCCCATCAGCCTCAGCCCGCATGGCCAAAGGTGAAGGATGATGGGAGCTGGAGTCTTAACAGTTTCCCCACCCCTGCCCTTTCGTTGTCAGGAAGGTTTGGTGCACTTTCAACTTTATCCCAGACTGAGCTTTCACATACAGAACTGGGTGAGTGAGTGCCACTGAGAAATGAGCAAGTTGGACGTGCATAGCTCCATCCCTTCATCTTCATATTCTTGCATCATGTTGGTGTGATACTATGGCCAACAAAGACTTTGCACATCATGCTGAGCCAAGCCATGGATTAGCACAAATGCATGGGCTGTGGGAGAGGAGATTGAGGTCACTTTGCTCCCTGCCAGTCAATCTGTAGATGTGCCAGGACAAGCTACTGTTTGCCTTACTTAGCATGTTATCTGAAACAGAGCTGGTGGTTTGAACCTATGGTTTACAGCTCATGGTTAGTCCAGGAGAGCTAAACCATGAGCCTGGGTTCAGACAACATGTCAAGCCAAACCATGGCTTGTCTTTTTGGTTAACTAATTACCAGCACTGCATAGCTGCCTTGAAGATAAGGGAAGTGGTTGAAATTTCCCTCTGGTGCTATTTCCTTGATCGAAATATTTGCCCCTGCCCCTGCCCCCTCCAGCATACAGGTTTCAGAACAAATAGTGGTTGGAAGGGGGAGATTTCAGATTAAGGAAAAGACACCCCTTCAGCGATGCAGATGCTGTGAGCTGCGAGCATGCTTGTAACCCAGGATAAATGTTGGCTCTTGCCAGTTAATAAACGGAAGCTGTACAAGGTTTATTAATGATATGACAGAAGATTTTTCTGGTCATTACAAGAATAAAGAAATTTTCTAGACATGTCTCCACAATCTGGTTTAAAGCAATTTGTACCTGTCAAAATTCACAGACATGCCAATAAAGACCTGTATGTATTATACATGCTTTTGTGTTCCTGCTAGTTGATCTACTACCTGGATTTCTGCATCTTGCCCATCACAGTGTCTCTTTCTGTTGTTTGTACAAGGTCTGACTCAAATCAGCTTTCTTCCTGCTTCTCCTACAGTTGTTGACAGTTTGTGGTTCTTCTCACATAACTGAGTCACCTTAACTTGTCCTCATTCATTGGGCTGTTAGAGTTGCACTCAAATTGTGGAAGAGAGGGCTGTGTGTACTCAAGGTACAGTGGTGCCCCGCAAGACGAAATTAATTCGTTCCGCAATTTTTGTCGTCTAGCGAATTTTTCGTCTTGCGAATCACGAAATCCCATAGGAATGCATTGAAAATCAATTAATGCGTTCCTATGGTCAAAAAAAGTCGAAACAAAGCCAAATTTGGTACAACAACAGTTTATTAACTGCTCTTTAAAGTCACACATACTGTAAAGAGCAGTTCAAAAATTGAAGGGAAAATAAATTAACTTTATAAACAAAACATGTCTTTGTTTTTAGACAAAGGAAACAAAGCCGCGAGATGTTTTCGTCTTGCGAAGCAAGCCCATAGGGAAATTTCATCTTGCGAGGCAAATTGAAAACGCAAAAACCTTTCGTCTAGCGAGTTTTTTGTCTTGCGAGGCATTCGTCTTGCGAGGTACCACTGTATGCCAGCAGAGCCAGATGGTCTTGGTGTGGCACTGCTGGTGTAGCTACAGTACAGCTTGTATGCCTACCACCTTCTAAAGTCTCCTCTGAACCAACCTGGACCCAGTGAGTGTCATCTGAAGCCCTTAATCGTGTGTTCCTTCCTCAGGATGTCCAAGGGTGGCAACACAAGACCAGGTCTTTTCTGTGGTGGCTCCCAGCTTGTGGAATGCTTTCTCCAGGGATGCTTGCCTGGCACCATCATTACATAGCTTAGAAAAACATTTGGCTGTTAATTATCTGTGGTCTCCTTGATAGAATCACCCTTTTGATATTGCTTCAAATGTTTTCCTTTTATGCTGGTTTTACTGTACAGTGGTACCTCAGGTAACATACGCTTCAGGTTACAGACTCCGCTAACCCAGAAATAGTGCTTCTGGTTAAGAACTTTGCTTCAGGATGAGAACAGAAATCATGCTCTGGCGGCACAGCAGCAGCAGGAGGCCCCATTAGCTAAAGTGGTGCTTCAGGTTAAGAACAGTTTCAGGTTAAGAATGGACCTCCGGAACAAATTAAGTACTTAACCCGAGGTACCACTGTATGTGTTTCTTTGCTTATATACCGTAAGTTGCTTTGAGTTACCTTGGTAAAAAAAGGTGACCGATACATCTAATTAATAATAATATGAAAAGTCCATGCCTGAATCCATCTACTATTCTAATGATTACTGTTTAGGAGAGTCTAATTATCATAGAATTGTAGAGTTGGAGGAGACCCCAAGTTCAGCCTCCTGCAATCCAGGAATTACAGATAAAGAATCCCTGAAAGATGGCTAGTCAACCTCTGTTAAAAAACCCCCAGTGAAGGAGAGTCCTTCAGATATTTGAAGATGGCTATCATCACTTCTCGGCCTTCTCTCCTCCAGGCTAAACTTACCCAACTCTCTCAGCCGTTCCTCCTAAGGCTTTATTTCCACTTGCAAGTATCTGGCCTGCCCAGGTGAGTTCCAGTCCATTATGCCACTCCCCCTTTTATCTCTGACCAGGAACTGTGTGACTTTGGTGTCTCCATATCCTGTTCTCTGAAGCAGGTTGGCTCCCAGCCATGTAACTGACTCTGCACACCCACAGGGTGTGACTGTGTTTCAACATACCTGCAATGGGGGCCAGAAAGTAGATTGAACTGGCACGGAGCTTAATTCTCTTGTTCCCTGCAAAAGCAGCAATGCAGGAATTGAGCCAGCAACATTTTAACCTCCCTGCTCCTGAAAAAACAACAACAACCACCAGCAAGTGTAGCTTTTCCAGACATAAAGATACACAGAAATGGGGAAAGCTTTCTCTGTTACATTTGTGCTTTTCAGGCTGTTGTTAAAGGCGCAGGAGCAGAACCTGTCAACATATTTTTAAAAGTTGGCTAATATGGAGGGTGCTGGGAACTGCACGGTTGTCGGAAGCACAGTATATCCATTGCCTGTCTTGGCAATCAAAGCTTAAACGTTAATCACCCTGCAGCAAAGGTTGCAGATTATAAAGCAGAAACGGATTGAAAACATGGTTTTGGGCGGAGGCGCAAGTGAGGTTACGCCAGGGCAGTCCCAGAAGGGGCTAAGCAGATGGTCTGTTCAGCCAGGAGAAATGGCAGGGGGGAGGCATCATAGCTGCTGGCTATCACCAGGGCTTCTGTTTTGGCTAATCATGATTTAAAATACTAAAATTAATAATCCAAATACTATATTGGATCAAATGTTCTTGCAGGAGCGCCAAAGTCCATACAACTGCTTTATTATGGTGTGAAAATGGGCCTGAGGCCCTGGAAGAAGCTCATATGCTGAGTTTGTCATAGGAGCTTATGAACATGGGAAGCTGGTCCTTCTTGCAACTAGCAGTGGCTCTGCAGGGTTTTGTATGGGGGTCTGTCCCACTTGGAGAAGCTGGGGATTGAACCTGGGATTGTTGGCATGCAAAGGTGCTCAATCGCTGAACTGCAGTTCTTTTTGCCAGCCATAGTCACGCCATAGTCATTTGCCAGCCATTTCCTCACGCCTGTTCCTTTTTCTCTTTTAGGAAGTGGTGGGGATTTTGTGGCGGATGCCTTTGTAAGAGTTGTTAATGGGCATCAGATGTACACTTGGGTCCTTCGTATTTCCTCTGCTGGGTGTCTAAACCAGCCTTTTCTCAACCAGGTGCTCTCCTCCAGATGATCTGGGTTCCATCAGCCTAGCCTAAAGCATCTGGAGAGAACGAGGTTAAGGGAGGCTGGCCTGGACATTAGGCATGTTTCTGGTTTCAGATTGTCATGCTCTGCATCTCTTCCATGACCTTGTTCTCACCTTGTTTTTAGTTTAGTTTTTAATCGTTCATTTCCATAGTGGTATCAGCACTTTACAATGTATAAGTCATTGCCCCCATGGCATTTCCAATCTGTAATTTGACTCAGTGGGCAGCAGATGCAACAGAGGAAGGGAGGAAATGGGGATAAAATATGTACAGTATCCCTTTCAGTTGCATGTGGCTTCAGTAGGATATTGGGGTGGGGTTGTGCCAAAGATTTCACAAAAATGATGGGGGTGGGTTTTGAAGGGGGAGAGGTGGTATCAGGCTGGCATTGTAGGAGGCAGTTTCTAACAGACAGAGGAAGAATGAAATCTTTTGAGAAAACGTTTGGTTGGTTGAGGGTGGTGGAACTGAAGGAGGGAAGATCACGGACAAGGGTTTATTGAATACTATGAGCCGTGGGATGAGGAGGGGGCAAGGCCAAGAAGGGCTTTGAAGCTAAGGACAGGGTGCTCTTGCTGGATCCAGAAATAGACAGAGACCCAATGTGTTCCCATTTTGCAGATGAAGACAACTGAGGCTCTGGGGTAATCTGGCCCAAGCTGCTCAGGAGCATGCCTGAGGCTCAATTTGAACCTTAGTCCAAGGCTAACAGCCCAGCCACATCTCTGCGATTATTTTTCCCCAACATGAATGCTTTTCTCTGTGTATGTGTGTTTGGATATTCTTTCCGTTGGCCTTTGGAGTGAGCCCAGTTTGTCTAGTTGGCTTAGTCTTCTCAGCTGCTACTCTGAGGGCTTCTATTCCAAGCAAGACGCTGAACCTTGCCAGCTCAAGAAGACTAAAAGCTTGTCTGTTCTCTGGGGAAAAAAATGTCCATTTGGGAGGATGAAACACCCGCCCACCCCTTCCTGCTCCAGCCCCGCCTTTCTCTCCAGGGAGCAGAAGGACAGAAACCTCTTTCAGTGGGCAGAAAGGTGGGGCTGACCCATGTGTCTGTTGACTGCGAAGAGGCTCACATGCCCAGAGGTGTGCTTTTGGGCAGCTGTCCTGTGGTGTTGGCAACCCACTCTTTGGTTCTTGGGCAAAACAGGGTGGATCTCAACAAAGTGACTCATTGCCCTGGTCAAAGTCCAACTCCCCCTCCCCCCCAGTGGTTGATCCTGTCCTCTCCCATATGACTATATTTTCGCCACTCGCACGAACTGCAAGTTTCTTTGGTCCCTGGCTAAGAACAGTGTTGGTTCTGTATAGCATCTACCCTCCAGAGGACCCCAAAGGAGTGGGAAATAGATGATGAAGTAAATGTTGCAATTTACTCCAAATTGCATTGAGGTGGAGGGAAGTTGTGGGAAGGAAGGAGGCAGGCTTGGAGGGGGTTTCATCCTGTGGCATTAATGTCACATCTTCAGAGAAGATAACACTCCCCTATTTCTGTTTAGCATGCAAAGGGCGCCCAAAGGCATCATGGTTCTCTTCACAACAACCCTGCCCTGTCTTAGCGCAGTTTTAGTGTCCTGAGTACCTAATCACCACTGGAAGCCCATCTTCTGAAACATCACCAGGCGCGGTCTGATTTCCAAGCCTGCCGTTGCAGTCTTAAAGACTGGAAACTTGCTATGTTCCCTTATTAAATATGAGCCAAAACTCTCAGGTTGCTGACTTCTGGACCTGAAAAGAATGTCACAACTTCCCCAGTGCAGTCGTGATATATGAAACCTGTGTGCATTCATGCTGTGCAACACCTGCCTTGACTCAGGCTGGATTTTCGCCTCTTGTGCCATCCAGGCAGATATCAGTTGGGGGCACCTACATCCTTCCTAGGTCCTCCGTGAAAGCTTCTGCAGCCCTGAGGTTCCCATGAAGGCCCCCATCCCTCCTCTCTCAAGCAGCTTCCATGTCCCCTTTCAGGTGACGATGTCGGAAAAGATCCTTGTGACGGGTGGAGCCGGCTACATCGGGAGCCACTGCGTTCTGGAACTGGCTGAGGCTGGCTACACCCCTGTGGTCCTTGACAATTTCCACAATGCCATCCGAGGTAAGGAGGCAGCCAAGGCCAGGGCTGGCAGCAACTGGTTTGATGGGGATTTAGAGAAGGGCCATAGCTCAGTGGTAGGGCACCTGCTTTGGATGCAGAAGGTCCCACGTTCAATCCCTGGCAAAAGAGGCCTGCTAGATCACACCTGATGCTTATCCAGAAGAATGGAGAAGTCCCATCTCCTGAAACCATGGAGAGCCGCTACCATTTCATGAAGACCAGATTTCTTCAACTGTGGGTCCTTTGATTCTGTTGGGACTGCACCTCCCATTATCCCTGGCCATTGGCAAAGGTGGCTGGGGATGATGGGAGTTGTAGTTCAGTAACATCTGGGGACCTGAGGTTGAGCTCTGATGAACTAGATGGACCTGTAGGAATGCAGGAAGCTGCCTTCAGCTGAGCTCAGGCCATTGGTCTATCTAGCTCAGGGTTGTCTACAGTGACTGGCAGCAGCTCCCTAGGAATCCTACCTGGAGATGCCGGGGATTGAACCTGGGACCTTCTGCATGGAAGACAGATGCTCGACCACTGAGCTATGGCCCTTCCAATAGTCCAACTCAGCAAAGGGAGATTCATAACTGAGCAAAGCCCCGTAGGCCAGAAACATTAGCTCCACCCACTGATTTGCAGAGGCAAAGGGCTCTTTAACCCTCTCTTTCCCAGCGTGGCAACACAGGCTTTGGCCTTCCTCTTCCTAGGCCTCCCCATTCACTCACTTGAGATACAGACAAAAGCTCTCCTTTTTTCATCCAACCTCCCCACATGAACAGCAACTGGGTCAGTGGTAGGATTTTGCTTTTCTGCACCTCAGCCAGTCATCTGACCAGGCCACTATTGCTCCACCTGTGGAAGGGATCAAGAGCAGCAACATTGGCTGCACTCACCCATTCACAAAAACAGAGGTTTATTTAACTCTTTTGGACAAGGAGGGGAAACCTCTAGATGTTTGTTGGACTACAGCAACCATCATTCCTTAACCATTGACTATCCTGGCTGGGACTGATAGGAGTTGAAGTCCAACAATTGGGGGGGGGCACAGGTTCCCCATCCCTGCTCTAGGCTGGAACGTGGATGGAAAGTCCCTGAGGGCCAGACCAAGCTCCTGGACCACCAGTTGCCTATTCCAATCCTAAGAAGGGGGTCATAGATCTGGATGTGTGAGTCCTTTCAGTAGTGCTGTTAGGATAATTTAAGTCCTTAGATGGAAACATGTATTTACCTCACAACGTGAACATTAGCCCAGCCGTTCCGTATTTGAGGGTCCCCCAACTGTTTACTCTGCTGAGTGGTGGCCCCTGTGTTTCTGCCCCCCAAAAGGCACCACTAAGTCTTCCTCATTGTAGAGGACAGCAATGATTTGGGAATTGGGTCCACTCTGGCATGGTGTCAAAAACAGTCTTTCTCCCCAGGGGGCAGCACGGTCCCCGAGAGTATTCAGCGGGTGGAGGAGATCGTGGGCAAGAAGATCCCATTCCAGGAACTGGATGTCCTCGATGAGGCAGGTCTCCACAACCTCTTCAAGAAGGTGAGGGCCTGATCCCACAGCTTAATGTTTCCTTCCCCATTACACCTATTGAGATGGGTCAGAGCATCGCCCCCTCTGCCCTGCCAGTGGGGGCACTATTCTGGCTTACTTTTTGCTCTCTGGGTGGCATCAGGGCCTCCTCAGTGGTGGTCCCCTAGATCTCCTGTCTTCACTGTCTTGGACTACACTTTGGGCTGGCAGGAAAGGGGTTCCATCTCTCTTCCCTCTGTTGTCTGCTCACCCCCCTCCCTCCCCACAGCATTCCTTTCAGCCTCTGGGGAGATTTTATTGTTCCCAATGTGCGTGCATCTTTGTGTTGCTGCCATGCTGCTCCCCCAACACCCCTGCTGTGTTTATTTCTGGCCCATTTATTTATTTATTTTGTATACCGCCATTCACCTGAAGGATCACAGGGTGGTTCGAAACATGATAATTTTGTATTTTGTAAATACATAGTAAAAACAAGAACAAAAAGAAACCAATAGCCCCCTTTCCCACAAACACATGGGATGTCAATTAGCCAAAGGCCTGTTTCTAGAAAAACATTTTCGCCTGGCGCCTAAAGATATGTGGCAAAAGTGCCAGATGTGCCTCCTTGGGCTTTGCTGGGGAGCCACGAGTGACGCCTGTCAATCCCAGAACTCAGAAGTGGCATCTGCACCACTCAGGAGCCACGCAGCCCTGTTGTGGGTTGTGTCAGGCTGGCATTTGGCTCTCCTGCCAGAGATGCAGGACATCTGGCTCTGGTGTGTGTGTGTTTGCAAGCTTGGGCCAAAAGCCCTTTGAAATCAGTACACAAAATGGCGTTTCTCATTAAAAAAAAAGGACCACAGGTGCTTTTTGCCCTCTTCCGGCTTTTCATTAGGGGAACATTTATTTATTTTTTAATGGGCACGTATAAATAGAAAACGTACTGTAGCCTCCGCAGAAGTATTCTTAATGCAGCTCCCCCTTCTGTTTCCCCTCAGCACAATTTCTCTGCCGTGATGCATTTTGCAGGCCTCAAGGCTGTGGGAGAGTCTGTCCAGATGCCGCTGGAATATTACAAAGTGAACCTGACTGGGACCATCCGATTGCTGGAGGTGAGCAGGAACATGGCTTATTCCACCAGGATTTGTAAGGCTTCTTTTATAAGTCTGGGTTTGCGGGAGGATGTCAACTGTAGCAGGCCCATCTTGCGTGTGGCACAGACGCCTGTCAGAGCAGCCCAAAGGTGCTTCCGGCATCACGTGCGACAGGCTTTCCATAGTGTCACTCA
The DNA here is from genome assembly GCF_964188305.1 of Podarcis bocagei. Lineage (NCBI taxonomy): Eukaryota > Metazoa > Chordata > Lepidosauria > Squamata > Lacertidae > Podarcis > Podarcis bocagei. The sequence goes on from NC_138132.1 coordinate 29,834,408, forward strand.
AGGCACCATGTTGGCCTGGAGGAAGGCTGGGCAGGGGTTGGATGTGGCCCATCAGTTGGCCCGCCCTGGCCTGGGGAAGTGCTGTTCACCCATCATCAGGGCTTCCTCATGCTCTTGAGGAATCACTTTCAAACAGAACCCCTGCTAAATGGAGCCTGGGTAGCTCAGTGCCCTTCGACCTTTGCTCCCCGACTCTTGTTAGACTCGAGCCATCTCAGTGGTCGGGGATGATGGATGTTGCAGTCCAACAACATCCAGAGACATCTGGAGGAAGAGCACTGAGCTTAGGTTGTCTGCATTCCTCCGCAGGCCATGAAAGAGCATGGGGTCAAAAACATTGTGTTCAGCAGCTCAGCCACGGTATACGGCGACCCGGCCTACCTCCCCCTTGACGAAAACCACCCTGTGGGAGGCTGCACAAACCCTTACGGGAAATCCAAGTATTTCATCGAGGAGATGATCCGAGACTTGTGCAAAGCAGAGCCGGTGAGTGAGCAACATACCACACTACTAACCCCCTTATCACGCAGGGGTACAATTGTCCTCAGCAGTATTTTCTGGGGTTTTTTCTTCTAAAATAATCTTTATTGTCATTTTTGCAAAAACTCAGATAGCATTAATTTTATTTAATTACTTCTGGAACTAATGGAAAGAAAGGCATATATTAAGAATCCACAAGTACATGGCCTTATAATACCAGCATAAGCCTATCCATTTAGCTTAGTTTATCTGCCCCAGTATATAAAAACATATATTTAAAATATAATTGACATAAGCCAGAGATTGGTTACAAGTAATTCCATATAAATGAATTGTGTCTGGGCATATAATATTTAAGTGGATCATTGATCCATGACCACCAAACAGTGGCCAGATCCTCAGAAGTGGCTTTACCTCTTTGTACCTTTGAGTGACATGTTACTTTTTCTGATACCACTACAAATAAAAGCTTTTTATCTCATGCCTCTAAAGTCAGACTTGAGCAAGGCAGAACTGGAAAGCAAGTCCCAGAGTCCTCCATACAGCTCTCCTGGGTGGTATTTTCTGATCCAATCTCTTGTGCTGCTTCTCTCAGGACTGGAACGCGGTTCTCCTGCGATACTTCAACCCCATTGGAGCCCACGAGTCGGGGAGGATTGGTGAGGACCCCCAGGGCACCCCAAACAACCTGATGCCCTACGTTGCTCAGGTACCCAAGACCCCCCTGAGAGAGTTTGCTTTGCTCCACCTCTTGCACAGCGCGTTTCTCCTGCTAACTCCTGTGCCTTCCTGTCGTTTCTTCCTTCTGTTCACTCCAGGTGGCTGTGGGGCGCCGAGAGTACCTGAGTGTATTTGGGGATGACTATGATACAGTGGATGGGACTGGTGAGTTGCTTGGAATCACCCTAGCTTGAAAGGAAAGATACCTCCACCCCCAAATCTACTTGAAATACGCTGGGCACTGGGAAGTTTGGAGATGTGGAAGCCAGAGTGGTTATGGGCCTCTAACCCTAGTGGTTTATAGAAACATATAGGCACGGGGGTGTTTTCTCTTTTTGTATGTGTTCTAGGGCAAAGATGGGAAAACTTTAAGGGGAACCTTCTGAGGGTCACAGGCCAGTGAAGGGCAGGGCCAGGAACAGCAAACATGGGTGGAGCAATGAACATGAATTGTCCCCTTATAAAGGGATGTGGGTGGCACTGTGGGTTAAACCACAGAGTCTAGGACTTGCCGATCAGAAGATCGGCGGTTCGAATCCCCACAATGGGGTGAGCTCCCGTTGTTCGGTCCCTGCTCCTGCCCACCTAGCAGTTCAAAAGCATGTCAAAGTGCAAGTAGCTAGATAGGTACCACTTCGGCAGGAAGGTAAACAGCATTTCCGTGCGGTGCTCTGGTTCACCAGAAGCGGCTTAGTCATGCTGGCCACATGACCCGGAAGCTGTACACCAGCTCCCTCGGCCAATAAAGCGAGATGAGCGCCGCAACCCCAGAGTCGGCCACGACTGGACCTAATGGTCAGGGGTCCCTTTACCTTTACAATAGGCTAGTTTTGAAACACCCGTCTCTGTCTTCCATCCAGGCAACCAAGAAGCAGAGCACCTTCCAGCCAGGCGAAAGCAGTCTGGTTGCAAGCCATAGCCTGTGAGGGGTGTGGCCTGGGGAGGGTCTCATTCCCAGAGTGCTTTAACAATCCCTCTTCCCTGGGAATTGAAGCCCTGGGAGGGGAATAGGGGGTCTCCTAACAGCTCCCAGCACCCTTGGCAAACCAGAATCTCCATAATTCTTTTTTGGAAGCCCTGTTTAAAATCAGACTTGGCAAATCCACGATCTGCTTGGAAAATCTTCCCTGGGTTGTTCCTTTCATTTCATAGCAGGATAGCGTCTGTATTTATCATCCCTTCTTCTGATGATAAACCAGTTCAGCCTTCGCCATCCTGGTAGCAACTCAGCTAGCTGGGCTGATGGGATCATCTGGAGGCTTTCTGGTTGGCAAAGGTTGAACTAAGTAAGATGTAGGCCTACCCAGAGGGGGTGGCCAGGGTGCTGGCTGATGGGTTTCCTCCTTCTTCTGCAGGCGTCCGGGATTACATCCACGTGGTGGACCTGGCCAAAGGCCACATTGCGGCTTTGAAGAAGCTCAAGGAGAACTGCGGCTGCAAGGTAGGGAAGTGCATAGACTTGGTCAGAAGCACTGCTTCCATCCCTGTTGTGTTCTGCTGGAGCCCACGTCAACTGAGCCTCTGTTACCTGGATTTTGGGAGCATCCTTGCTTGCAGACTCCAGCCACTTCTCCTAATTTGTTCAGGAGACGGGCTCAGTTTAGGCAGGGGTGTGTTCAAAATTTTGTGCCAATAAAGTTCCACCACCCTATATTATTAGGCATACCTCCCGTTTCACGGAATGCTTTTTCCATGAAGACTTTGGCATGGCCCCCTAGTTACTTCCCACAACCTACAGAAACTAAGCTCTAGGGATGTGTACCTGAAAAGTGAATGCATTTCCTTCCTATAGACCCTTCCCTTGTGGTGCAGTTTTTCTTATATTTGTAAGTTCCTCGGGACAGGCGCCTGGAAAGTGCCGCACAGGGCAATAAGGTCGGCAAAGCCTTTGTCACAAGAGTTGCATCTTTGCAGATATACAACCTTGGAACCGGCACTGGCTGCTCAGTCCTGCAAATGGTGAAGGCAATGGAGAAGGCGTCGGGAAGAGAGGTAGAGTATCGGGACAACCTGGGTTCCAGGAGGGGGGATTGAACTCCTGTTAGGGTCTAGGTAAAGGGGACCAGAGAGAGGAAGGCATTGCCAATTGGCCAACCCTCCCTGGGCCCACCACGAAGCAGGAGTCTGGTTCAGCCTTCCCCAACCTGGTGCCCTCCACATTCCAGCAATGCAAAAGCACTTGAGAGTGGAGCAAGGCCAGGAAGGGGAGTGGCCTGGAGAAGTCCTGCATTTTCCCCCTGGACTGGAGGCTCCCCACACATTTTAGCACTTACCAGACCATTGCCAGGCTGTTCTGTTCGCAGTGCTAGTTATGACAGCAAGATCAGGTTGGCTATCAAGCCAGGTCTCCATATATGGCTGATGGGTTGCATCCACTTTTCTGCAGGGCTGGGGAGAACCTGTGGCCTTCTAGATGATGTTGGGAATTGGAATCAAATGACTTGCCACAGGTTCCCACCCCTTCTTTAGGGGCTCATAGGCTATTTAGCCTGTGCTAAAATAATAAATGCCTGCCATACCTGAGGTAGCTTTCAGTATTTTGGGATCCAAAATCTGCCTCCTTTGATATGAGGCAAACATGGCCTCTTGATCTGCAACCCTGTTTAAAAAGAGTTGGCATAAAACTGGGGCTGGAATGTGTACCTTTAAATTTTAATACTGGGACTATAGAGAGGCACATTGCTCCCCTCTGCCAGTGGCACGACCAGCCCACCTACTATGCAGAATGCAGGGTGCTTTTGAGGGGAGCAGCCAACATTTTGGTCTAGGAGCCTCACACTAGAGTAGAGAACGTCAACCAGCGCTTTAGTCTTCTGGAAGGAATGCCATTGTGATTAGGTTGCAGATAATTGAATATTAAGCAGCTTACCAATGATGGCCTTTAAATAAATGAAAAAATGCTCTCCCTAGTGAGGTCCACCTGGCACCATCATTAACATCCTTCCAACTCTCTTCTCCCATGCATTTGATGGCTTATGATAGACATTTTGTTTATTGCTGTTGGCGATTTGCTTCACTGTAATGCGTATTTTTTTCATTTTCATTCTTTGCCTGTGACACTTAATTTGTTATGTCTGAGAGGGTTTTATTTTGTAGTGAGAGACTAATAAATCAAAATTATAGTACTACTAATAGTAATGTGTCTTATCATCTTGGCTGCTGCCCCTGGTCGGTTTCCCTCCACTTAATGACAGGCTGCTGTCTTTGTTCTAGATAAACTACAAGATTGTTGCACGTCGGGAAGGAGACATCGCCTCCTGTTACGCCAACCCTGCCCTAGCTGAACGGGAGCTGGGCTGGAAAGCTGTTTTTGGCCTGGACAAAATGTGTAAGTGGAGCCTCCCCACAGAGGGCCATCTGCCTGCTCCTTTTCTGCCAGCCTTTGCCTCCCCCTTCTTTATTCCTAGGGGCGGAAGCTGGAGAAATAAATGGGTTTCCATTCCCTCCTCCTCATTTCAACCAAGTTGCTTCACTCGCCACTGTTCACCTGGAGTCTCATGGGGTGGGGTGTTGCCTTGACATCTGCATGCAAAGAATCCTGCAGGGTCAGGCCTTCAGCCCAGCTAGCCTAGCATCCTGCTCTCACAGCAGCCCACCAGGTGCCTCAATGGGAAGCCCACAAGCAGGACCTGAGCTCAACAACATCTCTCCCCCTTTGCAATCCCCAACGACTGGTATTCAGAGCTATATGCAGCCTCTGGCACTGGAGGTAGACCATAGCTATCACAACCAGTAGCCATTTTTAGTTTTATCCTCCACGGATTTGTCTAATCTCTCTGCAAATCAAGGAAAGGACCTTCTCCGTAGTGGCACCCACCCCCACAGCGTGGTAGCGAATTCCAGTTTAACTCATTGCCGTTATTCTCTTGCCCCTTTCCAGGTGAGGACTTGTGGAGGTGGCAGTCACAGAACCCCACTGGCTACAGCAAGAACTAGCGCCTGGAAGATGTTGCCTGTCCTCCCCAGTGCGTGGCTGCCATGACCCAAGCACAGTTCCAAGGGCTGTTTTGCGTTTCACTCAGGGAAGATGGTGGTTCCTGCTCGTTCCTCCCCCTGACCTTCTTCTCCCTTTTTGTAAGAGACCAAATAGACTCAGGAAGGGGAAGATTATCTTGGCCTTTTGCTGTACCCATTTCTTTAACTCTCTTGTGCCTTCTCCCTGAACCTTCTCTGCCAGCCAGGTTGGTACCAAACAGGGAGCAAGGAACTCTGACCCTCCCATTGAGTGGGAAGACTGACAAATAAAAAGTGTCAATGGGAGCCCATGGAGGATGTCGAGCTCCCCTCACTGGGGACAAACTTGGTTTCTTTGGTTTTAAAGAGTCCACCCTCTGCTGCCAGGTTCTTGAGATGTCCTGATGGATGCAGGCTGCTCCATGAGGTTCTGAGCTGGGGGAAGAGGCTGCATGGAGGTACAAGTGTTAAAATGTAGTTGGAAAACGACAGCTAGGTCCATGGAGCCTTGTCGTTTGCTCCCTGGCTTCCCATTTCTAAATTGTAATGCCTTCTGTAAATCAGAGGTGGGGAATCTGTGGCCCTTTGGATGTGGCTGCACTACAGCTCATCATCATCCTGGACCACTGGCTGTGCTGGGATTTAGCCGTCCAGCAGGTTCACCAATACTGATGTGACAAAGCAGTAGTAGGAGAGTACACCAACTCTTTGGCAGGTGAACTTTCAGGCTTATAGTTTGGTGCAGCTTTGAGGCCATGCTAGGTCAAGTGACCCTTTGCAGGGTGGTCCACAGACTGCCAGGCGTCACTGAGGCCGTGAGGCTGGGATGAAAATCAAGAGAGGAGAAAGAGGGGCATCAGTTCCGAGGGCATGTCTACCACTGTGGGAAAATGTGCTTTTCAGATTAGATCAAGGGGTGCCCCCCAGAAAGCTTTGGACAGCAACTCCTATCATTCCCGAGTATCGGCTGTGCTGCCTGGAGCTGAATGGAGTTGTAGTCCACAACAGCTGGATGCCACCAGGATAGGGAAATCTGGTTTGCACTGTTACTCTTCAACAGGGCAAGGGGCTGCTCCTAAGCAAACTTGGAGGGGACAAATACTGCAGCTGAATAGGAATGTAGTAACCTTTTGAAGTATCTTCTAGCAGGCAGAGGCTAAGCAAACGGTCGCTGTAAAGGTCACACCCAAACTATAATTAATGCTGGCTTTAGGGCTGTAGCTGCAGTGGATGCGGAAGGAGGTGGAATCCCAGTGTGAACTGCACTAGATAATGAGGCAAATAGCTGACCTCTCATTAAGCATAATTGCGCTTGTGTAGCCCCATAAAAACCAGAATCCAGAGAGTCCTGTAAAATTCAGAGCTGGCCACAATATTGCTATTCCTCTTCCCCTGGGGTGAAGATGAGTGCCAAGGACTCACAGAATGCCCCTTTCTTGCAGAGTTTTGGTGAGAAGCGGGCCGTTCCGGTGGCAGTGGAAGTGAGGGGCAGGCAGTGTATGGTGGTGGAGCAGGGCAGGGGACAGCACATTCACGTTTTACTTCAGGTGCGCCACAGAATGGGCCACTCCTAGTTCATTGAGCTTAGGCTGTGTGGCATAGGGGCCAGATCCCTAACCGGAGGGGGGGGAGCACTTCCTAAGCTCCTTTTTGGTGTTCATTGTAACTGTGTCAGTTGATGCAAAAATCCGTTCATTTATTTGGTCAAGTAGAGACACAGGCTGTGGTCAGCCTGGAAACTCAAAAGCCTAGTCTTGCACCAGCTAGCTCAGCTCACCATCACACTTGGATTTCTTTGCAATTGCCCTCCTGCAATGCCTGATGATCAGTGTACCATCCCTACTACCAGAGATCAGCCTTCCTCTTTCTATATTTTAATGTATTCTGAGGCAGGACATGTTTTCCTAAACCAGCCACATTTCTTGCCCCCGTTGGAACCAATTATTTTGGCCTCTCTAGTGATCATCCACCACAAGTTTATAAGTAGCAATCTCTGAAGCATTATGAAATTTTTTGGTGGTGTACGGATTAAAGAAGAAAAGAAACCAGTTGCAAAAATGGAGCATCAGCTAGGATTTGCTTGGTGGAATAAGTTCCCCTTTCTGGTCTGCCTTTATCTGTTACAACTAACTCGAATTCACACAGCAGTTTCTGTCGCAGCCAAATCAAAATCCTGCTGCAGTCATCTTGCAGCAGATAAATTACTCCAGTAGCAAAGTTGTGTGTAGCTCCTGCAGTGGAAAGCCAGATTGTGCACTTAGAAGAAATTGTGTATATAACAGCTTTCACGAGTACGGAATGTTTTATTAGTGTATAACTTGAAGGCAGAAAGCTTTGAGGGAAAGAGCTCTACCTGATTGACTGGAGCAATGTCCTTCAACCATGGCTCCCTATCTCTTGTTGTATCACAGCTCACATAATCCACAGCAAGCATAGTTAATAGGGATAATAGGAGATGCAGCCCCAGATGTTGGATTACAAAATCAAAGAACTAGAGATTACTCTTTCTACCCTTCTGATCTATTTGTGTCTCTCTGTTGCAGTGCTATTGTTGCCATTGTGTTCCTTCCATCTTAAAAAGGACTAAATACTTGATTTTTTGAAGTTAAAAAAAGGCCAGATTTTGCACCTCTGTGTTGCTAATAATCTATGATCTACCCTGCTTGTGGGCAAGCGGTTCACAGGTGAAGCTTTAACTCCCATGCCTGTTGCTAGAAGTTTTTTATCCCCACTGTAAGCATCACCCTGTGCCTGCCTACTCAGAAGCAATTCTTAATGTGTTCTGTGGGGCTTAGAAGCTGCATAGCCTTGCCTATTGGAGTGAACAAGAGGAGAATCCATTTGTGGCTACCATCTTCCAATGTTTCAAAACTTCATTTAAAGCTCATTGCTCCCACTGTAAGCTACATGTAGAATTGCAGCTGATTTTTCCCAATTTGGGTGGGAGGTGGGTAGTGTCATGCTATATTCCAACTACATTGGGAAACATAACGTAGTGCAAGGGTTGCCAACATTTTGGGGCCTGTGTGGCGTATTTGATATTTTGAGGAAGTGTCAAAATGGCTGCTGGGGGGTAGCCTAATTTACCTGTTCAGAGCAGCTGAGATGGTAGGTGTCCACTCCAGGGCAGCCAAAAAAATGTAGGCATATTCAACGTAGGAGAAACCAAGCCAAGTGCAAACACAATTTGAACAGGAAGATCAAACAGACTCTTATGTTATATATATTTACCAAGACCTTTTGCAGGCACCGTAGGCGATACTGGCTGGCACATTAGCACCTGTGTGTGGCGTGTTGGCAACCTCTGCCCTAGTGAGTTACAGTGCCCTGAAGAATGGCCATTTAGCAGCCTAGCTTTTTAAAGAACTCTAAAATCTGTACTGAAACACTTCTTTATTTGAGCACCATCATCTGAATGTGCATATAATTTTTAATGTAGGCAGAAGTATTTTAGGGCAAATTAGAAGTTCAATAAAAATAGCCACATTATTAAAATTGTGCCGAGTAAGTAAAGCATAATGATAGCCACCGCCACCAGAAACATGGCCAAGTAGCAGCAGAGGTGGCACTGATCCTTCTAAAAGGAGCCAGATTTTTCTGAGGTCTAAAAAAACATATAGAAGGGCATTGGGGGAAATGCAATTGAATGATTATAGATAACTATGTTATTCTTAGGGTCATCTGCCTGGAACACATCCCAGAAGGTACCAGAAAAATGTAAATCTTGCCAGTGTAAATTTGGTGGCTTGAGACTAAGGGGGGTGAGGTTTTTAAAAGGTGTGTTTTGATATATTTTTAGATATTGGAAAATATACACGAAATGATTAACACATAGTAATAATTACTAGGCTCACTTCCAGCTTTTATTGTAGCACCAGCAGTAACATGCAAGCACATCCTGGTGGTGAAACAGCACCCACCGACGTCAATGGGACTGTTTGCAAACAAGTGGATTAAGGCTTCCTGCCCCACAGCCAGGTATTTACAAGGCCTTGCCTAACATACTCTGAGATAGCAGAGTAAGATTAGACTGCCACCTCAAGACGCACAAGGCATCTCTCTTTGTTGAGACAAAACGTAGGCAACAGGAACTTCCTTGTCCTCACTTAAGACAGATGCCTACCACACACACCCTGGCGATAGCAAGATCTATTGCAATGAGAATGCTGCCTTGGTTGGGTTACAAGTTTCCTGTGTGATTGAGGTGGGAGTTCCTGCTCTGCATGTAATGTTCCCATTTCAGTCCCTAAACATCTCCAGCTGAAACAATTCTCAAGGAACAGAGATCTTGAAGAGCCAGTGTTAAGCAGAGTAAACAATACTGTCCTCAGGGCCAGCCTAAGAGATCTAGCTGCCAGTGCCAGAAAGACAAAATAATGCATGCACACAGATGCACACCCCGAGCGGCATCTCAGCCTTACTTCAGTGCTGGTGATGGAACAGCATTCTCCACTGCGACGGGTGAAACAGGCGGCCAGCTGAGGGGGTGCAAGGCGGATCACAAGGCACAAGCACACAGCGCTAGCCAACACTTCATTGCTGCTCCCTACCTCTTCAACACCTGCCTAACAGTAGAGCTGGCCCTGACTCAATGAGCAGGAGAAGTTAAGAAAAACCCCTTTCAAACCAAGGGTGTTACATGGGAATAGTATCTCCTACCCAAACCACCCACTCTGCTTCTCTATTACATAAAGCCCTTTTGTACATACAGTATTTGGATTCAGAGCCATTCAGCAGTTAGCCTCAGGAGGCTTTTTTGTGCCACAATAAGGGCTAGAACCTTTTAAAATTTAGTAGACAAAACCAATATTTTCTAGGGAGTTTGTCTTGTGGGTCACATGTTGCACTCTAGAAATCAAAGATGGTAACTTGCAGTTTGTAGAATTCCAGTGTTGCAATAGGTATTTGGGCCTGGACTGGGAATATCTGTGATCAAATGCTAGTTCACAAATGAAGCCCACAGGTGGCCTTAGGTGAGTTTCTCTTTCCCCTGCTGCTCATCGTGTAGGAAAGTCACCTATAAGCTAATCTGCAACCCTCCAGATGTTACTGAACTGCAACTTCCATCAGCCCCAGCCAGCATGGCCAATGGTTGGGGGTGATGGGATATGTAGTTCAGCAACATCTGGAGGGTCACATACCAGCCGCCCCTGGCCTATGAGCTATTGCACAGGCTTGTTATTCATCTAAACCAAGAGGCGTACACAGTGCTTTAAACACTTAACAACTGTAGGAGAAACTGACACATCTTGACAACACTGAAGAAACAACAAGGTGAGGCACAGATGGTTGCGTTTGTTTAATCTCAGTGGAACACAAAAATAAAAATGATGTATGGGGAAGACAAAAGGGAAAGGGGGGTTGGGGAAGAGAATTAATTCATGTGCAGGAACATACAGAAGCCACTGTTTTGCTTTGGCTTCCATATTCTTAACACAGTCCCTCCAGAGACACCCAAGACTTGCAGGCCACTTTGCTTTGAGAAGGATCTAGTCAAAATTGGCAGTGGCAACAGCAGCAGAGTCCAGGGCACTTCTCTGTGTAACTCCTATACAGAACACTCCAATTAATGGTCAGAGAAGAGGAGAGAGCAGCAGCAGCAGCAGCAGCAGCAGCCAGGCAGCCACAAGCACAGGAGGAGCATCGCCCCTCATGTCTGCTTGCCTACGCTCACCATAGAGAAGGAAGCCAAGGCCTGGTCTGCAGATGGAGCAAAATGCAGAAGGAAAAGGACTGTCACCACAACACTTAGAATCATAGAGTTGGAAGAGACCACAAGGGCCATCGAGTCCAACCCCCTGCCAAGCAGGAAACACCATCAGAGCACTCCTGACATATGGTTGTCAAGCCTCTGCTTAAAGACCTCCAAAGAAGGAGACTCCACCACACTCCTTGGCAGCAAATTCCACTGTCGAACAGCTCTTACTGTCAGGAAGTTCTTCCTAATGTTTAGGTGGAATCTTCTTTCTTGTGGTTTGTGCCTTCCTTGTGAAGGCTGAAGTGGTGGTGGGATAACATGCCTAAATACTCCCTACGTAAAAAAGCAGCATACAACACGCACAAAGGTCCCTGCAGGTAGAAATCCAGCAGATCTGTTTGATGTGTTGCTACTTACAGGGATTTGAGTTTTACGTCAGGGAGCATTCAAGAACAGTGCACACAAAACCCACCCAGTGGCGTAGCGTGGGTTGTCAGCACCCGGGGCAAGGCAATTAATTTGCGCCCCCTAACCCGTGGATTTGCGCCCCCTAACCCTAACCCCCAGATGTTGCACCCGGTGCAGCCGGCCCCCCCTGCACCCCCCATGCTACGCCACTGGCGAGCGCCTCCTAAGCATGTGCAGAGCGCCTCCCTCCGCCTCCCGCCACGCGGAGCTCAGCCTGTGCGTGGGCAGGCCCTTTGCGTCACGCGCGCTTGGCAATCCCCGGCACCTCTCCTCTCCTCTCTCTCTCCCTGGAGAAATGAAGCAGTGACCCGACAAGGAGTAGCGAAGGATGGGCGTGTTTCGTCCCTGATCCGGATGAGATCAAGGCGCCGGCAACGGGAAGGAGGCGGGGGAGAAGCAGGAGCAGGCCAGCCGTGGCTGCTCCAGACCCCCCCCCCCATCTCTACCATCGCCGCTGGAGGGGTCATGGAGGCACTGAGCCCGGGAGGCGGGTAGCCAGCCAGGGCGCACCTACCCAACCTCGCCGCGCCCAGGCGCGCTGCTCTCTCCAGCTTCCTCCCGGCTGGGCCAGCGGCTCCACCTCTTCCTTTGCTTCTTTGAGCTGCTTAATTCCCAGCAAGCGATTAGCAGGCTCGGATCAGATCCTGCGGAAGGCGGCGCCTCCACCTCCTCCCGGCTTTGCTGCTGCTGCTGCACGGCTCTTTTCCCTCCACCGACGGCGCGCTGCGCCTTGGAGAGGTTCCCGCTTCCTCGAGGGGGGCCGGCCAAACGGAGACGACGACCCCCCACCGCAAACAAGCCTCAATTGCTTGTCCCTTCCCTCTGGACTCATGCCCCCCCAGATGTTGCGCCCGGTGCGGCCGGCACCCCTGGCACCCCCCACGCTACGCCACTGAACCCACCTTGCAATTGTGAAGTTGTACAGTCCTCTACTACCTTGGGATTCTACCACTTCATTCTGCTGCATGTCCAAGACCAGCCACAGTCCTCCCAACCACTAGAACGTCCAAACCCAAAGCAGAATATCGGAGGATTCAAACCCTCCACAGAGCAAGCAAGAGGCAGCTTTGCCATTTAAGCAGTCACTCAAAATGAGTCTAATGCAGATCAGTTTATGAAAGGATTAGTGCTTTCTGCTTCTCTGGTGATAAAAAGAGGCCATACAGAATATTCCGGCCCATTACAAACAAATCTCTCCAACCATTCCTGCTGTTTCTGTGAATGTGAGCTGTTCCGGCACCAAGCCATGTAATCTGGCCCTATTTCCAGTGAGATCTGGGAAGCCCCTGCGACCTGGAGGACGACCCAGCAAGTTGCCAGCTGCTAAAAAGGAAAGTCCCTCAAGTGGGAGGCGTTCCGCTTGGCAGTGAAGGCACTTTGCCTTCTAGAGAAGCCAAGTTTGGCCTTGGCCAAATGATCCCCAAGGCTGGCAAAAAGCAGATTTTGGGGGAAGCAGCGGCTGCTCAGGGCAGAGGAGGAAGCCTTGCACTGAAAGCAGGAAGGGGAGCAACATCTCCTTTGGGGCTGCCATTGTGATGCAAGCTCTAGAAGAGCAGGCCATGTATTCCTACATGGATATGCTGAGATCCCCCTTTGCTGCACACAGCTGTATAAAGCACTGGAAAGTGTAGAAGTGTAGCAGAGGGAGGGCTGTCCTAGCTTTGGGGGACCCCAAGCCCCTCCCTTGCTGTTGCTGCTACCAACCACCGAGGACCATACAGAGCCAGGGGAAGGAAGTGAGCAGAGAGATCACTCACAAAGAGCAACACAGTAGGACAATGTGGTAGGCAACATTTAGCCCTTCACACAAAAAGAAGAGGAAAGCTCCTTGAAGAGACATCTTGTCCCTGGCTGTCAGTGCTGGTGTCAGCCCACGCCGGTGGATAATTTGGGTGTGGATGCTGAAGGGGTGATGGTAAGAGAACCTTGGCTGCTCAACAGCACAGCCCCCTTGCCAGAAATGAGGATGAGAGCCTTCTGCTTGAGGTGAAAGGGGACAGTTACTGAAATAAAACAGACTAGAGACTTAGGGGAGAGCCTCAAAAAATACGCCAGCCACCAGGGCTAGAAGGGAGAGAGGGGGACCGTGCTTGCCCATTCCACTAACAAGACCAGCAGGGTGGGGAGTGATAAGAGGGAGACTGCACCCCATAGACAAAAAGGCCGCTTGCAGCTACTCGATACAGACTGGATAGGAAGTGGAGGAGTGGTGCTTCTGAGAGCTGCGGTGCCCAAAAGGCTGCAGAGAGCTTGCTGCGTGTCTACCTTCTGGACAAACGCTACCCTATCTGTGTAGGTACAAAACAAGATAGACCCAATGGAGGAGACCACAACAGAGATGATTTTGAAAGAAACAAACAAAGGATTTTTTAAAAGAACATACATTAGAAGCAATTCCTGGTGAGGTGGGGGGGCCCTCCACCACATTAACGCCCCAACTGATGGTATCTCCAGCCCAAGCTGGGAGTTGTTAGCACACTGAATGGTGCATGTGGCTGACTGGGGAGGAGCAGCCCCAGGACATGCTTGGAGGATGTACAGCAACCCGTCAGCCAGCCAGACCTTCCTCGTTTTGCCTGGCAGAGTGGATGGGATGGCAGAATAGGGATGGAATGATTGCCTGGGTGGGGCAGTTTACCTGCCTCCCCTGCCCCCAAAAAGCCAAGCACTGGCAACTCGAGAGGGGGCCCCTGACCCTACCTGCACCTCTAAGGTGGTTCCACCAGGACAGGCTCAGGCTCTGCATCACAGAAAAGGGGGGGCACAGGGACTGTGGGTGGGATTGTTGCAAACCCATCAGGGAGCTCAGATACCTTTGCAGATGCTCCCTGCAAATACTCTAACAGCGCAGAACACAGTCTCGTAATACCTTTGTTTTAAGCCTTTGGCTACCACCCAGTTCATTGCCACAGCAAGCATTTGTGTGGGGTTGGGGAAGGGGGGAGAGATAGCAAAGAAAGGCGGAAATCAGATGACCAAAAATACTAAATTTGCAAGGAGGCAGCCACATGGTTCTCAGCTGTACCTTAAAACCGCTCCGTGCCTTCACTCCATGTACAGGAGAGAGAGGGGCAACCCTCCCTATGCACAGGAGGGGGGCGGTGCAGGAGGAAGGGAAAGGCCAGAGAAAGGAAACCGGCTGAAGTGGAGGTGGATTGCTGTGGCTCCCCATTTGCAGCTGGGCAGGTCAAGGTTAAAGATCACAGGTGGTGACCTCTGTCTCCTCTCCCTGCAACAGTCTCGAGTAGCTTTGTTTAAATCCTGGGCAGCAGCTTCTCAATGAATTCTTTCACAGCCATCATCTCCTGCACAGAGTAAAAAGAGAAGTAGTGGTTTTTGTTTGTGCGTGTGCTCATTCTCCTCCCCTTCAAAGACTTAACAGCCTCAAACAGTTCATGTGCTCCCTTCCGGGAGTGACAAGATTCTCTGCATTGAACTGAGGGTCATAAAACAGAAAAAAAGTCAAGAGCTGAAATGAGAACTGAGCTTATCAAGAGTCCGGGGGGTGGGGTGGGGTGGGGTGGAACTGGCCACTTTCCTTGTTATGCTACATGAGTTGCTGCCCACACATGTACGCTGATTTTCAAGTTTCAAGCAGTCTTTTGGCTGCCACAAGAGGCGGCTGCCAAGCCAGCTCACAGCAATTTATTTCGCTGCTCATATAAAATCAAAAGTCAATTGAAGCAAGTCTAGATTAAACAAAAGCCACAATTAAAGTGTCATGCTGGCACTTGGCTTTATCAGGAGTTTGGGGGTCTGGCCCATGAAAGCTGATGCCACAACCTTTAAGCTTCCACAGGGCACCTGCTATTTTTAGTACTCCAGACTAACACTGTTATCTCTTTTGAATTAATTGGTTAAAAAAAATACATATCCAGTTAAAGACAGCTGATTGCAGCAGTACGATATAATTAAGTGGGGATCAAAAAGAGGCTGCCTCAGACCACCAGGTCTGCAAAGCTGCCTTAGGACACTGGAGCATACAAGCCATAATAAGGGCTCATGGCAGAAGGCACTTCAAGGAGTACCTCAAAGGATGCTTTGCTTTTGGATGCCATCCACCAAACCTCTGAAGGTCAAGGCACCAGGCATAGGACCTTCTCAGATACTCCCAGAGTAAGGGCATCTCAACCCTAATATCCTGGCATGCACCCTGGCTGCAACCAAGATATGGCACTCAACTAAGACTAGTTAGTCATCTTAGGAAATGGGTTTACCGGCTGCCAACTAACCTGAGGGCAGGAGCTGTGCATCATTCCTGGGTAGGTTCTGAACTGGACCCTGCTTGGAGTCACAATGCCCTTCAGTTTCTCGGCAGTGAGGGCTCCAAAGCGGACTGGGATCATGGGGTCCATCTCCCCATGGCACTGTAGGATGGGGATGTCTTTGTTCATGCTGTTATTTGCTGCCTGCAGGAGGAAGGGGGGAACAGCAGCAGGGGAAGGAACACCAAGCTGTGAACAACCCATTGCACTCTGGGAAATGCAGTACCTGGGCAAGCTAGTTGTGAAGGAACTGCTCTACCAGACAGGCATTTCCCAGTTGAGCAGCCACCCTGGCACGCACCAAGCCCAACCCACAGGGCCCACAGCAACACATTCAAGGGGGAGAGGGGGCTGCAGTACCTGAGGAAAGGTCTTGTGCAGGGGGAGCCAGCAGCTGAGGGCCACAATGCCAGCCAGTTGGTGTGGGCACGTGAGCGCCGTGTAGAGGGACAGTGCGCCACCCTGAAGCACAACCAAGATTAGAAAGCAGGTCAGAGCTTGCTCTAGAAAAGACCCTCTACCAATGCAAAGGTGCACACAACTCTCATCTACTGCCACCCCTGTGAACAGCCCTCCCCTCCCCACCCCACCCCTTTGTAGGAGATTTCCTGGTTCTTATGGCACGAATGGTATGGGGGGGACACACAGGTCAGTGGAGGCCACACTCCCAATGCACAGCGTTAGAGAAGAGCCCTCACCGCTTCCTGCCCCACTTAACTGCTTGAGGGGGGAAAAACAGACATGGTGCAACCTAAACCTTTCAAAAATATAGAACCAAATTCTGCAACTTGATTCTATTCTACCTACACAAATTTCAAAGGCTTCCCTCTCTTTTTTTGCATGCAATGTTCAGCTTGCCAGAAGGAAACAGGGAAGTACAGTGGTACCTCGGGTTATGAACTTAATTCGTCCCAGAGGTCCAGTCTTAAGCCAAAACCATTCTTAATCTGAGGTGCGCTTTCGCTAATGGGGCCTCCCGCTGCCACCACGCGATTTCCGTTCTCATCCTGGGGCAAAGTTCTCAACCCGAGGTACTACTTCTGGGTTAGCGGAGTTTGTAACCCGAGGTACCACTGTAGTAGTTAGGAGGGCAGAAGTTCCACTCCAGAAGTCTAACTCTGTCCCCACACCCATCCTTGGGTTGTAAGGTTTTACCAGACATTGTCCCAAAGCATGTGTTTCCCATGACAATAAGGGTTAGAAATGTGTTTTGAATGGAAAAAGTGAAAGTATTATGACTCAGGATACCACTTAACCTCAGTACTGTTGGAACAACTGCACACATCCAAGTTGCTGCTCCAGAGGAAGCTATACCTCATCTCCCATGCTCCCCCCCCCATTAGCAAGGTGGCAGCCACTAGTTCTCCATGTTCCCCCAGCACCAGTGCTCATGTCCTGTTCCTCATTTCCAACCCCGCCGTCTACACACCGGCTTGCCATCCTGAGGATGCAGCCTGCCACACACACACCAGTCACCTGTGAAAAGCCTCCCAGGATGATACGGTTGGCTGGGATCCCATTCTTGATCTCATGTTCGATCACCGCTTTAACTGAAATGCAGAGGGAGAGAGTTCAAGGTGGCATAATATCATAGGCCTTGCATCTCAGGTGCCAAATATGCTGGGTGAACAATAATTACAAAGACAAAGTCTGATGGCACAGATCTATTTCACAAAGTTTCCTCTGCTTCAAAATGTCATGTTTTTAAAAGGAGTGTGATGTTCTTTCTGGCAAGGCCTCCGGTGGCAGAGATCAAGGGAAAAGGAGTAGAGATTGAAAAGTGGGGGAGGGGGGAGCATAAGACAATCAACGTTTGCATTGGGCTCAGCTCTCCCTCATGAAAAGTGATGCCACAAAATACATGCTAGTCTTTTAAGATGCCAGAGGACTCTTGGTTTTGCTGCAGTGGACCAACATGGCTGTTTCTCTGGAATCTGAAGCTTGCCCAAGACCTCTTCATTGAATTCACAGCTTTCACCACTATGTCACCCCAGCTTTGGAGAAAGTTGGTGTGAGATTGCTAAAACCCAGAAGCCACTCTTCTTTGGTGTTGAAATGTTTAAAAAGGCAGACAGTGCTAAGATGCCACATATTTGCAAATCAGGAATCCGCCTTGAGAGCACACATTCCCACTCTCTGGGTCTTTCTTGCTGGAGTGATTCATCTCCTCTTCTTCTCCTGCCAACATTAACAATTTGGGAATGGCTGCAAATCGGTGGTAGAGCATTTGCTTTGCATGCAGAAGATCCTAGATTCAATCCCCAGAATCTGGATAGGGCTGGACAGACCCTTGTCAAAAAGCTGCCCATCAGCATAGACAGCACCCAGCCAAAGGTCTGACTAAGTAAGGTAATTTCCCATGTTGCTGGCCAAGGATTTGTTATACAGACCAATGCAAACCATGGTTACTACAACCAGCTTTCCTCATAACCATGGTTTCCATATGTTTCCGATAGGAACTATGGCTTGCAACCACTGCACCTGCAACACAAAACTAGTTAAAACTGGAAAGGGCAGGCAGGGGTGAAATCTTCTTGGAGAAGGGATAAATATGGTGTGTGAGTGGAGGATGGCTTAAGATATGCAAAACATTGTCTACAGGATGCCTCTGTTACATTTGCACCAGGAGGAAGTGTTTTAAAATAAGCCTTCCATGCATTCATCCCAAACTGCTTCACTCGCTTTACTTTTTGTAAGAATTAGGAAGTGGGCCTTTTTGAACTGGGAATGTAAAAAAGGGCAGAGGCTCTTTATGACAGAACCCAAGTCTCTCTCTTTCTCTCCGGCTTTCAAATGTTGTCAGTTACAATTTGGAGAAATGTAGACCAGCTTTAACACTACCCCTGGGCAAACTTTTCTTACGGTTCTCAGCAGCTTTTTTAATTCCAGTTTCATCCTCAGGTGCATCCGGACTCAGGCCCATCAAATCAAACCTGGAAGAAAAAAATGCAAGTTCGCCCCTGTTCTCTGGTCCACCAGCAGCCTGCATGAGGCTGGCTAAGCAAGCACATTATATGACTATATAGTGTCCTGGCAGCTTGGCTGTGCCATTCCAAAATCTTCTGTATGAAAGAATTAAAGTGATTAAGGGAGGACTCTGCTGGGAAGCTGGAGAGGTTTCTACCCGACAGACTATCTGCTGGCTGCAGACATGCACCAATTCAGAGACCTTCTTTCCACCAGGTCTTAAAAGGCAGCAAGCCTGCCTATGCTCCCCTGCTGTATTGTGAATATACATTAATGCCCATTGCCCAGAAAAGAAACCAGAGATACGGGAAAAGTTTGTAGAAAAATCTAGAAGTGAAACCTGTGGGTGTTGAAACAATATACATTTCTTAAAAGACTGTTAAAGGGCTGTGGAACAGAACCCTAGGCAAGGCAAGTTACCTGGTAGGCAGTACCCCTCGACCTCATGGCCCAAATGTCTTATTTAAAGACGCACTCTTCATCCTCTACAGTGTTTGAACCCCAGCCTTATAGGAGTAGTCATGGTGTGCCCCCTACAAATCATGCACCAACCTGCCCTAGCCAAAAAGCATCGGCCAGCTTCCTGAGGTCCACTAAACCTTTACACACAGCTGCTGCCTTTAATTTCCCCCCTCCCATCAGCCTCTCATCTGTATCATTCCCCATCACTCCTGGTGACTGCCACAAGCCCAGTTCTGGCTGCCATATTTCCTTATGATGCCATGCAGGCCAGAAAAAGAAGTGCCTGGGAGGCAGCAGGCTGGGGCACATCACTTATCTGTCAGCAATTAAATTAACATTGTTTTATACTAACCAGGATGGCATGACCATCTTCATGTTGAGGGTGACAGGGATCCTAGGCCTGCAAGCATATGAGAGGGTGGGAGGAGGGAGAGAGAGAGAGAGAGAGAGAGAGAGAGAGAGAGAGAGAGAGAAGCAGGCAATTATGCTCCAGTAGGAAGAGACAACAGGACATGAGGCTCCTCACAAACCTAAGAAACCTCAACTCATCCAGACATAGCAGAGTTTGCAAAAACCTGCAAAGGCTGCACATTCTATCAAATCCTGAACTTGTACAATGTGACTCCAAAAGGTATGGGATAAACGTGACTGAGTTCCAGCTACAGAACTGCTAGGTGTTTTCCCCCAAGTACCCAACCTCAGGGTCTGCCCAGGTAGGGTTAGCTTTGCAAAGAAGCAGGTGACAAAGATCTTTACATATGCGCGCACACACACAGCCTGCTCTGCTTGCCCTTACTTCCTTTCTAAGAAATACACACAGTCCCTCCTGGATCAGGCAGCGTTTGGTGTGGTTGCCAAGCAGCCCACCCTGGGACCTGGACATTTGGGGACTGACTTGAGCATGAGCTAGGTGCTTTGGCTAGAGTTGCTGAGGAAGCAGCAGCTATCTCCTTTGGGCTGAAAGGCTCACGAGCCTGCACTCACCACAGTGGGCACAGGGCTTTGCGTGTCTGCCTGTTGCTACCAACAAAAGAGCCGAACTCAAGTAGGAGCAGTCTGCAAGTCGCTCCATTTTGTCTTAAATCTGACCCAGGTGGCGTCGCAAAAACAGACACGGCTGCTTTGCAAGGTAAGTGGGGGGTGGGGGAAGATATTGCAGGCTGAAGGCAGAACTGCGTGGCTCTTCCCAGTGTTTTGACAGAAAGAATGTAGGTGAAGGCAAACATCAGCTCTTTTGGAGCCTATTTTACTCATCCTGCCATTACCACTGCAAGTCCAGGTTCAAAGAGGTGCCTAGGAAGGGAAACTGATGCCTGTTTATCATCTTGTATGGCACCCAGACCCACCACTTTAGCCCCACCCCAGCTGATGCATCCCCACCTTGCTTGTCAACAGGCTCTTTGTGGCAAACCTAAAGATTCCCCAGTGTAAGGGGGGGGGCACGATGGTCCAGTTGTGGGGTATGATTATCCGTCCATGTTCCACCTGGGAGCTGCTGGGGGTGGGGACTTGGTGAAGGGAAAACCAGGTCAAACAGACTCTCAAGTTTTGTAACAAGGGCAAAATTATTTGTGAGCCCCTCTTAGTATGTGCTTGGCAGATACTATGTTTGTCCAAAGCAAGCAAACTCGTGCTAAGGGCTGAGGTGGAGAGGCAGTGTGCTTTGTGCCTCAAAGATCTTGGGCTAATTTACTGAAGGCTTTTTGAAATAAGCACCTCTGCTGTGTGGTGTAGAATACCCTGAACGGCTGACACTGAATAATCCATGCATGTTATAGGGAGCTGGAGCTTAGGGAGTTCAGGTAGAGTGCTGGGTTGGCTAGCAAGATCTACTGAGCTCCTTCCAGCCACTGTCATAGAGGCAGGAATGTTTTTGAGTACCAGTTGCTGGAAAGTGCAGGAGGGAAGAGTGCTTGCAGGCTCCCCAGAGACAACAGGTTGGCCATTGTGAGAACAGGATGCTGGATCAGATGCATCATTGGCTTGATCCAGCAGGATCATCTTCTGTTCCTCAGATTGGAATATCAGCTGATTAAGGCTGACATCCTCGTGGAGAAATGGTGGCTTCTGTTAATGTTGGTCGGTCAAGAAGTTTGAGCTAACTGACCTCCAGGTGTTCAACCTGGTTTGGTCAAAAGTCAACATCATGTCTGATGTCTATTTTTCAGATTGGGTCACCACTATGATATTAATGTACTAACCTCAATCTGTAATATTTAATATGGCTGTTTTAC
This sequence comes from Podarcis bocagei, assembly GCF_964188305.1. Lineage (NCBI taxonomy): Eukaryota > Metazoa > Chordata > Lepidosauria > Squamata > Lacertidae > Podarcis > Podarcis bocagei. The sequence continues at coordinate 29,855,656 of NC_138132.1, forward strand.
CATAAACACCAAATTATTGTTTTTTGTTGTGATGTTTGTGCGATTGTAGTATTTTACAGTTTAAAATCTTCAAAAAAATTGATTGAAAAAGGTTAGAATATCAGGGATAACACAATGATTGGTGGGGATGGGTTGGTTTTTGTTGTTGTTGTTTTGTTGTTGTTTTTTGCAAGGGCAGAATCTTAAGCGGGCAGCAAAAACTTAAGCCATAGTCCCTAAAAAGCTATAAGTTAAGTGCTATTCTCACTTTGAGACAGCCAGAGCTGGCTTGATCCAAAAAGAAAGAGAACTGGGATGCAGCTGAGATTCTGCCTTAGCACATACATATATTTCTATTTTAAAAAGGAAAAAGTGGACGCAGGCAGGAAAAACATCACAGCCCAATTCCACTAATGGAATATATATTGTATTGTGCTTAAGGAAGCGAAGTCTCTGGCACTGGGGCAATGATGCGCATAAGAGGAGTTCTGCTGGATCAGATCAAAGGGCTACCTACTCTAGCATGCTGCTCCCTACAGTAACCAACCAGAAGCCCAGAAAAGCTCACAAAAATGACGTAAGGCAACAACCTTATCCTGCCTCTCAACCTACAAGGTACCAAATTACATGAGAGCAAAGCTGTCAGAATGCCTGCAAACTAGTTTCCATGGGTGAAGAGAATGTTTCCAGTTTGGCTAGGATTAAAACCACACACAGGCCTTAAGGGAACCGGTGTTCCGCACCTCCTCCCCATTGTTGGACTTTGGTTCCCATTAGCCCAGTTACCATGGCCATTGGTGAGGGATGATGAGATTGCGCTGGCTGGAGCTAATGGGAGCTGCAGTCCAGAATGACTGAAGGGCACTAGGCTGGGGATGGTGAGTGTATTTTCTGAGTTTGTAAGGGAAGCTTATTTCTGGCTGGAGGAAACTAGACTGATAAGGGGAACACACACCCCAAGCAGAGGCCTGTTTCCTGAAACATATGCAAGCCTTAATTGTAACCCAGGGCAGAGGCAACACTTACGCATGAGGGCAGATGTATTTCACATAAGGAAGCCGGATGGAGGACAGGGCCTCAGCCCAGCTGTGCCTGAAGTAGGGAAGGCAGAAAGAACATAGATCAGAACTTGCACTGCACAGCAGACAAGCTAAAATGGAGAAGCAAGCATTTTCCACTGCCTGTCTCCCCCACCAAAACCCATTCTACTGGAAAGCCATGGTGGGACATTTTCATAGCTGCCAACTGTAGTTAGAAGCATTTATGCAAAGCTATGCATAAAGACGCAAGTAAATTTATATACCCTGTATGAGTAACTGCAATCCAGTAAAGTCGGTAAGTTCTCCTTCATCTGATGCAGCATCCCAACAGGAGAGCTCAGCAGTCAGTCCACACAGACCAGCATTCCCCTGCCTGGTGCCTTTCAGATGTCTTGGACTATAATGTCCATCATCCCTGACCAATGGCCATGCTGGAATGGGCTGATGGGAGCAGTAGTCCAAGGTTTTTGGAAGGCACCAGGTTGGAGAAGGCTTGTGTAGACATACTGAGCTAGATAGACCAATAATCTGATTTGGTAGAAGGCATTTTCCTATGTGAAAATGTGTTCTGGATTGGTAAACTATTGCTTTTGTCTCAACATCTCCTCATTCCAATCCTGCCGCTGGCTAGAATATTAACATTCAACATTTCCCAACTAGAAACAGGAGCTTTTTTGGGTCCAGGCTGCTGGAACAAAGAAGGTTTCCCCCTTCCCTTCTTGCCTCAGTTACTAACACAACCCAAACACTCACCCTGTGTCTCCAAGCCCATGTAAAAAAATGACCTGTGAAATCAAGCAGAAAATAACACATTAGGCAGCACAACAAGTGCAAAAGTGCTACCAAAGCACATCAGGAGCATCCTGTGAGACCAATTAGTTGCCAAAAAAAAAGTGCAGCAGTGAATTATGCTAAAGGGGAAAAGCAGGAAGGACCCAACCTAAAGGGAGGAGGAGAGGCTGGGAACGAAGAGCCTACACATCACCATGTGTGTGCCCCAGCTGTAATAAGAGAAGATGCCTCAACCACACCCCACGTCACTGAAAAGGGACTGCTAACACATCATGTACACATCTGCACCTGGAAGACAGAGGCAAACACAAGACGTAAGCTGAGCCATGCAGAGAGGCCCATCATCTAGGATTCCTAAACCTAGAAATCTAGGAACCTAGGAGTCCTAAACCATCATCTAGGATTCCTAATCCTAGGCACTGTGATAAGCTCACCCCATACATGCCCACTTGACTGCTTAGATCTCCAGAACCAGCACTCTACAAATGCCACAAAACATGCATTCCACACTTGTGAGAAATCCATCCTTTAGTGTAGCAGAACTTTGGAACTCCCTGCTCACTTACAGTAGGAGGCACCTACTGTAATACTTTCAGTGCCTGGTAAAAATTTGTTCATTTCAGCAAGCCTACTCAGGCATGTAGTTGCAATTTGTGTTTTTAAATTTACTTATCTTCTTTTGTATTTTGAACTTTTTGATGTAACTTTTTAAATGTTTGCTTTTGCTGGTATTTTTAAAGGAATATTATAGATTGTTTGTAAACCACTTAGAAGTCTTTTGTTTGAGTAACCATTATATAAATGTTGTTTAAAAAATATGCCCCACCCCCAATAACTTCTGGGTCAAGGTTACTGCTTTCTGTGAATTAATCTGACAGGCTGCTACCACCTCCTCTCCTAAACCTTGCCTATTTCAAGCATTTAATATTTCACCTCAAAGAAAGTATAAGCTTTCGCAGGATCACAATATCTGGCTTCCTGAGAATCTCCATTTTCAAAAAGAAGATGTTTCTAGCCTTTATGGCTTTGAGGCCAAGTGGGTATGATCGGCAAAGTCTCAAAAACCATAGAGGTGACCCAGTCTGGTTTCTAGTGGTTGAGGCTTCTGAGCCTTGCATAACACCTCTGCCCCCTCGCATAATACCGTATTTTTCCATCTGTAAGATGCCGTCATGTATAAGGTGCCCCCTATTTTTGGGGACGCATGTTTAAGAAAATGGGGGGTGGGAAGAGATGTATCTGTAGATAAGATGCCCCCTAATTTGTGACATTATTTTTTTTGGGGGGGACCTAGTCTTATACATGGAAAAATACGGTATATTTATTTGCTGAGAATGGAAACAGTAGAAGTTGTGCAGTAAATTATGTATAATAAAGAAATATTGCACAAATTTGCAAAAAATTATACAGGTTTAAGAATTCAACATTTCTTGCTGAAGAACAGGGCAATTTATCTTAGCATTGAGAATCACAGTGATCTAAAGGTCCTATTTAAAAGGCAGGCTCTCCATGCAACGGAATCTGGCCTTTCGAAAATTCACCCAGAAATGCTGGTGCACAGCTTCTTGCACCCCTCTGTTATCAATGTTATTCTTGACCAGCAGCCCAGATAGAGGAAACCAAACACCCCCTAGCAGAGCTGGATGTGCTTTGCTTCCCCATTTCTGTTGGCAACCACAAGTTCCAGCCTTCTTGAAGAAAAACAGAGTTGTTCATTAGAAAGGTCAGGGAAGTTAGCAATTCCAGTCCAGGTGAGAGGGTTAAAAAGCTTCCATCAACCAGCTCCATGGCTACATCTCTGCAGCAGGTTACCACACTGCTAAACCCAGCAGTATTTTGGCAGTGACAGATCCACTTGCGGGCAGACAGGCCTGTTCGCACCATCAGTTACCTCAGTCATGTCTCCTGAGCAGCTTCAATCTCTGTTCACAAGCCAAGACTGTTCACATGCCAAGTTAACTGAGGAGGCATACTCCAAATATTTACACCTGAGTATTCACATCCACTCCCCATGTGTCAGACCACCAGAGACCCTCACAGAGAGGTTAGTGCAAACTAACTTCTCGTGAATGTCTTCACAGGATTTACCCAATGGAAAGCTAGAGACTTGTAAAGCTTTGCTTCTGTTGCAGATCTTGATATATGGTTTGGTTGCTTATGAGCTCTGAAAAACATGGCTTTCATTTCTAGTGGAAGAGGAAGTTCCTAGCCATTATCACTGTGGTCTTTGGGAGAGGAAATTGTACAGTTTCCTTTCCCTTCCTGTGGTTCCAAATGGTTATGCCAGAAAACCTATTACTGTCCTAGTTCCATCTTTCATTTAAAACATCCATTCTTCTCTCTTATGTCTAACCCTCACCAAAACGGCTACAAATTCTACAAACACCTCTGCCTACCCCATCTCAATCAGCACACATTACAACGAAACTCTCAATCCCACAGAGTTCTTGACAATCCGAGGGTTGTTTCACAGATTTAAGCCCCCACCCCACCCCATGGAACTTGGGTGCAAAGGGGAGTTGGCTCTTTGAGAATTTAATCTCACTCCTTCCTACAGTTCTGAAACATTTAACACCCTACTCCAAATCTTCATATCCCATCAACCTTTCTCTCTGTCCTTTAAAAAGGAAACAGAGCCACAATTACACCTGCAAATTAATCAAGAGTCATTTGCTTAATAGAACAAGATGATGGGCTTTACAAAGTAATATTTGCTGAATTCCAGAATGCAATAATTTCTGTTGGCCAGAATGTGGCAAAATTTAGCATCTTTTGTCTGTTGGGCACATATGTTCGGAAAAGCTCCGTTACTAGTCCTCAGGAATGCAGAAAACAAACTTTTTTTTAAAAAAAGTGTTCTGGGGGTTGGCAGAACTAACCAGTGGTCAGAAGGGAGCACTTCCGGTGTCTCCTTGCCTCCTGATCACTCACAGCCATGCCCCTGGAGACCACTCATCTCTCTGCTCTCACAGCACTGAGGAGACCAAATACTGAAAAATTATTATATACAAATAAGCCGATCTAGGCAAAATGTGTTTGATTTATGTAATGTGTTCTCCTTGCAGAATTTAGATCTTTGTGAAGGGGAGGGCATGGTTCACACAGATAGGCAGGAAATAAAACTGCAAGGTACATCTGATGGTGCAAATGCAGGCAGAGCCAGCAACAAGGGCGAGGATTATAGGAGCTTGGGAGCCTGGTGGGTGTCAGTGTCATTTCTGCAGAAGCGCCTATCCATGATGGTTGACAGCAGAAGCCCCATATTTGCATTAAGGGGGTGGTAGAAAGCAAGCCTTGGCTATTATTTCCTTGTTAGTGCAAGAGTAGTAGCGTCAAGGCCAACACAATTTGATACAGCTGGGCTAATTACCTGCCAGAGGCAGCGGTGGTGTTTTGCGCAGGTCCTACACAAACAACATTGTGCTGTTTACTGGAAAGGAACGAAACCATGTTGATCTCTTCCCGCAGCCCTCCCCTCACCAAAGTTTCTCTCTGCACAATTCCTCTGCCACCACCCCCACCACCCCTTTCTCTCAAACAGCTTCTGAGTTAAAGGGAGGGCAGCCCCTTGACATTAGCAGCAACCAAGAGGAGGGGGGGGGTGGAGGAAAGAAATCCAGTTAATTCCCCTAATCTTTCTGGATCCCAACAGATGGCAAGCCAAGGAGAGAGACAGAGAAAGCCCTTACCGCTGCAGTCTCCCGCTCTGCCCCTGAAATGGTCACGGCATCGGCGAGGAGGGGGACAGACATGTTGTTACCGCACATACACCAATAGAGGTTTCACAGCTCACGGCTGAAAGACACAGAGATAGAGAAACACACACACATTTATTATATGCATAGCACTTTTAATTTAAGAGCCACTCTGCAATGCTTAATCTTGTTGGACCTTACAACTATGCGAAGAGCTAGGTCACTTTTATAACCAGGCAGGGTACAGAATCAAAAGGGGTGTGAAAACCTCTCTTCAAATGTGTGCATGATGTACAAGTTCCCATTCTGAAGCCCATCAGGTTTCATCTCTTTCCCTGTCCTACATAAGGGCTAGAAGCTTGCTCCTGGGTTAAAACTGAAAACCAAGATTTTCAGAGCAAAGGTTGCAACCCAGAAACCTTGGGCTTCAGACCAGCACCCAAGACCAAAAGCCACAAACAACTAGCTCTCAAGGTGGAATATCCACCTGGAAAACCTGGATCAGCTAGTTCCAGCAGTTGACAGTGGCAAAGAGAATATTCCATCTCTAGGCAAAGCAAAAATCCAGTCTGGTTTCCAAGGAGACTTTACATTTGCTTAAAAAGTTCATCTGGGAAAGTTTCCGGTAGATATGAACTAACAAAAAGAAGGCTGCATACAGGCCAGGTGCAAAAAGACTAACATACACAACGTTTAAAAGCCTTGAATACTTTAAACTCCAACCTATCTCAGGCCATGGATCTCTTCTTTAGACCATTATTTAATATAAAATGTGAAACACAAAGAGCTGCCTGAAATGTGACCTACAAACATTCCTCTGAAGGACACATGCGAGGATTCAGATTATTAATACCTCTGAAAACATTTCTGTACCCTTTTATAGTTGTCCTCTAGTAGACACACGTCAATGAATTACAGAGTTGAGGTCTGTAACAGATTATCTAGTCAGCAAAATCCTATCCTATACTGAAACAACCATGAGGGTTTGTCCCCGAGTATTTAATCACAAGGTACTTTCCCACAAATTAAGTATGAACCCGTTTAATGTAGAAATATAAGAGTAAGAAGTGCTACATTCATAAAAGGCAGAATTCAAAACCAGGATGCAACTAGAGGAATATACCGTAGGCACAAAATAATATGTATATGTGTGTGTGAACACATTTCGAACAGGCTAATAATTGGCTACAACATGGTAGCTGAGCTCCCACTCTGTATTTCCCAACTCTGAGGGTTTTCAAAGCAACCGTGACTTGTTTTTCAAATGCTGCTTATCTGTTATATTCAGTGATATGGTTTGATAAGGGTTCCCTGTAACATCCTGCCAAAGGCCTTGGGAGGCACAGCTTAAGGACAGAGTGGGAGTCAGTGGCTTTTACAAAACTGCAGCATAAAGACCCTGATATTAAGCCTGGGATTTCTCATCCCAGCAAACCCCTCCTGCAACCAAAAAGCTGAAGGCTTAAAAGTAGTTTTTGTTACTTCAATGCCACCAGTAAAGGACAAGGCTATTTATATAACCACTGATAACAGTGCAAGGGCATAAAGATTCAAGAGTCTGTGCTGCCTCGGCTGCTACTGGAGATGTACTGATGCAGCCAATACCATGAAAAACAAGAGCTATGCCCGATGGCTGCCCACTTGGGTGTAACTATGACCACAAAAGCCAGGAAGGTATCAAGCCATTGCCACACTGCCAGTACATCTGGAAGCCTATTATTAACCTAATCACGCAGTGCAAATCATCATACTACAGTGGTACCTCAGGTTACATACGCTTCAGGTTACATACACTTCAGGTTACAGACTCCACTAACCCAGAAATAGTGCTTCAGGTTAACAACTTTGCTTCAGGATGAGAACAGAAATCGTGCTCCGGCAGCGCAGCAGCAGCAGGAGGCCCCATTAGCTAAAGTGGTGGTTCAGGTTATGAACAGTTTCAGGTTAAGAATGGACCTCCGGAACGAATTAAGTACCGTATTTTTTGCACCATAACACTCACTTTTTTCCTCCTAGAAAGTAAGGGGAAATGTCTGTGCGTGTTATGGAGCGAATGCCTGCGGGTGTCGGGGGGGATCTGCTGCAGTCGTGAGCAGAGGATCTATGGTTCCCCTTCCTTCCCTCCTCCGTGGCTCACTTTGAAACAGCAAAGCGGGAGAAGAGCCGCTGAGTGGGGAGGAGAGAGGGACAGAGAGCCTGCTTCTTTAAAGGAGCAAAGCTCCTTCTTTAAAGGAGTAAGCGGCTCCTGTCCGGTTGGTTCCTTTAAAGCAAGCAGGCTCTCTGTCCCTCTCTCCTCCCCACTCAGCTCGCTACATAGCAGCAAAGTTTTTCAGCTCGCTAAACCGGGGAGGAGGGAGAAAAGCAGAGCCTGCTTGCTTTAAAGGAGCAAAATGGGAGAGGAGAGGAGCCTTCTCCCCTTATACCCCTCTTCTTCATTATTAGCAGCATCCTTCTCCACCCACCCCACACGTGCTCCTTGTCCCTTGAGTGCTTTTCCTTCCCTCCCCACTTAAAACGTGGTTACAAAGCACGGATCCACATGGATCCTCAGGATTTTTGCATTGGGCTACTCCAAACTCACTGTCAGATCACATGTCTGTGGCCACAGCATGAACCACAAAAATCATACATCCACTGTTTCGTTTAGAATATTTTTTTTCTTGTTCTCCTCATCTAAAAACTGTGTGTGTTATGGTCGGGTGCGTGTTATAGAGCGAAAAATATGGTACTTAACCCGAGGTACCACTGTATAACTCAACTGCCACCACATCACCTAAAAGCCCACATCAGTGTTACAGCCAAAAGCAACGGCAAGTTGAATGCTATGGTTACCCACAAAAACTTAGAGCAGAGGCTAAGAATACAATCCAGAATCTGATCTTCTATTTAAAATAAACACAAAGTTTCTAGCCTCCTGTGACTGTAGCTATGCAAAGAAACTTGCGCAAAAAGATTAGGAAGGAAGCTGGAATGAGAATTCCAAAAGGTCAGGACAAGAGTAATTCACTAATTACTGCACTTATCAGCCACACTCCAGTTTCTTAGCCCATGCTCCCTTGTCTTTGTTGTGAGCCCATCCCTTGCTTCCCTGAAATTAACACAAACAACAGAGATGTTCCCCATCAACAACACCAAACACCCACCCACCCAATGGCAGCTCAGCAGACACTGGCCCATGGCAGGACATATTTAGTGGTGGTCCCCTGTTTGTGGAATGCTCTCCCTAGTGAGGTACATCTGTCTCCATCATTATTAATTTTCAGGAGGAATACTATAACATTCCTTGTTTACCCAGGCATTTGGTGGCATGAACACTGCTCTTGGCAACCCTGAGATCACTGGAATGAATGAATGGTTTTAACTGTAACTTTTAGAATGCTTAAACTGTAACTGCTCTTAGAAGGTTTTAACTGTTTTAGAAGGGTTTTGTTTTTTAAACTGTAGATCTGTTTGCCACCCCGGGAGGGATATAAATTCAAATAATAATAATAATAATAATGGTAACAATAAATGTATCCCACTTGAAGGATTTTGGCTATTAAAGCACAGAATCTTTAGAGGTCCAGCTCAAGCGGTCTTCCATCTCTATTGCAATAGGGTACCAGTTGCTTGAATAACATGAAGCAGCTAGCTCTGCTTGTTTCCCCCCCTCATCAAACAACTGTTATTTGATTATGTCACAGTGTGGTGTGGACTGGACAGGGCGGTATGGAGAGGGGTCCACAGTTATCTTTGTGAAGGGAGGATGAGAGAGAAAGGTGGACCAGATGACCCTCAAATCATTCACACCCTGATTCAAGTCCTGAGCATCCTCACCAAGCTAGATATCAACAATACATAGGAACCAAGTCTTCTTCGCATTGCTATATTTCCTGCAACTTATTTCTTATCTGGATGAAGCTGATCTTTCATAGGTCCATCAGTTTTTTACCTCCCCACTGAAAATGCCATCTTGAGCTATTCGTGCAATCAAGTTGAATGGTTCAGATAAGGCCATTTGCCAAGAGTCCAGACACAGACTGATCCACTGCATTCCACACATGAATTCTTGAACAGTAACCTGCCCACAATTTTTTCCTTGAATGAAATTATTATTATTAATAATATTATTATTATTACAAAATGCAATAAAATAGCTTCTACAAAAAATACAAATCAAGTAATTAGACTACAGAGTTCTCTCTTCTTAGCCCTTATCACCCACAGAGGACAACTAAGCACCCTGGGAGACCGACATTTCCCTATCTCTCACCCAGGGTTCTCCATCCACCATCTACCACTCCCATAAGTATACAATCTCTGGACCTTAATAAAGGCCCCAGACATAAGACTCCAAAGAAAGAAGAAAATCAAAAGAGAGAAACAAAAAGAGAAAGGAACAATAAGAAGAGAGAAGGGCGGGGGAGACAAAAGAAGAAACATTAGAGAAAGATACAAAAAGAAAACTTCTGATTTTTCACCTGCAGGTTACATAAAAAAGGGAAAAAGGATTATTTCAAACATTCAGTCCACACCAACATCCATCTTCTCCACTTTCTGTTAAACAATATTTCTTTTATGTCAAGGTGCCTCTTTTTCTCATGAAAACTCCAAGATTGGTTCTCTAATTGTTATTGCTATTGATAAATGTCAACCATATTTTTTCTTTTGCCATTACCCCCATTAATTCCCACCACCATTACTCCATATTGAGTGATAGTAAATTCTTCTGCCCATGCCCATTTTCATTTTTTCCAGTGTTTTTCCACAGAGAATACCATAACTTTAGCAGCATAATTTTCTTAATTCACTTCAGATTGTATGCAGAATACTTTCTCTCTACTAGAACTGAAGCAAGGCTAGGACTGAAGTTTTCTTAAAGTTTTTTTTCGCCCCTCAACTTCATCAATACCATATGCAGATAATTTTGAATAATAATAATAATTTATACTTCGCCCATCTGGCTGAGTTTCCCCAGCCACTCTGGGCAGCTTCCAATCAAGTGTTAAAAACAATACAGCATTAAATATTAAAAACTTAAGATAGCCGCTTATTTCCTTCACATCTGAAGGGAGGGCGTTCCACAGGGCGGGCGCCACTACCGAGAAGGCCCTCTGTTGGGTTCCCTGTAACCTCACTTTTATTTTCTCCTTCTCATCCAAATCAACAAATGGAATTCATTTCCACTTCAGCATCACCATCTGCTTAACTATTTCATGATCCAGTCCTCCCAACTTTTCATCTATTTAGTCTGAAGCCTCTGAGTATTCCCCTTCTCCATTCTGATCTGATCATTTGAAATTATTCAGTCATCAACTGTTGAACTACACCAACAGTCACTGGAAGATCCAAAAGTGCCTTTACCATAATGGACGCTTTTGATGTTCTGGATATTATTAGCAACTCAGTCTAGCTTAATATTTCCACCTTAAAATCACAGCTGCAACGTGTCTTATCTCATATTAACTTCTAACCCACAGCTGGCAATGGCCACTTTACTTTCAGTTTTTTCAGTTGTTTAGTGGTAGGAAAAGAGAAAAAGGGTTAAAGATTTTTCACACAGAGGTTCCCCTTGTCCATTTAATCATTATTGTCAACCATAAATCTGGAATTTTGCTCTGCCGTAGACACTCTGCCTTAGACAACAATCCGTTTTCCTTTCTGTTTTCCTTAATGACGGAAGGTGTTACTTACAGATTTTCAGATTGTAGATTTTCACCAGCTGGTGGAGGGAATTTTTGTTACAGTTTTCCTTGTCCCAGAAGTGTTTTAAAAAGAGAGGGTGTGGCTCTTTCTTACCTGTGAAAATTGATTACGTGGAGTTTGGGCACGATGGCAACTCGTCAGTTTCCCAGCTCGTTATAACTCCCGTCCAAGCCACCAGGCATATAAAAACAGTCTCGAACAAAGCATTTGAGGTCAACTCCCAGATCACCCTTATCTGCATAATGATTAATAGTCAGACTATCTGTCTATTATCAATTACTACATACCGTAATTATCTTCTGTAAGCAGGAGCTAACAGAGAGGCAGCCAAACCACCATTCCTCTCCCCGGAAGTCCTGTAACCTGCCCACAAATTGAGTGAGATGAGGACATACCAAGCTTGTTTATTCCATACCATCATTTTAAAGCCTACCAAAAAAAGTGACTACACAGTACAGTATTCAAGGTTAGAATTCAATAAAGGCAAAGATCAGGGCCACAAACCTGTGCAAGGGCCACGTGTACATAAATCCACCAAAAAGCAAAGAACTTAAAGGTGCCTAATTCTATGTTGGGCGGTGACCAAAATATTTAAATTGCTATGCACATAGCATAGGTTGCTTAACTCCAGTAACACCTAGAGTGTCACAGATTTCCTATCCCTAGTATATATGATCTCTGAGCACAAGATGTTGAAAAGGTTGGTGCAGAAAATAGCAGGATTCCCTCATTCAAGGCACCCTGGCTCATGTGGAAAAAGCCATGAGAAATACAATCCCTAACTGTTAAGAAATCATAATCCCTTCCTCCCCCAAATGCATGCCATGGCCTTATTTATATGAAGGAGTGTAAAAGAAATGTGTCAGATAGTAAACCTGGTCATCTGTGCATTTAAAAATTAGAATCAGACACTGGCATCTTAGTACCTTGCATACATTTTCACCTCTATACAAGGTACTCACCTTGAAATTAACACTGGTACTGTAATCTAATTACCCCCCCCCCCCATTTTACACAATACATTACTTAGGCTTTCCTTTTTTAAAAAAGGAAAGCATACCTGCATGTAGGGCCCATTCATTCCTAGTTGAGGAACAGATGTGAAAGTCTGTCAAATATAAGGACTGAGGAGAGGGGAAAACATTTTACAGAACCTCATGCTAAACCATGCTAAATCTGAATAAGATAGGTAGTTTTCAAGAACAATGACAATTTTGCTTGAATTTAAGAGAACTCACCACTTAGCACACACTTACAGCATCATGGAAATCAGCTTCCTTATTGGAACACAGCCAGCGTAACACCATTTATTTTTAAGGGATCCAGTAAACTACAGATTAATTAGGCTAACTGCTGTCCCTGCTACTGATAGAAAACCTTATTAAGGGCTAGAATTGTTAAACATATAGAGAGGAAGAATCAGCTGAGGAATTAGTATGCTGAGGAAGATTCAGCACAGCTTTTTCAAGGATAGTTCTAGCCATTTTTTGAAAATTCCTTGAGCATTAAACATGAGACCTGCCAGACATATAACTTTGTCAAAAGATTTCAGAAAATTCAAGAATACATCTCAAAAGCTTTTGACAAAACTTTTTATCAAGGGCTGCTAAGAAAAAAAACCTTAGCATTCTGGTTAAAAAACAGGAAACAGACATTAGAAATAAATTGTCAGTTTTCACAGTGGTGGGAAGCAAACTAAACTCCCTCAGTTCTGAATTGAGAATGGCGTTATTTCACCTTTCATAAATTATATGGAGCTGTGGGAAACAATGAGGTAGCAGTAGAAGATAAAGCAATTTTCAGACAGGATAGAAGAATCCCAAGGAAAGAGACTGAAAATAAAACAGCCATTACATATATAGAAAACTGTGGTGCACCTACTATTAGAATACTAGGTTACCAGTTGCTCTGTCTCAAAAGGGATATTCTCAGGAGGATAAAGCTACTGGCCAATAACCCTGGAACAGTTGGAATATCCATGTTCAGAGGTAGCATACTACAGAATATCAGCTGCTGTGGACAAACAACAGGGGATGGCTCTCATCATACCCTGCTCATGATTTTCATTTAGAGACATCTGGCTAGCCATAGCTGGAAAAGAAAGCCGGACTAAAGAGACTTTCTGCAAGGCAATTCTATGCTCTTATGACCAGCACTTCTTTAGAAGAATGGATTGGGGGAAATGAACATTCCTTGTCCATATCTGAGTGATGGGGCAAGAGAAACAAGCTATTCAAATGGCAAATGGAATTTCATTTGTGTTCTCTGCTCATTCTCTAGTAACAAAGAGAAGTCATGCAATATTAATAATAATGCTTGTTCAGTAATAACAGCACTCTCAGAGCTAAGTACATTGCTAACAAAATCAGTCCCAACATGCTCCCAAAATACATGACATGAGTGAGTCCAAAAGCAACAGTAGCATAAAACTTTTATTAGGACCAACTAAAACACTACAAAAGAGTGAGTTTCAAACAATTTGAAAGGTTGCTCACTACTTGGTAGTGTTTGAGGTGGCCCTAATAAAGGTGTTATGACACTGCTTCTGGATTTTTTTCTAGAAGACCTAACAACTACTTGTAATTGTTGTTTACTGGTTCAAAGAAGTCTCTCCCTAGTACCTCCTGAACAGGATGTCATAAGTAGATGGTTGCTTGGAAAGAAAAGTCAACTCTTTAAGCACTATTTCACACAAATATGTTGTTCTTTCCCTGATATCAATTCCTATGCTATAGTAAAAAAGATACTTCATTTCTTATAGGACACATAGCCCAACAAGCTGGAAATGGTTTATCAAACCTCCATGCTACAATGTGGAGCATTTTACATGCCTGAGATGTATGGGGAAAGGGACTATACGTATTAAGAATAAATCCTCTTCCCTTCAAACCTTTCCCACACATTCTATTTACAGTGGTGCCCCGCAAGACGAATGCCTTGCAAGACGGAAAACTCGCTAGATGAAAGAGTTTTCCGTTTTGGAGGTGCTTTGCAAAACGAATTTCCTATGGGCTTGCTTCGCAAGTCTTGCGAGTTCCTGCTGGTTTTTTTCCCTTTCCCCCCTTTTTCTAAGCTGCTAAGCCGCTTATCAGCTGATCCGATCAGCAGATAAGCCTCTAAAAGCCGCTATTCCGTCAATGGGCTTGCTTTGCAAGACGAAAAAAACGCTAGTCGAAGAGAATCACAGAACGGATTCTTTTCGTAATGCGAGGCACCACTGTATTGCTGTGGTGCTTTCAACCTTTGCAAATGGACCTGAGTACTTAACACATGAAATAAACTGATAGGATTTGCTACTGCCAGAAGTAGTGATTGATAGCCAACTGAGATGGTTTTTAAAAAGGATCAGACAAACGCACAGACGGATAAGATTAACAGAAACTTTTAGCCACAAAAGTTCAGCAAAGCCTCCATGTTTAAAGAGAGTATAGCTGAGCATCAGATAATTGGAAAGGCAAAAGGATAAGGCTCTTGCTTTCATGTTCTATCTTGAAGCATTTAGTTGGCTGAAGACAGCATGATTAGTGGGCTCCTGGTCAGATCTAGGAATGTGACTTGTGTGTACTGTAATGAAGAACACTGTGCTGTGCATCTTCAGCCAAAACCACAACTCATCAGCTTGATTCCATTATAACTTGCTCAGGAAACTCTGGCCTTGCTGAATCAATTAACTTACAAATCACTCCGATGTGTTTTTCACAAATTGAGTTTTTGTGTAAGTCAAATTATAACTTCTGGCATGCTGACTGCAATCTTAGGCAATCTTGGAATGCCAAGGAAACATGGTTAGATCAGTCTGTAGGTTAACTAAGGTTTAAGACATTCAAACTTGTGGTCAACTTACAACTAACGAAGTTATTATTCCTTCCTAACGAATGTATGTCTCTCTCCCGCTTTAAATATTAAAGAACCCAGCCCATGAGAGACACCCATTTTCTATTGATGTGTGATGGCAAAAGTTCCAATGTAATCTACAGTTATTACACAATACAACATTGTAGTAAAGGCTATTTTGTTTCAACAAGCCTTTGAGTTCAGGTGAATCATATTATTTTAGTTATCAAAGTTATGTTTTTATGCTGCTTAGTTTATTATTATTTCATACTGTTTTATTATGATACTTGCAATTCACTTTGGACATTATTATGCAATGGAAAAAGGACAATATATGCTTTTAATAATGAATGTGTTGTCCACCTTTGTTCTCGGAATAAGGTAGAAGATAGAAACTGAGTGAATATCATCTATTATTTGCAAGGGTACCTACAATATATGCAAAGGTTGTAAGCAGTTAAAGGTACTCAGGTCACTGCTCACAATTAAAATACAGTTTGCATGAGATACTGCAGCATGCAATTAACTTCTCTCCTATGATTTGGCACAGCTTTGGTTCTTATCCTTATTCTTATTAGCGTCCCACCCAGATTCCTCTCCCCCCCCCCATTCATCTGCACACACACATTCTACCCACGACTGCTTGCATCTTCCTGCCCACACTCATTCCCCCTCCTCATCCCCTGTCCTCTTAGGATGAGCCCATGCCAAGGAAGAGAAGGGTGGGCAGCTCCTGTACATCAAAGGAAAATGTAAATGTAAACTGGGAAGAGATGAGAAAAAATATGCACCTGCCAGGACACCTTTAAAAACACACACACACAACTCTCAGAATGACAAGGAGTCCTGGCAGGTGCATATTTTTCTCTCATCTCTTCCATTGCATCTGGGCCATGTTAGCACCTCCTCGTGCTCCTAACCCTCCATCACTGACCTCTTCCCATCTGCAACCCCTGGACACCCCCCCAAAAAAATCCAGTACCTCAAAGCCTCTTCCACTTTCTCAGCTCCCCTTCCCTCCTCGCGTCACCTCCTGGCCACACGTTCCCTCCAGCCCGCCCCACCCTCTGCCTTCCTCCAGCCCACGCCCCCTCCGCTCCCTCCCCCAACCCTTTACCTCACAGACCTGGGCCCCTTCGCGTGCCCCCCCCCCCACTTCTACCAACAGCTCGCCGCTCACGCAGACACCGGCCCACCCTCCTCCTCTCCCCATACAGAAGCCCCCTTGGCGAAGAGACCCTCCCCTCGAGGACGGCCCCGGTTCTAATTGCTCCTCTCCCCCCTCCCGCTCACCTCCTTCCTCTTGTCTCTTTCTACCCGGCTTCCAACTGAAGAGGATTCAGTCAGTTCTCGAGCTCACCAGACGGCTCCGGAACTTCCGCCGCCGTCGCCGCCGCCAGCGCGCGCGAGGTGGGCGAGTCCGCCCAAGCCTCGGCCCCGCCGGAAGTGTCGCGCGCCGCTCTATCCCGCTGGAAAGAACTGAGTCCGGAAGAGGAGCCTCGAGGGGCGCGGCCATCTTGGTTGGCTGAAGTAACAACCCGCGGGGTTCTTCGTGCCGGTGTCATAAATTACTGTAAATGGCTCAGAATTTTCATATGGCTTTTTGCTGTTATTACAGTGGTACCTCGGGTTACATACGCTTCAGGTTACAGACTCTGCTAACCCAGAAATAGTACCTCGGGTTAAGAACTTTGCTTCAGGATGAGAACAGAAATCGTGCTCCAGCGGCGCAGCAGCAGCAGGAGGCCCCATTAACTAAAGTGGTGCTTCAGGTTAAGAACAGTTTCAGGTTAAGAACGGACCTCCGGAACGAATTAAGTACTTAACCCGAGGTACCACTGTATTTGAAATAGAAGCTCTTTTTTTTGGTGGGTCTTGGTAATGGGGATTATAGCATTTGATGCCATGGCCAATTCATAATTATTATGGTGAACAGCAGCGTTGGCGTTGCTAATTATTTTTGCGCTCTTGGTATCAGCCGTTAGTCATAATAACGTCACACATACTGTACTTAATGGTAGCACGTGCCTGCTAACTGTATCGAGTTAGCAGGATAAATTTTGCCTGACTTGATTTTGAAAGTCTGACCAGGTGACCATACTGAGCATACCAGGTTAGAGGGCAATCCTTTCCTGTGAATTTAACATCCCACACCTATTTGCAATGGGTATGCCCGTGAAAGATAGATTAGGATCTGCTGGTACAACCGTAGATCGGCAATGACTTCTTCTTTTAATTGGGTTTTATAAACAAGAATGTTATACAAACAAGTATACCGAGTTTTCTCATGTCATTTGTATATCACAAAAATAGCATAATAAATGTGGAAAAATACATACGTGTTTCATTATTAGTGGTCAATTTATAAGTTCTTGGTTCATGAATTGGTTTAAACATTTAGGAAGAAGAGGAGAGGGGATGGGGAATCGGCAAGGACTTCTGACACAATTGTTCAACAGTAACAAGATTACTTATTTTTATCTATGTGCTGAGATGAAAAAGGCTAATTGGTAGTGGGTAGTTTGTCCACCTTTGGTCCCCACCCTGCACTTAGCTCTCATAGCTGCTAGAAGCTGTCAGCATGCAACAGTGGCCGCACCCTGGGAACTGCTTCCACTGGCTGGCTAAACCAGGTGAGGGTAGCCCATGGGTCTCAAACCCTTGTTGAGTTAAGGACTTCCTCTGCATGTGAAGACAGGCTACAGTGGATTGAGCGGATGAAGTCAAAAGTGGGTCCAACGGACAATAGGACAGTTTCTACATGCGCAGGAAAGTGAGGGGTAGATGGGGTTCATTAACCTGGGAAGGTAGCCCATCTAGAAGGAAAACACTGATCCTAAGCCTCCGTTACCTTGCAGTATATCTTCGGGAGAAGAAAAGGCTAAGGAGTAAACCCTACACAAATCCAGAGTGGAGTCCCTAAGGTGGCAGGATAGTGCCTTGTACATTTCCTTCCCTTCCAGCATCTCCTGCAGCCAAGCTGGTGCCAAACGTACTGCTGCTTTCCGTTGGACCACATCAGTGAGACCAAAAGCAAGTTCTTGTTGTCTTGGCATCCCGGGACCTTCATACACACTGTGCAGGCTTGCGTCCCATGGTCTGACTTTACTCTCAGAGGCACATTCCATTGTCTTGAGATGGATGCCAACAAATGGACTTGCTCACAACCACCACTACCAATGAAACAAATACTCCTCTTCCCTCCCTTCATCAAATGTTAAGGTGTAATAGGAAAAGGGCTGACATCTTTAGCCTATAAAGTGGACACTGAATGCACACATATTTTGAAAATGTACAGGAAGCTGGATTGGCTGTTGTTTATACCCAGCGGCAACAAAGGGTTTATTACTTTGGCACATGTAAAGTGACATTTGCCAGGAAACATGCACAGGATTGTGCTCTAGTCCTGCTGTTCAATGGAGAATAATATGTTATAAGGGTTTAAGGCTGAGCCTTAGTTAAGAACTGGCTACTAGCATGTTGGACTAGGACTAAGGAGATCAGGGTTCAAATTCCCAATCATCCATGAAGATCACTGATCTTGAACTACACATTTTCTCTTGGCCTAGCCTACTGGAGAGAGGGAAAACCACATACACCACCTCCAGCTCCTTGAAAGAAAGGTGGAATATAAATGTTGTGATGATAGGGAGGTTTTTAAGCAGAGGTTGGATGGCCATCTGTCATGGATGCTTTAGCTGAGATTCCTGCATTGCAGGGGGGAAAGATTTTTTAAAAATCTACTGTTGTCAACAAAACTCTAATGCTGACAGCGCTCCATAAATCTCACCCTTCTGTACTATTTTATTTCCTCATTGCCCTGCTTGTGAACTTCCAAGAGGCATCTGGTTGGCCACTGTGAGAACCAAAAACTGGACTAGCTAGGCCTTTAATCTGATCCAGTAGGGCTCTTCTTGTGCTCTTTGTACTCCTCCACATTTATTTTGTACCAGTCAATTGTGTCAGGCACTAAGGGCAGATTTCCTGCTTGGAGAGTAAAAAAAAAAAAAAAAAAAAAGATATAAGCAAGGGACATACACGTTCTTTGCCATGTTTATTAGAAAAAATTAAGCCACATTGGTTAGAAAGTTAAGCCCAGGAGAGAGACACCCCTCTTCAGGTTTTAGATGCACAGTTGAAACTGTTGCATTTTGGCAAGCAGCTTACTGGATGATATTCATGGAGAAGCATGCAGTACTTTGGTGCACTCTCTGGAGCACAACCAAATGAATACTGCCATGTACAAGTCACATTAACTTTTGAAATTAGCCAAGAGCTCATCTAGAACACCAATAACTTATCCCCCTGTATAAAGTACATTCAAGAGGCAGAACAGAATCTCAGATGATACAACACTCCCAGACCAAGTCTTCCACCAGCCTCATACCTTTATGTATTGCCAGCAGAAGCAGCAACTGAACAGAAAGATCACTGACTGAAAAAAACAACTTCTGCCCTGACAGATACAACATAGTTGAGACAACCATGTTACAGGCAGGCAAAGGCCAATATTTCCAAAACCTACTCCTTCAATATTTGTAAGATCTCAAGCCATGATTGTCCTTAGCAATGGTATAATTGGTACCTAATTGCCAGCATTTAGTGCCCTGCTTTACCAAAGCAGCCACACCCACAAAAGAATGAACACTACAATGCTCCTTATAGCCTCAAGTGTTTGACAGTCTTCCAAGCCTCCACAGCAGTCTGGTGGTGCACAAACCACTTAGGAAATGAAATGCGTCTCCGGTGTGAACTGATCAATTTTGTGGTCAGCTGGGTTCGCTGCTGCTTCGTAGTTGCAGATGGTCACTTCATGTCGATGAGGCTGTACAGGAAAGACAAAAGACTTGCTAAGATGCAACACAGTAAAGTTGAGAATTGGCGAAAGCCAGAGCAGTCCTTTGATACAATTTCCATTTAGCAGGACCTTCTCTTCCACCATATGTTTTCCCTAGAATACTCACTACGCAAAGATTCCTTGAGTAACCTGTGCATGCTTTGATGAGTTTTAAGATGATGCTAACCTACCCCTTTGGGGATGCAGTGATGACTCTTTTCATGTCTTGTCCCCTCAAAGTCTAGCATGCCTTATCATTCAGGTATGCTGTGTGCAGTGAAAAATGGCAGGATTGTCAAGATAAGTCAGTGGCTGCTTTAACCTGGCAGAGCTCTGCACTAGGGAAAACCAGCAAAATAGCTACAACTGCTTTGTTTACAATCATACCCTAATTTGGAGCAACAGGTGGGATTGAAGACAAGCTGCCCATCTAAGGAATCTCTGCTTTAGATCCTACGACAGATCTTCCACATAACTGAAACACATCCTGCACAGAGAGCCTGGGGCCAGATTTGTAGCAATCAAGTGGCAGGTATATAAAAGTGGCATCTCTGCAAACAGCCACTCATTGAGTCATCTGTGAGACATAAGATGCATCAAGATGTGACAAGGCAGGAAAGCTGCTTCTTTTTTTTAACAGAAGGGTGGCTCCCTTATACAACGTGCTAAAAGTGACAAGTAACCTTCAGGAAGTCAAGCAAGCTCAACGGGATAGCAGCTTTTGTGGACTCATCTGCATGGCTTGGGTATACGTCATACTCCTCATCATTACCACAGCAAATAGCACTAAGAACCATAAGTGGTGGGCACCTACTAGAAGGCAATAGTTGCATTTAAACCTTGTTAATGTTTTACTATGGATGTACCTTAAGCACAGACTTTCATATGCTCTTTTCCACTAGCCACTAACAACAGCAGACAACAGCTAGGAGTCGTTCAAATATACAACATCCAAGGTTGTCACATTGATTTTGCACCCACCCTGGAGCCTCTGCCCAGACAGAATTACATACAGAATTGTATGTAATTTGACTTGTCTCCTGCTATTATAAACTCTCCAGTGATGAAGGACGGTATAGAAATTTTATAAATAAGTAACAGTATCCTTGGTGGCCTTCCTGCTGGCACAAGATCTATCTTTGTTTGCTTCCCTTCCCTTCCCTGCCCCCCACCCCACATCTCTTTTTCCTTTTTTATTGTGTACTGATCTAGAAGCACGTGGGCTAGGGCTGTCTTGTTTTTCTATCTCTATTGATAATTTATACAAATTTAAGAAGCTCTGCATGGCCCTCTTTCCTCATAACTGCACACTTTTTCCATTTGTCATCTTGGCCCCTTACTTCTGTCCATTCTCCCCTCAGGCCTATGTAAAAGATCTTCGTTGTCTCAGCACCAAAGTTCTTGGAGATGTGGATGGACAGATGATAAACATTTGAGAAGCGAGCAATTCTGAAACAAAAAAGAAATTTGGTGTTCTGAATATACAATTCTCATTACACACACGCAAGAGATTGCATTCTGGTCTCTGGAGTAATAATCACATAGGGATAGAAAAACAGTTTTTGGGGGTCACTGTCTCTACCAACTCCAGACTGAGACACAAGCTCAGGGACTGGCAAAGCCTGAAGGGAGAAAGGGATCACCTTAACTTCCTGGATTGCAGCAGCAGTTAGAGCATTTTTGGCTGTTTCAGCCAACCAATCAGGGCACACTTGTCACTGGTGCTATCTTTCTTTTCTGGGAGAGACCTACCAATGCCTGATCCCTTACTGAAATACTCCTCTATCAGATTCTGCCCCTTAAAGCCACTCAATTCACTTCTTGATCGTTGGGATTTTTCAGTGACTACACTACCGATCACATTTAGAGACCGTTGTGCCTATTTATGCGTCATAGTACCCCCCGCCCCATTTAGAGGGCTTCCAACTCTCTGAAATTCCAGTTTTGTCTGTTCAGCAACACAACCAACCTACTATATTCTTCTTCCTGCCTTTCCTCTTTTGGGGCACATGGGGGTTTATGTCACCTTGTGAAGTTAATTCAGAAATTGAATTACTTCAAAACCAGGGCTGCAGCTTTCCACACCCTTAAATTTCCTGTGGTTTTTTGTTCCAGAAAATGATACATATCACCTTTGTTCTGTTGTAATGACAAAACATCACATCAATAATAACTAATTATAATATCACAAAAGGAAATGGGAACAAATGATGACAGTTAATGGGTGTCACACAAACAGGAGGCCAAAGCCCCATGATGGATAGCTTTTGCTACATTTCAAGTCTTCTCCAGTCACAAAAGACTCTCTAATCCTCAATTGCAGAAGAAAGCTCAAGAAGAAGCTAGGTAAGGAAAAAGCTTCTCTACAGTCTAGGTATCAAGTTAACTTCCCTTCTTTGACTTCTTTATTAATTTGCATGTATCCAGCTGTGGTGCTTAGTTCCCACCCAACACATACGCTTCAGGAGCAGCAATTAAGCACCATACCACATTTTTGACAGCAATGGCAAAAATGCTGTTTGTGAGCTATACCAGAAAATAAAATATAATTAAGAATCAGTCTGGAAATAAAACAGTTGCCCTTCTCTTTATGTTCCGTTTCTTACACCAAGCATGTCTGCACAGTAGAAATATTAACCAATTTAACTGCCATGGCTCCTTATGCTCAAGAACACGACAGATTATAGTTCAAAAGAGAAGGTCCTGACATTTGGTACATGGAGAACTATAAGAGAGATGGTGTTGAGGCACAGGTTGAATATTTGTTTCCAGTTTCAAAACAAGGGAGTTCTGCACATCCCCTGTGAGAGCTGAGCAATGACTCACTTTGTAGGATATTCCAGTTCTCCAGTAACGTCACGATTCAGGCTGAACATCTGATCTGGTTCTCTGGCAGTATCACCAAAAGACATGTGAGGAATGTTCTTAAAGCTGAAATAAATACAAGACAACAGCAAAGGTCATCCTGCACAAATTCAAAGTTTGCTTACATATCCCAACCACTGTAGTAATTTGGCTTTGTACTGCGAAACATAGCCCAACTGCTAGGAGCACCACACAAACGGAGAAATCAGAAGACAAAAACAAGTTATTTTTCACATCCTGGTGCCCTCCAACTGTTTGGGACTGCTATGGCCATCATTCCCATGCACTATGGCCAAAGGTCAAGGGGGCAAGATCTGTAACCCACCACCACCAGGAAGGAACCAGGTTGGAGAAGGCTGGCTTAAGACATGGTCTAAGTATGAATTGTGTATTGATTTGTAATGATTTGTTGGGTCTCTGGACGGTAATAAAGATTGATTGATTGACATGCTCTAAGTCTATCTATTGCAAAGGCAGCCCAATATTGTGTTTTGGAGCTGCATATGTTTTTGAGCTACAACTCCCATTAGCCACAACCAGCATGGCCAAAAATCAGGCATGATGGAAACTGTAGTTTGTCAACATCTGGAGGGCACTACAATGGTTACCCTGCTCCATTCCACTGGTCCTCCACTGGTGGGTTGGGATCCACTGCTGGGTCACAGACAGATCTAAGGTAGGTCACAACAGCCGAAATACTACCCTGAAAGTACAGGTAACTTTCATCTTATATCAGGGCTAGGTTCCAGGGGCCCATGCATATACACAAAAATAAATTTAGTCATGAACTCCCAGAGTCAGCCCCCCTGCAAGTTCCAGCGCTACTTGCCCACCTTTGGGAAGGAGGTGGGAGGACTCTAGGACCCTGCCAGAGCCCTCATGCCTCATTCCCAAAGCCCAGTGCCTCACTTATCTGGCTCTGGGAAGGAGGTGAAAGGCCTCTGGGATGCTTCCAGGGCCCTTGCACTGCTTACCCAAAGCATGGTAAGCCCACAATTGCAGCTTTGCACAGGTGGGGGGAATAAATAAATGGAGAGTGGGTTTCCTACGCTCTCCATTTACTTAATTATTTCCCTTACCCACCCACGCAAAGCTATGATAGTGCGAGTTACCTGTATGTAGTAAAAAAAATTAAGAGATACGTCCCCAAATGCATATTGAGTTGAAGGTGAGTCCCAGGTCTGAAATACCGTATTTTTCGCTCTATAACACGCACCTGACCATAACACGCACATCGTTTTTAGAGGAGGAAAACAAGGGAAAAAATATTCTGAATGAAACAGTGGACGTATCATTTTTGTGCTTCATGCTGTGGCCACAGACATGTGATCTGATGGTGAATTTGGGGTGACCCAATGCAAAAATCCTGAGAATCCCTGTGGATCCATGCTTTGTAACCACGTTTTTGCACCATTGCAGCCCCAGGCAACAGTGGGTGCGTGATTTTTTTTGGGGGGGGGGACAGGCTGTAGCCATGGACATGCTATGTGCTCTGATGGTGAATTTTGGCTGACCCAATGCAAAGATCCTGAGGATCCATGTGGATCCATGCTTTGTAACCACGTTTTTGCACCATTGCAGCCCCAGGCAACAATGGGTGTGTGATTTTGGGGGGGCAGGCTGTAGCCATGGACATGCTGTGTGCTCTGATGGTGAATTTGGGGTGACCCAATGCAAAGATCCTGAGGATCCATGCTTTGTAACCACATTTTAAGTGGGGAGGGAAGGAAAAACACAGAAGGCTAAGAATGCAGGAGAGGGCTATAACGTGAGGAAAGGAAGGCAAAAGTTTCCCCCCATCCACCCACCCAAGCCAGCCAGCGTGCGCTCTCTCTCTCTCCCTCTCCCTCCCACCAGCATGACAGAAGAAAGCATTTTAACTGCATTAAGAACTATTTAGCAGCGAAACCTAAGCTTTGCCATCCCTTAAGAGGTACAGACACTGTAATCTTCCAGATCGCATGAATTTACAGGCAAAACACTGTTTAAGGATTTCATCCTTTTAAATGGAAGAAAGCATATTTGAATGCTGTGTGTCTCCAAAAACAAAAAGCAGGAAGTCAAATCAGAATTTTAAGCCGAACCTGTAATCTCTCTTCCCTTCACAAACATTGTTCCCTCCGGAGCAGGGAGAGGATAGAGCGACGCTCTGCTCTCCTCTCTACTTGCCTGGAGGGGAGGGGCTTTCCCTGCTCTTTGTTTGGACGCTCTGCTCTCCTCTCTACTTGCCTGGAGGGGAGGGGCTTTCCCTGCTCTTTGTTCCGTTTGAGCAAACACAGCAACGAAACAGAGCAGGGTGGGCAGTAAGACCCTGAGGCAGAATGAAGGAAAGCAGCTTCCTGTCTCACGGAGCTCCCTTCTCCCTGAAGCGCGGTTTGATTTTTGCCTCATTTTTCGGCTCCAGGGACACACATTCGCTCCATAACACGCACAGACATTTCCCCTTCCTTTTTAGGAGCAAAAATCTGCGTGTTATAGAGCGAAAAATACGGTAGTTGAAGACTACAGTATAGCCCTAATGTACTGCTTAGAAAAGGAAACTGCTCCTCCTATTGAAAAAGAAAGGAACTACAACTCATGGATCTCTGAGTAACTGGGCTGGTAGATCAGTAGTACCAACATTGCTACCTAGGGGAAATATTGATTTAATAAATGTTAGAAATTTATGAATCTTCAGCCACATCCCCAATTCACCAACTTCCTGTTCCTTTGCGACTCTGCCCTCAAACCACCACAGATGACAGAATGGCAAGCTACTTGCGAAGCTCCTGCACCCAACTGCTAAGGGCACCAACCTGCAAATGCCATGACAGCAAAGCCAAATGCCAATTTGCCTAGAGCACACAGCCAAAGCAACAATATCCCACTGCAGCACTAAAGATGGCTCTCATGATTCTACAGTTTCGGTCTTCACAGTTGCACACAGGAGTGTAAAAACGTGTACTCTTCCTGATGAATGTGAGGGATCTATGTATGATTTCTAGGGGTCCCACAGGTCATATCATAGGCTTCTATTTGTATGGCTCTATTTTTATGGGCTCCACCTAAGAACTAGCATCCTGTATTTTGTTCAGAGGGGACAAAAGTGCAAAGAGGGAAACCTTAAGTACACTATGTGCTACCAAGGTGAGGTGGAAGGAAGGCTAGCCAAGTGCCAAGATGGTTAGAAGGAAATGGGACAAAGCAGACACCTGAGGAAAGAAGGAGCTGAAGAATGGGAGGCACTCTCCTACTTTCTCCTACGTAGGACTGGGGCACAGGGACCATTCAGCAGTGGCAGGAAAGCAAGGGAGGAGCATGTGTTAGTATAGAAGCCAGATCTTGACAAATTCTGCCAATTGTAGCTTCTGCTGTCACTGCTACATGATGACCTGGAAGTTATGAGAGTAAAGAAAGAGAGTTCTTCGGGCACAGAATTTGGGCAGGGGCAATTTCAAATTTACTGAACTTAACCGTTTACTGCAAGCTACACAGTGGCCAGGATTGACTAGAATAATAGAAGAACTAAAACAAAAAAAATAAGAATAACCACTCAGTTATTGTCTTGGTAGGATTAGGCATTTGCACAGCACAACAGTTCCCCCACAAAATATTTCCCCTTCAGCCCCACTTACAGTCTCATTTCTGATGGGTGTGTGTCATCATTGTCTCCCATCACAATTATCCCTTTTAGTTTCACATTGCCGGTAAAACTGCAACAAGAGACAGATTGCTGGTTTTCCAAGTACAGTAGATTTAAAGCATTTTTTAACAAAAAGATTCCTAGGTGGTGTACTAAAGTGTAACAAAATCTGTACTCATATGATTAAAATCTTGCAGTAAGAATGTCACACCTTCAACATTGTCCAATGACTCTTCAGAACATTGGAAAGACTGCTGCTGTGGGTTGCCATCTTTACCACCAGTCATACTGCCACCCAGTCTACCCACAGCTCCTTCTGCACCCCCCTCTGAAATGTCTATTATGGCATCAGCTGCTGGAGAGTGCCATAAACACTTCACATATCCCTAACATATCACTCTTTTTGTGGATTTTTAATTGCAACCTGCTTTGAGAGTCAGTCTTTCCTGAAAATCAGGTAGAAACAAAAATAAAATTATAGTAGCCATCTTCCAAAATTACCTCTTACAGCTTGACTGCCAACCAGATGCTCTGCATTTCAAGTTACATTTCAAGAGTGAGGAAAAAACAGCACTGAACATGGAGAGACGTGAATGTCAATAAATCATGCACTCATGCAAAATAGGTACTTACGGAATATTAAACAAAAGCTCTTCATCATCATCGCTTTCTACAAACTAGAAGAAACATAAAACATAAAACAAAAAATTTAATATAAGGAAATTTATATCCAGTGAATAAAAATGTTGTCCTGCATGGCACCTTGAGAACACCAGAGGCTACTTTTAGGTTGTAATTTTTAAAGAACAAGTTCCTAGCCATCACAGCTAAGAAGAAAAGTCTGGATGCATGTAAGCCGGACAGTAGCAACATAAACTGAAAGAAAGCCTTGCAAATAAATGCACATATGTTACATCAACCCGCACATTTCAGCAACCTACACAAAGTTATGCTACTTATTCATTTTCTATTTGAAAAATTGAGGAGGAATCTGCTTCCACTCTGCAAGACCACCCTCTTGGATTTCCTGGAGGCAATAATGATCCACCCCAAGCAGGTGGCTATTTCGAAGCCTGGGGATGAGGCCATCTCTTATGTCTCCCAGAACTAATGCACTGTGACTCACAGACTACACCTGCTGTCAGTCTAACCCTGTTCTCTATGCCCATACCATTCTTGCCCAGATAATTCTATGTGACTTCAAAACCTGAATTTTAAGTGCACAGACAGAAAATATATAATTTGCCTTAATTCATCTCAGTTGCAGAATGCAGTAATTTTCTAGGCACAGAATTCTGGACATCTAGGCAAACACATACAAATCTAAGTCTGTCTTCTTTCAAACCTCTTTGCACTTTAAATCCAATACAGGCAAGTACAACTTAACTACCTATAAAACAGTCCTATAACATAGTGTGCACTGGGAATCTATCAGGAGACATAAGCAATAGTGCCAGATGGCACAGCCACCTCTCTGACCCTTTCCAGTCAATACACAAACTGACTGGACCAGGTGGTGTAACAAGACCTGTCCCTTCACAGTCAATGTATTACGTACATTGACAGACAGTACTGGAAACCAGTAAGTTTTTGCTTCTAAAAGTAGGGCTGTCTTATCTCTCTCTGACCTGAAAAGTACACTGGACATCCTCAACACTTTGTCTCATATGTTCAAGTTCTAATGGGAAAATAGCATCACGCTTCACATTACTGTTCCCATCCTAAATATACTGTATGCCTTCTAAAGTAATTTATATTTATATTGATGGAGTTAACTTTCATAGTAAGCATGCAGACTCCCGTCAATCTTATTTGCCATATTAAATTTGTGAGCCCTCATAAGAAGAGCTGCTGGATCAGGCCAATAACCCATGTAGTCCAGCATCCAGTTCTCACAGAAGAGAACCAGATGCCTGTGGGAAACCCACAAGTAGGACCCGAGAACAAAAGCACTCTCCCTTCCTGCAGTTTCCAGAAACTGGTATACAGAAGCATCACCATGGAGGCAGAGCATAGCCATCATGGTTAGTAGCTATTGATAGCCTTATCTCCATAAATTTGTCCCATCCTCTTTTAAAGCCATCCAAGTTGGTGGCCATCACCACCTCCTGTGGGAGCGAGTCCTGGAGATTAACTATGTGTTGCATGAAAAAGTACTTTATTTGTCCTGAATCTTCCAACATTCAACTTCACTCGGTGTCCATGAGTTCTAATACTTTGAGAGAAGAAAATGGTTTCCCCCCCTATCCACTTCCTGAATGAGATGCATAATTTTATAAATTTCTATCATGTCACCTCATACTCGCCTGTTCTCTAAACTACAAAGCCCTGAGTGCTGCAACTTTTTCCCATATGTTTTCCGGGTAAAACTCTAGTTTTTGTTTTCTAAGCATGCCGGTTTTCAATTTATACTGTTAAGAAGCCACCTTCAGATAGCTTACCTAAGAGGCAGCTTACAAATATCTTAAATAGATAAGCCTTGTTTCTACGGCAACAGAATAAACACCGTTACCTCTCTGGAAAATGCTTAGGATTTTTTAAAAGTTTCCACTTCATAACTGAGTTATAATTTGTATGTGGAAAAATACCTTTCTGCGCAGTTACCACATGCATCCAATAACATTGAATGGGCGGGTGAGTGCCTGGGCGTTTGACACACACCCTTGACCCTCCCTCTGCCCCTCCCCGTAACCAGCACCTTCGCTGGGTCGATATCTACGCCAGGTATGAGGAGCCCTGTGGCCCTCCAGATGTTGCTGGACTCCAACTCTCATCAGACTCAGCCAGATGGCCAATGATAGGGATGCATGGGTACAGCCAGAGGGAGGAGCAGGTGTCCCCCATCAAGTAAATAAAAAAAAAATTAACTAACTGAACAATTGCGTCTAAGACAACTCGATTCTGACCCCCTAACCTAAAGCCTGCCCCTCCCCCAAAAATAAATCCTGGATGCTCCCATGCATGGATGTCAGGAGTTGTACTTCAGCAACACCGGGGTCTAGTGTTGCAACCTGTGCTGGTGCATTGCACCAACGCCCTCCAGGTGTTGTCGAGCTGCAACTCCCTGGCACAGCCCATGGCGAGGCCTGGTAGGAATTGCAGCTCAGCAGCACCGAAACGTCCACAAGCTCCTCCTCCCCACAACACCTCCGCGAGGCGAGACAAAAAAAGGAGGGCAGACCTTCTGGCGGTCCCCGCGGTCTTCCCAGGCGCGGAAGACAAGAGCCCCGCTGCCTTCCCTCCGCTCGTTCAGGCACTCCAGGCGCTCGCGGTCGATGCGCAGGTAAAGGCCCCAGGCCTGGCCGCGCCGCTCGGGAGGCTCTTCGTGGTCGTCGCTATGGCAACAGCTGCCCCCGCCGTGACTGTGCCCGTGAGACATGGCCGAGCGCGTGGCGACGCCCCCGCACGCCCCGTTCCCCGCAGCGATAGCAGCAAACACGCAGCCACACGCACTGAGCAGAGGGAAAGAACCCGGATGTCAACAATGGCAGAGCATGCGCACTGCCGCCTTCAAAGGCATCTCCCGGCCCTGTGAGATGAGGCCGGCCTCCCTTGGTTCCTCCCGCATCTCTTGAAACACGGTGCCCGTTTTGTAATAGAGCTAGAAAAAGTATAGAGTGTCCCCGCACAAACTGAACTAATCTAGTCCAACCCCTTGCAATGGAGAAATATGATGGTAGCCCGTGTGGGGATCGAACCTGCGACCTTGGCATGATCAGCACCACGCCCTAACCACCAGAGCATTTATCATTAATGTTATTGTTATTAGTTACGCACTCTTCATCCCAAGGTCCCAGGGCAAGTTACAACATTAAAACACAATATAAAAAAACAGTTCAAAACAACTTACAACCCCAACAGCAATATGAGTCTTAAACGTACAAATATCAAGTGTCAGTAAGCAACTGAGGTGTAAGTGACATTCATGTGCCATTACTTGGTCATAGACAGTGTCTCCTGAAACTAAGTCACACTCTATACCAGAGCTTTCCAAACTTTTCATGTTGGTGACACTTTTTAGACATCCATCATTTCACAACACAGCAATTCAGTTTTACTAGCAAACCAGAGGTTAAATTAATCCCTTTCCAGCTCTGGGAGGAGTGCAGAGAGTGTTCGTACGACACACTAATGTGGACACCGTTTGGAAAGCTCTGCTTTACATGTAGACACAATAGAATTGCCACATGCCACAACCAAGACACATATGCAGGTTGTGATCTTGAACTCACAGAATCCTTGAATTATTTCATTTATTCTTAGTAGTCCACCCGCCATACTTTCATGGCATTTACAATGGCCCTGTGGACACGTTTGGAAATTATTGCCTTGTGGCAAGCATGGGTGATCTGTGGCCTTCCACATGTTGTTGGACTCCCAAGTCCCAACAAGCAAAGCATACACCTCAACAAACAACGCAGAACAGACAGACACAAATGTCCAGTGTTTGGCTTTTATTGAGACACAATTTTCTTCCTTTCATATAACTTATCTAGTTAAAATATTCATCTCCATATAGTTACCACAAAAAAGTAAAATAGAAAACTGTTATTTACAGCTGTGGGAAACAAAAGACAAATGCAATTCAGCATTACCTTTTCCTTGTAGTATGCAAAAAAAAGGAAGAAAGGGGAGGAAGGGCACTTTCATTCAATTCCTTTGCATGTAGAATAGCTCTGAAAATTGTACCCATTTTAAAATGTGTGGGAAGCCCAAAAGAAGAATCCGAATTGGAGTCATTTTACTCTGCATGAGATTGTTTGTGTATCACCCAGGCACTGAAAAGCTTTAAAAAATGCTTTTTAAGCCAACTGATCTAGCATCTGGCTGGAGAAAAAGCCCACCTGTAAAATAGAGGGGTATGACAATGTGTTAGTTCATTCTTCATTGGGTCCGCTTTTCCTATTTGAGAAAATTTGTTCCAGTATCACTGAGCTAGACGTCACAGTATTTGCACTGCAACTTTCATCGGACAATGCCACCTAACTAGTCCGTAATACTGATAAGACAGCTGAAGTCTCAGATTAGACACAAAGGGTGGAATATACTCGATGGCTCAGTTTCAGTGGTGGGATACACCCGATGGCATAGCTGATAGCAGCAGCAAGTATCATCTAGACACTCATCTCTACCAACAAGATGGCAATAGCAACAACCAGAAATTAAGGGGCAAACCCTGATCTCAGAGAACTAGTCCACCCAACTGCCCATTTTTCAGACAAGCAAGCCTGATATCACATCATTCCGGTCCAGTGGCTGCCACAGTCACCGCCCCCCCCCCGCCATAACTTATTGTGTGCTGTACACTATGGAGCTTTCTCCTACACCAGGGCTGCTGCAGACTAATGATATCACACACTGCAAGGTGGGAGGGGCTACAGCCAGCTGACCATTTCAAATACACAATTGCTCAGATGCTTCCTTGGTTAGTAAAAACAGGGAAACCACCCACGTTTCCTTTTTGTGGCTAACAGAAGGGATATTTTCCAGGGTCAAATGCTCTTTCTTCAGTGATTGATAATTCTTCAATTCCCCCTCCCCCATCCACACCACCGATCCCAATTATTACAAGGAGAAAATACATTAAGTACAACAGTTGGCAGAAGATTTATCTATATAATAAACTAAATTAATACAGCAAAATGAAGTACAGCAAAAAGCAAAAAGGAGCATGATTTTCTTTTCTTTTTTTCAACATCACAACACACCTTGAAATGCTACACGATGTCATTAAAGCTTCCGCGGAACTTTAATCAGCTCCAAACAGCATGAGAGAGACCAAGAGTCCCTTTTTCGAACACCATCATCATTAAAATTTTCATGTGTGTGCGTGTATGTGTGCACGTGTATAAGACTGGAACTTCGAGGGACATTGGGGTGCTTTTTTCAGCTTGAACAGAGAGAACATCAAAGTTTTCAAACCCTGCATGGCACACACTTCATAGGTCCCATCGAGCCCCAAGCATTGAGGAATTAGCAGCAGGGTTTTTTAAAGGTAGCAGGGCTTCTTCAGCTGCTGCAATTCGGTTAACACCACCGAGTGTCAGTCAAACTGTGGAACATCTTTGCAAGGCCTGAGTTTACAAGAGCGAGGCTGAAAAACCACTGAAGAAAGAGATTCCCATCTTCCACTTTCACGTGATCAGGAAAGGGCTAGGCTCCTTCATAAACCCCCTAGCCGAACTTCATGCAGCCTTGGCAACCAGAAAAACACACCGTCAAGTCTCCCAAAATTGATTCAGACCTGCCCAACCAACAACCCCCATCACCATCAGCATAAATAATAGTTAAAGCCTGTGTTCCCTCCAGCTGCTGAAAAAGCAGGCCCCCAAAAGTACAGCTGCCTCAAACTCCTCAGACAGACAAAAAAGATGTAACTCCCAGTGGATTTTCTCCCTTGGCCTCTTGCATGGGGAAAATGCAGGTCCAGATTCTACTCAGTTGCACAAGCTGCCGCTTCAAGGTAGACAAAACACCTGCATCTTTTGCCTGGAGCTCCTTCTAAGATTAGGTGCCGTCCAAGATTCTTGGGTGAAAGAAGTTTCATCATCTTCCCATCTAGAAGCTCAATGTGAAAACGAAGACAGGCTGTAAAGCTACTCCATGCATCTCTCCCAAAGTTCCTTGCAGGGAACTGATTAAAGTGCCAGTTGTTGTCATCATTTTTTTAAAAAAAGTCAGAAAACAGTCTGACCAAAAACTGGAAGTGGGTATTAGAACAACAACACCCCCAAACCCGCCAAGAGAGGTGTTAGGAGCAGGGACACAAAACCTTAAACATCACTATTCATTTTTTAAAATAAATTTGGCTTTCAAAAGCAGAGATCAGTCTCCAATTCATCAGACTGCTTTAAATTTAGATTTCTGCAACCTGCCATTTTCTCTCCGCTCCTGAGGCTCCTCCTCTCAGATCCTGTGCTGTTTTTCCTATGAGTTTAAAAGGAAGAGGAAGAAGTGGAAGAGCTTTATCATGTGTTTTTTGCCAAATGAAGAGAAGGGAGAAATGGCAGGGGGCAGGGACAGTTTTGTGTCCATATGTAGAAAGGCCTAATCAACACATATCTGGCATGAGAGTTTTAGGGATAAGAGGGAAAATGGGGATTTAAGAATTGAGGGGATAAGAATGTGCTGCACCAGGGATGATTTGATAGAGGGCTGTCAAAACCATGGGGTGGATCTAGGGCTCTGGGATTCCAAATGGGGTTTGAGAAGCAGCAGTGGCTGCCACAGTCACAAGTAAAGGCCTTTGTTCGTAACAGTACCAGCAAAAAAGAACTCTCCAAACTGGATGCTAGGAGAGATCAAGATCCATACATATTGGGACTGAGAAAAGAACACTGTAGGTAGAGGAAGAAGGTATTCCTTTCCATTCTGGAGTTCAGAGAAAGAGACTGAAGGAAGAGCAACAGTTTGTGGACCTTCTTATCTCAGCAAGTGCCAAGACTTCACATTTTAAAAAACGCTGGGTGAACAGACCAGGTTGTAGGAGCAGAGGAAGGAACTGGAGGGCTGCTTTGAACAATACTGTGCTGTTGGTCTTAAAATTGGGCTTGGGGGGATTCTTAGCCACCCCAACCCCTCCCTGTTTTCCCATTAAGCACTGCTTCCATCAAAAGAGGAGGAGAATAATTCCCTTCTCGCTCAGGCATGGGTGTCTTTATCTCCGAGAAAATCGATTTTTGAACTCTTTAATCGTCTTCGCCATCATAGGTGCAATCTCTGAAACAACACAATAAAGACAGAGAGAAAAGGAAAGTTGAGACCATCTCGTGCAAGAATGTGCTTGATCGGATTCCAGTTAGTGCCTGTGGAATACAGCTGCCCCAAAATGATGTTAAAAGTAAGATTCTAGCCCTTTAAATCAAGATGCCCTACAGCTCCAGCATTGTTCCCAGGCTGTATTACAATGTATACCAACAGCTACGAGTTCAAGCAGAGCATAACCCCTAGAGAAAGCTGCATTCCCACATTTGCCTTACTTACTCTTCACAGGAGGCTTCCTGGAGTCATAGCCAGCAGAGGAGGCACTGCCCAGGGATGGCCCCGAGTGGCCGCTGCTAGTGCTGGGTCCATCGTAGGACTGTTCCTCTTCTGTGTGAACAGTGCTGCTTTTAGCTGGCGTGAAGTACACTGGTTTGATCCTAGACAGAGAGAAAAGACACAAGATTGCTCTGTGTGCACCCAAGAAATCACACTGCCACTGGAATAAGTGAGGCAATTTCAATCACTCTGAGTTTAAGCTGGCAGAATGTAGACGAGAGGGTGTCAATTTAGAACCAGGGAGAGTGGAAGCTCTCTTTTTCTCAGCCTAACATCCCTCACAGGGAGGTTGCAAGGATTAAAAAAACAACACCAGACTAACAATGAATGGAAGAGAAGATATTATAGCACCACTGCTAAATCTGAACCATCTTGCGCAATCTTCTCCAACCTAGTACCCTCCAGATGTTTTGTAACACAACTCCTTTCAGCCCCAGCCATCATACTTGCTATGTGAAAGCAACTGCTAGACCAAAAAACAATCAAAACTGTACACTTCAGCCTCACGGACGCTTGCTCCCTCTCCCTACAAATTGTCTCTTGTTAGTCTGGCCCCTGCTAGGCTCAAGGAATCACCAGCTTCTGCAAACACCAGAACAGCCACAATGGCCAAAATGGAGGAGAGGAATGAAATGTACGCATCTTGTAAGCTGCTTGGAACTTTTCCTGAATCCCTGCTGGATCCGGGAGTAGCAGTCATCTTGCCCAGTATTCTGTTTGCACAGTGGCCAACCTAAAGCCCTAAAACAGGACCTGAGGGCAACAGCAACACTTCCTATTTGTGATTCTTTGGCAATCAGAACCCAGAATACGGTTAAAAGACAACGCCATACCCAGTAAGATGCTAAGGAGAACCACAACGGCATCTCAGCGAATGTGGAATTGTAACTTTATTGGACTGTATAGGGAAAATGCTGGAATGTGTCAAAGTGAGCTGCCAGAAACCCACTGGTTGATAAAGTGCAAATCGGGAATCAGATTAGATCACCAAATTAACACCCCCAGGTCCTCTCCTCCTCAATATTACAAAAAAAGAGTGACTATATGGTTTCAGACTCACTTGATTTTCTCTGGGACTGCAGCTCCTCCAGTCCCAAATTTTGCTTGCCGTCTCAGCACATCCCGGGGCGGCTTGGCCACTGAATTGACGAAAGCCATCTTGGCTACTCTGCCTAAAAGGGTGAGCAAATGGAGAAGGATTGGGTTAAACAAAAAGCGCTTTGCAAGGAAAACCCATATATCCACCCCCCCTCTCCTTGCTCATGGCCTCAAGCCATTCATGGAGCAGGGGGAGGCTTTCTCCCAACATCAAGCAGATGGCTTGCATCCCCTCTTCCTCCTGCTGCACCTTTTCCTGCATGAAATTCCAGAATGATCCCAGTGATAGCATCTTCCCTCTGACAACATGCAATACACATACAAGCCATCTCACTGCTAACTACCAAGAGCAACTCAAGCATGCATGATTAGATTCACAGTCTTTTAGGACAGGGGGCCCCTAACATCTAGGACATGGCTACGGCCTCTTTAAAAGAACCAACTCTGGGAAATATTCAGCAGTCAAAGTTTCCTCCCCCCAATCACTGCAACACTGGAGATAGGAAAAAGTTATTTCTTTGGAAATCGGCCTTCCAAAGAAGGCAGATTAAAGCAGGGGTCGGCAAGGTTTACCTTGCCTGGGCCGGTTCACTCCAGTGGAGATCCGTCCGTGGGCTGGATCACATGAGCGCGCACACTCGCGAGTTCCAGCATCTGTGTCTGCAGACGTGATTTCCAGCGCCACGGAAGCAAGCCCCTGCGCCGTGCTGTGCTGGTTTACTCCAGAGCGTGGGGACTCGCCAAGCAAGCAGCTCGGTTCGGGGGCGGCTCATGGGCCGGTTAAACGACCCCCATGGGCCACTTGTGGCTCATGGGCCTTAGGTTGCAGACCCCTGGATTAAAGGAACAGGGGCCCCAATCCCAGACGGAGTGCAGCAACCCTACTCTGTAGAACAAGGTAGTGCTGCCAACATTTCTGCTGGCTACTGTAGTCATTCCTTGATTTGTAGATGTAAGCAGGCAATAATATTTCACCCCATGCCGTTAGAAGCTTCTGGCTTTTAAAAAGATACAAGAGAGAGCCAGAGCACTTCACTATTAGTTAATAACCTTGGAGAGTCACCTATGAAAGGGCTACAGGACAGATTCTCATTTCCTAGAATGGAGCCAAAGCCTTCAGATAACTCATGTTATCATGGACAGCAATGCCTCTAAAGGAGCTCTGACTCAAGACGCAAAAATACTTCTAAAATGGTCATATCTTGTTTGTCCTTGTTCTTATGCCTTTAACAAAGGCACAAGGAAGTTATATAAGTGAAGATCCCATTAGGGCTGCCATATGTCTTGAATTTCCTCGTAAACAGTGCGTAGGCAGAAATCGCTTAAATGTCCTGGAAAATGTGGACATATGATAACCTGTGTCGGAAGTGTAGGTTTTGGCAAATTTCCTTAAAAATAGCTCAAAACTTCATTATTTTTTGATATTTTGTAAAAAATCTGTGCCTGGATTTTCACTTTTTGAAATATAGCAACCCTACATTACACATCAGACTGGTGCTGACTCTCTTTTCAGCACATACTGAATACTTTCCTTTTTAAACAAACCTTTTATGTGCAGATTTTTACCCCAGTGTGTACCTGTACTGGATTCAAAATTGTGTTTATATATGAAATTGTTTAAATCATATTTTTTTAATCTATGAAATGATTTTATATAGGTTTTACTAGTTGACTTTTTAAAATTGCTAAATCATTTAAATATGTTTCACAGGAAACTATTTACAAATGAAAGTAAATAAACCAG
The DNA here is from genome assembly GCF_964188305.1 of Podarcis bocagei. Classification (NCBI taxonomy): domain Eukaryota; kingdom Metazoa; phylum Chordata; class Lepidosauria; order Squamata; family Lacertidae; genus Podarcis; species Podarcis bocagei. Next base: position 29,892,887 of record NC_138132.1, read on the forward strand.
ATTTTCCTTCTCATTGTTTCCAGGCTTGATGCTAAATTTCTGTCCACCTAGGCTACTGCTGAAGTCAAAAGAGCAGGACTATTATTATTATTATTTTAAAAGTTGGCCGTTCTCATCCACACTTTCTTTCAGTTTCATAAGCAAATGGCTAGCATTTCCCCCTCAAATCCCAGGCCTTCACATTCTACCTTTGGGTTTATTGGCATGAGCTGACTGGATGTTTTTGGTCAACATCAGCAGCCGCTGCTCACGGGCATCGTGCAGGCGCAAGTACATCTCCCGCCACGACTCGAACTCCTCTGGCTTCTCCTTCTTGAAGTCGCGAAGGCAGTGATTGTGCCACAACTGATCTGTGTCCTCAATTAAAACCTGCAAGCCATGAGAGGAGAAAAGGCTTGAGCCCAGCAAATGGGAAAGACAGAAGGCAAAACATTGGGCAAACACCGCGGGGGATTAAATTAATTCTCTACACATCCACTTGGAACTGCTTTTCTAAAGGCAGGCTTCTTAAAGGCAGAGCTCTCTGCACTGCTCTTGAGAGACCACTTGTACCACCTGCCTCCTGGTTGTCTGGGGAGGCTGCATTTCATTCCCCCTCGGAGCATAAATTAAAGGGCTCTTGAGTGTGTTTTTTCGCTCTCCAAAAACATGTGACACCTTTCTTTTTTTCCACCTCTGTTTATACCCCCGAGGCTCATTTAGAGCAGCAACAGCTGCTGACCAACCTGCGCTGCTCTAACCAAGATCTAATTCCCTCTACTGAGCACAACTCTCAATGAAAAACGCAGCATCCGCTCCATCGCTGTCTGGGGAACCCTAATCCAGCTGAGCTCTAAGAGATTCTGCCTTGTGGGAAGGTAGCAAAATCCACATGTACTATGAAAGCAGCCCACCCCAAACTAATGCCTTCCTGATGCTTTGGGTTACAATTTCTACCAGCCCCATCCAGCACTGCAAGCAGTCAGGGATGATGGCAGTAGCATCCAAAACTTCTGGAGGGCACCAGATTGGGGAAAGCTGTATTAAGGTTTCTCATCAAAACACAACTGGTATGACGTTGAACAAAGTGCTTGCTGCGTTAAGGAGGAAACACACATGCATGCTGATAAATCTGTGCTGCCTTTTTTTTAAAGCCATCAACAAAGAAAAAAACCCAAGAGGATGATTGATTTTGTAATTCAAAATCTGAATTAGGAAGCCTAAACAGCTAGAACTTCAAGTTTCACATCAGAATTTGATCTCGGTGCCAGAAATGCTGGCCAGCGTCCCCCAACTTTAAAGGTATGAGTTCTGAACTAAAATGTTACTATTCAACACAGATGTAGTTCAACTCACCCTTTTCCTGAAAAGCAGTCAGGCTCATTGTATTCAATACTGGAAATAAACGTTAAGTAGTTACAGTGGTGCCCCGCAAGACGAATGCCTTGCAAGACGAAAAACCCGCTAGACGAAAGGGTTTTCCGTTTTTCGATGCCCTTCGCAAGATGAATTTCCCTATGGGCTTGCTTCGCAAGACGGAAACGTCTTGCGAGTCTTGCGATTTTTTTTGCTTCCCCCCCTTTTTCTAAGCCGCTAATAGCCTTTTAGCCGCTAAGCCGCTAAGCCTTTAATAGCCGCTAAACCGCTAATAGCACTAATCCGCTAATAGGGTTGCTTCGCAAGACGAAAAAACCGCTAGATGAAGAGACTCACGGAACGGATTATTTTCGTCTTGCGAGGCACCACTGTAATGATTTACACCCTTAGTAAGGTTGGTGAAGCAAGGGATGGTGTGTCTTTGGAGTAAGTCAGATAATTTTCATACGGGTGAAATCAGTTGCATCCTGTCCAACTAGGACACAAACACAACATAATGATTAAGAGCAGCCTTCTGGCTCCAGTTGAGGACAGGAACGGCAGCTAGATTTATAGCTCAGTAGTTTTTTAAGCCTTTAAATTTAGTTTTAAACTTAGTTTTGCCTTTTTAAACTCTTTTAAACCAAACTATTTTTGCATGTTGGAAAAGCAGCAGACAAGACTGTGGCTAACTGCAATTAAGAGAGTTTTTGTTTTGTCAGCTTTCCTGTGGGAGCTTCAGATGAGTAAGCATTTTATAGATAAGATACAACAGCTGCCCTATCAATCTTAACCATGGAGCACGTCGATACTAAAGGAGGGAGACCCGACTTCCTCTCCCCCTTACCCCATGGGAAAGGATTTGCTCTCCCTTCTCAGCTCCAAGGCTGCCTTTCCTGAGAGGGTGGCTGGGAACCCATGCAAAGAATGCTGTGAGCAGCCTTCTTCAACCTGGTAACCCACATGTTACCAGACTAAAACTCCAAAAATCCCTGACCATTAGCTGTGCTGGCTAGAACTGATGGAGTTGGAAGTCCAAGTCTTCTGGAGTACAGCAGGCTGGGGAAGGCTGGGGAGTGTCAGAGGGGGACTGGGAAGACCTGGGTTTAAATCCCTCACTGAGTGATCATCAGTCTAACCTACCTCACTGGATTGTTGTGAGGTCAAAATGGTAGGGGGGAGAGAAGTGAGCCACTTACATTGGCCTGAGCTCACTGGAAGAAAGACCCAGATAAATGGAAGAACTCATCATACTAATATTAGTATATACTAATATTGGTGGGGAGGGATGGAACCCCCTCATAAAAATGACCAGTGAGAATTGAGCATGCTCTCCCTCATAAAAATGACCAGTGAGAATTGAGCATGCTCTCCCTCATAAAAATGACCAGTGAGAATTGAGCATGCTCTGTGGCATGGAATGCTGACTCTGCAAGTTTGGCTGAAGGAGAAAGGAATATCCTACAGATGGACATGACTCACTGGCCGGCACCTGAACAGGAACATTCTGTGCTGCAAAAATTCGTTGCAGATCCCAGGAAACAGAATCCAGGGTGCAAAACTACACAGAGAGGAAGGAGCAGTCTTGTTTCCTAATGCATGGGATAACCAGGGGCAGGTTCAAGACACCCTTTTGTGTCCCCAATGTAAGTAAATGGGGCTGCCTTTCATTACTGCAGAAGGCAGTAAAGCACTGGCAGCTGGGGGCACGGCTGAATAAGGAAGTGGAAGCTAGTGCCCATTGGGACCAATAGGGCAGAAGGCAAGGAGAACAACAGTAGGTGAAGCCAGAGCCAAGTGATTCTTGTTTTGTCTCCATCTTCCTCCCTGCTGAACTCTATAAGGGCAACACTGAGGCTAAGGAGAAGGAAGCCGACAGCTAGTGCTACCCTAGACTGGTTGCAAGTAAGAAGATAAGCAAGTGGGGGCTGGATGAGGGCAGGCAGAGGCTGATGGGGCAGCGTGACACTTCCCCTAATGGACCAGCCTCCACTAGCACACACTAATCGCAGCCGGTAATGGAACAGCAGCAGCAACAGATGCAAACACTTCTTGGCCCTGACTCTCCCACACCATCTCATAACACTCACATGATTGCAATCTTCAATGCGGTACAGTTGCTCCGGGGTGCATCTCTCCAAGACAGGCTCCAGCACAGAGAAAGGGACACCGCCTACTTCATAGATTGCTGTAAGAGAGAAGGCGACCCATCAGATCTATGAAAACGCGCCCAAGAGCAGCCAACGACCCAACTGATTTGACTCGCTGTAGAGCACAGGCCACTGTAGCACCTTCTGAAACTCAGGGAGGTGTCAGAATGCCACAGCTATTGTGCTGGCTGGGAGCTGTATTCCAAAACATCTGAAGGGCTGGCAAAGGCAGAAATAGATCATAACAAATGTTCCCTGCAGGCCATTACCCAGCTGGGGAGGGGGCAGTAAGCAGAAGCAAGACCTAGACTGCTTTGTACTTAACCAGTCACAGAGCCCATTGGTGGCAACGGACAAATATGTAGAAAGGGGTGCTTGAAACTGGCGTAGAGGGGCACACACATCAGGAGTGTTTACCAGGAGAGTGGGGTGTGAATATTCTCCCACTGGAGCTTTGATAGACCATATAAGGAAAGGTTTGAGGAAGGCAAAGCAGGAGGATAACGAAGAAAGTGAACAAAAAAGGTCACAAAGAGACGTCCTACTTCCATTTCAAACCACTATTTAGCACAGGGATGGGGAACCAATAGGCCTCCAGGTGTTGTCATCAACTCCAATTCCCAACTAGCATCAAGGATGATGGGAATAGTAGTCCATCAACATCTGAAGGACCACAAGTTCCCCATCGCTGAATGAGCAGGAGGATCTTGAATTAGGGGGGGGGGGAGCCAGAGCAACAGGCAGAGAGAACTTCCAATAAATAAAGTGAAAGTTGCTGTTGGTCATGACCCTATGAATATAAATAAGTACGTTCCTGTAGCCTTGCATGTCTCTAGTGAAAGACACATAGGCCTGGCATTGACAATTTAGAGTGGCTGCTACTGCAAGCCAATAGGAGCACAGGAAACTGCTTTAGTTTGAGTCAGAACAGATCTGGGACACCAGGGTTCATATCCCCACTTGTCCATGAAGCTCACTGGGTGACCTCAGGCCAGTCACTTACTCTCAGCCTAACCTGCCTCACAAGGTTGTTGTGAGGATAAAGGGGGGGAGTTGCTATGCACACTACATTGAGCTCCTTGCAGGAAAGCTGGGATAAATAAATGAAATATATATGCTGTATATATTGCCTACCCTGACAGAGGGTCTCCGGCATTTGAGCCAGGAAATAAACATGGTTGCATTAAGGTGGGGCAGGAGGAAGTCAAGGTGAGGAGCTGTGGAGAAGGCCTAAGCAGCCCTCCCCTCCCCCACTAGAAATACTCAGCCAACATGGGGAACCAGAAATGGCAGTTTTCCTCAGCCATCCAGAGGCCCCAAACTCCTCCCTGCAAAACCCACCCCTTTATGTTAAAGGAGCCCAGCTGGCAAATACTCACAGTCAATATTATTGCTGAGTACCCTGATGCACTGCTCATACAGAGACATCATCTTTGGGAGGTAGGCCGTCTTTGAGCCTGAGTACACCTGCATCTTGGAATTCAGCCTGCGTCCTGTGAAGCCAGCCTCGTCTTCCTCTGTGGGTGAGGACAGTACTGAGGGACAGGAGGAAAATGAGATAAAAGCAGAGAAGCAAGTCACTGTCAGTTCTCAGGATCCAGTACAGAGATTAGGTAAATACAACGCAAAGCTCAGGCGGCTTGCTGAGTCCTTCCCAAGAAGACCTGCTGTCTCATTGCAGCAGGTCAATGATCCGTCTTAGATACCACTCCTTCTCTAGCCCTGGGCCCAAAAGTTGGGAAGTTGACAACTCCTGAATCAGGAACTCAGGTGTGCTGGTGAACCTGGGAGATTCCACATAGCAATCACCATAATTTATTACAGGGGTGGGAAACCAGTGGTGTTCTAGATGTCAGTAGACTGCATTTCAGGGGGTTGGTATTAAGAACATACAAAGCTGCCTCATACCTAGACAAACCACTGGCCGATCTAGCTTAGTGCTAGACTGGCAGTGGCTCTCCGGCATTTCAGACAAGAGCCTTTTCCAAGCCCTACCTGAAGATGCCACAGATTGAATCTAGAACCTTCTGCATGCAAAGCAGATTCTCTACCACCGAGCTCCAGCCCTTCTTCCACTAATATCATAATGACTAAAATGACTGAGAAGCAAAGAGCTTTTGAATGATGGTTCTCTATGCCAGGCATCCAAAAGCAACACAGAAAACAAGGAGAATGCTGCACGGCAAAATATTGACAGAAGTGGAAATAAGCCTCGCATGAACCGAATCACGGATCAATGAAGTGAAATCCATGTCTGCATTTCAAAGCCAAACAGAGGTCAAGAATTGATCTCCAAGCATGTTCAGAGGGGCATACCTTTTCCACAAGATCCTGATTACTTAAATTTTGAGTCCGTCTATCTCTCAATCCAGCAGGCATATTGGAGGGCTAAGGTCCAAGGTACCCGAGTGCACCTTTCCCTAATATATCAAGGGTAGGGAACGTGTGGCACTCCAGATGCTGTGAGACTTCAACCTTCATCACCCCCGGCCAGCATGGCCAACGTTCAAGGTTTATGGGAGCTGGGAATCCAATATCTGGAGTGCCATACATTCTCCATCCCTGCTGTACATTAAGATCTTCACATGACACCGTTCTCTCCACCCTTTGAGAGTGACTCATGGCAGTGCCTTTCCAGCAGTGGCACCCAGGTGTGAAACCTCCTTCCCCAGGAGGACTGCATGCTGAGCTCTTTAGAGGCCTTGGGGGAAGAGCTATGGGGCATTTCTTTTCCAAGAGCCTTTGGAAGGTAAGATTCCTCCAATAATCTCTGTATTGGGTATTTTCAGCACCTGCTTTTTACATTCTAATAGGGGTTTCGCTGTTGATGGTTTTAAAAGAATGGAGCTGTCCCACTAGTCTTAGAAAGGATTTTCTCAAGCAGATTCCATCCTGTTCTTAGCTCAGAAGTTACCTTTCCTTTTTGGCTGGGGAAGGGGCATCGATTCAATTGTAGGAAGAGGGCGGTAGTTGGCCTGGATTGGGGGCAAGGGGATGTCAGGAAGCGTTGGCACCACGTCAATGATCATCTGGAATAGAGGAGAAAATAAAGTGTTTAAGTTAAGGCAGCTCTGCAAAATAAAGTTCATGAAAGTGTTGCTAATCCGCTAAAATATTTACTAGCCTTTCTTCTCACACATAGTCATTTGTGGCCCATAGATGTCCTGAAGGAAGACGGCTGGTGGGCAGGAGTGGGGAGAGTGCAAACACCTAAAGGCAGTTCTCTCTGCCCTCCAAATAGAAGCAACCATACTGAATCAGACCACTGGTCCATTTAGCTCAGTATTGTCTACACTGACTGGCAGCAGCCTGTAAAGGGTGTGGCCTGGGGCCTGAGGGAGGGTTCCGAGGCCAGATTTGGCCCTGGGGCTCCCCACCCTTGGTCTATACTAACCTATCAGCAGCTCTTCAGAGTCTCAGACATAAGGGGTATTTTTCTTTACATCACCTACTACTCGATCCATTAAACTGGAGATGCCAGGAACTGAACCAGGGATTCCCAGAATGCAAAGCACATTCACTACCAGTGACCTATGATCACCTCCCTTCCGCCACTAGAAATGAGAGCAAATACAATCACATGCACTTAGTCTTCTTTTCAGTTCAAGTTGAGGCCAAAGGGAGTTGCTTGTTTATTTCCAATATTTATATACCAGCTAATGACTACAGTCCTCTGGGTGGTTTACAAGTAAAAATTATAAACATAAAATACAGTATGAAAAGAAAATCTAACACAGAATAAAACCAGCAACAGAGATTGGCATCAGTGCAGCATGCATTTTAAAATAAAAGTTCAGTAAAATGTTTGAAATTTTCTTCAAAGGAAAGATACAGCAAGTCCTACCCAGACATGTATTTCCCTGCCAGTGCTGCCACTCAAGGGGATCTCACGGGAGGCATTTTTATTTGGCAGCGCTCTGCCCAGCCCCCATGACCTCATGCCATGCCAGTTCATGCACTCCATACACCTGAACCTGTCACCGTTAGGCAGTGTCAATTTTATTTCATTGCCCAACAGGTTGGCTTGCTCTGGTCTCTGTGGATTAGTGCCTGAAGAATATAGTGGCCCCAAGAATACAGAAGTTAAGCAAGCTTTACACAATGTTGATGAGCCATTTTCAGGGTGAGGGAGGTGGCACTGTGCAGGCCGGGCCGGGGAATCTGTGGCCTTCCAGATGTTGTTGGACCACAACTCTCATCATCCTTGCCATTGGCTATGTTTGCTGGGGCTGCTGAGAATTGTAATTCAGCAACATCTGGAGGGCCAAAGGTTCCCCATACATGCAATTATCCACTAACCATGGATCATCATTACATGTGAATAAGTCTGGGATGAAGACAAGGCAGATCCCAATTCCATGGATAGTCTTCCTTATTCTCATAGAACTGTTCCATGAAGAAGTTCTATCCTCCTTCTGATTTACTAAAGCTAGCTTGCCCCTCAGTGTGCTGAAGCTAGATCAGGTACCAAGCAGAGAGGAGTTCTTTCTCATTAATTCAGAATTTGGGGAGTTCAGAACTCACAGGAGCAAAACAGAGAGCAAGATGCCCTGAGGCATTGAGGAGCAGAGGTGTCACAAGCCCTGCACCACTTGCAATTATGCTGCAAAGGAGAAATCTGGAGTCACCAAGAAGACATAGGGAACTTAGGGAGCTGCTTTATACTGAGTCAGACCAATGACCATGGGCCTATCTAGCATGGCATTGTCTACAATGACTGGCAGCGACTATCCAGGGTCCCAGGCAAGAGTCCTTCTCTGCCCTACTTAGAGGTGCTGAGAATTGCATCTGGAACCTTCTGGGTTCAAGGCAGAAACTCTGCCACTGAGCTGAGGCCGCTCCCACAGCTAAATAGAAATAAAAATAGGTGAGCTACACCTTTTAGTAAAACATCAAGAATAAAGTAAAGTACAGCCTCTGATAAGTGTGCAAATGTTCAAGATGTAACTGCACTGCACTGCCTCCTCCCACACTGTTTTTGCTGCATTTGCAGCACCGATGACCTCTCTGGGGTGCAAGCCTGGGCAGCATGTATGGAGGTCCTGGGCTGCCCAGAAGGCGCTAGACCACAAAGATAAGAGAGACCATATTTCACAAACAGATGGAGCACATGCAGAACCACCCCAAGATAAATGGTCTTCCCTCTTCTCCTCATTCATAAGGTCAGGGTGTATGTAATCCCTTGGGAGACTGTCTCTGCACAAGTCTCGTTGAAATGAACAGCAGCACCCTAGAATGCTACTCCAGCTCCCTTGCATCCCAGAGAACTTCCTCCAGAGCTGCCATGCCATGAGGCAGATCCACCTCTTTGCTGCCTTTGTGGATGCTCTCTACCTGCCATCTCCCCTTTCCTTATTGTAAAAGGCACTTATGAGCAAGTGATCCCTCAAGGGGAGAAGGTGCAATGTACCCCCAAAACATCGCACTCACCTTTTTCGCTTTGGAAGCCCCCGACTGCTTCTTCTCGCTGGCCTGCTTGTGTGTCTTCCTGCTCGTGTCAGAGCTCTTGGTGCTGGACTTGGAACCGTTCTGCTTGCCGTGCCCTTTGTCTTTTTCCGGCACGGGAGCCGTGGGCTTCACCACGTTCTTCTTCTTCTTCTTTTGCGGCTGGTCATAACTCAGGTAGGACTCAAAGGACATCTTCGGCTTCTCATACTCATCCTCTGCGTCTCCCTCCCCATCGTTTGGAGGAGAGAAGTTGGCTGGTCTCTTGTTTGACTCGGAGGCCCTGGCTTTGCCCTCCAAGTTCTTGGAGCTGCCCGAAGCCTTCTTCTCCTTGCTCTTGGAGGGATCGCCCTCTGGCTTGCGTTTCTCCCGATCTCCAGGCAAGGCCTCCAGGCTGCCCAGTTTCACCTTCTCTGACTTGACTCTCTCAGAGTCCTGGTGCTTTTGCTTCCTCAAGTGGTTGTCCAGCGTTTCCTCCAAGTCCACGTGTGGCTTGTCCTTCTTGCTACTGCTGCCGCCTTCTCTCTTCTTCTCTCGCTTGGTGCCGTCCAAGGCCTTCAGCCTCTCCTTGCTGCCCCCCACCATAGAAGAGTCTCGCAGGGGCTCTTTGGAGGAAGCCTTTAGCAGCCTCTCCGAGCTAAAAGCAGGCCCTTTCTCCTCCCCCTTGGCCTCCAGCCGCAGCTTCTCCTTGTGAGAAGACTTGTGCTCTTTGCTCCGACCCAAGCCAGCTTTCTCCTGGGAGTCACTGAAGCTCCTATTCTGGCTTCCCTCTTGCCTGTCCTGAAAGCCATGGCCCTTATTGGACTTCCGATTAAGGGACTTCTGCTCCCTTTCCTGGTCCTCAGCTCTACAGAGGTCCATGTACAGGTCCTGAGGGCTATCACTAGGCTCAGGCGAGGCCGCGTGTCCATAGTCAGAGCATTCCTGGTCGGAGGAGAGAGCCGGGGACTCTCTGCCCCACGTCCTGTCCTCTGGAACACCATAGCTCAACGTCTCATGGGCTTTTTCGGGCTCATAATATTTCTTGGGCTTTTTTGCCCCATTGTCTGGCTCGTACGACTGGCTGCAGGAAGGCTGGTACGCCTCTGTGTAGTCCTGGTCAACCTCTTCATCCTCTTTGGGGGAAGGTTCCCTTTGCCGTTTCCTAGAGATGCTTCGGTCATAGCTGCGCTCTACAGGTTCGAGGTTAGGCCTTTGCAAAATAGAAAAGGAAAGAAGTAGTAGATCAGAAAAACCTGACATTGAAGCATTAAGTTACTTCTGAGGTTGGCCTCCCTCCCTTTACTGAGGTAGAAAAAGAATCCAGCCAAGACTGTTGACTTCAGTGCCTCTGCAACAAGGGGGGGGAACCTCCAGCCCTCCAAGCACTGCTAGAGTATGACTCCCATCAGCCCCAGCCAACATAGCCAAGGGTGATGGGAGTTGCGGTCCAACAGCATTGGGAATGCCAGAGGCTCCCCATTCCAGTTCTACAATAGGCAGAATGCTGGATATTTTTTGAGGCCAAGTTTCTAGTCCTTATGGCCAAAGATTGAGCTTTCACATGTGTCTATGAAATACCCCTGCACTCAAGAAGCACAACGCATCTCTTCCTTCACCTTGACAGTCCCTTATTTACTTTCTCACATGCCAACAGTCCAAGTACAGACTATGTCATTTGAGATAATGCAGAAGAAGACAAAATGCAAGTGAACATGTTTGCTTAAACTGGTGTTCTACAGTCATCATTCAAAAGAGCCAAAAAAATTGGCACCCAGGTTCCATGATCACATACAATGCACAGGAAAGGCAACACAGATGGTGCAACTCTCTGGGGTTTGAGTTACAGTTCTAGTCTCACTCTCACACACTTAGTCACTGCCCTCCTTGAGCATAAGGGAGGGGAGGTCAGTCAACTTTGCCTTTGTTTCCAGCAGTTCTCAATGCCTGTTCTTTGTCCAGCAGCAGCAGCTAGGCCAGTAATTCTTACTGCTAGGAGAAAGTGGTCAACGAGCCACGATAAAAATAAAAATAGTAATTAAAGACTCCAAGGAGCCCAAAGGGGCCATCACATGGAAGAAGTTTCCTGCTGCTATCTCTACATGAAAGTGCCCGTGCCAACTCTCAGCCAGTCTCTCCTGGAGGTGGGCTATTCCTGCTGTGACCCAATTCTGGACTGGGAACAACAGATTATTTGACTGCACACAATGCAGATTCAACAGATTACATGGCCTCTGAGGAAGATGCCTACTATCCCTCTGGATAAGTCTCATATAGCTATCCTCACTTTCTGCTATGCAGCATCACTTAAAGGTGGACAATTCTGCTGCCTGCCTCTAGAATGGGTACAATTGGACCATTCAAGCATTCCTGGTGGGGAGATACAACCCACTGTGTCTTTCTAATCAGGAGACATGCCCAGATCACCAATTCCTGCAGAAATACTAGTAACAGGAGGCTTGTTCTTCTGAGGGAAGGTATCCATTAAAAAATATATTATAGCCTGCCTTCCAACTAAAAGCATATTTGGGTTCTCTAAAAGCTTTCCTGTAAGAGTGGCATGTATGTTTCACTACAATGCCGGCAAGGAATTCTATGAACGGTCAAAAGTGAGAGAAACACCAGAGTGGACAAACTATTCATGGTGTTGGGGAAATGGACAGAGAGACATTTCTCTCTCCCAGTCTCCCAGTTCTAGAACCCAGGCCCATGCAGAGGTGCCGAATGTTGGAAGAGTCAGGACAGGCAAAAGGAAGTACTTCTTCACACAGCACAAAGTTAAAAGTATGGAATTCACCACCATAAGATGTAGTGGGGGCCAACTTGAATGGTTTTAAAAAGCATTCAGACAAATTCATTGAGGATAAAGCTGTCGGTCGCTATGCACAACCCTCCAGTATTGAAGGCAGTATGCTTCTGACATTTCTGGAAAGTCGAAGGGTGGAATGCACTTGGGTTCTTCTTGCAGTCTTCCCATAGGCAGCTGAGTGGCCACCGCAAAAACAGGATGCTGTGCTAGAGTGGCCTAATCCAACAGGCCCCTTCTAACCTTCCTAATGCTTACAAGGCAGATCAGAGATGAACCAGAATCCCCTGTGCTATGGAACAAAGGAAGCTGCCTTGTACCAAGTTCATATTGTCACTACACAGAATAGGTGATATTCAAGCAGTAGACCCATGGAAATTAATAAACCTAAGTTAGTCATGCCTATTAATTTCTATGGGTCTACTTTGAGTAGGACTAACATTGGCTATAACCCATAGTTAGCACTTCTCCAGGGTTTCCAATAGAGAAGGTCCTTTCCCAGTGCTACCTGGAGATGCCAGAGATTGAGCCAGGAAACTCTACACCCCAAGAATGCGCTGTACCACCAAGTACCCCAAAACTGGACTCTATCCCACACTGCTTTGGGCTTACTTACTTGGTCCCTACCTGGTCAGCCACAATCAATGCAAGAAACGTGGGAGTCTTTCAAATTATTCTGAGGCATGAAATGACTTCAGCTGATGAATTACAAGTCCCCAGATGACATCTGATATAAAAGGTCATCAAAGAACAGAATTAGGGGATAAGTCTAGCTTACCGTTCCACTTCCTGTGGGACTGGCACTAGCTTTTTCCACCTTGCCACCAAATTCTTGGCAAACTCTCCAACCTGTTCGTGTTTCCGTAAACCGTTCACAGTTTTCCCCACTCCAGTCTCCTGCAGAAGAGATACAGAAAACCTCAAGTTTTGACCATCATTGATTGCCAATGTGTATTTCTTTTAGGTTTGTGTATATCCAGTCTCACCCTGGGAGGTAACATGTCCAATCCCCCCAAGTACATAAAATAAAACTTGTTTATTTTTACCCCACCTTTCACTCTCAAAAAGGAGCCCAAAACAGTTAAATTAAAAACATCAGAACACAACAAAATAAAAAAACCACTAAAAATAAAATATGAATGAATCTTTTGCTTGGTTCTCAATTTGGGAGAAATTACTGGGTTTTTGTGAGATTAGGAATGATGCTAAGGGTCAGACAAAAAGCCACCGGAGCTCATTTTGGCTTCCACCTGTTTCATCCTAAAGGTGGTTCATACCCTCAGTGATGCACTGCATATCTGGGAATAAGAAGAGCTGTTATCAAAATAGGTCTTACCAGAAGGATATCAACCGTAATAGGCAACTCTGAAAGCCGCTTCAAACTCTTCATCAGCTGCAGAGACAAAAACGAAAAGGGAGTGAGGTGTCCGCCAATCAAGGGGAGTTCTGTTTTGCAGCAGCAAAGCAGGAAGGGCATAAGAAAACAAATCCATCCAGCTTCTATGACGACACAGAGGGAAATTAAGTCCTGCTGAACAAGAATACTCACACCTTTTGTGGGCAAACAAGGAATCCTGAGGATGCAGCAAAAGGCAGCCCCATTGCAGCCCTCCTCTCATTTGAATTACTGGAGCACAGGAAGCTTCCTAGCATCTCCTAAGGCAGGTAGCACTCTGACTTTAGCCCTCACTGCTGTGGCTTGTCTGCAAAGGCAGCATGGCCAGGACCAGAAGCTGGCAGAGTCAAGGAGTTGCCAACCCTAGACCTGCTTCGGTGGTCCAGATGCTGCAGCTAGTGCAAAATATAGCAGCTAAGCTAGTGGGAAGGACCATGTGCCACTGGTCCCAAATGCGCTGCACGGCCTGCCCAAGAGCTACCTGGCCCAATTCAAGATGTCTGTGCTAGCATAAAAAGCCCTAACTGGCTGAGGGCCCAGGTACCTAAAAGAGCACCTTCCCACAATATAAACCATCTTGGCAGTTGTGACCTTGGTGGCAGTATCACCATTAGATGCTGCCAGGTTGCCACTGACTCGTGACAGGGCCTTTTCGGTGGTGGTTCTCCAATTTGTGGAACGCCCTCCCTGGTGAGGCATGCCCATCTCCCCGCATTATTAAGTTTCAGGAAAAGTTTTAGCGCATTCCTGTTTAAGCAGGCATCTGGTGGCTGAAAGAGGTCTTCAAGGTCTTGGCAGCCTTGAAATTATTAGCCACGAGAACAGGCAACTTTTTTTAAAAAAAATGTTTTTCTATGCTCTTATTTATTTATTAAATCCACCTTCTACCACAAGGTCCCAGGAAAGGTAGCAACAATAAATTAATACAAATAAAAAGCAAATAAAAGAGTTACAGCTGTAAAACAAAAAAAGTGTGTGGGGGGGAACCAGTTCCATATGTATAGAACATTTTTTTAAAAAATCTGCATATAAAAACAGTTCCAATGTGGTCATAGGCTGGGATAAAGATCTCCACTTAAAAGAGTTGCTGAAAGAAGAATGTCTTCAGTAGGCGCCAAAAAGTCAACATAGTCGGTGCCTGTCTTAGTATGTATTGGAAGGAATTCTATCATGCTCAATGGACCTCCTAATAAGACAGTATCCATAGGAGGCCCTCTCCTGCAGAACCCAGTGATTGGTTGGGTGTAGAAGGGGTGAGACTATTTTTTAGGCACCTTGGTCCCAAGCTGTACAGGGCTTTGCACACTAGTACCTTGAACTTAAGCTTGCTGGCAAATTGGCAGCCAGAGCAATTCTTTCAGCAGCAGTGAAACACGGTGGTGATAGTCAACTTGCCAATTTCTGCACCGGCTGCAGCTTCTGGGCCAACCTCAAGGACAGTATGCATTGCTGATGGAGTCTCTGACGGGTTGTTTCTTTTTTTACTTATCTTTACGTGTGTTGTTTCGCAGCTTTGTTGTTTGCCACCATGGGCTCCTTTCGGAGCAAGGGTGAGATGGAAATTAAATAAATAAATAAGAGACCTACTGAGGGCTGCACCACCTCGAATCAAGCACTATCGATCATGGATGCTTTTGCTGTGGCTCCTGCATTGCAGCGGGTTAAGCTAGATGACTCTTGGTGTCCCTCCTAACTCTACACTTCTATGATTCTATGACTCAAACTGTGATGCCTAGTAAGGTCAGTAACCTCAATGGGCTACTCTGAGGAAGACTAACACTGTATACAATGCCACAAATATATTCTATTTATGCCCCACCAACCACTAATAATTTCCAGGCAATCCCATGCAGTAGTCTAACCTGAAGGTTACCATAGAATGGATAACTGAAGCCAGGCTATTTTTGCCCAGCTAAGGCTGCTGGGGGGCAGAGATTGAACCTGGCGTGTCCTACAGACAAGGCAGATGCTCTGCTTCTAAGCTACAGCCCTTCCCCAAAGGCAAGGCTCCTGTATTTATAACAATTGTGGAGCAGAGGGAATTCTTCCAAGTGCAGAGTGCCTTTTCGTGGGTGAGAAAGCAGCATCTATCCAAATTTCCTGTTTTACACAACTGTTTGAGAAAAATTCCGCCCACCTCCTTCCCATCTGCCAAGTCTAAAAACAAAAGGGAGACGTGGCCTCAAAGGTGCAGAGTCTCATTTGGGCCAATGTGGTGCTGCTCTTTCTTCAGCAAGGGGGTTGTAAGTTATGTTCACAGAAGACCTGTGGAAATTAATGTGTTAGCCATGTCCATTACTTGCAATGGATCTACTCCGAGTCGGACCAACACTGGTTACAATCCGAAGATATTTTAACAGGATAATTGTACAAACTCGCTTACTAAATGGATCTAAACTACAAAGTGAGCCCATCCAATTGTCTTGTCATTTGTTCTTTTATTGCAGTTTTGTTTATAGATGGTCCAAAGAAGAGCTGCACGAGTTAAAATGTGCCGTGCCAAATTATTTACTCTCGGTGCGGCCAGATATCTGCTCCTTTTCTCTCCTGCAGCTGCTCAACCTCTCTCTCTCTGCCTCTCTTCAGAAAGTAGACCAAACTAACAAAGCAAAAAAGAAAACATTGGTGTTGCCACTAGTGCACGCTATCTTTGTTTAAGGGAAGGGCCGTGGCTCAGCGGCAGAGCATCCGCTTTTCACACAGAACATTCCCCAGTATCTCCAGGTAGAAGGGGGAGAGACTCCCTGCCTGAAACCATAGAGCAGCTGCCAATAGGTATGAATGACACTAAGCTAGGTGGACCAATGGTCTCACTTCATATGTCAACTTCCTATCTTCCCCTGTACAGCCCCTTGGCTAAAGCCAGAGCACTACCTTTCCCAGAAACCAGTCTGCAAGCAAAAGACCAGAGTCAGGCAAAATGTTTCACAAGCTGTAAAGAACCTCTGCAACTCAGACCACTGAGCAACATTTTCTGAGCCATCCACGTACACAAATGCACTTGCCCAACCCTGGATTAGCAGCTCAATGGCAAAATTTCAGTTAGAGATCAAACTCCTTTCAGACTTTTATTTGCAGCCAGGGCTGCATGTGTTCTGCAGCAGGTCAAGCATGTCTGGTGTTAGTCTGGTGTCTAGCATTTAGACCTGCAGCTAACAGCATGGCTCCAAAACAGAAAAAGGGGGGGGGACATGTAAGGAAACAAATAGAAAATGCTTCATAAAGGATCAGACACAGAGGTGGAACAGGGCCATTCTCCGACCCCCGTTTCCTTCCCCCTGACCACAGTGCACCCACAAGCCCCGACTGGCCAAAGAAACCCATCTCCGGGGTCTTCAGTCCTTTTTGCCACCTTGCCACTTCAGCCTTTCGCCCAAAAGAGAAATCAACATCTTTGAAAACTGTCTGGAAGCAAAAATAAAACTACAAACTGTGTAATCATTTATGCTAAGCCCAAAATTAGAGTTTCTGTTACACAAAATCTGACAGAGTGAAGAATAAAGGCATACAAACAGCTTATTTAAAAAGAAAAGTACGAGAATAAAGTATGGGTGGGGATTTAATACAGATGACAGAACAATAAAAGGGCAATAGAAAAGAGGATTTATAGCAGGGGTAGCCTTCCAGATGTTTTTGGACTACAACTCCCATCAGCCCTGATCACCAACTAAGGGCTGGTGTGAGTTATATTCCAACAACACTTCTACTTCCCTGGGTTTTATAAAACGTGCAAAATCCCTATCTCCTGGACAACAGACATAAAGCCTCATGGGGCGGGGGAGGAGAGGCAAGGGTCCACCTGAGGTGTTAGCATTTGAGAGGAAGGAGAAAGAGTGCCCTCCTGTCCCTTTTTCCTCATGTGTCATAAGCCTGAGGGCAGTGAACCACTTACTACTGATTTTTCTAACTGCTCTGGAAGCCTGATTGGCTAAAAGGCAAAGAAGAAATTATTTCGATCAAATCCCCACTTGGGAGCCTCAGGACCATGTAGTAGCACAGTGTTCTTCAAACTTGGGTCCCAAGATACTGTACTAAAACTCCCATCATTCCTGCCCATTGACTAAGTTAGCCAGGGATGACAAGAGTTGTAATGTCTGGAGACCTGAGATTGTTCAACACTGGTCTACATGAGTATATAAGTCCCTTTTTTCTAAATTGCAGTCCTCTCACCTTGATGATTTATGAAGACTCTAACTAGAAAAACTGTTGCAAGAATAAAATCAAGTTTTTGCTAAAAGCAGCAAAATTATTTGATTTTGCTTTTCCAAGCTTCTTCCCAAGAAGCTTATATTACTGGTTTCTGGACTTTGCCCTGGACAAAGCTCACAGAATTTTTCAGGATGAAGGGTGAACACAGACGGTCCTTTTACCAAGTGGTATCAGCTATCACGGTACACATGCTGCCATATGGCACAACTAGTTGCCTGTATGACAAGACCTTGGCCAAACATCTGCACCCATTCAGAAAGTCAACAAAACAAGGGGAAAGGGCACACACTCCTTAGCATTTGCCTGGATATTACAGACCACCCTGATGTCTCACATGGTAACAGGTACACTATGATAAGTTGCCATTTTGGACAATCGGCACCCACCCCCTAATGAGTAGGTCTAGGACCTTCACATTTTTATTTAAGCAGAAGCCAATATTTTATAGGGCAGACACCAGATTCTAGCTGTGCATGCCATTTCCCACCCCCTCTCACAAATACACAGAGCAAATGATACAAAAAGCATACTTGTAGACATGCAGATTAATAAGAATTAAGCTGGGGAGGTGTTGGAACTCTCCTTTTCACACCTATGAATTTCTTTTTTATAAATTGTTGCAAAAACCAGGCACTTTAAAAAAAAACATTTTACATTTAAATCAAAAAGCATTTTTGACCTGATTCGAAACCCCAAGCCTATTGTACTGTAGTTCCCAGAATTCCCAAGGAGCAGGGCCATCTGATTTTAAGGAATTTCTAGGTTAAAAATGCAACTCACATTGCTGAGCAAACCTAAAACCCATAAAATACAGGAAGCACTTCTAGATACAAAGTTGCTTTCACTTCGTGGTTTGATGCTGTGCACCAGAGATATGGTGCTTTCCCTCTAGCAATTAATGTGCTCCAGTACATGGAGTGCAATGCATCTGATCTCTCCCGTAACCTTATTTTAAATCAGTTCAATGCAAAGACATGATGAGGTATTCAGCAGACACCAAAGTTATATTGATTTGCCAGAATAACCCTCTTTTTATGAGTCCAGGAAAAAGAAATCCAGCCCTTTCTTCTAAATTATTCACAGAGCCACTCACCATATCCCATGCCTGCCCCCCCATGCTTTACATCCCCAATCAGCACATAATGAAAATCACTTAGCTTAGCTTAGTTGCTCTTTGCACACTTTAACCATTTTGGGGATGCATGTAAACATGATGGTTAAAATCAGTGTTTTCTTTTAAAATGTTTAGGGGTACTCTCGTTTTCCTACTCATATTGAAATACTGCCCCTCAATGAAGCTAAACTTAGATTCACAAAATGTTTAGGGATATGCGTCCCCCTGAGTCCCCCCAGGAAAAAAGCACTGTTTAAAATTAATTAGGATATATTCTACTTTTTGGTCAGCACACCTAAAGTAGTTGCAACTACAAAATCAAAGGGTGGTTATGATTCCACATTTGTGCAGAGGGATTTATAAAATGTTGAGGACTGCCTTGCTTCAGATATCTCCAGCAACCCGCTCGATGTGGGGGTAAACCCAACAACCTCCCCGCTTCCTTCTTTACACTGCACATATGATGATTTTATTTGACAGATCGACCCTTTCATAGGTCCACAGCGACAACCCGCACACCATTCATCAGCACACACTGAAAAGGGGGTTCAGGGAACACGCTGAAAACGGGGCTTGAGATCGGAGCCCTCATTGCAACCACCCCGGTTCAGAGTTCAACCAGGGTGTCGTGGGGCGGGCGGGGAGGGGGGGAGGCGTAGAATAACTTAAGACACGTTAAGGTACATGCCCTTGGAAACGGAGCTCTGCTGACTGCCACCCCACTTCGGAAAAAGAGACGTTGGATCTCCTGGTCTTTCCATCTTCCCGGTGTGAAAAAGTCCCAGCCTGCCCCAAATTCATAATTTGAGTAGGGGGTGGGATCCCTTACTCCAGAACACCTGGATCCATACTAGGGAGCCACCCCGCCACATCCCACCGACCTCCTCCGAGTCGCCCCCCACCTCCTTCTCAAGGACCCCTCCCCAGTTCTCGTCTCCTTTGCTGTGTGGCCCTTACAAGCGGGGCCCCCTCTTTGTCCACCCAGTTAGCCAGAGTTCCCCAAACCACTCGGCTACCAGAGGACCCACCCGCCACCTTTGCTTCGCCCTCCCCTTCAGGGGGTCCTTTACCTTCTTGGGCTCCGAACTGCCCGTGAGCCGCGACTGCAGCTTCCCTACAACTTCTAGCACCGACTCCGCCATTTTTACTGCTGGCGAGGCCTCTCCTCGGCGGAAGTGGCTGCTGCTTCACCGTCTACCCAGGAGGACTCGGGGCTTCCCTCCTTCCGAACCTTTACTCCCTCGCTTCCTTTTTTTCGCGCCGCCATATTTGCTCCGGGCAAAAAAAGAAGACGGTGGGCAAAAGAAGGGCCAGTAAGCCGTTCTCTTCCATAGGTCGGCTCCGCCATCTTAGAAGCTGGCAAGTTGCTTCGAAACCGAGAAAGGTAGAGAGGGACAAAAATCGCCATCTCGGATCAGGGCGAAGCTCGAAAAACAGCTGAAGGGATAACGGGTTGGAACCCTCTCATCTTGGAGAAGGGCAAGAAGTTTCCTTGCTGAGGTGCAGCCGCCATCTTGCGTGCTGGCAAGAACCTACTCTCCTCATATGTTCTAAGCCTGGAGTCGGTTGCTGAGGTTTTTCGTGCCCTTTCACATAGTATGAACACGCCAGGATCTCAGCTTTACTGAGTAAATAGCTCAAATAAGGAAATTACTATAAAATATACTTTTAATGGGGTGGTGTTTTGTTTTAAAAGTCTTTTTTCCACTGCAATTTGTGGGAAATGCTTCCAGGAATCTCCATCTGTTATCAACTGAGAATTTGTTGCATATCAGCCTTTTCTCCATCCTAATCCATTCTTGGGGATCCCTCTCCCAAAGTATCAAGAGCAAACAAAACTGTCTCTGCAGGGCCAGAACCATTCAGGGAGCTCTCAGCCTAGTGCTGCCAATGGGGCCCTACCCAGACCCCAACTCTCACACATACTCTTTTCCCACTGCATACCAGTAGACGACCTCATTTCCTATTCAAAAGTGGATCTACCACCCACCCCTAAAGTAGCCAGCCATGCCCCCAACACAAACAGCAATGAACTGCAGCATAGCTGGGCTAGGCCAGTGATCAGTCCTTCTGCTGAGCCCTGGATAGTTCCCAACCAGACCAACTGCTGGTCCTGTGTCTGCATCAACAAACCCCAAAACTGGAATTTAAGTACAGTGGTACCTCTGGCTATGAACACTTCTGGTTACGAACGCTTCAGGTTACAAACTCTGCTAACCCGGAAGTAGCTAATCCTGGTTGTGAACTTTGCCCCAGGATGCGAACAGAAATCGTGCGCTGGCGTGCACACAGCAAGAGGCCCCATTAGCGAAAGTGCACCTCAGGATAAGAACAGTTTCAGCTTAAGAACAGACCTCCGGAACGAATTAAGTTGGTAACCAGAGGTACCACTGTAAGGAAAGAGCAAGACTGGTTACTCCTCTTTAAACAACAGTGCTTATCCTTGGCATGGGGAAATGTGTGGCCTTCCAACTCTTGTCAGTCATCTTCCAAGTGTCCCTATTTTCCAGGAACGTCCCTGATTTACAGAAGCCGTCCCGGTTTCTGATTTGATCCCAGAATGTCCTGATTTTCCTTAGGATGTCCCAATTTTCACTGGAGAAATGTTGGAGGGTATGGAGTTATCCAACCCCCGAGCTGTCTGAAGGCAATCCTTTATAGGGAAGTTTTCTAAATATTTAATGTTTTATTGTTATTGTTATTGTTATTATTATATGTTGGAAGCTGTCCAGAGTGCTGGGGCAACCCAGTAAGATATGTGGGGTATAAATAGTAAAATTGTCATTATGGAATGGCCCGAATGGGGTGTCCTTATTTTCATTGGAGAAATGTTGGAGGGTATGCTATGGCTGATGATGGGAGAATCCAATAATGGGAGAGCCACAGGTTCCTCATTCTTGATTTGCCTCTTATTTCAGCTTTCCCCAACCTAATACCCTCCATCAACCCCAACCAAGTCAGGGACACAGGTGCCGCTGTGGTCTAAACCACTGAGCCTCTTGAGCTTGCTGGTCGAAAGGTTGGCGGTTCGAATCCCCATGTTGGAGTGAGCTCCCGTTGCTCTGTCCCAGCTCCTTCCAACCTAGCAGTTCAAAAGCACGCCAGTGCAAGTAGATACTGTAAATAGGTACCACTGAGGCGGGAAGGTAAATGGCGTTTTCGTGCACTCTGGTTTCCATCACCGTGTTCTGTTGTACCAGAAGTGGTTTAGTCATGCTGGCCACATGACCCGGAAAGCTGTCTGTGGTCCAACGCCGGCTCCCTCAGCCTGAAAGTGAAATGAGCACCACAACCCCAGTTGCCTTTGACTGGACTTAACCATCTAGGGGTCCTTTATCTTTTTACCTTATAAGACAGACAAATCTAAAACATATGGAGGGCTATAGGTAGGTTCCTTATCCCTGATTTTACCTCTTACTTCTTCATATGATGCAAAATTAATTTACAGACCTCACCATCACAATATGTGGCAATGAATCTGTGGTCTGATCCAGTGGGACACTTCTTATGAACTGAACTTTGTTCATGATAAAATTATGAGAAGCAGGGCCCTCTATTTTCCCCCCAGGATGAGCCTCTTGCTTTTTAAAGAGATGATGATGTGCGGTGCCACTGCTGCCTAAGAACATAAGATGAACCTGCAGGATCAGGCCAAAGGCTCAACTAGTCCAGCATCCTGTTTTCACAATGGCTGACCCACTGTCTGTGGAAAGCCTGCAAACTGGACATGAGTACAACAGCACTCGGCCCACCTGCCCAAGGCATGTGGCCGTTCTTCCCTGTTAAGTGGATGTGTGTACTCAAGGGCAGCAGCAGCACAGTGCCAAGGGCTCCCCAAAGTCTGGCACCAGAATTCTTCCCACCATGTCATTTTGCTGAATATGTAGTTCAAGCATGCATAATCAATCCTTCCAACAGACCAAGGCTATGTACACACCCCACATGACTTTCTCCAAAGAATCCTGGGAAGTGTAGTTTGTTAAGGGGTGCTGGGAATTGTAGTTCTGTGAGAGGTAAACTGCAGTTCCTAGTATTTTTGGGGGGGGGAGCTATGTGCTTTAATGAGTCTCTTACCTTTACCTTTAGTGTGTGCACAGCAAAGGTGATAAGTCAGTTGTTATTGGTTGGCACCCATCTATTATTATTTATTATTTTAATTATAATAATCATCACCCCCACATAACAAATAGCAGCTAAGACAGAGAATGGTGGCTTGCCTAAGACCACTGAATTCAATAGTCTTCAACCTCAGACCCACTTGGAGCCCAAACATTCATTTGGAGTCCCATGTCTTCTTTTTTTTTTAAACCACATACTTGTATGGCAGTAGTGCGTCACTCCCATCAAGCTGGATGCAACTGGTGAGTTGATAAGGGTCGTCAGCTGGCCAGGCTGAATTGGGAAAGGAGGAGGAGGGACAGGGTAGCTGCTACATTTTGGACGTCTGCCTGGGTTCCCGAGTGCCTCTTAGCTTGTGCAGCGTACAGGCATTGGTTGCTATACCCTCCACTGGATCAGCCTCTTGAAGGTAGGGAGCAAAGGCCCTTCTGTCTGTCTGTCTGTCCTGAACCAACCAGCTTGCCCATTTCTACTTTAATATTTGCAGAGTAGTTTACGGGTCACTTGAGCTCTTAAAAAGTTGGGTGCAGATGAAACAAAGCGAGTCCTTCTTAAGAGAAAGAAACATTAGCTGTGTGAGTGACTGGAATGTGGAAAAAACAACAGGAGAAGGCTTAGATTTCCGTTGCCTAAAACCTACAATTTTTCATGATTTCAGGGTGGGGGAACAAAATACAAACTCAAGCTATTTATCGACACAAAGTCATCACTCCAAAAAGTAAATATGACCCAGAATGGCCATAGCAGTATTTTAGCTAAGCTAGAGGTGGGCAGAAAAAAATAGATTGGAGGGGAAGGTCTCGTAATGGACAATTTCTGGTTCTTAGGATTCTTGCAAAGAATGCTAGACTCAGTAGTCTTTGGCCTGATCTAGCAAGACACTTCTTATGTTCTAAGTACTGTAAACGTATCATTTAGCATGCTCAGTATCACCTGACACTGATTACTTATGCCTTAACTGTTAAGAGATACTGAATGTGCACTCTCGCTGATAAATTTAACACATGTTGGTGGCCATGAGCGAGGGATTGTAAGCAGAGGGAGGGAGGACTGCAACACATAAAACAGATTATTCTAACCCTGATCTAATCTGCCGGTGCGGCTTAAAAATGGTCAACAAAGGTAATGTCCAAAAAGGCAGCAGGTGGAGGGAGAAGGAATATAGATATAGAACAGTTGAGGATGTCCTGAGACGGGTACCTACAGTGCTCTGAAAACTCAAAGCAGGAGATAAATGCTAATTATTATTTTATTAAAACATGAACAGAATAAAGATCCAGATTCCAAACATTGTGGTGCAATAGGTTTTGTACTGTGTGTTGTGTGTATATGATATTTAGTCAACAAAGTAGTAACTTTGCACATAATTCTGCTACTGATAGGGATTTACACTGGCAAATTGAGTTGGATGTGCTGGATCCAGATTAACGGCATATTCCTATACTCAGAAGTAAATCTCATTGAGTTCAGCGGGTTTATTCTCCACTGCACTCCACAGGATTGCAGTTTAAGTCTGCAAGTCAATCACATTTAGGTCCCATTGACTTAAACTTTTCATATTGATTTAAGTGAGACCAAATTGCCACTTGGTTAGTCTGGATCCAAGCTTGTATTCTGCAGTGTAATTCAAAAATGTATTTGCTTTCAGAAAGTGACATTTTCAATTGGGCTTTGCTGTTGTTTCGGCTAGAAACTTCAATAGAGAGTTGGAAAGGAGAGGGGGAATCCCTGGGAAATGAGAATGATGGCTTATATTAGCATTTCCTCCAAGGCAGGAATCAGCACCCATCTCCACGCAAATGCTTAGGCAAGCCATATGGTTTGTGCAGCAGTGAATGGTGTGTCAGCTAGTAGCCCCATAGATAAGCCTACAATGAACTTCACATAGTTGATGCTGCTGTTGCTGTTTTTAATAGTTATTGCATTACAGTGTTTCAAAAAAATTTGTTATCTAGCTTGTTTTTTGGCTTATATTGGAGGCACACACTTCACTCACTCCCACTAAAAATATGGATCCCTTTTAGAACACTAATAAGAGCTCTGCTGGATCAGAGCAAGGGCCCATCTAGGTCAGATTCCAGTTTCTTACACTGGCCAGACAAACGCTGACAAGCAAAACATGGAAGCAAGAATCCTCACCTGTCATTTGCCCCCAACCCAGCAGCTGTTATTCATTAACAGGTAGACTATATCTAGATGGGGAGGTTCTCTTCAGCTGCCATAGCTAATACCTTAGGGCTCGATTGCACCATCTCCATGAATGTAATTAATGTTCTATGATATAAGCACATAAGAGCAGTCCTGCTGGATCAGATCAAGGAACCACCTGGTCCACAGTGCTTTATACATCACTGGCCAGATGTACACCTGTAATGCAGGACCCCGTCAGGAAAAAGTGCATCCCTATTCCTCCCAATTGCTGCTCAATGGGCACAGAGTAGTGGAGGCATCCAATGTAATGGCTCAAGCTGGAATCCTTGGCACACTTAAAAAGGTAAAGGGACCCCTGACCATTAGGTCCAGTCGTGACCGACTCTGGGGTTGCGGCGCTCATCTCGCTTTATTGGCCGAGGGAGCCGGCGTACAGCTTTCAGGTCATGTGGCCAGCATGATTAAGCCACTTCTGGTGAACCAGAGCAGCACACAGAAATGCCGTTTACCTTCCCGCCAGAGTGGTACCTATTTATCTACTTGCAGTTTGACGTGCTTTCGAACTGCTAGGCGGGCAGGAGCTGGGACTGAGCAACGGGAGCTCACCCCGTCGCGGGGATTCAAACCGACGACCTTCTGATTGGCAAGTCCTAGGCGCTGTGGTTTAACCCACAGCGCCACCCGTGGGAGTAAATACCACTGAACTCAATTTACTTTTAAGTAGAAGGGATGTAGCTCAGTGGTAGAGCATCTGCTTTCAATGTAGAAGGTCTCAGGTTCAGTCCCTGGCATCTCCAGGTAAGGCTGAGAGTGTCCCTTGTCTGAAACTGTGGAGAGCCACTGCCAGTCAGCATAGATAATGTTGAGCTAGATGGACCAATGGTCTGATTCAGTATAAGGTGGCTTTCCTATGTACATATCAGATTGTACCATATATTTTTCAAAACACACATTACAGTGCAATTGTAGATGGGTCTACTCCGAAGTGGGTTTTTTTAAAAACAACAACAATAACAACAACAGTCTATTGAGTTCAAAGGGCTTACTCCCTGGAAAGTGCCTTAGCATTGCAGTCTCAGACCCTGCTTGCGGCACACTAGCACATCCCAGTTTTGGACTCACATTGCCTTTACAGATTTTGCACACCATTTCTGTCCTCAGACCGAAGTACAACCATCACAAAACAATAAAATCAATTTAGGAACAACCAGCCCCACTAGGAAAAGTGTGTGTGGAAGGGGGAACCAGTAGCATCATAAATACAACTCTGGGAAACAGACAGCATGGAAAGCATGTCTAAATAAGTCCGCTTGGGACATTTTCCTAAAGACTGGGAAGAGGCAGGGAAGAATTTCCAGAGCCCGTTCTGTGTACTCTCCAATTGCACATCAGATGGTGGTAAGATGCAGAGAAAAGGGTCTTCAGAAAGTCTTCACTGGTGAGAAGAGTCCTGTGGAGGGAGCAAGGGGAGGGGTCCTTCACAGACCCAAGCTGCGTACTTAGAACTGGGCTTCAAAAATACACTGAGGGCCACCTTTACCTTTACTAAATAGATACAGAGTCTGTCAATAAGGAGTCTGTGGCAGTAGCAGAGTATAGTTGTCCAACAGTCTTCAGAGTCAGCCCCATGCAGAGGATGTTGCAGTGGTCCAACCTACATGTAATCAAAGCATGTGTAATTGTGGCTCAATCTGCCTTCTGTAAGAAGGGTCGCAGCTAGCACCTTAGTCACAGATGCACAAAGCACACTCTGTGGCCACAGCAACAACCTGCCCTCCAGAGGCAAAGCTGGGTCCAGAAACACTGTTAGACTGAAAGCCTGATCTTTCAGAGGGTATGCTACTCCATCTAGATCCTTAACGCTTACAAATGTCTGCAGATCAAGTTCCTATTAAAGGCACAGCTACAAAGGCTGGTAAAAAAGTTGGCAACCCTAGCCTAGGACTTTGCTTCCTCCCCATCCTGTTCTAAGAATTGCCAATTGCTTAACCCTCCAGAAATTTGATCTTTATGTCCAGCTCTGAGAGATGCAAGACAGAGAGGCACTTCGGCTATTTCTGGCTTGTAACAAACAGGTTTGTCACCCAGGAGCTCAGATCTCCTTCCCTCCTCTCCCAGCCCCCAGCAGAGGGAAGGGAAGGTGGACAGAAACAGCTGAGAAACATTAGCAATAAGCCGTCCTGCCTGTGGAGGGTCAGAATCTGTATGCACGCTCAGTTCAGATATCAAATGCAGTCATGCCGCATGTCCCAAGTCATGAAGTCCACACGTGGCAAGCCTTGATGGAAGGAATTATTACAGAAGGGTACACCAACCCTTTCTCTGTGTTCTGGAAGATACGGTGCCTGTCTTGCCCAGAGACACAGCCTATGCTTTCAGTTACATGCAACAGCCTAAATCGTATACTCTATTCTCCCACGATGGGTTTCTGCAAAAAGAACTGTACAGAGCTGGAGTAGCTAAGTAGCTGGAAGTTTGGGCAGTGAGGGAGCAACTCCCTGGTTCAAATCACACCACAGCTATGAGCTCCCTTGATTGACCTGGGCCAAGCTACTATTTTAAAGCCTCAGGCCCACCCTGCCAGCTTTGTGCTGTGATAGGAATTTTATGGTCTTAGATATATGGTAATGTTCATAAGTGTACCAACCAAGCACATACATAGATCAGCACAGGAAGGCCAACCTGGAACCATTTTTATTCCTAAACTGACCAAATCTTTTCACTGCAAGGTCAAAATGGAAAAGCCTCCCCATTGTCTTTTCCTTCACAAATCCTGTCTTAAGGGTATGTCTGTGTTTGAATAGGGTGTGAGCCTGTGACCTGGCCCAGGAACTAAGTATTTATCATTACAAAAGACTGGCCAGGCTACCCAGGAAATCCAATCAAGTAACCTGCCAGACAGGAGATAAACAAAAACAGGAGAAAAACAATATTAAAATTTCTATTTTGGACCGCCTTTTCTGTGATGTAGGTGTGATGTATCTGAGGGGTGGTCTTAGGTTACACCCCTTCTGTGATGTATGTATGATGTTTCTGGGGGTGGTCTTGATCTACAGGGTGGCAATTTCAAAAGTCTTTATAAGGCCTTGCACACCATTTTTCTGGGTCTCTCCTCTCTCCTGCAGGTGAGGGGAGCACCCTGTTGCAACCGATCAATAAAGGCCAAGCCTACAGGCTGCTGTTTTGCTCCAAGTAATCCTGGTTGGTGTCTTTGTTTTTTGTCCAAGGGAGCCCTCGGATTTTTCCGTTAACAGTGCTAGGACAAAATAAAAGAAGTGTGCATGCACACGAAAGCTTATACCAAGAACTAACTTAGTTGGTCTTTAAGGTGCTACAGGAAGGAATTTTTTTTTTTTATTTTGACTATGGCAGACCAACACGGCTACCTATCTGTGAGTGCTAGGACAGTAATAATACTGGCCCAGTATTATTACAGTATTATAATACTGGACACGGGTGGCGCTGTGAGTTAAACCACAGAGCCTAGGGCCTGCCAATCAGAAGGTCGGCGGTTCAAATCGGGTGGGCTCCCGTTGCTCGGTCTCTGTTCCTGCCAACCTAGCAGTTCGAAAGCACATCAAAAGTGCAAGTAGATAAATAGGTACCGCTCTGGCGGGAAGGTAAACGGCGTTTCCGTGCGCTGCTCTGGTTCGCCAGAAGCAGCTTAGTCATGCTGGCCACATGACTGAAAGCTGTATGCAGGCTCCCTCGGCCAATCAAGTGAGATGAGCGCCGCAACCCCAGAGTTGTCCGCAACAGGACCTAACGGTCAGGGGTCCCTTTACCTTTACTTTACAGGAACACAGGAGGCTGCTTTCTGCCCAGTCAACCCACTGGTCCAACTAGCTCAGTATTGTCTGATCCAGGGATCGGCCTTTTCAGCCCAAAGGCCATGTTCCCTTCCTGGCAACTTTCCAGGGGGGCACAAATCAGTGAGAGCTAGTCTGGTGGGTCACTTGGTTAGAGTGTCAGACTACCAGGTTTTGATCTCCCTCAGCCATGAAGCCCCCTGGGTGACTCTGAGTCAGAAACTGCCTATCAGCCTAACCAACCTCACAGGGTTGTTGTGAGGATAAGAGGAGGGGGGGGGACTAAGTATGTCACCTTGAGATCCTTGGAGGGAAAGGTGGGATATAAATGCAACACATAAAATAGCATGTGGGCAGAGGCAAAAGTGGTCAGAGCAATAAATGTTTATTTTAGCTTTGTAAAATAGGCTTGTTTATCCATACACCCACAAACCCCTCCTCTAGCCCCCATCCAATAAGTAAGAGGCATTCACAGAAATCAAAGAAATTCCAGCATGGGCGTAGCCAGGATTTTTTTTGGGGGGGGGGAGGACTTTTGTTGGGAGGTGGCAGAACTGACGTGATTAGTCAGGAAGTTAAGTATTTCTATTGTTTTACTTGATCTGGGGGGGGACCTCCCCATAGGCATAGCCAAGGGGGGGACAGCTGCCCCCCTAAATCAATAAAAATACATAACAAACTGAGGTTCTGCCCCCCTTAAGAAAAGGCCTGCCCCCCCAACAAAAATGCTGGCTACACCCATGAAGCTCACCCCCCCCCCGGCTATGCCCATGAATTCCAGCTAGGCAAAAATACCCAAGAAGAGTATGAAGTAGGGCAGGTGAGAGGTGTGGCCTGGGGAGAGGGTGTGGCTAATGGGTTGTGGCCTTGAGACAGTCCCAAGGGCCTTAGAGAAACAGGGGTGGGGGGTAGAATGCATTTGGCTCCTAGATTAGGGCTACATCTAAATGCAATTGCAGTTGATAGTAGAGGCATAAGGAACCTTTAGCCCTCCAGATATTGCTGAACTTCAGCTCCCATTGCCCCTGGCAATTGGCCATGCATCCTGGGGCTGATAGGAATTGTTGTTCAGCAACATCTGGAGGGCCACAGGTTCCCCACTCTTGTCTCTTTCAAATTCCTCCATCCATTTGGTGCTGGAGGCCAATATATATGTCACCTATGATATTCCTTTACAAAGCAGTGTTCTCCTTAATACACCTTACAGGCCACGCTTCCGCTCCAATGGCACCCAAGAAGAAAGCCCCAAAGAAGAGCAAGCCGTCGAAGACGGAGACGTCTACGAATGTCACCATGGTAGAGGATTCTTCTCTTGACATTGACCACCATCAGCAACTAGACGGCTTGTTTGAAAATGGTTCAGGTGGCTTCCTCTGCACTGCCACAGAAGTCACAAATCCTAGCCACGGAACCAGTGTTCTGGAGGAGATGAGCCTCATGCACCAGGAGCGTTTCCTCTGTGACCTCACTATTGTCACAAAAACAAAATCCTTCAGCGTTCACAAGTTGGTCATGTCTTCCTGCAGTGAGTTTTTCAGAAGCCTGCTGAAAAAAGACCCAAACCTTCAACAAGTGGACCTCAAAGATGCCTCCTCCTTAGGCTTGGCTACCGCCATTGCCTACACCTACACTGGAAAGCTGAACCTTTCTCTGTACACCATTGGGAGCACCATTTCCATAGCCAGCCGCCTGAGGATGTATGCTCTGCTCAACATGTGCACTGACTTCCTCATCCAGGAGATGAATGTGGAAAACTGGATGTACATCGCCAACCTGGCAGACACCTACAATCTCAGCCAGGCGAAGGATGCTGCAAGGAAGTTCATCCGGGAATGCTTCCTGGAGTTCTCCGACACTGAACAGTTCATGAAACTCACCTTCGATCAGCTCAACGAGCTGCTGATGGACGACAACCTTCAGTTCCCCAATGAGGTGGTGGTCTTTCAGATTGTCATGAAATGGATCGAGTTTGATCCCAAGCGGATCAAACACGCCGCCGACCTCCTGAACAATGTCCGATTTGGCACAATCCCGGCTCACGACTTGATCAACTACATTCAGCCTGTGCCGTGCATGATGCAGAACCCAGAATGCCACAAGCTCCTGGTAGACGCTATGAATTACCACTTGTTACCTTATCAGCAAAATGACCTCCAGTCCAGAAGGACCAAGATTCGAGGAAGCCGTAAAGTGTTGCTCATGGTTGGGGGCCGCCCATGCTCGGCTGAGAAAGCTCTTAGCAAAGATGTAAGCTACAGAGATCAAGAAGGAAACTGGAATAAGCTAACAGAGATGCCTACCAAATGTTTTAACCAATGTGTTGTGGTAATGGATGGATTCCTCTATGTGGCTGGTGGAGAGGATCAAACTGATGCCCGGAACCAGGCAAAGCATGCAGTTAACAACCTGTGCAGGTAATGGGGAAGTTGCACCTTGATTGACACTGTCTATAGGGTTCCCAAGCAGGGGTCTTCCTCATGCCTGAAATCTTCTAAATCCATGTTGGGGTATCCAGGGCCCAACTCCAATTCCTATTATCCCCAGCCATCATGGACAATGGTTTTGGGGGCTGTAGTCCAGCAACATCTGAAGAGGCCAGCAGTTTCCCAGCCCTGGATATACTGGGGCCACCTGCCAGAGGCACAAGTAGGCAGAGCAACAAATGTGAATTTTACCTTTGCACAGTAGACTAGTTTCTGTACACCCAGCCCTCTCTATCCTAAGTCTAGGCAAGCAAGAGGCATTGTCAAAGCTCAAAGACACATTCCAGCCAGGAAAAAAATCCAAAGACAGTATGAAGTGGGGCAGGTGAGAGGTGTGGCCTGGGGAGAGTCCCACGGGCCAAGTAGAGAGATCCAGTGGGCTGTATGTGGCCCCTGGGGCTGAGGCTCCCCACACCTGATGCATAAACTCCCTCATAGGGCACAGAAAAAGAACCTCAATTAAAAAATAGCATCACAAAATAAAAATCACATATAGGAAGGTAGACATAGATCTGAATATCAGTATTGATCTCTAAATGCTTATGTAAGAAGTCATATTTTTTGTTGGCTTCTTAATGACAGTCCTGTAGATGTCTTACATACTTTTAAGAGGCAAGGCATTCTAAAGCTGGTGGGGGGTTCACCACTGAACAGGTCCATTTCAGGGCCAACAGCTAGCAAGGCTTGAAGAGTTTTGGGGTGGTGAGATGGACTGAGGTGTATGGAGGAAAAGGCTATCCCTGGCTGCTAGGGCTGCATGCTGCCTCCAGTATTGGAGGGAATGTGCCTCTGAAGACCAGGTTCTGGGAATCACAAGTGGGGAGAGTTGCTGGTGTACTCAGGTCCTGCTTACACTTTCTCCATAGGCATCTGGTTGGCCACTGGGAACAGGCTGCTGAATAGATGGGCATTTGGGCTGATTCAGCCGCCAGACTCTTCTTATATTATGCTCCTATGGATGGGGAAGGTACTTATTTCTAACCCTGATTTTTATTGAGGACAGAAGCCTAAGGCATGTCACAAAACATTATTTCATGGGTGAGAGAGACATTATAATAGACATCCGTTTGAGCCAAAAAATTAAGGGGCACAACAGGCAGAGGGACTTTAGATGTGTTTTGAGGTCTTTTCCCCCAGGGGCACCTAGAAAAAAGGAACGTTCTCTATGACTCTGGGCTTAGTGGTCTTATGGCCCTGCTGCATTTATTTACAGTGGATGCTCGGGTTGCGAACGTGATCCATGCGGGAGGCACGTTCGCAACCCGCAGCGCCACATCTGCACACGTGTGGATCACAATTTCGTGCTTCTGCGCATGCGCCGAAACCCAGAAGTAACCCATCTGGTACTTCCGGGTTTGGCACAGTGCGCAACCTGAAGCGTCTGTCACCCGAGGTATGACTGTATTTAGAAAATGTAAAACCTGTGACCCCTTAAGTTAACTGGTCTCAGGTTTGCTAGGGGCCCCACCTGAGGAGTGGGACCGCAAACTGTTACCCTGACAGCCTCACTAGGCAAACTCAGATCCCCTGCTTCAACCACACATAAGGAGCCAACACAGCAACCCCTGTGGTGCCTGCTGGATCAGCCCAATGGTCCATTAAGTACAGCATCCTCTTCTCCCAGTGGCCAAGCAGATGCCTGTGGGAAACCCCCAAGCAGGCCCCACGCACAAGAGCACGCTCTCCTCCTGCAGTTCCCATCAGCTGGTATTCAGGGGCATTACTGCTTCCAACTATGGAGGCAGAGCATAGCCATCACACTCAATGGTGACAATGACAAACTCTCTTCCCCTCTGCAGGTATGATCCCCGTTTTGGCACCTGGCTGCACTTGGCCAGCATGTCGCACAGAAGAACTCACTTCAGTCTCAGCGCATTCAATGGGAACCTCTATGCCATCGGGGGACGTAATGCCAAGGGGACCCTAGTCTCTCTGGAATGCTACATCCCTTCAGCCAACACCTGGCAAGCCAAAGCCAACATGGACTTGCCCCGCTGCTGCCATGCCAGCGTGGTCATCGATGGCAAGATCCTGGTGACTGGCGGCTACGTCAACAACGCCTACTCCCGTACCGTCTGCAGCTATGACCCCGCCACAGATTCATGGCGAGACGGGGCGTGGCTGAGCAGCCCCCGAGGCTGGCACTGCGCTGCCACCTTAGCAGACCGCGCCTACGTCCTGGGTGGCAGCCAGTTGGGTCCCCGGGGGGAGAGGGTGGACGTCATCCCTGTGGAGTGCTACAACCCTTCCACGAACCAGTGGAGCCACATGGCCCCCCTGCCCACCGGCTTGAGCATGGCGGGGGTGGCCACCCTCGGTGGGCAGATCTTGGTTGTCGGTGGTTGGAATGAGAGTGGGAAAAAGTACCAGAAGAGCATCCACGCCTACAATCCGGACCTGAATGAATGGACAGAGGAAGGAGAACTTTCCGAAGGCACCGTGGGGGTCTCCTGCTGCACCATCGCCCTTCCGCACTCAAGCACCAGGGGCTCCAGAGCCAGCTCAGCTGCCTCAGCAACGGTCAGCATTTAAGGGTGAGAGGATGGTTGGATGGAATGGAGGAAAGAGTCAGAACTGGCCTCAGCTGGCATGATCAGGGGGTTCACAAGAACGTCGAAATACTTCTTTAAAAATCTCATTTATGGCTTGGTTTTGCCAGCTTCCAGGAGATAAATATTCTACCTGTAGAGCAGGTGTGGGCAGCTCTTGGCCCTCTGTATGTTGCAGAAATACAAACCTCATCATCCCTGGCCACAGGCCATGCTTGCTGAGGCTGATGGGAATTGTAGTTCAGCAACACTTCCAAGGCCAAAGGTCCCCCAAACTTGCTTTATAGAATTAGCACTGTCTTACTGCAACAGGGGAGGCTAACCTGCAGCCCTCCAGGTGTTATTGGACAACCCCCATCCTTGACTGTTGTGGCTAATTGGGTACAAGAGCATCTGGAGGGCCACAAATTAGTTACCCATGTACTATAGCTTACCTCACAGAAAAATAAGTAACAGGGCTGAATACAGCACCGCCTTCCCATGGCTTTACTTTAATAACACTTTTAAAGCACAATTTCCAGTCCCTCAAGTGAAACCTGAAGACGTCATTTGAGCTGAAATACAACTCCCCGTCCCTCAGCTTCTACCCCCAAATATCACCACCAGTTTTTTAAAAGAAAGGTGTGACCCTTAAGACTTACCTTGAATGAACTGTGTCACTGAGATATAGGATTCTTGAGGTCTAAATTAAAAATCTGAAGCACACTTTACAATTTTGTGTTGCGTCGTCTATGTGGTGTGGAACTTTGAAATGGCATTTTGTGTGTACTGTCAACCAATGACTCTCTTGAAAGGAAGTTTTCAAGGAAGGGATTTAGGCTGCAAATCCTGCACTCTCATACCTGGCTTTGACACTGCCCATTCAGGCCCTTACAGTTTTACAGCCTCCCCATCCCCGGAGAACCACCCATAAGAACAAAAGGGTTTCTCATCAAACCTTTTACATTAATAATTTCTCTTTCACGCCATGCCTCAAGGAAGTACGTTGCTAGGGGACAGAATAATTATGAGAGGCAAATGAAGCTGAGTTAATTGCAGGGTGGCTGACAGCACTTTCCCCCACCACCCTGGGCAAAGCGGGCACGTGTGCTTGGAAGTGTTTGTACTGAGTTGAATCAAACACAGGGGATTGTGCAATTGTGGCGACAGCCTTTTGTACAAGGCAGTATAAGCCTCCCAAGAAAAAGTGCAACCATTACAGAGGAAGGCACGAGAGTTTCCTGTTTTCACACAGGCCTGCCTCGTGCCAATTATGAGGCTGTTTTATACCAGGTCCATCTAACCCAATAGTATCTACTAAGTAAGGATGCAACAACAGGAAATATGTGGATTGCTTTTTAAAATTTCTACAGGTAGCAATAGAAACGGGAAGGAAAACGTCCCTCCCCTTGGCAGTCCTTATCTGGATCAGCTCCCATTGCTACTTGCAGTTTAAATAGGTGGAAATTCCTGCACTGTGTAATTTTGGTGCCAACATTTGTCCTAAAAATAATAAAAAAAAAAGATACGTAGGTCTTTCCAGAGCCATTTTCCTATGATGCATTTAGTTGGCGAGTTCAACACTCAACTTGGGCATTCTGTGTCCATAGTTAGGTACTCCACCACTCAGCTACAGCCCCTTCAATTACCATAAGAAATTAAATCTTCCATGCCAGCTCACTTTTGTCTGTCCCCACCTTGACCAAGAGGTGGTATACAGTGGTACCTCGGGTTACATACGCTTTAGGTTACAGACTCCGCTAACCCAGAAATATTACCTCGGTTTAAGAACTTTGCTTCAGGATGAGAACAGAAATTGTGTGGCGGCGGCACAGCAGCAGGAGGCCCCATTAGCTAAAGTGGTGCTTCAGGTTAAGAACAGTTTCAGGTTAATAGATCTCCAGAACAAATTAAGTTCTTAACCCGAGGTACCACTGTATTCCGCTGTTATCACAGCAAGCCTACAGCTTTCCCCAGTAACTGCACACACAACATGCTAAAAGCCATCCTCCATGGGCCCTTCCTCTTATCTACCCATTTGGCTCTTAGGTCAGAGCAATTATTTCTCATTAGATTGGCTTTGAGCTAGCTCCATTTGGGGAGTAGGAAGTCACTCATTTTGTGTGTCTTTGGATGGCACATCTTGTGAAGACTCAGAATATATTTAATTCTCTTTCATGGTCTCACTTGTGCCTTGTGCTTTTCAAGGAGCACTACTAATTTGATCTCAGGAAACGTCTGGCTGGCTGTCCCAGCCAAGGCCAATGGGTTTTTTACAACCCACCCAAAACTAAAAGAATCACCCACGGTACTCCAGCTGTCTACCAAATATTGAATACAGATCAGAACTGGAGAAAGGGGATTAGTAATAGAATATGCTAAAAGGCAGTCTGAGCAAAGACTCTGCTCCACTACACACAGAGAATACGAATTGAAGTTTTTACAGAATTCAATTTGTTACTAATATCAGACAGAGCATGATCTGAAGACATGTGATGCAGCAGCCATGTTGAAGCTAACTACCGTATTTTTCGCTCTATAACACGCACCCGACCATAACACGTAGTTTTTAGAGGAGGAAAATCCGTAGGCATGCCACCCGTAGGCATTTCCTCCATAACATGCACAGACATTTCCCCTTACTTTCTAGGAGGAAAAAAGTGAATGTTATGGTGCAAAAAATACGGTAGGTCTAGGTCTACTGTCAGTGCTTGGACGCAAGAGGATGGGAGCCCTCTATATGCCACTTTGGTTCCTTAGAAGAAAAATGTTAAGATAAAAGTGGTGGCCTGGATGTCAAAATAATGTGGAGCATTTTCCTAGTACAGGAAATGGATTATCATGCATACAATTATCTAAGAAGGTACAAGATCTTCCAAAGTAGAGAAAGGACATGTATTGTTATCAATGAGGAGACGGCTACTGGGATCACCTGTGTCTTTGATGGCCAGTGGCCTAGGCTGGGGAAACTAGGCTCTTTACAGCCAAGCCAACCACAGGCAACACCTCCAAGCTATTTTTGTAAGAGTGAAACAGAAAGCAGAATCAGAAATATTGCCACTTTCACCCCACCCTCTGTACTTGTGGAGTGTCTCTGTCCTGTTTTCCATCTACCCCCACCCTGCCAAATGATAGGCTACAGGAACTGTTTGAAATCATGTTGTATGTCTACACAGTCCTCCTCCTATAGCAGCTTTTGCCATGCCTCCGGATTAGGCAGACAATAGCTCCTGAGACACAACATGGAAAGGACAAATAGATATAGTGGCTCAGCAAAGGATAAATGACCACAAAATACACAGCAGCAAGTTAAATGGTGGAAAAATTTATTGACTTTTTTATACTGGAAACTTTTCATTTACCAGGAAGGATGATGCCGTCATACTGCAAGAGAAGAAAAGGATTATCAAAATAATTGTGCAAGAAAGACTAGTCTTTAAAGCATAGCCACCACCAGGAAATTTCTCCCACATCATGTCTTCGGCAAAGTGATTTGATGCACTGGGAAACAAACTCAGAAGTTAGCAGATTATAAATATTGCACCAGCCCACACATTAGTGATTTTTTGTGGCACAGAAAAAGAAAAGCAATAGTATATTTACAAGCCATTTAAGCAGGAAGAGTGCTATAAAAGAGAAGCTTACACATTGTAAATAATGATCTTGCCATGTGGAAGCATATTCCAAATACTTTTGAGATGCTGCTCACAACATTTCCCAAAATAAGAAAATTCCTTCCAGTAGCACCTTAAAGACCAACTGTTAGTAAGAGCTTTCGTGTGCATGCACACTTCTTCAGATACACTGTGTATCTGAAGAAGTGTGCATGCACACGAAAGCTCATACCAAGAACTAACTTAATTGGTCTTTAAGGTGCTACTGGAAGGAATTTTCTTATTTTGACTATGGCAGACCAACACGGCTACCTATCTGTAACTGGAACATTTCCCAATACTGTGAAGAACTGTATGAATTGCCCCCCGAAATCTCCATCCACCTTGCTGCAGAATGCACAGGTCACACACATCTTTTACATTTGTTAATCCATTAGACTAATGTAGGCAAACACTAACAATTCAATGCAGCTCTCCAAAACTGTTCCAAACTATCAGAACTGCTGAAGACTTATGTACTGGAATTCTTTTAGAAGTGGAAGGTAAGAATTGAGCACAATTACTTTACTTAAATACTTATAAACAGCACTTCCATAAAAATGCAAGGCTATTTACACCATACAAAAATTACAATAAAAACAAATAAATTGCAAATTGGAAAAATTCACATCTCAAAGGCCTGTCTAAATAAAATCCTTTTTAGGAGACATCTAAAAGAAAGCAGGGGTGATTCCTGCCAAATCTCTACTGATAGGGAGTTCTACAGGGCAGTGTCTGCCACACTAAAGGCTTGGTCCTAAGTGAAGGATGATTGGGCTTCAGGAGTGTGCAAAACACCAAGAAGTGCTCCATCAAATGACCTCAGTAATCTAGGTGGAACATAAGATATCATGATTGCCCTTACAGTACTTTGGGCCGAAGTTATTCAGGGCTTTGTGAATTAACACAAGAACCTTGAGCTTGGCCAGGTGGCAAAGTTCAACATACCTCTGCTCTCGCTGACCGTTTGACATGAGCCAAGCTAACTGTAAACCCTATCCTAAAGATGCTAAGGTCAGAAACTGTTGATTGCATTAAATTGTACTGTTAAGCCTCCAATTGATTTTGGCATCACTGTACACTGGGGGGGGGGGGCAGGGATAGTTTCTTTTAAATATATTGGTCCAACACAAAGAAGTCAACAAAGCAGACTAAACATGTTTTGCAAGCTTGTTTGCAGCTTAAAATGCAGCAAAACCTACCTTCTGCTGGAACCAACGCATGGCTTCCTCCTTGCTGATTCGGTGCTTGGCCCCAATGCTACCAGTTCGGTGCTTCTTGTCAGCAATGCTGAAGCCTGGCCTGCCCAAAACCTGCAGCAGAAACACAAGCCTCATTGAGTCCTGAAGACCTACCTTTAGAAAGCCTTTTCAGATAGACTTCCATCTTTCATAGTGTTCGAGAAAGAAATTTAAGAAAAGCACCCAAGTTATCCATAGCACCCAAGAAGGGTGTTCACAGCTTCTCACAGAGTACACACACTGCAGCAGCTGCTAGAGTGTTGAATTTGGATGCAGGACCTGGGTAACAAGGAAGAGCTGGGCGATCTGATGCAAGTCACTCTCCTAGACTAACCTACCTCAGATGTAGGTCTGAAGTTTAAAATGCTATACCCCACCTGCCAACATTAATGAGATAAGCAAAGCCATCATGAGCAACACTTGCTTAGGATTAATTCCTATGCTCCTTTTAAGGAATCTATAGACACAATGTTACATGAACAGCTATTTAATGTGTTCATTGTAAAGCCACTTTTTCGCCTGCGTGGCCCCCACAGAGACTTACCCCAAAACTGACTATCAAAAAACAGAGCAGAAAACTGACAATATCCTTTTGATTCCAGTATAGTTTAATTACTTTTAAACTATTATATTTTATATAAATTTTTTAACTTTATGTGTTTAATTTTTGTTAAAAAAACACACGAATCTGGGAAATAAATAAATAAAAGCAGCAATCTATTTTTAAAACAGTAAGCGTAACAAGACAACTTTCAGCAAGTCAATTAAAATTATCTTAGGAGCAGTGTCAGCAGTGCTTCACTGGACATACATGTCAATCTCACCCCAGGAACACACAGTAAACTATTCAAAAAACGATTCTGTTGCAGGCCTGTATGGCTGCAGCAGTAAAGAACAGCAGCAGTCATTCCAGTAGTGCTTTTCAGTTGATGCTTTTACAATTTGTTCCTATTCAATTCTCACAGCTGCCCTGTCAGCTAAAATAGGTTGAGAAAGGAGACTCTTCTCACCCAATAAGCTTGACAAAGTGGGAATTTGAACATGAGCATATCCAATGGCAAAGTTTGCAGAGAAAGTAAAAAGTGTTAATTGGTCAAACCACATGGTTCCCTTTCTACAGCTGTTGCCAGTTGTTATAGCACAGGGGCAGAGAGCTGAGAGAGGGCCCAAGCACATCAAACCACATGTTTTGGGCCTACCTAACCTCATATGTAACTCAGGTGTCCATAGATACAAATGTTAACTAGATACAGACTGGAACAATAAAATATCATTGAATGTTCTGGTCCACAAGCTCTAGCTGGTGCAGAATGCAGGAGCTAGACCACTGATGGGAGCTGAAAGCATGTGACACCTTTGCTAAAACTTCTGCACTGACTCCCTTTATGCTACTTGGTCAGATTCAAGGCTCTTGTGTTGATTTACAAACCCTGAACAACTTGGTCTCAGGATAACTTAAGGATTTGCTGAGCCCTTATATACCAGGTCAATCACAGAGACCCTCTGTGGAGAGCATTTAGTTTTCTCCTGTGTTTACAGAGGCCCAACTAGCCTCAACTATAAATCAGGCATTTAGTGTTGCTGTTCTCACGCCGTGGAACAGTCTTCCAGGAGCGATTCAGCAGGCATCCTTGCATCTGACTTTCAGGCATATCTTGAAGAACCTTCTATGCCAATAGGTCTTTGCAGCTGTTTACTTTTATCAATAAATATTTGCTTGCATGCATGCACCAAGTGCACTTGCTACAGCTTAAGTTCAGGCTCCCCAGATTTGTTTTAGGGTAACAGCCCCTCTCGTGTGTGTCCAACCATGCAGAAAATGGCAGCTACCACTGCAGTGGCACCTAGGCTCAGAGTTAGTAAGACTGACAAAACAACTCTACAGACATGACCTCTGGATTACAGCCTAAGAATGCAAAAGGGTAAGCTAAGTATACAAACCACATAGAAGTCCAAGCCGTAGATACCAATACTAGGATCGTATTTAATCCCCAGATCAATGTGCTCCTGGATTCCAAAGCCAAAGTTGCCGGTGTCAGAGAAGTTATTCTTCCTCAGCTCGTATTCTCGCACCTGAAACATGGACATCAGCTTTAAGCTTTGACATTTTCCGCCTTGCATGTGCCAAGTTCTCTTAAGAAAGCATCCAAATACAGCAAGGACAGCACTTCACCTTCAACCCTTTCTCCAAGATCTCCTCAGCTTTGGCCCCGCGTACAGTGCAGTGAACGGCTATCTTCTCATTTCTCCTGATCCCAAAGGACCTGACTGTGTATCGAGCTGAAGAAGAAACACAACTTCTCTTAAGTTTGCTCAAAGGGTCAGCAAAAGGACAGATATGACATGCCATATTCAAGGAAAACAAAAATATGGTGGTCAGAAATGTCCACCAAACACCCAGCTCCAAGTTTAAGATTACAACTTCCAAACAGTAGGTCCACATCTGCAAACAAGCTATACAGAAAACGTGTTGACAGGCCACGTGACTGCAAGCACAAAGAGGGGAAGGCATGCATCACTGCTGATAAGGAAGTGGGTTTGAGTGGCAACTCCCCAACAAAAACACCAGCTGTAAGCAGCCCCAGTCAATGGCTTAAACTTCTCCCAACCTAGTACTCACCATGTGTTTTTGGACAAGTTCCATTACACTTACCCACTAGCTGTGCTTAGTGAGGCTCCTGGAAGTTGCCGCCCAAACTTCTAGAGAGCACTAGACAGAGAGGCCTGAGCTAAAATCTACTTTTGGTAATACTGATAGGCTAACTTAAGAATCCAGCTCTCTTTTTTAAAGATTTCTAGCATTCATAGTTAAAGGGAAGCCTGCAAACGACAAAGACGTGGACACTAGAGAACAGAAAGCATGAAATGTGGATTCCAGTTCAAAATCAATCCAATTAGGTATATAGAGAACTGTGAGGTCGGCCAACCCATTCCCTGACTTCCTGCCCTGGGGCAATCACCTATCCCTATTCTTTTGCCCTAGTCACCATGCTGTGCATGCGTTAAGCTGGACCAGGGTGCCCACCCACACAACAAAAAGAGAAGTCTGGGTAAGGGGAAGCAAATGAAGTTTCCAGACCACTGATGGTCTTAAATAACTTTGGAAACACTGCTATACATCCTGCACAGAAGCTGATCCTTCCTTTGTTTTTTAAAAAATAAAAATAAAATGGTATGAATAAAATTTCAGCCTTCTTGCTCTAGAAACTTCAGTAACATTCTTCCAAAAAAGCTTACCTTTGGAGAAAACAGG
The DNA here is from genome assembly GCF_964188305.1 of Podarcis bocagei. NCBI lineage: Eukaryota > Metazoa > Chordata > Lepidosauria > Squamata > Lacertidae > Podarcis > Podarcis bocagei. Next base: position 29,934,558 of record NC_138132.1, read on the forward strand.
AGTCTGGCCTGTGAGCTGCTCCAGCACTTTGGCTGCCCGGGTGAGCCTGTCTCCACTTTCCCCAACACAGATGTTCAGGCAGAGTTTGCGGATGCGCAGCTCCCGCATGGGGTTCTCCTTCTCACCCTTGTCTTGTTGCTGTGCAATGGTGGGGAAAAGAAAGCAGTTAAACCAGTGACAGATTTCCCTATACCCAACTCACATGGCATAACACAAGAAGCAATGTATTGGGCTGGGACAAGTTTTCATATGACGCTTAACGTTTACAATCACATCTTCTGTCCCCATGTTGGCAATTTAGCATGAAACCCTAGGCTGGGGTGGCGAATGTGTGCCCCACCCCACATTATGTTAAGACTCCAACTCCCATCAGTCCCAGCCTGCATGGCTAATGGTCAGGAATGATGGGAGTTGCAACAGCCAGAGAGCCAAAGGTTCCCCATCCTTGCCCTGGACCCTAAAAGGCCTTCAAGTGGCCACTCCACCCCTCTTTGTGGTATTCTCCGCTATCACATGAGCACCTTATAGAGTAGAATAAGCAGCACCACGAGAAACACAGTAATTGTTAAAATGGTTCCTAATTCTGGATGTCTGTTTCAAAGTTTGCGGTGTTTCTGTAAAAACCTGTTGGTAGCTACCCTAAGTAGAGTTTTAATAGGTTGTTCATAAGCATGGCTATAAACCAAACTCAGCACAAGGTAAATACAATACTGAGTGATACTTTCCAAGGGGTAACTGCAACTTACATTATCTTTAACATATAGTGAGGCTGGTGACCAATACACAAAGGTAAACACAAGAACCAGACATGCAGACAGCCCAACAGGTCCTGGTTTGTTTTTAACATCATGAATTTGTTTTAGCCCTGTTTTTAGTAACATTGACTTTTTATACCTGCCATTTTTGTTGTTTGTAAACTACTTTGGACTGGCTTTGCTCAGAAAAAGCACAACAAAAACAACAAGATAGCAAACACATTCCCTTTCCCTAGACTTCTAGAATGCTAGGTAGAAATATTCTAAACTAGCCTTTCAAACAACATATCAACTTCCTGTGTGCAATGAACTTTTCTTGCATGAGGTATTCTATCCCTCAAGCCCTCCAGCACCCCCCCCAAAAAAAAACCCTCCAGCCTTAAGAGAGAGAACTACATCTACAGAATTCAGCAAGCGAAGCTTTTTCAAGCATGGAGACAAAAGCAACAGGGCAAATTGCACTGGCTGCTTTTCTTGTGTTATCATGCTGTTCTCAAAGAACCCAAGTTGGAGGCGGGGGGAGAAGAAACAGAAGGGAGAGCTGGCAACCACCTATCACCCAAGGAAAAGCATCTTGGGTAAGAAAATGCAGCCCCAAAGAAAGTGAAGTTTGGGGGATGCACTGATTTCCCGGAGCGCGCACCCCAAAGAGAACTGAGTGTGGAATGGAGGATGGGAATGAAACATCCCATCAGGCCCAGTCAGCTTGCCCAATGGTCAAAGATAATAGGGCCTGGAGGACCACAGTATCTGCAGACCCCCGTTTAAGGCCTCTCCAAAGGAGGAAGCTCGACTCCTTAGCCTGGTTTAGCCATAGGGCCAGCTATTCCTACGGCCCTCCCTCCCCGCCCGGCGAGACTCTCGCCGTTTCCCAAAACGGCCCCACGGAAAGCCCCCAGCCCTTCCCCGCCGCGCCTGAGTAAATTCCTGCCCAGAAGGACTCGGACTCGGAAGGATGGCGGCGGATTCAAGGGGTCCCTCCGCGCAACTCCTCAAACACAAGCTACTCACCGCCATCTTGGAGGCGTGGAAGAGAGCGCGATAGCCCCGGAACGGGATCTTAAACGCCTAAATTGCGCTAGACTACCACAGAGAAGGGGAGCTAGAAGGCTTGCTTGAAGGGGACGTTTCTGCCCTCTGGAGGTTGGAGGGAGGAACTGCACGCGGTCCCCATCACTGGATAACGACGCTGTGATAATCTGCCGCTGGTCGCGTGCGGTCGCTTACTGATCGCCAAAAAAGCATGACACGGATTTGCATGAAAATTGCATCTGCTGTTTTATATGTGCAGATGCAAACATATTTGAATAGGATTTGCTTTCAGTACTTTATATGTGCAGGTGGAAATTTAGACATCATTACTACACTTTCATAGAATCATAGAGCAGGAAACACCATCAGAGCACTCCTGACATATGGTTGTCAAGCCTCTGCTTAAAGACCTCCAAAAAAGGAGACTCCACCACACTCCTTGGCAGCAAATTCCACTGTCGAACAGCTCTTACTGTCAGGAAGTTCTTCCTAATGTTTAGGTGGAATCTTCTTTCTTGTAGTTTGGATCCATTGCTCCGTGTCTGCTTCTCTGGAGCAGCAGAAAACAACCTTTCTCCCTCCTCTATATGACATCCTTTTATATATTTGAACATGGCTATCATATCACCCTTTAACCTCCTCTTCTCCAGGCTAAACATGCCCAGCTCCCTTAGCCGTTCCTCATAAGGCATCGTTTCCAGGCCTTTGACCATTTTGGCTGCCCTCCTCTGGACATGTTCCAGTTTGTCAGTGTCCTTCTTGAACTGTGGTGCCCAGAACTGGACACAGTACTCCAGGCGAGGTCTGACCAGAGCAGAATACAGTGGCACTATTACTTCCCTTGATCTAGATGCTATACTCCTATTGATGCAGCCCAGAATTGCATTGGCTTTTTTAGCTGCCGCGTCACACTGTTGGCTCATGTCAAGTTTGTGGTCAACCAAGACTCCTAGATCCTTTTCACATGTACTGCTCTCAAGCCAGGTGTCACCCATCTTGTATTTGTGCCTCTCATTTTTTTTTGCCCAAGTGCAATACTTTACATTTCTCCCTGTTAAAGTTCATCTTGTTTGTTTTGGCCCAGTTCTCTAATCTGTCAAGGTCGTTTTTAAGTGTGATCCTGTCCTCTGGGGTGTTAGCCACCCCTCCCAGTTTGGTGTCATCTGCAAATTTGATCAGGATGCCCTTGAGTCCATCATCCAAGTCGTTGATAAAGATGTTGAATAAGACCGGGCCCAAGACAGAACCCTGTAGCATCCCACTAGTCACTCTTCTCCAGGATGAAGAGGAACCATTGATGAGCACCCTTTGGGTTCGGTCAGTCAGCCAGTTACAAATCCACTGAGTGGTAGCATAGTCAAGACCACATTTTTCCCCCTCTTGTTTTTTCTTTCCCCCCTCCTTCACCCGTCTGGTTTCTGAGGCAGCCGCTTACTCAGCCAGGCATTGAAGTGTCTCACAATTCCCCCCCCCCAAAAGAAACTACGCTCAATCTTCTATGGGAATCTTGGGCCTGAGAGATCTGGGTGATTTTGGTCAGGCCGTCATGGCCTCCAGTGGCAGTGAGTTCCACTGTTTAGCCATGTGCTTGGGCGAGTGCACCCGGACCCCCCTTCCCTTTTGGTCCCCATCACCCGTCCCATCTTCTGCCTCTCCACAGCCTTCCACATGTTCGGGTCTGGCTCCCTGTAGGTCTGCCATGAACAGAGCCCCCCTGGTTTTCCTTCCCTCGTCCCATGACTTTGCCCGCTCCTGGGCACATCTGGCTGGGTGCGTGCACATGCCGCCCATCAAACGGTCTGGCGTTCAGGAAGGGGCACGGGTTCATAAGATGTGAGGCTGTGCACTTGCAAAAATGCATCGCTGCAGATGTTCTGCAGATGCTTTGAACTGTGCAGAGACCAGGAAGGGCCCTGGCGGTGTTTGCAGGGGGGGGCAGAGGGTTCTGTCAAGACCGCATTTTACCAGCTTCTTTACAAGAATATCATGGGGCACCTTGTCAAATGCCTTGCTGAAATCAAGGTAGGCTACATCCACTGCGTTCCCTTCATCTACCAGGCTTGTAATTCTGTCAAAAAACGAGATCAGGTTAGTCTGACATGACTTATTTTTCAGAAATCCATGCTGACTATTGGTGATCACTGCATTCCTTTCTAGGTGCTCACAGACTGTTTGCTTAATGATCTGCTCCAGAATCTTCCCTGGTATTGATGTCAGACTGACTGGGCGGTAATTATTTGGGTCCTCTCTTTTCCCCTTTTTGAAAATAGGGACAACATTTGCCCTCCTCCAGTCTGCCGGGACTTCGCCTGTTCTCCAGGAATTCTCAAAGATGACTGCCAGTGGTTCTGAGATCACATCTGCCAGTTCTTTTAATACTCTTGGATGCAGTTCATCTGGCCCTGGAGACTTGAATACATCTAAACTAGCCAAGTATTCTTGTACTATCTCCTTAGTTATTCTGGGCTGTGTTTCCTCTGCTGAATCATTTGCTCCAAATTCTTCAGGTCGGGCATTGTTTTCTTTATCAGAGAAGACTGAGGCAAAGAAGGCATTGAGGAGTTCAACCCTTTCTGTGTCCCCTGTTTGCATTTCACCATCTTCTCCTCTGAATGACCCCACTGTTTCTTTGTTCTTCCTTTTGCTACGGACATATCCATAAAAGCCTTTTTTGTTGCTTTTAACCTCTCTAGCAAGCCTGAGTTCATTCTGTGCTTTAGCTTTTCTGACTTTGTGTCTACATGTGCTGGCTATTTGTTTGAATTCCTCTTTGGTGGTTCCCTCCTTTTTCATTTTTTGTACACATCCTTTTTTAATCTTAACTCAGTTAAAAGTTCTTTAGATAGCCACCCTGGCTTCTTTAGGCACCTTCCATGTTTGCATCTCATTGGTATTGCCTGAAGTTGTGCTTTTACTATCTCCCTCTTAACAAACTCCCAGCCATCATGAACTCCCTTTCATTTTAGTATTACTGTCCATGGGATCTCACCCAGCACTTCTCTAAGTTTTATGAAGTCGGCTTTCTTAAAGTCAAGAAATTGAGTCCTAGTATGCTTGGCTGCTCCTTTCCGCTGTATAGTAAACTTCAGAAGAGCATGATCACTCACGCCTAATGATCCTTCCACTTCTACCACACTAACCAGGTCATCAACATTGGTTAGGACCAGATCTAAAATGGCTGTTCCTCTTGTTGCTTCTCCCACTTTCTGGACAATGAAGTTGTCAGCAGAAATGTGATACATCTCACTGCAGAAGAGAAGATTGTCATAGAATCATGGAATTGTAGAGTTGGAAGGAACCACTGAAGGGAGAGGGGAACGGTTAATCATTAATATTATCTACACATAGTAAATTCCTGCACTCTGCTAGGATGGTTACACAGCTCAAATTCAAAAATGCAGTTCTTTGCAAAAGTCTAAACCAGACAGGTCAGGAGGCCGTTTCCTGCCTAACCAGCTATCTGGAACTGCTGATGTTAGCTACAGGTCAGGAGGTCGTTTCCTGCCTAGCCAGAAACTGCTGTTAACTAAAAACCACTAGCAAGATGTTTCCTGCTTTGCTTCTGCTTTAGTAAATGCAAGATAAGAAGAGATACGAAGGGAATGCTTAGCTAGCAAAAGAAGACACGTGTACAAGGAGGTGGGAGGGGGTGCTTACTGAGCAGAGAAAATGCTTAACCAGCAGGGGAAGTGCTTAGCTAGCAGCCTTAGCCAGCAAATATTGATATGCCCTAAAAGGTAATGAGTTGAAAACTTGCCAGCTGATTGGGGAAGTTTTGGGGGGAGGTATGGGAGGAGGGTGAATGCTTTCAGGTATAAAAATGCTTGCTGAACATGGTAACAACACAGTCAGATTTCAGAAATTATTCTGCTGGCTGTCTCTGTGCACAGATTTGCAATAAAACTCTTTTCTCCAAAGAAGAAACTTTCCTGGAACTTTTTTGTTCTCTTCTCGGTCCTGGGGACGCGGGTAAGCAATTCTCTGGCAAGTAAAAGGCATAAGCCTACAGCTTGGTGCGTTGGCCGGGAATTGCCCCACCCCAGGGGGCCGGGGAGAGCCAGGCTCGACCAGGTGGACAGCTCGGACCGGAGTTTGCAGGCTTCAGCGCGCACCCTACTGATTCGTGGGGGAAACCGGCCACACCGCTCCTGAGTAGGAACCTCGGTCGAGGGAGGAAAGAGGCCAAAAGAGGGAATCCGCAGCGGAAAGAAAAAGGTAAGCCCGAAGGAAAGGGCTAGGGGCCCGAGGGAAAGGGCCAGAGGCCTGATCAGCCTCACCTGGTCATAGCAGTACAGTGCTACCAGGAAGGGAACTGGCCGTGGCACCAGGGGGGGCCGCCGGTAAGGTTGGGGGGGGGAAAAAGGGAAACAGAGGGGAAATTGTATTGCTGTGTGTTGCATGTGGAAATTGCATTGGTGTGTTTTGTGTGTGGCGTGTTCAGATACTCCTGTGAGTGAATTTTGAGTGTGGGCCGGGGCCTAGCGTTCCCCTTGGCCGGGCGATTGCAGGATTGTGCGTTTTCTGGCAGGGAGACCTCGTCCAGACCACAATCTGAATCGTGTGAAGTGTGAAAGAATTTACAGCCCGGTTAAGAGCGGAGTATCTGGAAAAAAAATAAAAAAAAAAATGGGGTCTGGGGCAAGCCAATGTAGTCCTCTGGAATGTTTTTTAAACAACTGGAAAGCGGCCACAAAGCATGATGATTGGGGAGTCAAATTGCGAAAACAGAGAATGAAGACATTATGTGAAGTTGACTGGCCCACGCAAACTAATTGGCCGTCAGGAGGAAGCTTTGATTTGCAACTAATCAGCCCATTATATCAGAACATATTGAATGTCCACCCAGACCAAATCCCCTACATTTCTACTTGGAAAACCAATGTAGAAAAGAATCCACCGTGGTTGAAAGCCTGCCAAGGCGACGCCCCACGAAATACAATTTGTGCAGTTCGACCGGCAGGGAAGGCAGAAAAGCCCCCGGTGATACCAGACCCAGAAGATGAGGAGGGGGGAGTCATCAAACCACCACCACCCTATGCTCCACCAACTGCCCCTCTAGCAAATCCCCTAGGCCCAGGTCCCCAAGCACTGGGAGGAACTGGCCCCCAAGCCCAAGCAAGCCCCCCATCAAGCCCAGAACAAAAGGACAGCGACTTGTTAAAGAATGATGATTTAGAGGAAAAGAAGGAGGAAGGGGATGATGAGGAATTTATAGAGAAGTTAATGAGATGGACTGAGGAGTATAAGAAGTGGACCAAGGGACAAGAGGAACGCATTACGGCATACGTGAGCCCCTATGCGGAAAAGTTGGATGTGAGCCCCTTGTTAGTTGAGGCAGCAGAATGTTGTACCCCGGACAGGAGAAAGAAATGGCAACGTAAGTGGGGAGAGGCGGCGAAGAGAGTTATGTCTCATAGACAATATGAGAAAACCAGGAAGGGTCAGGCAGCAGGAGTAATGCCCCTCCGAAGGGTTTATGACCCACCGGGACCTCCAGGGCCTAATGGGGCGGAGGCACCACGGACCTACACGGTCCAGCATATACCCTTTTCAAGTGCAGATGTTTGTAATTGGAGAAATCAAAATCCTTCCTTTGAGGAGAATCCAGCAAAAATTATAAAATTGTTTGAAGGGATTTTTAAAACCTATAATCCCACTTTTGATGATGTGCAGTATTTGATGGATGCGCTGCTAACCACAGAAGAAACTAGGCGAATCCATGTTGAAGCCCGAGTACACATGAGAGCACAGGGAACACCGGATCCAGACATTATAACAGGATACCCTGATAGTACACCGAATTGGAATTATCAGACTGCTGATGGCCAGAAAACCCTCACTACCTACCGCCAGAATGTGTTAAATGGTATGAGGAGGGCAGCCAGGAAACCCACCAACTTTGTGAAGGTCAGAGAGGTAGTGCAGGGGAATGAAGAGGCCCCAGGGGCTTACCTGGAACGCCTGAAGGAAGCCTACCGTCAGTATACTCCAGTAGACCCAGATGAGGCTGCCAACGCCCCTATTGTAAAGGCTGCTTTTGTAGCTCAGGCAGCGCCCGATGTCCGCCGAAAAATTCAAAAACACGAGGGGTTCATGGGCCACACCCTTGAGTGGATGTTAGAACTGGCTCAAACCACTTACAATCAGAGGGAAGAAGAGGAACAAAAGAAAAAGGAGAAGTATCAAGCAAAGAAGTTGATGGCGTTACAGGCTACCACACCCATCCCTCAGAAAAGAGGAAGTGCCCAGGGAGGAGGGCAAGGCCGCTTGGGAAGGAATCAGTGCGCCATCTGCTGGCAGGAAGGGCACTGGAAAGGAGAATGCCCACAGGCCCACTTAGGAGGAAGAGGACGAGGGGAACGAGTTCCAGGCCCAATCCCCACGGGACCTGGACAGGAACTGAGATCTTGGTCATCGACAAATGCCAGCAGGGGTAGAGGACGTGGACAGGGACCTCCCTGGTACCCCTCAGCCCAAAGGCAGCCCGGCATGATGAGCCTGAGAGAGGAGGAAGAATACTAGGACAGACCGGGCCCAGCTGATTTAGGTTCCCGTGAGCCCATGGTCAAAATACAAACAGGGAACCAAACTATCCCCTTTATGGTTGACACAGGAGCCGCCCACTCTGTTTTGCCCATACCAGTGTCCAAGCCCACCAAGCAAACAATTAACATAATAGGAGCCACAGGGAAATCACAAAGAGCCCCCTTCCTGCAATCTGTTATCTGTCGCCTGGGCGGCCAAGTAGTCCAACACAAGTTTTTGTATATACCGGAGTGTCCCATCCCACTATTGGGCCGAGATCTGCTATCAAAGTTGCAAGCCCAGGTTTCTTTCCAGCCGACAGGAGAAGTAACAATGACCACAGGGCCAACAGGAGAGTTTTCCTTAGAGTTACCCTTGAGGGAACACTGGCGCTTAATGATGGTAAAAGAAGAGGAGGGGATTATTCCAGAGGACCTCCTGCAAGAAGTTGACCCTGGTGTATGGGCAGAAAGCAACCCACCCGGAATGGCAAAGAATATCCCACCTGTAATAGTTAAGCCCAAGCCATTTGCTAACCCTGTGGCCGTGAACCAATACCCTATCCCCCGGCGAGCTGCAGAAGGAGTATGGGTACATTTAGAACGGTTGCTTCGCCATGGCATCCTGAGACAGTGTCAATCTCAGTGGAACACCCCACTCTTGCCGGTGAAGAAGGAAGATGGCACGTACCGCCCGGTCCAAGACCTCCGATTGGTCAACCAAGCCGTGGAAACCCTCCACCCCAATGTGCCCAATCCTTACACACTGTTGAGTTTAATACCTCCTACTGCCTGCTATTTCACGGTACTGGACTTGAAGGATGCATTCTTCTGCTGCCGTCTGGCGGAGGAAAGTCAGCCCCTGTTTGCATTTCAATGGATGGATCCAGGAACAGGCACCAAGGTGCAATATACGTGGACGAGGCTTCCACAAGGTTTCAAGAATTCTCCAACCCTTTTTGGGGTAGCATTGGCCTCGGACCTGTCTAGCTTCCCCACCAGCCCACACAGGGTCCTGTTACAGTACGTTGATGACCTTCTTTTGGCCTGTTCAGACGAGGACACGTGTATGAAAGCCACCAAGGATTTGTTAAATCACTTGGCTGAAGCAGGATACCGAGTATCTAAGAAAAAGGCCCAAATATGCCAACCCACTGTAAAATACCTTGGATTTGATATATCCCATCAGCAACGGACCCTAAGAGAAGAAAGGAAGCAAGCCATTATCCAGATTCTAGAGCCAAAGAATCGCAGAGAACTTCGTGGCTTCTTGGGCTCGGCAGGATTCTGTAGAATATGGATCCCTGACTTCAGCACAATTGCCAAGCCTCTGCACGAGTCAACCAGAGGAACTGAAAAGGACCCCTTTGTGTGGGGAGAGGAGCAACGGCAGGCCTTCAAGGATCTGAAAAGGGCATTGCAGCAAGCACCAGCGCTGGGTATCCCAAATCCTGAGAAGCCTTTTTCCCTGTTTGTGGATGAAGACCGGGGAACAGCGAAGGGAGTGCTATGCCAAAAATTGGGGAGCTGGCAACAGCCCGTGGCATACCTATCTGAACGCCTGACGCCCACAGAACAAGGTTTACCGCCATGTATGAGAGCAGTTGTGGCAGTAGCCACCCTACTGAACAAAGCTGACAAATTTACTTTTGGCCAAGACACTGTTTGTGTGACTCCGCATGCAGTCCCAGCACTGCTTGACATGAAGGGTACCTATTTCCTCTCCCAAGCAAAGATGAGAAAGTGTCAGATGTTATTGTTGCACCCACGTTTGAAGTTCCAGGTCACCACCGCCCTCAACCCAGCTACCCTGTTGCCGGTAGGAGAAGGTGAGGAGCAGACGCACGATTGCATTGAAGTAATGGACGAAGTATATTCCAGCAGGCCTGATCTCAAAGACGAGGCAAACCCCCACTGGCTTTCATGGTTTGTGGATGGAAGCAGCTTTGTCGAGGCTGGGCAGCGAAAGGCAGGCTATGCAGTGGTAGCCCTGGACGACCAGGTGATTGAAGCAAAGTCACTCCCGCCTGGAACATCGGCCCAGCTGGCAGAACTAACTGCGCTTACCAGAGCCCCGAGCCTGGCAAAGGGGCAGAAGATAAACATCTATACTGATTCTAAGTATGCATTCCTGACCTTACACGCCCATGGAGCCTTATGGAAAGAAAGAGGTTTGCTTACCTCCAGAGGAAACCAGGTGGCCCACCCACAAGCTTTGTTGAACCTTCTGGATGCTGTATGGGAGCCTGAAGCGGTAGCGGTTATCCATTGTTATGGACACACAACTGGACCGGGGAAGTGGCCAGAGGAAATCGATTGGCAGACAAAGTGGCCAAGGAAGCAGCCCGGGAACTGGCCCCAGCTCCGATCATTGGAGCACTGATCCCGGAAGAGATTTTAAGCACCGCTGACAAGCCGGCTTACACAAAACAGGAAAGGGACACTGCAGACGCCCAGGAGTTGACATTGACCAACGAAGGATGGTACCTCACACCTGATGACAGGAATGGATTCCAGAGTCCCTGTCTCGACAGATAACTCAGAGGTACCATGAGTCAACCCACATGGGGCCAGATGCTACCACCAAGCAGCTGGCAAAGTGCTTCTATATAGCCCACCTTTATCAACTGGCAGCCCAGGTTTCCAGGAAATGCCTGCTATGTCAAAAGAATAATCCCAGAACCGGACCACTGGCTCCCCCGGGAGTTCAGCACAGTGGAACTGCACCTATGGAAGATCTTGTTGTGGACTTCACTGACTTGCCCCGTTGTGGACTATATCGCTACCTGCTGGTGGCAGTGTGCACCTACACCGGATGGGTCGAAGCATGGCCAACAAAGACTGAAAAGGCAATTGAAGTAACCAGATGCCTGCTTAAGGAAATCATCCCTCACTATGGATTGCCAAGGTCCATAGGATCTGATAATGGACCAGCATTCGTTCATGCAGTCCTACAGGGACTGGCTAAAGCGCTCCAGATCAACTGGAAGCTGCATACTGCTTATAGACCCCAGAGTTCTGGAAAGGTAGAAAGAATGAACAGGACTCTAAAGAATCAGCTGTCCAAGCTGACACAGGAAACCGGGTCTAATTGGGTGGCTATGTTGCCCTTGGCATTACTCAGGGTCCGCAGGCTTCCGTCAAAACGGACCCACTTGTCACCTTTTGAAGTTCTGTTTGGGAGACCAGTCCCATATGTTAGAATGTTAACTCCGTATGTTAGCCAAGATGTGCAATTGAATAATTATGTACAGTCACTCTCCCGAGTTCTTTCTTATCTCAACAGGTGGACCCAGGCTCGCACCCCATGTGTGTTAACTGCACCGTTCCATCAGTTCGAGCCAGGTGACGAAGTGTGGGTGAAAGACTGGCAGCGAGCCCCCCTACAGCCCTGCTGGAGGGGACCATACACCGTGCTACTCTCTACCCCTACTGCTGTGAAGGTTGCCGGCATCACCCCGTGGGTCCACCATACTCGAGTGAAGAAAGCCATTTCCGATTGGACAGTAACACCAGATCCAGAGAACTCCCTTCGGCTGACCATCTCCAGACGCCCGGTAGACAACCGCCCTGCTGATATCACTCCGGAGGCTGATATCTCTACGCACGGCTGAAGAATTGGATGGGAGGGGCGCCCGCGGGCAGCGTCCCCAACGTGAAAACCCGTGCCGAGACTAATCCAGGAAGTCCACCAGGACATTTAATATTTCCATAAGGACTTTCTATTTTCTTTTTTCTGTTATCTGCTCTATGTCCCACAGCCCTGACCCCACTGAGCCATACCGCCCTTATTGGCCTGCTGGCCTCTGCTACGACTGGTTCGTCTTGCCGGTGGTAAGAGATGGCGTGCTCTTTGGCTATTGGAAACTGGGGTTTGATGAGATTGCCGTATTGAGACACCCCACTGCCCCGTTGTGGCTCCTCTCCCACACCACTGTCCAACACGCGTGGATAGTGCTCATACGGGAAGTTGCAGAGACGATCGAAATCTATCGAGTTCTGGACCGCTCTTGCTGTTGTGGAAGGGTAGTCAACTGTTATCTGGGAGGTAGAGCACTGTACCAACCTCATTTGATAGACCAGGTCCTACTCTTAATCCAGGTGATAGATGGGACGGAACCTATCTTGATGCAAGTATTGCAGGGGTGGGAGTCTTAACCAGGTGTGCATTGAAATTGCTAAACAAGTGCCAGTAAGAATTGCCACCTCTGGTCACTAGGGAGGTAGCACGTGAGTTCAATCCACCCGACAGGGTTAGTAGAAAAATTGACTCACATAGTGGGAGCATCAGCTCACCGGTGGGCTCTCATCCTTGAGGCTCAACAGGTAGTCGGGCACAAATATCAGTGGGCTCTTCAACAATGAGCACACCCCCTGAATATTGGTGGGAGGAACCATGGAAGGATTGGGGTTGGTGGATAGGGGTAATCTCAACCGCTCTTGTCATATGGATGTCTGTTTTCTTTTGCTGGCATGAGCGTCACAGGCTCTGCGGGAGACGACGGCCAGACCCTTCTATCCCCATGATGATCCTCATAGTATATCTTATGTTAGCTATTGTAGGGGGAGAGGCAAGGACTGGCAAGCAAGGCCAAGGGGGAACAGGTTTGTTAAACAAAACATCCAGGGGAGAAGATTACCATAAGATGTGGGAAGACAATGTTTATATCAAGGATATGTTTAAGTTCGCTACTATGCTACAACTCTCCGATTGTTGGCTGTGTATGCATATACCACCTTATGCACAACGGCCAGGTTTGATGCTACACGGAATTCCCATTGATACCATCTTTAACATAGAAAATACGTTGAACCCCGAGGAAGCTCAATGGCCACCTGTAAAAATAGCCCTGTCCGAGCCAGCCTTTATTTGTTTAAATTTTTCTGAAGGATCAAATCTAAGAGGGATTTACCCCAATTGCCAATATGTCTTAAATTTTGTATTCAATAGGACCTGTACCGCCTTCTTTCCTTATGGTAATACCTCCCGGTGTTATCAATCTGATACTAGCTCCAAGTTACTGACAGACATGCACCACCTCCACGAAAGCTCTAGATCCAACTCTTCCGTTATAGCCCTGTTAAACTTCACTGAGGAGCAATGGCACATAAGCCTTCTGTTTTCACAAGCCTTCCAGTGGTCAGAGCAACGCCGAAACACCAGTCGCCTTCTTCCGAAGGAACTATGGTTGATTTGCGGCGATGCAGCATTCAAAACTGTTCCCCGAGACCTTACTGGAGTTTGTACCTTGGGAATGGTGATCCCCCTTTTATATAAGGTGGAAAAGCTACCAACATCTCTCAGGCTGCGTAACCGCAGGGCAGTTAATACACCTATTAACCACTATATTGCGACCCAGATATCAAGAGCCCTGCTACCTTCTTTAGGGGCAGCCATGAATTATAGAGATCTCCATCTGCTGGCCAATTGGACAGAAGGATTATTCAATGATACCATAAAAGCATTGAAGGAGCTCAATCGAGAGGTGACTGCTATGAGGGAGGTTGTCCTACAGAATCGCTATGCTTTGGATGTGATGTTGGCCTCAAAGGGTGGAGTTTGTGCCCTGGTTCATTCTCATTGTTGTATGTTCATCCCAGATAATAATGTCAGTATTTCAGCCACCATCAACCACATGGAAACAATGATAGCTGAAAACCCGCTGAAAGCCACAGGGAGTGATGCATGGGGTTGGTTGTATTCCTGGCTCCCTGATGGCAGTTGGCTCAGGAATGTTATAGTATTATTAGCAGGACCGCTATTACTCCTTTTGCTTCTTTGCCTCTGTATCCCCTGCTTATTGCAATGCTTGCAGCAAATGATGCAAAGACTCCTGTCACGAAAGCTAGGACCCACGGTCATCGCTGTGATGAGGGAGTATAGGCCCATACCCCAGAACGAACCTAAGTATTAGGTTGTTCAGAAGAAGAGGAGGGAGTGAAGGGAGAGGGGAACGGTTAATCATTAATATTATCTACACATAGTAAATTCCTGCACTCTGCTAGGATGGTTACACAGCTCAAATTCAAAAATGCAGTTCTTTGCAAAAGTCTAAACCAGACAGGTCAGGAGGCCGTTTCCTGCCTAACCAGCTATCTGGAACTGCTGATGTTAGCTACAGGTCAGGAGGTCGTTTCCTGCCTAGCCAGAAACTGCTGTTAACTAAAAACCACTAGCAAGATGTTTCCTGCTTTGCTTCTGCTTTAGTAAATGCAAGATAAGAAGAGATACGAAGGGAATGCTTAGCTAGCAAAAGAAGACACGTGTACAAGGAGGTGGGAGGGGGTGCTTACTGAGCAGAGAAAATGCTTAACCAGCAGGGGAAGTGCTTAGCTAGCAGCCTTAGCCAGCAAATATTGATATGCCCTAAAAGGTAATGAGTTGAAAACTTGCCAGCTGATTGGGGAAGTTTTGGGGGGAGGTATGGGAGGAGGGTGAATGCTTTCAGGTATAAAAATGCTTGCTGAACATGGTAACAACACAGTCAGATTTCAGAAATTATTCTGCTGGCTGTCTCTGTGCACAGATTTGCAATAAAACTCTTTTCTCCAAAGAAGAAACTTTCCTGGAACTTTTTTGTTCTCTTCTCGGTCCTGGGGACGCGGGTAAGCAATTCTCTGGCAAGTAAAAGGCATAAGCCTACACCACAAGGGTCATCTAGTCCAATCCCCTGCAATGCAGGAATCTCAGCAACCAGGCAACCTTTGTATCTGCTCAGTGTGCTGTCGAGGTGCTGCTAGCTGTGGATGGGCAACTTCCAGGCCTCTCCAGTTCTCCCTTGTTAGGGTTTTTTATTGTTAAACTGAACAATTTATCCTTAGGACTGAACAGCCTTTCAGCCTGAGAAGTCCTTTAAACAGAAGACTGTGACCACCCGACACAAAACTCTGCACTTTTTGGCTGTAATAGACTAAGGATTGTTTTCAACTAAGGCCACATTCACACCATACATTAAAAGCAGTATCATACCACTTTAAACAAACATGGCTTCCCACGAAGAATTCTGGGAGCTGTAGGTTGTTACTAGTGCTGAGAGTTGTTAGGAGACCTCTAGTCCTCTCCTAGAGCTACAATTTTCATAGAGATTTAAAAATGCTGTTTCACAGGAAACTCCGAGAAGCCAATTAAGAGGATGCAGTATTGGAGTACTAAGTTGAAACAAGCAGGTGTCTTGTCAGCAGTCTAGCTGCAGCATCCTCTGATTTAATAGGCATTCTCCCCCTCGAGGAATTTTAGGTGTGCAGTGAGGGAATAGACAGCCAGTGTGGTACACTGAGACTAAGACCAAAGAGGCTTGGGTTCAAATCTCCACTCCACCGTGAAGCTTCTTGGATGTGCTTGTGCCAGATAAAAAGGCAATAAATAAGACAAACACATAAATAAACTTTAGGAAATCTATTTATTATATTTTTCTCTGGTTTTGAAATAAACAAGGTCCATCCATCAGAAGACCAACACAACTCACCAATAAACAAAACAATGAGGAAGGAAATGAAACACAAACTATTTTCATCTCACTCATTAACTCGGAGATCTCTCCAAACCAAACTAGGCAGCCCATTTCTAGCTGAAGTAATACCCAGGCAAGCAAAAGGTGGTGATACTGTACTAGCCTTCCTTCCCCAACCTGATGCCCTGCAGATGTTTTAGACTATAACTCCCAACAGCCCTGGCAAGCATAATGCTGAGGCTGATGGAAACATGCCTGTGTTGCCTGGGACTAATGGGATTGTGTTGCAGTCCAAACATCTGGAGGGCACCAGATTGGGAAAGGCTGAATGCCAAATTAGTACATTATCAAATCCTGTATATTGTGACTGAGACGACCAAGCAACTTGGAGCCACAGATGTAGCTTTAACTAGCTGTTATGGGCATAAACACACAGGGAAATTAATTTTCAGGACAGAGCACCAACCCACAAATCAACATTTTTGGAGAAGCAATTTCCTAATTAAACAGAATACAGAGATCTGTTCAAAAGTGGTAATGGAATTGGCCTGTCTTATACTAGGAATAAGGCCATCTATTTACATTCCTCTGGTATATTATTTCACCATATACTCCAGCCCAGTGACACATTTCCCACACAAATTCCATCCTGTAAAA
This sequence comes from Podarcis bocagei, assembly GCF_964188305.1. Taxonomy (NCBI): domain Eukaryota; kingdom Metazoa; phylum Chordata; class Lepidosauria; order Squamata; family Lacertidae; genus Podarcis; species Podarcis bocagei. The sequence goes on from NC_138132.1 coordinate 29,950,977, forward strand.
CACTGCCTCTAAAGTACTGCTGTGGAATACATCAAAATGTTGCTAGCTGGGTCAGGATGAGATGACTATGACTGGCCATTAACAAAGATATTCCATTTTCCAGCCCAGTGACACATTTCCCACACAAATTCCATCCTGTAAAACACTGCCTCTAAAGTACTGCTGTGGAATACATCAAAATGTTGCTAGCTGGGTCAGGATGAGATGACTATGACTGGCCATTAACAAAGATATCCTATAACACATTTTCTCTCAGTTCAGAAACCAAACAGTGGAAGCTGATAACCCTACATTTTTAAGATGCAGTTTGTGGGAGAACAACTGATACTAGAACTATCAGGCCAAGGGTAATCATGAGAGGCCAAGTCATATCAGGATTTACAATCAGGGCAGAACAGCGTCTCTTGCGGGACACAGTGAACGACTTCATAGTTCCTTCCTTCTCCTTCAGCTGCGCCCATAAGAATTTCAGCTTTGTGGGCGGGAAGAACTTTGCCCCAAACAGGTTGCATTTGGGTAGGAAGAAGTGGGTCAGGTGAGCAGTGGCCACCTGGTGGATGAAATTGGTCAAGACCCTCTCAAAACACTGAGGGACTTCAGAAGGCTTCCAGTCTTTATCAGCCTTCCACTCCCACAGGGTGTGCAGGAAGGACGTCCGACTGTGGTAGGAACTCAGATGACCCAACATTTGAGGGTATTCCATCTTGAGAGCATTCACAAGGTCCTCCAGCATCTTCAAGCAGTCTTTCCTAGAACAGACACCCCCCCAGTCATTAGTCTGACTCATTCAGATCTTTTCTTAGAGCTTTTCCCCAAACAATGTCCACCCCCCATCTCTCTGTATACAATGAACTATGGTTATCATTTCTGAAACTTGGGTAGTCACTTGACGATAGGGCTTGTGGCATGAGGTATATCTCTCTGGCCATACAGTACGTCATCCACACAAGAGCATACATGGAGGGTATCTGCTGAGGGGAACTATGGAAAAGAGAAAACTTTGGTGGGCAAGGTGGTGGAGAAAGTGATGGCGGAGCAATTGCTCTTCCCTTTACTAATATATGACTACTATGCCTTGGAACTTGTCTGTACACTATATTGCTCTAACTCTCTTGTAACCCAACAGCAGGGAACAGTCTCTCTCTCTCTCTCTCTCTCTCTCTCTCTCTCTCTCTCTCTCTCTCTCTCTCTCTCACACACACACACACACACACGAAGCACTCATCCCTACATGCAGCAGGTAAGCTTTCCATTCGCAAAGGCACTCCATGCCAAACATTGCCACTCCTGGTCCAGCACTCCTTTCTGCACTGCAAGATCTCAGCCAAGACACCTGCCAAAGAGCAGGCTGAGACATACAAGGAGGGGGGGAACAGGAGGATGGCATGAGGGAGGAGGCTGAGACAGAGGAACAGAGGCTTCTTTGTGTGCCCACTCCACCAGTAGGTGACAACAGGAGAACAGGTCTTTTTTGCAGTGGCTCCCCATTTGTGGAATGCTGGTACAGCTGCCCATCTCATTTCAGAAGCCAGGGACACCATCTACCGGGGGGGGCAGCCCCCCAATATTTTCAAGAAGGGGGCAGCTCCCTCCCAAAATCCACAGCGATCCTGAAAAGGATGTGCCAGGATAAAGATGCTTCACCCTGCCACGTCCTTTTGAGGATTGCCAGGGATGTAGCAGGGCGAAACATCTTTGTCCCGCACACCCCTTTCACACAGGAAGACGGCTAGCAGGGGAGGGGGGTGGCGGTCTGAGCCGGGTTGGCCGGGGTATCATGTGCGTGAAGTCATGCATACACAATGCCCCCCCCCCAGCGCCTATGTCAGAAACTAAGTGCTGCCCTCATTAATCACAAACCCTAACAATGTTGCCAGGCACACATACCTGCAGCACTTCGTCTTGTGATACGATTGGGACCTGCTGTTGAGGTTCAAAATCTCTTTTTCAACATGAGAGAATGAAATTCTCCAGGTCTCTGAAATATACAGGACATAGACATGCACCACTTTGTGTCAGTAATCAATATTATCAAGGAGCTGGAGACACGTCCTTACAAGGAAACGTTTGGTGGTGTACAGCTTTTTTAAAAAAATAGGGGCAGGAGACATGTTATATGAAAGAGGTGGATTAAATTATGCAGGATGTGGAGGAGGGGTGCCAACTTGAATATTGTGGGGTCCCAGGTAAGCCCTGCCCTCAATCATAAGACGTGGTGCACACACGCCATTTGAATGGCAATGCCCATCAATGGGGGGGTCCCCTGAAATATTTTTTTTTGGGGGGGGCATAGGGACCTCAGTCCCCTGGAGTTGGCTCCCATGGCTGCTGCATTCCTCCTTGCACCTAGCCCCTTCCTTGGCTGTCTTGCCCCCAATTTCCGCCCAGCGGAATCCAAGATCAGCTGGGCTAAACACAGACCAGGCCTACTCCCAGGTGGGGGCTTGTTGCATGGGATCAATGCTCAAATGCATGCACATTTTTCACAGCATCCACACAATCCAGATTTACCATATATGGGGAAAATTCAAAAAGTTCCATGCTTTGCTGACATGTTTAGTTATTTTCTACAAAAATAAAATCCTTAATGGGCACATGTGTTCGTGTGTAAGTGGGAATCTAGGTGAAACATTAGCTGAGCCTACGTATTGGAAGAGTTTGCTGGGAAACTGGAACCTTTGCCTCTATTTCCAGCCTGAAATTTACCCCTAACAACCCTTTGATGGCACCAGGTTGGCTGACAGAGGTAAGAGGGGTATGTTACCTTTGTTGTGCCTCCCGGGGGATTGTTCAGCTATGAAATAAAACACCCTCATCAAGTGAAGCAGTTCTTTCCCCTTCATCAGCTCCTTCGCCTTCTTCATGCATGGCCACTGGCCAGTCATCTCCAGAGCAGGGACGAGGTTCAAGGACATGAACTTGGCACCTTGGTTGTCCAGCATTACAAGCTGAACTGCTGGACAGTTTGACTTCTTCTTCTCCAGCCTCATCTGCCAACCTGGAAAAGGCACTGAAAGACCAGATGGACAGCTAGATGAACAACTGAGGCAGCTCAGGGGGCCAAACAGCCTGCAACGCTAGAAAAAAATGCAAGCCAAAAATGCAGTACACCTCCAGGTGTACATGTGTGCAGCAAATTTACGAATCTATTTAGCAGGATTTATAAACCACTTAATTTAAACACGGGTGGCGCTGTGGGTTAAACCACAGAGCCTAGGACTTGCTGATCAGAAGGTCGGCAGTTCAAATCTGGGGTGAGCTCCCGTTGCTTGATCCCTGCTCCTGCCCACCTAGCCGTTCGCAAGCACGTCAAGTGCAAGTAGATAAACAGGTACCGCTCCAGCGGGAAGGTAAACGCCGTTTCCGCGTGCTGGTCTGGTTCACCAGAAGCGGCTTAGTCATGCTGGCCACATGACCCAGAAGCTGTACGCCGGCTCCCTCGGCCAGTAAAGCGAGATGAGCGCCGCAACCCCAGAGTCGTCCGCGACTGGACCTAATGGTCAGGGGTCCCTTTACCCCTTTACCTTTTTAAATCTCTAAGCAGTTTACAGAAAATGGGTTTGCTGGTGATTATAACTCTGTGAGGTGGAAACTACAGTTCACAGGATTCTTTGGGGGGAAGTCATATGCTTTTAATGTGTGTTGGGTATCCCAGGCATCCTAGGGAGTTGCTTGGGATGCCTGCATAGTTCAGCAAGCTGTGGCTGGCAATGTTTACAAGCCTCCCAGGAATGTGTGGTGCCTGGGTGCAGTATAAAGTGGTTCAGGTCTGTAAACAAGCCCCCACTCCGGTGTTGGCTATTCATCCTTTCCTCCTACCCTCACCCCAAATCCCTGATTGGCCACACCTGAATAAGAAACTTTAAGAAACTGGTCGACGTGTTTCCGGAATTCCTCCATGATGTTCCGTGGGGAGATGGTCTTCCCATCCTCCAGAAGGAGCGTTGCTGGGAAGCTGCGAGACTTTCTCAAGAGAGCCAGGGTGTAAAAGAGGCCGCCATAGCCCTCCACTTCAGTGTACTGGACGTCCTGTGGGACAAGGATGCTTAGCATCACCTCAAACTCGCCCGGATGCAAGACCTGCAGGCAAACCAACAGCATCGTTGAAGACAACAGGGAAGGAAGGAGAGGGCTTGAGGCACAGAACCAACCTTGCCTCACCTGTCACACTGACTCTGAGGTCTTCCCTTCTAGCTGTTTTTGGACTTCAGTTCCCATCAGCCTCAGCCAGTATGATCTGTGGTTTGAGATTATGGGAGGTGTGCCCAATTGCATCGCAGGGGGTGGGGCAGGTTAGTGGCGGTTGCAGCAGCAGAGCAGTAAGGAGACAGATGGCAGCTTCCTTGAGATTAATTACCGTATTTTTCGCTCTATAACACGCACCCGACCATAACACGCACATAGTTTTTAGAGGACGAAAACAAGAAAAAAAATATTCTAAACGAAACAGTGGATGTATGGTTTTTGTGGTTCATGCTGTGGCCACAGACATGTGATTTGACGGTGAGTTTGGGGCAGCCCAATGCAAAAATCCTGAAGATCCATGTGGATCCATGCTTTGTAACCACGTTTTTGCACCACTGCGGCCCCAGGCAACAGTGGGTGCGTGATTTTTTTGGTGCAAGCTGTAGCCATGGACATGCTATGTGATCTGATGGTGAATTTGGGGTGACCCAGTGCAAAAATCCTGAGGATCCATGTGGATCCGTGCTTTGTAACCACGTTTTAAGTGGCTTGCTTTAAAGGAGCCAACCGGACAGGAGCCGCTTACACTCGTGTAAGCAGCTCCTCTCCTCTCCCGCTTTGCTCCTTTAAAGCAATCAGGCTCTCTGTCCCTCTCCTCCCCCCCCCCACTCAGCGGCTCTTCTCCCGCTTTGCTGTTTCAAAGCGAGCCACGGAGGAGAGAAGGAAGGGAAACCATGGATCCTCTGCTCACGACTGCAGCAGATCCCCCCGCCATCCGTAGGCATTCGCTCCATAACACGCACAGACATTTCCCCTTACTTTCTAGGAGGAAAAAAGTGAGTGTTATGGTGCAAAAAAATACAGTATTCCTTGAAGATTTACTCCTTGAGTGCAAATGGCCTGATTTAGATAACTGTTATGCTTCACCAGCATTATATTGGCTTTTTGGATTTTAGTACCAGAAAGTCTAGACAGCATCTTAAAAAAGAAGAGGCATCACCTTGCCAACAAAGGTCCGTATAGTTAAAGCTATGGTTTTCCCAGTAGTGATGTATGGAAGTGAGAGCTGGACCATAAAGAAGGCTGATTGCCAAAGAATTGATGCTTTTGAGTTATGGTGTTGGAGGAGACTCTTGAGAGTCCCATGGACTGCAAGAAGATCAAACGCATCCATTCTTAAGGAAATTAGCCCTGAGTGCTCACTGGAAGGACAGATTGTGAAGCTGAGGCTCCAATACTTTGGCCACCTCATGAGAAGAGAAGGCTCCCTGGAAAAGACCCTGATGTTGGGAAAGATGGAGAGCACAAGGAGAAGGGGACGACAGAGGACGCGATGGTTGTATAGTGTTCTCGAAGCTACTAGCATGAGTTTGACCTGGCGTGCTCTGGTCCATGGGGTCACAAAGAGTCGGACACAACTAAACAACTAAACAACAACAACCAGAAAGTAGCAGTAGTAAGCATTTATTACAGCACAGGGGTCACTGATGTGGGGCCTGCAGGTGCACAGGCACCCACAGGGGCCTTCTGTAGCACCCACAGGGTTCCCTCCCATTGCTTAAATTAAAAGTTCATTAGGTGTGGTTTGATCTACAGCCATTATGTTACACTGCTATTACAATCTTCATATGGCCCAATACCCACTGGTTCTAATGGGCTTAGGCAAGTGAAACTCTGTGGTGGATTGTTGCCTGCAATTTGAATCCCCATGGAGCAGATGGGTTCAGACTGAGGCTGAGAGAGCCTGCAGCTCACCTGAGGCCATATGGTGAGTTTGCTGCTTAGGTGCGATTTTTGAACTTTCCTCCTCAGAGCCCAGTTAGGCAAAGGTGTAGGAGGCTCGATCTCCTGAAGTTTTATGGGGCGGAGACGTCCTCAGTTTTGATCAGAGCGACAGCACTGAGATAAGGGGTGTTTAACTATTTCTACTAGGAGTGGAGAACTTTTGGTACCCCAGATGTTGCTGAACTACAACTCCCATCATCCCTGATCATTGGTCACCTGGCTGAGTCTGATGGCAACTGGAGTCCAGTAACATCTGGTGGACCACAGATTCCCCAGCCCTATTCTACAACTTGGGTCCCCTGATGTTGCTGGACTTCAGCTTCCATCATCCTTGACCACTGGCCAAGCTGACTAGGAATGTTGGGGATTGAATCCCAACAACAACTGAGAGGTTGCCCAGGTTTGGATAAAGCTGCTTACCTGGCATTTGTTATACATTACCTTTTCATACTCATAGCTGCTGCCTGGAACGAGTTCCCTGGTGTCCCTGAAGTAAGGCCTGTCTGGGCAATCATGCAGATAGGTGAGAAAATGACTGAGGAAGTTCTCAAGCACATCTGCTGCCTGGGCTCTGTCTGGCTCCTTCAGGGGCAGAGGCTTTGCCTTCTTTTGAACCAGTGTGTTGCTCTCTGCCTGCAGGGTTTGGTGGTTTCCTTCTCTGCCTCCCACAGCCACTGCAGACAAAGCCTCTGCATCTTTGGACACCCACCCATCACCTGCTAGAACAAAAAAACATTTCGGATCATAGTTGTATTTAGTTCACTTGCTAAGGCTTTATTATTATTATTATTATTATTATTATTATTATTAGTAGTAGTAGTAGTAGAAGTAGTAGTAGTAGTAGTACTACTACTACTACATTCCACACTTCCCAAGGTAGTGGGGAGTTCCAGGAACAGCTGCCACATGAAATTAGTTTTATTGTGAGATTAATGGTGTATTTGTAATATCTGGAGGTTTTGTGCATGTTTTACAAATATACACATTGGACAGGGAAGACCGGAGTCAATATCCTTGTGCTGGCTGGAGCTGTTGGGAGTTGTAGTCCAAAACATCTGGAGGGAACTAGGTCAAAGAAGGCTGATCTAAAATGTTTAGTACAAAAGTGGCACCAGCAGTAAAATGAGCATAAAATAAGCAAGATAATAACCTACCTGCCGGCTCCTGCTTGAGCCTGTCTGGCCTCCTTCTGGACCAGGGGGCTGGTGTCCCAGGATGCTCCACAGTTTGAGGGATTTGGGGCACCTTGGGACTTTGCAGATTCCCATCTGCAGGCTCTTTGGACTCTGCTGCTGATAGCAATGGGGTTTTGTAGCCAGGCACCTCCCTATCGCTGGTCTCTGTGCATGTCCTCCCTCTGTTCTTACTCTGAGACCTCTTCTCCATCTTCTCGCCATTCCTGACAGGCATGCTGCTGAGAATGGGAATGAGAACCGGGCCTAGTTTCACAGACCGCTCTGGAAGCCATGTTGAAAGATTAGCAGCCAGTCTTGCCCAACCAGATGCCCTCCAGATGTGTTAGACTCCAACTCCCAACAGCCCCAGCCATCACAGTGAAAGGTTGAGGGTGATGGGAGCTGTAGTCCAAAATACCTTGGGGCAGGCTGCCCTAAAACTACCTGAGGAATCTCACATCCTGCAGCAAGGGTGGGTGCTAAGGAAATATTTTGCTTAGTCTGTGGTTGGAGTAGCAGCACATTTGGCAGGCCTGGCAGGGAGACTGGTGTGAGAGGAAGGAGACGAGGACAGACTTTTTAAAAGTGAGTTTTCCTGCAATAACATCGAGCATACAAAAGAGAATACAGTGGTACCTCAGGTTACATACACTTCAGGTTACAGACTCCCCTAACCCAGAAATAGTGCTTCAGGTTAAGAACTTTGCTTCAGGGTGAGAACAGAAATTGTGCTCCGGCGGCACGGCAGCAGCAGGAGACCCCATTAGCTAAAGTGGTGCTTCAGGTTAAGAACAGTTTCAGGTTAAGAACGGATCTCCGGAACGAATTAAGTACTTAACCCAAGGTACCACTGTAGTATATAAACAGACCAACAAGTGTGTGGAGCATAAAAGCATAGTAGATATCAATAAAATTACTGAAATAATGTTTGATAAGTAAGTGAAGAGACACTAAAAGGCTAGCAAATATAAAGATGGAGCTGTTTCATGTTAAATGAACTTACTCTTGGTTTGTAGGGAAGTTGATCTGGACGTTGGGCTTCTTTGTTTTTACTATATTTAAATCCCCCTAGCCTATATTCACTAGTAGGGACCCGCCTTTGCAATTCCCCAACCCCACAGAGTTTCCTAAGGAGCCTTACTTACCCCAGAGATCACCAACTGCCCACTCCCAACGGTCAAACCCAAACCCCTCAGAATGTTAGGGAGCAAACATTCCTGATCAGACAGGAGGGCTGCTTGGAGCTTGGAAAGTTCATTTTAAAAAGGAACTATTTCAAGTTCAACATGTCCCCAAAGGAACTGATTCTGCTCCATGTTAGTCCATTTACAAAATGAACTAGTTTGGTTCACGTTTAAGTAAATGGGTTCAGGGCTTCAGCCTTGCAGTGGTATAAGTTTTCGTGGACAAGAGCTCATCTCACCAGATGCTTTTTCATCATGCCCAGAAATACTATGTTGTATCTCTGCAAAAAAACCAAAACCCAGCATTTTTCTTTGTTGATAAATAATTATGATAAACTCGAAAGCTTGTTGATTCATTCATGTCTTCTTAGTTGGTCTTTAGTGAGAACATTTTTAGATCGTTTCTATATAGATAGCTAAACCTCTTAGCAATCCTTTGCCACCGAGTTTACTGGAGCTAGTTTTTCATAGGAAGTTTTTAATGTTTGATGTTTTATCTTGTTTTGTATGCTGCATACCTTATTTATGTATTTTTATTAAAGTGGGGTCTCTAAATATTTTGATACAGAAATAAAATAAACTTACTTGGGAGTAAAGCCCATTAAATGCAGACTAAGCTTGCTTCTGAGTAAACATGTGTATGCTCAGCTACACCAAACCTGTCTTTGAACTATATTATGAACTACGCTCTGTAAGTTGAATAATTTGTCTTTGAACTTGCTTCTCCTCCTCCCTCTCAATTCCTTTTACTTCACATGTTATGTTATTCTGAGAGCTTTTTTGCCTAAAGAGCAAGGGGTGTGTCTGTGTGTGTGAACTCAGGATAAAGTGTTCATTTCCTAATTATTTTTCTGCAGGAAGAGTGACTAACCAATCTAGCAAAGCTAACAATGAGTTTTGTGGGACCTAAAAGTCCAACAAATTCATTATGGCATTAGTTTTTGTGAACTGTTCATAATAAATTTGTGAGGCTTTAAAGTGCCACAAAGCTACTCCACTGGAAACTGATCAATTATTGGTTCTCATCTATAACAAATGGGTGTGGCTAGTCAAACCTCGGGTCCTGGGTGTTAGATTAAAAGGGACAATGAGTGACATCTCCTAAATCATTGGAGGAAATAGCTGGATCCTTAAAGAAAGTTGAACCTGTAGCCATTGTTCATACAAACTTAATGGATCTTACGAGATGTGTGAATTAAGGAATTTGAATGTATTATACAGCCTAAGCAATGGAAAATTGCTTTACATTCAGTGGAGCATTTCTTCAGACTGGAAATTGAGACTGATCCATCAAAAATAAATATACAGTGGTACCTTGGGTTAAGTACTTAATTCGTTCCGGAGGTCCATACTTAACCTGAAACTGTTCTTAACCTGAAGCACCACTTTAGCTAATGGGGTCTCCTGCTGCTGCTGCGCTGCCAGAGCACGATTTCTGTTCTCATCCTGAAGCAAAGTTCTTAACCCGAGGTAATATTTCTGGGTTAGCGGAGTCTGTAACCTGAAGCGTATGTAACCGGAAGCGTATGTAACTCGAGGTACCACTGTATTCTGTTTGCAGATAAAATGGAAGAATCCAATGAGAGGCGTCCCCCCCCCCATATATATATAAATTCTGCACTAGAAATCTGTCTAGAGTTATGTTAATATTCAAACCACACACCCCTGGTCTAGCAGGAGCAGCATGAACTCATGCAGGTTTACTGTAGAGCTGGGCAACCTGTGGCCCTCTAAATATTGCTGCACTACAACTCCCATCATCCCTGACCCTTGCCTATGCCAGCTAGATCGGATGAGAGTTGGAGCTCTGGCCATGTCCACTGTCTCAAAAAAAGTGTTTTTGCACTGCATTGTGGCCGCATATAGCACCCTTTTCCCTGTAGAGAAACAGATCCACCGCTAAAACTGAAGGGAATGTCTCATTTTATCATTTTCACTCTCTAGCCCTCATTGTTCCAGGAAAGTAAGAGTTTGTAAAAAAAAATCAAATTCCGAAGTAAAGTGAGACACCAGTGCCCCCTTACTTCTCTCGTTTGCTCCCTCCACCTTTAAAAAGTTCTGTTTCATGTCAACCCAGCCCTCCCATCAATCCATTGTGATGGCTGAAAAGAAGCGATGGGGGGTGGGATTTTTGGCCCAAATTCCGCCCCGCCTTTGAGGACTTAAAAGCCGCGGACCAAAGCACTGCGTGCATATTGGGCCTTTGGGATTCACACGTGGAGAAAGGTGACGCGGGGTTTGAACGGGAGGACGGCGGGATTTCTCAGCCCGTTTTATTCGCGAGTGACTTGTGCGTTGCAAAGAGGCTGGCATCTGCTCGTGGAAAGGGTTGGGTGTCTTTTACGAGGTTCATTCGAATTGATCCGTTTACACGCAGGCTGGAAAGGGGATGTGTGTTTCTTTTCAAAGACCCTCGATAAAACCGATGCTTGGCCGGGGTGTGTGTGTGTGTCTCCCCCGCTGATCTTAGCAAGGTGAAGGGACTCTGGTCTGCTTTGACTTCGAAGTCGCTTCGGTTTCGGTTAGGGGGCGTTTGGTTTTCGGGTCGGGAGAGGTGAGGAGTACTCGGAAACGTGCATTTAGGGCTCAATTCGTGAAATTGCGACTAGGGTGGCTGGGCGAAGGGGCTGTGCTCCTGTGCCTTTAATATCTGTGTGGGGAAGCGAATTTAGCTGCTTGTCATCCCAGGCACACCTGCGGAGGAGAGATTCTCAATTCTACATACCTGTTAAAGGTGCAGGAGACCTGCCCTATCTGGCCCCCTGCCCACCCCAACTGTGGCTATTTGGGTGAATTTATTTGGGGTTAGACATTGCAATCCTATACATATTTACTGTGCTCAATAGGATTTACTCCCTAGTTCTTAAAATTGTAGACTCATAACCCACCTATTTTATGCCCATTGAACCGGATAGGATTTCTGAATAGGACTTACTTCTGAATCCATAATGCAGAATATAGGGCTGTCAAACTGGACCAGTGAAGGTGCCAGTTGCTGGTGGGGGTCTCCGCCCATCCTGCTTATTTTGTTCCCTTCTGGTCTTTTCTCTGATCCAGGGTTTTGTCTTGGCTGTGTGTCTGTGTTTGTGTGTTCACTGCACATCTTTACAGCAGTCTAAATGGGTCTCACTCAGTAACTTTGGTGCATGCACCAGAATTCAAGCCTGGATAGGTTTTTTTTGCCAGATCAGATGGGCATGGGCATCTTAAATTAGCAAGCTCTGATTGGGGCCACTGTCTTCTACTTACCACCCCCCCAAAAAAAAAATTGCTGGGGGGAAGCATGCAGGCATAGTAGAAAAACTTTGATGTTAAATTTGGAGGCATAATTTGGACTCCAGAGTCCTTTTTTTGCAGCTGGCGCCTGCAAATGTTGTGTAGCTGCAGTTTGAACCATGTTTGTAGACTCCCCCCCCCCTCTTCCAGGTACATCTGGGCTTTGTCCTCTTGCTTCCAATCCTTACAGGCTCCCTCAGCCTCGTCACCATGGGCAAAGAGAAGACCCACATCAACATAGTGGTTATTGGGCATGTGGACTCTGGCAAGTCGACCACCACAGGCCACCTCATCTACAAGTGTGGAGGCATAGACAAGCGTACCATAGAGAAATTTGAGAAGGAGGCAGCTGAGGTGAGTTCATGCTAGGGCTCAGGCCTAGAATGAAAGGTAGTGCCTCTAGGTATTCCTGCTTTCTTTTTTTTATAAAATTTTTATTGGGTTTTCAGATTTTATACAATACACAACACAGACACACAAACACAAACATGCATAATTTCAAATCCTTACTTTCTTAACCACTTTCCCTGACTTCCCCACACCTCCCCCTCATACATCCTAATTCCAATAGTTAACTCAGCAAGTTCTTATCTCCCACCTTTACCTTATTATTTTTTTAACTAAATTCTTCTTCATTAACCAAATTTGACTTATACCTCAATTAATTCATAATACTAATCTTTTACGTCTTTTTCTAAGGTCGACCCAAATTCCCTTCCACAGATTTCCCAATTTTATAATAATTACTAAACATACTAACAAAAAAACAACATAAAATTATACACCCTTTGGATTCAAAAACTCCCCCCCTTTCACGGTTTCAATCCCCAAAATATGTCCATAATATCAGTTCTTAGCCTGGATTCCTCACGTCCGAGGCCTTCAAATCTCTCTCAGTCCCTCTCTGCCGGTTTTGTTGGTAGTCCTTTATGTTGGTCATCAAGTCTCGGAGGAGCTCTGTCCCAGCAAAATCCATGTTACTTCCAACCAGTCCTCCATTTTCAAAAGCGGAGCCCAAATCATGTTTCTTACTTCTTTTAAGTCCAAATGTCCCAAAAGCTCCAACTTTTATCTTAATCAGATTTGTAATGCATAGTTCTTCCGATCTCCCCATGAAGAGATCACTCCATTCTTCATTCTTAATTTCAGTCCAAATTCTCATTGTCCAAATCTTGTTTTCCTTGTAGTTCTTTTTTGTAGGCCTCTGGTTGTCCCTTTCCACCTGCAACACTTCAGCTCCTCCTTCCCGCTCCTCTAAATCTGCAGATATCTCTTCTAATTCGGCTGCGGAATTCTCTTGAGTCAAGTCGTTAACGCAATCAACAAGTTTGCTTACTTTAGAATTCAAGGTCGTTACATCTGTAGCCAAAGCTGTACTCTGGTCTTGTAACCTTCCCACGAGAAGGAACATTCTTTCCAGCTCTGCCTGTATTTTTCCATCTGCAGCCATTGTAATGTCTCAGAACCCCCTCTAGAGGGATTCTAGTTACTTAGTAATCTTTCTCCAACAATCCAGTTACTTTATTAATATATCTTCTTTGTTTCCAGCAACTTAAGATCCAATGTATCAAATCCATCCAGCAGAGATAATAAAAAACAAGGTATTCCTGCTTTCTTGACTGTGCTTGCACAACTAGGATATTGGGGTAGCTTTGAGCCACTGGCTGCTCCAGGAATCCTATCTCCCCGTGTCTGTCCTCTTCTCACCCCACTGGAGTGTTTTGGAAATAGTATGCATTTATTTTTATTTTTTTAAGATGCTGACTTAACTGAATGTAGCCTCCATCTTCAAGGCTAAGGTGTGTGTATGTATGTGTAAATAAAACTATATGTCTTAAAGACACTACAGGCTCTGCCATGCCTCATTCCAAAGGAACACAAACCCCGGTTAAGTTCCAAGACCCCTGAAATCTTGCTACCGCTTGGCAGAGTTTAGGGTGGCTGGTAGCAATATATTAACTCTCTCTCACTCACAGCTACATCTACCTCCTGCAACTGCACAAGATTCAGGAGAAAGCTAGCTTAGATGTTAAATGCCTAGTAGCAAGCACACCAGGGATTTGTTTTGTTTTAACAAACTATTGTTAACTACAGTGGTACCTCGGGTTAAGAACTTAATTCGTTCCGGAGGTCCGTACTTAACCTGAAACTGTTCTTAACCTGAAGCACCACTTTAGCTAATGGGGCCTCCTGCTGCTGCTGCGCCGCCGGAGCACGATCTCTGTTCTCATCCTGATGCAAAATTCTTGGCCTGAGGTATTATTTCTGGGTTAGCAGAGTCTGTAACCTGAAGCGTATGTAACCTGAGGTACCACTGTATTTAAATTCATTTAAGAGGCTATTATTGTTGGTATATGACCATGGAGAAGAGTTAACCCTTTCTACCCCTGTTACAATCGTTTTGAAAATCCCTCTCGCATGCTATTAATTCCAGAAAGAAACAGCTCTTACAGCAATGAGTAGGTAAGTCATTTTAATAAGGAATGTGGTAGAGAATGAAAAGTTTAAATCTTCCCATGTGCTGCACTGCAGTCCTAATTATAGCTCCCTCCCATTGCCATCCATGCATGCAATTACAGTGGTACCTCGGGTTACATATGCTTCAGGTTACATACGCTTCAGGTTACAGACTCCGCTAACCCAGAAATATTACCTTGGGTTAAGAACTTTGTTTCAGGATAAGAACAGAAATCAAGCGGCGACCAGCAGGAGGCCCCATTAGCTAAAGTGGTGCTTCAGGTTAAGAACAGTTTCAGGTTAAGAACAGACCTCCAGAATGAATTAAGTTCTTAACCCGAGGTACCACTGTAATTACAAAACAAACAAAGTTGGGCTTCCTGATGATGCATTTTGCATCATGTATAGTTTGGTTTCTAAAAGTAGTTTTCTTTCTTCCTTGCAGATGGGAAAAGGCTCTTTCAAATATGCCTGGGTGCTGGACAAGCTGAAAGCTGAGCGTGAGCGAGGGATCACCATCGACATCTCCCTGTGGAAGTTTGAAACCAGCAAATTCTACATTACCATCATCGACGCTCCCGGCCACAGGGACTTCATAAAGAACATGATCACTGGGACCTCTCAGGTAAGGTTGCTGTCTTCCACTCCCCTGGAGAGGAAACGTGTGCCATTAGTTATGGCTGCTTCTTTTTTCTTTACAAAAAAATGCAAAGGAAAATGTAACTTACCTTTTTTAAGAAAAGGCAGGAAGAACCAGCTGCACAAAAAAAAGATGGGGGGGAGCGGGAATCTGGCTTGTCAGTAGACCACACAAGCCTAACATGAGTCAACCGTGTGATGCAGCAGCAAAAAAAGTTAATCAGGCTGCATTAACAGAAGTATAGTGTCTCAATCAAGGGAAGTAATAGAATCATAGAATCATAGAGTTGGAATAGACCACAAGGGCCATCGAGTCCAACCCCCTGCCAAGCAGGAAACATCATCAGAGGACTCCTGACATATGGTTGTCAAGCCTCTGCTTAAAGACCTCCAAAGGAGGAGACTCCACCACACTCCTTGGCAGCAAATTCCACTGTCGAACAGCTCTTACTGTCAGGAAGTTCTTCCTAATGTTTAGGTGGAATCTTCTTTCTTGTAGTTTGGATCCATTGCTCCGTGTCCGCTTCTCTGGAGCAGCAGAAAACAACCTTTCTCCCTCCTCTATATGACATCCTTTTATATATTTGAACATGGCTATCATATCACCCCTTAACCTCCTCTTCTCCAGGCTAAACATGCCCAGCTCCCTTAGCCGTTCCTCATAAGGCATCGTTTCCAGGCCTTTGACCATTTTGGCTGCCCTCCTCTGGACACGTTCCAGTTTGTCAGTGTCCTTCTTGAATTGTGGTGCCCAGAACTGGACACAGTACTCCAGGTGAGGTCTGACCAGAGCAGAATACAGTGGCACTATTACTTCCCTTGATCTAGATGCTATACTCCTATTGATGCAGCCCAGAATTGCATTGGCTTTTTTAGCTGCCGCGTCACACTGTTGGCTCATGTCAAGTTTGTGGTCAACCAAGACTCCTAGATCCTTTTCACATGTACTGCTCTCAAGCCAGGTGTCACCCATCTTGTATCTGTGCCTCTCATTTTTTTTGCCCAAGTGCAATACTTTACATTTCTCCCTGTTAAAGTTCATCTTGTTTGTTTTGGCCCAGTTCTCTAATCTGTCAAGGTCGTTTTGAAGTGTGATCCTGTCCTCTGGGGTGTTAGCCACCCCTCCCAGTTTGGTGTCATCTGCAAATTTGATCAGGATGCCCTTGAGTCCATCATCCAAGTCGTTGATAAAGATGTTGAATAAGACCGGGCCCAAGACAGAACCCTGTGGCACCCCACTAGTCACTCTTCTAATAGTTCCACTCTATTCAGGCTTGGTCAAACCGTATCTGGAGTACTGTGGCGAGTTCTGGGTGCCAGTTTGAGAAGTACCGTATTTTTCGCCCTATAGGACACACTTTTTCCCTTCCAAAAATGAAGGGGAAATGTGTGTGCGTCCTATGGGGCGAATGAAGGCTTTCGCTGAAGCCTGGAGAGCGAGAGGGGTCGGTGCGCACTGACCCCTCTCGCTCTCCAGGCTTCAGGAAGCTGTCCGCAAGCCGTGGGAGAGCTGCCTGCACCCCGAAGCTCCCCCACCTCTTGCGGAGACCTGCTTTGGAGGCCAGCCCCACAAGCTTGGGGGACAGCGGGGAGGGGGAGCGCGCCTTCCCGCTGTTCCCCGACCTGGTTCTTCCAGCCCCGCACCTGGGGGGGGAATAATTTTTTTCTTTATTTCCCCCCAAAAAAACTAGGTGCGTCCTATGGGCCGGTGCGTCCTATGGGGCGAAAAATATGGTATATTGGCAAGCTGGAACGTGTGCAGAGGTGGGCTACCAAGATGATAAAAAGTCTGGAAATCAAACCTTTGCCCTAACGCAGCCTCATGGGTTATAGTTTGCTGAGGGCTCTTGAAACTCCGTTAGAGATTTGTATCCCATTTCATGGCACTAATAGTTTCTAGATGAATGTAAATGACTTATGCCTGCCATATTGGTTTGCCCTAACTGTGCCCTAGATTCTACCCTGACTCCTTGGGAGTCCCTAGACACCAGACAGTATTCCAGAGCTGTCTCTTGGTCTCCCCAGGCTGACTGTGCAGTGCTGATTGTGGCTGCTGGCATGGGTGAGTTTGAAGCTGGCATCTCCAAGAGTGGGCAGACCCGTGAGCATGCCCTTTTGGCCTATACTTTGGGGGTGAAGCAGCTCATCATTGGGGTGAACAAGATGGACTCCACAGAGCCTCCTTACAGCAGCAAGCGCTACCAGGAGATTTCCAAGGAAGTGAGTGCCTATATCAAGAAGATTGGCTACAACCCAGCCACTGTGGCCTTTGTGCCCATCTCTGGGTGGCATGGAGACAACATGTTGGAGCCCAGCAGTAATGTGAGTAGCCTACCGTATTTTTCTCCCCCTTTCCTCAAACCTACTCAGTAGGGAAGTTTACCTTATTTTTCGCCCTATAAGACGCACTTTTTCCCCTCCAAAAATGAAGGGGAAATGTGGGTGCGTCTTATGGGGCGAATGCAGACTCCTTGGCTTCAGCGATAGCAACACGAAGCCTCCGAAGCCTGCGCTCCGGAGGCTTCGCGTTGCTTCCGCTGAAGCCAGGAGAGTCTGCTGTTTGAGGCTGGCGGTGGAGGAAAGCAGCGCTTCCCCCATCGCCAGCCCCAGAGGATGGGGGGCAGCAGGAAGGCGCGCGACGCCTTGCTGCTACTCTCCAACCCGGGTTTGAGGCTGGCGGTGGGGAAAGCAGCGCTTCCCCCATCGCCAGCCCCAGAGGATGGGGGGCAGCAGGAAGGCGCGCGACGCCTTGCCGCTGCTCTCCAACCCGGGTTTGAGGCTGGCGGTGGGGAAAGCAGCACTTCCCCCATCGCCAGCCCCAGAGGATGGGGGGCAGCAGGAAGGCGCGCGACGCCTTGCCGCTGCTCTCCAACCCGGGTTTGAGGCTGGCGGTGGGGAAAGCAGCGCTTCCCCCATCGCCAGCCCCAGAGGATGGGGGGCAGCAGGAAGGCGCGTGACGCCTTGCCGCTGCTCTCCAACCCGGGTTTGAGGCTGGCGGTGGGGAAAGCAGCGCTTCCCCCATCGCCAGCCCCAGAGGATGGGGGGCAGCAGGAAGGCGCGCGACGCCTTGCCGCTGCTCTCCAACCCTCCTTTGGGCTTTTGCGGGAGATGGGGAAATTCCCCCACCTCCCGCAAAAGCAGGCAAAAGCCGTGCGCTCTTTAAAGGGGCTCCGCGGCTTCTGCTGGCTTTTCTACGAGGGGGGGAATTCCCCCACCTCCTAGAAAAGCCTGCAGGAGCCGTGCACCCTTTAAAGAGCGCGCCGCTCTTGGGGGCTTTTCCCCAAGGAGGGAGAAGGGACTGACTGGCCGCATCAGTCCCTTCTCCCTCCTGCGGGCTTTTGCGGGAGATGGGGGAATTCCCCCACCTCCTGCAAAAGCAGGCAAAAGCCGTGCGCTCTTTAAAGGGGCTCCCCGGCTTTTCTAGGAGGTGGGGGAATTCCCCCACCTCCTAGAAAAGCCTGCAGGAGCCGTGCACCTTTTAAAGAGCGCGCCGCTCTTGGGGGCTTTTCCCCAAGGAGGGAGAAGGGACTGACTGGCCGAATCAGTCCCTTCTCCCTCCTGCGGGCTTTTGCAGGAGATGGGGGAATTCCCCCACCTCCCGCAAAAGCAGGCAAAAGCCGTGCGCTCTTTAATTCTAGGAGGTGGGGGAATTCCCCCACCTCCTAGAAAAGCCTGCAGGAGCCGTGCACCTTTTAAAGAGCGCGCCGCTCTTGGGGGCTTTTCCCCAAGGAGGGAGAAGGGACTGACTGGCCGAATCAGTCCCTTCTCCCTCCTGCGGGCTTTTGCAGGAGATGGGGGAATTCCCCCACCTCCCGCAAAAGCAGGCAAAAGCCGTGCGCTCTTTAAAGGGGCTCCGCGGCTTTTCTAGGAGGTGGGGGAATTCCCCCACCTCCTAGAAAAGCCTGCAGGAGCCGTGCACCTTTTAAAGAGCGCGCCGCTCTTGGGGGCTTTTCCCCAAGGAGGGAGAAGGGACTGACTGGCCGAATCAGTCCCTTCTCCCTCCTGCGGGCTTTTGCAGGAGATGGGGGAATTCCCCCACCTCCCGCAAAAGCAGGCAAAAGCCGTGCGCTCTTTAAAGGGGCTCCGCGGCTTTTCTAGGAGGTGGGGGAATTCCCCCACCTCCTAGAAAAGCCTGCAGGAGCCGTGCACCTTTTAAAGAGCGCGCTGCTCTTGGGGGCTTTTCCCCAAGGAGGGAGAAGGGACTGACTGGCCGAATCAGTCCCTTCTCCCTCCTGCGGGCTTTTGCAGGAGATGGGGGAATTCCCCCACCTCCCGCAAAAGCAGGCAAAAGCCGTGCGCTCTTTAAAGGGGCTCCGCGGCTTCTGCTGGCTTTTCTACGAGGGGGGGGAATTCCCCCACCTCCTAGAAAAGCCTGCAGGAGCCGGGCACCCTTTAAAGAGCAAGCGGCTCTTGGGGGCTTTTCCCCAAGCAGGGAGAAGGGACTGACTGGCCCTTTCAGTCCCTTCTCCCTCCTAGTCGAAAAGCCCGCAGGAGTCAAGTGGGGCTCCTGTGGGCTTTTGCGGGAGGTGGGGGAATTCCGCCACCTCCCGCAAAAGCAGGGAGAAGGTCTTGGAGTAGCGCACAGGCTGCGTGCAGCCTGTCCGCTGCTCCCAGAGCTGCGGGGGGGAAATCATATTTTTTTCCTTGATTTCCCCCCCTGAAAACTAGGTGCGTCCTATGGGCCGGTGCGTCTTATAGGGCGAAAAATACGGTAGATTGATGAGGTCAGTGGTATTTCTCCAGCACAAAGGACCCTGTGGTCCTCCAGATGCTGTTGGACTACAACGCCCATCATTCCTGATTTTATATGCTGGGGTTGATGGGACTTGGAGTCAAACATCTGGAGCGTCACAAGACCTCATCCTTTCTTTATCCCATGTCTAAAAATCTTACTTAAGCATCTATTCTGGCATTGGAGTTTTAAGCAGACATCTTATGCCCACTTTCAAGCATACCTCTGGCAGTCATAAGAACTAGAAACTTCATTTACCCCTCCTTTGAAAATAAACATTGAGGCTTTTGGTGAGCTGAATTCCACCATCCAGTGGAATTGCAGAAGACGCATAGCCCTGTTCATACTGATTTAGGCTGTTTGCCCAGCTGGCCCACTTTGGCTAACATAGATTGGCAGTAGTTCTCCAGAGTCCCATGAAGGAGGTCTTTGGTAAGCTCCCACCTGAAGATCCCAGGGAATAAGCTTAGACTTGCCAAGCTTGTTCCTACCCCCTCCTAAAAACTGGAAACACATTCCCAGGAGAGAGACAGGAGAACATGCCCACTTCCAAAGACCAGCTGTAGAAGGTCTCCAGTTGTAGAATTGCATGATGTGACTTCAGGCTGTCACAAATATTTGCAGGCATGCTGAAAACTGCACATGCTCTTCATCTCTGTTGGCAGATGCCTTGGTTCAAGGGCTGGAGCATCACCAGGAAGGAAGGCAATGCCTCTGGCACCACTTTGCTGGAAGCTCTGGATTCTATTATCCCTCCTTCCCGCCCTGTTAACAAGCCCCTTCGCCTTCCTCTGCAGGATGTCTACAAGATTGGTGGTATGCATTATTGTACTGGTGGGATAATAATGTAAAAGGATATTGACCTGCGCTTCAATAGTTATGCACAGTGCAGTGATTCAATGCAGGCAAATATTCCAGCTTTCAGGAAGAATTCCGAGTCCTTGCTGGTCTGCATTTGTAGCCTGAATTTCTGCCAAAAAGGCTCCCGGAGCAGCTTACATAGAATCAACTGAAATAAGGCAGCCCCTGCTTGCAGAGTTGCAGTCCTAAAGCCATGGCACACAAGGGAAAAGAGACTGGGATGGAAGAGGAGAAACACAAACTCGGCCACCAATTCTTAAGAGTTAAATAGTACTACTTTACATATGGAAGCCTAGTGGGTTGCCTGAGGCTGACTAGGCCATATTTTTCACTACTCGACTGGGGACGGCTGTTGTTCTATGAGGCAGAGCTTGGAGTAACTCTGTCAGGCATTAGCTGTGCAGCTCAGTGGGTAACCCTGTTGCTTTACCCTTAGGCATTGGCACTGTCCCGGTGGGCAGGGTGGAAACAGGGTTCCTGAAGGCCGGCATGGTGGTCACCTTCGCCCCCACCAACATCACCACAGAGGTGAAGTCTGTGGAAATGCACCATGAGGCGCTGGCGGAGGCCCTGCCAGGAGACAACGTGGGCTTCAACGTCAAGAACGTGTCGGTGAAAGACATCCGTCGTGGGAACGTGGCCGGGGACAGCAAGAACGACCCTCCCATGGAGGCAGGCAGCTTCTCAGCCCAGGTGAGGGGTGGGCAGGGCCAGAGGGGTCTTGGGAGATAGAGGAAGCTTCCATATTTAGTCACTTATTGGTCCATTTAGCTTGGTATTGTCTACACTGACTGGCAGCAGGTCTCCATGATTTGGGCCTGGTTTCCCTCCCAGCCCTACCTAGAGTTGTTGGGGATTGAACCGGGACTTTCTGTATGCAGATGCTCTTCCATTGAGCTGCAGCCCTTCCCATGCTTGGTTGCATATCCTTGTAACTCCATAAAGCAGGGATGGGGACCTTTTTGGCCTGGTGGGCCAGGCCTTTATCTCCCCACACCTGCATAGGTCAACTTACTACCTGTTAATCATACAAACAAACAAACAAACAAACAAACAAACAAACAAACGAACGTATGCTGCCTTTCCACAATTCAAGCCATGCCCAAGGCGGCTTACATAATGAAAAAATACATAACTACAACATAACAAAAGAAGACATCAGTAGTAAATTCAAAAATACAAAACGAAACTGAACAATTCCCATAAATCACAGCAAACAATACAAAAACAACAACAACCTAGCAATAAGAGCAACAACTCCCTCCTCAACACCACCTCAGCAGCCTGAGGCCCCACCCTCCCAGATCAGGTGTAAAAAGGCCAAGCTTCATTGGATACCCAATTCTCATTTCCAGTCTGCACAGGTTAAGTACCTAAAATCAGGGCCAGAATCAAGGATCAACATGGCTGATACAGTAAATAATAATGCCATGGGCTCCAGTCACCACTGAGATCAAGCCCTTTGCATTACAAGTATTCTGAATCCTGAACTGTCCTGGTCAGAAACATGAAGTTGCCCGGGTGGCATGGCATTTAGAGAAGAAAACAAAGCTTGTGGAATACTGCATAACAGCAAGAGGAATCTGTTGAAGTTGAACAATCATCCAATGTCAAGTGGGTAGTTTCCTACCTCTGCTGTGTAGCAACATCATCATAGAACAGGACTCAAGGTGACTTAAAAAAGTAAAAATAAGAACCGCAAAAAGGGGGGGGGGAAGCAATCATTAAAAAAGTAAACACTGATAGAACAAAAAGTTATATACATGCATACATACATACAATTTATTTAAAACCTTACAAAAACTACAATAAAAACAGCACGACACCAGCTCTTTCATAAAAAGCAGTCAATTCCTAAGAGCCTATTGGAGCAAAAAAAATGTACCTGCCAGCAGAAGGATGGCAAGGAGGGTGCCAATCTAGCTTCACCAGGGAGTGAGTTTCATAGTTGAGGAGCAGCCACCGAAAAGGCCATCTCCCATGTTCCCAGGGCTGATGGGAGTTGTAGTCCAAAACATCTGAAGGGCACCCAGTTGGGGAAAGGCTGCTGGACAGGTAGAGTAAATGTTTTCAGAAGTCCTACATGTTCTTCCTCCTTGACCTTGATGTAGGTGATCATCTTGAACCACCCAGGCCAGATCTCAGCAGGCTATGCCCCAGTCTTGGACTGCCACACAGCCCATATCTCCTGTAAGTTTGCTGAGCTGAAGGAGAAGATTGACCGCAGGTCAGGCAAGAAGCTGGAGGATGACCCCAAATCCCTGAAGACTGGTGATGCGGCCATTGTTCAGATGATCCCTGGCAAGCCCATGTGTGTGGAGAGCTTCTCTGAATACCCACCTCTTGGTAAGTTTGCAGCACATTTATCAGAGACTCGTGGCCTCATATCTGGGATTGGCTAGGAATTCTAAAAAACTAAAACATCAGGGCAGTTTTGAAATTGGTATAGCTTAGAAAGGTTCAGTCCACTATCTTGATTAAAAATGACTTCCAAATGTATCAAAAAACCCACAGACGAAACCCTTCTGCTTGGTCTCAGGAACCATCATGCAAAAGTGTCCGTACTTCCATTTTAATGGGCATCATTTTGGTTTTCCTCATTATGTGGAAAGGTGAGGGTCTAGGTTGTGCAAGGGCCTTTTCAGATCATTCAGCTATGCCTGGGCCCTGATCTGGGGAAGGGCCATTGGGTCAGTGGCAGAGCATCTGCTTTGCATGCAGAAGGTCACAGGTTCAATCCCAGGCATCTCCAGGTAAGGTTGGAAGAGAAACTCACTGGCTGATACCCTGGAGAACTGTGGCTTGTCAGGGCAGACGGTACTGAGCTTGATGGGCCAGTGGTGTAAGGCAGCATCCTATGTTCCTGTTTTCCTCTGGCACTAAGGGGCATTGTGCATGTGCACATACCACAACAGCCATGAGGGCTAGCAACTTGGATTTTTAAAAAATGGACTGAAAAATTAGATTTTTGGGTAGCTAAGTCTGTACACAGTACATCTTGCCCTTGACTGAGGATGTGAGACTGAATTGTGGGAGTGGCTGCGGAATGTGGTTTGAGAGTTTGCTATAACAGGAAGTTTTGAGTAGGTTTGTACTTGATGTGTGTTGCTCATGTAAGGGTACTCTTCTGCTAAGAATGACTGCCTCTGTAGGACCTTCTGGGTCTGTTTAGGAGTCTTTTTTCAGGCCTCTCCTGTCTGCCTCAATAGCCGTTTTGAGTAGGCTGAACTTGAAAACAGTGCACATAAATTGTCCAAATAAACAAATAATGAATCATTCTGTGGTCAGTTGTGATGAATCAGGTCCTCCTTTGAAGCTTGGCAGGGAGGTATGATCTTTGACTGTATCCTCCTATTAAATGTGCCACATGCTAACTATTAGTGGCTATTGTATGATATGAGTGGCTAGGCAAAGAGTAGGTAACCTTTGCCCCTCCAGATGTTGATGAACTACAACTTCCATAATCCCTGGTCATGCTTCCTAGGACTGAAGGGAGTTGTAGTGCAGCAACATCTGGAGGACCAAAGGTTACCCTCACCTTGGTTAGGCATTTGTTTCTAGCTTTTAGGAAGGCTGCTGCTTGCTAATGGTGCACTCTTCTAGCTTGCGGTTTTGCATTCTACAGCCATTTATAGCTACATCTATGTGACAGCTTTAAAAACTAGTTTAATAATCAGTCCTTCTTCCTAAGGAATACAGTGGTACCTTGGGTTACAGACGCTTCAGGTTACAGACACTTCAGGTTACATACTCCGCTAACCCAGAAATAGTACCTTGGGTTAAGAACTTTGCTTCAGGATGAGAACAGAAATTGTACAGCAGTGGCGCAGCAGCAGCGGGAGACCCCATTAGCTAAAGTGGTACCTCAGGTTAAGAACAGTTTCAGGTTAAGAATGGACCTCCAGAACAAATTAAGTTCTTAACCCGAGGTACCACTGTACTAGCAACTGGTAATTCTGTGAGTGGAGCTACAAATATCAAACTCTTCGCAACTGCAGTTAAGCCATGGCACTTTAAACCTGTCGATCATAGGTAAAAAGATTCCAGAAACTGCATTGAATTTTCTGTGCCCTAATGAGTTCTCTTCTCTTTGGCAGGTCGTTTTGCTGTTCGGGACATGAGGCAGACAGTGGCTGTGGGTGTAATTAAGTCTGTGGAGAAGAAGGCTAGTGGGGCAGCTAAAATAACTAAGTCTGCCATAAAGGCCAGTAAAAAGTGAGCAGCTTCTTGCCCCCCCCCCCAGCATCAACAGCTGGTGCTTAGCCTCTTTCCGATCCCTGACTGGAGCCCGGCCTCGCTCAAACTAGACTGATGGCTGAGCACTGCCATGTAGCGGAAGAGGATCTTGAAGGAAACTGGACACTCTGTGTGGGTGGTGGGTTTAAAAGCCTTAAATATATAAAAATAAAAATGTGCATCTAATTTGCCATTGTTATAGCATCCATAACCAGGTTATAATACTTGCATCCAAATGTACAATTTGCAGACGAGTGGAGGGAAGGAAGAGAGTATATTGGCCTGTTTATAATCCTTAGTTTTAAGGACTGTAGTGGTTCTCAGTGCAATCCTGCATGTCTACTCAAAAGTAAGGACCACTGAGTTTAATGGAACTCGCTTCCAGGTAAGTGTGCATAGGATTGGAGACTTCTTAAAAACTGCATCTACAGCACTAAACAAATGCTAGTGTTATTTGACTGCATTAGCAACTTTGAGGATTCTGCTTGTAGGAGAAGGGGGTAAGAGGATGATTCTACAATCTAGGTCTAACCTAGATGTACCCAGCCATACTTTAAAAAGGAGAGAACATGAACAGCCATGCATAGTTACCAGGATTGCTGGACCTCAGGCAGTGACTTCCTCCTAGGACTCTCCAGCAATGAAGATATTCAGAAAAAGATAAGCAAGAGTACAAGGTGATTCTTCTATAAGGCTCAAACCCAGCTGTCTTCTCCCTTCCAAACTTTAAGCCTAAAGTTTAAACCATCCTCCCTCTGCCCCA
Organism: Podarcis bocagei; assembly: GCF_964188305.1. Classification (NCBI taxonomy): domain Eukaryota; kingdom Metazoa; phylum Chordata; class Lepidosauria; order Squamata; family Lacertidae; genus Podarcis; species Podarcis bocagei. Next base: position 29,976,270 of record NC_138132.1, read on the forward strand.
TGTATTTACTTTCCAGTCTTTGTATCTCTCAATATTGAGGAGAGTAAGAGGTAGACATCAGGGCATAATATATTTCTCAAAACAGGTGGGACAGAAAGACGTCATCTTGCACCAAAGGCCCATTTAACAGGAAAGTTATCTGGTCTCTCCTAAATAATAAAATTGACAGGTCCTACCAGGTGCCACCCTTGCGTTTGCCGTCTTGAGTTTGAGCAGCTGAAGCCAGTGCAATGTTATTCCCTGTAGGGCAAGGTGTACAGCTCTGGGCTCTTTTAAAATCCCCTCTTAAAGCAACAACAATCAATTTACCAGCAAGTATGTCTGAAATCAAGGGGCTTATTTTGAAGTATACATTTATAGAGTTGCACTGCAAATCTGGCAGTGGAAAGCTTGTTCTGTTTGTTGCAAACAGGCATAATGGTCAGGCATGTCTGCCAGTTTAAAATAGGTGGGGAAATTTACAGCCCTCTAGATACTGTTTTGACTCCCAACTCACATCAGCTGCAGCCAGCATGGCTAATGGGTGGGGATGCTGGGGCCCAACAGCATGTGGAGGGCCACTCTTTCCTCATCTGTTATTTGAAAGCTGCTTTCACCTCTGAAGCAGAATCCTAGGTGTATTTACAAGTCCCATTGTACTCAATGGATATATTACTATACTTACGAGAATAGAAGAGCCTTGTTGTATCAGGCCAAAGACTCATGTGGTCAAATGCTGTTACCATAGTGGCCAGATGTCTCTTAGAAAGCCCACAAGCAAGACCTGATTGCAACCGTGTTCTCCCCACCTGTGCGGGAAGCAAGTGGTATTTAGTGGCACACTGTGTCCAACAGTAAAGGCAGAAAATACCCATTGCGGCTACTAACTATTGCTGGCCTTGCACAGCTTGCATGGCAAGTTGCACCTGCTGAAATAATCTCATTTATACAACTATAGGCTGCAGGAGCCCTGCCTTCCTCCTCTGCATTCTGACACCTCCATCCTATGCCAATAGTGTAGGAACCCTAGGAAGCCAGGGTTCAAATCCCCACTCAGCCATTAACCTCACTGGGTGACCTTGGGCCAGTCGCAACCTCTAGCAGCCTAGCCTACTGTAAAGGGTTGTTGTGGGGATTAAATGGGGGGACGGGACAGTATACAGCAACTTTGAGAAAAAGGTGGGGTATAAATGCAGTAAGTGTGAAGACTGGCTGAAGCATGAAACTGAATATTTTATGATAATAAAGATATAAAAAATGTACAATCTGTTGCTAGACTAGGAAATGAAAGATAAAGAGGTTAAATTGGTCATGATTAAATGGGCACAAGATATGGGACACAATATTCAGATGGAGGAATGGGAAAAAACTATGGAAGAGTGGGATTAAATTTACAGCATGTGTGGCAAGAAAATTAGATACCATCTATAAATCATTTTCATATAACTCCAGTCAAATTAGCAAAAATGTATAAATTAAAGAAAATAAGTGTTGGAAATGTAAAATAACGGAAGGGAGGTTTTTCATATGTGGTGGGAATGTAAAATAGTAAAAAAAAAAAACTATTGGGAAACAATTTCTAATGAAATGATTTTTTTTTTTAAAAAAACTTTTGTCAAAAAACCAGAAGCATCCCTACTATTACAGGAGTAGATATACCTAGATTACAAAAGAACTTATTTATGTATGCGACTGCAGCCGCACGAGTACTGCTTGCACAACACTGGAAAGAAGGTGTCCCAATTAAAGACGATTGGCAAGTTAAATTAATGGAACGTGCTGAAATGGCAAAAATGACAATGAAACTAAGAAAAAGAGATGACAACGAATTTAAGGAAGAATGGAAGGATTTTGTTGCATATATACAGAAGCAATGTACACAGGTTAATATATTGGCAGGGTTCTAGCACTACTTGTAATTAGATTATGAATGAACAATAAGTAATTTTAATGTGGTATGTTGATAAACACTGGAACCAAGGAAGGGACATAGGGGGGAAGTCAATTTTTTGTTTGATATTGAATTTGTATTGATGTTTTATTTTTGTTATATTGGGAAATTAATAAAATATTTATTAAATATTTACCACATTTTTATTTAAAAAACACCTGAATGAGATTTTCGTTTTGTTATTTAATTGGCTGCCCCTCCAACCCAAGTCCTCCAATCTCCCGTTCCCAGAGCTCCTCCTTTCTGAAGAGGCGACAAGGCTGGTCCAGGCCCGCCTCTTCTCTGTGCACATGGCATATTTTCCTCGGCTGCGACGGGGTGGGGGGTGGGGGATTTGTGTCATATGACAGATCCAAGATGGCGTCGGCCAGGCTGCAGAAAGTTTTGCTGCTCCAGCTGCTGAGCGGATTTTGCTGGCTGAGTCCCGGGAGCTCGGCGGGGCCGGTGCCGCTGGTCATCTGGCATGGCATGGGTGAGTGAGCGGGATCTAGTCAGGGTCTCGGCTGATGCTTTGTCGAGAGAGAGGGTGTTTTAAATGTTCATCCCGGGTTTTTTTTTTGCTTTCGCAGCAGTCTTGAAAGAGTCTTACAAGAGAGTGACCAGGCTAGTTAGCTTTGTGGCTGAATGCAAATTCGAACCCTGGTTGTGGGTAAACGCTTTCCCACGGGGTTCCAGCCTCGTTGTGGTAAAACACTGGGAACATCTGTATAGCATGTACTATGAGGTGCTTTAACAAAACAACCATATGTCAGGAGTGCTCTGATGGTGTTTCCTGCTTGGCAGGGGGTTGGACTCGATGGCCCTTGTGGTCTCTTCCAACTCTATGATTCTATGATTCTATGAATTGTAGCACAATCCTAGCCATGTCTACTTGGAAGTAAGGCTTATCTTATTCAGTGGATCTTACTCGTAGGTAAGTGGGGATCGCAGCCTTACTAACAGCAGTGTGGGCTTGTTCGTAGTTTAGTATCTGTCAACAGGTTGCTAATTGTCAGGAGGCTATTCATTTACCTGTGAATAAGCCCCATTTAACTTGCAACTTGCTGGAAATTATTTCTGAGAAGATATGCATAGGATTGCAGTGTCAGTTAACTCTTGTCAAGCAAAAAAATGAAGAAAAAAACCCCACAGCATAGGATGGAGCAAAGCAAGTGTTAATTAGTTGTTGGACATGGGTTCAAGTATGGGTTCTGCTACTTCAAAGTGTCACCACTTCAGTTGTCTTGCAAGGTTTCTTTTAGGGTGAAACTCTGTGGCTTTCTTGTTTCAGTTTCAGAAGGAAGGTAATGTGGTAACTACCTGATGGTCCTGTAGCTTCAGTTCCTTATCTGGAAAATCATAAGTTTGTAGTGCTTTGAGAACAGAAGCAGCACAGTTACACTATGACTGTGAAACTAAAAAATAAGTCTCCAAGTCACTGTCTCCTGTTTGTCATTAAGTAGCCTAAAGGGTCTGGAGGGACTAGTATCTAAACCAGAGGGTCAGTTTTTCATTGTAGCCCATGTTTGCTGACCCCAGTCTTGTACTCCCCAGTAGCCTGGCCAATCACATTTTCCTTACTGTGTGACTTACTAGGTTATCAACTTGCAGGAAACTGATCCAGTATTTCACCAAGCAAAGCTTGTATGCATTTCTCCCTAGTGGTTTTCCTTAAGAGAGGACTTGTCTGTAGTGACAATCTTTCTAGCATTTCTTGGGTGTTCACAGTTTTTTCTCGGTTGCTGTGATTGATGTGTAGACTACATTAGTTGAAAAGTGGATTGATACAGCTCATCCTTCTGCCAATCGCATACCATAAAAAGACACACGTGTGCACAAATGAAGCTTGATTCTGCATGAATAGTGCAAATGGAAGCAGTTTTTATAAATACAGCAGTAATATTTAACAACTACCTCAGTGTCATTATCCTGCCAACAGTGACCTTTTTTATCTGCTGGCTTTAGTCTAAAAGCAATGTTTGATGCATAAACAGACAGGTGGCAAGAAATCTGGTGAAGCTTGTTCAAAGCTGGCCAGGTGCCACCCTTCCCTTTATGATCTTATCACTTAATTGGATTATACAAGGGGGTGGTTGAATAATTGGAGTGGTGTGAAAAGAGCTGGGCATTCAAAGCTCATCTCAGTCAAGGAAAATGTGTTATAATTTGTGTTAATGCAGAGGTGGGGAACTGAAGGGCCAGGACCAGACCCTCCAGGGCTCTCTGTCTGGCCCTTGGGACTCTCCCCAGCCCATATCCCTCCCAGTTGCTGGCCCTGGTTTGCACCCTTCTTGAGTGTTTTTGCTTGGCTGGAATGTGTCCTTGAACTTTGATAGCGCCTCTTTCTTGTTTGGATGAGGATGGAGAGGGATGTGTGTAGAAACTAGCCTTCTGAACAAAGGTAAACATTAAATTGATTGCTGTGCCCACTTTTGCCTCTTGCCCTGCTCATCTCCCAGAAGCAGGTGGCCCTTGAGAAGAAAAGGGCTTCCTGCCTCTGTAACTGGGATCATGGGACACTGTTTCTCAAAGAAATATGCTGACCAACATCATAAAAAAACCGAAACTAAACAGAAGAGAAAATGAAACTTTAAAAAACAGAATTTACAAGATTGGAAGACTGCCATACAAAACATAGCATCCAGTTCCAGACAATGACATTGCAAGTGTTATATGCATTTACAGTTGAATAAGACAGTGAGAAAGGGCAGGTAGCATTAACGCTGTTCCTTAAGACCAGTTTGATTCTCTTCCCTAATCCTCGCCCTGCCCTAAAGCAGTTGCTGAGAAATTGCAAATGTAAAGGCATCCTGAAATGGCAAGACGTCTTGGAATCGGGGTTAGCAACCGGAGGCCCCATGACCAACTCCAACCTTGAAAGAGGACCAATTGCAAAATGGGCTACATTAGGAGGCTTACTAGTTAGTCCACTTTGGGTGGGGGTAGAGGGTGGCCCTTTTTTGCCCAGCTTCCTTTCAAGGTAGTTGCTGACTCTAGGACAGGGGCAGGGGACCTTGTGCACCTCCTGATATTCATAGACTTTCATCTTTCTTGAATGCCGGCCTTGCTGATGGGAGCTGGTGTCCAGCAACATCTGGAGGAGCCAGAGTTTTGTCCACTTTGCCCTGAGATAATATTTCTTTTCCGTGGTAAAGAGTTAGAGGAACTGGCTCCAGGCCCCTCCAGCCACAGTATAAAAGAGAATATTTGTATCTCCTGAAAGGCCACAGGCTCCAGACTTCCATGACTCTTCGCAGTGATTTCAGCCTCAATTAAAGACTGGTTTATAGCATGGCTGCATTTGTGTGATCATTCAGCTTTATAAAAGTCCAAGGCTCCAGACTTCTTGTCTTGGGGTTCTTACTCACTCCAAATCACCATGTAAGATGTTAAGCACACTCAGTACTGTGAGTGAGGTTTGAAATTTGGATGTGCACTCTCCTGTTGCACTTTTCTGTTTCAGACTTTTACTCCCAACGGTTTGTAATCTCTTGCGCTTATCCATGGGATGGAGCACAAATGAGGGAGGGACTAATGACTAGGAAACTGATGACAGAGCTGCTTGGGCGATTAATATTTTTTCCTTAGGGGAAGATGATATGTACAGCTTCCCTGCCTAAGATCCTCCTCCAGTTTCCTGCTGATCTTGTCTCTTCCCCTCAGGCTCTTTTGGAGTCCCAGGTTGATGAGATCAGGCCAGATTTCTTTATATGGTCTAAGGCTGCACACAGACAATACATTTAAAGCACATGGCTTCCCCCCAAAAAATCCTGAGATTTGTAGTTTAGCTCTCACAGAGCTATAATTTCCAGCACCCTTCAACTACAGTTCCCATGATTCTTTGGAGAAGAAATGTGCTTCAACTGTATGATGTATATGCAAGTTATAGACCCATTGTGAAATATAACTGGAATAACATGAAATGTTAGATATAGTATGAAATTTTGCATCCATCCAGACCTCATTCTGATATTATCTGGGCTTTTATCTTGATTACCAAACTTGTTCGTTCTTTCTTTCTTTTTTCTTTCTTTTTCCTTTCTTTTTTCTTTCTTTTTTCTTTCTAAAAGGGGCTACCCTTCTAGTAATAGATTCACCCTCTCCCTTCATATAAAATTCTCACAACACCATTGATCTGCCAGATAACGTGTCCTCAGTTCCCTGCCTCCTGTGAAGTCTCAGCACTGTGCTTGGAGAATAAAAAATCCTGATACGCTTTCTCTGCTGGGACTAATATTCAATGGCAAACAATCTAAATTGATGTCATGAGCATACAATTAACAAGGGTACAGGAAACTCTGGGCTGTGTCTAAAGCCACATTCGACATGCATTTATTTGGAAGTGCAGTATTCCTATGTGTGTCTAAAACCATACTCGTCTCTTTTCCCTCACCCCTTTCTTTGGATGGGGCTTTGGGTTACAGCTGTTCAAGTAAGTGCCTGTTGTATATATCTGGATCAAAATGGCTGAAGTCATTGCTATATTTTAGTATTACAGTGTTACCTCGGGTTACAGACGCTTCAGGTTGCAGACTCTGCTAACCCAGAAATAGTACCTCGGGTTAAGAACTTTGCTTCAGGATGAGAACAGAAATTGTGCGGCGGCGGCACAGCAGCAGTGGGAGGCCCCGTTAGCTAAAGTGGTGTCTCAGGTTAAGAACAGTTTCAGGTTAAGAATGGATCTCCAGAACGAATTAAGTTCTTAACCTGAGGTACCACTGTATTTATTAGATGCCACCCCTCATTATAAGATCTTAGGGAGGTTCGCAGAATAAAATACAGGTTAAAACAAGTACATGATTAAAAGAGCTAAACAATAGCTTGCCCACTTCCCACAGACACATTTAAAAGGCTGCAGAATGTTAATCAGCCAAAGGGGAACATTTTCGCCTGGCACCTGAAATATATATAATGAAGGTGCCAGGCGAACCTCCCTGAGGAGAGCATTCCACAAACGGGAGTATTATAAATATTATATGTTCCTTTTGCCTTTGTCTACGTGGGAGGTGTCAGTCTCCTGACTCACTGGCAAGAGAAGATGCACGCCGTTTGTATAAACCCACTTTATCATCACTGTTATCTTCCCAGGTGTAGTCCAGGATGACGTTTAGCAGCCCTCGCACAAGAAACAACATGTCTTGCCCAGGATGGTCAGGAATGATAATCGTGTTGTTTTTGTGGAACCGAGAAACAAATGTAGTTTTGTTTATCTGCTTATTACGTGCGTCGGCCTTCAGTATCTCAAGAAGATATTTACAGTGGTGCCTCGCAAGACGAAATTAATCCGTTCCACGAGTCTCTTCGTCTAGCGGTTTTTTTCGTCTTGCGAAGCAACCCTATTAGCGCTATTAGCGGTTTAGCGGCTATTAAAGGCTTAGCGGCTATTAAAGGCTTAGTGGATTAGCGGCTAAAAGGCTATTAGCGGCTTAGTGGCTTAGAAAAAGGGGGGGAGCGAAAAAAAATCGGAACACTCGCAAGACGTTTTCGTCTTGCAAAGCAAGCCCATAGGGAAAATCGTCTTGCGAAGCAGCTCCAAAACGGAAAACCCTTTCGTCTAGCGGGTTTTCCGTCTTGCGAGGCATTCGTCTTGTGGGGCACCACTGTATGTGCCAGTTTTTGTAAAATGCAGGATTTTCTTTTAATGTAATCCATTAACTTTTCAGGAAAGATAATTGAGCAACTAAAAATTCTGTCTTAATAGTTGACCACCCTGCTGACTTGCGTTAAGGTGGGAGCCGACTATGGGGCTTCCCTATAGCTTCCTGGGGACCCCAGAAAAACATGAGCTGGGTCTACGTTTGTTATAATTTGCAAATATATTTTGCTAGACTAAAAAAGAATGCTACTGCAACAGTCCCGTTGCTGAATTTCTGATTCCAAATCTTTCCCCTCATCTGCTTTTTTTTCTTTAATCCCAGGTGACAGCTGCTGCAATCCTGAGAGCATGGGTTACATAAAAAAAATTGTGGAGAAGAAAATCCCAGGGATTTACGTTCTGTCTTTGAAGATTGGCAGCAACTTAATTGAGGTGGTGTCATTTTTATGGTGAATTTTCTCAAGTAGGCACGGTGTTTAAAATGGTGCTCCTCATACTTTGTTAACTTGAGCCCCAACTATCAGCCTGGAGAGCTCAGTTGGTTAGAGTGTGGTGCTGATAACGCCAAGGTTGTAGGTTCGATCTCCTTAAGAGACAGCTGCATATTCTTGCATTGCAGAGGGTTGAATTAGATCAGGGGTCAGCAACCTTTTTCAGCCGTGGGCCGGTCCACCATCCCTCAGACCATGTGGTGGGCTGGACTATATTTTGGAGAAAAAATAAACGAATTCCTATGCCCCACAAATAACCCAGAGATGCAATTTAAATAAAAGGACATATTCTACTCATGTAAAAACACGCTGATTTCTGGACCATCCGCGGGCCAGATTTAGAAGGTGATTGGGCCGCATCCGGCCCACGGGGCTTAGGTTGCCTACCCCTGGAATAGTTGACCATCTGGATCGCTTCCAACTCTTCAATTCTAAAGGACAGTGTGCAGAACATTGTGGACAGCGCTGCATGTTTTTGCCATGCTGCTTCCAACAAGGATCTGTGCATTGGTGCAATCAGTCTTGATGCCGACTGGCATTAGAGGAGGGACAGGGGCGGGGGAGTGTTTGTAGGGAAATGCCATTAGAACAAAGCAGCATCTCTTCTGCCTGAAAGAGGATGAAATGGTATGGTGAGGAGCAGTAATCTCATGAATCCAGTGGGGATAAATGGAGGACCCTGCTGGGGCAGTTGAATTCTTCCCACTCATGAGAAAGGCTAGGAGACCTGCCTGTTGATGAGCAGGATTCTCATCCCCACCCCCTCCTGACCCAATGGACCTGTCAATCACACTGGGTGTGCATGTCTGAGTAGGGGTGGGGAGAACCTAAAGGCATCATCATGGACACCTTTAAAACAGGTGTGAGCAAGTAAGGGTGTAAGAAGGGCAGACTCCCATGAAGTAACCCCGAAGCTGCGGGTTGTAATTGGATTTGGACGCAGATCTGCGTATGAGCTCCTTGAAGCCATGATGGCCTCTTACTTAGGCCTCTTCTAAGCCTTGTCTGTGCCTAAGCTCTGATCTTTAAATGGATTTGGTCCTGATGCTGAGCCTCCCAGCTCTCCCACACGCTCGTGCCTTTGGTTTTGCTACGCAGAGCTCAGAACCTGGGTGCTGAATCAAATTCCACCCTGGAATTACTTTTCCAAGCATTGAGGGCTGCTTTTCCCCAGTGGAGAGCTGTCGGGGGCTGCATCCCAGTAGTGAGTGGGGCCAGACACAATCACACAAGCACTTGGACAAAGCGACTTCCCATGGAAGCAGCTAGGCATATATTCTGGGTGACCTCGGCTAAAGTTTCACCTCCTATTTTTGCCATAGACATAGAACCCTGTAGTCCCCCTAACTCCCTCTCCCTCTTGTATCCTGATGGAACGGCTGCCGGCTGCTAGGCACATGAAGGAGAAGCCTCTGTCCAGCAGAGCCAATGGAGAGACACAGCAGCCTCATCTCTCCCTCTTTACTTCTCTCTTTACTTCTATCTATCTATCTATCTATCTATCTATCTATCTATCTATCTATCATCTATCTATCTATCTATCATCTACCCCTCTTGCGTTTGGTCCAGAAATAACAGTTAATGCAGAACACTGCAACATGTTTGCTGATCCTGCCAGCATATTACACCCTCAGCTCATAGATCTGCATTGACGACTGATTTGTTCCTGGGCCAGATTCAAGGTGGTCCTCAGCCCGGTGAGGCAGGCTGGGCCTGGGAAGGACTAACACCTGGCTCCTTCGAGACCAGGAGATTCAGCTGCAGAGTGACACTTGTTGGAACATTGAACAATTAGTGAGGGAAATCTATATACAAACTTGTCCCACTCTAGTGACTGCTGTATCGTTGCATTATTAATATACTGTAAGCTTCACAAATACTCCTAAATGAGCAAACATCTGGAGGGCCACAGGTTCCCTATCCCTGGGTTAGTGACTTCCTTTTTGAACAGAAAGGAGGAGGGCCGATTGTCTGGGGAAGGGAGCTGCAATCTCCCTGTGGGGACTTGCCTGCCTCCTGCTCAGTGTGTGACACTTCGGCATGTGTAGGTCATTGGCTGTCTCCTGTTCTTCAAGTTCTCCGTTTTCTTCAGGACATGGAGAACAGCTTCTTCATGAACGTGAATGACCAGGTGAAACTCGTGTGTGACGAACTCGCAAAGGACCCGAAGCTTCGAGGCGGCTACAACGCCATGGGCTTCTCACAGGGAGGACAGTTCCTGTAAGTGTCTCAAGCATTGCAGAATGAGGGAGGAGCTTTGGGTGAAAGGGGGCAACTTTTGATAGAATGCAGTGGTAGAGCACATGTGTTGCATGCAGAAGGCTCTTAGAAATGTTAAATAATCAATACAATTTTTTTGAATGTTTAAATCATATTAATTTTTTAAAATCACTTTTTAAAATGTTCAATTTTGTAACTTATTTTATTTTTAAATTTAAGTCCCTCATGTGACATATCATATTAAAGCCCACGAAGTTCTGAAGAGATTGGTGTTTTTAGTTTTGATGTATGTCAATTCTGGACTGAGCTTTTAAGGTTTTTGTGCAAGGCCAAAATTGTCATTTTTTTTGAAATTTCAAACCCTCATAACTCACAAACGGATGAGATAAAAAAATTGAAATTTTAGATTTAAGCTTAGTTTTGATCATTCAACAAATGTACAAAATGTTAAGAAAATTGGATGAGATGAGGTAAAAAAGTTGAATCACTTGATTAGGAATGACCTATCTGTGACATAGGAGGCTGCTGCCTTTTACAGAACCAGGCCCTTGGCCCCTCCCGCTCAGTACTGCATACCTTAAAGATGGGGAACTGCAGGCCTCCAGATGACATCAAGTGTCCCCTCCCACCACCCCTGGCCATTGGCCATGCTAACTGGGGATGATGGGAACATCCGACAGGTCACCCCACCTCCCCAACCTGAATTCCAATAAGAAGTATAATAAAATCTAACATATATAAATTGAATTTCAAAATCAATATTAAATCAAAGTCAATATAATCCTGCCAGTTCTACGTTCTGCCCTGGCATATAAGAACTGTCTGGACAATGTGTCTTCTGCCTTGGAGCTTGCTGCTTAATCTGTTTTTGTCCCCTCCCCTCCTTTCCAGGAGGGCGGTGGTGCAGAGATGTCCCTCTCCCCCAATGTTCAATCTGATTTCTGTAGGAGGTCAGCACCAAGGTAAGCCCATCTGAGTGGTCTTTTGTTTTCTAGACAAGAGAATGCAGATTCAGGTGGGGAAAGTTATGTCATAGCAACAGAGGGTGTTATGTCTGGGGGAGGCGGACCATATGGATCCCTTCCAATCAGGATTCAGTCCCCATCATGGGACTGAAACTGCCTTGACTGCGCTGGTCAGTGATCTCCGGCGGGCTAGGGACAGAAGGGAAAGCTGTTCCTGGTTCTGCTGTGAGTGTCTGGAGGCAGCTGGAGGATGGATGGCAGTTAATGGATTGAGGTTGAATCCTGACAAGACGGAATACTGTTTTTTGGGGATGGGCTGGGCGAGTGTGGGGGACTTCTTGGTCCTGAATGGGGTAATTGTGCCTCTGAAGGAACAGCAGCACAGCCTGGGAGCCATTTTGGACTCACAGCTGTCGATACAGGCACAGGTCAATTCTGTGTCCAGGACAGCTCCATCTGGTACGCCAGCTGAGACCCTACCTGTCCACGGACTGTCTCACCAGAGTGGTGCATGCTCTAGTTATCTCCCGCTTGGACTACTGCAATGTGCTTCATGTGGGGCTACCTTTGAAGGTGACCTGGAAACTACAACTAATCCAGAATGTGGCAGCTAGGCTGGTGACTGGGAGTGGCTGCTGGGACCATATCCAATCCTAAAGGATCTTCTCTGGCTCCCAGTACGTTTCCAAGCACAATTCAAATTGTTGGTGCTGACCTTTAAAGCTCTTGGCCCAGTATACCTGAGGCAGCGTCTCCACCCCTATCATTCACTGAGGTCCACCTCCAAGGGTCTTCTGGCGTTTCCCTCACTGAGGGAACCAGGCAGAGGGCCCTCCCATCCGATGTCAGGGAGATAAAGAACCACACAACTTTTCGAAGACATCTGAAGGCAGCCCTGTATGGGAAGTTTTAACTGTTTGACATTATGTTTTTGCACGTGCCGGAAGGAAGCTGTCCAGAGTGGCTGGGGAAACCCTGCCGGATGAGTGGGGTAGAAATAATAAAACAATAATTATTATTAAAGTAATAAGCATGACTAAGGGCCATTAATCTTAATGGCTGGTGTCATGTTCAGATCCTGAATGCCTGCAAATTGGTATCTTGCTGCCACAGGCGTGTATGGCTTTCCGCGTTGTCCCGGGGAGAGTTCTCACCTCTGTGACTGGATCCGAAGGATGTTAGACCTAGGGGCCTATACTGCAGTGGTCCAGAACCGGTGAGTTCACTTTGGCGGAAGTCGAATGTTATGGGGTGGGGGCATGTGCTTGGGGGTTGGGGCTCAAGGGCTTGCTCTGGCTTGTGTTTTGAACTCCCAGTTCTCCCTCCACTACAGCCTGGTCCAAGCCCAGTACTGGCACGACCCACTGAATGAAGAGGAATACCGGAAGCACAGTCTTTTCCTGGCTGACATCAATCAAGAGCGAGTAAGTTTGATAGGTTTGGGCCTGGCCGGTCTGGCTGCTCATCCCACCCCTCTAATCAAATCCAAAAACAACCCCTGTAAACTGCAGGAAGTTTATCGTGAAATTGTGAAGGTCTGGAAGGGCTCAAGAAAGAAAAAAACAAGCTAGAAAAAGTAGAATACAACATGCAAAAATTAAGCAGATATATGCAGGGCATGGTCCATAGGCGCACAATGGAGCAGCCTTGCTGAGTCTTGTAAGATCTGCACCTGGTCAGTGACCAGAAAGAAGAATGCCTGTGAGCTACACGCTTATGCTTCCTTAGAGGAAGGGTTGCTGCTGACGTTTAACTTGTTTTGTTATGTACTATAAGCCTTGTTTTGAAGGGTGAGTTATTAAACATGTAGTTAATTAGTACCCAAACAATATGTTTGCATAATAATATAAAAGGTAAAGGACCCCTGGACAGTTAAGTCCAGTCAAAGGCAACTGTGAGGTGCGGCGCTCATCTCGCTTTCAGGCCGAAGGAGCGACGTTTGTCCACAGACAGCTTTCCGGGTCATGTGGCCAGCATGACTAAACTGTTGGGGCACACTTGGGTCAGGATTTGCATGGCATTTTCTGCAGTGTCATCAGCAAAGCAGATTCCAAGGTAGCTTGGGATTCTCTTAAATCTTCTTTCCTCTCTGTCTTTTCCTCCCTCTGTGCCCCCATCTTCTTTCCAGAGCAACAACAGTACCTATAAGAAAAACCTGATGTCTTTGAAGAAATTTGTGATGGTGAAGTTCCTCAACGATACCATGGTGGACCCTCCTGCCTCTGAGGTGGGCAGCTCTGAGTGTGTGTGCACGCATATATATGTGTGAAAAACACATGCAGAATTTGATGAAATGGAAGGGGGCTGATTTTGCAAACCCGATACACCTTGAGTATAAGCCGATCCGAATATAAGCCGAGGCACCTCATTTTAGCACAAAAAACTGGGAAAACTTATTGACTTGACTATAAGCCGGTTCACCACACCACAAACCTGGTGGCAGCAGCGGAGGAAGAACAAGCAGCCCGAAAGGGACAGTCCTTTGCTGTCCTGGTGCATGTAGGTGTGAACTGGCCATTGCAACAGTGAGTGCCTCATTTTGTTGCTCTTCTCTTTCCCCAGTGGTTTGGTTACTACCGGAGCGGTCAGGCCAAAGAGACCATTCCCTTGCAAGAGACCTCACTGTACACAGAGGTAACTATCCCGAATGTTGCTATTATTCCTATCAAGAATTTGACACCAAACCAGCTGTGTGACATCCCATCAGTTGTTGCAACAAAGAGTTTTGTTTTGTAACTAGATAATAACTTGCAGAAGAGAGAGGTGACTCCCCACTTGCATGGGGGGTTGTGTTCTGGGGGGCCCATGATTGTGTATAAGTGGGGAGCACTCTTATTTAAGTGGGGAGTGCTTGTGGTTCACAAGGAGACCTTCCTCTTTGGGCTATGGGGAACCAAGAGGACACTCTAGGGTGCTCCCCTCTTCTGGGTTCCTGTGCTGCAGGTGTGCATAGTTGCATGCAAGTAAATTCCACTCAAAAGTTGTCTGCTTAAAGAAATTAAATTAAAGGAATTTGGTTGGATTAGTACTGCAACCTTTTAAGTGACTGAAAGCCTTTGTGAATTAATTAAAAAGGCAGCCCTGGTTAATGGGACAACACATTGGATGAGGTCCAACAATGTTGTACTCAGAATAGTAGACCCATTGAAATCAGTGGATGTAACTTAAGATAAATTGCAGAAATATTTGAAGAGCATCATCCCTACACTCTTGAATCAGTGCAACTGATACACTGGTTGTGAGCCGCAAAACATCTGGACAAATGGACAGATACTACCCTGAACGATTTGGAGTTAGAGGATAAAAATTAACAGCCTAGTTCTTTATACCCTTTTCTTGTCACTGCTGCTTGCCTTTAACTTAATGAAGCAGGGGGTGTAAATTCACGCCAGTTAACTTGATGGAATTTCCCCCTAGACTGCAGCTTAGTTCTAATGGTAGGTTTTAGCATTTTTACAGTAGTTTCCTTGGTGCCCTCAAACTAGATTGGCCCAGGATCTGCTCAGAGGAAGTCTTGATAGTTAAACTGGATGTAAGCCAGTTTAGGATTGTTCTACCGTATTTTTCGCCCTGTAAGACGCACTTTTCCCCCTCCAAAAATGAAGGGGAAATGTGTGTGCGTCTTATGGGGCGAATGCAGGCTTTCGCTGAAGCCTGGAGAGGGAGGGGGGTTGGTACGCACCAACCCCTCTCGCTCTCCAGGCTTCAGGAAGCTATCCGCTAGCTGTGGGAGACCCAGCTCTCCCTGGGCTAGCGGACTGCTTGCCGGCACCCAGAAGCTTGGGGCGCGCTGAGCTCCGCACGCCCCAAGCTTCTGGTGTAGCGCAGCGATCCACTAGCCCTGGGAGAGCCGGCCGCCTCTCCCAGGGCTAGCGGACTGCTTGCCGGCACCCAGAAGCTTGGGGCGCGCTGAGCTCAGCACGCCCCAAGCTTCTGGATTAGCGCAGCTGTCCGCTAGCCCTGGGAGAGGCGCCCGGCTCTCCCACGGCTAGCGGAGACCTTGCCGGCACCCAGAAGCTTGGGGCGTGCTGAGCTCCGCCCCATAAGACGCCCCAAGCTTCGGGATTAGCGCAGCGCACCTGGGGGGGAAACAAAAATTTTTTTCCTTTATTCCCCCCCCCCAAAAAAAAACTAGGTGCGTCTTATGGGGCGAAAAATACGGTATATATGCAGCTGTGGAAACATTTGCTGATGTATTTTCTCAGAAGCTCCATTTATAGGGCTTACTCCAGTGCTTATGATTGCAGCTTCAGGATCTTAATACTGATTTATTTTATTTAATAAAATTTATATACCCCTTGATTGTAAGAAAAAACCCCAAAGTGGGCAGGAGTGGACTTGTTCAGCCTACTTTTTTACTAGAAGTCTAAGATCTGCTAACAAGTCAAAAGACATATAGCTGGAAGCAAACACTCTTTCAGCCAGCAATCTACCAGTAGATTCCAAACCACCTTCTCTGCATGCCTAAGTTTTGCATGGTGATTTCTAGCTGAGGTCCATCTGTTTGTTACTCTATGTTTCTTCTTTCAGGATCGATTGGGTTTGAAGGAAATGGACAAAGCAGGGAAGCTGGTGTTCCTGGGCGCAGAAGGAGATCACCTCCACTTTTCTGAAGAATGGTTCTACAAGAACATCTTGCCATTCTTGCAGTGAAGCTGATGATGACCCACAGGCTGAGCCTGCCTTTCTGTGTTGCTGGAGATGAGAGTGTTTGGTGTGTTCCTTTATAGCGCTTGCCTGGAAGGGAGAGACTTCTCACTAATCTGCTAGGTAGGGGCTAGCTTGATATAAAGATTAACACCAATTAATTGAACTCTCTCAGTAGGTCTTCTGCACCTGTATCCAATACAGCCTGACCTCTGTCAGTTTTGCCCTGCAGAGGCACTGAAATAGAACAGTCCTTTCAGCTATGTGAAAAGTCATTCGTATTTGTTTTGGGATGGCAAAATTGATGTGGGTTACAATGCTTTATCAGCCTCCTTTTCTGGGATCTGTGCCAACCTTTTCCTGCCCCCGAAATGTTTTGACTACAGCAGGAGGGGAGGATCACTTTGTCTTCTTCCTCCTTTAGTGATTTTATTAGGACAGGCAGCCGTCAAAATGAACACATTTGCTTGTGGAGCATGTTGTGCGAGACTGAGGATGCGATATTGCAGTTAACCTTTTGCAGATCTCAGGGATGGGATATTTAATACCTCTTGTTAGAACAAGAGATAAAATGGGGGTGGGGTGGTGCACTAGCTTACGTTTCTCTCACCAGACTGCAAGTCTGAAAGCAGGCAGTAGGTCTGTAGTACACAAGAGAAACAGGTGACTTATACGTGCAACAATACTGTTGGGCCGTGTGAATGGCAGGATGTTAAGAAATGATGATTCAAGCTCTTTGGCTTTGTATTGTATTATAAGCAATAGCACACAAAAAAATCAACACATTCCAATAAAAAGGTTTAAGATGATTCAGCGAGCAGCAGCACTGCTTTCTTTGTAGAGGAAGATTGCATCCTCACTCCTAGCATGAAGCAACATTCCTCTTGAAGGCAACAGAAGAGGTACTGTTTCCCTTGTTGTTGGTTTCAAAACTCCCTTCAACCCCGCCAAACCATTATGGCTAATGAGGAATTATGGGAATTGTAATCTAGCAATAGGTGCAAAACACAAGATCTGCAGTTCAGTAGATACTCACTTAGAAGCTGAAGTGCCATTTCCCCCAAACTCCCACCTGGGTTCTAAAGGGCAGAGGCTGGATGATGAAGCAACTACTGCATCTTCCAAGTTGTAGTCTACATGCGACTCTGGCAAACTTGCAGCCCTTTACTTGTTGCTGGATTACATCTGCTACACCATCCCTGACCGCTAGCTCTGCTTGATAGGACTGATGGAAGGAAGTTGGGTAGCCAACAGTTTCCCCACCCATTATAAGTATAAGTATAAGTATGTTGGGTTATGCATACAGTACTAACTCTCAAAATTCCAGAAGCCCTTCATTTGAAACATCTGAATTATTTCACTATAATCCCTTGGTGAGTGGAGAGATGGCTTTCTGGACTTGGAGGCTGACGTAGGCAGGCTGTCGGGCTAGTTCAAGACCTTCCTGCCAACACAACAGATGTCAGTGGCCTCTGTGGTAACAGCTTTTAACAAAGCCAGGAAACATTTCCATGAATGCATTTGCCCACCACTGCCGCTAGCCACAATGAAATTCTGAGTGAAGCCACAGCGGGCTCTGAGAGACTAGTGTGAAAACACTCCCAAGGACTCCTCAGACAAGCTTAAGCTGGAAATGTTGCTGAAAGAGAGCAGCATTGAGTGAAGCTGTAAACTGAGATTTGCAGCTTTTCTGGACGAAGCTAGTTGCAGAGGAGCTTAGGAAGGACCACCATGTTAAGGAGCAACTTGGCATTAACTTTATTCTATCTTCAGTATAATTTTAAGTACATAAGAAAGGTTTTATTTCCACAAGCCTCGGGAGAGAAATACAAGTCACAGGACAGTTTCAAAATAAAAAGAAATTGCATATCTTTTGTTAAGTTTCATTTTAGTGGTGGGGGGGGAATCATTAATGTGGCAAAGAGGGAAATAAGATATGCATATGCTATCCAAAAACACTTATGATTCTGGTGCGCAGGCAACTCCCTTTGGTGGGTCAGTACAGTACCATGCCTTTGGTCTTGGCGCAAGCACTGCAGTGCCATGCTAACACACACACACTGGCCTTCCGGTGGAGAAGAAGCTGAGCGACAGAGAGAAGGACAGCCAGAGAAAGTCTTCCAGACTCTACAGGGTAAATAAGCTCAGATGGAGGATTGGAATGAACTTGTGCTTACAAATAATTAAATACTGGACCTGGAATGAAGAAGACTCATCCCTCCCTAAAAAAAGAGAGAGAGATGGGCTCCAAGGAAGAACCTGTCCTGGAAAGCCTGGACAACGCTCAGTTGCTCAGAAGAGGGACCCTTTGGGCACAATTTTCCCTTTAAAGGAGGGCTTGAATGGAAGTGGGTGAGCAGCAGTTTTCTAGCCGCTGGACAGACTCCCGGAAGGGGCGAGTGGGGAGCCTGTCCCATGGTAGTCTTGTGGCACCTGTAACTGAGAGGTCTCCCCCAACATCATGGCACAACACAGAATTTTACACTGAGCACGTAAGGGGAAAAATGGGGAGGTGGGGTGGGGGAGGAATGCTATACATGCACCAGTCCTTCAGCTTTTGGTCCAGCAAAGCCATTCCTGGAATCTTTGAACAGCCCCAATTAGATTAAAACAGAATGAAGTCAACTCCCTTGTACTTCCCCCAACCCTCACCTTCCAGATACACTGTCACACACACATATCACTGGGGACTCTATACCCTGATAACTCGCTTTACTCCAAGAGGAACCGTCTTTCCTTTGCTTAAAATGAAAGGGGAAGAGAAAAACCTCTAGAACCAAGTCCTTGAGATACTGGCTCCAGAGAGCACAAAAGGAAAGGCCAGACAGAAGTTGATTGGTGATGCGGGTTTGCCTGACCAAGGGGAAACGCCACACTTTCCTGCTGATCAATTGATAGAAGCAAATGATTCTGCCACCCTACCCCAAATCCTAGCCTGAGGTATTTTCAGTGAAGGCAGGTAGGCAAGTCTCTCGGGGAGAAGACAGAAGCAGATTGAGAGCGGAAAAGGTACAGGAAAATCTATAAATCATCCCAAAAAAAGCAGATTTGTCCCACAGCAGTGGTGGGGCGAATGTCGAGCGCCAGGTCAACTTATCCAGCTATCTCCGTGACAGTGGTGACTAACTTCTGCCCGTTCCACTGTGTCTTGAATTGTTCTGGGATTGGGAACTCATTCTAGGGGGAAACAAAATATTGGAGTCAGTAACATTTACATGGAAGTGACTTGCAGAGACGTACAGCTTTCAAAGCCCCTGTGTGCTCTCTGTCCTTTAGTACAGCTACACCTCTAACACAAAAGCTTACTGCCATCACAGGGAGAGCCTTGCTGGATCTGAGCAAAGGCCCATTTAGCTCAACATCCTGCTTTTCAAGAGCGGCCAGAAGGATGCTTCTTGGAAGCCCGCAAGCAAGGTACTAATCTGCCTGGCTGCTCCCCTCTTCCTCCATAACTGGCATTCAGGGACAACACTGTCTTGAATGCAGACCTTCCACTTACATATCTTGTCTAAATGAGCTGCATGCCAGGGGTGGAGACATGAGAAAACTGCAAAGAGGCCTAATTCAGCAACAAAGCTATTAACATCCCATTCAATATATCAACTTAAAAAACAGAGCAAGTACCAAATTAAGCCAGGTCTGGGAATCTCTGGCCTAAGGGGCTAATCAGATCTGGCACAGGTGCAATTTTGGCCTGCAAAGCCATGTCCCCCTACCACACACCTGACTTCAAATGCAATGTCAAGTAGATGCAGCTGCCAAAGCACAACTGGGGCCCTTAAAGTACACTCTAGGATGCTAAGTGGCAAAGGAGGCTTGCTGTCATGCCCATCAGCTGGTAGGTGGTGACAGCAAGCCTGGCAGGATCTGCAATGCAGCCCGCCACCCATCCAAGAGGAGTGTGATGTTGGCACCAATCAGCAGTAGCTTCAAGCCCTGCTTGGGTGGGCTTGGAATCTTTGTAGTGGGGCTTGCCATGCTACAGAGAAGAAAGTATTCATCTGACATAGTGATACCAGGTTAATGCAGGTGGGCAGGGCCCGTTCCACCTGTCAAAGTAGCCTGCTGAGGGTGAGGGAATGCAGGATTCAGCCTGTCAGGTGGATCCAGTTCTCCACCCCAATATTAAGCTCCTTAGAGCTTTGCTTCTTGATTCATGCTCCTTAATCCTAAAAGTGTGGTGCAGATGTACATTGATCCCAACCACTGAAAGCCTGCCTGCCTTATTAAGCCCGGGCTTCTGAAAGCCAGCTAAAATCATTTTGGCAACACAGCACTTCAGCCTGGTGACTTTTGACCACGAGCTATCCCAAGATAGCTTCTTCCCAATGTCAGCAACAACCACCACCCACAGCAAAGTGGCTTTCTCCCAGCATCTGATTTCTATGCCAAGTAATCAGAAAGAAACTTACAAAATCACCACTGTCTGTAGGAACGAGGACGTTCATCTCTGAGGACTTGGCACTGACAATCTCACATTCTAATGAGTTCTTGCTCAGGTAGACGTGACAACCGTCTGTCTTGTTGATGGAAATGGTTGGCACTTTACCCAACACCTAGCAAGAAAGGCAAGGATGTCAGACATGGCTAGAGCGCCTACCACCCTACACCCTAGAAGTCTGAAAGAAACACAGGAGTTCACTTCTCCTTGTTCTGAAAACATCATTATCAATACTCTTTATAATATCATATATAAATAATACATCAATGAAGACAACGGATCCATCAATAGCACATTCAATTATCAATAAATCATAAAACAGTAGTGTGGTGAATCCTATGAGCAAGGGAAACAAAATTCAGTATGTTCTCTTTTCAAGCTCCGAGTGGCTTGTACTTCAAGTGCCACTCGCTCTCAACATGAACCTGGCCTGGGGCCCTTCTCTGTCTCACTCCCGTGATGGCAGGACCCAGTAACCCAAGACTGGGGCTTCCACAGGAAGCAATTGCCCTTCCTTGGAACACCTTCCATGGAGAGGCCTGCCCAGTGCCTTTTTATTCGTCCATACCTTTGAAAGTTGTGTGTAATCCTACAGGTTGCCATTTTAAAACATTTATCCTAGCTGTTAGTATTCTGTCCTTTGCCATTTTTAACGCATTTTTAATGCGTGTAATTGTTGTACAGGCAGCCCCCTCCCCCATTTACATGGGGCTTACGTTCAAAGGCACTGCACAGTTAAGTGAAATTGCAATTGAAAAAGCTGGCAAACACACCATTCCACCCCTTTCTGGGACGTTTTTGGGTCACTTCTGGGTTCGGAGCAATGTGTGTGTGCATGGGTTGAGGAGCAAGATGGGTTTCTAATTCTGTTAGGGAATCTGAAGACCCTGAATCCCCCCTCAAATACTACTTCTTCTTGCTCATCTGTTTAAGGGTTCCCGCTCTTCAAAAGAGGCAAGGCAGAGTGAGGACCGTTACGAGGTTAAGGGAAAACAAAACTGGGTGGGGGCGAGGGAGTGCAATTACCTGAACTTGGATATCCCGACTGTTGATGATTTCAACAATGCCCACCACATCATCGAACACCAGACCTAGCTTCTTGCAGTTATCTACAAAATAGAGGAAAAGAGAACAGAAAGGACCATTAAGGACCTTTTCCAGTGTGGCTGAAGAATACTTCAGCAAGTCCTGATTTAGCCACCCATCCATTGGGTGCTCCAAGGTAAGTCACAACAACAGCACTCCTCATTTGCAAGGGTAATTTTTGGGAAAGTGAGAAACTGGGGGGGGGGGGACCCCATGGGGTTTGGATGCACGCACCAGTTCTCCATATATTATCAGGAAGACCCTTGTGGTGAACCCTGTTGGACTGAGCAAGAGTTAACCCCCCCCTTTTCAGCTGAAGAACTTGGGAGGCTTGGGATGTTAAATCCTGCAGGGAACTGGTGCATGAAGCCAACAGTGAACTGAATCAGAGAATCACACCCACCTCCCTTGGAGTGGCATGAGCTGATTGGTGGGCATGAGTTATTGGTTTCTTCTTTTTTTAAAGCCTCCCACCCCAGCCCCAGCCGATAAGAACCTACCCAGTGTGATGGAGTTGATCTTGCCCTTGATATGGAGTGTACTGTTCATGCACTTGTAGACGTAGGCCACCTGCTTCAGCTCCGTGTCGCTGATCACCAAGTTGGAGGCATTTTCTTGGTTCTCCTAAAGAGGAAGGGGAAAAACAAATGCCGCTCATTCCAGCCCCTTCCCTCCTCGGATACGCTTATGACCTGCAGATGTGCCTGATGGACAGCAATGAGCCAACATCTCCTTACAAGACTCTCTTATTCAGGTCAGGTATGGGGAATCTCTGGCCCCCCAGACTCCAATTCTCATCACTGGCCATGCTAGCTAGGGCTGCTGCGAGCTGGAGTCCAGCACCCAGAGGACAAAGTTTCCCTCCCTCTTTATTTTATTAAAACAAAGACTAAAGGTGCTGCTTGAATTGGACAGCAGACTTTAATAAGTACTCTTAAGAACTGCAGATGATGTGTCTCTTCTAAGATGCTGCCTGCTTCAAAATGCATGCATAATCTAAATGCAAAATACAATTCAGATTTTTCCCACCTTCTCATATGAAATCGCAAGTTATCCATGGCAGCAGGGAGTCTTTTGAGTGGGACCCTTGCAACGCCCCAGCCCCTCGGAACTCACCACTCTCCATTTCTTGCCTTCCAGCTCCAGCACAGGAGGCTCCTTCTTCGCAGGCAGTTTTTGGGAGGCGCTGACAGGACAGGCTGGCTTCGGAGCCATGAAAGGCTTTGGTCCCGTCCGCATAGGACCACCTGGGTTCTTCAGCGCTGGGTTCTTGTGGGTCTTCATCTCGTCCGACACGTGCTTCAGGCCTAGGAGGGAAACCGCCATTAACATCCACCTTGAAGATGCCACCAGCTTTAAGAGCTGCCCCTCGGCCGTGGCCAGCAGCTACTCTTCCCCACCCAGGTGCTTCCATTCTTGTGGCAGCTTTGCAGTGTGGGAGCATCGCAGTGCAGCTCCTTCCTACACCACTTATCATCAGCCCCAGGCACAAGCCTTTCCCACGCTGGAGTCACCCTTTCTAAAGCTTCAGTACATCTGACATTACCCCCAAGTAGAGCTTCTCTGTCGCTTCTCTACCACAAGGGCAATGTCAGAGCCAGGCCCAAAGAGCCGCTTCTTACGAACCAAGAACTTCCCCCTGAAACCACCACAGCCTGCACCAGACCACCAGCCATTTGTGCCTTATAAACAGATTTAGTTCCCTTTTCTAGCTTGGCACCAATTGGTTGGCTTCTATGCTGCTTTTACTCAAAAAGCTCAAAATGAATTTCAACGTAGAAACAAGGGTTTATAACACCAATGTAATGTAATAAAAACAAAACAAATTCAAAGTAAAATTGCTATAAGCCTCAGGAAAAAATCCACTACTACAAACATATCCTAATGTGTCATATGCTGCTTTCCCCAAAATACTGTGTCGCTAGGGATGTCATTTTCAGTAAAGAGCCCCACAAACCAGGGTCCATAACCAAGATGGTCTAGCTCTGCCCATTCTTCTCTCTCTGGCTAGCTAAAGGGCTTTCAGCAGGTCTCTGGATCTATAAGAGTGGAAAGCTTCTTGGCCTCTATCCATTGCCCCGCTATAGCATCAAGTCCTCAATTCTTAGAGACTTTTGTTTCTAAATAGCAGGCACAGACACTGCAGCCTGTGTGGAGTAGTATTGAATGGAGGGCTGGACTCTTGACCAGGCAGTCCTGGGTTCAAATGCCCTCTTGGCCAAGGTGTTTTCCTCTTGTCTAATTGACACTCAGCCTAACCTACTCCACAGGGCTCTTCCAAAGATAAAAAAGGATGATACACACTGGATTTAGAGGAAGGAGTGGGTACAAGTTTTAACCACGTTAAAAACCATCCCACCCTAGGAAGGAAATCTCTCGCTCCCATCTGCTGCTGATCTAGACAGCCCGTAAAAGGGCTATGGAAGAGTGAAACAACTCATCACATTTTTAAGGTTTAAAGCTGGTTACAATACATGCAGAGCATGCCTGAAATTTTATCCTTAACGAAGCAGTCCTTCCTCAGCTTACATGAAAACAGAGACTCAGTGCTCCTAGTGGTATGTGATGCAAGATGTCCCTTTCTCCCCTCCCCTTATTTTTGCTTCTGTCACTGGCAGTCATATGATTGGTGTTGCGCTTAAAATGATCCAATAAAATAGCTTTAAAAGCAGGTTCAAGTTCTTGACGGTTCAGCAGGCATCCTATTTGCATCCAGAAGCCAAAAGCAGTGGCTTCCAGAGCCACGGGGAGATCTCTGCATTGGCTTACTGCATTGCAGTATGTGCAATTTACACACAGCACTGTACTCCATGCATGCCCTCCCCCACAACTACCTGCAATCTAATTGCTTTCACTTGATGAAAAGAAAAAAGGAGGAATTAATTGGTTTAAGGAAGAATATACTGGAGATCAGAGATTAGCTTCAACTATTTGTACAGGTTACCATACAGGGCCTGGAGATTACAAAAACTAAACTCCATCAATTCCCCAGAAAGGCAGTACAAAAGCTTTCCTCACTATATTTGGGTTTCTTGAACCATAGGATACATAAAACTAAATCTTCTGCATATCATAAACCCTCACCAAGCCCAAGATTGGAGTCCTCTAATAATAATAGTAATATTTTTCTTTATTTATACCCTGCCCATCTGGCTGGGTTTCCCTCGCCACTGGGTTTCCCTCTTGACCACTGCAATTCCCAGAGTGCAGATTTCTCCCATCTTCACTAACTACAAAGGTATTTTATGGACCCACTTCTGCTACCTCTACTCCTTATCCAAAACATTCAGGCTGCTTTCTCCAAGGAAAGGACATTCTCAAAATTCATGTTTTGCACACTGAAGTTGAGTGGCCTGTTTAGCAAGCAAAACTGGTTTAGGGAATTATGACCCAAGGGGTTTTTTTTGTGGGGAGGGGGAATTCCTCAAAGGGGCGTCATGAATCAGAATGCAGGAAACTGAAATCTAGACACAACTGAACATTCTGTACACTCAATACATCAAAACACACTAGCAGAATTAGCCATGCATTTCTGCTGCGTCAGTGAAAAGCTATGCAAATTCACTTATAAGAACAGCTTGTGAAAACCAAGATGACCAAGAAATCCTCTAGGGCCATCTGCAACAAGACCATGGGTACAAATGCATCAGTATGGTTCAAAAGATGGGACTATGCTGGACCTTGTCCCCAGATCCTGGAGCAAAAGGACCCCTGCAGATCACAAAGGCTTTGTGTAGAAGGGTTGCAATTTCTATCCCAAGTGAGTTTGCTTAGAGCACAGCCATTTGCTCACCTTGCCATTCCATTAACTCATTTCACCTACCGGAAGTGATGGCCTCTCCCTGGTTGATCTGGGCAAAAAGGGCAGAACGGGTTGCAGGGTCATCTGAGCCAGAATTTGTTGAGGTGGGAGCTGGAGGGGGTGGAGGGCCAGGTGGCGGGGGTGGGGGGCCACCAGGAGAAGGAGCTGCTGCTCGGGATCCATTTCCTGAATCAGTTAGAACAGGTCCCTGGAAAAGGGGATGGGACAGGAACAGAAAACAGAGAAAGGTCAAGAATAATAAATGCAAGAGTTCTGTGGTGCCTTGAGGATTAGCGTCCAGCCTGTACTCACCGTTTTGCTCCAGGTCAGCCCAGTGGTGTGATACTCCTTAATGTACGCCTGCAGCTCTGTCCAGATACTCAGATAAGCTTTCACCCAGTCCACATGCTTCTTATCTCTAGGAGAAAGAGGAGCCAGGCAAACTAATTGGTCTAGGTAAGGGGGGATATTTGAAACTCCACTTGCAACAGGAGCCATAGATTTCCTACCCTCCTGCTTTGCAGATGGAACTTTTCACAAACTGACTATTCAGAGCTTTCTGGGAATGAAACCCTGCACTGCCCCCCGCCACTACTCAGGTTCCCTCATTTTCTACGCAGTCACAGCACCATCCCTCTCCCTGCTCTTCTGTATGGTTTCATTAACAGCATTCCAAAACTTTGCATCTACGTAGTCCTATTCACGGTAACTCCACACCCTTGCATTCTCATTTTCCATGAACCGTCTTCATTTCTTAGCATTCCCTTTTAAAAGTGGAGCCCGCCTTGAGTGGCCGAGTTTAAGAACATTCCACTCCCATTCCAAAAATGGTTAGCCACCTCCTGCTGTTAGGAATTCGAGGGAGATGAGTAATTTTTTAAAACTAAGTGACGCAAACATTGGAAGGTGATCCAATGCTGCCTCCCCTCAAAATCCTCTGCTGCTGGCAGCACCCCATGGCTCCCCCCCCCAAGAGGCAAGCAACACTTACACATCTTTGTATTCCTTGAGGATCCGGTTGCTATAAAACATGGCGGCATCAGTCATTTCCTTCACGTAAGGGCCTGGTTTGGGAGCCTATGAGAAGACAGTGCATCATCAGAACGTAAAAGTTCTCGCGTTTGACCCAGAAGCTTTCCAAACCCACCAGTGTTATTTGGAAGCTGACCCTCTGAGTGAAATGGTTTAAGGACCAGAAGTCAAGCTTGCCAGGAGGTAGTGGACAAAGACGCCATCCCCAAACCCAGATAACAGAGGCAAGGCCGGAAGTGCAGTTTGACATCTTAAAACTGCATCAGGATGAGAGAAAATTAGGTGACAAGGACCAAGTAATCTCTCAGGAAATACAAAAAGAAACTGGAAGCTTATGGGCACAAAGCCACCAACTTATTGTTAGTTCCATATCATTTTACTGGCAATGACTTTCCCCTCATTCAAGGGTAGGGAACCTGTACTCCATCACCTCGAGGGCCACAACTACCTTTGTCCACAATCTCTGGCTATACTGGCTGGGAATCCAACAGTATCTAGTGTACCTCAAGAATCCTTGGCAGTGTAGTCTGGAGGGATTGTTGAAGCTTCTGTTAAGAAAGCCCCGCCAAACCATACAAAACTACAACTCCCAGGTTTCCCTGGGGAAAGTGAATGACTCTTCGACCAGACTGACACTGCCAACTAAAACTGCCCATGTGAGAATGGTACCATCAGGGGGGAAATCATGCTATCTGTGCAATATTTTCCTCCTAGCATGTGTCCATGTACAGAAATTAAGACAGGCTATAGTTTAAAAACAAAGCTACAGACATAAGAGCAGTTTAAGGAGCTTCAGGGAGGCCTGCTGGCCCTTTGAGTACCAGAACCGCAGAAGAAGTTTTGACAGAAAAGCACCAGTTCCTGAGCCCTTACCATGGCGAGCCAGCCTAATGCAGGGATGCTCTCACTAACGGTTGAGAGGTGATTGAAGAGTTTGCTGCCACGGTTCTTCTCCCGGAAGTTCTGGACCACCTGGATCTTCTCAGATATTGGCTTCAGCACAGATGAGAAGTTGTTCTGCAACAAGAAAATTACAGAAGATAAGCCGAGCAAGGTGTGAACTGCTTAAGCCTGCTGGTCTCTGCCGTCATTTAGATTGCCTGCCCCTGTCAGTGGACCCTGCCCAGCAACTTAACTATGGTTTGTTTACTGTCAAACCATAAGCTGAACCATGGTTTATTGTTGACCTATGAACCTTGGTTAGCTTTTCAGCTATGGCTTGGCATACTGTGTGAAACTGGCACCCTTCCTTAAGCATGGTTCCGCCCCAAATGCTCACAAAGCTACAAAGGCACAAGGCAAGAGCAGCTGGAAAACAAATCCTGCTTGGAAAAAACAAGTCATAGTTAAATCATGACTTAAGTTATAGTGTTGTGCTAACCAGGCCAGTGACAGTATTATCCATGTATTAAAGATGCTGGGAGAAAGATGATCCTAATCTTCGTCAAAGGTGCTCAAGATGGTGTATAGAGTCCCTATCCCCCATTTTAACCTCACAGTAACTCTGCAAGGCTGGTTCACATCAAAGAGAATGAATGGCCTAAAGTCACCCAGCATTTTTCACAAGGGATTTTCTTGGGGAGCGGGGAGGCATGTACACCACCTTGAGCTCCTCGGAGGAAAAGCAAAATATAAATGTAATAAATACATTTACCTACCACCTTTGTCAAAGCAATTAAGCATTTTTTGTAATTCAAAATGGCAAGACACAAATTGAGGAAAATTGAGCAAGGAGGGAAGAGGAAAATAAGCAAGTGCCAGGTAGCAATTGTTTCACTGTGATATATAAGTTACTTGACTGATCCATAGTAGGCAGTTCTGGGGAAGGAGGAACAAAGTAGCAGATAGGCCAGGTTCTGTACATCATGTAGTCACACAAGAAAGGAGGGTACCACTTTCCTACCAAACCCTAATTCCTTCTCCTGGACAGGAAGGTGTTATGGGATAATCCTACCAACGTACACACCTGTTACATTGGAGTCACTCAAAATTTATAGATGTTGGCTTCCCGGAAAATGAGTCCTTGTCTTGGAACAGGCACTTGCAATACCCCAGCACCCATGAAGCCATGCCATGCTGCCTGCAAATGGTCTCACTGTGTCCTGCCATCTGGAGGTCCTGCAACTTTCATCCTATCCCTGAGGTTTCTGATCTGTGGTCCTCCGTATCTTGTTAGATTCGAACTCCCATCAGCCCAAGCAAACAAGGGAGCCAGTAGTCAAGGACAATGGGAGTTCTAGTCCAGCAATATCAGGAAGGACACAGGCCAGCCATCCTTGCCCTGTGCAAATTAAGGGGATGGGGTAGAAAGCTTTATTACCAAAAATGTCTAGTGGGAGAGGGTAGCCCATTCCCTGACAGTAAACAAGCAGACTCTTTCCACCTCACCAGCCACTCACTCACACTCTCTCTCTCTCTCTCTCTCTCTCTCTCTCTCTCTCTCTCTCTCTCTGTGTGTCTTTTTCCTCCCACGCAAGTCAATGGAGCAATTTTTGTATTGGGAAGGAGCTGTGTGTGAGAGAGAAAAAACAGAAAATACAGAGCATGCACCACAAAGTGGGGGTGCTTCAAATGTGGTGACTGACCACACCCCCACAGCTGACCATGCCCACAACCCTTTTCAACAATCCCAGGCTGAAAGCAGCTGGGAATCCCCATTCAGAAGACCACTTTTTATATCCTTTGGAAAAAGGAATCTAGTTTCCAGCTGCACCTACCCTTGAGCTTCACTGCTGAAATACAAGGGGTTTCCCCAGACTTACCGCTGTGGGTTGCTGGCACTGAGATGCTGTCACCAGGAGAGCCCTCTCTGTCATCAACCCTGCATGGACCATGTCAGCCTTGGAGGAGGAGAGGATACCAAGAGGCAAAAGGGGGGAATTAGTTGCATATATATTGCTCATGGGGTGGTAATACACTGACAAAAAGAACACCAGCTGTATCCAAGGAGGACTGTGTTGCACATGTGATGGTCAATTTCACATTAAGAGCCAAAAGCTCTGAAGTATCAACTGCAGCAGCTTCACAGTAAGACCGACTTTCTTCTGTATGAGTTTGGGACACCTGGAATATGGATAAGAGTGTGCCTTTTTTAGTTCCCTCCCTATACTGTATACTTGATACTCCAAAATCCCTCTTCCATAACGCCCATCAATTTGATCAGCCCCCGTTTATTCAGGCAGTTTTATTACTTTGTTTTAATCTTCTTCCAAGTGTGTAGAGTGGGGCTCATGTCTCCCTCTATCTCAACCCGGTTCATCCTTAGCACATCAGAGAGAATGTGATTGCCCAAAGTCAACCCATGTGTTTCATGGCAAGGGGGATATTTCAACCCAAGTCTTTGTGATCCTAGTTCAACACTGTAGCCAGGGCAACTTTTCTAGAAAGAGAGGTGCCGGAACTCACCACGAACACCTCTCTTGTTCTATTATAATGGCAATGGTGCCCACCTGAGAAGTGCCAGAACTGAGTTCCGGTGAGTTCCAGGTGAAAAAAAGCCCTGACTGTAGCCACGTGTCGGATGCACTTCCCTTTTAACAGCTGCTGGTATTGGTTGTTTACGGAGAAGTAAGAGTGATTTGGGACATTGCTGGTGTTTTTAAATAGACCAACAATTTGTAGACTTTTGTTAGAGCCACTGTAGCCTGTGGTGTGAACGTAACTCTCCTTGTGCACTAGTCTCCGGCAAAAAATATCCACATGGTTTTGAGACACTGCCGAAAATAACTCCCTGCAAATGTGTACACATAGACTATGGGGGGGATGGATGGGCAAACCACAGATAAAACATTTACCGCACCACTTCCAACTCCGGGGGGGGGGGGGATGGAACATTAGCCAGCTACTTTTTTGAGTGCAGCAAGCAAATGTTCTCTCCAAATAGGAAGGAAGCCTGAGCCTTACGTGTTTTTGGACATCACCGCCAATTTCTCTGCTGATCTTCATGTATTCAGCTACTGGACCCGCCAAGAGTGTGTCAAAAGCCTGTACATACTCAGCTATGTCTGTAGAGGAATGCAAGCAAGTCAATCATGAGAACCGAGAGACAGCAGATGGATTTGGTTTGAAACATTTGCAAGTCATGTTTTGCAGTAAGCATCTGTCCTCCACTCCAGCCCCTCCTTTCCCGGCCGCAATGCACAAAACTTTGGCAGAGCACTCTAGCTTTATTAAAATTCTTGCCTGTTAGCACCCAAGTCTTGGCTCTAATTAGATTTTTCACTTTTAAAAGGAAGCAGCTGGACTCTAAGTAGAATGCCAGTATCATTGCTGACACCAGAATAATGTGACACCAACGTTTAGCTGCTGAGGGTTGACAATTAGGGTAGTTCACTTCCTCTTCCTTGTATATCCCAATCTGGTTTACACAAAGTCAGCTGCATGCCCTGACTTTCCTACTAAGTGGGAGAAGTTAAAGTAATTCATCCTGAATACACTGGTCAAGTCAGGGCCTCTCACCTTTGGAAAGGCCATCTCCACAGCTGCCCTGCATGCCAGGGCCATGGGACATCATCTCCAAGCGGCCCACAGCTCTCTCCAATCGCTCCACAAGACCGTGCAGCTCTGTCATCTCTCAGCACCTGCAAAGTTAGACCATACATTCAGAGGAAAGCTTGACGGAGCCAATATTATTTATAGATTTAATCAAAGGGCAATCTTGTACCAATCTCAGACTGAAGTGAAGAAATGGCAATTGAAGACTATTTACTTACTCTTGCTTACCATACCTTTTTTGGGAACAACTCCCTGCTGAAAACAAACAAGGTCCTGGCCAGAAGCTCTGGGTCCACCACCCAACAATTGTAAACTAAGATAACGTCCCATTTTACCTTTTTTGGTGCACTTATTTAATTGCAGGTGCCACCCTGTAACTAGTGCCCCCAAATAAGTACAGTATTCTGTTCCAAAAGATCCTGAGCCTGAAAAAACAGTGGCCTGTCTCTGACCAAGTCATACTCAGAATAGTCCCCCTTAAATCATGACTAACTTGAGTCCATTCATTTCAATGGGTCAACTCCAAGCATGACTCAGTTTCAAAGAATCATAGAATTTTAAAGTTGGAAAGGACCAAGAGGGTCGTCTAGTCCAACCCCTTGCAAGAATCGTTTTGCCCAAAATGGTGCTCAAACCCACTGAGATTAAGAGTCTCATGACTGAGCTATCCCACAGGCTCTGAGTTGTATTCAAGCTGTATCTGTGCTGACACAGGGGTGAGGTACGCAAGTATTTTAATGAGCCCCAGCCACTGCATGTGTGTCGCAACACCTACATTATAAGGAGCTGTGCAACAGGCAGACACACAACTCTCTAACCTCCAACAGCCACTGGCTATCTTGGTTGAAAGATCACAGCCAAGCTGTGCTTTCGTGCCCTCTAGTATGGAAAAAGGGCTCAAGATGAGCCTAGGCCATGGGCCTGGGCTGGTGATAGCAATACAGACCCAAGGCTACAGTGAACACAAGACCACCCCAAGTTTCATCTAGAGCAGGATATGGTCTAGATTCAGGATATGATGTGAAGGCACATGAGGCCACCACCTTGCTGAGGTTAAGTAGGCCTGGTCTGTCAGTGCCTGTATGGGTGTCCATCTGGAAACCACATGAATGCCACCTTGGGTCCCATGACAGAAGATGGATGGGATATAAATGGGAAGAAAAGTAATGCAGCAGCCTGTTTCTGGATGCAGCCAGCCTGATCCTTTCAGGACCCCTGCAGAGCCTGAAAGCAACAGCCCTTGCACCCGATATTCAGAGGTACCCTACCTCTGGATGTCCCATTTAGCTACCCAAGCTAACAGCCAAAGGCAGACCTGTCCTCAATGAATTTCCCCAATCCATTTCTAAGGGGCATCTAAATGCCCACCACATTATGAAACAGTTCCCATAAGTTTATTATGCATCATGTGAAACAGCTTTTTGTCTTCCCTATTAGATTATCTCGTCTCCCTGACTTCCAGGTAATGAGGCACTTTTATCAAAACTGGTACCCTCCATTTGTGTTTGACTACAATTCCCGTGCTGACTAGGCCTGAGAGTTGCGGTCTGAAAGGTCTGGAGAGCACCTGGTTGGCAAAGGGTGAGTTAGACAGTCACAGAGTGCTTTCAAACCGACATAAGAGGTAAGCAACCCAAGCTTCCTCGCTCTTTTCATCTAAATGTACAGTATAGGACCTGTTTAGAGCCAAGAGGAGGGAGAGCAGGCCTAAATGAGTATCATAGAGAAACCTAACATTTCTGGCAAATCCTAAGGGCTTGTCAAGGGTTGCAGTGGCTCCTCTCTTCTCCAATCAATAGAGGGACAGAGTCATAAAGCTTACCTGAGGCAGACACTATTTTAAAGCAATCGCAAAACCATCGAAGCCACCCAGTCCCAACCATGGCGGACAAATTAGCATAGGAGGCCTACTACACAGGCCAAGACAAGCCAGCTGCCCAAGATAATGAACAATGGCATCCCTGTTCATGCTTTTGCACAGGACCTTGTTTTCCAAGAAATGCCGAAGGAGAATGGATTTTGGCACGCGAGTTTTGCTAGCTGCCTCCTGTTACAGGAGCACAAAGTCTGTCTGTAGCCTTCTAAATGGGAGGCCATTTCAAGCCTGCCTTCCTCCCTCCCTAGTGTGATGGGAAAGCCTGGAGGAACTGGCAGCTACTTTTTTTTAATCGCTTAGGTCATTTGCACAATGAATCACAGCCATCATTTGGAGCATGAATCACCACCCCAGGCCAAGAGCAGAATTCCCTTATATGCCTTTAGAGCTCAGAACGAAGCCAGGCAACGTTTCACTTTGCAATCACTGGCTGTGGCGCAGGGCATAAAGGAGGGGGAAACACTTGCTCAGCTATACTCCAGGCTTCTTTGCACCTTAAATTCCGGGCGGATGCAATTAGCTGTACAGCAACTTTGCAGTGTGTCTGTGCAGTACTCATGGGGGTTGTGCAGCTGCCCTTTCAGGGTCCAGTCAAGACACCCAAGCAAAGCCTGGAGAAGCCAGCAGCTTAACAAAAGAGTGTCTGCGGTTAGGGATGACCCATATTTCACAGCAGCTGTCAGTGGAGCAGTTTGTGCTGTGCTGCAGTTCATAACTGCCATGGGAAGCGACAGAGGCAGGGCCAACAGAGCACAGCAAACAAACAGTACGTCAATTATAACTAGAAAGCCTGGAAACTTAACCGTGGTTTATATCAATATTGTATTTCTGTTTGCAAGTTCTGCTGAAAGAGAGAGAAAAGCAAAGTTGTTTTACGCACACTCACGACTCAGATACTTTTAAGAATCATCAAAAGACCCACTAAAGACACAACTGAAGTCCGATGCAATGTTATCCTTCTCCCCACACACGTTGGCCTCAAAAAAGAGGAAGAGGACAGCTTCCTTCCTGGAACAGACTGCTCTTCTTGACTTCCCCTTTACAGAGGGGCAATAGCAGCTCCTCAAAGGCTCCATCTCAACCCCCCCCACTTCAACTAGCTCTCGTTTGCACGCAACCCCGACACTTGTTCACACAGCAGAGGGCAAGCTGCCTCTCAGAGTGCAAGAATGAACAGAGACATACCTCTTTGACATCAACGAATTCAACAGATCACTGCTGTTGAGGGAGGAGCCAGAAGATTAAAGGTGGAATGTGAAGTAGCACCAAGGAGGTTGCTCCGTTAGCACAAACATTTCTGTTTGCTTGATAGAATGATCTCCCCTCTCCTCCCCAGGAGCTGTTCTAGGTGGGTTTTCCTAATGCACCTCCTCAAGCAGACCTGGTGGGGGAAACCCTACTGCACTAGTGGAAGTCCTTGCACTGACTTCCACTAGAGTACTGGGTTGAATCCAGCCCCAAGTGCCCTTCTAGATTTTCCATCCAAACTTACTGGACACTAGGATAGAAAACAAGGATACTAACCACAGTCCATTCTCCCCAGCAGAAGGAACCTCATTAAGTGCTTTGCTAAAGAGGGGCGAAGGTGGAGGAACAGTTTTACTCTGATTCGTTCAGAACTTTGGCAGCTGAGCACTCCTGGGAGATGTGCCACAGCTCAGTGGTAGAACAGCTGCTTTGCTTGCAGAAGGTTGTAGGTTCAATTCCCAGCACCTCCAGAAATTGGTGAGAGAGACTCCTGTCAGAAACAACAGTGAGCCACTACCACTCAGTGGAGACAAATACTTGATCAGATGCAACCATGGCCTGAGATAAGCCTGAAACTGTCACCACACACACATCTCAGGTGCTGGAAGGAGGGTTAGATGTCTTTTGAAGTTGGGAAACAACTGCAAAGCAGTTCTGACTTGTGTGTAGCTGCATACAGCTGCCCACATCTGGAAATGATGCAACCTACATCCATACTAGCTTCTCTTTTATGTAAAGAGCTATAGGACTTTTCTGACAACTCGGCTCACAACTCAGTAGCTTTTATGTGGGCCTGGCCAGACATTCATACTAACCTACCTATGCTTGGATGGTCTCAAAGAGGCAAAGAACCAACTTACTAGAAAACAGGCCTTCTTGCCTGTTTACCCAAAAGCAATCTGGAGGTACCATGAGTGGATCTTTAAAAGCCCATGCCAGCAGTGATAGGATCTCAGACCCATTCATACTCCTTCTGGAGACACACACACATTTTACTCCACTTTATGATGACAACCCATCTAACAAAACGTAGGACCTTCCACTGCCTCTTCTGCTTTATGCTGTATTACTTTCAATGACGGAATTCCAAGCTGTCATGCTAAGCCCAGCCAGCTCAAACTCTGCATCAACAAGTCACGGAAAATGGGAGTTACAGCCCAGCAACACCAGGCTCCCCACCACTACTCTATAGCATCATCATCAGAAAGGTGGGATATGTGCTTCCATCTGCTGAATTATATGGTTAAAGTTGAGAGCAGCCAATTCTAAAGCAGCTGTAAATGGGTCGACATGAACAGTCATCGTGTCCACAGGCACAAACATCAACAGGTTGATGTTAAGTGCTGGACTTGAACTGGAGAGACCCAGATTTGACCCCCTATTCAGCCCCTAAGTTCACTGCATAACCTGTGCCAATCATTTGATCCCAGAATCACTTACTTGTGCAAGTGCTGGAAGGATGAAATGGGGCAACTCCAAATAAACTTACTCAAAACAAAGGGTCAGGCTTGCAAAAAAGCCTGATCTGGTTTGCCTGTGGTAAGTTGGCCACAGAAGTTCCTAAAATTGATTCTTTTAGACCACAAGCATCTAAATTAGGTTACGTGTGGGCGGGCAGTCTAGTAAGATTTTCATAGGCCAGTACCTTGTCAACTTCAGTAGGTGAAAGCTTTTTTGCTCGCCCATAAACTTTAATGCAGTGGTCAATCTGTTTGCGAGGCTGCGCAGAATACAGATGTAAGTCACACAAGGCCACCCTAGCTGTAACAGGCCCATCTATTACACTAAGATTCATGACACAGACCCTTAAAAATTTCCAGTCTAACAACCACAGGCTAAATCTCCTTCATTCCTAGTTTTTCCATTTCATGAATAATTCTATAAAAGAATGCAGGAAGGGGGTGGAGTGGGATTAGGGTAATAATTGGTTCTGTTTCTTTGTATGCATCCATTTGACGAGAGTACGAAAATGAAAATGCAGCTGAACATCTTTGCTACAGGCCTTTCTCTGCGCTGTCTGAATATGCTGAGGCTTTATAGACATTTCAATAGAAGAATTTGTTTGTAAGTGATTAATGGTTAATGGAACAGACAGAGGTGCCGTTCTGCTGCATTCCATATGGGTCTGATCGGATTAGAGCCCCATTACCCTCTCTCTGATTGCATTTCAGATATAGGGATTACTTGCTCCTTGAAAGCTTAGAAGCAGAGTGGCTTCTAACCCAGAGGAATTTGACAAGCTGTTGCAGGTCTGTCTGCAGTGGAACATGAGGCCTCCTTGAAGTGGACCACTAAGAAAATAAGTTCCTGATCATCAAGAAGCTAACGCCTACCTCCAGAATATCAGACTTCCCTCGTTCTCCCTTGTGGTCTTCCAAGAGATTTTGCAACATGCAGACCAAACGTATCTGAAGCCGGTTCTCAAACTAAAACTCTTGGAAATATTTATATTCTTGGCATTGTTTATAAAGGCATTGGTCCTGGACTCAGCTTAACAGCTAGTGATACAAGAAAGATAATGAATTTATAGAAGCACATATCCAAGCATCTCTACATGAAATTTAGGAAAAGCATGGATACTGCAAGTCAGCATTAAGGAAACAAACCATAGTTAAAATTCCAAGGGTACAAAAGGAAACCATGTCTTCCAAGGGCATCTAAAGGAAGTCCAGTGAGACCTGCAAACAGAAAGCCATGGAAAATACCTAAGCTGTGGTTTTGTCAGCCCACACGCAACAATGATTAGCCAATGCAAACTATGGTTTGCAAACACACTTCAAAGCATGTAATATAGTTGTTAACCTCTAAACTGCCAAAGGACTGCTGTTTTTACTTCAAAGCATGGTTTCATGCCCAAATTTGTGGCTAGCCCTTAATTACTGAAACTTTAGATACTGAGACCCACTGCTAACAGAAAACAAGCCACATTAAACATCATGACTGCATATAGATCAAGCGGTACAACATATCATTCATATCTGGTTTTATTCTACCATAACATGTCTCTTCACTGTAACAGAGTAATTATTGCAACCCCTACATCTACTGCCAAGGAGCTCTTACACAAGTGTTACTCAAATACTAATATGCCCCTTAAGTACTCCTGATTCACTAAAAGTGCCTGAAAAACAAATATGTTCTGAGGCTGGGGTATGGTTTAGAGGGATTTGTTGCCTGGGGTGCACGCGTTGTTTTATTTAATGTTGGTGAATTCTTTTGTTATGTTGTAATTAGGCAGTTTTTCATTTTGTATGCCACCTTGAGCATGGTTTGAACTATGGAACGATGGCATACAAATAAAATTATGTATGTATGTATGTAAAAGGTAAAGGACCCCTGGAAAGGCTTCGGCCTTTGAATGCTTCTGTTGCAACAAGTGCTGTAGCTCAAACTGGTATAGTAATGTTGCCTTCAAGAACTTTAGTATGTGCAGTGGGAGGTGGGGTAGTGGAGAATAAAGCCAACTGGATTTCGTTTTTTTGTCACAGCATAGTTTTTAAGAAGACACACTTTAAAATCTTCCAAGCTGCATTGCTTAATATCTCAAGTGTGTAATTGATGCATGCAAAAGATGCTCACCAGTATTCCACATCTTAATATCAGATGAGAATTCATTACCATTCCAAAACACAAATGCAACGACTACACTCCTCTTCTCCCAAGTATAAATTCTTTACATGAGGCCTCACACACCTTGCCCAACCCTACAGCTTGCCTTGCTTCCGTTATCAACCGCATAAGCAAAAACCACCAGACATGCTTTGTTCCAGAAAGAGAAACTAAACCACATTTTATTGCCAAAGCTGTGATAGGCAGTGAGCAGCAACAGTGGAGAAACAAAAGGAGTGTAACACGAAGCCAATATGCAGAAAGAGGGCACCACCCCTGAATTGCATTAATGCACCTAACTTGAGTACTCTTTTCCCATTTGTGCCAAAGCCATATGTTTACTAGAGCTGGCAGCAGGATTCAGTCATGCTAGCTGATACTTGCAGGAAGCTTGAAATGCCCACTGAACACATTTCACATCAGAATGCATCTAAAATTCCCCAGAGCAAACCCTGTTGACCTGACATTCGAATGAGCAAATCTCATTTATTTACCTTCATGGGTATATATGGTGCTATACAAAGCAATGTTTATTTACAAAGTAAGATACTTCTCTGCCCCAAGTAGTCTGCAGTCGAAAAGTTTGCAAAGGGAGAGAAAGAGATGTTCCTGTAATGTGGGATGATCTGAGCATGTATGGTTTTGCAGGCACAGACTTTGTTCCAGCTGCAAATACTTAGCCTTAGTTTCAGTTGGGGATAAGTGTGTTGGCCATTTCTTTCTAAAGACAACATACTATAGTTATTAATGTAGATAGCTGTCACTCAGGCAGTTAAGTAAAAGTCAATATTCACACAGTCATTCATTCCTAATCCTTTGTAGATAAAATCACTAAAAACCCTTGAGAGAGTCAAGGGTTCAGGGAAAAAGAAGGGTCTTACAGATTTGAAGAGCAAGATGGTGGGATGTACCCTTTTGTAGGAGAAAGCTACAGTCAAACCTCAGTTGTCGAACATAATCTGTTCCGGAAGCCCGTTTAGCTTTCGAAACATTCGACAACCGAGGCGTGGCTTCCGACTGGCTGCAACAGCTTCCTGCACTCAAGTGGAAGCCGCGTCCGATGTTTGGCTTCCAAAAAACGTTTGAAAACTGGAGCATTTACTTCTGGGTTTTTGGTGTCCGGGAGCTGTAACGTTCCAAAATGGAGCCTTTCAGGAGGTTTGACTGTATAAGGAGCAGCAAGAAAATGGCCAAATTTCAAGGAGGCGTTGGCAGGAAAAGTTCCTAGCAAATTGAGCTCACAGAATTTTACCAGAGATGCACAAATGAGTCACCAATACTGGTTTTTTTTACCACACTTGTACTGCATCCGTTCTCCAAAGAAGTCAGCACCGCATACAGAAGTCTCTCTCATTTTATTCCAACAACCCTGCAAAGTACGCCAGTCTGAGACATAATAATGAGCACAGGATGATCCAGTGAGCTTCATG
Source organism: Podarcis bocagei (assembly GCF_964188305.1). NCBI lineage: Eukaryota > Metazoa > Chordata > Lepidosauria > Squamata > Lacertidae > Podarcis > Podarcis bocagei. The sequence continues at coordinate 30,015,116 of NC_138132.1, forward strand.
CTTATTTTTACATTTCTATCATGCAAAATCAGTGTATATAATTATAAGCTCTTGCTGTGCCTGCAAGATTAAACACAATTTTTTACATACAGGTTACAAGACCAGTCAAGAGAATCTTGCAAGCAAGTTTCGATATGAAACATTTCTGTTACTCTAGAAAGTCTGATGTTTCTTACAGTTTAGGAAAGCGTCGTGCAGATGCACCTGCCTGAGAGGGGAGCGCCAATGAGATGGTGCCACTACAGGAAAGGCCCACGGTCCGGCGACCATCTTTTGTACTTAAGCCGAAGAAGAGGATTAAGCAAACCCTCAGTCTCTCTCATTATGCAGCAGGACAACTAAACTCAGGCTTTTCCAGTCCAAAGTTCAATTCACACTCCTCTAAACAACTCCTTTGAAGAGAGAGCCCAAATCCACCAACAGCAAAACCTTCCATTCCAACACATTACAAGAGCCTTTCACTGAACGAATTATAGGCTGCTACCAAATATTAATCCAGGAAATTGTCATAAAGCAATCTGGGTCTATGTCCTGCCTTAATGGAGGACATCTGTAAGTAAATCTCTTTATAATAAACTAAGTTTGGTAGATAAGTGCACCTGGGAATCATGATTTCTTCTCATACAAGTATGCAACTGGTTTTCACTTGGCTCTGTTATGTCTAGTTAAGAAGCAGAAACAAACAGTACTAGCTTCCTCCTCTCTCACTCTCACATTTGTGCTTACCCTTGGAAGCATGCATCTCACGCAACTGATGACTCAGTGGAGGAGGATCCTTGGCCAAGAGTTCCTGACTAACTGGGAAACACAGCAGTTGGGAAGCAAAGTGTCTCTAGTGCCAGTGTGCTGCAGAGAAATGGGCAGAAGTCTGCAGCTTCCTTAGACCACAGGGCAAAGGCTTCTATTTTACAGTGTCAGAGCTCTTCTGAAGCTTGGATTGAGGACACTAAATATGCATCTGCTGGCATGTAGCCCCTGCCCCAAAGGGAGGGGGAGGCAATTCAATAGCAATTACTTTTAGCATAGCTGCCCTGCTGAATTAGACCAAGGGTCGGCTAATCCATCATTTTGTTTCATCAAACCACATGCCTCTGGGAAGTTCAAAAGCAATGTATGGAGATATCTTCCCTTCTTTATCCCCAGTTTCTGATACCCAAGTGCACCATTTCTGAGCCAACCAGTCCCAAATATCTAAGCTAGTGGCCACCACCCCATCATGAATTCTGTAAGTTACTGTATTTTTCACTCTATAAGATGCACCAGACCACAAGACGCACCTAATTTTTGGAGAAGGAAAACAAGAAAAAAAATATTCTGACTCTCAGAAGCCAGAACAGCAAGAGGGATTGCTGCGCAGTGAAAGCAGCAATCCCTCTTGCTGTTCTGGCTTCTGTGATAGCTGCGCAGCCTGCATTCGCTCCATAAGACGCACACACATTTCCCCTTACTTTTTAGGAGGGAAAAAGTGAGTCTTATAGAGCAAAAAATACGGTAAATATGTTTTGTGAGAATTAGCACTTCCTTGTGTTTGTCCAGAGCCTACAGCCAGCCAGACATATTTATGCCTGCATTGTTTTTTTAGATACGTTATAACATTTTAAAAACAGGTGTTAAAAACAGTTAAAGCACATGACTACAAGGAGAATAGGGCAGGTTCAAAATTATTTTATCTCAGGCATCAAAGACCAGGGCAAAAAGGCACACCTTCAGCATACCATGGAAACCACATTGTGAAGGTGCAACTGACAGCTCAAAGTCAGCTTATGCCTAGCCACCATCAATAAGACAAGATACTGACTCCCAATTCAATCCCCAAGCTCCTCCTACCAAGATAAAACCTTACTCCAATTCGCACTATGCCTCCAAAACCAACCCAAATCTTTCATGGAACCAAAATACACTTTTGTATTCCACCTCTCATCTGCAAACCACCGCCTCCTGTTATTTTCATGCCCAGCTAGTTCTCTCATCCATCACCGCTTCAATCCACAACATGACAGACAAGATACCCAGAAGAATTATTTATGTTTACTGTAGCCTATCCACAACTGGTTGGCAGTTGGTTATGTAGTATAAATTAATTCCTGCTGTAAATCTGCTTCCTTCTTTCAGGATCAGGCACAGCAACCCATTTTATGGCTCCTTTTAACCCCCAATACAGTTACAAATCTTCCCACCGTACCTAGTATATGGGCTCCTAACCTGAATTCCAGCTATACTCTTTCCATCAGAAGGTGCTTTTCAGACAGTATATAGACTTCTCTCTTTTCAGAATCACACACACAAAAGCATACTTCCTACTACTAATAATTAATATTGCACACTCTTCACTATAAGGTCCAAGGGTGGGTTACGTCTAAAAAGATAACACAGTAAAATAAAACAAATAAAACAAACCTGCCCTTAAGTACGATACTATACAACACAAGACACCAGATACAATGGGTTGAATTCAACATAGTGCTAAGGAGATTGTCTCTTTTTCCGCCCCCAACACGCTGTTCTAAGGTTCTCCCAACCCTCCTCTGCAGATATGAAGAGGGTGAAAAGGTCGGTTAGAGTTCCACTTTAGGCAAAAAATTCCTGCACTACAAGGGGTTGGACTAAACCAGTGTTTCCCAACCGGTGTTCCGCGGCACACTAGTGTGCCGCCGAACATTGCCTTGTGTTCCGTGGGAGGGAGACGGGCTGCTCACCATACCCCGCGTCTCGGGCGCAGCAGCCGGCAGTCCGAATGCATCCCGAGCCGCGCTGCTCTCGCCTTGCCTCCTTCTTCGCGCCTCCTCCCGGCTCGCGCGCCGTCCCTGCGCGGATCCGTCCAGCCTCCGGCCGCCGCCGCCGCCCCCTCCTCTTCCTCTCCTTCCCCCACCCACCAACCCGCACGGCGCGCTCCCACCGCCCCCGATGGGCGCAACCACTTCCGGGTCCGCTGCAGCCGCCCCTTCCCCGCCTCCGGCAGCCGAAAGTCCCCCAGCGGAGCCCGTCTGGCCGCTCCCCCCGCTCCCTGCCCACCTCCCGGAGTTGAGGCGCCCTCTTTCGTTGCTTCGCGGGGAGGGAAAAAACTTTAACTTTTGTGCGTCCCTCCCGGCGTGACGCTGCGCGCTGACGTCACGGGGCGGGGCTTTAATGGTGGTGTGCCGCGAGATTTTTTTCCGGCAAACAGGTGTGCCGTTGCCCAAAAACGTTTGGGAAACACTGGACTAAACGACCCTTGTGGCTTCTTCTAACTCTACAATTCTATTATTCTATTAAAAAAAACAGAGTAGAAGTCAGGGGAGTCCTGTTGCACTAGAATAAACCGCTGTGCTACTTTCCACTAGTGCAACAATTTAGTTGAATATGACATGCCAGACAACAGATAGGGGAACACTAACAATAAAAATTCAACTGCCAAAGGCAGAAAAGAGATATGCCCTCAATAACAGCCTACAGCTGTAAATAGGTAGTGTATGGCACACTTCTATAGAGAGGAAGTTGCAGTTTCGGGATCATTACAGAGAAGGGTCTCTGGTAGGCCATCACCCTCCTCACTGCCAAGGGTTCAGGCCACCAAAATCAAACAGGATGTGTTGAAATTGAGCATCCGTACTACTCAACATAGCGCGCGCACACACAGAAACACTTCGCTAGCCAATTTGTCATAATTGACTGTGGCTTGCTAAAGTTCTAAAGACAAATCAGAAAGCACAATGCATACTAGAAAATAACCGCTGTTTCCACAGCTTTCAGAGGTTTTCAAATTCAAATATCCAGACCCTTTAACTCCTGGCGAAACATTTAAATAACTTTAAACCCCCCCCCCAAAACCTTACAAGGGTGACCAGACCTCCAGCTACACAGAGCCAAATAATAGTCCTGAACAACTTAACAGCTCACCTTGCCACCTTAGCCACTTGACACTGCAGTTCCTAAGGCTGTAATTCCCATACGCTCCCGAGCGTTAAGCCCTCTCCACCCAACGCAACTTTCTCCGGAGTAAACACACACATGACTGCAATGCAACTTAACATGTTCAAAATCCTCCCTTACAATAGGCAAATGCCAGAGATGACACCGACCTGAATCCCAGGGTCGTTCCTCGCCAGGATAAACCGGACTGTCAAGCATGTGGCAGAAAAGCGTCCCTTCCCCAGAAAATTAGCGCAATAATTGGGATTATTCTTGACTCCATCCATGCAAACACTCGCCGCCCCTCCTCCCTGTCCCCGAAGTAGCACCTCAGACACTCGTTGCTTCAGCCTCCCCCCCCAACCCTTTCAGACGTGCATGATATTGACCACTCAACCCCCGTCCCCTCCTTATCCTCCTCCCCAAACACCTCAGTCAAGTACAGGCTACCCTCGGGAGCCTCAGCCGCCGCTGCCTTACCTCGCTCAGCCACGCAGGGTGTGTCTCTCTCCCTCTCCCACCCACTCACCTCTGCCCAGCTCGCCTCTTCCCGGCTGCTCCACTTCCGCCTGGAGACGCCCAGTAACCCTACCCGCAGCACTTCCGGCCTTACCGGAAATACGCTCGCGAGGGCTTGTCTGCAACTAGAAGAAGGCGCGCGAGACGGCCAGAGTGAAGGAGGGGGCGGGAGTGGGAGGAGGCGGGGAGAAGAGCAGCCACGCCTCTCTCGTTCGGGTCGGACGGGAGGGAGGCTGGCGATTGGACAAGGCGCGGTGAACGAAAAGGAGCGGGACAAGACGAGGGGCGTGGCTTTCTGGATAGGGAGGTTCCCGTGAAGGAAGGGGCGGGGTTCGAAATTATGATGGACAGTAAGCAAGGGAGGGGTGAAGGAAGGAGTAGGCATAGCAGGGTAGGCAGAAATTTAGGTGGTGCAGCCTTCCCTGGCTCAGACACGGAAAGAGCTTTACCTGTTGGATTTCTGCCAGCCAGGCACGCGCTGGCAATCTGTGTGTGTTTGCAGGCTTGGGGTGTGAAATGAAATAAAACTGATGCAAACGATAATAAAAATCACGCTTTGAAAATGCTGAAACATCTGAAGCAAAAGTTAAAAGCAAAAATACTTAATTCCTTGGGGAACTCTGGTAAGACATCCTCTTTCAGAACCTATTTTATCATTTTTTTTAAAAAAAATCCTTTCAGGATTATCGTGAGGATAAGCAATATAAAACACACTTTATCGGTTAAGAACCTGATCCTCTAAACAGGTTTATTCAGTAGAATCACTCAGGTCCCATTGACATCAAATCTGTGTAAAACTGTAGAATCTGGTAGCAGATTGAGGTTTACTTCTGTTCTGGGAAATGCCTCCCTTTCTTCTTTCATCCCCACTTAGCCTATGTCATCCATAAGGCTGAATACTTCAGGGATGGGCTCTAGCTATTGATTGCTTAGTGTAGCCCTGAGGGGACACTAGAAGTCTCATGGTGAGAGGTGGGTGGGCAGGAACAGGACAGAGAGAATCACTGCTAGCCCTTGTTGTGCCACCACCTCCATGTCTGAAAGTAAGTGGGTGGGGTCTACATAAACATAGACTCCACCAATCCCATAAATCCTTGGTCAGCAAAAATATTCTTTGAAGGGCTGCTTTCCTCACCAAAATGAACATGGACCACCTGTGCTACAACTCTCACCCCATGAAGTCATTGCAGCAAGTTCTGTTCCTGAAGGAGACACTCACAAAGACATAGCAGCTTGGATCAAACCAAAGCCCTATCTTCTTGAGCATCCAACTACCACAGTGGTCAATTGGATTCCTCTAGAAAACCCAAAAGTAGGACATGAGGAAAAATGCCCTCTCCCACTGCTATTCCACAGCAACTGGAATTCAGAGATATGCTGGCTCAGATATCGTGACTAATAGCCATTGATGATTTCCCCCCCTCTGTGAATTTGTCTAATCACTTTTCAAAGCTGTTGTGGTCATCTCCACATCTTGTCGTGGTAAATATCAGAATCTAATTGTGTGTTGTGTGAAGGTGTGTTTTATTTTGTCAGCTTTGAAGCTCCCACCACTCACCTTCATCTCACAACTTTTGTTTCCTTCCTCACCCTATATTAGCATTCTAGAGAGAAGGGGAAAGTGTGCAGGTAGTGGATTTGACCCAGAGGCTTTGAGTAGATCTGGATTCAGATTCTTACAGAGTCCACTAAAGGACGGAGTGATAGATTCCAATCCTATCAGGCAGAAGAAAGGCGCCTGTACCATGTTTCCCAAAAAAGTTCTGAAAACCCCGATTTAGAGCATTTTATTCCATTCGTGACATCCGCATTCCTTCCTCATTCTGAACATTGGCTGCATTCCCAGCTATTCCTTTCAGTCCTAAACTACCAGCCTCAGGAGGCAAGAACAGCTTACAAATGAAATAAAAATAAGCCTGTTTGTTTGCAAGGGAGACTTGCCCATAAAAGCCACGATGCTCTGGGACATGTTGAGAAGGGAAGGAGGGGACACCGCAGTGAGGTTGGCTGTTTTCACCACCATTTCCTGCCCTCGTCTTTTTTTTTACCATAGATGGTAACATCGACAGTCACACACCAGGCATGTGGAAACTGGAAACAAACAGGCGTAATGCTGGCCTGGAGCTTTTACATTGCTTTGTAGAGACGGCTGCTTTATTTCTCGGATTCTTTGCATTCAGAAATGGGGGGGAAGGGATTTGTTGCTAGGAGGGACAGGACACAGTGGATTCCTGGTTGTGTGTGTGTGTGTGCATACATGACAAGGATATGGAATTGCTGACATCTAGTGTCTTGTTTTTCAAATAGGTTGTGTATGAATTGATGGTTTAGAAATCATTGGACTCTCAAGTGGATCAGAAGGTCTTCAAGACTGCCACCCAAGTTCCACAGTAGGAGCTGACCCCTAGATAAAGATCAGATGAAGATTCAGGTTCACCAGATCACAACAACATCTGATTTTCATCTAACAAAGTCATTTCTCTGGTGAATCCAACATTGTAGAAATCCTTCCCTAGAGAGGTATATTGGACCTGGCTTTAAGTGAAAAGCAGGTTTTTGCCAAGCTTTCTAGGTTCTCAGAGCGTACTAATTTTAATTGCTGTGCTGTTGTGCTGAGCTAGCTTTAGATGGCTCGGTTTTCCTGTTGCCTTTACAGTTGTATTATGAGGACTATTCCAGGGGGAAAGGAAACATATTGTTGCATGCCACCCCGATCTCCGAGTGGTGCAGATTCCAGGGGTTCCAGGCACTTATACAGGGTTTGTGTTTCCTTTTGTAAATGAGGCACAGCAGACTGTAGTGTCTATATTATCTAGTTTATTCACACATATATACAACCTGAGTCTATAAAGGAGGGCTTTGCAGCATTAGCACTCCCAGATGGTCTTGTTTCTCCCATAGCCACAGCCTTTGATTGAAACAGACATCAAACATCATACTCTGCTTCTGCCTTTTATTTTTGCCCTGGCATATGCCCCATGGAAACCCACTCTTTACTGCTGAATCGGAGCAAATGGCAATCCATTGAAAACCTGAATTATTGTGTGTTCCAATTCAGCATTAAAGAGAGGGTTTTCCTGGGGAAAGCAGGGAAGGGAGTGCTTGGACAGGGCACTTAAAAGTGCAGACCTATACCTAGAAAGTACAGGGCAAAAGGTACCATAAGTGTGGATCATGGTCTGGCTGGAGGAATCTGTTATTACTCTATGCAACCCCCTGGCCTAAACAGAGATAAAGTTCGTTAGCAATTAGCTTAGCTGGTAGTGAATTTTTACCTAAATAGCTGAAGACAACACATGGTGTCAGAAGTGGGATCTGTACATTTATAGGTGCTTTGTAACTGTAGAATCCAATCACAACACCCTGGAAAGAATACTAAATAAACCTCTGACTTCTGGCTCCACCAAGACTTCAGCAGATGATGCTAAAAGCACAACAGTACAATTTAAAAGCAACATACAAGTCTGGGAAAGACATTCCCAAAGCTGATCTGCTCTCATGCAAGTGTGTAGAAGGAGACAGTTCCAAAGAGGAGAAAAACTTAGAAGAGCAGGTGTGCATGCTATTGCAGCACCTCCCAGCAATCACAAACAAACTGGAAGAAACTGGGCAGAAAACAGAGAGAGATTAGACACTCTTATCATCAAAGTCCAGGCTAGCACTAAAAGTTAGAGCCACGTATTCAATTGCAGCTTTCTGTCTGTTGCAGAAGTAACTAATTTAGATGGTTACCATTACCAATACCCAAAGTCACCACAATGGTCCATGTAAAACAGAGGTGGGAAACCTTTCTGCCCAAGACAGTCTTCAGGGGCTGCATATCTGGTGGTGGGTGTGGCCAAGGGCAAAAGTGGGGCAGCAGAGGTGACTTCCATCTTTGTACTCTTGGCTACATTACAGGCACACAAAGGTCAGAGGTTTTGATGCACATCTCTCTCCATCCAGGCAAGCACAAGAGATTATTCCAGTTCAAAGACAAGTCACAGCATTCCAGGAGGGCTGAGAGCAGGGACAGTGAGAGGTCAAGCCTGGGGACTTCCTTGAGGGCCAAATACAGAGGGCTGGAAGGCCACATTCAGCCCCTGGGTATGAGGATCCCCACTCCTGGCGCAAACTAATCTATAGCTTTCCCATGCGCTGGGCAGACACTGACAGTTAAGTAGCAATAATAAAAAAATTTCTTCCAGTAGCACCTTAAAGACCAACTAAGTTAGTTCTTGGTATGAGCTTTCGTGTGCATGCACACTTCTTCAGATACGAAGTGTGCATGCACACGAAAGCTCATACCAAGAACTAACTTAGTTGGTCTTTAAGGTGCTACTGGAAGAAATTTTTTTATTTTGACTATGGCAGACCAACACGGCTACCTATCTACTACAGTTAAGTAGCAGTGACTGGTCCAGAGCCACTGGGCAATGATTTGAACCCAGGTCTCTAGAGTCCAAATCTGCCCACAATACTACACTGCCTCTTAAAAGCAGTATTGGATTGTACCAGGCACCCACCCACCCTATGTTTCACACTGAATGGGACTCTGTAGTCTCACTTTGTGATTGCACCTGCAGAGATGCAGCCTGACTGGATGGAGTTCTCCTGCGTGTCAGGCAGAGGTGTTCCGCCGTTCCTTGCTCTCTGAGCTTATTTAAGGCAGGGGTGGGGAACGTCAGGCTCGGGGACTAAGTACTGCCCTCCGACTCTCTATTTAGCCCTTGAGACTCTTCCCAGGCTAAACCTTCTCCAAATAACACATCCCAGAAAGCCCTGCTCTGTGCTTTCCTCGAGTGCTTTTGCCTGGCTGAACTTGTGAGAATGCCTTTGGCTTGCCTGGATGGAAAATGAAGAGACGGGGATATAGGTAAACCCCTGACGTTCGTGTGGTTGGAATGTAACCTACCATACAAATTGAAGAAGAAGAAGTTTGGATTTGACATCCCGCTTTATCACTACCCAAAGGAGTCTCAAAGCGGCTAACATTCTCCTTTCCCTTCCTCCCCCACAACAAACACTCTGTGAGGTGAGTGGGGCTGAGAGACTTCAGAGAAGTGTGACTGGCCCAAGGTCACCCAGCAGCTGCATGTGGAGGAGCGGGGAAGCGAACCCGGCTCCCCAGATTATGAGACGACCGCTCTTAACCACTACACCACACTGGCTTAAGAACCACAATGGTTGCTCTGCCCATTTTGCCTTTGGCCCAGTCCACTTTAGCCTCTGGCTCTGCCTACCACTGACATGCCCTAGAGAGGTTGCCAACAAGGAAATGCGGTCCTTGGCTTGATAAAGGTTCCCCACTCCAGTTTAAAGCATAAATATTAAGCCAAGAAACCTAGGACCAAGTCTTGAATCATCCATGCCTTATTTGTCAGTTCCTCGGCTGTTGTCATCAATCAGTACCTTGCAACAAGTGAGATTTCACCAAATTGAAAAGGGCTTTCTGTTTTATTTTATTGCTCCAAATCTTGATTGAAAGGGGCCTTCTGTTTCATTTTACTGTTTTGCTTTCAAGTGATTGCTTTTAAATTTCATCTGGCACCCTACGATTCTGTGCAATGCAGTATATAGAAGCTTTCTCTGTCAGTGACTACTGTACACATTTGCTTTCTATCAGATCTGCTTTTCAGAGTCTCTTTTGGAAGCTAAACACTCGTAACCTTTATCAGTTCGCCTCACATGGAGTCTCACTTGTAGTCATGATTGTTCTTTGGACATTTGTTGTTCCACATCCTGGTATTTCCTTTTGGGACGATCTGCCCTGGAGTTATCAGTTGCTCATTGCTTGGAAATCCTAGCAGCGGAAAATAAAGCTGTGCCTGTCAGTCTGCTTTGCAACAGCAGCTGAGCAACCTGACTTCAGAGGGCTGATAAGAACAGTAATTGTTATCACACCAGTTTGCAGAGCCCCATCTGGAGATATCGGGGATTGAATCTGAGACGTTTTGCATGCAAAGTAGATGCTCCACCACTGAAGTGGAGTACTGTGTCCAGTTCTAGGCCCCACAATTTAGAAAGGATATTGACAAGCTGGAATGTGTACAGAGGAGGACAAACAAGAAGATAAAGGATCTGGAAAACAAGCCTTATGGGGAATGGTTGAAGGAGCTGCAGTGGCATAGTGTGGGAGGAGGCACATGGGCAGTTGTCCCAGGTGCAAAATTGTTTGGGGTGCAAAATTTCAACACCTGGTGCTGCCTTATTGCAGCTGTGCACTTCTGTTGATGGGCTCCATTGAAAACAGCTTCTCCATGCGAACCAGAAAGTGACCTCTCCAGACCACGATCAACTCTTCTTTTCTTATCTCTGCAGCTGCAGTTTGGGTGATGCAGACCCACTGAATGTGCATGTGTACCATTTTCCTCCCTTCCACCCCTCTCTGTGTGGCCCCGGGTGCTGGCAACCCATGCTACGGCACTGAGGAGCTGTGTATGTTTAGCCTGGGAAAGAGAGGAGTTACGATAGTCATCTTTAAATATCTCAAGGGCTGTCACATGGAAGATGGAGTAACTTCTTTACTCCTGCTCCGGTGGGTAGGACTTGAACCAATGGCTTCAAGTTAAAAGAAAAGAGAGTCTGACTAAACATCAGAAAGAACTTCCCTGCATCGCAGGGGGCTGGACTAGATGACCCTTGGGGTCCCTTCCAACTCTACAGTTCTGTGATTCTATGCTCACTTTCAGGGCTTGCATCAAGGGCTGACCTGGCCAGGTGCTCGCCCAGGACCCCCACTCCCTGGCCCTGCTCTTCCCCTTCGTAGTGGGGCTCAGGGGTACAGCATCTGTATTTTGCATGTAGACATGGGCGTAGCCACGGGGGGTGGGGGTAGGGGGCAGCTGTCCCTCTAAATCAAGTAAATCAATAAACATACTGTACTTAACTAACTGAGATTCTGCCCCCCTAACATGAAGCCTCCCTCCCCAACATAAATTCTGGCTACACCCATGCATGCAGAATATCCCTTGTTCATCCCCAACATCTCCTCCCCGTCTGAAACCCTGGAGAGCCACTGCCAGTCAGTGCAGACAATGCTGAGCTGGATAGACCAGTGGGCCTGACTCAGTAAAAGGCAGCTTTCTAGGTTCCTAGCCTGCTTGTTCCCCTGCCTCTTGCTCTGGCCAAAAGCGAGGGAGTAAGCAAACTACAGAAGTGGTGAGAAGGAGGAAGAGTGACTGTCAGAGCCTCTTTCTCCATCGGTGAGGGCTGGCTGGCTCTTGCTTTCCTGTTTTATCTGGCAACTGGGAGGTGCAGACTCTATGGCTTATGTGTATCTGTGAGCCAGGGCCAGCATTAGCAGTCAACATGGCTGAGTACTTGCCAAGGGCCCACAGGGACCCAGCAGGAAGGCCCCTGGCAGGAGCACCCTGGAACACCTACTTCTTCTCTTCCCCATTGCAACCTGCTTCTGCACCCGCCTCCTTTTCCAACAGGCAAACAACAACAGTGGTGAGAAGGTTAAGAGATGTGGTTGCCGCCCCCTGCTTGCACATTGGATCCGTCTGGCAAGCAAGCAGGTGGCAGCAGCTAGGAGGGCAGAGGAGCAGGAGCAGCTGGCAGCAATGGCAGACTCACCAAAGGAGTGGGTCCATTCTGAGTGTCTTTTCCAAGCACCCCTCTGCCTGACACAAAACCTGGCATCACCATCATTCCTGCCTGTTTGTCAGTTTTAATCAGTGGTTCTGCGAGGTCAGGCTACACCTGCTTTGTTTTGGAGGCTATTTTTGGTTATACTATGAAAGAGAGAGGGACACAGGTGGTGCTGTGGGTTAAACCACAGAGCCTCTTGGGCTTGCCGATCAGAAGGTCGGCGGTTCGAATCCCCGCGGTGGGCTCCCGTTGCTTGGTCCTTGCTCCTGCCAACCTAGCAGTTTGAAAGCATGAAGTGCAAGTAGATAAATAGGTACCGCTCTGGCGGGAAGGTAAACGGTGTTTCCATGCGCTGCTCTGGTTCGCCAGAAGTGGCTTAGTCATGCTGGCCACATGACCCAGAAGCTGTATGCTGGCTCCCATGGCCAATAAAGCGAGATGAGCGTCGCAACCCCAGAGTCGTCCGCGACTGGACCTAACGGTCAGGGGTCCCTTTACCTTTATGAAATAAAGAGAGAGAGAGAGAGAGAGAGAGAGAGAGAGAGAGAGAGAGAGAGAAGTTATTAAAGATGGCCTTGAAAATGAAGATGAAAATGGGTGGTCACTTTTATTTATTGCATCTGTATATACAGTATATACAGAAATTACAGCGTGAAGGCAAATCTTAAAAGTGCCTTTTAATTGGTTGTGTGCCTGAGTATACAGAGATGCTATCCCTCCTGCAGTCCAGGAGAGGGCACCCTTCATCCAGCATTTGAAGTGAACTTTCTAGTTTGCAGCTCTGGATTTCTGCCTGACAGGCTGCAATTTACTGCTGCATTGAGAAAGAACCGAAGTGGTACATGGATTGAAAGCAGAACCTGATCTGTAATAACAGCCATGAGCAGAGAACTGAAGGTCTGGTGCTTGGATTGCTGTGCTAGAACAGAGAGCTCCTCTTCTGTGGAATGCATTGTTAACATTCAATATATGAGCAGTAATACCACAGGAATTGGCCAAATGTGGGGGACCCACATTCAGCTAGCTCTGCTGGTGGCTTGGCTTGTTAGCATAACTAAATCCAGGGGGGTTCTGTGTTTGGCACAGTTTAATCAAACCTTGATTAATTCTAATTTTTACTAATTCCAGGATTTATAGGGGACTTGCACCCACAGACTCTGACCTCTAGAACTTATAACATTACATTCTGATTTATTTGCACATCAATTTTGAAAGCTAGCTATAGGGCAACAGGCTCCTTTGGGATGAAGGGCAGGATACAAGTTTAATAAATGAACAAAATAAGAAATGCATATTCATCCTGATTTGCTTGTGGAATGTTTGCACATCTTTCCATTAATTGTTCATCCCACACTTTTCAATGCATATCCCTGTCAATTTCCTACTTGCAAAAAGGCATGTGTTTTTTTTAACAGAGTACTTTAATCCACCTTCATTGCGCAAACCAACATTTCTGCAAAATATTGGCAGTCTGGAGGCACCGATTATCATTCGCCTCTCCTGTTGATCAAGCCTTATAACATTAGCCCACAAATCCCAACACTGACTTTCTAACCTCCATTTCCTAACCTTTCAAGTTCCTCATGGGTTTGCTCCACTTTAATCCCATAATGTGTTAATTCCTTTCCACCACTTGAAACTCCCTTCCCACATGTATATAATTTCTCCAAATTCCATCTAGGTTTGACATCATGTTAAGTTTCGTTAAATACCAAACCATGAAAACAAATTAGTATTGCATTGACTCGCAAAAGCAGGGCATTCTGTAGGTTAAATGAGTTCAGTATGTTTAGGTGGGGAGATGATTAAGAGGCAATATGATAGCCATCTTCAACTATCTGAAGGGCTGTCACATGTAGATGATGAAGTGGAATTCTTTTCTGTTGCTCTAGGACAGGAGGACCAGGAAGCAATGGGTTCCGATTACAATCTAGGGGATTTTGACTAAGCGTTAGGAAGAATAACTTCCTGGTGGCATGACCTGTTTGAGAGTGGAGCAGGCTGCCTTGGAAGGTAGTGGACTCTCCTATCTTCCTTAGAGGTTTTTAAGCAGAGGCTGGAAGGCCACCTAGCAGGGATGCTGCAGCAGTGGATTTCCTGCATCAATAGTGGGGTTGGACTAAACTGAGGTCCTTTCCAACACTTTGGGGTTGGGACACATCATTTGCTGCTGCATCTCAGGCAGCCAGGGTAGAGTCCAGAGGGACAGAGAAGCATTTAGCTCCTGGGCCTGAGGCTTCCCACCACTGCATTGCAGAGTATGCCCATGATAGCTGGTAGAGCATGAGACTCTTAATCTCAGGGTGGTGGGTTCAAGCCCCATGCTGGACAAAATGAACTAGATGACCTTCATGGCCCCTTCCAACTCTACAGTTCTATGAGTACAAAAGACAGATCCCTGACCTGATGAGAAACCCAGCCAGATGGGTGGGGTATTATTATTATTATTATTATTATTATTATTATTATTATTATACTATCATTATTATTCTTTCAGGCTAACATATAATACAGAGGTAACTCAGAGGAAGGAGAAGCAGAGGGATAAAGGAGAAGAGTCTGCAACAATTGCACTAATTGTTCAGCATAATGGAAAATCACTGTCCACATCAAATGTAACTCAATCAGAACAAATGCTCCCAAAGCCTAGGAGTACCTCCTCCACTGAAATCAGCAGAATCGGACTCAGATGCCCATCCAGCAGCAGTGGATAATTCTTGGAATGTAGTGAACTGCAAAAAGAAAAAGTAAAAATCCATCCAGCCTGCAAACCAAGTGAAACAGAATGAAAGTGAAAAAGTGAGTGATCCTTAAGGCCGTCTAACCTAATATTTCAACAGAATTTTCCTATCAGATGCTTCTGCAACCAGACTTATTCTCATGTTCATTGTAAACCCTGGGGAGGTAGAAGATCTTGTAAATACAGCAGGATCTCCGCTGGCCCCTAAGTTCTCCTCTGCAACTTTGGGAAGTGCTCCAAACCCCCCTGATGGTGGGAGAGATTCCTATTCAAAGGGAACTGTTTATTGTTGTGTTCAAATCGCTGTTGCGGTTATTGTTGTTCAGTTTCATAGGGATTAGCAACCCAAGTCACATCAACCAGAAATCCCATCTTTCCACAAAATTTAGAAGTAAAGCATCATAGCAACTGATGCTATCAGCATTTCACAAGCTAGTGCTCCATCTAGTGGCTGGCTTAAAGTGGGATGCGGGTGGCACTCTGGTCTAAACCACTGAGCCTCTGGGGCTTGCTGATCAGAAGGTTGGCGGTTCAAATCCCCGTGACGGGTGGGAAACGGTGTTTCCATTGCACCCGAAGCAGTTTAGTCCTGCTGGCCACATGACCCAGAAAGCTGTCTGTGGACAAATGCCAGTTCCCTTGGCCTGAAGCAAGATGAGCGCCTTTGGTGGGATGTAACCATCCAGGGGTCCTTTACCTTTTCTTTTCTTTTTTCTTTTTTAACCTTTAACTGGCTTTAAATATAGGATTGGGAAATCCAGCTAAAAGAGCCAGAATAGAACTAGTTCATTAAAAAAACCCAGCTGACATAATTTCTCTACAGAAAATACAGCAAAAAAGAGAAAAAAAAGAGTCAGATATAAATTTTTTAAGGGTGGATGGTTAAAATCCCAAATATTTGCAGTTGGCAATACGAACGTGAGAGAGGAGCGGTGGTCATTATAACCAAAAAGTGTCCTTTTGCAATTTGGGAGCGGGGAGGGGGGAGGTTTTGTGCAATATAAGCAGTCATATGCTATTTACGTTAGAGATACAGTCATACCTTGGAAGCCAAACGCCTTGGCACTCGTACGTTTGGCTCCCAAATGCCGCAAGCCCAGAGGTGAGTGTTTCAGTTTGCATACGTTCTTTGGAACTTGAACGTCCATTGTGCCTTGGTTTTACAAACGTTTTGGAAGTCGAACGGACTTCTGGAACGGCTTCCGTTTGGCTTCCAAGGTACAACTATACTGGATGAATATATATTTATGAAATGGTTTTCGTTTGAGTTCCGGGGAAATAAGCACTGCCACGTGAAACCTGGTTGCCTGTCTACTTACAAGGAGCCCAATCTATTGGAAATTTCCGTTGTGCTAGCTCTACTGCATCAAGAATTAAGAGAACAGCTCATTCATTTTGGTGGGGCTTATGCTGTGCAAGTTCCCTGTCAACTGCAAAGCTGCCTGCACTTCACTTTGGGAAGTGAGGAATTCCATAGCTAAGCAAATTTAATAATAATGATAGTACATGTCTGTCAATATCTACACCTATTCTAATTTGAATTCCCCTTATAAGGGAAATAAAACATTGAGCTAAAATTTAAGAGCAATTTAAGCAGCAATTACCCTACCTACAGTCCTCAGTTATTGCAGAACGTCATAGCTTTAATTAAGAGAAAATTAGGTTTTCATAATTCTAACCAGAATTCTGTACTAAGAATCATAGGTTTCAGCCATTATCCTTTATAATTTGTGTTAGTTCTTCATTCAATATTTTAGTTATGCACTGTATAAATAAGTAATTTCTTTGATTTAAGTTAATCTTCTACTTATATTAGCTTAATTGCTAGCTGTTTTTTAAAATACACACACAAAGGATCTCTTCTGGATCTCTTTTGGAACTGTACAAAAGCTTGTATGAATTAAAGCTGCCTGTAGCTTCTGAATTTTGCACTTCTCGTGCATTGTGAATGTCATATTTAAATAAAACACTTTGAGTGTAATTGCTGTCTTAATTTCAAATTGGGATTTTGCAGAAAGAAAATGCTTTGCAGCATAAGCTGAAAAGACATTTACCCTTGTATTGCTGTTCAAAACTTGCAGCTGGCTCAGTTCAGAATTTTAAAAATTATGAGTTTTTCTGGGTTGGACAGCTTAATCTTGTCTCCATTCCAATTCTCCACTTTGATGCCCATCTTATCTTCCTATTCATGCTGGGTGTGGGTAATATGACTGAAGAAAGGCCAGAGCCCAGAGTTATGACAAGAGCCCTTGTGATCTATGCAGAAATCAGTGGGACTAATGAGTAAATGTGGTGTATTTGGGCTGTCAATATATTCTGTATTCATATTATACAAAGTTCATTCATGCTCTCATAATATCTAGGTTAGACTATAGCAACGTGCAGCTCCCCTTAAAAACCCCTTAAAAACACAGCAGTCAGAATACTAACTTGGACATATGAGTTTTAACCTATTTCACCTGTGTCAAAACATCACTGATCATTGTTGTATTTCTGGGCAAAATTCAAGGGTTATCTCATACCAAGTGATCCAATCTTTAATTAATGTTTTACTTCATGTCATCCAATTTTCTAAAAAAATTGTACACTTACTGAATGATAAAAACTAAGTTTAAATCTAAAAATTTATTTTTTTTTATCTCATCCCGCTTTTGAGTTATAAGGGTTTGAAATTTCAAAAAAATTACAGTTTTGGCCTTGCCAAATATAAAAACCTTAAAAGTTCAGCCCAGAATTGAGATATTTGAAAACTAAAAATACAAATCTCTTCAGAACCTCATGGGCTTTAATATGATATAGTACATGACGGGCTTATTTTAAATTTGAAAGTTAAGTTACAAAATTTAATTTTTTAAAAAAATATTTAAAAATTAAAAAATACCCCCAAAATGTATAGATTAGTTCATATTTCTAAGAGCTACCTGCAAATATTCACCTCAGGATCTTAATGGGATCACATTAATTTTTTATTTTTTTTTACCATACATGTCTTCCTTATTGGGTTCTATTTAGGATAAATGGGCCTTGGAATAAAATATAACAGAAGAAACAAAACTTCAAACAATAATATCAGTTACTTCAGGCATTTCTTTTATTCAATTAAAAGGTTTCTGATAAGCTAGCCACGCTTTTCTTTTAAAAATGAGTTTCAAAGCAGAGTGATAGCTTGCTGTTGCAAGACAGAATTAACACTGTACATTCAGATCTCAGTTTGTCTAGAGTTGTAATATTTCTAAAAGTGAAAATCCAGAAAATTGTAAAAACTGTGATCTCTATTTTTTAGAGAAATCTCAAAAAAAGAAAAGAAATTTTGAGCTATTTTTAGTGAAATTCGTCAAAATCTACATGGGCTGTTGGACATTTCCGCGATTTCCACCCAGATGCTGTTTATGAGGGCTGAATACCGGCTATGTCCAGGAAATTCTGGATACATGGCATCCCTAAGTTTGCCAAATATGCAGATAGTCTCAGCACCTCCTTTCTGTTTTGGTTTTTAAAAAACTGAGCCCACTTTATATAGCCATGTTAGTTTCTGGCAGCAAAAGTCTTGTAACGCCTTGAAGCCTAAGAAATTAATGGGTTGTAGCATAAGCTCTCATAGAAATCCCCTCCCGCCAAAACATACAGAGCACTCAAGTGAAATTGGTAAAATATCCAAAGTGTGTGAGAGAGCATGATCCA
The DNA here is from genome assembly GCF_964188305.1 of Podarcis bocagei. Lineage (NCBI taxonomy): Eukaryota > Metazoa > Chordata > Lepidosauria > Squamata > Lacertidae > Podarcis > Podarcis bocagei. The sequence goes on from NC_138132.1 coordinate 30,033,519, forward strand.
CTCCCAGCTTGTAAATAATTGGTGAAACGAGATGATTTGTGTGCCTGAGCAATCACTTTCATGCATGCCTCCAATTATCATATGTTTTCATGCATTTGCTTCCTAGCCTGCTTCCCCCAACCTGTTCAGCTCTGCTTGACTGGGGCCATTTGCTGCTTCCCTTCCTTCCTTGGGGAGGGGGGAAGAGGTCGTGGCTCATTTCAGGCCTTTGCATTTATTTTCCGAGACCCCCGGCTTGCCTTGGCCTATTCAACAAGGCATTTCCATCGCTGCCTTTGTCCCCTCGTTCCGCCCAGCCGCTCAACTGGTGTGGAGGGAGTTCCCTTTTGATTCTTTTCCCATGCCAGGAGCCCTTCTCAAAGCAGCTCCCTGACTTCCACTTGCCTTTGTTTTGAGAAATTAGCCCTTCTCTGGCTTGCCAGCGCATCGGCATCTGCTGCCATCAATCAGCTCACTCCTAATGGGTGAAGAGACCCCCAGTTTTCCTACTTAAAAAAAAGAGAGAGAGAGAAAAGTCCTGAGACGCTTATCATCCTTGGCTGCAAAACAAGGCCACTTTCAGTTGCAAAAGAGCTACCCACAACCCCACACAATGGCCCCCTGGCCTGTCAACTCGTCTTGCTCGATGTACCCCAGTCTTGAAGGATTTGCCTCAGCTCCTTGATTAGCATAGGCCAATGGCTTTGCCCTGTTCCTTTTGGCCCAGCCGGGGCTACTTTTCACTCTTTATCTGGAGGCCAGTCCAGCATTTCCATCTGAGGGATAATCCCTTTTGTCGCTTTTAACCCACTCCTCATTCCAGCCCCTTCGCTTTGTTCAACATTCAAACAGCGCATGAGTCATCATCTGTGCGCCCTTCCCATCTACCTCCAAGAATTGTGCTCTGCTGAGGCTCATGTTACCCTTCTGAACTTTTGGGCCATGGGAAATGTTGCCTCAAGGGTTGCCAGAAAATGGGGCTAAGGATGCAGCCTTTAGAGCTTTCCCCACTGTCTTGTGAGGACAGAGGACCAGGATTCAAGTTCAACTGGGGAAAAATATATCTAGAATCCAAGTTCAATTGGAGAACTTATCCAAATATCTAGAAATCAAGTTCAGCTGGATAACTTTTAAAGAATAACCTTGGAAGTTGAACGGAATCCATTCTGGAAGCCCGTTCGACTTCCGAAAAGTTCGGAAACCAAGGCGTGGCTTCCAATTGGTTCCTGATTGTACAGACATGCCGGAAACAATAGCAGAAGCTGTACCCGACATTCGACTTCCAAAAAAAGTTCGAAAACCGGAATACTCACTTCCGGTTTTCAATCATTTGGGAGCTGGAACATTTGACTCCCAAGACATTTGGGAGCTGAGGTACAACTGTATGGCATAGGCAGGGCCAGCCCACCCATGAGAGAAGGTGAGGTGACCACCTTAGGTGGCATGATCCACAGTGTCAGCAACAGCTGTGGCACATTCCTTGGAGGCTGGTTCTGCCGCCTCCTCAACAGCCTCTCATTGGGGGGACACCATCCACTCTGATGCTCACCCAAAATACAGGGCTGGGAACGACTGTTCATTCATGACTCCAGGCAGCCATCACTAGCAACCCTGGACCAGATGAACCAACTCACCCAAGTGCAGCATGAGTGCCTAAGCACAGGACCAGCTGACCAATCATTAATTAATCTGCCTGGGTTCAGTGTCAAGAGATTCTGATGTATTCCACTATTGCCCTGAAAACATATATCACATTTAAGTAAAGTGAATGGAATTTAGCACCCTGATCATCTCTCTCTTTTTCTAGCCGCTATTGGCTATTTGAAAGGATATGGGTGATGCCAGGTGAACCTTCAGAGGCTGGCTGAGTAGGACTTCGGCAGAAAGCAGGCAGTGCTTCAAGCCACAATCCTATACACACTTACCTGGGAGTAAGTCCTGCTGAACTGGGTCTTCTGGGCAGAGATGTGAAATATTGCACTGTCTATGTCTTGCTTAGGGGTTTTGCCCATCTCCATCACTAGTGGAAAAATAAATTAGGCCTATATTTGAAGGATTCCTCTGTTTGAAGGGCTGCCAGGTTTAAAAAGAAAGATCCTAAGAAAGGGAGAGTAGGGATGGCCCTTGGAAGTTTCCCATGAACAGTTAGCACACTGCAGATGGTGACAGCAGTCACAAAATTAAAAGACGCCTGCTTCTTGGGAGAAAAGTGATGACAAACCTGGACAGCATCTTAAAAAGCAGAGACATCACCTTGCCAACAAAGGTCCGTACAGTGGTACCTCAGGTTAAGAATTTAATTTTTTCTGGAGGTCCGTTCTTAACCTGAAACTGTTCTTAGGTACCACTTTAGCTAATGGAGCCTCCCGCTGCTGCCACACGATTTCTGTTCTCATCCTGAAGTAAAGTTCTTAACCTGAGGTACTATTTCTGGGTTAGCAGAGTCTGTAACCTGAAGCGTATGTAACCTGAAGCATCTGTAACCCAAGGTACCACTGTACAGTTAAAGCTATGGTTTTCCCAGTAGTGATGTATGGAAGTGAGAGCTGGACCATAAAGAAGGCTGATCGCCGAAGAATTGATGCTTTTGAATTATGGTGCTGGAGGAGACTTTTGAGAGTCCCATGGATGGCAAGAAGATCAAACCTATACATTCTGAAGGAAATCAGCCCTGAGTGCTCACTGGAAGGACAGATCGTGAAGCTGAGGCTCCAATACCTCGGCCACCTCATGAGAAGAGAAGACTCCCTGGAAAAGACCCTGATGTTGGGAAAGATGGAGGGCACAAGGAGAAGGGGATGACAGAGGACGAGATGGTTGGACAGTGTTCTCGAAGCTACAAACATGAGTCTGACCAAACTGCGGGAGGCAGTGGAAAACTGGAGTGCCTGGCGTGCTCTGGTCCATGGGGTCACGAAGAGTCGGACACAACTAAACAACAACAAATGGAGGGCTGCAGCTTCTTCATTCCTGCTCTACAGGTGCATGCATTTAAACACATTTTCCCAATCCCCCCAAATCCTGGGAACTATAGTTTACTCTGCACAGAGCTGCAATTCCCAACACCCTTAACAAACTACAGTTCCCAGGATTTTTGCGTGTGTGCTTTAAATGCATGGCGTGTAAAGTTGCATGTGATGGATGGGGAGAAGGGGGTGAGGTGCCAAGGACCCACTGGAGGAGATCCGGTCCTCACTACTGACCCCAGAGATGACCCTGCAGCAGCTGCTGTTCCTCCTTCTCCATCTTTGTGGGTCAGGGACTGGCCATGAACCCGCACAATGGGCACTGGAGCCTTGGCAACTGCCCAGAGATGCCAGCTGAATGAGTTGGTGCAAGGTGTTGAATCATTAGGATTTTTTTTTTAAATAAAAAGATTAGAATATGCACAGGCTAGCTCTCATTCAGGCTGTGAGAAAAAGCAAGACTCTCTCTCTCTCGGTGTGTTTCTTAATGACGTCAACTGTCCCATCTCATCCTTCTCAGCGACCCTCCCCCCCCTCCCAGTTCTTAACAGGCCTTTAACAAATGACTTGCCTCCATTTCAAAACCACAGCCCAAACTTCCTGCTTTGCAATCAAAAGAAGAGGACCTGACCTTCACCCCTTCAGTAACCATAAAAACAGGGGCGATAAATCTAATCTGCCTCCAGAGGCTGTCCCACAGGATCCAATCAGTCGTTTGTTTCGTTTGGATAAGGGTTATAGAAGTGTCTTGTGTCAGCGCAAGGTCAGGTTCATGGGATTTCTTCCCAGCCTCTCCCCCATTTCTAGCTAGGGCACAGCCTGGAATCTCAGCAACCGGAGCTTTAATGGCATTGGTGTGTGTGTGTATTTTACGAGCATCTCGAAGAATAGGAGCTTTGTTGGAAACTTGAAGGCCTGCGCTGAGAGAGTGTCAAAGGGTTAAGTGAACACACCAGCACATTAATGGGGGGTTGGATTAAGACATTCCAGTACTCCAAAGTAAGAGACTGGAGGCCGGCAGAAGGAGCTGGCCTGCTCAGTCTTATAGTCAGTTTACTTCTACACTGGATAAGGGACCATTGTTCATTGGCAGAGGACTTGCTCTGCATACAGACGGTCCCAAATGCAATCTCAGGTACTTCCACTTAAAGGGCCTCCTTTACCCAAGTCTTCTGATTGCTTTTGTTTGATTCTTGCGTTAAAAACTTCCCCAACACCCTATAAAATCACAACCAAAACTCCCTGCTTCCTCTAAAAACCTCCTCTTCTTTATCTAAAGTGGCCCAAGTCAGCATCTACTTTCCTTTCGATACTACCCCCAGCCAATTCCCCTGGCCCCAATTCCTAGTTTCTTTCTTGCTCTGCCCTTCTCAGTCCCTTACTAAGTTTACATGTTTCTATGTTGGTATCTTGAATGTTAATTCCTTTAAAACTATGAAAGCCCATGCCACTTCATTTCTGTTTCATATATTTTAAATAAAGATGCCCATTCCCTTCTACTTGTTTGATTAACTGGTAATTTTTTATGTATTATTTTTACTCCATAAATCTTTAATGTGCCAGTTTTAGGACACACCCAGCTCTCAGTGTCAAAAGACCCTAAAATGGATGTCAGGGTCACATGCAAGAATTGTAGGCTCATGTGCAAATTGCAGTTCATAAGGAAGCAGCTTTCAGACACGAGACATTCCCTGTCCCACTTAGAGATTCAGCCAGTCCCTATACCAGAACTGGACTTGATAGCCCAATGCCAGGCATGGTTCAATAGAAAAGGTAGCTTTGCTGTAAGAGTGACTTATACCCTGTCCCCCCCAAAAGGACACAAATTTGCACATGCAAACTTTATATGCATAAATGCCAGTGTATATTTGTAAAGGTAAAGGACCCCTGACTGTTAAGTCCAGTCACAGACGACTCTGGGGTTGCGGTGCTCATCTCGCTTTACAGGCCGAGGGAGCTGGCGTTTGTCCGCAGACAGGTTCTGGGTCATGTGGCCAGCATGACTAAGCTGCTTCTGGCGAACCAGAGCAGCGCACGGAAGCACCCTTTACCTTCCCGCCGGAGCGGTACCTATTTATCTACTTGCACTTTTTAGCGTGCTTTCAAACTGCTAGGTTGGTAGGAGCAGGGACTGAGCAATGGGAGCTCACCCCATCGTGGGGATTCGAACTGCCAACCTTCTGATCGGCAAGCCCAAGAGGCTCAATGGTTTAGACCACAGTTCCACCAGCATTCCTGTATAAATATTTACTGTCTTTTAAATAGGAATAAAGTGGCAAACAGATGATCCCATTTGCCAGCTCAGTCTTCTGTTCAGGTACCCACTGCTGCTGATGCACAACTCCAAAGCCCCTGCTTTTTCTTCTGGTTCATCATCTTTAAACCAGAAAGCATAGTGACACTTGGGGGGTGGCGAGTCACTAGTGACTGGTCCCTCAGGGATGGAGTCTGACTGGGGTGGGGTGGGGGCTGAGGAAATACAAAACCTCTCCATGGCCCCTTGACCCAGCTCCTTGCTGCAATATTTTAGTTATTCTCTTGAGAAACTCTGGGCGTGCTGAGGGAAAGTTTGAACCTGAAGCTTCAGAGCAGATGTTGACATCTGGCAAACAACTATATTTCCCTCCCCTATAATCTTGGATTTGCCTAAAGGCACCCTTGGTCAATGATGTCCTGTTTTCTGCAACACTGGCACTTGGGGCAACCAGAACAAAAGATGCAATTCAATCAAAGTACCCAAAGCTATACTAGTTAAATAACAATTTGTCCAGTTTCAGTTGTTCTTTAGAGAAAGACATAACAAGTACAGGTGACACATTTGCATTTTAATGTAAATTAATATTAATTGTCTTCTTTCTGTACAGATATATACAAATAGGTAAACATAGCAGTTTTATATTTACAAAATAATTAAGTTATTTTTATTAATTAGGCTCTCTTTATATATAAATACACATGTACATAAATAGCACCAGCACAGGATGCTTCAACATTAGTTGTGTCTTATTTACAGTTGAGAACAGTACAAGGTTGTGTTTGGCAAGGTCATGCCAATGGTGTAATGTACACCAACAAGCACCATCCGGGTCCGTGGCAAAATAAAATTAAAAAAAAAAGGGGGGGAGAGACCCTTAACAGTACTGCAATTTTCTTTACCACACTTGATGCCATTGGTGTCAGGCGGATTAGAGGCAGCACGAACCACACCCAAAGAAAATGACTGCTCAAAAGGTGTTTTTCAAAAAATAAATGTAAAAATAAATAACAATTGTGGCGCACTTATTCCATCAAGAGATATGTTCCTGCAGTACTGCACATTGCCCTGCATGCAGATGCAGTTGGTGCTCCTTCAATTCCACGTAGCATGTACCAGTGTTTGCTCTCCAGAGAAGTCTGGAAGGACGTCATAGAGCACTCCCTCAAGGAAGTAAGTCAGCATTCCTCCTGCACAGCGGATGGTCCCGTGGCAGCCCCTCCCCACCTTCAAAGGATTCCAGTGTGTAAACAGCAAACCAAGGCAAGCTGAGGTCAAACAATGCTGGCCAGCTCTGTGGAGTCTGACTCGGTGCTACTGTTGTTTTCTTCATCTCTGGGGAAGTAAAAGAAGGAAAATATATGTTAATCTCTCTCTCTCTCTCTCTCTCTCTCTCACACACACACACACACACACACACAGGTTTGCAGTAGGCACACAGACTGCAGCTGTAAGGGCTGCATTCAACTAATGAGTCCTGCTAGTGGAAGCCCATGCCAGGACTTCTGCTTGTGCAATAGGGCTCCACCCCATCCTCCCATGAGAGCCAGTGTGGTGTAGTGGTTAAGAGCGATACACTCGCAATCTGGGGAACTGGGTTTGTGTCTCTGCTCCTCCACATGCAGCTGCTGGGTGACCTTGGGCCAGTCACACTTCTTTGAAGTCTCTCAGCCCCACTCACCTCACAGAGTGTTTGTTGTGGGGGAGGAAGGGAAAGGAGAATGTTAGCCGCTTTGAGACACCTTTGGGTAGTGATAAAGCGGGATATCGAATCCAAACTCTCTCTCTCTCTCTCCCAGCTTGAGTTGTGTTGGGGGGAAACCCAGAACAGTGCAGGAGGGGTGGAGAGGGAAGATTGTTCCCTCTGGTAAGCCAACATGCTTCCACTGATGGAATAATTGCCATAGAACTACGATGAATTCCTAAGTTTCCAAACAGGGATTAGGTGTTGCTGCCAGAGGCAAAAGTGTCCTTCAGCTGTGTACACACCATACATTTAAAGCACACAGCCTATCCCAGGAATCCTGGGAAATGTAGTTTATTAATGTTGCTGGAAATTATGCTTTTGTGAGGAGTAAACCACAGTTCCCAGGATTCTTTTTGGAGGTGCTTTGAAGGTTTGGTGTGTACCAGGCAAGGCGAGGTCAGTACCCAATCCAGAGCTCCTGTGTGTTTGCACTATGCTGACCTTGCTCCTGCCTCATTCCTCCTCTCTTACCTCCTAGGAAGCATCAGGGACCGCTACTGCTTCAGCAGACCCTCCACTATTGCCTAAAAGGTGACCTTTAATCTGTCCCATTATGAAGATGCAGGTTGCTTGTTAAGACGCAGCTCATGACTCCCCTGGTGCCCTCTTCCAGACTCGACAGGGAGTGCAAGGCACAGCCTGCTGCTTATGTGACAAATGTCCCTCCCTCTGGGGAATGAAAGAGGTTCGCAGTATTGGAAAGGACTCAGAAAAAGAGGAAAACAGTCTGGTTGGTGGGCCACTGCGATTCACAGGTCACCAGTTGCCTATCCCTGAACTAGAGCTACCCCCACTTCTGAACTATCAGGCAGTTATGTGCCACAACACTAATCTTGGAGTAAAAGAGGTACCCGAGGCAACTCTAAACAGTCAGGAATCCCAGCAAGTGAAGACAGAACTATCAGGAAGCCAAGCAGTGATTTGTGCATAAAGGGCCAACATTCAGGATCACTCAGCATTTTATATTTAGCTCTCTACACCCTGCCATGGAGTGCTGCATCAGAGAAACTAGACACCCATTTGTCCCAGGGCCATCAAACGCCTGCTCTATTTTAAGTTTTGGCAATAAACGGAAAGGGTCATCTGGAGGAAGAGCCACCTGTCCTTGCAGAATTTGAACCCATGGCCACACACGGGGAATTTTGAAAGAGTGGTGTTTTCCGTGGGTGGGGGGATTCTTCCTGATTCTGAATGGAACATGAGATCACACTCCCTTCACTGCAGCTTCACCCAGACACAGGATTCCGGATCCTTTGCAAACCATCCTTCTCCGGAGCCCCTCCCATGCTCAACCTATGAGACTACCGTAAGGATTTTGTTCAGAAGGGATCAAGGAGGCATAGCACCTGTGGCAATCGCTCCTGAGCCAACAGCATCCCTGCAAGTGAATGTTCTCCTGCAACTACTGGCTAGGGCATGATAGCCCATCCCATGAGAAAAGTCCCAGTCTGATAGTTGCTCATCTCTGCCAAGTTATAGATGCACCCCCCCCCGCCCCACCCCAAGTGGCCATCTGGGGTCTCACCTTAAATCCTGCAGGGCTTTCTTGTTTTTCCGTCGCCTCTCCTCATCAATGGGGTACAGCTTGAAAAGGAGCAGGCCAAGGATGATCAAAGCCACAGGAGCAGCTGACACCAGTATCTTCAAGGTCAAGTTCACCTCCTCTGGCTGGGAGCACCCCCGGGTCTTATAACCAGCAAAGCTACACACCAAGGAAAGAACTGTTATGATGGCCAAGTAAAGTGTCCAGTAGCCCTGCGTCGCTCCTTACCACACCGGCAGGTTAACAAAACCAGAATAAATTAAACAAAATAATAAATTATACAAACTGGCTCAAATTGCAATAAACAAGCCAACACACACAACAGGTTTCCTTTCTCTTCTCTTGGGCTGCCTGGGCACAGAATTTTAACATTCTTTTTAACATACACTTCTGCTACAGCCCCCGGAACATCTTTGAACAATCTAGTGAGTTAAGTCTCTATTTTAGAGAAGGCGAACTGCAACTAAGACAGAACAAATTGCCTAATGCAGCACACAGGCATGTGAAATTAATGGTGACACAGAGCTTCAAGCCCAGGTATTCCAGGGCTCCCAGGTGATGCATTCCAGTCACTGGATCTCACTAGCTCGCCAGTAGATCCATCAGGATCCTCCTCTCCCTAAAATGTCTCCATTCCAGCCATCATGACGAAAACTACCATGCAATTTTAAAGAAATGGTGTTGGCATCTGATAGTCTTCCTCTTCCTCCCCATTTCCTCTTGCATCATATCTTTTTATATTGTAAGGGCAGGGATTGGCTTTGCTTTTATTCAAACAAAGCCAGTCTGGAAGCCTTTTTGGCTGAAGAGCAGGGTAAAAATAATAATGCTTCAAATGATGGCGTTCTGCTATATATACCACCAAATCTAAAAAAGGGCAGGGGAGAAAGAGGCAGGCAGGCAAAGACTTACTCTAAACTGAGTGTGGAGATTCCCAGAGACACCCCAGATGCAAACTTGATGAAGAAGACGTAGAAGGAGAAGAAAATTGCTTCATGGCCAGTGGAATCTGGGTGCTGCAGGTTGAAGTCATCAATGACATCTGGCAACATGGACCTAAATGGAGAGAGAAGCAAACCAGTCAGTACCATTTCATTCTCCCCAATTGTCCTCAGCTTCCAAACTGGAGGTTACAACAAAGAAGTAAGATGTCCAATTACATAGGGCTGTGATACGTCCGAGTTCTCCTGGACATATCCTGGATTCGGTCGCCAAAAATAGCATCTGGGGGGAATTTCTGAAAACTGCTAAAATGTCTGGGGAAACCTGGACATATGGCAACCCATGTTCGAAGTGGACTTGTTTTGAGCAAATTTCCTAAAAAATAGGTCAAGAAAATTAATTTGTTTTGAGATTTTGCAAAAAGCTCAACAACATTTGTCACTGGATTTTCACTCTCTGAAATATGGCATCCCTAAATTACAAAGCACACTTTTTCACTCAATGATAACCAGAAAAACATGTTTTGGGGCTGCCCCATTATTTGCCACCCACATTTCAACATAGAGTTGGGAGTTTCAACATAACATAGGAGTTATTGGGGGGGCGTGGAAGCATAATCTGCTTTCAGCACTGAAAACATAGTACTATGTTTACTAAACACACACACACACACACACACACACACACACACTTACCAGGGTAAAAGAAAAGCAGCAGCGACACTGATTCCTGCTGCAACAGCCACTATATAGGTGATAATAAGGTTACTTTCCATTATTATGATCAAGAGGAGGAAAGGAGTTGCAGACTGTGGAATCAAGAGAGGAAATGGTCAAAAAGATAATCATTTGAAGGTTTCCATTGGCTCAAGACATAGTGGATAAAGATTTATTATTTTTAAAAAAACATGATAGTTTAGGCTTTAATTGTTTGCACCTTGAAAACAGTATACAGTATACAGTATTCATTTATATACCTGCAATATATATTTTTATTTTTAAGGGACAAGGTGGGCTAATATTAACACAGTCACCTCACAACTTGCACGTGTTTAATTTATGCGATTTCAGCTTTACAAGGTTGATGGCCAACTGGTTAAAACTGAACAAATTAAATGCGCAAAAACTGGTGAGCTTAAAAGTTCTTTTTGCACAGAGTTCTGCTGGTGCAGAAAGAGCTTTTAAGCTCTCTGCCTTGCTTACCAGCCTCTGGGAGGCTCTTTCTCGGGCTCTGGGACGGTCTCCCAAGATCTCAGAAAGCCTCCTAGCGTCTGGTAAGCAAAGCAGAACACTGAAAAGCTCTCTGCTCGTTTTTAAGACTCATGTGGTGTGCTGGTTCAGGAAAGCAAGACGGGGGTTCCAAGGAGGTTTTATGTCTATATGCATTTGTGGGTATCCACGCCATCCCCAGAACATAAACACCACAAAAGATGTGAGAAGACTGCATTTCTTGATTTGTAGGCCAATTGCAATGTTGCCCAGCCCTGTGAATAGACTTAGTAACTTACAGGAAGAAAGTAGCAGGTACAGCCCAACACTGACGTCAGTAGGCCTCAAGCACATGAGGTCTGTTCCCCCCTGACAAGGCCTTTCCACAATGGAACAGCCTTGTTTTGGGGAAAAGTAAAGGAGCCCCATGAGGTCCCAAGTCCTGTACTGTCAATAGGCCTTAGATCTGCTGCAGAACAGCCATCTCAGAGAGGGAAACACACAGAGCTAACGCTGCACCACTAACAGCCCCTCTAGAGAAAACCTTTGAAGAGGCCCGTAGTGTTTACCCATAATTCCATGGCATGTCCAGTTCTTGGACTTAATAGTTTTATCAAGATCTAGACCAGCTCATTGAGAAGCTGCTTGGCAGACCACTTGGGCCGCGTGGTTTCCTCGCTGTTGTAGCCTTAGCAGCGCCAAGTGGAAAGACTTGCTCTGAGCGCTCCGTTTCCCTGCATGGCTTGGCAACAGGCACAAAACCTCAAGTCGGCTTTGTGCTTCCCCTTGGAGATTTTTCACTCACCGAGATTCCAATGTAGACGGCCGTTTTCTTCCCAAAGCGAGTGAGGAACCACTGCCAAAAGGGGATGGTAAGCGTGGCAGAGAGCTGCAAGAGAGCAACAAGAAGGGGGAAGGGAGGAAGAATTGTTACTCGAGTCAGCCAGAGTCAGTCTTCGCAACAGCCTCTCCAAGGGAGCTCTGCGGGAGCCTCGGGCACTATGTATGCAAGATCACACGCTTGGATGTGGCATTGATTAACCTGGACTTAAAACCCCGATTCCAAACACAATCATGCGTATGGAATCCACAGTTCATTCATAAGCATGCACAGAAAGAAGGGGAAATGTTCTGACAGCAACCATAGCTAAGGACCCCAGGGCAAGTTATTATCATGGGAGATATTTTTTTTAGGAATGCCTGCAGTCACATAATGGCAGGGCAAAAAACATGCTCAGGTTACATGATACCCATTTACAAATGGCTGCACTAGTTCCTTGGCTTCTTTCATAGCCAGCACAAATGCCAATTCTATCCTCAGCTGTCCCACCATAGTCTCCTGTTCTCAAACAATCATGTCCAGTCTCCTTCACTGCCCCCTTACGCCTGAAACTCCCTTCCTTTTTTATAATAACTGTTTATTAGTTTTCAATTAAAGTCCAATAATAGCCTCATTATAACAATACCAATTTATAATACAATTTGTTGAAATACCGAGTTACAGAATTTAGATAAAGTGGCCCCCTGTGTACTAGATTTGATTGGTGATTTTCTTTATTTCTGCGTTCTATAGCAATAATGCCAGAATTCTGCAAGGCTTATAAAGCACTGAGTTTCCCCACAAGAACTCAGCCAGTGTCAAGTTCCTTTTCCTCATGAAAGTTCCTCTCAGGGCAGCGTCTCTGCCCTTGCCTCTTCTTAGGACAGGACAGGAATTGTTGGTGGCATGTCAAGAACACGCCCCTACGTTCCTATGGAGTCAGAAAGGGAAGAGGAGAGGAGAAATGAAGGGTGGCAGGGTCTGTTACGTATCAGGGATTGGCGTAAGTTTTGATTCTGCAAAGGGGGCGTGAACTGGATGGAGTCTGGCCAAGAGAGTTGGTCACGAGGATGACAGAACATGCTCCACACCCCTCTCTAAGGGACACGCAATGAGGGGCTGAGGTCACAGCCGGTGGTGGCATCCAGCAAAGCTAAGCATGTGGCTAGAACTAAGGGAAGCTTGAATATGCTACTGAGGACAAGCACAGCCCCTCATCCATCTTCTCTCATCCTCTCTCAGCAGCACTGTCCCAAAACACCACAGGGAGATGGTGTTGCAAATTATTATTATATAATACAGCTCCATCTGTGGACGCTGAACTTTATACAGAGTTCCATAAGCAAAAAAAGTGACACAGGACCATGTCCTCCTCCCTTTCCCAGGACAGTACTTGGGTTTGGTTACAGTCAAAAGGATTAAAGGGTTTAAGCCAAAGGCTTAATGGAAAAAGGCGGGTTTTGTGGAGTGATTACGGAACAGCCTTTGCCAGCCTGGCACCCTTCAGATGCTTTGGATTACAACACCTCTCATTCTATGGGATTTGTGCTCCAAAACATCTGGAAGGCACTACGCCGGCAAAGGCTGTTCTGTAAGACAGCTGTGTGCGATCTCACTGGGCAAGGGGCATATGGGGGGGGAGCATGGGGAAGTGCTGCAGGTCATTGGGCTGGAGCCCACGAACACCCCCTCCCAGGTTTAGGAACACACACTATTTCCCAAACTTGCATGGCTCTAAAATAAGATATGGAGCTAATTTTTACTTTCTTCCTCAATTTTGACTTGGCCACGAGGTCCTAAAAAGGGTGGGGGGGGAGGGTGGGTGGCCTAAACTCTCACTAGATAAGCAGACTATGAATTTGCTGCATATGCCCAGGCCACATGTTTTGGGTGGGGAGGAAAGAATAGGAATGAATATGCTAGCCAAGTCAAATTAACACAGTAAAACTGCAGGAGACCACACACCGATTAAGCAGAAGCTTTTTGAAAACACAAAAACAAACACCATACTTTCCAGGACTGCCTTACAGAGGCCACATGTCCGTCTCTCTCTCTCTCTCTCTCTCTCTCTCTCTCTCTCTCTCTCTCTCTCTCTCACACACACACACACACACACACACACACACTGCGCTGAGAGTCACCACCTGGTATTCAGATACATCAAGGCCCTTTCTTAAACAGCGCCTCCCTCCACTCCAAAATATTCAGAGCTCTTCTCCAAATAGTCCAGAGCCCTGTTCATTTTATTCCCCCACAACGGCCCGGACACACACTCAGCATTCCATGCAGGGTTTGTAATGTCTCCTTGAATGCAAATGGATCAGGTTTTCCCCACTCACTTCTCTAACATTCATCTCCAACCTCTCCAAAACATCCAATTCATCCTGTTCTGCTCCAGGTGGGTGTGCTACATATGCTGCCCCTGCTTAACTTCAAAACCAGCAATTTCCTTTAGGAACTGTTCTGCAGAATGTGTGTATCACACCACTTTAAATAGTCATGGTTACACCCCCCACCCCACCCCCAGAATCCTGAGGACTAGTTTCTCATAGGTGCTGAGAATTGTTAAGAGACTCTTATTTCCCTCACAGAGGTGCAATTCCAAAAGTTCCCTGGGAAGAGGGATTGCTTGTTAAACCGCTCTGGGAACTCTGTGGGAGGAATAAGAGAGTCATTCCCCTCCCAGAGCTTAACAACTCTCTGCACCTGTAAGATTCTTTGGGGAAATCCATGACTGTTTAAAGTGGTGCAATACTGTCTTAAATGTATAATATGGATGAGGCCTCAGTAATGCACGTTCCTGAATGTGTCATTTTAAAAGAAAAGAAACTTTCTTGTGTTTTTTTTAGCAATGTGGTGAATATCTATATATCATCTATCTATCTAGATCTATCATCTCCTGTCCTCCTGTTTGAAGTGGTATAGTCCAAGCCATGGCACCTCCTCTACAAACACTTACACCATTAATGTGCAGAAGTACTTTATATGGAAAACAATGGCACCTTCAAAATACACCATTTCCTTTTGTGTGTTTTGCATTTCTAGGATGGCTTAAGAGTGAATCACTGGATCTGGTAACAGATCAAAAAAGTTGGCATTTTACCTGCCCAAAGTTTTGAGTTTTTCTGTAGCCATGAGAAAACAGAGACCATTGGCGGGGGGGGGGCGGCGGGGGGGGAGGAGGTAAACAGAAAGCCAGACTGCGCTCAGGATTTGGCCTACCCTGAAGCTGCTTCACAGAGAAAGCTGACAGAGCCCCCCCCCCCCCCCGAGCTAAATGCAACACCATTGCATGGTAGTCAGTACTACGCTGCCAGGTTGCAAAGGAATTTTCTTTTTACCACACCATCAGATGAAAGCATGTGGCAAAACAGTTGTCTGCAACCCGTGCAATCAAACCTTTTTGTAAATGTGACGCACAGGAGAAGGAAGAGGAAGACAGCAAGTTATTGGTGGGGCTTTACTATGCTACGGTGTCTGCATCAGGCCACAGTTTGACTCCTTTGTGAGCTTGGAGAAGCAGAACAGAGCCTCTTTGCCCACCATGCTATTACTGCCTGAATTACTTTCAAGTCCCTGTGTTTCCTAAAGGCGTAGAGAGGAAGGGGGTTCTTCCCTCTCCCTTCACTTCACTTACTTTCTAGCCTGGCACAACACAATGCCCCCCACTGCCTGCTCCCCACCCCCACCCCTCCTCCTCACATCCATCAGCCTGGAAAGGCTTTCCCAGACAAATCGGCTCCATTCCTTTCATTCAGTGCCTCTCTCCGATAAACACTCAAGGCTCCTTTTTTCTCATGATTAAGGGTAGAAAAAATGGCCGGGTTGGGACAAAAGGCTCACATGGCTTTTATTCTCCATCCCTTTTCATGGCCTCCTTCAAATGCCTAACAAAGAACACACTGTTCCAGGAACCATGTAAAGTGACTGCCCTTCCCTTCCCTATGGTTGCCCATCCTTTAGCTTCCTCCAACTCCTGCACAATTGTCAGGCAGCTTAAATGCTTCTATGGTGGCTCTCCAAGGAGTGTGTGGCTAAGTTCTCCAACTTCCACGTGCTCCTTGGACTCTTTGCACCCTGGCAGCTCAAGACCGGTTTATTGCCGGATGTGCCTCAATTACTATTGGTTTGCAGTTCAGTGGTAGTTTGGTGTTCAGTTGCTGGGCAAACCAAATCAAAGTTCTTCAACATTTCCCCAAAATGCCTCAAACAGATACAGAGCTGGATAGTCATAGGGTACAACTGTCCAGTTATTTCTGCTCAGGAGGAGAGGCAGCCTTTTCAAAAGGCAGCATCCTTTACCTTCCAATATTCAGAGTGAGTATTAGCTAAGTAGAATAATGGGGAACCTACAGCCCCCAATAACATTTTAGACTCCTTCTACCATTAGTTCTCGTCAGCTTGGAAAGCTACAGCTTTCCCCAACACAGACTGGCATGCGTGAGTATTTACAAAATAACCTGGGACACCCACACATAGGATGTCACACAATGTTCATTCTGCACATGTATAAAATAATTTTTTTAGTGTGGAATTCACTGCCTCTGCTGTACTCTTTTTGGCGCCTGCTTAAAACATTTCTGTTTACGCAAGTCCATCCAGACACACCACTGTTTTAATCTCCTTTTAGTTTACTACTGATTTTAATTGTTTTCTAAGTGCTTTAATTACTTGTTTTCATCTATTTATTGATCATTTTGATTTTTTTGCTAAACCACTTTAGAGGCTCTGTTACAATCGATCAGTTTATAAATATTGTTAGATAAAATAAAGAAATAAAAATAAAAAGAAGAATTCCATTCATGAGAGCCTTTTCCCTCATCACACTGGCCAGCAGCTACAGACCTTCACTTCTGTGCTGCTGTGTCCTATTGTATGGAAAAACTGATTACTTGGAGGTCTACTGCTGCCACTTGGATTCCAGCTGGAAATTTGGGCCTTCCCCCTACCATGAAACTATGCTGGTACAGCCATTTACATGACTACTAAGGAAGTTGCAGGTGGGGGCAGGAGAACGACATTAAAAGTTTGTAAAAGCATCTGTTCCGCATTAACCTGAACAAAATGAGGGCAGAGGTCAAGATGAAATGGATTTCCCAAAACCACTTAAGCAGGTTCATGACAGAGGTCTCCCCCCCCAAAAGAGCTCCCTTTTGAAACAGATAAAGAGCAAGAGAAATGTGAGTAGCCATATACATACCATGATGGCCAGGAGAATGTTCTGGAACTCATTGCGTAAGCCCAAGGTGTACGTACAGAACAAAGCAAAGTTGCCTTCCAGCAGCTGAAAAGAAGCGGAACAGTTGACATTAAGGGAAGAGATCCTGGGAACTCTCATTAAATCTCATTAGAAAGGAAGGGAGGTTCTTGATTTCTGCCTGAAGTAACTTCTTTATCCTGTCTTTCCTCTATGGAACTCATAGCAGCATACCTAGTTATTTCCCCCTTATACAATCTATTCTCACAACTACCCAGTGAGGTAGGCTAGAGAGAGAGAGAGAGAGAGAGACTGTCAAAGGCTGTCCAGTGAGCTTCAAGGCCAAGCAGGGATGTGAACCTGGGTCTCCCCAGTCTTAGTCTAACCCTCTAACCACTATACAGTGGTACCTCGGGTTAAGAACTTAATTCGTTCTGGAGGTCCGTTCTTAACCTGAAACTGTTCTTAACCTGAAGCACCACTTTAGCTAATGAGGCCTCCTGCTGCTGCTGCACAATATCTGTTCTCATCCTGAAGCAAAGTTCTTAACCCAAGGTACTATTTCTGGGTTAGCGGAGCCTGTAACCTGAAGCGTCTGTAACCCAAGGTACCATTGTATTTCACTGACTTCCCAACATCCCATAAGGGGTGGAGGTTCAGCTGCAATGTTAAATGCACTTATCCCCAATTATAGGCTGTCCCTAAACAGTGTTATAAATTAGCCAGGCGCCAGGTGCATTTTGCAACTGGCATGGGCTCAATTGGGGCCACACAGAGATCTCTGGATGCCAGGTCTGCAACTAGGGAAAGCAAAATGTCACTTAGAGAAGGATCTGAAATATTTTCCTTGAAGTATGAATTAGTTTTATCCTGGATTGTTTTATTTTATTTTTTAAATGTGTTGTAAACCACATTGAGATTTGTTCTTTAAAATATAAAGCTGTATAGAAATGAAAGAACAAGAACAACCTTCATCGTGTGTGTGTGTGTGTGTGTGTCTACTAGACATTCTATTGTGGTGACTGTAACCTAGGTTTAAGGGTGGCATTTGGCAATTAGGATTATATACCTGAGTTTCTAACACTGCCCCTAAAGATCTCTTAAATCACAGCTCCTCTAAGAGTGTGCATATACACTGAGGTTTATACAAACCAGATTTTGGGGTGGGGGCGGGCGGGGGGAGAAGGGAAGCGCAGCCTATATTCAGACCCATACGGTAACTCCAGAAACAGAGGCGTATAAAAATAAACTTCTGTATTAAAACCTGGAGCAGTGTGTGTGTGTGTGTGTGTGTGTGGAGGAGGGAGAGAAAAAGACGAGAAGGCTACTGGATGACTGCCACAGTGAAGGGGAAGGAAGGCTAACAAAAGTGGAAGAATTCAGCAGATTCCCCAAGGCCAGAGAAGAAAAGTCACTATTCACAATTGAGCTGGAAGTAAAAAAAAAAAGCTAAATGAGAAGTATTCAGCCAAGGAGCAAGTTCAGCATTGCTGCTGTTGCAGCTTGTTGCTACTAGGGCAGATTCCAGAAAAGGTTAAGAAGTTTGCCTCTTTAGCAAGAATCTGGTATTAAGGGCCCATAGACAGCCTCTGGTAAAGTTCTTCAGCTTTGTCCGGTGATTGCTTCTATACCAATGTGTCTATAATCCAGAAATAGATCTAGGTCTGAGTTCATTCATTAAGCGCAGCTGTTTTCCTCTGCTCCTCCTTTTGAGAGCAGCCCATTTCACAGCACTCTTTGTTAAACCTTAGTCCTTAATAGGAGGCCTTAGTATGTATTAACATTCTAGCTAGCAGACATCTTGCCCTGGGTTCTGCCAGATAGTTGCCTGTTTCAAACTAATTTACCTTGTCATTTGCTCAGTTTAGGATGCTATCTTGTATTACTGATAG
Organism: Podarcis bocagei; assembly: GCF_964188305.1. NCBI lineage: Eukaryota > Metazoa > Chordata > Lepidosauria > Squamata > Lacertidae > Podarcis > Podarcis bocagei. Next base: position 30,052,067 of record NC_138132.1, read on the forward strand.
AAACAGAGCTGAGTGGTCCTTCCCCAAAGCTAGTCAGAAAAGTGCCATCAACTCAATGGGAACTAAAATGTTATTCTTCTTTTGCAATCTGGCTTCTAACACCGCGCTTGTTTTCAAGGAAACAGGAGACACACTAGGACACACAACACGCTTCTCTGTGGGTCTCTGATCAAGTTTAACAATTTGTGGCATTCCTATTACCAACTCAGGTTTCCAAAAGGCAACCAGGGTATTACTGAACCAAATGCACCAGGTTGCACTCTTAACTCAGATTTTGTGCGTGTTTTGTCTCCATTTCTGGAAAGAGTTCCCGCAACAGTTGTCGTAAAAACCCTTCTGGCAGATTATGGTTATTATAACTTATTCCCTTTTTAACAAGAATACTCCTGAACCAATCTATTCTGTCTAAAACAGCACACTACTCTCCGTGTTATGACCTATACTAGGCAATCCAGCTATATGTCTGACTTCTTAGCTACCAATCCCAACATAGGGTCCCAGCAAAGTTGACAAATACTACAAGGCTTGCATTTTATTTTCCCAAACTGGAAATAATCCACATGGCAAGGGAGAAAAAACAGTAAGTCTGAAGGCTGCAATGAAATAAACCAGCCTGTGATCTTTGGATGAAGGGCAGTATATTTATTAATTAATTCAGCCAGCCAGCCGGCTGCCTGGAGATATCATATAAAATCATCATCTTAAATAGAGGTGGTCAAGGCAGCCCATGACATAGGAACAAGCAACTTCCACACAGGGCTCACCGATGCAAATCCCAAGTGCCAGCTGGCTAGGTGTTGTGGTGGATTTCGGGATTAGGATTTCCCCATCAAGGAAACAACAACGTTCTAAGCACTCGGGGAAATGGAAATTCTGTGCTCACCTGGGAACTTCTGTTCTTCTCAGGAAGAGAAAGTCACCAAGGTGGGGTAGGGAGGCCTCAAACAGGCAGACCTCACCTCAGTTTGAGGAGAGAAAGGACCCCGCCTCTGAAGCTGGGTAGTAACGGTGCATTTATCACTGGGAGGGGTGTGTGTGTGTAAAAGATGGTTTCCTTACCATAAAGGCCAGAGAGGTAAAGAGTAAGCCAGCGATCAGCTTGACGTAGGGGCCATAGTTCATCACTAGTTTTAAGCTTTGGAAGAAGGAAACTGGCTCTTCTGGCTGGAGATCGGAAGACTCTGCGGGGAGCAAAACAGAAGCACTAGGTCAAGTTATTTCCCATCAAAGCATCTTCAGACAGGCCTTACACCACCTTCATGCTAATCTTGTGCTGGTGCAAATTTTGTTTTGATTCTTATATTCCTATTTGATTTAGTGAACTGTCTAGAACACACTGGTTAGTTGGGAGATACGTAAATACCATAAATAAATTTGAATGCAAAATAAAATGCTATGAACGAATGCCTTACAATGCCTTCATTATTTAACTTGTTTTGTGTCATTTCATCATTTTGCTCCTGGTTTTAGGATCTGGCTATGAGGAGCAAGGAGCCCAAGGCCAAGCCAAGGAAAAGATTGCTCAGCCGCCTCCCTAACATGCTTCCCACAGTATCATGCTGTATAAGGGCTAGTGGCTGTCATCTCCTAAGAGCTAAACACTGACCCCCCACTATCAGATCCTACCGTATATCCACCCTACTGTGGAATTGTAGCTTATGCGTTGCTGCATTTTAGCGAAAGAGAGAAAGCAAGAAGTGGCAGCCCTCAGAATGCCATGTACGTGGATTAGAAAATAAGGTATCTCACAGTACTACAGAGAACGGTAATGAATTTGCAAAGGCACAGAGAAAGACAACTTCTTTTCTGCGGTGTGCAAATTGTTCCCAGTTCCCATAAGCTCAAGTCTGCAAATGAATTAGGAACACAGGAAACTGCTGAGTCAGACCAGGGGTCCTTCTAGATCAGTATTGTCCACACTGACTGGTAGGGGCTCTCCTGGGGTTCAGGATTCCCTCCCAACCCTACATGGAGATGCCAGGGATTGAACCTGGGAACTGATTCATGACCCTTCCATTATGTTCCAGTTTAGCAGCTTAAAACCAGAGCTTGAAACCTTTCGGGTGGAATACGGCAAAGGGAATTTCCATGCCTTTGCAATATATTCTGATGGCCAAAGCGCTTGCTCTTTGATACTTCCATTACTTGCATATTTTGGATATATATTCCCCCTCAGCCCTACTCACTACAGTCGTACCTTGGAAGTTCAGCAGAATCTGTTCCGGAAGTCTGTTTGACTTCCAAAATGTTCAGAAACCAAAGCACGGCTTCTGATTGGCTGCAGGCATTTGGACGTTCGGCTTCCAAAAATAGTTCGCAAACTGGAACAGTCACTTTCGGGTTTGCGGCATTCAAGAGCCAAAACTAAGCTGTTCGAAAACCAAGGTACAACTGTATTTAGGCTAACAAGTCTATTTTACAATTTGTCCAGGACTCTATTACATCACGTTGGGGCGGTGAGGGGAAAAAGCAAGCAAGCATGCAAACAAACCTATCAGGGAAATCTCCTTGTCAGTAAAACCTCCTCTCCATCATAAGTTTAGGACTGTTGACAGATGGATTGCAAGACTTCCCCTTGAAAGCTAGCTAACTATCATTTCACGAATGTGGAGTGTTTGGGTGATGACAGGCTTAGTTACCTAAGAAGAGGGACAATATTTCATAGATGTGGGTGATTCCTTTGATAAGCCCCCTGCAAATGTGGCCTCTAGCACACCTTGAGGCTGAGTGGATTAAAAACCTCAAGAGGAACTTGAGTGACAAGGAGGCCTTTGAGAATGCAGAACAAAGATCGCAAGAGCCAGCTTCCCTCCCCAATGGCTGGTTTCAACCAGCAAAAGTCAGGGGCTTTTCCACAAGGAGCTGGAGTTGCATAGGTGACGCTTGGTTTATGCAACGGGAAATTCTTGCAATGGAAATTCTTGCCCTGTGTGTCATTTGCTCCCTTGAAGTCAGCCCATGTATTAAAAGGGATTGGCCCATGTACAAAGAGGCATAATAAGGACATCCATCTCCAAGAGGCAAGGAGTAGATTCTTTTGCAACTATCAAACCAGCCCGATTACATGCCCAATGGGAAGAAAAGACAAAGCATGTTTCTTTTTTCTAGCGGGGGGGGGGGGAGATCAGATGCTTATACAGCACAATAGGAGTGCACAGAATGCTTCATGGATAATCCTAGTTCTCTCAAACCAGAAAAAACTCTATGAATTGGAAGTATGAGGTGGGTGGAACAGAAGAGGAATGCATGTGAGTGGAAATACGCTTATGAAAGCCAAACCATGGTTTGGTTGTTACATATTTAAAATAGGTCTGTGTAAGTAATGGGAGGGGGACCTAGCTCAGTGCCAGAGCACACAGTTTGCATTAAACAGGTTGCAGGTTCAATCCCTAGCATCTCCAGATTGGGCTGGGGAAAAACACCCCGTCAAAAACAATGGAGCGCTGCTGGCAGTCAAAGTAGACACTACGGTGTTAAGCAGTTTAATAATAATAATAATAAATAATAATAATAATAAAAACAACAACAATAATAATACTCAGCTAGATGAAGTAAAAGGCAGGTTTCGATGGACTCCTTTGGGAGATAGTATGAATTCTGCACTACTCAACTTGCATCCATCTTTGTCACAAGCAAGTCGATTTCTTGGCAGATTATGCCTGGACTTTTCCTTTTGGAGTCCATCCCCTCCACCCACTTTGCAGAGGTCACTTAAGCTGTCCTTGCTCACCTCGTCTTTCTCGAACACCCACAGATAAGACGATAGCACAAAGAATATATATCCCACCGATGACACCAGCTGCGATCATGTAGGCATTTCTCTGTACAAGGATAGGAAACAAGGTTGGGGTGGGGGGTGGGAGACAAAGGTGGAACATCCAGATGAGAGGTGATGTTTTCCAGAATGGCTTGGCACAAATGCATGAGCATGTGGGCGTCAGGAGAGGAGATTGTGGCGGCTTTGCTTCTCCCTGGCTGCTCTGGGAGTTGCGAAGTGCTGAGCTAAGCCATGGCTTGGCGCGTTTCTGCAAGTCTGGACTTATGGTTTAGTCAGTGCTTCCAAACAAAACTTAAGCTGTAAACCATAGGGCAAACCTTGGTTACAGCTTGTGGTTCGCCTGAAGCCTCTATGCTCTTGCTAAGCCATAGTTTGGCATGGTGTGACGCGCAAAACAGGCCATCATATGCTTGCCTGACAATGGAGTAAAACAAAAGTCACCATTCCAGAAAAACCCAACAGCTTTTAATTATTATTACATCTGTATTTTGCTCTTTGCCCAAAGCATTAAATTAGCACTATGAACAGGCTGAGATGAAAGTGTAGCTTTCCTTTCTTATAAACTGACCTGGAATTCAATGGGAGGAGGGCATTAAAGCATCAAGAAACAGCATCGGGTTTGATTGCTGCACCTCCAGTTAAGAATGGTCCTATGGCAAAGTTCAATTTAATCAAGGCAAAAGAAACCTGGGATGATAGCATAAGAATGTAAGAACCCAAAGGTTCATCTGGTCCAAGGATGGGGAACCTGTGGCCCTTCAGATGTTACTGGACTACTGGACTACTGTTTTGGTTGGGGCTGATGGGAAATGAAGTCCAACAAGCTGGAGAGGTGCAAATTTCCCATCCCTTTTGTAGTCCATCATCCTGTTCCACACAGTGGCCAAATGTCTCTGGGAAGCCCACAAACAAGACATGTAGTCAAGAGATCTCTCTCCTTTTGCTGCTGCCTAGCAGTTGGCATTTGGAGGCATGCTGCCCCCTCTGAACCTAGAGCATCAGTGCGTATTCAGCCTGGCTGCTAGACGGTCTTCTTGACGAAGAAGCAGGAAGAGGAAGAGTTCTCTCTCCAGCCCAGCTCTGCAGCCACGGGCTTCCGCTAAACCCCTTACTATATTACCCCAACCAAGTGGGATTAGGGAATGCTCAAAAGGGATCTGTACCGTGTCCGTGAGTGAGCCAGTGTCATGGGTGATGTTGACTTCTTCCATGGCCACTGAAGAAGTATTGCCAATGTTCAACAAGAGCGGGTCTGGAATGCAAGGCGTGCCCACTTTGCCCACAATTTGCCCTTGGATGGCTGTTCCCAGGACGGTCCCAAGCACTTCCACTGTCATGCCTGCAGGAAAGGGATGCACAAGCGGTGATTAGGGCTAATAAGTGTACTGTTGAGCCAGAAATGGTGTATGAAAACCTAGCTCGCCCAGCAAGTTTAACTGTCACAAGTTGGCTAAACAAGCCCATTTCTGGTTTAACCCACTTAGCAACGGAGCCTATTTTGCAAAAGGTATTCAGTCATCTCCCAACAGTCTCCTGGGAAGCTATTTTCCAAGTCAGCATCTACTTAAAATGGATATTCCCAAATACCCGGTGGGGGGTAGATGTTTGGACCAAGACGACTCAGGTTCAAAACCCCACTTTGACACGAAGATAACCAGATGACCTTGGGCCAGTGACCATTGCTCAGTCTAACCTAACCTATCTCACAGGGTTGTTGGGATGATAAAATAGAGAAGAATTAAGTATGCTGTCTTGAGTTTGGAAGAAATGCAGGAAACAAATATGGTCAATAAATAAATATAGTAAATAAACATGAACAGAATTCAGCCCCTCATTTCCTAGTCAAGAGATAGAATTCCTTCATAATGTAGAAGGAAAATTGGATCCATGAGGAATGTGAACTGCCTCTGAGCCTCAGCCTTTTCTTGCAGTTGCTCAAAAGCTCCTCTTGAGTGAGGTTACATTTTGGTCTCTGGTCTAAATATTAAAATTGTTGAAAATAACTCTTCTACATATTAAGAGGTAAAATCTGGACATTACCACTGTAGTGGGAGCAAAGAATTTAATTTTTAATGCTCCCCCATGTGAAAAATTGAGTGGCCTACTTTATTGCATATTGGAAGATTGCAAGTGAGGTATGTGAATTCCCTCCCCATAACATGCCCCCTACCTTTCTAAGTGGCACAACCAGAGTTCTATTGCCCCAGAGTTCTGTTGATCTGGGGCTGTTCTGACTAATGTGCAGAACAGCCCCAGATCAATGCAAATATTTATTTTTGTAATGAGAGGCTGATTTGCATCCATTCCAAGGAACTTAACAGTGGTGAACTTCCTGAAATTTGGGAGAGAGCAGAAGTGTGGGACAAATAGATCACCTGTACAGATATGCTGAGAGGAGAGATTTCTGAAAAGCTAATTATTCACAACCCGGGAATCTTAATGTCCAATTTCTGTTGGAGAAAAAGTATTTTGAATGCTCCTGTCCTGCGTTTTCCAAACTGTCCTGCACAATTCATCCACGATCACTAGGCACTGAACACAAGCTTTGCAAAGGTGTGTTCTTCCTGTCTTAAGTAAACACTCCAAAGTAGACAGGAACAGCCTGAAAAGTCTCTCCCCTTTTCAGCAAGTTGCTTCCACTCAAATGCACACCTTACTGGACGTAACAACGATGACGCTCCATCATCAGCAAACGTATAGACCTCCAGCCATAGCAACCAGAGGCACACACCCAAAATTTCAAGCCTCCACATGCAACTGAGCGGGGCATATGAGCAAATTTCATGCTGAAGTCCCAGCAATTCACAGTTAAAACACAATTAGCTGGGGCAAGAGAGCAGAGGGTGGGGGGAAGAAGTAGACAGACTCTCAAATGAAAGGAGCACAAGCATTTCAACATTCAAGGAAGTGGCTGTTCTTACGGTAGGCAGTGGCAGAATCTCGCTCACTCTGCTCCCTGCTAATGAACATGGTGAGGGCCGAGTACGGAACATGGAAACACTGCAGAGGAGAACAAGCAAATAAGGAAGTCAGACTACACATACCCTTGTCCAACCTGCAATTACAATATACAAAAGGAGAAGCGAATGCGAAGTGGATGCTATTTTAGGAGGGTGTGGTGGAGATGGGGTGATGTAGAAGAAGAGTTAAGCAAGGCTTCGGGGCCTGACGCGTGCCAAGCTTCTCAACCTGAAGAGGATAAACCCCCTACTGGACAAGACAAGCCCTCAAAATAAGATAGGGTAACTTTAGAGACTGCTCAACCTGCAAAAATAGAGCATAACTCAAAATCTGCCCAACTTCCATTGTCTAGATCTACCAGGATCCCATCTTGTGGCAAGCAGGAACCCCTCCTCCTCAGGCATTTAAATATGAAAACCAGACCAAGAGACACAACAACATGTGGCAAGCACATGCCTAGCTAGAAAGGGCCTTAAATCCTTCTCAATGGTACTAGACTAGACTTTTCCCATTTACAGAAAGTTTTACATCAGCATTTCTCAAACTATCTGATGTGGTGGGCTGGCATTCCCCCCCCCCCCCAGTGTGCCAGGGGCCAGTAGCATATTCGGTCTCTGAAGCATCCCCCCCAACCTGCTCTGTGGTGCAGTCACTGCAGACAGGCAGCCAATGGCTCACGGACCTGCTAAGGGCCTGGTGCTTAGAGGCAAACAAGACCAACATACACACACCTTCATACGGTGCACACTTGTTCAGTTTTATTATTTAAGATTAGGGCTGGGCGATATCAGCTTTTCAACATCGCGCTGTATCACCAGCCGAACATTGTGGTTTGGCGATATACCATGATGTTGGAAAAAGAAGATGCATTGGCCTTTGCCCAAGAGACACTAGGTGAAACTGCCCCAGCTCTCTCCTCGGGAGCCAAGGCGGCTTCACCCAGGCTCACAGGCTGGGACAATGCAGCTTGTTTGAACTGCTCAGCTGGGGGGAAAGAAGGTCCCCCCCCCCCCCGCTGAGACAACCCTGGGGCGTGTGCACAAATGGCCATACCATCAGGGCTCCTTTAACTGCTCGTTGTGGGGAGTGGCAACCGCGCTCCCTTCAGGTGAGCAGTTTCACAGAGCCACCACTGGCTTGCGGGAGCCAGCACCGGACTGGGGGCTCCTTTAACTGCTCAACTGAGGCAAGGGCAGCTGTGCAGTTTAAAGGTGCAGAGGGAGGAACAAGCTGTATTGGCGCCTCAGCAATACAGCTTGTTCCTCCCTCTCCATCGTATGAGGGCAGAGTGGGATGGCGGTTTCACTCAATGACATATTGCTGGTGAAACTGCTCCCGAGTCCCTCTGCTAGCAGTGCCAACTGAAGGAAGGAACTCTTGCACTCGGGAAGTACATTGCAAGGGCTCTGCCAGGCCTACGTTCCGCAAAGCACACTAAGCAGAGAACTGGCAAAGCCACTTTCTGCAGGCATTGGTGATATATGATCAAGTTGCCCCACAGGGAATTCAGTTCTGCAGCTGGTCTGGCCACATCCCATATGATGTCAGGTGTGAGCTAAATGAGGTGCAGTTTTGGGGGGAATGGCCTTGTGGGCCAAATCTGGCCTGTGGACTGGAAGTTTCCCACCCTTGCTCAAAAGCAAAATGCAGGCTGTGCACAAGAAGATGAGGGACTCACTGTCACGAGGGTCTGGAAGATGCAGTAGAAGAAGAGATACCACATCACTTGGCCTTGAGAGATGTCGGGCACAAACCATATCAGGAAGTAGGAGATCACAGCAAAAGGAGTGGAGAATATAATCCTGTTGAAAATTGAAGCAAGATGAGAAAAACCTGATATGTGGTAGTTTGGGGTTCGGAGAGAGGAAAAGGAAGAGAAAAAGTATAATTTGATACGAATTCGTCTGGTTTCAAATGCAAGGAACGTAGTCCATTAACCACCTCTGTAGAAGTTCTATTGGTCTTGACCTAACAGGGTTTTCACCTTCCTGTTCCTTTCAATGGCTGCTGGGGGCCACAGCAGTTCTTATTACCACGGAGGAGTTAAAGCTGATGTCAGTCGTGAACTTACTAGGCTGCCTTGGAAAAGCCACCAAATCCAAGTCCCTGACCTGAATCATAAAGGATAATTATACCGGCCTACTTTTAGGAAGCAAATACTGACACAATCCTTGGGAAACGCTAAGACAACTGGAAACAAAGCCAAGTATAATTGTCATTCTCTTCACTCTATGGCTGCGGTATGTATCCCTGTGAGCCCCGCCTCATGGTCAGAACCCTTGGTTCAGCTCCAAGGGATTAGATGACCTTCAGATTCAGCTTGCAGTCCTACAAGCTTATAATTCCAGGCTTGTCAGTGCTTGGGCGGGATTGGGTGGGTAGGAGAAGAGAGAGAGAAACAAGAGAGAGAGAAGAGGCAAAGTTCCAGAGAGCATAAAGAGCTGAGTAAGGTTTTGTGCAGTGGGGCTTTGATCACACAGTCCCCCTCAATGAGGCAGCAGGAGCAGGCCTGCTGAGCTTTAGAACCTGTTGTGAGCAACAAAGCAGAGATTTGGCAAGAAGGTCCGTCTGCTTCAGGAGGAGCTAAGCATTTTACAGGACTGGAAGGGAGGCAGGAGAAGTCTACATGCTGTGCGTGTGAGGCGAGGAAAGCTAAACCAAGGAACTAAAGTGCCACCTTCTCCACCCAAAGAGAGGAATTCACTACCTCCCTCGCTCAGAAAAGAGAAGCGAACTGGCTTTCTTTGTGTATCTACTTCCCACGCAGGACCACATGATAAGACAGAGTTTTAAACAGCCACTTGGCCATCCAGTGACAAAGAATTAGGTGTAGGTCACCAGCCTATTGTAAGCCACAGAAAACTAGCATAAATAAGTGTGGCTTGACAGGCCAAATATTTCTGCAAGCTAGTCAACTCAGGTGGGTTTATTTCCACAAGATACGCATTTCACAGAAGGAAAACTGGCAATGCTCAGAATTCCTCCCCCAAACAAGCTAAAGATCTACATACACCCCAGAACAAATAAAAACCCAGGGGAGGGAAGCAGGCAGCATGCTGGAAAGCAGTGGGGTATCCTGCAACATAGGCAACTTGGGCTATAGCTTTCGCCCTTAACTGGAAACCTAGTTCTTTATCATTCAATGCCTCTTGTGTCACTGGTCCTCCAGGAAACCAGAATGCGTTGCTGTATGCACATTCTCTGTAGCAAGGATACGTTATCAACAGGACAGAGAAGTACATAGAGACGGAGGACGGGGATTGGGGTGAAGAGACAAAGGGGAAGATATCCATTTATTCCCTAGGAGAGAAACTGCTAAATCCTTTTACAGGAAAGGACCTGGTGAACGTAAGAGAAGCCGGCTAGATCAAGCCAGTAATCGAGCATCCCAGTTTCACAGTTGTCTGCAGGAAGCAAGCAAGCCAGCCAGACCTGAGCACAACAACCCCTCTCCTCTGTCATGGTTTTCAGCAACTGGTATTCAGAGGCACAGTGTCTCCGACAGGGGAGGAAGAACCATATTCCTCCCAAGTGAAGTTGGCCCAATGCTCGTCAACTTTTCCCCAGCTTTTCCAATCTAATAAGCATGAAGAATAGGGATCCAACCAAGCAAAGCTCCCCCCCCCAGCACATAAGCAGAGGCTAACATGTGAAGAGTGGATGCTCAATCCAGGTGGGATTGGGTTGGGGGAGGACTGGCTGGCTCATTCTTGCCTTCATCTGCTAGCTAATGCACAGAGACAAAAATCAAAAGTGGCACCGGGTTACACACGTGTACACACCCTTTGATAACTAAACTCAAGGTTGCCAAGAGAGATCTGGAGGACACAACCTATAATGGGACTGTGCTCTTGCATAGGCCTCATTAAAATGAAGAGGAGCCTTGCAAGAACACATTTACTGTTCTCTCGGTGCAGTTCTCATTCGGTTCAATAAGCCTTTGTGTAGGACTTCTCTGTGGACTGTACACGCTAGAAATGTGTGTACTGTCATTTGGACTTTCTGCATTCTCAAAACCTCCAGCTTGTAGGCCAACCTTGGCTCTCCAGGGGGTCTGAATTGGTCTGAGAGGCAACTTTCCCCAGAAAATGCCCACCCATTCTTCAACTGACTTCAGTTATCTGATGGGCAGGAGGGGGAGGAGAAATCCTGTGCTGGCTGGGCATGAATGTTTCTCATGCAGGAACATAGCAGTATAGCTGAAATGAGCAAGATTCCAGACAAACCCCTTCCTGATTCAAGGATGGATTTGAATGGAAACCCCTGGGAAAACAAGTTTTAGCAGCGCCTTGAAAGGGGCTTTGAAGTCCCAACTTTAGCACTTCAAAGCTCTTTGCACTTGATGTCATTGTGATGCCCTGTGACCGATAGCTAGGGGGCTGTGCCCACCAGTCTTGCTTCACATGGATTGTAAGGACTATGTGGGGCAGGAACTGCCCCACTGTTAAGTGAGTATTGTAAGTCAGAGTTTCTGGTCAGAGTTTTAAAAGGGTAACAAGAGCTATTGTGGAGAGCAAGTCTGAATTAGTTTTTCTTTTCTTTCTTTAAAAAAAAGGGTTTCTGTGCGCATATTATGTGGGCATAATAATAATAAAAAACAGGCATGGGCAATCCTGGTAGAATTCTTAGGAATCTCATTTCTCTTTTGGGGGCTGCAGCCATGTGGCCGAAAATTAAATTCATCCCTCAGGGTGTGTGCAAGACTACTTTTCTCCATCTGGCAAGGGAAGCAGACGGAAGAGAGAAATTATTTTAATGTGACTCATTGGCATTTTGCCCCACAGCACGCCAATTCCCATGACGCGGAAAGGAAAGGTGACGTGTGTAGGACACTAAGACAATCACAAGCGTCCTGATATTCTGAACTAGAATACTCAGTATTTGCATAGCCTTCCTCTTGCCCCTGGGCTTAAAAAATAATAATCCCCATAAACTCTACATAGCTTGATAGTGGTGCGGAAAGTGGAGGAGCGTCCACACCCTACAGTGGGGATGCCCTTGTGGAGATCCCCTTGTAAAACACCTTTTTAGCAAGAATGACTGCTACAGAGTTCAAGACCGGACGGCCAGCTTCATCCGTTTCCTCCTCTCCAACCCATTCTAAGAGTGACAGAGTCTCCCAGCAGTTTGACTTCTAGTAACCCCCACCCGCTGATCCGCAGAGATATATGAAACAGGCTAGACAGGCACACACCCTGGCTCTCCATTGGCTGAGCTCCGATGGTGTGTTCCACTGCAATCTCTTCTCCTTCCCCGCCCACCGGCTTTAACCGTTTCCTCTGCCATGTGTGAAATAGCTTCCTTCCACACACGTTGCTCTTGGGGAAAGGGAAAGAGTTTGATTTTCAGCTTCAAATCAGAATGGAAAGTGTGAGGTGGGCGCAGAGGAGATACTAATTTTTAAAAAATTAAAAGCAGATTTTTCAAAAGTAAGCCTAGCTTCCATGTTGAAGTTTTTAAAAGCAAAATTTTCACTGTATTATTATTAGTGTTTTATTTATTATTATTAAGATTTATTAAATTTCTATAGCAACCTTCACCCTAGGAGCACAGGGCAGTTTACAATGTAAAAAACACAAAGATACATAACATGGTAACAAGCAATAATAATACCGCCCAATATTATTATTTAGTAAAACCCTGGCTCAGTTTTCATGAAATGCTGTGCTAAACCACAGCTTAGCACAAATGAGCAAGTTTCCCAAGCAAAGATCGCAGCCACAGTGCTTCTTCTGCTGCTACCAGAACCAAACTAGGGCCAGACAAACCATGAGCTGTAACCAAGGTTTGTTCTTGGTTTACCACTTGTACAGAGAAGTCCTCAATCACCTACCACAGAACCCCTGCAAATCTTACTGGGGCACCTTCTAGGGTGCATGGACTCATGGTCCTCACAGTCATTGTCTGCAAATTGAGCGTGTGTTCCAGAAACACCCACCCACACCCATGTTTCTCCTTGTGGCTACTTCTTGGAGAGGGAAGACGCCCAAAAGCCATTGCAGAGAACATGCTAAAGATGTTGTGGGCAATATTAGAATAAGGCTACAAGCCTTTGCATGCTAAGCCCCATCAAAGACAGTGGAACTTACTTCTAAGGAGATGTGCACAAGATTGCATCGCAGGAGCGAGCCCTGTTCCCTGCAAGCCTGACTGGAGAGACGTGCGATGGAGAGGGAGCCAATTTTAGAGAGAAGCAAGCCGACTCAGATTGATAAGGACACGACCTCATAAGCCATCTGCCTCAGCCCACTTACCGCATCAGAAATCACTAAACTTAACTGCTCTCTGACATGTTGCTATTCTGGACTTTCAATACTGTATTTGCAACTCACCATTCGAGAGGCAAAAGTGAGGGAGAAGCACTGGTGCTATGGAAGCTGTTAAGCCCACTCACACAAACTTCAGCTCAACTGCAGGAAGCCTTGCCCAGAAATATCTCAGCTTCAATAAATTGCCAGGCAAGTTATTACTAAAATAGGTTTAAAAGAATCAGCTCTAGCTTAACAATGGCCTAGACAATGTCACAGCTAGGGGAGGCTTTCTGTTCTGCAACGGGCCCGCTTACAAAAGATTTCCATGAGATCATGTACAGGTGAAGATGAAGTCACATTTGTTTCTACATATTCGTAACACATTCCAGACACTACTGGCACCCTTTTGTCTTTGTGAGTCATATTTACTAACGCCAACAAGGTATCTGGCTGAGCCACTCTCCTAACTGCAGAATTTTTTTTGCTTCCCAAAAATAAACTAGCCCACTACTCCCAACAAATTTAATTAGCCCCCACCCACTTCCTGCTGACATCCTGGCCAGCATTTTATTAGCATATCATAAAAAGCCAATGAGAATCTATATTATATACAGCAAACATGGGGAGCCTGGGCACTCCAGAGTATGTTGGGGTATAAATCCCATTACAGTCATACCTTGGCTCCCAAACGCCTTGGGAGTTAAACGTTCCAGCTTCCGAACGATCGAAAACCAGAAGTGAGTGTTCCAGTTTTTTAATGTTCTTTTGGAACCCGAACATCCGATGGGGCTTCCAATTGGCTGCAGGAGCTTCCTGCAGCCAATCAGAAGCCTTGATTTGGAAGTCGAACGGACTTCAGGAACGGATTCTGTTTGACTTCCGAGGTACAACTGCAAATTCCATCGCTGCAAAACAGTATATCAGTGGCTAACTGCTTCTCCAATAGCCAATCCCCATACAGCAAAAACAGAAGTACACCCTCCCCACAGATGGCATACTTCGGAGACTGGGGGGTGGGAATAGACATATGGACCCTAAGGCCTGCAGAAGTACCAAAACCACCACCACAAGGACAACCCAGAGAACAACACAATAAGCACTGAGCAGAAAGCTGACCCAGAAAATGAGGAGGCAAAGCGGGGAAGGGGATAGGAGAGGGGAATGAAATGGAATTACAAGAAAGGGGGCCCAATTCACTGACAGGTACCCTGAACAGCAACATTCCACACAGCAACATTTTGTTGTAGGCCCCTCCAATCTATGTGAGATGCCAACAGGAGTTTTTTCTGGCTTCTGACTGGCCTTCCTGGACTGAACCCAAATAGCATCATTGCATGCTGGCTGGGCAGACACCCGCCCTTTATTCCAGTCCTGGAACCTCAGCAAAGGCAAGAGCAGTGGGGGAGGGATATTTTGGGCCTGGGTTTAAGGCCAACAGAAGCAAAACAAAAAGCAGCAAGTTGCACCAGCAAATTTAAGAACCCCAAAGGGTGGGGTGGAGAGTATAATCATGCCCTACCAAGGAAAGGCATTATCTAATTTCTCCCTGGGCAGCTCCTCCCCGCCCAACCCTTTTTCGTATGTTATCCACCGTTAGGCCCTTCAGCCAGTTAGCAATGCAGTCCTAGTAACACATGCAAATGCTTCCCAGATTCAGAGGCTGCCACTATACCTCAGCCATAACTAGCTATTGCTGACTGTCAGCCAAAAGAGGATTGGGAGAGTTGAGACACAAGCAGCTGTCTCCTAGGAAGCTTTTCCTTATAAATCCCAGGGTGCTAGTTAGCCCTTTTTTATTTATTTTGCTGCAACTTTGATTTATCAAGAAGTTCCACTTTATCCATAGGAATCCAAATAGCCACAATGGTTTCTGGTCCCACTGCAAGTTCTAATTTAAGCACATTTCCACCCTTCAGACAACCTCTCTCTTCCCTAATTTCTCCAAGTACTGAAAACAGGAAATATTTGGGTAATATACTGCCTTTCAGATTCTTCTGCGCCCAATGTGTGAAGAGTATTGTGGAGGCGTAGGCCTGTTAGGAAAGAGGTGGCAACACTCTCCTAGTCCTCAAGGGGGGAAAGGCTGCTGTTTGCCCAGGCACCAAAAGCTTTCCAGTCATTTACACTCTCCAGTACTAGATGGGGAAAGCTGTAGTTTGAAGGTTCTATCTCCAGAAAGAGCTTCAACCCTGCCTGACAGGGAGCCTCTGACTATCAGTGATGACAGTATTATTAAAAGGATCTGTTATCCAGTTTTCACCTATACCAGGGGTAGGGAGCCTCTGGCCTGGGAGCCGGATGTAGCCCTCCAGACTTAGCTATCTGGCCCTCAGGACGTTCACCACACCCCTCACTGCCCCTGCATCGCACCATTTGGCTGCAATGTGTCCTTGCACTGGGAAACTGCCTCTTGCTTGCCTCAGGAGTTTCCCTTACACATGAGACTAGAATGACCCATCTCCGCCATTAAAATTCCACTCTGGGGTTCTTCCTCAGCATGCAGTTTTATAAAAATCAAAGCCTGTTCACAAATGCAATCTCTTGCTAGATTGAATAAGCAACCGTTCATCTTCTTACTCTGAATTGCTCCCTTACACTCCTGGTTCAGTCCAAAGATAATTTAAATAAAGCCCATTCAACCTCAGCCAAGTGGGGAGTGAATAATAAAACACTGCTAAATCCTTTGTTGGGCATAAACCAAATGCCTGCCCTCTCTTTTCCTTGTTATCAGACAGAATAACATAGCTACAACTACACACAGCTCATTCATTTTGCAGGGGAGGCCAAGAAAGAAAAAAGCCATTTTTCCAATCTAGGAAGAACAGTCTGAATCCAGATTGCAGATAGTTAATCCAAAAACTTCTATTCCTGCAGCTGATGGGCTCCTTTTCTCCCTGCCGCTGATTTAGGGTCATTTGTCCTTATCTCGAACAACGCCTCTTGCTTGCCTCAGGAGTTTCCCCTACACAGGAGACTAAGCTGAGGGGGCTTAGTTTGAAGCTTGAAAGGATATATGAGAAGATCACCAAATTTTGGCTTCACATGGGGAGCCGTATTATGAAAGATCTGCCCCGAGACAGGCCACCACTCCATTCACAAATGCATGTGCTTCTCAACATAGGGACAAGCACTATGCACTGACTAGCTCTACGAATCCCAAATTTTGGCAAAAACCAGCTTACCAGGGCATCAGGCGTCCAAGGCGACTCCATGACGTTTTACTGATGAAGAAACCCACCAGTGGATCAGTAATGGCATCCCATGCGCGGCCCACAAAAAGGATGATGGATGCATAGAAAGGGTCCAGCTATGCGGGAGAGGAAGAGATCCAATTCAGCTCGAGCAGTTTATGACTGAAGGTGTGGAAGCACGTGAGTACAAGGTGAGGTTCCATCAGTTATGCTTTCCAAATGCACCATTTTTCTTTGTCATCTCAGGTGGTCTTTGTCTGCCCCCACTAAGCTTGAACAACTTGTGACCTACCACACATTACAGAAGCTCAGCAGGCAGGGAGAGATGACACCATAACACAAAAACCAGCAGCTCCAAAGTGCAGCCTGTCAGGTGCTTGGAAAAACCCCTCAGGCAGGCATCAAAAAACTGGAGGGTTTTCAAGCCCCAGGTGGCTAGTAGGGCACATTTTCCTTGGAAGAGGAACTTGCATCATGAAATGCTACTCCTGCAAACAACATAATTTACACCGGAATATAGAAAGCTGCCTTATACCAAGTCAGGACATAGATCCATCTAGCTCAATGTTGTCTATTCTGATGGAAGGTGGCTCCCAGGGTGTTTAGATAGGAAGTCTTTCTCACCCCTACCTGCCAGGGATTGAACCTGCGACTTTCTGCATACAATGCAGCTGCTCCATCACTAAGCTATGGACCTTCCTCCACCAACAGAACTCTACCGCTCTCTTCTGCTATATTGTTAGCTACAGCATATCCAAAGGCAGCCTTCATGCAAGTGCCTGTCAGGCATAGCCAAAACCCTTCTCTGCCAACGTTCTGTTTCAATTTGCAGGTTACTCAGTGGAGTGCTGCATTCCATCACCTTTGGGCCACCCCTCAAAAAGCAAACATACAAGCTGGTCAGACTTACCTGAGCCACATCCAACAAGTAAATCTGCAGAAAGAAGCCCAAGGCGCAGCCAGTGATCTGGTAGGGCGCTCCGCCAATGGCATAACACACTTTGTTGCATATCGATAGCTTTCCTTTGCTTTCTCTCTGGAAAATAGAGGACAGGACGTACTAAATTAGCCACCATCATTCCTGGGCATATTCAGCTTCTTGTGGGAACAGCCTGACAACCTAACAACTTTGCAACTTGTTGAGGTTGTGTGTGGTTTTTTTAAATCACTTTCTTGCATTTATCAGTCCAGAGCCTTGAATGACTTCCAAGCAATGTGTCATATCTGGTTGTATTAGCTCAAGGCATATTTGAGGAGACAGCTTTACTACTCCCCACTCTTACTAGCAAAGATTTACATTGCTCACTCAACGTTTGCAAACAGCTCTGCCTCAAGCGGACAATGGAGTTGCATCAAGGACAGACAACAGAAGTTGCCCAGAGTGGGTGTGTTGCTTGTGCGTGTGTGGCAATGCATTCCACACCACAACACTAATTTCCTGCTAACCAAGTAAAACTCTCCCTGTCTTTTTGTTCCCTGTCTATTCAGGGGGTGGGGTGAAATGTTTATTTTATATGGCATTTACAGGCCATTTACTTTTAATAAGCTCACCATGGCATACAAAACTATGGCCATGACAAGCCTACTTCTTAAACAGGTAATAATTTCAGAACCGACCAATTTCCTAGTGGTGCAGCAATGTCATCATCATTCATTCATTAAAATGCTAGCACATTTGCAAAGCTAAGCAGGGTCTGGTATGATTTCAAATTGGATGGGGGAATGCATGTTGAAATTCCTGCATTGCAGGGACTTGGACTAGATGACTCTCAGGGTCCCTTCCAAGTTCTATGACTCTATGACCACTGCTTCCCCACCGCTAGCCTATATCTGGTTCTCTTAATGTTGGGGTGACTGAAGCCCGGCAACATATGGGAAGCCACAGTTTAGCCTTCCCAACTGCCAGTGGCTCTCCAGGGTTTCAGAGGGGAGTCTTTGCCAGCCCTACCAGGCGATACTTGGGATTACCCGGAACCCTTTGGACGGAAAGCAGGTGCTCTCTCTCTATGCAGCAGCCCTCCCCAAAGGTAGAGCAGTGGACTTGGAAGACTACCTGCTGAACTTTGGCCAGTCACAGTCTTTCAGACTAAGCCTACCTCACAGAGTTTTTATGCAGACCAGACCAGTTATGCTACCCAGAGCCTTTTGGAAGACTGAAAAACCCTACCCCACACCCAATCAGCAGCAGCAGTCCCATGTAAGGCTGTGTACATTGGTACCTCTAGTTACAAACTTAATTCGTTCAGAGGTCCATTCTTAACCTGACACTGTTCTTAACTAGAGGCGTGCTTTCGCTAATGGGGCCTCTTACTGCTGCTGCGCCGCCAGCACACGATTTCCGTTCTCATCCCGGGGCAAAGTTCTTGACTCGAGGTAACTCTTCCAAGTTAGCGGAGTTTGTAACCTGAGGTGTTTGTAACTCGAGGTACCACTGTACACACTATTACCTTTAAAGCACACTCAAATCACATTCTTTCCTTCAAAGAATCCTGGGCACAATGTTTTACCCCTCACAGTGTTCCCATTCCCAGCAACCCTTAGTGAAATGCAGTACCCAGAATTCCTTGAGAAAAAGAATGAGCTTTGAATGTAGTGTGTGTACGCAGCTTTAAAGGTAGAATCCAGAGAGATCCATCATGTTTGCTCCCTCCCTTTCTCAAGAATCAGGGTCTTACAGTTAATCACACACACACACACACACACACACACACACAATCTACTCAGAAGGAAGATGCATTGAGTTCAGTGGGGTTTACTCCTATGGAGTTTGGGATAGCTGTGCAGCCTTAAACCCTCTGAATATCATGGAAGGGATCAGATATGTACCTGCTGCAGTTCAGTCTGTGGTCAGATAATGCAATAGTACTCTAAACAGTTACATGAAGTGCTTAAAGATATTTTTTAAAAACCCACATAAAATGGGTTCTCTTCTCCATGAAGCATCTGATGACACACACTCTGCAGGTGCTGGCTGTCTAAACCAAGATTCCCACCACAAATATATAGTATTTAGCCATATGAACCTTTTCTGGAGAGAAGCACCACTTTGTTTCCATCATAAGTACCACCTGCGATCCAAGTCCTCATTTCCTGGCGGTGGTGCTCTCTTTAAGGCTGCACTCGTAAAATGCACTTCCTTCCATGAAAGTAAGCCCCACTGATCTCCATATACTTCTGAGTAGGTTTGCACCACAATTGTTTTTAATCACTACATTGCACTGTACAGCTGGGATGGGGAAACTGTGGCCCTCTAGATGTTGCTGAACTCCCACCATTCCTCATCTCTGGCTGGGGATGATGTGAACTGGAGTCCAACAACACAAGTTCCCTCTGCTTGCTTCAGAGCACTGAAAAGCCATGGGCTCCCTCAGAAAAGCTTCAGAGCAGCCCCATAAAGCAGGCCAGTATTACTATCACCATTTTTCAGATGGAGACACAGCTGAAATACAGATGGCAACCCACAAAAGCCTACCTACTGAATCTATGGCGGAAGTGAGATTTTAATTGGTGGGCAGGGAAGACACAAACACACATTTCCTGCCTTACTCTTTCAGTAAGATTATTCAGCATAAGCTCCACGTGGCTGCCTGGCAATGCAACTGCTCCATCTAGCTATACAGTAAACTCGGAAGCAGGAAAAAAGAACAATGCGCACAGCTCCCTGGATCCACTGGACCATATTTAATCTAGAAGATTAACAACGAGGGATTGGTTTACAGATAACAAGCAAACTTCTCTAGAAAGCAGCAAAACCAACTGCTTTGAATGGAGCCAGTGGACTAACACAAGCCTAATTCTGCAAAGCAATCCAGCTGCCAAGTTTAGCGGCACAGCTGCATTCGCAGGGAGAACAGCTGGGGCAGCTCCCCACCCCCCAAGCCCGGGAATTGGCAATTGGAAAGGGAGAGGCCCTGAAAGAGACACGTACTTCAACGGCACTGGTGTACACTTTCCTCAGGAGGCGGGCTCCATCAATAGTGCCCTGTGGGAAGTTATGAGCTACTCTCACCCCATGAAGCACAGTACAAGGGGCTGCTGTAACAATGAGTCTCCAAAGCCTTTGCAAGGAGTAAGGCTTTCCACTATCAGAAGCCAATCCTGATACTAATTCAACAACAGGCAACCTTGAGCAAGGCACCTCTGTGCTTCTCGCCTTTCCTTTCTGTTGCAAGGAGTCAACATCTTCAGTAGGGGTATTGCAACTAACACTGGAAGAAGCCTGCAAAGCATTTCATGGGGTGGGGGATGCTCTTGCCCCTGCCATCAGCCGTGTGGCAGGCTCCACAGAATTGCTCCTCAGGAGCACTTTAAAATGGGTATGGAGCGTGCATGCCAAAGGCAAGAATCCCACCACCCCTTTTAATAACTCTGACCTATGTTGAGTGATAACATTGCTAACTCTGAAGCAACTACACATGCTCTTGTAGCATATTGACTTTTTGCAATTCAAGCTTGAATGAATGGACCTTCAAATCTTATAGGGGGGAAGACACACACACTGCAAAATAGCACCCCTGCTTTATACAAGAGGCTGGTCCCATTCAAGAAGTGTTGTGTTTCTCTGCTTTTAACCCAGGGTTCGCTGAAAGTCATTGTCTCTAATCCTAGTAATGCAGTTCATGTGCTGTTCCAAACCCCTTAAATTACACTCCTCCTTACGCCATTCATTCACACAAGAACCTACTTGGGTAGGTGAAATTCCCAAACACATTTTGCACCCATTCAACATACTGCAAACTGTTCAACGATACCCTTTCGAGTCCTGGAATAAGGATCAATAGCATCTACTATCAGTACTGCCAGTTTTCATTTAGTGCCCAGGGCTATTATCTTTTGACCAGCTTTCTCTCATCTCTGCCCCAGATTCTCTAGAGTCTTCAAGAGTCATGAGGAAGCCAACAGGTCAAAATCCCACCTTGGAAGTCATGGTTAGAACTCAAGAAGAGCCCTTCTGGATCAGGTCAGTGGCCCATTTAGTCCAGAATCCTGTTGTCAGGGACCAACCAGATGGAAAGCCAAGACCAGAGTCCAGCAGCAAAACTCTCCCCACTTGTGATTCTCAGTGTTCAGAGGAATATTGCCTCTGACAGTGGGGGAGAAGGAACATAGCCTTTTCCTCCAAAGTTTAGACTCTAAACTTTAGAGTTAAAAACTAGACATAGACATCCCCCTTCCATATAGTTTACAAAAACAAACGTAATAAGTTTGTACATTAGTACGAACACCCTATAAATCAGTTATTACTTTATGCTCCCTATCCTCTTTACTTCCACGTGGACCTCCCACTCCGCTATGTATATATTTTAAATGCATATGAGAAAGCGGGAACAAGTCTGATTTTCTAGTTGCCAGGAAGTTAAAACAGCGCGAGCGACCCCCACCCATCGAGAGCAAAGCGAACGCGGCGCCTTTAAGGAAAGTTTGCCCTTGTCTCTAATGAATGAACTTGAACGGCTCGGAGGCCTTTGGAGCCGATTTACTACCACTCGAAGGTTGTGGGGGAAGAAAGGCAGGGGGCGCAGCAGGCGGTGCGAGACTTCGCAGCGTCCCGCGCAGAGAGCTCAGCCCAGACTAATGGCCCCGGCGCCTCCCGAGAAAAGCCAGCCCGGACAAAGCGCCTCCAACCCGCCACAGTAATCATCCGAGATGTGGGCCGTTCCCCTCCTCTCATCTGGACGGATAAACCTTATAAGGAGTCCTCCCGTCACCACCCCCACGCCCCAATCCCGACGGGATTCGGATCTGCCACATCGCTTTGACGCCACGATCCGCATCCCGGCGTTGGAGCGAATCGCAGGATCTATAGTGCGGTTTCTGCTCCAAAGCCTCTCTCTTGCACACACAATGCACGGCCCTTTGAAGAAGAAGAAACTCCCAAAGGCCATCCGGATCGAGCCATGCGGATCCACTCACGTGGCAGCCCCGGTCTTCCTAGCCATAGCTCCTCGAGAGTAACGCCCGATGGAACTCCCCTCCTCCCGAGCCCAGCGCGCGAGGATCGCGGCTTCAAATCCCTTGGGGATTTCTAAACTCCCACCCCCAGCCCCGGCCCGACCTCGCAAAGGGGACCCCCCTCACATTTTTCCTTACGTACCTTGGGACGTATCAGTTCCTCTTGCTTCAAGATACTTTGCTGCAAAAGACCCGCAGTTGCAACGCTCTCCGCTCCTTCTCCTTTGGCCATTTGGTAAAAAGAAAAAGAAAAAAACAACCCCAAACCCTGACCCGATCCCCTTCACTGGTCTTTCCTTTCCTTCTTTGCTTGCTTCCTTCGCTTTCTTCTTCTTCTTGTTGCTCGATTGGTTGCCTTTTCGCAGGTGAAAGTACCCCGTCGACAAAGCAGCACCACGTATTTGATGGCCAGATAAACGCACTCGCCAGAACAGAGCGGCGTGGCGCTTCCTTTCGCTTTTCCCAAGGCGAAGGTCCCGCTCGAAACCGCCCAAAAGTAAGTGAATGAATGAACGGCTCGAGGCGGATTGAATTTCATTCGCACGCTTGCAGGCGGAGCCCCGCCCTCTTACTCGTGAGACACGCCCCCTCCCCTCGCCCCAGGGCTGGTGGGTGGGGGCTGGCAGCTGCCCAGCGCACACCCACCAGCCCTGATCCTCTTTTGCTCCTGTGCCCATAATTGGAGGCGCCACCCAATATAACGCGAGAGCCAATCAGCGGCTGCGCCGGCGCAAACACCCCCAATTTACCCATCGCCTTCTGCCTGCCTCCTCCTCGCCGAAGCAGACAATCCCGGCTCCTAATTTTAGCCCCTCCACCTGCCTGCCGTTTTTACATTGTGATCACGGCTTTCCGAAGTCCCTGAGACATTATTCTTAAACTGATCTAATCCCGTCCGTATCCCCTGCTGCTAAAAGCGTCAGGCTTTGCCAGATCGCTTACACCAGCACTTCCCAAATTTGGGAGGTGCAAACTGCTTCCTGAAATAAAGAAAAGAGGCACGTCCTATTCGTATCCTCCCCATCCCCAAATATTCATTTATATAGGCCAGGAATGGGGCTGCAGACATTGCTGGACCACAACTCCCCATCAACTGGACTCATCAACTGAGGAGGTTGGTGAGAGTTGGAGCGAAACCGCATCTTCTTTAGGCACTCTGAAAATAGACCTTGTTTCTAGCGCACTGATTATGACATAGGAGCCAACTCCAGGGGGCAGTGGGTGCTTGGGCACCCACAATAATATAATTCTGGGGGCGGGGCACCCATAAAGTCAATGAGAAAAGCTGGCAGATGGCAGCTCAGCTCCACCCTCCTCAGTCAGCCAGCGAGGCACCCTTTCTGGGGGGGGTGAGGGACTCAGATGTGGAGGCCGAGTCTCTCTCCCTCCGAGCCCGTGGAAAAGGGTGCCTTGCTGGCTGTAGAGTGGAGGAGGAGGAAGAGGAGCTGCTGCTAGCCGCAGCAACGCAGACGTGTGACATCACACGCACACTCCTGTACGTAGTGCGTGTGACATCACTATGTGCAGGCGTGTGCTTGTGACATCACATGTCCGTGTTGCGGCGGCAGTCACCCACAATCCTGAGGGCGAGTTGGCACCCCTGGATTATAAGTGAAGTGAGGTGTGTTGGTGTGGAGCCACTGTTTGTGCTGGCTCCATTAGGGCAGCAGGGCATGATTTGGTTAAAATTGGAAGGAGTCAGGGATGTGGCCTTTAGATGCTTTCAAGGCAGCCATTCTTAGCCTGCTCCCTTCCAGATCTTATGGACCACAAAAACATGTAGCAGCTCCAAAGGAGCACCTTCAACGGAAGGTGTTCTGCTGAAAACTTGAGAGAAGTTTGCTTCCCTTCCCCCATCCGCCCACTCAGCATGGCACATGTGGTTAGGCCTGACCATCTTACTACTGTGTTATGTGTATACAATGTGTGTGTTTACGCTAAACATCTTCTTCCCTACTGTTGACAGCACCAAGTCTGCTTCAAACATGATGCATTCACTACACAATAGCCTAACAACACAGGGAACTAACTAATTCCTGATGGAAGGGGTTCCTTTTGTTAGTGTTAAAGCCAAGAGGGAGGTGAGTGGAGCTGTTGCTTAGCAACTAGGCAGACTGGCATTTGCTCTGATTGGCTGTGCAGTTTTGAGGGTTTCTCTCCCCACCAAATATGTTTGGTTAACTGTCCCTCTGCCCTGAAAAAGGCCTGAACTAATAAAGTCAAAGCCTGTCTGTTAATTTCTTCCCAGATTACACTGCTTTGTGGAGTTTCCTCATTAAAGCGTTGTCAAGATTTCTTTCTGGAATCCATCTGCATTGTTTAAATGAATTTCCTAACAATTCCAAGACAAAACGTTGGCTCATTTAGCCCACTAATGTGTACACTGACTGGCAGCAGCTCTCCGGGGTTTCAGACAGGGAGCCTCTCTCGGTCTTCTTTCCAGATGAATTTGAATTCATCTGGAGATGGATTGAGTTTAGGACCTTCTGCATGCCAAGCCTATGCTCCATCACTGAGCCACAAGAAAACATTAAATGCTGGGTAGATTTCATCATGTAATGGCTGCACTTTATGCACCATTTCCCCCTCTGTGTGTTCACATGCCAGAAGACTGCAATTAGCCACAGAGTGCTAATACTCTTACTAGTCTGAAGGTGCGTGCCTCTGAACAGAAGCACCATGAGAAGGAGTTGAGCGGGCCTCATTCTGTTGTTTCTTCCTAGAGTTGCCACATTGATGTGCTTTTTTATACTGGTTGTCTTAAGCAGCATGTGCCATTGCTCTGAGCAGGCTTTTTTAAAGTCCTTAAGGCAAAATGATTCTAAGCAAGCACAGAGTGCATTTCACCCTCGATGGAGAAAACTCTAACTTCATAGTTCTCCACGGCTGAGGTTGGCCTGGCCCAATGAGCTACCCTCCCTCTGGGAAAGCACAAGTTTGGTTGTTATTAAATGATTAATTAAATGATTAATTACAGGAGTGGCAGCTCTTCTGCGGAGCCATGCTCTTGACACACCCACCACCACCAGCCAGGGCAGAGTGGGGTCAGGCCAGGGCACTGGTGATATCAAGGCTACGCGGAGCCATCCCATCTGTTGCTAACCACATTGCCCCCCTGATTAATTTAATAAATTAAAATGCCTACACTGAATTAAAAACATTTCTTTAATTGGCTGATTCTGTCATGCTCAGAACACAAGTCCAAAACACCAGCAGCCTGCCATGACTGCTAAATGAAACTTCCCCACTAAATGTGGACACCCTGTTCAAGGCAAGTTCCTCCAGACGCACTTCAGGTGTGTACAGTGGTGTAAAGTTGGAGGTGGTGGCACAGGGGTGGCTGCCCCAGGGGCAAAATCATTAAGCATGAAAATTTCAACATCCTGTGCTGCCTCAATACAGTTGTGTGTGTCTATTACTGGGCTCTGTTGAAAACGGCTTCTCCATGCAAACCAGGAAGTGACCTCTCCAGGCAACAAAACAACTCTACACTTCGTATCTCTGTGGCTGCGATCTCCTAGGTGACGAGGATGCCATTAGGCAGCTGAATGCACATGCATACTCTGTCCATTTCCCTCCATCCCACCTACCCCCTCTGCGTGGCCCCGGGTGCTGGCAACCCACGCTACACCATTGGGTGTGTAGGTCACATGTACAGTGCGTCCATAGGCGCAATGGAATGCACACATTACCTACGAGCATCTCATTAGTTTTAAGTAGGCCCAAATCTGGTCTGGATGGGTGACCCCCTGGGAACCACATGTCCACTTCCTTGAATTCCATGACAGCAGAACAATGGGACTGAAATGTAAAATGAATAAATAAATCCAGGTCCAATTCAAACTCCTGTTTTAAAGACTTATGAGGCTCAGGACCCCGATAACTCAAGAACCACCTCTCTCCATATAAACCAGTGATTGTCATCTGAGGCCCCCTCCATGGGAAGTCTGGTGGGTGGCAACACAAGAACAGGTCTTTTCAGTGGTGGCTCCCTGCTTGCGGAATGCTCACCCCAGGGAGGCTCGCCTGGTACCTTCATTACATATCTTTAGGCACCTGGCAAAAACATTCCTTCTTCAAGAAAAGGGTGGGATGTTTTAATATACCGTAGATTTGTGGGGTTTTTTGCTGCTTTCTGTAACTATATGTCTTTGTTTGTTGCTTAAAATATTGTATACTTCGCGTTTCAGTGGTAAAGAAAAGACTAATAAATTTAAATATTAACTAATTAATTAATTCAGCCACATCTCAATCCAAATGCTGATAGGAATGTGCATTAAGATACCTACCTGAATGTGCATCCATCTGATGTTGATGACTTACAGGTGCACATCAGATTTACTGCTGCCACTCCTATGACATATGCATCTTCTTTGTACTGGGACCAGTGCACTTATCCAAGCATTTTCTTAATCTACAAAAATGTAACACTCTGAACAAAAGCTAGCTGAGCATCAGAACTTCTTGTTCTCGAATATCTCTGACAGCTGGATCAGAGTGCAGGAATTCGGCAGAGGACGTCTTGGGAAGAAAATGACTCTGGGTTATCTTTGCGCATGAGCCCTTGGGAACCTGTTGATCACATTTATCTGCTCCTTGCACCTGTCTGGGCTTAGAGGGGAAATTATTTCTAGCATTTGGTCATATCAAGTCCTTTACGGGGGGAGGGGGTGAGTTGCCATTGGGCATTGCTGTCATCTAGCACCAAACCTCTTTTCCTCATTTAGCAGATGTTCCATCAGCTGACCAGATTGATTCCATCTGCCATAAGACTGATCTAAACGTTCCTCCACACAAAAGTCACTCACAGTCTCCGCAAAGCAAAGTTATAAAGGCTGGTCTCTTTGAGAGAAGACTTTCAGTACAGAAACCTGGATTCATTGCTAGACCAGTCAATGGAAGGACGGGGAAGGAATGTGCGTAGATTTAAATCACTATTCTCTTCCTTTGCGATGTGGAATCTTCCTGTCATTTCCTGGTCACCAGATGATGACTTCAGACATCATGCGTGGTGAGGGTTGATAAGAAAATGCTTTAGGATTACATAAGCTGTGGTCAGTTTTGGCAATGCAGGAAATAACAGTGCATTTGTGGCAAATATTTATTTTAAAGGAAAACGCGTACATGTGCGCAGACACACGCAAAGGTTTCCATGTCGATTGCTACTTAATGTCCAGTTAACATAACCACCCCATTTTTATACTTAAGTCTTACATATTTCTGTGAGCTTTTATTCATTGCATTTATTACTACATTTATACAGGGCCGGCCTGTGCATGAGGCAGGCTGAGGCATTGCCTTAGGCAGCAGAACTGCAAGAGGCAGCACCTGCAAGCAGCCTGCCTGCCCCACCACCTCTGCTGCTGCTGGTGGAGAAGTGGGGCAGCAGTGGCAGCGGCTTCCAGTGAGATCTCATAACATCTTGCAGAAATCTCACAAGATCTTGCATACTCCACAAGATTTTGTGAGATCTCGTTGGAACCCATCAACGTTGCTGCTTTGTGGGTGCCACCACACAACCCACACAAGGACGTCTTTGATTGCGTGTGTGGACCAATACTTTCCTGTTACACCTCAGGCAGCAAAACAGGATGCACCTTGCATTCAAGAAGCTCTAAGTTCTTTCCCCTTCATATTATCCTCACAACAACCCTTTGAGGTAGGTCCAGCTGAGTCTGTGACAGACTCGAGGTCACCCAAGTGAGCTTCATGGCCTGGTAGGGATTGGAACTCAAGTCCTAATCTGATACACTCTAACTAAACACTTTAAAACTAAAAGCAACTGACAGTAGGGAAGAATGAAATCAGGAGCAGATATAGGGTAGTAAGGTAAAGGTAAAGGTACCCCTGCCCGTACGGGCCAGTCGTGTCCAACTCTAGGGTTGTGCAGTGGCGTAGCGTGGGTTGTCAGCACCCGGGGCCAGGCAAGTAATTTGCGCCCCCTAACCCGTGGATTTGCGCCCCCTAACCCTAACCCCCAGATGTTGCGCCCGGTGCGGCCGGCCCCCCCTGCACCCCCCACGCTACGCCACTGGGGTTGTGCGCCCATCTCACTTAAGAGGCCGGGGGCCAGCGCTGTCCGGAGACACTTCTGGGTCACGTGGCCAGCGCGACGAAGCTGCTCTGGCGAGCCAGGACCAGCGCAGCACATAGAAACGCCGTTTACCTTCCCGCTATAAAGCGGTACCTATTTATCTACTTGCACTTAGGGGTGCTTTTGAACTGCTAGGTGGGCAGGAGCTGGGACCGAAAGACGGGAGCTCACCCCGCCGCGGGGATTCGAACTGCCGACCATGCGATCGGCAAGCCCTAGGCGCTGAGGTTTTACCCACAGCGCCACCCGGGTCCCTTTTAGGGTAGTAAGAAGACAGAAAACCGGTAAGTTGCTTAACTCTTTCCCTCCCAGCTATCTGCTCAAAAATCCCTCAACCCAACCAATTTATCTACCCACAGAGGGGGGAAATTGGGGGAACAGCTAATCATCTTTTTAATATTTGCATACTTTTTATATACTGTATAATACTGGAGTCAGGCAAAGCTCCCTAGTGATCGGTTTCTCCATTTCAGAACCACTGCTTTAATCACAGGGTTTGTTAACCTAAGATATATCTCCCTCAAAGTGTGTTGACTCTTGCCAGTAATTTTAGAGGAAGCTGGCGTCAGGCAATCCTCTCTCCTGGTGCTAAGGAGAGGAGGAACAGCTGAGGATTTGTAGGCCAATCATAACATCCATAACTCTTCCAAGGAAGGATGACTGGATTCCCAAGATCAGCTGACAGGAACAATGTAGAGAGGAAATTCCTCTGGCAGACAGTAAGCCTTTGTTTCTGTAAGGTCTGCGCAACCTTGTTTCATGTCCCAAGATTGCTGGGAGGTGTTCAGGGAGGCCAGATGTCCTACTTTGCAGAGGACAGCCCTCTGTCTGCTCTAAGCCCAGTTTAGAGATAAAGAACCCCAAGAAGGGAGAGAAGGAAGGGCTTTGAAGTTGCGCATCCACAGTTAGTTTGCACCTCGACAGCAGACAGAGCATGCACCCTGATCACCCGTAAGTCACAGACCTCTCCCATCAGCTGCCTGGCTTGTGCTGACCCATGACAGGGCCTTTTCAGTGGTAGTTCCCCAGTTGTGAAATGCCCTCCCTAGTGCCTGTCTCCATCATTATTAACTTTCAGGATAAATTTGAAAACATTCTTGTTTATGCAGACATTTGACAGCAGAACAATACTTTTCTGGCCCAGAGATCACTGTTTGCAAATGTTTTAATAGAAAAAGCTCACATGGAAATTCGTCAGCATTTTAGTGCAAATTTCTTCTAATATAAACACTCTTGCAAATGTTCCCTAAAACAATGCAATTTTGTTTCACTAAGATATGTAATTTTATGCACACTTTATGCCAGTATATATACATATTTGCACACATTACGTGGCTAGAGGACCCTATTGCTAAATTTGGAGAAGTGCTCACTGAAATCATCATCTTCTAGCCCCTGATAGTGAAGATGCATCCTTTAGCTACTGAGATATCAAAAGGCATGAAGGTGGTGTCAGTGGTGAAAAACCGTCCTGTCACTTTGCCTGACCTGTAACACTGTTAATGGCTCTCAGCATCCTGTCATTTCCCCTAAAATGTACATGCCTGCCCTCCGGCACACTACATAGGTAACACAAACTTAACCTGCTCCACAACCTTTACTATCACTTGTGATCACACATCATTACACAGTTCTGCAACACACCTACAACACCTCCTGATCGCTGGCAGATTGCACAAAGCCACTCAGGTCTGCCTCACCCAACAAACTTCAGGGCCAGCATGAAGCAATGTGAAATAACCAGTACTTGGGATGGCAGACTCCATGTGTGTGGTGTGATCTGTCTCCAGCCAATCTCCATTTTTGGTGCCCTTCTCTTAAAAGTTGAGATGGCACTGGGATGAATGGACTACATTGCCCAGCTCTTGATGACGATGCAATTCTCCCCCTCTCTCCCTGCTTATCAGACCGATCATCTGCATGGATTATTTGAGGGGGGGGGGGAGCTGTGTATTTGTGCGCATGAGAGAGAAAGGATAGCGACCACACCCACTACTGGCATGTGGCCCCTGGAAGGTTCAACGGTGAATGTGGCCCTTGGACCCAAGCAGGTAAACTACCCCTGGTGTACACAATCACATAATAATCTCATTCGCAGTAATCAGATGTCCAAACACACAATGCAATTCTCTCAGGTTAGGCTTGCTCCTGTTCATAATCTCTGTGGGATTCTGATATACTTAACAGCCTCACTCACAGTAATCAGATGTCCAAACTCACTATGCAATTATCTCGAATTAGGGTTGCTCCCGTTCATAAACTCTGTGGGTTGTTTGTAATTGGGGAGCTCTCTCTATAAGAAGTAGCAAACTGTTTTATTGGGTCTGAGGCTACCTAGTAAGTTAAAGGCTAAGGCAAAATTTGGTGACTTCTCAGCTCACACAGAGCCTGCTCTGCCATTAGGCAGGGTGAGGCAGGTATTTTGGGCGGCAGATTGCTTGTGATGGTGGTGTCAGGCAACGGCAGTGAAGTGCTGGAGCAGAGTTGTGTGTGTCATGATGCCTAGACTGCTGTCCTCAGCCTGGGAGGGCTGTGGGCAGGTGAGAGGATGTGGCCTAGGGACAGCCCCAAGGACCAGACAGGCTGCCCTGGGGGGCTGGATTTGGCCCAGAGACCCAATGTTCCCCACCCTCAGATTAGGTTACCATATCTTGACTCCAGAGACCCAGGTTCAAATGATACTAACTGGGTAACCCAGAAACAGACACCTCCCTCCCGCATCTACCATGCAGACATATAGTGAGGATAAAGCAAGAGGCCCTGAATATATTGGAAGCAGGGTCGGATAAAAACAAAATGAAAGAAGTTACTGTCGGGGTTTCCTCATGCGCTTGCTGTGATAAGTATTTGCAACCCCAGGTGGACATAGTTTGGAGAACCAAGGGTGATGTAGTGTATAGTTTGATGCCCATCAAAGGGGCAATCAGTCCCGTCTCTTATCCTGTCTGTCTTTTCTGTCATCAAAACAGTTGTCTGCCCTTTGTCCTAATGCTTGATAAAGGTGAAGATGTGTACAAGTGAGTGGTCCGATTTTTATCTTAGGAAATACTGGACTAGGGCTCGTTTTCTAGAAGCACCTGAGATCAAAGGCCTGTGTGTGTTTTTATCAGAGAGCACTGCTGTGTCTTTCCTTCTGCGGGAAGGGGAAACGTTAATAGCCACGGCGATGCAACCTCTGCTCTGCTCAGACCACCTGCAGAAGGTCCAAAGGTTCTGGCACGTGAAGCTTCTGGGCAGAGGTGGAAACCAAACACCCAGCGTGGCTGTCCATCATAAAGCATTGAGAAAGATTGCAGCAGCATTTGAAAATAGTAAATATGATTAGTAGGACTCAGGTATCAAACGGCACCAGCGCTGGGTCTATAAATTTTGCTGTAGGAGGCCAAAGTCTGCACTGCTGCTCTCCCCATCCGCCTTACTCCCGACTGTGATCTCCAAGAAATGTTTTCTTTTTTAAAAGTGCTGCCCAGTGCCTTTGAGAGCTCCTCCAAATGCCTTGCACTCCACAAGTGCCGACAAAAGGTGGACCCTGGGAGAAGCGCCCAAGCTCAGCTTGGCCCCTGCATCATAATGACAGCGCCCTTCTCCACCAACAGCCCTGTCACAGCTCCAATGAAAGCAGCCAATGTACCGCCAAGTAAGAAAGAAAAGGAACATACCAGTGACCTCTCCCAACAGTGGAGCAATTGCATCCCCTTTTCATTAGGGATGGTCCCTATCTCCTGCTCTTTGTCAAATTGCTATCTCTGTTTTTGCCTTTCGTGGATGTCA
This sequence comes from Podarcis bocagei, assembly GCF_964188305.1. Classification (NCBI taxonomy): domain Eukaryota; kingdom Metazoa; phylum Chordata; class Lepidosauria; order Squamata; family Lacertidae; genus Podarcis; species Podarcis bocagei. The sequence continues at coordinate 30,084,065 of NC_138132.1, forward strand.
GTTAGGAGAATTCATGTTCCTTGGGGGGCACTGAGGTGTGCTCTATGGTCAGTCTACTCCAGCTCATGTTGGTTGGCCCTTGACACCTTGCAGCTTAAAAGGTAAAGGTAAAGGGACCCCTGACCATTAGGTACAGTCGTGACCGACTCTGGGGTTGCGGCGCTCATCTCACTTTATTGGCCGAGGGAGCCGGCGTACAGCTTCCGGGTCATGTGGCCAGCATGACTAAGCCGCTTCTGGTGAACCAGAGCAGTGCATGGAAACGCCGTTTACCTTCCCACCAGAGCAGTACCTATTTATCTTGCACTTTGACATGCTTTCAAACTGCTAGGTTGGCAGGAGCAGGGACCGAGCAACGGGAGCTCACCTCGCTGTGGGGATTCGAACCGCTGACCTTCTGATCGGCAAGTCTTAGGCTCTGTGGTTTAACCCACAGTGCCACCTAGGCATCAGTGTAAATGTTAGAAAGGTAACTGCCAGGTGTCAGCTTAGCTCAGCCATGTCTGGGAGAATTATCCAATACATCCAACGAATGGAAATATATTGGGAGCAATTTGAACAGCATACGGATCAAACGGAAATCAGTTGTGTTAACTTGGAGGAAACTGCATAGTATTTGGACGTAATAATTCTGCGGAGCTGAAGGGGGGAAACTATGACTCAATGCACCCTATAGATGAATCAAATATCCACATTTAAGTAAGCAGATTTGTGATGAAATCACGGTGAACAGCACATTTGGGGACTCCAAAACGTGTTGCAATCACAACGCACCATTTCCTGTCTTAACTGAAGTTTTTCCCCTGGGGTGATGGTTCAGGTTTGCAAAAAACAAACAAACTGAGGAGGATCAAAAGAATCTGAAAATGTGAATGACAGTTTTGGGACCTTGGGAGAGTCTCAAGGGCTAGACAAAAGGACTTGGAGGGCTGTGTTTATCCCATAGTTTGAGGGTTCCTCCAGGGGCGTAGCATGGGGGGGGGGGGTGCCAGAGGGCCGTGGACCCAGGTGTGGGTTTTCGAGGTGGCACAAAGTAGGTGCCCCCACACTGGTGCCCCCAGCACAGCACGACGCTCCTCTCCCGGCGTCAGAGAAACTTCCTCCGGGGAATGATGGAGGCCAAAGTGAAGACAGCTCTGCATTCAAAATCTGGATGTAAACCAGTGGAACAAGATCAGCTGCCTCTTGCTCCATCTGAAAGCTTTGAATTGCCCCATTTGTTACTGTCAGCAGCACCCACGAAACCTCACACACCCTCCACCATTGTGTGCCTAAAAATAACTGCTTCAACTCTACAGCACAGTACTCACTGAGGTGGGAAAACTTGTGTTTGGGCTTTACCATGTCATATCATAGACACAGCTGGAGGCTCACACATGAGAAAACTTCTCCATATGGAGGGGAGGGGAATCCCTGCACATAGAAAATCTAGTGTACAGTACAGGAAAGCAGGGCTGTTCTCCTGACATGCTAGTTTTCTGAGTGCAGGGATGCCCTCCTCATTTTAATGTGGGAAAACATTCTATTGTGTGAACCCGGACACAGGTTTACTGCACAATGGTTAAGGAAAGATAGAAGAAGGCAGATGTCACTCATAACAGAGCAAAGCGGAAGTATATCAACACAGCCACACTATGTACACACCATACATTTAAAGCACATCCCTACCGTCACTGACAACAATTCCCAGCACATTTAATGAATTACCGTTCTCATGATTCTCTGGGGATTGGGGAAATATGGTATGAGTGTAGGAGGCACACACTCTTGAGCACATACCCTCCAACATTCCTCAGAGGAAAATAGGGACATTTTCACCTGAGGAATGTTGGAGGGTATGCGAAGTCCGTGATTCAGTGGGCGCTTTACATGTTAGTAAAATGGCACCAGAAAGGGCTACAGCCCCACCCCACTACGCACCCCTCCAGAGCAGGCTGCAGGTCTTCCTCACCCTCCTCACTTCCTTGTCACATTTTTGGTTCCCTATTCAAGATTGCACCCACTGACAACCCCCCCCCCTGCCCCTCCATCTCTCTGGCCAGCACTCTTGAGGGATTTCCCTCACCACCACAACTTTCACGTAACTTTTTTGTTTTCGGGTAATTTCCACTTTTTTTTGCATTTCATGTGTATATATGCTTTTCATTTGAAGATTGCACTTCAAATGGGCTGTGGTCTATGAAAGCCTATGCCATAATGAATTTGTCAGTCTTTATGATGTCACAAAACTCTTTCCTGGTTTTCCTTCAACAGAGCAATACAGTGACCCTTCAGCAAATTGTCACACTAGAGGTGTCTTTCTACCATATACGCCAACTGTCCTTATTTATCCTATTTTCTGCTAAGTAGCTGGTAAAATCGATGTCTGTTTTTGCCTGATGAGGATGCCTTGTTAAATTGTTTTAGGGAGAACACCTAGAGTTTTTCAGGGTTCTGCCCCTTCCGCAGGGTCTAGGAGCAGATAACAGCTGCAACATCTCCCGTGAATGATCTTAAAATGTGCTGTCCGATACACAAACATTCACATTTCACACACTACAGCTGCTGAAGTAAATTTCTGAACTTTTCCTTAACGCTTGTAGGACGACCATGTTTTACAGTTATGTATTTAACCAAAAGTGGGAGCAAGCACCCTCGTGGCATATAAAACAATGGGAGGCAGAGCAAGCGATGCAACATTACATAACAGTAGACAAAGTAGACAAGGGCTGCATGCACAACATACATTTGCAACGCACAGCTTCCCCCAAATAAGGCTGGGAACTCTAGTTTACCCCTCACAGAGCTACAACTCCCAGCACCCTTACAAGCTACATGTGTAATGGTGCATTTGTGAGTGTGGGAGAGAGGGAGGGAGAGAAAGCAGGAGAGCCCTTGCGCAATAACCCTCAGTGTGGAAATTAAGATGTTACAATCATGTCCCTGTTTTTGCTTCTGAAATGTTGGCAAGTTCTTCAGGGTGCAGTATCCTCCTGCTGGAGAGAGAAAAATACATCTCTCTTTAACCGAAATATTCGTGGGAGGAAAGGGTCTCTCTGTGTGTATCTGATACTTCCTGCCTGTGCCACACGCCAACGTCTGAATGTCTGAACATGAACATTATGAACCACATAACATTCTGTCTGTCATTGGTCCCTTCCAACTCTACAATTCCATGATTTTGCATGCTCCACTGGTGAGGTTCACTAATTTTACACACACACAACACACACTTCTGGATCTTATCAAGCTCTTGTGGTTTGCTTTTACTTTACTGATATTTCTTAAGCAGCATTAATGACACTCAAGATAAGTCCTGTTTGAAAGAGCTTTTCTCTCCTGCAATTCAGTTAATGAGTCAAAGTGCATTATGTTAAGGCCAAACGAAGTGTTGCAAATACAGCGCAGCAGAAGAAAACAAAGACAATGGGGGACCTTCAGTTTATGCTTAAGCCTTCAAAGATAGCATCCACAGGGACCAAGTTACACAATCAGTAGTCTCCCCGCTCCTGCCCCCCCACAAGCACACACACACTCTGACAGGACTACTCCAAACTACACATGGGTAAATAGCAGGTCTGAATTCTCCCACGTGGAAAAAAGATCCCTGCATATAGAAGACTTGCTTGGCGTGGTGAGATCTAGCTTGATCTTTCCTAGCATATTACTTGTCTTTGTGCAGTGGGGTTTTCAGTTGTTGAAAATCTGAACAGAAGTTAGGAGAGAGAAATTTTATAAATGGAATGCACATTCTAGCCAGAATTGATGTTGCATTCTTGTTAGAGAAGCATGAATAAAGAAAGACAAAGTTCCAACCCTAAAACTCCACAAATGCTAAATGACAAGTGCCTAGCATTTTCATAGTTGGGCAAGGTTTTCCTTGAAGTGTGAACCATCCATTTTTTTGGAATAACAACTGTATAGTTGCAGAAATAGTTTTATTGCCTTTAGTTTGTGGTGTGTGTAACCTTTACTATTTTAAGTTTTATCTTGCATTATTTTATTGTATACCACTTTGGTGATGTTTTGATATGAGATGGTCTATTAATCTGCAAACAAACAAACAACTGATAGAGATCAGCAACTTTTAGCCTCTGAGACTATTTTTGCCCAGTGAGAAAAGCTGCCTGGCCCTACCAGGGTAGCAAGCCGGACTTAAAGCAGAATGCTGGACGAAGGAAATGGGATTAGCCAGTGAACTACATTGGGAGGAAACTGTGGTTTCAGTTTGGGTTTATCACTACAGGGCTATTATTATGCATAGTGTAGCCAAGTGGCCAGAGTAGTTGCTGACCAGAATCATAGTGAAAACGCCTCAATCTGTCTGTTCTGGATTTTCAGGGAACGGCAGCTATCTTCAGATGTTGGGATTGTTCATGCATGCTTATTATAAATATTATTATAATTATTATTATTTGATGACTATAGCATCAAGCAGCAATTTGCAAATGTGAATCAGTCTTCACAGACTAGTCAGATACTTTATGCAGAAATTTTGCAACACCTTCAGGGCAGCCGGGATACATTTCAATCATGTTTCTTTTCATTCAGGTACAAATCATCAAGAGTGCCGTAATCATCGTTTGTGAAATCAAGTGTGTGCTCCTGGGAACCCTCACATAACTTGTGATGTATGCGTGCTTGTGAACCAGCCCTACCTTATACCCCCCTACCCCTGTATGCCAAATATGATGTGGTGGGTAGGACCGCACAACTGTCCATCAGTTGACATCACAGTGATGTCAGGGTACGTAAAGCCCCTGTGAAGAAAGGCCCTGATCTGCCTTACCTCTAAGCCAGTTTGTCATGTACCTCCTGCAACTCCCTTTCAATGCAAAAAGGGTAATTAAGAGGCCATGAAGGACCTGAGCAATTAACTTTGACTGCTTATTGGTCAGGAGAACCAGGGGTCACTCCTCCCATGAGTGGGGAGAAAAACTTTTAAAAGTTGAGCTGCCCTTGCATCTGTTTCCCCCTGGGATCTAGGGTTCCCTTTTCTACCACCAGGGATCCAGGTTCCCTTTCCTGCAAAAGGGATCCTCAACATCAAACTTTCAGTAAAGAACAACTACTGTAGAGAGTAGGCTAGGATTAGTCCAGGTTTAGAGCGACCATACGGTGGTTTATTTTGTATTCTGTTTCAACCTTCCTCCTGCTTTTTAATCCCAATAAAGTTGCTTAATTTGTGCCAGCCTCAGGGTTTTCGAAATCCACATGTGCCTAGATGATTGAAATGTCTGCTACTGGAGATTTAGGACTGGAATTGTAAATGACCAGCACGCTCTTCTGAAGTCTGGGAGAGACCCAGAAAGTGGTTGGGCTGCCTTTACACTCTGTGTAACGCATAATGGAAGCTTGAATAATAATTTATTTAGTGCATCCCAGGTCCCCTGCCATCTGGGCTTCAGGAGTGTGAGGGTGGGGGCAACAAATACCGGAGAGTAAGACCCACTAGCAACACTGCAGGGCTGTTGTGTTGCAGTTGGGCAGTGAAGAGGGTGCGAGAGGCTTATTTTGGGTGTCCCTCCTTCATCACAGCCCTGACAATCAGCTGATTGTTGGTGCTGCAGAAGCCCAGCATGCAGTACTTCTGAAGTGCTGCTGATCAGCTGATTGGCAGCATTTCAGAAGCCCCTTTAGCCAAGCCTAGCTGCCTTTAACCTGTCCACACCTGATGCCATATATGATGTCAGGTGATTGACAGGTGGGCATGGTTTGGCCAAATGAGGAGACCTGAGAGGCCTAATGAGGCTTCTGGCCTGCAGGATCCCTACCCCTGACATAAGCATCTGCTGGACAACCAGTTTATTTATTTCTAAATAAATAAATAGACTACATTTCTGTTATGCACTTGAATCCCTCCTGCCACAATGGTGACAGACAGGGGGCTTGCAAAACCCAGAAGTGTGGGGCAACAGCCTTGACTCTCCAGCTCCATAGAACTCCTGTCTTGCAGCTCAAGGAGACCTCTTGAGCCTTTGGAGTTTCAATCTGGCAAACTTGGTCTTTCCTTGGCCTCCTCATGAAAGCTGAGGGTGCTGGCCTAGCCTGAAAGCAGAAAAAAAGACAGCTGTGTGGGAGAGACTGTGAGTGAAAGCAGGCAGGAGATCTACAGCCACAGCCCTTCATGGAAGACTGTGTGTGAATGGGGGCAGGCAGAAGGATTTTGGAAACAGTGAAAAGAAGGCCTGGGGTGGGGAAAACAACAGGATATGTGGAGTGTCATGGCCTGGGAGGATTCCCAGTGGCCTATTTAAAGTGTTGGTTGCAGAGCATTTTCCTGATGATGAGGCAAGAAGCCTCTTGGGATCTTGCTTGGTGGAAATTGTTGATATTCTTAGCATTTCTGTGTTGTGCAGCCTGAAAAACCCAGGGAGAAGGTGAGCGGCTGCCTCATGTCTCCCAGGCAAAACCAGATGTGAAATGAACAATATCTGGAATAGGGAGGATTTGTTGCTTTCTTATCTGGAGTCATTTCCAATTTATTCACTGGCTCTAGATGAAGTTATTATTCAATGCAGCTAGGGATGGAGGAGGAATTCTCCTTACTCAGATTCCAAACCAGGCACAACTGATCTAATCCATCATGACCCAGATTGGCTCAATGGTCCATTTCAAAATCTGCAGTCCAATGGATTCACTTCCAGGGCACACTGAGTGACTGATGGCCATTGGGACTGGTAGGGAGAAGGCAGGGCGACCAAGAGCTGACGGAGGCAGAGCCAAGGACAGGGGCAGCCAACTATTTCCAGTTTTGCCCCCATCTTTCTCTGAGTTCAACAGAGGCAATACTGAGACACTACAGAGGAAGAAATTAATAGCCAGTGCCCCAGAATGGTTATTTATGTATCTAGTTCTATTTATTGCATTTCTATCCCACCTCTTCTCCAGGGAGCTTGAGGTGGCTTACATGGTTTCCCTCCTCCCCATTTAATCCCCACAACAACCCTGTGAGGCAGGTTAGGCTGTCAGGCAGTGACTGAAGCCCAAGGTGAGCTTCATGACTGAATGAAGATTTGAGCACCGGCCTCCCAGGTCCTAGTCCAGGGGTCGGCAAAGTTTTTGTGGCTTGAGCTGGTTCACGGTCCCGCAGATGGGGTGGGCCGGAGTGTGCGCATGCATACATGTGCAAATGCTATTTTCGGCGCTCCTTCCAGCGCGGAGGTGTGCGCAGGAGCTTCCTGCAGCCAATGGGAAGCCGGCCAGCATTGCAGAAGGCGGTCCCCACTCTGCTCTGCACCGGTTTAGCGCAGCGCACAGGAGCCAACTGAGCGGGCGGCGGGGGTCCATGGGCCAGTTTAACGACCCCTATGGGCCGCCCCCTGTCCTAGTCCAATGTACTAACCATCTACACCACACAGGTTGCAAGTAAGAAGACAGGCAGGTGGGGGCTGGCTGCGGGCAGACTGGTTATCCACAGTTCCCTTGGAAGAAGGATTGACTGTTAAACCACTCTTGGGAATTACAGTTGTACCTCGGGTTACATACGCTTCAGGTTACATACGCTTCAGGTTACAGACTCCGCTAACCCAGAAATATTACCTCGGGTTAAGAACTTTGCTTCAGGATGAGAGCAGAAATCCTGCTCCGGCGGCGCAGCAGCAGGAGGCCCGATTAGCTAAAGTGGTGCTTCAGGTTAAGAATAGTTTCAGGTTAAGAACAGACCTCCGGAACGAATTAAGTACTTAACCCGAGGTACCACTGTATAGGGACAGAACTACCCAAACTGTACAGAAAATTATTCCTGTATGCTACTACTGCAGCAAGAATGTTACTTGCCCCAAAATGGAAAGAAGTAGAAGTCCCAGCAAAGGAAGAATGGGTACAAAAACTTACGGAATATGCAGAAATGGTGAAACTTACCGGAAAAATAAGAAATCAAGTTAACAAACTTTTTATATAAAAATGGAAATGGTTTATTAAATATTTACAAATAAATTGTAAACAGATGAGAACATTGGCAGGATTATAATAATAACCTGCAGTTTCATAAGAGAATATATTTAAAGTACAGTGGTACCTCTACTTATGGACGCGATCCGTTCCAAGGTGCTGTTCGGACCTCAAAAAGTCCGTAAGAAGAGCGCCGCTTCTCCACGTGTGTGTGACGTGATGGAGCCCTCCTGTGCATTCGCAAAGCGCACAGATCGCTCGTGCGCATGCGCGAAGCGGCAAACCTGGAAGTGAACACTTCTGGGGTTGCCACATTTGTAACCTGAAAAAGCGCAACGTGAAGCCAATGCAACTCGAGGTATGACTGTAGATGAATAAATGAACAAATTACCGTATTTGTAAGTTAATTTGGATATGTAGAAGGTACAGTGGTACCTCAGGTTACATACGCTTCAGGTTACAGACTCTGCTAACCCAGAAATAATGCTTCAGGTTAAGAACTTTGCTTCAGGATGAGAACAGAAATCGTGCTCCGGCGGTGTGGCGGCAGCGAGAGGCCCCATTATCTAAAGTGGTGCTTCAGGTTAAGAACAGACCTCCGGAACGAATTAAGTACTTAATCCGAGGTACCACTGTATTAAAAATAAATGTAAGGAATCGTAGAAAGAGGGGGTAGGAAGTCAAGTTTTGAAATGTTAAAATGACTGTAAAATTATTGAAATGTATAAACATGAAAATTATAAATAAAATTGGAGGGAGGGGAAAAGACTGTTAAACCACTCAGAATTGTAGCTCTGCGAGGGGAAACAGAGGCCTCTTAAGTCTTAGCAGCACTCAGCGCCCTTAACAAATTACACTTCCCAGGATTCTTTGGGGGAAGCCATGCCTGTCTAAAGTAGCATGATACAGAACTGCTTTAAATATATAGTGCAGCTTGGGGCCTTAGTTGTGTCCATTAATTCCAATGGGCCCATTCTGAGTATGACTCACATGGGATATAACCCATTGTCTCTCAATGCAACCTACCTCTCAGGGTTGTTTTGAGGATAAAATGGGGGGGGCTATGTACATCGCTTTGAGAAAGGTGGAGTGTGTAAACATATTCCCTCAAACTGTGCAGTGAGTTTCTCCAAAAGAGGGAGGACTCTGAGGCCCTTCCTCTTGCTGTCAGATGTTTGCTTCCAAGGTGTCAGGTAAGAGCCCACTGGACTTCCTTCTCTTCAGGCTTTCAGGTTCACCTCCTGAATTCCTAGTAATCCTGCCAGGTTGGACATAATTTGTTTGTCTTCTGCGCCAGGTCAGGTCAGAACAGTCAGCTCTGATAAGATTAAATAATCACACACCAGGTTGTGGATTTTGGCTGATGGGATGTGAGGGTGGGGTGTGGGGTTATGCTGTGTTATCTGAGAGACATCCCTCCCTCCCTCCCTCCGCCATCACAATTTCCTCTCAGCAAGCTTATTTATTTATTTGATATATTTATGTCCCACCTTTCTTCCCAGTTGGGCTTCAGGTTTTAGCATGGGGAGCTGCAAATAGAAGTATTCCGTGATCCAGGATGGAAATATAACTGGTAGTGATATTGCAGACATCCAAATATTGTGCATAGGATGGCTGATGCCACGAGAAGAATGCATCCTGCAGTGGCGATAAATGCATACATGGACAAGAGCTTATTTCACAATATAATAGTTAATCTTTAAGATGCCACAGGACTTTTTGACAGTTTCACTGTGGAATCCTTACATTTTTTGAAAGTGTGTTAGGGATGGACGAATCTCCCACTTTAGTTTCTCTGTTTCTTTCCCCCCGCCCCCCAGCTTTAAACACACACCATTGCTGCATCAGTTTGTGATTTTTTATTTTAAAAGGTCTGTAATTATAATGTGCATTTTCTTGTTCAGTTTTGCCTAGTGCTGTACACACATTTTTTGCAAGCAATTGCAGAAAATAGAATGGATTGTTGTACATTGATTTCATAAATATATGCCCCCCCCAAAAAAATTCACCCACTATATCCATTTTTGTATGCATATTCAGGCTGGGGAGTTGTATGGCAATATTTGGAGAAGGTGCAGATTTTGAAGGATGGTTGCATGTCAGTTCTCGTATTGTTTCAGGAAGTGTGAATTAAGCAAATAAATGCTTTCCCCAACCCTAATTGCATTTCACATTGCAAATTTCCCCCTTCCTTTGTGTGGGTGGGTGGGTGGAATCTAACATTGTGCTCTATTTGACTGGGATAGGGTGCAAAGAACAGGAGTGCAAGACCAAGGGGTGGGATCATGGCTATGAGAAAACATGTTTAAAAAAAAAAGTTTGAAGATCTTCTCTGCCTTCCTAAACCTTTAGCAGAAGAATGGCCAACTTATTTTCAGAGCTTTCTCTGAAATCATGAGTGCTGGTTTCATGAAATGTTAGTTTAAAAGGGGGGGGGGAGAAAACATCTACTGAGGTTTCCTAATGCAGGAACTGAAAAGGGTGCTGAGACATCGCCTACCAAGGCCGATTGGAGCACTTCCACCACAGCCAGGTATGTCCCCTCAGAGCCCACTGACTGAGGATGCGGGCCATCAGGGAGCAATTTGACAAAGTCTCCCTCCAAAGGTTGCATTGAAGGCGATATGGCCATTGGGTTGAAAAAGGTTCCTCACCCCTGCTGAAAGACAGTCACTTTTTCTTAATTAACCTATCTCACAGAAAGTTTAATAGTGGGAGGGCAACAGCCCTTTGTGTGAGCCTAGGTGTGTTACAAGAAGGTAGAAGAATCTGTTTTCATTTGTGAGACATCTGATATGCAGGTTCCCTTGGGGTCTCCGATGGGGAGCCAGGATGTCTCACAAATGAAACCAGATTCCTCAGTTATTCAGGAGAGAGTAAAGAATGGTGGTGGCAGAACAAAGTGTGGTCAGGATGATAGATGAATGGACAGGGGCTGCTGTGTGAGAGAGCTGTATCGAACCAGGACTTCAAAGTCCATCCATGTTGTCAAACTGCATTCCAAAGGCCACAGGGAACTTTTGGCAACCTCTGTGAAAAGTGAGTTATGGCTCTGCAGATATAGCATCCACGTCTTTCTGCAATTTGCGTCCAACAGATCGGCACGGTTGGGTCGTAACTAGACCATAGTGCTATGACCCAGAGTGGGCAGGCTCCTCAATGCTACTTCAAACCTTGGCCTAAATGTGTAAGAAGAGAACGGCTGACATGTGCGCCTCTGCCTAGAAACCTCATGCAAATGTTGACCTGAAGCCTTGCCCCAAAGGCCTGACCTTGGGGGAAAGGAAAAGCAATCTGCTGCCCCGCAACAGAACAGGGTGACAAAAGGGAACAGGACCCCTGCACCCTTAAGGAAGCTTGTCACGCAAGCCACACTTACTGAAATCCCCTCTTCTACACAGCTATTAAAGGTGCCTGGGTCCTGCTGTATTTTCCTACCTGGCTGTCCAGCAATTGCAGAGAAATATCACAGCAGGGGAAAATGCAGCAAAACCTTGCAAATAAGTCCACAAACATTACTTATCTACAAATGACAATGTTAAGCCTGAGGAATGGCCTGGTTGTCAAGCAGTTCACAGAGGTTTCCTGGCCTGGGGAAGAATCCTTGGAAGCCAATTCTAATTCACTACAGATGAGGTGGCAAGGGAATAGCCCGGGTCCCTCCAGGCGCCCGTCTTATCGTGCCTTCATAATGATTTGTGCTCATGATAGTATTGAGGCAGATAAATGTGATCCTGCTTTCTATACTGTTTGTGCAGGCAAATGTTTCAGGTTGGACATTCAGCTTTGTTTCCAACCAGCACATGTCCCATTGTTTTCTGCTGAAATCCTGTAACTTTTTATATTACAAATGTTCTGGTTGTTTTTGTGGTGTTGTAGCCTTATGAGGCTTTGCCCTCGGGTGGGAAAAATATTGCACCTGGGAAAGGGAAGTGGGAGTCAACAGACACTCAAGGAATAGTTTCGGAGAAAAGGCTTTTATTTCTACCATCCATGAACTGGTAGAAGGAGCAAGTGTGATAAGTCACAAAAAGCATGCATGAAGTTCACAGTCATGTGCACAAGCATATATACCCCTTTCCAGTTCCCTCCTCCTTTCTCCTCCCTCAGGAGTCCTGCCCCATGTTGAGGTTCCTGAGCATGTACAGAAAGCTGTCTTGGGACTATTGTGGACTCTTGGCAGGAAAGGGGTTGAGGGGTTTTCAGAGTGTTCCCGTTGTTTCATTCCTGTGCTTTGGCATGGTTCCCGGAGAGAAAGCAAGTTGCAATGTGGTTCTGAGAAAGGCCTGAGAAGACATTGGGCTCTGTTCTCTACCTTGTTGCAATCTTTTTAGTTACAGCAAGCGGAATGTTTCTGATGCTTAGCTGCTGAGAAAATGATTTTGAAAAGCTTTGAGAAGCTTTGAGCCTGCTTTGGGGGGGGGTGACTTTGGGCCTAGGTGAGGTCACCTGTCCTCACCTTCCTTCAGTGTGTGTGTTTTTTAAAAAAATTGCTTAATGAGGCAATATTGGGGAAGTATTGCAGAACAACTAAAGATGTGAGGATGGTCCCTTGCTCCAGTATAAATCCACCACTCATTATTGCATTCAACGACATGTTGCATCAACTCCTCCGTCCGCACAATATTCTGGTGAAGCCTTTTCTGGTTCCTCACTTCTGATGAAGGAGGTCGTCAGAAAAGAGCTCAGCAAATGAGTCTTAGGGCTCACCCACACTTAGGTTTGTCCTATGAGTTCAAGTTACAGGTCCAAGAGGTTTGGTGGTGATTTTTTTGTGTGTGTGTGTCCTTCCATTTTCCATGCTGTTTACTGCTGAATCGGAACAAGCGCTCCTCACATTGCTGGGCCCTGAAAATGAGCCACCTCCCTCCCAGTCTCGCAGCACCTTTGGAATTGCTGTGGTCGAATGGTATACTATGTGTTGCCCCCTAAGAATTTTTGCCCCTGGGGCAACTGCCCCTGTGGCCTCCCCACGCTACACCACTGTTTAAGGTAAAGGTAAAGGGACCCCTGACCATTAGGTCTAGTTGTGGCCGACTCTGGGGTTGCGACGCTCATCTCGCTTTATTGGCCGAGGGAGACGGCGTACAGCTTCCGGGTCATGTGGCCAGCATGACTAAGCCACTTCTGGTGAACCAGAGCAGCACACGGAAACGGCGTTTACCTTCCCACTGGAGCGGTACCTATTTATCTACTTGCACTTTGACATGCTTTCGAACTGCTAGGTTGGCAGGAGCAGGGACCGAGCAACAGGAGCTCACCCTGTCATGGGGATTCGAACTGCTGACCTTCTGATCAGCAAGCCCTAGGCTCTGTACCCAGCCTAAGTAGGTATAGTGGTTAGAGTAAGTCAGTCTAGGACTGGTGAGACCCCTGCTTTAGTTCTGACTCAACCAGGAGGCTCTTTGAGTGATCTGAGGCCAGTCACTGACCTTGTTTGCATGCAATAATAAGCTTATTGTGGGGGCGGAGAACCTCAAGTCCAGAAGCTAAATGTGACCCCTGTCTGGCAGGTGCCACTCTCTGGTGCTTGTGACTCACTCCAGCTCCTTCACTGGCCCTGCTCTAAATTTCGTGCCATTTTGTAAAACATACAGTGGTGCCTCGCAAGACAAAAATAATCTGTTCCGCGAGTCTCTTTGTCTAGCGGTTTTTTCGTCTTGCGAAGCAACCCTATTAGCAGCTTAGCGGATTAGCGCTATTAGCAGTTTAGCGGATTAGCGGATTAGTGGCTATTAAAGGCTTAGCGGCTAAAAGGCTATTAGCGGCTTAGGGGCTTAGAAAAAGGGGGGAGCGGGGAAAAATCGGAACACTCGCAAGACGTTTTCGTCTTGCGAAGCAGCTCAAAAACGGAAAACCCTTTCGTCTAGCGGATTTTCCGTCTTGCGAGGCATTCGTCTTGCGGGGCACCACTGTAATGTTATTTAGCATTTTAGTATTTCATACCCTCCAACATATCTCCGATGATAACAGAAATGTCCTAAGGAAAAGCGGAACATCCTGGGATCAAATCAGAAACCGGGACGGCTTCTTTAAATCAGGGATGTCCCTGGAAAATAGGCACACTTGAAGGGTCTGGTTTGTTTGTTTGAATTACACATGAGGGGCACCACAATCTTTTTAGTGCTTAGGGCCTCTAAAGGTCTTAATCTGGCGCTGAACCCCTGTCTCCCAGGTCTTCTTAGTCCAACACTTTAACCACTATTGGCTCGCTAAGGTTACAGCTGCACTATTTAATGTACTCTTGTATCACTTTAACAGCCATAGCAAAGATTCCTAGCATTCCTGCTGTTTGTTAAGGGTGCTAGGAATTGTAGCTCTTTGCACGGGTCTCCCAGCAACTGTCAGCACCCTTAACAAACGTTTGAAGTTGTACAAGAGTGCTTTAAATGTATGGCATGGGGTGACCGCAATCAGTTCCCCCGACTCTCCACCAGCTTGTCCAGGATTTGCCTGTCCTGGCTGACTTGCCACTGAGCATCATAGCAGAGGCTAGTTGAAAGGAACCACGTTGTTCTTCCTTTGTTGCTGCCAACACAGGCCGTGGGTGGCCAAGAGCGTCTGCACGCTTGAGCCAGCCAATCATCTCTCAGGATTGTGTTCTGACTTCCTAGGAGCCAATGAAAGACAGGTGCTCTCAAAAAGCAGGAGAGGGTGGTGAAGAGGACCAGGGCGTGCTGGAACACCTGGCCTCTCTTCTAGGGCACAGCTGGCTTCCATCCTATTGAGAGAGCAAGAGGGAATGAATGTTTACTCAACCTTTAAACCTGCCAAGCACTATGTTCAAAGGACTTGTGGTCATTATAACTCTGGGTGCTCCCATGGGAAATGTTTGCAAGGTGTCCCTGAGAGCCTTGATTGAAAACCCTTCAAAAACCAGACCTTGGATAGTCATGTTGTATACACTGGTGCCTCGCAAGACGAAAATAATCCGTTCCGCGAGTCTCTTTGTCTAGCGGATTTTTCCATCTTGCGAAGCAACCCTATTAGCGGCTTAGCGGATTAGCGCTATTAGCGGTTTAGCGGATTAGCGGCTATTAAAGGCTTAGCAGCTTAGCGGCTAAAAGGCTATTAGCGGCTTAGCGGCTTAGAAAAAGGGGGTGAAAGCGAAAAAAAATGGAACACTCGCAAGACGTTTTCGTCTTGCAAAGCAAGCCCATAGGGAAATTCATCTAGCGAAGCAACGCAAAAACGGAAAACCCTTTCGTCTAGCGGGTTTTCCGTCTTGCGAGGCATTCGTCTTGCGGGGCACCACTGTAGTTAAGTCCCCAGCCAAGAGAGATGGTCTCTCTCTCTCTCTCTCTCTCTCTCTCTCTCTCTCTCTCTCTCACACACACACACACACACACACACACACACACACACCACTCAAGGGCCAAACTAGTCCCCTGCTTGCATAGGAGATAGCTTTCGAAAGACTAAGGCCCCCATCTGCACTGAATGTAAAGTAGTATAAAACCACTTTACACAGTCATAGCTTTCTCCAAAGAATTCTGGGAATTGTAGTTTGTTAAGGGTGCTGAGAGTTATTTGGAGACCACTGTTTCACTCACAGAGCTATAGTATAGTACAGAGTAGTTTAACAGTTGTTCCCTCTTCCCAGGGAACTCTTGGAACCACAGCTCACCCTTAAAAAACCGTAGTTTCCAGGATTTGTTGGAAGAAGCCACGACTGTTTAAAGTGTGATGAAATGGCTTTAAATGTGTCGTGCAGATGGGGCTTAATAAAATGTGGTGGTGGGCTCAAAAGCAAGGTAATGGAACATTCATGCTAAATCTGTAATAGGTACAAAGTATTGATATCAGTTGGTGGGTACAAGACACCCTGAATTCCAGATCAGTCTAGTGTTAGAATGTAATTAAGGCTTATGTGTTAAAACTGTGTGTCAGACTCTCACGTGTTAGAATCTAATCAAGACCCGTGTGTATTAAGCTGTATGTCCAGTGCCTCTTTAATCCTAGGAAATCAACAAGAATTTTTTTCTGTAATTAAGTCAGGCTAAATTCCTTTCATGTGATAGCCTGGGGATGAGCCAATAAAGCAACCCTCACTTAACTGAGAATTAGTTTGGGGTCGGCTTAAATCCAAGGTTGTCTTGGACTTGAGAAGCCCAGAACCTCTTGGGGTGTTAATGCTGTGAATCCCTCCATTGTAGGCTCAGGTTGTATATATGTGTAAATAAAGCATATACAGTGGTACCTCGGGTTAAGAA
Organism: Podarcis bocagei; assembly: GCF_964188305.1. Lineage (NCBI taxonomy): Eukaryota > Metazoa > Chordata > Lepidosauria > Squamata > Lacertidae > Podarcis > Podarcis bocagei. The sequence continues at coordinate 30,100,150 of NC_138132.1, forward strand.
CTTAATTCGTTCTGGAGGTCCGTTCTTAACCTGAAACTGTTCTTAACCTGAGGTACCACTTTAGCTAATGGGGCCTCCTGCTGCTGCCGCGCTCCCGCCGCACAATTTCTGTTCTCATCCTGAAGTAAAGTTCTTAACCCGAGGTACTATTTCTGGATTAGCGGAGTCTGTAACCTGAAGCGTCTGTAACCCAAGGTACCACTGTATCATAAAGACACCACAGTCTCTGCTGTGCCTCATTTCCAAAAGGAAAAATGGTCCCTGGCTAAGCACACCTGGAACCCCTGGAATCTCGCAACGATGGGAAAATTGGAGGTGACATGTAACTGTACGTTTCAGGCAGCTCAGGTTTTGCCAAGGTTTATTGCAAAGAAGCCGGAAATTTTACAAAGAATTGTAAAAGCTGAGGTTTTGCAAGGCCCAAAGGGAGGGAGAGAATTTTGTATAATTAATAAAATTATACACCTACATGTTGCACAGAAAGAGCTGGTAAACATCAGAACTGTGATGCTTTAGACTGCAGGCAACAATCAGTTTGTAATTTCCTCAAGTAGAAAAATCATCAGCTTGAAAAAGGCTAGTGCAACAGAAAGAAATATTTAATGTAGCCCTCTCCCTAGTGAGACCAACATGTAGACCAACACAGTAGCATAGCGTGTGTTGCCAGTGCCCCGGGCAAGGTTTCGCTCCCTAGCCTCCTTGCATGTGTTGCGCAGGAGGCAACAAGAAGACTTTGTTGTGCCCCTGAAGCATTATTAGGATAATAGAAAACTTCGGCAAGGTGGCAGGTTTTAAATTGAACATGTCAGAGATGAAATTATTGACAAAAAATGTACCAATCCAAGAAAGGGAAGATTTAGAGGAAACATTTGGGTTGAAAATAATAATAATAATAATAATAATAATAATAATAATAATAATAATAATAATAATTTATTATTTATACCCCGCCCATCTGGCTGGGCCTCCCCAGCCACTCTGGGCAGCTTCCATAGAAACCAAAAATACAGTAAAATATCACACGTTAAAAACTTCCCTGAACAGGGCTGCCTTAAGATGTCTTCTGAATATCAGGTAGTTGTTTGTCGCTTTGACATCTGCTGGAAGGGCGTTCCACAGGGCGGGCGCCACTACCGAGAAGGCCCTCTGCCTGGTTCCCTGTAGCTTTGCTTCTCGCAGTGAGGGAACCGCCAGAAGGCCCTCGGCGCTGGACCTCAGCGTCCGGGCAGAATGATGGGGGTGGAGACGCTCCTTCAGGTATACTGGACCGAGGCCATTTAGGGCTTTAAAGGTCAGCACCAACACTTTGAATTGTGCTCAGAAACGTACTGGGAGCCAATGTAGGTCTTTCAAGACCGGTGTTATATGGTCTCGGCGGCCGCCCCCAGTCACCAGTCTAGCTGCCGCATTCTGGATTAGTTGTAGTTTCCGAGTCACCTTCAAAGGTAGCCCCACGTAGAGCGCATTGCAGTAGTCCAAGCGGGAGATAACCAGAGCATGCACCACTCTGGCGAGACAGTCCGCAGGCAGATAGGGTCTCAGCCTACGTACCAGATGGAGCTGGTAAACAGCTGCCCTGGACACAGATTTGACCTGTGCCTCCATGGACAGCTGTGAGTCCAAAATGACTCCCAGGCTGTGCACCTGGTCCTTCAGGGGCACAGTTACCCCATACAAGACCATGGAATCCTCCACACCTGCCCGCCTCCTGTCCCCCAAAAACAGTACTTCTGTCTTGTCAGGATTCAACCTCAATCTGTTAGCCGCCATCCATCCTCCAACCGCGTCCAGACACTCACACAGGACCTTCACCGCCTTCACTGGTTCTGATTTAAAAGAGAGGTAGAGCTGGGTATCATCCGCATACTGATGAACACCCAGCCCAAACCTCCTGATGATCTCTCCCAGCGGCTGCATGTAAATGTTGAAAAGCATGGGGGAGAGGACAGAACCCTGAGGCACCCCACAAGCGAGAGCCCAGGGGTCTGAACACTCATCCCCCACCACCACTTTCTGAACACGGCCGAGGAGGAAGGAGCGGAACCACTGTATAACAGTGCCCCCAGCTCCCAGCCCCTCAAGACGGTCCAGAAGGATGCTATGGTCGATGGTATCAAACGCCGCTGAGAGATCCAGCAGAACTAGGAAACAGCTCTCACCTTTGTCCCTAGCCCGCCGGAGATCATCAACCAGTGCGACCAAGGCAGTTTCAGTCCCATGATGAGGCCTGAATCCCGACTGGAAGGGATCCAAATGGTCCGCTTCTTCCAGGCGTGCCTGGAGTTGTTCGGCAACCGCTCGCTCAATCACCTTGCCCAGGAATGGAAAATTTGAGACTGGGCGATAGTTGGCCATCGTGGCCGCATCTAAAGATGGTTTTTTAAGAAGCGGTTTAATAACCGCCTCTTTCAGCGGGTCTGTGAAGGCTCCCTCATGGAGGGAAGCATTCACCACCCCACGAAGCCCATCGCCCAGTCCTTCCCGGCTAGCTTTTATAAGCCAGGATGGGCAAAGATCCAGGAGACAGGTGGTTGGTTTCACTCGTCCAAGCAGCCTGTCCACATCCTCGGAGGTAACAGATTGGAATTGATCCCACTCAACTTGACTAGACAGAACTCTAGCACTCTCCCACCCCGGCCCTGCTCCCACGGTGGAGTCTACTTCTTCCCGAATCTGAGCGGTTTTATCTGCAAAAAACTTTGCAAAATCATTGCAGGAGAACATGTGGCCCGTACTGGGCCCCGATGTTGCAGGTGGTTCCGCTAAATTGTGAACCACCTGAAAAAGTCTCCTGCTGCTGTTTTCTGCAGATGCAATAGAGGCGGTGAAGAAATTCTTCTTCGCCGTCGCTATCGCCACTTGGTAGGCTCGACGTTGAGCTCTAACCTGTGTCCGGTCAGATTCGGAATGAGTTATCCGCCACCGGCGCTCTAGCCGTCTCAACGATTGTTTCATTGCCCTCAGATCCGTGGAAAACCACGGGGCTGTCCGGGCTCCATGCAATCAGAGAGGGCGCTTCGGAGCCAAACAGTCAATAGCCCTGATTAACTCCACATTCCAGCGGGCCACCAGGGAATCAGCTGAAAGGCCATCAACATGGGTCCAGTTACAGATAGGTAGCCGTGTTGGTCTGCCATAGTCAAAATAAAAAAAATCCTTCCAGTAGCACCTTAAAGACCAACTAAGTTAGTTCTTGGTATGAGCTTTCGTGTGCAAGCACACTTCTTCAGATACACCAGTATACACTTCAGGTGTATCTGAAGAAGTGTGCTTGCACACGAAAGCTCATACCAAGAACTAACTTAGTTGGTCTTTAAGGTGCTACTGGAAGGAATTTTTTTACATCAACATGGGATAAAGCATCCCCTACCACTCTCTGGAAACCATTTGGATCCATTAAGTGGCGGGGGCGGACCATCCGAATTGGTCCCACCTCCCTGCAGAGGAGATGGGTCGCAGAGAAGTCCAGTTGCACCAGGAAGTGATCTGACCATGGCACTTCTTTCGTTTCGCTTTTACTTAGTGTCAGATCACCAACATCCATAGAGGTAAACACCAGGTCCAAGGCATGTCCACGGCTATGGGTTGGGCCAGACTTATTCAGGGACAGCCCCATGGAGGCCATGCTTTCCACGAAGTCCCGAGCAGCCCCTTGTAAGGTCGTGTCGGCATGGATGTTAAAATCCCCTAGGACGACCAAGCTAGGTGTCTCCAGGAGAACATCCGCCACGACCTGAAGCAGCTTGGGCAGGGAATCCTTGGTGCAGCGGGGAGGTCGGTACAACAAAAGGAATCCTGTACTGCCCCTATTGCCCAACTTCCAGAACATGCACTCAGAAAACTGGGTCTTCCCAACAGGACGCCTGGTGCAAACTAATGACTTCCTAAAAATCACTGCAACCCCCCCTCCCCTCCCACATGACCTGGGTTGCTGTACGTAAGAGAAACCTGGTGGACAAGCAGCGGCAAGGACAGGCCCATCTGCTTCATCCAACCAAGTCTCTGTTACACATGCCAGGTCAAGTCCTCCATCCATGATCGTGTCATGGATGGCAGTGGTCTTATGAATCATTGACCTGGCATTGCACAGCAGCACCTTCAGGTCATGTGGGTATCCCTTGCTGATTCTAGTATCCATCCGATCAGGACCAGACCCGGAGGCAGGAATAGTCCTCAGACAACGACTAAACCTGCCCCCTCTGTAATGACATGGTCTAGTCTTAGCGTAAATCCTCCTCCTACCCGTGATCACTGAGATCAGTTGTCCCAGTGCATCCCCCCCTGTGGAACATGCCCCAGCCATTTTGTGGGCTGGGGCCCACTCCCCGGCAGCCCTGACCCCTCCCCCTAAGAACAAAATAACACCTTAAACAAACAAACAAAACCAATAAAACAATACAAACAAAAAATGTAAAAATTACAAAAACATCAAAATAAAAATAATAATAATTCCCCAAGCCCAACCAAACATCCACCCCACCCCCACCCCCACATACAAAAAATCCAAAGAAAGTTTTTAAAAACATTTTAAAAACACTCTGTGCCCCTCCGGCAGTAACAACTGTCCTAGTGAGGCCTGTCAGGCCCCACCCTGGGCCAGGTGGTAAGTGGCAGGAAGGAGCAGGGCCCTCAGGCACTCACTCAGGGGAGTCTTCCTGGGCAGCAGGCAGCAAGCAGCACGCAGTCCTTATGAGGCTTCAGGCCCCGCCCCAGGCCAGATGGTAAGTGGCAAGAGCAGGGCCCTCAAGCACTCACTCAGGGGAGTCCTCCTGGGCAGCAGGCAGCAAGCAGCATGCAGTCCTTATGAGGCTTCAGGCCCCGCCCCAGGCCAGATGGTAAGTGGCAAGAGCAGGGCCCTCAAGCACTCACTCAGGGGAGTCCTCTGCAGCAAAGCAAAATACCTGGGCATCCCCCTTCATGGATCACTGCCTTGCCATGGTGAAGGGGCTTGAATAACTCGGAGAAGCTATGAGCAGGGCCACCAAGATGGACAGGTCATAGTGGAGAGTTTTGACCAAATGTGATCCACCTGGAGCAGGAACCGGCAAGCCACTCCAGTATCCCTGCCAAGAAAACTCCATGGACAAAGACAACAGGCATATAAAAGTTATGACGCTGGAAGATGAGCCCCTCAGGTCGGAAGGTGTCCAACATGCTACTGGGGAAGAGCGGAGGACAAGTACAAGTAGATCCAGAGCTGATGAAGCGGCTGGGCCAAAGCCGAAAGGACGCTCAGTTGCGGATATGCATGGAAGCGAAAGGAAAGTCCAATGCTGTAAAGAAAAATATTGCATAGGAACCTGGAATGTAAGAACCATGAACCTGGGTAAGTTGGATGTGGTCAAAAATGAGATGGCAAGAATAAATATTGACATCCTGGGCATCAGTGAACTAAATTGGACGGGAATGGGCGAATTCAGTTCGGATGACCATCATATCTACTACTGTGGGCAAGAATCCCGTAAAAGAAATGGAGTGGCTCTCATAGTCAACAAAAGAGTGGCGAGAGCTGTACTGGGATGCAATCTCAAAAATGATAGAATGATCTCAATACGAATACAAGACAAACCTTTTAACATCACAGTAATCCAAGTTTATGCACCAACTACTGGTGCTGAAGTAACTGAAATTGACCAATTCTATGAAGACTTACAACACCTTCTAGAAATGACACCAAAGAAGGATGTTCTTCTCATTATAGGGGATTGGAATGCTAAAGTAGGGAATCAAGAGATAAAAGGAACAACTGGCAAGTTTGGCTTTGGAGTTCAAAATGAAGCAGGGCAAAGGCTAATAGAGTTCTGCCAAGAGAACAAGCTGGTCATCACAAACACTCTTTTCCAACAACACAAGAGACGACTCTACACATGGACATTACCAGATGGGCAGCACTGAAATCAGATTGATTATATTCTCTGCAGCCAAAGATGGAGAAGCTCTATACGGTCAGCAAAAACAAGACCTGGAGCTGACTGTGGCTCAGATCATCAGCTTCTTATAGCAAAATTCCACCTTAAACTGAAGAAAGTAGGAAAAACCACTGGGCCGGTAAGATACAATCTAAATCCAATCCCTTATGAATACACAGTAGAAGTGAGGAACAGTTTTAAGGATTTAGATTTGGTGGACAGAGTGCCTGAAGAACTATGGATGGAGGCTCGTAACATTATACAGGAGGCAGCAACGAAAACCATCCCAATGAAAAGGAAATGCAAGAAAGCAAAGTGGCTGTCCAACGAGACCTTACAAATAGCGGGGGAGAGAAGACAAGCGAAATGTGAGGGAGATACTGAAAGATACAGGAAACTGAATGCAGATTTCCAAAAAATAGCAAGGAGAGACAAGAAGGCCTTCTTAAACGAGCAATGCATAGAAACAGAGGAAAACAATAGAAAAGGAAAAACCAGAGATCTGTTCAAGAAAATTGGAGATATGAAAGGAACATTTCGTACAAAGATTACCATAATAAAGGACAAAAGTGGTAAGGACCTAACAGAAGCAGAAGACATCAAGAAGAGGTGGCAAGAATACACAGAGGAATTATACCAGAAAGATATGGATGTCTCACACACCCCAGGTAGTGTGGTTGCTGACCTTGAGCCAGACATCCTGGAGAGTGAAGTCAAATGGGCCTTAGAAAGCACTGCTAATAACAAGGCCAGTGGAAGTGATGATATTCCAGCTGAACTATTTAAAATTTTAAAAGATGATGCTGTTAAGGTGCTACACAATATGCCGGCAAGTTTGGAAAACTCAGCAGTGGCCAGAGGATTGGAGAATATTAGTCTACATCCCAATCCCAAAGAAGGACAGTGCCAAAGAACGCTCCAATTACTGCACAATTGCACTCATTTCAGACGCTAGCAAGGTTATGCTTAAAATTCTACAAGGTAGGCTTAAGCAGTATGTAGACCGAGAACTCCCAGAAGTGCAAGCTGGATTTCGAAGAGGCAGAGGAACCAGAGACCAAACTGCAAACATGCACTGGATTATGGAGAAAGCTAGAGAGTTCCAGAAAGACATCTACTTCTGCTTCATTGACTATGCAAAAGCCTTTGACTGTGTTGAGCACAGCAAACTATGGCAAGTTCTTAAAGAAATGGGAGTGCCTGATCACCTCATCTGTCTCCTGAGAAATCTCTATGTGGGACAAGAAGCTACAGTTAGAACTAGATATGGAACAACTGATTGGTTCAAAATTGGGAAAGGCGTACGACAAGGCTGTATATTGTCTCCCTGCTTATTTAACTCATATGCAGAATTCATCATGCGAAAGGCTGGGCTGGATGAATCCCTAGCCGGAATTAAGATTGCCGGAAGAAATATCAACAACCTCAGATATGCAGATGACACAACCTTGATGGCAGAAAGCGAGGAGGAATTAAAGAACCTTTTAATGAGGGTGAAAGAGGAGAGTGCAAAATATGGTCTGAAGCTCAACATCAAAAAAACGAAGATCATGGCCACTGGTCCCATCACCTCCTGGCAAATAGAAGGGGAAGAGATGGAGGCAGTGAGAGATTTTACTTTCTTGGGCTCCATGATCACTGCAGATGGTGACAGCAGTCACAAAATTAAAAGGCGCCTGCTTCTTGGGAGAAAAGCAATGACAAACCTAGACAGCATCTTAAAAAGCAGAGACATCACCTTGCCAACAAAGGTCCGTATAGTTAAAGCTATGGTTTTCCCAGTAGTGATGTATGGAAGTGAGAGCTGGACCATAAAGAAGGCTGATCGCCAAAGAATTGATGCTTTTGAATTATGGTGCTGGAGGAGACTCTTGAGAGTCCCATGGACTGCAAGAAGATCAAACCTATCCATTCTTAAGGAAATCATCCCTGAGTGCTCACTGGAAAGACAGATTGTGAAGCTGAGGCTCCAAGATGGAGGGCACAAGGAGAAGGGGACGACAGAGGACGAGATGGTTGGACAGTGTTCTCGAAGCTACTAACATGAGTTTGACCAAACTGCGGGAGGCAGTGGAAGACAGGAGTGCCTGGTGTGCTCTGGTCCATGGGGTCATTAAGTGTCGGACACGACTAAACGACTAAACAACAACAACAAAGGATGATATGTCTTTGATGTATTGATGTAATTTTGGATAATAAAGTAATTAGTGGGTGGGAGGGGGAAAGACTGGTAATGTGCATCCTCCACTGGTAGTCTGAAGTGGCACATTCCACTCTCCCACCACATTCTGTTGCACAAGTTGACCCAGCCTAATAAAGCCGTTCTTGTGAATGTCCTTTCCTTTGATCTAGCTCCTTCAGCAATGTTAAGTTTTCCCTTAGAGATAATCTTGCTTGGGAAAGCACAGTGAGGAAATAAAAGTTAATTAACTAATCCGGAATGCAGCAGGTAGACTGGTAAATGGGAGTGGCCGCCAAGACCACATAACATTGGTCCTGAAAGACCTACATTGGCTCCCAGTAGGTTTCCGAGCACAATTCAAAGTGTTGGTGCTGACCTTTAAAGCCCTAAATGGCCTCGGCCCAGTATACCTGAAAGAGCGTCTCCACCCCCATCGTTCTGCCCAGACACAGGTCTAGCTCCGAGGGCCTTCTGGCAGTTCCCTCACTGCAAGAAGTGAGGTTACAGGGAACCAGGCAGAGGGCCTTCTTGGTAGTGGTGCCCTCCCTGTGGAACGCCCTCCCGTCAGATGTCAGGGTAATAAATAACTACCTGACTTTTAGAAGACATCTGATAGCAACCCTGTATTGGGAAATCTTTAATGTCTAATGTTTTACCCTTTATGTGCTGTAAGCTGCCCAAAGTGGCTGTGGAAACCCAGCCAGATGGGTGGGGTATAAATAATGAAATTATTCTTATTCTTATTACTAGCATGTTTGGTAATACCAATTAGTACCAAGATATTCCCTGTAGTGCAGTCTTTGATCTTAAAGCAGGAAAGATGGAGATAAGTCACTGAACCAAAGCCTTCCCTGTACAGTCATACCTCGGGTTACAGCTGCTTCAGGTTGCGTTTTTTCGGGTCGCGGACCGCCAAAACCTGGAAGTACCGGAACAGGTTACTTCCAGGTTTCAGCAGTTGTGCATGCGCAGAAGCGCTAAATCACACTTTGTGCATGCGCAGAAGTGTCGAATCACAACCCGTGTGCGCGCAGATGTGCAGACACGGGTTGTGAACGCTACGGGTTGCGAACGTGCATCCCGCATGGATCACGTTTGCAACCCGAGCGCCCACTGTAATGGCTGGGGAAGAATGGGATGACATACAGTATTGGCTTATCTGCTAGGAGGAGGCCTGGATTATTCTCTTGCCAACACTTCGTTGTGATATTGAGAAAGTGGCACATATAGATCAGGCTTTGCATCCTCATCAGAGTCCTTTCAGAGGTTGAAGCACAGAACCTCCCCACCTGAATGATTGCATAATGCAGCACAGCGTCAAAACAGCTCAGCTTCCACATTTGACTGAAGACAGGGGAGCATGGAACAAAGGTATTATTCCCCCACATTAAAACAACAAGGCAAGTAGAAAGCTAGAACATCAAGGAAGGCAATCTTCTAGCCCAGCCCTCTTCCTCTTGTGCTAGTTTTCTACCTGCAGTGAGGTGTTTTTTGTGTGTTTTTTACTTGGGGTATTCAAACTGAGCTCTGTGTTCAGAAGCAAGGGTTATATCACACCATCTGATTTCACCATCTGCTCTGTCATTTTGGCTCCTAGTGGTGTCACTCAGCAGAATGTGCTGTGGAAGGTTTCAGAACTCTATGTATCCAGAAATAAAGGGAACAATAATTCCATAGTCATATCCGACTTAGCTGGAACTGTGCAAGTCTAAGATACTTTATGGGCAGAGCCTCAAAATAGAATATACTTGAACCTGGGTACAATCTTCTCTCTCTCTTTCTCTCATTCTCCTTGTTCTGTCTCTCAATCACTCTCTTATTCTCTAGTTCCCCCTCTCTTCTTCCCCTTCTCATCTTCTCTCTCTCATTTGCTCATTCTCCCTCTGCTTTTCCCTCTTGTTCCCTTTGCCACACCATGCATTTCAAGCACGCTCAGTGTACATTTAAAGCACATGACCAAAGAATCCAGGAAACTAATTTGTTAAGGGTGCTGGGAATTGTAGCTTGGTAGGGGGAACTACAGTTCCCAGGATTCTTTGGGGGAAGGTATGTGCTTTAAATTCCCTTTAGATGCATGGTGCAGATGTGACACAACCCCCCTTTCTCTCTCTCCAGTCACATGATCTTTTGTTGTGTTGCCATCCCTTATCTCTGAGACGCGTCACAACCTGGCATTCCAAAGGTTATGCTCCAGCTTATTCAGTTGCTCCCGTCAGTGCTTAACCCTGCTTCCCGTCAGCCAAGGGAACCGGGCTCCTCGGACCCTGCTCAGAGCCAGAGGGAGAGAAGCACATGGCACATAGCCTGACCCAAAAAATACAGCTTCTGGGATTGTGGGGTGGCAATTTTACACATGCACACCCCATGCAGTGGTGTTTGGGGGTGGCTGCTGTTTAGATAGCAGTACAGGGTGTCCCTGTGTTCTTCATTACAGAGGACAGCCCTCAATTTGAAGGAGTCCACTACTTGAAAGCCTTCCTGGTCCAAGTTTGGTTCAAAGACAAAGAGTCTAAGAAGGGATAGCAGGAGGGCCCTTGAAGATGCTCATCCATAGCTTGTTGGCACCTGGGCAGCAGAATGAGAAGATGCACACACAGTTCACCTGTAGGCCACAGTCTTCCCCACTATGGTGTGATGTGCTGCATTTTGATTTAAACAACGTTGATGTTTTCCAGCCTTGCATCCATATCTATATACTGTATACAAGTTAGCAACATATTCAAATGTTATGGACATCCCCTCTTTTACTGCCACCGCATCCAGTTGTCATGTGCTTTACTTCACCATGGAGCAAGCCAGTCTTGCTGCCTTGGTTTGGTGGGTGGGTGGGATTCTTTCTCATTCTGCTCAGAGAGGTCCTGGACGTTTGCCCAAAGCCCTGCCCAGGTGGCACCGCTCCTTCCCCATTCCCAAATGCCACGTGGAAGTGTCAGCGGCAAAATTGGGGTGACCACAAAACACAGTGTCTCTTATCAAGAGGAGAACAGGAAGTTTCAAACTGGATGAGGGACCACATGTTGAGATTCATGCAGTGCAAGGATTTGGAGTAGTTGATGCTTGTGGTTCCTTCCAACTCTACAATTCTGTAATCTCTTAATACATTTTTGGCAAGGTGCCTTATACTGAGTATTGTCTACACTGGCTGGCAGCAGCTCGCCAGGGTTTCAGGCAAGAGTCTTTTCCCAGCCGTACCTGAATACACCAGGGGTCAATTCTGGGACCTCCTGCATGCAAAGCTACGGCCCTTTCATCAAGATTGTTTGGGAACACTCACTTGCTGAGGACACTTGGGCAACCAGTGGCGCTTAGGAGGTCCTTTGCCAGGAATGGCCTCTCAAGGGCCCTTTCCCAGCTGCTACGATGACTCTCAGGCATAAGAGGATTGTAAAGGGCTGCCTTTACCCATCAGGCAATAAGGCTGCCCAGGACAGAGTGCACTGCCAGGATGAAAACAGATTACCCGTGTTAGATCACTTTCCACTAAGTAGCTTCACAAAGATCATAATTAAAGGTATCACCACAAGGCAGCCTAAAAGGACAGCTTAGTAGACTCTTGCCTTAATCCAGCCACGTGTGCGATGAACATGGAAGCAGATTTTCCCACACCTGCGCAAGATAGGGCACTGCATGCATGCTTTTCCCATACCACATCTGTGGCTCTGCAGGCACATATGGTTAGCGAGAACAAGCAAGCAAGTTAAACCTCCTTCTCTTTCTCTCACATGCGCACACCTCAGTCCTCCTTCGCAACCAACTGGTTGGACCATGGGAAATTTTGAAAGGGAGCTGCTGTTTGATGCATGCTCCACAGATCCACTCTCCCCACTTACTTTTTGCTGGTTGGGACTGATGGGAATTGTAGTCCACAACATCAGGAGTGCGCTAGGCTGGCAAAGAGTCCTGAGAGCCAAAAAGGGATGCCTGAAAGAGGCACGTTTGACCTCTGGACCCGAGGTTCACTGCCTCTGGTGTAGATAATACAGAGATACAGTAGATATGCAGGTCTAAGGCAGCTTCCATTGTTCTTATGAATGCTCAACAAATACATTCTCTGGAAGCAATTCTTGTCTTAACAGTCTAGAGGCAAAGCCTGAACAAAGCCCTGGGCTGGTGCCCATATATTTTAATGCACACTGTAACAAACGACTCTTGGGGCACTCCCAGAAAACAAGTTTATTGATCATTCATTCATCCTGATAATCATTCATATATATATATATATATATATATATATATATATATATATATTTGTATTAGTTTTCAATTGCAGTCCAGTAACAGTCTCATTATAACAACATCAATTTATAATACAAATATTAATACCAATTGTCCAAATACCAAGATATATAATTTAGATAAAGTCCTCCCATGTGCTAGATCTGATGATTTGATTATTTTCTTTATTTCTGCGTTCCAAAACTTATTGATTTCCATTACATTCTGATCATAATAATAATCCCTTCTACAACTGCAATATTACTAACTTCTATTCGTGTTGACACATGAAATGTTTTATAAAACTACAGGTGAGGAACTCAAAACTATATCCTTGTTCTTCCTGTGTGTGGCAATTATTTTAAGGCACATTTTCCCCTACTATATGCATTTACGATTATAAACACTGGTGTTTCAGAAAGTGTGAATTTGATGAATTTGGCTTAAAATGCAAACTTAACTGAATTTCTCCCCCACCCTTATCTAATACTCCCTGTTAACACTGGCGTCACAACGGGGGGGGGCGGTACGCCCTGGGTTCCATGCCTGTGGGGGTGACAAGAAGTCACCCCACGGGGGCTCGTGGCTGCAGCGGTGACGGAGGGATCCCGGCACCATCCATACGGCGCTGGAGTGGCGCTGGCGGCAAACCGCTATACAGCACATGTGTGGCGTCACTTTGCACGGCGCATGTGTTGTACATAGTGACACCACACATGCACCCTATGTCGTGTCACCCGCCCCAGGTGTCATGACGCCTTCCTCCGCCCCTGCCTGTTAAAGAATCTGCTTCTCTCTCCAAAGTCTTTTCACCCAGCCTGTTCATCTCTCTCTCTCTCTCCCTCTCTCTCTCTCTCTCTCTCTCTCTCTCTCTCTCTCTCTCACTGTAGAAAAGGTCCTTGTTAGGCAACACACAGTCTGATGTGCCCTCTGCTGGCCATAATGAAGCTCTGCATCCTGAACCGCATTGTATGAGTGCTTCCAGATGTGATAAGGAAAGTGACAAAGAAATGCAGTGGAAAGTGTGGGGTGACAATTACTTGGCAAGACTTTTCCCTGCAGGTGAATCAGAATGAATGCTGAATAAGCAGCAGACACTGCCTAACCTCTCTGCAAACTCTGTGCCAACATATCAGGATGAGCATTCAATAAATAGTTTGCCTTGAATCAACTTGTGTTGCAACTCAGCAGGTGATCAGATGCAAAGACAGATAGGGCTTGTTGTCCCTTTCACACAGGGATGGGGAACCTTTGGCCACTCAGATGGCATTGGACTCCAACTCCCATCAACCTCTGCCTGCAGGGCCAGAGGTCAGGGATGCTGGGAGTTGGAGTCCAGCAAGAATTCCTACATAGCACACCTGGTCCATTACTTAAAGTAGTCCTGACTGCTCTAAAAGCCAAAAATCCATGATTCTCTGCGTCCTGCACTTGGCAGCAATGGGCCAGTGGGCTTTTTCCATGACTGTGCCCAAGTTTTTTACTCCCTCCCTGCAGGGGCACACCTTGGGAAGTGAAGACTTTGTTTAAACAGGCCTACCTGCTAGGTTGACCGCTGTTGTCTTTTTACAGGGGTGTATTTACTGCTCGGGGGCGCTGTGGGTTAAACCACAGAGCCTAGGACTTGCCAATCAGAAGGTTGGCAGTTCGAATCCCCGCGATGGGGTGAGCTCCCGTTGCTCGGTTCTTGCTCCTGCCCACCTAGCAGTTCAAAAGCATGCCAGTGCAAGTAGTTAAATAGGTACCACTCCGGTGGGAAGGTAAACAGCGTTTCCGTGAGCTGCTCTGGTTCACCAGAAGCGGCTTAGTCATGCTGGCCACATGACCTGGAAGCTGTACGCCGGCTCCCTCGGCCAATAAAGCGAGATGAGCGCTGCAACCCCAGAGTCGGTCATGACTGGACCTAATGGTCCAGGAGCTCCTCTTGAGGAGGCCCTTTACCTTTTTATTTACTGCTATATTTAATATTTGAGTTGATGTTTGAATTGTGCTTTCACTGGCTTCTGACAGTTGTCTTCTATTGTATTGAGATGCCCTGGTGTTAGCCACCTTGAGTGCCTGGTGAGGAAAGCGGGGTGGAAATCTAATTGAACAAACAGGTATCAAGAGGTATTGCACTTAATCATATTGATTTCACTCATTTGTTTGCTTGAAAGGAACTGTATATTTAAAAGTGGCGTATGAATAAGAATGATGATAATATGCATTCTTGTAAATGTAGCTTGCTTGGAGAATTCCCTTGCAAAATTTGGATAAGTGCAAATTTTGCAAGATGGCTGTGTTTTGGTGCTTGTATTGTTTCAAAAAGTGAAAATTTAATAAAGAGGAAGTGAATTTAAACCCTCATCTCTTTTTATAGCTCGTGGTTTATCTGAGAGAGCTAAACCACGCCCCGTAGATTATGATCAGTGCTGCGCAACAGAAGCGTAGTGGCTGCACATTCAGCCACACATTCACGCTAGGGCATGAACTAGCTTAGCATGTCATCCAAATCAGCCAGCTGGGCTGCTACCCTTCAGTCCCCCACATGGAGTTCTGCTCATTTCCTCCTCCTTCTTCCCAGCAGCACTGGTAGGGGAAAAAAATCCTCAGTCTAAAAGGGCACTCTTCCTGTGGTGACATCATGCTCCCTGTTGTCCTGGCAACATTCCCACTCCCATTTTACATAATCCAGCACTGAAATCCTAAACCTGGCCTTTGTCTCTGCTTACCATCCCCGCATGGGAGGGGCTCACGCTTCTCTGCTGGCACAAGGTAACTGTTTGTGTCAGTAGCCCGTTGATTTCTCTCTTACTGCATGATGGTTCTTCTCCCCAGGCAGTTCCTGGCTAGAAATTCCTTCATTGGAAGTTTCTAAACAAAGGTTGGATAGCCATATGTCAAGGAATATTTGTCTGTGATTCCTGCATTGCAGGGTTGGACTAGATGACCCCTGGGGTGCATTCCAACTCTACAATTCTATGATTTGCTATCTGTCGTCAATTTTCAGCGAGCCACTTTGCACACAATGTATTTGTAGGGAAGGCCATATATAAATATAAAGTGACTATGACCAGGAAACAGATTCAGCCTGCATTTTCACTCTGCTAAGCTGTCTTGCAACTGGGTGAAGACTTCAAGCATTCAGTGATCTCCTACATTTACTAACTTTAGAAATTATTGGGTGGGTGAGAATCTGGGATCCAGGATTTTTTAGGTGATCCTTGCCCCCTGCAAACCCATAACAGTATTCTTTAAAATGCGGTGACTTCCTCTGCTTCAGTATTCCCATTTCTTGGGTGTCAGATGAGACTCTACTTTTGGAGTCATCCCTCCCCCCAAAAAAGAAAAGAAAAAGATGTCACAACAATGCCAGTTCAATAGAGCTGAGGAAGGAAGCTAGAAGCCGCAGCTCTTCTATATTTGGACATGTCTGTTTGAGGTTGCGGCAGGTGCGTTGCTTGGGTGAACATCAGCTCTTTAAGGCCAAGATGTGAGGCTAAGTTTGAATGTGAAACATCTTTTCGTTGTAAAGGCTCAGCCCTGGAATGTGTAATAAGGAAAAATATACTTTTATTTATTCTATTCCACTTTTGAGGACATGCAAAGCACCCTTTGGGTTCTAAATGACCTTTGGCCATGCTGGCTAGCAATGTCTCAAGGGACACAGGTTTCCCATCTTTGCCTTATTATTTACTTATTAATTTATTTATTAAAATTATATCCTCCCCTTTTTTCCTCCAAGGGGATCCCAAAGCAGAAAACACTTTTTTAAAAAAATACAGTTTAAGATAAAGTTTAAACATTTTAAAAACAATAAAACACAGCAAAACATCTAAAATAAGTTTAATAACAGATGTAACCATCTCATGTGTCTGGATAGGCCAACAGAAACAGAAAGGCTTACAGCTGGTGTCTAAAAGAATACAGTGATGGTACCTGGCTAACGTCAATAGGCAAGGAGTTGATAAGCACAGGTGCTGCCACACTGCTGTTTTTTGTTGCATCAATTAAGTGTTTTAAATTTGTTGTTAGCCACCCTGAGCCCGGTTTTCTGAACCGGGAAGGGCGGGGTATAAATAAAAATTTATTTAAGAAATGATTCCTTACAGATGTGGAATAGACATGGCGTGGCACTTGTCAAAGTTCAAACTCCACAGATTGAAGTGATTGAATTGGCACATACAGGGTAATGTGATCCCTTGAGTAAACTTGGAACAGCCTTTTTAAAGAAAGGATGGCCCATTTAATGCCTGAAAGCAAAGCCTTCCTCTTGCTCAGGTTGTATGAAGAACAAACAAGCAAAGCCCTCAGCCTGAACCACAATCGCTTGACATAAGCAGCCTTTTAATGCTTGAAAAGACCTGTTCAGCCTCAGCTGACCAGCAAATTTTTAAGGGAGGAGTGGAAGGCTGTGCAGTACTTTGTAAGGTTGGCAAGGGGAGCAGCAACAGCAGTGATACGGGGAGTTCACCACCACAGGCAAATCTGCCCCACCAAGCTCAGTCTGCCCTCAGCCAGCCAACCGCAACCTATCTGCCTTCCGACTTCCATCCTATCCAGGGGGTTTCCCTGCCAGTCAGCTTCCTGCTCCGCCTCAGCCTCAGTGCCCCCTTTGTAAAACTCAGCAGCGAGGAGGACAGGGACAAAAATGAGACTCAGCTGACTCTGCCTGCCTTTGGCTCTGGCTCCACCTAGGGATGAGCAAGTATGTCAACTTCGGTTTCTCAGTTTCTCATTTTTCCAGCCTTAACTTCAGTTCTTCACATATCCGCACCACTGTGCAATCATAAAAGTCCTGATGAAAATTCACCAGCACTCGAGTACAAAGTTGTTTCAACAGAACGTTTTTGTTTGCAATTTTGCCTGATGTACACATTTCTGCTAAACAATCTCCTCAAATGCAACACTTTTATTGGTGTCATCTTCCAGAGGAGGCTGGTCCTTCAGGGGTGCCCAGGACCCTGCTGTGGAAGGTTTTCTGTGTCCGCTCTCCTGCTGGGCCTTAACTTCATTCCACCTTCCCATTTCGATTTCCAGGGACTGGAAATTGCACTCTCCCCAGACTTGCTTCTCTTCACCATCTGAAACCAGCCAGTCTACCCTTTTGAACTCCCAGCCAAGAGTCTCCAGGGCAGAAACGAAACACAGGCAGGAGCCACAGGCAGGTGGCCATTGAGCCTTTGGCTGGGGCGGCTTGTCCCTCTGAGGTGCCCCTTTTGCCTCCCCTGCCCCCCTCCCACCACCTCCATTCCTGCCAGTCGAGGCAGGAGAATTTACCTAGCGTGTGAGAGGAACGAAGGATGTGGAGGCGGGGCTATGGTTGCCCATAGCCAATCGCAACGCAGGCTGTGAGCACGTGCAGTGCCGCTTCTTACCTGAGCAGCAAGTTCTCAGGAGGAGGCAGGCAGCCTTCTTGCTGCCCTCAGAGGAGCCTGCAGGGCTGCCAGTAGCATCACCCTAGCTTGTTTCTGAGAACAGTCGCCATCATCATAGGGAATGTGTGGACTGTGGGTGAGCCCCAGTTGACAGGGTGACTTTAAAGCAATCCCTTGGATTGTAAGCATAATTTGTCTTCCTTTGGAGAAGGGGGAGGTGGGGAAATGGAGGGGCCAACTTGCCTGGCTTTCTCTTCTTCGTTCTGCTGCTCCTGCCCTGGTTGGGGCCCTGGATTTTTTTAGTGTTAAATCCCCGCCCCCATTTTTAGGTCATGGGAATGGGGAGATGGATGGCACGTGCCCCTGGCCTCTTCTTCATGGAGGTGACCTGGCCTGCTGTTATTGAAAGGGAGAAAGAAACTAGGGTGGGGGGACAAGGGTGCAATTCCTAGTTGTGGCAAACAAAGGGTGACGGTGCTTTACAGTGGAAAGTCTAACCAATGTCCATTCAGAAGTAAGTCCTATTGAGTTCAGTGGGGCTTACTCAGTCCCAGGTAAGCGAGGCTAGGATTGCAGGCTTAATGATGAATAGCTGCTGGGTGGGAATCAGGACTGGATTTTAAAGGGTGGGAACACATGTTTTAGACTAAAATTATTTCATCCCTTCCTCTCCTCCCTTGCTTTCCTCCTTGTCTGCCTCTTCCTGGAAGAATATAAATATAATTCTTAAAAATAATTATGCAAGGGCTGACTAGGGTTATTCAGCAGTATTGTGGGAAATACTGCATCTTGCATATTCTCCATGGTTCTCTTCATGCATTAAAGCGCTGGCATTAAAGGCATAGGGGCAGGGCTAGAAATAGGATAGCAACCCTACTTGCTGTTGCTCAGCCCATCTCCCTCCTTACCCAGTATATATTTGCCCCTGGGCCTCTAAAACACAGATGGGGAACCTCTGTGTTTCCTAGAGTCCTTGCCTAGTCACTCCTGCTTCCTTTGACCTCTTTGGCACCCGGTAAATATGCATTGTGTGTAATTGGGCCTTCGGCAGCAAAGCCTGAAGCAATAGTTAAAACAGAGTCAACCAATTCCCAACGGTCTCTCAAATCTGGCCCAGCTATCTTTATAAACTGCAGTACATTCCCTGGCCGTTATAAGGGTGGTGCTGCGACACAAGGAATGCCAGGCTGGTGACTCCCTCTGCAAGCTGTCTCTGCAGTGTTCTGTGTAAGTCACCTGGACTGTCTACCTGAATCCCTGGTAGGAGGGAAATTGGGATGGAGATTCTTATTCCCCTCCCTTTTTTGATGGAAGCCTTTTTTCATGATTCCAAACTTGTCTCCCCTCCCCTCATTCAAAACTGGGAGCAAGTAGGCTAGAGAAAGATGTTTATTTTGTTTATTCCTTATTTATCAGTATTAAGTTTATATCCAACCTTCCCTCCAAGGCTCTGAAGGTGGCACTCATTGGTTTACTTTTCCCCACACTATCCTCACCTTTGAGGTAGGTTAGGCTGAGTGAGTGGCCCAAGATCACACAGTGAGCTTCCCGGCTGATTTTAACCCAGGTCTCCCAGGTCCTAGTCTATTTAATATTCCTCTACATTATTCCATGGGTTAAACCACAGAACTTAGGACTTGCTGATCAGAAGGTCGGCGGTTCGAATCCCTGCAACGGGGTGAGCTCCCGTTGCTCGGTCCCTGCTCCTGCCAACCTAGCAGTTTGAACGCACGTCAAAGTGCAAGTAGATAAATAGGTACTGCTCTGGCGGGAAGGTAAACGGCGTTTCCGTGCACTGCTCTGGTTTGCCAGAAGCGCCTTAGTCATGCTGGCCACATGACCTGGAAGCTGTACGCTGGCTCCCTCGGCCAATAAAGCGAGATGAGTGCCGCAACCCCAGAGTAGGTCACGACTGGACCTAATGGTCAGAGGTCCCTTTCCCTTTACAGTGGTACCTCGGGTTAAGTACTTAATTTGTTCTGGAGGTCTGTTCTTAACCTGAAACTGTTCTTAACCTGAAGCACCACTTTAGCTAATGGGGTCTCCTGCTTCCGCCGCGCCGCCGGAGCACGATTTCTGTTCTCATCCTGAAGCAAAGTTCTTAACCCGAGGTACTATTTCTGGGTTAGCAGAGTCTGTAACCTGAAGCGTCTGTAACCCGAGGTACCACTGTACGTTATTCCACAATCTGGGAAAAAAAGATGTAGAAGTGAATAAGCTGAGAGAGGAGAACCATCTTCTCCTACAGGTCTGGTAACTTCTGTTGTCCTATGTTAACAGTCCTGTGCAGCACCTTTAAGACTTATCCATTCAATCCTGTACATACTTATCAGGGAGCAATCCCCATGGGATTCAGTGGAGATTACTTAGTTTATTTGGCATGAACTCACACTAGAAATTGTGACAGTAGGGCCCCCTTCTGAAACATGGTAAGAAGATATTTAAGTGCTAAATTTTTAATAAAACCACAGTGTTTAAGGCCCAACTCCCTCCCCCCACCACCAAGGAAGAGGACAGGAAGAAAACCAGAACTGGTGGGATCTACACAAATTTTCTCCCAGCAGAGAAGCAACTGCAACAACAGGCGTCCTTTCTGAATCAAAGTAAGATGCTTTTCAGTTTACTTAAGTAAAACTGTGATGCTCCAGTGTCCACTATAGGGAGGAGGATGGGGAGAAAACTAGAACAGCTTGGCCACCACCCCACTGAGACTTCCTGGCAGTCACACTAGATCTATTGGGCACCAGCTGCCACTGGGGTAGACCACTGCGCTCAATTTTCTGGCAGTTTAAAGAATGCTACTGTTTGAGTCTAGCTTCCTCTGTTGCTGCTGGTCATCCCATACTGTGTAGCAGTCAGTTGCATGCATTAATTTTCATCTCATTGCCCTGGAGCCACAGGAAGACATTAATAGAGCAGCACAGGACCCAGGAAGGGTAACAACAAGGGACGTGATGTAGAAAAAGTTGAGATAATTTCAAGAGCAAACAAAAGGATGATGAGGGCCAGGATTTAATTGCATCATTCAGCTCCTCAACTTTGGAATATCACGTGGAAGCTCCTGAGCTTCACAGATATGCTCAGGCTCCACATGTGGCAGGAAGATTAGGCATCCCTAAATGCTTCGCTGGCTACCCATGAGCCTTACAGAATTGTAGATTTGGAAGGGACTCTGAGGGTCATCTAGTCCAACCCCCTGTGATGCATTTTGGGCATGGCATTGTCCCTTGGTAGACAAGCAGTGTTTGATTTTGGTGCTTTTTCATTTTGATGCTTTGAAATAGGACTAAAATGTGACCTTGAAGAGTGCAGGATAGTAGTGGCTGAAGGGTGGGGGTGAGAAGGAAGCTACACCAAACAAACACTTCCATTCTTTGTTTCAAAGGGTGAGAACCTTGATATAAATATTTAAGAGGATTGAATGGAAGAGTACAAGAGTGAAAAACTAGAGTAGCATTAGTAAAAAAATAACAACCTGTGTCTTAGAACACTTTCAGGTGCCCTTTAGTGCCAAAGCCTCCTCATTGCCTGCTGCAACCTCTGACCATGCTGTAGCCTTTTGGTTGGACCAATGGCAGCATCAACAACAGATGGTGTAGGAAGGGAAGGTCATGAGCTGGGACACTTATGTGAGACTCTCTGGTCTGGAAAATGCTGGCCTTGACTCTTCTGCAGGGAAACAGCTGCAATCATCCAGATGCCGCTAGAGAGAGGGGCACAAGTGGCCCTCGTTCTTCAGGGACGTGCTGGGAAGTCCTTTTCCTGCCAAGGGCATTCAATGTATTTTGCCCTCCTCCTTTGAAGGCAGCCATGAACAGCTTGCAGCATCTCACAGAGGCCCTCTAATGGCATCCTGGAGGCAGTCTCCCGGTGGGGGATCCTTGCAACCTGCAGGAGCTGTGCCACAAGTTCAACAAGCACCTGGTAAGAACCCTTTCTCCTCTGGGCATTCCTTCTCCAGCAGAGAGACAAGAAGGTGGAGCACAGTTGGCACACCATGAGCAGACTGTCTGTGCATGGCATTTGACTTTGTCTGTTATCTTTGATTAGGCACCAGAGCTCAGCGAGGGGGTTGGACGCCTTTGCTTATGACGTCCTTTCCCACTTCCACAGCAGGCAGGCTTTGGTGAGGAGCGCTACTGCCATGCTCGTCGCTAACTGAACTTTTGGGTTCCCCTCAGTGGATAGCCAACAGGCAAGATCTCCCTTCGTAGCTTCATGGTTTGTCCTGAAGATGTATACAGTGGTACAGATGCTTCAGGTTACAGAAACTTCAGGTTACAGACTCTGCTAACCCAGAAATAGTACCTCGGTTTAAGAACTTTGCTTCAGAATGAGAACAGAAATCGTGCGGCGGCAGCGGGAGGCCCCATTAGCTAAAGTGGTGCTTCAGGTTAAGAAGAGTTTCAGGTTAAGAACGAACCTCCAGAATGAATTAAGTTCTTAACCCAAGGTACCACTGTAATTGCAGGCAGAGGTGTACCTATGGGTTGATCAGATTGGCCCCTGCCAAAGGTGCAGGCGGGGGGAGGGGGCAAAAATTGCACCTCTCAGTGCCACACCAGAGGAATCCAGGCGCTGGTGCTGGCCATCACAGCAGCCCTGCGAAGCCTCCTTCCCAGTCTGCCGGCAGCAGTGCTCCCTGTGAGGACACTGCTGCTTGGCCCTGTGTCCTCCTAGCATGGCCACTTCTCCTTGTCCTCCTGCAGGCAACACTCTTAATTTACCACAGCCGAGTCACTTTTCCTTGGTTTCTTTCCCACCTTGACCAACACGCTGCTGCATATTTACCCCAGAGGTTTACTCCATATTTACCCCAGAGAGCAAGGACCATTGACTTAAGCAAGGCTTACTTCCAAGTAAAGCACAACTTTTCTGCCAGCACCTTGTTGGAAGTAATGAAAAGGCAAATGAGGTATTGTCAGAGGTTCCTGCCTCCAGCATGGCAGATTTAGGCTGCAGTTCTGTGTACCCACTTTCCTGGGAGCAAGCCCCATTGAACTCAGTGGGATTTACTTTTCAGTAGACATAAGATTGTGCTGTTAAACGCTCAGTTTAAGTGTCATTTGCAATTGCTGAATTACATCATGGTGTTTTTTCCTGGAGATTGGGGTGGGGGCAAAAGGACATCTCTGGCAAGGGCGCAAGGGATGGGGAGATAGGGAAATGGTTTCGCCCGGAGAGAGCTAAAGTAAAATTCCTTAGGGATCCCATAAAGGGGAGGGAAATATCACTCTTGCCGTTAGACCAAACAGACCACTTGCAGGTGGTTTTTGAAATCTGGCAGGCATCTCAGTGACCTGGACCCTGCAGTGAACTCAGCTGGGAGTGAAGTTTGGAACTGCGGTGGAAAGTGGGAGCAACAGCAACTATGCTGACACTGTTCACTGATTCATTCAGGTACACTGGGATCCTAGCTGACATTGGAATAATGGAGACGGAATGTTTAAAGAAAAAGAAGAGGAAGAACAGCTTGTCATGAGAATCACATCCATGTCCCCTTTTCTTGATATATGCATATATATATATATATATATATATATATATATATATATATATATGACATTATTACAATTACAGTGGTACCTTGGGTTAAGTACTTAATTTGTTCTGGAGGTCTGTTCTTAACCTGAAGCACCACTTTAGCTAACGGGGCCTCCTGCTGCTGCCGCACCGCCGGAGCACGATTTCTGTTCTCATCCTGAAGCAAAGTTCTTAACCCGAGGTACTATTTCTGGGTTAGCGGAGTCTGTAACCTGAAGAGTCTGTAACCTGAAGCGTATGTAACCCGAGATACCATTGTAGTTATTTCTAAGAAATCCATCAGCTTTCCAACGCAGTTTCAAAATTTAAAATTGGACAATTTGTTCACACATTGTAGCTTAAAAAAAAAAAAGCTTTAGCAGTCTTGGTGACATAAAAAGCTTAAAAAACCCCAGTCAGAATGGGTTGTCATCTGAGAATGCAATCCAGAAACACCTTTAGAAAACAATGAAGTTTTGTCACCTTACACGATGCAGATTTCTGGTCTGGCCCAAGGACTATATAGATGCAGGGGTGCCAACTTGGCTCCCCAACTGTGGGTGCCCAGCACGCTTGCTGCAACATCATGATGAGACGCCATTTTGTTGTGGCGCGTGTGTGCCATAAAAGAAATTGGGCCTGCACAGGCCTAGTTTCTTTCATGGCACATTTTCCCTGGGGGCCCCACTGCCTTAACATGAAACTGCATCTGCCAAGGGGCCTCAGAGGCCCCACGGTGGAAGCCCAACCCCCGGGGATGCACAGGTGGGGGGTGCGTGGCATGTGGCAGGGGAGTGGCAGTGGCACACAGTGTGGGTGGGATGTGGGGGCTGGGCACCCACAACCAAAAAATTTGTGGGTGTCTGCCCCCCCCAACATGGCACTACTGTATAGATTGATATTGCTGGTTGATGGGGTTGGAAAGGAATCTTACCATCTTCGCACTTGGCTTAAGCAATATGGATTGTTTGCCTTCCCTGCAGCAATGGATTGCTCTATGGCACCCATGTAAACCCTTTAAGCAATAAAGCTTTTAAAAACTAAACTTCTCTCCTAGTGTTTCTAAGGATTTTCATGGATGTTGTTTCACTTGCCTCCTGATCTAGCAGGCAGGGTGTTATGTACTGAGTTGAATAGGATCCAAACTGCAGCAGTCTGAATGGTCCTAGAACAATAGGATTCAGAATGCAGCAGTCTGATTGGTCCTAGAACAATGCAGCAGTATGATTGGTTGGCAGGAGCCACCCAATCCAGCTCCAGATAGAAGTGAATCCACAACCTGATTGGCCTACAGGAGAATTCCGGAATTAGTCAATCACGTGCAGCCCATTGTGTAAATAATGTATATAAAGCAGATACTTTGAGGGGACTTTCATTCCCTCCTCACCACTATGAGCTGAATAAAGAGCATGAAATCCACTCTCGACTCTGAGTATATTTCACAGTGCTTCCGTGTCCTCCTGCAGCACTCTTTGCCTCTTTGCATGGTTAGCAAAAGCAATGGGCTGGTGGGCGGGGGCCAAAATCCATCATGTTATTTAATGTTCACGCAAGGGATGCTTTGCATAGCCAGAAGATATGATTTAATGTCCACTAATAAGCCCATCACATCTTTGAGGATTAAATTTCTGAAGGATTGAAATGGCCAGCTCAGGTTAACTATGATCTATTAATTAAAAAAACAAATTAAAAATCCAACTGCCATCAACTCACAGAAACAGGGTGTGAAGGAGCAGAGATGGGGAACCACATATATACTGAGTGATCTGTGGTTCACAACTAAGTATGGGTGTGTGTGGGGGGTCCCCTAGCCTGCTTTTGGTAGACCTTCCGCTTGATCTTTTGGCACCTGAGTCCACAAAGTGAACCCTGCAGCTCCACAGACCATAATGCTAAAGTCAGCATGTAACCAGCAAGCCCTGGTTGAATTCAGTGTTATCTCCCTAAATGCAGAATGCGGCAGTGGGGAGCCAGAGGTATCCAGGCTCAGGGGCAATTAAAACCTTGATTCCCCCAGGTTGCCTTCCCAGTGACCAGAAGCAGAAGATACCTGCAAACACCTGTGTGCCTTATTCTGAGTCACACTGCTGGCTCATTCAGGGCAGCACTCTTGACTTCTGATGAGCAACAGCTCCCCAAGGCCCACAAGGAAGGCGTTTCCAAGCTCTGGTGCCCAACATCCCTTTATATCTGGGGACTGACGTGGGGCCTTCTAGAGACCAACCATGTAGGGTAGAGCTATACAGTGATGGTCTTGAATAAAAAAGATTTTGGCAAGTGCTATTTGTCATTCCAGAGACCTGCAGGGTGAGAAAAGATACCCCTTCAACATTCCCTCTTCTATGCAAATGTGAATAGTACAGGAATCCCCACTCCCTATTGCCACTGGACACTTCATATCATGTGTTAGTAAGTTCCACAAGTTAATTATGTTGCTGAAATGGAAATCGTGGCCAGGGGTGGGTTTTTTTGCTGTTTCTGTGCTCTATGGGCCACCACTGGAAACGCTGAACTAGATGGACCTTTGGCCTTGTCCAGCAGGACACGTGTTGAACCATTTATTTAGAATTTTTACTGTTTTGCACAATTTGTTCTGCTTCTGCCAGTCCCAGGAGGGGCAAAGAGTTCTACAGGTTACTGAAACCCCTGCCTCTTGACTAGATTTCCTCCCTCCCCATTTCTTTCCCTTTTGTGCCATATCTTTTAGACTGTCAGGGCTCATCCACACTTCCACTTACCCCATCACTTTCTCCCGGCATAACCCGCTGTATTGGTGCAAACATCAATTGGGTTTTCTCCAGATTGATGTTTGTTTCAAATTTAGCACTAAAGAACAGGTTTCCAGGGGAAAGGAGGACGACAAAAGCAAAACTGCTCAGACCTGTGCTTTCTAGGCACAGGGGAAGCAGAAGTCTATGGGAAAGAACAGTCTTGTTTGTATTGATACTTGGGATTCATTAATTTACTTGGCTCATTTTGTGGATAAAAATTCTTTAAATACACATAAATATCTGAACACCTTCCACAACTGTTTCCTGGCTTTTGAGATTTCAGCAAATGTTGCCAAACTATTTCCAAGCTATGTTTACAACACGATGCTGGAAATGAAAGGAGGAAGCGGGAGAGAGAGAGAGAGAGAGAGAGAGAGAGAGAGAGAGAGAGAGAATAATGGAAACTTTGATTCTGCAGCCCAAACTCTGCCATTTTTCTGCCCTTCATGGGATGGTGGCATACAAAGATATGTTCTTAGGGTCACGGTTAAATACAGACAGGCGTTCCAGAGGTTGCATGCACCACTACAGCTGGTTGAAGGGGACCAAATCCATTTGCCAGTCGATCTGGTTCCTTTTTACCAGCGCCAGGGGCACAAAAGCATACAGGCAAGCACTCACTCCCTTCCCTTCTCTAGCAGCTGCTCTGTGTGGTGTATTCAGAGTTGTTTGCTGCTTCCGGGAAATTGCAGGCCGAGAGCCGATGAGGAGAGGTCATTCCAGGCAGGGATCCCATCCCAATGATACATACTTCTTAACATTCCATAATGCCAGCCGA
Organism: Podarcis bocagei; assembly: GCF_964188305.1. NCBI lineage: Eukaryota > Metazoa > Chordata > Lepidosauria > Squamata > Lacertidae > Podarcis > Podarcis bocagei. Next base: position 30,126,885 of record NC_138132.1, read on the forward strand.
CTCCATATGGGCATATGAAGAAGTATGTAGGCTCAGGAGGGAGCAAAAGAGGGAGCGAGCAGCTTCATCTCCTGCCTTGTGCCACGCAGAGGAACCCAGCAAGATCCCTGAAAAATAAGAAAAACCTGTTAGTGGAGGTCAGAGAAACTCATGGGCGTGGCCAGCCCTTACATTGGGCAGAGTGAGGCAGCTACCTTAAGCATCCACCGCTATGAAGGTAGAAAGTTGTAGCAAGCTGTGGGAGGACAATGCAAGCCTGGCCCCCTAAGCTAGCCTATGGCTCTCAGGTGCTGTGGAAGATGCTGTGCTGGAGGACCAATCTGGTTGGTTTCTGTGTGTGGAATGTAGGGGGCCCATCTTGTATTTTGCCTCCAGATGACCTGTTTGTTGAGCATTCATCCTGATTTGCTCACACAAAAGTTATGCAGAGACTTTAAGGTGTCTGTTTTTATAAAAATTTTTTAAAAAAACAAAATGTAAGCTCAGAGTGACTCGCAATATAATAAAAAATAATAAAACTAATACAAAATTAAACCTACACGCACGCACACACCCCTGCCTAAAAGGTGGCCTAACACATCCCACCTACTAAAGGAGCCCATTCATTCTTATTTGCTTGTGGAGTTGTACAACCACAAGCATTTATCCTGATTTCATCCTGATTTGCTTCTGCGCCTTTTATACATCTTCCTGTTAATCAATCATCTATCCCACACTTTTAAAAATCCACTTCCCTGTGACTTTCCTAACCACAAAAGGCCTGCTGTTTATTTTTAAGTGGATTTGTTGCACCAGAGTGCTTTAATCCACTTTTAATTGCATGAAGCTACATCTCCAGGAATCAGAATTGAATCCCTCCTGCAAAATACTGACACAGTCTGGATGCAACTTCAGGCAGCAAAATGTCTTACGCCAGCCTAGCACATAGAGTGGTGGCTGGTTTGTGTTGGGACTGGTAGGGCGTAAGGTGGGGAGACCAGCAGCAGGGGGAGCCAGAGCCAGTGACAGGCAGAGCTGAGTTCTACAAGGGCAACACCGAGATTAAGGAGGAGGAAGAAGCTGGCAGCCAAGGCCACCCTCTGGACTGCTTATAAGTAAGAAGGCAGGCAAGTGGAGGCTGGCTTAGGGTAGACTAGGGTGGTGACACAGTGCCCCATCCACCCAAAGGGACCAGCCTCCGTGGGGTGTTTTACCAACATCCATTGGCAAAGTTGGCTTTAAAAAACCTCCTGGTCAAAGGCAGTATGCCTCTCTGTTTGCCAAATGCTGCATGCAAACAAGAGGAGATGGTCTTCATATTTGTGCCCCCCTCACGAGCTTCTTGGGGCATCCAATTTTATCATCATAACAACCCTGTGAGGTAGGTGAGACTGAGAGACAGGCCTGATCTACACACAGCGGCATAAAGTGGTAGGATGCAGAAGTGGTGGAGAGGGATGCTTGTATTGCTGTCCCATGTACCAAAAAAAAGCTAGCACACCAGGGTTGATCTCAAGCATGTGGATGAGTGCAATTTTCTCTTTAATATACACATTTTTATTTGCAGTTCTGCCTTTTATACACAGTTTTGCAAAACAATTCCCCCATATGTATGCTATTTGCACTTTTGTATGCATTTTAATACACACGTCCCTCTAGTATATGCATTTTACGACATGTTACTTCGCTGGAGAACTGCACTGAAAAATTCAAGGAAGTGTTAATTTCAAAGGGTGGATGTGTTTTGGTTTGCATATTGTTTCGGAAAGTGCCAGTTAGGTTTGCCCAAACCTAGCAAACACAAAGGAGCTCTGGAGTCTAGCTTTGCAGCAGCTCCAAAAAGCTGCCCTCATCTTCCCACTTGCCTGCAGAGAAGGTGCTCTTGCCAGCTTCACACTCTCAAGGGGGGTGAGCTGAGAGTTTGTCATTTTTCACGTTGTGATTTTGGAGGGTTGGGATCCAGACTGCCTATTTAAGGTAAAGGACCCCTGGATGGTTAAGTCCAGTCGACTATGGAGTGCGGCACTCACGTCTACCTTCAGGCTGAAGGAGCCGGCATTTGTCTGCAGACAGCTTTCTGGGTTATGTGGCCGGCATGACTAAACTGCTTCTGGCGCACGCAGCACTGCTAGGTAGAAATAAACTTATTACTCAGAAGTCCCAGAGAATCCAGAATGGAAGCTGGATTGGGTTTAGACAAATCTGCAGAAGGCAGATCTCTCAGAGGCTTTTCATTGTGGCAGCTAAGCAGAACCTTCATGGACAAAAGAGGTCTATTCCTGAGTATCAGGTGCTGGGGACAACCTTCTGTACCCTGCTTTGGCGCTTTCCAAAGGTGCCTGGGCTCTTTGTTGTCAGATAAGAGGGCTGTGGGTTTTTCCCAGCGAGATTATTTTTATGAGATGTTGTTGGCTGCATTCCTGAGATGCTGGCCCACTCTACTGCCTCTGCCTCTGGGATCATATGAACCCTCCCACAAACATAGCAGGAACTGGGTCAAAATCCCACCCCCCCTGCACTGTGATTTGTTCCTTGGGTGCAGAACCTAGGGGCAGACCAATCTGTCAGTTTTGGTTCTTTTCAGTTCCTCCTTTTTCCCATTTAAAGTCCAGTTCACACCATTTCCACATCAGTTTGCATTTTTTTTAATCACGGAAAAATTCCTATGCACCTTCCTGTTCATTTCTCCCAATATATGAATTATTCTATGCAACTTTGCACACATTTCTGCAATCAATTTCCCCTGATAGAATGCATTCCTGCACATTGTTTTCACTAACTTACATGCATTTTGCTATACTTTTTTTTGGGGGGGGGGGGTTGGAGAACTGCATTGCAGAATTTGTAGCTGCATGAGTTTCAAAGGATAGCTGCTTTTCACTTTGTGTATTGGCTTGGAAATGATTAAGGGTGATTGGAAATGACTGGAAATGATTAAGACAAGTATGCACAAGCCCTACAACAGCCCAAATGAGTCCCCACTAGCTCTTGAATCCAAACCGGAAAACAGGGTGCGGGATCTCAGACATAGGGACCAAATACGGCCTTCCACTCCTGTCTATCTGGCCCTTGGGGTGCTTTCCAGGCAACACCTCCTCCTCAGCCACAGCACCTCTCACCCATGCTGGATTAGGCCCATGGCAGGTCAAGAGCCACTAGGTACAGGGTTTCAGCCTGACCTAAGGTGAGCGGCAGCGGCAGCATAACTGCATTGCGCTCTATGTGGGGCCTCCTTTGCTCTTGGTCCAGAAATTGCAGTTATTGCACAAAGCTGCAGCATGACCGCCAACAGGGGTAAGATCCTATCAGCATATTGCACCCCTGCTCGGAGATCTGCACTGGCTGTTGATTTGTTACCAGGCTAGATTGAATGGGTTCCTATCAATATATAAAGCCCATAATAGCTTGGGAACAATCACCTCACCCCATATCTACTCACTTGACTGCTGCGGTTTCAGGAACTGGCACTTCTACTAGTGCCACATAATGCTTGTTCAGCACATTTAATCAAACTTATACTCTGGAACTCGCTGCCTATTGAAATTAGACAGATCCCTTTGCTTTTGGTGCCTGCTGAAACCCTTTTGTGTTTAGGCAAGCCTACTTGGACATGTAACGCTATTGTGTATGTTTGCATTTAAAATCTGTTGGTTTTTCATTATTTTGACAATTTTATTACATCTATCAAACCTGTTTTTACTGCTATTTTAATGATTTTTTAAAACTTTTTACACAAACTACTTAGAGATATTATTTTGATTAAGCGATATATAATCTTGGCGTGCGCGCGCGCGCACACACACACACACACACACACACACACACACACACACACACACCGTATATATTATGAAGTGGGTCCCCCAGGTTCAATATGGGTCCTGGGTGTGGAAACACAGAGGACTATTTATTAACACCCTGATCCTTACAGCGGCCAACCAGTTGCCTCTGGAAAGCTCAGAAGCAGGACATGAAGGCAATTGTCCTCCCCAGCAATTACGGTACTCTCTAGCAGCTTTCAATAGTGTATGACCTCTAATCATGGAGGTTCTCAATAACTAGGGACACATCAGCCTGTTTCTGATTCATATCAGTTTCCACACGCTTTCATTCATAAGTCTCTTATGCCCATATCTGAATCATTCTGTGAAGCATAACTATTCTGATCCAGGAACTGCAAATCGTCCTGGTTTTCTTAAAAGTATGGAAATGAAATTCTCAATCATCTCAACATATAACCATCATGGCCAGTAGGCATGGATAGACTTCTCATCTAATCCCCCTTTAAAGTAACCTAATTGGGTGGCCACCACTGGCTCGTGTGTCAGTGATTTCTGCAAGCCAACTGTGTATTGTGTAAAGAAGGCCTCCTCTTTCTCTGAATCTCCTCTTATCTGATTTCACTGAATTGTCCCAGTGAGGAAGAACCTATTTTTGTGCATTTTCTCCACACCAAGAACATTTTAATACACCTCTATCTTGCCCTCCCTCTTTGTAGACTGCTTACACACCAGACATTTAAAGCTCATACACCCAACTCCAGAATCCTAGGAAAGGTAGTTTCCCCCTCATGGAGCTACAATTCCCAGCACCTTCAATAGACCATGGTTCCCAAGATTTTGGAGGGGAGAAAAATGTATTTTGAATGTGCTTTAAATGTGTATTATGTACACATCCAAAGTTATCTTTCTTTCTAAACTAAAAAGGCCTTCAGGTTGTTATCCTGAGGCTGATATAGTCATGCCATCACCACAAAGAACTAGATAAGAGGAAAGGCTGGAAGGGTCTGTTCCCTGTGCAGCATTTAATGGGGTGTGGCCAGGTCCCTTCAGAGATTGTCAAAAGCACCAGATTGTCTTCCTTGCCTACTTCTGGACAACCACTAAAGACCCATGGCAGCTGTGCCAGGTCAGCCCTGTCCTAGATACAGTCTTGGAGGCATGTTTAGGGTGCTGCATCTGAGAATGTTAATTGCTGAGGGTCTTGGGGGGTGGAGTGGGGGACACCACTGAGGTCAGGCCAATAATGGCAAAGCAAATCCAGAAAGCAATCAGAGCAAGGTCTCTGTGGTTGAAGGCTGGTGCTGAAGGCTTCTCCTGAACCACAGCAGGTATACAGGACTATCAAATAAGCTGCCCCTGGCAAGAGAGAAATCAGCTCTAGCAAGCATCCCCAGTTCCATTTGCAATCTGGACACACAAACTGGGATGAGCCCCATCCTTCATACTGACAACTGGATCTTGATTCAACTGCTGTGGCGCTTTAACTACTACGTACTTTGGAAACCTGTTTACTGTGCATTTGGACCCCTCTTTAAGATATTGCAGCCAAATTTTGCATGCTAGCTCCTGAGATGAAGGAACAGCTTTCTGCATGTTTGGATACAACTAGATGCCATTTTGAATCAATATGGTGGACTGAACCCTTGCACTGGTTTTAACCACTGGTTTTTGTTGGTGGCAAAATAAAATAGGTCTAAAATAAGAATTTGTGGATGCAAATATCCAGGTTTGGGGCAAGTACTCTTTGGTGAGAGAACCCCAGCAGAGATTTTAAATCACAAAATACACAGCAAAGTAAAGCATGGAAATACAGACCTTGAAAAAATGCCCTTCCAAGTTCCTTCCAGTTTCCCTCTTCTCCAGCATAGAAAATGCCACATGTCTGGTAAGTTAAAAATACCGTAGCTTACTTTCAAACTCTCCAAAGGTCAGATTCATGTGCTTTTCCATACAGCATTCAGAAAAAGTTGCACAGGCAGTAAAACTTGACTTAGTTGCAGTGATTAAATTATTAAGTTGTTGGTATAGGAGCAGCAACCAGCTCAGACCTCCTCACATTGCTGAGCTTCTTAGGCCAACTGGAGGGGAACAAGCCTTGATTATCTAGTCCCTCCCAAGGTGAGCTAAGCTTGCTCTATGGCATTAACCCCTTCATGCATTAATTAGACTTGAGCATGTTGGTTATATGAGGCTTTTTGGTTTCTTAGAATTCCTGACCAACACTGGGTATGAGGTTGCTAGAACACACATAAGAAGGAAGAGTAGGAGTGAGAGCTGAAGCTCAGTGGCAGAGTGCATGCTCTGTCTGCAGAAGGTCCCAGGTTCAATCCCGGGCACCTTCAGTAGGGTAGTCAGATGGATGAAGAAGCTAGTGTTCATGTACCTTTAATTGTAGAAGAGGAATCTCAGCAGGTGTGCCTTATGTGAAAACTGGCTACACTGGCTGAAATTCCTTCTTCATAACAATTAAAGGTGCAGGAGCCCTGTCCTCTTCTTCCATCTCACCCCTCCTAATCTGCAGGGAGGACTGGGAAAGTTGCCGATAATAAGCTAGATGGTCTGTTGGTCTAAAGTAGCTTCCTGTAACCCCATTTCCTGCTGCCACTGTTGTGAAATGCTCTTCTGCTTCCAGAATACATTAGGTCCACCGAGAAAGGGAGGGTGTTGCAGCATTGTGAGAAGGACTTAGGCTGGGGGAAGATAGAGGAGCAAATGTAATAGGGACTGAGTTTGAGCATAATGGGGGAAACGACTTGTCACTGCTACCCTTCTTGCTTTTTCCAAAGGGGAAGTAAGTGTTCCTGAGCACCTGTAGAATGCATTTCTTTTGTGATGGGCAAGGTGGCCTCACCTGTAGACACAGGGAACTGTGGAACTGGCTTGTCCATCTAGGGTGGTGGCCTACAAGTGCCATATTGCCCTAGGCACCTTTCTTCTCAACTAAGAGTCTTTGGTCTGATCCAGGCAGGACTTTCCTTATACTCACTGGGCTGCAGAAAGGAGGAAGTAGTGGGGATGCACTGGGAAGCACCTAAGGACAGGAGACAGGCCCTGTTGTGTTTCAGGTGTGCCCACCTGATACTTTCAGGAGCAGTGGCCTATGAGATGCACTTTCCCTAAACTCCCCATGCAGCTGCAGACCTCGTTTTTTGAAGTAGGATAGTGAGACAGAAAAGAGGATACCTTTAACATGGTCCACCCCCACCACTTAATGGATCCAAATGGTTTCCAAAGAGTAGTAGGAGGTGTTTTATCCCATGTTGATGCCCTCTTAGCTGATTCCCTGGTGGCCCGCTGGAATGCGGAGTTAACCAGGACTATCGACTGGCTCCGAAGCACCCTCTCCGATTGCATGGAGCCTGGAGAGCCCCATGGTTTCCCCCAGAGCTGAGGGCGATGAAAACAGCAGCAGGAGACTCTTTTCAGGTGGTTCGCAATCTAACGGAACCACCTCCACCATTGGGGCCTGGTGAGGACTAATAAATGTTAATTAACTAATCCAGAATGCAGCAGTTAGACTGGTGTCTGGGAATGGCTGCCGAGACCATATAACACCGGTCCTGAAAGCCTACATTGGCTCCCAGCAGGCTTCCGGGTACAATTCAAAGTGTTGGTGCTGACCTTTAAAGCCCTAAACAGCCTCGGCCCAGTATGGAGCATCTCCACCCCCATCGTTCAGCCAGGACATCGAGGTCCAGCTCTGAGGGTCTTCAGGCGGTTCCCTCACTGTGAGAAGTGAGGTTACAGGGAACCAGGCAGAGGGCCTTCTCGGTAGTGGCGCCCACCCTGTGGAACGCCTTCCCACCAGATGTCAAGGAAATAAACAACTATCTGACTATTAGAAAACATCTGAAGGCAGTCCTGTATCAGAAAACTTTTCATGTCTGACGTTTTACAATTTTTAATATGTGCTATAAGCTGCCCAGAGTGGTCACCTGCAAAATAGCAACTGTCTGGAAGCTCAAAGTGCCTTGAATTTCATATGCATGATCCATAATTTGAGTGCATGCCCCAAACTGGTCACAGATTCTTTGCTTGAAGAAGAAGACAAAGAAGAAAGCTTTAGTGGTGATGTTTAAAAAGTCTGCCCAGGCCACAGAAATGCCCCTCCCCTGTAACCCTCTTCTGAGGCGCACGGTGATGCAAAGAATCATGCAGTCTCAAGGGCTCTCTCTTGGAAGATGGAGCAAGCAGCTGCTCCAGAGGGCAGGACTCAAACCAATGGATTCAAATTAAAATGAAAGGAGACTGCAGCCAAACATTAGGAAGAACTTTCTGACAGTAAGAGCTGCTTGACAGTGAAACAGGCTACCTCAGAAAGTGCTGGACTCTCTTTCTTGGGAGGGTTTTAAACAGAGGTTGGACGGCCATCTGTCAGGAATTCTTGAGCTGTGATTCCTGCACTGCAAGGGGTTGGACTAGATAACTCTTGAGATCCCTTCCAACCCTACAATTCTATGATTCCATTTTGCTATCCCTGCAGCTGTCTCTTTTCGGTGAACCAGCTGGAGCACAATGTACTTGTGGGGGGAAATATGTGTGTGTGTGTGTGTGTGTGTGTGTGTGTGTGTGTGTGTGTGTATGACTCTGTGCATTTCCATTCCCAGCTCTGCTCTGAAGGCTGACAAATCTGTTGAACCCTTGCCAGCTTGGATTGGAAAACCAGTTTGCCCCATAACCTTGCAGAGGCTGACAACTCTTGGCCAAGGTGGCTCTGTGAGGTGGCAGCTGAGCTGCACTTCAACGCTGGCATCCTTCAACATATTCCACTGCATCTGGGGGAAGCAGGCCAATTTAGGAAGGGCAGGGCCAGCCATGTGGCACACACAACCCTGCCCCCCCAACACCTTGCCAACACACCCTGCCACTCTCACCTCAGACAGCTGCCTCACTCTGGCCAATGGTAGTGAAGGCCCCGCCAGCCATGCTTTTATGCAGGGCCAGGGAAGAACTTCTTCCACTGACTAGTTTCCCCCTTGAGGAATGAGGCTGGAACAGACGCCTGCATTAAAACAAGGGGTTGCTGCTGCATAACGGTACAGCAGTAGAATAGGGTGGTCAGTGTCAGATGGGGGACGATGCTGAACTCTTGCCCCCATCTGTTTCATCCCTCTCCCTGGCCACATTCACATCAACTGGCCACTGAAGACCAGAAATAAGCTTGGCTTGGGGAGAGGAAATGGTGAGAAGGAAATGACTTAGAGCAGGGGGGAAGAGACCCGTTTTGAGGGACACATTCCCTTCTGGGCAACCTTCTGAAGGCCAAATGCCAGCGGTGCATAGAGTAACAAATGTGAATGTTATCTTTGTACAGTTTCAACACAACATTCACACACCCTTCGCTCTCCTCCACCCAAGCAAGCATCCTTTCCGACCAGCCAAAAACACTCAAGGGGGGTTCCAAGCAAGGCCAGTGACTTGGGGAGAGTTCTGAGGGCCAGACAGAGAGGTCTGCAGGGCCACATTTGGCCCCTGATCCTGAGGTTCCTCGTCCCTGGATTAGGGGCAAAGGCTGCAAAGGGGTACAGCAATAGGGAAAGAGCATAAAAAGATCCCTGCAGGATCAGGCCAGAGGCCCGTCCAGTTCAGCATCCTCTTTTGTCAGTGGCCCACCAGATGCCTCTGGGAAGCCCACAAGTAGGACATGAGCCCAAGAGCATGCCCTCATTCATGCTCCCCACAACTGATACTCAGAGGCGTATTGTGACAAGTAGCCATTCACAGCCTGATCGGTCATGAATTTGTCTAATCCCCTTTTAAAGCATCATTGGATAACCTCAGGTTCCAGTATTATGAGAGGAGGAGAAAAAATTCTCTCTGCACCATACCATGCATAATATTATACAACTCAATCATGTCTTGGGATTGGGAAATCAGTCCATTTTGGTTTTTATCGGACTCTTGCTTTTCTGGTCCTAAATTCAGTTCTCACCATTTTCACATCCATTGCATAGCTGTAAACTTTTCCCTTTTCTTACAAGGAATCCTATTCAGAATAAGGGAATTTCCCTTTTAAAAAGGGAAAAGTTGACCACTATGATCCATTGGTGATTTTTTTTTTAAGTCCTCAAGAAATTTCCCCAGCCTTTAGGCGTTACTTTCTCATTAATATACATGTTTGCGTGCAATCTTTCCTATTATACATATTTTTGCAAAGCAGTGTTCCCTACTACAATGCATTTGTGTATGCTATTTGCACTAGCATGCACATTTTTATGTGCACTTTACTCTGGCGTGTGCATTTTTATGCACCGCACTCGGCTGGGGAACTGCATTGCAACATTGGCAAAAGTGCAAATTTCAAAGAATAGCTGTCTCGGGTCGCATGTTGTTTCAGAAAGTGCAAATTAGGTAAATTTGTGAACTGAATTGATTTCTCCCCATCCCTAACCATGCTCCCCATTATTTGCCTTTCCCCTCTCAACTAAACAGTCCCTGACATTGCAACCTTTCTCCATAACAGAGATGCTCCAGCCCCTTGGCCATTTTGGTTGCTCTGTTCTATACATTTGTTAAGAGAAGGATGCAGCACTCATGTCCTTCCACCGCTATCCTCCCCCCCATCCCCCGAAATCATCCCACCCACCTGGCAACCTTTGCTCAAAGGTGTGGGTCTTGTTGCAGCGATGCTTCTTCTCACTGTCCTTCAGGGCAGACCCTTAACTCCCTGGCTCATTCAGCTTTGCTCTACCAGTGACTGTGCAAAGCACAGCAGAGGAAAGCTAACCTTGGTGTGTACTAGCTACCCTCTCTAGCAGGGCTTAAACTTGTCCTCATTGCCTGTGAGGAGCAAGGATCCCAGAGGGATGCAAGTACCTGATGCAGCACCTGATTCAACTGCACACAGCCAACACAGGCATGTGCTGCCTCTGTCATTCAGCAGCTTCTGGTAAGAACAAATAAGCCCTAGAAACTTCTAGGTGACCAGTTCATTGGCCATTCATCCTGATGATGTTTGCAGAGAGGTCAGGTGGAAACAAGTGTTATTCCACACTTTCTAGTGCATTTCCTTTCTGCAAAAAGTGGGAAGTGGGTTTGTCCAGCAATACCTCCCAGTCAACTCTAATTGCGTGGTGTGAATCTGTCAGTATGTAATTGAATCACCTGAAAACCTGACAGTCTGCAAGCGCCCACTGTCCCTCCAGGTAAACTAATCAACAGCCATTTGCAGTTCTTGAGGAGGTTAGGATCCACCGCTTCGCTTTTGCATGTCGAACCCTTTTTGCACACGGTCAAGTACAGCCTTGCTATGGGCTCCCTATTCAATTTTGCACATGGAGCTTGCCTTCCTCCTGCAAATATTCCCCCACATGCACTGTGGTGGGAAACTTTAAAAGTACTCTATCTGCAATTGCTTGTGGTGCTCAGCCTTTCTTCTGGAATACCACCAGCCCTTCTCCATCCAGATTATTGACATTGCTCCCCTTTATTCTAGATAGAAACTTTCACTGGAGGAAGACTTATTTGAGCCCACCAACCACAGTCTGCCTTCAAGCAGCCCCACCTGCCTGGTTATATCTGGCCCAGGGGGTGGCACTGATTATCAGCTTCCTCCGCCTCAGTACCTGTAGAATTCAACAGAGAGGAAGATGGGGACAACACTAGAATGAGTTGGCCCTGCCTGTCATGGGCTCTGGCTTTGCCTGTCTCTGCCTATCATTTGCTCTGGCTCCACCTACTGTTGGCCCTCCTGCTTTGAAACCTACCAGCTCTAATACTCATCAGCCACCACTGGGAACTTCATATCCTTGCCCCCACTGCACCATCTCATTCATAGAATTGTACACTTGGAAGGAACCTTGAGAGCCATCTAGTCCAATCCCCTGCAATGCAGAAATCTCAACATGTGTTTCCCCATCTAATTTGAAACCATATTGGACCCTGTTTAGTTTTGCAAACATGCTAGCAGTTTTAGTGCTGCACTAGGGTGCCCTTTCAAAGGGATACTCCTAGACAGATTGCTCAGGTAGTTTACCCTTCCTATCTCCTATCTCCTTTCCCATTGCCTCCTCTCTGTGTTTGTTATTTTCTTTAGATCTTCTCAGAAATCTCAGGGAACCTGAGGCCTTGTGATTTCCGCTTCAACCCACTCTTGCAGTTTGGGCTCACTTTGGGAGGCTACTTGGTACCAAGCTTAGAAAAATGTAGATGCTACAAATGGTGGCGATTATTATAACTGGGGAAGCACAGATACAGCCAGTATCAGTTCCCATAATAACTGCAATGCTGTCTCAAATCACAAAATGTGCTTCTGGCTGCATTTCACTGACTTTTGTGAATGATTGCAAGTGCTTGCATGACCAAGAATGGCTTGGGACCATTCAGGTATAGGACAAAGGTCCTCTCAGAAGCATCTTCAAAGCACTTTGTACATTACCAGGGCAGTATATTCAGCTTGCTCATTTGCCACCAGACTGGTTCACATGTGCATGGGGAGGAGCCGTGGCTCGCTGGTCGAGCATCTGGAGGTCCTGGGTTTAATCCTCAGCATCTCCTGGTAGGCCTGGGGGAGACTCCTTCCTGAAACCCTGGAGAGCTGCTACCAGTCAGTGTAGACAATTCTGAGCAAGGTGGACCAATGGTCTGACTCAGTATAAGGCAGCTTCCTGTGTTCCTAATTGGTTTGTTGCAATCTGACATGATGGATCGCATGCATGACCAGGCCGCTGCAATTCCCACAGACAGAACTTCCATGATACCTTAGCCACAAAGGCTCTTCAGTGGAATCAGTTTACACATGCACAGCTGTCAGTCATAAAAACTTGCTTCACACATGTACGTTCAGTGAATGCAACACCAAACAATGCTCGCCCCATGGTGGGCAAAAGATTCCTGCATTGCAGGGGGTTAGGCTATATGACCCTTGTGCTTCCAACAATTCTACAATCCTATGAATTTAAGGTTTGGGTAGGTTGATATTTGAGAAGGTTCTCTCTCAGGAAATCTGTTTCCAAGCCTGGAGTGGCTTTCTTTCTGGAGTGAATCTTTCTCCCTGCCTTTGGAAGGTGAAACCCTTCAGCTAGTAAGAACTCAGGCTCAGGGGCTGTTCTTGAGATTTTTCAGTTGGGGCTGGGAGGCAAATGGAGCCAGGCAGAGAGCTGGGCGATTTTGTGCTCAAGCTTAGTTGGAAGTAGCTGGTGGGGAGGGAGCAGCTGCTCTCTTTGGGACTCTGATGCAGGATCAGCAGTAGTTTTCCTGCCTGCTGCAGGAGTCTCTTTGCTTTCACTTGCTTGCATGTTTGTAAATAAAACAGAGATGACAAAGACATTCGAAGCCTCCAGTGTTCTTTTTTCCAAGGGAAATAGAAGACAAGTAACCCCCCTAATCATGTCTTAGCTAGACTACTGCAATCATATCCTTTCTGCTTTTCTCTTGTCTCACCTTGGGCTCATCCAGGGGGTCACTATAGTTGGGTGGAATCACATAATGAGAAATTCAGGTTGCACAATTATAGTTGTTTTGGAGGGCTTGTGCAACAACCCTGCTTCCCCAAAATATCAGACTTTTTGCAATAAGGAAAGCGATGGGAATAACTGGAAAGTTTGGGAATAACCCTTGCTTTGATGCAGCGCCATCTATTCTCTCTGCAAACAAATCAGGAGGAAGACCTGGAAGTGCCCCTTGTTCCCTAGCCTATAGCCAGCTCTTGGCTGCCCAAACCGTTTACCTTTCCCCTTTGACAATGTGCAGTGCCTTCAAAAATCCCCCCTCCCACTGCCTTCCTGTCTGTTCTTGGTGGATCCAGCCCAGCTGCCTTCTTCATTTTGCTGTCCTTGGCCATGCCTCCTCCTCATCTCTCTGCTCTTCTAGTTTGATAAACAAAGGATGAGGAACCTAGTGCCCTCCTGCTGTTGCTGGGCCACAATTCCCATCATCCCTGATAGGCCATGCTGGCTGAGGCTGATGGGACTTGTGAGTTTAACAGCATCTGGAGGGTCACAGGTTCCCCACCCCTGCGATAAACCCTGGCTCATGACTTTCACGTCTCCAGCTCCACCACCTGCAGCCACCCAAAACTCTCCTGCTCTTTCAAAAGACATCATCCTTCTTTGCTGCCCAGATGTGTGGAACCGCTGTGCAGAACACTGCATGAGGTTACCACTTACTTACTTACAATCCCTCTTCAGAGGCCACTTATTCCATGAATTCTGTGGCACAACCCTCTAGTTTCCCATATACTACTGCAGGGGTTGCTGTCAGGAGTGCGTGCAGGAGCTGGGCCCTGTGACCAGTAGGTCTTTGCAGGAATGGGGCCTTCTTAAGTTCGTTCTGGAGAGGCAAGGCACAGGTGAGACCGCTTGGTAACTCATTGCACCTGGTGGCTAGAGCCGGAAGGGATATAAGGTCAGCATTTCCCTTCGGCTCTTTGCCACAGCAACACGTTTCCTGCCTCGCTGCGTTTAGCTTCTTGCTTCCTGATCCTCAGACCTCGACTTCTTGACTCCTTGCTTCTTGACCCTCGGACCCTTGGCTTCTGGACTCTCGTTCCTGCTCCCACCCCATCTTGCCCCCGGTCTCAACGTCCTCAGCTGGGACTTCGATTGCCCATAGACAGTTGCCAGCTTGGTGCCAGCTTGGTGCCCACAGACATCCATGCACCTGCCGAAATCTTCCCTGGTGCTTGCAGGATCCCCTCTCCTTGCTGAAATTAGCCTTGAAAGCAGCTGTCTGTTGTAGTCAATAGAATAGGTTGTGGTGTGGGTGTCTGTTACCCTGACAGTTTCTCCACCTTGCAAACGTGGCTCACAGGCTCCCAAAAGTCTAATGCCCCCTGCACTCCTGTAAATAAGCCTAAATAAGTTCATCTGAAACAGAGCAGTTTGCATTTAGCCTTGCCTCTGTTCCCTCTTCCTCCTCCGCATCTCCCCAGAATTGATTTTATGGGCAGGGAGCTGTTATGTGCCTGGTAAAGTACCAGGCACATCCATGGTGCGCTAGGTAGGGCATTTCCACACCATGATCTATGGTGGATTCATTGCTCCCCATACCTGCAAGTCCTGCACCATCATCCACACAAACACCATCCTCATCAAAATGTTGCCCTGTATTATTTTCCCATTTACACTGGATTCACCATTTCTTCAGAAAATCTGATTAATTAAAAAAAATAAATCATGGTAAATCTGGGTTAAACTCAGAGTTGGTGGGATGGGATTTTGACAAGAGCAATGCCAAGTGGACGCTGCGACAAATTTGCAGGGATGAGCAACACTCGGTGCACAATAAATGGCGTACGAAAGCATTGATAGATGATAGATAGATAGATAGATTAGATATAGATAGATAGATAGATATTAGCCCTGAGCTTCTAATCATTTGGGAGAACAAGAGAGCTCTTAACAATGCATTCAGCTGCCAGTCATCAAGGATACACTAATGAACTGCAGGGAAATCGAATGACACAGATGTACGAAAGATGCACGTAGGAAAAGGCCACATTTCAAGGTCTGCCCTTTCAAAACTGCCTGTTGCCCAACGCTGACACTGCAGTTCATATTTTTGAGCGGAATGAGGAGGGGGAGTGGGGGGGTGAGGGTCATCCACACAGCCTAGAACCAGTTTGGGATGGTTGTGAGAAGGGACATTTTGTTGATTCTGCCGGGCTCAGGAATCGGCGGAAGAATGTTGAGACTGGGGTTCAGTCGCGTGTGAAGCAATAGGGATTCCAGCCAAGCCAAGGCACTGATGAAGTTTCTTGGGGAACCTGCCAAAGGCAGATTGGATGAAGAGAAACACACACACACACACACACTCCTTTTGCTGCCCAGCATTTGCTATAAAAGGAAGTCTCTTGCTTTTTAATCCCATCTCCTTCCAGCTCCAACCCTGGGTTTCTGCAGCCACTCACTTAACAGAGATGTTCCAAGTTTCACTACTCATTGCCATTGCTTGGCCCAGTTCCTGTTTCTACTCGTCCCCCCACCCACCCGCCAGCCCTGCTCCTCTGCCAGCTCCATCGATCCCATTATAAAGTGACTGCATTAGCCACTTTATCAGATGAACACATTAAAAAAAAAAAAGGAGCAGAGAGGTTTCAAGAAAATAAGTCTGGAACTTCTTCAAATCCACACCCTACTCTAAATCAACAAGCTCCGCCAGTTAGGAAGTGAAAAAACCCTAACCTGTCTGTCCGCTTAAACCCACCAAAATTAATTTCACTTGGATCAATTACAGCTGGTCCAGCAAAAGAGATAATCTTTCCAACTGGAGTCAAAGTAGCAAAAATGCGACACCAACATTCAACCACTCAACAGACTTCTGTCATTTCCCTTCCAGCTTCAGAGAATCTACATTTTGCCCATGAGTGTCAAACCAGACTAGAAAAGGAACATATATGTATTTAAAGTCTAGCAACCAGCATGAAGTGTTCAGGTGCCCAGTTCAACACAATGCCTCCCTACCACAAGGCCTAGTATTCCATTTGCATTTTTGGATTAAGAGAGAGAGAATCCCACAGTAAATATTAGGCTTTATCTACATCTTTTTGTACACCCTAATTAAAACAACACAGCAGCACATTAAGTGCACTCTTGAGATCTATCTATCTATTTGTCTTACTCATTTTACAAGTTTTTGTCATTGGACACGTATACAAGACTAGCCTCTACCAAATGTCCAGGATTTTAGGCCTGGGGCTCCAGAAGTAACTTAATATACACGCTTGACCAAGATAGGGAGATTCTGCACTTCTGGGCAGCATTGATGGGGGTCAGGATTGTATTAGTCTGCTTAACGAGGGTCGTTCATTCTTCTAGCCCATCTGCATGGGGGAAGAGAGAATGGCACTGCCCTCAAAGCCACTAAGACGTCTTACGAATTCTGCTTTCCAAATTGAATTTGACACAATAAGTCCCCAAAAGTTACAGACCTGAATGTGACTGGACACCTGATCTGTGTGCTTTACTTGGTGACACTTTTCCTCTGCAAAACTTGATCATGCACCCCATTGCAGAGGGGGAGAAAGAAGGGGCAACCCTGCTAGGATGATTTATTTATTTTTACCACCCTCTCCCTTTTCCTCAGCATTCTGACAAACTCTCTCTGCTGACCCTAATTCTTCCCAAATCCCCTAGAGAGGGTCTCTGTTCTCTGGACCACCCAGAAAGGAGAAAATTGCAGCTCTCAGCAGAAGCCGCTTCTTTTCCACCTAGGGCTTTTGAAAGATTTCCCCAGCCTCCCCAAAGGAACTCCCCCCTGCCCAAAACACAAATACACACACACACACCCTTGCAAAACTGGCAAATGGTGCTGCTTCCAAAATGTCAAAGGGGGGGAGGGTGTCCCAGCTCATCCCATCCCATCCTCCATTTGCAAGAACCCCCAAAAGGTGCCTCCCTCTGGGTGCCCAAGCTTTGCAACACCAGCTCTGTACTGGTGAAGGTTAAACACGCCCAACTCTTCTGCAGTGCCCAGCAATTTCCCCCCATCTCTTTCCCTCTGCTCCTCTCCCGCTTCAGCATCACTTACAGTCCTGGAGGTGATTTCCCATCCTTTCCGGTGGGGGGGTCATCATGGGCCTTTGGGATGGTGCCCCGCAGCCTGCCAAGATCTCTTTCTCTCTCTTCTTCCCCCCTTTCACCGGTGCTCTGATGCTCCTCTTGACTTTGCCACAGGGAAAAAAAACTCCCTGCACATCTCTCTCTCGCCTTCTGCATTCTGTTCCCTGGAAGCCGGTAGCGGCAGCAGCAGCAGCAGCAGCAGCAGCAAACCCTCTCGCAGTTCAGCTTGAGAAGTTCCTTCCTTGCAAAGAAGGGGAGGGATTTAAAAAACGGCACAGAAGGCAAGCTGAGCTTTGCAGGGGTTTCCAGGTGCAAAGGAGGTGAGGTGGCTCTCCCCTACTCTGCCTCGCTCCTCATCCATAAAAGAGCTTCTTTCTGCACACTTGGCAGGGGGCTGGGTGTCCCCTCTTCAGTTTCTGCCCCACAAAACCAAAATAATAATTAGTGCCACCAACCTCCTCTTTCCCGCATGCTTGTGCAAGTGCACACACACACACACACACACACACACACACACACACACACACACACACTTTCCAGCTGTCAACCAATGGAACTTTGAGCAGACTTATGCTAATGAAATCCTTGGTGTCTTTATTAACCAGCAAATATTGTCACGGGCAAACTGCAGAGAGGGGCTCTCTGCTTTCCAGATTTCACCAGCACATGCAAATATGTGAATAGCTCTCCAGAGCTTGCTTGCCTTTTTGGCCCCCAAGGCAGGTAAGAAGGATTTTGCCTCATTAAGTGAAATGTTAAAAGCAGCTTTTATTAACACGCACACATTCAGCAGATAGCAAGGCTTTGGGCATGGCCAGTGCCACAGAGGCCAACAAAACAGGGCAACTGCCAGGGCCCAAACCTTGTTAAGGGGCTCAGCTGCTGATTGGAGCAACCTCATTCTTTTCCTTGGGGAAGGTCTGTAGTTCAGGAAGCACCTAAGAGCCTTACTGCTGGATCAAGTCAGCGGCCCACCTAGTCCAGCATTCTGGGTTCAAATTTTATTTTTAATTTTTTATAAGATATTTATTAAGATTTTCAAAATTTTACAAAAGAAAAATAGAAAAAAGAAAAATACAAAATAAAAGTAATTAAAAACATCTCAATCTTTCCATTACTTATTTTTCATTAGCTTGTTTCCCGGACCTCCTCACACCTCCCTTTTTTGTATTCCAATTCAGTTTGTTGGTTCAGCAAATCCTTCCCCTCTTTATTTATCCTAATCTTTAATCTTAAAATATTGTAACATTAAGTCTTTACCTATTAGTAATCCATTTTCCATATTCCCTTATAGTATTGCAGCTAAAAACCACTTAGTTTCTATCCAACATCATTCTAACATTCATTAATTTTACAATATTTCTGTAAATAGTCTTTAAATTTCTTCCAATCTTCCTCCACAGACTCTTCTCCCTGGTCTCGGATTCTGCCAGTCATTTCCGCCAATTCCATATAGTCCTGGGTTCAAATTTTAGTTCGGCCATGCAGGGGCTTAGTGGACCCACTCACTATCTCTCGATTTACCCTTCCTTTCAAGATTATGGTGAGGGTAATCATGGTCCTTGTTTTATGGAGGGCAGTCCTCTATTTGAAAAGCTGTGTCTGGCCCAAGTCCAGTTTAAAGTAAAAAAAGAACCACTGGAAGGAAAAGCAGGAGGGGCCTTCGAAGTTGCCCATCACCAGTGAGCAGCACCTGGACCACTGACTAGGCAGGCCAACAGGTCACCTGGTAACAGTTTTCCCACTCTAGTGAGTCATATTGCATTTCTGTTTAAATTAATCTCTAAATTTGCACCTATGCATGTGAATTAGCATGTGGACATTTTTTAAAGCAAATTGGTGTCCCTGAAGATCAAATGGACCTCATCCACTATATGGAACTGCCCTGCGGAAGCATGTGGCACCAATATAACAAATCTTTGGGAGGCGGTTTTGATCAGAGGCTTGATTTGGCCTAGCTCAGAGCTAAACTGATCTTACCCATTACACAACTGTGTTCCACCCCATAATGACCACTACATGCTCAGATCTCAGCATGCCTCTGCTGCTCTCCCCAGGCTGCCTGGGTGCCAAAGATAAGTACAAAGCACTTGTGTGGGTCAGGTGCTAGGTCCGAACCCTGAGAGGAGCCCTACGACTTTCAAAGTTACATAGGAGAATTTGGCCTAGGGCTGCTTTTCCCATTACAGAGCCCATGGCCCAAACACTCAACTGCATTCAGACTTCTGTGGAATTCAGCCCCTTCCTTGTTGAATTTCTTGTAATTGGTGAAGACCTTATTTCAGCAGCCATTTAAATTTAATTTTATGGTTAATTTTAACAGATCTTATCACTGTTGTAGCTTTTTGGTAGCCTTATTGTACACCGCTTAGAAACTATGTCATTAAGCAGTAATTGTTGGAATAATAATAATAATATATTAAATTTGTATACCACCCCCCATCCAAAGATCCATAACAGGAAAACACAAAATGAGAACTCAAAACACATAACTAAAACAGAAAATACAAACAAACCATAATCCCCCTCCCATAAACATATTATTTACCGGTAATATTATTAAATACACAGGTGGGTGGGCATAGCTGATGAGTCTAACTGTACACAAATGGAAAACACAGTCTTCTTTGTTTATTTACAGTGATGCTTTTGATGTACACAATATTTTAAAAGGCAGTGAACGGGTGGAGGGGAAAGGAATGTCATAGTGGTGGAGCCAGCAGGCAGAGGTTACCGGGCAAGAGGGGATGAGCCAGATCTCCAACAAATTGTCTCATTTTCTGGCAGACTAACTGTGTCTTTAACAGCTGCACCACAAACAGAAATGCATCCAGTGCAGCCGTTCCTGGCAGGGAGGTGCAGTGATAGGGAAAACTTCACTTACTGAATTCCAGCTTGTCATCGTTCAGCTGCCAGAATTATTATTATTTCTTTGAACCCTGCAGTGACCCAGACATGTGCCCAGCCCTTTCAAAGAAAATTGCCAGCTGTCCTGGTTGTGTCAAGATAATCCAGAAAAATAGCTATTGTGGCCTGAATAACATCAAGTAAAGGGAAATGTCCCAAATTTTTAATACTTGAAAATAGCAACGATGAGTCTTTTAAGAAAACCTAACGGCACACCTTCCACCCCTAAAACATGCTGCCCTGTTATGTGAGAAAGCAGAGTTTCTTCCCATGAGGTAGCTGCTATACTACTTCGTCAAGAAGAATACACAGATGTTGTGATGAGGGCGGCAGCCATTTTGTTCACATAGTCAGTGAAGCTCTGAAGGAGGCACTGCACCTCTGCCTTCCCGCTCAAACAATAAAAAGCCATCAAGGCTGCCCCAAGGTGTTTTGTTGTCCCAGGCAGAACAGCAAATGGTGCTCCCCTCCCCAAGTCAAGGTGCATTCATTTTTTTTAATACATTTTTATTAAAGTTTCACAAATTTTAAACAGACACAAAAACACAAACAAACACAACACAAATAACAAGTATAGTTTCAAATCCATGTTTTCTTAACATCTTTCCCTGACTTCCCCACACCTCCCCTTCTTGTATTCCAATTCCAATAGTTAGTTCAGCAAGTTCTTGTCCCCAGCTTTTACCTTATTATTATACTTAATTCATCTCAATTAACCAATTTTAACTTATAGACCTCAATTTAAACAACAATACTCATTCTTTACACCCTTTTCTAAGGTCGACCCAAATTCCCTTCCACGAATTTCCCAATTTTTATATTAATTGCAAAACAAAATAACAAAAAAACAACATATAATTATACACCCTTTGGATTCCAAAGCTCTCACCCCCCCTTTCCCGGTTTCGATCCCCAAAAAATGTCCATCAGTCCATCAACTATCAGCCTGGAGATCTCACGTCCGAGGCCCTCAAATCTCTCTCAGTCCCTCTCTGCCGGTTTTTTTGGTAGTCCTTTATATCTCGGAGAAGCTCTGTCCCAATAGGGTCTATGTTTCTTCCAACCAGACCTCCATGTTCAAAAGTGGAGCCCAAATCTTGTTTCTTATTGCTTTTAAGTCCAAATATCTCAAATGTCCCAAAAGCTCCAACTTTCGCCTTGATCAGATTTGTAATCCACAGGTCTTCAGGTCTCCCCATAGGGAGATCCCTCCATTCTTCATTCTCTAATTCAAACCAAGCTCTCATCATCCAGATCTTGTTTTTCTTAGCATCTATCTTAGCAGGCCTCTGGCTCTCCTTTGTCGTCTGCGGCATTTCAGCTCCTCCTTCCCACTCCTCTGAAACAGCACATATCTCTTCTTGATCAGCTGCATAGGTTTCTTGAGTCAAGTCCTTGACACATTCAACAAGTTTGTTTACTTTTAAATTCAAAATTGTAGCATTTGTAGCCAAAACTTCACTCTGACCTTGTAACTTTCCCAAGAGAAAAAACATTCTATCCAGCTCAGCTTGTATTTTTCCACCTGCAGCCATTGTAATGTCTCAGAACCCTCTCTAGAGGGATTCTAGTTACTTAATATTCCTTCCAACTCCAATCCAACATTCAAGTTAATTTGTTTCTATTCTTTATTTTCAACAGTTTAAAGTCAAATTGTAACAAAAATAACCAGCAAAGATAGCAGAAACCAATTTTTTTCCCCTTTCCAACTTTGACAGCTAATTTGACAGCTGTCAAACTCTTTATGTCTCCTCAGCAGGGTCTCTCGCGGATCACTCCCGGGTCCCGGGGGGTTGCACTTCGGCTCTTAAAAACAGTTCTTATCCTCCAGCAAAGTTACTTATATTGCCAAGTCGTGGAATTAATAGCTTTTATCCCGTAAAGAGAAGGATGTTCTCTCAACCTTAGTTATCAATTCTTGCTTTAATTTGTCTACAGAAAGGGGAGACGGACTTCCTTTTAGCGCCTCCCCCGATCGTGCCGAATTCAAAAAAAAGATTTTTAGTTCCAATTTCCGTACTACTCACGGGTTGTTACTTTTACAGTCCAAATGTTCAAAGAAAGAAGTCAGCGCTCTCCGGCCATGGCATGCGGCTTCACTCCGTAGAAGAAGCGGTCTACTCTCAGCACCACGCCACTCTCCGTCCCCTGCTCCGAAGCCTTTAAAAAGGCTTCTTCGCGGGTCAGGGGGGCGCAAATGTTGCCCGCCGAGTCACCAAGTCCACAGGCTTCAGCGCCTGTGGTTTCTGAGGGTCCCCGCGTCGCCGCGGCGGCAGGACCCGTCTTCCACAGAGCCAATTCCCTCCGGAGCTCGGAGGGAATCCGCCATTAGCCTTTCGCACTAACCCGGAAGTTCCCCAAGTCAAGGTGCATTCATTTACAAGGCCCTCAACAACTCGGGCTCAGGATATCTCAAGGACCACTTGATCCCTTATATCCCAGTCTGATCACTGAGGTCTTGTGGAGGGTGCCGGTCTAATCTTAGTCACATGACAAAGACTTTCTTGTTCCAGCAGGCATTTGAAGGCAGTGTTTGGTTTTATGATGCCTTTTTATTGTTTTATTCTCTTATGTGGTTCATTTTTATTCACGTCACTTATAAATGCTAATGACTAAGCAGTATGTAAATACCATAAATAAATAAAGAGTTTGTGTCCAAGTTTGGTCGAGTTATTTTGGCGTCTGAGACAGAAAAGGCCACAAACACAGCTCCCTGAGAGTAAAAATATAACAGCAATAAGTTGAATTACCCACAGAGTCCAAAAAACGTTGTAAGAATCTAACCATAGTGCTTCAGTTGGAGGATAAGAGGCCAGGCACAAACTTTCCTCTATAACCAGGCACTTGGCCTTTAACAATCTGTGGACTTTTAGAAGTGGATGGGATGTTTTTAATGCTCCATCCTTGGTTTTACTGTATCTGTGTAGAGGAGTTTTTGTGTTTTTTTAGTTGTTTTTTGTAAGTTGCTTTGGGTTGCCTTGAGCAAGATAAAATGACTAACAAATTGAAAACAACAACAATGCTATCAGTGGATTTCGAGTGGTAAGGAGTGAAACCTAGTAGGGATTTGGCCTGGATCATTTGGTCACCTCTGGAGGTGGAGCCTGGGCTTTTTGTTTGCGGGGGGGGGGGGTTGAGAACGTGAGAGGGGCTTGATGGCTTTTGATGCAGCAAGAGTTGCAAAATCAGACAGGGGATGAAAAGGAGTGGGAAATTAACACTTGCCTTGGCTTTTCATTCAGCGAAATCCCCAAAACTGAATTTGAGGCTGCAAAACTGAATGGGCAAGTAAAATATCTGATGTTTAGCAACACTGACACTGTTAACACGAACATAGTCTAACACAGTGTTTCCCAAACTTTTTTGGGCAACGGCACACCTGTTTACTGAAAAAAAATCTCGCGGCACACCACCATTAAAGCCCCGCCCCGTGACGTCAGTGCGCAGCGTCACGCCGGGAGGGACGCACGAAAGTGAAAGTTTTTTCCCTCCCCCCTCAGTCCCTCGCTCGGAATTCAGCTCGTTTGGGGCATCGCTCCGGCTGCTCCCTCTCCCGCCGCGCAGGAGCAATGCCTCTCTCTGGCTCTCCCTCTGCGCAGGCTGAGGGAGGGAGGGAGGTGCGCGTGTGACCCGTCTCTGCTGGGAGACCAAACCCAGCGAGGCAGAGTCGCGCGGAGGCGCCCAGGCAGCGCTGCCGGCTGCGAGGAGGAGCGCCAGGCAGCAGCAGGAGGCGCGGCCTCTCCTCGCCGCCGCCGCCCCGCCTCTCGCCGCCAGACTCGCCCGCCTCCCTCCAGGCATCTCGCGGCACACGAGGCAACGTCTCACGGCACACTCGTGTGCCGCGGAACACCGGTTGGGAAACACTGGTCTAACAAATGAGCTAAGTAAGTAAACATAAAATCAGATTTCAAGATTCTGCAGCTAAATTGGCATTAGAAGAAGAAGAAGAAGAGTTTGGATTTGATATCCTGCCTTTCACTCCCCTTCAGGAGTCTCAAAGCGGCTGACATTCTCCTTTGCCTTCCTCCCCCACAATAAACACTCTGTGAGGTGAGTGGGGCTAAGAGACTTCAAAGAAGTGTGGCTAGCCCAAGGTCACCCATCAGCTGCATGTGGAGGAGCGGAGACGCGAACCCAGTTCACCAGATTACGAGACTACCGCTCTTAACCACTACACCACACTGGTGGTGTAAACCTTCCTGAAACAACAAAGAAAAGGTTAACTGGACTGCTGGAGGATAAAAGAGTACCAGTCTGTCCGGGAACAAACTTATTCAGAAGGAGAATTCCCCAAATCAGGAAAAGTCGCTTACCCCCCCCCCCCCCCAATATAGACAGCAGGTAGTTTTTGTCAGCCAAAGACATTTTGCTGCCTGAGGCAAAGGACAAGATGGTGCCTCTCTCACTCCATGTACAAAAGCTGTCCAGACTGACAGGAACATAGGAAACTGCCATATAGAGTCAGGCCATTGACCCACCTAGCTCAGTATTGTCTATGCTAACTGACAGTGGCTGTCCAGGACTTCAAGCAGAGAGTTCCTCTCCCAGCCCTACCCAGAAATGATGAAGATTGAACATGGGACTTTCTGCATCTAAAGCAGATGCTCTGCCACTGAGCTACGTCCCTTCCAGAAGCAATCTGCCACTACTGTCATGAACTGGCAGGGCAATGGGGAGGAGGAAGAGGATGCCAGCAAGGGATGTAGCCGGGACTGGGACACGCCGAGGCAAGCAGGGGATGTGGAAGGAGAAGTTGTTGTAGGAAGTAATCACGGGGTGACAGAGGACAATGCACAGGAACCAGAGCAGTAGGACCCATCACCGGATCCAGAGGGCGCCCTGTCCCCATGAACACAGTGGGCTCTGAAGCATAGGGAACAGCAGGAGGGGAACTCCAGAAGGCCAAGGCAGGCAAGAACCCACAGCCCAGCAAACTAGCTCTGAAGGAAGGGGTGTGATTCCTCAGCTGGAGTAGGCTAGGAACAGGTGAGGCTCATATGCCTCATCAAGGTCAGGTGCTGCAGTCAGCAGGCAAAGTATACAAGGGCAGCAGAGCTGAGGTGCTGGGTCTGCTTAACTGCCCATGTTGATGGATCTTGATTTGGGTGCTCCTGGACCTCCGTGGGACTGTGTTTTGGGTTTGACCCTGGACTGTATCTTGACTGCAGGACTTTGGACTTGGCTACTTGGATCACCGCTGAACCTCGTTTCCTGAGCTTCGGTCTTTGGATTTCGCTTGTGTGGATCAACCCTCGGACTTTGAAGTTTGGACTTGGCATACTGACTTGCTGCCAGGTAGGCCAGGGGTTCAGGGCAGTTACCGAGGCAGACCATTCACCTGCTTAGCTCAGTATCTCCTATACTCACCAGGATTTCAGACAGGGGTCTCCCCCAGCCCTACCAGAAGATGCCAGGAACTGAACCTGGCACCTTCTACATACAAAGCTGTGTACAAAGTTGGCCTACCACTGGGCTATGTGGCCCTTCTCCAGTTGAATCTTACGTCAACACTGAGCTTCATAGCTCAGCAGGGATTTGAAGCTAGATTCCCCTCGTCCTAATCTGATACTCTAACCACTATACCACATTGACCTTCTCACACACATGTCTTGCACCCAGGAAAATGCACTTGAGAACATTGCAGCCCCGGTGTGTGTGTCTGCACTCTTTGCACCACACTTTCTCCATCCCTACACAGCCACAGCAGGCGCTGTAACTCTCCAGCTGTTAGACTTCACCCCTGAAGGCGCCCTCTTCCGTTGTCAACAAACCAACATAGTTAGAGGGTTTGGGTGTCCTTGTTCGTGGTCTCCTCACTCCCCAAAGTATAAACTAGACCTGAGATCTATTTCCTATTAAAATTAATATTGAATTGCCCACATCACGGAAGCCAGTTAGAGAAAAGGACCACAATCAAGTTGAGAAGAAGCACCCCTTCTCCGCCTCCACCATCTGCTTCCCATTCCCTCCCCCCCCCATCTTTTTACCCCATGTAACTATCCAGCTTGGCTGCAGTCAGTCCCGGTTCTACCATTAGGGAGAGAGAAGCAACCACCTCAGGCAGCAGAGAGGCACTGGAGATATGTGCCATGCCACACCCCCTACATCCTGTTGCCCTTGGGTGTGGTACAGAAAGCTGCCCTGCTGCAAATGCCAAAATAAGATTCAGCTGGAAGTACACATGGGCTGTGTGCATGTGTGTGAATGTGGGGGAGGTCTTGTCCTTCACCACGGGAAAGGAAGGTGGGTTTCAAATCTCTGCTGGTGACCAGTGGCCTCAGTCAAGCTGTCTATCTCTCACCCTCAGGCTGTGAACACACCATACATTTAAAGCACCTTTAAAGCACATGCCCCTCCCCAAGACTCCTATAGTTTATGCCTCACTGAGCAGCAATTCCCAGAACCCTTAACGAACCACATTTCCCATGATTCTTGATCTCTCTCTCTCTCTCTCTCTCTCTCTCTCTCTCTGTGTGTGTGTGTGTGTGTGTGTGTGTGTGTGTGTGTTTTAAAATATATTTTATGTGGGTATAGCCTGAGTTGCCCAATTTGTAAAATGCAGTAGTAACTAAGTGTGATGCTGGGTGGCCTATTTATTGAGCATTCGTCCTGAAGCATTTGTGTGGAATTTATATGACGTTTCAAAGCAAGCATTACCCTCACATACACTTTCCTGTGCGTTTCCTGCTCACTTTGCTTATCGCAAAAAAGTGTGATCTTTTGAGGAAGTGGGTTAATTGCATAGGACCTCCCAAACAACTTTGGTTGTGCAACCTGAATTTGCTGGTATGTGATTGAATCCCACCCCAAAGAGAGCAGCAGTTTGAAAATGTCCTAACCTGACAGGATCACTGCAGGGAAAGGCTGGAAAGAACTACCTTTGGAAAGGAGATAGCTTCTGAAGTTACAAAATCCCGATTCCTACCTTCGAGTTTGTTATCCTTGCCACACGGCCCCCCCACAGACAGCACGATGTGGGAGCTGAAGCTGGCTGTTCTTCTTCCACAGAGTCCAAAATATTAAACACACAACTCAAATCTGAAGGCCCTTTCAAGGCTGTGTTCTGGGATGGATAAAACACTTCGCTTAAGCAGAGCAAGACTGCGACATACCTTTCTCTGTCTCTTTGCTCTCCCCAACCCCACCCCCCTCCCCTCACTCCCCACACCATACAATGTTTGCTTGCTATTTTTGGCAGGTTCCTCAAAACTCTGCTCCGCCTATTAATAAGGAGAGTGAGAAATCCTTTTGGCCTCTGCTATATAAGGAAAGGTAGAAGGTTCCACCACTGCTAAATATACTGGAAGCTTGCAAGGGGTGGGGGGAGAAGGGGGGGAGCCACGCTTTTGGCACAGCATGTGGAAAAGAGATTGTGTCAGGACAATTCAGAGATAGGCCCCTTTGCGCACGTACAGTGTGTATAAGAGAGAGACAATCCTTAACGTGCAGCCAACTCTGTGTCATCCAAGGGCCTTCAGCCTTCTGCCACTTCTGGCACTCGCTGTGCAGATGGAAAAGGGATGGTCCCAACATCTCACAGCTGCAAAGAGGGAGACTGCTGTCCTGCATGCCTGTGACATCCTTCTTCACCACACGCTAAGGATTGCAGTCTAAACGTGTGATCCACCCCTCCAGACAGATTTTTTTAAAAGTATTGTAGTGGATTGTTAAACTATGGAACTCGCTTCCACATGAGGCAGTGAGAACTTGAATGGCTTTATAAGAGGACTGGACAATTTCAAGGAGGTTATCAATGGCTACAAGCCACAATGGCTATAGCTCTTGTGCTCAAGTCCTGCTTGTGCGTTTCCCTGCAGGCATCCAGTTGGCCTCTCTAGGAACAGGATGCTGGAACAGCAGAGTTGCCAGACCTCCAGAGATGACCTGGAATCTCCAGGTTTGTCTGACTTCCTCTAGGTGGCAGGTGAACAACTTGAATCTCCCAAGTGGCTGAGAGTGCCTTAAAAAAATATTCTTTATTAGGAATGCAGCTTGTAACCTTCAACCTGGCAGGAGCATTTAAACCCTTCTGGCCAAAAGCAAGTAGGCTAGATTAAAAACTGACTACCTAGGCACCCTAAGCAGGTGAGAAGGAACGTGTCCCCTTACTTCAACTGAAAGGTGGGAACACCCACTTTAGCTAAGGTTTCTGTCTTAATTTCCAGCAATGACCTATCTGCTCATTGTTGAACTTTGGCTTTTTTAAAAAAATTGAATGGCATGCTCTGTGGTCCATGCTTCCAGTGCCATGCTTAATGGCATCACCAGGGTCTGCCCCCCGTAACTTCACCAAGGGTTGCTCTTCATTATCATCACCAGAGGCTGCACCTAGGTTTCACAAATGGGTCCTGAAATCTCAGCATCTTGGATGCTCCTGAACTCGCAACCCTACCCCATTGCTGAAAGTTCTGCTGCATTCCGTGGCATCCCTCTTCTTTGTAATAACTTGCCCTCTGCTGATGTACGTGGAGCAGATTGTGGCCTTTTTACACACCCACCCACCCGTTTTGGGTAAGCATAAATCCTTTCACAGACAGAATTTTCACTTAGTATTACATTGGATTCCAACCTTTATTATCATTTATATTTATTTGATGCAAATATACTAATTAAAAAACAACAAAAAGAACAACTTCTTATTATTATAAAATTAAACACCACCAGCTTGTGGGTTCTTTTGCTACAAGCGCCAATTTGATGTAGTGGTTAGAGCAGAGAGGAGAAATCTGTGGTCCCTTGGACTACAACTCCCAACGGTCCCTGCCAGCACGGGCAATGTTCAGGGACGAAGGGAGCCAAGTTACTGTACTGTTGGCAAAGTCACTTAAATAATGCAGAGTTCAGAGAGAATAAAAACCCTACTAACACTTTACTGAGGAATCTGAATAAAAACAAATGTATAATTTGAGGATAAAAGAACGAAGGGGTTTTGACTTTCTTATTCCAGGCCTTGTGTGTAGCAGGGAGATATTCAACTATACAAACAGAGGAAAACTCCCTCAGAACTACTCAGCTAATCAGAGTGTGTGTGACCTCAGTGAGAATCATTCCTTTCTGCTTGCCAAACAACACCTCCACTGTCACAGCCCCTTGGTTAGTTGCCTTATAAACCACAGAATTAACCCTTAAGTCCCACACTGAATGATCTTTGCTGTTGTACTACACCTTGATGATCCTTAAAACCCTGTGCATTGTACTATGACTCTTTGATATATCCGCCATAATAAGGAACGGATTGACACAGCTGCCTGCGTTTTGGGGGTCTCCTTGTGGGTGTGACAGTGGGGGCTCTCGCGATGACCTCCTGCACTTCAGACACTGCAGCTCCTGAAGCATATTATACATTTCCTTTCAAAGGCATCTCCACTTGCTAATGAGCAGGCCATTAACATCAACAGGACTGGTGCAAACTCGTTAGCAAAAACAGTCTCATTAGGGCCCAAGGATAAAGAAAGACACAGACAAGAGCAAAAGCAAGCTTTGCAACCTTGAAACCCTTTGATTTATTTACATTTGGTCACAATAATGTTTGTGTAATAAAGAAGGGTCATGGTGTTTCCAGAGCACCAACAGTTTTTTACGATGGTGGCAATGAGGACAACAAATGTATTTTGTTGAAAATTATTAACGACAAATTGTGACCATTATTGCCTTTGCTAATTGGCAGCAGCGTCAAATGTAGTTTTGCCACTCTATCTTGGAAACTGGAAGGCGTAAGGGAGAAAATATGATGCTGTGAATCGGAGTGGGAGACCCGTTTGTTTTGTATTTTAAGGCAAGCATTCCAACCACAGATGGGGAACCTGTGGCCCCCAGATATCATGATTTATTAGAATTATTACTCAACCTTTATCACAAGGTTATCACAGGGTGGGTTAAAACAAGATAAGTAATATTATATTATATTAATTATTGATAAGCCATAACTTTTTGTCATCATAAACAAAGAATACATTTAATGCAATTTAAAACGAAATAAAAACAGCACACACACCATTGAAAAATCATATTAATTCAGAAGTATAACAAGTGTGGAAAACCACATTTGGACCAGCACAGGTCCCAGTTTGCTGCATTAGGCTGCTGTCTGCTGACCACATCCACCTAGTGCCGTATATGATGTCAGGTGTGGGGTAGGGATAGACAAGGCCGGACCAGCTGCGTGCCAAGGTTCCCCATGGAGAAATCCATTGCACAGCCACTCCTTGCAAAAGGCAGGGCTGGTCAGCTGGCGGGCATTGAGTTCAAGCCTGATTTCTGCAGGGATCGGCTGCGTGACTGAGTTCTGTGTGGGGAACTCGGTCATGCAGCTAATAATAATAATAATTTATTATTTATACCCCACCCATCTGGCTGGGCTTCCCTAGCCACTCTGGGCGGCTTCCAACAAAATATTAAAATACAGTAATGCATCAAACATTAAAAGCTTCTCTAAACAGGGCTGCCTTCAGATGTCTTCTAAAAGTCTGGTAGTTGTTCTCTTTGACATCTGGTGGGAGGGCATTCCTCAGGGTGGGAGCCACTACCAAGCCAAGCCTTGCTGACAGCAGATTTGCCAGGCTTACGCTGGCTACTTGTGGGAGCCCCTTGTGCTGCAGTTCCCTGGTGCCTGACAGCCAGCTGGATGTTCGGCACTTGAAGAAGAAGAAGAGTTTGGATCTGATATCCCGCTTTATCACTACCCGAAGGAGTCTCAAAGTGGCTAACATTCTCCTTTCCCTTCCTCCCCCACAACAAACACTCTGTGAGGTGAGTGGGGCTGAGAGATATCCGAGAAGTGTGACTGGCCCAAGGTCACCCAGCAGCTGCATGTGGAGGAACGGAGATGCGAACCCAGTTCCCCAGATTACGAGACTACCGCTCTTAACCACTACACCACACTGGCTCTCACTTTGGAACTGTTGCACAAGGGACTTTGATAGGTTGACCAATTGTCAGTCATCTGATGTTATAATGATGCTGGGTGTTTGGCAGGTGGGTTGTCCCGCCCACTTGTCAAAGTTGGCCTGCAGGGCTGGGGGACAGAAACATCCCCCACCCCTGAAGTATAAGTTAGATCACCAAAAAAACCCCCCTTTTTTCCCGTTGAAGGCCATGGTGAAAATGGAATGTACACATGAACAGTAGGAATGCTTCTTTGCAATGGTGCAGTAGGTCTCTGCAGGGAGATTCATGGCACCTCCTGGATTCTTGTAACAAGGCAGCCCTTTCCTCACATGAGTTCCGCCCATTAACAATGGGCATTTTATCGGTAGTAAGGATATGAGCCTGCCATCCTGGGCTTGTGCAAAGTTTATTGAGATGTGAAGCAAAAAGGGTTCCTACATAAAACGCTGAATTATATACCTCTCCCAACCACAACTCAACCCTTCGTCTGATTTTTTGCCCCTTTCCTTGGGTACTGCAGTGCTGAAAAATGCCTTTGCTTAACCGGCAGACTGGGCAGCCTTCGTTAATTTTCTTCAAGGACTCCACTAATTAATCAAGGTTTTTCAGCTTCATTTAGAGGCGGTGACATCCTGTGCGCTTATGCAGTTTGCTGAAGGTTGATCCCTGAAGCTTCAGCATTTTTTGCTTCCTCCTGGTGAAATCAATAGCTTTCATCTGCATCTCAGCTGCCTTCTTTACAAACAGACCGAAGCAGAATCTATGGCTGCTGCTGTTTCCCCCCCACCCCTATTTCTGCCCAGAGATCTTAATTGCTTAGAAGAGAGGTTTTGGCAAAAGAAATGAGTGGCAGCCCCTTCTGCCCATGGCCCAGGATGCCACAGGCTGCAACTCTGGACAAAGGGCAGAAGCAGGAAACCTCTGGCCTTCTAGATGTTTCCATAGAATCATAATACTGTGGAAAGTACCCCAAGGGTCATCTAGTCCAGCCCTCTGCAATGCAGGAATCGCACCTACAGCATCCCTAACAGATGGCCATCCAATCTCTGTTTAAAAACATCCAGCGGAGAGTCCTGAGGGAGTCCGTTTCACTGTCAAATCGCTCTTATGGTCAGAAGGTTCCTCCTAATTGTAACTAAAAATCTCCTTTCTTGTCATTTGAATCCATGGGTCCACGTCCCACCCTCTGGAGCAGCAGAAAACAAGCTTGCTCCATCTTCCATGCGACAGCCCCTCGGATATTTGAAGGTGGCTATCATACCTCTCAGTCTCCTCTTCTTCAGGCTAAACACACCTCAGCCTGGATAGCTCAGCTGGTTAGTGTGTGGTGCCTATACCGCCAAGGTTGCAAGTTCAAACCCACTAAGGGACAGCTGCATATTTGGTTTGGACTAGATAATCCTCAGGGTCCCTTCCAACTCTATGATTCTATGAATCTTTGAAATGTTCTATGAATCTATAAACTCCCTCAACCATTCCTCATCAGTCTTAGAGCTCTCATCAGTCACAGACTAACATTTTATTTATAAACCACCAACTCATTACAAAATAAGTACCGTAAGTCATAATGGTGTACAGATGTACCTTGGTTCTCAAACAGAATCCATTCCAGAAGTCTATTTGACTTCTGAAAACATTCATAAACCAATGCACGGCTTCCGATTGGCTGCAGGAGCTTCCTGCACTCAATTGGAAGCCATTTTGGACGTTTGGGTTCCAAAGAACGTTTGCAAACTTGAACACTCACTTCCGGATTTGCAGTGTTCGGGAGCCAAAATGTTCGAGTCGCAAGCCATTCACAAACCAAGGTACGACTCTATAATGAAATGATTAGAAAACCCATGAACACACAGAACAAATGACCAACACTGAACCACATCTGAAAATTCTTGGCAGAGCAAACACTGTACAGACACTGTCTCTTTACATTCAAAGCACATTTCCCTCTCAAAGAATTCTGGGCACTGTAGTTTGCTAAGGGCTGCTGGGAATTGTAACTCTGTGAGGGCTAAACTAGAGCGCCCAAAATTCTTTGAAGGAAAGAATGTGCTCTAAAGGTACAGTATGTATGCATCCTAAAACCTTTTCAGCAGGCGAAAAAAATTTCAGTGTTTTAGGTGCCTGCCTGATTTCCACGGGATCAGTGTTCCTTAGTAGTTCCTACACTAATTTTTTTTTAGTTTGTGTAGAAACCAAATTACTATAAGATAACTGGGAAAGTCAGCAGGACCTCTGCAGATGATCTGGCCGGTGTATAAGGGTAACCTGGTCCTAGGCCATGCAGGGCTTCACCTGCCCACAGTAATACCTTGATGTTAGCTTGGTAATGTCCTGGCAGCCAATGCAGAACTTTCAGCACTGGTGTAATATGCTGATGTGGAACTGCTCTGGCCCAAAGCCGGACTGCAGCATTCTGCACTAGCTGCAGTTTCTGAGCCAAGCTCAAGGGTAGCCCCACATAGAGTGCAGGGCTACACCACAGGGCAGGCACAGATGGTATGGTTAGGAGTGTAGCTGGATCAATCTTTGAGATTGCAAGGGGGCAAAAACTAAGAGGCATGACCGGAGTTGGGAGTCCAAGAGCCACCTGGAAGGCCATAGGCTCCCCACCCCTGCCGCAGGGCTCGTATTATTAATTACAGTTACAGTCATACTTCGGGTTGCGAACGTGATCCATGCAGGAGACACATTCGCAACCCACAATGCCGTGGCTGTGCACGCGCGTGATGCGATTCGGTACTTCTGTGCATGCGTGTTACATCATTTTGTGTTTCTGCGCATGCATGAGCGCCAAAACCTGGAAGTAACCTGTTCCGGTACTTCCGGGTTTGGCGCGGTCCGCAACCCAAAAACGCACAACCCGCAGCGTTTGCAACCCGAGGTATGACTGTTATTATCATTTAAATGTATTAATTCCTTTTTTTGCCACAGCAACTCAAAGTGACTTGCAATATTTTAAGCAAAAAGAAAACACATGCACACATGAAAGCCAGCTGTCAGAGCTGCTTGAAGATCCTAGCTCACAGAGGATCACGCTAGCCAGCGATCATTAAGTAAAAGTCTTTATTGAATTGCAGTTTCCATTCTCACGCTGCTGCGCGCAACTCTACGTCTAGTAGCTAGATCGGCGAAGCTCCGTCTGAGTCTCCGCCCCTTGTGCACCAACTTAATATCCTAGCCCTGCTCCACCTTTTCCGCCTGACTGTCCTCCTCTGGGTCCCTCTACCCCCCGGGGTTTCTTCCTTCCTGGATTCTTCTGACGCTGACCCGGACCCTCCTGCCTCCTTGCGCCGGGCTTTAGGACCTGGTTCCCTTTCCGGGCTGCTTACTGCGCCGCCTTCCTCTGCATTTGAACTTGGCGCGCGCGCCCAACCTTCCACTTTCCTCTTAACCGTTTCTTCGCTCCCCAATGGAGGTGTGGCCACTCCTGACTCATGCCCTCCCTCCTGTGGTGAGCTGCCAGCGCTTGCCCCCTGGCTCCCTTCTTCTTCCCTGCTCCCTGGCGGTGACGCTGGTCCCGATTTCCAACTGCTCTCCCCTGAGTCCCCTCTGGCTCTATCTTCCTGGGGTGCCCCCCTAGACTCCCCCCTTGCCCTGGCCACTGGTGCTCCTTTCTGTGAATCCTCTGATTCACTGGAAAGACTAGGAGATCTCGGGTCGTCGTCATCACTCATCTTTTCTTCTGCCTCCTCCCCTTCGCTCTCTGTTTCCTCCCTTGGCCTTGCCTCTGCTCCTAAATCCCTGACATCCATCCCCCCCTCGAAGCCCCCCATTCCCCCCTCCCCTCCTTCCGGTGCTGGAGCTGGGTGCTGCTGTTGCAAAGGGACGAACGTCGGATATCGTTCGCTTCCCGTGGCGGGCCTCCATCTGAAGTCTCGCGGGTCTTCCTCCCTGCTCTCGTCGACGACGGTCACCTCCGCTTCCATCTCTGTGCCGCCGTGCTCGAAACCAGGGTCGTCCCCGAAAACGTCCATGTCCGTTTCTCCCTCACTTCCTCCTGGCGGCGTTGCTCGTCCTGGGCCTTCCAGCCACCTTCTGCGGAACTGCTCCTCTGGTCTATCGTCCCACCAATACGAGGGTTCTGATGCAGATCCCGAGGGTGACCCCTCCGGGGAACGGACGTCTTGTGTCGGGTCCTCTTCCGAGTCGAACCCCCGGAAAGTGCTGGCCGAAAGCGTGGGCGTGAAAAGCCAGTCGTCGAAAAAGTCTGCTGGCATAGGTCTATGTGGGAAGAGGGCATGAAACTCGTCTTTGAGTAGAGGTTCGTCCAAGGCGTAGCCCGGCACCCAGCTGTTCGCACTGGCCGGGGTGCCCTCCTTGGCGAGAAAGTATTCTACCCCCTCTTCCCCCCATCTGGAGTCCAAAATCTCCGTGACTTCGTTGATGCGCTCCTTCTGTGCCACTCCCGCGTGCCCTGTTCTGTCTCTGACCGGACTCGGCGCCGTTCCGGGTTCCTGGAACCTGTGCGGTGCCTTGTAGGGAGTGAGCACCGATCTGTGGAACACCGGATGCATTCTGGAACCCTCCGGAAGTGCCAGTCTGAAAGCTACCGGGTTGACCTGCCCTTCGACTTGGTAGGGCCCCAGTTGTTTATGCCCTAGTTTCTTCTTGGCCAACGACCTGGCCGGCACTGCGTGGGCTGCTAACCAGACCCAGTCTCCCCCGTGGAGCTCTTCGCCAACCCTTCTGTGTCTGTCCGCTTGTACCTTGTATGCGTGTTTGGCCAGCTCCAGGTGGCGCCTCAGCTGATCGTGGACTTCCTGCAGCTCCGACGCGAACGCATCTGCCGTCTGCGGCTCCCCCTCCCCCATTCTTTCCAGTCCCGGGAAGGTTCTGGGGTGCCTCCCGTTGTTGGCGAAGAACGGCGTGACCCCCGTGGACACGTGCTTCGTGTTGTTGTAGGCGAACTCGGCAAGCGGCAGGTAATCCACCCACGTCGCAGGCTGTTGATTCGCATAGCATCTCAGGTACTGCTGCATGATGGCATTGACCCGCTCCGCTTGCCCGTTGGTCTGCGGGTGTCTCGCCGACGCCAGGTTGATCTTGACGTTCAGGAAGCCCATCAGCTTCTGCCAGAAATTCGAGATGAACTGCCGCCCGCGGTCGGACAGAATAGACCGTGGCAGACCGTGAACCTTGAACACGTGGTCTATGAACAGTTTGGCGGTTTGCTCCGCCGTGGCCACCTTAGCACACGGAATGAAATGGGCCATCTTGGAAAACAGGTCCACCACCACCAGCACTGCCGTCTTGCCCCTCGAGCTGGGCAGATCTGTGACAAAGTCCAGAGCCACCCTTTCCCAAGGTTCGACCGGAGTTTGC
The DNA here is from genome assembly GCF_964188305.1 of Podarcis bocagei. NCBI lineage: Eukaryota > Metazoa > Chordata > Lepidosauria > Squamata > Lacertidae > Podarcis > Podarcis bocagei. Next base: position 30,163,261 of record NC_138132.1, read on the forward strand.
AGCGGTTCCAACAGTCCGGCCGGCGGTCTGTGCACTGGTTTGGCCCTCTGGCAGGTGTCACACCTCGCCACGTAGTCTGCGACCTCCCCTCTCATTCCAGGCCACCAGAAATCCCTGGCTACTAATTCCACCGTCTTCTCCTTGCCAAAGTGCCCGGCCGTGGGCGCGTCGTGCAGCTGCTGCAGCACCTTGGCACGAAGGTCGTCTCCCGGCACGTAGATGGCCCCTTTACGGATGAGCAATCCATCTCGTAGCTGGAAACCGTCGGCCACAGCCTTGCCCCTTTGCACCTCTGCCATCTTTGCTTGCGCGAAGGAGTCATCCTGCAACGCTCGTCGCACCGCCTCCAGGTCCACGGTGGCCGCGGCGCACGCCCATACTGTTGGTGCGAAGATGTGCATGGCTGCCGCTGGCGTTGTGTCCTCCAGATACTGTGGCTTACGGGAGAGGGCGTCCGCCATGATGTTAGTGTCCCCCGGGACATACTCTATGCGGAAGTCGAAGTTCGCAAAAAACTCAGCCCAGCGTATCTGCCTCTGGTTTAGGAACTGTGCCGTGCGCCAGTGCTCCAGATTCTTGTGGTCCGTGCAAACCTGCACCGTGTGCTTGGCGCCGATCAGGAAGTGCCGCCACGCTTTGAACGCTGCATGAATGGCCAGCAACTCCCTGTCCCAGATGGTGTAGTTCTGCTCGGACTTGCTGAGCTTCCTGGAGTAAAACGCTCCCGGTCGCCACACCCCCTGCTGGTCCTTTTGCAGCAGGACCGCCCCCACGGCTCTGTCCGAGGCGTCTGTCTCCACCCTCATCGGCCTGCTGGGGTTGACGTGAAGCAGCTGCTCTTCCGACGCGAAGAGACGCTTGAGTGCCTGAAAGGACTGCTCCGCCTCCTCCGTCCAAACAAACTTCTTTTTCTTGGAGCTAAGCGTGTCTGTGATGGCCGCTGTCTGCATAGCGAAGCCCTTGATAAACTTGCGATAGAAGTTCGCAAAGCCGACAAACCTTTGGACCTCTTTCCGGTTGCGTGGGCTCTTCCAGTCCAATACCGCTCGAACCTTGGCGCTGTCCATGGCGAGCCCCTTGTCAGACAACTTGTAGCCCAGAAAATCCACCTCCGTCACGTCGAATTGGCACTTCTCCAGCTTGGCGTAGAGCCTATGTTGCTTTAGTCTGGTCAGCACTTCCTTGACGTGCCTGTCATGCTCCTGCTGCGATTCCGAAAAGATCAGGATGTCATCTAAGAAACAGACGCACGTCTTGTAGAGAAGTCCCGCCAACACGTGATGCATGAAAGCTTGAAAAACGTGGGAGCCATTTTGCAGTCCAAAAGGCATAACTCTGTATTCGTAGGTACCCAGTGGCGTGAACATGGCCGTCTTCCACTCATCCCCCTCCCGCATGCGAATGAGGTTGTACGCCCCTCGCAGGTCTAATTTGGTGAACACTTTTCCCTTCCGCACCTTCGCCAGGAGGTCGTCGATTCGGGGCATGGGGAAGTCCGACGGCTTGGTCACACTGTTTAAAATGCGATAGTCCACGACCAGTCTTTTTTGGGGCGTGTCTCGCTTTTTAACAAAGAATACAGGACTGCCCCCCGCTGCCTTGGACTCTCGGATGAAACCGCGCTCCAAATTATGATCGATGAACTCTTTGAGTTCCTGCAGCTCGTCCTCCGACATGGAATACAGTTTCCCTTTAGGCAGCGCCGCCCCCGGCAGCAGGTCAATTTTGCAGTCATATGGTCTGTGAGGGGGTAGCCTGTCCGCCTCCTTCTCGCAGAAAACTTCCAAAAATTCTGCGTACTTGTGGGGAATCGCTTGCAGCGTGCCTAGCAGCAGCTGTGACTCCTCTTCCTCTCCTTCCTGCCGGTGCACGATGCAGTGTTCAGCACAAAAGGAAGAGCCGAAGACCAGCTGCCTCTGGTACCAAGCCAGCGTTGGGCTGTGCTTGTCCAGCCAACTCATTCCCAATACAATGGGCGTATCCGATAGTTGAGTGACATTGAAGCTGATGATTTCTTTGTGATTCCCAAGTCGCATCGCCATTGGCGGCGTCTGCTTCACCACTTGCCCCCCTAGCAACTCCCTGCCATCCACCGTGACAACCTGCAGGGGCAGTGTGGCCGGCAGCAACTGTATAGCGTGCTTGTCGACAAAGTCCTGCCCTATAAAGTCCGCGTTGCTGCCCGAGTCCACTGTGATGGGCACGTCCATGGTGATTCCATTGGGCAGCTGGAGAGATGCGGTGAGCCTCACCACTGGTTTGGGCGGGAGGGGGTTCACGGGCTGTAAAATCTCTGGGGACTGCGGCACTAACACGTCTGGCTGGGCCCCAGGGCCTCTTCCTCCAGCCAGACTGCTTCGTTTCCCTGCTGTGTTCCTCCTTGCTGCGTTGCTGCAGTCACCATTGCCGAGGCTGCAGTGAGCTTGTGGAGCCTCCGGGGACACTCTTTCGCCATATGCCCTGGCTCCTCACAGACGTAACACTTCCTGTTCCCTCTAGGAGGCTTCGCTTTCACTGCTGCCGGTGCTAGGGCTCTGGTTGCTGACTGAGCCCTTGCACCTCCAACCTCCATAGGTTCGGCTCCTCCTCCTGGCGGAGGCGTGGATTGCGCCCGCGCTGCTTCTCTGGGAAGGAAGGAGGGGCCCCTGGCTGGTTCGCGCCCTCCACGCCCTTCGTCCCTGCTCCACGGGCGTTCTTCCAGCCTCACCCCCACTGCCAGTGCCCTCTGAACGACCTCCTGGGTGGTTCGGGGTCTCTCCCCCCTCGCGATCTCATCTTTAATCGAGCTGTGCAACCCCTCCCAAAAGAGGTCTCTTACAGGGGCCGAATCTCTGTCCCATTCCAGGGCACTGACCAAGGCGAAAAAGCGGGCATGGTACTGCCTGACGCTGGCCCTCCCTTGTCTTAGCCCATGCACCTCCTTCCGGGCAAGATCCACGTCAATGCTTGATAAAAAACACCCATCCATCGCTTTAATAAAGGCATCTGCATTCTGGAGCGCCGGATCCTTATCTCTCCATAAATTGCGTAGCCATGCTTTAGCATCCCCATGCAAATGAGACATGATGAATCCCACTCTCTCTTGCTCATCTCTAAAGTCTTTATGCAGCAGTTGCAGTGCGCACAGTACGTCTGCTCTAAAGTTGGGATACTGTTGCAGGTTCCCATCGAAGTGAGAGACCAGCCCGCCTGTGCGTCTCGCCAACCCAATTCCCTCCTGCCGGGGTGTCTGCTTTGTCAGCACATCTAACCTGACCTGGAGATCCCTGCAGGCGGCAGCTGCCTCCTCCTCTCTCTTCCTGGATGCGAGAGCCTCAGCATTCAGTTGTGCCACTGCTTTTCTGAGTTCCTCTATCTGCTGCTCAGCCGTCATGTCGTCTGCCGTTCGTGAGCTCGCTAGTGGGCACCTGCTTCTCTCCCCTCCTCGAGGTTGTAGATGCCCACAATTGAGGGAGACGGAGCTTACTGTCAGAGCTGCTTGAAGATCCTAGCTCACAGAGGATCACGCTAGCCAGCGATCATTAAGTAAAAGTCTTTATTGAATTGCAGTTTCCATTCTCACGCTGCTGCGCGCAACTCTACGTCTAGTAGCTAGATCGGCGAAGCTCCGTCTGAGTCTCCGCCCCTTGTGCACCAACTTAATATCCTAGCCCTGCTCCACCTTTTCCGCCTGACTGTCCTCCTCTGGGTCCCTCTACCCCCCGGGGTTTCTTCCTTCCTGGATTCTTCTGACGCTGACCCGGACCCTCCTGCCTCCTTGCGCCGGGCTTTAGGACCTGGTTCCCTTTCCGGGCTGCTTACTGCGCCGCCTTCCTCTGCATTTGAACTTGGCGCGCGCGCCCAACCTTCCACTTTCCTCTTAACCGTTTCTTCGCTCCCCGATGGAGGTGTGGCCACTCCTGACTCATGCCCTCCCTCCTGTGGTGAGCTGCCAGCGCTTGCCCCCTGGCTCCCTTCTTCTTCCCTGCTCCCTGGCGGTGACGCTGGTCCCGATTTCCAACTGCTCTCCCCTGAGTCCCCTCTGGCTCTATCTTCCTGGGGTGCCCCCCTAGACTCCCCCCTTGCCCTGGCCACTGGTGCTCCTTTCTGTGAATCCTCTGATTCACTGGAAAGACTAGGAGATCTCGGGTCGTCGTCATCACTCATCTTTTCTTCTGCCTCCTCCCCTTCGCTCTCTGTTTCCTCCCTTGGCCTTGCCTCTGCTCCTAAATCCCTGACACCAGCGTTAAATAAATTTAAAAAAACCCCTCTACATTAAAGCATCCCACCCATTCAAAAAGACCATACAATAGTTAAAAGCCAAAGGTGTGGTTAAAAAGGAATGTTTTTGCCTGGCACCTAAAGATTCGTAATGGTGGCGTCAGGCAAGCCTCCCTAGGGAAAGCATTTTGCAAGCTTCAAGTCACCACTGAAAAGGTCTGTTCTTACGTTGCCACCCTCTGGACCTCCCATGGAAGGGGCACATGAGGAAGGCCTCAGATGACAGAATCTGGGCATGCCCCCTGGATATGCAGCATGCCTTTAACTCTGCAACCTACACAACGCCTGCACTGCTTCTCTCTCTGATCTAGTCCGCATGATGGCCCAGGCGAATCTCCATTTCTAAACTGGTTAGGCTGAACATACTGCAGAGAATGCCTCTTTTGCTTCTGCCCACTTTGGAGTCTTAAAGGTTCACCAGGGCTACACTCTTAATGATACTGTCTCTCAGCAGGCTTGGACAAGAGCAAGCAGAGAAGCCTCTCCAGTCCCAAGACTCTTTCACAACTGCTGTGAGTCCCACCTGAACACTGGGGTTGATGACTCAAGTTAGAAACCAGACACTGAACTTGGTACATTTCGTTCCATTCTGCTGGAAAGGCTTAACTGCCTAGCCCAAGGCAATGGGGATAAGGTAGGACATAGCTATATCTTTCTTTGCCCCAACCTGATGCCCTCCAGATGTTCAGGGAGTTGTAGTTCTCCAGTGCTTTCCCCCCCAAAAAATGTTTAGGGGTACTCTCATTTTACTACTCATATTGAAATACTGCCCCTCAATGAGGCCAAACTTAGATTCACAAAATGTTTAGGGGTATGCGTACCCCTGCGTACCCCCAGAAAAAAGCACTGTAGTTATCTATATATAATTTAAAACAGTTGGTCAGTCAAAAAGATGTGCTGAGCCCCCCATGAGAATGGTACATCACTTCCCTTCCTTTGGTGCTATTTGCATGTTAAGGTGTGATGTTAGCATATATGAATGGAGAGAGGGAAGAGTTCCCATATTAATTCTTAAGGAATTCTGGCCAAATACTCTGTCTGCAGATGTGATAGTTCTGGCAGGTGGAGGAAAACACACACACACACACACACACACACACACACACACACACACACACACACATACCCCTACTTTCATCATTGGGGCTAATGTGTGAAGACCATTTTTGTATTCAGCATTGACTAATGTACACATTTTTGCAAACAATTTCCCCTAATACAATGCATTCTTAATGTTATTTTCACTACTCTGTGTATTTGTATTCACAATTCACCCTTATATTCCCTCTTGGTAGATGTGGTTGGGTTGGAGAACTGCACCGAAATTTGTATTTGTATCTCTCCAAATTTTGCAAAGGATAACTGCATTTTCAGTATGAATTCAATGGGTTTGCATTCAATTTATTTATTCGGCTTTGCTTTTTATACCCCACCTTTCCTCCACGGAGCTTCAGGTGGCAGACATGGCTCTCCTCCTCCATATTGTCGCACCCCCCATTGAAATTTATTTATTATTTTTTTTGCCTGCAAAAATGGTTTGCCTTTATTTCATATTTTTAGGGGGAGCCATAGTTGTTGAGCTTTTTGGGGGAAGCCAAAGTTGCTGAGCTGCTTTTTTGGCAGAGACCACGTGCCTTGCAACGGGGAGTCTGCCTGTCACTGAGGAGGACCATTTTGGCAGCGGGAAGCCTGCGCGCACCAGAGCCACAGCGTCTCTCACAGGCGTTTAGTGCCACACAGCATTTAGTCACCCCCATCAGAGGTGACACCCAGGGCAGACTGCACTCACCGCACCCACCTTGCTCCACCCCTGCCCACGCCTCACACAAAGCCCTTTGCCAATGCTTGCGTGCCCATTTGTCTCAGGCCCCATCTGCATTACGCCTTTGAAGCAGTATCATATCACTTCAGACTGTCATGGCTTCCCTCAATGAATCACAGGAAATGTAGCCTATTAAGGGTGCCAAGAATTGTTAGGAGACCCCTATTCCTCCACCCCCCCTGAGCTACAATTCTCCGAGTGGCTTAAGAACAAGCGAACTCTGGGAACTGTTGTGAAGCAAAAGAGAACATGATTTCTGACCAAGGATGGCACAGCTTACCGAAGCAGTTGTCTCTTACGTTTTAGTTTCCACACATGGGGAAATTGCAACCACAGAGTCTCTAATTGGGAAATCACAATGCATAGCCATGCAGAACAGGACTCAAGGTCAAGAGAGGCTCAAGGTGCTTGCATAGCAAAGGAATAAGGATACAAAAGTCTATGAGGGAGGAGGAGGCGGTGACTGGCAGACCTAACACTAATGCAGGGAAGAGGAACCTGCAGCCTTCCAGATGTTGGACACCCAACTCCAAGCATCCCCAGCCAGCCTGGCCAGTGGTGAGGGGAGTTGGAGTCCAGCAAAATCTGGGAGGCCACAGGTCTTCCACCCCTGTATTATTGCTTTTGGTAACCATAAGGTGTTTATATTGCTTGGGGGGGAGTTTAATAGCAGCTTAAAAGCGAACATACTTTTTGTGTTTATGGACCTCCTGAAAAATGTTTGTAGTGGAAGTGTGCAAGAATGGTCAGGTATCAGTCCTCTTTGTTACAGTATAAGAAATATCCCTCTTTGAAGTTGTAAAAGGCTCTATATACCAGCCTTTTATTTAACCTACCTTGTAGTCGGATTTTTCCTCCATCACAAATGATGGAGCTTTTACTTATTTTAAAAATTACTATGCAGTTTCCATGCTTGTTGCAGTGAAGGGTTTTTCTCTTGCCTCTTGCTGTTGTGCGCATGATGTCCTGCTTGTGGGCTTCCCATCGGGGCATCCAGGTGGCCACTGTGAGGACAGGATGCTAGACTAGATGAGCAAGTGGCTCTTTTTGTTCCTTTGTATACCGTATGGAAACGAGGCTACTAGTAACCTCTTCCCAGGCCAGTAACCTCTGGAGGCTTATTTGCAAGGCTGCTATATATTCTGAATTAGGCTCAGGATCAGGTACTGTAGCTGCAGAACTACTAGTTCGGACCCTAGTGGAACATTTGGGGATTACAATTCTTGTTTTGTAAACTATTGCATTAAGAATTGGAAAGTCCTTGTTACAGCACAGCACATCCTAGCAAGAAAAAAAAAAATCTATTGCGAAAGGAACACAAGAGGAGCCGCTATGCATCAGACCAAAGGCCCATCTAGTTCAGCTTATTGTTCTCAAGAGTTGAAAACCAGGTGCCTATAGAAAGCCTGCAAGCAGGACCTGAGCACAACAGCACGCTCTCCTCCTGCAGTTTCCAGCACCTGGTACTCATAGGAATACCATCTCTGACACTGGCAGTGGTACACAGGCATCATGACTAGTAGCCACTACAGATGGATGCATTTGTCAGTTTCAGTTTCTCATTTTTCAGGTCAGCTCAGTTCTCCATCTTTTCACGTGTATGCATTTTTAAAAATTAAATACTCCACTTGAAAATTCATCAGCATTTTAGTATGTGTTTGTCCTAATCTACACATTTTTGCATGCAGTTTCCCTTAACAGAATGCATTTTGTATGTTGCTTTCATTAATATTTGCACGTTATCCTAGAATATGAATTTTGTACCCATTACTTGGCTGGAAAATTGCATTGCAAAGATCTGAAGGGTGGATTTTGAAGGGTGTGTGTGTGTCTCACTTTGTGTATTACGTTGGGAAGGGTGGGTTAGGCAGGTTCACATTTAAATGCAAACAAAACTGAATTTCTCCCTCATCCCTAGATTAGCCATTGACAGCCTTCCTCTCCAAGTCCTGTTTAAGACTTGAGGGAACAGTTAACTAGCTGCACAAGCCTGGCTTCAGGTAATAGAGGCTCCCTTAGTGCCTGGCCCCCAGCTATCTTGTGGATGGGCTCCTCCTGTAATGGTGGTAGCTCTAAGCTGCTTCCCACAACTTGCCAGCCCTGCTTTCTGAATTACACAGGCTGCACCCCCAAGGCATGTATGTTAGGGAGCACAGCATAAATAAGTTGGTGGCCCCAGGGAATTTAGGTGTGCGACCTAGAGCTCTGACAATCAGTGCCACAATCAGGCTACCCACTCTGTCGCAACTGCCCGGAAGGAGACAGTCAATCTTTCTGTCTAGTTGTGGTTTGGCAGTGACACCAATCTGAGCTCTGGGCCACACACACAAACTCGGTGAGCCCATTTTAATTCTGCTGGCCTGATCTGAACATACACAGACTGATGTGGGGTTGGCAAGCCTGGCTGTGCAGCCTCAAGCTCCAATCAATGCCCCTACCCCAGTCCCCACCACCTGCTGTCATGGGCAAGCAAATGTCAGGGTAGTCACAGAAGCAATAGGTTTCTGATTGGGGCAAGTTCTATGGTAAAGTGACCCCGTGTGTTGCTGCATGCTGGTGATAGGCCTGCTCTCTCCCTCTGAGACACACAAACTCCCCATCCCTCCAGAAACGTGCCATAGATTTCTGGGAACTGTAGTGTGTAAAGGGTGCCAGGAATTGTAGCTCTGTGGGGGGGGCACTACTATTCCCAGGATTCTTTGGGGAAAGTTCAGTGATAAAAATGTGTTTTAAATGTATGGTGTGGCTGTGACCATAGTTTGTGGCTTCTTGTGCCCACTGGGATTATGAAGAGCATGGGCTCTGATTCAGTAGTACAGATTTGGAACCTTTAGCCCTCCATCAGCCCCCAAAAGCATGGCCACCAACCAGGGATGTTGGGAATTGGAGTTCAGCAACATCTGGAGGGCCAAAGGTTCCCCACACCTGGGGAACTGAAAAGCCCTACTTCCACCAGTGCTGTTGTTGCAGTCACATGACAGCACTGCAGTGACAGTGCTGGGAAGGCTTGAGGACCCAAGCCTACACCTCTGGGCCTGCTTCCAAGGGGCTCATTTAGGCATGTTGCTTCACTAAGAGATGGGGGACAACTCAGTCCCTGGTTGCAATTTAAGCAATAAGCAGCCAGCACCCAACTTCTGTCATTCAGCTGGACAGAAGGGGAAGGGGTGAAAAAAGACGACAACAGTACCATCAACAACAATTCAAGGGGGAGAGATGCCCCCACAAGCTGAGCAGCATATTTAATCATCACCTTCAACAAATCAGTAGTGCAGCAATGTAAACAGAATTCAGGAGAACTTGAAAACTTGTTACGCACTTGAATCAAGGATGGCCAACTTCTACATTCTCCGAGGCCATTGTAGCCACCACCAACCCACCTTAAAGAGTGGCTTGTGACCTCTTAAGTGTGTAGCATTCTCATCTGGCTACCCTCACTCCAATTACAATAATAAAGGACCACAATTAGTATTGCAAGCTATTTGACTTTGGTTTGCCAACCAGGGGCTGGATCTGGTCTCTGGGTTGCCAGCTGGCCACTCCTGACTTAGAGAAAGAGCCTGGAATTCCAGTTTGGAAATTAAAACGAAACCCTCATCATCAAAGCTCAAGAGTCTTGAAGAGTTGCCCTTCAGTATTAGATGATGGTAGCAGCGGAGGTGGGGGGTGGAGTGTCTGTCAAAGGTGTATTCACCTTTGGGGAGAGACAAGGTTTGCCAAGTATGAAGCTGGTTAACAGTGTTGGTGAAGAAAACAATGCAGGTGACAAATGAAAGTAAATCACAAACATCACCATCATACTAGTATGCATCTTCCATTGACTTTAAAAAAGGGGAGTGGGGAGCTGGATTGTACAGTCTGGAAACTCTCAATCTCTATATCAAACGAGGTGCTCAAGGGAGACTCCTGCAGTTGCTTTCCATAAACAGGAAGTTTTTGAACCTCCTTGGTGACTGGACAATCGGTGTTTCTTGTGAGAAACACACAATGAACATGTAACAAACAACAAATAAAGGGAAGGGGAATTGGGAGTGAGAAGAGGCATTCATCAATTGGGGATCAGAGGGAATCATCAATTTGATACCCCTGCCTTTGTTTCCGATACCCCGCTTTCAAACTGTGCAAATATTATTTGTAAGATAGACAGCATATCAAAGGTTGTTTTTTTTCAAGTGGAAGAGAAACTTGCTGTCTTACAGTGTTCCTGACTACACAAAGGGAAGGCTTCCAGTATATGTGTAGAGTGCTCTTGAACAATGCAGGGGGATAAGGGGAGTCATAGACGTGGAGGTATCACTTCTGTTTCCACCAGTGGCAAGACTAACAATAATTTAAACACACACACAAAACAGGGAGGGGGACACTTTACAATTGTAAATGTGACCCATGGGGTAAATTCTTCCCATGCCCTGGAGACAGCAGTGCTTCACATTCTGCAAGCTTGGCCTCCTATTCCTTTTTGGAAAGAAAGTACAGTCCATGAGAGATGGGGAGAGGGACCCAACAGTCCTTTTCTGCAGCTGAAGTGCTTTAGAAAAGAACACAGTCCAAGGCATCCTGGCTAGAGCAAAGCTGTGGTTTTTGCAGTCAGAACTGTCTCCCTCCACAAGAGAGAGCGTGTGAAGAAGATGGCCACCCCCCCCCCCCCGAGGCAAGCAGATTTTGGGGCAGGTAGCACAGGGTGTGTATTGCAGTCCTGGGCAAGATGGCGCTTTTCACAGTTTCACAGGAGTGGTTTTAAATCCTGCAGCATTTCGGAACCAGCACCTACCCTTCACAGTCTTTTGTTTCACAGCTTCTTTTGCCAAATTTCCCTTGAAGTCCAGATTCAAGTACAGGCAGTTCAATTTTTTTTTAAGAAAAGAAAGATCTGCAGTAAACAAAAGTGTCCGTGTAATACATTAGCAGTGCTATCCACAACACAGCAGGTTTCTGCAGGCTCCTTGTGCAACTGAGGAGCAGAACAGGCTTCTGAGTCATTTGCTGTCCCTTTGCGAGTGCCAGTCCATGGCTATAGGATTTCCTCCCTCTGGTTCTTCGGCTTCGGCGTCACCTGCCCATTGCGCAGGAAACCATTCTGGTTGTGCAGCAGCTTTCCCTTCTCCCGATCTGGCCATGTAAAGATAGCTTCATCGCTGTCTAGCTCAGATTCTGAATGCATCAGGCTGGTGTTCTGGGCCTGGGCTTTCTGTTTACTGCCTTCAAATATAAACACACAAAAAAGTAAGATAACCCATTCAGTAAGAATCTCTCTCTCTGAGTGTGTGTGAGAGAGACTCCTGCTGCATATTTTATATCAGCATAAGAAGCTGGTCCACCTAGCTCAGAATCAGGGGTGGAGCACCTCCAGTCCACAGGCAGTCCCATTCTGGTCCCAATTTGGCCTGCAAGGTCATTTCCCCCAAACCACACCCATCTGCCCCACACCTGACTTTGCAAATGATGTCAAGTGTGGGGCAGGTAGAGATGCAGCTGGATTGACTGTGCATCTGGGTTCCCCATGGGGGACTTGACCACACAGCCAAATCCAAAGGCTGAAAGGCAGCAACTTTAAGCCTGCTTATCAGCCACACTTGAGAGCATTTGGATGGTTATACACAATCTTGCTTCCAATACCATTTCTGCTTGTAAACGTTTTGGGGTGCTCATACTGCTTTGTTTGCAATAGGTGTGTTTCCTGCTGCTTTCATAACACATATAGTCCGTGGGTGGGTTTTGCTCTGTCCTGGTCTAAAAAACCCCCTAAAAAAACCTTTAAATATATTTCCTAGCTGCCTACAGCCTGAGCAAAGCTATCTGCCATGATGTGCCTTGAACAAACATAAGAGCAAGCTCCACCTTGGGAGCAATCACTCCAGTGGCAGAATTGTGTAGGGGTGAAACAAGCTATTAAAAAAGGAGGGGGCAGGGAAAAAAGGCAGCATGCAACCCTCTGATAGCCTTGTTAGTACTTTTTTAAACTGTGTTTTTTCAATGTGTGTTTCCAGAAATATCTTTAAGGATTTTCAGTTAAAATCCACCTGGAAAAAGAGGCTAAGTCCCACCTCCATTGAGGTAAACAGGAAAGAATGGATCAGGGGTTGTCAACCTTTTTAGACCAGTGGGCAAATTTTGAATTCTGGGGAAGTGCTGGGGTTGTGACTTAACCCAAAATGGCTAGCATGACATAAAACAGAATTATGGAGACAACCAGCCTTGACAAACTTATGCTTACCATAAGACAATAGTTACAGCCCTATTGTGAAGATCACACAAAACTAATGAGCACTTTAAAAAGCAAAACTAAATGACAGATATAATGTAGAAGTTATTCTGAATTCCTCTCGGAAACCCTCTACAGCCAAAAGTGCTCCTAGCACATGGGGAAAAGGTGACCCCCATTTTGCTGCCTTTGTGGCAAGCATCTTGACATGCCTTGTTGGACAGAACTCTGAGGGGAACAGACACAACTGAATCACTGAAAACCCGGCTTTCAAGTAAACACCCACAGAGCTACAAGCTTCCCCTATGTCATGCAGTGATTTCAAAACCCTTGAGAATAGAAACCAGCCTGTGTCAGCATTCTGTGAGTGCTAACCTCTTTTCTGATGTCTTACCTGCTTTGGGATTTGGTTTTAACTCCAGGCTCTCTTGATCTGTGGCATCCAAGATCTTGTATTTGCTCTTCCTTTTGGGTTTTCCCTTACGTCTTAAGAAAAAATGGGGGTGGGGGAGAAAGAAACAGATTGAAGCTTAGATGGAGTGGGAGGCCCTCACAGAGAACGAGCACCTAACCCAAAAGTAAGAGCAGTGAACTTAACTGTTAAGGGAAGAGGGGTCTGGAAAGGCCTCAGGGCTTTACTCACTTTTTGCAGCAGCAGACCACCACCCAAGAAAAGATCCCCAAGGAGACCACGATAACAAACGATGCAATGACAACGTAGAGCACGCTCCATTCTGTAAGAAGGACAGAGATAGAATCTCAGCATCAGACTCTGGAGCTTGAACTAGGAGCCTCATAGTTGGGGCTGGGACTCGGATCCAGCTTCTGGGAGCTGTGGCCAGTGCCTTCATCAGGCACAGAAAGAGGAACAGATATATGTGGCATTGGTCCCCGTGACTGGCAGGAAATATAAAGTGCCTGGATTGGCCAAGCCTTGAAACCTGGTCTTCTGCCTTGCCTGGCCAAGAACAGATCGGCACATTCCGCCTGCTACACTTCAGGTTCTAGCTGAAATATAGGCCCCGGATCTGTCTCCAGCTCTCAGAACTTGATCTCAGGGACTATGGGTTGTAGACCTCACAGTTCAGGTCTGCCTAGGTGTATAACTGCATACTGCCCTGGCTGGGCTGACACTGGCCCAGTTTAGACAATCATTGAAACCAAAGTTTAGATTACTATTAATGATTCATATCCAGCCTTTGACGCACACACTTGAAAATTAAAGTTTCTCTTTCATTTTAGAACAAACCACAGTTTCTTAGTCTGAATCAATTGAGGGAACTGTGGTTTATTGTAATTAGTTAAAACAAACCTGGATCAATTTGACCATGATGATTGCCTGAACTGGGACATTTAGTATAACAGCAGGCTGAATTATGCTCCCAATGCCCTCATAGGAGACAGAGGTGGAATCCAAATAGGGGCAGCTTCTCTGAGTGCATATGTGTAGAAGAGTAGGGTGCAAATAACAGATCAATTACCTGGCTGAACTCAGAACAGGGCAGGGCAGGGCAGGCACAGACCCCCGAGGGACTTGCTAAGGAGCAGGGGTCCAACTTGGGCTCCAGGTTATGGGTGCCCAATGGCTTCCGTGACATAATGTGACGTAGTGATGTCATGTTACATCAATGCGCTGCAGTGGCACTTCTGAGGCCTGGTAGGACCTCAGAGGAGATCTCCAAGACCTTGTGTGGCCTTGGAGATCACATATGAGGCTTCGTGAGACCTCTGATGTGACTTCCGGTTTGTACCAGAAGTCGCGTCAGGGACCTGGCAGGGTCTCCAACATCGCCTTGGGGGTTGCAATGGGCCTGTGATACAACTTTTGGTAGAAACTGGAAGTCACATCGGTGCCCGTACTGTGGGTGCCTGGGCCCCCAGGGCCCCTATAGTTGGCGCTGATGCTAAGGAGTCCCTCAAGAACTACAGTTCTATATTTGTATGTCGCACCAGGATGGCTCAGGTACCTCTGCTGGGACTATAAGCAAAGTGGGAGAGTTGGCTGAGATACAACTCTTGATGTCTCAACTGGCCACTAATGTCGGAGTGGGGTGGTGACAACCCTTCACTAAGCCCTGTCCTACCAATCACCTAAGATGAGGCCAGAAGCTGCTCAATATTTAAGACACTAGATATAGTACAGCTGCTGATTTCTGCAGGTATTCCGTGTGATCAGGCCATTAATCCCTTCCCTCAAACATATAGGGTTCCTTGGCTATACCAAACCAATACCCAATACCCTTTGCCTGTTCTTCTTTCCCTTTGAGGGCTCCTTCTCCACAGTGGGGCATGACACAGAAACAAACAGAAACTTTCTGCATTTAGGCACTGAGCCTCTTGCAGAAGCTGTTGCCTTATTAACCATGAAAGGAAAGAGAGAGTGGTACCTACCACAGTTGCTCTCGCCATCACCTAGTTGCACTTTGATGAAGTTCTCCATCCAGAAAGGGTCACAAACACAGCGCTTGGTGAAGGAGTTGCAGTGCCCATGTTCTGAACAGTTCAACTGGCAGGCTGGAGGAGGGAGAGCCCAGTCAGACACCACAATTAAGTTTCACAGTCAAACTTGAAGGGATGAGGAGTCAAACATTTTCCCCTAGATTCTCAAGACAGCCAGGTTCAGAGATCCATTTTGTTCCTTATCTTATCTATATGATATACTGGATATGCTTGTGGGGGACACTGATCGATATCATGCAAGCAGGCCCTGTTTCATAAGACAAGTCTGTGCTACATGCCATTGAGAAGTGCAATAAAAACATCTAGTGATATTTGAATGTCCCCCTCCCCCCAAAAAAACTTAGATCTATGCACACACATATACACACTGGTGCAGAAAATTATGTGCAAACACTGGGGGTTTCCCCTGCCCCCAATGCCATTTTCTCTCACTTTCCAAGTTTCAAAAATGCATTTGTGGTCTCTTTTGCTGAATGCAAGCTTGCGTGCCAGCTCTATAATAACGGTCAGTAGGGCTGCCTTTTCCTTCTACAACATCACTGTTGGTTCTTGGTCCATGAGTAGCACCCAGTCAACTTCTGGTTTCAGCCTCAATGGCCCCTGAGGGAGATGCCAAACCCCAGCCAATGTGCATAATGTGAACTCCCTGCAGAACATAAATCCCATAATGCAACTGAGAGTTAGCAGGATGGTGTGTGGGTGTCTGTGTCACAATGACAAAGGCAGAGGCAGCCAGCTGTCAAGAGGCTTTTGGCTTCTCCTTCACAAAAACAGAGCTCTGCATATCCCCTGCTATAGCTCCTCCTCCACTTCCCACTGTGTGTTACATTGCCAGTTGTCTGCTCTTGCCGCTTTGCTTCTCACGTTTAGGCCTAATTCCCTCTTTCTTGTGCCATCCCCAGAAGTGGGAGCAGTTCAGCATGCACCCTGCCTCAGTTCAAGAAAGCAGCACAGATAGCAGCATTATGAATTGAAAACTTAGACTTGGAACCGTGAAGATTTAGAAGTGCACAATGGGAAGTAGCTTCCAAAAAAGAAAAAGAAAAAAAAGACTGACAATGGGAATAGAATGGAGGATAAAACCTTCTTTCTTCCCATAGATCAACTGCAAGGTCAAAGATAGGGTGGAGAAGGAAGGAGAGGAAAAGGGTGCTAAAGTGGATATGCAGGACTGAAGCCCCTCCTATCAAAACAGTAATAGCACTGTGCTGCTGGTTCATATGGCATGAACCATGGTAGTAAAATGCAATAGCTCAGAAAACTTGGCATAAAACTAGTCTAAGAACTCCCAGAAGAAAGGATCAGCAATAGTGGTATCAATACAACTGGGGGCAGACATCATATACATTTCAAGGAGGTAAGAAGCCATCATATCCGTTAAAAACAACAACACCCTAATGAGGTAATGCCCAGGGACAGATTCAAATTATGTGGCTTTAGGCAGATTTGTAATCCCACCCCCACCCTGCAACCTGCAACAAATGAGAATAACTCTGGTTTAATTTACTGGGCTCCTATTTGCAGTGATTCCTGAGATAACGTACATGAAGTGATCAGAACAGGCATGGTGGCTGAGGTTGAGGGAGTGGTAGTCCAGAACATTTGAGGGGCATCAGGTTAGTGAAGGCTGCTATAAGCAACTATATCTTCTCCCATTCTTCAGCTTGGTAGGAAAAAGAACCATCACTGTCGGTTTCTAGCTGAAACATTATTGCTAGGATGCTTGTTGATGGAACATAGCATTCAGTCTCTCTGGAATTTATCTAAGTGGAGAAATTGGGGTCCACTACGCTGGTCATAGTTCAGTGGCAGAGCATCTGTCTTGCAGGCAGAATGCCCTAGATTCAATCCCTGGCATCTCCAGGTAGAACTGGGAACGTTCCCAGTCTGAAACCCTGGAGAGCCACTGTCATTCAGTGTTGACAAATCTGATTGAGATAGGCTCCATATAAGGTGCCATTGTCAGAAGCAAGTTATTTTTTACAGTGATCCTCAACCCCACCCCAGATATGGTGCACTTACAGATGCAATGGCCTTAGGGAAAGTTGGACACAGGGAAAGTGAAACTTCTCACTGGAAGGAGGTGGTGCAAGGTGACAAGAAATGGTCAGCAGCCACATCAGCTGTTCCTCTGACTTACTGACTGTATTGATCTCCAGCACTCGGAAGATGAGGAAACCTGACTGCTGCTGCTTCCGCAGCTCGTTCTTGAGTGACCAAGCAATGTCATGCCCTTTGAAGATCTGATGAGGAGGCTGATTCCACACGTAGAACACCATCTTTGTGCTGCAATTAACAAGAAAATTGGGGATACAAGAAGCATAAATAGAAGGTTTCTCTCCAGAAAACCGCAACTACTGGGGGTTGGGATGGGTGAATGGGAAGAACACAAAGAAAGATTTCCATAATACAAAATCTTTAGCAGGTCTCGCCCCTACAAGCCTTCCTTTCCACTAATTCCTCAAGTTTCTTTGGAAGTGAATCCATGTTCTTTGAGAAGTCAGTTCTTGGAAGCAAAATAATTATGCAAAACCAAGGAACCAGACACACATATATCTGCTTTGTTTGCATGATTTATTGCCATTGCAGACTTCAGATTTTTTCCCCCAGAGCAAAATATGCATAGCTCTGCTCAAAAAGGACAAAATGTGAAACAGCCCCCCTGGAACCCTCTCTTAACAGCAAATCAAAGCAGCAGCACCAGAATCGAGCCATGCAAAACCCCATCCTGTCCACCTGGCATAGATAAAAGTGCTCCTTAAAAAGAGAGAGACAGACAGACACAGAGAAAGAGAGGAGCACAAAAAAGAAAAGAAAAGAAAAGAAAATGCATCCATATTCCATTTACTTAATGCTTTCTTAACTGCAGCCAAATATATATTGATCAGATGCAAACCTCTTCCTCTTCTGCTAGAAGGAAGAACGGTAAATGACTGGTCTGCGACTGGGATGATGTCAGGTGGAGGAGGAGGGGGGAACGGGGTTAGAACTGAAAGCCCAAAGCACCTCTGTTTCTTGGCTCATGTCATTAAGCAAAAGAATTTTTTCAAGGTTAACGAAAAGTGAACATTTCACTTATGTACCAGAAGATTCAGTCTGGATAAACTTGGCAGGAAGTTCAGACGCCCAGATTTCTGAAAGAACTGGGTAATGCACCAGGGTTAATCAAGCACTAGCTTAGGCAAGAGCTCTGTGCTGTTGCGATTCCTGGCACATGAGAACCTAGGGCATGAGGATCCACAATGCAATCCAGGGCTCCAAGCCTGGGTTTGTCCTCCTGCCCCAAAACCTAAGTCCTTATTCTCTGAAGAGGTTTGGTTTGCAGTGAAGCAAGGTTGACAACTGTAATGTGTATGGGTTGCTCGTGCGTAAGTTGCCGCCTCTCCAGGCTTTGTTGCTTTGCTAAACCTTTCAGTCTGGGCAGCCCTTCACTTCGTGGCTGCCTCAGTCGCTAGCAGAATCTGTCAGTGGGCGTTTCTTAAATCTTTTCCAACATAAAAGTTGTTTGACACCCAGTCTCCTCCTACTCTCTCTGCGCGGAAGTCTTCTGCGCAGGGTGGGCGTGGGTAGCGGAGGACCCGTGCTCTCCCCGCTGGTGTCCGGTGAAGAGTCCTGGAGCCCTCTCACCGATTCCCCCATCAGCCCCTCTATATCCCTGGTGTTGCGCTGATTTGCTTCCCCATCTGCGGAGCTGCCTCTCTCCCTGCTGGGCCCTTCTCCAGCATCATTTGAGAGCCTTCCCTCCGCCTCTAGCTCCGATGTCAGTTCCCTGACAACACAAACTTATGAAAATATATCCACACACAGGCTGCTTGAACTTGCACTTTAAGGCTGAAACCAGTTTTATGTGCAGCCTTTTTCTGTGCGTGGCTGTAGTTAAGCGCCCCTTCCCCCACCCTTTGTCTTCAATGGATACATGCATCTGGCTCTGAAATGAATGTGGGGTGCTCCTCCTCCTCCATGGGGGCTATCACCCTTAGCTTTGGTTTCCAAACAACTGCATGGTCAGTGGCTCAAATGCCTGGCACTTTCTCTTCAGGATTTTACTGTTTTACTGTTCTAAGAAAGTGGGGGAGGATGGGGAGAGAGGAGTGGGCTTCATGGCAGATACAAAGGCCAGAGAACTAGCACTGTTCAAACCCAGCTTCTGCTACAAACCTGGGGAAAAGCAGGTTTCCTCTGAGCTTGATACTGTGGATAAGTGTACATGAGACATACAGTGAGTGCATTCTATGTCTGTACACACCATGAAATTCTCATTATGAATGAATATTTTTCAAGTAAACATATGAATACAAGTGCACACAAACTTATCCACAAAATATTTCAATCTTGAAAATCAACCGCCAGCACTCAGCTCAAAAAGGGGAGTGCTGTGTTTTATCACTTTCCTATGTCTGTTTTTAAATGAGCAAATTGCAAGTGGTGCCTTTTAGGGTGCAACTAGGTTGTCTCGGTTAAGATCCTCTCCATGGACTCCTACCTCTCCTCTGTGTAAGGCTGAATCTTTTGTACGATGATGTCTGAATCCAGGACTCCCAGCAAAACCGCTATCTGACGGATAAACATGCCCTTCTGCCGTTCTGTCAGCTGGCTGACATTCACATCTAGTATCATCTCCACAAGGTTGTTCTTCCTTGGATCTGAAAAGAATGCATAAGTACCATCTCACTGATGAATTCCAGCTGATTTGAAAATTTTGGCTTGCCCCATTCCCAACTACATTTATTCAAATAGAAATATGAGCAAATGTACATGCTGTGTGAATCCTTGCATCCCCAGCTTGGCACAGAAGCCAACCCAAATAGACAGGTTGTGCAGAGCATCCAAGAGATTCACCCATTGGAAAAACTCCAAGAGAAGAGCATAGCTTCTAGCAACTAGGCTGTTTTATAATCAGATGCTGAACCAACTCCTGACCTTTTGCCCCTCCCTTCAAATTCTTCCATTTCCTGATACTCCCCATTGGATTCTGCTTAACACCTGCCCTCCAAATCTCAAAAAAGATCTTTGTTAACACCCCCCCTCTGGCTATCGGAAAAAAAAAAAAAGTATCACAGATACTACACCCATTTTCTCAGTGTTAGGCTGTCACAAAACCTTTCCCATGCATGTACTGCAACAATTATTACTGCATCCAATTACAAATGGGATTCCAGTTCTTACAACTGTGTCAAGATATCAACAGATGTAAACTTAGGAAGATGGAAAATTGGAGAAGTACGGATATGCAGTTGAAAATAGAATCAAAAGGACCCATGGAAGGGATGGGGGAAAGTCAGGAGATTCAGAGTAATCTCAGAATTTGGATTTTGTATTGTTTTATGTTGTATGTTTATATTTTCAAAAATCAATAAAATAGATTATTAAAAAGATATGAACAGATGTAAATAAAGAGAGCCATATATGAAGCTATAGAGGGATCTGGTATTGTTTAGCCAGTATACTGCATGTCTAACAACAGGATTTACTTCTGAGTAAATGTGTAGAAGATCAATCATACTTCTTCTGTAATCAGACTGATACAGGGCCTTAGTCCCGAGAGCTGGTGTAAAGTAAGGTCTAAGAGTGTGAGCTGGGAAGTAGGGATGGGAGGACCAGTCAATTTACCCTGTTTGTTTTCTTAAGAAGTCATCCCAAATATGTGTCAGCATTTTAGTGTGCATTTCTCCTAATACACACATATTTGCAAGCAATATCCCCAATCATGTGATTTTTTTTTTGTACAAAATTCACAAAATATGGAGAAGTGTGCATTTTGAAGGATAGTTGCATTTTGGTTCACAATCACATACTGTTTCAAGAAATGAGAGTGAGAGGAAGGTAGTTTCGCATCCAAACCAACCCCCACCTCCCGCATCCCTACCAGGAAGTCCTCAGTCCAAATCTCACCTCACTCATTAAGCAGGGCTTATGGATGCCCCCCTTGTCTATCTCCACATCTACAATAGGGAGTTAGTAATCTTTACAATATGTAGGCCATTATTACTAAGGTACTGTTTGTGAAGTGCTCTGAACATGCAAGGAATGTGCATATATTACAGTATTAAAATCAATAAATGAATACTTTTTAAAGTGTGCATATAAATGCTAATTATTATGATTAATTAGCAATAGTTTCTCTTCCAGAAGATCAAGTACATGTGAGTGTGTGTGCTTGTGTATGTGTAGCTCACCAGGTTTTACTTCCACTGTGGCTCTGTCCATATCACTCTCCCCTTTGGCGTCAGTCACTTTGAGATGGAATGAATATGTCCCCTCCACCAGGTTGGAGAGGAACAGCACCGCATGGTGGTCTGAGTTATTTAACACCTCCTGCATTTAACAAAAACATACAATGGTGATGATGCACCTTGCAATCCTGTGAAATACAAGGGAATATATCAGAAGTGCAGGGTCCCAGGGAGACCTAGGGGAGGAGTATGAAACCTATAGCCTCCTATATGTTACTGGACTCCAACTCCCATCTTCCTTGACCATGCTGGCTGGGGCTGATGTGACTTGGGGTCTACCAAGATCTGGAGGGCCACAGGTTCCCACTTCTGGTCTAGGGTGACCTCTTCTAGAGCTCTTCTTCTAGAGCATTTTCCTGAAACATTTCACACCCTCCCTCACTGTAACAAGTACCAGATTCCCCTAGGCAGAGGAGAGTTAGAAGCAAGCTAGGCTGTTTTTTTTAGCGAACAGCTTAAGAGAAAAGCCATCTTCTTCCAGATGCCCTTTTGTAACCAGGACTTTGAAGGAATCACTAGCCTTTGGAGCACTGAGACTATTTTGACTTTCAACATCTGAACTCTAAGAACATGCAGCAAAATTCAGAATTTTGAAGAAGAAATACATGCAGTCCTAGTCACAAGACACACTTGTTGGTATAGTGAAAAAATCGGACATTTCAAAGGTTCGTGAGTCAGAAGAAGAGGTTTAAAAATTAAGTCAAAACTGAGTGCACTTCAGAGGCATAGCTCCCATTATACCAACCCTTTCTTTGCATTTGCTATAATAAACTAACATGCTTCCCCCTGTGGCATTTTGCTCCAAAAAGCACCTCTGTGTAACTAGTCTTAGAAAGATTTAAGCAGGCCCTGAAGAAAAAGAAAATTCAGTACATTGGACTGAATTACTGCTGAGAGCAGTAACTCATGTAGCACTTTCCAAGCTTCACTAAAATTCGATGAGTCACTTGCACACAAGTAAACACTGCAGAATAGATAGCAGCATTACTCACCCCAGCCGCAGGGCTGACGTCATCCCGAGTCCAAAGGAAGGCGACAATTCCTTTGTCATCTGTGGATCTGGAGCCATCAAGCTCTGCTGTGTTGGTAGGAAGGGTGATGACAACGTTCCCAGCTATCTTTGCTGTGGGTGGCTTATTGATCTCTGAGTATGAAATGAGGACAAAGGATCAGAATACAAAGGAGCTTCAGCAAACTGTAACCCATCCATAACTAAGGAAAAGTTGACTAATTCTTCTTTAGCAATTCTAATCACTTAGTTATGTTTGATGAAGAATATAATACTACCAGGTGACCTGGTTGGGAAATCCAGGTCAGAAGTCCTGCTGTGTAGCCCACTGGGTTGTCTTTGGCAAAGTGCAATGGACTGTGTGGGTTTATTGCATAGGGGCAATTCTCCATCTCCTCCTGCTTTCCTCCCTTCCCTGCCCTCTGCTGAGGTATGGCAGTGCCCTCTGAAAGGCTCAGCATGCAAGGCAGGGATCTACACCGAGAGTTGGCTGAAATTAGGTGGAGGTAGCTTGCATATGAGTTGAGTTCTGCTTATGCAAGCCACCTGTCTATTTTCTCCAGAGTTCCACTCACATTACAGGCCCCTGTCCCACATCTGAGGCCTTCCTCAGGATACCCTGAACCTTGAAATGAAGATACTTATATCACACCCCCCCACACACACCCCACACATCCAAGGAAACTGCAAGGCAGGAGATCAGGACAGACAAAAGGAAGAACTTTGCACAATGTATGGTTAAAAGACAGAACTTGCTACAAGACTGAGCGACAGCTACTAGCTTGGGTGACTTCAAAAGGGGATCAGACAAATTCCTGGAGGATAAGGCAATCAATGGCTACCAGTCATTATTACTATATGGTACCTGCAGGATTAGAGGCAGCATGCCTCTGGATACCATTTGCTGGTGAACATGAATGGGAAAGTGCTATGATGCTCATGTACTGCTTGTGGGCTTCCCACAGGCATCAAGCTGGCCACTGTGTGACAAGAGAGCAGGACTAGGTGGGCCTTGCGTCTGATCCAGCAAGATTCTTCTTACATTCATCTGACTGCCCGCCTTCACCTGCATAGCAGGGAAGTTCAAATGCATCACATGGCTCAATGATTCAGGCTTCCTGCCGCTTAAGTGCTGGGAGAAGTGGATGTAGGCATGACAGAACCAAGTGTGCTTCAGGCTGGAGATTTGTACCATACCTCACAGGGTTGTCATGGGAATAACCAAGATAAAAACCAGATTTTAATACACTGAAATGTAGTGAAGGAGCAATGAGTAATAATGACGGGCAATTATGATCAACTTCCTGAAGCCTTCAGGTAGAGCTCTTTTATTTCTGTAGAGCCTCTTTTCAAAAGCTTGATTTTGCAATGAACAGTAGAAGCATTTTAACAGGCATTAGTGCTTGGATTTCATTCTCTCACAGAAAGCCCCAGAAAAAAAATGGGATCATCTGGCCGTTTGGAGAAACAGAGGCACATGGTTTGGGCAGTGATGGAATCCAAGACTGACGGAAGAGGGAAAACAAGAGTAATGTTCTCCTGTCTGTTTGTCAACTTGCTCAGGGGGCTAAACAAGGGCTATCACACAACAACCTCACAACAATCCAGTGAGGTTAAGCTAGTCCTGCCTTGGCCAACATGTTGCTCTCAAGATGTTTTGGACTGTAACCCATCACTTCAGCCAGCAGAGCCATGCTATTTGGGGCTGATGAGGGTTGTAACAGGTTGGGGAAGGCTGAGATATTGTTACTGACCCATCACCACCCTGTAAGCTTTCTGGCCCAAGAAGGAATTTCAGCCCATGTCTCCCTTGTCCTACTCCACCACTGCTTATCATAGAAGAGCTTCCTTACGTGGAGCCTTCTTAGCCAAAGGCTGTGTTCCCTCCAGCTACCCACCTTCCTTGACAATGACGTTAACGGAGCTCTGGCTCTGCAAGTTCCGCTCATCTTTGACAGTCAGCGTGAATTCGTACGTCCCGACCTCAAGCCCAGTGACTGTGGCGATGCTGCTGTTGGCATTTTCCAGTTTCACACCATCTGGGCCCCTGGCAAAAGGCCCCAAAAGAATCAGCATGCAGATGTCAAACTTTTGCACAGAAAAGAAGAGGAATATTCTTTGAACACTCAGCCAAGATGCTAGTCTCCCAGGTGCACTGGGCTAGGCCAAGATAATTTGTGCTGTAGGCAAAGCATTTTTTTATTCTTCCCTGCATCTTGCTGTATATTACAGGGATAGGGTGCTGCTTTCTCTTCAGGGGTTTTCCTGACTAGGATTGGAGTAGAAATTTGATTCAGTTCTCATGTAATGCCAAATATGTCCAATTCATGCTTTCCAAAACAATATGAGAACTGAAACACAGACATCCATCAAAATCCGCAGATATTCAAATTTTGCAACCTAGTTCTCAAACCAAAGAATGTTCACAAAAATGCAAATATTAAAGGACAATATGCATAAAAATCAATATATTAGTGAAAGTAACATACAAAAATGCAAAACTGTATGCAAAAATGTGATTTTTAAGGAGGAAATTCATGCTAAAATACTGAGGATTTAGCTTTAGTTTCATGAGGATTTTTTTTTAAAACAAAATTTCACAATTTACTGAAGAAATGTGGGAAAACGAGCAAACTGAAATTGAGAGATTATTCCATTCCTGTTCCTGATCATAGCCCCTCTTCTCTATTCCATAAAAGTGAACGGAATGAAAAAGCTTTCCCCCTATTCACTTGTATGGAATACAGGGGAAATGAGGTGTAATCAGGAAAACTAGGCGGAGGCACCATTCCCCCACCCGCCCCAATTTGATTAGTTGGGAACCCTTGCAATTCTCCCACCCTAAGGAGGCACAACTACTGCCTGCTGGCTTAGGCTGGTCTGGATAATAGTGGTTTTGTTTTGTTTTTTAAGATTCTACATACACTGTGCATGTTAGGGTACGATACGGCATAGTTCTGCATTATCATGTGCAAGGTCATGTGTCTGCAAGAGGGAGACAGAGAAATGTACCGTGTTTTTTCCCAAAGGAAGGATGCAATCTTCTGATCATCTGAGCTCTTGCTGCCATCCAGAGTGGTGCTGTCCACAGGCAGAGTTAGTTCTTTGTCTGGACCAGCATCTGCCTTGGGAGGCTTATTGTTTTCTGAGCAAAAGTTCACAAAATGAGAGCGATATGAAGGCACTCTTGAAATGAACTGGATGCTTATGTGGAAGGTGACAGACAAGCATAGTTCACATGAATATACAAAGCAGCCTTGAAGCAAGTCCACCTTGCCCAGTGTTACCTCTGCTGATCGGAAACAGCTCTGCAGGATGTCAGGCAGGGGCATTCTCCAGCTTCTACCTGAGAGCCTTTAATCACAGAGATTGGGAACTAAACCTGGGACCTTGTACATGCAAGCATGTGTTAACCTCTGAGCAACAAACCCTTCATAAACCCTCAGTAAAACAAAACCAAGGACGTTCCCACACTGGAAGAGTACTCTGGAAATGCCATGCTTTGTTCACTCATTTTCTATGAGGCATATATACGATATAGTCATTATATTGGTATTGTCCTGTGTTTCCCCCGTACTTTTCCTATCTTTTTTTCAGACTTCAGGAAATCTAATCAGTGTGTGTACCAAGATTACAACAGCACCAAAATCCCTACAGGCATAGACTGCCTACGTGAAACCCTTCAGGGTTTTTTTTTAAAAGGGGTGTGGTTTTGACTTTGGCAATAACATATTAGGCTGGAAAACCTACTGCCATATGTTCATACTTTGTTAAATCTTCACTATTAGCTTTTCAGTTAGTGTCATTTTATCAGCATGATTATTTTTTAAGTTGCACTAAAACAATCTATATCCACATTAACAAAAAAGAATGTTAGTACAAGATTAACTTCAAAATATTGTGGTCAGCATCGTTTTAGCAGTGTCCCTGCTCCAACGCATTTAATTAGCATTAAGATAATTTTTAGCCTTAAAAAAATCAAAGTAATGACATAGTAGAGCCTAAATAAGAAAGGCTTAGCAGAAAAATGAAAAAAAACAACAACAACCACACAACACAACAACCCTGCATGCTCAACTAAACAGTCCTTTCTCCAGCTACATGGCTTTATCACACCAAGTAGTGTGGGAGATGCACAGCTCACAAACTATAGGAATTCAATTACAATTGTGTTTGCAGCTTATTTATCTATTCCCTCATTTCCTTTCTAGACTGCTTTATATTTTTAAGAAAAAAATATCAAAGTGGTTGAAGATAAAACATTATCTTTAAGATTTCAAAATAAAACATTACTATAGAAAGTCAAATATAAAGCTTACATTAGAAGAGCAATTATTAAGCCAGGCATGGGGAATCTCCTGTCAACCCTAGCCACTGGGCATGCTTGCTGGGGCTGATGGGAGTTGCTGCTGAGGAGCAGCTGGAAGGTCAAAGGTTCCCCATACCTGGATTAGGTAGTACTAGCAACTACTTGCTTGGAAGCATCTTAACACTCCTCACACTAAGGGCCAATGCATATGCAACAGCATAGTCAATGATTAAAAGAATGTGAGTGGGCCACAGAATTATATGCTCTCTGCCAGATTCAAATGGTGTTTAAGAAATCTGATTAAGCAGGAAATCTAGTTAAGACATGTGGCGGTGGAGATCTTAACCACAAGAGATTCCCCCCAGCTTAAAAACTGCAGTGTCTTCCATTCTGGATCAGTTTGACAATAGGTTTGTGTCTCTTCACAAAATGGAAGCTCACATGACTCAGAAATCAGGCTGACATTTTCATAGCACCACACAAATCAAAGGGCATACAATCCAGAAAACTGCAAGACTAGCTTTCTGCTTGGTCCAGCAGAGCCTTTGACTTTTTGCTTTTTCCTGAATAGCAATTATCTGTGCTGTACAGCAAGCTGTGTTTGAAATTGAAGGGAGTGGGTGGCACTGCTATTTGGGGAAAATAGGCTTTACAAAAATAATAATAAAGGGAATGATCCAAAGTTACGTGCTTTGGAGTTCCCATTGGTCTCAATGGTTGAAATCAATGGTACCTATAAATATGTTCCTTTGTCTGGATCACTGCCTGTCTAGAAGAGCTTATTTTCAGATTGTCCCAGTGTTGGGCATGATTAGCTACCAGACATTTATCTAGGTTCAAGAGAAAACCAGCTGCTCTCAACCAGCCCCACACACTGGCTGCACATACACCATATTTAAACTTCTCCCAAATAATCCTGGGAACTTTGTTAAGGGTTTTCTTAAGGGGTCTGGAAACTATATCTATTTGATGGCTAAACTACAATTCTCAGGATATTTTTTTGGGGGGGGGGGAGTCATGTGCTTTAAATGTCTGTGTATGAAGTCACTATCTCTTCATCCCCCTTAACCCTGGTCCCACATATATTAATGTCAAATACAGGCTTCTCATATATAATAGGGGGGAGTTTTACACACAAAAACCCTTATTAAGCGTACCAGGTTGCACAATCACTGTGACCTCAGCAGTGGACTGGTGGCCAGCAGAATCTGTCACCGTCAGCAGGTAGGTGTAGTCACCTTCACGCATTGCAGAGAGCTGCAGAGTTGAAGTCCTCACTCCCTTGGGAACAACAAATACCAAGAATTTAAGTCCCCATCCAGAAAGAAAGAAAATAAAAGGAGGCTTAAGAAATGCACCACTCATTGCAAAGTTATATAAACCAATTTCAGGTGGAGTATTTTAAACAATCAAGTGGTTTATACATTTTGTGGAATAAATAAAATTATTTAGAGGATACATGGGGCATGTGCTTGTGGTCTCCTATCTAGCTACTGACCAGCCCCAGATGTGGTTGGTTTCCACAAGGTTGCTGCAATATGTGCCCTCCAATCATGCCTTGGATCCATCCAGTAATTTATCCACCTTGAGATGCTTGTGGTTTTTTTGGTTTTGAAAAAACAGAAGATGGGACAAGAAAGAGATGTGTAGGTCATGCAGAACCAGGAGAAAGTCAATATAGGGGCATAGATAGCCAGCATGGCTTCCCCCCTCCCCCGATGATGCTGAACTACAACTCCCTGGAGTCCTAGTCAGCATGGCCAGTGAGAGTTATAGCCCACCGACATCTGGAAGGCACCATGCTGGCTACTATGCCTGGAACAGGGAGCTTTTCCTCCCTTTTTTGTAATACTGGAGCCCAGGATCATCTAATGAAGGACTACTATCCACCATACAATTCTGTCTAAGAATTGAGCTCTTCACTGCCCCTTCCGTTATTAAGGTGCTAATATGCAAAACAGCGTTTTCTGCGGCAGCCTCTTGCCTCTGGAATGCCAGGCCAGGACACTGGCATTGCTTCTTCACTGCTTGGGTTTAGAAAAGCAGTTACAACTTTTAATCACACTATTTATTTATTTATTTATTTATTTAGTTAGTTGCAATTCTCCTCTACCTTCTTCTCCAGGGAGCTGCAGGTGGTGTACGTGGTTCCTTCCCCCCTCGTTTAATCCCCACAACAACCCTGTGAGGTAGGTTAGGCTGAGAGGCAGTGACGGGCCCAAGGTGACGCTGGCCAAATGGGGATTTGAACCCTTGGACTAACATGCAAACCACTACACCAAACTGGATCTTCATAGAATTGTAGAGCTGGAAGGGACCCCGAGGGACAACTAGTCAAACCCCCTGCAATGCAGGAATCAGAAATATTGTTTTACTGTAAGCGACTTTGAAGAGTGTGATATAAGCAACTTTATATAAATGCATTTATTTATTTTTACACAGCAGATAGGGAAATCGCTGCCACAAGTTGTGGCTGCCAGGTTGGAAAAGGGGGATTAGACAAACTGACCGAGAAAAATGCTAAGAACTACTAGTCATGATGTCTATGTAACACCTCCAGGATCAAAGGCAACATGCTCCTGAATATCAGGTACTGGGGGGGGGGCACAGGTGGGAGAGTGCTACTGCCCTCATGTCCTGTGTGTGGGCTTTTTGATACACATCAGGCTGACTGCTGTGGGCTGGAAGGATAATACTAGAAATCCAACAGAACTTAATAAATGACACATAGAAAGAGCATGTACCCAAAGCGCATACAGTAAATTAAGCTCAGCAACAAAATTAGCCAGAAGGGACACGCCCTCACAAAATTACTAGGTGTGCAATGTTTGAACACACACGTATCTTTTTAAATGTTGATTAGATAAGTAATTGTTGGGTCAGAGGTGTTTACAGTGATTGAACAAATTGATTTACATGAACTTAAACATAATAGGAAATGTTTATTGAAGTGTGTTGACTCCTCTCAAGACAGAGCCCCAAGATCTTACCTGCATCTCTACCACTTTCCCTTTGCTGCTGGGGCTGAGGGACCATTCATAGCTGACAATGCCGTGGTCATCTGTGCTCTGGTTCCCATAGAGGGTGATGGAGTTTTGGGGCAGAGTGATAACTTGGTTAGGGCCTGCATTCGCTACGGGTGGGTAATCCACTGCTTTGTTCACAGTCAGGCTGGCAGTGGTGGAGTTGCTGGCACCATCCGAGTCCACCACGGTGAGGCTGAAGAGGGAGGAAGGAAGAGAATTCAAAGATCAGGACAGAAAGGGAAAAGCTCAAAGGGAGCCACCGGCCCCAAATGAAAGGGAAGAAAATTAATGGTTTAAGCTGAATATGTATAAACTTGGGGGGGGGGGCAAAGACGGATGCCTGGAACAAGTAGGAGGGAAACATGCAAATATGAAAATGTGATGCTATTTTAAACAAATGTACAACATGCAACTAAAGCTATATTCAAACATGTCCGTATTTATAACAAGAAAATAAAGAAATCAAAATGCCAGATACACATTTACAGACTCAAAGTCTATTCACAAATAATAATGGTTTTATTGTAGATTTTTGTAATGTTTGTGTATTTTATTTTGCCATATACCTTAAAATATTATTTTATAAAGTGGTATAGAAATCACCTTTAATAAATAAACTCAAAGCTGTGTCAAACAGACCCAAAAAGTCTATTTTTAAAAATCTTGTTCTCTCACTCTTGCTGAGTTGAGAATTCATTCACCAATAGTAACCTATTTTTGACAGAGCACTGGTTTTACACATGTAAGAATAATGTACTTTTTTAAAAAAAAAATACTGTATTTTTAAAAAAATGATTACACATATCATTTTTTGGCTTTTCTGAAGAGCCTGTTTTCACACGGAGAAATTATTCAGGCAAAATCACACATGACATAATAAAATTTCTTTACACAGGATAACTAGTGGCTGAAATTATGAATTCATTCCATTGAAAAGTCGGTGAACTGAAAGTTATATGTGTGGTTTATATCAGAGGCAACCCATTCACATGTGCCAGGGATCAAGTGATGAGTGTAACCAGCTCTCTCTTAGGCAATGGCTGAACAAATAAGAGAACTCATTCAGACCAATAAACTGCATTTTGTCTGCCTAGTGTGCTTTAGGCAAGTTCACAAAAACAAAGAATGCCTGTATCTATGCCATTATTGCTGAAGTCTGACTGTTGGAAGTATTCTGCCTCTGAAACGTCATGTCAGTCTTCTGCCACTCACATTTAGTAGCTCCTATTTAATGAATCAATTGAATTCTTTTTTAAAAAACCATGTATGCTAATGGATATCATCACAACATCCTGTGGCAATGAGTTACACAGGCCAAGTTGTTTTCTTTGTACTTCCTTTTGTTTACCTCTAACATACTGCATGTGAAGTGGCCCTACAGTAAAGTATTAAGTGCTCCTTGGGAAAGCACTGTTAATTAGCCAACTGTGTGATGAACATTTCCACAGAGCCCCTCTGTCATTTATTTCCATTTACAGATGGGGGAAAGGGGAGGTTGGAGCCACATGGCAAGGAAAAGGCTTGGAACTGAAGTAGCAATGGTAACACTAAAGCCCCTCATTCATAAGCTCTTTTTATAAGGAAGGGCCATAGGTTAGTAGCAGAGCCCATGCTTTGTGTCTAGTGGGTCCCAATCAGGATGAGCATCAAGCTCTGCAGTTAAAAGGATCTCAGGTCAAAGTATGCAGTGCAGCGCTAGATGGACCAACAGTCTGACAACTTCATATGTGTATCTCTCCTGGCCTCATTACTGCTGATAAGGTCAATATGCATGAATAGCCTGTCATAATTTGCTGGGGGTGTGTGGACAGGAGGGAAACACATAATTTACAGTTCAAACAATTTCATATTATATGCTAGTGGGTTCTGTAATTGCTCTCATCAAATGTCACCCATACAGGACCTGCAAGCTGGAAAAACATAAAAAATATTTTTATTTTTTTAAAAAATGCATTTTTATTGAAGTTATGCACAAAAAACAGACATATATGAAAATACAGAGAAAAAATTACAAAGAAAAAAGAAAAAAAAGGAAAAACCACACGTCCGAAAAAAGAAAAAAACATAAAAAATAATAGAATGAGGCTACCCACAGTCCTGCTTGCAATTAAAACAATTTAAAAGCTGGTATGCACTGTTGAAGCCAGAATATCTGTTTAAAAGACTTTCAAAATGCATTAACAAAACTCTCTTCCTAAGGATTAAGAGAGAGAGAGACAGAGAGCTTAGCAACTGAGATAATCAAATGCATGTGCAGACTTCAAAAGTAAAAGCACAAAAATCTTTACAACCAGAATTTGGATCATTTGCTGTACAGTACACTCCCAACTTCTTCCCCTTCTAAAAACAGGCTTGTAATAGGGGCTGTGCAAGTCATTAATTATTTAAAATCATTGGTAAAGCAACGAGGAAACAGACCTTTAGAGGTGGAAAGAACCCAGTTCACACATAATGCTAAGCCACACTGACTTAGCAAGAACAAACAGGTGTGTGGATACCCAGAAGGAAACTCGCAGCTGTGTTTCCCTTCTCCAGGTCTTCCTGCTGCTGCACAACCCAGGGCTAAGCCATGGTTTGGATGAGCATTACATGCACACCTGAGCTCTTGCTTTGTCTTGCTCCCAACCAAAACACAAGCAGTAATCAAGGCTGACCACTTGTGATTTGTTTTGAGAAGACAAAACACAAGCTCAGATTCACACATAACACTAAGCCAAACCACAGCTTAGTTCTGGCTAGTGTGGCAGCAGGGGGATTGGCGAGGACCAACTCAACCACAATTTACTCTCTGGGTACCCAAAGAACTTGTGTGAATGAGGATGAAGCACTTTACTAGCTCCCCAATTCCCAGGGAGAGAACACAAAGCTGAGACACACAGTTTAACCATGGAGGATACTAAAAAACATTTTTTGCTAGGCTTAGCAAATACAATTTCATTTTTCAACCTACTGAATATTTCAACTATGAAGCAAATGGCAGACACACACAGAATCACCCTCATTCCATAACTATAAAGCTGAGGTCGGCTACACTAAACCAGAAGAAAATTGAATTATTACAGAACTCTTCTTGAGCTACCTTGAACCTTTTATAAAGGAAACTCATCTAAAGATATCCTTACCCAATATATTCATTTTCAGATGGGCCTTAGAATAATCAATTTATTCCTGAACCTTTTATCCCCGACTAAAAATCACAGTGACATATTCAATAGTTATATGCCAAATCCTATTTTTATAATGAGAGGGGGTGAAAAAAATGGTTTAGAGCTAGGGGCAAAATAAGCTCTGCTCTATGGCACATGCATTCCTTCCACTATCCCCCCCCCCCATTCACATTAGCTGTCTAGTCACACATAACAGTTTAAATTGGGAGATTACAATTTTATGAATATAGCAATAACCTCAACCTCCACGGTCAGGGAAACTATAAAATGTGACTAGGTAGCAAAAAGTTGTTGCTGGTTTGTTTTGTAAACTGTTAGCTGATACATTGTTTTCCTTGGTTCATGTGAACAAAGGGTTATCTAGCTGTTTAACATACCAAGGGCTGATTTCATTAATTGGTTTGTGTCATCTATCTTATGCTTTAGATCTAGAAAATCCAAACCAGAGGTACAATCCCAGGTTCTTTGTCTTACCTGAAAGTGTAATTTCCTGGCACCAGATTGGTCAGTTTCAGAATTGCAGTGTCTGCCGATACCTTCTCCTCCCGTAGAGGCCCCTTCAGTTCTTCCCAGTGGTAACTGACTATTTTGTCATCATCAGTACTGTCTGATTCAATGGAAACAGATAAAGCCACATTCCCAGTAAGTTCAGGAGGAATTTAAATCTATTTACAAAGTAGCTTAAGGCCATAATATCAATATAGCAACTTTCACAAGGGACAAGAGTTAATTTTATTTTTAAACTGTGAAGCTATGCTTAATGTGCCATGTGATAAAAGAAAGAGTATTTAAAATATGAATGATAGTCCCCAGAAATGGGATTGCTGAATGAAAATAGGAATGAACACACTGGTAGAATCCATGCACCATTAATGTAAAGGTCCCAGACTCTATCCCACATCACTTCAGCAAATAACATCCCAGGTAGAAGGGCTGGGAAAGATCCTTGGCTGAGATTCTGGGGAGCCACTATCAGTAATACAATAATAAGCCAAAGCAGGAATGGGAAACCTCATGCTGGGGGGGGGGGGGCAAACGTGGCCTTCCAAGCCTCACTGCCACCCCCTCACTAGAGCGGCTTTGCACTCTTCCTGGCCTGGAGAGAGGTGTGTGTAAAAAACTAGCCAACTGTACAAAGGAAAAACATACATCTATTGCTCTGCCCACCCCTGGCATGTGGCCCCCAGAAGGTTATCAGAAGGGAATGCAGATCTTGAGCTGAAAAAGATACCCCAGCCCTGAGCTAAAGGGACCAGAAGGCTGATTCTGTGTAGAGCAGCTTCATATGTTTAAACAAGTCCAGTGAGCAGATGTTTTCCTTGTACTGAGTTGGGGCTTCCCTAGTTTAACTAATACATTTGGCAGTGAAGACCAGTAGCTACAAATCTACATGTGCCCACAAATTGATCAACAGTCAGTGCATGATTTGAACTGATCCTAATGATACATCAGCCATATTCCTCTAGAATCCCGTTCCTTAATAGACAGTCTTGCTCAATCTCCTCCATGACTTTTATCTGAGGCTTGCAGGAATAGATTGCACTAGTTTTAGTAGGTACTTACGGCTGCCATCAATGACTGTTGAGGTAGTTGGTAGTGAGATCTCCAGGAACTGGGGTAACACAATGGCCACAGGGGGCTGATTCACTCGAGGCTCTGCAATGAAAAACAGAACTATTACAGCCACCATAGAAAGTTAACATCCTAGTCAACTGCAGCATTGTAGCTAAGAGATGGAGCTGTGAATCAGGAAGTCTAGGGCTCAAACCCTCAAAC
The DNA here is from genome assembly GCF_964188305.1 of Podarcis bocagei. Lineage (NCBI taxonomy): Eukaryota > Metazoa > Chordata > Lepidosauria > Squamata > Lacertidae > Podarcis > Podarcis bocagei. The sequence continues at coordinate 30,197,525 of NC_138132.1, forward strand.
CTCACCTCTGCCATGAACTCACTAAATGGCCTTAAGGAAAGATGGTCTCTCCCAACCTCAGCAACTACCCCCCGTCTTTTCAATTTGCAACATGGGATAAGGACTATAAAACAATAAACAAGAAGAACTTTGAACACTTGCAAACAGCTACATAAATTGTACATATTAAATTGTACATATTAATGTATTATTGAACTTCCAGTTAAAACTTGCCTTAGAAATGGGACTCCCTAGGTGACTTTAGGCAAGAGAGCTCACTGAGCCTCAACCTTCCTGTTTGCAATATGGAAATAATACCACTAACCTATTTAACAGGATTATTGTAAGGATCACAGATATATAGCCGGTGAAGAGCTTTGAGTGCTTACAGGAAGTGGCACTTTCCACACGATCAATAGAAGTCACTGCCTTCCTTCTACTGCTACAGTACAGAGCTCTGAGGAATCTTGGAACATATTAAGCCCTGCTAGCAGCACCTAGTGGTATTTGGAGGAATAACTATGCCAAGAATTACTTAGTAATACATAGTTTGCCTTTCTTGCCACTGAGGAATCAAAACCAGCTCTCACACAACCAGAATGAGGGAGAAAAGGTTTCTTAGTCAGCAGAGACCTGAATCTTGGTACTTTCCATTCTAGAAGTCAATCACTGGCTATTAGAAGCCATTGGGCCTACTTCCTCCCTTTTCACGGACAAAGGAGATCCAAGAGGAGATCTATGGCTGGTGAAATACAGGCTCTTTTACATGGCCATTCTCATCAATTATCTTTGTTTATATGCCATTGTGACATTCTGAAGGAAACAGTGTTGGTAAAGGTATTCCTACCACTCCCTGGAAAGGGAGGGGAGCAGCAGCACCTGGCTGCTAATCCTTCCAATCCTATTTGATCTACTATTCTACTAGATCAAATATCTCCAACCATTTCAGACACAGGACCTGCTTTTAACTCAAACATGCATTGGAAAACCCATTTTTAATCTTTTATTTGCATGGTGGTAGTGCTCCTGTTGTGACCCACCTTGGATCAGGCCACAGCTCACTAATGGGTCCCGATCCACCAATTGAAGACCAGTGTGCTAGATCAATGGTTCTTAACAATCAAGGCCTCCTGCTATGTTTGCAGCATCTGGCTTGGGCTATGCTATCATAGCACTGTTCATCTGTTGGGAGGGGAAAGCACCCAGACTGAATTCAGTCAAACTCCCTCTAAGACAGTACACACAGCAGGGGAGGCTAACCTGCATTTCTCCTGACATCGTTCAACTCCAGCTCCTAGCAGTCCCAGCCAGCAAGGCCAATGGTCTGGAGTGATGGGGATTGTAGTCTAACAATAACTGGAAAGGAACAGGTTGCCCACCCAGCAGTGTTTGCAACACAAACCATTACTTGGGATAGAGGGGGAGAAATCTAGGTGCCCTCCCCTACCAATCCCAAAACTCCAGGTCAATATTATTGCTGTTATCGTGAATTTGGTTACCATAGAGAAAAGCCTGGCTTTTGCGTCAATTCAAGCAGCTCCTCTAACATATCAGGTAAGCACTGATAGCAGAGGCAGTGGTGAGCAGCGACTTCATTGTCTGGTGGAAATTGCAAACTGGCAGGCAGAGAGGCAACCCTGGCATTAATGGGAAAATGGCCAAGTGACAAACACCGACAGTACACACCCACACACCTGTTGTACCCAACGTTTCAACCACCCACTCCTGGCACCACCTCTAGCTATTTTAGGCACCAGGCGAAAGCATTTTTATTCACCCTGGCCCTTAGATATTAACTTTCTACTTATCTTTCAGTGGGGTGGGTGGGTGTAACTTGTGTATTTTAAGATGTTTTACCCTTTTGCATCGCTTTGAGTGCTTTGATTCATTTTTTGAAAAATAAACAAATAAACACAATAAGTAAATAAAATGAAAATAAACATTGAGACTAAGGAGAAGGAAGCTGACTGCCACTGCTGCCACTAGGACTGGTTGTAAATAAGAAGCAGACATGGTGGCCCTGGACTGAACCAGGCAGAGGTTGGTGGGACAGTGCCACACTTGCCCTAATGGACTAGCCTCCACCGAGTCAAACATTTGTGGACTCCTGTGCACAAACATCCTGCTCTCTCAGTTCCCTGGTTTTACAGTCTTAAGTGCACTGAAATAGAAGAAAAACCTGTATAGCCAGAGATAACAGTACAGTGGGGGGAGGGGATAGGACCAAATGGGTACATAAGGGCAAATGAACAATGCTTCTATCCTATGACCTTCCAAAAAATATTAACTATGTCCAGCCTTGGTAGTAGCAACCAAATTTGGAGCAAATTCTGTCTCACAATTTGGCCTCATTTTGGCTCACAATTTGTTTTGGGAAGTGTGGATTAGTTAGGTGTGCCTAATCACAAAGCTATGCCAAGCAGGAAAGAAAATGGCAGCCACTAAGAAGAGCACTCCTGATGCTGCCACCCACCATAAAACAAGGTAAAGAAGAAGGCAAAAGTAAGCGAATGGTTTTTCGCATTCTGTTTCACCCAACACCTCCCCTCCCACTGCAAATTAAGCCAAAATTTCTCCCTGGAGAACTTGCAGTCATTTTCATTAAAACACACACACACACACACACACACACACACACACACACACACACAGCAGCTGTCTTGCATCTCAAGCTTTTGTGGAGATTGCTTTTTTAAAAAGGAAATATATAACCTACAAGCTGATAAATGTACCTGTTAAGCATACCTGGTTTAACTGTCACATTCACCATTCCTTCTCCGTGAGCATTATCACCATCTACTATCACATTGAATTCGTACAGGCCAACTGTGAGCTAGCAAAGAAAATGAACACGGCATATTAGACATGGGCAAGGCTGTGTCTACCTGTTCCCACCCCTAAATTAGACCACCACAATGATGTTAGTACCTCACAAAAAGCAACTGACATATACTGAATTATGAGAGACATGAGCCATTGATGCCATCTGCTCAGAAGAGAATAAACCCCTTCTCTATTTGGACCCTAACATCCTGCATTACCTGGGCCTTGTGCTCAGGTGGAAGTGGGGATATTTTATTTTTCTCATCTACTGTGGACTCAGCAATGCGACAAAAGCAAGGAGAGGATATGAACTCAAAGCCTCTAACAGTTTCATTGCACCTGACACCCCAGAGAACCACTCAGAGTCAGACAATATGTAGTTAGATGGGCCAATGGTCTGACAGCATAAAGCAGCTTCAGTACATATATATGTTACACACTGTAACATTTGCTTCCCCTAACCTTGCAGCACAACAGTGCAAAAGCCTACAACTGAGATTTTAGATTTAAGAGTTGCCAAAAAGCAAGAGATTCACCTTGGATAATTTGAGAATCTGTGAGTGCTGTCCTTCCATCTCTCCACTATAGTCGGTGGGGTGTGTGATCAGCCTCCAGTCATAGGAGTAGCTAGTCCCTAAACAAACAAACAAACAAACAAACCAGAGGTTAGAAGAGCCCACTATCAAAAGAAACTGAATGAGAAGATCAAAGCAGCTCAGAAGCTTAAGCCTTATATTGAAGATTCAAACTAATGTCACTTCAGAATACTAAATTGTGTTATATTCACATGTGGTGGTCCAGCACATATTGGGAGTGAAACTGATGCAATAGAAAGGAATACTCATATAAGCTGAGATCTGAAAAACAAAAAATGAAATCTTTTCATACTGATTATGGCCAGAATATGTCATACTAAATCTTGGGAAAGAATGTCCATTCCCATCCCTGCAGAGTGGGAAAGTAAAATATAAGAATATCTTGCTATATGAAATCTAATTAACTGCACCAGAATTAAAGAAGGGAGACTATACACTTAAAACATCCCATCCAAAAAAACCTTGCAGTGTAAGCCATGTATCGAATACTGCAAAATAAAACGCACACTTCCACTGGCAGAGGAACGGAGGGGCGGACCGTCCCCGGCACCACTATTCTGGTAGGGTGCCATTGCGGCACCCCCCGACATGCGCTGCACCCCCTGCGCACGTCGAGGCTGCGTGCCACGCCCCCAGGATGAGCACCACGCCCCTGACTGCTCTCCACCCCCGGTAGCGGAGCATGCAGCTTCACCACTGCACACTTCCACCAACATAACATGATTATTTAGCGGGCTGGAAATTGTTGCTTATTCCAACTGACCATCTATATTTCTATTTGCAAGGAAATTTATTTATAAATAAAATGAAATTAACACCAAATATATATAACAGTATTTATAGAGCCCTTCCAGATGACCTGTTTATGTAACATTATTCCTGATTTACTTCTACAAAGATAACATGGTAGTTAGACAATGACTGTTGAGCATGTACTCTGATTTGTTTACAGGATAGTTATATGAAAATGACCATTCATCCTGTATTCATTCTGATTTGCTTTTGGGGAGTTTACACATCTTCCCATTAATAATTAATTCATCCCACACTTTTCAGTGTATTTTGCACTTAAAGGTAAAGGTAAAGGGACCCCTGACCATTAGGTCCAGTCGTGACTGACTCTGGGGTTGCGGTGCCCATCTCACTATATTGGCCGAGGGAGCTGGCATTCAGCTTCCGGGTCATGTGGCCAGCATGACTAAGCCACTTCTGGCGAACCAGAGCAGCTCACGGAAACGCCGTTTACCTTCCCGCCGGAGCGGTACCTATTTATCTACTTGCACTTTGACGTGCTTTCGAACTGCTAGGTTGGCAGGAGCAGGGACCGAGCAACGGGAGCTCACCCTGTCTCGGGGATTCGAAACGTCGACCTTCTGATTGGCAAGTCCTAGGCTCTGTGGTTTAACCCACAGCGCCACCCACATCCCATTTTGCACTTACTTAACTGCAAAACTTTTTTTAAAAGTGGATTTGTTATGTTAGAGCAACATAAAACATATTCCACCTTAATTGTGAAAACTTAATTTGGCATGTGCTTTAATCCCTCTCACAAAATGGTAACAGTTGGCACCCAAAATATATACAGTTGAGTCAGTTCTACGCCCATCTAAGCAACCATCTCTGCTCAGGAAAGAGCCTCCCCTGGGCTCTTGTAAATATTTGCACTCTCAGGGTATATCAAAAGCTGTTCAAAGCGGAATTCAATGTGTGGAGGCTGTGTACACACAACTGGCTCAGAACTGGCCAGTGTATCTTGGGAGTTAGCCCAGATGAACTTCCTCCTGCCATGCTCATGTGGACAGGCTTTACCTGTTGATTACCAAGCAGGTTTGACTGAGCGTTTCCAGCTTCATCGCCTATCTTGAGCTGGCATTAAAGGAGCACGCATCTCTTCCAGCAAAACTAACAAGGTGGCAAATTCAGGTTTGCTACCACGTACTATGTGCCATAGCCCCCTGGGATCTACCTTTAGGTGGTGGAGGCAAGACGTATGCATTCAGCTCCACTTCATTCTTTGGCAGTGTCACTTCAACACTGTCTCCAGCAGAAACTGCCAGTTTCTTAATAACTGTAAGAGAGAGAGAATTAAAAATTAAAAGACAAGACCATTTCACATTTTACATTTTCCATTCATATACCCAGATGCTTGTGGAAGTAGTATTGGCTCAGTTTGGATGTGATGGTAACTCATGGTTGAACTTTGCATGCAGGCCAGCCCTTCATTTCCTCCTTGCAACAGCCATTTTGTTGTACAAAAAGGACATTGTCACTTCAAAAAGAAGGGGAAAGCATGAGAGAGTAGAACACGTTGAGAAGTATGTATTCATTTTAAAAAGCACCGAGATGCAGCAAGGCATGACTGTAAGGAGGAGATCAAAAGCATCCACTTTCCATTCTGAACTAACCAGAGATTCTCATCATGTCCAGTGCTTTTTTCTTAAAAAAAAAAAAAAAAAAGGTTAGGGGCACTCTCATTTTCCTACTCATATTGAAATACTGCCCCTCAATGAAGCCAAACTTAGATTCACAAAATGTTTAGGGGTATGCATCCCCCTGTGTCCCCCCCGAAAATTATGCCTAAACTGGTTTGTTTAAAGTATGGCTTGATCCTGACATGTTTGAACAAACTAGAGTCCTCCACCCCAACCCATTTGGATACAATGAGAAACTCTGGTTTGTTTTAAACCAGAAGTGAAAGCTTCCAATCTTCCCTCACCCACACTAAGTTTAAGGGTTGCTGCTGCTGCTTGTCGTGCATGCCATGCTAACCAACAGTTTTAAACCTGTTACATCCAAAAGGGGCCATTGTGTGAATGAGTCATATGCTTCTCAATTAACTACAGCAGTTTTCAATATTCCTGGAGCCTGGAATACGGAAATGCATGTTTTTGATGAGAAGCAAGCTGTGCGTAATAACCCCGGGCACAGAAATTGCTTGCAGAAATCATCCCACGTCTCAAAATTAAAGTGCACCACAAGCCCTTAGTTGCAAAGCTTTAGAAATAACAAGCTACAAATTATTAAACTATAACATCCCATCCTTTAAACTTAGATGTCATTTGAGATTTTAAACTGAAAGTGAATACAAACCAACAGAATCATACAGAAATTAAACTCTTTGCTATCTTTCTGGAAAATTCAACATGCACTTTGTGCTCTGTACTGAAGGGAGATGTCAGCCAGGTGCAGTAGAGATGAGAAGAGCTGAATCAGATATGTTTCAGGAGACAATCTAGCTGCTCTTTCTCAAACTGAGAGGGACAAGAGCCTCTATTTATTCAACTGTAAGCTTAGCCTTTTGCAAACATAGCAAGAATTTGCACTATTCTGAGCTGGAAACTGAGAAGCATTTTAAGGTCCAAGTAAGTATGCAGATCCCATAAAATTTAACTCTCTGGTACTTGTTGTACCTTTGCATATGGGGTGGTATCACTGAAATTGATCTTTCTGCTTTGTTTCAATTTTAAAAGCACTCCAGTTCTTCTCAAACAGACCAGCCCTTCATTGCCCCCTTGCAACAAACATACAACAAAAATGAAATGGCACTTTAGCTTCAGAATAAGGGGGGCGGGGAGTATATGGAACAGTAGAACACCTTCAGAAGTATCTATTTAAAAAACAGAGAGGGGAGAAAAACATATGACCATAGACCATATATAGAGTTGGAACACTAGTCCCTCAAACTCAGTATTACCCAAACTAGTGCTAGGGATTCTGTGGCCCTTCAGACATTGGACTGCAGCTCCCATCAGTCCTGCCAGCATGACCAATAACAGGTGTGCAATGACATCTGAAGGGCCACCAGTTCCCCACCACTGGTCTACACTGCATGGCAGTGGCTCTCTAGCGTTTAGACAAGAGCTTTTCCCCAGTCCTACCTGGAGATATAAGGGATGGAACCTGGAGCCTTCTGTATACAAAGCATGAGCCCTTCCCTCAAAATACACTTGGAGAAGAGGTATAGCATGGAGGCCAAGACTGAGAGTTGCAAAATAGCCTCACCTCAACCACAAACCCACTAGGTGACTTTAAGCAAGCCAAACAGTCACACACACTCCACCTGAGGAGAAGAGGACTGGCCTCCTTTACAGGACTGTTACAAAGGTTCATGAGATAAAAGAGTGTGAAGTTCTTTGAATACTTGAAATGTGTTATATAAACGCTAATTATTATAATGATGAGCACAGTTGAGTGGTACCAGCAGCCACCATTTTCTTTTCTTTTCTTTTTTTAAAAATGAGCTTTATTTTGTTTGCTGCTGATTGACAGAAACTGGGTGCAAAAGAGGAGAACCAGGCACAGCACAGGCGTGCGGAAGGGAGAAATCTGAAATTGATGCTTCTGGGGGCTTAGCCATCAGCTGTTGGTATGAAAGTCCCAGCCAGGCTGCCAGAGAAGGAGAATGACAAAGTTGGAATGGGAACGTAGAAAACAGAGATGTAAAATGTAAAAATTAAAAGCAGATCTCAAACTGAAGGTTGACGTTAGAGGAGGGTCCCAGAAAAGGCAGCTGTACATAGTTTTTTGTAATTATTTCTCACCCGAGGCCAAACACTGTAAAACGTTTATTTCACTTAATCAAGCGATGCACAACACAAAAGAGTAGCTGTGGAAAAGTGCAAAACCAGAATGATACGTTCCTAGATCTTGTACAATATCACCAAAAGGCTTTTTCCCCTCTTCCGAACTAAGATAGCAAGATGTGATGCTTTAAACAAGCACTAGAAGAAAACTTCTGTCAAAACATTTGGCAAATGAACAGTCAGATTAAGAGCTGAGATTGTGGAACTATGCCAGTAGCATTTAAAGGCAGGCTTACAACATCTCCTCAGCCAACAGTTGCTCTTACCTGGTGTTGGGGCAGCAGTGCTGGGTTGCACAGCAGGGACTGTTGGGACTACAGGATTACTATCATTGGTGGGGGCGCCAGTTGGAACAGAAGTAACCAGCTGCGTTTCCCCCATACCCTTCCCATGAAGACTGCTAGAAGTTGGAATGGCATCCTCCAACGAGAAAGGCTGGGTAGAAGTGTTGTTGGATGGCTCGACTTTCTCAGCATTTGCAACAGGACTGGGGAATGCAGCTGCCAGAGAGGGTTCTGAAGTGGAAGCTCCAGAAGGGGCCTAGTGAAAGCAAGAAAGGAACGTAAGAAAGCATTTACTGACCACAACATCCAAAATGGCATTTATAACCTAACTCTTACCATCACCAGTCATGAACATTTCCCCAACTCTGTCAGAAATTTCACCCCATTCAAGGCCCCATTCAGAGGAAGAGTAGGGAAAATGATGTAGTAGTAGTAGTAGTAGTAGTAGTAGTAGTAGTAATATTCATTATTAATGTATGTGTCATATCACTTGAGAAAAACATGTTTGGCTAGAAACAGCTAGGGGTGCGCACACGTGCACAAATTGCACATTTCTGGACAAGAAAGAGGGGGGGAATCAAGTTTCTGGAGACTGCATGCTGACTGGAGAAAGTGCATACTGCCTGGAAAATGTGCAAAATGCAATTGAGATATACACACTCCCAGGGGCCTGTTGAAGGTTAGGTATCCTGACTAGAGAACGTATAAAATTCTGTCAATATATGCACATTTCCCAAGGCCTATTGCAGATTATGTATCTCGACTGGGAAATGTGCGTAATTCCTTCTTCATGGAATGATTATATACACTTGAATATGCACAGTGGCTTGTTATGCACATTAACAACTCAGTTTACATTCCTCTAAATCAGGGGTAGGCAACCTAAGGCCCGTGGGCTGGATGTAGCCCAATCGCCTTCTCAATCCGGCCCGTGGAAGGTCTGGGAATCAGCATGTTTTTACATGAGTAGAAAGTGTCCTTTTATTTAAAATGCATCTTCTGTGTTACTTGTGGGGCATGGGAACTCGCTCACTCCCCCCCCAAAAAAAAATATAGTCAGGCCCACCACATGGTCTGAGGGACGGTGGACCAGCCCATGGCTGAAAAAGGTTGCTGACCCCTGCTCTAAATTGTAAAATTCCTTCCCTGCAGAGGTGCATGTCACACCTTCACTATACAGATTTCAGCTAACACTTTATCCTGGCCTTTGTGTGCCTTAGAGGTGTGTTTTAAATTGTTGTAACCTGCCTTGGGACTTGCTAGTGAAGGGTGCAAATAACAATAATAGACGTGAATAGCAAAAAAACGATGGGATTATGCAGATGCCTCTGCAACATGAGAGAACTGGATTTCAGATGCTGTTCAAAAGGAGCACATTGTGCAAACAGAATTTCTGGCTTTATGGTCAAGAACTTGGGTGACAAGCCCATTTTGCTCACTTATAAAATTCTCCCACTTTTGAGTGCCGTGAGAGACTAATCAGACCAGCATAAACAAGACAAGGGAACAGACGAAAACAATTTCCTTTCTTTCATAAGAAAATTCCTTCCCCAGGCCCTCCTCATTCCGGTGGGTAGCCTGAGGCAGCCAGAACCAGACATTTCAGCTTTAACTGGGCTTATCTGTATATGCTACATATTTTCCTGAGTTGATCTTTGTATAGCATAAGATGAACATTTAAATCACAGCACACAGAAATATCAACAACTGGACTTGATTTTCATAACAAACAAAAATATCACAGCACTCTTTCTTGTGGCGTAGTCAAATGGCAATACTTAAAAGGTCAAGCTAAGGGCGAGAAATTCATGACTTCTGTTATCATGTACGTTATGTAATTTGGGAAGGTGAGTATCAGCACATAAAGCTCTGGATTTGAACTCTGGGCTCAGGGCCCCAGTTATGAAATAATTTTGGGTTGCGGTGCTGTTCTGTTCAAGATGTGGTACCAGCTGAATTTAAAGAGATTATCAAAACACACATTCAATTCATAGATGGAGAGAGAGACCATTGGAGACTATTGGACTGAGTCAATCTGGATTATGAAATGCTGGTGACAGCACTAGTTATCTGGTTTAGTATATGAATTTGATAGGCTGGTGATGTTCATATCATTTTGGAACAAGCCTTGTTTCCTCAAGAAGCTATTCTCTGGTATGGAATGTTAAATGAGATTCTGAAGGTGTACAGCCCGGAGGCCAAGTGCCCCAAACCACAAAGTACACAAACTTAATTTAATGTTAACCCATGACTCTCAATGAAACTCTTGTTGATTGTTGCAAAACTACAAAGCCAGTTGCGTTGAAGGCATATGAAAAGAAGTTCTTTCAACACTGCAGACTCATATGCAATGAACTCTCATTTACTGTTGTGAACTATGTGATCAAATCATCAAATCAACAAGCAGGCTCATGTTGGCAAGCAACTTCTCCAATTGTGTAAATCAATTATCTCAATTATTTATTGCAAAGATTTTATGTGGTGGTTGCCTCCTCATTCAGACCCTCTCTTCTCCTGCATGGTTGTTGTTGTTTTTTAGTGGGAGATTGAGAAGCCTTTCCACAATAGCTGGTGTTCAATGGGCTGGAGTTCACAGCAAGAGAGATCAAACTACATTTCTCAGGATGTAATATACAACTGTGTGCACATTGCACAGCACCATCACTGCACATGTGCTAACTATCTGGAACTCTCTTAAAACAGACATCTGTTTCAGGACAATCACCAAGAAAGCTTGCACTGAGCCAATTCAAGACAGAGAGCGCAGTTTGCCCATCAATAGTCTAGAAATAGACACAGGCACATACATTTTTAATATGTGCAACCTTTTCATAAGTAACTGTTATGAAACAGTTCTCAAAATTCAAAGGTTTGTTTCTAGCAAATTCTGGTTTCTTCCCTCTTGGTTCCTCCACATATTCTGCTGATGAACAGCCTTCTGTGTCAATCCCTATGTGTTTAGGGGCAGGGGGTCACATTCTAATATATTTAGAACAATGTTGAACTCTGATCACTCTGCAGAAGTCACAGGACCTAAATTTGCAAGTGCAGCGAATATGATCAGTGACCAAGGCAAGCAAACACTGGCCAAGGATAAAGACACTTCAGCTACACCACAGTCGAAGTGGAAGTCAAGAAACACTAACCTTGTAAGAGTTTCATTTGAAAAAAGCGCATTATTTATAGGGGTTGCTTCTGCAAGCATACCACAGTGATGCAGCAGCAGACCCCTTAATCAACAGTGCTGTACTTGAATACTTCTCTTGACTAATCAATCACTGTTGTCTGACTCAAATACACAGCACTGCGCTTGAAGACAAAGGCACTAATTTGGCAATGGAGCCAGGCTGCAACTTGGCACGTGACAGACTCTCACTCACTCTCATGAGCATATGCCAATTTGTCTTCCTGAGGGGTTTTCAAACATTTTTAATATGAGCAGTAAATGTGAGACTATCTTCCCCCAACATAATGCTTCTGTTGTAGGGAAAATGCAGTGTGTTGGTATTGGCAAAATGAAATACCTTCTCCCTCACCAAGTGTGTTTGTTACAACAGTTTGGATAATAGATACATGAATGTCACAGACAGGTCCACAGACAAGTGTGTGCAACATCATTATGGACATTACGTGACACTGGTTTCTGTTCTGCCCTGTATTTGTTGCATACAGTACTGTTTTTATTCTGCTGCAGTTTGTCTTCCACCATAAATTTCATTATTTGTCTTTCACTGAGGTGAAATGACATAACTTATGTAAAGTATTTAAATAATTACATAATTTAGGTTGCCATTATATTATTCCATCCCATTCATTTAAATGCAAAGGGAACACAATGCAAACTGGGTGGCAGGAGCATAATCAGTTATGTATCCGTTGCCGACTGAAAACAACAGTGAATACCAATTATATTCACTGGATTGATTTCTGTTCCAGACACGGGACAAAAAAGTGAATGCTGATAATTCCTGCTCCTTTTTCTGCTTTCTTTGGAATTCTCTGACATCGTTAGACATCCCCAGTAATTAATAATTCCTGCCCTATCATTATTGCATCTCACACACAGCATGACTTCCCTTTCTTCCACAGCCCCAGTCTCATTATGTGGAGGTACACTGATACAGTTTATGTTTAATGCAATGTAGTGCTAAGAATAAGATGTGGTATTTTCCCCTTGCTTGCCTTAGACAACAGCCAGGAAACGCCATATTCAAGTTAACATTTTCTCACTTCATTTCCCTCAGAACATTATTTGATCCTATGAGAATATGTCTTAAATCCACTATTTATCAATCAACTACAATACTGCTTTAAGAAGCAAAATATTCTTTAAAAATGCCACTTCCAAGGGAGAACGACAGGTTGGGACTAGGAGCTCTATAGCAATGCAGGAGGTTGCTGGGCAGCAGTGTGTGTATCCTATCCCTTTCCCACTCCTGAATATCTCCCCGCAACCCTGAAAAGCACTGCAAGGCTCCTGCTTCTGGTTGACTGGAGCCCTGAACAGGAGTATGCCTGAGAGGGTGGAGATACACAGCAACACTGCCTGGCAAGTCCCCCTTTTAAATTACTATAAGAAGCAAAATAGGCAGCGTGCATCAATCTTTAAATGTACATAACTACACTTAGATCTTGTAGGAGGACGTGGGTTGTAGGACTACTCGTGGCTGTGATTTTAAGATGGCTGTTGTACAAATTATATTCTCTTTTTCTTATGAAGATTTTTGTCCTGTGGGGACCTTCAGTTATTGCAAAACCTGCTTTCCACAACTTGGAAATAAAAAAAAATTAAGTTCACCATGAGAGAAATCACAAAGGGGTCTTTAGTGGTAACCCTAGGGAAGTGGCCTGGAATTGCAGCAAAACATCAGATTTCAGAGAATTTATTTTTACAGCTTTAATTTTACATTCTCTGCTCAGCTGGAGCATTAGAAGAGAATCTGATAGCTCAGAGCTCAACAACCTGTTGTTGAAATCAGCAGGGAAATTAGGGACACATTACTATTTATCACTTAGGGCAAGCAAGAATCAATCTTAGCAGAGGGATTGCAGTGCAGTCTCTACCACACTGGATCACTTCCTGAGTGACAGTCTCTTGTGAAAGGCCAGATGGTTACGGTTTTAGGGAAGCATCATTATTGATGTATTGCTGAGACAGAGGAGCCAAACAGCAGTTCCTAAGTGACTGTTAAGAAGTCAAGGGCTGAGGGACAGCTGAGTCAGCAAGGCAAAGTTAAACCATGCGGTTGTTTTGCATGCTAACTAGGATAGCTCCAGGTTTCCTAGTCGTGTCCTTTGGCTCTGAGCCAAATCCTGTTCCACCAGGTTGGCAGTTCTCATATCACAGCTGCAATGTAACCTGGGACTGCAAAATCTGCAACCAGGTACATGAGAATAACAGCTTTTAAGAACCACAATCTACTGAAAACATACTAAGTTGAGCAAGGGATTTCTAAAGATGAGATAGACCCCACTGATAAGAGTTATGTCACTGAGTTGTCTGCTGTGGTAGACTCTCTGTTGCACCCTTACCTGGATGCGAGTAAAAAAGTACACTTGGTACACACCCCACACATATGCTGAGTTCAACCATTCTGTTTGTTGCACTTGCCATGAAGTTATAAGCAACCAGTTTTATTTCTAACTATGAATGGGGAAGACTGGGAGATGTTTGGCAGCTCTGTGGCCAAGGTGCCTGGAAAGCCTGGGCTATGCAAAGCTAAATCAGCACTTGTAGCCTTTTGTGCTCCAGAACAGGAAAGGTCAGTGAAGGCAGAGGGGTGATCTCTAGGAAAAAGTGATCCAAGCAGCTTTGCCTAATGGTGCCCAAGCTGGAATGCTCTCCACCAGAAAATCCAGTGTGTGGGAGGTTAGACTTTCAGCAGTTGTGTCTAAACTGTAATGGTCCCCCCCCCCAGCACTCCTCTTAGAAAAGGCACGTGAGTTACCTTCAATCAGGAGTGTCCAAGGCAGTGGACCTCCTCTGCCACTTTCCCTCTGTCTGAGGTACCTTCAAGCAGAGGCATCCCAGCTGACAAGCTCTCTTCCCTTCCAGACTTTCTTAAAGAAAAAGCTGGGAGGGGGGCATCTTCCAACTTCATTTTTTTACTTGACAGACATATCTCTCCATCATCACAATTCATGGACATATTTCAGCCAGACAAAATTGTCTGAGAAGAGCATGGAGCAAAGCCAGTGAGGAGTGTGACTTGAGGAGAGTCCCAAGGGCTGTATAGAGAGGCCTGGAAGGCTGCATTCAGTCTCTGGGCTTGAGGTTCCTCATCAGTAGTGGGCTTTCAAGCAAGTCAGACCTAATTAATTTTTATAATGAATGATTTTAGAATGTTGTTTATGTTGTACTTTTGTACTGTTTTATTGTTGTTAGCCGCCCTGAGCCCGGCTTCAGCTGGGGAGGGCGGGATATAAATAAAATTTATTATTATTATTATTATTATTATCAGTTCATTAATCCACAAATGCAAGAGTGAACCTTTGGGTACCATTTCTCATCAAGGCAGTGGACTGAACCTTTTAAAACTGCACTGATTCTAACCACCGTTTTCAAAACTGTTTTGATTTTTTTTATTTCTTAGAATTTCCAAACAATGACCAGTATGTTGCTGCTATTGTGCAATAAAAAAGGATTATAAAGCATTTATACAACAGAATTTGGATTAGTGTTGACATTAACAATATTATCTTGCACTTACCCTCATGAGGCCACTCCCAGCAAGGTCACTTGGTCTGTTCACATTATTGCTGCTGGGGGGAGATGAGCTTTTGAATTTGGTTGTTCTCAAGTCTTCACTGTTTGGCAGCAGGTTTTTTTCTGGATCAATGTGGTTTCTGGGAAGGTTTGTTTCTTGATGTGAAGAAGGAGCTTCCGTCAGATCATTATGGGTGGATTTACTATCCAAGGGCTGAGATGGAGCAGGATGGGCTACAGGACCTCTGCTGTTGGAGCCTGTGTCCCTCTTAAGAGAGCGTCCCCTGATGTCTGCCAAGTGTGCTCTGTAAGCCAGCAACTCTTTGAAGGACCTTCTCATCCTTGTTTTACTTTGATGTCCTTCCCTCCAGTCCAGCCACTTAGGAAGATAACCTCTCCTCTCTGCTGCAGGTTGGGCATTTATCGTATGCTCAGATCTCTTTACAAACACCAAGATCGAGTCAGTGGTGTTGGTCCAGATTGCCTGACACCAATGAGGCTTGATACAGATCACCTGGATGCACATCTTTCCCTTGAGCCAAAAAGCATCACAGGTAGGGCTCTGACAGCAAGTAGCTTGACAAGATTGGACAGAGTGAAATCCTTCCAGCAGCTGGAGATGAACACCATCCAGTGACCTCAAATGGCCTCCCTGGAGAGCCTTCCCTGGCTGGCAAGTGCCTCTAGTCCAGCTTGCATCTGAGCAAAGAGAAATAAAATTATAACAATTTTAAATAAGAATCCAACAGCATAGATGTAATCCAGGAAATAATTATATCTGGGTGATTGTTGTTGTTGTTTTTTTAAAAAACCCTACTTCATTTCTGCTCTCTAGTAATAAACATAACTTATCAGGGGTGGGTGTCATCAGCATATTGATGGCACTTCACTCCAAATCCCCCAATGACAGTTCCCAATAACTTCAAAAGGTATTAAACAAAATGGGTTACAAGACTGGAGCCTGCAGAATCCCACAAAATAATTCCTATGGGGCCAAGCAGTAGCAACCCAATTATAGTCTCTGGAGCCAGACTTCAATAAAGAAGAACCATAGCAATGCGCTATCTCTAACTCCCAAAATCATGTGATAGTCCACAAGGATACCATGGTCAATGGTATCAAAAGCTGTGCTGCAGTCAAGGAGAATTAATAGAGTCACACTCCTCCTGTCCTTCTCCCCAAACAGGTCACTGCTCAGGGTGATCAATGCAGTTTCCATCCAAATATCCAGGCCTGAAGCTGGAATGAAATGGGTACAGAACTCTGTTTCCTTCAAGCATGAAGTTGCCCACCCACCCGAATCTAAATTGTTAGATGATTATGATCTAAAAATAGAAGACTAAACACCCTACAAACAGGAATCATGGGAAGTACTTTAAACACTGCTTTAAATACTAATGGCTGCTTTAAATGGCTGCCTTAAATACTAATCTGTTTAATCAGAAGTGTCTTATCTTCAAACGATTACCATTTGTTGCCAAAGACTAAAAGATCATCTTGGCTAGGTCAGAAGTACAAGCAAAGGAGTACAGTCGTACTTTGGGTTGAATGTGCTTCAGGTTAAGCGCTTTCAGGTTGCGTTTCATGGCAACCTGGAAGTAACGGAGCGCGTTACTTCCGGGTTTCGTCGCTCGCGCATGCGCAAACGCTCAAAATGACGTCACGTGCATGCACAGAACGCGACCCGCGCAGACGCGCCATCCCATCTTACGTTCCATTCAGGATGCGAACGGGGTTCCGGAACGGATCCCATTCACATCCCAAGGTACCACAGTACTGGCAAGCAACTCATTCACACACAATTGTTTGTAAGATTCTCTCTTTCTACATTGTTATAATCTGAGAAGGGTCCCTTGCCCTATAAAACAGCAGCATGCAGTCAACAGTGTACACAGTTCTGAACCAGAGTTGCCTTCTATAACTATGAAGTGCAAAACAATGAGAAGTTACAAATAACTTAGGAAACAAGTTGTTTGTTGCAACCTCCCCAATGGATGTTGGTTAAAGTAACAATTTCACCCAAATAAATCTGTTATCAGGAGAACAGACCAGGGATGAGGAAGGTTGGGCCCAGGGGTCAATGTGGCCCTTGTGACTCTCCCCTGGCTATGTCCCACCCCTTACCAGTCCTGCTCCATGCCCTCCTTGAGTGCTTTTGCCTGACTGAAACATCTCTTGCCTGCCTTAATGGAGAAGTGTTTATGTGAGTGCATATAACCCCCTGGCTTTTGCATGGCTAGAATGTAGCCTACTGTACAAAGGAAAGAGTCACATCCATTGCTCTGCCCACTTTTGCCCCGGCCAATACAGGCATGTGGCCTCCTTTGGAAGGTTGCCCATGTGGGAATGAAGTCCTTGGGCTGAGTAAGGTTCCCACCTGTGCTCCAGACAATGAAAGAACTCTTCCGCTGCTCCTTGCCACAGATCTGTCTTGCTCCTTCTTTGCCTCTGCCTCACTGCACCCAGCCTTGCCTGGATTCCAGGACCTCCTTACCCCCTTCCCTTGGTAGGTGCAGAGTCTGGCAAAAAAACACAGCTACCTTGAAAACCAAATGACTATGGCTGGGGGCCTGTAGTCTGTGCCTGTGTATTAACAGCTCCAAGGTCAAAGATCTCCTGCAAGAACATATAGCAGAAAAGGACTATTTCCAATACAAATACCATCCACAGTAAAGTCTGCTCAAACAATTACAAGATTTCCCCAATGGGTGGAAAAAATGGCTAATACCACAAGGTGCCTGCCTATCAAATTTTAGCCTAAAGTGCTTTTTAATGATTGACTTTTACAGAGGAGTTTTTGAATGGAAACACAACAGAGCAAACATCTAACACCACTGGTAATGATGTGCTCATAACACTACCATCTGTTCAGGCCTGAAGAGCCCAGAACTGCATAGCACCACCCAAGGGCAGTTATGAAACTACATAAGGTGTGCTTTACTCCCATGGCACTGGAGTAGATTATTGGTTGAGATTCTATCCTAACTTTTAAATAGCCATACCCACACCCACTCTCATTTTCAAGATGTTGCAATAGGGTTTTTTTGGGGGGGGGGTATAATAATTTTTAAAGTGCCAAAGCCCTTTTCAAAGTATTCTTGAAGTTCTGAGCTATCCTAACTCAAAGCATAATATCTGGAAGCCAGTACAGTGGTACCTCGGGTTAAGAACTTAATTCGTTGTGGAGGACCGTTCTTAACCTGAAACTGTTCTTAATCTGAGGCACCACTTTTGCTAATGGGGCCTCCCACTGCCACAGCACAATTTCTGTTCTCATCCTGAAGCAAAGTTCTTAACCCGAGGTACTATTTCTGGGTTAGCGGAGTCTGTAACCTGAAGCATCTGTAACCTGAAGCGTCTGTAACCCGAGGTACCACTGTACATGCATGTGTGTGTGGAAAAAAATATTTCTACAAGAGTATGTCTGCAGTTTCCTTTTCCAATGGCAACTCTGAATGTCTCATGAAGTATCACTTTGGAGCTCAACCTTTGAAGGCAGTTTTCAGAGGGAGAATGGGGGCAGGATACTGCTGGAAAATGGAAAATGTAAAGCTTATACATATAAGTGTTTTACAGGTACTTTTAAGTGGATACACATACCAAGTCAACCTCCAAGGCCTGGGCAAGAGCCCCAGACTGACTTTTTTAAAAACTCAACTGTCTAGCCCTCCTAGAAAGGAAGTTATGAAGCTAAATGTGCAGGTACTCTTCTGCAAAATGAACCAGCCTGGCTGCTCCTACCTGACACTGTTCGATAGGTGAGTTTTTCGGATACCAGGCAATAGAAAATCTGATTTCAAGATTTTCTAACTGCTGAGGTTTCTTTGTAACCACTTTGGGCAGCTCTTGCCACAATAAATTTAGGTGGAGAAGGAAAAGGGATAATTTACATTGCAATAGGATAAAACGGTGGATGGTATCCCAGCCCTGAAGTTGATTGATCTTATTAATTCTGTAACTGGTGTACCAAACATTTCTTGTGTTTAGTGCAATCTCATTAAAAAAAAGTAGTCCGGAAATGCTTCTTATTATTACAGTGGTACCTCGGGTTACATATACTTCAGGTTACAGACTCTGCTAACCCAGAAATAGTACCTCGGGTTAAGAACTTTGCTTCAGGATGAGAACAGAAATCGTGCGACAGCGGCGCGGCAGCAGTGGGAGGCCCCATTAGCTAAAGTGGTGCTTCAGGTTAAGAACAGTTTCAGGTTAAGAACGGACCTCCGGAACAAATTAAGTACGTAACCAGAGGTACCCCTGTACCATGCTAATGGATTTCATTTTAATACAATTGTCACCTGTTTTCACTCCATTGATCAGAGCCTTATATATAAAGTTCCAGGGATTAAGGACACTTTAAAATAGACAGCTAGCCTCTGTGAGATGACTAGACTGGGAAAATAGGCCTCTGCAAGATTAATTTATAACCAGGTCATATTGCCCTAACCCTTAAGGCAACTCCTTGATTCACATGCTATGTTCTTAGCTGCTACTGTGCCATTAAACGAAAGGTTACCAATTCACTTAAGTGAATTAAGTTTAAACTCAACAATAGGGAGAAGGTAAAGAAGACAATAAAGCTATCACATCAGTTAAGGAATTAATTATTGCACATAAAAGACGACTATTTTTCTCCCATGATCTTTTCATGTTATATTTTTTTTCTTTCTAAATAAACACTGATAATTCCCTCTAAATCTGAGATGTGCATATTGTGCTTTTGTTTGAAAGCCTAATGGTTTTATATTTCCCTAGGAGTTCAATGGCCACAGAATTGGGTTAGGCTTTCATATACACTTCCTCTTATTTTAAAATGTTTTGACCCTCATTTTACCTCTTTCTTTTTTCCTTGCATGTTCCTGATGCAGCTCTTTCCTACCCTAATATTCTTCATCAAACTGTATGGCAGATTTACAATATCTGTATAACTCTGGATTTCATTTCTTCTTTCTATAGCACAGCCACAGTGTCTGTACTCAGATGCAAAACAGGAAAAATCTACTAGCCAGTTGGATGTCACGTTTGTGGTTCTTCAGTGGGTACTTTGTAAATTTCACATCTGTTCAAGTTAGTTACAAATACTGTGCAGCCTTTATCTGACATTCCAATCTCCTACCTGGTTTCTTGCCCAGTAATGGTCTCAATGGTCAGCCTTTCATCCTATTTAAAATATCAAATGCTTCCAAACTAAAAATTGCTATCCTTTCTTTGCTCACATCAGGAAAATCAGGTGGTGATTCAAGCGTTTTTTGCATGTTCTGCCTTTTTTCAGTTGTTGTTCTAATGGTCACCCATGTAGCACTAAAACATGGCTTATCATTACGTGTGAAATGGGCCACTGCATGTAAAGCATTCTGAATATACTAATATGCTCCAAAAATATTACACATTATTATTACTGGACCTAGAAGAAAATCTGCCATCAGAAGAGTTCTAAGCAATTAAGATGCTTGCTACTAACACCACAACCGGTCACTGAACAGTCTGGCATCTTTGTGTATACTAGCATGAATGAATCCTGAGAATAGTATGATGTTTGGGGTGAAAAGCATGTGTGTTTTAAATATTTTGTTCCTCATTACATCCTGCATTGCAAAGTCTTGTGTTCCAAAATTCATTCTGTGTTTAGCACACAGCTGGACTTCATTTTGGAACAAAGGGGCTGAGCACCCAATACCACTGGCTGAGAAAGGACAGGTGTCATAATAACAAGGGCATGAGGTCCATAAAGCAAATGTTTCTGTGATACATTTTCCATAGCAAATTGGAAGTACTGGCAGCCTTAAAGAAAAATTAAAATTATGTTTGGATTGGTCTTACAAAATGTGGATTTAACAACTGAGGCTTTCCTCAAAGTTCACCTAAAAGACAAAAAAAATAAACAGGATCAAGGGGACTGGCGGCCAACCTTATTGGGTTTATTTCAACAGATCCCTGGAGATCTCTTAGACAGGTTCTCAAGCATGTGTGTGTGTTTTTAAAATTTAATTTGAAGCAAATCACAGTTTAGATTCTTACTGAGTTTGGTATTGGTCTGGTGTGCTGATTAATCTGTCAAGCACCATAAAAATTCACTGCAGCATAATTAAAATAGGTGACACAGTATTCCTGCCAGCTTTGAGATGGAATGGGAGGGAGGAAATGGTGGGAAGAGTCTTTGAATCCTGAAAACAGATGGGCAAAGCTGAATATTCCTAATTATGTTTTCTTGCCAGCTGCCTTCCATTAAACATTCAAGCTGTACTTACATTTTGTTTATTTGCATTTGTCTCCCTCCTCATCATATATATTAAATAAATCCTCTAAATGCTTTGCCTAGTCACCAAATGTCAGCCAAAGCAGACATCTCATTGTGCTTCTTAAAAATGCCCAAGCTTTGGCAAACATATAAGGGAAAGAAACCACATAATTAAGGAGCAGAAATTGCCTTGCGCATGCTTGCAGCAAGGGTAGCATCATTAAGCTTTTTATAGAGCTGAAGGATTTAAGGGACACTGGGGAAGAAGCCGTCTCAGAGAGAACAAGGGGCCAAGTTAGGTCATACACAAGATATGTAATGCCTTTCATGTATCTGGTATTTACATATCAAATAGAAACCATGTTGGGGGTGAGAGATTGAGGCCATGCCTAGGGGTGAGGCACTGATTTCTATTCCAACCTATGTTTTCTGCTTGCTGCACTATTTCTGTTCTGCTGCAGTTCAGCCTCCGACAAAAACGTTATTCGTATCGCTGACTGATGTAACTGAATTTTACGAAATTATGTTATTATGCTTTTCCACACAATTCAATTCAATGCAAATGCCAATCAGTTCAATGCAAATGAGAGGGGGCAAAATGTCATCAATCATGTATTGTTTGCGGACTGGAAACAACAGTGAATACTGATAATATTTGCCAAACTCATTTCTATTCTGAACATGAGACAAATTAACAAACGTTCGTTATTTTCACTTCCACTTCCACTGGAATTTTCCAATATCCATATCCATGCTACCAAGAGGTGGGTGGGTTGTTAAACCTTCTGTCCTATGCCATGGTCCCTAATGAAAATTGCTTCCCTGAAGCTGCTAAAGTCCCTAGAAGAGGTCTCCACTGGGGATAACAGAAGTATCCCTCCTGACATGCACTGAAGCTTTGAGGGAGATGTCACTGGTACTATAGTGAAGGAGGAATGAAGGATTAGCTACTGTCACCACATATCATGCTTCTGATTCTAATCTGGTTCCCTTTCTACCCCTTGAGGTTGCCATTTAAATTTTTTAAACAAACATAGCATCCAAAGTGTAAGGAACTCTGGAGCTTGAACTGGGAATGTCTGACATGTGGACACTTGTCTTAATAGCTAATTTACCCAGCTTCTTCCTCTCTCAATTCCCAAGGAAAATAAGCACAAAGGGAGTAAGGGAGATAAACAAAAGATGGGGAATGGCAGCCAGGAGTTGCTTCACCACAAGAGGAAGGGGGATTTGTATTTCTCAGGGGGGGGGGAGGGAATTTTCTATCTTTTCCTGCCTTTTTGTGGAAAGCCTTGAGAATTCTCAACACTGTTGAGTCAACAGGAAGAATTTTCTTTAACATGGAGAGGGTATGCTAGACTCTGAGAGAAACAACCACTGTTTTGAAAAAGGTAGAACACAAATACTGTAGAATCAACCAATTACATGGCATGCCCCAGTTGTGCCTCAGTTACTTCCTCAAAAGTTTGCAGGGTGGGTCCTTCCAGAGAAACCTGATGACTGCTATTAAAACAGCAGAGCAAACAATTCACCAGCTCAAGAACTGCAAAGTATTTATTTTCTTATCCAAATACACACACTCATTAAAGGTTTCGTAACCCTTACAAGTGGCTCAGGCAGTTTTCTTGCACAAGCACTGTGACTGCATGACAGCCAGCTGAACTGCTTAAACAGCAACTGCGTAGGGGGAAAGCGTGCTCTGCTAAGGACCCATATCAGTGTCATCAAACAGGCCTTCTCTACACAAAGAAAAGTCAAAGTTGCTTGGATGTTTATGATGGAGCAGCACTAATGCAAGATTTTTACTTTCACAAACAGCAGTTGCGGAGTGGGGATTCAGATTGAGGCTCTGGTGTATGGCTTTAACTCTTTGCCACCTACCGCTGTCCCAATTCAGAACAGGAAGACAACATACCACCGAGGATAATGGGAGCTTCTACCAGCCAAAAAATGCCCCAGGTGGTTTCTGAAATTTCTAAAATAATGTCAGCATACAATGAAAGCAATTCCAAGATATTGTGAATTGACCATAGGTTTTTATCAGCATAATAGCTAAGAACATGGGCTAAGATGTCTTCATTTCCGAGCACAATTCCGAGTACGTTTCCGAGCACAATTCAAAGTGTTGGTGCTGACCTTTAAAGCCCTAAACGGCCTCGGTCCAGTATACCTGAAGGAGCGTCTCCACCCCCATCAGTCTGCCCGGACGCTGAGGTCCAGCGCCGAGGGCCTTCTGGCGGTTCCCTCACTGCGAGAAGCAAAGCTACAGGGAACCAGGCAGAGGGCCTTCTCGGTAGTGGCGCCCGCCCTGTGGAACGCCCTTCCAGCAGATGTCAAAGCGATAAACAACTATCTGACATTCAGGAGACATCTTAAGGCAGCCCTGTTCAGGGAAGTTTTTAACGTGTGACATTTTACTGTATTTTTGGTGTTTATGGAAGCCGCCCAGAGTGGCTGGGGAGGCCCAGCCAGATGGGCGGGGTATAAATAATAAATTAAATTATTATTATTATTCATTTTAAACTCTCTGGTTGTCCTCTCATTAGTAAGATTAGAGCAGGCTTCCTCAAACTCGGCCCTCCAGATGTTTTGAGACTACAATCCCCATCATCCCTGACCACTGGTCCTGCTAGCTAGGGATCATGGGAGTTGTAGGCCAAAAACATTTGGAGGGCCGAGTTGAGGAAACCTATTGTATTAGAGTAATACAATACTAGGGTAACCTTATCAGGTTGTTGTAAATATGACCATAAGCAGTACTTTGAGCACATAAAAATGCTGTTTAAGCATTATTTTTATTACATGTAATAACACAGACTGCAAGAAGATCAAACCTATCCTTCTTAAGGAAATTAGCCCTGAGTGCTCACTGGAAGGACAGATCCTGAATCTGAGGCTGCAATACTTTGGCCACCTCATGAGAAGACTCCCTGGGAAAGACCCTGATGTTGGGAAAGATGGAGGGCACAAGGAGAAGGGGATGACAGAGGATGAGATGGTTGGACAGTGTTCTCGAAGCTACCAACATGAGTCTGACCAAACTGTGGGAGGCAGTGGAAGACAGGAGTGCCTGGTGTGCTCTGGTCCATGGGATCACGAAGAGTCGGACATGACTAAACGACTAAACAACAACAACAATAACAACACAGATTGTAGCCTACACTATTGACCTTATGTTTATTACAGGCTTAAAATAATGAAGTCAGTTACAGATCTTTGATGTTCAAATGTAGCTCTCAGAAGTGAACCAGTTGCTGACTTCAGATTTACCACAGCACGTTATATTAGCCTTATGTTGCCTCCAGTTTAGAATAAAATCAATCAATTAAGAAAATGCAGTTTTGCCACATTCATGAATCTTTCTCTCTCAAGAGACTGTAACTAACTCTGACAGGTTAACAGAAAGAAAGAAAGAAAGAAAGAAAGAAAGAAAGAAAGAAAGAAAGAAAGAAAGAAAGAAAATTTCACTGCAACAATTTGCAATTACATTGTTGTTTGAAAACAATGGTGGCTTTTTAAAAATAGCATTGTAACAGCTAGACAATATCCACTTTCTACTGAATAGAAAGCTGTATGGAACAAAGAAGAATTTCATTCTTCAGTATGTGAATATTCATTATGAAGGTGGGAGTTAAGAAGAGACAGACTGTGACAGTTTAGTATGCTGGAACAATAATTCTAAATTCCAATAAAGCAATTCCGTAAGTTATTTTAAAAATGTCCAAAATCATCCTACTACTAAACCTTTGGGACTCATTTTGTTGTGTGTATAAAAGTGGGAACAGAATGCACTGAAGTAGGCATTTCAATGGCAAAATGTAGGTTTGTAAAGAATTACATTCAAACAAGGCCACAATACCTTCCACCATAGAAGCATCAAAGTGCCCCCACCCACCAACACAAATTATCATAGCTATGGTTAAAAAGACAAAAAAAGCCAGTGGTTTTTGAAACACGACTCCAGTAGGCTCAGGAAACAGGAAACTAATCTCAAAAGAAGAAAAAAGAAGCAGATCCATTCTAACTTAAAACATGTAATGATTACTACTTACTCTCTACAACTAAAAAGATAATAAACCATGAATTTTAAATCAACTTTGTGTGACAAGCTGGAGATTAATGGTTCACTTACTGCACATCAGCTTAATCAAATTTCTCAATTGCCGAACGTCAGAGAAAGCATAGGATAATTATGGAGATTACAGCAGCAGCCCTGTCCAGAAGGCAGAGATTTTGCTAACTATAGTACTAACCCACTGAGATCAAATGCAACTAAGTCAGTATAAGTGACCCCTCTATTCTCTGAAAAAAGAGTAAATGTTACAAGTTTGCCAGCTGGAAGGCTTATTTTTAAAGAACTTTTCAAGCGGCAAGAGGCAGTGGGGAATTACTGGTAAGATAGAAGAAATCTGTGAAATAAGTTACTCTTTGAGAGGCCTTAAACTACTCCACTACACTTTCCTGCTTTCATCTGTTTCAAATGTTCTTAGTTATTTTAGTTTAGTTTATTACATCTATGAATTGCTTCTCACAAATAAAAGTCCCAATGTAATTTAGAGCAAAATTCAAAATAATAAATAATAAACATAATTAACAATGTCAATAAGATCGGTTTAAATAAGGTTATAATTTATGTTTGTTTGTTTTTTTGTTTGTTTAAACATTTCTGGAAAATCAATAATTTTTTTGAAATAAAATAAAATAAAAGTGTAGCCAGAATAAAAAAAAAACCCACATTCAATTGCTGCTGCTGTCCAAAGGCACAGGAAAATGAAAACAGATTTGACTGCCACTGAAATTAGACAAATTTGGTACCAGGTTGCCTCCCTAGTAGGAGAATTCCGTAAGTGGGAAGCTATTACAGAACAGGTCCATTCTCTCATCACCACTCTCTGGACCTCCCTTGGAGGAAAGCACACAAAGAAGGGCTTCATCTCAGGGTTCATATGTGGAGAGATGGTCCTTTAAGTATAGAGGTCTCGAGAAGTACAAGATCAAAATCAGCACTTGTCCCTGTTACTAGTTGTGACAACAGTAACAATGTTGGATCCAGGAGTACCTCAGGCTGTGAACCAGCTCCTCAAGGGAAGTGTGACCCCCATCTAGAACAGGATGCATTCCATCTGTCCAAATAATAGTACCAATAGTGCCTGTGTTTTATCTGGATTAAGCTTCAGTTTGTTGGTTCTCATCCAGTCCATTACAAAGACTAGGCACTGATCCAGCATATGCACCACCACACCCACTTGAGATATAAACGTTGTGTGACATCAGCATACTGATGACAACACACATCAAAACTCTGGATGACGCCAGCCATTGGTTGGTGTATGCCAGGCTGTATCAGAAGCTGGTTTTTTTTATATAATTCTTATAAGTATTTTATATGTAAAATTGTTTTACATATCTTTATTTTATTGTAAAATTGCCTTGAGATGCTTCGTAGGAAGTAATTCATAAAAGAAATAATAATGCTGATGTTTAAAAGCATGTGGGATAATACTGAACCCAGGAACCCCACATTAGAGACTCCATAGGACTGAGCAACACCCCGCAAGCACCATGTTCTAGTCTAGTCCCTGCTCAGTGCAGGAATCTTGCTGCTACAGCTTCTCTGATGGTAACCCCAACCATCACAATCTTAAAAAAAATTATCAGAAAGAGAATTGTGAACTATTACCTGCATATGAACAGGCGGCATTGAGGCAGGCACACATGTAGAGAAGATGGAGATGGCCCAGGCACTTGGCAGCTTTTCTAAATAAATATCCCAATATGTTCACAGAGCTGGTGCTGAAATTGTCTTCCAACCTTTTCTCCATGGCCTTTGTGGGAAGACCCAGAACTCTCTAAATATAAAATACACAAGAGACACAGTTCACCTTCAGGAAAGATGAATTGAGACCACTTTATGCAAAGCAATTACATCTCTCATGCGGGTACATAAAATAAAGCACACAGAGCAGAAGCAAATAGTTGCCACAGTTTACCATTAAGCCTCAAAGTTTGTTACTGAATTATCACAAAATTCTCCCAACTGTACCTTAGGACACAACTTTTAGTATATGCCCATTTTCTGGAGAAATTTTGTGAGTTATAAAGTCAGTTAGCCTTTGAACACAATGAGATGAGAGCAAACCTCATTTATCCACAGCAGTTGCCCACACAAACCTAAAAAGCTGCCTTCTTGGCACTTGTCTACTGTTGGCCAGCTGCTTTCACACATTAGAACAGACAGCTCAGAAGCAAGCTCACATTTGTAGCAGCTTCCAGGATTCAATTCAAAATGAACCAAACTCCAAGCAAACAGTGCTGAGCTGATGAATTTTAAACAGGTGGATCTTTTGGACACTCTGTTTGAAAGTCTCCAGTGCAGAGGTGGCAGTCACTTCTACCTAGGGTGTGTTAAATACCAATAAATACAGCCCAGCTGCTGAGCAGGTGGACCTTATATCAGCAATTGCTTATTTGCACTGCCTGGCACCAGTAAGAAAACAAAAGGGGAACAGGAGCTGCACAGCCCACACAAACAGCCAATGAGAAGCTTCTCATGCTGCCATTCACTTTGCTCTGATAGACACATAGCCAGTGTTATTGGTGTAACAAGCTGTTGAGCTGTTTTGCTCTGCCAAGAGAAAGAAAACAAATGTTCAGATAGAGAATAAATTTAAAGCTGCAATCCGATGGGGACTTACCTTGGAGTAAGTCCAACTGAGCACACTGACATTTAATTCCAAGTAAATGTGTACAGGACCAGGTAACTAACAGAATAGGTCTATACTTCTTTACTCAAAAATTCAACAGGATTTATTTCCAAATAAGTGAGGACAGGATCACAGCCTTTTAAGTCCAATGATTTTAGACTGGTTCACTTAATTTGAACAGAACTGATTCTCTGTGTAGTGTAAAAATCATATCCAACAAATACGTTAGGTTTTTTTGCCTTCCTTATTGTGTCTTCTCAAGGGTTCTGAGACACATGAACAGAACAAAGCCCATAAAAATCTCAAGTGACTATGTTTTTCATGCCTCTAGAGAGTTTGCATAACACCTAGTGAAGAAAAGGCCAGAGCTCTGAATTTCAGGTAACAAACTGAAAGTAGACAGACCATGACAAAGGGTGAGAGTTGTTCTACCCCCCAAGACATGCACATACCGTATTTTTCGCTCTATTGGACGCAGTTTTTCCCCTCCAAAAATTGAGGGGAAATGTGTGTGCGTCCTATGGAGCGAATGCAGGCTTGTGCCATAGCCGCGCGCAACCCCTCCGGCAGGGAGAGGCTGCACGGGGCTAAAGGGGAAGCCAAAACAGTGAGCGGGATCCATCCCACTCGCTGCCTTGGCTTGTTCCATAGCTGCGCGCAACCCCTCTGGCAGGGAGAGGTTGTGTGCAGCCTGTACGCTGCTCTTTGGGGCTGGGGGGAAATATTTTTTTTCTTGATTTCCCCCCCTAAAAACTAGGTGCGCCCTATGGTCCGGTGCGCCCTATGGTGCGAAAAATATGGTACTCTCCTCTATGGTGCAAGCCTATTTGCCTGGCAATTGTCACCACGCAGACAGGAGCATTCAATTTGATAACTGTTCAATTGTCAATTGAACTGCAGTGGAACTAGAACCTCTTCATGTAACCTGAATCTATCCCTTCCCCAAAGCAATGCACATTCCTCATAGCAACATCTACTTATCTATATTCTAATTAGCACAGACCACTCCAGGATGCATCCAAGAACTGGAACTAAAAGGGAAGCAAGGGAGCCAGTATGTGAACAAAAGCTGTGCAAATTACCTGGAGGAGCAATTACAATCTCCAGACACTTCATCATTTGGACCTTGCCACCAGTACCAACACAAATAGGCCAGCAGATATCAAGCTATACATTTCTGTGCTCCTAGTGGGCCCTGAAGACTCTACAGAGCAACAGATTCAAGTGACTGCTGGGGTTAGGACTCCCTCAGTACCATGCATCATCCTAGGAAGGGAGAGATAAAGGAGTTCCCATATGACCTAAAATATGTTACATAACTCCATCAAAGAGGATCTTAGGGATCTCCTCAGATTGCACAAGGAAGGAATTGGCCATGCAGGAAGCAATGCAAAAGCCCAACCTTCTGCAATGCTGTATAAAAACAGAAGATACGCCTAAAAACCCCTTCATAATGTTGCAGAGGATTCTAAGGGCATATTTCCAGGTTATATTGGGGGCCAGCAACTCTGGAAGAAGCATGACAGCCTGACTTACACTACATCCAGCATGGCTAAGGTAAAGGTAAAGGTACCCCTGACCATTAAGGCCCAGTCGCGGACGACTCTGGGGTTGCACACTCATCTTGCTCTATAGGCCAAGGGAGCCGGCGTTTGTCCACAGACAGCTTCCGGGTCATGTGGGCAACATGACTAAGCTGCTTCTGGCGAACCAGAGCAGCACACAGAAATGCCATTTACCTTCCCGCCGGAGTGGTACCTATTTATCTACTTGTACTGCGTGCTTTCGAACTGTTAGGTGGGCAGGACCAGCATGGCTACCACCAATTAAATTGTGTCAGCTACCTGCCCAGTCACTCTGTACCACTGGGCTGATGCTGAGATCAGCCTATTAGTAGCATCTAATCTCATGTTTTGCTCTGAACACCTATGCAGGATGACAAATTAAATTAAATTCCTGCTGTTGTGCAAGTCTTTAACAACACCATTTGAGGAGTCAGGAACAGCTCAAAGTTCAATTCTGTCAGCTACAGGCCTGAAAGTCCATTTCCACAGAACAATGAATAGCTTTCTAATCAAGAAGCTGTGAAGCAGGTTATTCAACTGCTATAATAAGGAGTTCTTACAAAAAAAAATTGGATGAAGTAGGCAATAGCAATTATGAACTGTGAACAAATGTCCAAGGAACTTTGAGCATTGAATGAAAGTTTAAACACCAGCTTGTGCTATGACTAAGTCATCCAGCTAGGTTTATTTTATTTCAGTGTCTGGTTCTCAATACAATGGAGAAAAGGGTATAATGTGATGGTAAAAAATGTGCCAAAGAGGAATAAAACTGCAAAAAGAACCCAAAGAAACATTTTCCTGTTGGCAGTTCAAAGTGCCAAACTAGACAATACTGTATGTTAAATGCCTTCATGAATTTAGCCCTTTCACTCTGCACTGTTTTCTCAATTAAAGTTGCCCCCAAAGGAAAGCTGACGTTGACACCAAAGCAGCTTCACTTCTGGAGCAAATAGCAGCTTAAGTTCATTGGGACCATGACTGGAGTGGCAAGATGAAAAAGTGGACAGGGCTCCTCCAACTTTAATAGTTGTGTAGAAGAGAGAATTTTGACAGTTGTAGCTTGTCATGTAAGCCCTAACAGCGATGCATAAAAAAGGGGGAAAGAAACAAGTACCGTACATTAAATGCTTTCACACATTTAACACATTGTATAGTTTGGCTCCAAGATTATATGAGGATCCTAGTAGCTACAGCTTTGCCTCCATCTGATTTACAAATGACACACACATTAATTAGCTGCCCCTAAAAAGTGCAAATTAAGCACAGCCTTCTATATCACTATGTGCTCCCCAAGGGTTCCTTGACACAAACCACTATACTCAGTGCTAAATCAAAGAGGCTATTAAATGCACTTACTGAATGGCATTTCAAACAGCTTATTAACAAGGTATTTCTTCTCAGTGAGCTTTCAAAATCTAATGCATTCCTACAGAATTTACAACTTACTCATATTCAGTAGAATATACCAGTAATACTTTCTTTATACTTTTTAAGGTACTTTCATTCTCCAACACAAATAAGATTCCAACCATTCAACTTAAGTGCATGTATTAAAAGCTGTTCTTCCCACTATATGCATGCTTTTAAAACTTTCACTCAATGTCTAAAAGTCTACTAGACACACTGTAGATCACTTGACTCAATCTGGATATATTTGCTACTTTGTATAGTTAAATATTCTATTTTGCAACAATGTTATTGATCAAGCAGATTAACTAGAGCTGCAAAAGATAAGATACAGTACTTAACAGCATTAGAAGAAACATTTGAATTCACGAGGTGTTTTCAAAACAAAAACAAGATTTCTGTGGCTAACCAGGTTCCTCAATTCTTCCTAACTTTATTTATTTATTTATTTAAAGGCTAAGACAGTATTTTCCAAATTTTTGCTACCTGAGGTTGACTTTTTCTCAGAATTAAAACTGGAGCCACATTTTTATCTCAAAATTTCTACTTTCACAGTTAGAATGAAAATTACCATCCTTTAGATGTCCATCTCCTATGTGTCTGCAAGTCAGAGTTCTGCATGAGCCTCCAGATGGGAAAATGGCAAGACCAGAGTAATAACCCATATAGTCACACAACAGACAGCTTTGGTGGGTCATTTTGATATGTGTTTACATGAGAAATGATCCCATCCTTTCTCCACATGAAGAAATACCTGTCTCCAACTGAAGCTGATTGGAAGGAGGCAAAATCAAAGCACCAGTAAAATGCAGAGATATAATGGACAATCTCCTTTCTGGGTGGCTACTTTAGGTTCACACCAACCCCAGTAAACAGTATAGGAACTACTGGGCTATGAGAAAAGAGATTCAAAGTAGAATTAACTGGTACAAAATTAGCACTGGAGGATTCCTTAGCATTTATATACACAAAAGCTTCCAAACTAGCATGAAGAGTATGCATCCTCAAGACATACATAAATAAAATGCACCCCACTGATACCCATAGGGTTACTAATCTCTACCCCCCAAAATTTTATGGGGCATGAGCAGGCTCACAAATAAGAATAAATCAGGTTGATTTCCTCCTCCTCTGGAGAATCATGGAAGTTTTTAAAATACAAGAACAAAAGATTACAGAATTTATTTAAAACACACACCCTGCCAGAGAACTCAGCAGGAAGATAATACCTAATGCAAACAACTTGCAGGAAGACAATTTGATACTTTTGTACGGAGAGGACCAACAAACCAAATCTTTGCCCAAGCCTAGAATCAAGTCCTTTTCACTTCAAGCTGCTCATCCTGGGGTTAACTGAGGGTTTGGGCTAGGAGAGGGTCCTTAAAACTAGATTGCCACACTCACTGGCACACCTACAAAGGCTTGCTACAAAAATAAGCTACGGTTTCCCAACGTCTGAGCATTGTTTCGTCCACTTATTGGCACTATTTTGTCCAGCTTCAGGCCACAAATCCCTCCCCGTGCCACTTTTATTTCTATTTGCAGGAAGAGGCTTTAATTCAAGAGTACCTGCTTTGCATTGGTAAGGTTGCAGGTCCTCTCTCTCTCTCTCTCTCTCTCTCTCTCTCTCTCTGCTTAAAGGATTTAAACCGAAGCTGCACTTCCTACAGCCCCAACAAAAGTTTGATTTCGCTGTTCAGGACGGAAACCGCCACTCTTGAGTGGAGCCCAGCTGCTCCAAAAGCCTCCAGCGTCATCTAGTTACAGGATCTCCCTCGCGTCGCTTCCACCCTCCACTGCAGCGCACTCGGGACCGTCCAGGCAGCCAGGACCCCTTCCCTCCGCGCTGACCATGCCTGTCACAGGAAAGGACGGACAAGGCGGGAGGCCCCACCTCGGTCTCCGCCGTTCTCCACCCGCCCTACTTTCAGGAAACGCAGTTAAGAGCGGCACTTACCAGAGGTGCATGGCGGACGCGGAGAGAGAGTCCTCTTCAGTTGCCCGCTGAGGGTGGCGAAGGGTCCGCAGGCCGCGCGACTGGGAATGGAGGGGAGGTTGTGAGGGGCAGCGGAGCGGGGGCGTCGTAGTCTTGACAGGCTCAGGTAAGGGGAGGGGGCGTCACCCTGTCAGCATCCCCCCTCAGGGTGGAGGTCTGGGCGGCAGGCCTCGCGTTCACCATGGTAACCACGTAGGCCTCAGGCTCCCTCACCAGCAGCAGCCCCCTCCCCCGCCCAAAAAAACACACCACAACACACCTCAGTGTCGGAGGCTATTCAGCACGCGCCTACAGACGCTTACACGTCAGCGCGACATTCCTAGAGCAGCAGCAGCAGCACCTCACTCGACTCTGCCTAGCCCCGCCCCCATCTCTCTCTCTCTCTCTCTCTCTCTCATCCGGAAATACAAAAAGGTACGCCTTGCAGGCCAGGCCGGCCAGCCAATCAGGGCTGGGTTGGCCGGAAACGGAAAAAGACCGCGCGCCGTTGCTACGATTGCGAGGTTTTCGCGAGGGACAATGTGTTTCGGCCCCCCAACCACCACGGTTTGTTTTTTTTTAAAGAGAGGGGGTTTGTGGAGGAGGTGGAAAATGCCCATATCTGACATGGAGGCGGTGGCTTCTTAGGGCACGTCTTATGAACTCGAAGCGCTATTGGCGAAAGGGGTAGTAAGGGGGAGGTTGATTGGTTAAGGAGCGCGTGCGTGGGCTGGTGAGGCTAGTGAGTGCGGGGGCTGAGAGGAGGTGAGACGGAGGTAAGAAGGGAAGGGGATGTAATATAGTGTTTTTCTTGCGCCAGTGACGGATCCTGCTTGGAGGAAAAGGTGAGTGTCGGTGTTTGCGGAGATGAGGGGGGTGGAGATGAGGGGGGTGCTCTCTAACGAGAGCAAAAGCGAAGTGCGTCACGTATGCGGGGGCTAGGGTTTGGGTGGGTGTCTGTGGGTGCGCTATTAAGGAGGGAGCAAATGCACCTCTGGCAGAGCCTGCGCGTTCTAGCATGCGCCACGCGCGCAGGGTCTCCCTTTAGTGGCATTTCGCATCTCCCGTTTGGTGTCCTGGGGAAGACTTCCGGTCAGCTTTTGCACGAGCCTAGAGCTGCGATCCTAGCGGGATTTGCTTGGCGGTAAGTCCCACTGAATTCTGTGCGGCTGTCGCTAAGGTAAGCGGGGTTAGGAATGCAGCATCCATCTGTTTTATTCTGGTGGTGCTGCTTCTGCAGCGGCTGCTCTTAGTATTTTTTTAGATGCGTTTGCAGAAAATGTTTTATGCTTGCAAACATTTTATTGCTTTAATATGTTGTGAGCAACCTTGGAAGGGTAAGTGGTGAAATATTTTTGGATCTGCACCCAGAGTAAGTGGTGGAATATTTTTGGACCCAGGTGCAAATCCCCACTCAGTGACTGGCCTAGTGAAAGCTTTTTAGCTAGCTCCTCTGAGACTAGGCTATTTCATGTTAATTCCTGAGGGCTTTTTGTCCAGAAAGTTCAGCTGAAGCAGAATGCTTGTAGGGGCTAGGTAGTTTTATCTTATCTCGCCAATTTTTCACCGGTTGCGTTGGTTACCCGTTTCCAGACGGTTAGCCATGTTAGTCTGTTGCAGTAAAAATAGCAGAGTCTTGTGACACCTTGTGGCAAAGACTAACACTTATGGCGTAAGTGTTTGTGGACTGCAGTCTACTTTATTAGATACAAGACTACTTTATTAGATGCATATCTGAAATTCAGGTATATATCCACATGGTTTAAGGAAGGAATTGTGCACAGTGTGATCGGAGAGAAATGAAATGCAGAAAGTACAGATATGCTGATAATTACATAATTGGCAATGGTAATTCACAAAACAATTGCAGATAATGCAGACAGATGGTTACTTATATGGTTCAAGGTTCAACTTGCACATAGTTGTATGTATGTACACCTTCCTAGAAGTATGCCCTGTTGATTTCTTCGGGGCATAAATCCAGATAAGGATTGCATTTGACAGACCAAGTACTCCTATATGAACCTGCTCAGATGCTAAGAGCTGTCCTGCATTCTGGTCAATCACTATGGTCAAACAGGCCAGTAGCCTGATGTCTGTATCAGGGAGAATGCCTTTTCAGTGGTGGCACTGTATTTGTGAAATTGCCTCCCCCCCTTCCCCAATCTATTGTGGCTTTTAAGTAGTCCCCTTATTTTTCCAAGCTTTTTATAGATCTTATTGCTGCCTGTGTTTGACAAGTTGTTTTTTTTTAAAAAAACATTTTTTATTTTTAGGCTTTCTGAGGACTTGTTCTGCAAGGGCGAATAGAAATATGTTAATTACAAGATTGTTGTGAGGATGAAATGGGAGGGTGGGAAAAACCATGTCACCCTGGAGAAAAGAAGGGATATAAATGTAATGAATCTCCACAGGTGTTAGAATAGTAGGAGTGCGGTGTTATTAGGACAGGGGTCCCTGCCTCAGAATCCTTGGTATATTGGTCTAATCATAGATCACAGTAATGGATCGTTGTAAGCCATTTTCCTGCCTCCCCACCCATCCTAATCTGCAATTTGGGTATACTAACAGTGGACAATGTTACAGATTTGTCATTGGTTTTCCTTCTTACACCCCCACTTCCAGCCCTGAATGAGTATTTTGGCTTACAGGATATGTATACACACCCCATCTGTGGGATGGGAAAAATAATATTGTAAATTTTATCATTCGTAGCCCACTGCAGTTAATGTCTGCAGGGCAGCTAATGAAAAATTCATTTATTTTTCACACAAGAAGACGCATGCATGCATTTCTGTCTTTTAGGGAGCAGGACTGGGGACAGACATAATGTGACCGCCAAGTCTTGTGCTACATTGTTACTGATGAGCAGATGTCACTATTACCACTTAAACAATCTGTTGGTATGTTAAAGTGTCACAAGACTTTTTGTTCTCTTTTCTTCACCGAGGTACAGCCAAGTCTTCAAAAATAACCAGGAAATCTGGATTGCAAGCAAAAAACTGCCCCCACATGAAATTTGTTTTAAATTTGGGTGGGGTTTTGGTGGTGTGTAGTTTTGAAACATTCATGGTCTAAATACCTAATCTTTGTCTATTTTATGTAACTTTGTGGTTTATATAGTGCCTTATTGCCACATATATGAATTTTATTAAACAAAAATAAATAAACCACTTGATGGGGGGGACCAACCAAATAAACTCAAAGGAGTTTACAAAAATTGACTTGTTTGCCATATAATCTACTGCAGAATCTTTATGCATGTGTTTGTGTGTGTGTGTATCAGGGTAGAGATGTGGTACCTTTGGCTCTGCAGATGTTGCTGGAGTAAAATTTCCATCATTCTTTATGACTGACCAGGGCTGATGAGAGTCAGCCAAATTAAACTTTTATTGCTTATCACCAAAGGCCTTTGCAGAAATTCAGACAGGCTGAAGAGTGAACAGTAAATCATGTTTGCCAATGCAGGTACTAAAAATATTTAATGAGAGCCAGAATCAATTATTTAAAAAGCAAGAAAAACAAACAGTAAAAACAAGGGATGAAAATGCAGTAAAATAGTAAAACTATCATCAAATCGTGGCATTACCATGACAATTTATAGCTATCTCTGAAAGCACTATTTGCACTCACTGCTGCAAAGATCCAAACATAAAAAAGACACAATATAAATCTTGGAATGCTGACGATATAGCTCTTTACCCTGGCCTTTGACATTCTAGTTGGCAGAGTCCTACTCAGAGTAGACCCATTGAAATTAACAAATGTAAGTTATCCTTGTCCATAGTGATGTGAGATGAGAATATTCTCCAAATATTCTCTAGAATAAATTATTGTTGTTGTTGTTGTTGTCCAAAAACTACAACAACAAAATGTGTCGTATTCAGTCTTTTACTACTCAGAACAGACCTATTGAAGTTAATAAAGGTAAAGGTACCCCTGCCCGTACGGGCCAGTCTTGCCAGACTCTAGGGTTGTGCGCCCATCTCACTCAAGAGGCCGGGGGCCAGCGCTGTCCGAAGACACTTCCGGGTCACGTGGCCAGCGTGACATCGCTGCTCTAGCGAACCAGAGGCACACGGAAACGCCGTTTACCTTCCCGCTTGTAAGCGGTCCCTATTTATCTACTTGCACCCGGGGGTGCTTTCGAACTGCTAGGTTGGCAGGCGCTGGGACCGAACGACGGGAGCGCACCCCGCCACAGGGATTCGAACCGCCGACCTTTCGATCGGCAAGCCCTAGGCGCTGAGGCTTTTACCCACAGCGCCACCTGCGTCCCTTATTGAAGTTAATAGAAATGGCTAATTTAATTTCATTGGATCTACTTTGAGCAGGACTTAGTTGACAACATCCCTATATATCTAGGGCCTGCTCTAGTTATGATAGTAAATTGTTATAAACTCTTTTAATGTTGCACTTTACATTAGTGGAACCCTGCCTTGGACTTTCTAGTGAAAGCAAGTAATTAATGATGATGATATCTGGCAATAGACAATGTATGTTTTCTAGGATGGTTTTGTTTGTGTGTAATCCCAATAAAATAGTATCTAGAATCCTTAAAACAGGATTCCAGGCATAAAGAACAGAATTAAAAGTAGTGATTGCATGAAAGTATCTACACTGAGCCAGAAAAGCTTTGCCTGAGTTTAGCAGACGTAAGACTTAACTAAACTGGCAACTCTACCATGGTCATTTTTTTACTCTACCATGGTCATTCTTTACCTTAGAGCATTAATTTTATCAGATGAGATTGACATCTCTGTTGAGGTGACTAAAGTGTATGTAGAAACATATTAAGATCTGAGTATCTTCTGATATCTGGAAACCCAGTCCTTGCAATTCAGTATCAATTTAGACAGGTTTTATTTTTAGTAAACAAATTTATAGACTGTGTCATGACATAAAGTGTAAAAACAGAACGAAACACAGATACATAAACTTAAAAACAACAGAAACCTTTTACCAGGTATAAAATTTATCTTTCATAAATGACTGGGTTACACCTTGGGGAAAGCCTTCCTAAACAAAAATGTCTTCAGAAGGCACCTACACAGCCCCATGCTAGGCATCTGTATGACTTCATCTGTGTGATTTCAGCTGGTCATCGGTTCCAGAGAGCTGAAGCTGCCGACACTAAAAGCCTGTTAAATCTATCTGAAGAATTGTCCATAATTATAACAATAAATTATAGCATTATGGTTACTGGATGAGATTGAAGAAAGTTGTGTTTCTGAATGAATTAGGAGTAGTAGGGCAGAGCCAACAATTTCTTCGAGAAACTGTTCTGTAAAGATTCCAGCTTCAACATTTGGGAAACATCCCAGCCCCGTACTTTATTTATTATTCCATTGTGTATGTTGCTTTTGCACACATTTGCCCAAAGCAGCTCCCAATGTGACAGCAAAAAACACAGAACAATGCATCATTACTATAACAGTCTAAATGCTAACTCATTTCAAAACAGAATATGCCAATCCAAATAAATAGATCACTTTTGATGATATGAATATTATAACATTCTAAACTAATTATAAAATAAATGATCAAACACATTTATCAGTTAACATCAGTGAGCTGAACTATATCAGCCAGAACCAGCTTGGATAAACATTTCCAATGCAATCAATTATTAGCAATGATATAACCAGCACCCCTTCCATAGCAGTACTAACAAATAAAGAGCATAACATTTTTTATAGAGGTTAAAAATTAAAGTGCACACATTTCCTAGCAACACAGAAATTGCCTTTCATTAATCCTTGCAGGGAGCCACTCTTCAGTCGACAATAGATACTTCAGCCCTATACAAAATCAGCCCTATAAAAAAATCTGAGTCATTACCTTGTTTTGAAACCACTTTAAAGCAGGGTCTATTAGAACACCCCTTTCTATACAACAGTTTAATATGGTGTCCAAAGTTGTAGAAACTGAAACCTCTCTACTGATTTCCCAAGAAAATGTATCATTAAACTGAATTCTGAATTTCTAGGCATTTAAATTCACCTCTTAGGTCAATCAGTTACTCATTTGTTTACAGTTAGAGTTTCTGGTGTCTCTTTTCAAATACCACAGCCTTGCTTTTTGAGTACTTTAGGGTTTTTAAACTGCCTTCTTAAACCTACATGCGCATGAGAGAGAAGATGAATATTTCAGAGCAATTGCCATTTAAAAAAACCCTCTGAGAGAATCTACCCTGGCACTTGGCAAGAGTAGATAACTATGGAAAGCTGACTGTCCTAACCCAAAGACGGATGTCCTCCCTGTTTGCCTTTACTGGCACTTGAAGATGGTGAGCGTTGGAGTCCCAGCAACATGTGACAGACCATAGGTTCCTCGTCTCTATTTTGGGCATGGTCTAAAGCTGACATTGCCCACCTTTTTGAGCCCACTGGCACATTTGCAATTTTGAATGGATACCACCTCTTCTAGTTGCATTCTTTCTCCCCTCCCCTGGAGGTCCCTACATAAAAGAGAGCAAGTGTGCACACAGGTTATTTGTTTTTACATAGGGTGTGGGTAAAGTCAAATCAAGCAAAACTGCAACGTATCTTGAATTTGCATTGCTTTGCTCAGAGTCCCCCCAACCACCATCAAGTTAAAGTTTGCATTGGCACAGTAGAAACCACAGATCTGGTGCTTGCAAGCACCACAAAAACAGGTGGCTGCTCTATATCCCCACCCTACCTGACTCCTGCAGCACTCCCCCTTCTTCCCTTGACTCTGCCCCCCCCCCATTTTCATCACTCTGCTTTCTGTTCACCTGGCCAGGTGCTGTTCTGAACCTTAAGAATCATATAGAGGTGAAAGAGCATCACTTTGCCTCGATTCTTCATTCAACTCTACCTTTCTAAGAGGAAAAGGTAATTGCCCATACTCTCTCTTGGGACAAAGGTTGCAGTGCGAGAGGGTGGGGTCTTGGATTTTTTGTGAATGCGATGTGAAAGCGATGGCCTCAAGGGTTCCATTGCATGCATGCTGGCAACCCCAGATCTAAAGTGACTTCATTTGGAGTGCTAGTTAGGCCTATTAGATATCATTGCCTGCTAAGAATGTGCACGTTACCACAGCTGCCTATTGCTGCAGAAGCATCAAGGCAAGATGCTTTTTCAGGAAGCTTGCCCATCACTTTTACTGATCTTACTGCAGTATCCCAGTAAGCATCAAGCTTCATAGCTCAGTCTTTCTTAACTACTATGCTGTGCTACCGTTAGCTGCCTTAAAACTTGGGAATCCTGAAAGCTCAGTAGTTTTGGGTTCTTCCCTGTTGTTAGCCAATTAGTTCTAGGCATGAGCAATGTGTCTTTGCCAGCAGCCACTGCTGTAGGGGAACTTGGTCTATCCAGTGTCACTGTGATAGGTGATCTTTTGTCTATCCTGTTGTATGAAAACAATGGTGGTCTTTACGTACAGAGCTGATATCATGGCTTCAAATTCGGGAATTGTCCCTGATGATGGTGAGAGCAGCAAGAATCCTACACTGGAGAGATGCCTCAATGTGCTTAGAGATGCAAGCAACGATAGCGAACAGTTTGCTGCTCTGCTTCTGGTAAGAATATGGCCTTGCACTGGCAGGAATAGACTGCTTTGGAAGCAAATTTGGGAATGAAGATAAGCTTTTTGAATCCAGCTATTCATGGTAGCTGGCTGGCTGGCTGGGTAAAATGGGAGTCATAATTACTAATAATTGCTTAAGATAAGGACTTGGGTTAGATAATAGCATCCACTCTTGTCCTGTAGACTAAAGATGGACACAGATCCTTGTAACAAGGAAAGAGCAAAGCCTTCCATGTCTGTGGCATGCAAGAGGAACTTAGGGAGGGGGAGGCCTAGTAAGCAATTATAGCTGAGGAAGGGAAATGGCTAGCTCAGTCAAGCCATGTCACAAAACTGCACGCTTCTGATGCCTCCTGATTTTATCCTTCAGGTGACCAAAGCAGCAAAAGCTGGAGAGATCAATTCCAAAACCCGCCGGAGGATCTTTGACGCGGTTGGTTTCACATTCCCAAACAGGCTTCTGACGTCTAAGGATGCCCCTGAGGGCTGCACACAGCACACATTCCAAGCCCTGGGCCTCACCCTGTTGGCCTGCTTCTGCACCGATCCAGATTTGGCTCGGCATCCCCAGGTCCTTAACAAAATCCCGGTTTTCAATGATGTGATTTCAACTTGCAAGCCAGGAGATGCTTCTTGCAATGCCATGATTGATGATGCTTATCAGTGCCTCAGGGCTATCATGGCCACTCCAAAGGGTCCCAGAGAGTTGGTGAACAGGGGCACTGTCCCAGCACTGTGCAGGGCTTATGTGAAGCATGGCTATGGCTTTGATCAGGCCTTTAAGCTGCTTGTGGGGCTTCTGATCGCAGCTGAAGCAAAGTGCTGGCAGAGAGCCACTGTTGACCTCATGGGGGTGCTGAACGTACTTAGTCTTGAATTCCAGAAGGCTGAAGACATGACCAAATTCCAGCTGTGTGAAGTGCTGCCCCGCTTCATCCCTCCCCTTCTCTCACCCAACACCGAATGCCTCCTGCCCCTCTACCGAGGCCTGGCTAGCATCCTGACCAGCAAGCTGAGCACTTCCCAGCGGGACCCTGCCTTGAAGCTGGCAGCCTGCCTGTCACAAGCCTGTGGCTCAGAGTGGATCCAAGGAGGGGGTGCTGGCAGCAAGTTCTTTGCCTTGCTGTCCAACCTGGCATGTGTCGAAGTCCGCCTGACTCTGGAGGAGCTGGATCTAGCAGAGGTGGACAAGAAGCAGGAGCTGATGGCTGCTTGCTACGTTCTGATGGAGACGGCAATTGTGGAGTGCACAAAAGAGAAAGGTTCTTTGCTGCTGGAGACGCAGAAAGTGCAGCTGGTGGGGATCCTGGAGGAAGCCTTCGGGGCTGTCATACACTACTTGAGACAGGTATAGTAAGACTCCCAAAATCTTCCAATCTTATAAGGCTGCCTCCCTCAGGAGTTCAGGAAGCAGTTAACAGTCTTACCTTTATGAGGGTCCGAGGCTGTCAACTGTGCCAGGTTGGTAGGAGTCATCTGGTGTCCAAGTGAGGCAATTATTGTGGGTAGGAAGCCCAAACTAGTATTGAGGGAAATGAACCATAGTACAGGACAAGGAGCAGAGGAGGAAAGGGGGAGATAGAAATGGTGTCCCTGGACTAAATGAATATGTGGAAGTTCTGAATAACACAGCAGGGCAAAGAGCTCTGAAACGGGGGCTGCCTTAACTTTTGTTTATGTAGGGAAGACTGAACTGGGAGCCAGTCAAGGCCTTTGAAATCCATCAAGGATGGTAGAAAAGGTGGAAACAATCTACTGCTTCCCCAGGTTGCTGTTTTGGCCAAGTAGCTGAAGTGCTTGTGGTCCTGTAGGCTCTGCGGCTTATCAGCTTGGATTTAACAGATGGTACATGCTCACTTTCCTTTGTCTGGCTCACAATGTCACTCATCCCAGCCTCACTGATTTACAACATGTTTGTGACTGCTTTCTCTGTCCCACAGGTAGGGCGAAAGAAGCTGGACGACCCTTTCATCTTTGCCTCTGTTCGAATCCTTGGGGCCTGGCTGGCTGAAGAGACATCTTCCCTCAAGCAAGAGATCTGTGACCTTCTGCCTTTCCTCATCTACTATGCCAAGATGCGGTTTGAGGAGGAGAAGAGAGTCAGAAGTAGTTTGCAGCAGGAGGCAGAGCAGGCTGGGCAAAGCAGCATCCAGCCTCCTGTTTGGCAAGGAGATGCTATAAGGTAAATTACAGCGTTGAGTGTTGAAATATGTTGTTTTGCTGCTTTATGCCTTCTAGATTCCAGTTTGGGAATCAGAACCACTTTAGGTTTATTCTGCTTAAACACTTCTAATGATGAGCTGAGGATCAGGAACATTCTGGCTGGAGTTTCAGCTTGGACATTAAAGTCCTTGAGGGGCAAACCTCTGCCTTGCTGATATACTGATAAAATTCTGCGCTGCTACATTTTTGGAAACGTTCTTCACAGAATAGAATTGTAGACTTGGAAGGGACCCTAAGAGTCATGTGGTCCAACCGCCTGCAATGCAAGAATCTCAACTAAAGCATAATATGAAGCTTTTCTTTTGTCATCTTAGTTATCAGTGTGGAAATGACTTGGACTAGATTCCATCTTGGGGTGGCAGCTTACTCTCCTCCGGAGATAAGAGGTGTAGAGTTTTTACAGGGGTCTTATATTGCCACCAGGGCTCTTTTTTAAACATTGACATGAAACTGTGGGGGAGAGTGTTGATGACTCCCAGTGCTGCATATTTTAGCTAGGCAACCAAGAGCAACAGCAGTGGCTGTGATCAGTTGGATACAGGCAGGGAAACTGAGGCTGAATTCCAGGCAAGGCAGAAGTGATGCTAATTGGAAGCCCAAGTATTTGATAGCAGTAGATTTATTGTTGTTGCAATTAGCGTGTATAAAACTTAGCAGTTAGCAGGACTCCTTCAGTAGTGCTGCCCCCTTCCCCTCTACCCTGGACCAGGATGCTGTTGAGGGTAAGCTGCTTACTTGCCAAGCCTTCTTGTCTATCTAAGGCAGCTTCTGGCCACCCATCAGCAATGGCATGATGAACACTAGAAAGGCTTATGCAACAGCTCTTACTGATGGTTTCTAATCCCGAGACCATGTGGGAGCAGCATTTGTTCGTGGGCGCCTGACTATAGCACAAAGGTTCCCAAGTGAGTCATCTGTGTTCCCTGGAGAACTCTTTGCAACCTTCCTGATGTGGAATGGCATTACAAGCTTGGGTCTGGAAAAATCAACCCATCAATATTGACTCCTGTGATTCAGTTTACTTTGAGTTCACTCTCTCTGTTTTCTTTTCTTTTCTTTTCTTTTCTTTTCTTTTCTTTTCTTTTCTTTTCTTTTCTTTCTTCCTCTTTTCACCAGTCTCTCAGCTCTGAGGTTGGTTTTGTTGGATATGTAGGATCAG
This sequence comes from Podarcis bocagei, assembly GCF_964188305.1. Taxonomy (NCBI): domain Eukaryota; kingdom Metazoa; phylum Chordata; class Lepidosauria; order Squamata; family Lacertidae; genus Podarcis; species Podarcis bocagei. The sequence continues at coordinate 30,241,321 of NC_138132.1, forward strand.
GAGCCATGTAGGAATAGCTTCCAGGATGCAAATCCACCTTGATTTTAAATATGCAAAGTTCCATCAAGTTCCTTTGCTCCCATCTTTTAAGCAACAAAGGCTGGTTCATTAAGGCAAATGGGGCACTGCCCCACCAACTTCAGCCTGCCCCATAGCCAGTCCTGCCTGCCTGCCTTCTTACTTAACAGCACTGGTTGTCGGCTTCCTCCTTCTTAGCCTCAGTGCTGTCACACCATATATACTTCAGCAGGGGGCAAACCTGGAATTACAGTGGTGCCTCACAAGACGAAAAGAATTCGTTCCACGAGTCTTTTCGTCTTGCGATGTTTTTCGTCTTGCGAAGCATGGTCTGTCGCAACTGCGCCTCTTCAAGCGGCTTTTTTAAAAAAGCGCAAGACATTTTCGTCTTGCAAAGCAAGCCCATAGGGAAATTCGTCTAGCGAAGCAACGCAAAAACAGAAAACCCTTTCATCTAGCGAGTTTTTCGTCTTGCGAGGCATTCGTCTTGCGGGGCACCACTGTAGTTGGCTCTGGCCCCGCCTGCTGTTGATTATCCTCCCTTCTATCCTATCATTCCCAATGATCACCAACTTCCACTCTAGGGGGACCAGTAATAAAAGCTGTGGGAAGGCCAGACCACCAATAAGCTTCTTGAGTTGAAACCAGCCCTTCAGCTGCGGTCAGCTGTGTCACTTGAGAACCAAAGGTAGGATGTTGTCCTGGCTCTGTTAAGGATTGGGCACGGAGTCCCTACCAATTAGCATCAAAGGAGGGGAGAGAAGACCCAACCATGTGCAGCCTTGTCATGTTCCCAGACTGTTAAAACAGGTCTTGCTGGAGTATGTGTGATTCCCAACAGTCACTGCATACCCAGTCCCCTCCTCCAAAATTGGCCTCCATCCTGGGTGACCTACAACCTTTAACCAGGTTCCTGAGCTCCCTTGTATGGCTGTACTCTTCTAAGAATGTTTGAATTGTTTGGAGCCGGTCCGCTCTCCTGCATTTTACAATAAGGATATAATGTGTAGTGTAATACTGCCTAGCTGCTGCAGTGTCACGAGCTACAGTACACCTACCTGCCATCTGCTTAGGTGGCGAGGCAGGGGTATGGAGCGGTGCCTCTGGTAGTTGTCCCAGTTCTATGCAACTACCTCTCCCTTCATTCTGTTAGGACTTACATAATTTCCTCCTTAAAAAAAATAAAATCAGGACTTTGACTAGTGTAAGAAAGGAGCCAGGGGTATCTAAGGCTAACTTTATAAACCTGTCCTCCTGCTGTCTGTTATTATGCATTAATCATTGTGGGCTGCCTGGAAAAGAAAAAAAAGACTTAGGAAAGATTGGGTACAAATGCTTTCAAGAAATAAACTTTATGGAATAAACAAGACAAAATGCCTAGACCCCATTATAATAAGCAGTCTGAACATTTCAGATCTTACTTTGATATTTAATTTCCCACCCCTAGTCATGTTTTGCAAATATAATGGGAGAGGCTCCATTATTGGTCAGATTGGCAGAAGGTGCAGCAGGGTCTCATTACTTTGTGCAAAAATTGTTGGGCCTTTTTTTGAATATATTCAGCAGTAGCCAGTGCTAGGGTATGGCATTGGGCTTGCTGTTGAGCTGACCTAAGGTGGCAGCTCTTCAGTAGCAAATCTTTTGTAACTGGCTTGGGTTTTTTACTATAGAAAATCCATATTCCAGGTTGAAATGCATTTTAATTTCACCATGGTCGTAACAACTTCCTTGTTAAACTTTGCTGCCAGAAGCTTGAGGCCATGGACTATCTAGTTAGTGGTTTTTGTAAGCTGCTCGAGGGACTTTTTTGTCTTAAGAGCTTGGGTATATAAATGCGTTAAATAAATGGAAAAAAACCCTCTGCCTTTAACTTAGTTCCAACACTTCCATGTCCCCTTTCAGATTCCTCTTACCTGGCTTAAGCCACTTGACTGCAGAGGATCGACCCCGTGGAATCCTCATTTCAGAGGGGGCGCCGGTACTCCTGTGCCAATATTTCTTGTACCGGTGGGAGATATTTGTTTCAAATACAGATACCCTGACTACATCGACTACTGTGGAAACCAGCCTTCAGACGTGTTGTGAAATTTTCCTTAATTTGGTTGTGACTGCTCCAGATTTAATCAGGTAATGGGTAGAGGAGGAATGCAAATGAGTTAACAACATCTTAACATGTTACAGATGCAAACCTCTGTTTCGAAATGCAGACTTCTTATTCACATATTTTTAAAAATATGTTATAATTTTAATATGTATAATAATTTTTGTAATACAAAATGAAGAGCATGAAATATAATACTTTAAATATTCATCAAGTGCTCGCTCAATGAATTTCTTTAGTAAGAGATGTACACCTAAAAATGTAACAAATGAATTCACACATGACTGAGGAAATCATGGTTTAATTCTTCACCCAGGGTTTAAATCCCCACTAAGTTATGAAGCTCAAAGGGTCCTAGCCAAACCCCTCAAGCTGGTGTGGGAACAAAAATAGAGAAGTTTATGCACATAACCTTGAGTACTATGGGTGAAGGGTGGACTGCAGATATGATTAATTCAGAAAGCATCTTGTGTTTTGCTTTCTCTTTCACCTGCAGCCGAGAAGATTGCTTTGCGACCTTGATGGACACATTGCTGAAGTCCCTTCCTTCTCTGCTGCCACAGAGAGAACATCTCGGCCTGACAGCCAATGTGGCAACATTGGGACTCATGATGTCCAAGAGGCTGTTTGCTTACCCAGGCAAGAAATAGCGCTGTCAGCTTCCACTTCCAAAACTGAGTAGGAAGTCAACAAAATGTAACCATGCCCTAGTTTTTCTTCAGCGGCAAATCTGTTGCTAGGCTGTACCTCTTCAGAGTGCAGGTGTGTGCCCACATGACCTGAATGCTGTCCTTACAAAACAAAAGGCCAAAACCCTTTCATGTAGAAAACCAGCACATCATAAGAGAAGGTTTCTAGCCAAACCTCCTCCCTGATGCACTAGTTTTTCACTGTGTTGGGATTATTTTGGGTTTTTTGTTTTTGCATAGAACAGCATGCGAGCACCCCCGCAGTAGCCTGAAGTGGTATAGCCCAGGCACAGGCTTATTAGCTCAGTGAAAGCTAGGCCTGTGTGGGCAGACAAGTGGTTCATTACCATCCATCTCCATGGCAACTCCGTATAGTATCGTTTTCTTTCTTGAGTTGCCCAACATGAGACTCTCTCTTTCCTCCTCCACTACCCTCCCGAGTTGGGAATTGACAAACAGTGCGCTCTAATTATATGGGGAGTCAAATGAGAAGGAAAAGAGCTGGGATGAGAGGGTGCAAGCAAGAGAAGCCTCACAGAGGCAGTTCCCTCAGAATAAGCTGCTGATCACTCAGCACAGCAAGTGGCCCAAAGCCCACACAGCCATCCCAGTTGGGCTAATTAAAATGTACTTATTTTAAGTATTAAGCTTGTATCTTTCCCTCCTCCGAAAAACTAGGCATAATGCACATGGAGGTGCTAGCCCATTCTGTCCTTGCAGCAGCACTGTGAGGTAAATTAAGCTGGAAAAGAGCAGCTTGTCCCAGGGGTGATGCCGCCCGGCGGGTACTGGGTGGGGGCGGGTCGTGCGGAGGGCTATCTCTGCGCTTGCTCATCCCCCCCCCCCGGCCTGGCTGCTAGGCAGAGGCTGAGGTGTGCAGAGAGTGCGCAGCAGTGTCAGGGGGTGATGGCCCCCTCAATATTGGGGGAGCTGAAGCCCCCTCCTCCTATACCCGGCGCCACTGGCTAGTCCTGAGGTCAGCCAGTGAGAGTCATGGCTGAGTCTGGCCCCAGGCCTCCCAGGCAAAAGGCTGGGACTGCATCTTACAATGGTGAACCCTGTTATGACACTGAATGTACTCCTGCAATCAGTTCTGATTAGTGTCACCTGAAAAGGCAGGGGGTGGCGTACCACTTCTGGGCCTATTCAGGAAACAGTTTTGAAAACTGACCAAGGAAGGGGTCATGGGGGGGAACTCAGGTCTCTTCTTTGTACTGGCCTGGCTCAAGTTAAAATATTCCTAGAGGGGTTTCAGCCTGAGGAAGTAGTAGGAAGGCAATGCCATAAGAACCTAAGAAGAGACTGGTGGATCTGGCCAGTAGTCCAGCATCCAAGCCACACAGAGGCCGACCAGGCACCTGTGGGAAACCAGCAAGCAGAATTTGAGCCCAAGAGCCCTCTCCCTTCCTGCAGCTCCCATCAGCTGGTATTCAGAACCATTTCTGCCTCCAGCTGTAGAGGCAGAGTACAGTGGTACCTCGCAAGACGAATGCCTCGCAAGACAAAAAACTCGCTAGACGAAAGGTTTTTTCGTCCGCGATTTGCCTCGCAAGACGAATTTCCCTATGGGCTTGCTTCGCAAGACGAAAACGTCTCGCGGCTTTGTTAAACCGTTTAAACCGTGCTTCGCAAGACGAAAAATTCGCTAGACGGCAAAACTTGCGGAACGAATTAATTTCGTCTTGCGAGGCACCACTGTATAGCCATCCTGGCTGGTATCCATTGATAGCACTCTCCTCCATGAATTTGCCTAATCCTCTTCTGAAGCCATCCAAGTCAGTGACCATCACTGCTTCCTGTACCTTCCCACACCTTGCAAGAAAGCCTATGTTGTTGGTGAATGCCCACATTACCCCTCTCTATCTCTCTTTTTTCCTCCCTTTCTCCTCCTTTCTTTTTCACTCAGGCCTGCAGGGGACTCCAGAATCTGAGGGCTTCTTTGATGCTGCCATCCGCTTCCTGGCAGAAGCCCATGTGGCCCAGACTGACCTCGACGGGGAGAAGGTGACCATGAGCGTTTCTCCAACCTATAAGGCGGCCTGGCCAGCCATCCGTGAGTTGTGGTTTCTGGGCATGCAGGCTTTCGCTAGCTGCGTGCCCCTCTTCCTGTGGCTGCCGCAGGACGTCCTGCGCTCCGGCTGGCTTCAGGAGCTGCTGGCCTTGCTGGGCCGCGTGGCGCCGTCGTCCGTAGACTTGGAAGTTGTCCGTGCTTTCCAAGGCATCCTGGTGGAGCTGGCCCGAGCTAGCCAGCCGTGTTTGGAGATGATCCAACAGCACCGGGGTTTGGAAATGGCCAGCCTGTATGGCATGGCTGCCTTGGAACAATGTCTCTCTGAGCAGTGAGCAGTGCTCAGAACACGTTGTGGTCGGGTGGGGGGAAATGTTTTCCCTGAAGCAGTTTTTTATCATCCTGTTTCATGCAGATGGATGATCTTCTTAATCAGTAGGGCATGGGATGTGTCGGGTACCTCTTCCCAGATGGCTGCACAAAGTTTTAAAACAAAATATGATGTCTCATAAAGCATGTGTCCTAGCTCTGTGATATCGTAGAGTAACATGAAACAATTGCACAAATGTATGCCAGTGCACGTTAGTGCTGTTCAGTTGACTCTAATGCACTGTGGAAAAAGCTAGTTTTCCTCTAGAGGGGAGAGTAAACAAATGCTAAAGGAACTTTGGCGGCATTCTAACGTGGAAGGGAAGGAATGTTTTTAACTATGTATAGTGATTGTTTCCAAGGTGTCCTTTTGCTACCTTAAATCAGGCTTCAGGGTAGACTTAAGTAATGCACTTATGAAGGGCATACTGGATAGACTTCTGGCCATCTAATTATTGATTACCTCAGGACTGTGCCATTGTTGGAGCTCTTTTCTTGAGGATACTATTTATTTACCTATTTATTTATTTATTTGAATATTCAATTTTTAAGGATACAAATTCTTCCTAGGCAGCTTACACGTAACATTGAAGTACATTGATAAAATCACAGTGAAACAGTATTGAATAACTTACAAGCCTTTGGGATCCTTCCCACATGGTAGCTGATGTCTTTATTTAATAAATTTGTACCTGCCTTTCTGGACAAAACAAAACAAAACAAAACACCAAGGTGGCTTACAATTTTTTTTAAAAAGCAGGGACAGTTTAAATGTGATTAAAACAATTGGGGAGGAAGTTCACTCTGTTAACTGGAGTGATGACACCCCCAGTTGGAGCAGGACCAAGGTCTCCTTTGCTTGCCTGCCTGCTCCCACATGGCTGCTGGCATTAGATGGCCCTGTGGGGGGAGATGGGGCAGGCAATGAGGGGGAGGGTGCAAGCTATTTTGCTGTTAAAAAGAATTGACTCCCTTTTGAATCAACTGCATTTCAAGGAAGAGGGATTTCCGGGGCCAAATATATAGTATTGGGATCTGTACTCTCCGGAGTGTTAAATGTTTGCTTGTTTTTCGCTTCTCTGTATTACACCGCATGTAGGCTCTTGCATGCAGCCAGTAAATATTATGTTCATGAGTTGGAGGCTGGATTAGCCCCTGAAGCTGTGGCCTTGGCTTAATATCTTGGTGTTTACAGTTCAGTAAATAAAAGTGCTTTGTCTTGTAATAAATGCCTGGTTCTTACTGACATGTGGGTCTTGTTCACCAAATGGGTGTCTGCTGGAAGCAAGCATCGCCTTTCCTCTCATTCCCTCCTGTAATCCCTGTGAAGCAGAAGGGAGAGGGAGGGAGAGCCCTACTGTGTCAAATCAAAGGTTCCTTTAGTTCAGTATTTGTCTCCAGCAGTGGCCAACCAGATGTCCTACGAAGAGTTCACAAGCAGGGCATGGAGGTCTCAACCCTTTGCAGTTCATCCATACCAGCAAATATTCCAAGTCCCAGTGATTCTGGACATGGCTAGTAGCCATTGATGGGCCTCTCCCAAAGCAATACATATTAGTTACTGATCTTTAGTCTGCCTTGAAATTTGCTTTGATAAGGAATTTTCTGTGGTGTGTCCCTGGGTTGGGTGGCTGGAGAGCCTCCAGGGTTGGCTTGGATTACAACTCCCATCATCCCTAACCCCTTGGCCATGCTTGTTGATGGGAGTTAGAGTCCAGCCAGTCCATGGATGGCCACAAGCCCTGATCCATATCCATCTGATCTGTTGGGTAGCAGCTCCATACTTCGAACCTACAAAGTGAGGGCAGAGGGGTTGGCACTCACTCAGCAATTAATGGAGAAAAGTATGGCCTATCTGGCCGTTGTCTTTCGCCAGTTGGGCAGCTTTATGAGGCTGGTGCTGGTTGGTTCTTCAAGCAAAATTCAACTTTATGGGAAGAAAAGTCCTTTTACAAAGCAGGTACAGTCTTCTCAGTGTTCTGGTCATAGACTATTTCTTTCTCATTTATTCACTGGTGGCATGAAGTGGGACAAAAGGGCCATTGACACTCTTGGGCTCACCGAGATGACGTGCAGGTTCTCAGCGGCAGATGAAGGCAGCCATCTCCCATCCAAGCCTATAAAACCTTTTAAATAGCGCTGCTCTTGCTCCTAATCACAGACCTGTGTGTACTTGTGAGTGCAGGAAGCACTGTGCTGCCTCTTTTCTGCCCCCCCCCCCCATTGAGGGAAGTTCAAGCAAGGTCCTTTATTTCTCAGTTAAAATATTCCGCCTCAGTACCAGGAAGCACCTATGGGGATGCAGTGTGTTCAGAGCCTTGGGTAGGCATTGTGATGTGGGAGTTGTGGTTCAGCTGACGGGTTCATGGGATGTTAGGTGAGGGGTAGTAGCTCTGGTGGGGGACACGTCATGCTCCAGGGGTAGTTTGGCCACCATTGGTCCTCACCGTGCTCTCAGCTCTCACCTGTAGCTCCTAGCAGGTGTCAAACAGCATCCACAGCCTGGGAACGGATTTGACTGGTCGGCTAAAGCAGGTAAGGGTAGCCAGTGGGTTTCAAACCCATTGTAAGTTAGGGACTTCCCCTGCAAACAAAGACAGACACCAGCAGATAGAGTGGACAAGACCAATAGTCAAGTGAGTCAACGGTCAAGGAGGCAGTTTCTTCATGTGCTGTAGAGGGAACTAAGGGGCAGATTAGACTCAGCCTGGGAAGATAGTTCCTAAACCTCTGCTGCCTTGTGGGAGATCTCCAGGAGAAGAAAAGGCTAAGGAGTCAACCCTACACAAATCCAGAGTCTGTTCCCTAAGATGGTTGGGTGGCACCTTGTCCGCCACCTCCCAGCAGTTGCTTCAGCCAAGCTCTGCTTTCCTTTCTGTGGTTCTCAACTTGTGGGTCCCCAGATGTTGTTGGACTACAACTTCCATCATCCCTGAGCTCTGGCGGTGATGGGAGTTGTAGTCCAACAACATCTGGGGACCCACAGGTTGAGAAAGGCTGCTTTAGACCACATCAGTGAGGCTGAGGGGTGGTGGTCTTGTTATCTGGGCAGCCCAGGACCTCCATGCACACTTCCCAGGCTTGGTCACTTCAGTGCTGCTAGGACAGCGGTTTGACTACCCCTGGAGGCGCACTCTATTGTCTCTTGAGACAGATGGATTCCAACAAATGGTTCAGTTGACTTCTCTGCCTTTAAGCTCTTCCTCAAGCTGGTGGATGCAGTATCACAGTGCCAGGTGCACTGGTACAACCTGGCAAAGAGCATCCTTGTTCCATGATCTTTGCCTGGAGGAGAAGAGCCATAGCTCAGGGATTAAGCACCTGCTTTGCATTCGGAACATCCCAGGTTTGAGATCCGGCTTTAAAGGATGGGATCACCTTCGCCTTAGATCTAGGAGAGCTTCTGCCTGTCAGAATAGACAATGCAGCTGGGCGGACCAGCGGAATGGCTTTATAAAGCAGCTTTTATTTTGTTCCTAAAGAAGATTCTACATGAATAACCAGCTCAAGGTGTATCTTTACTACATACCTGTTCCCATATCACTTCCTGCTCATGAGAACAGTGCTGCACACAGTCATGCCTATAATAACCTTTTTAGGCTGCCTTCTTTTCTAGGCATGCAATGTAATTTCATTTATGGGAAGGAACAACCTCTGAATCAGTTTAATTTGTAAGGCGGTGTATCGCCCTGGGGGCAGAACTGGAAAACAATTCAAGAGGCAACAAAGGCTGCTATTGCCCAGGCAAATTCCCAGCCCTACAGGAAGCCTTGGCCATCCTTTAAAGGACAACTATGGCAAGCTTGGGTGATGGAGTCATTCCACTACTTGGTAACCCTTTACTGTCCAGAACAGGGGTGGGAAGCCTGGGGAAGTCCAGTGGGTGCACAAGTTCCACATCCCTGCTTTACATTTTTGCTGTCTCGGACTGTCTTCTTTTGCCCCCCACTATGTGTCCATCTCACCGCCACAATATCAGTCAACTTTGTGGCTATAGACATTTCTGGGACTAAAGGCATTTCTCATTGACACAGGGACACGGACTTATAAAAAATATTGGGGGGGCCCGGGAAAGCTCATGAATATGCAAATAAAGTGGCGCCGCCTCCTCGTGAGCGAATAGGGGAGAGCGTGCTGCGCCTATTAATCAGCTCCGGAACAGCTGATATGCGGGAAACGAGGGGCTAGCCGGAGAAGAGAGGGCGAGCCCCCTCCGCTCCGGCCCTAAATAGGGCAAGCCACACACCCCCCCAGCCAGCCGATTGGTACCCGGTCGTTCTCGCGGGGGCTGAAACCGCCAGGAGGAAGGAAATTCCCCCCGGCAGTGCCTTGGCAGTGGCGGTGGTGCTGCGAAGCAGCGAGGCAGGAGCCCCCGCCCCCGGGGATTCCCTAATCTCGCGGGGGACGGCCGGGGCTCTCCGACTAGGGCGCGCGGCTGGCTGGCTGGCTGGCGAGGGAGCAGGTGGGGAGGAGGCGGGGGACGGCGGCGGCGCTCTGCTGGAAGGGCGCCCAAGATTATTGGGGGGGCTGATCCCCCAAAAAAATTTTTTGAGGGGGCTCGAGCCCCCTCAGGCCCCATGGAGTCGGCGCCTATGCATTGACAGTATAATTCTTCTGCATCTTATTTTCTTGTTCTCTTGGGCAAGTCACCCTGGTGCTATTATCAGAGATGAGTATTTCACATGAAGTATTTTCACATGAGTAGGACAGTGCTTTAATAATGAGGAGGAATAGGAAGAGCAGAGTGAGAGCAAGTAGATTAAGGAAACTTAACAGTGAAATCCAAACCAGGTCTGCTCAGAAGCAGGGATAGATGAATCTGTCAGTCTGTGGTTCTCTCATTTCTCCAGTCTTAAATTCATTTTTCCACATTTCTGCAGCAATCTGCATTAAGAAGGAAAAAAACCTTTTTTACAATTTGTGTGCATTTCTTCTGATAAGCACATTTTTGTATTTTGACAAATACACACATTTTTGCAAGCCATGCCTGCTAATATACCGTAATGCATTTATATCCACACTTTACCCCAATGTATGCATTTTTGCACACATTGCAAAATTTGGAAACACAGCTCTCCAGTCAAGCAAAGTGCCAATTTCAAAAGAAATTGTTTTTGGAAAGTGCAAATTTGATAAGTTTGCCTTTAACTGTGAACTGAATCGAATTTCCCCCATACCCCCTATTTGGAAGTAAGTCTTGTTGAATTCTGTGGTGCTTAGTCCCAGGTAAGGGGGAGGGGGAGAGAAAGAGAAAGAGAAAGAGAAAGAGAAAGAGAGAGAGAGAGAGAGAGAGAGAGAGAGAGAGAGAGAGAGAAAGAAAAGCTTTACTCTGAATAGTTGATGCATTGTGCTGATGGGCAGTAAATAGAGAAAGAAAACACAGGTTACTTCTTAGGGTGTGCCACTAGGGGTCACTCTTATGTTAAAAAAGGGCTTGCCCTCCCTGAGGAAACAGGAATTTTTCCTCTCAAGTTCTGCTTGAGTCCCTAGAGTCACTCCTGAGATTTTTCTTACCCAGCTGTACATGATGTAAATGGGCAACCTGGCTGCTCATATACTCAAGCTGGGATCTATGGATAAAGGTTGGTATACTACTACTAATAATAAAAAAATGAATTACATAAATTTTTTTTAAAAAATGTCCAGTAGCACCTTAGCTTCTTCAGATACACTGAAACAGAAGTCACCAGACCCTTATATATAGTGGGAGGGTGGGGTGGGTTTTCCCCCCAGAAGGGTAGTAGGAGATGGGTGGTTGACTCAATGGGTATGGTAAACCTATAGACGACTGTTAACGACTGCAATTAGTCCTACAGGAAAAAGCAAGGTATAGTATGCAGATGACCAAAAATAGCTTTAGCATGTGTAATGAGACAAGAATCCAATATCTCTATTCAGACCAAGTCTCTCCATAGTTTTCAGTTTAGTAATAAGTTGTAATTCAGCAACTTCTCTTTCAAGCCTATTTCTGAAATTCTTTTGAAATAAGACAGCTGCTTTGAGATCCTGTATTGAATGTCCTGGGAGACCGAAATGTTCTCCTGCTGGCTTCTCTGTCTTATGATTCCTGAGGTCAGATTTATGTCCATTTATCCTTCGGCATAGGATTTGGCCTGTTTGTCTAATATAGAGAGCTGAATAATAATAATGATGATGATGATGATGATGATGATGGTGATGATGATGATGATGTTATAGAAAGCTCACACGTTTCACCAAAATCAGTACCTCCAATTCCATTCCGGACAGGCTGTGCAGAGTTTCTGCCTGAAGCTTCTTATAGCTCAGTCGGTGGAGCCTGATGCTCTTAATCTCAGGGTTGTGGGTTTGAGCCCCAGGTTGGGTAAAAGATTCCTGCACTGCAGGCAGTTGGACTTGGGCTCCTCCTTCCCAACTCTATGATTCAATGGTTCAAAGCAATGGTCCACCTGAGGCAGCTGTCTGATTCTCTGTAAAGCAGCTTACTTGTTTACATGGACACATGCCATAATAAAAACTGGTATGGTTTTCACATGGGAAACGGCACAAGCCTTCCCAGCCACCCAGCTACATTTATGAACACAGCCAGGAGAAGGGGGGTGGACATCATGGCTGAGGTGGCAAAGCATTAACCCCTTTTAACACAAGACTGCCATGGACACAGTTGCTATGGCAGATGCACTGTGGGTTGTCACAGACTCATTGGCGGAGGAAGGGGGTGCGGCTGGTGCGGTCTGCCCCAGGTGTCATCGGGGGGGGTTGACATCGGCCCCCTGGCCCCCTGAGATGCTAGCCCAGCCCCCACAAGTGGCTAGCCCCGCCTCCGGGTGCACAGCATGTGTGCCGCTTCAGGTGCCGCAGCAGCTAGCTCCGCCTCTGCACAGACTACATGGGAAGGATTTGCTCAGTGTTGGGCATTTGGAAGATGTGCTATACAGTGGTACCTCAGGTTACATATGCTTCAGGTTACATACGCTTCAGGTTACAGACTCCGCTAACCCAGAAATAGTACCTCGGGTTAAGAACTTTGCTTCAGGGTGAGAACAGAAATAGTGTGGCGGCAGCATGGCAGCAGTGGAAGGCCCCATTAGCTAAAGTGGTGCTTTAGGTTAAGAACAGTTTCAGGGTAAGAACGGACCTCCAGAACGAATTAAGTACTTAACCCAAGGTACCACTGTATAAGCATACACAACAAATACCCAATCCTGTCTCCTATTAGAAATATGCGACTGGGCCATCCCCAAGAATGTTTGTTAAGAGTATATTCACTCTTACTTCTTAGGCCAAAAGGCTCCAAGAATGGCTTGCATGCAATTACAATGGTACCTCGGGTTACATACGCTGCAGGTTACATATGCTTCAGGTTACAGACTCCGCTAACCCAGAAATATTACCTCAGGTTAAGAACTTTGCTTCAGGATGAGAACAGAAATCATGCTCCGGTGGCGCGGCAGCATTAGCTAAATAAAGTGGTGCTTCAGGTTAAGAACAGTTTCAGGTTAAGAACGGACCTCCAGAACGAATTAAGTTCTTAACCCGAGGTACCACTGTAATTCAAACAAGACAGTTTCCTGTCTGCAGACTTACAGCCTGAAGGAAATGACACAAAAGGAAAGGAGGGGGAGGGGGGAGGCAAACTCAGGCACCAATCCTTTAAATTACATGAGAGTTACTCTATGTATGAATGAACGACTGAAATAGAAATGGCTTTGGGAGAGGAGGAGCTAGTCTACTAGTTGAACTAATGGGATCATCCTGCTTCTCATCTTTTCCACTGCTTAAGCTTGCTAACCTGCTAGTATGTTTTGTAATACTGTATTCAGATGGAACACAACAATTGCTTTGCTGGTGCAGACCAAAGATCCTTCTAGTCCAATACTGAGTTTCTGTCAGCAAGCAGTCTCTGTCAACTTACAATTAGGACATGAAGTCGAGCGTCTCCACCCCCATCATTCTGCCCAGACACTGAGGTCCAGCTTTGAGGGCCTTCTGGCGGTTCCCTCACTGCAAGAAGCAAAGTTACAGGGAACCAGGCAGAGGGCCTTCTCGGTAGTGGCACCCGCTCTGTGGAACGCCCTCCCATCAGATGTCAAGGAAATAAGCAACTTTCTGACTTTTGGAAGACATTTGAAGGCAGCCCTGTTTAGGGAAGCTTTTTATGTTTGATGATTTATTGTATTTTTAACATTTTATTGGAAGCCTCCCAGAGTGGCTGAGGAAACCCAGCCAGATGGGCAGAGTATAAATAATAAATGATGATGATGATGACAGTGATGACGATGACGACTTCCTCCTGTTCATCCCAGTTCAGCGATATCCTCCTCTTGTATATGGAAGATCCATTGCAAGTGGGGGCAGTTGTGACAAATCAGGATGAGCAGAGAACGGTATTAGCTTTTGTTCCTTCTCATGGTCCACCTCTGCCTTTTTAAACAAAACAAACCACATCGCTGCATCTCAGCAGCCTTTCTTTCCCCACAGAGTTGCCCCCCCCGCATTGTTCTGACTCTTTCCCTGTAAAAAGAGAATTGGAATCATACACAGACTACTAGATGAGCAATGGGCTTTAAGAATTAGGTGGAAAATCCCTACAAAATATAGCATGTCTGATCCAATTTTAGCAAATGAAACAGATCTGGTGGAAAACAAATGCAATCCCACAGAACTTTCGGCACTGTGTCCTTGAAATTCATTTTGGGTTGTCTTTGTTAGAGACAGAGCAGGAACCAGGGAGGGAGGGAGGGAGGGAGGGAGGAATAGCTCCTCTGGTTTCACTTCTACCTTCGCCCCCCCCTTCCTTGCCTCTCCCCCACCCTGCTTTCATTGCTCCTTTTAATGCCATATTTAATAGAAATAAATTAGAATAAACAGTCAGCCCTCAATGTCTAAAGACAGGTGGCAGAGTAATATTAAAAGAAAGGAATAAAAATTCATTTAATGAGCATTGTTAATTAAACCTGGAATTCAAAGAGGCCTGAGTTGTGGGAATTCAGAGGAAAAATGAAAATGAAGGGAACAATCGCTCCGGGCAGGAAGAGTGGAATGAAATTAAATTTAATGTGGGATTCTGTTTGTTAATGTCTATCACACATCATAGTGTATTACAGTTTAAGCTAAAGTGTTTCCCCGCTTCCAACCCTCTTCACACGCAAATGACCCCCCCTCCCATTTTTCAAGCAAGCAGATTTCTGGAATGAAGTGGACAGGCTACTATAACAGCAGCTCCTGCCCAAAAACAGAAGTCAGAGAGGCCCAGAAAGAGAGGGCTGATTTCTTGACCACACCTGAGTAATTTTTAATGGACCTTGGTTGTGTAGCAAGAGGCACTGTTTGAGGAAGGCTCCCCACTCCTAGTGTTTCAGACCACTTGCAATTATTCCTCAAAAGCATCAGTATTTCTGATCAGCTCAGTTTGACATACCGTTGTTACAAACCAGAGCTGGAGAACCTTTGGTCTTCCAGATGCTATTAGACTTAGACTACAACTCCCATCATCCATGGCCACCAGCCACACTGGCTGATGGGAGTCAGAGTCCAGCAACAACTGGAGGGCCAAAGATTCTCCCCACATCTGCTGTAGTGCAAAGAGAAGTCCACAAAACATGGTGGATTCTGATGCTGCTGGATTCCAACTCCCGCCACTAGGGATGGTGGAAAAATTATATTCACATTCTAAGTGGAATGTATCAAATCTGCACTTTCCAAAACAATGCGAGAACCAAAACATCTATTGAAAGCTGAACTTATCAGAATTTCAGGGGAAGGGTGCTTTTGGGTAGAATGTGTGTATGTTCCCATTCCACACAAGCATAGAAACAACCAGGTTCCATATTCAGTATGAAATTCCTGAGAATCTCTGCTTTTGCTCTTTTCTTTTTAAAACCATCTAGTTCTCATGGTTGCAATAATATGCTTGAGAGTGTATGGACAATGCCTGGCTAAATCTCAAAAACCACAGAGTTGATTAATTTTCCGGTGGTCAACAAGTGGCCTGTGTAGTTCCTTCTCCCTTCCTGTAACGAGCAGAAACAGAATAAATAATGTGAACTATGGTTATACAGATTTATCTAATTTGCATAAGGTTGCAGAATTCAGTTTTTCTTGCTGCAGATTATTATTTTTTTAATCCCAATCAGAGTACGTGTAGACTTGTAGAGGTAATCTTATAAGAGCCATGCAAATCCTAAAGTGGACTCCTCTTGAAAATCCTTAGAAAATCCTTTTGGTTATACTTTCCTTAATAGGCTTCCATCATCTTCCCGTTGCTCCCCAAACACTTTGGCACACCAGAGCCTTTTGGTCTGAAAATTAGGATGGGGAGTGGGGTTTGTGGTTTGCTTAATCTCCTCCAATAACACAGTTTTCATCCACAAGCGCAGGGAATTTTGCCACTTCCATTGGAGTCTGTATCCCACGGATACCACTACCACTGTACCACTACCACCGAAGCACAGGCACAAGATGAAAAGGTGGGAGGAAAGGGAACAGGTGAGAATGATGACCAATGGGAAACACCTGGTAAAGATGGCATGCAAACATTGTGATGGAGCTGGGAATCTAACAAATACTTATTATTATTACTAGTATTATATTTATATTATTGTGTCAATATAACTTGTGGGAGGTAGCATACAATCCTAGTAGCTGCCTGCATTTGCTATTCCTAGTCTGGTCCATTGAGCTGCTTGGGCACTGTAACAGCCAGCATTTAGCTGGTCATAAGGGGGAGCAAATGTTTGATCTAGCCCCACTCCCAGCTTCTTCCTATCAATGATATTGAAGTTTAGCAACCCATCTTATCTAATTTAGGTCATAGAGAGATAGAAAAACGGTGTGGCGCAGTTATTAGAGTGTCAGAACAGTGCTGCAACACACTAGCATTGCCTACATCTCTGGAAGAGACAAGAGTGCTTCTGAGCATACTCATAGTACCTGCCACTGAGGCTGTGCACACATTTACCATTTATTCCACTGCCAGTGCTCTGTTTGATTGCCAGCTACCATCCCTAAGTATTCCTGTAGTTTCTTGACGATTGCTGCTGATGGATCATATACCGCCCCTCAGACCAGCTTCTGGCACAGTTAAGATGAGGTGTGTACATTTCTGGCAGCTGTTGCACATGCGCAGATCACAGCTTCACTGAACAGAAGTTTGGTGCAGGAAAACAAAGCAAGTACAGTACAGTGGTACCTCTGGTTAAGAACTTAATTCATTTCAGAGGTCCGTTCTTAACCTGAAACTGTTCTTAACCTGAAGCACCACTTTAGCTAATGGGGCCTCCCGCTGCCGCCGTGCGATTTCTGTTCTCATCCTGAAGCAAAGTTCTTAACCCGAGGTACTATTTCTGGGTTAGCGGAGTCTGTAACCTGAAGCGTCTGTAACCCGATGTACCACTGTAGTGTGTATAGGAGCCAACTCCTTGGGTCTGAGGTCACTTCAGCCCCCCCACCATAAAATACTTGAGGGGGCCAGCCCTGGTGGTGCACATCAGATGAAGACAGTCGCTGCTCCCTCTCTGGTGTTTACAGTCAATTGAAAATGCAAGTTGAACTGGTGCTGGTGTGCACATAGCCTGAGTCATCCACAGGTAGCTCAGTTTGTAGAGTGTGAGACTCTTAATCACGAGGTCGTGGGTTTGAGCCCTACATTTTTAGGGATGCAACACTGGGCAAAAGATTCCTTACATTGCAGGGGGTTGGACTAGATGATCCTCGCGTGGTCCCTTCCAACTCTACCATTTATGATTCTGTGTCTGGAATTTGTAGGCGGGGCTAAGAAGTTGGTGGGTGTGTCTTCCGGACCATTCAGAGTCAACTCTGCTTCCCTAGTGAGGGCTATTCTCTAAGCAACCACTATAGCAGAGATGGGGAAGCCACAGGTAGGGAGCGGAGAGCCAAGCCTCTCTAACCCTCAGGACTCTGCGGAGGCCACACCAGCTACAGAACCACATCCCTCCCCAGTCCTGCCTTGCACGCTCCTTGATTCCTTGCTGCAATGTGTCCTTGGAGCTTGTGATACTTCTTGCGCATTTACCCCTGGAGTGTGAACACTATACAAACATGAAAGGAGCAGAGGGGGAGGCTTTATGTTCGGTGGGTGGGGAGGAACAAAACCTCAGTTAGTTAGTTATTTTTATTTATTTACTTGATTTAGGAAGGACAGCTGCCCCCCTTGGCTACGCCCATGGGGCTTTCAACGGCTACCAGCCATGCATAGGGACTCTGCTCTACCTCCACAGCAATGGTTCTGAATGCCAGTTGCTGGAAACCACAGAAGGGGAGAGAGGCTCTTGGGTTCGAATCCTGCTTGAGTGGTTCCCACAGGCGACTGTTCAGCCACTGTGAGAACAGGACGCTGGATTGGACGGGCCATAGGCCTGATCCAGCAGCTCTTCTTATACTCTTAGGGAACTCGCATGTCTTGCTCTGCTCGTTTTTGCACAAGGCCCCTGGAAGGCACCTAAACCCACCTAAGCCCACCCCCCACCCCCAGACATCTACTCCTGGCCTCTTGGCTTCCTCTTGGCTTTGTTAGGGTTTGTTTTCAACTTCCACAGCAGCAGCAGCAGCCCAAGAGAAAGGGTGGTGCAAGCAGATCGAGAAGTCTGGATTGCACGATCGCCACCAAGGCCGACCCGTCTCTCTGCTCCTTGCAGCCAGAAATCTCTCTCGCAAGTGTTGCTCCGAATTTGGGGAGGGGGCGGCTGGCTGGCTGGGCTGGAAGAGCAAATATCCCCCCGCAGCACCCAGGAAGAAGGGCTTAAGAAGAAGAGGCCTCCGAGGTGCCAGAGCAGCTGCCGCCCCCTCGGGGTTCCGCGCAGCCTCTTGGACTCTGCGCGTCTTTCGTGGGGGGCTGCTCCGAATCGCCTCCAAGGTGCAACTTTCCTGGCCACTCAGACACACACGCAGAGAGAGAGAGAGAGAGAGAGAGAGAGAGAGGCTCGCCTGAATCTCGCAGGAGTGGCAAGACGGAAGGAAGGAGGCAGAGGAGAGCTGGGCTTGGGGGTGTCCCGTCTCCAACGCTTTGCGCTTCGCACCTTTGCACCGCAGGGATGCATTGGAAGTCGGGCAACATCAAAGAGGAGCGCTACTACCTGCAGGTAAGCAAGCAGGACGCATCCTGGCTGGGTGCAAAGCCCCCCTTGCCTAGCTCAGCAGCCACGCTAGCTGGAATCCGGTGCGCGTGCTTCCTCGGAAGTAAAGCGCCGCTGCACGCAAGTCGGCTTTATATCCGTGCAAACCTGCAGCAGACGATCGGGGCTAAGACTGGCGGTTTTCGTTCTTTTTGGAGCGGAGCTCTCATTTAACGCTCGCTTTCCTCCCTGGGTTTTCGCTTGGGAGTCAGCTCCACGTATGTTCGCGGGGGTTATTTCCACGTAAGGATGCCAACGCGCAGGCACGATCCCTCGGGAGTAAATCCCCTTGAGGTCAAATGGACTTACTTCCGAGGAAACAGGCTCGGGTTGCTGCTCCAGATCCTGTACACGATTCCTCGGAAATAAGTCCACTGAGCTCAAGGGGACTTTCTCACAAGCAAGTGGGCATAAGATGAAGGATGGAGGCCCGGTAACCTGCCATGGACTTACTCGAGAGTCACTGGCGCTTAAATTTAAGTGAGCCTAAAGCATCGAGGGAGATATTGAATAGAGTTACAAAAAATGTATTGTATTTATTCGGAATTAATGCAAGTTGCTAAAACAGTGTTTTATTTTTATTTGCCTAATTAAAGTATTTCCATTAAACTAATGGTGTGCGTGGCGCTGTAAGTTGCCCAGGGGTGCCGGGCCAAACTCTCTCCGCTTCAGCCCCGCATCTGTAACATGGGCATCATAATATTTGCAGGGCTAAGATGGTGAGATGGTGCGCGGGAAGTATTCGGGACGCTGGAGCTGAACCATGGAAATGCTGCAGCCATCAGACGCAAAACGGCGTCCCTTTCAAGGCCTCGATCCAGCACAAGTTAGGCACCAGCTCCACGGAGGGATCTCAATGGAAGGCATCTAGGGAAGAGCCCACGTCTCCCAGTGAGATCAGTGGAGCTCCCTCAGAAGTCCAGTGCCTTGTCTGGATCCTGCCTTTTACTCTAGAGGAATCCCTTGCACGTCAACTAGGAGCAAGTTCAAGGATGTGAAAGCGAACCGGATGAGGACCCCTGAACTTTACTTTGCCTCCGGCGGTTCTTTTAAGACCTCTTAAGACTCTTCCTTTTCGGTATTTCACCTAAAAGCAATCGACTTCAATCAGGGCAGGATCCGTTGCCTCCTGACGGCCAACAACCGTCCGGATCGGTTCCCCACCCCCCACCCCACGCCCTGGTCATCCGAATTGTGAGTTCCTATGCAAAAAACGTTCCCCCCGCTGGTTGTCTAGAGGGGTGTCGTTGTTCTTCTCGATATTAGTGGCCTCGTGACGCTGATTTGCCGGCAGAGCGAGCTATTAATAATAATAAAAAGACTATAGATTCTCTGTCGTGGCAGTCATCACCATTAAAGCAATAGCCAAATGGCACAGAAAATTAAAAAAAAATAAAAATCGAAAAATATTCCCCATACTGAAAAACCCTGATCGAAATCCTAAAAGAATGCATTGTATTTTTATTTACTATTTTTAGTTTAGTTTATTTAAAGTTGTACCTCTCCATTTAGCTTCCTTAAGGCTCCGAAGGCAGCACCGGCTCCTGGAACAAATATGGTTTTGTTTGTTTATTGCCGTTTCTTATCATTATTGGCCACGATCCAGCCAAAGTCCGGCTTCCTTTCCCCCATCCTGATCCTATCTTTGCTTACTTGGAAATAATTCCCTCCTGTGCTGAGTGCGTCCTAGTCTCAGGTAAGTATGCCTAAAATTGCAGCCTTTGAACCCCGTTGGTTTGCAGGCACGTGCTTAAAATTATCCGGGCGAAATTCATGGGACCTGGTGCCTGATCCTAGCCTCGTGCACGAAAGCGAAAATCCCTGGGGGCTTCCACCTTTTCTAAGCAAGTTTGCTGAGCATTGCACCTTAGCTAGGAGTGTTTCTAAATTTGACTGGAGCCTGTGGTGGTGGTTATTTCTTCTCCCCTCCCCACTTGAAGGCTCTCCCCCTCCCTTCCCCTGCACCTGCCCCTTTCTCTCCCCCACCCCACCCCTCGCCCAAATAAAAGGAACCAGCTGTAAGAAATGCCACGCGACCATGTCCTAAGGCTTCGCAGTGATTTATTGAAACGGTCTCTAAGAGATTCAGAAGCCACATCAAATGAATGAAGCCCACTTTAAGTGGCGGGAGTGGCACTGGCAGAGGAAGAAGCGGGGAGGGTGTGTATTATGTTCCTGCTGCGGGAGCCGCTTGCTGTGTTTTTCTGTTTCTTTTTCCCGCCTCCCCCCTTTTAAAGATACAAATAGGTCTCTCCACTGAGTATGCGTGGGCGCAATTCAATCCATAGTGAAGCACGGGTTCAGCCCGATCCTGTACATGATTGCCAGGAAGTCGATATTAGATTATGCGCCTGCGGCCCCAGGGATATTCATTCATTCTCTCTCTCTCTCTCTCTCTCTCTCTCTCTCTCTCTCTCTCTCTCTCACACACACACACACACACACACACACAGAGAGAGAGAGAGAGAGAGAGAGACAGACAGACATACAGATGATTTTTTGCAAACCGCTTGGGTCTCCTCCCCCCACAAATAAGCGGTATATAAATCTTATCAAATAAATATATTAAGCACCTTTGCAAATAAATAAATAACAGCAACCAAGGAGGAAGTTTCCTTCCCTTTGCACAGGACTTACTTCCAAGAAAGCGCGCAGGCGCTGCAAGGCGACCCCCTTTCGCTCTGCTGCAGTTCCTTCGACGTGCAAAGACTCGCTCGCCTAGACAGCAGAATCTTCCCCGCGCTGTCCTGAGCAGGTCCAGGGCTCTCCCTCCCTAGTCAAAAGCAAATCTTCGCATGGGTTCAACCGGAGGCTTACTCCCAAGAAAACCTGTCTCGCCAGCCACCGCTTCTCCCACCATGAAATGGTTGAGATTTCAAAGCGGTCTCCTTGGGATGGATCGTGTCCAGAGAAGTTTTGGAGCGAGCGAGTCTTCGCAGGGACATGAAGAGAACTGCGCGCCCCACTACCCTTTTCCCTTTTGAAAAGTTGCTTTTCCCTGTCCGGCTTTAAGATGAGCCAGTCATTGCTCTGTCCACGCTGGTGGCGGAAAACAGATCCTAAAATGCTATCCTTCCAACCCAGCTTGTCTTCGCAGACCTGAATAAAAAGCGAGTATCAGTCCAGACTTCCTCCTCCAAACGGGCGACACACGGCCTGGTTATGCTCTCCTCTTTTCCTCTTTGAACTTCCAAATAAACAGTGGCAGTCCTTGCCTTCAGGTATTGTGTCCATTATGACTTTTTAGAGCTTTTGGCAAACCCATTCCTAGATGCCCCGGTTCTTCTTTCTCCGTTCCAGCTGAAAGGGAGGCGGGTGGAGTCGACTTCAGGTCTTTTGGGATTGCTTCCAACTGTCCACAAATCCCGGGGTCCTCTTCACTTCGTTTTTGAAAGAAAGCAAAAAAAAAGAAAAGAGAGAGAGAGAGAGAGGATATTGTAAATCTTGGGGGAAAGTTCAGAAAAGGGGTGGGGAAGAAAAGTCCAAAGGGCTGGAACACCGAGGAAAGACTTGCGTTTCAGACCGTCACGTTTGCAGCTTTGTCGTTTAGTGGAAAGAAACGGGTGAGTCAACAGCGCCAACTTTTCAGCGTGCTTACCAAGAAGCAAGTCCTGCTATGTTCAATGAGGCTTAGTCCCAGGGTAGTCTGCACATACTTAACCTGAGAAGCTCTGACTTCCAAGGACTGTTCAGCTATGATAGCTCAATGGAACCTGCATGTACAGGACCAGTATACCTCTGAATGTCGGAGGCTGCTGGGGCAAAACGACAAGGAAGGCCACGGCTTCCCATCACCTCCTTTGTGCACTCACCATATCGCACATTAAAAGCATACATCTCGAAATTATCCTGGGAAATGTAGTTTAAGGGTGCTCTGTGGGGAGCAAACTATAGTTCCCATGATTCTTTGTGAGGGGACAGGGAGGTGCTTCACATGTATGGTGCGCGTGTGCCAGGAACGAGCCGCTCTTGTAACGTCCTTGCTTTTCCACTCAGTGGGTCTTTGGTCTCATCCTGCGAAGGTGGCTCTTGTGGGAGAAAGGCTCGTTCGCCTTTCACGGGTGCTCGTACTTTTCAATGCGTGTGTTGAGGTATGTAAAGACTTGGTGCTGAAGGAGACTAACTTTCTGCGCCTCTTGGAGGCTCCTATGGGTGCCTGGGCGGCCAGGCAGCAGGGCGTGTGTTGATGGGGAGACTAAACGGAGGGCGAGGTGGATGGACACATCACTCAGCTTATAGATGGGTAGGTAAACAAATTTTGCGCACATCAGAACGGGATCTTGTTGCACGGAAAAGGAGACAGATCGTAGCGAGGGGGGCCTCTGAAGGGCCAGGTCGCCGGGTTGGATATTTGCTCGTATATTTCAGTTTCCTGCTGAATATAGCTTAATGTTGGCTCTCTCCCCCTCGCGCCCCTCTATAATGCCTATAACACGCTCATTCCTACATAGACATACATAGTTTTTCTGGACAGAGGAGACACGTTTGTATCTCTTTGAAGTACATGTGAAGAGGGATCCCATTCATCTTTACTCATTGGTAAGCTCCTCTATCTTCGGTGGTGTTTTACTCAGGAGCGAGTGTGAGCTGGGGCGCTCGCCTCTTGGCCACGCTGTATTAGGCCGGCTGTTAACCAGCGAATTACGCGTGCGTTCAGTTCCATACGCAGCGTGTTCGCACGTTACACAGA
The DNA here is from genome assembly GCF_964188305.1 of Podarcis bocagei. Classification (NCBI taxonomy): domain Eukaryota; kingdom Metazoa; phylum Chordata; class Lepidosauria; order Squamata; family Lacertidae; genus Podarcis; species Podarcis bocagei. The sequence continues at coordinate 30,264,308 of NC_138132.1, forward strand.
ACACAGGTACAAGCTGTCTCTACCCGTGTGCAGTCGCTTGTGTGAAATTGTACATTTGCACACTTAGCTATAAGGCACACAGACTGTTCATGACACTTCTTGAACGCACCGGTACACAGATTGCGCAGTCCTAAAACGTTAATCGTGAGCGTCCCTCGTGCGGGTGTGTGCGTACAAAAACACGTTTGTATCTAGCTGAAGCGTCATAGATTCTACAGCGGGTGGGATGTCCCCAAGGGTTCTGGGATTCGGGCCCCAGCTGCTCTGTGCGGAGATAATTTCTGCATGCTGCGATACGTGTTTGGTACTAGTGATATTTCAGGCAGACACTCTTAACCAGCGCGCGGGGAAATGCTCTGTTTGCTAGTTGGCCTTTCCCAGGTATTTGCAAGATTGAAAAATGAGCTGGCCAATCATGCCACCTGCAACAGAAGGCGGGGATCTACTGGGACTCCCTCCTGTTTTCTTTTGGTCCTTAAGAAATAATAATCGTGGCCTTCCCCCAGATTTGGCCTCGGGAACTAAGGACGACCTTCGCCAGCGTGGCGGCCTCCAGGTATTCTGGACTACAATTCACACCAGCAGGGGCGTAGCCAGGGTTTATGTGTGGTGGGGCAGGCTTCATATTAAGGGGAGCAGAACCTCAGTTAGTTAAGTATTTTTTTATTGATTTACTTGATTTGGGGAGGGGTAGCTGCCCCTCTTTCCCCCTTGGATACGCCCATGCCCATCAGCCCCAGCCAACATCTGGAGGGCGCCCGGCTGGCGAAGGTCGTCCAGGGAACTGCGCTTCCAATGTTATTCTAGCATCGATTTTGTTCTTGCGGTCAGAAATGTAAGCACCGTTTCTTAACTCTCTGGATGGGCAGCTTTTCAAAACAACCTGCCTTTGTATATATGACAAACACAGGGACAAGATCCGGACTCAATGAAGAGAATTCTTAAGGCTGCAATCCAGCGCACACTCACTGGGGAGCAAGTGCCACTGAATTCAATGGGACTTCCTTCTGAGTGAAGACGTTGCACTGTAAGGGTGCCGTCCTGCGGGCACAGATTCCAGAGGCAAACCCTACAGCGCTTAAAGTGTCACAGTCGCTTTTTGTATTAATGTGCAAAGACTTCAGTCCCCCCCCCTTAACTGCCCCCTGGAAGTCGATGAGACTACAAGGCCTGCACACATTTGACCTGAGCCCTAAGACGTTCCCTTAACTCAGTCCTTGCTAGGACCTAGATAACTGATCTGCCTTTGGGCGAATTGCTGCACTTCAAACCCCCACCCCCACCCCCACCCCAATCCTCCCCCTCACCCCTTTCCTTCGCACCTACCTGAATAAAAAAACGATGTTAAAATTCATTTCCGAAAGTGAGAGGACGGGGGGACGAGGCGCGCCCTTAGGATTAAACCCATCACAATCCTATAGCAGGCGCGTCTCAATATCCAAAGTGGGGCCTTGAGTTGCGTGTGTATGGGTCGTTTCCCCGGGGGCTGACCCCGTGGGATTTACTTCCGAGGAAACTTGCTGCAAGGCTCCGATGCCAAATACCCCCAGCAGCGCCAGCCCTTGCTTAATAATCACACTGAACTCAGCGGATAGCGCGCTTGAGTCTGCGGGACTGAATCCCAGGACTGAAAACGCGCCACGTGAAAAACTGTGGCCTTGGCTCCCACGTGCAATGCGATTAAAACGGCGACGAGAGTTAATTTTTCAAACTTTTGACTGCGGGGGGACTACTGTGAAAGGGAATATGGCCTGATTAAAACACACCCACCCACCCACCCAAGAGCAGCAACTTCAGGATGAATCAAAAGTGGAGGCTAGCTCCCTTCTCTCTCCTCGGGATGCCGTTTATCCATCGCCCTTCGTCTTTTAAGAAGGAGCCAACCTCCTTTAAATAAATAAATAAAAGCCCCAACTCCCCCCCCTCCTACTACGCGTCCTAAACTGGAGCGCTTTTCCAAGCGCAGCAAAGCCCTTGTCCATTTCAGCAGCCGCGGAAGTCGCGCTTCGCTTGAGAGTCTCTGCGAGCTAGCTGGGCGGATCGATGTTTTTCCATGGCTGCGGGGCCTTCGCTTTCCTTGCTGTCTTTGATACGGAAGGAGCAGCAGGAAGGGAGCGGGGAGGTGGGGGCAGAATTATCACCTTGTTGGGCCTAATAAAATTAAAGCTAAGAGCGGCGCGGAGAAAGCCGCCGCTCTCCCCACCCGTCCACCAACAGCCAGGAAAGAGAGTCTTGGGGACGTCGCTCTTCTGTCCTGCGCGTTCCCCAGGTCCACCCGGGACACAGCAGGCACTAGTGGGGCTCGGGTCCTTCTCTCCCATCCACCCCGCTCTTTCACAAATTTAAGTCGCTCTTTTGAAGTTTAAGGAGAAATCGCCAAAACCAAATCTACCCCCCCTTACAAACGCAGAAGAGGATTTGAAGTTGTAGCCAACCCAATATACTCAGAGGACAGCCACCGAAATTAATGGACCTAACTTAGTGATGCTCATTGATTTCAATGGGACCACTCTGGATAGGATACAACCCGCAGTATTGTCATTAAAAAGTCAATAATAATATAAAATGCCCCTTCTCCTCGAGGATGAAACATTGGCCATTTGTGAAAGCGGCACTTTTACACATCCAGATGTTTTAGGTTGCATGAAGTGGGGTTGGAAGGGATGTGTAGCGAGAACAGACCGGTATTGAAGTTTCACCTTTTATTAAATATAAATCTCTCCCCCCCCCCCATGGAGGTGGGAATAAAAGTTAAGAACAACAATCGAAGCAGAGTTTGAATTTCTGGCAAACAGTTGTGCCCCAGAGATAGGCAGATCTACTAGCAGGGCAAGCCTATACAAGTCTACTCGGAAGCAAGCACCACTGAGCTCCATGGGACATGCTCTCAAGGAAGACTGTGCATAGGATTGCTGCCTTAAGTGATAATTAACTTAGCTTTACTGCTAAGGGATACGCTGCAACCCTAAAACTACTCGCCCGGAAGATGCGTCCTGAATCAAAGTCTGTTTAGTGAGATTTAGTGAGTAATTATGCCTAGGAATACAGCCCTGCCCCTCGATCCTATGTCTGTTACACTCTGAATTAAATCCCACTATATTCAGTATGGATCTATGTGCGGGTAGGATCGCAGCCCGATCCTGAAATGATTCCTCGGAGATAAATCTACACTCTGTTCAGAGGGGCTTATTCCTCCGCAAGCTCCCTGCTACTTATTTCCTAGTCACCACATTTGGGCTGCCATGCGCTGGGTCTCTCTTCCTCCGCGACCCCGCGCGTTCAGACGCCGTTTTGAAGTCGCTGCGGAAGCCGAATCTATCCTCGAAACACCCAAGGCGACGGCCGTGCGCTCTGTCTCTTTAACGCGCGCTCCCGGCGCTCTGGGCGCGCTCCCGCCTCTATAACTGGAGTCCATGGAGTTGCATTGGGCTCAGAGGGAGCAAGAACTCGGGAGCATAGGCTGTTAAAGGGAAAGGCTCGCGGGGAAAGAAGCAGCCACCATCCCACCGCGCCGCTCGCTGGGCTACCGGCGGCGAAGGCCATCCATGGCAGCGCAGATCACCACTAGATTTTGACGGATTCTTTCGCCAGGGTTGGGGGCTGATTTCGTCGTTGTTATTCTCATCCACCTCCAACAACAAACACCCCCCCCCCCGTTTGGGGGCATTTTCCTAGAAGATTTTCGTTGTTGCTTTTTTGGCTGCTGTCCAGATGTTGGTTCACACATATTCCGCCATGGTGAGTTGGACTTTGTGTGTGTGTGCGCGCATTTGCGGGGGGGGGGGGAGCCGGACGGGGGACGGTGGGAAGGAGGGAAAAGAGAAGAAAATACGCTTTCCGCTTTCTCTATCAAGCTCATTCGAAGACAAAGTTAATTGAAGGAACCCTATACCTCCAAATTAAGAGAGATTTCACCCTTTAATGTTGGCCAGATGTCAGGGCTCCGCAGCGTCCCCAGTTGATGGTTTAATTCTTTCCTTTGGAGGATTGGGAGGAGGGGGACACACCGAGGCGGCGGAGTCGATTACAAAAGCAGGGGGAGAGAGGAGGAGAAGCCGAGGAGACCTTTCCGACGTGCTGCTTCTGGTAGTTTGCAGCTAGCAAATAAAAGACCCGCTGTCTATGGAGAGAAGGCTTTTTAAAAATTAGTATTGTTTATGCAACGGCTGCGCATTGTTGGTTCTCTTCCCCCTCCCCGTTCGGATTTCAGTATTTTTCTCCTTGCTGAAAGCAAAACGAGATGCGGGAGGAAAGAGGTTCAGTTGCTATTGGGGGGGGGGGAGATTACAGTAAACAAAGCAAGGTCGATCTCCCCAGTCGGGCACCCTCAACAAACTCTCTCGTGCTTTTGCTGTGTCTTGGGTGCTTTCCCCCTCACAGTTTAAAAAGTTAAGTTTGTTTCTAAGCGGAAAAGTCAGGCCAGCTGCAAAGAGGAGATTGTTAAGTGGTGGTCCCCCCCCCCCCATCGCCGTCGAATGCCCAAAGCGGCGCGCTTTTTGTCGTTTTGGCGCAGAGGCTGCTCGGCTTGCCCTGGGGTTGCGGAGAGAAGGCGAGGAGGAGGGCTCGGCTGGCCGGAGATGCGCCTTGCCTGCGGCTCAGGTGTTTCTGAGGCAGGGGGCCCTCGGGGAACTGCGATCTTAGGCCGGGTAACGCGCCCTTCTTCCCTGGCGACGCTGCGTCCCCGGAGGAGCCGTGCGCTCCCGGAAAAGAGGGAGGGCAGGAGGAACAGAGTCCCCGGCAGCGTGGCTCTCTCCAGTGACCATTTTTTCTTTCTTTCTTCCCTTCTTCCTTCCTCTGCTCGCGTGTCTAGGACCGCTCGGATGGGCTGAACGGGAGCTCCACCGGAGGCCGCCTCTCCCAGCTGTCGTCGCTCAACCAGGCGGCGGCGTACTCGTCGGCTCCCCCTCTGTGCCACACGCCGGCCTCGGACTTCCAGCCGCCTTACTTCCCGCCGCCTTACCCGCAGCCGCCGCTGCCCTACTCACAGAGCCAGGAGACCGGCTACCCGCACCTGGGCGACCCCTACACCGCCATCAACCCCATCCACCAGCACCAGCAGAGCAGCTGGCACTCCCAGCGGGCGCGCCAAGAGGAAGCGGCCGCCGGCCTCCTCTCGCAGACGCACCGCGCGCTCGGCCTGGACCCGCGCAGGGACTACCCCGGCGTGCCGCGCTTGCTCCACGGCCTGGCCGACGGGGCGCACGCCCTGAGCGACGGGCCGCTGGGACTGCACGCCCTGGGCCACCACAGCATTGAGGACATCCAGGTAGGCACGCGGCTGGCTCGGGCGGCTCCTCAAAGGGGGAATATCCGGGAAGGGAAGGAAAATTCGGGTCCTGGTGGCGGGCGCTCTCGTCTAGGGGCGCGCAGTAAAAGAGAAAGTGGCAACCACGGGGGGGGAGCTTTCAAGCCCCTTCTCCAGCAGATATTGCGGGCTGCTCGGAGCCTGTCGGTTGAGGCAGAAAAAAGTCCCACCGAGTTCAATGGGAATCTAGCGTGTGTGTCTGCTTCCGTCAGTGGTTGGCCTGTCACTGATTTGGGAAGCCCCCTGAGAGAAAGGCAGAAGAAAGGGATGGGGTACAAGCAGCGGAGCCTCCCACTCCTCGTCCCACAGTTCAGGCCCGCCGTCCCGTCCCCGCGCCTATAGACGTCGAATTTCGATGAAACCTATTTCGAGTGAAAAGAAACAAACGCCTCTCCTCTGCTGAGACTTTCCCGAGACGACCCTCTCCAACCGCTGGAAAGTGTAAAACGGTGGTGAATATATCAAACGAGGGTTTGATGTCAGCTTTAAACTTTACTTGCCTCCTAGGTGATCCCCTTCTTCTCTCCACCCCCTCTAAAAATAATGATCGTAATACATTGCCCATTTTTTCCTGCCCAAATCACTGCCTGCTTCAAGTGAGGCTGCGCGTCTTTCACAATTCCTTTCTTTGAAAGCCATTTTACTAAATACCTCAAATCGTTACTGTTTTTAAAAGATGCAAGCTTCAGTCCTGTCTTTACCCACAACCTGATCAGATGCGTTTTATTTATTTTAAAATGAAGTGATGGGACGTATATTTCCAACACTTTCCAGTAAGAAAACGGCGCTAGTAACTGTAGTTGACGAAGACGAAGATGAAAACTAAACACGGGGGCGGGGGGGACACAGAGGGGGAAAAATGCCTCCCCTATGCTGAAGCTCTACCGGGGAGTAGATTCTACTGAAATCGGTGGGACTTACTTCCAATGAGATAATGGTCAGGATTTGTTAGCTTTGCGCGACTGGGCACCTTTTCAGAATATTCGACCCTCCCTCTTCCCTGGGAAAAATGGTTTCGCTCTTCTAGAGTCAAACCCAGAAGCCTCTTGTTGGCCATCGCGAATCCTTCGCTCGCTTTATCTGATTTTCTTTCTTTCTTTCCGCCCGTCCTACCTTCGGATCTAAAACGGCCCAGAATCGTTGAAACGGCTAACAAACAAAATGTCTTGATCCGGTTTCAAGCAGAACACACCGCTGCAAAAACAACACAAAATAAAACAAAAAATACCGTTTCGGATTAGGCTGGACGGGACACATTAGACCTGAGGGAAGCGTAGAAAAGGGGAATCCCGTTTTGGATCACGCACGATCCCTGCTTCAAGAAGTGCCTTGAATTATTTTAGTCCTTTCCACCCATATTTGCCCATCCCCAACCAGCCTGGCCATGTTTGCTCCCAAGTAAGGGACTTTGGCTGCGATCCTAACCATGTCTGCTCCGAAGTCATGCTGAATTCAGTGGGGTTTACTCGTAGGTAAGTGGGGTTAGGATTGCAGGCTCAGGGTTTTTCCTTACTTTGCATTGCTGCTCCTTCAGACCTAACAAAGGGCTCGATCTCTAGCCGGAGTTGTTTTGCATCCCGTGGATTTCCATAGGAGGTTTAAGTAAAAACTTGCTTTTGTTTAATCACTCTCTCCCGTTGAATTCAACTGGATTTTAAAACGCTTAATTCCGAATGGCTCACCCCCAACAATAAGAACCTGCCCCCTGCATTTTTAAAATACGTTTAAGGCTGAGAAGTTACTAAGGAAGGAATCTTATTGAACTCGGTGGCACCTACTTCTGAGTAATCCTGTGCAGGATCGCGCTATTCCTGCGTATTCGTGTGTGTGGACCTGAAGTCTTTTGCTGCTGCTGCCGGTAAATTTGGTTGTCTCCGACTAACTTATACCTAGAGCAGACGCATTTAAATCAATGGAGCGAAGTTAGTCATGCCCATTCATTTCAATGGCTCTAAAGCGGTACACAACCCGTAGCTCCCTGATTTATTTATATTTTTTTTTTAAAATAAGTGAAACGCTTAAAAATAATGATGGACTTTCCCCGATCATTTGGTCGTTTTTGTCATTCTTATTTTCAACAATCTTTCCTCCCCGGGGCATTTTGCCATCTTTTTGTTGGCTACCGACTGAGTCTCTCAAAACTATTTGCAAGGAGAGATGACAGTCAAGGATCCGGGCCATTTTGGGTACATATCTACAGGCGGGGGTGGAGTTGCTGGCTTAGTCGAGGACTGTCTCTGCTAGGAACCAGTTTGAACAACTTGTCCAGAACCAAAAATAGGAAAATGACATTGTGGGGTGGCTTCTTAGTAAACCCAAACAAAAAACCTTTTAGGTTTAAAAACCAAACAAACAAAAGCCATAATTGCCGTACTGATGTCTCGAAGCAATCACTTTCTGAGTTTGGAAACATACTCAGAAAGTGCAAGGAAGGGAACTCCCAGTAATAGTTAGCTAGAAGTAAGATGCGGGGAGGGAGCCCCTACTTGGGGTTTTGTTTTCCTCCTGAACACAGCAGTAATTTGGCTCCTGGTTCCAGCAAAAAAATAAATAAGCAAATACAATTCAAATGCTCATAGTTACTCCCGAATTCAAGTTTATTCAAATAAGGGCTTGCTCCAAAGCTTGAATCGCAGGCTTGGGTCCCAGATGTTTCCACGGGAGCTAAACAGTCTCTCCCAATAGGGGCTTAATGGGGGCTCAGTGGGGTTTAGAAGTGTTTGCCTTTAGCTGAATTATGTCATGTATCTTGAAAGAGCAGTCCTGGATTCTCTTGAGGTGTCTTTCCCCCTAGAAACATGGCCTTCTTGGTGTGTGTTTGTTTGTTTTGCTTGCTTTTGAGTAATAAAAGGGGAAGGGCCTGCCAGGGTTTTTCCCCCTTTCTTTCCTTCTCTCTCCCTCTGAATTATGGAATAAAGTTTCTCAAAATATGAAAAAGTTCTTTAACGATTCCAATGCCTCTTTAAAACTCCTGTTTGAGAGAGATGTTGTAAGGAGATAGTTTCGTTTCCTCTTACAGATTTTTTTTTTAAAAACCCATGTTTAATTTCTCTAGGAAACCCCTATATTTGATGGAGATGTGGGTTGGCTTCTTAATCTCCCCCTATCCCACCCACCGAGCCCCACACAGCTTAAACTTTACATTCCCATCTAGTGTCTCGAATGTTAAAAATGCTTCATGTGAATACTTGCAGTAATCCTTGCACAACAACTCTGCATGCTGAAGCCACGTAAATAATCTTTGCCCGTTGTTCTTTCAGGCTGTGGATGAAACTGGCATGAATCTCTTGGACCAGTCTGTGATCAAGAAAGGTAAGGGGATGGTTTCGTGGTTTTGTTGGTTTTTTTTTTTGAAGGGGGTGGGCATGGAAAGCTTGAAAATGGGAATCGGCATTCAGAACGGGACGGGGTGCTTTGGCCTAGCCAATTTGTGTTTGTTTGTGTTTTGGTGTAGTAGAATCCAGGCTACTTAGTCCATCCCTAAGACTTTGGCTTCTCTTCACATTCCCCATCTTTGCTCTTAGACGTAAGCCCATCGGCTTACCGCCGTTCTTCAGATCTGGGATTTGACTGAAGCTCTGCTTTTGTTGAGGGATACAGGGGGACCCTAGGACAGCTCAATACTTTTTGGCACCTGAGGCAAACTTCACAATGGCGCCCAAGGAAGAAAAGGGTCAAGGAAGATTGACACCAGGAGCAAAGGTTGTGGGTGGGGGAGAATGAAAGATTGGCATTGGGATCTGCTGCCCTGGTGGATCCTATCACTTGAGGCAGTTGCCTCACCTTGCCTCATGGGCAGCCTGGCCCTGGGGACCCCAACTTCCCCGCCCCCTGAACATAAGTACTTTGTTCAGGGAGCATTGACCTGTGGCCCAATACATTCTCTAATGCTGTTAGATGTATATAAAATAACACTAACGTGTGGACTTGTAGTGGGGGAGAGAATAGGGGTGTGAGAGAAAGTGTATAAAATCTCCCCCCCCCCTTCTCTTCCCTCTGCCCAGGTTTCCAACTGTGCCATATCAATGCCAGTTTAGGCACTCCTAATGGGAATGCCAGTTTTCAGATTTGGGGGCACTCCAGAAGAGAACAGACCCTGAGAGCTATTGATTTACCCTTATCTCTGCTGCTGTGTGGGAGATAAGGGCTTTGTGGTGATGGTGGTGGCTTTTAAGGCTTGGGTCTCTCTGTTTCTTTACCCCCCTCAAGGCATTTTTGGCTGGCCTCTCTCTGAATGTACTCACCACCACCAGAGCTAAATGCGCCACAGTTACTGAGGCAAAGACATTTGGATTTTGGAGTAGAAAACAAGCAAGGAGGCAGAGCTTTCCAGTCTAGTCTGTGATTGTTTCCTTGGCTCTTCCTGAATGCTCCTCTCAGATATATTTAATATATTATTCCCTGAGCAGATTGTTGATTTTGTTTATTTATGCAAAGGCTTGCTCATCTCCAAATTGCAGAAATAGCTGTAGACCTGAAATGGTTTTGGAGCAGTGAGGAAAGGACTTGTAAGACCAGTGGGAAATAGTGTGTGTGTGTGTGTGTGTGTGTGTAAGTAAGTAAGTAAAGCTACTGCATTTTGTACAGCACACCCTGTACACTGTCAAAATGATTGTCGGAACAGATGCCACTTACTATCTCATGCAATAGTCTTAAATGTTTTTCAGACCGGGGGACCCCCATTAGCCCAAACATGCGTTTGGAGACCCACTTCCTAAATTTATTTATTTTTATTTCTCCTACCACACATTTGTATGGTGTTAATGCTGCTGTCACAACCCACCTTAAATTCAGTAATGCACTAGTGAAAACCAAATATCAAGAGGATAAAATTTGGTGACAGGGCTAAGTCCACACCATGTGTTTAAAGCACATTTAAAGCATACACCTACCTCCAGAATTCTGGGAATTATAGTCTACCCTTAACAAACTACAGTTTCCAGGATTCTTGGAGTGCAGGGATGTGTTTTAAATTTATGGTGTGTACAGAGCCCAGGATGGAACCTTTTGTATTTATTTCAGTCATAGTGACACCGGCCTCGGGATGAAGCATACTGGACAATAGTGGGACCTTTTGAGTAAACATGTCTGAAGTCAGGCTGCACAAACAACAAAACGAATGAGGAAAGAGAGTGATAGGCTCAACATTTTCATCAGTAAATTTGAGTGTTGTTTGTTTGTTTTTTCCCTGGGGTGGTGAGGGGAATTTGAATGCTTGCTTCTGTTGACTAGAAAGCTCAATATTAAATCAAGCCATTGTTTAATGTGCTCTGGTGCTTCTCTGAAGGCCTGAGATAAGGATCTGCTGTTTCCTACCTATAAACTCCTAGCACATGGCAGGGGCAGAAAACGGCATTGTGTGTTATATAGGCTGGAACGTTTTATGTTCTGGGAAAGCATGATTAGTAAGCATAGTGATCTATGCTGTTTCTTAAGGTAATCAACCTCCTGGAATGGTGTGGTTTGAGTGGTGTGGTGGGAGCGACAGTAGAGTGATCAGTTAATTCTCCAATTGAAATCTCATCAAAGCAGACCTGGAGTCGATAAAAACTCTGCCCAGCTCTTCAGTAAAAGTGAGTGGGTGTGAGAAACAACACCTGTAAGATCAGAATAGAGCCTTCAGGAGGTAGAATCTGGGTCCATACTCACCCAGATATTTGTCTTTATTAGTGAACAGTTGTAATGTTATTTGCAAACTTCTCCCGAACAGTGTGTGTGTGTTTTTGTGTGTTACTTCTTTTAATAACACTGATCCTCAGCTTGCTTTTTTATTTATCATTTGACCCCACTATGAATTCAAGCTGCTAAGAAGGCCAGCAATGCACAGCTTTGCAGTAAAACAAATAGCCTAAGATTAAACCGGCAGACTACAGTGGTGTTGCAAATCACAAAAGGAGACATGGTGTTAAAGCTGACTTTACAGCCAAAGGGAGAAAGTCATTGCCATCTTCTGAATGCTCTGAAAGGATCCAAACAGTCAAGAAGCCAACCCCCCCCCCAAAAAAAGTCTTGCTTTTGGCAGGTGTCACTCTAAACTTCCTAGGTCAGGGTTTGCTAGGTTGGTGCTTTCCAGATGTGTTGGACTGTAACTCTCACCAGTCCCAGGCAGCTGGGAGCTGTAGTCGAAAACATTTGGAAATACCAGGTTGGGGGAAATGTTCTAGAATCTAAATGATGGCACAGTTGATGGTGCAGTATCATGGCTAAGAGAGCTAACTGGAAATCCCTTGTTCATACTGTATGACTGCCACGAATCACAGGCAACTGTCCTTTGGTAATATTGGAATACTGTAATAATACCAGCCAACAGACACCAGTGTGGTGTGGTGTGTACAGAGGACTGCATTTGGATACAAATTCCCACTCACCTGTGAAATTCTCAGCGTATGCATTCGTCCATACTAACCTACCTCATAGGGTTGTTGTGAGGACAACATGAGGATAAGTCAACATATGATGCACTGAATACATTGGCAGAAGGACAGGGAAAAGATGAGACAGTTTGTTCAATGTACATGGAGATTGGGGGGGAGAGAACACTCTATAATTATTTAAAATTATTATCACATTTTGATAGGAAGACCCTAGTGTAAGATTCCTGCACGTGACATAAATTATGAAGGGCAGAGGTGTTTCCAGACCAGCTTTCCCTTTTAAAATACATGGAAGAAGTGGACTTATACTTTTCCTATTCTGTATAGGGTTTGGTTCACACATAACACTAAACAGTGGTTTGTTTAAGGCTAAGCCATGGTTTGTTGAACAAACCACGAGTTGTCCCACAGACAATCAAAGAAACCATGGACTGTTCGTTTTCCAGTTCCTCTAGCCTTGTGCCTTTGTGGTATTGTGAGTATATCAGGTGGAGTGGTCAGGCAAACCATGGTTAAGGAGGGGTGCTGGGTTCGTACATAATGTAAACCATAGTTTAATAGCTTTCTCTGTGAATCAGGTCTGTGTATTTCAAAGTGGAAAGGTATGGCGTTCATAATGTGGTTTATGCTACATAGATGTATTCTTATCTTTGTTCAAGTACAAAACAGCACAAGGCTCTTGTGTGTGCATGTGTAGATAGCAGAAGGGAGACATTTTAAAAGCTGAATTCCCCAGACCAGCTATTGTTGCGATTTCATGTGAATTGCAGCAACCCATGACTTTTAGTAATGGTGCAAGATTTAACAATTTAAGGCAGGGCGTTAATCAACTGGTAAAGTTAGTTGATTGATTGGTCAGAACCTATTTGAATAAGTGGGGCTGAGAGGCATCCTTTGAAGATATTTGTTTTTGCGTTACTGTAGCATAGTACAAGGAAATGGGGGTGAGGGGAAGAAAATAAATGGAATTTCTGTCCAACAATGTGTAGCAGTTTTTGTTAACTTTCTCACACATTTAGTATTTAGTGATAGGGAAATTCATTTACATTTAATCAATGGGTTTAAAGGTAGATGACCAAGCAACTAAAAATGTTCTAAGTGGTGAAATGTTCCCCACTGCCCCCCAAAAGGCCCTAGGCTGATCTAACAGATCTTGAGATACGAGAGAAATGTATACAAGCCATGCAGAAAACTAGTCCTATACATGAGAATGTACAAGTACCGGTACTTCAGTCCAATGTCTTTCTTTCTCCCAAATGTACCTAGTTTCTAAACTCCTAAACTGAACATTCAACCTAAGCCAGAATGATGGCAAAACACAGACATTCATCCTGCTACCCCCAATTAAATAGCAGGGAACTGGAACTAGGTCTGTTTCCCAAATAAGCCAATATTTGCTGATTGATTAATCAATTTGCTAAAGTTGCACACTAGTCAATACAATAAGTCTGGAGAATAAAATAATACTACTTCTGTTTTGGATAATGCACAAGGTATTTCCTCTCGGGGGAAGGTGAAGGCTGCGATGGCCATGTACAGCTTTTAGAAGCAGTTGTATTTTAAAATAACAAGTAAACTGTAGCTCAATTAACCAGGGTACTTTTTTAGTGGGTTGAAAGTGTTTCCCCTGCATCGGTTCATCTAATTGATTCAATGCTGCAGCCCTAATTAAACCCATTTCTTGCCAAATCCGATTCTGCTATTCAAGAGTAGAGGCCAGGCATCTCCCAAAAGAATGACACGCAGTCCAGTCCGAATGAAGGAGAAATGCAATCCGTTGTCAAGAAGCAAATTATATTTTGGGGAGGGGGAGGCAGACGAAGTGTTCTCAGAAGAATATTGCCCACCAGAGATCTGAAGTCCAAGAAATGGAATGATTTTGGCTTTAAAACGGTTCTTTGGGAAAACTCCAGTTAGCTTGGCTTTTGGCAGGCAGGCTCTAAACCAACGCCCTTTTTCCAACCATGGGAGAAACTGTTTTCCCGCCCCTTTGGAGAGAAAATATGTTTCAGGCCTGAATAAGGAGAACCTGTGGCAGAGAAGGGGGAATCTCAGGTTTGGGGGCCAAATGCAGACTTCTCTGGCCCTCAGGACACTACACAGATGAGCCACACCACTGACCAGCCCTGCTTTGCAACCCCCTGGGGTGTTTTGATCTAGTGGAAGGTGTCCTTGCACTCCAATAATGCTGCTTGCTTGCCTGGTTGAAGCATGGGTAGGTGAGGCCTCGGGGTGTGTGTGTGTGTGTGTGTGTGTGTGTGTGTGTGTAGATACTACTAGCCTCTTGTAGAAAGGTTAAAATGGGCATTCCCTGCTCTGGCTCCTGCCTCTGGCCCCTCCCATCACCGACACATGGCCCTCAAAAGGTTATCCAGAAAGGAGTGTGGCCCTTGGGATGAAACAAATTTTCTCATCTAGGTCTATGGGCCATCATAAGCCAGGCAGGTTCTTGAGGGAGAGGATCTGGAGCGAGCCAAGGCAAAGAAATTTGTCACTGATAAAAAAAACCTTGGCCTAAACTGTTTTTTTGCCACTTAATTCAAATACAACCTGGGTGCACCGAGTGATGCAGCCCACCCAAATCCTGTAGTATTTATCCATCACATTCATAACCCACCTTTCTTTCATGACTTCAAGGTGGCGTACATGGCTCTCTCCCTCCCCATCCTCACAGGAACCCTGGTTAGGCTGAGACCCAGGCCGCCCAGTGACTTTCATCTCTGAGTGGGGATTCGAAACCGTGAAGCTCTTCCCCTCCGTTGCCTTCTGCCAATTGGTTGTGCTGGTGAGAGACAAATGCGCTCTTTGCCTGTGCCAGCCTCCTCCAACCTGGCGCCCTTGAGATGGCTTCCACTACAACTCCCATCAGTCCCAGCCAGCACAGCTGAATATTTAGTTGGGACATGCTAAGCACCTTCTCATCATGACATTACTTCAGGCAGAATCCTCATACTGAAAGGTTCCTCAAGTGACTTGGCTCCAGCAGGAAACCCAGCTTGGAGTTGGGACATCTGCCTTCAGGTTTCTTGCTCTGCTCTGGCTTTCCCTGGTAGGCCTTGGTTCAGCTCCCTTTCTGTAAAATGGGTACGATGAGTGATGGAACTGATCAAGCTGAGATTATATTGATTACCATCTCTGGAACACGGTGCCTTACAGCGCTGCGCTTTCTAGCACCAGCCTGCCTCAGGTCCCTATTCCCAAAGATTTGACAGGCTAAAACAGAGCGTGGGGTTCAAATGCTGCTGCCTCCGTTTGGCTGGATCGCGCTGCATCTTGTACAACAGTCAGCGAGGGAGAAGAGGAACGAGGAGACTTTGTCCTCCTAGGACATCTTTTCACATTTCGTTGTGCTAGGCGGGCAGGCAGGCAGGCAAACTGCTCGATCGCAGGCGATGGGATCGACTCGTGGGACTCCCTCCCTCGCCTCCCTCGCCCCCCCCCCGCCCAGATTTTTGCTGTGGCTCTCCTCCCCCACGCTTTTCAAAGTCCTAAAATGCCCCAGAAAAAAATGCATCTCCCCCCTCCCCAAAATCTATGGAGCAATTTCCTTGGCACGTCCAGGTGTTCGCCAAGCATTTATAGCCGAAGGGGAGATGGGTTTCAAAAATAATAATCAAAGATGACAGGCAATGCCTTTTAAACGTCTTCACCGCGCCGGCAAAGGCGGGGGGAGATCCCCTCGCTTCTATAAATAAAAGTTACACTCCAAAAGGGTCTCTTTTCCTTCGCTTCTGCCCAAGCTTACTCACGAGCAAATGTGCCCAGGATCGTAGCCATTCGTTTTGAATGGGTGAGGTTTTGTTTTTGTTTTTTAAAAAATGTTTGTATTAAAATATTTTAATGGATGAGAGTTTTAAAGTTTCAACTTTGGGCACGCTTACCTGAGAGTAAGACCTGTTGCACTTGTCAGGACTTGCTTTAGAGTAGATATGCGTAGGAATTGCGCGGTGAGGCTGAGATTCTATTGAATTTGACACGTGTGAGTCGCGAGAATCTGAAGCGAAAAGCTGAATACTATATTGTATCGGTTTGCTTGCATTTTCAGGAAGCCCAAAACGATTCGACTTTCGAAAATGTTACGGAATTAAGCTGAAAACTCGCACCGCGCTTGGGGTGTTGTTTTTCTTTCTTTCTTTCTTTCTTTCTTTCTTTCTTTCTTTCTTTCTTTCTTTCTTTCTTTTTTTGCTGAGGGAAATAGTTGGAGGGGGTGTTTTCTCTTCTTTTCTTTTTACACAGGATGGTTGAAACGATGACAGTTAAAAGTGTCATAGAGCATTTACATCTTTAGAGAAGTATTCGGAGTCCCCGGTAGAAAACTTAGTGAAGAGTCACCGGTTAGTAGGAGACGCCCTGCAATCAAATGAGTGTCTTTTAGTTTACTCATCTCAACGAGTCTACTCGGAGTAGGGCTTTAATGGTGGCTGACACCCTTAAGACAAGGAAGGAAAGGCAGAAATTGAGAAATGCGATCACCAAAATAGAAAATTCATAAAAAGTTCCGAGGTAACTATTAAATTATGTCGAAAGAAAAGGGAGAAAACGCACACATAGAGAAACTGAACCTTTCGATTGCCCCCTAGACTGACAACCCATTTGGTCTTGAAGTATTGGTTTATTTATTAAATTTGTCAGTCGCTTTATCTCGCCTAGGGCAACTTGCCCAGCGACTTAAAAGTGATTTCAGTGGAGAATTCGCCATGGGGAATGTCGAGGGGGTGTCAGGCAGCTTCTGAATCTCCCTGTCTCTCTCTGCTGTGAGTTGTTGGATCTGTTAGAAGTGAATCAAACAAACCAGAGAAAATGGTAGAAGTGGAACGGATTTAAACACAGGGTGAAATTTACCAGCAGTGTTCATAATCGTAGCGGCGAGAGGCGCAGATCGGGCGACCTCGGGTTTCTTCTCCTTGTATCCGGAGCGAAGCTGCTCTGCGTCTTTGAGCGCGCGGCGGCTGCTGAGTCTCTCTTCCGCCTCTTCTCTGCCAGGAGAAGCCTGATCGGAGATGTAATAGAATCGCAGAATTGCAGAGCTGGAAGGTACTCAATGTGCGTAGCCAGCGGGGTGCGGTGGCAGCAACTGCCCCCTAAATCAAATAAATAAATACAAATACTTAACTGACCAACTGCATCACAGATAACTCGGTTCTGTCTCCCCCCAAACATAAAGCCTGGCCCGCTACGCCCATGAAGGGACCCCCAAAGGTCATCTATTGCAGCCCCTTACAATGCAGGTATCACAGCCGAAGAATTCCTGGCAGATGGTCATCAAACTTCTTTTTAAAAACCTCCACGGAAGGAGAGTCCCCGACCTTTCGCGGGAGCCCGTTCCTCTGTCGGATCAGGGCCATTTCCCCACCTCAACAGCCACTTTTACTTATCCAGAGCGAAGTTCCACGGGGTTTACTCCCAAGGAAGTTTGCGATTTTAGCCCCGTTTATCTGGGATTAAGCCCCATGGAAGGCAGTGGGACTTCTTCATAGCCATGACTAGGAGGATTGGGCTCTAAGCGTGCCTCTAGGGGTTGTTTCCAGCATTGTCATACTCGGAGTAGCCCCCTGAGATAAATGGATATCTTAGGTCCATTCATTTCAATGGGTTTTATCTAAGTTTTACTCAGAGTAAGCCCACCGAAATTAATGGAACAAAGTCAAACGTGACTGTTAATTGCAATGGATCTACTCTGAGTAGGTCTTGCATTGGCTGCAACCCGTACAGTGTGTAACCCCTATACATGTGTACTCAGAAATAAGCCTCATTATTTTTTTCATTGGATACAGAATCCCAGCCTTAGAAGTATTTCTTTCTTTGCATCAAATGCTTTCAAGGTCTCTCACTTTTCCAATCTGCATACCCGATTTGGGGTGGGGGTGGGGGACTCGGGATTAACTCTCCTTGGAACCAACCCCATTGATTATACGGATCCTGATTCTCTGCAGCTCTACTCTAAAGCAAGTTGTCCCATTGGCTTAAGTGAGGGATCATTCCCATTTTATGATTGCACTGCCTACAAGTCTAGACACATTAACTTGGAATTTAAGTCCCAGTGAAACCAAGCAAGTTCACAGTTCTATATACACATATATCTGAGTCTTCAACTAGTCCTCATCTGTGGATAGGGTTTTACTGTAAATGTGGTTAAGCTCAGACTTACCGGTAGTTTGCATTAGTTTGGGGGTAAACTCAACTGAAGAAAATGAGGCTTGCTTGTGAGTAAACATGCTTTGAATTGGGCTGTACAGCTCAGGTAACTGTTCATGGATTGGGAGCTGTGCTTTAGTTTCCTAACCCTCCAGTCAAAGCCAAGCCCCACCTCCCTTCTTGAATAAGCATTATTTTGTAGATGTAATCCCTGGATATATTGAGAGACAACTGTGTTGCAATCTTCCTTTCATCATTTCTTACCCTGGCCTCTCATCTACAGGGTGTTTGAAAGTAGTCTCAAATCATATACGGATCAATATCCTTGCTTTTTCGAAAAAAGAGAAAAAGATGCCAAACACCCCAAAACAGCCCTACCCAGACTGGGTGCGGCATAAAATATCTGTCTTCCTGCCCCCCCCCTCCAGTAAATGGTAGTGAATAAACTGGGTGAGATGGGACGGAATGCGTGGGAAGATGAAAAGCTTCCAGAAAAGTTTACGATTCTTAATATTGTTTTAAATTTATGTCGTGTGAGTTGCCTCCAAAATTTTGGCTGAGAGATGTAACATAAATATATTTTTAAAATATATATATTTAGGTGTGTGAGAGAAAGAGAAAGTTTGTCTTCTTAACTTGTTTGATGCTGTCTTCCTGCATCAATATAACCAAGAAACCCATCTTGGGGAAATATTAATTGAAAATGGCCTGGACGACTAAAAGGGATGCAACCCTCCAGTGGTTAACCACAAGAGGTTTATGTTTAATAGCTTTTTCAGAGCAGCTGGTTGCTTGACTCTTGGAAAGAAGCAACTCAGGGGTGTATCTCCAAGGCGGAGGGTGCCTACATTTGCAATACGACAGGCCTAAGTGGTACTATTATTTTTTTTAAATGGACACAAGCAATATTTGTCTATTTGTGCTATATTTTAAAAATAACTTGCACGTGGGCAGTAAAAATTAGTCATGCTGTAGGACGGCCGGATTATAAAACTTGCAAAAAGCGGGGGGAGGGGGAGAGAGAGAAAGTTCATGCTATTTCATCTGTTACACATCAGAGCCCGGGCTGCTTCCTCTTCTTGCTCATGAGATTCTGCAAAGCGCCTTGTATACTGGGGGCACTACGTAGAATCAGAATTGTAGAATGGGAAGGCTTCCCAGGGGTCATCTAGCCCAACCCCTTTCAACGCAGGAATCACAGCTAACAAATCCCTGACAGATGACCATCCGACCTTTGTTTAAAACCCTCCAGTGAAGGAGAGTCTACCATGTTCTGAGGTCGTCTGTTCCATGTTGAACAGCTCTTACCATCTGACAGTTCTCCCCTCTGTTTAGTCAGAACAATCTCCTTTCTTGTAATTTGAATCCATTGGTTTGGGTCCTACGCCCTGCAACACAGGAAGAATTTGGTTTTCTGCTGTTTGCAAAGTGAAT
Organism: Podarcis bocagei; assembly: GCF_964188305.1. Lineage (NCBI taxonomy): Eukaryota > Metazoa > Chordata > Lepidosauria > Squamata > Lacertidae > Podarcis > Podarcis bocagei. The sequence continues at coordinate 30,283,556 of NC_138132.1, forward strand.
TGCAATTTGGGTTGTCAAGAATCATTGCGTAGTAATTTCTGTAAAAACATGAACTTTCAGTCCCACCTTAACCACATTAATATACACAAGTGGGACACGTGAAAATGACTGTTTTTTTATTCATTAAAAATATTTATATACCCCAATTCACCGACAGTTCATTAGCAGATATCCTTTTCAAAAATCTGGTCTGGGTGAGGCTCGCCTAAGGGGCATAATTTAGCAGATTTAGGCTTTGCATATATACCATTCTCACACAGAATCCTGGGAACTGCAGTTTGCTTAGAGTGCTGGGAATTTAGATCAGTGAGGGGTAAACTACAGTTTCCAGGATTCTTGGGGGGAAGCCAGGTGCTTTAAATGTATTGTGTATATGTAGCCCCAGAACCCTGGGCAATACATGTCTACCCAGAGGTAAATAGCCTGATTTCAACAAGACTTACTCTCAGGTAAGTGTGTACAGGTCAGGCATCCAGCCCTAGGCATGCTATACAGCACTTGTGCACGTAATAGGGCACTAGATCTTAGCCACGGGATAAATGAAACTAGAAATTGTAGCACAAGGTGCCATAGGAAGGCACTGGACATAGTAAAAGATCCATCGCATCCTGGTCACTGTCTCTTCGAGCTCCTGCCGTCGGGACGGAGATACAGGACGATGAAGACAAGAACAAGCCGTCTTAAGAACAGCTTCTTCCCCAGAGCGATCTCGGCCCTGAATGGGAAGCCTGGACTTTGAAAGTCATCTAATCTTCCTTGCTGTTTTATACTGTATTGTTTTAATTAGTGTTTTTATAGTTGATTTGATTTTGTGTGGAGTGCCCTACCTGGGTGGATGGAGCAGCCAAGTAATTTCGTTGTCCCCGAGAGGGGGCAATGACAATAAAGATATTATTATTATTATTATTATTATTATTATTAAAAGAAAGGGGGCAGAATAGGTCAATGAAAATAGGCTTTTCAGTGTCTGTGTGCATGAAATAATATTCATGATGAAGAAAGTCTTTAAACCTTTCTTGTCTTAAAAGATGACAGGAGAAACAGGACAAAGCATATGTCATGTCTGAACACTTGAAAGAGCACAAATGTTCAGAATTATTAATATTGGGTGGGTGGAGGTGCTCAAACACAGAATATTGAAATAGGTGGAGAACTAACAAGGACATAATATTAGTGGATTTAACTACAGAAGCACAAACATCACAAGCAAAACTCAGCATTAACTGGGCCTTTAAAACAGAGTTACTGACAGGTAAAACATCAGTATTCTTTTTATGGAAACATTTATGTGTGGGGACGTAGATGGTAAACTGTCAACAAAATGCCAATCTACTCTATTAGTTCCCTAATCCTTTCAAAAGAGCACTTTATGCTAGCAGCCATCCCAATGCCTTGTGGCAGGAAGTTCCAGAGACTTAATTGCACAGCTCATTAATCTATGCCTTCTGTCTGTATTGAAGTTAAACCTGCTACCTGTCCATTTCATCTGCACATTAAAAAGAGACAATGTGTGACTTCGCTATCTCAACTGCACCTTTGAACTTGTAAGCCTTTATCTTGTCTTCCCAAATCCCAGACCTGGGAACGGCCTCTAGACAGCACCTTCATGTTATCAGTATGTGGGCTCTCATCTGGACAATTCCTGCTTCTAGGCACTGGTCCACATACACATATCCTCTCCTGATTCAGGTGGAGTGGAGAGCAAGTGAGGTGGGAGCCACCTGCATAAATTGAAGGCTCCATGCTCCAAAGGCAAAGGGCACAGTGCTTGCACCTTCAAACCCACAGAGAGTGACACTGGGGCGGCAGCACTGAGCACTACTGAGAGGTTGAGCAGAATTAGTAGGGTAGCACTCCTCTTCTCTCCCAGTTAAAGTAACCAGTCAGGGTGGCCAGTGCTCCAGACCAGAGAATCCAGGTGCATTTGCAGTTAATAGTATTTGATTATACAGGGCCACCTCCTCCCTGGCTGCAATCGCTTGCACAATCCTTTTTACTATTTCAGGCAGATTAAACAACAGCTGTTTCACATCACACAATTGGAAGATGTACAAAGGCTGCTAGTGAAACATCTCCCATTGTATAGAACAATGAAACTGGCATGTTGGGTGTATGTGCAATATTCGTACCTGTGCATGCCAGATTCCCACAGTCATCCCAGCTCCCTCCCCCCACCCGCCAAAAGTGTGGGAGGACCATAAGAGTAAAGCATCCCTCTCATACAGGTGTGCACATCAAATGTGTGTATCAGAAGACAGAATGCACAGGCACATAAACCATCACATATACAGGGTTGCATGCATCCCATGGTGTCTCTTGCATGAGCAGAAGAGATTTCCACTCATGCAGTGAGAATTCGCCTTCCTTTCTTGCCCCCTCCAGTCACCTGCACACCCTCAAACTCTGCTCTAGGAGGCTGGGGAACCCTCCAGAGCATATTTTGGGGGTGCACACAAACTGCACCAAGAGGAGAGAAAGCTACAATTCAGTTGCACGACTGGAAGTTCTGCTCATGCATTGTTGGATTCTGCCCTCCGTATTTCTGGCCATTTGGACCAGCATTAGGAAACGGGGGGGGGGGCGGGGGGGAGAGAGAAGTCATGCTTCAGCAATCTAACTGAGGTGGATTTCCAAGGCTGCATGCACACCAGAGATTTTAAAACACAAAGCACCCCTCTGCCAAATCGTGGAAATTGTAGTTAGTTAAGGGTGCTGGGAATTAAAGCTCTACAAGGGGTAAACCAGGATTTTGGGTGGGTGGGTGCTTTAAATGTATGGTGTGGACGCAGACCAAGCAACATTAAAATAGAGTGTATCTAACTGTGTAAAAAGTTCTGTTTAATGTTCACTTAAATGAAATGGAAAGATAGTGTGTTTCGTTATTTAGATGCAGTCCAGCCCCAAGGTCCTCTGGGCAGCATCCCATTGCAGTGAAAACACAAGAAAGGCAAAAAACAAAAAACAGGCATCAATAAAGCCCACTAGTTGAAACACAGAGAGCAAGGAGATGAAAGCACAGAGCCTGATCACTGGGGGGGGGGGGCATCCAGCTTATTCATCCTTGGCTTGAGAAAAGGGTTTTCTTTTAGGAAAGGTCAGGTGTATATCTCACGTACTCCACATGCAGACGGTCCCTGCCAGCATCTCCAAGGAGGGCTGGGGAAGACGTAGGGAGCTGCCCCCTGTTAGTGGTGTCACTTTAGTTGTATAACTTTAGCTATGATTTTATAGATTTTGGAATCTGTCTCTTGTATTTTCCCATGTCTTGCCTTGCTTTTCTGGTACAGCCTTCCCCAACCTGGTGCCCTTCAGAGATTTTGTGCTGCAACACTCATCAGCCTCCAGACATCGGCCAGGCTGCCAGGGCCCAACAGGAACTGTAACCCCAAATATTTGGGGAGCACCAGTAGTGCCTTTAAGGAGTTATACTTGATATGCCCCCCCCCCGATGAGCAAAGACCAGGTGAAGAGGGTGGGAAGACACATGGGCTAAGCACACCCCCCACCATGGACGGGCGCCACAGCCATGCCTCTCACTGCTGACACACATGGCAGAAACACTTTCCCGCCATCCAAAGGTTTGGGTGTTGTGGGGAAAGGTGCTCTCAGAGTACTGAAATCATCCATAGGTGAACAAGATGCTTTGACTCGGTATGAGGCAAGTTTCTCTGTTCCCTTATTCATTCACATCGCCCTCACTTGCCCTCAATGATATCCTCAATCAGATTGGCTACTTAGCACTGTGATGTCATCCTGTTCACTACGTGGTCCCTGTTGGGGTGGGATCAGCCAGGATGTGACAAAAACGAGCAGCACCTGGGATAAAATGACACTGACGCCACAACAGCAGCCCAGGACCAAAGTGGAGTGGGAGAAAAGTTGAGTATTTCACACCATCTCAGAAAATACTCTGTCCACGAGAACTGCTAGTTTCATCTCCCAAAAATGAAAACTGGGAATGATGAGCATGTAGCTGTACAATCTCAAGTACACCCAGCATGCATTGCTTTTCTCATTTTGCTTTCTGAGAAGCTTAGGAAAACTGACAGCGATATCCGTTTTCCAGTTAAGGGCAGGTTATAAATATTTGCTGCTGTGCAAGAATTCTGAGGGATGACAGGCTATATAGGCAGAGCAAGCAGGACGAACATCTGGGGCACGGCTGCATGCTCCTATTCACCCTCTGCTCTCTGCGGCTTCTTGTTTTGCAGCAATCTGCTTAAAGCGGTGCCAAGCCCCATCATTGGAGTGGCTCACCTCTCTGTAAAATATTTATCCTATTTCTTAAAAAATACTTTTATTGAACCATCGTTGGGGAGGGAGTTAAGGTGGAGGATTGGTTTATGCTGCAGCATGAGGAGAATAGCAGGCATGAAATATTTGAGCCCTGCTTTGGGTTCCCCATCAATGGTTTTGAAGATGGCAAATACACAAATATGTGCAGGGAGCCAGTGTGGTGTAGTGGTTAGAGGGCTGGACTCCAGCCTGGGAGACCAGGGTTCAAATCCGCCCTCGACCATGAAGCCCCCTTGGTGACCTTGGGCCAGTCACTGCTTCTAACCCAATCTTGTAGGGTTCCTGTGAGGACGAAATGGAGAGAGGGAGAACCATGTATGCCACTTGTGAGTTCATCGAGGGAAAGATGGGATATAAATGTGAGATATACACCCACACATTAGACTCTTAAAACTTCAAACAACACTTCAGACAAGTTTGTGCTAGATCCCAGAAGGATGCCATTAATCACCATAATAACCATATATTTATGCCGATGACTAACATAACAGAAATATTAAAGTCTTAAAGCAAAACAAAATGTTTTGCTCTATGTCTTTACTTGCTATATCTCTCTTATGTTAGTCACTGTAATAAATACATGTGGGTAATATATATATGTAGCCACAGGCTGGCATAAATCACAGAACTGGGAACAATGTCCTACAGATCACTTTGTGCCCCCACAGGCTAACCAGTTTACACTTTGTACATTAGATGTGTCTGTTGCATGTAAGTGACATGTCTCCCAGTGAAAGGCAGAAGTGTGAGGGGCAGAAATGTGTGCAGTGGCAACTCAAGAGAACAGGTACAGCGTGTGCTCAGGGGAGCCACCCTTAGTCATGGCTGCCTGGCATGGTATTGTTACAGATATGCATCTTTCCCCCCTGCTGTTTACTGTGTTGAAACACTGGTGCATATGCAGCAAAAATATTTGCCCCCTAAATTGTCTGCTGTCTCAGGCAAATGTCTGCTATCAGGGTGGTGCCTACTCCTTAACCCCACCCTGTAATTACAATGCCATGCCAAGAAATCCTGAATCCCATCAGGATTTTGAAAATCGATTTTATTTGCACAGTTTATCATATTTTGAACAATTTGTTCCAGTTTGGCTAGTTGGGTGGGAGCAGGTGAGCAAGGAGCTATGCAGGCCACTCTTTACTGGATATCATGGTCAGATGCCCCCTTTGACCTTGGAGGTTTCAGGGATACCTTTGCAGCCCTAAAGTCTAGAAACTTGTGCTTTTTGAAAGAAAGAAAATTGCTGAGGTTCTCATAAGGGTGAAACCTGGGCATCTTTCCCCGCCCTCCTCCTGCAAGGTAGTGACAGGCCTTCTACGAGGCCCTGTCTATGACAGAAGCAATTCTGTGACTTACCACAACAAGCAGCTCCATTCTTGAACTGCTCTGCAGCTTGGAAGCTTCCACCTCCCCAACACTTAACCTCCCCAACACATCATCTTGTCATTTAAACCCCAGGCTCTGTGTCCTGCGATCCCCAGTGGATACCGTAAAAGATAGCCCTCCTCCTTCTTTCTGACATTCTTTTAAATATTTCATAGCTATCAACATGCCCCCTTCCCAAATTCCACCCTCTCCCCGGGCTGAACAGACTGATTTCTTCCACGTTTCCTCCTAGGACAATATCTTCCAATTTGTCTTAAGACTTAGCAATCTCAGAGTGGACACACAAGATCTCTCACAGGGAGTCTTGCCGAAGCTGAGTGAAATGGCTGTTTATCATAGCCAGAGGTTGGCTTTATTTTAAAATTTTCATGTAATAATATTCATATACTGCTTAGCATTAGTGAATCATCTCATAGAGGTTTACAAGATTAAAAATGGCAAAACTGATTCATAGGGGGAAAGGGGGGGAACCCTCATATTATTGCATTTATTAAACTTATACTGTTCTGTACTCTTCTTCTTAAAGGAGCCCTATACAGGGCAATTGCGTTAGAGCTAATGGTCAGGGGAAGGCTGATCAAACAGGTGGTTCCCCCCCTTTAATAATAAATTTTATTGAGCTTTCCAAATTTAATTACATTTCATTACACAGATCTATATCATAAAGCATTGCTCCAACAACAGCATCGACTTCCCCCTCCCTCTTTCTGACTTCCCAACATCTTTTAACAAATTCTTCGTATTTCTATAGACACTTTTTTACCTTATATCATCTTCTTATTTTAAAATCACCTCCTTATATGTAAATCGGTTCCATATTTTCTCATTACAAAGCATTTCATTATTCAAATTAAGCTCAAAATAGTCCTTCAATGTCTTTTGTGCCTTTTCCAGTATTAGCTGATTGTCCAGTAATCCATCATTCATCCTCCACCTAAATATAGTCTCTTCTTTCCCTTTCAATTCCATTATTAATGCATTATGGTCTGAAATAGTTCTAGGAAGAATTTCTGTTTTCGTTACTCTTGTTGCCAACTCACAATGGAAATGCCCAATGGTTGGTTATGATGATTAGGTTTATGCTAATCTGCAGAAGTATTGCCCTTTCAACCATAGATGTCTTTATATGGAGATTAGACAAAATCATGGAGGCTATCGATGACTACTAAGCATGGTGGCTATGTTGTACCTCTGCTGTTGGAGGCAGTATGTATGCTTCGGAATACCAGTTGCATATCCCAAGCATATTCTGCATCCTGATTCAGATTCCAGAGTCCCAGGTCTTCAGCCTTCTCCACAGGGCAGGTGGGGTGGGGAAGGCGCCCTAGAGAAGGTTGGGGAATTTTATAGCAGAAGGACCTCAAGCTAAGAGTGGTGAATGACGGGGAGTCATTGCAGAGGCTGCTCAGGTTCTGTGATCCTTGCAGAGGGAGAGAAAGATGAGTTTAATACTTTGGATGTTCCTCCAGGCAATAGAACTGGAGCGGGTCATACTTCACAAGTGCACGTGCAAGAGTGACAACTTGGGAGGGTTTTTTCCAGGAACCTGAGGAGAGATTGGCAGCAGTGCAACACTCTGTATGCTGGGGGGACTTGGAGAGGAGGGGCTTCTCCTCCTCCCCGATTCCCTTTTCAGCCCCACTAGTGCCTGGAGTTACCCTTTGGCCAACCTCAAAACAACGTGGTGGGGGATGCTAGAACAAAGCCCTTAGGAGCAGGGTGTTGACAGCTCTTCCTGTCTGTGCAGCATCAAGCAATGCACTGGATTTCGTGGAGGAAAAGGCTATCCATGGCTACTAGCTTGGATGGCCATGTTGCACCTCGTTGTTGGAGGCAGTAAACCTCTCTGGATACAAGACAGTAATCAAAGTACTGGACTGAACATGGATTAGAATCTACCGTAAATCTGATGTGACTAGTAGAGTTTTGCATGTTGTATCTAGAAATAAAAGTGTTCAGAATGAGAAGAAAAAGTAGTATTGGTCTGATAGTGGGCAGGCTGGCTTACCATAACTGATGTCCCTCCCTGAGGAACCCCCATATAAGTTTCCAAAGAGCTGCATATTCCATGGAGCACAGCTTGAAAATCACAGTGTTCTGGTTGATTCAGGAAGGGAGTATAACAACATTCAAATAAGATTAATTTGCATAATTTAGACAGGATGCAGACATCAGCCTTTCCTGATGCAGAATCCACATGACTTTAGTGCAGTGATTTGATGTCTGGGTTTTGTGGCACAAGAAGGCGCCCTTCCTGCTTCATGCCGACTCCTTTTTCCTAGCTTGCACTGCAATGTGCAAACTTGTTCCTCACCTGGAGTAAATTCATGAGCCCTCTAGGGGTTATGTGGAGCAGGGCTGTCTCACCTGGGGATTTCACCTCAAACTTTGTTAGCAATGCTGATCAATCCATTGACCTGCGAGGAGGAACCTTGCAGTAAAGGGAGTGTTCCAGAAAGTCCCAAGTTTATTGAGAAAAGGGTGGCAAGTTTACAGGGCTAATTTTGTTCATATTTCTAAGTGTAGTGCATTCATACTTACACAAGCATGCTTTTTGGGCAGTGGGGAGCAGCCCCAAGTGTAGTTTCTTAGTCTTTAGTTGGGATGAGTGGAAATTTTTTGATATTCTTCACAGCTTCAAATGGGTCATGTTGTTCTCTAGACCCAAAGTTATTAGCAATCTTTATTCTGGGATTTTCTGTGGGTCAGGTTTCTGGGTTGGGAAATATCTTCCCATCCACTGAGTTAGTCTCACACAGTTTATCACACAGTTAGTTTATCACACAGATGGCTGCACCTTAACACACAGTTGTTTCCCTGTGATCACCATTGGCTCCTATGGACCGTTTGTCTGCAGTGTCCATTATCCTTGCATTCTAGCTGATGTCATTGGTTTCTTCACTGGCAGCACAGCGACTCTTAACCTCTTTCCCTTTGGCCTTATTAAAGAAAAAAAACCCCACAGACTTGCCAATTCATACTCTCACTCTGTTTCTTTAATGCTATAATCGTTTTTCATGTGTCAACATCATTCCAGACCAACACCCGCTGATGATGCAGGAAACTTGCTGCTGTTGCATCCCTGCTAGGTGGCCTTCCAGCCTCTGCTTAAAAACCTCCAAGGAAGGTAGGAGAGCCCACCACCTTCCCTGGCTGCCTACTCCACTCTCAAACAGGTCATGCCACCAGGAAGTTCTTCCTCCTAACATTTAGTCAAAATCCCCTTTCTTGTAATAGGAACCCATTGCTTCCTGGTCCTCCTGCCCTCTGGAGCAACAGAAAAGAAACCTGCTCCATCATTTTTGTGTAACAATCCTTCAGATAATTAGATGAGGACCTGGCTGGCTTCAAGCTAGCAGGTTCTAACTCACAATTGTTGTATTTATTAGAACCCACTGATGGGAGGCAGACAAAAAATGGTGACTCAATGGGAAAGAGCCAGTTAGATTCTGCACCGCACGAGTGATGTGCACTTGGGGAGACCTGCATATGTACATCAATGTGTGAGTTTCTAGAGGTCAGGGATTCAAATGAGACCCTCTAAAACTAGCCAGTAGAGCTGCACAAAGACTGAGGTTGCTGTGACCTGTTTATTGTGCATTATCATCCTGATTTGTTTGCACAAAAAGTTTTTTGAGAAGTTAGATGATGCCTGCTATTTATTATTTGCAGGGATGTTATATGACATTGCATCAATCTAGTGTTACCTTGCCAGTGCATTTCCCTGCCACTTTCCTTATTGCAAAAATTTCAGTTTTTGAAAGAGAAGTGGTTTTGCTGTGCAAGACTGCCAAATCCCCATTTTATTTGTGCAACCTGAATAGGCCTGATATGTGATTAAATCCCATCTGAAAACAAGGACAGTGACTTGAGTGAAAGGCAACTGATGTAAACTCAGAATTTAGAGACAAGGGTATCTCCGGGTATCGGTGAAAATAACATATGAGATGGAAATTGCTTTGCAAAAATATTAGAAGAAATTTGCAAACTGATGTGGAAATGTGGAAGAGAAAGTAAGACTGGAAAAATGAAAATCGAAATTGACCTCTGCCCATTCCTAGTCCCAGAGCTGAGCTGACCATCTTTCTTTCGCCACTTTAAGACTGCCACTACTTGACAACAGTCAAGTATGACAGCATGATTAATTCATATGCCAGTAAATTTAATGTTGATTTTAGTGTTCTGATACAACAAACCCACTTCCAAAACAAACAAACAAACAACATTTTTGTGGTAAGAAAATTGATGGGAAAATGTCCTGGAAAGTGTGGGATAATGACAACATCATATGTCCTTCTTTTGAACAAATCAGAATGGATGCTCAAGAAACAGCAATGTGTAATAACCTCAGTGCAATTTTTGTGCAAACACATCAGGAGGAATGCTCATCTGGAAGCACCCTTCATTTCGGCAGTCTTAGATGTTGTGTATTTGTGTGTGTGTGTCAGAAACTTCTGCTGTTCTGCTGCAGATCACCCAGTTGATCTTGATCTGCTCCTGTACTGCTTCAGATGTTTGCAGGAAAAGTGGGTATTCCCTACTTCTCCATAAGGAGCTAGCGTGAGGCAAGCCTTCCATAACTCCAGAGAACTGCTGTGAAAGATCAGGCTGAAATCAATTTAGTCCAGAAAACACTTTCCAGAGGCTCACTAGTAAGACATGAAGATGATGTCCTCCTTATTTGTCCCCAGTACACTGTTGGTAGTCAACAGCCTGGATGGCTTCAAAAGAGTGTCAGACAAATTCATGGAGGATAAGGCTATGATTCTGTGATCTCTAGTCTGCTTAAGCCAGCACCTTCACCCCTCAACCTGAGACATTTTCACACCAGGAAGGGAAAACCCCATCCCTATACACTTAAAAAACGAAGTAGAAATATGATGGTGGATGTTGGAGGCACAGAGAAATAAGATGAAATTGTTGTTGTCATTTTGCTCAGCCTTTTCTGGTTACACAGGGAAATTGTTTTTCTTGCAGATTAAAAAGAAATCATTATGTTACATTTTAAAAAAGACCAGAAAGGGGGGGAAAGCAAGCTGAGTGCTAACAACCATAATGATTTTTGCTTTAATTAGAACATAACAGGCTTTTTATTAAATACCGCTGAATAAGAAATGCTTTACCAGCCGGGTACACAATGTGGGTTTTGTGCATTCATTACATGCCACTGTTTGCTTGTTTCTGCATGTGTGCCAAGCGAGCAAGAGATAATATGTAGAAAATGTGCTCCAGCAATATATTTATTTTTTATTACAAGGCTGGAAAATTTGGCTGTAATCACAATGTTGGGGTTTGTCTTTTGGTTCAAATGCTTGTCAAAATTTGCAATTTTGTAGAAAATCAACCCGCCCATTATTCCATCAGATGAGGCTATGATCCATTATCACATGTTTCGAGGATTTATTTATTTTTTGGCACGGTCTTTGTTTAAAGAACTGTATGTTTAGCGAGCACAGGGATAAGTGCCTGTTTGGCTTCTCTGCCATTTCTGTGTGTTTTTAAACATTCACTATTTTTAGACTAAGTTCTCAACAGGAGGGATTCTGTCAATTTCTTTTTTCTCTTTGTTTCTCATTTTTCCAGCCTTAAGTTCAGTTCTTCAACTTTCAGCACCAGTTTTGGGATTATTATTCTTTTAATTCTCATGAAATGTGTCCTAATTTTAGTGCACAGTGCTGCAAGTGATTTTTATGAATATAATGTATTTTATATATTCTTTTCATGAACAGTTTTATGTACAATTTTCCCCAATGGGGTTTTAGTTGCGTTTTTTCTACACTTTTTGTTGTATGCTGTTTAGAGAGCAGTTTGGTCAAGCAGTTTATAAATCTTTTATTTATTTCAGAGAATTTATATGCTGCTTAGTTGTAAAAAGAAAACCTGCAAAGAGGATATTAAATTTATACTGATATGATACATACTGCTTTATATATTGTATTGATTAACAAATGTATTATATAATTACACTCCCATGACCCCTCTATGAGACTTTGGTGGATGGAAAACGGTGGAATCCTCCTATGTTTTTGTTAAGTCTCTTTCCCCCCTCCCACATTCCATGGCAGTAGAAAGAGATCTGTCCCAATCGAGTTTCATAGCATTTATATCAAGAGAAAACACAGTTCTCACTTCTGACCAAATCTGGGATGCCTTTTGCCTAGGCTGCTGTAAAAGGGCTGAGATTCCTATTTATGCTGTACTTCCAGCCAAGGCTCCCAGAAAATGTGAACAGAGAGGCGGAGCCTTAATTGGCAGTGTGCAGAATTAATTCCCTCGCAGTCACGTTTATTTTGGTGTAGGATTGCATCATTCTTCCCTTCCTTGCTCATCTCCACCTACACGTTAGAAGCGTTGTCCAAAAGAGCTGCTGCTACACTTTCCCTAAGGAGATGGAAGCCAATTCTTGAATGGATTTGGGGGTGGGAACGGGGTCAGAAGCAGGCACATGGGAAATTAACTGAGGATGACTACAGCCCATCGGACTCCAGTGAACCAGTCACTTTGTGCTGGTGGGTCGAGCAGCTGATCGTGTCTGCAGGTGAGGAAAAGCTTGATGGTGGGCTGACTTTTGTGCTTGGCTGGCTCACATTCGAAGCCAGATAGCAAAACTGAAGAGTTTGCAAATTTACTCCTTGACCATTGGGAGTTCAGCGACACCTGGAGATTCTCCACCTTGCTCATCCTTAAGGTAAAGGTAAAGGTACCCCTGCCCGTACGGGCCAGTCTTGACAGACTCTAGGGTTCTGCGCTCATCTCACTCTATAGGCCGAGAGCCAGCGCTGTCCGCAGACACTTCCGGGTCACATGGCCAGCGTGGCAAGCTGCATCTGGCGAGCCAGCGCAGCACACGGAACGCCGTTTACCTTCCCGCTGGTAAGCGGTCCCTATTTATCTACTTGCACCCGGGGGTGCTTTCGAACTGCTAGGTTGGCAGGCGCTGGGACCGAACGACGGGAGCGCACCCCGCCGCGGGGATTCGTACCGCCGACCATGCGATTGGCAAGTCCTAGGCGCTGAGGTTTTACCCACAGCGCCACCCGCGTCCCGCTCATCTTTAATCTTCTCCAATTTTAACAGCCACATCAGGGCAAGCAGCTGATCCTTGACAATGATGGGAATTGAGACATGGTGCAATCCTCTTCCTAGTTTTAAAAAATGAAGGATTTGCAAAGTAGGTGGGTTCTGCAGTTCCCACACAGGAGCATTTCAGCAGGTGAATTATTACAATTGGATTTTTATAACTTTTGATTTTTATGTTGTATAGATATTATGTTATGTATTGGCATTTAAGATCTATGCCCTGTGGTCTTTTGACAAAGAACACTATACAAATCCAATAAAATAAATACATAAATGACTGCAGAAGAGGTTGCAGTGTTTGCGTGCGCAAGGAGAGAGGCTTGAAACTTGCTGTCCCAGCCAATTTATTGCCCCGACATTCGGAGTACAGATGTGGAGAATGTACAAAACCAGTTGGATTCACTTTTGAAAAGTGTTCGTCTTTCCTCCCTCACTACAGCTCCATCTTCTCTGTTGCCGATTGCTGATGGTTGAAATCTCCCTTCCTGCCCATCCCTCTTCCTCCCTTTGTCAAGCAAAACTAGCCGAGGACTTTTATTTTAAAGGGTGGATAAATATCTGCCAGGGATGAATGATGTATAATTAATTAATTCTGTTTCTGCATAAGCAGGAGGAGGCAGGTGATGTCATGAGAGCACTGCACTCTGAGCAGGTCTCCAAAATGAGAGAGGAACCAAGGAAAAAGGGGGTCTGTATTGGTTTAGTCACAATCCTGTACTCTTTTAAAAAGCCAGCCTTGCAAATTAGAATTGCTGACTCTGGACTCCAGAGGCATTATTATTTTTTAAAGAAAAGGTTACAACTGTCGCCTCCCTAGTAACTGAGGTGCCTGAAAGATGGCTGCCTTTCAAGCCAGAGAGACATTTATTGCAGCAACAGCAGACCAAAGCTAGGAAGAATGGGAACTCTCCATTACTGACCTCTGAGCAAGCTTGTAAACAAGAAGACCTGCCTGGCTGCGAGTCCCCGGGGTATATTATTCCCCATCTCTTTAGTACAGCGCTGTAATTATAGATCTGGTTGGAGCGGATCCATATTCCCATTGCACAAATTGATACTTACACTGAGTCAGTGAGTATTTAACACAATCTGTTTAGCAATGGAGTAATTGAACTGCGAGGCAGCCGTGGAAGGCTGGAGAGGTGGAGCTGCCAGCGACTTGCTTAAAGGCCTTGTAACAGAAAAGTCAGTTCCAGGCCTTGCAGTGAGCCCAGCAGAGTCTATTGTAGATCACTGTCACAACTTCCCCCAGTTCCTAGTTATGGTGCCTGTTCTCTCAGCTCTTCATACAGGCTGCTGCATTCTTGACCTTGTGCCTAATACTGGAGCATCTTCTAATCTACAGCAATACCTACTTGGACCCTGCTAGACTTTCCAAACTTTCATAGCAATCTGTAATTTTGTAATCCCATCCCCACCTCAGACATGGGATTTCATAATCTTCCATGTTTTTGTTCAGTTAGCTTTTATCGTTTAGCCCGTGGCCATGACAAAACTCCTCACCTTTTGAAAAAAAAAATCACAGATCTTTGCTCCCAAAAACCCTGAATTTTATGGGAGGTAGGGAAATGGTGCCTTTTGAAGGTTTTTTTTAATGGGTTTTGGGCTTTGTAACAAGACGCCCTTGGCAGGAGTTTGGTGAAGCAATAGAGCGGAAGAGGCGTAGCTCAGTGGCAAAGCATCTGCTTAACATGCAGAACATCCCAGGTTCAATCCCTGCATCTCCAATTAGGGTTGGGAGGGAACCCAGCCTGAAGCCCTGGACAGCTGCTACCAGTCAGCAACACCAAGGTAGATGGATCAATGCTCTGACTATAAGGCTGGTTCCTATGTGCAGCTTGCTTGCTACTACAAGACAAGGCATAGTTGTGGGTAAAGCAAGGACTTCTTGGTAGTGGAGGGAAGGTGGGGGTCTCATTGCAAGGCTGGAACTATCACACCCCACAACTTCCTTCTTGCCGTCTGTATTTTCCCTTGAATTTAAGACTGAAAAATGAGACACCAAAATCATCAGATCCACCCATCCTTGGTTCAGAGTTAAGGAATTTGAGCATCAGACTGTCAGGAAGTAAGCTATAGAATGGGAAGCCCTTTGCCCTCTTTGTGCTTAAAATTCAGCCTTTGTCTAAAAGAAAATGCTACTTCTTTAAATTTGTCAGGTATTGGAGGGTACGTCGCATTCCTCGGTTGTTTAATTCTCTGAGAGTTTCTCAAGACAGAATGGAGACTACGACCATCTGGTGCCTTATACTGGGTTCCTTTAAAATTCCCCGCACCACAAAATATAGTGGTGGTTATTTACTGCTGAAACATGAGAAAAAGTGGCTTCTTAGAGATCCAAAATGCTTGTAGTTATAGTATAATAAACTATTGTACTTGAGCTATAGTCTTTTGCAGGATCTGACACCAAGGGGGAATCTACACATGTATAAAAAAACACTGTGAAAATGCTTTTTTAAAAAGTTTCAAAAAATAGATTGAATTTGTCATAGCTCACCATCGCCATCTAGTGTCACATTTGCATATTGCACTTTACGGATGCAACAAGGGAGCGACCACTGTACAGCGCTTCTGCTTCTGCCGGGGAACAGACGAAATCCTGGACATTTTCTATTAAATTGAAAATTCCCACCGAGCACCAATTTAGCCTCCCCGCCCCCCGACATTACCGGGATTTTCTGATATATATGGCCACCCTACTTATTCAAAATAACAAATGAATTTGTTACAATTCTTTCCTCATTTTACAGTTAAGGAGACTGAAATGTAAGAACAGTGATCAAGGCAGCAAGTAGAAAACTGAAGCTATGTTTTCTTACCCAGACCATGTGCAAACCACTGCACCACACCACACCACCACACAAACTTGCCACCAAATTATTCATCCTCCACAGAGCTACAATTCTCAGAGTTCCCTGGGAAGATTGTTACACCACTCTGAGAATTGTAGCTCTGTGAGAGGAATGGGGCCTCCTACCTACTTTCAGTGCCTTAACAAACAAACCACAGTCCCCATGATTCTTTGGTGGAAGCCGTGGCTCTTTAAAGTGGTATGATACTGCTGTAAATGCGTGGTGCAGATGGAGCCTCTGTCTCAAGATTTAGCCACCTACAACTTGAAGGGATGTGGGTGAGGGGTGTTAAAGGGCTTAATTTCGAGTTGTCCTGTTTTCATTCAAATCTGAGCACTGTTCCATATGTAATGCAACTCTCTTCATCTCCCTCTCATGCATATTTTGCTGCAGTAACTCTGTATAAAATTACCTAATCAGCAAAACAAAGGAAAAACTTAAAAGAGAGTTTACTGCCCCAGGGCTAAGCCCCAACAGCAGTCCCTTTCTTTAAAATGATATTTATAATGCTTAATTAAGGAGAGTGTAGAATCAAGGTGTGTGTGTGTGTGTGTGTGTGTGTGTGTGTGTGTGTTAAAGCACTCTGGGCCATGTGGAAGGCTGTGAGCTTTTCCTCTGCCCTCGCCACGCCTGCAAGGCACCAGTTATCGCAAAGTTCCACATACTTTGTTACGACTTGCCTAATTAGAGGTGTGTGTGTGTCAATGAATCTGGGTGGTTGGGGGTTTTTTTTGCTGCAGGTACAGCAGATTTTTTAAAACAGTTTTGCTTTTGGGGCGCAGACTCTCATTTGCTTTCCTTTGTGCAACGCAGGCGATTCTCATCTGTTTGGCAAAATGGGGTCTCTGGCGTTGTGGTGCTTCAGGGGGAGCAGAACATGTTTTCTTTGTGAGGGGCAAAAATCCCAACAGTTCGGTTCTCGCCTCTTGCGTGCGTCTGCGTTTCTCCAGTGAACTTGTGTGTTTGCATGACAACTTTGGGCCAAATTCGTTACAGTGTCAGAATCCCTTCTCAGGTTCGTTCCTGTGAGTGTTAGTGGTTGTGGGTAGGCCATTAAGCTCCCTACATAGAGGAGCTCCCT
This sequence comes from Podarcis bocagei, assembly GCF_964188305.1. Taxonomy (NCBI): domain Eukaryota; kingdom Metazoa; phylum Chordata; class Lepidosauria; order Squamata; family Lacertidae; genus Podarcis; species Podarcis bocagei. The sequence continues at coordinate 30,300,251 of NC_138132.1, forward strand.
ACAAATTGTCCAGTGCAAAGGTTGGGGGGAAAGGACACTGCAACACCCCCACACTCCTCCAAGTGTGTGTGTGTGTGCATTGTACCCTAATGGAAGGATATGTTTTGGTTCTCTGTTTCTCATTTTTGCAATCTTAAATACAGTTCTCCACATTCTGCAGCAATTTGCAAAAAAGAAAAAAAGTGTTTTAAATCCCCATGAAAATCCGCCAGCATTTTAGTGGGAATTTATCCTAATAAACACATTTTTATAACCAATTCCCCTTAACATAATGCATTTTCTGAGTGTTAGCTTCACTAATACCTTCATTTTTATGCACACGTTCTTCTACTGTGTGCATTTTTGTAAGCGTTGGTTGGAGAACGGCATTGCAGAATGCAGATAAACGCATATTTCGAAAAACATCTGCGTTATGCATACTGTTTGGGAAAGTGCAAATTTGATAGATTTGGCTTCGGGTGTGAACTGAATTGGATTTCTCCTCCATCCCTACTTGAAAGTCAGACTTAAAGGAATTTCTAACCTACATGATTTTACTTAGAACTCAAAAGTTAGGGTCAAACCTTTGGAAGTTGTTCTTCTTGGATGGTGGGAATTGCAGCTGTTATGGGAGTTGTGGTGTGGCAGCCACATCTTGCTTGTGGGCTTCTCATTGGGAATCTGGTTGGACACTGTGAAAATAGAATATCGGACTAGATGGGCCTTTAGCTGTTCTAATGACTAACAGCAATGCTGGGGAGCAGATACTTTTGCCAGAAAGTATGAGTTAACTTCCTCCTGCTAGTGCTGTCCCAATCCTTCTCATCTGCTCCCCTGCCCCCAGCACCCATTTTTCTAGAAAAATAGCAGTTTAGGATTATTAGGGGCCTAATCCAGATCCCCCTCTGGTTTCACTTCTGATTCTACTGTATTCATTTGCCATTAATGCAATGCTTTTCTTTTGCAAACTGTGTTATAATCTTTATTGCGTTTGCCCTCCAAACAACCCTACGATTTAGGTGACTGTTGTTGCCATTTTGCAGATAAGAACAGCCTGAGGACTTGGTTTAAATGCGAGCCCTGATTTAAATGTGACCCTGCGGCGTGAGTAAAAAAAGGTATCCGTGCAGAGCAACATGTGCCTGGCATCGCATCTAAACCAAGTTGCTGGCTGCTGCAATCGTGTACAAAGTTGGCATACTAGTAGAACACCTGCCTAGGGATGGGCAAATCTCTTGGTTTCAGTTTCTCATTCTTTCAATCTTAACCTTAATTCTCCACACTTCCACGTCACTTTGTGATTTATATTTTTAAGTCTTCAAGTAAATTCATCAGCATTTCAGTGCAAATTTATTTTACAAGTCTGTATACAATTCCATCTAATATACACATTTTTGCAAAGCGATTTCACCTAATATAACCCATTTTTATGCACATTATCCTAGTAATGTGTATCTTTTTATGCACACTCTGTCTTAATAATGTGCATCTTTTACATGTTACTTGGGTGGAGAACAGATTGCAAAATTTGGAGGAGTGTGAATTTCAAAAGATGGCTGTGTGTTTTGGAAACTGCAAATTAGGTAGGTTTGCCTTTAAATGTGAACTGAATTGAATTTGCACCTCATCGCTTATATCTGCTCACAACACAAACCTGTGGCATGCTAAGCCTGCTTAGGCAGCAGCCAGAAACCTGGTTTAGACAGGACACTGAGAATGCAGGACTCTGAGAATGCATTATTAGCTATGTTTGGGTTTTTAAAATAAGTTTTAATTTGTTCTTTGATGTGTTTATCACCATGGGCTCCTTTAGAAGGAAGGGAGGAATAGGAATTCAATTAATTGATATTTAACGAATGTTAATAATTCACCTAGGGTTGCCATATTTCAAAAAGTGAAAATCTGAACACAAAATTGTCGAACCATTATCTTCCGACATTGAGCACAGCACATCAACTTCTTTTGAATAGCAGAACTCCAAAACTTCCCTGTTTTTGTTGTTGTTGTTGTCATCATGGCAACCTTAGGGCCAAGGAGACCAGCCATAAGGATATAAGTCCCATCTGTCTCTGCATCTTGTTTCCACCAAGAAAAGGCAAAAGGTATAATGGCAAAAGCCTTCTCCCACTGTTGCTGCCCAGCATCTGGCATTTGGCTTCTGAAAATGGAGGCTCCGTTTATCTATCATGCCTACTAGCCATGTAACAGACCCATCTTTTCACAGACTGGGCGAATCCCCTATTTAATTCAGCTATCCCACAAAGTATCTGCACCCTCATCGTAGCCGCAGGAGGCATGGGTGGCTCCCAGCCTCTAGCGTTGCTCTGAGGAATGAGGTTCGTCCAGAAAGACACTTCATCCCAGGAAACTCCCTTCAGCTACTGGAAGCCACCTTGCATACCCTTTGACATACCTGTTTGCCTTTGGTGTCAGACTGTCTGAACTAGTCCTCCCTGCCACTGTTTATATCACTGCTTACCATTTTTAATTTGCCAAGCGTTTGCAAGTCTCTGTGCATCTGCCTCACCTCGGTGGCTCCCATTTCACAGGCACAGACCTGAAGCTGCAAGACTCTTGTCTAGGGCCAGATTGTGAGTCCTACCTAGTAGCAAATCTGAGTGCTGTTCGTGCATCTATAGGAGGGCAGGATCAGGCCAAAAGGGGCCCATCTAGTCCAGCATCCTTTTCTCAGAGTGGCCAACCAAATGCAGGACCTGAATGCAAAGGAAATTCTCCCCTCTCAGGTTCCCCAGCAACTTGTATTTAGAAACATACTGACACTGGAGATAGTAACAGCCACCATACTAGGATTCATTGATGGTGCTATCCTCTGTGAATTTATCTAATCCTCTTTGAGAAGCATCCAGGCTGATGACCGCCATTACATTTTGTGGTATTACATCTCTTGTACACATTTCTTGTTGTACATTTGTATCTTGTTTTTCCTTCCAAGGCTGTGTACATTGCCTTTCCCTCCCCCCACTTTATCTTCACAACAACCCTTTGAGGTAGGCTAGGCTGAGAGTTGTAAAACCGCATCTATTTATAGTATTTATTGCTTGTTATTTAACAGAGTTAGCAAATTTTGCTGGTGTTTTGACTTAAATATCAGGACTCTGAAAAATTGTTGTTAAAGCAATTTCTGGCATTTCCTAGCTTTGTGCATGTTTGTTCATGCTTTTCATACGGGAGTTGTTCCAGTTCCATGATTGTTTTGGTTGCCCTTTTCTGAAACTTTCCTTGCTTAATAGGGGGGGGGGGACCAATTTAAAATACAGGTTAAAATGCAATTTAAAATGCAGCCTCAATTTACATTTACTCCAGCATATGATCTACAAATCAGAACTGATCCGTGGTTTGAAAACAAACTTTGATGTAAACAAGGCTCTGGATTACACGCCTCCCAAACTGCTTCCTCCAGAATAATCACACTGAAGGCATTAGGATAACTAGGGTGCAGTCCTGCAAAAAGAAAGTTATGGATTGCAGTTCAGATGGTTTTGCAACTTCTGTCCAAAGTCTTTAGCCTGGAGTTAATTTCAGCCAAGAATTTCCAAAATGGCAGGTGGAAATTCGCATTTTGCATTCTGCCCACAGAAAAGTATTGTTATGGTTGCTGCCGTTATTATTTGCCAAGCGTAATCTCTGCCGTAGGGCCTCTTGGCCCCGAGAAATCAAAATATGTTTGAACAAATGGAGAGTGACACTACCATGGCTTGCGCAGAAAACAGAGCCTCCCCCAAAGGACAGCGGGACTTTGTTCCCTGCTGTCGAGGTTCATGTACACCCAAAGCCGAACAAATCTAGGCCTTTCTGCAAAGAAAACAGAATGTCTCGAGCACACTATTTGTAAAATGGATTATACTGTTGAACAGCCACATAAAGAGTCCTCCTATATACCTTGCCAAGAGGCACCTGGCGCTTTTGCAAGACTGAATGACTCAGCTAGGCAAACTGGAAGCTCTCAGAGAGAAATGTAGGAAGAGCATGGCTGCTGGATCAGACCAGAAGCCCATTTAGTCCTGCATCTTGTTCCCCCAGTGGCCAAACATGGGTGCCTTGGTAAAACCCACAAGCAGTCCCTGCTCCCATTCCCCAGCAATTAGCATTCAGGGGCATGCTGCCTCTGATAAAGGTAAAGGGGCCCCTGACCATTAGGTCCAGTCATGACCGACTCTGGGGTTGTGGCGCTCATCTCGCTTTATCGGCTGAGGGAGCCAGCATGACTAAGCCGCTTCTGGCAAACCAGAGCAGCACATGGAAACGCCGTTTACCTTCCCGCTGGAGTGGTACCTACTTATCTACTTGCACTTTGACGTGCTTTCAAACTGCTAGGTTGGCAGGAGCAGGGACCAAGCAATGGGAGCTCACCCCATAGCGGGGATTCGAACCACCAACCTTCTGATCGGCAAGCCATAGGCTCTGTGGTTTAACTCACAGCGCCACATGCGTCCCACTGCCTCTGATACTAGGGTAAAAATTATAGCCAGGTTTAATGCTCTGTGTGGGGCTACCATTGGGTCTCGAGCTATTACAAAATGCTGCAGCTAAACCACTGATGGGGTTGCTAGCATATAGCCCTGGCACTTGAAAGCTTGCACAGCCCTCCCATAGCCTATGGGGCCAAGTTCAAGGTACAGTGGTGCCCCGCAAGACGAAATTAATTCGTTCCGCAATTTTTGTTGTCTAGCGAATTTTTCATCTTGCGAAGCACGAGATCCCATAGGAATGCATTGAAAATCAATTAATGCGTTCCTATGGTCAAAAAAAGTCAAAACAAAGCCAAATTTGGTACAACAACAGTTTATTAACTGCTCTTTAAAGTCACACATACTGTAAAGAGCAGTTCAAAAATTGAAGGGAAAATAAATTAACTTTATAAACAAAACATGTCTTTGTTTTTAGACAAAGGAAACAAAGCCGCGAGACGTTTTCGTCTTGCGAAGCAAGCCCATAGGGAAATTTCGTCTTGCGAGGCAAATCGAAAACGAAAAAACCTTTCGTCTAGCGATTTTTTTGTCTTGCGAGGCATTCGTCTTGCGAGGTACCACTGTACTTGCATTAATCTACAAGGCACTTAACAATTTGGGTGCAGGATACCTCAAGGACCACCTGAATCATTATAATTCTGCCCAGTCTAAAGTAGGACACTGGGCCACTCTGAAACTGATAATCTGTAGGCTTTATCGATTACTTGTGCCGCTAGCCTGCCTTTCGATGAATAGCGCTAGGTCTTTGTTTTGAAAGCAAAGAACCACAATTGAAACAAGCTTTGCTTGAGAGTTGTATGCTTTGTTCTGTGTTGGGTGACTCAGGGTTGAAACAACGAAGATTGAGTGGCTGAGGGGGCTTCCAGTCTGTTTTCGGGTGGGATTCATTCTACCACATACTGGCAAATTCGGATGCTGCTGTTATAGTTGATTGGGAGGTCTTGCGTAGCAAACCCACTTTCCCTCAAGAGCAGACGTTTAGCAAGAAGGGAAGTAACAGGAATCTTGTGAAGTACCATTTGTTACGATGGCTGGTAACTATAGGCTTGTGAGGAGTCAACTACAGTTTCCATGATTGTTTGGAGGAAGCCACATGCTGTAAATGTGGTGTAAATGTATGGTGTGTGTGTGCACAGCCTTGCTTTGATGCAGTCATATCATCTCCCCATAGCTGTGGTGAATGCTCAGTTCACAGGTTGGCTGGAAGTGCCCTGACTGGCTCCAAAACAGCTATGGAGCAGCCCCCCTCCAGGCTGCGTAGCACTTTCCTGTCACCTCAGGAGTGTATAGCGAAGGGGGATCATGGGAAATAGATATTCCTTTTCTTTGCGGTTGTAGGTTTTTATAAAAAAAAATTGTTATACAAAATGAAAACACACATTTAGCCCTAATCTAAAAATGAAACAAAAAGATATGTAAATTTGTAAAGGGAATAATTAAGTAGGACAGTAAATAAATGTTTAAATGATTAATAATTAAATAAACGAATAAACAGTGGCAAAAACATTTTGCTTAAATAACTACTTAATTAAGAAAAGTACCGTATCTATAGGCATGCTTTCTACACATACTCACAAAACAGAAGGACAAAGAGAGGCAGGGGAGGTGAATAATGTGGAAAAAATTGTAAAGTAGCTCTTATAACTTGTGTTTAATATTACACATTTGGGAAATGGGATTAGTGGGGGGGTTGACGTTTCCTTTATACATACAATGTTATGGTCTGGGTGGTTTATGCTCATCTTCTCGGTATATATTTGGGTTTGTTTTCATTTGGTTCTGTTTATGAATGTAACTTTTAGAAAAATCAATGTACAGTGGTACCTTGGTTTAAGAACAGCTTAGTTTAGGAACAACTTGGATTAAGAACACTGCAAACCCGGAAGTGGGAGTTTTGGTTTGTGAACTTTGCCTTGGAATAAGAACATGTTCCGCTTTCTGTTGAGTGTGTTTTGTTGAGTCCCCGGCTGCTATGGGAAAGCACACCTTGGTTTAAGAACACTTTGGTTTAAAAATGGACTTCTGGAACGGATTAAGTTCGTAAATCAAGGTACCACTGTATAATATTAGGGGGAAATGGAAGAAAAAGCTGTATTTTCCCCTGCATTACATTTGGCACAAGGGAGGAGGGGTCTTGTGTGGCAGTGGGGCCCTTCAAAAGATCCTAATGCATCACTTCAGCAGCTAACGTCTATGATAGATAGATAGATAGATAGATAGATAGATAGATTTATTGTCATTACACTAGTGCAACATTGCACAAGTGCAACGAAATTGGATGCCATCCCTTAAAAACAACAAAAACAAAACAACAACAACAGTCAAACAAACCACCCTCCAACCACACCCACACCCACACCCAAAAACTCCCAGATCTCACTATCGAGTTACAGCATTCAAAAAGGCCACAGCTCTTGGATAGAAACTGTTTTTCAGTCTATTTGTCCTTGACTTGATGTTTCTATACCTCCTGCCAGAAGGCAGTAGTGCAAACAGACTGTATCCCGGGTGAGATGGATCCTGCAGGATGTTGTTTGCTTTCCTAAGGCAACGGGAACCGTACAGTTCTTCCAAAGGTGGGAGAGGGTGACCAATAATCCTTTGGGCTGTGGTTATGACCTTCTGGAGCACCTTCCTCTCCCTAGCTGTACAACTGGAGAACCAAGCACAAATACACAAATGTCAACCTTCCCCAACCCGGCGCCCTCCAGATAGTTTGGATGACAACTCCTGTCAGCCCCAGTCAGCAAAGAGTTACAAAAACATTACAACCAAATTGTCAGTCAGTCAATTTAGCATTTTTGTTTCAGCCACAGAACAAAAGTAGTCATAATTGCAACAAAAGGAAATATTCACGATAGCAATATAGTCTAACTTTATTTATCATATGACTGAGAAGGTGGTAAATTGGGCCAAATTTTAAATTGCTGCAAAGGCAAATCCTGCAACGGCTAAAAGAGTCACCCTTTCATGAGAATCCAGCAGGAAATGATTTTTATATATAGTATTTACCTGGATTTTTATATAGTAAAAAGCAGATAGATTAAACACTCCAGCAGAGCAAATGTGCTACAGAGGCAGGAAAAAACAGCTTCCTAGCACCACTGCTAGCCCATCTTGAGCTCAGGTCATTGGAGAAAGACAAGAATGGAAACATAGTTCAGTAAATAAATGGCCAGCTTGACCTTAGGGAAAATTCCAGCTTGACCCCAAACAGACTGATCAGTTAGCCCTAAACATTGTAGCAAAACTTGTTTGACTAGGTTCTCCCCTCTGCAAGGGAAAATTCCCCCTGATCTTTTACCCAAGTCTTCTTCATCTGATAACCTTGTGTCCAGACCAGTTGTGATTATTCCTGGTGTCAAAGAAAAGACCCAAACTCCTATACCTGTCTACTTAAAAGTAAGTCCCCCTGATTTCAATGGGACTACCAGGCAAATGTGTATAGGATTGCAATCCTAATTTATTATTTGTTTTAACTCTCTTGTTGTTGATTTGGGAGCTGCTCTGAGGATGTTTGTACTGGTGAGGTTGTTAAATCTATCTGCCTATAATATATACAGTATTTCCTGGGCTGGCCCTGCTAATAGGCAGAATGAGGCAGCCGCCTCAGGTGGCAGATGCTGTGGGCAGGAAGCAGCAGTGAAATGTCGGACGGAGCCTTGTGTGCGTCACATGGCCTGTCCTGAACTGCCCAAGCTAGCAGGATTTTTAAATTTTTTAATTTTTATTTGTCAATATTTATCTACCACTTAATCAACAAAGTGCTTTTACATAAAACAATACCAAGTGTGGTGGCTTTCACCAACATGGATGGAACCTCTGTAATTTGCACTTTCCGAAATATTATGTGAAGTGAAACGCAGCCATCCTTTGAAATTCACACTTCTTCAAATTTTGCAATACAGTTCTCCAGTCAGGCAAGGCATACAAAAATGGACATACTGTACTAGGATTCGGTGCATATGCATGTATTAGTGAAAATAACACACTAGGCAAAAATCCCACTAAAATGTTGATGAATTTTCATGAAGTAAAATGAATAAATCTGAAAGTTAATGTGGAGGACTGTACTTAAGCTGGAAAAATGAGAAGCTGAGAGGAACCAGAAATGACAGATTTGCAAATCTCTAGTCACCCATATTGAAATAAGATTCAACGGCTGGTCCAGTCAGCCTCTATACGTGGAATCTGAAGGCAGGGAATGTGGGTGTCTTATCTTGCCCTTCTCTTTGGGCCAGCCACAATATTAAGGAACAGAATTTTGAAAACAGTCCAGGGGGTACCAACTGCAGCTTCTCTGCATTTTGTACACTCACAATTTGCACACCTGTGGAGTCACCGCTTTTCATTACCTGCATGCGTGCTACAACTTAATTCGTTACTCAGGAGCAATTGTTATGGAGGAATTTTGTAACGTGTCATGAAGCAAGCTGCGTCACACACTTCCTCCTTTACCTGGTGACATTTATATTTTGTTTTCCCTCCTCCGTACACCTGAATGACAGAGCAGAATGTGGGGTGATTTTAAAGATTCTGGAAGAATCTAAGCAGCCCCTTCCATTTCAAAGGCTTGTGGTACCTGAGAGATCTCTTTGACACAAAGGCCTTGCTCAGGTTGCGCATTCAAGATAAGACAGAATACCTGAGAAATCCCCTCAGGGAACAAAGCTAATGACAGAGGACACCTTTGAAATATAGCTGAGGGCTCTGACCTCCTCTGCGGGTGCTGCCATAAATACCTTCTATCGTGGATCACAATTTGAACTCTGAAGCACCTTTGGATTGAAAAAAGAAGCTACTGGAGTTATTGAGAGGAGTATATGCCCCGTGGGGAACCCGTGGCACCTTCCTACAACACTTCTGTAATGGTCCTGGCTAATCTCCCAACCCGCCCATTTTCTTTCAGGAACAGAATATTAGTGACTGAGAGGCTAACTATATAGTGGTACCTCGGGTTAAGTACTTAATTCGTTCCGGAGGTCCGTTCTTAACCTGAAACTCTTCTTAACCTGAAGCACCACTTTAGCTAATGGGGCCTCCTGCTGCCGCCGCTGTGCTGCCAGAGCACAATTTCTGTTCTCATCCTGAAGCAAAGCTCTTAACCTGAAGCACTATTTCTGGGTTAGTAGAGTCTGTAACCTGAAGCGTATGTAACCTGAAGTGTATGTAACCTGAGGTACCACTGTACATACATATGGCATAAAAGAAAGTCACTCTGTGGATTTTGGTTTTAAATGAGAAACTCTTTTGGGAGAAGGAAATTTTGAGTTGAGAAGCAGCACCAGGCTGTGTGTGAGAGAGGTAATACTTAAAACTTTCCTGTCACTCGTGGCCAGAATCAGCACATGGCAGCTTGGGGCAGCTGCCAGAGTGCCAACTTCCTGACAGGGCCACTTTTTACATATTTTGTTCCAACTTAGAGCTCTGAGTGGTGACAAGCAGCTGGATCTAACAGCATTTTTTTATTTCCCACAAGGCCTCTACACAATACCCACCTGAAGCATTGTGGGAAATTAAAAACCACAGTTAGGCCCAGCTGCCTGACATTGCCTGGAGCATTGTGGTTCTTTGCTAACGTCAGATAAACCCAGCGGGACTCACCCAAGGTAGGAGGGGGCCTCCCTTTTTGCCAAGGACCACCTCAAACTTGGAACCACCACTATATGCTGGTGCTGGCCCTGCCTGGACCTTAAAACTGAGCTCTCCCTCAGAGGAGCGGGACCAGCTGGAGCCTTCGGACCAGGTCCAGAGCTAGCCCCATAGACAGAATGTTGCAACTATGGAGCCTTGAGGTTACCGATGCATGAATCATTGGGGCCAGACTGCCGCTGTCCAAGAATGTAATCAGCATACCAGCCATAGCTGGTAAAAGTATCTGGCTGGTGACACATGATGCTAGATGGGAAGGAGGGGAGAATGTATGGCTGACAGCCAGGCAGGGTTAGACCCTCCAGAGCCTATGTTGGTACCCAGTCTGACCAGCTGAGTTAGCAGTTCTTATCCCAGTTCCAAGCTCCAGCCACCCCAACTTAGTGAAAGAGACACTCACCCACTGGCCTACTCCATGTTGCCCACCAAGGGACTATTATTATACAGGAACATAGGAATGTGCCTTAGATTGAGTCAGGCTACTGGTTCACCTAGTTCAGTATTGCCTACAATTACTGGCTGCGGCTCTCTGGGTTTCAGGCAGGGGTCCCTCCAGGAGATGTCAGGGATTGAACCTGCGGCCTTCTGAGCTACAGCCACAGCTGCTCCAGAGGGAGATTTGGAGTGGAGAAGTGGTGTGAGAAAGGTGACTTACTGCCATCCATGCAGAATCTCTGTGTTCCAGATTCTCCTCTCCCAAAGCACTTTCTCATTTTGTAAAATGGCACTGAGGCTCTCTGACGTTTTGGCATGTGACATGTCACTAGTCCCCTTAGGATGTCTCTGTTAAAAGAAACAAGGGCTTATTTGCAAATTGGATGTGAACAAAGATGTCTAGCACCAAGAACAGTTGTGCGAGTGAAGGAATGATGTCATAGTGGCAAAATTCTGTCAGTTATGTACTGGTAAGGAAGGCAGACATGGGATACGGGTGGCACTGTGGTCTAAACCACAGAGCCTAGGACTTGCCAATCAGAAGGTCAGTAGATTGAATCCCCGCGACGGGGTGAGCTCCCGTTGCTACGGGGGTCCCTGCTCCTCCCAACCTAGCAGTTCAAAGTGCAAGTAGATAAATAGGTACCGCTCTGGCGGGAAGGTAAACGGCGTTTCTGTGTGCTGCTCTGGTTCGCCAGAAGCAGCTTAGTCATGCTGGCCACATGACCCGGAAGCTGTCCATGGACAAACGCCGGCTCCCTCGGCCAGTAAAGTGAGATGAGCGCCGCAACCCCAGAGTCGTCCCCGATTGGACCTAATGATCAGGGGTCCCTTTACCTTTACCTTAAGGAAGGCAGACAGAAAAGAAACAATATATATTTACTTTTAAAAAGGGGTTTCTGGGGATTGCACCGACATTCCAAGAAACTGAAGTTTTCTATGACTGAAAATGAAGAGTGTAAGGCTCTTGTATGTATGTTTGTTGTTTGTTTGTTTGTTTGTTTGTTTGTTTGTTTGGTTAGATGTTTGTTTGTTTTTTGAAAGAAAATTCAAGTAATTTTGCAAAGTAATTTTGCAAAGAATTGGGGTTAACTGATGGGATTTTCAATACAGAAAACTGTTGAGCTAAATTGTTGTTTATTGTTAATGTTAATATTTCTTGTAATCTTAGAGGTTGTTGTTTTGTTTTGTTTTTACAATCAAGTAGCTTAAAAAATTGCTAAATAAATAAACAAATTTGTATTCCCCAGAGCAGCTTGCCAATGGCAATGGGAAGACAGTCCCTGCCCTCAGGCTTACAATCTAAAAGTCACAATACAAAAGGAAAAGTAACTGGGAGGGAGGAGGAAAAAAGAAAACCCCAGACACTATTTCTTAGTTATGCATTTTCTTGTCATGGTCAGCAGGAATGGAAATATTTCAAGGAGAGATGGAGCCAAAAAATTGTTGGTCTTTTAGCAGAGCTGATGGAAAGACCCTGCAGTCCCATCTTATTCACTCTCCTATGGCTGGATGGAACAGCCCTGTTGGTCTTCCATTGGAGAGTCAAGGCCCACAAATAGGGTAGGTCCTGACATCAGAAGAATTGCACCATTAGCAATCCCACTTGCCGCCATTATTTAATCATTATTTTCCATTGGTCTTAAAAATTAAGTTGGAGAAAGATTGGGAAAGAGGAAGACAGACCAAGACTGCATTCACACAGCAGTTTGTTCTGTTTCCGTGACATTTGCCTAACTGTTGATTTCTGCATTGTATTTGAGCTCCATTCCATAAAATATAGGATTAGGGTACAATTGGATCAAGTTAAATCTACTCTATGTTTCAGAAAGCTGTCTGTTCACCTCTTAAGACAGCATAAGCAACTACAGCATGTTGGTTTGTGACACCAAGGAGCAGATTTTTTTTTACTCTGTCTGTATACAACTGGATGCCATTTTGAATCAGGCTGGTGGACTGAACCTTTTGAAACCACCAGTTTTGGGGGTTCCTTGTACTTCCCAAACAATGCCAAGTATGAGGCTGCTGGTAATAAAATAAATAACGGTGGTGGAAAGACTGTGCCCCTCCAAGTCTAGGCAGCATCAAATCTAGGCAGCATCACCAATGGTTAGGGTCAAGGATCTAGAAAGCCAAAGTTTCCCTATCATTGTTATATAAAGAACCGATGTGGTAGAGTTTAAAGCTGACAATGGTAAAACCAGAGAGGCAGGGGAGCCCCCTATTGCATCCTTCAAATGAAGCCACCACTATGACCATTGCAGCCTGGGGCCCCAACGACAGAGAAGTAAGCATAGCTTTGCATGTCAGAGGCTCCATGTTAATTCCCCACCTTTCCAGCTAGCTGTACTGCAAAAGACCCCTCCTTCAGACCTTGGACTATACCTTGCCAGTGGTCTGACTCAGGAATAAACAGCTTCAGAAACCCACTGAGTGAAATGTGTTTGATGCTCTGGACTGCTTTAGATCATGCAGGAAATGGCTAGGACATTGGGATGACCTGTTTCATATGCATGTTAAGTAAGCTGGGTAAGGGCATGAAACGTGTTCCCACATGCTGATTAGATTAGTAAAGTTCATTTTTTTTAATAACACTAAGTACAGTATAGGAAAATGCAAGCCAATGCAGGCAGTGCTTCCTAGTGTCAGGAGTGAATCGGTGCAGATTCTGATGTCCCACAACCTCAGAACACTCTAGACCGCCTTTCTCAAGCCTCTCTTTCCTGCATCTAAAATAGTCAGTAAAAAAACAGCAACTCCTTTTGACTCCCACCCCAACTGCCTGGGACCTTGGGGTCCTCCAAACTGGTGTTTTTTTGTGGGTGTGTTCTGCAACATGTCATTGATGCGATACAAGTGCCATTGGTGGTGGATTTAAAGTGGACCATCCATGCATCATTCGGCTTTATTGTTCTGTGATGTTTCCCCAAATGCTACCCTTTCAAAACTGATTCCAGGAAGTGACTGGACATCTTAACATGCTGTGCCTTTGGCGGGGGGGCTCTGCAAGCAGAAAAAGATAGCCATCCCATGTACCTTTGGTAACAGCCATCTTTGGGCTAACCTAAGGGCTAAGAGAATGAGTTACAAATAGGGGAAACTTATGTCTGTCATGAGTTTACTAGGTGGCCTTAGGCAAGTTACTCCTCTATTCAGCAGCCCCTCCATTATCTATTTATATGATAATAATAGTATATTATAATAAATATTTATGCATACATACATGCATGCATACTCTTCCATTCCATTTGTTACCATCTACAAAGTGGCTTAACAGTAGCACAAAATGATATAATTAAAATCATGACAAGACAAAATCGTCACTGTACAGGAATAAACAGCACTGCAAAGCCAAACAGGACACAGGGATGATTATCAGCTATTGTTCCCAAATGCTCTCTGCCTAAGCATAGTCTAAAACTTCTGCTGTTACTTAATGAAAGAGACAGCCATGTTTCCCTTGAAGTTTTAATAGTTCAATATAAAGAAGTTATCTCACAATGGTTTTGCTGTTATGGTCTCTTTTGTTTTATGTTTTAAATGTATTTCAGTATATTGCATGTTGTCAATGCAGTTGTATGTTTTGTGTTCTGTGATTTTTAACGAAGGGTGGGATATTAATTGTGAACATTCAAGTTTATGCATTGCTAACAGTTGCTGTTCAGAGGCATATGCAACCATTTAAAAAGCTGTTTCAGTTCAGTCCAGCCTTAGAATGGCAGCCCTCATCTACTGAACATTAGTAAGATTTTAGTCTCTTCCCTTTTCCAATAAAAAGTACAGGGAGGGACGACAGCTCAGTGGTGGTGTACCACTGCTCTCAGGTTCAGTCCCCAGCATAGAGTTGGAAGGCACCCACAAGGCTCATCAAGTCCAACCTCCTGCAACGCAGGAATCTTTCGCCCAATCTTTTGCACCAGGTAACTTCTTTGCATTAAGAATATTTTCCGTTTCAGTGGTTTGAGACCCCATATGCCCATTCATTTTTTTGCATCTCACTTCTATGCCATTATGAAAGAGGGCCTATCCAACTTAGCATCTTCTTTCTTTTGATATAGAAAAGGAGGGTGATTCCTGATCCTGGACTTCGTTTAATTTGCTTAGACAACTTAAGGCAGAAACAAAAGTAGTTCCCAATGCTCTCTGGCAACACGTGATGCGCAGGCATCCAATCACCCATTACGAAAACAACTTACATAACACAGGAGTTCATAGGCAGCAACCAGCAACTGATGAGTTTGTGACTAACCGGAATTGCCCATTTGCAGCTACCAAAGTAGTCAATTGTGAATTCATGAGCACCTAATGAATAGTGATTTATGAATTAAGAATTCAGGGAGGACCCCGCCTGCACAATGCCATTTTCCATTTCTTTTCTATTAAGATTGATTACATTAGTAGTAGTGAATGAGTCATAACAGCAACCCTGGACTCTTCTTTACAGCGATGCCTGACCTTTCCGGGTCAACTATCTGTGGATGTGATTTCTGGATTGGATCACATACCTGTTATAACAATTTGGTGGCTCAAATCAGATTATCTTGGATTAATTCAAGTTATCATTAGCATCAGAAAACAGTTTGGGTGCTTAACCAGAGCTGATCTGAATCAATTCAAACCCCATTGCTCCTCTGATCCATGCAATCTGGTGTGATTCATACAGACTTTCCAGCGGGCAAACAGCCAGCCCCCAAAACCTCCCTCCCTCCCTTCCCACCCAGTTACCTCCTGCTGCTCCATAGAAAGTAAGTGTGAGAGAGGAAAGAAGGAGGGGGACTTCATTTGCTCTCCCCTTTAGAAAGTAGACCTGGGAAATGTAATTTCCCCATGGGCTTCTAGATGTTCATAACCCTTGGGCTTACTGCATTTTCCAAGTTTAATGCCTGCTACACCAATTATTTGGGCAGAGCTATGGGCCCCTCCCCCTCTTCTCACCCATTGGCCAGATGCAGTAGAAAAGTCTGCCTCATAGTCCTTGAATCTGGAAGCGAGACCTGTGGTCACCAGCTGCTTTTGAACGACTCTGCCAGCTCTACTCTTTGGTGAGATCTCAAGCTGAGTAAGAACTCCATACTTGGGGATCTGAACAAAGTTAGCATTTTTAAAAATTTAGTACGAAATGACACATAATTGGCCATGTTGTGCCCTCATTGAAGAGTGGACGTTGAGCACAATTCTGTGACAGTTTGTGGGATTACAATGCCCTAGACTGTATTAAAAAAATAAATTGATAAACTTTTTTTCATAATAACAAACCCTGCTAACATTAGCTTCACTTTACACAAGTCATCTCCCTTCCACGTACACATCTATTGCAGGTCTGTGGAAAAATTACACGAACCAAAACCTCTTCTTGGTTATGTGGCTGGAATCCATGCTGCAAACACACAGCAAAGTTTTTGAAAACGATCACGAAATCTTAAGAAACAGCCTCAAAATGCCAAGAGAGAACAAGCTGCAAAATGGGGTGGGCTCAACAATGCACAAAAAACGAACGAAGTGGGACGACATCACCAGTTACATCACTGCTCCCGGCCCCTCAGCTGACTTGCATTCATCTCTTAGCCCCGAAAGCATTTGCCCGTTTTTATGTAACATGTGCTGGCTTTTTATAGTTCTGCTAACAAGTTGGGGAGCTGCTGGTTCACAATGTACCGATTGTCATGGCCCCCTTAATGGGTTCCCGCTGCTTTGCCTTTTCCAGTTGAGTTTTGAGGCTACTCTTTCCAATTTGAGCATTTGCATTTCCCTTATTAAATGTGGTGATTGTGGTTGATCTGCCCATTAAGCTTGGCAATGTTCTGGAGCAGTTGCTACATAGCAAACTGGAATGAATGCCAAGGCTTCGATGACCAGGAGCAGCTACCAGAGGCATAGCATTTGGGGTGCTGTGAGGGCCATGGCCGTGGGCGCAACTTGCAGAGGGGGTCAAACAGGCACCCCCACAGCAGGCTCCCTCATCAGAGAAGGAGCTGCACCTTGACTGCTGGTGCTTGTCCCTGGTGCAGCTTTGCACATCTGAACTGGCGGCAGAGAACAGCCCTCCTCGGCCATGGCAAAGTGTGCCCGGCTGCAGCAGCTCAGCTGCCAGGTCAGGCCTGACCCGGTTGGTGTGCCGCTGGCAGCTACGTTTGCAGCCAGCAAGGATGCTTTTGAAAACCTGCACTGAAATTAGGCCTGATTTCCAAACAGATCTTGGCATCAATCTTCCATTCTGGCTTTAACATTTCTTGGTAGTGCCTGAAAAGGCTTAAAAAAACAAAACAAAACACAATAGGGGAGAAAGAAATGAGCTGGTGTCATCACACATGCAACATTCAGCTGCCAAATCTTTCGATTTAATTGCAAGTTTTGTGATTTTAGGAGTTTCTCAAAAGTGAAAACCACAAGGGTCAAAGACAGAAGTGTGAGAAAGTTAAAACGGCGGTTGAAGAAAAGCGATCCAGCGTGACCCTGTTTGGCCCACCTGGGAGGGCTGGATTTTCATTTCATTCTCCCTTTCCCCATTTGTAAATTGGGAATTAAACCAACCTACCTTATAAGGTTCTTGTTAGGATGAATGCAAGATAAGATGATAAAGCTAAAATGAAAAGAGCTGTGTAATTGTTGTTAGTGCTAAAAATCAAGTGTCTTGGAGGGAAGAGGGGATGTAAGTGTAATAATAAGATAAAAAGAAGAGTACTGATATAAGTATGTTGAATCCCTCCACATAATGACCAAATGGTTGCTGCACAAAGCATCATGGTAACCCCCTTCACGTGCTCTTTGAACGCCTAGGAAAGCGATGAAACCCACCTGCTCTTGCTGTTGTTAGAATACTTGAGAATACTTTTGTTTGTATCATTTAATTCAACTTGGTTCTGTTCTAGTATTAATTTACGTTTATAGACTGCTGAGCATATACAGTGCCATAGCCAGTACAAAATTAAAATAAAATACATAAAATACAGTTCTCATAAAACAGTATCAACAAATACTGTTAGTGAATAGACTTCTCTCTCCGGGAAAGCTGCAGAAATCTTTAACCGATGACGAAAAGTCATGACTGTCAGTGCCTGTTTGATTGTGATACGGACATGGTTGCTGTGTTTTGAATTGTATAGTAGCAATTCTTATTCTGCCCGTCTGCAATTGTTTAGGCATTGTGATTTTGCATACAGTGGTACCTTGGGTTAAGAACTTAATTCGTTCTGGAGGTCCGTTCTTAACCTGAAACTGTTCTTAACCTGAGGTACCACTTTAACTAATGGGGCCTCCCGCTGCCGCCCTGCTGCCGCCGCAAGATTTCTGTTCTCATACTGAAGCAAAGTTCTTAACCCGAGGTACTATTTCTGGGTTAGCAGAGTCTGTAACCTGAAGCGTCTGTAACCCGAGGTACCACTGTATTAGTGTGCCATGCCACAATAAAATGTTGCAGTCCCATGTCACATCCAGACAATGGTGACTGGTGCCCAGGGAAACTGGGAGGGAAGAAGACCAACAGGAGAGGAGGCTAAGCCAAAGACAGGCAGGTCCACCTGCTAAGGGGTCATAAGAAAGAAGACAGGCATATGGGTTGGCTAAGGACAGACTGAGGTTGGTGGGGCAGTGCCCCATTCATCCTAATGGATCAACCTCTACTGCGTTCAGCCATTCAGTACAAGCACGTCATTTTACCCGTTTTCCATTTCTAACGGACGTGCAGCATTATGTGGTTACTGATCATTCTTGGTCATCATCAGGCTGTTTGTGTGTCTGTGTTTGGGTTGTTGTTGTTGTTTTTAAAATTAATAAACGAGTGCTTCAGTAAACTTTTGGAGTTTCCCTCAAGCAGGCTGATATACCTCCCTCATGTTTGTGACTAGCCAAGTGTTGTCTCCAGTCCCATTGGCTGGAATGCACCACCTGAGTTTGCTATTAGAAATGACGCTATGCTAGAGGCTATTTATCCACCAACAGTTTCTCCTCACATTTCTCTATAAAACCTCTCTTGAGTCTCCCTTCCCCCACCATCACCTCTCTTTCAGTGGGCTTAATTAGAAGTTCAGTCAATGTTATGTCTTGTTTTGATAATCGTAAACACCTTTCCCCAACACTCTTTGATTATTTTTCAGCGTCACCACATCTGTAAGAACCAGATTTCTTGTGGCATCTTAAAGACTAACCATTTTTCTGGCAGAACCTTTTCTTTGGACTAGAGCCCACTGTGTCAGATGCATGAAGTCTCATTCTCAGTTGGCAGATAAACCTTTTCATTTCATGGTGTTTTGGTCCCATGGTTTAGAATTCTTTATGCCCATCTGCTAACCAAAAACAAGGCTTCATGATGCATCTGACCAAGTAGACTCTAGCCCACAAAAGTTTCCTTCACAATAAATTTGTTAGTCTTTGATACTTCTTGTTTTTGCTGCAGCACACTCATTTAGCTACTAGGGTTGACTCTGGGTTTTAGCATCTCTCCCACCCTGGCAAAATGTTCTTCCCACAATTCCCCCGGGTGGGCTTAACTGCTGCTACCAGCAGCAAACAACAGTATTGTGATATGTGGTGAGCAGCTGTGAGTTGCCCACCATTTTCCCTTCCCACAATGCCCTCAGCTTAGGGTGGCTCCAGTGCATTGTGGATAATTAAAATGGAAGGCTTGATGCTGGGTGTTAATACTGGTCCCAATGGCTGCTCCTCTGGAGCTGGTCACAGCTTATAATAGACATTCTTGAGTAGGGATGCGGAAGAAATTTGATTCAGTCAGCATTAAAAGGTGAATCTGTCAGAGTCATACTTTCCAAAACAATATGAGATCCAAAACACAGTTGTTCTTTGAAGTTTGCACTTATCCAAATTTTGTGATGCAGTTCTCGAACCAAACATTATAGTGTGTGTGTGTGTGTGTGTGTGTGTGTGTGTGTGTGTGTGTGGCAGAAAGTGAATAAAATGATTACCAGGCAGAGGGAGGGCCTTCTCGGTAGTGGCACTCTCCCTGTGGAACACCCTCCCATCAGATGTCAAGGAAATAAACAATGATCTGACTTTTAGAAGACATCTGAAGGCAGCCCTGTTTAGGGAAGTTTTTGATGTCTGATGTTTTATTGTATTTTTAATATTTTGTTGGAAGCCACCCAGAGTGGGCGGGGTATAAATAATTTATTATTATTATTAGTGAAAATAGCATATAGAATACATTATTTGGGGAAGCTGTTTTCAAAAATGTGTACATTAATCAAAAATGATTTTTCTTATTTTTTTTTAATAAAAATGCTTCATAAATTTGGAGGAACAATGTGAAGATTGGGAAATTGGGAAACTGGAGAAAACAGAAATTCACAGATACTTGAGATACAATTCCTGTTTTGTGGCTCCACGCCTCTTTACTCTCTCATGAGTGTGCTTTTCTTCCTTCCTTCTAGTGCCAATCCCATCGAAAGCCAATGGCACCACCATCTCCGCCCTTTCTATGAACAAAGACACCCTGATTGGAGGGGTGACAAACCCCAATGAAGTCTTCTGCTCTGTGCCTGGCCGCCTGTCTCTCCTCAGCTCCACCTCAAAGTACAAAGTGACCGTTGGTGAGGTCCAGAGGCGGCTTTCGCCCCCTGAATGTCTGAACGCTTCTCTTCTTGGCGGAGTCCTCCGGAGGTGAGAAACCAAGAAAACTGATCCAGTTCATTACGGCTCTGGAACGTGTTCACTCATTTCTGTAACTCCATTCATTTTTGTTTATTGTTGATTCCCATAGCAGACCCCACCCATATCTTGCTGCCTGTTAACATCAATGTTTCCCGACCTACTGGCATGGATTTTTTTCAGATCACCTTTTTATGGGCAGTTTAAGAAAAATCTTATATCCCATAAGCTTCCCAATGCCTTTAGTGGGAAAACCAGCTCTCTGATGGCATTTGAATACTTTTCGTAAGTCTCTGCCCCTTGAACTATGTGAGGAAAGCCTGGGGAGAAATATTTTCATGAAATAAGAAGGAAAACAACCCATATCACTTGTCAGTCCCAAGTGGGGTTTGGACTCTCCACAGGATCCAGCTTCTGACTCCCTTGATCATGGCCCCCTCCTCTGGTTCAGACATTTATTGGGGCTCCAATACTGCTAGGAGTCATCTAAGCTCCAATGGCCTGATCTCTTCCCAGTCCTCAGGATCTGAACATCCCCTCCACAGCATCTCCACAAGGCTTATAACAGCGGTTTACATAATATTATTACAAGGATCAGCATCAATTTTATTTCTTTTTTAAAGTTACAATGGAAATGTTGGCTTTAAAAAGCTATTATGGCTTGCTTCTTCTCACTCCCCTCAGGGCAAGTGGGTCTTCAGGCTCCCCTGTGGTGGCAATTGGAGGAGGGAAGGACCACTGTGGGAGGTGGATGGTGGCAATTCAAGGAATTGTTTGTTCTCCCCTTCCCTCTCACAGCAGGAGTTGCAATCCAAAACATCTAGAGGGCACCAAGCCGGAGAAGGTAGGGATAGGATGAGTTTCGGCGTGTGAGAACAGCTGCAGAGCTTACATCTACACTGAACATTTAAGGCATGTCTAAAGCCATGGCTTCCACCAAAGAATCATGGGAGCTGTCATGTATTTCTCACAGAGCTACAGTTCCCAGCACCCTTAAAAACTATAGTTCCCAGAATTCTTTGGGAGAGGACGTGTGCTTTAAATGTATGGTGTAGCCTTTTAGTGTCTTTGCATCTCGAAATAGACTTCTGAATTGCCCTGTGGTTGTAGAAGAACAATGAATAATAATAATGTATGGTTTCTCCCCATATGCCCACACCACTATTTTTCTTACCCATCCACTCAAGTTGTCTTATCTCTCTGCTTTCCTCTTCTAGGGCAAAATCTAAAAATGGTGGAAGGTGTTTAAGGGAAAGGTTGGAGAAGATAGGATTAAATCTACCTGCTGGGAGGCGTAAAGCAGCTAATGTCACCTTGCTAACGTCACTGGTGGAAGGTAAGGCTCCTTCAGTTCGGGAGCTCAGTGGATTTCTTGAAGGATGCAAGCGCTCAAAATATCCTCTCCTGTTAGACATGAGAGGGCTTCATATTATCTGTCTTCGATACCCTGTCTGTGGGATTTGCGGGGTGCTTCATTTATATGCTTCTTTAAAACACATGTTGTGCCTTAGCCATTAAAACTCCCCCAAGGTGGCTTATAACAAGATTTAAAATCGAATATAAAACCAGCAGTAAATATTATTGGCTGTAGCTACCTAATAATAATAATAATAAATAATTTACTATTTATACCCCGCCCATCTGGCTGGGTTTCCCCAGCCACTCTGGGCAGCTTCCAGCAGAATATTAAAATACAATAGTTTTTTAAACATTAAAAGCTTCCCTAAGTTCTACTCAGAGTGGGATCATTGAAATGAATGGACCTAAGCTGGTCAATGGGTCTGTCCTGAGTAAGAATAGCATTGGAGACAACTCTAAAAATGAAAGCACAAAAGTAACAAATACAGAGGATAAAGCTTCAAACAGCAGGAGAGAAACTCAGTTAAGGTCAAAGACCTGGCAAAATAAAAATTTAACACACAATTTTTGTTCTCATCCTGAAGCAAAGTTCTTAACCCGAGGTACTATTTCTGGGTTAGTGGAGTCCATAACCTGAAGCGTCTGTAACCTGAGGTACCACTGTATAAGTAGAGGTGGCGTGGGGAGAAGCCTTTGGCATCATCACCCTGCACAGAAATGGGCCCTGATTAATCTGTGATTAATATGGGCAAAAGATTAACTAACAGGCACCTGAAGGGAACTAAGGAGGCAGGATGGGGTTATTCTCTGGCCTTCATGGTAAACGAGAGAGGTTGTCATCCCGGCAACCTCAATGTGAGAAGTGTGTGTGTGTGCGCGCGCGCGCGCGCACACACACACACACACACACGGTGACAGGAGTTTTTGGACTGTGCATTTGCTTTGCTCTGAAATCCATTGTGGCCCAAAAGGCAGCTGCCAAGGAGGAATAGCCCATCTCTTTTGTTGGCAGCAAATGAAACGAACAGGTCTGTGAGGCAGCGGTTGTTCCCCAGGCAGTTGGGCCTGGCTCCTTTGAATGGTTGATTACCATCAGAAGAAAAGGAGGACAGGGAAAGACACATTTTTGACTCAGCCCAGACAGCTGGGAGCTGTCACTGGCTGCTGTTCAGGGGGGTCAGAGTAAATTACAGATGATGGCATGTTTGACCAAGGAACAAGGCTAGCCCTACGTATCGAAAGGGCTAGCCTTACATTTCAACCAAGCCCTGACAGCCCCAGGGTCCTGGCTGTACTACTTCTTCACATTTGTTACTCACTTTCCTCCCCACAAAAACTTACCCAAAGCGACTTACATAGTGCAGAGTCTGTCCTTTGATTTTTTGCATGAATCTTTCTGGTTTTGGTGCCTCTCCTTCCAGTTGAGGTGGGCTCCACTAAGGGTGCATCATTCTTACTATGGCACACTCTAACAATAAATCCTGTTTTGGCTGTGAAAGCCAAGGATACCCCCCAGCTTTAAATGAGAGAAAACAAGTAGAATAAAAATTTAAAAAATCTAACTATAACTGACTTTCTCCTTTGATAGATTAGTATTATTTAAAACAGCAATATACATCAATGTATGGGGTGACCGTGGGACTCACAGGCCAGTTGCATCCTACAGAGCCTTTGGGTCTGGATCATGGTCTCCCCTCCTTGCCCCCTATCCCACCCAACATTCATGCTTAGCAGGTAAAGGTCCCATTCATGCATATACAGTGGTACCTCGGGTTACATACGCTTCAGGTTACAGACTCCGCTAACCCAGAAATAGTACCTCGGGTTAAGAACTTTGCTTCAGGATGAGAACAGAAATCGTGCTCCAGCGGCGTGGCAGCAGCGGGAGGCCCCATTAGCTAAAGTGGTGCTTCAGGTTAAGAACAGTTTCATGCTAAAAACGGACCTCTGGAACAAATTAAGTACTTAACCCGAGGTACCACTGTAAGACATTTCTCCTAGACATGTCTGACATGTAGAGCGGATAGATTTTCCAAGGGGGCAGCTGGGGAAGGAAGGCACAAACTGCTCACATGCTGCCGTCCTCTCCATTGCAGTCCCTGTGTGGCAATTTGACATTCTAAAAAGGCCACTTTCACACAAATGGGTCCTTTCTTTAAACTTACTTGCGACTGGCCAAAGAGGGAGAGAAAGCAGTGGGGGCAAGTGAAGGGGAGGTGAGATTTAAATAAGAGTAGCATGTGTATATTTGTTTGATTCCAACCACCTGGCTTTGGCCTCTCCCACTGCTGGCATGCACACCAGACCCCAATGGTCGCCCTCATATAGGAATCTCATCCTTAGCCAAAAAAGTTGCTGTTCCCCAACCATTATTATAGATACAGTGGTACCTCGGGTTAAGAACTTAATTCGTTTGGGATGTCCGTTCTTAACCTGAGGTACCACTTTAGCTAATGGGGCCTCCTGCAGCCGCCGCGCGGTTTCTGTTCTCATCCTGCAGCAAAGTTCTTAACCCGAGGTACTATTTCTGGGTTAGCGGAGTCTGTAACCTGAAGCATCTGTAACCCAAGGTACCACTGTAATAGCAAAGCTGTTTGGGAGCCAAGCTGGGCCACTCAACAATAACGAAGAGCTTTCTACATATTAAGGGGGGGGGAACCCTAGGCAGAATTTAGGAATTTCTATATTAAAAGAGAAATAAATTTGTAAACCCCCTACAAAACATCCTGACAATGACCTGTGAGCCTGTAGGACAGGGTTGGGGGACAGATAAACCTCTGTTTAAATTATAGTCATTATTTCTCAGTTTGCAGCTATACATGCAAATTAGCATGTGCATATATATGCAGTGCTATTTTTTCTGGAAAAAGAGGTGCTGGAATTCACTGTGAACACCTCCCTTGTTCCTTTATAATGACAATGGTGCCCACCTGAGGGGTGCTGGAACTGAGTTCTGGCTTTAAAAAAGCCCTGAATGTATGTTTTTAATCCATTTCCTTTTTTCTCTTGGTTTTAATGTATCTATGTGAAGATTTTCTCTGTTTGGATGGTTGGTTGGTTGGTTGCTTTGGGTTGCCCTGAGCAAGATTAAGCAACTAACAAATTCAATAAATAATAATATGCAGCGGTTCCTCAAATCCTCTCTCTGTTTGGGTGGCATGTAAAGCTCTACTCCACCCCCTTTTCCAGCTGTGTAGCAACTATAGAGTAGTGTGTTTTTCTTTTTGCTGGGGTTGGGTAGGAGGGTCCACATCCGATGGCTTTTCACATGGAAGGCAAGAGGAGTAAGAGAAAGAGATGGCCTTGTCTGCATTGTCTGCGATGAGCACTGAGCCTTCCTTAGGGCATGGCGCTCAGGCTGGGGTATTCCATCATTCCATGGAAATGCCCTCTCATCGGTGAAATTGATCCATCTTCAGGCATCCCTGCGGAAGTAATCAGAGCTGATGGCAATTGATCATGCTCAGCTTCTGAAACCCTGGTTAGACAGACAGAGTTAATTCATCTCCGCTCCCCTGCTGATTGCTGGATTATGCCATCCATCCCAAGTGCATTAACCTAGTTGCCAGAGCATTGCTTCCACCCTGCTTGTGGTGGGAAGCCAGGCTGCTCTTTAGCCGTTCTAAGCAGAATCTGCTCTTGGATACCCAAGCAGAACCAGCTTTTTTAAGTTGCTTAAAAACTTTCTCAAGTTTCTAGCTCTCATGGATGTGCACACATTTGAACCAAAAGAGGACGCTTGGCAGTTCTGTCCTATGCTTTAGGAATTTTGCATCATTTCATCATTCAGTTAAGTTATTTTATGCCTTGTACTCTGCTCTGATATTCTTATGGATTAGAAGTGGGTTATAAATGTTCAAAAAAATAAAATGTACTCCACTGTACTTGGGATAGGGAGACGTGTCCAAGCAACAAAATAGGGAACCATCTGTATCAGTTCTGGGACCTAAGTGCTCCTTCTCTGCAGTGGGGCAGTGGCCATCCAGGCTTCCAGACACTCCTTTCGATTCTACACCCCCTGGTTTCCCCTATGCCTGCTGAGAATACTCAGTTGTCACTGGGCCTTCTTACAGTCACGCCCCTGTAGATTTTCTGTACTTCTGCAAACCTTGGAGCTCCAGTATTATTATTATTATTATTATTATTATTATTATTATTATTATTATTATTAAAATTTCACAGGGTGTTTCTACAGCATAAAACCACAAAATACATAATATAATAAGCAGCAAAACAATTCCCCCGTTCTCCCACAAGAGGTGGTGGATTCTCCTTCCTCAGAGGTTCTTAAGAAGTTGGTTGATCATCTGCTACTATGATCTAGTTGACATTCCTGCGTTGCAGGGGGTTGGACCATAGCGGTCAACTTTCAGATTTGAAACTAAGGGATCAGCAGCCTCACCTGTCCTGGGGACAGTCTATGGGATATCTAACAATCCGGGATAGCAGCGGGAAACGGTGCTGGAATAAGGGAATTTCCCACAAAAAAAAGGGAAGGTTGACAGCTATGGGTTGGACTAGATGACCCTCGGAGTCCCTTCCAATTCTACGATTCTCCCCCTATGCTGATGCTTCCCATGTGTGTGCGCCATTATTATTATTATTATTATTATTATTATTATTATTATTATTATTAATTTGTATATAATAAATTTGTACACTGCCCTTCATCTGAAGTTCACAGGGCGATTCACAACATAAAAATACAAAATGAGAAACACAAAATACATAACATGAACAAGAACAAAAAACCAAACCAATAACCCCCTTCCCACAAGCACATTTAAAAGGACATAGAATGTTAATCAGCCAAAGATCTGGTTAAAGAGAAATGTTTTTGCCTGGCATTTAAAGATATGTAATGAAGGCATCAGGTGAGCCTCCCTGAGGAGAGCATTCCCAAAACAGGGAGCCACTGCAGAAAAGGACCATTTTTGTGTTGCCACCTTTCAGACTTTTAATGGATGAGGCACACAAAGGGCCTCAGATGATGAGCACAGGATCTGGCAGTCCTAGGCCGTTTAAGGCTTTATAAGTCCAAACCAGCACTTTGACCTATCCTTTGTGTGTGTGTTTGTGTGTATACAGTATACTGCTGTTTGGACTATGTAAGAACCAGCAATATATATACTATTAGTATATCTGCTTTTAAAACATTACAAATAACTTTTCTTCTAGCAATAAGCAGCAGCTTTTGTTTTCTAAATTGTGACCTTACTTACTAAATTTTGGCACCTATGTTGAGGCTTTCGTAATACATCAATTGCTTTGCTCAGTCGGGTCAACCAAAGAGCAGGAGATTTATACTTA
The DNA here is from genome assembly GCF_964188305.1 of Podarcis bocagei. Lineage (NCBI taxonomy): Eukaryota > Metazoa > Chordata > Lepidosauria > Squamata > Lacertidae > Podarcis > Podarcis bocagei. The sequence goes on from NC_138132.1 coordinate 30,327,076, forward strand.
GCTGATAGCCCTGCTTATTCATGCTGTTGAAAAGTCCAGAGACCCACACATAGGGATGGGCAGAAATTAAATTCACTTCACATTTTAAGGCAAATTTACCCAATTTGCACTTTCCAAAACAAGATGTGAACTGAAACACAGCCATCCTTCGAAATTCATGCTCCTCCAGATTTTGCAATGCAGTTCTCCATCCAAGTAATATGTGCAAAAATGCATCTTCTTGTTAAGTGTGCATAAAAATGCATGTTTTAGTGAACATAACGTAAAAAACAAATTTATGAAGGGAAGAATTGCTTTGCGAAAAATGTGTACAATGGGCAAAATTGTATCCAGACGTGTATATTAGGATAAAAATGCACTAAACTGCTGGTGTGTTTTCATGAGGACTTTCTTTCAAACAACCACCAAGTGATGTGAAAATTTGGAGGACTGAGCTTCAGAGTGGAAAAACAAGAAACTGAGAAACTGAAATTAACATATTTCACCCATGCTTTTAAGAGTCTGCCTCTCCAAAGGCTACTCTGCTTTATATAGAACTCTCCTGATCACAAGCAAAATGCACAAAGATAGATATTGCCAAGCAACTTTGACTTTCTCACCGTGAGATAGTGATAAGTTGGGAGTTTGGCTTAGAAAAATCAGAAACTGAGAGAAACTGAAATTGACATCCCTATGAGCTCCACCCCATGCAGAGTTGATTATGCTGAGTATCAGTAGCAGACAAGACCATACATGCTCATGAATATATTTCTTTTGCAGGTGAGGCTGTTCACCTCGCCCGAGATTTCGGTTATGTGTGCGAAACAGAGTTTCCGGCTAAGGCTGCAGCGGAGTACCTCTGCCGCCAGCACTCTGACCCTGGTGAGCTTCATGCTCGGAAGAACATGCTATTAGCAACCAAGTGAGTATAGAGTCCATACAATTACCCTTCCCCCTTTTGCCTTAAAAGGGAGAGTCTCCAAAAAAGGGAGAGCCACAGTTGTGAAAATTAATTTTGAATTAATTTTGGCTGTTGGGAACTATAGTTTAGGACACCTGGAAGGTTGGTGAAGTCTGGCTTAAACAAACATTTCCCTGGCACAATGTCAGAATTTAAATGTGACTTTCTTTTGGAAATAGAATTTTTAAATGTGGAATTCAACTCTGTGAAGGATAATGTTAATCTTAGGCCATGCAGAGAGATTTTAAGGTAATAATTTTAAACATCAGCTTTGAACATTTAATACTTTTATACTTGAAACAGCTTCCAAATTCTCCCTGGAATCTTTTGCAGCTCTTATGTTTACTTATTTAAAAATTATTTACAATTCCCTGGTTTCTATTTTTGCTTGCAGTTCTGTTATGATGGTTGTGAACTATTTAGGCTGCAAAGCTACAAACGGTTATCTGAGAGTAGGCCCTATTGAACTTAGTGGGACATACTTCTGAGTAGACATTTATATATAGGATTGTACTGTTAACTAGTTAGTAGTTGAAGGCTGGGGAACCTTTGACCAGATGTTGCTCATCTGCAACTCTCCCATCTTCCCTCACCATTGCTTACGCTGGCTGGGGTTGATGGGACTGGAGTCCTACAGCTCCTAAGATTCCCCAGCCCAGCAGTTGTTGATGTAATTTGTATTATCCTGATGTTCCAAGTTAACAATCTGCTAAAGCCAACATCCAGTAAAAGTATAAAATAAAATGTTGGATCACTGCTCAAGCCTGGTTCAAAGAAAATTTTACAATGCTTAAAAAGAATTTGAGACAGAATCTGGTGGTCTCCTGGGGAAGAAGCTTTGTAGTTCTCACACAGACATACCAAACATACCTCTTTATCTGCCTTCATTGTATACAGATTCCCAGGTGGAACGATCCCCAAATATGCTGAACAATTTTCTGGGCAGGCCTGTATTTCAGTGTTTAGCTTGGTGTTCCAAATTCTGTAAGACAGATCCCATCACAAGACAGTTTCCATGCAATTTCTCTGCCCACCAAACTCTCAAAAGCAATCAGAAAATTGTTGTTTCATAAAATCACCAAATGAATTGTAGGCTGCAAATTATAAATTTGCAGACTCTCCTATTGAAGAAGTCAGATTCACTAGCTATGAATTATAGTGGTTACAAGTACACACACAAAAATACTCTGTGAAGAGTCCAAGCTGTTAGTTCTCAAAGGCAGGAGAGAGAAAGAAGACTTTAGCCTTGTGGGATCTAATTTGTTTTTCACTGGTACCCCCAACATCCACCAACTGAAGGGAAAGGAGTTATTAGAGCTGGACAAATTCCAGCTAGGCAAAAGTTATTGGAGAGACTTTTGAGGGACCAAACAGAGAGGTTTGGAGGGCCACATTTGGCCTTTGGTACCCCACCCCTGCCCTAAGGTTTCTTGATTTCAGCAGCCTCATTCCAGTGGGGCTTTCTGGATTTGCTATCAATGAACCACTGGGAATCAGAAACACTTGTTAATTTACTGCAATCCCTAAGAACATAGGAAGAGTCTGGCTGGGTCAGGCCAATGGCCCATCTGGTCCAGTTTCCTGTTTTTACAGTGGCCGACCAGATACCTGTGGGAAACCAGTAAGCAGGACCAGAGCACAAGAGCAATATTCTGCTCCTGCGGTTTATATCTCTAGAGCCATCTACTCACCTCTGTTCTAAGGCACAAGTTAGCTAAAATGTAAACATGTTGCAATGTGTAGATGCGATGCCAGATGTGCTGCTGCCGTGTGAGCCTGGGACATGGTGGCTCCTCCTCCTGCCACAGAGGGGAAGCAATCCCCAGCCCATGGCAATGGAGCTGCCAAGCTACGCCTGCTTGTGTCATTTTTTGTCTTCTTTTGTTTAAGGTTATGTCTCCCCTTCTCTCATTCTAGGCAAATCTGCAAAGAGTTTGCTGATTTGATGGCCCAAGATCGCTCTCCACTTGGAAACAGCCGCCCTTCCCTCATTCTGGAACCCGGAGTTCAGAGTTGCTTGACCCACTTCAGCTTAATAACTCATGGTTTTGGGGGACCGGCAATCTGCGCGGCACTTACAGCGTTCCAAAACTACTTGGTGGAGTCGCTCAAAGGGCTCGATAAAATGTTCATGAACAGCACAGGCAACGGCCACCCGGTCGGCGACTCCAAAACATCAGAAAAGGAAGTGAAACATCGGAAATGACGCCACAGTTCCCCAGCCTGCCCAGTCAGAGGGTTTTTCCCCTTTCCCAGTTCATGAGATAGGAGGCTTGGGTCTTATCAATGTTGGGAAAAGAAAAGCAGCAACAGCGAAGACCCCCCCCCCTTTTCTCTTGCCATGTTTTCTGAACTGTGACAGATGCATCTCTGAAACCAACTCAACAAAATGTGACTGGAGAAGGAGGAACATCCACATGGGCCTCACAGAGATGGAAGTAAAATCAAGAGCAGTTGGTGGTTGCCGTTGACACTTTGGGTATTCAGTAGTGGATACCAAAAGCCAGGTTACATGTGCAATTACTTTTTCTTTTGTTAAAAAAATACATTTTCTTTGAAAAGCCCGAAATCATGCAATGTTGAGCTGTTCCAAGAGAGAAGTGAGCAATGTAAAATGAAGAGGTCTTAGTGGGATCAAGAAGGGCAGGGGGATGTTTTTAATTTGCCTCATGGGACAGACCCAGAAAGATGAGGCAGAAAGAGCAAGCAAGGTGTCTGCTGATGTTCACGTCCGTTGCAGATTTATGGGTCAAGGAAGAAGGAACCTCACCTGTTCCACTGCCACTGAGCAGCTCTGCGACTTCATTTGCACATTTTGACCAATTGGAAATCACAGTGGGTTTTGTCTGATTTAGACCAGACGCACCAATACACACGTTTCAGCAGTTTTTCCGCTAAAAGGAACAGAGTTCCCTGCAAATGCTCTGTTCTGTCGAGTTGTCATTCAGCTGACCTGGACCCAGGATGAGTGAGATTACACCACCAGCCTCCACTCCTTGAGTTTTCAATTTTTTTAGTAATATTAAATAATGAATAAATGATTATACTTATAATAATAAATTAATAAACGATTAAAGCACAAGAAAGAACTTGAAGGAGGCCAAACCGAACTGTTTTGAAATATGTATATATTTATTTATGTGTAATTAAATCAAAGTTTTAAAATGTCCAGTGCGCGTTATTTATATCCAATTAAGTTGGGACTTCTTTTAAAAAAAAAAACTTTTTTGAAAACTAAGTCAGTCTTTGGAATTTTCTGGAATGAAGTTTTGGATACAGAACCTGGTAGCATGGACAATAGCCTGTGATGCTAATGATTAGAGACATTTAGCCCGGTTTGGTTTTTTCTTTTTCTTTTGTACTTGCTGTTGTCTCTCTTAAAAAGCTGCAATAGATGTACAATGCCACCACCACAACAAACAAAAAAATGTCAGTCATTATCTTAATAAAACCTCTTTTTATTTGGAAACAAGCCCCTCCATCCCTGTGTTTGTAATGTTGACGATGGAATAGTCAGAGTTGGATCTATGAGAACAAAAATGAAAAGCCCAAAAGCAAGCGCTCTGGGATGAGTTGACCTATTTGGGGGGAAATGTTTACTGTATTGATTTCATCATTATTGAAAAAGGTGGTATCTATATTCTCGGGGCCCAAATCTCTATGGCGATACCTGAGTTATCCATCCACCTCCTCCTCCTGCTGAACAGTTCTATTGGAGCCCACAGGAAAGGGAGGAAAAGAGGGATAGCCCAATCCTGTTACAAACAGCAGTAAAGAAAAGGCTTTCTCAATGCAGTGTTAAGGGGCTGTTGTCACATCAGCAGCTATGGGGAAGAAATGTGATTTTTGTCTGCAATTCAATGAGAAACTACCTAATTCACACTTCGCAAACCAAAAACATAGCTATCCTTCAAAATTCATATTTCTCCAAATTTTGTGATGCAGTTCTCTAATCAACTTGCATGTACAAAGATGCATATAATAGGAAACTTGTGCATAAACTTGTGCAATACAGCCATCTTCTCAGAAAAAACTCCTCACAAGCTCAAGAGGTCAAGACACGAAAGCTTTAGCAACTAATCCACACCTAATGACCCTCCTAAGTGGTACTCAGAATATCACTCAAGAAATCACTCAAGATATCCCTCAAGTAATTAATGAACAAAAGAAGAAAAGGCACACTAACCTGGAAACTTCCTCTCTGCCCAGAACGTTGGAGGCTATACACCACACCCCCCTCAACAGTATTTATAGGAACTCAAACACTGAGATCCTGCTCTGTTCCAGTAACAAGAAGCCGAAAGCACCAGCCTGAAGATGACGAGTGAGACCTCGTCGAAACGTCGCCTAGACACCCCAACTCTTACACGGGAAGACACCCGAAGACACCAAAACCTGCATTCCTGTACCCGTGAAAATCTACGAAAGCATATATATATATATATATATATATATATATATATATATATGTTACAAATTGCTGTGGAAATGTGAAGAAATGACTAAGACTAGAATAATAGGATACAGAGAAGCCACAATTGACATCAGGGATCCTATCACTCTGTCCTTGCCTGGTTTGCATGGTCTAGAACTCTGAGCTATATCTTGCTTCTGAATTCAAAATTTCTACCATTTAGTTGATCTCCCACTAGCAATACACCCAATAGACCGACATGGGCATAAATACTGCTATGGTTACAAAACCATAGAGAAGCAAAGTGGAAGGGTACGTTAACAACTTCAGCCCTTTATTGTGAAATAATCTATTCCTTTCCATTTTCACAGATACTATCTTCATCATCTATCTAATTGTATGTCATTCCCCCAGAAAATTATGCCCAAAGTGGCTCACAACATATGAAATGAACAGTAAGCGTAACAATTCAAAACGTATTGTGATTTATAACTGTTTCTAATATCAGTAAGTCCTAAAAAAAAAAATTGAATCCACACAACATAGTTGAAAACAATGGGCCAGATTGCCATACCAGCAGGAACCAGTGCAACCAGTCCTGCTAGTGCAATGGGACTTTCTCCCTTCTCTTTTCCCAGTGCCCCCTGTCCCCCAGTTCCTTGTGAGGATTGGATAATCCCCCACAACAGAGCATGTGGGGTGGGCAAGAGGGGAAATTGTTCCACCAGGCAAACGGAAATGCTTGCACAGATGAAACAATTGGAAGAAAGCAGTGTGGAATCCCTCCCAATACATATAAGCTAACCTAATTTAACAGCTCAAACTAAATGTATAAAGCAATATAAATAGGCCAACATACGTAATTAGGTAACTGAGACTAAACAGGAGGTAAGATACCACTTCAAAAATGGAATAATCAAGTACAGAAATCCCCCTGCTCCAAAAGGTGAACCAGTGGTTTGCTTCCGAGACTCAATTGTTAACATCCAAAAACTCCACCAGGGGTACAGCAGGCTCTCTCCCAGAGGGGCCTTTGTCTGCCATTATTGTGGACTCTCAAGTGACCTCACCATAGTTCAGATATGTCTGGAGGGAACCACTTAAGGGAAGGGGAACTGTATCAGAAGCTGTCATTGAGTGCTATCTTCTCATGCATTACATCTATGTGTACAACCACCACAGCTCTTGTGTTTAGGTAATCACGCCTTGCAAGACTCGTTCATTATGGTTTCCACAAGATTGAACTTGAAGACATCAGTTGAACACATTTGAAAGAACAACTAATCATTGTCTTCCCAGGTCATCATGAGCATAAAGTTGGCAGCCTTTTGTTTTGTTTTGTTATTAAAAAACCACACATAAAAGACCTCTTGGTTTAATTGCCTTAATATTTTTTGGAAGCAAGTGAGATATGGAAGGGGACTAGGGGGGCAGCTGCCTTACTAAAACCATTGGCAGTGGTTAACCTCAAATCTTTAGCCAGCTGAAGCAAATATTTGGGGGATTTATCCATTCAGTGATTCATCCCAGTCACATTTTCACGGCCAATTTGCCTGCTGTGCCCTCAAAGCTTGGAAGGGAAACACTGAGGTAAATATGAATGCTCAAATGCAGGAATATCTGATATACTCAAACACAAAAAAAACTAAGCTGGGGTAGATGGGGGCATACATTTTTCTTTCACCTGTAAAAACAGGTTTTGTACTTTATAAAGAAAACAGGTGTAATTGGCCTTTAAGGGAGTAGAATCCTGCCACCCCCAATAATACCCCTGAATCCTCTCATTAATTGGAAAGCAACATTAAACACCTTGTTAGAAATTTGCGGCATTTGTAACCACAAAAAAATTCAAATGCATGGCCATATAAACTAGGAATATTTTTGTTTCCACCATGCATGTCCCTCTCTTTAACTTGGTAATAGCTACCCCAAACCTAAATTGGTTTGCCCATTTTCCTTCCAGACAGTTGTACCACCTCCTCTCAAATAGTGGTGGTGGCAAAAGTGTGTCTAAAATCATGTAAGAAAAGGGTATAGATATTTTAGTCAAAACAGAAATGTCATACTTTTTTTTTGGGGGGGGGTTATTTCAGAGGCATATAAAGAATGATTAAGGGCTGAGCTAGACATTATCTCAGCAGCTCAAGTGGATTTTCCCATCCAGCGCTGCTTTGAAACATTTGCATCGACTACCAATTTCCTTTGTCTACCATTGCTTCACAATGCAGGTTATACCCTTTAAAGCTGTGGTGACTGGCCTGTGGTCCTGCAGATGTTGTTGAATTCTTTGGGAGAAACCATGACTGTTTAAAGTGGTGTGATACTGCTTTAAATGTGTAGAGCATATGGGGCCTAAAAGCAGCAGTCTTGTGCTTTTGGGAGCCACGTGTTCAGCACCATCGTGTTTGCTTTTGTGTGTTTACGTTCACAATTGGGCACCCTGAGCGTTGCCCCAGTGTGGGAGAAGTGACGATTTAAATGTGTGTGAGTGAATGGATGGGGAGGGAAGACCTACAGATGTCTGCCTATGTTAAGCTTGCCAGAATCGGAGGGCTTCCCTCCCCTTCCTGTAAGTTCTTAACCTCAGCTGCTCCTGCTGTTGCTCTCCTGTCAGAGCCGGCAAGTAGCTATTTAGCAATTAGCTTGGCTTATTTACCTGCTTCTCCCCTGGTACGAGGCACCTGTCTGGAAAACAGACTGAGCCTTATTAAGGGATCTTTTACACAACAGGAGGGAGAGGAATCCAGGCAGCCTCAGTTGCGCAGACTGGGCCAGGCCCCAACTTCTCACCCCTGCTACAAAGTTTTTACGACTGATGCAGAAGAGGGGTTTGTTTTCCCAGCCACAATGGGAGATGTCACAGGGCTGAGATTCACTCCTCTGCAGCATAAAAGATAGCAGCTCCCAAGTCCTCAGTATCTGGCCCTCAAAACTCTCTCCCTCTCCCCCAGGCCACTCCCCCTCTCCACAGAAACATCTTAAATTAAATAACAAAGCCAAAAATATGTCTGAGTTACAGGAGGTCCAAGTTTCTTCAAGCAAGTGTTAATAAAGGAAATAAATACAAACGAATCAGTGCTGAAAGTATATTTTTGTAAGTCTTGTTAGTCAAAGCCAAGTACCACACCATATCATTCCATTTGCAGATAGTGTACTGTATCTGCCCGGGTCTTTCGCAGCTGCCACAAGAATCTGGTTTATCAGATTACTACAAGAAAGATCCTTGCTGCACCCTCTGAATAAAGAGAGCAAATTAATCCTGGTTCCATTTCAGTATCTCTGGGAAGGATGGGTGCATCCATCCAAGACTCTTGCAACTTACTAAGAGTACACCTACTGAAATCAATGGGCAGGACACAGAGTCATCAGAAGTTGCCGTATACGGAGTCGTAACTTTGTTCCATCTAGCTCAATATTGTCTGCACTGACCAGAAGTGGCTCTCCAGGATTTCAGGCAAGATGAATCGCCCAGCTCTGCTTGAAGAACCCAAGGACTGGACCTGGGGCCTAAGCCTTCTCAGTGGCGGACTTTAGGGTCTAAAATTTGGCAGCACACCGTGCAATGCCAAAATTTGCAACATGAGTTCCAGCCATGTCAGTGATAACACATTTTGGTTTACGGAATTTTACTGCAAAAATGTTTGTGTATGTGTAAAGCAGATTACTTGCATAACTGAAGCTAACATAGGATTTATTACTATTTCCCCCCAAAATTATTATTTCATAATTAATACAGCCCAGACACTGGTGGAGGAAGAGGAGTGCGGGGGGAGCACACTGCCCCCAGCAGCGCGATCCCGGTGGGGTTCCATTGTGGGTGGACCCCCCCACTGCGCTGGGCTCCACGCCCCCGGGACGCACGCCAGCCCCGCCCCCGCCTGCTCTCCGCCACTGGGCCCAGAGCATCATAATCCTGAGACCACTCATGGAATCTCAATCCATGTGCACCCACCTCAACGAGGGCACGAAATAGCAAATGATGTGGTATTTCGTAAGCAACTTTGAAAGACACAAGCTTCATTCACATCCCCATGCTCTGCTTGAAACATGAAGTGGAACAGTCCATTATTTTAATTTATTGAGATCTAGCTCCTGGTTCTGAGTGCTGCCCACACAATTGGACCACTGTTAACCATTAAAACAAATGTAGCCGTCTTCCAAAATGGGAACTGACATTTTAAGGCATTTGGTTTGGTGCTAATGTGCCATTAGGTAGTTATCCAATAAGTGCATTCATGTCGCTTAACTCGAGCCAGCTGTCTGTGGCGCAGAGGAAACTCTCGAATGCGCTAGCTTTATTTATTTATTTTTTTCCTTGCTCATTTTAAAAAGTAAAAACAACACAAAAACAAAGCAGAAACCTGTACTGAAATTGCGGGTACAGTATTTGCTACTTCCCAAGAAACCGCTTTTCTTAACAGAGCTCTGGACAAGACAGGGCCGTTGTTCATGATGCAAATCAAAAACCTTTTTGACCCATGCAAATCCAGGCAGGAAGGCTGCAGCCACAGGGGGCTAATGGGGGCTTGAAGCCCCAAGGGGAAATCAGACCCCCTCCTGGAAAGATCTGGTTTCATTAATGAAGATCCTTCTAAGACTTTTACTAGTGGAAACTTAAGGGAAAGCATGCAAATGTTCTACTCCAGCCTCTACTGGTCCAGTGACCTCCCATAAGCTTCAGCCAGCACAGCTGTAGGCCACGGAGCCACCATTTGCACTAAGGTATGCAGCTCCCATCATCTAGCCCCATATATTGTGGTTGCTTGAATTATGTTTGGGGCACAAAGCCCAGCCCCCTTGCCAGTGGAGGGGTTATACAGCCCCTCTGACTTCTGAGCTTTCATCACACACTTTCAAGCTCATGCCTATGGGCATAAGGACTAGAAACTATTTTTAGAAAACAAAAACAGCTGATTTTCAGATGCCGAATGCTGCACCCAACACTAAATCTCATGCTCAAGCTTCTCAACAAGTGGAAGAGGAAGGATCTGGGCACGGGGGACAGGAGGGAATTGAGCTATAGCTTTGGGGCTCAGTCCCAGGACTCCACTGCTGCCAAGCTACATACTGAAATTATACACCAGGAGTGGGGAAGCTGTGGTCGTCTAGATCAGGGTGGCCCAACTTTTCATCCACAGTGGGTTGCTAGAGTACTTGGACATGGAACCTGCAGGCCGCACACTGCCTTGTCCAGGAGCGAGGCCAAAGTTTGATGCCCCTCCGTGCTGCCTTCCCAAATCCAGCTGAGACACACATCAGGCTATGGGAAGGAGGCGTGAGGGCTCTGGCAGGGTCCTGGAGCCCTTCCACCTCCTTCCCAAAGTGGGGAAAGTGCTAACTAAGCTTTGAGAAACAGGTGGGAAGCCTCTGGGACCCTGTCAGAGCCCTCATGCCTCCTTCCCAAAGCCGAGCACCTCATTTACCCCAGGCTTTGATAAGGGCTGGGAGGGATGTAAAATGGTGCCGAGGGCCACTAGAAAAGGCCTCAAGGCCCTGCTGGCTGGGGCTGATGGGAGTTGGGAGTCCAACATTATGGGGGGGGCAGGTTCCTCAGGACTGTTTTACATGTCATTTATTTTATCTTTAAAATCAACCCATGCATGGTCTTTTTATTTTTCATTTTCTTCCCCCTTAGGTTTATAAACTTATTGTTTATAAAAACACCACCACCACTGAAAGCTAATCAGTCGGGGGGGGGGGAGATGAGAAAACCCAGGTACTTCATTTGAATTCTTCCTAAAAATATAAATATAAAATAACAAATGATGAAGCTCCTAGAAAAAGTGTCCCACTGATGACTCTGTTTTGAAAACCCCACCCCCTCAGCAAACTCTTTTGTTCTGTGGCTTAAAGTGGGACCCCTTTTCATTTTATTCCAGAGGCTGCCACTCTGCCCTCTTCCAACACAGCCTCTCCTATCTCCCCTGTCAGTGGGGGATTCAGTGCTTGTTCCTGTGCCCCGAGGCAGAACATATGCTCCCTTCTAACCCAACTCCAACCAGTCTGTTTGGGGGCGGAATCATTAATAAACATACAACTATCACCTGCCTGTGGAGGAGGACTGAGCATCAAAAAGCATATATGTATTCCACGCACATCCATTCTGCTGGTGATAGTTTGCAGTGTAAAAACCATCCTAGGGTTTTCATTTATATGTATGTGTTAGGGATGACTGGGACCGTCAATTTCAGTTTCTCCTTTTTCAACTCCTAAGTTCTCCACATTTGCAATTTAAAAAAACAACACATGTCCTCATAATAATCAAGCAGCATTTTAGTGCAGATTTCTTAGTATGCAATTTTGCTTATGCTATGCACATTTTTGCAATGCAATTTCCCCTTACATAATACACTTCTGAATTCTGTTTTCACAGAACATGCATTTTTATGCACACTTAACCCTGGTATATACAATTTTGTTCACATTTCTAGGCTAGAGAACTGCATCACAACATTCAGAGAAGTATGAATTTCAAAGGATGACTGTGCTTCGATGCACGTGTTGTCTCAGAAAGTGCGAATTAGGGAGGTTCACTTCTAAATGCAAATGGAATCAAATTTGGGGTCAAGGCCCAGCTCCCCCAAGCTGCAGGTAGCAGGAACAGAGCCAGGGACCTTCAGCACACTTTGGGTCCTCCCCTAAGACGAGGGCTCCATTTGAGCACATGGGCTCCTCTGGGAATGGAGTCCTGACCAGAAAGCAGCTGAGACTTTACCGTGCGCGTTGTGCTTTAGGGCAGAGATGGGCAGTTGGCAGATCAGGGCCAGGCCTGTCCCATGTGTTATGGACCACCAGTGTCCACTTTCTGCCCTGTCCTGTTTGCACTGCCTGTTTCCTTGCCTGATCCTGTCTTCAGGCAGGACACATCACTTTACAATGGTAGACAGGCAGTAAATTCAAGACAGGCGAAAGACATCTCTCTTCACACAGTTCATAGCTAACCTGCGGATGTAAAGATGGCTACCACTAGCTCAGATGTCTTTAAAACAGAACTAGACAAATTCATGGAGAGAGACTCTCAAGTTCTGAGAAACTGGACCAGGTTGGACTTTGGTTTGTTCAGGTTTGCTCCTTCTTATGCAAGACACTAAGAATACAAAATGCATATGCAGTACTAAAGAATCTCCCTCACTTGGTACCCAACATGGGGGAGATTTACAGGTGAGTAGGTGGCCCAAGGAAGTTAGGGATACCTTAGAGTTCCAACGTCAGCCAGCGCCTTCACAGTCCAGGGTCTCATCTATAGATATCCTACAGGGAATTTCACAAAGGAAAGGCAGTTCTGATCAGACAGGCAGCCTGCTGTCTTCTCATAAGCACATCAAGCCTTATACCAAGTCAGATCATTGATCCATCTAGCCCATGATTGTCAGTAGTGACTGACAGCAGCTCACCAGGATATCAGACATCACTAGTTCTTACCTGGAGATGCCTGTGACTTTCTGCTTGCCCTTCTCCAACGAAAGGGTTCTGTTTACACATCTGAAATTCCCATGTGGCTCTTAGCTCTCAGGTTGGCTCCACCCTGTCTTTGGCCAAGTGTCTAATAAGGCTCCTGTCACTTTCTATCAGCCATGCTGGTCCTCTGCTGTATGGGCAGAGAGTTCTCAACACTGAAGCCACTGGTACATCTCTCAATCAAGAGGTGGGATGACTTGGCTGAACTCAATGCAACCCAAGCACCACATAAAAACCCATCACAGCTACTCCTAAGAAACTAATTGAACATATGCCTCAGATTCATAAGGAACTAGGCCTCTGGCCCATTCAGCCCTGTATTTGCCCACTCAGATTGGAAGCAGCTTCCCACACTTTCAGACCGACATATTTTCTACCTTCCTGTTTGCCCCTATAAACACTTAAAATACTCCCGGCAGCTGATCTGATACCATGCTTTGGCCAGCCTCCAGGGGGCAGCACTCCATGAAATTGCCAAGACACCCAACTACCGTAACCCAATCCACTCTCTCTTCCCTCTCCATCCTGGTTTTATGTATTGCTAAGGTTGTATTTGTTATACTGATTTAAGCAAACAAAAAAACCCAACAAACTGAAATAAAACTGCAATAAACTAATTTTAAACTGCAATAAAATTATTTTTAAAAATGGGAAGAAAAGTTTTGTAAAACAACTTGAGCCCAAGCAGGATCTTAGGAAGCTGCCTTTTAGTGAATTAAGACATCTCAGCCCACCCAGTCCAGTATTGCTTCCAACGACTGGATGTAGCTCTTACCCGCACTACCTCGAGATTTCACATTTCCCTGGTTTTCCAACATTAATTTGAACCAGCACTGGGGTGGATCTAGAAAAGAAACCAGTAACTGCTGAAATCTTACAACACACCATCAGCCCAGTGTAGCAGCTTCTATTATTTTCAAGCTGTTATCCAGCATGTTAAGGGTTAAACAACACCTTTGCCATCCACCTTCCTAGATTTTACACTTCATTGTGATAAAGTCTTCCATGAGCACCACTTCAGGTTGGGAAACTGTATGTTTGAATGCTCCCTCTTAGAAAACTAATGAAGTCATCCCTGCATGCACAAAAGTTAGAACAAAGCCGTTTCCCCTGAAGCTGCTGGTACATACTATATATAGGAGGGGCCCTCCAGGTACTTCTAGACTGCAACTCCCATCAGCCCCAGCCAGGCCAGTTCACCTGGGATAAGGGGAGTTTGTTTCCTGAACCCCTGGCCTACCAGGCAGCAAGTCAGTACACCAAGCCCAAAGGTCTGGAAACGAGGTTTAGGGTCAATCCAAGTAGGCCAAAGCCCCGCAGTCAGGATGCAGTCCAGAGTCAAACCTGAAGCACTGTCCGACAGAGGTCCAGGAACACCCAAATCAAGATCCATCAACATGGGCAGTTGAGCAGAACTAGCACCTCAGCTCTGCTTCCCTTTTGTACTTTGCCTGCTGATTGTAGCATCTGGGCTTGACGAGGCAGCTGACCCTCACTTGTTCCTACTCCAGCTGAGAAATCACAGCCATCTCCCAGAGCTAGCGAGCCCCACCTGGCCAGCTAGGGAGTTGGGCTGTGGGCCCTTGCCTGCCTCAGCCTCCTGGAGAACTGCTTTCTATACCTTAAAGCCCACCTGTTCATGTAGACAGGTGCCTCTCTGGCTCTGGGTCCTGTGCACTGACCATCTTCTCTTCATTCTCCACCCCACCCCCGTGAGAACTTCCTACACCAACCTCTCCTTCCCCATCCCCAGCTAGCCGCCATGTGTCCTAGTGCTGGCTACCATGATCCTCTTCCCCCTCCCCATTGTCCTGCCAGTTCATGACCACTTGAGTCCAATACTGACTTAGATGGATCAATGGTCTGATGTGGCGCAAGGCAGATTCTTCTTCTTCCTGTTCTCTGAATATGCATCTAGAAGACAGGAAAAGAACATAACAAAGGGAGAACCAAGCTCTCAATAAGATCCATTTTGAAAACACTGCAAGCCAGCCTTCCCCAACCTGGCAGCCTCCAGAGGTTTGGGACCCCAGCATGCTGACTGCGGCTGGTGGGAGTTGTAGTCAAAAACCTATGGTGGGCACTAGGTTGGGGAAGGCTGCTGGAAGGGAGCAACTGAGGAGCATTTTTGCCTACAGTGTTTTCAAAAATGATGTTTTAGGAAACCTAAAAGGAATGCCTGCGTTGGCCAAAACTAGTTGAGCATTAATAAAAAGTCCCAATATTCCTTTCATTGGCATCTTGAGATTGGTCCGTCCCCGTCCCCCCCCCCCCCCGCTTTTGTATTTTTCACCTGATGCTGCCAATTTTGTGTGTATGAATTTGTATCTGCCTTTTGTGTAACATGGAGCACCATCAACACTTCAGCTTGCACTGGATAAAATAAAGTTTGGAAAAAAAGTTTTTCAAAAAGCAAGTAAGCATGCCAAGCCTGTGAATTAACTAACTCTCTCTCACACACACTCATACTCTCTCTCTCTCTCTCTCTCTCTCTCTCACACACACACACACACACACACACACACACACACGTGAGCCAATAAAACCTTCTATAGTGGGTGGAGAAGGGAAACTACCATGGAACCTTGCAAAAGAGCCATTTGAATGGCATGTCTCAATGAAACTCATCTGCTGCCAGGTAAAATCCCCAACCTGTGGCTCAAGCCGTGGGCAGACAGCACAGCCAAGACTGGTGATGGGAGGAGGAGATAAAAAGGTAGTATTCACTGAAGAGGTATCTTGCCCCTCAATTTGTTGGTTTCGGAGAGAATGAAGAGAGAATTATAACAGAAGATCTTTATTTGTATTTGCAAAAGTGCAGTAAATGAACTCTGGATTTCAAACAAGTAAAAAACAAAAAAAGCCAAATGGAGGCAGGAAGAGGAAAGTTTGGGCATTTAGGCCTCTGCTGTCAAGAGTGGTATATTAGTCACATCGTGGATGCCATCTTTATCGATGAATCGAGCATTGAATGAAGGCAAGTTCAGGATGAAGCGTTTCTGAAGCTGTGGGAAACAAGAGTCGTGTTTACGTTAAATGTTTTTAGAAAGTCACCTAAATGTTTGCAAGAACTCTCAGCAGCCCAGCACTGTCTCATTTCCTCTGCGTGAGCAGCTGGCAATAACAAGCACCCAACTAAGAAATCCAAAAAGTTTGAGCAAAATGTTCCCTGTGAAAGTTTACCCCTATTCTTAGGGAGCTATCATCTATTGTGGGGGGAGGCAGAAGGCAGGCAGAGATCTACTGTTAGATCACCATGTAATTTGAAATAGATTGCAAGGGTTTTTGACTTCCAATAGTTAAAGCGTTAACAAGTAAATAAATAGACATTTTATTACCATAAATTTGTATTTAGGACCATTAACCCAGAAGGAAGGCAATATCACACGAACGTCCTCACTCTCAAGGAGAAGGGGCAAACAACAGACTTCAGAATAATGGCTCCTGTCCCCATCTTCTCTCCTTTCCCTCAGCCACTCAGGCAAACAATGTCTCAAAACTGTCCATTCTCAACCCTTACATGAATGTCACCCAAACGGATTTTTTTTTGCTGGGGGGGTTGGGATCCATGCCATTGCTCACCTTACACTAATCACTTATCTCTTAGCTTCAGCGCTCCTCACCTGTAAAATATGGGTACTAGTTGCCTGACTTTGTGCATCTCTTACGTCAAAAGCTGCATGTTAGAATCAATGATCTATAAGTAACTCTAACACAGATCTGTCGCCCCTGGAAGGTTGTTCAGAAGGAAATGCGGCCCTCAGGCTGAAAAAAGTTTTCTTCCTCTAATTTAAAGTAATGATGATACCATTAAATGTATGAATTGGACAAAAAGCTAAACCTCCCCAAAAGGGGCAGAAGGATGGGTTATCAATATTAATTGTGGAAGAACCAGAAATTTAAAATGTCAACAATTCTAAACTTTACTACCTAACCATGAAGTAAACTAAGATGGTTGGGGTGGGGAGAGCAAGGAATGCTTATTCTCCACTAACCAATTTCACATCTGGCTGCTCTGTATTTATTTCCCCTTGTGGCAAGAATAATTTTTTTAGCGGGGGAGATGTAGCAGGAGAAGGAAGGGGGAGAGTTAAATCACTGGCCAAACAAAGGCAACCAAACATTAGTCTCCTGGGCAAGGCAGGTCACTCACCTCCTCGAGACATTTCTTGAGAACCTCCAATGCTTCTTCACGGGTGATACCTGCAGGAGGAAAAGAGAGCACCACAGACAGCTTTAATTAGCCGCCAAGTCTCCTGGCCTCCTAAAAATCTCTCTGATGAAGTCCGAACAGCTTTTCAGTTGTGCACAAAGGAACGAAAGGCTCTTTCCCAGCTCTGAGAAAACTCGTTCCACATGTATGAAGGATCACCTGTGGCCCAGCTCCCTTGCCCAACGAGCCGTCCAAAATCGATTTGTTCCACCCTAACGGGAAGCCGGGCAGAATCCTGCCTCCCACGGCCAGGGGCTCAGGCGCTGGAAGAGCTGGGCCACCTCAGCCTTCTTGAGCTTATTACCACATTAAATCAGCTCCATCTGTCCACAGCCGGTTGCAAATCACTCAAAGGAGTGTGTGTGCATGTGTAGAGGGGGGGGGTCAGGAGGGCTGGGCTTTAAGTGCTACGTTCCCTGTTGGGTACTGATTTTTAACAATGGAAATGGCACGTGTGAGAAGTGCCCCAGCTCTTCTCACACATTAGAAGAAATGGTTTGCCCATGCTTTTGGGTGGGGTGGGCGGGAAAGAGACAGCAAACTGTCAACATGTTAGGCTGGGGGGACATAATTCTGCTGCCACCAATCATGGGGTGGTAAGTGGAAGGAGACCCGTTTAAAATGAAATTTTAAGGAAGCAGAGAATCAAAAGGCAGAATTTGCACACTTCCTGCTTCTTCAAGGTTGGTCTCCAATCAACAGCTGGTCACAAATATTATTTATTAAATTTGTATCCCACCCTTCTTCCCAAAGGAGCCCAAGGTGGCAAACATCAACATATTAAGACAAGGCAATTTAAAATAAAATAAAAACATATTTAAAAAATCTAAAACATGTAGTGCATCTAAAAACATAAAAATATTAGCAAATATTTTCAAAGTTTGTCAGAATTTCCATTTTGCCCTCTAAAGTTTGAATACAAAGCTGCCTCCGCTGTCAGAGGAAGCAAGTAACTGTCAGTTGCTGGGAACTGCAGAGGGGAGAGTTGCTGTTACAATCATGTCCCGCTTGCAGGCTTCCCTTAAAGGCATCTGGCTGGCCGTTGTAAGGGCTCTTATCATCTTCAGATTCAGATCTACAGCATGAATGCAAAATTCTAACTGAAAGTTTTGGAATTAGAGTGCATTAAACTTTGTGGCACTGTGGTCTAAACCACTGAGCCTAGGGCTTGCCGATCAGGTCGGCGGTTCGAATCCCTGTGACAGGGTGAGCTCCTGTTGCTCGGTCCCAGCTCCTGCCAACCTAGCAGTTCGAAAGCACGGCAAAGTGCAAGTAGATAAACAGGTACCGCTCCAGCAGGAAGGTGAACGGCGTTTCCGTGCGCTGCTCTGGTTCGCCAGAAGTGGCTTAGTCATGCTGGCCACATGACCCAGAAGCTGTATGCCGGCTCCCTTGACCAATAAAGGGAGATGAGTGCCGCAACCCCAGAGTCGGTCACCACTGGACCTAATGGTCAGGGGTCCCTTTACCTTTAAACTTGCTGCCTTTACAGGCATCGGCTATGTAACAACTGTCCACTCTCACACACATTCTGCGCAACTGCAGGTTAACCACTAGCTAAATGGCCATTCTCTTTACCACTTCAGATGTTGCAGAGATCAATGACAATGATCTCCAGGGCAATCTGTTGGTCTTCAGCGCTGTGCAATTGGTTTTGTTTGTTTCTTTGTTTTAAATGAGAGCTTGATTTTGTTTCCTCCAGATTGAGGAAAAGCTCAAGGGTACAAATGCTTTAAATGAAATAAATGAATAAAGTCTGATACTAAATACCACTGCATGTCAACCATCAAACACTATCAAATACTAAAATCAAACACCTTAAGATATCAAGTGGAAATAAGAAAATATTCAACATCAAAAGTCGTAGTAGAGTGGTGTTAAGTTGGGGGAGCAAATTAGCATCAGAACCACTCAAATTCTATTAACTGCCAAGGAGGAGATACTGAAACCCTCATCAAAAGATTGTATGTGTTTGTGCATCCGCACACTCATCACAGAAGTACCTGATATCTGGATATTAGAAAATCTGAGCTTCTAGCCCTCAGGCAGTTTGGAAATGAATACTGGTAGCATCCACAGAAGACTGAAAAGCCAGGGAGGGGGCTAGGAAAGGGTTTTGGCTGTTAGGAAGATCCGACCATTGCATCTCTTCCTGCCTCCTTATCAAGACTGATCCAGAGATTTTTGGTGTTCCAGGCAAATTCAAATTTTGCCACTACCTACCCAAACAAATCTCATTGCATGCCTGATAATCAAGAGTCAACAGAAGATCCACAAAATTTCTGTAACTGAACGATCATACGTTGTTGCTGGGGTGATGCTGCAAAGGTGCCCTTGCAACACCAGTGCTGCCACAACTTACTGGGATGGCACTGGGGTGATGGCAAGGTCAGGACTGTGTGGGCACACTGGCAGCAGCACTAGACTGGCTCCTCCAAAGCTCCAGCACTGGGCTGACCTTGCTACTGCCCTGCATCTTCACCGTTAGTGGGAGCAATGCCGGTGCTAGGAGGACAGCTCTGCACTACCACTCTACTGCACCAGCTGCTCCTATCATATTGTGGCCTGATTTTTTTTTTAATACTGCAAACTGCTCTGTGACACCCATATGAAGGGTAATATTTCAGCAACAGCAACAGAAACAGCAACAACACATCATCTCCCAGATTCTTGGACACCAGAAATCTGAACTCAGGTTACAATCTGCATTTGAGCTATGAGCTGAAAAAGCAAATAAATCTCTCTCTCCTCAGGGTGCTTCCCTAGCTAAGGCAGGCTGCCTCATTTGCCTGTACCACCAAGGATGGCCATGCTGCGAGTGATGAGGTACCTATTATAGTGTAGGGGAATGGGTTAAATCCAGACTAACTTAGTTGTTCCTTACTCCCATTGATATCTGAAGGGCCTCAAGTTTGTCATAACTAATTTTTCATATTGACTGTATTGATTATAAAGCTGTTGTCTCCAATGGTATTTTGTGATATGACCAAATGGTGTTTGATTATATGGTACGTAACTTGCTGCATCTTATATTGGGTACACAGTTTTGTGAAAGCTACGCCCTAAAAGGCAGCCTAGAAATACAACCATGGGTGGGTATACTATCAACCCCAATAATTTATGATTTTGATGTGCTTACCTGGTCTATAGTAGCGATCAAGGATGCTGAGCGTCAGGAAGGCCCCATAACCGTGGGCTGCAAAGGGAGCTTTAGCCAAAGAGGCCAGGTAATCCATGTAGTAAAGGGCAGGCCCATCTTGCTCATCAAAGCCTGCCAGCAGGAGGTTGACATGATAAGGAGTCTGTAAAAGAAGCAAAAGAAGCTGTTAGAACACTGATCTGGATATCATAGAATGACTTCTCAATATTCTGCATTTTTTCAAAGCATGAAAGAGAGTGCCACAAAGGGCTAACTATATTGTGACCAAACTGTGTTTATATTATTCAACTCTCTGCAGTCATCAGACCAAACATTTATGAATGTGCACTAGTCATTGGTTTTAGTTTCTTGAAAAAATAACAATACACAATGAAGTATAAGGATGACTACATTAGCTAAGTAGGCTGTGTCAAGTGTAAAATCACAGGCAAAAGAGTTGCAAACACCACAGCGTCTTATTCACTTGCTCCCCCCACAGAATGCAACCATAATATTTTCTGTTGTACATTATTTAAAAACTAAGGCATTAAGTCAGTGTTTCCCAAACTTTTTTGGGCAACGGCACACCTGTTTACTGAAAAAAAATCTCGCGGCACACCACCATTAAAGCCCCGCCCCATGACGTCAGCGCGCAGCGTCACGCCGGGAGGGACGCACAAAAGTGAAAGTTTTTCCCCTCCCCCTTGCCGGGGAACCTCCAAGCTTTGGGGGTGGGAGGAGGCAGCAGAGCGAGGGCAGCTGAGGCGGCGGCGGCTGTTGTGGTGGTGGCGGCGATAGCGGGCGGAGGAGGGGGCGGCGGCGGGAGTTGCTGCTGCTGTTGTTGCTGCTGCTGCCCGGACATGCCGGCCTCCTCCTCCTCCGCTGTCTCGCGCTCCTTCCTTTTGCACGCGCTGCCCCGCCGCTCGGCACCACCACCGCAGAGCCGCCCCCGGCTCGACGCGGATCCTCGCCGCCGCCGCCTCTCACCGCCCGACTCGCCCGCCTCCCTCCCACGGCACACCAGCCGATGTCTCACGGCACACTAGTGTGCCGCGGAACACCGGTTGGGAAACACTGCATTAAGTAATACAAAACTATTAGAATCATAGAATCATAGAATCCTAGAGTTGGAAGAGACCACAAGGGCCATCGAGTCCAACCCCCTGCCAAGCAGGAAACACCATCAGAGCACTATTAAATCAAACAAATAAAATCAAGGACAAGACCTCCGCCGACAACCACAAACTGCTGTTGAGCTGTCACAGAGAACGTTTGTGGGCCCCACCCACCACAAATTGTCCAAGTCAGTTCTTAAGTACCATCTTAAGACAAAATTGAAGCAGTAGACAGAGATCAATTTAATTGCTTTAGAATTCAGGAACAGAGCAGGCAAGTAATAATGATTCAGGATTTTCCTATTCAAACTGTGTTTTTATTCTGTGTTCCACCTTGCGATATATATGAAAGCATGGTTTATAAATATTCAAATAAATATCTAAAGTTGAGGGAAAGAATGACTGGGATTCACTTCCAATATGACAAATCACAGCTTTTGATTGTTCTGTTCTAGTTCTGGTTCCCACTCTGCACACTACCAGATGGATGCTTTTAAAAGTATAAGGAAAGAAACCTCCATACAAGCAAAGGAATTTTTTAAAAAAAGAACATGGAAGAATGTCAGAAGGGTTTCCGAGATTGCAAGCTGCTCCCCAGCTCCAGCAACATTGATTTAATTAGCCCATGTTAACACCCCTTATTTACGCCTAAGCATGTTGCACATGCAGAAGCTGGCAAATCAAAACTACCTTGTAATTGGAGAGTCGGGTTCCGGGCCACAAACGTGGCTTCTAAACACCGACTTCTACCCGAGTCTGTGTCAGATGTCAAAGCATACATACATAAATGATGTGCAAACTAATTAGACCCGGACAGCTGTGCAGCACTTTTCTTGGGAATGCTTTTTTGACACAGGCAACTGCAGAAGACATTTCAAGACCCTTGCCTTAAAAAGTCATATTCTCTCTTCCCTTACTTTTGTTTTTTTTTTGGGGGGGGGGGAGCTGTAAGTGTATGCAGGGGAACCACACACTGCAAGAGAGAGATCAGTCACTGAATGTAGTGGCATCACACTCCAAATATAAGCTCAATTTACCCAAGGTCCTGCTATTAGGCTGTCTGCTTTTCCACGCACCCAATGTTAAGGCACAAATCCGTCAGTCACTCCTGAATGACAAACAACACCTTCAAGAAAACTTAACTTGCTGCCATGTAAAGTTAGTTGCTACGGACACAAGAAGAGCACTGATTGATGAGGCACATGGCCCGTCTAGTCCAGCATCCTGTTCTCATGGGGGTTAACTGGATGCCTGTGGGAAGCCTGAAAGCATGACCTGAGCACAACATTGTCCCCCAGCAACTGGTGTTCAGAGGGAGACTGCCTTAAACAGTAGATGGAGTGCAATACACAGCAATTATGGCTAGTAGACACTGATGTCCTCCATGAATTTGCCTCATCCTCTTTTAAAACCATCCAAGAACAGGACGGTGGGGGGCATCTCCAGGTCATAATGTGTCATACACTTGACTGTAGTTCCAACCTTTCTCCTCAAAGGTTCTGTTCAGGTCGCACATAAAGCTCTCTTCTGCACCAGTGGTCCCCAAAGTCTTTCAAAGAGCAAAATCAGCATGCTGTCTTTATAAAATGGGAAGGAAACGCACCACTTCATTTACGCAGAAACGAAGCGCAGATAAATAGAAGCAGTTTCGTCAAGGATCCAACAAGCACAAAGTACTGAGACACTGAGACAGGGCAACCGGTAACATCTCTGTATGATTTGACACCACAGCCAAGCCTCCCTTTCCTGGGTGTGGAGGAGGAACTGTGGTATGATCTTTGACTCATTTGGTACGCACAATGACCCTGTGAGATGGGCCCAGCCAAGACCACAGCTGTTCCAGCAAGTGTTGTGACGGAGCATGAATTTGAACGTACATTAAATACAGTGTGCCTTGCAAGACGAAAAGAATCCGTTCCGTGATTCTCTTCGTCTAGCGGTTTTTTCATCTTGCGAAGCAAGCCCATTGACGGATTAGAGGATTAGCGCTTTTAGCGGCTTATCGGATCAGCTGATAAGCGGCTTAGCGGCTTAGCAAAAGGGGGGGAGGAAAAAAACCCCGCAGGAACTCGCAAGACATTTTCGTCTTGCGAAGCAAGCCCATAGGAGATTCGTTTTGCGAAGCACCTCCAAAACGGAAAACTCTTTCGTCTAGCGAGTTTTCCGTCTGGCGAGGCATTCGTCTTGCGGGGCACCACTGTACAGTCGTCACCAATCTATGGGCACCTCAAACAAAACATTCCAAGGCTCACGTGGATTTCAGATTCAAGGTAGGCAACCTGTTGTGGATGACAACTCCCATCACCACATCAGCTACCCCCGTTGCACTCTCCCCCACAACAAAACATTGCTTTTTTTTGCTTCTTTTCTAAAAGTACACTTCAGAAAGTTCAGCTTAAGGGAAGGCTGGTTAAGAAGAGTCAAACAAGAGTGCATAAAAAGCAACAACAATGCCAACTTGAGGAGTGGGATTTACTGCCTCTCTACTGCTGGATTTAAAATAACTGCAGTGATTAGGAAGAGCGTGAAATCCTTCAGAATTTACAGCTGAAGGGAAGAGTGGTGACAACCACACCAAAACGCGCGCACACACACAACACAAAATCAGCAATGAGAGGTTGGGGCGGGAGTGGCGGTGTGACATCTGGCGGAAGCCAAAGTCGCCATGGAGGGGAGGGGGACGCAGTGGGCGCGAGGAAGGCATCCTACTAAGCGTGGACAACGAGAGAGGAACTGACAGCCTCTCTTTGGACCCAGGCCAGGCAGTGCCACCTATAATTAAATGTATCATCGTACGGAGCAGCACTTTAACAGGGAAGTGTATAAATGCCTGCCTGCGGGTGGAGGGAGAGAAGCTTTCATTCTGTGCACAAACACAGCAGTCTTTGCATTCCCAGAAGGTGAAGGGGAGGGGGGCGGCAACGAGAGGATCAAGAAACCTTGTTCTGCATCATGTAAAATTGCAGCATTATGTCCTAGAGCTCCTTTGGCCCTTGGAAGCACCCTTCTGGTTTGAGGCCAGGAGCCCCACAGCAGCCTGGTGCACAAAGCCGTGGACTTTAGTTTCCCTATGCTCAAAGCAGGAACTGGACTCAGTTGAGGAACCCTGCATTTTGAGGTGAGATGAAGTGTTCGCTTTGTGGTGGCCCACTGGTACATGCAAAGGCATCAAGTAACTGCACACGCTGAAGAAGGCAACAGTGTCCTGTGATCAACAGCGGCCAGCCAGGCACCTCCATGTTCTGTGAACCTCCAGAGGCAAGAGCCCTTCCCTTCGACTTGCCCTCCAGCCAACTGGCTTTCAAAGCTACAAAGCCTCCAATCTGGAGGTGCAGATAAGCTGTCATGGGACAAGCACAGGGTGAAATGCATCCCTCAGGATTCATGGAGTTGTATCTTATGCTAGCTTTACTCAGAGTAGACCTGCTGAAGCTAATGGACATTACTAAGTTAGGTCTAAGTTAATGTCAATGGGTCTTCTCTGCTGTGGGAGACTGATCAAATCCAGTAGAGTTTAGTTTCTCTGTCTGGTTCTTGAGACCCTCTCAGGTTCATACCCCTAAACCATTCTGCTTTGCAACCTCCATTAGCTTGACTGGAAATGGGTCCTTGAAATTTTGATGCCTCTTGCTTGCCTGGATGGAGTCCAGGGAGGACTGTGTGAGCTTGTATAGTAACTAGCCTACTGTATAAAATTTATGTTTGTTGCTCCACTCACTTTTGCCTCTGCCCTCCCCCCTTGCCAATGGCAAGGTAAACAGCAGGCTGAAAACAGTTCCTTACCCCACTTCACTCCTCTGAGCTTGTAGTGGGAAGAAACAATTGTGGTTTGTTTCACTCCCAACAAACTGATTTGTAGCCAAGGCTTATTCTTGGCTTACTGAGTATGGTTCGTCATGAGATGCTAGTTGGGCCACGGTAGGGTAATGAAATGTAACATGATGCACACTGCAGCAAAAATTCCCAATTTCACATATATAAACATTGACAGGGTTTAAGGTAGCAACTAATCTGAAAACTGATTTGGAGGTCATGGTGGATAGCTCAACAGAAAATATGAAGTGTCAGTCCTTTAATTTGAATGTCACATTTTTCTTCACTTATAAAAGAGAGCTACATTTGGATCCCTTCCAATTGGGATTCAGGCCTCATCATGGGACTTAAACTGCCTTGGTCGTGCTGGTTGATGATCTCCGGTGGGCTAGGGACAAAGGGGAGAGCTGTTTCTCTCAGTTCTGCTGGATCTCTCAGTGGCTTTTGATACCATCAACCATAGCATCCTTCTGGACCATCTAGAGGGGCTGGGAGAGGGGCATTATACAGCGGTTCCGCTCCTTCCTCCTGGACCGTGTTCAGAAAGTGGTGTGGGGGATGAGTGTTCAGACCCCTGGGCTCTCACTTGTGGGGTGCCTCAGGGTTCTGTCCTCTCCCCCATGCTTTTCAACATCTACATGCAGCCACTGGGAGAGATCATCAGGGGGTTTGGGCTGGGTGTTCATCAGTATGCGGATGATACCCAGCTCTACCTCTTTCAAATCAAAGAAGATTTAGATCTCTTTGTATCTCATCATTGACAGACCTACCCTCCACAAATTTGTTTAACTCCCTTTTAAATGTGCAACCACATCCTGTGGCAGTGAATTCTGGACTATAAGGAAGAGCTGTGGAAAACTACCTCCTTTTGCCATGCCAGAACCTTTAAGCCCAGGGTGGGGAACCTTTCACAGCCTGAGGGCCACATTTCCTCCTGGGCAACCTTATGAGGGCCACCCAGTGGTGGGCGGGACCAGAGGCAAAAGTCAGCAGAGTAACAAGTATAAATGCTATCTTTGTATAGTAGCCAACACACCCCTCTCTATCCTCCATTTAGACAAGCAACAGGTGTTATCAGGGTTCAAGGACACATTCCAGCTAGGCAAGAAGAAAGACAGGGTATAATGCAGGGCCAGGGAAAAGTGCAGCCTGGGACAGTTGCAGGCAGCAGACAAAGAGGCCTGGATGGCTGCCTTCGGCCCGAGGCCAGAAGTCCCATTCCCTTGCTGCATCTGACCAATTTCACCGGATGACCCTAAATTGTAGAATGAGAGAGGGTGAAACCATTTTCTGTCCATAGCACACATTGCCTCTTTCATGCCCTTCGTTTTAATCATTTCTCTCATTTTTTCTTTCAAACTAAAAAAAAAAGCCACAAACACTTTGGATTTTCCTTGCTGGGAATGCGCTCCAATCTGCCGAACGTTCCCACTCCCTGGCATCAGCTCCAGATTGCTCTCTGTTCTTCTCATTAGAGCAGCAGTTGCCCGCTGTAATTAAAACCACTTCCAAATTTAATGACTTAAGCAGCAACATGACACAGATGCCTTATTATACCAGATAGTTAACACAGTATTCATTTTCCCAGCCAATTTCACTTGCTAATCTAAAACATTGCCACTACCTTATAATCAAGGTGCTGCAAGGGGGCACGCAGTGCTGCAGTCAGGGCAGGACTTCGGGGCAGATGTCCAGCCCCCCCCCCACTCAGTAGAATGAGCAGGAGGGTTCCCCAAATGCAGCAGGGCTGGCTTACCATATTTTGAAGTATTACACACTACGATCTAAAGTGGGGCCCCCCATAAGACCATTAAGTCCAGGTTTAAGGATACCTCAAACTTTTCCCAAATGGGTTATCCCAAACACCTGTTTGCCCCATCCAAACCATGGGCAGCCGATGTCATGTTCACAGTGCAGTAACACAACCACAGGACCCAGCAGCACCGTGGGTTGTGTTATAATGGCAGGCTCATCGCAGTGTAGCCTTGGTCAGGTGGTGGTGGTTTTTTTAAATAGGCTCCTACTCCCAAAGCTTAATGTTCTATTCAACAGCTTCATATTATTCAGCAGCAGGAACATGAGAAGCTGCCACATACAGAGTCATATCATTAATCCTAGCTCAGTATTGTCTACACCCGTGGTTCTCAAAGGGTGTGGCACACTACAATGGTGAGGTAGGAAAGTGTGGCAGGAAGATTCAAGGACAGTCAAAGAAACATTTAAACATTTCAGTGTAGTGTAGTATAGTATAGTATAGTATAGTATAGTATAGTATAGTATAGTATCTATATATATATTTGCAGAATATGAATATTTTGGGAACAATTCATGTTTGCATGTAACTGCTTTGCTTCTGGATGTCCAGTGAGCGTATTATAAAGTATTTGATTTTTATCAGTCTTCATCAGAAGATCTCAGGGAGGTTCACAAAATAGAAATACAAGGTAAAAAGCACAAATAAACAAGGTAAAAGCACAAATGGTTAAAACAGAAACAACAAAATAATAACCCCCCTCACAAACACATTTAAAAAGCCATAGAATATTAATCAGCCAAAGGTCTGGTTGAAGAGGAATGTTTTCGCATGGCACCTAAAGATTTATACTGAAGGTACCAGACAATCTTCCTCATAGTAGATGTGTTCTATGTTATAAATCAAGCACTGCTAGTTGTTGTTTATTTCTGTTTCCCAAGGTATTTCTTGCCAATTAAAAAAAATGGTGTGGCACAAGCAAATTTTTATTCTGAAAGTGTGGCCCAGAGAAAAAGGTTTGAGAACCACTGGTCTACAATCAAGGGTGGGGAATCTGTGGTCCTCCAGATGTTGCTGGACTACAACTCCCATCATGCTCTCGGGGCCGACAGGCATTGAAATCCAACATCTGGAGGGCTCCACGTTTCCCCACCCTTCTCCATCTACACTGAAAGATAGCAGTTCTTCAGGGTTTCAAACAGGAGTCTTTCTAGTCGTACCTGATCCTAGGACGCCTGCCGGCAAAGCAGCCGTTTTACCACTGAGCTGCGGCCCCTCCCGATTTCCCAACCTCTGCACGCAGCTTTGCTTCTTGGCAAACTCAACCCTGCAGGGCCAAAATGGCTCCAGGTTTCACAGAACAAAAGCAGCTGTGTTCATATTTTTAAATATTAGTGCGTGTTTTTTAAAGGAGCGATCAACTGAGCCCAACCTAGGAGACAAATTCTAACCCAGCCCCCAAATTTGGTGGTTTTATGCCTGCAGGAATTGGAAGTGTAACATGTGCCTCCCCCTCCCCAAGAGGCAAACACTGCTAGGGTTTATACAGCCCCACGTCATCAGAGACCCCATATCTTGTGGGGCCCATCTCTTTCGACTTGTGCACAAAGGGAGAAAATAGGACATTGCCCTTCTGACTGCTAAGCCCTGAGGGCAAACGTTTGTGAGCCCATTTTAAAATGTCTTCTGATTAGAATCACACGATTAGAGAGGGGTCTGGTCAGCAGCAGGAAAAAGGGGGGAAGGGGAGAACAGGGTGTCATTGATCCATGGCAGCTAGCAGAGCCAGCAATGCCAATGGATGGAATAGGCCTGCCCACCCAGAACACTAGCCACTGCTCTTTCATCCTAGAGAGTCAGATGTGTGCATACTCTGCGTGTGTGTGCGCACTATAACAGCGTTTATACAAACCTTTCCCACTGTTGTTTCAGAGAGCTTTTTGGCACACAGTGCCACTATATGATTATTTGGATCAAGAATTGTAGAGATAGATCAAGAATTGTTGAGATGGAAGGGACCCCAAGGGTCATCTAGTCCAATCCCCTGTAATGCAGGAATCACAACTAGATCATACATGACAGGTAGCCATCCAACCTCTGCTTAAAACTTCTAAGAAAGGAGAATCCACCACCTCTTGTGGGAGTCTGTTCCATTGTTGAACAGCTCTTACTTTCGGAATGTTTAGTCGGAAAATTTTCTGCTTGGGGGGGTCATATTTGTTTGATTAAAACTTTGTTTTATCCATTTGCAACTGCTGTTTAATAATAATAATAATAATAATAATAATAATAATAATAATAATAATAATACCCCGCCCATCTGGCTGAGTTTCCCCAGCCACTCTGGGTAGCTCCCAACAGAATTAAAAGCACAATAAACCACCAAACATTAAAAACTTCCCTAAACACGGTTGCCTTCAGATGTCTTCTAAAGTCAGACAGTTGTTTATTTCCTTGACATCTGATGGGACGGCATTCCACTGGGCGGGTGCTGCTACCGAGAAGGCCCTCTGCATGTAGAGGTGATAAGATGGAAGCAAGCAAGCAAGCACTTCCTAACTACAAGAGGAAATGGCTACAAAAACTGTTTGCCACTCCATACAGAAAGAACAGAATAGGAAAAGCAGCCCAGAAATGAAAGCATGCTCCTCAAAGTGACCAGGAGATGCTCGCTCTGATGCCAAGAGCTGCAGAGACCCATTGTAAGACTGTTTGCCTTTCATGCAAAAGAAGGGTAGGGAAATAATTCAGAAAGCAAGGCGTCACCCCACCCCCCTTACCCCCCTGCCCGAAGTGGCACAACCGCGGTGTCAAAGTGCACTGTTTGCTGGAAGGCACTGCCATCTGCAAGAGCGCAACATTTCATCTCCGGTAAATAAACACATCTGCTTCTGCCAGTGTCCTCCCTGCTGTGTGGCCCATCTGGAGCAGGTAAGCTGGGAGGCAAGCGTGGGCACGGAGGGAGAGGAACAGGCAGGATCAGGCCTCAAGGGACCTGGCACGCAGAGGAAGGAGGCAGAGTCCCGCCCTGTCGCATCCTGCTACCCCCTCTTCGCCAAGTGGCATGTTAAATTGCCCTCGTTAGTGAGGATGCTCCAAGCCAGTGTCACCTGGGCCATCTGTTCCAAAGGTCACATGACCTTGCAGAGCAATGCAAGAAGGGAACACTCAGTAACCAAGACAGTTTGGGAAAGAAAACCCAGTAATTGCGGTGTATGTTTTTTTCTCTCAAGGAGTCCCCTACAGGCTGGTAAGGGAAAACTAGAAATCCATATACAGTGGTACCTCGGTTACAAACTTAATTCGTTCCGGAGGTCCGTTCTTAACCCAAACCAGTTGTTAACCTGAGGCACGCTTTTCCTAATGGGGCCTCCCGCCACCACGTGACTTCTGTTCTCATCCTGGGGCAAAGTTCTCAACCTGAGGCACTACTTCCGGGGTAGTGGAGTTTGTAACCTGAAGCATTTGTAACCTGAGGTACCACTGTGTGTGTGTGTGTGTGTGTGTGTGTGTGTGTGTGCGCGCGCACACACACACACACACACACACACACACACGGAACTAGCCCAAAAAGCATTCCCTATTTTAGAGATATTTGAGATTTTGACCAGCTTCGGCCCATCTGAAGCTGATACAGGCTCGTCTTATCTTGAGCCCAAGCAGAGTAATCCACACAGCAGGAGGATAAGCAGCATGTGCCACATTCTTAACTTTATTTCCACTCTATGCTGAGAGAATACAAACATGCATCTTGCCTCTGTGAGGGCAGAGAAGCAACTGTCTCTCTAACAAAGAAACCGAGAGAACAGTGAAAAACAGGAAACCAGTGTACGTCACATCCAGTCTCCCATTCCCGTGGGAATCCAACAGTAACTCTGACTGTGGAATGCAAAACAATGTCTTGTGACTGCAGTTGCTCCTCAGTGAGGGAAATAGAAACCAACAACACACACACACAAAGGGAACTAGCCCAAAAAGCATTCCCTATTTTAACCTGCTATACTCAATATCCAAATATGCTATTATTTTGCAACCTGGTTTTCTACAGACTGGTGCAGACAATATCACACCATGTCAACCAGGGTTAGCTGCTCGTTCAAGAGCCAGGAGGTTGCCCAGTATGGTGGGGAAGGATGGGAGAAAGACTAGTCAATTGACCAGCCAAATACTGTCAAAATAAAAGTCACGCATTAATTCAAGTATTAACCTTGTAAAACTATAACACAGACAAAGATCTACATAGAAGTGCAACACTGGAAGATACAATGGACAAAAATAGTGATGAAACAATGAAATAAAACACTATTATAAACCATCATATACACCCAACAATGCTATGTACATTTAAACACACATCAACAATATTCAAGAGACTGAGTGGCTTTGGGGGCTTTTATTGAGAACCCCCAAAACAACACATCTAATTGAAGGGAGACAGCAGTGAAAGTTGCAGCCATCCCAAGGCCCAGTGCTGACACACTAGTGAAGCCATGGAATGGCAGTCACAAGTGGTCTTTGCATTCACATGCTCCCTTCTCACCACATGCACTCCATTTGCCCCCCCCCCCCAGGTTTGACCAAACTGTCTCAAAACCAGAAATGGAGTTCTAACCTGGTTGGCCTAAACTCGAGAAAGTGCATGACCCTGACACAGTGCAGACAGCCACACCATGGTTTCCCCTGGTGGTATGAGTCAGGCGAGGGTTCAGGGCAGTGCCCAGGAGCCTGGAGTGCTGGGAAGCAAGAAGGCCCCACTGTTTCCTTTGTGAGTAGAGACACAAGAAAAGGCAGCCTCCCACATAAGAATATCTCACCATAGTCACAATATTATACAACCAATTGACAAGGTGTCCCACCAGGGCCCTAAGAACGTAAGAAAAGCCCGCTGGATCATTTCAGTGGTCCATCTAGCCCAGCATCCTGTTCTCATGAGCAGAACCTGAAATCAAGAACACGCTGTCCTCCTGCCATTTCCAGCAAATGGTATTTAGAGGTGACACCGAGGAATAACATAGCCGTCCAGGCTAGTAGCTATTGATAGCTTTCTCCTCCATGAATTTTCTCGTCCTCTTTTATAGCCACCCAAGTTGGTGGCCATCATTACCTCACGTGGGAGTGATTTCCATAGTTTAACTATGAACCGTGTCTTGTCTTTCATGAACCTTTCAATATTCAGCTTCATCAGGAGTCCATGAGTTCTAGTGGTATGAAAAAATTCTCTGCCTGCTTTCCCCATACCATGCATAGTCTTTTCCATCATGTCCCGTCTTCGTAACCTTTTCTCTAAACTAAAAAGCCCCCAATGCTGCAACCTTTCCTCCATCCCCATCACCATTCTGGTTCTTCTTTTACTGAACCCTTTCCAACTCTACAATATCCTTTTTCAGGTCAGACCAGAATTGTACACAGTATTCCAACTGCATCTGCACCAAAGATTGGTATAATGGCATTAGGATAGCAACATGTTTTCTTTTCTTTTAGAGATGCATCGGGTGCCATTTGATGGCCAGGAAACAGATGAAGGAAATAACAAGCAGAAGCGATAGGAGGAGGGAACTGCGTTCATGTTCCTGTGCTGGAAAAGACAGCTGAGGAAGGAGAACTTTCTTCAGTTTCTTGCAAAAGGACCATGAAAAGCTCAGTAATGGAATTAGGGGGAGAGGGAGAGAGAGAGAATGCGCACATTTGCACACACAGTTCAGCTTCATATGATATTTACTCAAAGCTTCATGTTCGGTTTTGACAAAAAGCACTTGTTTGGCTCAGCACATCAAACAGCTTTGCTCCATTAATCTTTCTCTCAAAACAATTTAAACAGAATCTGCGCATTTGCATGAGAAGTGAAGTCCTTATCAGTAGGTTGTTTTTTTAGAGGGCTTAATTCCTTTCTGCTGTCTGCGGCTGCTTGAGAGAAAAACAATTCTTCACTCTGGAAACTGAAAAAGTTAACACCACGACCGTTGCAAAGAACTGCCTATCACAAGTCTGTCCAACTTGCAATTCTCAAAGCCAAATGCAGTGAGTCTCCTGGAGTTTGCTTCTTAAGTAGGACTGGAGGATGGGAAGGCACTTGGCAGGAGACAATTCATAATTTATGTGTGTGTGTTACATTTGGCTCACTAGATTACAAATTGTGCAGACCTGGCCTATTAACCAGTATTTTGTTATAGTCTATCAATCTCATCAACTCAATCTGGGCCAAGGCTCTTGCTTGTCAGGATGGAAGGTGGAGCCTTGCATGGGGGGCTTGTACATGTAGAAACTGATTTCGACATGCCTGAACATTGCCTATTGAACAAAGATAAAAGCAACATTTATTGCTCCACCCACTTTTGTCTCTGGCTCTGCCCACCAATGGTATGCGGCCCCCAGGAGTTTGCCTATAAGCCTTATGGTATAATACTTAGTCTGATCCAGCATCTGAGTCCCAAGTTCTGAAAGGGAAGGTTCTGAACATTCATGCCATTCCATAGTTAACACTGAGAACACCCCAGCTAAACCAATAACATCTGGGTGCTATAAAGCCTCTAGCTGCAGAATGAAATCAAGGGATCTCAGGCACATTGGGCTGTATGTAGCCAATGTTAGTCCTACTTGGAGTAAATCCATTGAAATTAATGGACATGGGTAACTCAGACCCATTAATTGAAATGGGTCTACTCTGAGTGGGAAATCCACAACCCACTGAAGTTACAAGACTTCAAGTACAGTAAGCTGGAATAAACAGAACACAGTCAGATCCAGCAACAGTGTTTCTACTTACTAGTTGACGTTCAAGCTGTTATAATTAATATATAAAGCCCTTAACAGCTTAGAACCAGTTTACAGTGGTACCTCGGGTTACATACGCCTCAGGTTACAGACTCCGCTAACCCAGAAATAGTACCCCGGGTTAAGAACTTTGCTTCAGAATGAGAACAGAAGTTGTGCGGCAGCGGTGCGGCAGCAGGCCCCATTAGCTAAAGTGGTACCTCAGGTTAAGAACAGTTTCAGGTTAAGAACGGACCTCCAGAATGAATTAAGTTCTTAACCCGAGGTACCACTGTACTTGCAGATTACCTTACCCCATTTGTGCCCACTAGACCACTGTGATCTGTGGAAGTGGCGCTGTTACAGTTCCAGAAAATGCTCACACCGCAATAAGAAATGAATCTTTTATCATGGCAGCACCTACACTTTGGAACTCTCTGCCTTCGCTGTATTCTTTTTGGCACCTGTTTAGGCAAGTCTATACTGACAAGTTGTAGTACACCTACCTTATTTTTTAACGACAACAACAATTTTATTTGTACCCCACCTATCTGGGTTTTTAGCTACTGTTGATTCTAAAACTTTCAGATGTTTTGAAATACCTGTTTTTAACTGTATTCTATCAAGAGTTTTAATATTTTATTTTATATATTTTAAAGTTTTCCCCAAGTGATATATAAATTTTGTTGAATAAATAATGTTCGTGGTAGATGTAATTCTGTTATCTTCATGTTTCTACAGTCACAAATATGGTTTCAGCTCTTGCAAGGCACCTTTTTATGAAATGCCTTTGCCCCATAGCAAAAAGATACCAAAGCCAGTTTGGAGAACACTCGGTTATTAACTGCTTGCTGCTACCCCAACAACAACCATGGTGAAAAAAGCAGCTGTCTGTTTCTAAAGAAGAGGCTGGTCACATGCAATCTCCATTTTTATGTGGTGCGTTCTGCCCTGCAGCACTCAGTCATGAGTAGGCACATGCCTGCAATTTTACATTTTTAAAGCAAAGAACAAATGTCATATCAGAAAGACCTGGAGAAGAAATACTGCAATGATAAAGAGCTGCAACAGAAGAAAAAAGGAAAACAGGAATGATTTCTTTGCTTTTCTGTGGAGGCCTGATTAACCTTAATGCTCATTGGCTCACAGCAGGTGTAGAGTAGTAACTACAAGTCAGGAAGGTCTGAATCATACCCCTGCTAGCATCTCACTAGGCAGGCTTAAGATAACCACTGCCTGAACATCGCATCTGTATTATGAGTATACTACTGTCCTACCTTACAGGGCTGTTGTGAAAATGTACAAGGTGGTGGTGATGATGATGATGATTAATTTCATTTATGAATTGTGTCCTATACTATTACAATACAACAGTGTAAGAAGGTTGCATATATAAACAATTTTAAACACTGCATATATAAAACAGTTTAAAACAACAGCAGCACACACATAAAATCAATTCAAATGTAATATCGATACCAAGCAGCTGTGTTCAGATGTCACAACAAACTGAGCACAAGGAAAGGAAAGTATCATAGTTAGGAACAAATCAAGTTTCCCTTGTTTGGAGCATGGCTTGTTGAGACATTTAGATGCAGCCCACTGCATGTTAAGAGCTTTGAAAATTAAACGCATTGTATAAATACTAAGTATAATGCAGTTTAATGTAAACTCTGGAGTACAGCCCTTCCTCTATTACCCTTGGCACAGGGTTTCAAATGTAGTTTAGTTTAGTAAAGGGGGTCCAAGCAGCCTCCCTTTGGGAAGCTTTCACATATGACACCAAATAAACATTTTGGCACTTGTGTTTGCAAATATGTAGCACACTGGTCTTCAGCTGACAGGTTGGGTTGAGGCCTGATCCAAGGTGGGTCACAACAGGACCACTACCACCATGCATATAAAAGGCAAAGGATTAAGATATGGATCCCCAAATGCATATTTGGTTAACAAGTGGGTCATAGCACATAAATGAGAAAGGTTATTTTCAATTAAAATATATCACTCAGTACCATAACCATTTAAGAACCATTTGAAATGGCACATGATTTCCCATCCCTGTGAAGCAACACAGGCTCAGCAATGCCTGCTACCCGTTCCCAACCACCACCTTCACTAAAAGGTAAACCCAGCACTCAAAAATTCCTCTTAGGAATTCCTATTAATAGTCATTACAAAAACATCAGGAGAGGTTAGTTGATTTTTAAAAAAATATACATTCAAATATCCTGATTATATTCGCCTTATTCCCTGGTTCATTGCCTGTATGGCAGTGGCATGTTCAGGGCCGTGCTATCAGATTGGCTCCCAACTTTGCACCTGCTTTTCCCAGAACAACTGTATGTACTATGTGACATTTTCTGTAAGGGAAAGTCAACATGCAAGCTCCTGTATGTATGGAAGCGTGGTCCCACTGCATAGCACACACCTTAGACTGAGTTTTAGCACACAGGAAAAACTTAAAACAGATCCTCATTTCCTGATGAATAGCCTTTGGACTATAATGTAACTTAAATACAAAACTATCTTTAGAAAGATTTTTCCTCCAAAAGCATTTTATTTTAAAAACCCAATTTAAATAAAAGAAATCTGATTTTATTATTATTTTTTAAACCATTGATTTTTATCCACCCCGATAGATGACATGCCACTGCCCTACAATTAATACTGTACATGAGCAGCGTTCACAAATCTGGCACTGCCAATAGAATTGAGGCAACTATGCTTGCCACTTTGAAATCATTATTTAACAAAACCAATGGACCAGAGCTTAAGTTTGCAGAAAATCTCCACCACTCTGAACATGGGGCAGGGGCTGCTGGTGGAGAGGAGTGATGCCCAACCTTGTTGTGGACGATCCTCCCCTCTTCCAGAAGCCCCCATGACCCATCGCACATTGAAAGGTCAAGGGGACCTCCTGAACAGAGAGAAAGCACAACTTCTGAAAGCTGCCTTACTTACCCTACTCCGCAGATAGTCAGCCAGATTTCGGCGTGTGAAATTGGCAGCTGCAGTCGGAGACAATTCATACCCTGTTAAGAAAAGGAAATAATCATCTACTATATATTTTGGCAATTTGTTTGCTGTTCATTTGGACACCTCTTGAGATATCATAGAGGCTTTCAGACGTTTGGATGCAAGTGGAAGAAATTTTGAATCAAGATGGCAAACTGAACTTTTCAAAACTACACCGATTTTAACCGCTGATTTCAAAGCTGCACTGATATTTTGATTTCTTGGAATTCCTAAGCGCCAGGTACAAGGCTGCTAATAAACAGAAGGTGAGTGGAAAGTCATTCTAGGAGAATACCTAACGTGTACAGCAACATCTTCAGCTGGCTTGCAAAGAAAAGAACAATATTGGGGGGGGGGGGCGGGGCGGGAATCATTGAACAAATACTACAAGTGGAGCAATGATACCCCAACAACAACCAGGACCAGAAGCCTTCCTCAACAGATGAGTTGGGGCAGAGAATGTCAGCAGCCTTGTCACCTGGGCATCTAATGTTACTTCCTTTCCAGGTCTATGGAGGGAGAGAACAGCTAGAATTGTAGATAGAAGGGACCCAAAGGGCCATCTTGTCCAACCCTCCGCAATGCAGGAATCACAGCTTGCATGCAGCAACTTCTAGACAGTTGCTGGTTTCAGGTGAAATTGAATTATATAACGGCACATTCCGCTTTTGTGCAATTGTAGTTGATTAGGAGGTCTGTGATCACACAGATAGAAGTGAGGAAGCATGGGCACCAAGGGTATATGGAAGATATGAGTTAATCCAAGGATGCAGAATTATCTAGTACCACTCTGTTAGGACTCTTCCTGCCCCAAACTGTGGCTGGGTGGATAGGAAATCAATATTTTGAATGAATCCTCAAGTAAAAAAACTCCCTCCCCTTACAAAATGTGTATATTTATCCTACTCTTTTCTATTCTTGAAGTACTAGTCTCCTAAGGACAGAGAGTTTGCTTGCTCTTTGAACACAGATGGGAAAAATTAACTATAGGATCCCACCCCAAACCTTGACCTTGAAGTAATACACCCCAGTTATGCTATTGTTCCGGATGTGCAGACTGACTCTTAAGAGTCGAAAAGAACTGCAAGCACGTAAATTTCCCCCAAAGTTGGCAGAAGTGCTCTGTAGACTCTCAGCAGTGTCATTCATGAGAAGTGGGGAAAGAAGACTGCTAGAGTGACAGATTTGAGACATGGAGAGCAGGGGGCACAGATCCATTCTCTGCAACTGAGCCAAATCAAGGTGCATGCCAAATCTGAGGTGAGAGTGAGTTATCAGCCTGGATCTAACATAATCATAAGTCTTGTGGTTTTGTCTGAAGTGTTTAGAAAGCATACAGCTTACCAATGCAGAATCCTAGACTTCTTTATTCTACTCTGTACATTCAGTGGCACAGCACCACACAGTACTCACCATTCCTCATCTTGTAGAGCTGGACATTTTTCTGGATATACTCTGCAAACTGGACAGTGTCCCCAGCCTCCCCAACACATAGAAGCAAGATTTTCTCACTCATCTTGAACATCTTATCATGATCTAAATCAAGAGGATGGAGGAAAAACACACCAGTCAGAAATAAGGACAAGCTACAGTGAAGTGTTTCATTTTGAGAGACAGAGTGAGAGCAAAATGAGCAGAGGGCTATTTTCCCCTGCATGGGCAAAGTTTAAACATTAGTAACTTATTGAATAAACAAGACTTGCACACTTGTGGATTAATTACAGAATCAGATCTGAAGAACTTAAATAAGTATTTTTTATCTTTAAACAGCCACCCATCCCAACATTTTCATAATATAACTGTTTACAATTACTAGATCCATCAGTGACAGACAGATGATTAATTCGTTGGCAGCAGTAAAAAAAACGATAAGGAAAAGAAGTCTGAAAGCACTAGTAGGGTTTAGGAAGTGCTGAAAGTCATGGGGAGGGAGAGGGGTATAAAGTCATGAAAATCACTGAGATGCATTTTCCTCTGGAAATAAAATTTTGGAAAAATAAGTGGTTTTTTAAAAAAGAAAAAGACTTTACTATTACTACAACCAATCAGAGGAAGAATGCTTTTATATGCCACTAATGGTTCTGCAATCTCATCTTATCCTCAGCCTGCATTAACTAGATGATAGATAAATGTATTAAATTAATTTCCCAGAAGCCCCTTGTGTCTTTGGGAAAAGCAACATTCTATGTATTTAGGATCCCCTCCACAGAACAGTCTAAATCTCCGTATCAGAACCTCTCCATCATTTGCTGTTTACTGCTGAATAATCTTCCCTGGAGGACATGTTTAAGAGTTTCTGATACGTTCCATCCTTTAACAGGATTAGCAGAGTATTTTGCAGCTGTTAAAATAATTTAAACACACACACACACACAGAGAGAGAGAGAGAGAGAGAGAGAGACTTCTGCACATGGGAGTTTAGAAACACTAACTGCAGAGATTTTTCCTGGGATCTGAATGGGAAAGCAAACAAATTGCCAAGAGAGTCTTTGTCACCAGTTCTCAAAAGCAAAAGGTGGCAAAGGCCCTCCAGATGTGTTGGGCTATAAGCCCCATCAGCCTCAGCCAGTACAGCTGGCCTGATGGGAGTTGTGGTTCAACACATCTGAAGAGCGCCAGGTTGGCAAAGGCTGCTCTGCATAATGCACTAACAAGGAATGTTGCCCATCGGGCTACTGAGGTACAAACAAATCACTCCAGCATTCGAAATTCACTGAGTCCAAGGAGGGTGGACCTCCTGAAAAAACCCTTGACTTCTGAGCATGCTCAGTGGCCACTGAATGCTGGCTGACAGGGTTGGGGTTTTTTTAGAATGGGGGTATACAGTAATTGAAAACAAGGGGGAGAGTTTTGTAGTACTTTATATGGGAAGCTGAAATCTTGAAAAGAAGCACTACACAATGCAACATTTGGTGGCAGGTTCCACCTGCAACAATAAACGAAATCTATAGAAGAGTGGGAAACTGCAAAACTCCAGATGTTGCGGGACCTATCATCTCTAACCATTGTCCATGCTGGCTGGGGCTGATGGGAGTTGACCTAGAGCACTGGTATCCAACTTTTGGGTTGAGACTTACAAGTGATGAGTTTTCCAATAATCAATAAATTAAAAAACACACACCAATTGCCATAAAAGTGTGGTGCTCTGATTGTAAGTAGTATGTTACATTAGTTTTATATGCTATATAACTCTCAAAAAAAGTTTTTCCAATAGCTAAATGTAGCTGGAAGTACTGAAATAATATGGGAAAAAATGATAAAGTGCACTTAGTACAGTTTAAAATGGTGCATTAAAACAAATTCAAGACTTTACTTGGAACAGCAACTCAATAGCACACACTCCCCTTACATTATTTAAACTTTGGAGTGAGGGAAATGAAAGTCCTACAAGCTATTAACATACCTATTTTACCACACTTGAATTACTGCACATAGTATTGTATTCATTCCAGTTGCTCAATTTAACTTGCATCACATTAATTACACTGCAGATGGATAGAGCAATCTAAACCCCTGATCTGTCATGCGCAGGAGGTTTGAATGAGACAGTGTCCCTCTGCCCAGCCTTACTGGCCTCCACTCTGCTGCCCTGCTGATGGGAAGCACCACAGTGCACCTGGTGAAGCAGCTGTAGTCAGTGGACACCCCCAAAATGGCGTGTTTTGGGGACAGCATAGAAATAGCTGGATCCTGAGCTGCTGAGCTTCTTTCTTGCACGAGCCTTGGAGCTGGTACAGAAAAGAGGCATTTTTTATGCCCTCTCCCCTTTTAACATGAACACCAGGACTGTGGATATAGTAGTGGTGGCCATCCCACTTCATCAAGCCCTGCCACTGCAGGCCAGGCATTTGGACTGCCCTCTCATTTTTTGAAACTATGCATTTCTGAATAAAATATACAGGAAAATAAGGTATTAGAATTTTTTCTACCCTTTATCACTAGCTTTAATTGAAGATGATATACAGCAATTTCATCACTTCTGTTTTCTATTTTATTCAGGGCTCGTTTATAGAAAGAGAACGACCAAATGCAAAGGAGGTCATGGCTCCTACGTCTTTTAATAGTTGTGAAGAAGAAGGAATTCTGATAAATGCATGTTTGCTCATCCTCACCATTACAAACTGTTCCATCAACACTTCTATGCAACAGTTCAAGTTAACAGAGCCCACTTAACCCCACTTTGGACATGGACAGCCTATGGGCATTTAAATAAGAAATGGATCTCATGCTGTACGATGCAGTTAAAGTATGGCATAAGTGTCAGTGGGTTTTTCTGTGGCAAGACAGCTCAACTCTGGTGCTCAACAAATATTCTTCAACTCAAAATCCATTCATTTTAAGTAGAAATATAGGAAGCTGCCTTACGCCGAGCTGGACCATTGGGCCATCTGACGCAGCGCTGTCTCCCAGGAGCTCACTAGGGTATGAGACGGAACCTGCAAACTTCTACATGCAGAGCCCATCCTCTGTCACTGAGTTAAAGCCCTTGCGTGTCTTTTGCACAAGCTTATGGCTGGTGGGGGGAAAAGTGGATCCTGGAAGTCCATCCCAATCTAACTGCTAGGAATATAGGAAGCAAGATCAGCCAAGTTGCCTTTCTAGCCCAGTACTGTCTGACAGGAGCTCTCCAAGATAAAGGAGCATTTGCATCACCCACTACATAGACCTTTTAACTGAATATTGAACTTTGGATCTTCTGCATGCAAAGCATGTGCTCTTCCACTGAGCTATGCCCATTCCCATGAAATAATACAGGAAGAAAAGGAGCTGCTTTATACCTAGACCCACAACCACAACTATGACCAGTTGTGACTTTCCGGGATTTCCAAGACCCCTCCTGCATACCCATCTATATTCTGCGGAGATGTTTTTGTATCATCCTTCTCCTTAAAGTGAAGATTGCAAAAACCGAACCTGGTACTCCCTGCCATAGCTGCCAACTTTTCCCTTTTCTTGCGAGGAATCCTATTCAGAATAAGGGAATTTCCCTTTAAAAAAGGGAAACGTTGACAGCCATGCTCCCTGCACAGAAAGCACGTGCTCTGGTACTGAACTGCACTCCCTCCCCTAAGTTGTGGAATCATCTCCACACCGAAGTGCGCCTGGGATCTTCATTACACAGCTTTCGAGAAGCCGCACCTCTTCACCTTGGGGTGCCCACCCTATTATTGCAAGTATCATCTGTTTCAAACTATTTGCAATTCTGTAGCCCACCTTGGGGCCTTATGGCGAAGGAAACCGAAATATAGTGGTACCTCTGGTTAAGTACTTAATTTGTTCCTGAGGTCCGTTCTTAACCTGAAACTGTTCTTAACCTGAAGCACCACTTTAGCTAATGGGGCTTCCTGCTGCTGCTGCGCTGCCGGAGCACGATTTCTGTTCTCAACCTGAAGCAAAGTTCTTAATCCGAGGTACTATTTCTGGGTTAGCGGAGCCTGTAACCTGAAGCGTATGTAACCTGAGGTACCACTGTATAACTACCGGGTTGGAATGCAGGTCCTGCGTGGAAAGTTAACTACTACTAGGCCAAATCCCACCGATTCCACCAACGGGAACTTGAATGAGACTAACTTAGCCTGGATTCAGTTTCATTTTCGAAGAAGCGGAGACGCCAGGGATAGATCTCACCAACACTACGCGTGCGAAGCAAGCGCTCGGCCCGCTGACCGCCCCCCGCCCGCTCTGACAGGCCCCTGCCCTCACTTTTCTCAACCCTCCCCCCCGCTTCCCAGGGACTGACCGCGCTTCATCTGGACGACGCTGGAGGCGGCGATTGTGTCGGCGGCCACCAGCACGAAGTCGGGCCCTTGAATGCCGATGAGGTACTCCATCGGGCCCGGCCGGCAGCGACTAAAGCAGGAGCGGGCAACTGAACTTAGGCTGCCGAAGGGAGAGAGCGCGGAACAGTGACACAGCGAGACGGCGGAAAAAGAGCCGGCGCGCCGCGGCGCAGGAAAATGACGTCTACGGGGTGGTTTTTGAAGCTTCTCGCGAGAAACGGGTGCCTCTAGGCATTCAAGACTCTATGGTTCCTGCGCGCTCGGCCTTCTCTCGCTCTCTGACGTGCGCATACGGGCCCCGCCCACGGAGTCCCCTTCGAGCCCACGTGATGTGTCCCGCCCTCCTTTCCCTTGATCCGCCTGTCCGCTTTCGCGTTCTAGTGGGCGGCGGCTCAGCGAGCACCTGTCCTGCAAAGCGCTCTCACAAACGGTCCAGATCATTAAAACACGCTGGTTTTTGCAGATGTCAGAGAAAGCCACCAGGGAGGGAGATCACTTATAAGCAGCTATTTAGTCTTAAAGGCTGAATAGAGCCTCCACGTGCAGGAACAGTATACCTGACACCGAGGAAAAACCGGGTAGGTGGGTGAAGGGGCGTTACCCCGTTTCTCTGCTTTGTGGGCTTCCTAGAGGTATCTTGCTCTGTGGGAAACAGAGTCCCGGACTACTAGGTCCAAATACTCAATTATTTTGTTACTAATACTCTTAACCTCACCTTTTCATTTTTGTTTCTTACTACTCTGTTAGCTACACTGGGAACATAAATGTATGCTGAAAGTGTGGATGATAAATAATGTAAATAGAATATCACTAAGCAAAGCCTTTTCTGTGGTTCTTAAACTGGCTACCATTCCAACAGGTACCTAGTTAGTTCCAGAGGTGGCAAAGAAAGACCAGTCAGTGGCGTAGCGTGGGTTGTCAGCACCCGGGGCAAGGCAAGTAATTTGCGCCCCCTAACCCGTGGATTTGCGCCCCTAACCCTAACCCCCAGATGTTGCGCCCAGTGCGGCTGGCCCCCCCTGCACCCCCACGCTACGCCACTGAGACCAGTGCCCATCTTTGATCCCTTTTTGCATCTTCAAGCATCTCCGTACGTATTTTGGGCATTCCACTTCCATATTCTAGTACAGGGGTCAGCAGACTTTTTCAGCAGGGGTCCGATCCACTGCCCCTCAGACCTTATGGAAGGCCGGACTATATTTTTTGGGGGAGCGGGAATGAGCAAATCCCTATGCCCCACAAATAGCCTAGAGATGCATTTTAAATA
Source organism: Podarcis bocagei (assembly GCF_964188305.1). NCBI lineage: Eukaryota > Metazoa > Chordata > Lepidosauria > Squamata > Lacertidae > Podarcis > Podarcis bocagei. The sequence goes on from NC_138132.1 coordinate 30,370,733, forward strand.
AAAGGACACATTCTGCTCATGTAAAAACACGCTGATTCCCGGACCGTCCGTGGGTCAGATTTAGAAGGTGATTGGGCCAGATCCAGCCCCCGGGCCTTAGTTTGCCCACCCATGTTCTAGTACTAGCCTCCTTTAAAGCTTCCTGGTTTAGCCGCTGTCTCTTGGACACCTTTCTTATGAACTGTGATTGACTCACCTTTGGCAAACACACACAAAAACCCACTCAAGGGATGTCAGAAGAGGGACCAGTGGCTCCCACTTCCCTGTGTGTTTACTTAATCTCCTGCTTTCTCCACCTCTATCCTGGAGAGTTTCAGGATTCTCAGAAGTGAGAGTGTAGCCTAAGCAGATCTGTAGGCAGGAGTCTGCAATTGCACTAACTACTCACCATGGTGAGTGAAATTCTGCCCTTTTGATAGCATGACAAGCCAGCTACTATCTCTCAGCCGAACCTACCCCACAGGGCTGTTGTGAGAATAAGGCATTCCACTGAACTGAACTTCTGATCTTATGGTTTAGCAGTTGTTGAACTGGTTTAGTTATCAGATTCAGGTAGGTAGCCGTGCTGGTGTGATGCAGTCAAAATAAAAAATAAAAAATTATCCAGTAGTACCTTAGACCAACTAAGTTTGTTCTGGTATAAGCTTTCCAGTGCATGCACACTTAGGAAGAAGTGTGCATGCACACAAAAGCTTATACCAGAACAAACTTAGTTGGTCTATAAGGTGCTACTGGTCATTTTTTTATTTTTCTTATTTTTATTTTGGTTTAGTTGTCATGTTTCTTCACTGGCTTGTTTTATTGCATATTTTAATTAACAACTTTGAATTGCCCTAGTGGAATTGCTATTGTTTATTTTAATTTAATTGTATTTTACCATTGATTTTATAGTTGCAAACCACTTAGAAGCCATTTTGGCATATAGGCAATATATAAATAAATAATAAAGTAGTGGAGGAGATCTGAGCTTCTTGGAGGAAGAGTGGAATATAAATGTAATAAATAAAAATATATAATAAAGAGAATCTGAAAATGCTGTCCTCTGACCTACCCTGATAGCCCCCTTAATTTCTTGTTCCCTCTTCTTCCCTTCTCTAGCACCCACTACTATTTACAGTGGTACCCCGCAAGACGAACGCCTCGCAAGACGGAAAACTCGCTAGACGAAAGGGTTTTCCGTTTTGGAGGCGCTTCGCAAAACGAATTTCCCTATGGGCTTGCTTCGCAAGACGAAAGCCCATAGGGAAATCTCCGGGGACCTCTTTTAAATGCTAGCGGTGGGGAGCAAAGCCTTCCCCCCCCCCTCCGGCCTTCAGAAGAGGTCCAGGAAGGCTGGCGGGGGCCGAAAGGCTTTGCTCCCCAGCGCCAGCATTTTAAAAGCAGTCCGGGATAGCAGGGAAGCGCTTCCTGCTATCCCGGAAGGCTTTTGAAGGCAGGAGAGTCCGCGAAGCCTGGGCGCGCTGCGCGCAGGCTTCGGCATGCCGGCAAGTCTCCGCCAGCAGCGGCAGTGGTGCCGCTGCTGGCGGAGAGATCCGCGAAGCCTGGGCGCGCTGCGCGCAGGCTTCGACATGCCGGCAAGTCTCCGCCAGCAGCGGCAGCGCTGCCGCTGCTGGCGGAGAGGTCCGCGAAGCCTGGGCGCGCTGCGCGCAGGCTTCTGCATGCCAGCAAGTCTCCGCCAGCAGCGGCACCGCTGCCGCTGCTGGGGGAGAGATCCGCGAAGCCTGGGCGCGTTGCGCGCAGGCTTCTGCATGCCGGCAAGTCTCTGCCAGCAGCGGCACCGCTGCTGCTGCTGGGGGAGAGATCCGCGAAGCCTGGGCGCGCTGCGCGCAGGCTTCTGCATGCCGGCAAGTCTCCGCCAGCAGCGGCAGCGCTGCCGCTGCTGGCAGAAAGGTCCGGGAAGCCTGGGCCGGACAGCTTTTGAAGGCAGGCGGGGGGAGCAAAGACTTTCGCCCCCGCCAGCCTTCAGAAGAGGTCCAGGACCTCTTCTGAAGGCTGGCGGGGGGCAAAAGTCTTTGTCCCCCCTGCCTGCCTTCCCAGGGGCTTTTAAATCGCCCCGACAGCGGAGAAGTCCTCCGCTGTCCGGGGCGATTTTAAAATGCCGCCCGCCAGCATTTTAAGATCGCCCCGGACAGCGGAGAAGTCCTCCGCTGTCCCAGGGTTTTTTTAAATGCTGGGGGTGGGAAGAAAAGCCCTTGTCCCCCCCCCAGCCTTCAGAAGAGGTCCGGGGACAGACTTTCCCCGGACCTGGTCTGAAGGCGGTTTCCCTAGGAACGCATTAATTGATTTTCAATGCATTCCTATGGGAAACCGTGCATCGCAAGACGAAAAACTCGCAAGAAGAAAAAACTTGCGGAACGAATTAATTTCGTCTTGCGAGGCACCACTGTATTGTGTTTTCATCTCACCTGCTTCCGCCTGCCCCCCAGGATTATAATAATCCAGGGGTGACAAGCATGGCACCCATGCGGACCCTCTTGAGGTCTTTCCCTGGTGTCCACAAAGTCGCTGTATACTGCTCCAGCTGTCATGGTTTAGAGTTGAAGGAGGAAGTTGGAAGAATGGTGCTTTTCCCCACTTCCTATTTCAGCTTAATGAGCTTCTCAATAGTTGAATTAATTCTATGGGATACAACTTTTACCCAGGTCCCTTAGAAAAAGTAAAATGTATGTGAGTGGGTACACACACTCTCTCTTCATGTCTCAGAGAAGGGTAGCTCACCCGGGAGAGGGAAGTGACCAGAGGGGGTGGCACGCCCGCAACAGTCATTCAAAAATCTGAATGTGCCCACAGATCTAAAAAGACTGGTGACCTCTGATATAACCTACCTGCCTTGTGCTACCTGTTAGTGGATTGCACTTGGATTACATATGTTGTGTCTAGGCCTGCAAAATATACCAGGCAAGAGGCAGGCCTGTAGCTTTAAAAACATGCCAGGAGAATGAGTGATGGGGGTGGGAGATGGGGGCCCCCACAACAGCAACAAATTGTCTTTAAGAAACTGTATAAATGAGAGTAAGGCGCGTATTCACCATTTTGACTGTTTTCCAATCGCCCACAGCTACACTTGTTAAATTGAGCACCGCATGTGTAAATCAAAACAGGATGTTTTCCTTTACTGAACAATGGCAGAGCCCCATGCCAGTTTTTTAAGTGTGTGGATCCAATTTGGATTTTTTAAATAGGTTTTCCCTGTAGATTGTGAAGCATGGTGCTCGCTACACACAAAGCCAGGCTGCCTAACTTAGGGGTTTGCATTATTTTATTTCCAAAAGAAGTTAACCAAAACCAGGGGGGGGGGGGACACTAACCAGCAGCTATCATCCTTGCCGATTTTATTGTGCCCTAGGGTACAATTAAATGCTAAGGTTGTTATTGAATTGTCTTGACAGATTGAATTTTCAAAAGAGAGGCGAATCGGAAAGAAGGTGGGGAAAACATATAGACTGGATTTTCAAAAGGAAGGAAGAAAAATAAAGATTTATACGTACTAAGCCCTGTACGTCAAGAAGCTCAGTCCAAAGCTGATTATGTATTACCAAACAGGACTGGAAAATTCTGAGGCGCTAATTTGATCTGGTGCCATTGGATATGATATTAGTGCACCTGGTAATTTGAACTACAGGCGGCAACTGCTTTGCGACCATTCAATTGATGTGCAACCGCCAACGCACAGGTTGTTTTGGACCTGGAAAAGCATGGAATGGGGCAGAATGGGCTTATGTGTGCTCCACCAGCATGCACAAATGCCTGGAATGGAAATGGGGAGTTGCCTGTATTTTGTCAGCTTTTTGCAAAGCTCAGACCCAGCGCCACGCTTCTCCATATTTTGCTGTTCTCCAGCCAAGTAATGTGTACCAAAATTTCTATACTAGGGTAAAGTGTGCATAAATACATCTATTACTGAAAATAACACACACAGGGAAAAAATGCTTTCAAAAATGTGAATGTTAGGCAAAATTTACCCAACAATGTTGCAGTGAGCCTCTAGAAAAGCAGGGATTAGACTAGATGGTATTTTAGTTCCTTCCTTTGGAAGGTAGTGTGGGGACAGACACAGTGGCACCCAATGGGTTAATGGAGCCAGCTTCTTTCCTGGGAATGGTTGCCTTTTGCCTCTCACCAATCATCAGAAATGGTGTTTACTCTCCACCTGAGATGGGGGAATCGATTGATGTGCACAGGTGAAAATGGATTGCAGCCCACTTGTCCAGTAGTGTCAATGGAGGTGATTAGCACTTGTGTCCATTTCCAGCTCATTGATAGCGCAGGTGAGACTCACTGCAAGGTCAGCCAGGACCACATCAGCGTGGTGCCCCCTCGCTTGGCGGAGAGTCCCTGTCAGCTGTCAGTATGGACAAGGACATGTTGGAAGAAGACAAGCACTTTGCCTGAATTCATGGATGCTCGGGACAGTCAGACGTCTGGGCACAGTAAGTTCAGTTCAGAGAGACCAAAGAAAGTACCGTATTTTTCGCTCTATAACACGCACCCGACCATAACACACACGTAGTTTTTAGAGGAGGAAAATCCGTAGGCATGCCACCCGTAGGCATTCCCTCCATAACACGCACAGACATTTCCCCTTACTTTCTAGGAGGAAAAAAGTGAGTGTTATGGTGCAAAAAATATGGTACAGTGGTGCCCCGCAAGACGAAATTAATTCGTTCCGCAAGTTTTGTCATCTAACGAATTTTTCGTCTTGCGAATCACGAAATCCCATAGGAATGCATTGAAAATCAATTAATGCGTTGCTATGGTCAAAAAAAGTCCAAACAAAGCCAAATTTGGTACAACAGCAGTTTATTAACTGCTCTTTAAAGTCACACATACTGTAAAGAGCAGTTCAAAAATTGAAGGGAAAATAAATTAACTTTATAAACAAAACATGTCTTTGTTTTTAGACAAAGGAAACAAAGCCGCGAGACGTTTTCGTCTTGCGAAGCAAGCCCATAGGGAAATTTCGTCTTGCGAGGCAAATCGAAAACGGAAAAACCTTTCGTCTAGCGAGTTTTTTATCTTGCGAGGCATTCGTCTTGCGAGGTACCACTGTACTTCAGCTAATATATAATTAGCTCTGAAATAACTCTGAATAGATGAAGTTAAGACTTTTCAGAGTCCTGGACCACATGTGAAAAAAACCTTGAGGCTTTAATAGACCATGGGCAGGATTCAGCTGATTCCCACTGCCAGAAGCCAATGGAAGAGCTACCCATTGCATAATAGGGCTTCTTCCCTCTTCTACCCGATCCCCCCCCCCCAGCTCCTGAAATTGGCCCAGTGGGGTTAGAAGTCCCAGAACAGCATGCTAGTGGTGGAAAGATTGCCATGTGTGTTTAGTAGTGTAGCTAAAAAGACCAATGCAGTTCCAGGCTGCATGCAGCAACAAAAGAACCTAGTGCTAGACTACAATCCCCATCAACCCTGACCAATGGCCATTCTGGCTGCGCCGGATGGGAGTTGACAGCAACATCCGGTGAGCCACAGATTCCCTTCTCCTGCTTAGGACACGTCTGCTGCTCACTACAGTTCCTCCAAGTCTTGGCTTGTATTCAGGAGATAGTAGCTCTAGAGTCACAGAGTGATGCAAGGTGACAGGCAGGCAAGCGTGGTTTTGGGGAAATGACCTAATGGGGCAAATTTTACTTCTGGTGGTCCAAAGTTAGCTCATGAGCCAAGTTCCTCTGCCCCTGCTTTAGCGCCTGATAATAGAAATGGCTCAGCCAAAGCCTCTTCTGTTCACACTGGGAGAGAAAGGTTTAAAAGCCCTTTGCTGACTTTGGGAGAAAGTAGGTGTGGTCTACATAATACTGGTAGGGAGGTGTGTCTACCGCAGAGGTGGGGAGCCTGTGACCCTCCAGATATTGTTGGGACTCCAGCTCCCATCACCTGTAGCCCAGTGGTCAGGGATGATAGGGGTTGTGATCCAGCAATATCTGAATGGCCACATGTTCTTCATCTTTGGCCTTTTTTCTTGTTGATAATCTGTGGTTTAATTTGCACCAAGGCTCTATTGCCTTATTACTAAAAACTGTTTTAAACAGTAGGAGTGTTGGAGCAAGCTGGGGGATGGGGAGATAAATATTTTGATAACATAGCTTCTGGGAAAGCAGCGGAGTGCAATTGGATGGGGCTTTCAGTCCTTTATTAAATTAGCAATCTAACACTTTTTTCACTAGAACAGTTACTGTATGAACATTTTCCTATTTATTTAAAAAAATACTGCCCCCAAAGTGTATTTGCCCTAATTAAAAGATCATGAAACTGAAAAGGAAATATCAACAAAGTAGCACAATCAGAATGATAATAGGGAAAGTAGGCTGAGTGACAGACAGAGTCTTCTGCCCAGGACTTCACTGTACATGTCAAATCCATGAGGGCTTCTAGGCTGCCACTACTTTGCAGGAATGAATCAATCATATACCAGCAAATTTAGGTTGTGTAGTTAAAGTGGATTTTTGTGCTCTTGTGCAATAAGTGTGCCCTCCCCAAATTTTTTTTGGAAAGAAAGTGACAGAAGAATGCACTGGAAAGGTGAATGCAAACAAATCAGAATGTATGCTCAATAAATCTCCGTACGTTTTTTGTGTGAAAAGAAATCAGGATGAATCCCCAGTAAGGAGATCATCTGGATGAGCCCCAGGCCTTTTGGAAAAGGTGGGAGAGTAGCGTAAATACTTTCTACATCTCCAAAGACTGTGCTGCTTCTGTATATTTAAAAAAGAAAGAAAGAAAAGGAGTGGATTTTCTGTGGTCTGAGAAAAGATAGAAGAGCCACAGAGAAAACATAGGATGACAACACTTGGGTGAAGATGAATGTGTGTAGATGCCCCATGAAAGTGACTGAATGAAGCATAAGAACATATCACAGCTTGCCAGATCAGGCCATTGACCCATCTAGTCCAACATCCTGTTCTGACAGTGGCCAACCAGATACCAGTGGGAAATCTGAAGGCAGGACAATAGCAGAAGAGCACTGTCCCTTCCTGCGGTTTCCAGCAAGTGGCATTCAGAAGCATTACTGCCTTTGATAATGGAGGCCAAGCATAGCCTAGTAGCTACCGATAGCCTTGTTCTCCATGAGTCTTACGAGTCATCCAATTTGACAGCTGTCACGGCATTCTGTAGGAGTGAGCACCATAGTTCAGCTATGCTCTGTGTAGAAGCAGCCCTAACGGGAGGGGGGAACATTGGGGGCTGGGTTTGCTCCCAACTTCCAGTGACTTATCCCTAGACCAGAAATGGGGAACCTGTGGCCCTCAGCTCCTACCTTCCCTGACCATTGACCATGCTGGCTGGAGCTAATGGGAGTTGGGAGTTAAACATCAGGTCCCCCACCCCTGCCTTAGACAGGAGAAGGAGATAAACTGGGGAGGAAAAGGAGTTAATGAGATATTTTTAGAACTGGTGGCGGCACACGTCAGTCCATGCGGAAAAAAGAAACACTGTGCTCCACAGGTCATGGGATGCCTGTAATGATGACCCCGAGTGGATGGAAACGCCACGTCTTGAAACAAATCCTATCTGACAGTTTTTACAGTACGTTCGTTCAGAGCAAAAATGCCCTGTCCCCTGTCACCCAGATTGAAATTATTAAGGAAGACAGACATTTCACTGACAACGCTAGCCCCAGGCGAGAAAATATTCCTTCTGTTCCTCTCTGAAGGTCAGAGCTCACATCATGCAAAACACTTAAAAATACACACAGGCACAATCATGCATGCACTTACACATGCAGGGCCAAAACTTCTTCACTGCAGACAGGCTTAGATTTATTTATTTTTTTAAGAAGCAAGGGATTTATTTAATATTTAGCAAATCATTCTATCTATGGGATTCTATTCCCTGATTTATTTTGGGGGGGCTGTTTCCCCTCTACAAAATATATAATGCCCTTTCTTCTTACTTGATGCTTCTCTGTCCATCTATGTACCTCACACTCATCCATCCATCCAATCCCTTCCCCTCCAACTCGGGATGGGCAAATCTGTCCATTTCAGTTTCTCATTTTCCTAACCTTAAGTTCAGTTCCCTATATTTTCATATCAGCTTGCAGATTTGTTTTTTTAAAAAGTGCTCTCAGAAATTCATCCACATTTTAGTGTGAATTTATTTTAATATGCACTCTTTTGGGGTGAGGAATGCAGTTTTGTCTCATATACATATTTTTGCAAAGTGATTCCCTCTAAAATAATGCATGCTTGTATGTTATTTTCACAGATATATGTATTTTTATGGACACTTAAAAATACTCATGAAAATTAATCAGCATTTTAGTGTCTTTCTCCTAATATACATATTTATATACAATTTTGTCTAATACAGTCGTACCTCCACTTATGTAAACTTCAGGATACGTAAGCGGCAAACCTGGAAGTTTATTTTTAGGTTTTCGCTGCACATGCGTGCACAGAAGCGGTCCCATCCGGTTGCAGAAACCTCGGGATCCAACCGGAGCTCCAGAACAGATCCCGTCCACAACCAGAGGTACCGCTGTAAATACATTTTTTGCACAATGCAAAAACGTGAGAACCAATCTCAAGATGTTGACAAAAGAGTCATGCGCTTTTCGTGAATGCTGTCTCCCAAGCCATTTCCAGATACCCCTCATTCTCCCTTGATATAGTAAGTCATTGGCCTTTCCCCCATTACCCTTTAAAAATATATAATTTAAAATTTTGGAATCGCCCACCTGGCCACAAACTGTGGCTTTACTATGGTGGGGAAATGGCAAATTACTGCAGCACTGGAAAGAGAAGTCCACACTCTCCATCCAACAATGGGCTAAGGAACTACACTGTCCCTTTTTGAACTCGCGATATTCTGGCAAGATGGCAGGAGGACTTATATCTGGAGATCTGGGCTGCCTTCACAGACACACATGCAATACAATCAATGTAGCAGGTGGTTTTCCTTCACATAACACCACAGCAAGGCATCTTACACCTCCTCCCCACCATGCTTTTCTGTTTCAGTTTGGGAACTACTGGCAAAGTTCAGCGGTGGAGGAAGCTGCTTGGGTGCCTGGGGCAGTGTGCCCAGGGGTGCAGCGAGCTGCCCATAGGGGTGTGGCACACCACAAGGCCTTCAGAGTCTGCCTGCCTCCTCCCACGCAGCCGCCCTACAGCTGGGGGGGGGGAGGCAGTAGGCGGACCATTTGGGTAGCACGAAGCCTGTGCGCTCCCAAGCCACCGCGTCTCCCAGTGAGTGCCACCCACCATTTTGTCATCCCCCTCAGTGGTGACACCGGGAGCAGCCCACACCCACCACACACCCTTCCTCCGCCCCTGGCAAAGTGGGGATGAGTACCAGAACTTCCTCCAGTTCATGGCAAGGCAAGCTCCCAGTGGGCCCTGCTAGATGTGTTTGTGTAGATGTTGCCTCAGCAAAGGCTTAGAGTCATCTGAAGCATTCAAAAGAATGGCAGGGCTTGCCAGATTTTTACCAGATTTTGCATGGTGGTTCCTGAAATCAATAAGCAGCTTTTTAATGTGTGCATCTCATATTATGTATTTTAGGAAATTACTTGTTCAAAGAGTCTCCTGGATCAGGCCATCATGTTTTCGCAGTGGTCTACCACATGAGAAGCCCGCAAGAAGGAGCTGAGCGTATCAATGCCCCCCAGTCAGGTGTGATTCCCAGCAACTGGCGTTCAAAAGCAGACTGTCTCTCGCAATGGAAGTGAAGCATGGCCACGATGCTTTGAAGCTGAACTAGATGCTGGACATTGATGCTGGACTAGATAACCTTGGTCTGATTGAGTAGGGTTCCTCTTAGGTTCAAGTCCAGTGTTGCCTAGTGTTGTCTGCCAGCAGGTCCCCCGGGTCTCAGACAGGGGTGTCTCCCTGCTGTGTCCTTTCTGTGGGGTGGGGAGAAATGCATGTCCTCAGTTTTAGCTATTGCTCCCATGCAAAACAGGCTACTTCTCACTTAAACAGGCCATTGAGCTTCCATCACACATGTTTAGACCCAAGGAAACAAAACTCTAGGGACTAGTAACCTTGGAAGCAAAGGGGAGTTTTAACTGGGAATCCTGCTGCTGATCATGGATCTTTTCTCCATCTCCTGCTTTAAACTTTCCCTTTCTTTCTTTTTTGGAATTTCCATTTCCATTCAGAGGAAAGTTGAAAACTTTCCCCTCCTTTCTTTTTCCCTCTCTTCCACACTTCCTTTACTCCCACTCCTCCACCCCCTAAGTTTAATTCTGAACAGCCGGCTGCGTTCAGCCTGACTGGTTTGTTATGGCTTATAATTTGTGTTAGGATTAATTAACTAATTACCGACAAATGTCCGTTGGCAAGATTCTGCTTCTGCTTGTCAACTTGAAGTATTTAATTATTTTAATCATTTACTTTCATCTTCAGAATTTATGCTCTTCGAAGAGCGTTTCTAGGCATCTTTTAATTATTATTCTAGGGGTTTTTTTACCCCTCCCTGAGATGGCAGTCCGGGTAGGGGGCTGGGAGCAGAGGCTGATATAATTTCACATTAACTATTTCAGCTAATCAACTTGCTGCAATTTTGGAAAATTGTGTTGGATTTCCAAACCTTTTGATGCATTGAGTTTTATTGTGGGTTTCCCCACTTTGTTTTCCTTTTTTGTATTAGCAAATAAAATGGGTGAGCTTAATGGGCAAGGGAGGGAGGGTAGAAACCCAGACTCACTTCAAAGTACCCAAAATAGGAAGTCAAATAATAGCCGTTCTTCCATCAATATTTTCCACCACAACCATCCAATGATTAGAATGGTGGTGAATGTTGTTTCCTGTAGACTCCATTTTGCAGGGGCACAGAGCATTTTTGCAATCAGCACTAATAACCTATTTAAGGTTGGAATCCTAAACTCTAGTGAATATGCCCCATTTAATGCCATGGGAGTTACTTCTACCTTGTGTGTCTCTGTAGGGATGAGGTAGAAATTAAATTCACTGCTCATTTAAAGACAGATCTACATAATTTGCTCTTTCCAAAACAATACATGAACCGTGGCACAGCCATGTTGTGAAATTTGCACTTGTCTTAAATTTTCGGTGCCGTTCTCCAACAAAGAACTGTGTACAAATATACATATTTTATGATAAATTGTGCAAAAAAATAAATAAATAAAAATTAGTGAAAACAACAAAGAAGAGCTATATAAGTCTTGGTCATTTTCATCATATCTCTAACATCAGGGGAGATTGGTTTGGAAAAATGTGCATATTAGGCAAAATTGCATATAAACATGTACATAGTTTTTTGTAAGCTGCTTTGAGGGGTTTTTTATTTTACAATCAAGCTGTGTATAAATTTTATGAACTACGTAAACAAAATAATACTAAGAAAAGGTTGTACTAAGATTCTGATGAATTTCCATTATGACAACCTGCAGACTGATGTGGAAATGTAGAGAACTGAATTTAAGATTGGGAAGCTGAGAAGCTGCAATTGGTACAGATTCACCCATCCCTATTGAAAACTCAGGTTGGCTGAAGGTTGCCAGAGGATGGCTCACTATCTGCAGGAGTCTTCTGTTTGAAGGGCTGCCTGGCCCAAGTCCCTAAAATGGTAGAGCAGAAGTGGCCTTGCAGTTGTCCATTCTTGAAAGAAAGATGCATCCACATTAAAGATCTGATTCCTACATTGTGAGTAGGGAGGGATGGGTGGACCTCTCTGTTTCTCTCTTTGTCATCTATAAATTCAGTTATCCACATTTCTGCAGCGAATTGCAATTAAAAAAAAACACTCATGAAAATTAATCAACGTCTTAGTGTGAATTTCCCTAAAAGATTAATTTTTGTATGTAGTTGTAATGAATGTACCTAATTTGCAAGCAATTTCCCTTACTATAACACATTTTTGTACATTATTTTCAGCAATATATTCATTGTTATGCATACAACACAGACACATTTTTGTAAACACTGGAGCACTGCATTGTAAAATTAAAAGAAGTGTTGAGTTTTGAAGGAGGGCTATGTTTCAGTTCTCGTTTGGGAAAGTTTGAATTGAGTAGCTTCGCTTTTAAATGCAAACCGAATTGAATTTCTCCCGCATCCCTAATTGTAAGGAATGTAAGGAACAGACTTCCGGACAAGGAAGTAACTCTGGGAACTCATTGGGGAATTAGCCAGCCTCTAGAGAATCTTGCTTAAAGTGCTACTTTACGGAACGTTTTGTGAGAAAACTTACAAAGCCTCTGTTTTCTGCCTCCTTTCTTTAAGGTTTACCATTTTCGCAAGTTTGGCCATTTGCAGCCAGTGGAATCCTAACCTGGAGGAAGATGGTCTTAAAGCACCTGGAGATGAGACACTACTCTCTAAGAGGATATGGAAACTCTGCAGCTCCTGTTTACTTTGAACCAGGCACCCCTCCTCTTTTCCCTTATTCTCCGCAAAGTTAAAACTCCTGGATCTGGTTGCAAGCGTTTAGTTTTGCAGTTTAGGGCTGGTTTCTTAGGGGAATTTATTCATTTATTTTATTACATTCACATCCCACCTTTCCTCCAAGGAGCTCCATTGTTCCCCTGCTCCCCAATTTGGCCTCACAACAACCCTGTGAGGTAGTTTAGGCTGAGACACAATGACTGGCCCAAGGTCATCCAGTGAATTTCATGGCTGAGTTGGGACTTGAACCTCGTCCCCCCAGGTCCTAGTCCAGTACTCTAACCACTGCACCACACTGAATTTTCTCATAAGGGCATTGAAACAGATGACTTTTGAGCAGTGTCTCAAGAAGCAAGTGAGTATGTTTCTGTGGCCTACAAGAAAAGGGTCTTTTTCCACCTATTGGAGATTTTTGTAATTAAGCCGTATATAAACTGTTGAAATAAATGAATGAATAAAATAGTTTAAATAGCTTTCTTTCTGTTGTTTTGAATTGAAAATGAGTTTTTAGAACATTAATGACATATAATTGTTTTTCAAAAGCTTTCTAGCATCTTTGAAAGACATATATCTATTTTTTGTTCACATTGCCAAAAACACCGCAGCAACGTTATACACCATTGTTAAGTATCTGGGAACTGAAAAGAAATGGAGCATCATTTTTGCTTCTCGGCGAAAAGTTTCCTAGTTTTTCCTGCCTTACATTAGCTGCAAAGGAAGAGACATGTTGGCTTAGAGAAAAGTCCACCCCTCTTTTTCATTCTCCAAAGTAAGTGGCTAGAAAGAATCTGGCAACAAAAACTCTTCCCCTAACATTCAGAAGCACAAATGAATCCCTCAGATTAACTAGCAGACGAGGCTTCACTATTTAAAAGATTTCTCCGGGGTACGTAACTAGAGAGGAGCTAATTAGGGACAAAGCAGCAGTATTATTACAACTGATCATATCACTCTCGGTATAATCTGGAGTGATGTTTAAGAAGACCCAGGGAGGCTAGCCCTTTGTAGCAAAAGTAACTCCATATTGCTATCATACTGATACTCAGCAACAACTGAGCAAGCTTTTTCTGGGGTAGAATTTCCCCACGAACCGCAGTTGGTATCCAAAAAGTTGCATGTGGGTGTGTCCAGCTGAATGTTTTGCTTCTGTTATTTGAATGCTAGATGGTAACACACAGTCTAAATGCATGACTGACAAGTGCCCAGTTTGTAGGTGTTCCTTCATCTCTCTCCTCTAAATATAGGGGGCAAGGCTGAATTATATGGGACTGCCTTCAAGAAGCGTCCAAAAACTTCATCTGGTACAAAATGTGGTGCTTTAACTAGAAAGGACATTGTTTCTGGAGCATTGTTGTTGTTTAGTCGTTTAGTCATGTCCGACTCTTCGTGACCCCATGGACCAGAACACGCCAGAACAGAACAGTCTTCCAGTGCCTCCCGCAGTTTGGTCAAACTCATGCTGGTAGCTTCGAGAACACTGTCCAACGATCTCGTCCTCTGTCGTCCCCTTCTCCTTGTGCCCTCAATCTTTCCCAGCATTAGGGTCTTTTCCAGGGAGTCTTCTCTTCTCCTGTGGTGGCCAAAGTATTGGAGCCTCAGCTTCTGGAGCATACAACTCCTCTTTTACATCAACATCATTGGCTTCTAGCTCAGTTTGAAGTACTGGGGAAGGAATCTAGCTCAGTGCTGGAGCACCTGCTTTGCATGCAAAAGGTTCCAGGTTCAATCCCTGGCATCTCCAGGCAGGGCTGGGGGAGAACCCCATTTGAACTCCTTGAGAGCTGCTGCCAGTCCGTGCAGACAATACTGGGCTAGATGGACCAAGAGTCTGACTCAGTATAAGGCAGTTTCTTATTCTCCTTTGCTTGTTCTCACCTTTAAAGCCCCCCAAACCTTGGGGCCAAGATGTTTAAAGGATCAGCTTAGCAGCCTTGTAGCTGGCATTGCTTTGGAATTTTAAGAAACCAAACACTCAAGTGCTGTTTGGAAATCGGTGGTTAAAACCAGTGCAGTTTTGAAAGGTTGAGCCTGCCATCTTCATCATCATCATCTTCATCATCATTTCATTTGTATGCTGCCTTTCCATAGTTAAAACAATGCTCAAGGTGGCTTATAACATGACAAGATTTACATAACTACCAATGTAACAAAAGTCATAAGCAATAAATAATTCAATTCAATAAATGATTCAAGATAGCATTTGATTGTATCCAAACATAGGCAAAACTCTGCTCTTTGAAATCAAGGATCATGCAACATGTAGTTTCCGTATCCTAAGAGATGTCCCAATGCAAAGCAAACAAACACTTCCAAAATATATAGTTTATATAATAAATGATTTATAAACCAAAGGATGAAAAAACTCTGGGATATCCAGCCTCATATAACTTAATTTGTTTAAGTCTAATTCATACAGGAAGGTGTTAATACCATAAAGTGAGCTGTCCTGCCATGCTTAGCTATGTCACATCCCCTCACCTTGGAAGAAAATAGGTAAGCAAACCTACTGTTGTACCCAGTACACCTGAGATGCTCTGTGTGTGAAGAGGTTGGACTGGCTTCACCAGCTCAGCCACATGGCTCTCACTAGTCACTCTTGAGTTCCAATACCAATAATTTAGAAGCTTTGTAACTACTTTGTAACCACTTTGTAACTAAGCTAAGTTTTACTGCCTGTGCAAATTTTCTGACTTATGTATGAGAAAGCACATGAACCTGACCTTTGATGAGTTTGTAAATAAACCAATTTTAACTTGCCAGATGTGGTCTTTTCCCATGCTTGGGTAAGAGGAAAATTTTGGAACTCACTTGGAAGGACATACTTTAAAGGCCTTACAGCCTATATATCTATGCTTTGCTGCATATTTTGTGACCTTAAATCTCTGCTGGGGTTCTCTCACCAAAGAGTCCTTGCTCCAAACTCGTATCTTGGTATCCAGGAATTCTTCTATATATACAGCCTCAAGCAGACTGCTATTCTTCCTTCCACAACTGGCCTTGCCCTGCCAGCAAGTCTTGGGGTGAACTATTTAGTGATTAACCCAGGGCATTCTGAAATGCTGGCATGGACTAAGGAATGGATCTGTCACAAACATTACAGCCCTGCCCCATAAATCTGTATGATTCAGACTCCCTCCTTCATGGTGTTTCCACATTGGCTGAAGGCCTTTTTGTCTCAGCAGCCCTTTGCAGAGCCAGTGTGGTGTAGTGGTTAAGAGCGGTAGTCTCGTAATCTGGGGAACCGGGTTCGCGTCTCCGCTCCTCCACATGCAGCTGCTGGGTGACCTTGGGCCAGTCACACTTCTTTGAAGTCTCTCAGCCCCACTCACCTCACAGAGTGTTTGTTGTGGGGGAGGAAGGGAAAGGAGAATGTTAGCCGCTTTGAGACTCCTTAAAGGGAGTGAAAGGCGGGATATCAAATCCAAACTCCTCTTCTTCTTCTTCTTCTTTGAGCTGTCTGATGTTTGAATGCCTTACGCATGGTTCCCAGTATTTACTGGTTTTAGCTGCTGCTTCTTTTGCTATTCCACATTTAGCTTTAAAGTGGATGGTTTTACATTTTTTGATGTTAGCTAATTTATGCTTCTGAGTGTGCAACTTTAAGAACTTTCTCGCCCTCTTCCCTTTGCATTCCCTTTTCCTTTTGTGTTCTTAGCCTGAGGGCAGGTATTACATTAGAAACAATTATTGTAAGCTGCTCTGAGAGCCTTTTTGTCTACCGAGCAGGGTGGAAAAGGCTATAAATAAATAATAAATACAATAAACAAAATGTATTCATAAAATAATAAAAGTAAATAACTGGAAAGGCGGGACATAAATGTTCAGCTGTATCAATTACTAGATCTTGGATTTGTCGAAGAGGCACTTTGTGTCATTAAAATTAATCAGCAACTTCTAAGCATTGACAGACAAACATTTCCAAAAGGCAAACATTTGGAAAGGGTTCCAAATTAGAAAAGTCTGATTTGGATTTGGACATTATGTGGAATGTCAGATTTGTGTGGATTTTCATTTCAGTTCTACTGAAGGTGCAGATGGCATTGGATGTGTAAGCAAGCAGAAGCCTGCGTCTTGCCAATCTTATGAAAATGTGCCTTGATTTGATCTCCCTTCTTGAGTCATTACAGACTCTTGCGCCTTGTGTTTCTTTCGGTGAACAGCTACTTCCCAGTAGCTCACCAAAAGCGACGTGCGTTGCCCTAACAGAGAGATCTAAATGAGATTGGAAAGATCGTCTTAATTAGCTTCGAAATCCTGCTAATTAGAGGCCTCGCTACATTAAAACATTGCTTCAGTGACCAGACCGGGTCACAGCTACAAATGAACCCTGATGAAGAAAAAAGTGCTTTGCTACGGCAAGCAGCTGGATCCAATCCACCTCCAGGGGTTTGTGAAGGGAAAGGATGTTTTAAGTTTGACTTCGGTGTCTCCTGAGGATAACTTGGGACTCCCCCTTGCCAGCACATGTGACATTAGGGCCCCCACAGCCTTTCAGCCTAAGGCCTTCAAGACAAGTTTCATTGCCACCACAACAAGTCATGTCCCCTTAAAGGGAACAGGAAAAGACAGATGTGCTGGAAAGCAAGACTGTGTGTGTGTGTGTGTGTGTGTGTGTGTGTGTGTGTATGTAGAAGGCCTAGACTGGACAGATCAACTCGTCCTTTTGACAGACAGAACATCCGTCTTAGGCTTCTGTCACTGTGGTAGGGCAGAGTTCCTGTTCATTTCACTGTTTTCATCTTCATCCCATGGGTCTATTCAGGGGACTGCGAGATGGGCATATATTTGTGGGAAAGTAGTAGAGCATAGTACGAATGGACAAACCTATCAGTTTTGGTTTCTCTCAGTTTCTAATTTTTCCAGTCTTAAGTTCACCAAATTTCTGCATCATTCTGCCCTTTTTCTTTCCATTTTTAAAGGCCTCACAAAAATTCATCAGCATGTTAATGTGCATTTCTCATCATAAATTCACTGTATATTTTGGATATATTACTGTATATAAGTTGTTTGTGTGTCCATTTGCCAGTGCTCTTTTTGTAACAGTAGTCACCAGCATGGAATACCATCACTGCTTGTTTTTTTTTACCATTCATGGCAGCTGTTTTGTGCTGGGAACCCTGGTATTTTTACCATGGTATGCATGCCAGCACATCATGTTTTAACAACAACAGCAATCCCAACCCAAACCTATTGCTGTTTGGTGTGCATTTGGACAACTCTATTGGAGATAACTAGACACAAATTTGAATCAAAACAGCCAACTGAGCCTTTCAAAACTACAGTGGTTTCTTAGATTTTCCCAGCAATGCCAGGCACAAGTCTAAAAAGTTAAAAAGTTAAGCAGCTTAAAATCCTTATGAAACGACAGGTAAAATGCAGCTAAAAATTATTTGTACCTGGGCCTAAAGTATGATGCTAAAAGGCTTGTGGAAATAAAAAGGTCTTTAGCAGCTGAATAGATGTTAATATGGGTGTCAGGTAAGCCTGACTAGAAAAGGCATTCCAAAAACAGCAAGCCACCAGAAAAAGTCCTTCTCCTTTAGTAACTGGCTACCTCATCTGTTTAGACTGAACAAGCATTCAGGGGGAGCCTGAGGAGAGTTCCAAGGGCCACACAGAGAAGCCTGGAGGGCCACATTTTGGCCCTGAGTCTGAAGTTCTCTACCCTAGCTCCTGGGCGATAACATGGAATCATGGGGTGCCCCAGCAGGTCCCTTGGAAAGGCAGCTGGGACGAGCATGCTGGGATTTGCAATCTCCCCCTGTGGGGGATGGAGTCGGGTAGAAGAGAAGTGACCGGAGTTACAAAAACATGTGAACTGTACTAGGTATACATCTTTTTTAAAACCATGGCCATCTCCCACCCTAAAAGGGCACTTCATGGTTGGGTTTATCCAAATGCACCTCCATAGGAACATATTTTGCTGCATCCCATTTGTCCATCTGGCCCAGTATTGTCTGCTCTGACTGGCAGCTGCTCTCCAGGACCCAGGCAAACTGAGGCTGTCCCCACAACCAGGGGCTGCCAACCCTTTTGGGCCAGTCAGCCTTTTTGGAATGTTGAGAAAGTACCGGGGGCACCGGTCACAAAATGGCTGCCGGGAGGTGCATGGCATAAAGCAAATCAGCCACCATACAGCGTGGTTTAATAGCTGCCACATCTCAACTGTAAAAGACAAAGTACTGCTAAATGGTGTGGACATGGTCTCCTGCCCACTCTGCCCAATGTACATTGGCCACTGTTGGTATGGGAGAAGCCAAGCCAGTGCAAACAGGAAGTGAGCAAGAACAGCAAACACTCTCCGATGCATTGTGGGGTTTTTTTAGAAGATAGCTCCCAAGAGCTTTCATAGGTGCCATAAGAGATACTGGCAGGCACACTGGTGCCCACAGGCACCACATTGGCAACCCCTGCACTACCTGATCATTTTTACTGGGGTTGAACCTGCAACCTTCTGCAGGCAAGCCATGAACTCTACCCCTGATTGGTGGTCCTGTTCCCCCATTGTTAGACGGGTGCAAAGGATGCAAAAAGATTCCAATCGCTCCCCCTAAAAAAACCCCAAGCAAATCTATTCTCTTCCTCTTTGAGGTCTTGCTAGGATTGCCCCAGTTCTGCAAAACACGAGATTCACATTGGATCAGAAAGGTGTATGAATGTGGGGCTGCTTTCCGGAGCACTGAGGCTCGCCCTATTGCAGGCTGACAGAATGAACTTCAGTTGACGCCCCCGGCTGTTCCTTTCCAGTTCAGCTGTTCCATTTCAGGCTGCAGAGCCAGTGGAAGGAAGCTAAAAGATCGCTTCACTGACCAGCCAGTACATTAACTGCCCTGTTGCCCTGATCAGATGCGGTTTTACAGACAATGGCCACCGGCTGTTTAGGCAATGTATAAATTAACATAGGCTACACATACTAGGAACATATTTAAATGAGAGGCGAAGGACCCTTTATTTGTCAATCACTTCGCGCTCCGCTCACATTTGCTTATTTCTTCAGAAGCATTTTTTTTTGGGGGGGGTCATTAATACCTCCTGCTGTTTGCCACCGCAGAATGAGGAAGGGGAAGACAGGAGGTGTAACTTAAATGATCCAGCATTCATTTTGCCCACTGCTCCTCTCCAATTTAATTAATACAATAATAAACAGATCCCTTGGAATTTGCTTATCTCTCTCTGCCTCTCGCTCAATCTCATAGTCTGGCTCTGTAATTTATGACCTTCAAGTCAAAACACCTTTATTTCTGCTCACTCTGTAATAGGCCTGGCACAGAGGGATCCAGAATCTCAACTCTCACATGAGCAGCTTGGAAAACAGGAATCCTATGCAACAGTTTTCCTAAAAGCTCAAAGGGGTTACCCACCTCAGTCATTCTTTTACAACAGCACTGTAAAGTAGGCTGTCATAGCACAGTAGCTAAACTGGAGCTGCAATCCCGCCCCCAGTTCAAACATCTCCCCTTCCATGTGACATTTTGCTGTTGGGAGTCTTGCACTTTAAAATGTGTCTGTTTTAGAAGCTTTTTTGTATTTGGGTTGTTGGAGTCAAATTCTGTAAGCCACCTCAAGTATTTTGTAAAGAAAGGCAAGTCCAATAAAACAAAGAAAAGTCACTGAACATGTGTCCCTCAGCGGCAATCTACAGTGGTACAGTCCAGCAAGACCTGCAGTAGTCAAGCTCTGTCAACAGACTAGGGTCCTCCTTTAGAACTGAGGGAACCAGTGAGCAAATGACAGAGAGCTAGAGAAGAGCACTTAGGAGGCTGCCTAAGTCCAGAATTGATCTGCATCCAAAGTAAACAAATAAGCACGAATTTATATCCCACGCTTTTGCAGTTGCATTTCTCTTTGGTACTTTCACTTATATATCCACTTTTATGCACATTTCCCCTTAATATATTCATTTTTGTAAACATTTAGTTGGAGAACTGCACCGCAACATTTGTAAATATATGTGAATTTTGAAGGATGGCTGTTTCATTTCTCATACAGTTTGAGCTGTTGTTGGTGTTGTTGAAAATGTCAGTTTGCTAGATTCAGCTTTAAATGTGAACTGAATCAAATTTCGCTCCCATTCCTACTGGCAACACAGCAACATCTGCAGCAGGTGCTTAAGCAGAGGTTAGGCAGAGACCTGTCAGGGACGCTGCAGATTAGAAGGCCACCAAGTCCCATTCTAAAACTAAAAATCGTAAGATTCTGTGGTGTGAGGTGGATTTGATCCCACATGATTTTGTGTCTCATGATTCTAATGCTCATGTAGTTTGGGTCTCACCAGGAGCAGCGAGTGTGGTGGGGAAGAGCAGGGAAGCCACTGTTGTTGCAGCCTACCTGGATGTGGATGGATCAGGCAGAGCAGTGATGACATCAGGGCTGCACAGATGTGACGGCAGAGGCAGCCAGGCACTCCCACTGCTGCATTTGAGCATCCCTGACCTCACACCTTCCAGGTAAGCTGCAGTGACAACAGTGTCCAGGGGATGTCTCTGCATCTCTGCCCTGCCACACTGGATGCTACTGGCTCTCACTTCTCCTCGGCGCAATGGGCACAGAGGGGCCTTGGGTAGCTGATACTTTTGAAGCCCCAGTAACAGAGATCTAGGGCTACAAATTTCTGCCATCTGTAGAAATCAAACAATGTTTTCCTTGGAAGCACTCAGAAGTGGGGGAAGCACCAAGTTAATGGGACTCATATGTCTTAGTTTTTTGGGTTTTTTTTAAATGCTTCTAAAGCAAGAGTGGCAGATGAAGTATGAAGCAAGAATTGAAGGGGGAAGCCCTGGGAACAGAACAAGAGGAGAGTTCCTGCCATCATTTTTCTTCATGTCATATTCCTTGAGCACCAAACACTATATTCCTCTATCCGTCTACCCAAGATTTTGAACTTTATATTTAATTGCAAAATGACTCGAGCCAGAAAGAATTGAAATAAAACTTCAAACGTATATTCAGCATCTGATTGGTGTTGCTGCTGTTGTTGTTGTTTGCTCTGAAATTCAGCTTGGTGAGTGTCAGGGTTGGGTCACTAACAGCAGACTGAGGTAAGCAAGAAGTTGGGAACCAGGAGCTTGTTGGGGAAGACAGCATTCTAGGCCGAAGGATCAGTCAGGACCAAAGGGCAATCCAGACGGCAGGATGAATGGGGATGATGAAAGTCAGGACCAAAGAATATGTTGGAACCAAAGGCTTGTGCCCCGGGGGAGGTCACTTTGGTGTTGCTATTTCAGCAGTTTGACTTCATCCTTGGAAGTGCACTCCATTGTATCTCAAGACAGACAGATGTCAACAACTTGGGATGCATAGAACTGCATTTCAAAATTCAGAGAAGTATGTTTTGGTTCGCATATTTTTTCGGAACATGCAAGTTAGGTAAGTTTGCCTTTAAATGCCAACTGAATATACTGGTAATTTCTCTCCCATCCCTACTTCCTATCCAGGAAGATTCAGTGGCCAGTCAATCCAGTGCTGGAAGGTTCTCCTCTAAGATATTCAGTGGTTCACCATATAGGGTAGTTGTTCCTGGCAGCCAAGGATGCTTTTGGAAACTATGACACCATAATTCCCTTCCCGCATATGAAAAAAACCTCCAACTCCCAACTTAGTGGGCTGCTGCTGTGCCCAGTGCAACATGACATGTTCAGCCATCATGGATAATAATTGCAACCAATTTCCCTAACATAAAGCATTTCATATGCTATTTTCAATAATACATGCATTTTTAGGCACGCTTTATCCCAGCACATGCATTTTTGTACATATTACGTAGCTGGAGAACTGCATAACAAAATTCAGAAAAGTGTGAATTTCTAAGGATTGCTGCGTTTGGTTTGCATATTGCTTTGGAAAGTGTGAATTAGGCAAGTATGCCTTTAAATGAGAAATGAACCCAATTTTTCTCCCCCACCCCAATTCCTACTGGAAACCCAAATCCAGGAGCAGAAACCTGTCTCTGTGTCTTCATAGCTTAACTCTCCACCCATGCTTTTGGGTCCTGCTTGCTTCGCAGCACTGCAGACTGGAGCAGTCAGAAGTACAGGAGCAGAAAAGCCCCTCAGGCAACCTGTGTTCAGTGAGCCTCTCATTGCGAAGAGGTGATTAATGCCCTTCTGCTTATGTGCCTTGCCGTTCTTTTCTCCTCCTTGAGTGCCTTTCTCCATTCCCCTCTGCAAAGTTGGTGCTGCAGGTTTCCTGCAGGTGGGGAGACTCTGGACGGAACTGATTCTTAAAAATAAAAATAAAAATCAGAGGAGAATGAAGTAAGCAAGAAAAAAGAATGAGTGCCATTACAGTAGAAGGCCAGAGGGCATGTTCCACAGATCCACTTGCAGAAAACAAAGTTGTGGAGGATCATATGAAGAGCCAGGCTAGATCAGGCCAAAAGCCTATCTAGACCAGCATCGTTTCTCACAGAGGCCAACCAAATGTTTCTGGGAAGCTCACAAGCAGAATATAAGCACAACAACACTCTCACACTCTTGTACCCCGGCAACTGGTATTCAGAAGCATATTACACAACTGAAGGTGGTGGAATGCAGCCTCTCCAGATCCTTCAGAGTGCAGGAAAGTAGCAGCAACCCCAAATGGCACACACTGTTTGATGAAACTGCAACTGGACGGCAAGGCTGGAGGGAAACAGGACAAGAGGCTTTTCCCATAGGCATTTTTAGTCCACATTTTCAGTTGAGAGGGAAACTTCAAAACTAGCCCCTTGCACAGCATGAGCTAAACAAACTTGGAAGGTTTACAAAGGAGCAGCAGTTTATAAGGTGTTTTTAATTTGTGTTTTATATATGAAGGGACTTCCTTAGCAAGGCTTTTTATGAGAGGCCTCTCTTGCCCTAAGATGTCGGCTAGAAACCCTGTTGTGCATGCTTTGGCTCTAGGTCCTTAACAAACTAACCAGTGTTTATTATCTAAACAATAATAGTAAAAGCAGAGGGAATTGGTGGGAGGGGGCTCAGGGCAAATTGTCAAATGGCTGGAAGCCTGCTCAAGTGTATATCAATTGCCATCTCCTGGGTTGTTGTAAATGCTTTGCGTCCCGTTCCCCCCTCCCCCAAAAGTCTGCTGACAGCATCCTAAGCATTTTATTCCAAAAGATCCTGATTGATGAGGATATGGACCTTATGTTGTGGCGTGCTGGTGAGGTGTCTGTCTTTGGCCACAAGAAATAGATGTAAGAGGGCAAACTTTGTAGTTGTTCTTTGTTTTTCCCATTCCACCCATCCCCTTAAACATAATTTAGTAAGCCTGGATTGAACTGGTATACAAAGTACACGATAGAAGAAAGCTGGAACTAGTTGTTGCAGAGCAGTTGCTAAAAGGAACAGCTAGCATTTGCTTCTTTCTCATAATATCTGGAGTGTGACATGCCTGACATCACATTTCCTAATGTGGGGAGAACAGCTCATATGAAGCATGGTGATGTCTCATTGCATTTTGTAGGACTAGGTATCACTGGGTTGAAGGGGAGAGGGCAGTAGCAGCCAGTCCAATGCTCCCAGTGCTGTGCCTGCACTGAATTGACCTACTCACTGCCTCACCCTTCCCCACCCCACCCCACCTCTCACAGTTGCCATCAAGGACTTCCAAATCAGTAAGAAAATACTCCCCCTGCTACTTTGCCAGCTGCTACTGGGAGAGGGAGAGGCGGGGCTGCTCCTTTTAGCAGAAGTTCCATATTATTTACAACCCCTCATTCCAGGCCATGGTTCTGGATAATCTGAGGATTTAGCTGGGTCATAGTTGCCTGGGAGCTCCTGAGACCCAGCTCTCAGAGCTCCCTGGTGATAATGTTCTTGAGCCTGGGTCATCGTCCCAAGAGGCCTCATGTATTCAGAGAAGGAACTTCCTGTAGACTTCAGGGATGGGGAACCTGTAGCCTCCTAGATGTTGTTGGGACTTCCAGCTCCCATCAGCTGCAGCCAGAATGGCTGGTGGTCCAGGATGTTGTAGTGCAACAACATCTGGAGGGCCACAGGTTCCCCGTCCCCTGTGTTACTGAATCCTCTTAACTGAAGATGCCAGAGGCTGATCAAGATATCTTCTGCACACATGAAGCATCTGCTCAGCTGCAGACCTAATGTCCTTCCTCTGGAATTAGCCATGGAGGCCAGGGGACCTAAAACGAAAGAGCCATTTTAATTCCCCTCTTCAACCTGCCTCCACCTGACCAGTTTTCCCACACTTTATTTAAAGTTTACAAATGTGCTGAAGAGGAGAGAGCAAGTGGCACATCCCCTTTGTGGAATGGTGTTTAAAATTAAAAAAATAAAAAATCCCCGTTAAGTTCCTGTACATGCTGACAGTTTTACAATTTACATGACAGCTGGCTTGCTCGGAGGAGGGCTCCGTTAATTAAAATAACACAAAGAGGGAGAGAAGCGAAATCGTGTCAGCGGATAATTAATTCGGAGCAGGGCAACCGGGCCGTGTGCTGCTCCTGCGAACAAAACTCGGCAGGAATTCACAGCATTGCAGGGCACAGAGATGTTTACACCTCCTGGAACCGCCCTGCCCTCGGGGGCTCTGCATCGTGGCACACTATGCAGTGTTGCCAGAATGCACAGCAGCGAGGTGTTTTCTATGCACGCCTTTCTACGTTGGACACTGAGCAGGAGGGCCTGATACCTTTGGCTGCTGTCGATATTCAACTGTACCTCCCTTCTCGTGTTGCATCCTTCATTCAGAAATAGATTAGAGATGGCCAAGTGCTTCATTTGCAGGGCCCACTATATTTTAAGAATATAAGAAGAGGCCTGCTGGGTCAGGCCAAAGGCCCATCTCGTCCAGCACCCTGTTCTCATGGTAGCCAGATAGATGCCCCTATGGGAAACCTGCAAGCAGAGCATGAATCAACAGCCTCTCTCCTCACTCTTGCCTTCCTTTACACAAGAACCTCACTGGAACAGACCAACGTGACCTATCTTGGCCGGAATCTTGGTCTCCACATTGACCAGCTATGGATGCTTAAGAACATAACAACAGCCTGGTGGATCAGGCCAAGGTCCCATCTAGTTCAGCATCCTCTTCTCACAGCGGCCAACCAAACGCCTGTGGGAAAGTGAGACATGACTGCAACAGCCCTCTTCCCAAGGTGCGATGTCCAGCAACTGGTATTTAGAGGCATACTTCCTCCAACAGTGGAGGTACAACACAGCTATCGTGGTTAGATAGCCTTATCCTCCATGACTTTTCCTAATTTTCTTTTAAAGCCTTTTAGGTTAGTCACCTCTTGTGGGGGGGGTGGGAATTCTACAGTTTTAACTACTTTCCAGATAGTGGTCTAGAGGTTGGGTGTGCATTTTGCCACATTGTCCAATCCATTCATTGACTACCTCCAGAATCAGAGTCGATGTGCTGAAGAACATGAGAGGCAGAGTCTTGCTTGCAATGTGTCTTGCTTGCAAGGCTTCTGGCAGGCATCTGTTTGGCCACTGTGAGAACACGATGCTGCACTAAATGAGCTTTGCTTTGATCCAGAACGGCTCTTCTAAGGTTTAGGTATTTATTTTAAGAAATTAGTAGACTTACATCAAAAGGTCACAACACAGTAAATAATAAACAACATTATGTAAATATGTAACATAATATCAGTAAAATACAAAAAACTACACCATTTATATAAATACATTTCATCATAATCAACAATACATAATAGTACATGTTACATGGTAAGCAATGCATAGCCAATCCAGCAATAAAGAAACCAATGATATATGAAGTCCTACTCAGAGTAGACCCATTAAAATGAATGAACCTAACTCAATCAAGTTCATTAACATCAATGGTCTTCTCCTGAGTAGGACTGGCATTGAATATCACCCCCTGGTTTTTTGGCCAGGCTTTGTAATAAATTCGGCATACCAGAACAGTGAGGATTACTCACAATCAAATAACCTGTGCAGGACTTGAAGGCAACAGTCATCAGCATCCATGGGAATTTTTTCTGGTGAGGCATATACTACAAATAAACGAACATATGTAACAAGCATCAGATATCAAGCTCCACTTCTCGTAGATCTGGTGACTAAGGCTGTGTTCATACTATGCCTTTAAATCACATTCAAAGCACATTCTTTCCTTCAAATAATTCTGGCACTGGAGTTTAAGGGTTGCTGCGAATTGTAGCTCTGTGCCCAGGATTATTCGAGGGAATGTGATTTAAAGGCATGGTGTGTTCGCAGCCTTCTGAGAAACCTGAATTCTAGGCCCCTGTTATTAATCAATGACTAGATCTGTTGTGGGTAGACCTGGCACCCAAACATATTTACTCAACACTGAAACCCTCAGTTCTTTCTCTGGTTCCTTTCATTCCCTCCAGCTCTTAACTAATTGACCTGCTGCTGCAGTCAACTCCAAATCCCCCCACCAACTGCATTTCCCTAAAAAAACCCAATAGAGTAACAACACTTTAGTCTTATTTCCAACACCACTCTAATTCCCACCACTCCCTCCAGAAAAATAGGTGTAGCAGGACTCATGTAACCAGGCTCTTTCAGACAGGGGATGGGGAAATCTGTCTAGTTCAGTTTCTCTCAGTTTCTCATTTTTCCAGTCTTAAGTTCAGTTCTCCATATTTCCATTCTTGAAGATGAATCAGCATTTTGATACAAACTACTCCTAATAGATTTTTTGTATTCAGTTTTGCCTAATATAGACATTCATGCAAATCAATTTCCCCCAATATTTTTCTACACATTACTTGGCTGGAGAATTGCATTGCAAAATTCAGAGAAGTGCAAATTTCAGAGGATGGCTGTGTTTTGGATCTCATGCAAATCAGGTAAGTACACTTTTAAATGTGTATTGAATCTGACTTGCCCCTCCATTCCTACTCTCAGCCACCACCACCCTGTTTTTTGTGTGATAAAACCGGTCTATCCCTAGTGACACCACACAACCAGAGGCCCTGATAGGAGCCTCTAGTCAATCGCTTTCATTGCTCTCTGGACACTCGATCCTCCACCATCCTCCCTATAGCCAAATAGCTTCCAGGCTGAGGACCAGCTGCAGCAGAGGCTCTTAGGATGCTTATTTATCTCACTGACACAGCTCTCATCATCCCATTGCATGATAAGCTATCCAACAGAAGTCAAAGAAAGGCATGGCACCCTTCTTGCATTCCCCCACCCCAATGTAGTGGGGGTTTTTATGTTGGTCTTGCCAATGTATGCATTTTTAGACATGTTTTACCCTAGTATGTGCATTTTTCTATGCATTACTTGGCTGGATAGCCGCACTGCAAAATTCAGAGATGTACGAATCTTGGAGGATGGTGGTGTTTGGGTTCACATGTCGTTTTGCAAATTGTAAATTAGGTCTGTTTATCTTTAAATGTGAATTAACCGGATTTCTCCCCCATCTTTAGGAGCAAGCCAACTGACCCTTGGATGTTCCTAAAGTTGAGAAGCGTGAGTCAGATTATTTATTTTCCATATCAATTTCACATGTCTTCATTCATAATTCCGCCCCTTCACTTTTCCACACTTATCTGCATATTATTATTATCACCACAAAAATATGTATTTAAATCTATATCTCATTACATATTTTATCACAAAGCAGGCATTACAATATGTATTTTTAACTCAATCCATGCATTTCTAATTATATTTTATACATGATTGAAAAAAGAACTTTTGGTACATTTTGGTCCGATTTGTATTGTAAAATTGTATTGTGAAATTCTAAGAAGCGCAAAATTTGAAGCATAATTATATTCTGATCTGCAAATTAGTCTGGCAGATACAAATCAGCAGTTGTATCCAACTGACTCATAGTAGAGTGTAAGAGTTGATCCATTGAAATTAATAGGCCCAAGTTAGTCATATCCGGTTTTTTTTTAATGGATCTAGTCTACATAGGATTAACAATGTAGATACAACCTGAAATTGCTTATGCTTTTGATTGCATTGTTAATGTATGACCCATGGGGTTCCTTAGAAACTTTTGGGGAATCCTCATGGGAAGATAAGTAATGGAGGAGCGGTAACAAGTTTCTTGAAAGATAGTATGCTCTGCATTACTGATTTCCTCCTGCAATGTGCAACTACAGGAGAGGATCGTGTAAGTCACTTTTCAAGTTCAGTAGTGAAGACACCTGATCTGTGCACTGCACCATGAACTGTCTGTGCACCCTAAAAATATGCCCCCCAGAAATCACTGCAACATGCTGGAGTTCCATGGCAGGATTTCAATATTCCTTGGCAGATGGGTTAACATTAAAGTTCTCCAGAGGCAGAAAGAATGAAAAACCAGTGCTCAGTTCAGCTGCCCACCTCTCCTCCCAACTTACCTAGCTCATACCTGGAGTGTTTTAATTTCTGGGGTGGGTAGGGACTAGGTGGGTTAAGAGTTAAGAGATGTGCATTATACAAAGTGAAACATGAACACATTCTCTGTGCATACCCTCTTGAGGTGCTGAAATACTCTTGTTTGGATTTGACATCTACCAACTGCATCGAGATGGGACTCGGGTGGTGCTGTGGTCTAAACCACTGAGCCCAGGGCTTGCAGATCAGAAGGTTGGCAGTTCAAATCTCCACGATGGGGTGAGCTCCTGTTGTTTGGTCCCTGCTCCTGCCAACCTAGCAGTTTGAAAGCATGTCAAAGTGCAAGTAGATAAATAGATACCGCTCCAGCAGGAAGGTAAATGGTGTTTTCATGCGCTGCTCTGGAAGCGACTTAGTTATAATGGCCACATGACCCAGAAGTTGTCTGCGGACAAACATCAGCTCCCTCGGCCTATAGAGCGAGATGAGCGCCGCAACCCCAGAGTCGTCCACAACTGGACTTAACGGTCAGGGGTCCCTTAACTTTACCTTTAACTGCATTGAGGGTCAAGCTAGAGGGTCTGTGAAGGCTGCCTCTTGCCACGTTCACCCCCTTTGCCGGAGCCTGTATACTTTCCCTATTCTATAAACCCCCACAAATGTAGACCTCATTCCCATAGTGATATCCAAGCAGGCCCAGATGGGTTTTCGCCAAGCGTCAGCAAAGTAAGCTTCCTTCATGTGGGAAGATTGAGCCAAAAGGCCGGGAACCCCTCCAGAGCCCCAGATCTGAGTAAACCGGAGCTGGTGTGCGCCAGGAGCACCAGCTGTGGCATTACCAAGGGACAAAGAGCTCCTCCACGGCAGGACAAATAAACAGGATTTTCTTGGGGCTGAACTAAACCATATCGCTTGTGACCTCCGGCTGCCAGCTGGAGTGACAGACAAGCCAAGCACACCTCCTGCAGAAGAGCTCAAGAGCCCCATGCTGCCAAGAGAGCTTACTCTTGACACTTTCATCATGGGCCTGAACAGAGGAACACAGGAAGCTGCCTTACACTTACAGTAGGCCATTGGCCCATCCGCCTCAATATTGCCTACACTGACTGGCAGCAGCAGCTCTCCAGGGTTTCAGGCAGGCAGGAGTTGTTCCCAACCTTACCTGGATAGGTTGGAGCTTAAACCTGGTCCACCAAGACCCTCACCAAGTTTCACATGGCCTGGGGGAGGGTTAGGAGCCACTGGTGCAGACAATAATGACCCAGATGGACCAATGAGGCAGCTTCCTATGTTCAAGACCCCCAAAAGTATCCCTTCTTCTGGGTTTCTATCCTGAAATTGGATTCGGACAAAGCAGCCCTCCAAATCGAGGCCTGTCCTCTGACAGTCTTTCAAAAAAATATTATTATTATTATTATTATTACTTCACTCTTCTGGTCCTCTCTGACCACCCTATGCAGCACTTGGAGTGAGAAAGAACTTTAAACTGCATTATATTCCAATGAATAAATTAATTTACAGTGCAATCCGATATATCTAAAGGCTTTTATCTAAGTAAGTTCTGCTCAGAACAGACACTTAACCTACTTTACAGGATTCCTGGGAGAAAGTATGTGATGTGCTAAAAAGGTGGGGGGTTTTAATGTCTTGAGAGTCACTGTGATTAGGAATGGGGAGGGAAGTTAAACATGAATCTACTTAAGTCACACTTTTTGAAAGAGTAACAAACCGAAACACAACCATCCTTCAAAATTCTTACTTCTCTGAATTTTACAATGCAGTTCTCCAGCCAAGTAATGTGTACAAAAATGCATATACCAGGCTAAAGTGTGCATAAAAATGCATAATTAGTGAAAATTGCTGGGTGGTTTTAATGGGTAGGAGAGGATATATTAAATGCAATTCATCCTTCCAGGAGCCCACACGTGTAGATTGAACAGAGTTTCAGAATCCTATCCTTGGCAGCAAAATTAAATGCATAGGAATTATGCTGTTAAACCTTGTTTAGAGCAAGTCCAGCTAGGAAGTAAGCTGGCTTTTGCCTTCTTACACCGCTTAATAAAGAATCAGACAACAACCTGTGTAGTTTAAAAATAAGGTTTTCTTACTTACCTATAATCATGCATTGGTTCATAGCAATAGTAAAAACTATGCAGGCAAGTACATACACAGGTGGCGCTGTGGTCTAAACCACAGAGCCTAGAGCTTGCCGATCAGAAGGTCGGCAGTTCAAATCCCTGCGACGGGATGAGCTCCCATTGCTCGGTCCCTGCTCCTGCCAACCTAGCAGTTTGAAAGCACATCAAGGTGCAAGTAGATAAATAGG
Source organism: Podarcis bocagei (assembly GCF_964188305.1). NCBI lineage: Eukaryota > Metazoa > Chordata > Lepidosauria > Squamata > Lacertidae > Podarcis > Podarcis bocagei. The sequence continues at coordinate 30,401,692 of NC_138132.1, forward strand.
TACCGCTCAGGCGGTAAGGTAAACGGCATTTCCGTGCACTGCTCTGGTTCGCCAGAAGCGGCTTAGTCATGCTGGCCACATGTCTGCAGATAAACGCCGGCTCGCTTGGCCAGTAAAGCAAGATGAGCGCCGCAACCCCAGAGTCATCTGGACTTAACGGTCAGGGGTCCCTTTAGCTTTAGCTTTACATATATTTCCAGTAGAACCAGCTTCAGGCATGTCTGCCTCCAATGCTGGTCAAAGAAGAGAAGAAGAAATACTATATGCTCCTTCCTCTCCAGGACAGGAGGGGAAATGATATCACACAGAGCCTTCTCTATGAATTCTATGGTCTGAGTTTCTGTCTTTCAGAAATACAGCTCCATGGGCTTTGCTCCATCTCATTCTACCTAGCAGGAATATGCATTTGTTAGGTTTGGCTGCTAATAAAAATGCACTATATAGGGGAAAACACATGTCTATTGGGAGAAATTCACCGATTAATTTTCATGAGGACCTGATTTGGAAGTGGAGAGCTGAACTTAAGATGGGAAAAATGAGAAGTGAGTTGTTGGGTCATGAGTTCAAACCCCGCTTAGCCATGAAGCTGAGCCTCAACCTCAACCACCTTGCAGGGGTGTTGTGAGTATATATTGATACAAATAAATGGCAGGCAATATTATTTAGCTAGGCTTCAACATGGGGATGCCAAGCATGGAAAGAATGCACCCTGACTCTGTGCTAAGAAATCCTGAATTATAATGAACCGTAAGCAACCTGGGGTAAAGAAAATGATCTGTGCCACACGGAGGAATCATTCAGTCTCCAGAGTGTGCACTGAAGAGGATCTGCACATAGGCACTGCTTCACTGTTCTCACACTCCACCTTCTCTAAACCCAGGGAGCCGATAAATAAATAAATACCCCCCCACACACACACCTTGCTCTTTCTAAGGTTCTTAAAATAACCTCATGCCTCACAGGGGCGGACTGAGATCGCACCCATCGTCATCACTTGCTTCTCTCCTTCGCTCAGAAACGTTTCATGCCTTGGAAAGTCACACCCAACAGGGACTGGGGAGGGTGGGGGGAAATGATGTGGTGCCATGGGGGGAGGGAATGCGGTAATAAATTAAATAACAGCAGAGAGGAATCCTTTTGTATGTAGGTGGGTGTTGCATGCACACACATTTCCACTTGCATCTGCAAGTACGGCCGCTCATCTCTCTTGCACAGATATGCAAAACACAACTCTCTCCCTCTCTCTCTGACGCACACGCACAGCACCTACTGATGACACACAATTATGATTCCAATGTGGATCTTAGGCCAATGTAACTGTGTTGAATACGGCGACAGTAGCACACTGGCAATCTGGGAGGCAAAAGAGGAGGCGCTTCACAGCAGAGGTACCTATCATTGGACGGGGTTGATGTGAGCATCGCTGGGAAGATGCAGGGGTTGCTATTCGCGGCCCCATGCTGATTCTGCTACTACAGCGGCGTCAAACATATGGTATATGCCATGGATTCTCTTTAAGGGCTTACAATGCAACCAACACCTCTTTTATCACACTCTACAATTTTTTGAAAAATGGCGGTGTTTCACCAATGGCTTGTCAGGGGCTGCCAGTGTGGTGCCCTCCAGATGTGGTTGGACTGCAGCTCCCACCAGCCCCATCCAGCAATGGCCAATGGGCGAGGGTGGAGGGAGTTGTAATCCACTAACCTCTGAAGGGCACCAAGGGGACGACCCCTGCCAAATACTGAGTTGCATCAGCAGTGTCTCCTACAGTCCAGCAACATAGGCATCAGGGAGCGTAGCAATTAAGCACAACATTGAATACTCAGCTGCAACCCATTTTAGGATGGAAATGTGATCTGGGGAAGGCCAAACCCAACCACTCATTCTCCCCATCATGGCTATGCCCCCTACCCTGTAGTCCATGCTTGAGAAGTTGTTTGACCAACATAAGGCTGAGCTTCTCCATGGGAGCAGAAACCCAGACAGAAAAAAAAAATTGGGGAGGAGGTGACATAGTAGCCAGATCAGGAGGAGGATGTGGGCTAGCCTGCAAAGCCCTGCATGCATTCCTCACACTGTGCATATATATATATATATATATATATATATATATATATATATATGCAGGTTTTTCCTGTACCCGTGAAAATCTACGAAAGCATATATATATATATATATATATATATATATATATATATATATGGATACGGTTTATTTGTTTTTGCAATATGCCCAGTGTGTTTTGGGCACAAATCCCTTTGTCAAGGGCTTATCTCCTTGTTTCTTAATGAACTTAATGTATACTTAATCAAACCATTTGCCCTAACAGTCTTTAATAACAGAAAGCTTCTGTTTTCCTTGGCATCTGTGTGATATATTTCTCTCTTTTTTTGTATGCTACCCTTGCTTCATGTTTTGGGTGTGTTTTTCTCTTTGGTGTGTGTTTGGGAGTGTCTGGATTGGAGGAGATCTGTGTGATAGCTGCAGGGGGGAATTTTGATTCAGTTCATCTTTAAAGACAAATCTACCTAAACAAATAAATTTTATTTATTTTTGCTTTATACTTTAAATAAATACAATAGGAGAACTGAAACCAAACCATCTCTCAAAATTTGCACTCCCCTGGATTTTGCAACACAGTTCTCCTGCCAAGTAATGTGGACAAAAAAACAAATACTAGGGTAAAAAAAATCAATATATTAGTGAATATTATATATAATATTTGGGAAATCTGCATGCAAAAATGTGCATATTAGGAGAAATCTTCACTAAAATGCTGGTGATTTTTAATATGGACTTTTTGTTGTTTAAGAAATTGCAAAATGATAGGGAAATGTGGAGAATTGAACCTGAGTTTGGGAAAAAGAGAAATGGAGAAAAACTGAAATTGACAGATTCACCTGTTAGTGACGCCCTAGAAATGCCCCCCCCCCAACATTCCACAGCATGGGCAGCCATTGGTTTAAATGTTATCACCCTAGATCACACAGCTGTCATTTTTTAAGCTAAAGGTTTCATAGATAGCTCAGTTGGTTAGAGCATGGTGTTTATAATGCCAAGGTTGCAGTTTTGATCCTCGTATGGCTTAGCTGCATATTCCTTTTGTTGCAAGGGGTTGGACTAGATGATCCTCAGAGTCCCTTCCAACTCTGCAATTCTATGATTCTATGCTTTTGACACGCCTAGCCATTGCAATGACTAGAACTAGTGGGCTGGACAGAAACGCAGACACATCTGAGGAACAGCAGCATGCTGTCTGGACTGCAAAGGAGGGTGGTACCCTGCTCATCACTACCACCCTCAAAATAGTAAATCTGTAGTTACTGCCACCAATTCTTTGTAGCGTTCCTAACATCCAAAATATTATTTGCAAAAAGGTACAGCGATACTTTAACTATCTTCCCTGGTGCACTTTCAGGTGTTCCCTGAGACCACAATGACAATAGTTAAAAAGAAGACGAGATGGAAGAGCCGGGGGGGGGGGTGGCAGCTTTGAAATTTATCCCAAGCGTTGAAGAGGGAAGCCACTTACCAATTTGCATTTTAGCCAAAGAAGACAGCTTGCCTCTTTAACAATGTGTAGGTCGCTGCAATTGAAACATCAAAGGAGCCCTTAGCTTGGGTGCAAGGGTTACTTCCAAGTTTGCAGGTCATTTTTATGGATCACAGACATAATGGATGAGAGGAACACTTGAGTTTCCACTTAGAAAGAGTGTCACGGCCATAAGTAATGGCCTGTAAAGGGGAAGCAAATCAGAATAGTGGTCCTCAGTGAAACAGACCCTTAGTACAAGACAGACTTCTCCTTCGCATTCTGCATACAAATATCTGGAAATCCAGCCCATCAGTGTTTCCACTTGTGTCAACTGCACAATTCTCATCCATTCTCCTCACCAGTCTTTTCATGTGTGCTGATCAGGCTTGCTTAGAGAGGGAAAGGGAGAAAGGAGGGGTGGGAGGAGGCAGAAAAAAGATAAGTTAAAAGAAAAAAACCAGAGAGAGAGACGGAGAAAGAAAAAAAGGAGGAAAGCAAAGAGAAAAAGAAGCCCAGGGCAGCAAACCAGCTGAGGTGTCAAAGACAAAGATTTAATGAATGCGCCTGCGGTTTTACCTGAACAGATTATCACAAGCTAGAAGGAAAATACCAAGAAAATGGGAAAAAAGCAAGGATCATTTTTCAGACTGGCAGTTCCCCTTGCAGACATCTTTTAACAAGAAAAAAATAAATAAAATAAAATAAAGAGGAGCCTGCCTTTTTCTTTCCCACCCCTCTTTTTAAAGGGCCAGCGTCATTATTCAGGTGGCAGCAGCAGCAGCAGCAATAAGAAAGACTGGGGCTCACCCAAATGAGCAGTCCCGATTACAAGGCAATGGCAGGAGGGATGTGATTGGCCGGCATTTTTCTTCTCAGAACTATGATTTATCCCAGACCTAAGTATTATGGGCATTATCTTATTGCTCATCTATGCAACAGTGTCTTGATCACTCTGCCCACACACCCTGGGGTTAACTGAACAAGCTCTTTTGGTGATTCTGATTATCAGGGGTATTGTGGGAAATTATAATGGTGGGTAGCCCCAGCAGCCAGGCACCGTTTAGAGAGAAAGAGAAAAGGGAGCCTAGGACACACATCAGTCTTACATTGGGTCCCACCACTCCTGATATTTCTTATAGCCCTCTGTCCCATGACTGCAGAGGGAAAGGATAATCTCAACATAGTCCTATGAGGAGAAGAAAGTGCCATGCCCATGACTAAGCCACTGAGCCATGCCAGCAGTAGATCTGACTGTGCCTGGCAGTTCTTTTACTTTATGAGATACAGGAAGTCCAATAGCATCCGCAGAGCATGCACATAAACACACATGTTCACACATTCACTATGCATGTTTTCTCTTGCTTTCCCTTTGCAAGAGAAGAAAGTTGAAACCCAGAGCAAGGTGTATGAGGAATTGAACAAGAAGTTTTTGCATTTCACAATGAGATTAGCTTCTTCCAAGTGTCTTTCTGCAGAGGTATTTCTGTACACACACCCCTCATGAAACAATTTCCCACGATTGTTTTGTCCTCCCCTAATCACAACCATATCCAAGCCCTTGATTCCCCCAGCCGCGTCTACCACCCGCCACAGCTTATGCTTTTTCAAAGGTCCAGGGGAAGCTAGGCTAATAAAACTATATTTAACACAAAGGGTTCTCCTTCCTGGGTAGTGGCTTCTTTCCCTTACAAACATTCGGTCCAGGGCTGCAAAGGGGCATTGAAGAAGCAAGGCCCAAGGAAATACTTGTGGCACAGCAAAGACAACCAGTTTCTATCTTAAATGAGGTCTCCAGGCCCTGAAAAGTAAGAACAACACTTCACATTCCTGTTATCATTTTGATTCTAAAACAAATTAGCCGGCACACAGATACAATCTCAAAAAACAACAACCAAAGTGTTCTTAGTAGGAAATGGGAGTGCCTGCTTCAGAAGAGCCAGTTGGCACCCCTTAATCAAATACAGCAACTTGGCCTCCTAAGGAGGGTCATGTCACCACCATAGCATCTCAGAGGCAGAACATCTCCTTTGCATGCAGAAAGTCTCAGTTTCAGACCTGGGCATCTCCAGGTAAGGCTGAGAAAGATCCCAGAATGAAATCTTGGAGAATCATTGCCAGTCCATGTAGACAACACTGAGCTAGATGGGCTAGGTATGACTCAGTATAACAGGGCTGAATTGTCTGAGGAAGGGCTGTAGCTCAGTAGAGTGTTTGCATCACATGCACTGAGTCCCAGGTTCAGTCCCCAGCATCTCCAGGTAGGGCTGGGAGAGACGCCAGTATGAAATAGAGCTGTTGCCCTTCAGTGTACACAATACTCAACTAAATGGACCTATGGTCTGACTTGGTATAAACAGCTTCCCAAGCTCCTTTGTTTATTTTAGAAGATTTGTTGGCCATCTAATCTACAAAGTCCTCTGGTTCACACAGGGCTCAGATGATAAACGAAACATCATCATCATTCTTATATTGTCAAACTCAGAGTATGGAATTAATAAACTGAAATTAATAAACATGGCTAGCTTAGGTCCATTATACAGTACATACTCTGAGCAGAACTTAGTTGGATACAACCCTGTAACATTAAAACATTTTTTAAAAACATCACTTGTTCAATTTACTACCTGAAAACAATACCAGCTGCATCCTAGTCTTTTCTACTGACCCAGTTTAGGCTTCCCTCTTGCCTACTTTGCACGCTTCTCTCCTCCTGCCTCATTTTTCCCAGCATCAACTTTGACTCCTTTGACTAAGTTTTTGCATTTTCCTTCCCACCCGGCTAGCTGGAGTACCTCTTTTCCCCCTATGGCTTCAATGGCTGGTCTAACAGGAGAACTGAAAGTAGACTTTCTTTGCATTTCTCTAGGAGTGTGGGGGGCCTGAGGCAAATCACTCCACCATACAGGCCCCATTGCCTTTATCTCCCCTCTGCTACATATCCTGTTCCACACGGTGATGGTGGTGGTGACAGCCCTTCCTCCTACCCCTAGCTTATTTGTTCTTTTGAGGCTGTTTTAGCGGTGACATCCTCCTGCTGCCCCGCTTTTAATTCTTCCCTTTGCTGTGGTTTTAGCAGCAATGGTGGCAGCAGCAAGGCCACCCGCCTCTGCCTCCTCTCCTCTTCACCTTGCTCCAGGAAGGCAAGAAGTGGAGAGCCTCACAAGGGGGGGGGCAGGAGGCAGCAGGGACAGCCAGACAATGAGGCTGCTGACCATGGCTACGGAGGCATGCCCCCCCCCTCCCCAAAGCATCCCCTTCCCAAAGGGTAGGACCGGGGGCACTCATCCTATCCCCCCTCAGATGGATGACCATGCCTCCCAAAATAGGTATTTGCCCACCTTGGCTTCCAGAGCCACATTACATCCTGACACTCCCCTTTCCAACTGACGAGAAATAAACGCATTGCTACAAGACAATTAGTGGTTGCTAAGTTTCCGTATAGCTGCAGGACAGCATTTTTCTGAAGGTAGAACTTTGATCTGCTTTCCTAATAGAAGAGTGTTCCCCCCACTTTTCCTTTTAAATGTTCATTCCCCCTCCCTTTCTTTTTCTTTTGGTCTCATTACTTAGGTGAACATTGACATTCCCCAAGGCATGCACGCTCCAAAGCCAGGCCCGTCCCTCCATAATCCCAATTCCTTCCCCTCCTTATGAGCCCCCAAAAGAGGTACCCAGAGGCACAGGGATGGGGGACGACAGAGAGTAGCGGTCGTGGGGTGGGGGTGAGGGATGTTGAGATATAATTTAGACTTCAAGCAAGTTTCTTTGCCGGCTCCCTTCTGAAAGGAAGCTGCCAATTAGACTCAAAGCGCTGAACTCTTGTCAGTTCAGGTTTTTGTCATGGAAAACTAGGGTTGGACTTAGTGATGTTGTTGTTGTTGTGTTTAATGCATCCCTTTAATGACATTAGAGTTGGGACCCTAAGGACAGAACTGAAGGGGAAGCCACAGCATCTGCTGGGAGGATTCTTCAGCAATTCCCACACACAACGTCCCTCAGGCTCCACTATCCTCCATGCAGGCCTTTAAGCCTCACAATATATAATATCTGTCTCTCACAAAAATCATATTGGACAGCTGAGGCGTCCCTCAGAAAAGCCTGCCCTCTCTGTGGAAACACCACTGCCCTCTGCTGGATGAAAGCTAAACAACTAAGCAGTGAGGTGATGTTCTCAGGAATCTATGGTCACACATGGCTTTTACTGGGGGTGGGGAACAATTGGCCCTCTAGATGTTGCGGAACTACAGCTCCCATCACGCCCCCCCCCCCCGCTATTGGCCATGCAGGCTAGGGCTGATGAGAACTGTAGTTCAGCAAAATCTAGAGGGCCAGTTGTTCCCTGTTCCTGCAATAAGCCTCAGAGGGACTGGAGATATGAGGCATGAGTTCCTTTCTGACACTCCATGCTTGCCATTTGCATGCAACCAGGGTTGCCAGCATTTACCGTATTTTTCGCTCTATAAGACGCACCAGACCACAAGACGCACCTAGTTTTTGGAGGAGGAAAATAAGAAACAAAATATTCTGAATCCCAGAAGCCAGAACAGCAAGAGGGATCGCTGTGCAGTGAAAGCAGCAATCCCTCTTGCTGTTCTGGCTTCTGGGATAGCTGCACAGCCTGCATTCACTCCATAAGACGCATACACATTTCCCTTTACTTTTTAGGAGAGAAAAAGTGAGTCTTATAGAGCAAAAAATACGGTATTTTTCTAGCAGCCTGGCACACAGAAAAGTAGCAGAGGTTTTCTCTAGCCCAGTGAAGATGGTGGGGCAAGCTTGATCTAGCTAAACACCAACATCCTTAGAAGATAAGAATGCTGGGAAGGAATTGTTTATCATTTGTGTTTCCCCCCTTTCTTCCTGCTTTGTTTTCTCACTTTTTAAAAAGACGGAAAAGGAAGGGAAATAAATCAGAGACTAATTGCTGTTTAAATATAATTCAACACACTGTTTTGAGCATCTGACATGATTAAGACAACATTTACCTCCTTACCAAACAGGACCTGCAACAAAGTTTTGTAGTCTGGAGTCCGCCTGTTCAGGTTTCCAACCTGTTATGGCCCCTTCCAGGATACTCCATTCCATTCCCCACCCCTGCAACAGTCAGTCAGCATTCCCCTTTGGGCTGCTTTGGGATCACTCCCCTTTACCCCCCCCCCCGTTTTATTTTTTTACCCTACTTTCTTGCACATGGGTGATGCTTCTTTTGGCTACATTTTACACTCTGATTTTAGAGTGTTGTTTATGCTGTACTTTTGTACTGTTTTATTGTTGTTAGCCGCCCTGAGCCCGGCTTCGGCTGGGGAGGGCGGGATATAAATAATTTTTATTATTATTATTATTATTACATAAGGATCCACACATAGTCTGATAATGAAATCATAGAATCATAGAACTATATGGTTGGAAGGGATAACGAGGATAATCTAATTCAACCCTCTGCAATGCACAAATCTTTTGCTCAGTGTGGGGTTTGAACCCACAACTCTGAGATTAAGAATCTCATGCTCTACCAGCTGAGCTCATACACACGTGTGTGTGTTAATATATAGGATAAAACCAGAATATCTGAGCCTGACGTCTAGAGGCATTTTTGTATGTTATTTTCACCTTTTTATCTTCGTTTTTATGCACACTTCCCCCTAATATGTGTGTTTTGGTAAACATTGTTTGGTTGGAGAACTGCATTGCAAAATTCAAGGCAATATGTGTTTTGGTTTTGGTTTGCATATTGTTTCTGAAAGTGTGGATTTGATAGGTTTGGCTTTAATTGTGTACTGAATTTAATTTCTCCTCCATTCCTCGATGGGAATTTGCTTGCTTCTACTCCCAGGGATGTTAAAAGTATCGCCTCTCCATGTTAGGTGGGGAGGTTTCAAGATGAAGAACAGGGAAAGGAGGACCACCCCACTCTCCAGAGAGATCCCTCCCCACCATATAGACAGCCCCAAACCCGAGTCCTTTACTGCTTTGTATTTATAGCACAGTGTGGGAAGATTTCAGGAGGCTGAGAAAGAAAAGAAAGTCTCAGAAATGGAGATGGACTTTCTTCATTTAAATAGATTTTTAAAAATCAATTTAAACAAAGAGAAAAACAGCATTGCTAAAGAAAAAAAGTTAATAAATGGCTATTCCTCCACAGATTGCTGTGTGTGTTTCTTTTGGCATTTACATTTTTCAGATTAACATGCACGAGAGAAGATAGAAAGTGTGCGAGGCCCTGAGGAAATAATTTGAGAAATCTTTGCATATTTTATTTAAAAGCATGCCGTGTTAGGTAGAGTAATAAAGCAGAGAGATAGTGATTAGGTTAGGCCTGGAGGGATAACATCCCTCCTTCCCTCTCTGTGGCTTTCTCTGTTCAGCTGCCCCTTTCCCCCTCTCCCCTCTTTCTGCCCTGCCCTGCCCCACCCCCTACTCCCAGACTTTCCCTAGATTCAGCTAAACAAGGTGGCATTTTTAATTTAAGAAGGGCTCTAATGTGAATTTCAGTTGGGCAGGTGTTTGTGGATTTGGTGTTACATAACATAAGGTTGCTTAGCAGTATCCCACAGCCTTGTAGGGAAAGCTGAAGAAGTACTCTGAGTATGTAACAGAGGAGTATGGATGTCAAGGAATGCTGACAAAAACAGAAATCGGAGCAGAAATTGCACTTATCTGTTCCATGTCCAGAACTGAAATCAATCCACCAGATATGATTGATGCCTAAACAATACGTAATTGATTCCACCCCCCTCATCCCATTTGCATTGTGTTTCCTTTGCACTGAAATGCATAATGTCATGGCAACATAATGTACACAATTAATTACATAAATTAGGTACATGTGAGATCGCCCCAGCGGACAGTAAGATGAATAACACAGTTTTTGACAGAAGGCAAACTGCAGTGGAAAGGAAACAGTGATGTATGTGGAAAATGGAAAATGCTCCCGTCTTACATCTCTCTAGAGAATGGGGCTTTTTGTGGTGCTCTACTTTGAAACACACTCCCCAAGTACGGGGCTGGGTAGAGATTCAGTGCAGTCTACATTTTAATACAAATTCACACCACTGAAAATAATATGCAAACTGAAATGGAACCAGATTAATACATTTTTATTTGCTCAGACATTTCAATGGATTTTTATGGCCCTTATCCATTTCCTTCCTTCCTTCCTTCCTTCCTTCCTTCCTTCCTTCCTTCCTTCCTTCCTTCCTTTCTTTCGTTATTTATTTTCTGTACAGTGGTACCTCGGGTTAAGTACTTAATTCGTTCTGGAGGTCCATTCTTAACCTGAAACTGTTCTTAACCTGAAGCACCACATTAGCTAATGGGGCCTCCTGCTGCCGCTGCGCCGTCAGAGCACGATTTCTGTTCTCATCCTGAAGCAAAGTTCTTAACCTGAGGTACAATTTCTGGGTTAGCGGAGTCTGTAACCTGAAGCGTATATAACCTGAAGCGTATGTAACCCGAGGTACCACTGTATTTATAGGCTGCCTTTCAAGGTTGCCCTTCTCAAATAGGCATAGCCCCTCTCAGTTTTTATAATTTTTATAATTTGTTGCTTCTCCCTTTCATTGCTGTATAAAAAATGTCTGTGTGTGTGAATGTGTTACAGATGCATTTAGCAAAGGAAGAATCTACAGCACTATATTTTTGCAGGGTACCAATAAAGAGGATTGGCCCTGAGGGAAAACAATTATTGTTTCCAAAACACATCAGCTAACAATAAAATATTGTGGTAACTTTTTCTCTCTGCCTTATTCCAGCATTTTGTGCCTCTCCTGTTCCCCTTTGGTTTTTGTGGGTATTACACAGACACCCAAACCCTGCCTGGAACTCATTAGGGTGGCTTTAGACAATTACAAATAATTAATTACATGCATATCCTTCGTTCTTTGCTCACATTGCCAGGACAGATCAACTGAAATCAACAATCTGACCAAGAACATTGGTTCTTTAACTGGTAGGTCGGGACCCACCACTGGGTCACAGTCTCATCTAAAATGAGCTGCAGCAGTGCCACTACTATCATATAAGTATATGGTTAAAAAAGTAATATAAAAGGTAAAGGTACCCCTGCCCGTACGGGCCAGTCTTGCCAGACTCTAGGGTTGTGCGCTCATCTCACTCTATAGGCCGGGAGCCAGCGCTGTCCGCAGACACTTCCGGGTCACGTGGCCAGCGTGACAAGCTGCATCTGGCGAGCCAGCGCAACACACGGAACGCCGTTTACCTTCCCGCTGGTAAGCAGTCCCTATTTATCTACTTGCACCCGGGGGTGCTTTCGAACTGCTAGGTTGGCAGGCGCTGGGACCGAACGACGGGAGCGCACCCCGCCGCGGGGATTCGAACCGCCGACCATGCGATCAGCAAGTCCTAGGCACTGAGGTTTTACCCACAGCGCCACCCGCGTCCCAAAAAAGTAATATATGGGTCCCCAAATGTATGTTTGGGTTAAAGATGAGCCTCATGCCAAAAAAGGTAGAAGAATATTCATCTAGAGCAGCCTTTGTCAAGCTGGGTTCTCTCCAGGTGTTTTGGACTACAACTAGAATCAGCCCCAGGCAGCTTGCTTGATGGCAGTTGTAGTCCAAAACCACCCTAGCTTTCACACATGGGCATGGTGCTCAGACTCTCTTGGCACGATTATTTCCAAAAGCTTTATTCCAGAATTCACTACAATGCTGAAAAATAAATCAGGTACAAGATGTGCAGGTCAGTGGTTGAAACAGAGCTCTAAAGTTCATGGCTAGGCATAAATGAAGATGTCCCAATACTTGACATGCCAGTGTGGTGTAGTGGTTAAGAGTGGTAGACTCGTAATCTGGTGAACTGGGTTCGCATCTCCGCTCCTCCACATGCAGCTGCTGGGTGAGCTTGGGCTAGTCACACTTCTCTGAAGTCTCTCAGCCTCACTCACCTCACAGAGTGTTTGTTGTGGGGGAGGAAGGGAAAGGAGAACGTTAGCCACTTTGAGACTCCTTAGGGTAGTGATAAAGCGGGATGTCAAATCCAAACTACTACTACTACTACTACTACTACTACTACTACTACTACTCTTCTTCTTCTCCTTCTTCTTCTTCTTCTTCTTCTTCTTCTTCTTCTTCTTCTTCTCTGAGGAGTTGTTGCTGTTATTGTTTACTACAAAAAAACCCTCCTCTTGTCTTGTTCATTTCACCAGAAAATATAATCTTTTCTGTTCTGTTTTCAAAGCATTTCTAGTTTGGCAGGTTGAACCAGTTTTTCCTTAGCCCTAGTTTTTAAATGGATGACTTTTTGCTTGAAGCACTGTTTTGATGTATTTTAATTGCATCATGTAATTATTTTACAACTGACCATTGAGCTTTTAGGAATACTGTCCACAATTCAGTGTTTTTTGTTGTTGCTTTTTAAAACAAACAAATAATACTATTTTTTTTCTATGAAAAAAATTGGGTGCAACATACTGGTGGCACAAAATGGACACATTATTAAAAGACTTGGGTGAACATCTGAGCAACCATTATAGATCTGGTGCCACAAGGGGGCCTTCCTAATGTCACACCATGAACTCACCATCATCCTTAAGGCCTGCGATGGATGTATAGTGTCAAATGCTCCTTCTTCTCCCTCCCCCCAGAGACAACGCCTGCCACTAAAAATAGAAGTGGATTTGCAGCTGCAAGAAGAGTGTTGTGGGAACTCTCCATGCCCATTAACGCCCAAGTCCCAACAGGAAAAAAGATACAGTGAATGTGTAGAAGACAAAACTGATCGCCCAAGTTAACAGGAAGCTGGCTTTCATTCTTGACAGCCTGTCTCCAAACTTGGCGTTTCTCTGCAAAAGCCAAATGTGAAAGCCATTGTGACAGTGGTGCTAAACCATGGATCTCATAGCATGGGCCTGACTTAGTTGTGCTCATTGGTTTCAATGGGTCTGTTCTGATTCGGAGTAAAATGCAGCTGAAGACCGCCCCGTATCTGTTTCTCTTTCCCCCTCTCCCACTTTGCTTCCCCCCCCCCCAAATTGCAGCAGGAGCAGTCGGGATCAGGAGTGCAGTGAGGGAGGATGTGGTAGTTTTTAATCCCCCCCCCCGGTACGCACACACAGAGAGAGAGCCAAATGGCAATCCCACCTTTCAATATTTGAAGAAGAAGAGGAGGAGTTTGGATTTGATATCCCACTTTATCACTACCCGAAGGAGTCTCAGAGCGGCTAACATTCTCCTTTCCCTTCCTCCCCCACAACAAACACTCTGTGAGGTGAGTGAGGCTGAGAGACTTCAGAGAAGTGTGACTAGCCCAAGGTCACCCAGCAGCTGCATGTGGAAGAGCAGGGAAGCGAACCCGGTTCCCCAGATTACAAGTCTACTGCTCTTAACCACTACACCACACCAGCAGGGCTGGGAAAGAGGGACTGCCCACTTGGCTCCAGGTTGTTATTTGGATTTCATAAATTTCATAGAATCATAGAATCATAGAATCATAGAGTTGGAAGAGACCACAAGGGCCATCGAGTCCAACCCCCAGCCAAGCAGGAAACACCATCAGAGCACTCCTGACATATGGTTGTCAAGCCTCTGCTTAAAGACCTCCAAAAAAGGAGACTCCACCACACTCCTTGGCAGCAAATTCCACTGTCGAACAGCTCTTACTGTCAGGAAGTTCTTCCTAATGTTTAGGTGGAATCTTCTTTCTTGTAGTTTGGATCCATTGCTCCGTGTCCGCTTCTCTGGAGCAGCAGAAAACAACCTTTCTCCCTCCTCTATGTGACATCCTTTTATATATTTGAACATGGCTATCATATCACCCCTTAACCTCCTCTTCTCCAGGCTAAACATGCCCAGCTCCCTTAGCCGTTCCTCATAAGGCATCGTTTCCAGGCCTTTGACCATTTTGGTTGCCCTCCTCTGGACACGTTCCAGTTTGTCAGTGTCCTTCTTGAATTGTGGTGCCCAGAACTGGACACAGTACTCCAGGTGTGGTCTGACCAGAGCAGAATACAGTGGCACTATTACTTCCCTTGATCTAGATGCTATACTCCTATTGATGCAGCCCAGTATTGCATTGGCTTTTTTAGCTGCCGCGTCACACTGTTGGCTCATGTCAAGTTTGTGGTCAACCAAGACTCCTAGATCCTTTTCACATGTACTGCTCTCAAGCCAGGTGTCACCCATCTTGTATTTGTGCCTCTCATTTTTTTTTGCCCAAGTGCAATACTTTACATTTCTCCCTGTTAAAATTCATCTTGTTTGTTTTTGCCCAGTTCTCTAATCTGTCAAGGTCGTTTTGAAGTGTGATCCTGTCCTCTGGGGTGTTAGCCACCCCTCCCAGTTTGGTGTCATCTGCAAATTTGATCAGGATGCCCTTGAGTCCATCATCCAAGTCGTTGATAAAGATGTTGAATAAGACCGGGCCCAAGACAGAACCCTGTGGCACCCCACTAGTCACTCTTCTCCAGGATGAAGAGGAACCATTGATGAGCACCCTTTGGGTTCGGTCAGTCAGCCAGTTACAAATCCACTGAGTGGTAGCATAGTCAAGACCGCATTTTACCAGCTTCTTTACAAGAATATCATGGGGCACCTTGTCAAATGCCTTGCTGAAATCTAGGTAGGCTACATCCACTGCGTTCCCTTCATCTACCAGGCTTGTAATTCTGTCAAAAAACGAGATCAGGTTAGTCTGACATCACTTATTTTTCAGAAATCCATGCTGACTATTGGTGATCACAGCATTCCTTTCTAGGTGCTCACAGACTGTTTGCTTAATGATCTGCTCCAGAATCTTCCCTGCTATTGATGTCAGACTGACTGGGCGGTAATTATTTGGGTCCTCTCTTTTCCCCTTTTTGAAAATAGGGACAACATTTGCCCTCCTCCAGTCTGCCGGGACTTCGCCTGTTCTCCAGGAATTCTCAAAGATGACTGCCAGTGGTTCTGAGATCACATCTGCCAGTTCTTTTAATACTCTTGGATGCAGTTCATCTGGCCCTGGAGACTTGAATACATCTAGACTAGCCAAATATTCTTGTACTATCTCCTTAGTTATTCTGGGCTGTGTTTGCTTTGCTGAATCATTTGCTCCAAATTCTTCAGGTCGGGCATTGTTTTCTTTATCGGAGAAGACTGAGGCAAAGAAGGCATTGAGGAGTTCAGCCCTTTCTGTGTCCCCTGTTTGCATTTCACCATCTTCTCCTCTGAGTGACCCCACTGTTTCTTTGTTCTTCCTTTTGCTACGAACATACCCATAAAAGCCTTTTTTGTTGCTTTTAACCTCTCTAGCAAGCCTGAGTTCATTCTGTGCTTTAGCTTTTCTGACTTTGTGTCTACACGTGCTGGCTATTTGTTTGAATTCCTCTTTGGCGGTATCCCCCCTTTTCCATTTTTTTGTACACATCCTTTTTTAATCTTAATTCAGTTAAAAGTTCTTTAGATAGCCACCCTGGCTTCTTTAGGCACCTTCCATGTTTCCGTCTCATTGGTATTGCCTGATGTTGCGCTTTTACTATCTCCCTCTTAACAAACTCCCAGCCATCATGAACTCCCTTTCCTTTTAGTATTGCTGTCCATGGGATCTCACCCAGCACTTCCCTAAGTTTTATGAAGTCGGCTTTCTTAAAGTCAAGAAATTGAGTCCTAGTATGCTTGGCTGCTCCTTTCCGCTGTATAGTAAACTTCAGAAGAGCATGATCACTCGCACCTAATGATCCTTCCACATCTACCCCACTAACCAGGTCATCAACATTGGTTAGGACCAGATCTAAAATGGCTGTTCCTCTTGTTGCTTCTCCCACTTTCTGGACAATGAAGTTGTCTGCAAGGCCAGTGAGGAATCTGTTTGACCTTTTGCTCTTGGCTGAGTTTGACGTCCAACAAATATCCGGGTAATTGAAGTCCCTCATTACTACTATCTCCCTTCCTTTTGCATGCTTGGCCATCTGTTCCAGGAAGGCATCATCTATGTCCTCCGTTTGGCTTGGGGATCTATAGTAAACTCCCACAATGAGGTCTCTGTTATTCTTCTCTCCCTTAATTATGACCCAAATGCTCTCACTTTGGCTTTGAGGTTCTAAATCTTGGATCTCTTCACAGGTATACACATCCCTGACATATAACGCCACTCCTCCTCCTTTCTTGTCTGGTCTGTTTCTCTGAAATAAATTGTATCCCCCCATTATTACATTCCAATCGTGGGACTTATCCCACCAGGTTTCAGTGATGCCTATTATGTCATATTTAGTTTGCTGTACCAAGAGCTCAAGCTCATCTTGTTTATTTCCCATGCTTTGCGCATTAGTGTACAGACATTGAAGTCCATTAATCATTCCCCCGTGTCTCTTATTTAAGGATTTTTTCCTCCCACCACTAGGTCCGCGTGCTGTTTGCTCCATTTGGTCTATGACATTTGGATGATCATCTTCATTAATTGATAGACTCCTACCTTCAGGAGCACTGTCTCCCTCCCCCCCATTAGTCAGTTTAAAGCCCTCCTGATGAGGTTTCTGAGATTTTTGGCAAAAACATTTCTCCCAACCGTTGTGAGGTGCAGCCCATCACTTGCCAGAAGTCCATCTTCAAGAAACTGCAGTCCGTGATCTAAGAATCCAAACCGTTCCTGTTTACACCATTTGCGAAGCCAGCTGTTCACTTCCACTATTCTCCCCTCTCTCCCTGGGCCACATCGTTCAACTGGGAGGACAGACGAGATGACAATTTGTGCATTTAGTTGCTTCAATTTCCTGCCGAGAGCCTCGTAGTCTCTTTTGATCTTCTGGAGGCTATTGCTTGCAGTGTCATTGGTTCCCACATGAACCAAGAGGAAGGGGTATTTGTCAGTGGGTTTTATGATTCCTTGCAGTCGTTCAGTTACATCTTGGATCTTAGCCCCGGGGAGACAGCACACTTCCCGAGACATCTTGTCAGGCCCACAGATCACTGCTTCTGTTCCCCTCAGTAGGGAATCCCCTATCACCACTACACGCCTCCTCTTGGGTTTGGTCGGGGTTCTTCCGTGAGCTGTCCGTTCCAAGGTCGCCTGCACATTCCCTGAGGACTGACTTTGCTGCTCGTCTTCATATACCTGATCGACTGTAATGAGGGAGAGATCCTCAAATGGAGTCTGCTCTTCGTCTTCCATGCTAGGGGAGAGGACCTCAAAGCGATTGTGTATTTCTAAACAATCAGAGTGAACCCTGGGCCTCCTACTTCTTTGAGTCACGTTTCTCCATATATCTGGCTCCTGTGTTGGTGAAGTATCCTCCTTCTCAGGGGAGTCCCCTGTCTCCTCCTTGGTGGGGA
This sequence comes from Podarcis bocagei, assembly GCF_964188305.1. Lineage (NCBI taxonomy): Eukaryota > Metazoa > Chordata > Lepidosauria > Squamata > Lacertidae > Podarcis > Podarcis bocagei. Next base: position 30,419,494 of record NC_138132.1, read on the forward strand.
CGGTGTGCTCTGTTGCTTCCAAGAAGAGCTCCAGCTCTCTAATTCTTTGGAGCGTAGCTACACGTTCCTCCAGTTGCTGGACTTTGTCTTTTAAAAGGGCAATCAACATGCAATTGCTGCAGGGCAATCAACATGCAATTTGGAAGCAGAGTTGCTGTTCCACTTCCCGCTTAAAACAGAACAGCAATGATGGTGTGCTGCTAGATTATCCATGACTAGAAGCACCCTAAATCCTGGATCGTCACTTTCACTTTTCACCTGACACAGCTCCAGGCCTTCCTCTCTTTGGTACTCTGCAGGCAAAGTTCCTAGTGGACTGACAGAATAGTGAAAGGATTCGCTTTTACAAGCCTCATTCGAAAGGGGGGAGGGATTGCATGTGGAAGAGCCATGAATCACATAGCTGAAGGATTTGTATCATCTTGCCCACTTTGAAGCCAGCCAATAAATCAAGGATCCTCTCTTTAAAATACAGCTCAGCACCCAGCGCTTTATGCAGAATATATTTTTGAAAAACAGGCTTCCCGGAGTTGTGAAGCCCGCAGGAAACCAACAGGAAATTGGAATGATCCATCATAAAACGCTTCTCGCTTACGCTTCATGCGGTAACTTCCACAGCTCTTTGAATACATTGATTGGGAGCCGAATGATAAAAGTGTTAACAAATGCCAGTTCCCTTTATTTGTTCCTTGATCAATTTCAAAATTAGAATGCATGGCTTACCTTAAGACCCCTTCCTTATTCCCCACCCCCTTTCAGTTAAAAAATTGAATTCCTTTCTGCAATTTTCCAATTTTATGCTGACCGTAGCAGCTGTCCCCTGTCCATTCCAGTTTGGCAAAGAAAAGTTGCAGTCTGTTCTCCACTGCCATGCTCCTTTCCACTTTTCTGATTTTTGTCTGCAATCACAAGGACTAGACACTTCATTTTAAAAAGCTTGTATCCAGTCACATGAGCAAGTGTTGAAAAAAATGCAAACTACACCACCTTATCTTCGAGTATCTACAGGTAAGGGCATTTTTTGAGATGAGAGGGCAGGCCCATAATATAACTCAGCAGGGAAAGCTAAGTTTGAAAAACAGCTACTAGCAAACAGTGGGAGGAAGGGGAGAGAACGTTTCTTAAGATTTATGAAATGTTATCAAATTCAGGAAATAAATTTGTATATGGTAAAGTGGGATAGAGACATGAAGCATGATATGCCTGAGGAGGTTTGGTCTTGGATCATCTTTCTGTTGCAATTAATTATAAGGGAAAATGAATTAAGATCGCCAGGCAGTGGAATTTGACAGCATAGAGGATGTCTAAGGGCCTTTCCACATTTACCATTTATAGTGGCATAGCTGCTGTTTGATTCAACTTTTTTGAGAATATGTTGGTAGCTGATTGTCTGCACCTTTGGCCATATGTCCCTGTTATTAGAGAGCGACTGTGGGGTTTTCCTTTCCACACTAATGGTGGGCTGGGCCCAAATTGAGAATAGTCTTGTGGCTATAGTCACAGCTGTTACATATCCTCATGTTCCTCCAGCCAGTAAATGTCAGAATTATGAGCATACTCACAGGGATACCACTTTTGCTGCTCGTTTGTTTTTAAATATGATTTAATGCCTAGTATTCCTGAATTCTAATCCTGTGTGAAGATAGGGGATTAAAAGAGAAACTACCTGTCTGCTTGGGTATTGTGGTGAATTTTTGTCTGCAGCTCATGACTGCTGTAATGGGCAGCACTGTGACTCAAAACCATGATCTCTTTTTGCCACATCTCTCCTCTAGCCACTGGTCAGAAGGAAGTGGTACGGAACAGACATCTCCCAAACAAGGCTCATCAGTCCCCACCTCCTTCCCACAGAAACCTGGGTTGCACACAAACGAAAATATTAAGGATCCAATGCAGATCTTTCACCTTTTTCTCTTTTTTTGCAGTAGAACAAAAAACAGGGTTCTGAGTACATTATCCTGGAACACTAGTGGAATAATGCCATTGTAAGGCAACGGGTGGGGAGAGGAAAATCCGCCCAAACAGCTGCTATATATGCTATAAATGATAAGTGCAGAAAGTCCTCAAGACTCATAGTAGGCAATACATTAGTTATGTAGTTGTCCCTCTAAGTGCAGGAGTCCCCCCACCCCATGATTTGCCAGCACAGGGGCCCAAATCAGATTGGGAACCAGTGGGGTGGGGAAATTGGAGGGCTTTTAATGTTGGCCCCAGTTGTGGTTCCAGTCTAGCTAACGCTCCCCTTGTGCCTACAATGTACATTGGAGGGGGAGACCATCCCCCCCCACCATGGAAATCCGTGCCCCCTGAATCTGGATCAGGGCCATAGTAGGGAGCAAAGGATTAAAGCCTCCCTACTCCCACCCTGGCAACTTGCGTAAAGCAAAAAAGCTCTGCTCTGCATCCAAGGGCACAGATTCATAGTGAACGTATCATTTAATTTTTATAATCTTTGTCAGGTGTCATCTTGTGCCTCTGTTTCTTTAATGTATGTTGCTTTGGTTTTATTTGTTTTGATGTTTTGGTTGAGCTTGAGATGTTGTTTACGGATTTTTAATATGAGTTTGAAGTATAGAAATTAATAAAAATAAAATGAATAAAAGTAATCTGGTTTGACCCTTAGATAGGCAGGCAGGGGGAAGGCAGATATTGGATTTGTAAAGAAATGAAGGGTGACATCTATCAAAAGTAGAAATGCGAGAAAGCTGTAGAATTTGGATCTTTTAAAATGAGTGCAATCAATTGTGGGTTTTTTCAGACCGACATATTTTTGAATTATTTGGTACGTTTACAGTGAAATCCTATACAGGTTTACCCAAGTCCCAGGGGGTTAATTGAGACTTAAGTAAATGTGCATAGGACTGCTGTCTTAATGGATGATGTGAAATATTATATTCCTGCAAGTTTTCAAAAACAAGCTTTATATATAAATGGACAGACTTCTAGATCTAGTAAAACAGAACTAGTTAGGAAGTTACTGAAATGGTTAGAAAACATTTAATTAACTGGGTTATTGAGAAACCCGGAGAAATGCAGAGGAGCCCGAAATAAGTGGAACAGAGGAAACTGCCTTAGACCAAGTCAGTATTGTCTAAACAGACTGGAAGTGGCTCTCCAGGGTTTCAAGGTAGGGTCTCTCTCATCCCTACCTAGAGCTACCAGGAACTGAACCTGGGGCCTTCTGTATGCAAAGCAGATGCTCTACTGCTGAGCTTCAGTCCTTTCCCAAACCTAGTGTTACATTGCATTAAGAAGAAATGGTGGGCTGGAGAATCAAAGAAAGGTCACAAGGCACCATATCTTATTTATCTTTTAAGTAAGAAATGCATTGCGATTATGGATAGGAGGAGAACTCAGCTCAGTTTGCATTTAAAGGTGAACCTACCTATTTCACACTTGCTGGAACAACATGCAAACAGAGCCATCCTTCCAAATTCACACTTCTCCGAATTTTGCAATGCTGTTCTCCTGCCAAATTATGTCTACACAAATGTATATACACTAGGGTAAAGTATGCATAAACTATAATATGATATAAAATATATGCTTTATATTAGGAGGAATTAAAGGTAAATGTAAAGGGACCCTGACCGTTAAGTCCAGTAGCAAACAACTCTGGAGCTGCGGCGCTCATCTTGCTTTACTGGCCGAGGGAGCCTGTTTGTCTGCAGACAGCTTCCGGGTCATGTGGCCAGCATGACTAAGCCACTTCTGGTGAACCAGAGCAGCGCACGGAAACACCATTTACCTTCCCACCAGAGCGGTACCTATTTATCTACTTGCACTTTGATGTGCTTTCGAACTGCTAGGTTGGCAGGAGCAGGGACCGAGCAATGGGCGCTCACCCCGTCACGGGGATTCAAACAGCTGACCTTCTGATTGGCAAGTTTAGACCACAGCACCACCCGCGTCCCTTTAGGAGGAATTACTTTGCAGAAATGTGTATAATAGGCATAAATGCACACAGAAATAGTTATATTAGGATAAATTCATGCTAAAGAGCTGTTGATTTCCTTAGAATGCTTTTTCTCAATGCAAACTGATGTTGAAATATGGAGAACATAATATTATAAAAATGACAAAACTGAAATTGACTGATTCACCCATCCCTAATTGTGATTAAGGTTATTTAAATGTGAAATCAACAACAGTAGATTGTTCCATATTTGTTGCTTTTGTCCTTTTCCTAATTTCAAAACAAAACAAAACTTGACATTCTACACTTTAAAGGATTTGGCATTTGGATTTGTCTCCTGGTCCGTGTTTCTTTCATCTGATCTTTCAAAAGAGGCAAGTTAAAATCAATCCCTTTCTCCTCTCCACCCACCCTAGATTTTTCCGGCAAATCCAAGCCCCTTGACAACTCTCTGTTCCTTCTCTCAGCCTTCAGATCTGAAGCAGTTGGAGAAAAGAAAGACACTTAAACGCCGCTTTCTCTCTTGTCCATTCCCATTATTAATAAACTCTGAAGGCTTCCTTTCTGTGCTTTAATGAGATTAGTGTTATTTCTATGCATTGCTGGAGGGGAAAAGGCTGGCAGGGAGGCAGGGAGGCAAACCCGACTGATCTGTTAACTAAAGGGTGCTAATCTATATAGAGTGTGGGTCCGTCTCTTCCCCCATCCCCATAGCCCAAGGACAGACGAGGTTTGGGTCGAATCAATTAAAAAGGGAGGATTAGTCATCTTGGTCACTCACTATATTAAAAGCACCCTAACACGCTTCTGAAAACAAACAGCCAGTAGGTTCTTCCAGGGCGTCAATCTGCCTGAGGGCTGGTGGAGGGAGGTGATGGATAGCCTAAGAAAGGAGATTGCAACTTTGAGGCGGCTAAGCTCTTCAAGGCAATTGCCTTGATGGACCGTCTGCCTGGTTTGCAAACCAGAAATCGGAGTACGTAATCGTCAGCTAGCAAAACCATAATCGCCCGGCTGTGTTTGTTTGGCTGGAGCTTTAAAGCTCTTATCAATTTTTGCTGTAGTCCTTGATTACTAATTTTCAGGCCTTACGCTTGAAACAAAAGGTGGAAGAAGGATAAGAAGTTCCAGAAGCGTGACCTTGTGAGTCTGTTGCAGCAAAAACAACAAAACACAAAACCCCGAACAATCAAAGCAAAAAGGGAGGGAGAGAAGCAGGACACCCTTTTTATGGAGTAAAAGATCCAAATTATTTTACTCAAGGACACTTTGTTGTGTGGGGCTAATAATGACTTGTTTACAGCTAACTAGTATGCAGAATGATGTAGTATGTGGAGATATTTAAGATTTGCACGATGCTGTGTGTATGTACTGCAGGAAGGGGCTGCTTCGCACGGCACAATGAGCCAAATTGTGGAGCCGCACTGCTCTTCCCCAATTCTTTTTTGCTCCCACACAGTGCTGAGCTAAGCCAATATATGGACTTAACCATAAGTCTCAGTTTGGATGACATGCTAAGCCAAACCTTGCCTTAGCTCAGCACAGCGTGGCAGTAAAAAGGACCCAGGAGGAGCAAAATAACTGTGAGCTCCTCTCCAGCATATTTGCATGGTCCTGGTAAGCCACAGTTCGGCTTATCATTTCATGCTAACCAGGCCACTGGCATTAATACTTTAGGCTAAACATGGGGCACACTGGCCAAGGAGAATGGTCACCACCAAGCCAGTGGGTTCAAGGCCAATTTATACTATACATTCAGCAGTGATGGGCAGTGGGTAAACTCATGAGTATTCACAGTGGGCAGCTTCACACATAGCACTAAACCAAGGGTAGGTGGAAAATAAGCAAAACTTTAGACAAATGAACCACAGTTCATTTGGTTGTCTCTGGGACAACACAGGGTTTATGTAAATTACCTTGAGTTAAAGAGGACTTACACTACCATTGTTAACTGCATTTACTTGGGATTAAGCCCCACTGAATTCTTGTTATCTTCGCTGCATGCTTTCTCCTAATCTATGTTTCTACAGTTTTTGGTTGGAGAATTGCATTCAAAATTCAGAGAAGTGCAAATTTCAAAGAATAGATGTGTTTTGGTTTGTGTCTTGTTTCAGGGAGTGTGAATTAGGCCAGTTCACATTACAATGCAAAATCTGCCTCCCCATCCTTATTTGTACAAATGGAAGGGTGTGTTATGCACATAAAACTAGATTCCCCTTCTACATGGTTCCCCTATTTTGTATTGAAGAATGGCAAAGGATTAAATTGAGGATGAACAGTTCAGCCTCAGTACTCATTGGAGGTGTGACTGATTTAGCATTAATGTTCATTTTTCCTGGCTTGTGTGAACACACTTATGCATAGAGCCCATGTTCAGGGTCAGGCAGGAAGTGTGATTGTGCAAAAACCTCCAACACCTCATCGCTGGTAAGTATGGCTTGGTTCCTTCCATTCTGAAAGAGTTTGAAAGACAGTCTCTTCTTTAGGCATCCCTCATCAGGAAAAAAAGGCAATGGGGATAGAGTTGGATTAGACTGTGTGTTTTAGTCTCAAGATTGCTAGCTGTCTGGCTGATAGTTCTGGGGTGCTAAACACATTAGCAACTTCATCTGTCCTTCTGCACACAAGAAACTCTGGACAGTTCTTTGCTTCAGGATATAATGCTGAAGCAGCAAGGCAGAAGGCGATGAGGATGGTGTGTGAAAATGTTACTGCTTAATTTGAGAAAGAGAAATAGTGCGATGCTATCAAGGGAAGCAGATAACTTCTTCCTATTTGGAGTGGTGGTGCAATATGAACCCGTGTTTGTGTTACAGCTTGAGATCTAAGTATCCAAAGCAGCAGCTTCTAGCACACAAGCCTGCCCAAACCTTGCTGGCCCTTCTCTGAACAGATTTCACCATAGATTTGTATAAAGGCAATTTATTTAATATGGACAGTTCTACTTCTGTTCCCTTTCCTAATGATCTCCAACATGGAATATGCCTTTTCCCCAAAAGCTGCACATTGGGTCAGATGTCAAAGAAATAAACAACTATATGACATTTAGAAGACATCTGAAGGCAGCCCTGTTTAGGGAAGTTTTTAATGACTGATGTTTTAAGGTATTTTTAATCTTTTGTTGGAAGCCGCCCAGAGTGGCTGGGGAGACCCAGCCAGATGGGCAGGGTAGAAATAATAATAATAATTATTAATAATTATCAATTAATAATTAATATCACTAAGCTTCCACTACAACCCGCAAGTCCCTTTCCTGGTCAGTCACTGTCAGCTCAGACTGGAGATGTAATAAGGGAATGTTTTTTGTTCTGCCCTGTATTCATTGCATGCCGCACTGTCTCCATTCCACTACAGTTTGTCTTCTTCCAAAAACAACATTATCCCTCTCACTGTCCGCTATGGTAAATTTACATGACTTGCATAATTAATTATGTAGATAATGTAAATTGCATAAATTACATTGCCATTAGGTTATTCCACCCAATTCATTTCAATGCAAAGGAAACACAACGCAAATGGTGTGGGTGTGTGGGTGTAATAAATTACATAGCATTTGCTGAAAGCAACAACAGTGAATATGGATCATATTACTTGACTTGGTCTTCCTTCTGGACATGGGACACATAAGCGAACACTGGCTATTTCTGCTCTCATTTCCATTTCCATTACAACTCTCTGACATCCTTACTTCAGGCCCCATCAGCATATATGTCAAGTATGGGGAACTTTTGGCCCTCAAAGAAGTTGCTGTGTTTATAGTTATATCAGTAGATTGATCAACAAAAGTGGAGATGATTAATCAATGAGGACCACTTTTAATTGGTGAGGCTTGGAATTATGGACATGCAGACCATTTTTTCCCTGGTATATAAGTGTAATAAAGAAAATGTTAAATATGGGCTCCCTGCTAAAGAAGCTTCAAAAATACACTTCTGCAAAGGGTCTGGGGTCCTGCACCCTGATATCCTTGCCGTTGGCCAACTGCAATTCTCATGGTTCTTTGAGGAAAACCTTAACGTTTAAAAGGGTTTAAGAAAGGAACTTACCCACTATCACTCAATGAAAGAGCTGCCCTACATATTGAGGGGAAAATATGCTGTCACCCACCCACCTCCGAGGGGTGCAGCTTCTGCTTCAGAGTTGTGTGGTTTGAATGTTTCCCACCATGTTTCCAGGAAGAGGGAGTGTTGGAGAACTCTGATGAAAATAAAAAAGGAAGCAGAAATTAGGGCAATGGGAAGGGTTGGGGAAAGCTACAACTTCTGAAATTCCTTCTTCTGCCCAGCTGTTAGAAAGAGGATCCTTGCTTCCTTTTGCTCCTGGCTAAAGCAGGTGATGGGGAAGCAGGCCCAGGAGCCAAATGCAGACATCTAAGGTCTCTTCCCAGGCCACACCCCATCCTAGTCCCTGCCTCCAGGAATGTTTTTGCCTTGTTGGAATGTGTCCATGAACTCTGTTAACATCACTTGTTTGCCTCAATGGAGGATATGAGGGTGTAAATCTACCTGCTCCACACTTTCTTAAAACAATACGCCAACCAAAACCCAGCCATCCTTCAAAATTCAGACTTCTCTGAATTTTGCAGTGCAGTTCTTCAGCCAAGTAATTTCTATAAAAATGCACATACTGGAGTCATGTGTATATATGCATGTATTACTGAAAATAACATGCCTTATATTAAGGAAAGTTTGTTTGCAAAAAGGTGTATATTAGGATAAATTGCATACATTTAGGAGAATCAGGAGAAATTCACACTACAATGGCAATGATTTCTTCACGAGAACTTTTTTTAAAAAAAATATGTGCAAACTAGTGTAGATATGTGAAGAACTAAACTGAAGACTGGAAAAGTGAGAAACTGAGAGAAACTCAAATTGACAGATTTGTCTTTTCTTATTTGTCAAAGGGATTAAAAAATTCTAAATGGTCTGGGGAAGTTTACCGTTTTAAGTTTTGATGGCGTGTATTTCCGAAAGTTTGTATGTTTAACTCACTCTTGGATTCTCTAGTTTTGTTTTTCAACAGCTACCAGTGTAATGGCCGTTGGCTACAACCAAGCAGTAAATATCTGACTGGCTGATGTATTGCCTTCAATCAGATGTTAAGGTGGTTTGTAAGGTTGTGGGGGGCATAAAAGCAAAACAGTGTATGGGGAGGGAAAACCAGTGAATGTTTTCAGTACACAACAGCACCTCTTATCCTTCTTTGGCAGAAAGGTCTTTCTCAATTCCTAACATGCCGGAGGGGGAAAGAATCACCCTAAACTTCCAGTTTCTTCAGCAGCAGGCTTAATGCAGCTAGTCTCATAGTTTCATACACTTCATTATCATGTGTTTGTGGATTAGGTAGCAAACCCCTGAACTTCCCTTTGTCCTAGCCTATTGTTGAGCATTTTGCTTGCCTGAGCTTAAGAACCTTGTAACCATTTTGCTTCCTTTAAAAAACAGGATGAATGGGGTGGGCAGGGGGGTGGATAAAACTAAGGAAAAAGGAGGGGGAGGCCTCTTTGAGGTCAGGGAAGCATTCAGGCTGCAGCTGCCCCATTCCCAACAACTCCCAACGGGCGCCCAAACACTGTGCCAGCAGCTTGGGGGTGGGACGAGGAGGAAAAATACACCTGCTTAGGGCTGGGACGATCACTTTCACGCCTGTTGGGATTAGAGATTTTAAGTGTCGTTCCAAATTGTGCGGATAAACAGCCTTGTGAAAACTTGTTAGTGCGGCAAAAAGGCAGCTTAGTTGCCTGCCTTTTGTTATGCGTGATTTTTATTGGCGGATTGGATTTGATGAGGTTTAGGGTTTATTCTAAGAACTCCATTGAAGAGCTGGGCCTTTTGTCTCCTGCCACAGAGCGTGAAGATTATGAAACATGGGCCAAGCTAAGCCTGCATTTTGACAGGTATTAGCTGCTGGGATACATGAGGACCACCAGACACAGCAAGGCCTCGCTGCCTGCCACCATTCCACAGTTGCCAGCCTGACTCCTGCCCATCCGTCTGCTGCAGGCCTACTGTCTGTCTTGTCCACCTGAGATCCCTCTCACGGGTGGCACAGGTAAGGTGATAGGATGCAAAGGAGGCCATCCACTTTTACATATCCTCCAACTGTATTGTTTAGGGGCAGGTTTTCTTTCCTGTTCCCTGATCCTAGAAATCCATGCTCCTTATTTTGTTCCTATTTTTGCTTTAGTAGGATGCCATGTTAAAATGTTCTTTACTGACTTCAGTAGTAGATAGGTAGCCGTGTTGGTCTGCCATAGTCAAAATAAAAAAAATCCTTCCAGTAGCACCTTAAAGACCAACTAAGTTAGTTCTTGGTATGAGCTTTCGTGTGCATGCACACTTCTTCAGATACCTGAAGTAGTGTATCTGAAGAAGTGTGTATCTGAAGAAGTGTAGTATCTGAAGAAGTGTGCATGCACACGAAAGCTCATACCAAGAACTAACTTAGTTGGTCTTTAAGGTGCTACTGGAAGGAATTTTTTTATTTTAACTTTACTGACTTGTTAGCATTGTCACGCTTTGGGGTTCAGCTCCATCCACAGGGTCTCTTGGAGAAGAATGTAAGAAGAGCTTTGCTGCTGGATCAGCTTCCTCACAACTTCACCAGCCATGGGCTCTTTTCTGAGGTGGAAGATGGTTTAGACCAGGAGGACTCCAGAATTGGAAATCTATGGCCTTCCAGATATTGCTGTATTACAGCTGCCAAAATCTCTTATCATTTTCCATGATAACTAGGGTTGATGGGAGCTGTAGTCCAACGATGTCTAGAAGGTCACAGATTCTCCAGCCCTGGTTTAAGTAGCATCTGGTAAGAAACCTAACAATGTTTTTGGCTCTTGGAAAAGTATGTCGCCCTCATTGAAGTCAGGTTTCAAGTTATCTCATTCAAGAATCTGATATATATGTGCTGCCAAACCCTTGCTAAGTCCACATTTTCTTCAAGTCATCCCACTGTTTCAGTTATGCAGCTTCCCTTATCCAGTTATGCAGCTGGCCCTACCATTAGGCAGAGTGAGGCACCTACCTCAAGTGACAAATACTGCAGGGATGAGCAGGGATGGTGAGGTGTTGGGCGGCAGAGCTGTGCATGCTTCTTAGCCTGCTCTGTTCCCACAAATCTAGCTTCCTACTCTCTGGTTTGACAGATGATGTTGTTCCATCGCTTGGTGTTGAAGTAAGATTCAGTTTCCCTGTGTAAAATGTGGGTGAAAGGAACTGTTGTGTCCTCCTTAGGAAGCAAAATGTCTTGGGCTAGCCCTCCCCTTCACATGTGTACTGAACTACAACTCTCATCATCCCTGGCCATGCTTGCTGGGGCTGATGGGAACTGTAGTTCAGCAACATCTGGAGAGCCAAAAGTTCCTCATACTTGCTTTGTCTGCTTGCTCCAGAATCATTTTGGAAGCTCCTGGCAAACAGGGAAGCTCAAGCCTTGCCTTGTAACCCAGCATAGCTTAGCCAAATAGCAAGGCTGAGTAGCTGTCACATTTCCATTTGATTGCTGGGCCCCAGAGGGCTGTGGGGCCTACTTTTCTGCTCTACGAAGGCCATTCCTCAGCTCCAGTAATGGGACATGTCAGAGCAAGTCCCGCTCTGTAAAAGGTGGGACTTTCTGAGGAGCTGCTTTCAGATGAAAGCGAGCCTGTAGGGCAAAGCTTCTTCCCAAATTGCCCTGTTGATTAATCTCACCCAAAAGCGACTGACGATAAACCAAACGATTAAAAGATGGCTCTGCCAATGCAAGTTGATTGTTGGTGGGGAAAGTGCGAGGGAGTCAAAGGAAAACGTCACAGCCAGCTTCTAATACACCAATCATTTGAAATGTTACCCATGAAATATTGTAGAAAGAGGCTGGCCCACCTATTTTTGTGACAGGTAGAGAAAGAGAAGAACTGTGGCTCATGGTTAGAGAATCTGCTTTGCAAGCAAAAAGTCCAAAGTTCAGTTCCTGATAATTCCATGTAGGAATGAGAATAGATTTGTCTTGGAAATCCTGACAAGCCACTGCTGGTCAGTGCAGCCCAAATATAATATATTACTATCATTGTTAATCAATATATTTATCAACCACCCCTTCATGAGGAGTTTTATGATATTCATTTTTAAACAGTTAAAAACAACAATAAATAATAATACAATATCCTATCTTATGGATAGAAAACCAGAGGCTTAGAGAAGACCCAAAATTGGCATTCAGGTTATCTCCATCCTATAATAGCTATTAAAAACCAAGCAATCAATAAGTCAATTCAGCTCTTCAGAAGATGTTCAGGAAAAGATTTTGGTGACTCTACAAGAAAAGTGCCGCAGTTAAAAAGCAGCCACAAGGAGCCCCTCTGTGTGTGTCCTCAGAATTCCGGTTTGGTGTAAGGAGGTTTCAGGCCAGAGAGTGCTCTTGACTTCAAGGGATGGACCAGAGGTGACATCTGCACCCATAACAACAAACCCAGCTACCAAGATATCAGGATCAGGCCCTCTTGGTTGTGTTCTCAGAATGCAGAAATACATCTAGTGGCAACCAGAGGGAAGCTCTTCTTTGTCATGGTGCCCAGTTTATGGAACCATAAACTGGGCACCATGACAGGTGTGCCCAGGGGGAAAGGCAGGTGTCAAACTTTCTGAGTTTTCAGCGCCTGCTGAAAACACATTTATTTACCCAGGCCTTTGGGGATTACTGCTACCTGGCCTTGAGAATTGTTCTGGTTACTGAATTGGTGACAGTGCTTTAATTTGCATCCATTGCAATGTGTTGTTACTAGTTTAAAATTTTGTTTATTGTCTTTTATGATAGAAGCCACCTTGATTTCTCCATTACGCTTGGCAGAAGTTCATCTGGTAGATTTTTTGACTGAGTAAAAGACATTGAGCGGCTCATAGGAAGCTGCCTTATACTGGGTCAGACCATTGGTCCCTCTCTCACTACTGTCTACACTCACTGGCAGAGGCTGTCTAGGATTTCAGATAGGGAACATTCCCAGCCCTGCTTGGAGGTGCTGGGGATTGAACCTGGGACAAAGCATGACAAAGCAGATGCTCTACCACTGAGCTATGGCCCTTCCCAAGTACACATCACAGAATATCTTGCTACACATGACTTGCCTGGTTTTGCAGAAATTCTTTCCTACTCCCTGCATCTGTGCAGACAGCTATGACTTCACTTGCAAAGCTTCTAAGCAAATCTGAGTCTGCTGCCTGTCTGCATTCTGCTGTCAGGTAATATTCCATCCGCATGGTAGCTTATGAAGGATCATCATGCGTGGCTTGCTTGAGGAAGGTTCTGCAGCCTTTCCCCATCACAATAATGTATTTGCTAGATGGCATCTGATCACTCCCGTCTGCTCTTTCCAGGACAAGAACTTCCTACTGCAACTTTTGTTATAATGGCAATTGGAGTTTAAAGTAGGGTTGCCATATGTCTGGAATTTCCCTAATGTAACCGAAATACTGCATTTGGCACCAGTGTCAGGGCAGAAATTGGAGAAAATGACACATGGCATTTCACTGTTTGAAATATGGCAACCCTAGTTTAAAGGCATGAGCAGCAACTTGAACTGAACACTGAATCCTTGCTGAAGGGGTACACTTTGCCCTGGATGTAATCACACCGAGACTCTGGGTTTGGAAAATAAGAAAGCTCAGGTTTTGTTTTGTTTTTTAAAAAAGAAATGTATACTTGATAGGAAAGGTCCCGATTCTAAATGACTGAGAAGAGGGGGATACACAGAAGAGACATACAAGTACTTATGTCTCCTCTCCCAACGTAAATCTCAGTGTTGCAAGTACATAGGACTGAGCATACAGAGGTTGAGTGAGATGAATGCATAGTTTTGGTGGAAGGCAAGCTACAACGGAATACAATGCTGCATGCAATTACAGAGTAGAATGGAAAACAATGTGCTCTTACGGCCCAAGCTTGGAGAGGAGCCTTTGAGTGCACTGTACACCAGCTGCAGGAAACCTGCCTGTGGGCCTCATTGAGCCCAGCACACATCCTAATTTGGCCCATGAAGCTATTTTCACCAAGCCACACCCACCCAAGCCACACCTGCCATCATAAGTATTACATCAGCTGTGGGGTAGGTGAAGTAGACACAGCTGCAAAGGAGCCTTGAAATATGGGCTTGCAGACAGCGCCTTTTAAATTGGACACCAAAAGCAAGCCCTGCTGAGAGTGGATGGAAAGCTCCTGAGTGGAGCTGATCCATGCCAAAAGCAAGGCTTGAAGCCAGTGCTGATCAGCTGATTGGCAGTGACCAAGCCCCAACTGGATCAACTCTTCCCCCTTTTTCCCTGGCAGGGAGGGGCACCATTTGGTGGTTCGCCTCAGATGTCAAGATGTCTTGGGCTATCCCTGACAGCACTCTTCCCACTTGGGATTCCCAGCAACTGGTATTCAGAAGCATACTGCCTCTGATAGTGGAGGTGGAATATAACCATTGTGGCTAGTAACACTGACAGCCTTATAGCCCATGACTTTGTCTAATCCTCTTTTAAAGCCATCTCAGTTGGTGGCCATCAGTGCCTCTTGTGGGTGCAAATTCCACAGGTTTAATTATGTGCTGTGTGAATGTGTCTTGACTCTTAGCAACGGTTTGCTTCACTGGATGTCCACGCATTCTAGTATTATGAGAGGGCTTTGCAGTACACCTTGTTGCCCTCTAACAACACCATGCACTCTCCACTATTAAATATGACAAGATACTCTGATGCACACAGAAACGTAGCAAGATGCACGTGTACTTCATGCTGTCAGAAGTGGTATAAATTCACTCAGTTTGTTTTCAGGCTGTTTCCCCTGGTACTCCCACCGCTCCTCCACCTCCGCTGCCTGATAAATGAAGCATGTGGGGTGGGTGGGTTAAGCCGTTTTCCGCCGCAAGGCCTGAAGCTCTGGCTTGCCTGCTATCACCAGGATAAACGCAGGCTTTTCGGCCTAGAGGCGGGCCCCAGCCCTCCCTCTTTCCCTCTTGAGTTGGGTTATCAATCCAAAGCTCCACATCGCTCATCCCAGCCTGGGCTCGCTCTCCACTGGGAGAGACTTGTCTACCCTTAGGCCATGAGCAAGACCATTGTGACTTAATTCTACACAGTATCGACACCAAACAGACTCCGTCTCGGGCGCTACTAGCTACCTATCTTTCTCTTTTGTGTTCTTCTGTTTTTTTTCACTTTTTTTTAAACGTTCTCTACCTCCCGCTTTTTAAAATGAAAAAAAAAAAATCATGCCTCTGTGTACCGTGTACCATGTGCTGGCTGGGGATGATGGGAACTGTAGTCCAAAACATCTGGAGGACACCCAGTTGATGTATGCTGTGGAAGGCCATTCCTTGTTTGTTTCTCAATTCCATGAGATTTTAAAAATCTTTTGCTTTTTTTGTTTGCTCTTAATTGCAATATCATTTAGGGATTTTGAATTTCTGTGCTTTCCCCTATAACCCCAGCCCTCCAATTCATGCAACCTTTTGGACGGATTTTATAGACTCTTTTGACTGGCAAGAGATCAGGCAAAATTGAAACAAATACGTCCCTGCCATTTGTGCTCTATAGACGTCAGATGGCATTGGCACACAAACTAAAATGCCATGTGTTACCATGGTGCCATTGTCAGGACAGCCAGCACCAAATCATGATTATTATTATTTTTTAAATGCATGTTCTATTGCTTCTGCTTCTTCGTTGTCATCAGGGCCAGCCACAGACATTTTGCAGCCTGAGGTGAAGGACAAGGTGGCACCCACTCCCCATTCTATGCTCAGAGGCAGTGGGATCTCACTTCAGCATTCTCCACTAGGGATGGCAGGATCTCTCTATTTCAGTTTTCACAGTTTTCTGCTTTTCCAATCTTAAATTCAGTTTCTGCAGCAACTTGCATTTTAAAAAAGCAGGGGGGAAGAAGAATCCTAACGGAAATTATTCAGCATTTTCATGCAAATTTATCCTTATAAACACATTTTTGTATGTAGTTTCAATTTCACATAATGCATTTGTCTATGCTATTTTCACTGAAATTTGTCTATGCTATTTTCACTGAAATGTTTGTTTTCATGTACATTTCCCCTGATATATGCATTTTTTAAAACACTGCTTCAATGAGTGCACATTTTGAAGGATGGTTCTTGTGTTGTTTCAGAAACTGTGAATTAGCTATTTTTGACACACCCACCCCTGGGCAATCATCCCCTAAAAAAGCTCAACAATTCTGTGCCATCTCCCCCCATTTTCTTAAATTTGAGTCCCCAAAAATAGGGGGCGTCATACATGGGGGCGTCTTATACATGGGAAATTACGTTATCTGCATCTACATCTAAAGCTACATCTACATCTATCTGCCAGGCCTAGCCCAAGACATTTGGCACCTGAGGCAAACCATAAAGTGGCACACACACAGTGCCAGGGAAGAAGGGAGGAATGAAGAACATAAAGGTCAACATCAGAAGTAGGGGGTGGGAGAAGACTAGTAGTGCCTCCTATTCACCCAGGCTGCTGTAGAGGCAGCATTGGGGGAGGGTGCTGCAAAGGAGGTGGAAGAGTTGGCCTCCATAGAGAATGCTGCAGCTGCTGCTGGCAGCGCTGAATTTATTTATTTTTTAAAAAATAATATTTATTAGTAGTTTCAAAGTTATAAAGAAAAAAGAAAAATTAAAAACAACACTGTAATACATGGGGGGGGGGGAGAAACAACAATACAACAAAAAAAGAAAAAGAAAAATGGAAAACACAAGAAAAAAGAAAACAACATAGATCCCAAATTACATATCTATAACTTCCATTTGCTTGTTTCATTGACCTCCTCACACCTCCCTTTTTGTATTCTAGTTTAATTAATTATTTCAGCAAAGTCTTTCCATCTTTCTCAATTTTTGTGAAAAAATTTATCTTGACAGTTCAACTTTATAATTAGCTCAGCAAATCCTTACCATCTTTCCCCATATTCTGTTATTCAAATTGCCTTAATTTATTTAACCTTATCTTACCCTAAAATACCTTGAAGCTTAAATCTTAGTTTTCAAATATACATAACTCCTGATATCATTTCTGCTAGAGTCATATAGTTTCATTCCAACATTTTCCCTAATATTCATTAATTTTTAGCCAATTCCCTAAATAAAAAGTTTCCTTTATAAATTTTCTTCCAATCTTCATCCAACGTCTCATCTTCCTGGTCTCGGATCGTGTCAGTCCTTACTGTCCAATCCATCTAGTCCATCAACCTGGAAGCCTTATGTCCGAGGCCCTTAAGTCTCTTCCATGTCCCTTCTGCATTTCTTCTTCTTGTTGTTTATACTTGCCCTTTTCCTTGTCTTTTGTTGGTCTTTTTCTTAATTCCTTTCCTTTCTCATTGAGGAGTAGTTCTCTGGGGGGTTCCAACCCAGAATTGTCTCCATCTCCCTTCATCAAACCCACCCATTCCCCAAAGTCCCACTCCCCACAGTCCTCGATAAAATCCAAAAAAATATTTAAAAACATATTTCAAGGTCTCTCCAAAGTTAGGAACCTCCTCAACACCAGATTCCCCCTGGCCCATTCCAACTTCAATCTTCAATGACAGCGGCTTATGCTCCTGTAGGGCCTCGGGTCTCTCCATTTGTATTATTTGAGGTGCAACCACATCCTCCTCCATTATCTTCTGTTCTTGCCCAGTCAGTACTGATTCATGAGTTGGTCCCTGAATAATTTCGGTATCAATGTTCCCTGTTTGTCCACAGTTATTAACCACAACAGTCAAATCCATTTTTTCATTCATCAAGTCCATCTTCTCATGCATCTGTTCCACCAGGGCACTTGTCTTGCATAAGGCAAGCACCCAATCTTCCTCCCAGCTCATCTTTAGGCAAGGTCAGAGAAGACTGTTCCCACGGTCTTAATCTCACAGCTGTTGAGTCCTCAAGTATACTGCTGCAACAATTTAACAAGCTCCCTCTAGAGGAGACAATTTCTATTTGTATCCATTTTTTTTTTAAGGCAAGTCCAACAAAGGAGAATTACTTTAGTTTTTCAGATATTTTCCGGATATTTTGTTTCTTTAAGATGCAAAAGGCAACATTGGAATCAGCTTGTTTCTCTTCTTTAACTATCTGTCAAAATGTTCCATTCACAGTCAATGAGCCTACAATTTCTGTCTCTGATACCCCGTTCCCAGGTTAGAGGCAGTGGAAACTCATCCTTCTCGCTCCCTCTCCTGCAGGGGTTAAACAAAATCCCCACCCCCTTTTCTCCTGCTTCCAAGGGGGTTTCAGTAGTTCTGAATGAAGGAAATTTATACTTTTTTTGACAGCTTTCCAGGCTTTAGCTTATGAAGTTTTTGCTTTAGTCTATATACAAAAAGCGGAAGGCGGACTTCCTGTTTTGAACCTTCCCGCTTCGATGCCAAATTAAGATATTTCTTGATCCAATTTTCCGTTTCTACTCACGGGTACTTGTTTTAAATCCAATTGTCCACAGGAAAAAGTCAGCGCTCTCCGGCAATGGCTGTGCGGCTTCACTCCGTGAAAGTAGCAATCAGTTCGCAGCACCGCACCGCTCACCCCGCTTCAATCCGGCGCCCCAAAAAGGGGTTCCCGGTGAGTAGGGGGGGTGCCCTGCCGAACGCCACGTTCCCAGGCTTCCTCCGCCTGGGATTTCTAGCGGGTCCCCGCCTTCGCCGCAGCGGGAAGACCCAGTTTTCACAGAGCTCGGAGGAACTCCGCCATTCACCGATGGCGCTGGCAGCGCTGAATTTAGGGTGGTACAGGTGGTTGCTCCCGCACAGGGTACTGAGCCATAGGGGTGCAAAATTGAAAAGATCCATTTTGGGATGCGGAATTTTGGCCTTGCACAGGCTGCCATTTTACAAAAGATTACCAAAGTCTACCCCTGCTGCTGGCACTGCAGCAGCAGTTGGCAATACTGTATGTTCCTTAGAGGCTAGATTTGCTGCCCCTGTGGATCCTGCTGCCCAAAGCAGTCACCTCATGAGTGGGCCAGCCCTATTTCTTTTCTCCAACAAAGGTGGGTGTTTAGGAAGAATGGCCAGGGGGCTGTTATACACATGCACGCATACCTTGCCAGCAGATCTGGGGGCTAGGATTGCTCTCTGAAAGGCTTTTCCTCCTGGGCCGTGTTCAGAAAGTGGTGGGGGGGTGAGTGTTCAGACCCCTGGGCCCTCACTTGTGGGGTGCCTCAGGGTTCTGTCCTCTCCCCCATGCTATTTAACATCTATATGAAGCCGCTGGGAGAGATCATCAGCGGGTTTGGACTGGGTGTCCATCAATATGCAGATGATACCCAGCTCTACCTCTCTTTCAAATCAGAACCAGTGAAGGCGGTGAAGGTCCTGTGTGAGTGCCTGGAGGCGGTTGGAGGATGGATGGCGGCTAATGGATTGAAGTTGAATCCTGACAAGACAGAAGTACTGTTTTTGGGGGACAGGGGGCGGGCTGGTGTGGAGGACGGACTCCCTGGTCCTGAATAGGGTAACTGTGCCCCTGAAGGGGAGTCATTTTGGACTCACAGCTGTCCATGGAGGCGCAGGTCAATTCTGTATCCAGGGCAGCTGTCTCCAACTCCACCTGGTACGCAGGCTGAGACCCTACCTGCCCGCAGACTGTCTCGCCAGAGTGGTGCATGCTCTGGTTATCTCCCGCTTGGACTACTGCAATGCGCTCTACGTGGGGCTACCTTTGAAGGTGACTCGGAAACTACAACTAATCCAGAATGCGGCAGCTAGACTGGTGACTGGGGGCGGCCGCCGAGACCACATAACACCGGTCTTGAAAGACCTACATTGGCTCCCAGTACGTTTCCGAGCACAATTCAAAGTGCTGGTGTTGACCTTTAAAGCCCTAAACGGCCTCGGCCCAGTATACCTGAAGGAGCGTCTCCACCCCCATCGTTCTGCCCAGGCGCTGAGGTCCAGCGCCGAGGGCCTTCTGGCGGTTCCCTCATTGCGAGAAGCAAAGCTACAGGGAACCAGGCAGAGGGCCTTCTCGGTAGTGGCGCCCGCCCTGTGGAACGCCCTCCCATCAGATGTCAAAGTGATAAATAACTACCTGACATTTAGAAGACATCTTAAGGCAGCCCTGTTCAGGGAAGTTTTTAATCTGTGATATTTTACTGTATTTTTGGTTTCTATGGAAGCCGCCCAGAGTGGCTGGGGAAACCCAGCCAGATGGGTGGGGTACAAATAATAAATTATTATTATTATTGTTGTTGTTGTTGTTGTTGTTATTATTATTATTATTATTATTATTATTATTATTATTATTATTATTATTTTAAATGCACACTTAAAATTGTAAATTGTGAATGTGTTGAATACGTGTATCATACAGGTTTTCTAGTGAATGAGTGCAGCTATTTTTTATGGGCATGCTCAGTAGCAAACCTACTTTCCCTCAGAGTAATGTTATTTGCTTAGATTATATTACTTAATGGGTATTTTATTGCTTGTGTTTAGTTCATAAACTATTTTAAAATATGAAAAAGTGGCATGTGCATGTTTAAAAATAAATAGTACACAACATGGCCCTTGGATAAATTTGACACTTCCCCTCAGGAATGTCTCTGGCCCAGTAGAAGTAAGCAGCATTTGTTCAAACAGGGCTCCGGCCAGATCGACTTATAGGCCAGGAGGAGAAGGGAGGATGGAAGAAGAGAAGGATGTACCAGGAGTTTTCTGATAAAAAGTTAACTCTAAGGCTGCGTACACACAATATATATTTAAAGCACATGGCTTCCCCCAAATAATCGTGAGCACTGTAGTTTGTTAAGGGTGCTAAGTGCTCTGTGAGGGGTAAACTACAGTTCCAATTTCTCTTCAGGGGTGCTTTACATGTATTGTGTGTACGTAACCAAAGCAGAAGTTGAGAATGCAAAGCCTTTCTATTGCTTTGTTCTTTTTGAGCAATGGTGTAGTGAAAAAGGCCACTTTTTTCTAAAGGCTCTTCTTATCATCAGAATGTAAAAACAAGGAAAACACACAGAATATAATCTGAATTTCCAACTGAGTTGCTCTTGCTTAATATTCTTCCCTGAAGGGTAGTTTCTGTGCACGTGATGGCATTTCAAATGGGATCATTACAGGAGGCTCATACTGTGTTTGCATCAGATGCTGCATCTTAGTTAAGAACCCAGAGTCTTGCCCATTATGATGCTGCCAAGAAAGGAACAAGAGTAGAAATGAGCTTTGCAAACGGGGTCATTACTGCAAGCCTTAGACACCAATGACAATAATCATCATTATAACATATATTATAATAACACCATTATTGTAATAATAACAGCTAGCATGGCCACCCCTCTGGAAATAATAATAAGAATTATTATTATTCATTTCATGTGTCCAAATCTTTAAGCTACCACAAGGCGGTTGTTTATGCATTACCTCATTACAACAGGTCTGTAAGGTAGGCTTGTATTGTTCATCGCACCTCAGATTCAGGGATGAATCTGAGAGACAACCTGCGGCCATTGATTTTCAATACGTTAGTTCCCTTTCCAGGACGGAGAGCACCCATATGTCAGCAGTGTCACTACTGCTACTGGCGAAGGGAAAGGATGAAGACGGCAAAGCCCCATTTTCTTGGGAGGATGCATACGTATATAGATACCCCACAGGTTCTATAATCCATTCAGCACACACTTTCAAAAGGGTTGTCTCTTGAAGTTTCTGTCAGTGGGAGGAATGGAGCAAGCTGAGCATTCTCCATTTGCCCATGATGACACAGGTAGATGCCCGTACCCTTCAGTTGTTGGTATGAGGATATGAACAGAATAGGCTGCTTTGTGTCCTTTCTCAGGATGCCACGGTAGAAAGATTATGTCCTCTCTAGAAAACAGAGCAAAGGAATATCCTCCAATAACTAACTCAACTTGGTACTCCTTGTGGGCCAAAAAGGTGAGGGAGGCATATTCTTGTACATTAGACATGTATGACTCACACAAAAGTAAGGTGTACCCTCCAGAATAAACCTGCAAAGGGACACAGTCATTGGGCCTGTGCATATGTAAATATGGGCAGCCCTAGGTCAGACAAGATATTCTGTCTCCCCCTCTGAAGAACATTCCCCTCAAAACCTCGTAAAATGGCTGCCTCAGTCTCTGAAGAGAATGCTCCCAACTCCTCACAAAATGTCTGCCTTCCTCTCTGAGGAGCATCCCCTCAATGCCTCATGAATGCTGCCAAGGCCCCAGTTGCAACTCTGCAGGCTGCATCAAAACAAAAGCACCAAGCCATTTAGAGAGCTTCTAAATACCAGTTATAGGCTGAAATCCTACACCCATATACCTGGGAGCAAGCCCCACTGAACATTATGGGCCTTAGTTCTGGGTAGGCATGTATAGGGTTGCACTGTAAATTTGTCTTTTGCTCCACAGCCTGTCTCAGGGAACCTAAATATAGCCACCATGACACAGAAAAGCACCCTAGGCCATTTTGTGGCAGCAAAGAAGACAAGAGCAAGGATGACACATCCCAACTGATTTGGCTTGCAAAATTCTCTATTAGTGATTCAAGTGAAACAACTCCACGGCCGGGCTCTTGCTATAGGCCTCTGTCCTTGTCTGAGAAATAGTTCAATTCATTAATTTTTTTATGGCCTATGTTCTGGCTGTACAGGCGTACTTACCACATGGCTAAAAATAAATAAAGAATTTCCTGAGGAATAACCATTCTTACCCTGGTCACTTCCAGATGACCTGTTTATTGAGCATTCATCCTGATATGTTTGCAGGGAAGTTATAAAAGCAAGCATTATTCCAAACTTTCCTGTGCATTTTCCTATAACTTACCTTACTTCAAAACCTTGATTTTTTGGGGGGAGTGAAGCATGTTCTATTTTGCTTTATCATTTTAAAGTGTACACCCTCACTTTTTGAGGAACTTCCCTCACAGAGCAGCTTGGAATCTCCAATAAAAACTGCCTGACAATAAACTATAACAATACAAGAACAGGGTAACAAACAATGGACCGCCATAAAAAGCATTCCCTCCAACATTTCTCCAATGAAAATAGGGACGTCCTAAGGAAAAGTGGGACATTCCGGGATCAAATCAGAAACCGGGATGGCTTCTGTAAATCCAGGCCTGAGAGAGGTATGCAGCACTCAAGTAATTAAATTCTCCCAAACTGCCTCAGGGCTGTCAGTTAACAAGGAGAGATGGGTAGCTTACTAAAGGGGCCTATAAACACCTGAGCCGTGACTTAAAGGTGACTCTGCCCAAGGCTTTGTGGAGATTAAACAGACTATTCAAACACTCATTTGAACCTTTCTTCACCTTGTTTTCCCATCTCTTCCTCCTCTTTTTCAGTCTGCTGAAATTCAAGGATGCTAAAAGCCAACAAACACACAATCTATATTTGGAATTTGCCAAGGGTAGAGTTTCATTTAAAGAAAGAACAAGGTTTCTCACGGTATCCACTGTTCTTTGGAAGCCAGGGAAGAATTTGCTCCTGACACTCTGTGCATAAATGTAGCCTATTTTCAGAGTGATTTCTATCAGTATCTTTACCTCCCCACCCCCCAATCCTGCATTCAGTGGTGTCAGTGAAAAACAAAATCTCATACAAGTACTATAAATCTTGGAGACCTACTTTCCATCTCTTTCTACTACATTTGGCCATGCCTCCTTGTGGTTTAACCCCAACACTGTAATGGTGCCATGTGGCAATTGAGCAGAATGGCCAGAAAAGACTTAAGAGGGACTGTTGAAATTGACTGCTTCCTGCACCCCAGGATGGCTGCCTGAGATGGTCATTGCACTCTGCCTAGAGGTGTCTTCTAGAATTATAGAATCATAGAGTTGGAAGAGACCGCAAGGGCCATCGAGTCCAACCCCCTGCCAAGCAGGAAACACCATCAGAGCACTCCTGACATATGGTTGTCAAGCCTCTGCTTAAAGACCTCCAAAGTAGGAGACTCCACCACACGCCTTGGCAGCAAATTCCACTGTCGAACAGCTCTTACTGTCAGGAAGTTCTTCCTAATGTTTAGGTGGAATCTTCTTTCTTGTAGTTTGAATCCATTGCTCCGTGTCCGCTTCTCTGGAGCAGCAGAAAACAACCTTTCTCCCTCCTCTATGTGACATCCTTTTATATATTTGAACATGGCTATCATATCACCCCTTAACCTCCTCTTCTCCAGGCTAAACATGCCCAGCTCCCTTAGCCGTTCCTCATAAGGCATCGTTTCCAGGCCTTTGACCATTTTGGTTGCCCTCTGGACACGTTCCAGTTTGTCAGTGTCCTTCTTGAACTGTGGTGCCCAGAACTGGACACAGTACTCCAGGTGAGGTCTGACCAGCGCAGAATACAGTGGCACTATTACATCCCTTGATCTAGATGCTATACTCCTATTGATGCAGCCCAGAATTGCATTGGCTTTTTTAGCTGCCGCGTCACACTGTTGACTCATGTCAAGTTTGTGGCCAACCAAGACTCCTAGATCCTTTTCACATGTCCTGCTCTCCAGCCAGGTGTCCCCCCATCTTGTATTTGTGCCTCTCATTTTTTTTGCCCAAGTGCAATACTTTACATTTCTCCCTGTTAAAATTCATCTTGTTTGTTTTTGCCCAGTTCTCTAATCTGTCAAGGTCGTTTTGAAGTGTGATCCTGTCCTCTGGGGTGTTAGCCACCCCTCCCAGTTTGGTGTCATCTGCAAATTTGATCAGGATGCCCTTGAGTCCATCATCCAAGTCATTGATAAATATGTTGAATAAGACCGGGCCATCATCCAAGTCATTGATAAATATGTTGAATAAGACCGGGCCCAAGACAGAACCCTGTGGCACCCCACTAGTCACTCTTCTCCAGGATGAAGAGGAACCATTGATGAGCACCCTTTGGGTTCGGTCAGTCAGCCAGTTACAAATCCACTGAGTGGTAGCATAGTCAAGACCGCATTTTACCAGCTTCTTTACAAGAATATCATGGGGCACCTTGTCAAATGCCTTGCTGAAATCAAGGTAGGCTACATCCACTTCATCTACCAGGCTTGTAATTCTGTCAAAAAACGAGATCAGGTTAGTCTGACATGACTTATTTTTCAGAAATCCATGCTGACTATTGGTGATCACAGCATTCCTTTCTAGGTGCTCACAGACTGTTTACTTAATGATCTGCTCCAGAATCTTCCCTGGTATTGATGTCAGACTGACTGGGCGGTAATTATTCTAACTGTTCCCATTCTGTGTGGAACTGGGAAAACAGCCAGTCTTTTGACTATTCCTTTGAGTAGATTGGGAGCCTGTGGCTCCCCAGATGTTCCTGAACTGCAATTTCCATCACCCTGACTATTGGCCAGGCTGGATGTGGTTGATGGTAGGAGTTGGAGTCCATCAGCATCTGGAGGGCCACAGGCTACCCACCCCTGAAATAAGTGGTTCCACCATCTCTGCCCAATAACAAACTGCTTGAGAAACTCTGCAGTTTCAAAATCAGCTTGCCATGAGGCCCAGGGTGAAACTAGCTGCAGTTATGTTTCAAGAAAAACTTGAGTCTCCCTTGAATTTGCATTGCTGGTTTCACGTTGCCTTAGATCCTGGAACTAAAGTAGATCACACAGATCAGGCATGGGCAGTGGCGTAGCGTGGGGGGTGCAGGGGGGGCCGGCCGCACCGGGCGCAACATCTGGGGGTTAGGGGGCGCAAATCCACAGGTTAGGGGGCGCAAATTACTTGCCTTGCCCCGGGTGCTGACAACCCACGCTACGCCACTGGGCATGGGGGAACATTTTCAGCCCAAGAGCCACATTCCTTTCTGGAAACCCTTCTAAGGGCCACATGCCTTTGGTGTGTGGGCCCAGAGGCAACCAAGTAGGCTGAGCAGCAAATGTGAATTTTACCTCTGTACAGCAGGCATGTTCCTACAAAAGTATCACACTTTCCTGTTTTCCATTTATAGAATATGCAACATCCTACAACCAAAGAGCAGGCATGTGGACTTTTTATTTTAAATGAAAAATAACACACAAGCAATACACATGCTTACTTATTGCACATAGAAAAACCACCCATTTATACATAATAGCCTGTACTACACCACAAACATAGCAAGCTTTTACCCGTTTAGCGGCATCCAGGAATGGACACTGGGAATTATAGTTTGTTAGGGCGCCCAGAGATCTGTACGTGACCCCTCCCACCATACCCTAAAAACTGGAAAAGGGGAATGACTATTAAATCAGTTTAAAGCAGCCATATAGCTATAGAATCTTCCATCATTTCTGACTGGACCATCACCCACAACAGAGCGATCCTAATCAGTGCAGAAATACCATTTTAAAAAAGCAGCTTCTGCTCCCAGCAGCTTCTAGCATTAGAGGCAAACTTTCTGGTGCTCCAGCCACCACAATATGGCCATATATGAGCATGTCCTAGAGCGCTACATTCAAATGCCTTCCCCAGGGAATGAACAGCAAGTTCTCACTTTATGGTCTTGTGGATTATTTTGCTCAGAACAAACACTTGCAGTATGGAATGTATCACATTGTCATTTTTGAGTTTCGGTAGCTATTTTTTAGGTTTTTAGCTATTTAAATATTGTTCTGTGATGTTGTATTTTATCTGTTTTGTAAACCACCCTGGGATCCTGTAGGTAAAAGGGTGGTTTAAAAGTAAATAATAATAATGTTTTGCCCATAATTAGAACTGAATTTTCCTTTCATCTTTTGGTGACATGTGCAGTATTGTTCCTAATTTGCATTACTGATTGCAAATCACAACAAATACTACCAGATAGTAATGCTAATTCATGCCACTAATCCAGTCTCCTGATATAAATATGTTATACTATGCAATAAATTCATTCTGTAAAAAAATACACAACAGTAACATACAATTCACATAAAAATCTCTCTTGTCTTTGATGTTGGACGCATAAGCTTCATTCTCTTCAGCCTGATAAAAC
Source organism: Podarcis bocagei (assembly GCF_964188305.1). Classification (NCBI taxonomy): domain Eukaryota; kingdom Metazoa; phylum Chordata; class Lepidosauria; order Squamata; family Lacertidae; genus Podarcis; species Podarcis bocagei. The sequence goes on from NC_138132.1 coordinate 30,446,295, forward strand.
ATCAGAGTTGAGACTCATTCACCTCAACCCAACCCAAGGATTTGAGTTTCTTGATATGGCACCAGTTGTTTAAAATATATAGATATATATATACTATAAATAGAGCTATGTGCATTTTTTTAAAGTCTAAAAGTAAACACATGACATTCAAAAAAATACTCTGCATGTAACAAGTAAAACTTGAATATAACTTAAACAAAGGTCAGTGGGGTAGCAGCTTTAAACACGGATGCATCTTAAAGACTAGGGATTGTATCCAACTAAGTTCTATTCAGAATAGACCTATTGAAATTAATGGACCTAAGTTTGTCATGCCCATTCATTCAATTGGGTCTCCACCAAGTATAGCTAATGTTGGATACAACCCTATGGACTTGGTCTAAAAACTCACAGGTTCAATTATGGGAGATGCTTTCATGTTAAAGTTGGATTTTCATCAGTCTAAAAAACAACAGCAACAAAACAAAACCCTTAGGCAGTTCTCAAGTTCAATATTGCCAACTGATGCCCAAGTAGTTACAGTAATGGGAGAGAAAGCCTGTGCTCCTGTTATCCTATCCACTAGACACAACATCTGGAGGGCCACAGGTACCAGCATATGTTCCAGCAGCAGAAGCTAGCCAGGGAGGGATGTGAGAGGACCAAGACTCTCAAGAGAGAAGGGGGCAGGAGGTGGCTACTTCTAAGTGCAACGAAAGTCCATGCAGGTGAGCCCACTTTCCAGACCACAGGGCACTTAAACATGAAGTGTTGTATTCAACGTAGTGACAAGGACAATGTTTCAGCAGGACTTCTCCTTGTGCAACAGAATGTTCTCCCCATCTCCTCCCTGCAGCACCGCAGGTGCCTCTTAAACCAGTTCTGGTTTTTCCCCCAATCCTTCAGAGCAGAATTGGGGATGGCATGCATGCAGAGTAAAAAGGGGGAAATCCCATTGCACTAGAGCTAACTCTTTTGCCAGTGCAAATATTTAGCACCTCGAAATGTTTGAGAGTTTCTGACCAAGGTTGGTCCACTGGCAATATTTGACTAGATGACAGCTGTTCCAGCCCTGACAGCTTTAAAAAAAACAAGCCCAACCTTAATATATTGGACAGCAGCAGTGAAAATATTCAAGACCCAAAAAGTTATAATAGTTGGAAAGACAGGCAGGAAGAAGCAACTTCCCTCCTTGCCAGATCACTGTACTGGACCTGACACCATTTGGACCAGATGGGACTGGTAGGTTTGCAAACATTACAAAAGATTTCAGCTGGAGAGACAGTGTCTTGTCCATTCTTCTAGCACGCTAGACGTATTCAACCTGTTTTATTAAAAACCATTTGGCTTCAGACACATGCAGGGTGGGCAGGAACCTGCTGCTTTGGACACGCTCCAGCTGGCTGCACACTCCCAGTTTTCATAAGCTTTGAGCCATGTGACAGTCATTGTTCACCAACAAGATTCAACACTGCGTGCTTTTGCAGTTGTGCAACTGGACTGACACCTTCCCAAAACATAGCAACAATCATAACAATAATGAACCTCTGGACATTAGTCCAGAATATTTCTTGAGAACAACTTTCCTTTTCGTGCAAAGCAAAAATATTGATTTGGTTTAATTTATTTAGAGAAAACATTTAGAGCAATAGCCCTAAAAGCCTAGACCACCAGGGTTGTATTTTAGCTCTTATTTCCACTAGAGGAAATGCAAAATATAAATGCTTAAAAAAATTAAATAAGACATCTTGCAAGCAGAAAGCCAGTATTCTGTCACAAGAATGTTGTCTTATAGGATCAAAATCCATAAAAGGTGCAGTTTTTACAGACAATGCAATTATGCATTTGAACCTGTAGATTCAGACTTGTGAAATGGTTCAGCACATCCTCAAGGATTGGCGCAGAATCAGAAAGCTTAACAACTTTGGGTAGTTTGCATGTGGGGGTTTTTTGGGACACATGCTACTGGTAATCTATGAACAAAAGCAATATCCTGTGCATGCAAAGTCAACCCACACTAACTGGGGCAGCAGCAGGGACGGAATCAACAATGGTTATATAAAAAATAAAAAGCAGAAAAATAATCATGAGAACTAGCCACATTTTCTGATCATTCTAAATCTCTCCATGCTTTTTTTTTCGTTCCGGGCACCTTCTTTTTAGTGCTAGCAGGATCAGCAGTGCATGAATATGCTGGAGGTACCTGGAAGCAGAATAGGAAATGGAATAGGACTGATAGCTTGGACCTGGATGGGAAACAGAGCCAACACCACTGTTTCTGCAGCTGACAAACACAAAAGGAAGGTGGAGCAAGCTTGTTTTTTGCTGCTCCAGAGGTTCAAATTACAAGAAAGGAGATTCCAACGAAACATTAGGAAGAACTTCCTGACAGTAAATGCTGTTCAACAGTGGAACGGACTGCTTCAGATGTGGTGAACTGTCCTTCACTGGAGGTTTTTAAACAGAGGTTGGATGGCCATCTGTCAGTGATTCTTTAGCTGTGATGCCTGCATTACGGGGGGTTAGACTAAATGAAACTCTAGAATTCTATGACTGTATGACAGGAAAATGACCAGGAGACGGTGTAGAAGGCAGGCAGCAGGATAACAACCTGGAAGCACAGTGGGGTAGCCTTCTGGCTTCACTTAGAAAAATAAGTAGCTCAGACTCAGGGAATGCAACAGATCTAGAAGCTGCAGCAGGCAAAGTATCATCAGGATTGGCTGTCTTGCATCACCTGATATTCAGGAGCATGAGGATTCTGCTCCAAACTGCTTGTATCATGGTTTGAGCCAGATTGAAGTTCCTTTCTCCAACACAGGGCATAAAGGCCAATGGCAACTGACCCCTTTCAAGCTCCTTTCTTCTGGTCCCAGACATCAGGCTTCAGGGCATATATGCCAATGTCCTTCCCAGCTTTTATTCATGTTCTTGAGACCTTATCATAGGATCATATATTCCATTTTGTTATCCACTGTGTTTGCATTTCACCAAGAGAAGCCATGCACCAAAATGAAGAGTGAAACAAGCTTGAAAAGTTGCATCTACTTGTAAATAATATGGGCCATGTGCTGGGCTCAAGATGCCCATGCTCAGTGGGCTACTGATGCTCTGGTAGACCACAGGAGGAACATCAAACATTTTAAAAAGCACAAGTCTCCCACCCATGCAAATATGGAAATCTGTAGGCACCTCGCTTGTGTGACCAAGCTAAGGACTGAAGGGCCCACAGAAAGAGAAAAGTGTGAATGCGTGTCATGTCCTTTACAATTCTGCCTGAGCTGGGTTCTTGGCATAACCCATGCCTTGCTGGACACATCGAATGAGTTCCTTGCGGTTGTCCAAGATGGTGTCAAAGCTCTCCTGCAGCCGGTTTTGCTGGTCAACCACCTTCTGCTGGAGGCTGCGGATCCAGCGGAGCAAAGCCAGGCGACGATACATCACCAAGTGGACATGGTGCTTCTCTTTCTCCTGCTCCTTGAACTTCTTCTTGTCCTGAAGATTGCGGAAAGCCTCAGCCAGGGCTGGGAAGAGGGTCTCAGAACTAGGAGGAGAGTTCTCTGGCTCAGCTTCAGCAGTGGAACATGGTTCTCCATGACCCTTCCAGTCTGCAGTGGCAACAGCAAGCATGTCCCAAGCACTGGCTGCCCCACTGTCAGGACTGTCAATGCTTAGGGAACTGCTGGCATAACCATTGTCTTCTAAAGGGGAGCTGGCCAGCTTCCTTTCTTTTATCCTCTCCTTGGTCACCACCTTCTCATGCTCTGGGTCATTGACTTCTGCTCCTTCTGGAGGTCTGCGGATGTCCTCTTCCTCCTCTTCTTCCTCCTCCTCCTCCTCCTCTTCTTCAGAGGCAAAGGACATGCCACCAGACTTCAAGCCCTGGGGGACATCCTGTGGTTGGCTCATTGCAATTTGCCTCTGCATAAGCACTATTTGGTTATCAGATGCCTCAGGTTCATTGTTCCCTCCTCGCTGCTCCGATTCCCCTGGCGTGCACTGGCTCCAGTTCTCATTGGTGTCACAGGCCTCCTTGCCCATGAAATTGAGGTTTGTATCTGGCCGACAGTCCCTTCCACCAAGGTAAGCAGTGTCCAGTTGAGAGTTCCCCTTTGCCTCATTGAACAGCGGGTTAATGGGTATCTCTGGCTGACACATGGCGAACATCTGTGCACCCTCCCAGCTGGGGAAAAGAGAGTAAGAGAGAGAAATATAGGAACAAAATGTGTAACCCACACGCAGGTCACATCCATGTAAGAACATAAGCAGAGCCTGCTGGATCAGGCCAATGGCTCATCTAGTTCAGCATCTTCTTCTTACAGTGGCCAACCAGGTGCCTGTGCAAAACCTGCAAGCAGGACTTGAGCACAAAAGTGCTTCCCCTTCTTGCAGTTTCCAGCAACTTGTATTCAGAGGCATAATACCTCTGACCATGTGGGCAAAGCACAGCTTCCATCACTAAGGGCCTTTTTTTGGCCTATGTCAAGAATTAGGGAACCTATGGCCTCCAGATGTTGTGGGACTCCAATCTGCTAACATGGTCAATGGTCAGAGTTGATGGGAGCTGGAGCCCAACAACATCTGGAGAGCCACAGCTTCCCCATCTCCTGGTCTCCTGCCATGTGTGAAACAGCCCTCAGCGGAAACCCCACAAGTCACAATTGGGTGGTAAACCATTTTGAGAGGCTGTGATAAGGCACACATCCGCAGAGGACACTCACAATTTGGTTTCTTTCTTTCTCTGCTCTTTCTAAATTTGCACTCCAGCAATGTCATTGCCTCAGGCTGTGGAACTTTGGCAAACCCTGGCAGTAACATGCAATATATTTTTTCAAAAAATAAAACACCTACAACGTGACTTGAAGAGAGGCTGTTGGCTGTGACTTTTGACAGACAGAAAGACAATGGAGATGGAATTCACCTACACCTGGGGCAGGGTGGGGCTCATGGCTCTCTAATGTTTTTGCTGACTTACAACTCCCATCATCCCTGACCACGGGCCATGCTGGCAGGGGCATTAGGAGTTGGAGCCCAACAACACCAAGAGACACACAGGTTCCCCACTCTTTGACCAAGAGCTGGTAACAATTTTTAAGTGGCCAGTGACCTGTTTCTCAAAGCATCTTCTGCAGGCTGATGGAGTGCAGAGATATTCCTGCTTGCCTTCATGCACCACCATTGTAAAAACAATTTAGTTCACCAACCCAAAGCATTTTCATGACTTTAGGCAGATTACAGGCCAAACAAGGGAAAGGCAGTAGGTTTGGGGGCCTTGGGTGGCCTGGAGGTTGCAAAATGAACACTGGGCAACTCATGGACAAACTGAACAACTGAACAGAGGGTGACGAGGCCTATAAACAGAGAGACTCTGCTACTCAGCTGCAGCACAGCTGATTCCCATACAGCAGTTTTTGCCAACCTAGTACCCTCCAGTTGTTGTTGATATACAACTCCCATCAGCCCCAGCCAGCCCCATATGGTGATGGGAGCTGGAGTCCAGCTACATCGGGAGGGCACCAGACTGGCAAAAGCTGCTGCTCAACAAGGATGGGGAACTTGTGGCCCTCCATATGTTGCTGGAGTCCAGCTCCTAAACCTTGCCAGTGATCAGGGATGATGGGAGTCAGAGTCCCCATCTGGAGGGGTACAGCTTCCCTCTCCCTGCTATACACAGTCTAAGGGGAGGCTGGGCAGTTTCCACCCCTGCACCTAAATACCTCCTAAGCTTGTAGCAGTTTTGTCTACACACACAAACACACCGGTCCTAATCCTCTCTCGAGCCCACACTGTTTAACTTTACGACACACGAATTCAGCAAAGGAGCGGGGGCGTCCATCTGGCATCCTGCCAAACGCAAGTGGTTGCGCAGAAAGGCACGGTCGCTGCTGCAAAAATCCCTTCACAAGCAACAAACAGGGAATATGATGCAGTTTTGTCCCAGCTTTGGCACCGAAGGGGATCTGGTTGCAACCACCACCACCACCCCGCCGCTCTGTGTGTGTCAGTGCGCCAGCCCCTCGCAGCTTTCTCGCTTGCTATAACCAGGCATGTAACCGGCACTCACCGCTAGAGCCTTGTAGAAAATCAGTGGGGAGGGGTGGGGGTATTTCAGTCTGCGTCTCTTGCCGCTGAGCTGCTGGAGAACGGAAATCGCATTAGGCAATGAAGCAGGAAAGCGTCACGGGCTGCCCGCTTCCTAGAGCAGGCAAGGTTGCTGCTGCTGCTGCTGGTACTGCTGGCACGCAGCGGGAGGAGGAGAGAGCTCGGCGGCCGAGCTGTGAATGGCGCGCTCTGCAGCCACACAGGACCGCCGCTTGGGAGCACGACAGCAAGGCAGCGCCGCCACGGCACCTCCTCCGTCCGCAGCCAGAGAGGGCCCAAGACCAGTGCTGGACTGGTTTCCGGAAGAGTAGCTAGCGCCTCCACACACGCACCGCCGCCGCCTGCCCGGGCCAATTCACACGACCCAAACTAGCGTGTAGAGAATGCGAGTGGGAAAGAAGGTGGGAGTATGTGGGGGCGGAACCGACCTGCTGCTGGCATTCTGGCCGCTAAACGAGAGGAGCGCCAACGTGCGTAAATAACTCCTTACGGCTTCTCTTGGTCGACAGACACGGGTAAATCACATGGCAAAACTCTCTGCGGTGGACCGACTCCAAGTGTGCTGGGGAAAGGCGGGCCGCGGGGATGATGATGATGATTTCAACTTATACACGAGATTGAATGCTATGTATGTGTACACTTGTGCATGAGTGTATACATGTGTGTGTGTACACACACACACACCCCTCCAATATCAGAGGGCTTGAATACCATGGGGGAGGGTTGTGGTTCAGTGGTGGAGCATCTGCTTTACATGTAAACACTCCTTGATTCAACCCCTGGCATCTCCAGGTACGGTGCCCATCTGAAATCCTGAAGAGCTGCTGAAGGTCAGTGTAGACCAGTGATGGCCAAACTTGGCCCTCCAGCAGTTTTTGGAACTACAGTTCCAATCATCCCTGACCACTGGTCCTGTTAGCTACAGATGATGGCAGTTGTAGTCCCAGAACAGCTGGAGTTTGGCCATCACTCGTGTAGACCTTTGGCCAAATATTGCTAAACTATGACTCCCACCATCTTTGGCCATTGGCCATGCTTGCTAGGGCTGATGGGAGTTGTAGTTCAGCATCCTAGGGAAGGTCAAAGGTTCCCCACACCTAGTGTAGACCTCTGAGCTAGATAGAGCAATAGTCTGATTCAGTACGAGGGATATAGAAGAGTGTGGTAGCTAGAGCTCACAGAATTGGAGGGTCATCTAAGTCTTGCTTGTGGTCTTCCTGTTGGCTTATGTGAGAAAAGGGTGGAGGACTGAGTCTTTGGCCAGATATGGGAAGGCCCTTCATAATCTCAGACTATTCTGAACACCGTCAAAAAAATGAGCTCCCTGCAGTGTGGGTAGAAGCCAAGGGAGGTAATCGGGTTTGAATTCATTTTAGGGTTCTAAGCTCTAAGTGCCTAAACAGCTGTGCCACTCTTTGGGTATACTGGAGTGAGAATTACCGTAAGTACTGTTGGTCATCAGTTATGAGGAAGTGCCCTAGCTCAGAGGTGGAGCACATGCTTTCCTTGCAGAAAGTCGCAAGTTCAATTGCCAACCTTTCCAATACAGTGGATCGTTCTGAGTTTGCAGGGTGTGGCATGATACTTGCCCAAGGCCTTGGAGAGCCATATCCAGGCAGCAGTGGTGGCTGGTGCCGACTGGAACTGGTAGGATGGAAGGCAGGGAGACCCAACAGTAGGCAGAACCAGAGCCAATGATAGGTAGAGCCAACTAATTCCACTTTTGTCCTTGTTCTCTTACCTGCTGAAATCTACAAGGGCAAATGGGTGGTAGTTTTCCCCCCCTTTCTGTTCTGTACTCCACCCTGGTATCTGTATTGATGAAGGGTGGGCTATAAACACTTTAAATGAATAAAATAAAAAATATATATAAGACAGCTTCATATGTAAGCTCAGGGCGAATCTGTATCACTTGCCCATTCCTTCATATCTCCCACACCCTTCCTCATACCCACTACCATCCCCACAGATAGTATGATCTCAAAAGGGTCTCTTATCACTACTCTGTGCTCCGGAGGCTTCTTGTCAACTTGAAATGAGAAGAGGGAGATGCTGGAAGAAGACCAAAATTCTGTAAAAGAATTTGGGGCACAGGAGTGTCTGGTCACATGAGAAGCCACATAGGAAGTGGAGATAAAGGGGCCTTTTGTGTTCACTTGGAGGACATTGAAGCAAATTTTATAATTGCGTTGTTATTTTTATTGCAAAGTATCAGCTGCTTTCTACAAAAGAAGTCTCTTAAGTGACTTACAAAATGCCCAAGAGCATAAATTCTCACAATTCTCTCCTGTTTCATCCTCACTACAACCCTGTAGGTAGTTTAGATTGAGAGATAGTAAATAGTCTAAGTTGAACTTCATAGCTCTGGAGATGAGAACCCCTAGTCCTGGTCTGACAGTCTAACGCACTAGACGATCTTACAAGTTTCCTAGTTCTGCTGGATCTCTCAGCGGCCTTTGACACCATCGACCATAACATCCTTCTGGACCATCTAGAGGGGCTGGGAGCTGGGGGCACTGTTATACGGTGGTTCCGCTCCTTTCTCCTGGGCCGTGTCCAGAAAGTGGTGGTGGGGGATGAGTGTTCAGACCCCTGGGCTCTCACTTGTGGGGTGCCTCAGGGTTCCGTCCTCTCCCCCATGCTTTTTAATACCTATATGAAGCCGCTGGGACAGATCATCAGGGGGTTTGGGCTGGGTGTTCATCAGTATGCAGATGACACCCAGCTCTACCTCTCCTTTAAATCAGAACCAGTGAAGGCGATGAAGGTCCTGTGTGAGTGCCTGGAGGCTGTTGGAGGATGGATGGTGGCTAACAGATTGAGGTTGACAAGACAGAAGTACTGTTTTTGGGAGACAGGGGGCAGGCGGGTGTGGGGGATTCCCTGGTCCTGAATGGGGTAACTGTGCCCCTGAAGGACCAGGTGCGCAGCCTGGGAGTCATTTTGGACTCACAGCTGTCCATGGAGGCACAGGTTAATTCTGTGTCCAGGGCAGCTGTCTGCCAGCTCCACCTGGTACGCAGGCTAAGACCCTACCTGCCCGCGGACTGTCTTGCCAGAGTGGTGCATGCTCTAGTTATCTCCCGCTTGGACTACTGCAACACGCTCTACGTGGGGCTACCTTTGAAGGTGACCCGGAAACTGCAATTAATCCAGAATGCAGCAGCTAGACTGGTGACTGGGAGTGGCCGCCGGGACCACATAACACCGGTTCTGAGAGATCTGCATTGGCTCCCAGTACGTTTCCGAGCACAATTCAAAGTGTTGGTGCTGACCTTTAAAGCCCTAAACGGCCTCGGTCCTGTATACCTGAAGGAGCGTCTCCACCCCCATCATTCAGCCCGGACACTGAGATCCAGCGCCGAGGGCCTTCTGGCGGTTCCCTCATTGCGAGAAGTAAGGTTACAGGGAACCAGGCAGAGGGCCTTCTCAGTAGTGGCGCCTGCCCTGTGGAACGCCCTCCCACCAGATGTCAAAGCAAAAAATAACTATTTTACTTTTAAAAGACAACTGAAGGCAGCCCTCTTTAGGGAAGTTTTTAATGTCTAATGCTGTACTATTTTTAACATTCAGTTGGAAGCCGCCCAGAGTGGCTGGGGAAACCCAGCCAGATGGGCGGGGTATAAATAATAAATTATTATTATTATTATTATTATTAACAAAAAAAAATTGTCCAGTAGCACCTTAGAGACCAACTAAGTTTGTTCTGGGTATAAGCTTTCATGTGCATCTGAAGAAGTGTGCATGCACACAAAAGCAGAACAAACTTAGTTGGTCTCTAAAGTGCTACTGGACTATTTTTTATTTATTTCAACTGCGTCATACCAACACGGCTACCTACCTGAAAGTTGATTAACAGTACAGTGCTATACATGGTCTACTCAAAAGTAAGTTCTACAAAAGTAACTTCCCCCAAAGTTTGTATAGGATAGCAGCCTGTGCTGTTTATTTATGTAGCAAGCAACATACATTTAATAACAATAACAACACACGTATAAAATTCTTTAACCAGTTGATAACCTTGCTAAAAATACAGTGCAAAAAGCAAGCAGGGAGCAAGGTTTTATTTTTAATTTTTAAAACGCATTATTGCCCCAAACAAACAACACCCTGCTGATTCTGTCCAAAGTGTGCTGTGGGTTATTTCATTACAATTAAGAGCAATGGGCAGAAGACCTCATTTGACAGCTGTGGGAATAGTAAATGGGAAAGTCCAGGTCATCCCTGCAACCGATTCAGCAGCCTCCACTTTTCATCCTAGCAAGTCATTCATGGGGAGAGGCATTTTCTGATAGAAGCAGGTCTCATTTGGGCTTTAAAAGCTCAAACCAGCACCTTGAACTGGGCTTGAAACCCAGCTGGATGTTGACACAACAACGGTGGCAACTTTGATAGGCTTTTCTGGTACCTTCCCTCTCATGGTTATTTCAGAACATCAGTGCTCCCAGTAAACCCAGAGTACTCCAGAATGCCCTTTCCATTTATTGCAATTTTGATCTGGCAACCTCTGCCGAGATCAAATACCTGGAGTCTCTGACATTCAGGCATGCTATTTGCTATGCGCTAGAGATAACAGCTCAGCTCAATATCTGATCCAGGGTTCGTGCAAGTAACTGCCCATGCTCCTCTCCCGCCAGCAACCTGCTTTTCATCTGTTGTGTTTTCTGCTAACCAATCCAGCCCAATGTGCCACAGCCTTTGAACAAAATTGTTCCCAGCAGAGGCCTCAAGACCCCACTCCCCAGCCTGATGACGTCGGCATGTGTCACAAGAGCCTGTTGCTCTAACCTTTTTCCGTCAGGAAGGATGAATAATCGAGGCCTAACCAGTCCCGTATGTGAGGGAAGCTTTGAAGGGGAAGATGGCCAGGCACAAGACACGAGGGCAAAACCACCAAATTGGAGGGGTGGGATGTTGCACGAAAGCTGCCTAACTCATCCTCTGGCTGGCTCTTCAGGGCTCCAGACTAACTCTACAACTCATATCAGCCGCAGTAGAGATTAACCGGCTTTGCCCTTTTTTTAAAAAAAAAAAAAAGCCAGCAACTTGCAGAAAGCAAGGATGTCAGCAGAGCCATGCTGGACCAAACTTTGCTGGTCCATTCAGTCCAGCATGCCAGGGTTCCCACAATTTTTTATTGCTTATTCGTTCATTTAAAAGCATTTCTAAATCTCATATTTAAAAATCTAAGTGGTATATAAAAATGCAATAAAGCAGTGTCATAAAAACAGGTGCAACATAAAAACCAGGGAAAGTATTATAAAAACCAGAATTCAGTAATAATGGGGCCCTTTCTTACAGGTCAGAGAAAGTCAGGGCAGAAAGATAACCCTGGGAAGCACACAAGCAGGATACGCACCCAATAGATGTCTCCTGCTGCTGGTCGTCAGAAACTCTTACTCATTGGTGTAAGGTAGTAGTGGAGAACCTCCAGTCCATAGACATAATAATGCCTGACAGGCCTCCCCATTTGACAGGTGAGGCCATTTTGATGAAGCCACACCCACCTGCCCTAAGCCTGATGCCATATATGTCAGGTGTGGGATAGGTATCTTTGTATCTGCAAAGTCCTGTGTACAGTATTTGGCAAACTCTGACAATCAGCTGATTGTTGGGGCTACCATGGATAACACTATGCAAAGATGGGTGACCTGGCAACCCTACCACCTGCCAAACTTGGCTTATGGCCTCTGATCTGCTCTTAAACATTGTGACTAATAGCCATTGTTAGATCAGTTTTAAAGCCATTTGAGCTATTGACCAACACCATATCTTTAAGTAGCAGGTTTCTCAGATTGTGTGCAGTGTCAATAAGTCCCCCTCTACCATATACACACCTTTTATCTGTCCACTAGTTTGGATGGCTCAAAGTTAAGGTGTTATGATGACACAAGGACAACAACTTATCTCTATCTCTCATGGCCCTGGCCTTGAAGAGTCAGAGGAAAATGAGCTGGCCATGTCCTGAGCTGCTGCACCACTTGAGGAAATAACTGGGTTCCTGAGACGGAACCTAGAGATAGTGGTCACATGCCTTCAGGGTTTAAGCCAGAACCTTTACGGACACCTTTGCCTGAGAAAGTCAGAAAAGGAACCCTCAACTTCAGGCCAGGGTAGAACTGGAGAACAAATTCAGTTTAGTTTGCATTTAAAGACAAAACTACCTAACTTGCACATGCCCAAACAATATAAGAATCAGACCACTGCCATCCTTTTAAATTTGCACTTCTTCACAGTTCTCCAACCAAATTATATGTACAAAAATGTGTATCCTTAGGGAAAGTGTGAATAAATGCATATGTTAGTGAAAATAACATCAAGAATTGTATCATATTAGGGGGAATTGCTTGCAGAAAGACAGAGGCAAAGAGACAGCGATTTGGCAAAATTGCATACAAAAACAAGTTTTTTTAAAGAAATACATACAAATGATGATTTCTCAAGGGGACTTTTTTAAAAAAGGAAACTGATGCTGAAATGTGGATAGCTGAATTTGAGATTGGAAAAATGAGAAACGAGATATATAAAAACTGACTGATTCACCCATCCCTGCCTACAACCAAAGCTGGAGGGAACTTAATGGGGTGATATTCTGACTTGCAGCCAGGCAATATGGCACAATGGAATGGATTTTGATTTCTCTCTCCTTTTGCCTTCACCAACAGGATGATTGGAGATTGACCTGCTTAGGTGGTCAGCGGACCATCAGTCCCAGCAAATAGGATCAATGGTCAGAGATGATGGGATTGGTACTCCAACATAGTCTGGAGGGAGTCATGCTGGCTGTAACTTAAATTTTTTAAATTTAAGTATTTATATTGTCTGCCTGAACCTAACCAGAACAGGCCTGATGGTGACTGTTATACTCTTCACCCTACCCCCTACCAAAGTTGAAAATGTCAAGAATTTTAAGGCAAGTTGCTCTGCTTGGGGTTACACAATGGCACCATGGAACAGTGTGTACGTGTGCCTATTGACTCATCCAGAGCAGGATTTAGGTCAGGAGTGGGAAACCTCAGGCTCAGAGGACAACTGCAGCCCACAAGGCCTCTCCATCTGGCCCTCAGGACTCTTCCTAGGCCATGCCCCCTTCCAGGGGCCATACCCCTTATTGGCCCCTTTTCACACCCTTTTTGAGTATTTTTTCTTTCTTTCTGGAAAGTGTCCTTGAACTCAGACAATGCTTCTTGAAGGTGAGTCAGCATGTGTAGATACTATGGTACTTTACAGCGGTAAAATCTGTATTCGTTGCTCTGCCTACCTTTTGTCCCTGGCCCCACCCACTGGTATGTGGCCCTTGGAAGGTTGTTCAGACTGAAAAAGTTTTCCCACACCTGCTTTAAGTAACAGGTAGGCTTAGGGAGCAGCATTGAAGAAATGAGAAATGTGTGCCACAAGACCAAAGTCCAGAGGAATAATCTATCCTCTTCCTCCAACAGTCTCATTCCTCCTCAGATCCCATCTCAGAAGGGTTTGGGAGCTGTGGCATTTGATGGGACCCTGCGGATCACAGTCCCCGCAGGTGGGGCTTGAAGGTTAAGCAGTGTGACACAATGGCGACTGAAGCAATTTGCAAACCAGCTCCAAACTGTAGTGTAGAAACATCCAGACAGACTCATCCTCCTCACCAATGGGTTAAAGCTTCAGTTTTCTTTTTAAAAACTTCCTCGGACCATCTGTAACCTAACCCTCCCCAAATGCCTCATCTGAATTTAATAAAGCAAGAGGGGAGTTGGAGAAATCTCCCAAAAAGCTTTCATAGAAATTAAAGTAAACAATGCGTTGACCTCCAGCCCTTCGTTGCCCTGCTGCTGACTTGGGCCTGCTTGTTACGGTTACAGACGGTTTGGCGTTTTTTGTTTAATTGTAAACACATTTGGTAAATACGCCAGGATTTGGTGGTAGCTCCAAAGGGGTCCATTAATGCACCGGTAAAAAAAAGCAGGGAAATGACTCCCATGGAAGGAGAGGAAATCTCCCATGTGAACAGAGCGGGGGGGGGGGAGGCACACTGCTGAACAGGCCAGAGACTGACAACCAGAGGCAGCTGCTCTCTCAAAAAACCCCGTAAGTGGACTGGGGGCCATCTTCGATTCAGCCTTGAGCAAATCGGTCAGGAGCTGCTTGCTGTTAGGGTAAGAAGCCTGTCCAATTTACAAAGCATAATTTAGGCTGCTAGGAAATGTAATCACCATCCATCCAAATGGTGGCTCAGAAAGTCCTATTTGTGATACCAGATGGAGAATTGTATTGTTTGTTACCCATGTTTTTTGTGGGAAATATACTGAACCAGGGGTTGGAAACCTGTGACCCTCCAGGTGTTGCTGAACTACAACACCCTGTATCGCTGACCACTGCGCAAGCTGGCTGGTCTAATGGGAGTTGGGAGTCCAACAGCAACATCCAGAGGGCCATAGGTTCTCCCACCCATGTGCTAAATAGGCTATGGACATTGTTGGCTTCACATGTAAGAACATAAAGAGTCTGCTGGATAGTCTAGCATCCTGCTCCCACAGTGGTCAACCAGAGGTCTGTGTGAAACCTGCAAGCAGGGCCTAATCACAAGAGCAATCTCCCTTTCTGTGGTTACCAGCAACTGGTATTTATAAACATACTGTCTCAACCACAGAGTCAGAGCATAGCCATCATGGATAGAAGCCATTGATAACCTTACTTTCCACGAATTTGCCCAGGTTGGTGGCCATGGTTGCCTCCCGCGAGACTAAGTACTTTGTTATATTTGTCCTGAATCTTCCAACATTCAGCTTCAATTGAATGTCTACAGGTTCTAGGGTTAAGACAGAGGGAGGAAACCTTTTTATCTGTCCAATTTCTTCATGCCATGCATATGCTCACATACCTCCACCATCATGTCTCCTCTTACTTGCACTTTCTCAAAACTGAACACTCACACACCCTATAGAAATCCTGATACATAAAGCAGAAGTCTGCAGTCACACTTAGAAAATGCTCTGACTCCAAAGAAGAGGGAGCCCCACCCACAGAAGCACAGAAGTGAAGGAAGTCAGGAGTTTGGTCCATTCATCTCAGTGTTGTCTGCGCTGGCTGGCAAAGGGTCTCTAGAGTGTCCCCTGTTCACAAGAAAGCTGCTTGTGTTGGGAGATGCGTTCTTCCACAGCAGGACATTGGTTCTTCTAGCTCAGTATTGTCTACTGCACCGACTGAGCAGCTCTCTAGGATTTCAGACACGGATCTCTCTTAGCCCTGCCTGGAGAAGCCAGGGATTCGACCTGGGACCTTTTGCATGCAAAGCATGTGATGGGCCACTCACTTACTGCCTGTCCGGGCCTTGTTCATACAATGCAATGTACAAACTAATTTCAGTCCACTGTTTCATAACTACTGGGTTGTTTTTTTAAGTCAATGGCATCAGAAATGAACAGCAACCACCACTATCTTGCCATTCTTCCTTGCCTTCTAGCTTTTTCCTCAGGTATATTAAATTTGTCATTCTTTTAGGCTCAAAGCAAAGAAACAAACTTGTGAGGGATAAAGGCACTAATCAGATCTTCTGCCACATCCAAAATTGGCAGAATGTTCGACCGCTTACGTAAGCCTCCTTTTTGTTGAATAATAAATAAAAAAAACAAACAAACCAATCAACAGGCAAAAATGTTCCTCTTCAACCAGGCCCTGGGATAATTAAGATCCAATGCCCTTTTAAATGAGTTGTGGGAGGGGTGGGTGTGTTATTGGTTTGTTCTTGTTCTTGTTTGTATTATGTATTTTATTATTTTTATGTTGAGAACCGCCCTGAGATCTGTGGATGAAGGGCGGTATACAAATTTAATAAATAATTATAATTATAAACTACTGTTCTGGTCCATAAAGTTACCAGCCACTGCCAACAATTATATGGATGCTGGAAACAAGTGTCAGAGAAAGTTGTGACAAGATGGCGGATTCAGGGCCCAGGGCTGGAAGTACCAGAGAGTGGGGTTCCACACACAGACAAAATTCCTTTGGTTCAGTGAGAAGCCTAGAAATGACTACATTAAGAAACATCCCCAAAGGGGATGTACACACCATACATTTAAAACACACATCCTACAAAGGAATCCTGGGTAGTTTATCCTAAAGCTACCATTCCCAGCACACTTAACGAAGTGCAGCCCCTGGGATTCTTGAGGTATTGGGGGGGGGGGAGTGCTTTAACTCTGCTTTAAGTAAGTATGCAGCCAGAGTCCCAAAGGCAGTTCCTGGCAAGGGTGTTTTATTAGATGGGGGGTGGTCCAGAGAGCCTAAGTCTCTGGTATTTCACCCCAGATCTCCCTGCCTTTTTATTTTGTTTTGTTTATAGAGAAACTGGGTACACTGAGATCCCAATGACCCACCTACTTAATTTCCCAAAACAGAGGTGGATTTAGGGCAGTGTGACCGGTTCTGCCACACTGGGTGCTGAGCCTAGGGGGTGCTGCAGGGCATCACAATTATGATGCAGTGAATTGAGCAGAAGGGAAGGCAAGAGGCATGGGGGGGGCAGCACCAGCGTGCCACTGAAATTTGAAAGACCAAAGTCCCGCCCCTGCCCAGAAGCATCTGCAGATGTAAACCAGCCACTTGCTCCCCAATCATATGCAAAGTGATCTCTAATCCACTCCCACTATAAACATCAATAGACCCCCTCCATTTATTACATACCTTAGCCACTCTCTCCAAATTCCCCTCCAGGGATAAAAATAATAATCAAGATACTCTATCTGTGCCAAGAAAAAGCTGAGGTTCTGAAACCTGTGCCACATTATAAAATTAAGCAAATTTGCATACTCTCTCATATTTTCCATAATTTATTCTGCATTCCCCACCCCCCAATTTTGCCCAAATGAATCTGCATCTGGCAGTCATAAGGAGGGAGGGGCCCACAGATATTTAGGCTCTGATTCCCACCCACCCCAACACACACACACACACACACAGAGAGAATGAGAATAGTATGTTCTGCAATACATCTGGCTACTTAAATCTTATCAGGCATTGCTTATTTACATTGTCTAATCATAAGGCCTAGAAACTTGCTCCCCCCCCAAAAAAAATAGTTAATATTATCAGGAATTCAAATTCTGAATGGCCAATTCCAAATTCTGCACTCATTCTCTATTGCACAGCAATGCTGAATTCACAGGGCTAGGGGTGGGGGAGGAATCCAGTCAGTTTGCACCTTCATTCACACTTCCTGAAACAATAAACTTCTCTGAATCTTGCAATGCAGTTCTCCAACCAACCAAGTGTGCATGGAGATGCACATATTAGTGGGAAATAAAGTACAAAACTGCATTATGATTGCTTTCATAAATGCATATATTAGGCCAAACAGCATACAATAATGCATGTTAGGAGAATCCTGTACAATTCTGGGCCGTGTTTTTTTTAAAAAAATATGAATTTGCAAATGGATGTCGAAATGGGGCAAACCAAACTTACGGTTGGACACAAGAAAAATTGGAGGGGGGGATGAAATTGACAGATCCATCCATCTCTACACAGAGCCCTACACTTTGCTAACTCTCCATTGTCAAACAAGTGGCGTGGGGGAGGTTAAAAATATGTGACCTTTTCCAAGGAGACGATGCCCTCACTGTGGTCTCTGCTTTCTTAACTCCCGCTCTTCTCCCTTCTCTCCCCCCCCCCCCCGCGCCTCCCCAACCCTCAAAAAAGAAATGTGGCGGGGTAGAGAGTTGAGCAGCTATCTTGACTCCAGCCAGTGCAGCCTGCCAGGAGGAAGGCCTGGTGTCCCTTAGAGGCTTCCTCTGTGGTTTTATCTGCTGCTCCGCTACAAAAGAAGAACTTTGATGCCAGCTCCTTCCCTTCCATTAACGCAGGGTCCAAAAAGAAAAGAAAAGAAAAAAATCCACCATTTCCTCTCGCTCTGTGAATTGCTAATAAACTCCAGACAGAAAGGTCTGATTAGGAAATTGTTTAGGAAATTGAAAGGAAAGGAGGAGGGGGGTGGGACCCGTTCCATGCTCCAGTTGAGCCAACGCTGCTTTTCTGAGCACGTGAGCAGGGGAGAATGAGCTCGGCTTCGCAATACGCTTGTCCGCTGGGATCCTGCTCTTCTCCCTTTTGCGCAACCTGTTTCTGCAAGCTGGATCTGTCATGCAAGCAGAGGCATTGCCACATGGGTCTGAGGGCTACGGCTGCAGGGAAGAGGCCCGAGCCAAATAGCTGATTTTCAGTTTGTTGCTGCCTGAAAGTGGTGCTTCCAGACCGTCAGTATTTTGCAGGGGAGTGGAGTGCGGGGGAATCACATTCCAGTAAATCCAGACTGCACAATTAAAGCTGCTTTGGAGCTGTAGCAAAACCAACTCACTTCCCGGAAAGGATAGGGAAATGCTCTGGATAGTGTGAGATGCCAGTCGATTTGATGCAACTCATCTAACCTCCCCACAAACAAATAAATAAATAAATAAATAGCCAACTTCATCTAATCACTCCAGAAACAAATTAGGCCACCTGGGTCTAGTCTCAAGTCTTGCTCTTTTGAAACCTATTCGAGTAGTAGTTTAGAGATTTTTGAACAAATTCAGTAAGCTTCTTTAAACCATACTAATTCATTCCGAGCACTGGCTATAGGCCTACTCATGGGTTTATGTTGCACCAGCATGTGATGCTCAAAGGGAGAGAAGTGTGAGAAGACAAAAATAGAATTATGATATGTACACAGAGTTCTCTCATAGATAATGCTAACAGCCAGTGCCGTTTGCAGATAACACCATGTCATATTCCAGTGGTGTCCTGAGTTTTTAACACTTAACGTTTATTCCCTGTGAAATGAGAACTTTCCTTACCACAATGTTCCTTAGCACTCACAAGAAGTCATCTGGACAAAACATTTCTCAGCTCCTTTTATCACAGCCATTGTCCCACCCTCCTTCCATTGTCAAGGATTTTTAAGTTACCGTTACAACTTTGTTTTCCTCACTCCAATTTTCTTCTTAAATTTTGAACACATGCATGATGGCACAGTCTGCAACAGATGAATCAAGGGCCCCTCCAGACATTTGTTTGCTTTTACGATGATTTGTACTCATGTTGATACTGGAGCAGTTATATGCGATTCCTCTTTCTTTTCTTTTTTATGGAACGCTTCATAAAATTGCGTATCATTCTTGTGCAGGGACCATATATCTTCTCTGTATTGTTCAATATTTTTTAGTGTATGTGCCGCCAAAGTGAGCACACAATTCCTCTTTCAATACTGTTTGCACCTGCAAAAGGTTTGGAGTGGACAGACTGCTCTGCTTCCGATTGGCGTGTGCCCTGTTGCTTCCTGCTAAAACCCTGTAACTTTTTATACCATGAATGTTCTGCTTTAATTTCTATTCTGCTTTTGCTGCGCTATAGCACCAGAGTGAACCACCCTGTGATCTTTAAATGAAGGGCAGTATACAAATTTAATAAATAATAAAGAAGAATGGCATTCTAGACAGCAATAATGCAGTAACATTTGGGAAGCATCACTTAAAAACTAATGAAGTGGAATGATGTGCAGACTGTCCAGTTTTAACCCACCACCAGTAATGCACTTTTATTACATCAATGACATGTTGCAGAATACAGCTGCAAAAAAGCACCAGTCTGGAGGGGCCCTAAGTGCATTAGAATCTAGGCCCTGCAAATGAGCTGAAAGCAGCAGATACAGCAGTACTGCTCGAGTTAAGGTGTGGCGCTCATCTGTCTCTGGAAGAGAGTTGGTTAAAAGCCCTGTGTAAGAGTAGGGTATAAATATAATACTTTTTCCAGCTGCATTAGACTCCAGAGACTTTAAACTGTTCCTTTAAATAGATAAACATGTACATAAGTCACACCAATATATATTGTCTGGTGTTTATAAAAAAGAACATAGGTAAAGAAAACTCCAAGAATAGTTAATATTTCACTGCCATAAACAGCAGTTACGCATCTCCATTTGCATAATGCTTCAGGCAAACGGTATGCCAGGAAACGTAGGCTTGATTTATCACAATTCCCAGCTTCTGCCATACTGCCTACAGGAATAATTGTTAAGGCTATTTGCATAAAGTTTTATAGGAATACCATGCAACCTTTTCTTCAGGATGCACCTAGGTAGATGGAAGTCAAACTGAATTCAGAATACTGATCCAATACAGGTATTAACAAACACAGCTAACTTTCCCCTCTGGTCCTTTAGGAATGCCGTATAATAACTCACATTCCTAGCCTTATTATCCAACTCTTTTACATTATCTGTTAATTCTGAAACAGGATCTCTTATCAAGGCCAGTGATTGCAATTTGCCTCAGGTAGCAAATCTGCCCCCATCCCCACCACTGCCAGTCTAGTTGTGCCACTGCCAGCCCCACCGCAGCTTCAACTGTACCACCATCACTGCTGCCACAGTGCCCTTGCCCTCACTGCTAATGCTGCACCTTTGCTGCTGTGTCATGGTGACAGCACGGGTGAAACTGCAAGCAAGGGTGCAGTTGGGGGTGGCGGCGGCAAAAGAACACCCTGACTCTTACTAATCAGTTTTTCCCCCCCAGAGCCACTTATTACTCCACCAAATCCTTTTGGGGTTTATCACTTCCTTAAACTTTTTTCCTATTAAAATGATTGCATGGGCACATATGTAAATAAGCGCCAATCCAAAAGAATAATGTTCCAAAACTGCAGCTAGCAGGAGATGGGAGAATGTGTTAATCATCATAGGTATTGCCCAGTAGGTGATCACAAGTCACACCAAATGCATCTTCATTCATATGTCAGTTATCAGTTCGCCTCCTGTTTCTAAGGCCCCATCTGCACTATATATATACAGCAGTATCATACCGCTTTAAACAGTCATGGCTTCCCCCAAAGAATACTGGGAACTGTAGGTTGTTACAGGTGGTAAGAGTTTGCTGGGAAGAGGGATGGATGATTAAACCACTCTAAGAAAATGGCAGTTGTTCTGCAGTGTCCCCAGTGTTATCATGTTGTTGTCGTCATCTGGAGGTGCAGTCTTGCACTATGTTGCAACAAAAGCAGAACAAACACCCCAGAACATTTGTGGTATAAAAAGCTACAATACTGTATTTCACCAGGAAGTTATGGGATGTGCATCAACTGGTAACAAAGCAGTATGTCCACCCCAAAACTTTTGCAGACTCAAACAATATGGAAAATGAGATTGTGTGTAATTGCCCAGGCATCATCATGAGCACAAATCATCATGAATGCACAATAGAAAGAGCCCTTGCGTGACTGACCAGTGTGGATGAAGGATCAGGGCTGCACCTTCAAAGGCAAAAACTACCAGCCACCCTCCTCCCGGCAACTCATGGTAAGAAAACAATACATGGGTGGTGCTACTGGGGGGGATATACCGATATACCACAACACCATTTCCCATCACATCAGCAACATGCCCGGGAAGCCCAATATTTTAGTTTACTGTATTGTATTTATCTGCAAACTTATAAACCACAACCAAACTAGTTAACAATAAAATAAAATATAGAATACAAAAACATTACAAACTCAATCAACTAAGGACAAGAGAACCATTTCTATGGCTGTGCAAGTATTATTCCATAAAACAACTGGGTCAGACTTCAGGGAAAGCCTTCTTAAACAAACAAAAAGTTCTTCAACTGAAGACAAAAAATGTCTTCAAATATGCCACCCTGGGCCAGTTCCAGTACAGATGCAAGGCAAGGAACATTTTACTTGCCTTGGGAGGAGGAGGAGGACACAATGGTACTCGCCACCACACAAAGAACCCCAGAACTCAGTGCAGGAAGACCCTTCTTGCAGATTCCACCATCAGCACTTAGGTCTGGTAGGGTATTGTGCACTGATCCACTGCACCCGATTAGTAAAGCCCATGTGGATGGGAGGCCAGGCGTCTTGCAAGGGCCCCTTTAAGGGATTCCATAAGGTCCTCTGCCTACCATAGAAGGGACTGGGAGCCTCATTGATGCAGATACTCAGATTAAAAGCAGATGGCCAAATCTGCATTCCGCTCAGCCTCCGTTGACTTTAATAAAATCGCCAAACTCCTTGGAAGCTTCTTCTTTCCTTGCCAAGTGACGTCAGCAGCCGGCCAGGAGGTTTTCTGAGCAATCTGTGGAGCCTGGTTGGACTTCCTTCTTCTGGTCCAGAAGGATGGCGCGTTTTGGAACAAAGAGCCTTTTTCTTATTAAGTAATATCAGGCAGTTTCAGGCCCATGGCCGGAAACTTTGTGTTGAGGGGGCTACGGATGTGCTGGTGGGGAACGTCACAATTAGTATAGTCGGTATTTAAAGTTATTTAACAAAATATTAACACATGAAGCTCCCTGAGACTGAGTCAGACCTGGAGCAGACCACTTAATGCATCATCTGATGATGATATAGAGCAGAGGTCCCCAACATGATGCCCATGGATGCCACCTCAGTCCCCCTTTTTCAATGAGTGTTTTTGGGGTATTGGTTTTGAGGGAGGGTAACCTGTTTTTGTCTGTGTCTTATTTGTTTTTTTTTTGGGAGAGTGTTTTGCCTGGGAGGGGGTGTCAGAGCATCACCAGTTTGGGTTATTTTTTGTGGTGCTCACAACTGTTTCAGATTTCCAAAATGTGCTCCATGTCCAAAAAGATTAGGGAGGCTGGACATGCAGTGCTGGGGGGTCTGAGAGATCCTGGGTTGGTGGTGAGCATGCTGTTCAGGGTGCTAAAATGGTTTTGGCAACCTCTGAGCTCTGCAAGGCTAAACAGCAGGATAAATGGCAGCCTGAGTCATTGTTTTTCTTTTTCTTTTACGCTCTCCTTAATCACATTTATTTTTCCGTTTCTAAACCATCAAGAAGCCAGAGGCTGACGCACAAGAAAGGAGCCGCTTGTTCTCCAGTGGTACAGAAGGGGCATTTGCTAGATGTTACAAAAGTTGACCAAAGTGGGTGTAGAGGGAAGAGAGAAAAATATAGCTGTATAGATGCTTCATGGTAGAGTATCTGCTTTGCATGCAGAAGGTCCCAGGTTCGATCCCTGACATTTCCAGGTAAGGCTGGGTAAAGACTCCTGCCTGAAACTCTGGAAACCCCCTGCCAGTCAGTGTAGAAAATATTGAGCTCAATGAACCAATGTTCTGCATTAGTATGATCCTATGTCCACACATCAACGTTTGTCGTTGGCTCAACTAAAGCATCTCAGGAGCCATCGATGGGGTTTCCTTGCAGAAAACAAATAATATGATCAATATTTTGGGGCACCAACAGGGTCTAAGGTGGTTGCTTACACATCACCCAAAAAGAAGACAAAGGAAGACACAGATGCAATGCTAATGCATATGCATATATGCAAATTTAGAAATAATAACTATAATTTAATTAGACATACCATATATCTCACTGGAATGCTGTCCCGGTGCTACTAACTATGGATGGATAACTATTCAAAGGCCCCTGCTGATTTACCTTTTATCTGTAAACTGAAATTCAACTGGACAGCCCTTCAAACAGAGGACTGCTTCAAAAAGTAAGGACTGTCTTTTGCCAGCCCTTCAAATATGACATGTGGCCACCCTACCAGGGTCAAGATGGGTCTTTAGATCAGCAATGCCAATCAGGGCCAAGGAAACACTTTGGCCTGGGGCCAAAGAGGGCTTCAAATTTAGACACTTGTTAATTTTTTGGCCTTTGGTAAGTTTCACAGCTTACTTTTATTTTACGTATTTATTTTAATATTGCTTTCCACCTTTCCTTCAAGAAGCTCAAGGTGGCGTACATGGTTCTTCCTCCTCTCCATTTTAGCCTTACAACATGGGGAGTACCGGCTCCTTTTTTTCCTTTTAGAAGAAAAGCACTGCTAATAGCAACACCTTGAACTTGGCCCGGCAGCAAACTGGCAACCAGTGAAGGTGTTATGCTGAAAGGGTTTCCTGCCAGCAACTGAGCTGCAGGGTTCTGCACTAACAGTAGCTTCCAGGTCAAGCACGTGGGAAGTCCCACATAGAGGGTATTGCAGTAATCCAGTCCTGAAGTAACAGTGTACTGACGCTGTAAGAGGATAGCCAGAAGCCATGTGTAAAAAGTGGGATTTGAGCAGGGGGTTGTAAGAAGGAAAATAGGAAGTGCCTAATGCATCACACAGCAGTAGGGTCTTACCAGTGTTTCTCCTTGTAAACCATTGTGGGGAAAGCAGGGATGGACATTTTCCGGTCCAAGGGCCACACTCCCTTCTGGACAACCTTCCCGGAGTGACATGCCAGCGGTAGTCAAGGGCCAAGTGGCAAAAGTGGTCAGAGTTTACCTTTGTACAGCACTCTAGTTTCTTCACACCCTGACTCAGGCCTTAATATCTTCCATCCAGGCAAGCAAAAGGCATTGTCAGAGTTCAAGGGTGCATTCTATACAGGCAAAAGCACTCAAGGAGGGTGCGAAGCAGGGCCAGTGTGGCTTAGGAAGTGGTGTGGGGAGAATCTCAAGGGCCTGATAGAGAGGTTTTGAGGGCACCATTTAGTCCCCAGATCTGCGGTTCCCCCACCCCCTGTTGTAAACACAAAACCTGAGTGAGGGCATTAGCAAGTGCACATACCTGTAGGCAGAAGATTTCTGTGACTTCTTCGATTCCCCTCTGAGGCTTTTCCCAGGTCATCCAGCACTGAGATCCCTCACAGTGTGGAGGAGAGATGCACATCCTTAAGCATGCAGCTTTCACACCCCAGGGAAATGGCGCCAATCGCACCATATAGTCTCTGGTCTAATGTAGAGTTCTGCTTTTGCTCCAGGTCTCTGTTTGAAGGGCTCTTAACTTCTTTAGCTGAAGGCTGATCTACCTTTATGTGGGTGGAAAAGAACCCCTTTCATGAGCATCTGGGGTGGTAGAATCGGGGCCTTGTGTACATTTAATGTAATCCCTTTTCTTTTAAGCCCACTGGTCTTCCAAACCAAAGAAAATAATGCATTCCATTCTCTTATAATTGAGCCCAACCCAAATTAATGCAACCACAGAGCTACTAGGGATGTGGGGAAGGCTGCCAGTGAGCATCCAGTAAGAACATGACATTTGGGCAGCGGCCCCTGTGCCTGTTAACAGGCCACTTTTGCCAATTAAGTCAGAATATCTGGCTTTTAAAGACATCATAAAAATGGTGATATGCCCAGTTGCAAAAGCAGAGTAGCTATTAGGCAGCAGACAAACAGCTGGGAGAGAGATCCGTGGCTCCATCGCTTCCTGGTGACTGTCTGATTGCTATGGAAGAACAAAAAGCAAAAGAGTGTCCCCTAAGCTCCTAAATCTTTAGAGCAGGAAGTAGACACATCTGTCCATTTCAACGGGGGATAAACTCCAAGGCAGAAAAAGATCCCCATGTCCGAAACATACTTAATTCTCTCACATCTCCAAAGGCTCTGTACTGCGGGTGCATCCAGGCAGCAAGGTCTACTGGGAGCTCAAAAGGATTTTGGAAAAAAAGTTTGGCCTCTTTCTCTCACGTTCATCATGAGAAACCAGACATGTACCAACATGGGCAGAAAGATCCTACAGGAACACAGGAAGGAAGGTGCCTTATACTGAGGGAGAACATTGGGCTATCTAGGTCAGTATTGTCTACACTGACTGGCAGTGGCTCTTCAGGGTTTCAGACATTCCCAGCTCCCATCAGACCCAGCCAGCATGGGATGATGGGAGCTACAGTTCAGCAATGTCTAGGGGGCCCATCCCTGTAGTAGACTGTGAGGCCCTCCAGGGTTCAGGGCTTGTGGGGCCTGAGGCAATGCCGTGCAGAAAGTGTATTATGTAGCACCAGTAGATGTAAAGTAAGGCAACTTCTCTGAAATGTCCACTGTTAAATTGCTGAACTAGGAGCTGGAGAAATGAACGTGCAGGTTTGCCTCAGGAACTCTGAAACGCACCTAGTTGTCCTGGAGGGCTGCTTTGAGGTAAAATACCAGTAAATCAACTGCAGTATTGAAAGCTGTCCACCAACAAGTTCTATTGACAAAGATATCACATTTGTTTGCATTTTTTTTACCTCAAGGTCAGCAATTTCCCCTCAGGACTTCACCTCAGCTCTGCAGTACTGGCTCTAAGGAGCCTGCCATTGCTGACCGCCTGCTCTAGAATCCTGATTTTATTTTTACTTTTGTCCGAGGCCCTACTCTAGTTGTTTAAATTCATAAGCTTTAGAGTTATGCGAGGCTCTTCCTTAGGCAAATATGTCCACAAATTAGACTTGTCAGGTATTTGTCATGACAGGCCAGTCCCAGGTGTGATGGCTCTAGTCATGAGGCTCCTCACTCACCTGAGCAAATGCTAAGAAATGTATCATGGTGAGGAGAGGCAGTTGCATAAAATGGGCCCAGTTCTGCCCGCAATAAGGCCATGTTGATATGGCAGTGTGTTTTGCCTCCCGTGGTCTATGAGGGAAAATGACTAGAAAGGAGCCAGCCAGCCAAATGCACCAGAGGCAATGGGTGTGGAACACATGAGACAGTTGTGAAAACCGAGGCTGGAATTCCTCATGCTGCGTGATGAAGTTATAAAATGCCTCCCGATGCATCACGTGGCGTCTCCCCGTGAGGAAGAAGAATGTCTCTTTCAGGATGTAGTTAAACCTCAGCTTTCCCCCCTTAGGGATAAGATATGTGGGGCAGAGCTATTAAAAAGGAAAACAGCAGAGTTCTTCATCTGTAAGGGAAGCTCTTGTGAGTTTTTAATTGCTGGGAATAAGAAGATGGCTGGGAGATGCAAAGGGCTGTCTTCTGGGTTCCAGCTTAAAAAGAGTAATGTCCCCTGGTCAGGGAGAAGAGATGGGGAGGCCAGCAGGCCAGTCTTGTGATAACATCTCATCCTTCTAAAGGGCAGAACTATGTGGGTAGAAATCTCAAAAAAGAGTCAAAGACAACTCTTATGGAGCAATTTTGGATAATCTGAAAGACAGGAGTTAGATCTCTTTTC
This sequence comes from Podarcis bocagei, assembly GCF_964188305.1. Taxonomy (NCBI): domain Eukaryota; kingdom Metazoa; phylum Chordata; class Lepidosauria; order Squamata; family Lacertidae; genus Podarcis; species Podarcis bocagei. Next base: position 30,473,273 of record NC_138132.1, read on the forward strand.
CTGTATCCCCTTGTTGTTTTAGAGTTCTCACTGAGGCAAGAACCCATATCTGAGCTAAGCAGATTGTGGCTGCATATACACCATACATTTGAAGTACACGGATTCCCAAATAAATCCTGGGAACTGCAGCTTTTTAAGGGTGCTGGGAACATACCCTCCAACATTTCTCTGATGGAAATAGGGAAGTCCCATTCCATAATCATAATTTTACTATTTATACCCCACACACCTTACTGGGTTGCCCCAGCCTCTCTGGGCAGCTTCCAACATATATAAAAACATAATAAAACATTAAACATAAAAAACCACTTCCCTATACATGATTGCCTTCAGACAGCTCGAGGTCAGATAACTCCATACTCTCCAGTGAAAACAGGGACATCCTACCATACCCTCCAACATTTCTCCAACGAAAATAGGGACTTCCTAAGGAAAAGCGGGACATTCCGGGATCAAATCAGAAACTGGGCCAGCTTCTCTAAATCAGAGACATCCCTAGAAAATAGAGACACTTGGAGGATCTGTGGGAATTGTGGCTCTGTGAGGAGTAAACTCCATTTGGTAAAGGTCCTGAGAATTGTTAGGAGGCGCCTATTCCCCTCACAGAGCTACAATTCCCACAGTTAATTATCATTCAATCCCCTTTCCAAAAGAACACCTAACAACTAACAGCAGCCTTTACAAACTAGGTAAAAAGGGATGCGGGTGGCACTGTGGTCTAAGCCACTGAGCCTCTTGGGCTTGCCAATCGGAAGGTCACCGGTTCAAATCCATGTGACAGGATGAGCTTCCGTTGCTCTGTCCCAGATCCTGCCAACCTAGCAGTTTGAAAGCACACCAGTGCAAGTAGATAAATAGGTACCGCTGTGGCAGGAAGGTAAATGGTGTTTCTGTGCTCAAACTACCATCCGGACTGGTCTGCATGCTACAGCTATGGATGAGTGCCTGTGTGTATTCTGTGCGTTTAATGGAAGCCCCAGATACCTGATGCATACATAACAAGGCCTTCCAATAGCTGGGGCTCGATTAACACATCCCTTTAAAATCCCTTCTTGTTGAATGTTTGTTGAGAATAATAAAACAGAATAACAACTTTTCACATGCAAGTTGATCTTTCAGGAATGCAACCAGGGAGCTGAGTTTACTTTATCCCATGTAGCTTGCCCCAGGACACTTCTATATCATAGAGCGTTGCCTTCTACCCCACCCCTAACCCAACCCAACATTAAATGCTGGCTTTACTGTAAAAATAAGCTGGAGGCCAGTAAAAATAAGCACCGGAATCTACAACATACACACTCCTTAAGTGCCCTAATAAGAACTGCTGAGAAGGGAACACGTGAGCCTAAAGAATTAAAAATGGGGTGATAACAGTGTCAGAAACACTGGATGTGGCCGCAGAAGACCTGAGTTCAAATCCTAACATTTTAGCCACACTAAATGGAAAGCAGGAGAGTTCTGCTGTGGACCATGCATTAGTGCTTTTCCACTTGGCTGAAAAATATTTCAAACATCAAAAAAGCAAGCTATCTTTATAGTTCCCAAGTCAGCTTTCAATTCAATATGAAGAGATCAACTCTGCAGAAAACTAGATGCAACAACAATTGCCAAAAGGTTGGGATTTTTTTTAAAAAAAATGACACGTGGTATAAGTAGGGCTGGGGAAGGCAGCAATTTCCATTCCGACTTGTATTTGTCACAAATACAGTAGTACTGGTTCCATACCACTGCAGTTCAGTTTCCACCAAATGCTATGTTATTTGCCTCATTATCCACTATTTAACACAAGTTACATAGCTATTTACTTAACTTATATTCATTTCAATTAAAGGAAATGTCAATATAATGTGAAAAGGTTATTGATTACATAAAGTTTGCAGATTTAAAAACACGATGTGCAAATACTGGTAATATTCCCTTTTCATTTCCACTCTGGACCACAGACAAACATGCAAACTGCAGCAATCTCTACTTCCTTTTCCATTTCCACTGGAATTCTCCAAAATCCCTAAGGATAAGTCAAGGGTGTGTTCTAGCCTCTCTGCTGTTTAATCTTTATTTGGATGATCTCTCTCCTTAACAATATGCTCAAGAGCACCACTTGCCCAGATCGACTGGCACAGAAATCCCTTTGTTACCATATGTCAGGCATGTCCAACTCCCAAGAGACTGTAATCTACTCCCAGTACAGTGGTGCCCCGCAAGATGAAATTAATTCGTTCCGCAATTTTTGTCGTCTAGCGAATTTTTCGTCTTGCGAAGCACGAAATCCCATAGGAATGCATTGAAAATCAATTAATGCGTTCCTATGGTCAAAAAAAGTCGAAACAAAGCCAAATTTGGTACAACAACAGTTTATTAACTGCTCTTTAAAGTCACACATATTGTAAAGAGCAGTTCAAAAATTGAAGGGAAAATAAATTAACTTTATAAACAAAACATGTCTTTGTTTTTAGACAAAGGAAACAAAGCCGCGAGACGTTTTCGTCTTGCGAAGCAAGCCCATAGGGAAATTTCGTCTTGCGAGGCAAATTGAAAACGGAAAAACCTTTCGTCTAGCGAGTTTTTTGTCTTGCGAGGCATTCGTCTTGCGAGGTACCACTGTATAAAAAAAACTGGCAGTGATCTACCCATTCTCATTGGAGGGAGGAGGAGCGTGTGTGGGGTGGGTGGATTGCACAGAGTTTTTTATTTCCCCCCCCATAACTTTTTGCACACAATAAGGATCCTGTGATCTACCAGGATCAGCTGGGGATCTACCGGTAGATCGCGATCTACTGGTTGGACATCCCTGCCATATGTCAATGATGCTGGACTATTCTCACAATCCTAGGCTGGGTTTAAAAGTCCCATGGCTAAATTCTCAAGCTGCTGCAGTATGGAATGGTTGACGATCAATTATTATATGTATTATTTATTCTATCAAGTGTTATTTATTTGTTTTTATTAGTTACAGTGGTACCTCAGGTTACATATGCTTCAGGTTACACACTCCGCTAGCCTAGAAATAGTGCTTCAGGATAAGAACAGAAATTGGGCTCCAGCAGCGTGGCAGCAGCAGGAGGCCTCATTAGCTAAAGTGGTGCTTCAGGTTAAGAACAGTTTCAGGTTAAGTAAGGACCTCCGGAGCGAATCAAGTACTTAACCCGAGGTACCACTGTATTTGTTAGACCCCATCTAAAACCACTTCTCAAACTACCAAGAAATAACAATATTGCAATAAAAGGTCCACAGTGAATCTTGAAAATCCAACTCAGCATAAAACGCAAATACAAGACAGAATAAAATACAAAGCCAATTGCAGGATCTAAAAACAACCACCAAATATGAGGGGTTAAACTCACCAGCCATACCAAAGAAACAAAAATAAAAAGATCTGGAAGAGCCTGAGAGAATAATAATCTTAGCCTGATTCCAGTAATACAACAATGTGGCACTCAGGCCTCTCCAAGGAGAGCATTCCATAGCTGGGAAGCCACCATCAAAAAAAGCCCTCTCTCCACGACTGGAAAGTCTGTTTGTTTTTTAAGTGGCTTTGTTGCACCAGGGTGTCAGAGCACTTAAATCCACTTTAGTTGCACAGACCTAAATCCCAGAATATGCTTTGAATCCCTCCTGCAAAATACTGACAGTCTGGAGCTGACGTGAGTTTGCTCTTAGTGCTCAGGATGGTGGTTGCACCTGGTGATTTTAAAGTTCTGGAAGCATATTGTGGAGATTGTCCCAAGAGTGTTTGACATTGCTGTCCTTAGATCTGGTGGCAATTTTTATTGGTTTCCTCAAAGGAAAGGTGAAACAAGTAACAAGTAGAAGTACTACTGTGTCTGCTTTGAGTGATGAAATACATTCCAATTCCAAGATATTCACTTTAAAAATAGTCCCACAACCATTAAGAGTTTTGCTCTCTAAAGTAGAGGAATCATGCAAAATTCAAGAGTTTAAATGAACTGAATGGTGCACATTTTCTTCAAATTAGAGCTGGGTGCCAAGCTACATGATGAGATAGTAAAAACGCAGGACTTGCCAATGTGGCAACCTCTAGTTGTTGACTCCGATCATCCCTAGCCATTGGCTATGCTGGCTTGGGACTGATGGGAACTGGAGTCCAGCAACATGTGGAAAGCCACAGGTTCCCCCACCCCTGGTTTAATCCTTTTTGTAGAAGAATAGGGATGTAAGAAGGTATCGTTTCCCATTGTGCCCTAGATTTGTTGCATGCACCACTGTTTCCATTCTGCCTCAGTTCATCTTCTGCCAAAAACTACCTTGTCTCAGTGTCTGCTGTGATGAAATTATGTAACTTAGAGAAATACACATTCAATTCTGTAAATTACATTGTCATTACAGTATTCCACACCATTCATTTCACTGCAAAAGGAGGGGATTATCATTTGCATATCACTTGCAAACTGCAAGCAGCAACAACATATTCCCTGAACTGATTTCCATTCTGGACATGGGATGAATAAGCAAACATCAGCAATTTCCACTCCCATTTCTGTTTTTGTTGGAATTATCTAACATTGCTATCCAATAACACCCCTTGCCAACAACAGTACAGATCACTGCCACACCCTAATACAGGAGTGCCCTTCAGATGTTTAGGAGATTCCACCTCCCAACAGCCACTGCCACCGGGGCCAGTGGTCAAGGTTGATGGGAGTTGTTGCAGACCAACAACTTTCTGGCTACCTTTGGTCAGAAGCTTTGTGCACCTGTTGCACTCAATGGGATGGAGTTCTTTCAGCATGTGTGGCACATTATTGTGCATTACTGGCAAGAGGTACTAGCAGCATCTCAATAACTCTTACCTTTCTGTAGGATTTCATGGGTTAATATCAGTGCCTGTCCTACAAATAAGGGAAGCAATTGAAAACAAGCAAGCTTGTTTCTCAGCAGGAGGCAGGAAAAGAACCTGGGGTTTTAAAGGCAGTCTGAGTCCTTTAAGGCCACATGAAGCTGGGTTTACAAGTCATCCCTCGCCTAAATGTCACTTTCCAATTCAACAACAGAGGCTTATTTTTACAAGACTTTTATGGCTCCGCTAGGAGCATGAAAGAGGATCGGGCAGGTTTATTAGAACAGTTTTGCCTCCATGAAGCCTTCATACCCAAACTGACAGATTTTAAAGAACTTTGGGGAATGAAGTTTTCAGGGAAAGCAAAGCACAGAGAAATGGGGTGCATAGTCCCCACCCCATTCCCCACAGTGGCAAATTACAGCCATGCTCCTCTGATCTGAGAATAGGGTGACTGGCTATGTCTGGCTTGGCACATCCCTATGCTAGGCTAACGCAGGTGGCATGTTGCCATGGGAACTAAATAGCAAGTTGCTTTTGGATACAGGATAATTTTGGGGATGTCCTGGATAGGAAACCACCACAGAACATGCCAGACCTTCCCCTCCTCCTAGCAAAGGATGAGACAATCCAGGTGTCTATATGAAGAAAGGCTGTAGTCCGATAATATATCCATATACAAGCCCCACCAGTTTGGAGGGCCCATAGTCTACTAACCAACCAACCAGGAAAAATAGGTGCTGCTTGTCCTGGCAGATGTAGCAACAGAGGCACATCACTCCTAAATATTTGCCTGGCATGAACCTGTGGAAGCCACAACATGAGAGCTGGGATGTGGGGGGAACTAGAGCAACATCATGCATCACACAGTTGAGCTATGGAACTTGATCCCAGAGGAGGCAGTGATGGACACCAACTTCGAAGGCTTTAAAAGATGACTGGGCAAATTCATGGAGGTGAGGGCTATCAATATGCTCTACTGTACTTCCACAGTTGAAGGCAGCAATATTCTGAACAGAAGTTGCTGGAAATCACAGGAGAGTGCTCTTGTGCTCAAATCCTGCTTCTTAGCTTCCTGTGGGCATCTGGGTTGGCCCCTGTGGGAACAGGATGCTGGACTAGATGGACCATAAGAAGTTCTTAGGTTCTTAAGTGTCCCTTCTCTCTAGTCCTTCACTGACCTTCCATTTCCATCGAACATGCTTTCCCCCGATAAATATATATGCCCTCTTTCTCTTCTACCTACACACACACACACACATCACACACACAAACATATATAGATTACACACACACAGTTAAAGAGGTCGAGAGTGGGTGGGAATCGAGATCATCAAGATCTCTTGGCCCGGCTTAGCACTGTTTACTTTGAAGCTGTAGCCTTGGAAGGAGGAGGGCTGCCCGCTTTCGATTTGTGGAAACATGGGCTTTTAGCAATTATAGCAACATTCCACCCTAAATTCGTACTTCCTGGTGGCAAGTTTGTTTCCATTAAGTTGTTTCGGCCGCAGAGTAAATGGATCCCTGTGCGAGGGCTACGGAGCAACGGCTGAAATAGTTTGGTAAATTCTCTCTGCATGGGTGAAATTCCCGGCGCTACCAGAGGTTATTATCTCCACACAGGAACCAACAATATCCTTTTCGTCGAGACACTAATTCATACAGCATGTTCAGAGGAAAAGCGGGGAAGGGGAAGAAAGACTTGGCTGCTTAGGGATCCTTTGAAAACGCGCTGAACAGATCAGGCCAGGGGAGTCTCTCACAGCTGATTAATTTCCCTGTGCTTACCCCCATCCCCCCAAAACTAGTCCACCACCTTTTCAACCCATGATAAATCTTCCCTCACTGAACTCTTGGGGTATGAACCTAAATTGAGCCAGACCATTGATCCATCTAGCTCATTGTTGTCTACAATGACTACACTGACTGGCAGTGACTGGAAATGCTAGGATTTGAACCTGGAGCCTTCTGCATGCAAAGCAGGTGCTCTGACACTGAGCTATAGCCTTTCCCGGTTTGCAACTGCCTTGCTCAATGGAACCAAGATCACTGTTATTTTTTAAACAGGGTTTGTGTGCATTTATTTCTTGTTATTCAATTTGGGCTCTGTAGCCAAGTGAGGATTCCCAGGTAAGATCCTCCCTCTATTGTGTGGGCAGGTAATCCCTCCCCTACCTGGCCTGGTCTCCTTGGCAACGCTTCCCCCAGGTGGGATTGGACAACTGACAGAGGTAGGCGGAGACCTCCAGGTATCCCACCTGAGGGAAGGCAAACCAAGCCTATGCTGTTGGAGCCGCTCCAGATCTAGGGGCTGCGCGCGTCCACGCAAAGGGCGCCCCCCGTTTTAAGCGTGGAGCGGTCATTACAGAAAGATTAGATAAATCAATATTAGCAAAAATAATGTACAGAAATGCATTACAGTGGACGCTCGGGTTGTGAGCATGATCTGTGCGGGATGCACGTTCGCAACCCGCAGCATCCGCAACCCGCAACGGCGCTTCTGCGCACACGTGGGTTGCGATTCGACGCTTCTGCGCATGCGCGACCGCCAAAAGCCGGAAGTAACCCATTCTGGTACTTCCAGGTTTCGGGGGTCCGTAACCCGAAACAACACAACCTGAAGCATCTGTAACCCGAGGTATGACTGTATATTTGGGACAGTTGCTTTGCAAAAACATGTATATTTAGGAACAGTGCACATGCCATTCACATGCGCACCTGCAACTAGGGGCAGGTGAATCTGTTGGTTTCCGTTTCTCATTTTTCCACCCTTAGGTTCAAGTTCCACATCAGTTTGCAACATACTTCTTAAAAGTACTCATGAAGATTCATCAGCATTATAGTATGAATTTCCCCTAATACACACATTTTAATGCAATTTCCACCAATGTATACATGATTGCAAACAATTTCTCCTTATATAATGCTTTTTTGTGGTATGTTATTTTCACCAATATATGTGTTTTTATCCGTGTTTTTTGTGGATTTGTGTACACATTACTGGGCTGGAGAACTGGCACTGCAAAATTTGGAAAAGTGCTATATTTTGCAAGATGGCTGTCTTTCTGTTTGTGCACTGTCTCGAAAAGTAAGTAAGTTTGTTTCTTGTGTTCAGTTTTCTTCCTCCACAGTAGCTGGATCTGCTTTACTGTATCAGGCTCCAGGTTGTGGGCCAAGAAGAAGCTGAGATATGCATGAATCTGCCAAACAAGCCAATATACATGCTTTTTGTTTTTTGTTTATTTTGAAAATGGGTAAATATTCCACACTGAAAATATTACATAATCTAACACCATTTAAAACATCTGTCTATTGTGATTACATCTAGGCTTCTATTAAGGTAGGTGCCCTATCCATATAATGACGCTGCTTCTAGACAGCACCTTATGAATCTGACCTTCCAATTCTTCGCTTTCTTAGATCCTTTCCTGTACCTAAGGGACAGCCTGCCGGATACAGTCAAAGGTCCATCCAGTCCACCATCCTCTTCTCACGGTGGCCAACCAAACACCTCTTGTAAGCTATCATGAACTGGCAGAACAACAGGGAGGAGGAAGAGGATCCCAGCGAGGGGTATAGCTGGGACTGGGACTGGGACACACTGAGGCAAGCAGGGGATGGGGAAGGAAGTACTCACAGGATGATGGAGGATAATGAGGGGGTGGAGGTCAGTACACAGGAACCAGAGCAGCAGGACCCATCACCAGAGCCAGGGGGGCTCCTGTCTTCACAAATATGGCAGGCTCTGAGGTGTAAGGAGCAGCAAGAGGGGTGCTCCAGGAAGCTGAGGCAGGCAAGGGCCTACAGCCCAGCTCCCTAGCTAGCCAGACTCGCTAGCTCTGGGAGGTGGTGTGTGATTCCTCAGCTGGAGTAGGCTTGGAACAGGTGAGGGGCACATGCCTCATCAAGCCCAGATGCTGCAGTCAAAAGGGAAGCAGACCTAAGGTGCTGTGTCTGCTCAACTGCCCATGTTGGTGGACCTTGACTTGGGTGCTCCTGGACCTCCATGGGATTGTGCTTCGGGTTTGACTCTGGACTGTATCCTGACTGCTGGACTTCAGACTTGGCGAGTTGGATTCACCCTGGACTACATTTCCTGACCTTTGGACCTGACATACTGGCTTGTTGCCAAGTAGGCCAGGGGTTCAGGACATAAGCAGGACCTGAATACAGCACCCCCCCCTCCCTACATAGGGTTGCTAGCAGTGGCTAATCAGGAATACCACCTCTGACAGTAAAGTTAGAACACAGTTAGGAACGAGGGAATCTGTCAATTTTGGTTTCTTGTTTTCATTCAGGCATAAGTTCAATCCTCCACATTTTCACATCTGCCTGTGAAAATATTTGCTTAGTATACACATTTTCGCAATGCAATTTCCCCTGCTATAATGTCCTTTGTTGGTTGTTTTAATTAATATATGTACTTTTACATGCACTTTATCCTCATATGTGCATGTTTGTACACATTTAGTTGTGTACTAATTAGAATTTGGAGGGGCATGAACTTCGAAGGATGGCTGTGTTTTGGTTTGTGTGTTGTTCCGGAAAGTGCAAATTGCGTATTGCGTATTATGCTGCCCTATGCCCACAGGTTGGTGGTTTTGTCTATAAATGCGAACAAACTTTAATTCCCCCCCCCAATCCGTAAGCATGGTAATCCTGGCTAGTAATCACTTGTAGCCTTCTCCTCCATGAATTTGCCACATCCTCTTTCAACACCATCCAAGTTGGTGGCCATCACTATGAAACAAATCGAGCCCACACTGTTTGTATGTTTTGCTCAATCAAGGAAAATCAGCTTTTTCCTTCTTCTGCATTACTACAGTGCTGAGCCTTAAAATCACAATTTCCATACAGCTGGAGGGTGCAATAAAAATGCTTTTAAATTTGTTCTGTCATAAACCCCACATTAAGCATCAAGCAAAGCCAGGGTGTATAATTGATCATTAGAAAAAATAAATTAATTTCGGTCCTTGGCAACCAACAAGACGAGGCGCGCATATCCAAAACGTTCAAAAGAGATATTTACATCTAGCCAGGGATCCCAAGGAGTTCTGCTTACTGCTCAGCAGGTAGCGAAACTGTAGGCTGGTAGCAGCCAGCGTTGTGGGGCAGAGCCAAAGAGCCACCCTCCTCCTGACACCAGTGGTGAGTCTGCTTACCTAGGCAGCGCTGGAGTGGGGCAGGGAACCAGGGGGGTTGGGCTGTGAAGGCACACTGGCAGAGCCAATCTGATTCCCCTCTGCTGCAGCCATGCAACCCCGACCTTACTGATGCCCTGCCCTTGCCCCATTGAGTAAACAGCAGTGGTGCGGGTGTTGGGAGGGTGGGTCTCTATCTCAGCTAGGGATGTTAGATAATTCCACTGAGAAGGAAAATGTGGGCCATATTGGCTTATTCATGACTGAGTATCCCCCCGGCTCCCGTCCACCATTTGCATAGCATTTCCTTTGCACTGAAACGAATGGGGTGGAGTTCTGGAAGTTTCGGGGGCAACGGTTTCCAAATATGTTAAAGCCCCAGCACTTCTTTTTTTACAACCATCATTCATAGGCAAAGATGGTACAACATTGTGCCAAAATATGACTATGCAACATCTGTGCTTGGGGTGGGTGGAAATGGCATGGGGCTGTCCAGAGGGGCTTAACTGAAAGCAAAATTTGGGGGTTTGTCCAATACATTGAAGAGGGGAGCTAGCAGGAGGGAGACAAGGATGGAAGCACAACAGTGAGATGGAAGAAGACTGGGAGCCATTGTTAGGTGCTGGGGTGAGGGGATAGGCATCCACTTGTCAAGAGAATGAAATACATGAAGAGTGTGACATTTCACTTCAACATTTTTGACATTTTATTTTGAATATGGTTGGCGTGAAGTATGTCCATGACAGGAGACTTCTTTTACAGCAAATGTCAAAAGAGATGTCAAATTTGTATTGGGGGACGGGGGGAGGAAATGTCAACCTATTAATTCTTATTCCTTTTCTCTTTCCAATAGGTTGTGTTGCTTTTTTCTGGAGCAGCCCCAGATTTAAACCACAGGTGAGATGGAGCTACCTCAGTAAGATTGTGAAGAACCTCAGAATCAGATAAGAATACAATAAATTGCTTTGGGACATAAGGGTGTCTCAGAGTGGCTTACAATATAAGAACAGGCAAAACAAGAAATATTAAAATCAAACATAAGGACAAGAATAAAGCAATAACTTAAAATGCTCATCCATAAATGCAGTGGTACCTCGGGTTACAGACGCTTCAGGTTACAGACTCCACTAACCCAAAAATAGTACCTTGGGTTAAGAACTTTGCTTCAGGATGGGAACAGAAATTGTGTGGCAGCGGCGCAGCGGCAGTGGGAGGCCCCATTAGCTAAAGTGGTACCTCAGGTCAAGAACAGTTTCAGGTTAAGAAAGGACCTCCAGAACGAATTAAGTTCTTAACCCGAGGTACCACTGTAGTTATAAAAAGACAGAGCCAGCCTGCCAAAAGAATGAGCACAAAAAGAGGGTATAGGCATAGCCTCCAAGTTAAGGGCCAAAGGCCTGGCAAATAAAAACATTTTTGCCTGGTACCTGAAAAAAGACAATGACGGCACAAAGCTTACTTCTCTGATGGGAACATTCCACAAACGGGGAGCCACCACTGAAAAGGCTCGTTCTCTTATTTATTTATTTATTTATTTACTTACTTACTTACTTACTTACTTACTTACTTACTTACTTACTCACTTTAAACCAGTTGGGTGGATCATTCTGCATTTGGTCCCAGAAGTACCCACTGACATGGTCTGAGAGTCATAACCGGACCACTTGAGAGGCTTTTATTTTCTTTAAAGCACTCTGTTCTCCTGTTCTAAATCCCACCCACCTTCAAGCTTGCTTTTAGCTGCACCTGTGATTTGTCTTATTTTCAACTTCCAGGAGAAGGGGGTGGGGTATTTAGATCAAAACAGTGTTTGAAGCGATCAGCTCTGGAGCCCCCGTGCCTGTTTTAAAGTAAATAAAAACCCATCCCAATGTCCTGTTATGGATATTTTGCATCATCTGTGCATTCGGCCTGAAAAGCTGTGTAAATGGGATCATATATATATACATATGGGGTGGGTGTGGGTGTAGTGTCTGTCTTTAAAGACCACAGACTACTGTACTTCTAAGGTGTCATGCTTTCTCTTATCTTTGCCAAGATTTCCCATGGCATGATCAGCAGCTGAGCTGCAGAAAGAAGCCCACGTTTTTGCACTGAAATGCCACTTGCACCTTTGCTTTCCACCCCCCACCCCCACCCCTGCACCCCAATTGGCAGCTGGCTGTGTGAGACATAATCAGCTCTTCTGTTCCGAAGGAGGTCTTTCTGGAGTGTCAATGCAACAATCGGCCGCCTTTTCCATGCCGTCTGTTGAATCTCCTAAATCGTTCTTTGGTGTCGACAATGTAAATATAGCTTTTCATGGACTTAAAGACCCTTCTCCCCACCCCCACCCCCACCCGCCCTTGTGTGGTGGCACTGCATATACGCAAACACACACACACAACCACTTAACCCCGGTGACAAAAAGAGCAGTGAATTGGCTGTTTTGAGACCCGCTCGTGCAAGAAAAGCAGACTCAATAGGATTTGGGTAACTGGGTGTATAGAAATTGCCATGCCTCACAGCTTGTCAATGGGGGATTCAGAGTTGAAGCATGTGCAGCTAAAGCTTGCGTGGAGACCGAGGGGGTTGTTCCACCTCTTAAAAAGCAGCTGCTTCCCTTTAAGAAAATAATGATTTATTCATACCCATTCAGGAGAGGGCGGAATATATTGGAAAAGCATCCTTTGGGGGGCCCAGGACTTAACACCATCAGCGTCTTTCTGTCTCTCTCCCCACCCCTACCCCCACCAACTCCTTTTGTCCTTTAGAATCTGTGACAATGTGATCCCGCCATTGTTTCTTGACAAGATGCCCTAATAGAGACTTACTAAGCTGAGCAATATGGTCTCAGAAGGAGAGGACGAGGACCAAGAAGCTGGCTTTGCATGCAGCTCGCTCGGTCTGAAGAAGTGACACTTCGGAGGGGAAGGTTGACTTCTCCAAGCCTCTAGCCGTGGGGGAACAAGAATTGCAGAGGCTCCACCTGGAGTCTCTCCACAAGTGGTCATTTTATCTGGGCTTGACTGCTGAGCAAGGGAGCCTCAGGCCTTCCTGGGTCTCCTGCAGTAGAGTCTTCTGAATCAGAGGAAGCCAGTGCCACTCCCTCAGGCTGGTGGGCAGGGGGCAGGGGCTTCATCTGGCCCTGCAGGTTCACCTGAGTGTGCGTCTGGAGGTGGCTCCCTCTGCAAGCCTGTCCGTTTCTGCTTCAGAATCCTTGTCCTCATCCCCTAAAGATCCAACTCCGGGATCTTGGCAGGCCTGAAGCTCCCCACCCCTGAAACAAAATTAATAAATATCTACTTCATAAATTTTATACGGCGCTTGACTATTAAGAAAAACCTCAACGTAGTTTACAAGGAGAATAAAACAATAAAATCATCAGTAAAAAGAGCAACTCTTTAAATCATTCAAAACATTAAATCAACAAAGAACAGATTAAACCACGCTCCCACATTCTACATGTCCAGTTCGTCTAAAACACAGACGTTTTTAGCAGGCGCCAGAATGAGCACAGTGAAGGTGCCTGCCTGATGGCAATAGGCAGGGAGTTCCACAGTGTAGGTGCTGCCAGGCCAAAAGATTTCTTACGAATGTGGAAGGGGTATGACGGGGCACCTGCAACAGCCCCGGTTCTGCAGATAATACTGGTCAAGTGGGTGTATATGGGTAAGGCAATCTTGCAGAGAACTACCCTCTGTAAAGTAGGACACATGGCCACCCTGACTCCCGGCAAGGCCACCTCAAGTGCTCTGCAACCTCAGCCAAGCACATTGACCCGCCTAATGCATTGCATAAGGAAACGCACACTTATTTGACGAGGTGGAGGGCCTTGCTTTTTCTCTGTGTGGAGTTTCGCCATCAACACCCCCCAGAAAAGGCCGGAAAAGGAAGCCCTTCTTCCCAGATGTATTATCATACTTCTTGGCTCGTGTGAGATGCTTCCCATGAACATATGCACAGGGAGAGAGGCAGATGAGAGAGCCGAGGCTATCATAACAAGGCCAGATAAGGCTTTGATATCCTTTCCCCAGGAGAACGGCTCTCATGGAGGGCTCTTCCAAGACCCTCCTGGCTCTCAGCGCAAGCACAATGGGGAACACATGTCAGGCTGAGCCTCCTCTTGCTTTAATTAACTTCAGTTCAATTGTTATTTTCATACGATTGCCTTTGTTCCTCCAGCGTTGGCTAATTTGGTCTCCATTACCTTTCATCCAAAGTAGCCCTTGGCTGCAGTGGCTACATAAAATCAGGGGTGGAGAAACTGTGGCCACACAGATGCTGCCAGACTCCAGCTCCCAGCAGCCACAGCCAATGGTTGGGGTGATGGACATGGTAGCTCAGCAACAACCCAGAGAGTCACAGGTTCCCCACACCTAATGCTGGAGGCCAGAGTCTCTGCCCTGGTCCAGAGCAACAATATTCCTTGCATACGGATGTTGGAGAAGCAGGCGGTGGGGCCAGCATCTCTAGTTAGGGCTGGGAATGTCCCACCTGAAAGCCTGGAAAGCCACTAGGAGTCAGCGTAGGCAATACTGAGGAGACCAAGGGTCTGATTCAGTAGAAAGCAGCTTCCTATGGTACCTTCCATATGTTTTAGAGAGCAAAACTCCAATCTGCCTGGCTGGGGAAGCTGGGAATTGTAGTCCAAAACATCTGGAGGCCCCAGATTGGCAAAGGCTGTGCTGTGTTATGGGCACAGCAGATAGGAAAGAGCCTCTCTGTCTGAGACCTTGGAAAGCCATTGCCAATCCGGGGGGATGGGGGGGACCCCAGGCAGGATAGTCTCATCTGGTATAAGGCAGCTTCCTGTATCTGTAACTCTCTGAACAGGACTGGTGTCCAGAATTGTGCCTTCATTAATATTTAAATGAAGGTTGTGGAAAATCAAATGGGATTACACAAAGGTTGTTTGTCTGATTGCTTTGCATTCAGACACCTCTTAAGATATTGCATCCAAAGTTTTGCAAGATGGTTCTTGAGATCAAGGAGCAGTTTTTTGGCTATGTTTGGATACAGTTGGGTGCCATTTTGTATCAAGATGGCAGACTGAACTGCTCTGGTTTTAACCACTGTTTTCAAAGCTGCACTGATCTTTTTGGTTTCTTAGAATTCCTCGGCAATCTTTCAAAACAGAGGCCTTCCCTCTGTACAGGACAACACAATGGCCACCCTACCTCTGTCAACAGAAGCAAGATTGAAGATTTGCTCTTTTGAGAATAGAACAGAGGTGGCCAACAGATGCTCAGGGCCAGGATGTGACCTCAGAGGCTATAATACCTGAGACTGGAAGTAAAATTGCAGCAGAGGTGAAGCAGATGAGAGGGAGGCACTTACACTCCTTCAGGGAAGTAGGGAGGAAAAACCCTCTTTAGCTTCTCATCAGCTCAGTTCAGTGGCCCAAATATTCCAAGGCAACAGGAGAATAGGCAAAATGCACAAGGTTAGCAACCAACTCTGGAAACGACCTGGAATCTGTAACGTAGGTAGGCACGCATTCTATAAAATGTCTTAGGGGCCCGGCATCTTGATTGGGATGATTGGCAGGTCTGTTGATTTCAGGGACAGGGACTGATTGATGGCTGCTTTAGTTGCTGCCCTGGGCCTCTTCACAGCTCGCCGAGGTGAAATGTTCAGCCGAAGGATGGGAGCCTGTCCCCAGAGGGACATTCAGGACCTTTGGCCTTTTCCTACTCCTTGCTCACTGTTCAGAAGCTCCAACATCCACCATCACACACATCCCCGACTTGCCAGCCTACAGCAATCATGCAGAGGAGAAGACGTTAAACATTACCTAAAGAAGGCTGGGGAAGTCTTAACCTGTTACTGGTTTTGCAGAGACGTTGGTGTACAGTTATCACAGAGGCCCAACTAATCCACCCCTCAGACAGATTTACTTTTTCAGCTGCCTTTTAAGGTGACTCACAACATACCACACACACAAAATATTACAAGCATAAAATTGTATCCCAATGTAAGAACCAGGGATTAATAGATCAGACTATTTCTGGCCTGAGTGTGTTCCCAATACCTCATACCACGCAATCCTGTGTGACTGGTCTGTTTAAAAAAAAAAATATGTGCATTTAAAAATATGTATTTTCAATGTGTATATTTCTAAATGCATTTGCCCCTAAACTATAATTTTTTGTGCATTTGGGTACATTTTTTTTAGTTAATAGCTGTATTGCAAAATTACGAGAAGTTCAAAAGTCCAAAGGATAATTATAACCCAGTTCATGTGAATTGAGAGTGAATTGTGAATTGTGTCATTCTGCTTAATAATGTGAACCAAATGAAATTATTCTCCATCCCTAGCAAAAACACATCTAAAAATATACCAAAACAGCAGCAGAAGTATGAAACAGACCTCAGCTCATTCAAAAGCTGACTAGACTAGAAAAGTCTTTAGGGTTTCCTTAAAATCTAACAGAGAGGGGCAAGAGGATTTCAACGTGATGAGGCCTTTGCAGAAAAGGCCTTGTCCCTTGTAATCACTAGTCTAGCAACTCTTGCTGAATGTATTAATGTATTAATTGTTAGTCCCATTTATACAGAAGAGGGGCAGAACGAAAGGAATTTTTTACTGTGAATTTCTATTCCTAGAGGCTCCTGAAGGACTTCACATTGTACAACCTTCCACTAGTGCTTCGAGTGGAATGGATGTTGCCAAGGCTGGCCACACACTAATCTCTTTGCAGCACAAAAATGTAGCTTTTCTCAATCCAGCGTCATTCAGCCTAGATCGATTCTAGATCCTTTGTTGTCCACAAAGGTGGGTTTGGTTACTTAACTATGTGTTTGAAAACCCTTTCCTTGTTTGGGTTATCTGCTGCTTTTCCTCTCTGCACATCCCCCAGAAGGCACTGGCATTGTGATCTTGGCATACTCACGCCTACAGCATCCTTGAGCAGGTGTGGATACACACACACAGAACCACCTACATCTGTTTTCAAATGGACACTCTATGGCAGTGATGGCCAAACTTGGCCCTCCAGCTGTTTTGGGACTACAACTCCCATCATCCCTAGCTAACAAGACCAGTGGTCAGGGATGGTGGGAATTGTAGTCCCAAAACAGCTGGAGGGCCAAGTTTGGCCATCACTGCCCTATGGGTTAATGCAGAATCCATCTACAATGAGCTCCCCACTCCCAACAACCCCATGAAACCAGTCTCAATAAGTACTTTTCAGGGACACAAAATATGCAGTAAACCTAGATTGTGTGCAGACTATGTAAAAAACAACGAGGATGTGTTCTATGTTGATTCCTGAATAAAATGTTGTATGTCTGCAGCCAAAGACACCAAGTAGATCTCGGTGCCCCCTTCAGGGCTCCTTAAGGAGAGCAGGTCTTCCATCACCTCCTCCCCAAATAAGGCTGCATGGATGGGGATTTTACCAGGTTCGTTTTGGGGAAAGTGGTATGCTTTCCCCACTGCTTTCACCCTGGGGATGTTGCACCAGATGTTCTTGATAAGGGCTTGTGATTCCTTTTAATTAATCACAGCTGTTCTCGTCTGTACTTGGCATAACGACTGCCGCATTGAGGTTGGGTAGGGGAGAAAAACATGGGAGAAGCTCCCCGAAAACAGGTGACAGGATCTGGTTTGGATAGCCTCAATCTTCTTCCCACTGGTGAAATAAGTGGGGAGAAGTTGGAACTTCACACACAAAACTCCAGTTTAGGTTGCTAACTCGTGACAAGCCCCACGCTTTTGGACATCGGATCTGTTAAATGCTTTGGGTAGAGGCTGGGGCTGAATCAGTCAAATTCAGTTTCTCGTTTTGCCAATCTTGAATTCAGTTCACAACATTTCTGCATAAGTTTGCAATTTATTTATTTTGGAAAGTCCTCATGAACATTTCATCAGCATTTTTAATGTGCTTTTCTCTATTGGATTTAAAATTGTTTTCACATATGAAAGTGTTCTAAGTGCTTTTTAATTGTTATAATTATTTTTATATATGAAATTGTGTGTTGTTTTCATTGCTGGTTTGTTTGGGGGGAGAATCAGTTGAGATACTTTACGGAAAGCAATTCGTAAATGGAATAAAATAAATTTGTTCAAATAAACCTATTATTGTATGCATTTTTGCCCTACACACACATTATTGCAAGTGATATCCACTAATATAAATCACTTTTATTCACCCTTCCCCCTAACAAACACATTTATAGACATGCTTTTAGGATGGAGAACTACACCAGAAAATTCAACAGAGGACAAATTTTCAAAGTCAAGCACATTTCAGCATGTACACTGTGGTGTGAATTAGTTAAAAAGGTAAAGGGACCCCTGACCATTAGGTCCAGTCATGACCAACTCTGGGGTTGTGGTGCTCATCTCGCTTTATTGGCCGAGGGAGGTGGTGTACAGCTTCCGGGTCATGTGGCCAGCATGACTAAACCACTTCTGGCGAACCAGAGCAGCACACAGAAATGCCGTTTACCTTCCCGCCAGAGTGGTACCTATTTATCTACTTGCACTTTGACGTGCTTTCGAACTGCTAGGTTGGCAGGAGTGAATTAGTTAGGCTTGCGTTAAAATATAAACTAGACTGAATTCCTCCCACAACGCTTTTTTTATCCTATTGCATACCACTTCAGTCTTTGTAAAATCAGTAACAACACCTGCAGGGAACAGCTTTCCCATCCCTGGTCTACGCTGACACACACACTAGCTCTCCATGGTTTCAGACAGGGAGTCCTTCCCACCCCTGTGCAGTTTGCCGACGCCTTTCCTCTGAAGGAGTTTGGCTACAAGCCAGAGCCGATCCAGTACCTGGAAATGGTGGGCTGGATAGAACTGGGGGCTGGTTTGCTCATGGCCTTTGGGCCTCAGCTGCTGCAGGAAATCAGCTATTTTGTGCTCACGATCGTCATGATAGGTAAGAGCTGTGCAGGGGTCGGCTGTTTCCCTTCCGCAAGGTAGAGAGGGGCTGCTGGAATGTAGGAAGCTGCCTTATACAGAGTCAGACCAATGGCCCTTCTAGGTCAATATTGCCTACACTGACTGGCAGCCACTCTCCAGGGCTTCAGACAGGAGTCTTTTCCCAGCGCTCCCTGGACATGCCAGGGACTGAACCTGGGACCTTTTGCGTGCAAAGCAGATGCTCTGCCACCAAGCTGTGGCCCTTCCCAGATATACCAGTGATCTGTTGCAGGCCCACTTCTGTTAAAAAGAGAGCTCAAAGGGCACCCCCCCCCCAGCCCTGCAAGCCTCTTTGTAACATATGCCTGTCTTCTCTGCGCAGCCTGCACTTTGTGCCTGGCATAGAATGCAGAGGTTGGTGGTGATACGATGCTGCTCTCTAGTGGCCAAAGGGCAGAGCGTCAGTGTGACACCACAAGCCAGTTTTTACGACTGACCCGTGCCCTTAGTCTCAAGAAGAGGAGCATGCAGGGAAGTCTTTACAGGGGAGCAGAGCCAGCATCAGCACCTGGTCTCCTTGGACAGCAGCTGAGACCCAGAGTCCCAGTAGAGCCCACTGCTGGACCCCTTTAAAAACAAAAAACCCCTGGCCCTGCATCCTCAACAGTGGTGTGCAGCTGTGTCCTGCCTCCATTTGAACTTTTCAGTGACCTAGATTCCTATTATAGGATAAACATGGCAAAGCACACCAATGGTGATCTCCATTTTCAGGGAGACTTTTGCGCTTTGGCCTCCTGTGCAAAGGACTCCCACATGCTTCCCAAATGAAGTTGGACTAGGACCTAGGAAAACAGGGTTCAAATCCCCACTGGGTGACCTTGGGCCAGTTGTAGTCTCTTAGCCTAATCTACCTTACAGGGTTGTTGTGATGACCATGGATGCCACCTTGAGCTCATTTGGGAGGAAAGGTGGGATATAAATCTAATTAATAAAGAAATGACCACGTACCGTCTAAAAATCTGGCATATCTCTTAGGCCACTTGTGGAAAAGAGGGCAGACCTACCAGGCCTCAACAATGTCCTGCAAAAACTCAGCATGCCCCCAACATACAGGGCATAACAGGGCAAGGCCAGCCATGGCAGTCAGGCTGTCTAGTAAGTGCTGCATTGCCTATGCAACTCCCACTGTTGACACTTGCTGTCTCTTCAGCTAAAGAAGAAACTACTTCTTTCCCTCCTGGTTTCCAGTTGCCTTTTAACAAAGCACCTTTCCCAGCACGGACTCAAAATGATAGCCTCACTCTGGCTCCATGGCAAGCCCCAGGCGAGGGCAGGCAGAGACACCGGTCCGTTAAATTTCAATTTTCCCTTTCAACTCCAGGCCATTTATTAAAATACACACACACACACACACACACACACACACAAAGGATGCACTCAGGGCCCCCTTTTGACACAGCGTTAACTTTATCAAGGCTCCCGGTACAGGGCAGTGATAAATTGAGCATCCCTGCGGTCTGTCAGAGGCAGATTAATACGGTGGGCTAAATGGCCCTTACATGGCTAGGAGGCCAGACATTTCGTAGTCATTGGAAAGAGAGAGGCAGAGGCAGGAACATGCCTGCGGAACTTGCATCGCGATGCTCTCCTTTAGCAAAAAACGCAACATCAATTCTCATCACTGCACCTAGGAGAGGCTAGGGCTGGGTTCCCCTCCCACAGTTTATTTTTAATGAAGTCGCACCCTCAGAGCTATTTCCTTCTTTTTTAAGAGTCGGGGCAAAGCTGTATGTCAGCAGCAGCTAGTCTAAGCTTGCACAACCTGAGGCCCACCAAAGCAAACATGTGCCAGCTTGGACTCTCTCTCCTTTTGGTTTCCCTATTGGGACTGCCCAGAATGGGATACAAAGGACACAAGCAAGGCCAAGTGCTGGCCCTACCATTAGGTACAACGAGGCAGTTGCCTCAGGTGGGGAACTGACAGTGATGAAATGTTGCAGGACTGAGTTGTAAGTGCCACGTTCCCTCAGGTGCAGTGGAGCGGGGCTGCCTCTTCAGCAGTGTCAAAGTGAGGGTCAACTGCAAGTCTGATTAACCTCTGTGTGTGGAATGGGTGGGGCATCTTTCTTCTCCTTCACCTTAGGCAAGAAGGCTCTTTCCCTGCAAGGTTGTGTTTGGTTTGCCAGTTCCAATGTTGCACGGGATCCTGAATAAATGAACTGTCAGTCTGCGTGAAGGCACAGGCTTCAGACCCAAGAGCCGGGGTTGGAGCCCATTCACACAGCCTCAGGGCAGCACACTAAAATCTCTGGGCCAGCCTCAGCTCAGTGGTAGAGCACAGCAGGTCCCAGGTTCATTCCCTGGCATCTCCTGGTAGGGCTGCAAGGAAGTTCAGTCGGAAAGCCTGGAAAGCTGTTACCCGTCTGTGTAGGCAATAATGAGTTAGACGTTAGAACGTTCTGACTCAGTATAAAAGCAGTTTCTTATGTTCCTTTTGTTGCAAATTGCCATCTTTGCACGAGGAGCTTGGGAGCAGAATCATATAAAGATACAAATTTTTCTAATCACGTTCTAAAAGAAAAAAAATTGCATAAACGTAATATTTTACAATTTTAAAACACATTTTGTTCTGGATTTTTCAGATTTTGAACTATACTTAAGGCCCCTTCTGAGCACCAGCTTTTTGTATTTTTTTGATTTGGTAGCACCCTGACATCATAGGGCCCTGGCTCATTGGTATCAGTCTGTGGAATACAAGACGCAACCTCAGGTCTGTGGCCTGTTTATTCCTGGATTCCATTTGGAACAGTTGCCCCTCACAGGCTCATTATGTCTCTGAATATTCTTCCCAGTGTGGACCCTAGGATTTTGTCCTGGGATTTTTCTTCAAGAGGCTCAGAAGCCCTCAGTCAGAACATCGGATACCTGCAAGCCATGCAAGAACAAACCCAGTGGGTACTATTCCCTTTGCACAAGCTGCTTAAGGTGGAAACACCCAGCAGGTCAAACAGTATGCAGATTTCAGAGGAGGGGTGGGGAATTTTTTTGTCCAGGATGACATTCCCCTGGACTCGTGCGTGTAGTCACAGGGGGTGGTGCCAAAGCCCAAAGTGGGCAAGGCCACTTCTCTCTTTCACTCATTTCTCTTCCACTGTATAGCATGCTGTTGGGAGGAACTGATTGTTCCTGCCAGTGGTTGGCACCCATTGCTTGTAGGCTTTTCTGCCCTCCCCACTGAATGCTTTTCAGTTGCGCTGTTTCTCAAATACACCCCTCCCACTAGGCTTAACGTAGACCAAATATGGCTTGTCTGCTCTTGCCCTAAACTACATACTGAACCTCACCACTTGCAGCCACCCCTCCTCAAGCACTGAGGTGCACCAGGGGTGGCTTCTCTTGTAGCTCCTCTGGATAGAAAAGTGAGAACTTGAGTAGGGAGAGGCAAGGTCTTGAGGACAGCAGTTCCATAAAGTGGAGAAATCTGTTGCCAACCAAGATCTCCAATAATTCTTTTTATCCGTTGTTGCTTGTTGCTGTTCTTGTTAAACCAACCTGCGGAGTGTGGGAAGAGATAGAGGCCTCTACTGGCTGGGCAAGCAGCTAAGAAGGTCAGCTGCTGGTGGTGCTTTGGCAACCTCCTGCCCCTCTTACTGGTCTGCTGAGGACAATGTGTGAATGGAGAGCAGCAACCATGAGGCAGAAGGGAAAGGTAGTTGGCAGCAAGAAAAATCAATGGTTTGTGCTAGGCTGGGCAAGAGCAAGAGAATGCCTCTGAGATCAGGAAGGAGCGATGGGCAAGGGAGCTAAGAATGGTAGAAAACAAATGACAAACTTCACATGTTGGGGGTTTCATATATAGCCAAACTAGGGACTTCCGGGTTGGTGCCTCCGGCAATGGCTGAATTCCTCTGATCGGGAGGAATTTGCCCCGTGGGAATTTGGGTCTGGCCGCCACGGCGAAGGCGGAGACCTGTAAAAATCACAGGCGGGAGAAGCCTGTGAATGTGGGATTCGGCGGGCACCTTTTGCGCCTCCCCTACTCACGGGGAAACCCGGTTTTGGGGATCCGGAGCAATGTGGGGTGAGTGGCGCGGTGCTTCGAATAGTCTGCTTCTTCCACGGAGCGAAGCCGCATAGCTGTTGTTGGAGAGCACTGACTTTTTCCTGTGGACAATTTGACTCTAAAGTAATTCCCCGTGAGTAGAGCTGAATTGGGAAGAATTGGATTTTTAAACATCTAATCTGGCATCGAAACGGTGAAGTTCAATACAGGAAGTCCGCCTCCCCCTTTTGTAGATAAACTGAAGCAAGGAGGCTGCAAGCTAAAGTCTTGGAAAGCCTTTTGTAAAAAACTAAACTTCCATCGGTAAAGAACTACCCCCCCCTTTTGGAGACAGGAGAAGAGGGGGGGAAGTGGTGGACTGAATATGCCTGTAGGAGAGAGTTAAGAGAGTTAAAATACCGCCGCTCTGACCCTGGAAACAGGCTGCTAGCAGGATTGATGTTTTTTGGAACGTCCATTGACAGCGTTTAGAACGTTCATTGACAGGTAGCTGAACAAGAGAATACATTGTTTCTACTGTCTCTGGTTGTTTTCAAAAAAAAGGAGGAAAGTAACTGAAAATTGAAACTAACTTTGGATTATTGAAACTGTGTTTAAAAGAGGACATACTGACCGATACAAATAGAAACTGTTTTCCCCTAGTGGAAGCTTTTGAAATTGGTTACTTTACAGGAGCTGGGCTAGGGGAATTTCCAGCTGCAAGATAATAAAGTGTGAGACTTTGGAATTGACCTTGAATCTCTTAAGTGTTATGGCAAACGGAAAGGAAAAAACAGGCGGGATGTCGACAGAAGAGGCCTTAGTGGCTGCATTATTGAAAATAAACGATTCGCTGGAACAACTTCACAAGAAAACAGATGTGATAAATGTGAAAATGGATGCTGCAAATATTGAAATTGACTTAATCGTAGAAAGTTTAAATAACTTGGGACAAAAGGGGAATACCAATTCAGAAACCACCCAGAAACTGACACAGGAATCTACTCTGATACGGCAAACTGCAGATGAAGTCAGGGAAAAACCCCTTGCTGCTGAATTTAAAGCATTTCAACTGGAGAGGAGAGTCCCATCCATACAAACTGATGAACATAAGCTGACATTCGTTGATTGAACTTAAAGAAGAACAGATGAATTTGAGGACCAGAGCCCTATCTGAACTGGAAAAGGAAAGCTTGACAGAGTTTCAGGAGGCGACAGGACTAACATCGGTTGAGAAAGAGAGGTATTTGGGGGTTAGTATGACCGCCAAAAATGTGGTTCTGTTTAAGGATAACTGTGAAGGATGTTGGATTGAAGAGAAGGGGGATTTGGAAATATGGACAAATCAGAAGTTGTTACTGTTGGGCCGAGTTACTGTGGTGGGGATGAGGGCTGCTTTGTTGCTGGGGATGTTGCTTTTGTTTCAAACATTGCAAGCTGTGGATGGGATGGATTGTTTCAGGAGGTGGCAGAGGGATGTTTTTAGAGTTGTTTCGCAGGGCAGGAAGCCTCGAGTAAAACTTAAGATACTGATGGATGCCAAAGGAGGTGGACCTGCCCTGCCAGACCTTTAAATTTCGTTGTGAACCATCTGCTTTTTGCTGGTTGAGAGAATGGCTGCTTCTTGAAAACACTGAAGTGTTGAACAATGGCAGACGAAGTTAATGGACTATATGGAAATGGCGGAAATGACTGGCAAGATCCGAGACCAGGGAGAAGAGTCGGTGGAAGAAGATTGGAAAAAGTTTAAAGACTATTTATAGAAATATTGTAAAATTAAGGAATGTTAGAAAAATGTTGGAATGAAGTTATATGGCTTTAGTAGAAATGATATAAGGAATTAAGTATAAATAGATTAATAGAAAATTAAAGGAAAAATAAGGCAAGAATGTGTTAAGATAATTATAGGATAGAAAACAGAGTAAGATGGAAAGGAATTGCTGAAACAATTAATAGAAGTGGAAATAAGTGAATGAAATATAAGATATTGAAAATGTTTGAGGTGTTTTTAAATTGTTTTTGTTGGTTTTTGTTTTGTTAGTTCATGTAGCGTTTTTGTATTGTATTTGTATTGTTTTTTCTCTTTTTTTGTTTGTTTGTAGTGTTGTGTTGAAAATGTTGAAAAAGTAATAAATATCATATATATATATATATATATATATATATATATATATATATATATATATATATGCTTTCGTAGATTTTCACGGGTACAGGAATGCAGGTTTTGGTGTCTTCGGGTATCTTCCCGTGTAAGAGTTGGGGTGTCTAGGCGACGTTTCGACGAGGTCTCACTCGTCATCTTCAGGCTGGTGCTTTCGGCTTCTTGTTACTAGAACAGAGCAGGATCTCCGTGTTTGAGTTCCTATAAATACTGTTGAAGGGGTGTGGTGTATAGCCTCCAACGTTCTGGGCAGAGAGGAAGTTCCCAGGTTATTGTGCCTTTTCTTCTTTTGTTCATTAATTACTTGAGGGATATCTTGAGTGATTTCTTGAGTGATATTCTGAGTACCACTTAGGAGGGTCATTAGGTGTGGATTAGTTGCTAAAGCTTTCGTGTCTTGACCTCTTGAGCTGGTGTGTGTTTTTTTCTGAGAAGATGGCTGTACTGCACTTAGTTGTGCTCTGGCTTGGCTTCGTGTATAGGGGCGAGCTGTGGTTTTGTGCCCTGTGCCAGCCAGATCTGTGTAGGGATTGCAGGGGGGTGCAGCATCCGGAGGTGCCACTATGGTTTGGCTACTGGATGGTGTCTGTACTTTATCTGTGGAGAGGGTCTGGGTTTGGGTCTGGTGTGGTTGATTGGAGATGGCGTTCTGTGTGTCTCTGGTTCTGGTGTCGGTTTTTGTGGGGAGGGCTAATTTCCAGATGTCTGGCAGGCGGGACGTGTCGTCACGCTTGTTCATGTTGTGAGGGTGTTTCTCTATCTCGATGGCTTCCATGATTATTCTCTTGTGGTGATGTTCCATGTTAAAGAGCAATTTGGAATCTGCAAAATTAATTTCGTGTCCTGTTTCTTTCATGTGTTGGTAAAGAGAGGAAGTTTTTTCTTCTTTTTTGACGGCATTCTTGTGTTCTGCGATACGTGCATTTATTCGTCTGTTTGTTTGTCCAATGTACGTGGCTGGGCAGACTTTGCAGGGTATTTCATAGACCCCTTGGTTTTCTAACTGGATTTTATCTTTTGGGTTTCTGAGGATATTGGCTATTTTTTGGTTGGTGCAAAAGGCTGTTTGATATTGTGTTTATGGAGGATTTTGCTAATTTTATCTGTAGTGCCCTTGATATAAGGAAGGAGGGCCATGCCATTGTTTTCTTCTGTGTCTTGGTTTTTGGGGGGTGTTTCTTTTTGGATTAGCTTCGTAACCCTGTTTTGTTGGTATCCGTTGGCGATTAACACATTTGAGAGATTCTGTAACTCAGTTGTCAAGTGGTCCTTGTCAGCCAGGCGTTTGGTTCTGGAGATGAGAGTCTTGGCTACGGAGTTTATTTGTGCAGGGTGGTGGTGTGATTGTGCATGTAAGTAGCGGTTGGTGTGTGTTTTTTTCCGGTAGATAGTGTGTCCTAGGGAGCCATCAGGTTTTTTGTAGATTAGGACGTCAAGGAAGGGAAGTTGGTTGTTGGCTTCTATTTCCATAGTGAATTGTATTTTGGGGTGTAGGCTGTTGAGATGTGTGAGGAAGCTATCTAGTTTTTCCTTCCCGTGTGGCCAAATTACAAAGGTGTCGTCAACATATCTGAGCCAAAGTTTGGGTTTGTGTTCTGACTTGTCTAAAGCATTGGTTTCAAAGTGTTCCATGTACAGATTTGCGATGACCGGTGAGAGGGGTGATCCCATAGGTGCTCCTTCTATCTGTTTATATCTTTGTCCATTGTGGATGAAGTACGTGTTGGTTAGGCAGTGGTTGGTCAGGTCCAGGATGTATTCGGGGGGATTGTATTTGTTTTGAATGGCTGTCAAGGCTTCATTAATGGGCACTTGTGTGAAGAGAGATACAACATCGAAGCTCACAAGTAGGTCGTCGGGATGTAGGTTTTGCTTCTTTATTGTTTCTATGAACTGGAAGGAGTTTGTAACGTGTGAAGCGATAGATTCTGCATAGGGCTGAAGTTGCTTAGCGAGAAATTTAGCGAGATTTTGTAGAGGTGAGCCTATGGAGCTGACTATTGGTCTGAGTGGTGTTCCTTCTTTGTGTATCTTGGGGAGACCGTAGAGTTTGGGGCATCTGGATGATTTTTCTCTGGGGATGATTCTTAGCTGGATTTCTTCACTGATAGGAGAGGCTTTTATTTTGGATTTGGTGGTTTTTTCCAGATAGGTGGTGGGATCTGTTTTTATAGGTTGGTAGGTAGGGTCTTGGAGTAGATTTGATAGTTTTGCTTGGTAGTCCGATGTGTTCATCACAACAGTGGCATTACCTTTGTCTGCTGGGAGAATGATTATGTTGTTGTCTTTCCTCAGGTTGGTGAGTGCTTTCTGTTCTTCTTTGTGTAAATTGCTTCTGGGTGGTTTGCTGGAGCAGAGGATGTTGGTGACTTCAAGTCTGATTTTATTGGCTTCATCTGGGTTGATTTTGGTTAGGCTAGCTTCGACTCCGCATATGATGTTTTCCGTGGGGATGCGTCTCGGGGCGACTGCAAAGTTGAAACCTTTGGAGAGTACTTTGGTTTCAGTTGAGGTGAGGATCCTGTCTGATATGTTATGTACTGTTTGTTTCATGGGTTGTTGTGGAGGGTGGCTGGGCTTCTGGCGTTTCTCTAGTTTGTGGAGTTTGTTGGTGTGTGTGTCTGTCTTATGTGAGGACTCTGTTTCAGCTCTCCAAACGGCTAGTTGTTTGCATTTGTCCCAGAGTGCAGGGTGGATTTTGTTACAAAGTTTGAGGTGAAGAGTGAGCAGATCTTTGTTGGTTTGGTTTAGTAGGTATCTTTTCTTATGAAGTTCGTTTCTGATTAGGGATAGTTCAGTTCGTTTCAGGATCCTTTCGGTAGCTGGGGTTTTAGAGTGGAATTTAAGTTGGAAGCATGTGGGAATTAAGTTGTTGTCTCGGCAGTTGCGTAGGAACAAGAGATCACATAAGATGGTGGCTCTTCGGATTTCTAGTTTCTCGTAGGTTCTTGTCAGCTGGAAGGTTTCCTCCCCGTAGAGGTGAGATATTTGCTTTCGTAGATTTTCACGGGTACAGGAATGCAGGTTTTGGTGTCTTCGGGTGTCTTCCCGTGTAAGAGTTGGGGTGTCTAGGCGACGTTTCGACGAGGTCTCACTCGTCATCTTCAGGCTGGTGCTTTCGGCTTCTTGTTACTAGAACAGAGCAGGATCTCAGTGTTTGAGTTCCTATAAATACTGTTGAGGGGGTGTGGTGTATAGCCTCCAACGTTCTGGGTGTATAGCCTCAACAGTATTTATAGGAACTCAAACACTGAGAACAGAAAGCACTCACCAACCTGAGGAAAGACAACAACATAATCATTCTCCCAGCAGACAAAGGTAATGCCACTGTTGTGATGAACACATCGGACTACCAAGCAAAACTATCAAATCTACTCCAAGACCCTACCTACCAACCTATAAAAACAGATCCCACCACCTATCTGGAAAAAACCACCAAATCCAAAATAAAAGCCTCTCCTATCAGTGAAGAAATCCAGCTAAGAATCATCCCCAGAGAAAAATCATCCAGATGCCCCAAACTCTACGGTCTCCCCAAGATACACAAAGAAGGAACACCACTCAGACCAATAGTCAGCTCCATAGGCTCACCTCTACAAAATCTCGCTAAATTTCTCGCTAAGCAACTTCAGCCCTATGCAGAATCTATCGCTTCACACGTTACAAACTCCTTCCAGTTCATAGAAACAATAAAGAAGCAAAACCTACATCCCGACGACCTACTTGTGAGCTTCGATGTTGTATCTCTCTTCACACAAGTGCCCATTAATGAAGCCTTGACAGCCATTCAAAACAAATACAATCCCCCCGAATACATCCTGGACCTGACCAACCACTGCCTAACCAACACGTACTTCATCCACAATGGACAAAGATATAAACAGATAGAAGGAGCACCTATGGGATCACCCCTCTCACCGGTCATCGCAAATCTGTACATGGAACACTTTGAAACCAATGCTTTAGACAAGTCAGAACACAAACCCAAACTTTGGCTCAGATATGTTGACGACACCTTTGTAATTTGGCCACACGGGAAGGAAAAACTAGATAGCTTCCTCACACATCTCAACAGCCTACACCCCAAAATACAATTCACTATGGAAATAGAAGCCAACAACCAACTTCCCTTCCTTGACGTCCTAATCTACAAAAAACCTGATGGCTCCCTAGGACACACTATCTACCGGAAAAAAACACACACCAACCGCTACTTACATGCACAATCACACCACCACCCTGCACAAATAAACTCCGTAGCCAAGACTCTCATCTCCAGAACCAAACGCCTGGCTGACAAGGACCACTTGACAACTGAGTTACAGAATCTCTCAAATGTGTTAATCGCCAACGGATACCAACAAAACAGGGTTACGAAGCTAATCCAAAAAGAAACACCCCCCAAAAACCAAGACACAGAAGAAAACAATGGCATGGCCCTCCTTCCTTATATCAAGGGCACTACAGATAAAATTAGCAAAATCCTCCATAAACACAATATCAAAACAGCCTTTTGCACCAACCAAAAAATAGCCAATATCCTCAGAAACCCAAAAGATAAAATCCAGTTAGAAAACCAAGGGGTCTATGAAATACCCTGCAAAGTCTGCCCAGCCACGTACATTGGACAAACAAACAGACGAATAAATGCACGTATCGCAGAACACAAGAATGCCGTCAAAAAAGAAGAAAAAACTTCCTCTCTTTACCAACACATGAAAGAAACAGGACACGAAATTAATTTTGCAGATTCCAAATTGCTCTTTAACATGGAACATCACCACAAGAGAATAATCATGGAAGCCATCGAGATAGAGAAACACCCTCACAACATGAACAAGCGTGACGACACGTCCCGCCTGCCAGACATCTGGAAATTAGCCCTCCCCACAAAAACCGACACCAGAACCAGAGACACACAGAACGCCATCTCCAATCAACCACACCAGACCCAAACCCAGACCCTCTCCACAGATAAAGTACAGACACCATCCAGTAGCCAAACCATAGTGGCACCTCCGGATGCTGCACCCCCCTGCAATCCCTACACAGATCTGGCTGGCACAGGGCACAAAACCACAGCTCGCCCCTATACACGAAGCCAAGCCAGAGCACAACTAAGTGCAGTACAGCCATCTTCTCAGAAAAACTTTTCACAAGCTCAAGAGGTCAAGACACGAAAGCTTTAGCAACTAATCCACACCTAATGACCCTCCTAAGTGGTACTCAGAATATCACTCAAGAAATCACTCAAGATATCCCTCAAG
This sequence comes from Podarcis bocagei, assembly GCF_964188305.1. NCBI lineage: Eukaryota > Metazoa > Chordata > Lepidosauria > Squamata > Lacertidae > Podarcis > Podarcis bocagei. The sequence continues at coordinate 30,503,542 of NC_138132.1, forward strand.
TAATTAAGGAACAAAAGAAGAAAAGGCACACTAACCTGGGAACTCCCTCTCTGCCCAGAACGTTGGAGGCTATACACCACACCCCCTCAACAGTATTTATAGGAACTCAAACACTGAGATCCTGCTCTGTTCTAGTAACAAGAAGCCGAAAGCACCAGCCTGAAGATGACGAGTGAGACCTCGTCGAAACGTCGCCTAGACACCCCAACTCTTACACGGGAAGACACCCGAAGACACCAAAACCTGCATATATATATATATATATATATATATATATGCAGGTTTTGGTGTCTTCGGGTATCTTCCCGTGTAAGCCGAAAGCACCAGCCTGAAGATGACGAGTGAGACCTCGTCGAAACGTCGCCTAGACACCCCAACTCTTACACGGGAAGATACCCGAAGACACCAAAACCTGCATTCCTGTACCCGTGAAAATCTACGAAAGCATATATATATATATATATATATATATATATATATATATATATATATATATCTCCAAACTAGGGGCCACCTTGTCAATTAAGACATTAGATGGCTATAAGCTAAAAACTGAAACTAACTGTATGTGTGTGTTTTATACAACCATTGTTGTGATAAGTAAAATAAGCCCAAAGGAAATTAAAAAGAGAGAGAAGACTGTTGCTTTCTGCTTCTGCACCTGCTACAAAAGGACCTACCTTGATACATATTTCCTTGCTCCAAGGATATGTCCCATTCATCATTCACTGGAGAGGTTTAAAGTAATGAGATCGTTCCTAACATCTGAAACCAAAATTGTAACAGGATCGATCTCTCTCCCTCTTCGTAAGACGCACAGAGCCCTCCTTGCCCAGAGGCACAATCCTTGTCCTTTAACCCCATGGCCAGGAGCTGGGGGAGGAGAGGGGTTACTGAAAGATCTGGGATGGAGGACAGCAAGAGAGTTCACACACACACAAAAAGGCTTCTTCTTGGCTTGTCCACTCAAAAGCCATTTTTCACATTTTGAAAATAGAGATCATTTTTAGCCTGGGTCCATCTGGTTTCTCAAATAGCCTGTCTCTTTGATAAATAACATAAATTAAATTAGACAAGACAAACAAATAGGTTTTTTGCTTCCCTCCCACCCACCCTGCTTCTCCACCTCTGCCTCCCCCCCCCCCCGCCTTTCAGGAAAGAAACAAAAGCAAATATAATTCAGCAAGTGCCTCCAGTCCCCCCAGGACCCGTTGCAGCAGGGAGTGAGAGTGATGATTAGGAACGTGTCTGCAATGTTAACCTTTAACACCAACGGTGGGCCGCGGCTGGCCCCATGCCTTTTAAACTCCTTTTAATTTCCTCTCCCATGAACCAGTGCTGCTAACAAGGCCAGCAGGTTAAGAGCTCTCTGGTTTTCTATAGCCCCTATTACCCAAAGATTGCGAGATCCTTCAGTGCAGAACTACCCTTTATGCAAGCAGCTAAACTGAAGCATTACTAGAAGAAGAAAGAGCTACTACAGGAATCTCTGGTGGTGCAGCAGCTCTGGGCTAGCCTCCGCCTACTCCAAGTGGGTCCCATCATCTCAGCATAAAGATAACTTTTATTTTTAAATGGCAGAGACAAAATTTGTAGATTATAAACCTACCCATGCTTCCTAGCCATATGAAAATGGAGCTGTTTGTGCAGAGGCAATGAACCCTTCACTATTAAATGCTTAGGACAAGCAATGGGGACTGCAGGACTTCACTGCCTTGCTTACCAACTCCCCAAGGGCACTTAGCTAGCTGCTATTACTGCTGGAAATGTTGTTGTTTAGTCGTTTAGTCATGTCCGACTCTTCGTGACCCCATGGACCAGAGCACGCCAGGCACTCCTGTCTTCCACTGCCTCCCGCAGTTTGGTCAAACTCATGCTGGTTGCTTCGAGAACACTATCCAGCCATCTCGTCCTCTGTCGTCCCCTTCTCCTTGTGCCCTCAATCGTTCCCAACATCAGGGCCTTTTCCAGGGAGTCTTCTCTTCTCATAGATCCTTTTCTCCTAGAAAAGGATCTAGGAGTCTTGGTTGACCACAAACTTGACATGAGCCAACAGTGTGACGCGGCAGCTAAAAAAGCCAATGCAATTCTGGGCTGCATCAATAGGAGTATAGCATCTAGATCAAGGGAAGTAATAGTGCCACTGTATTCTGCGCTGGTCAGACCTCACCTGGAGTACTGTGTCCAGTTCTGGGCACCACAGTTCAAGAAGGATACTGACAAACTGGAACGTGTCCAGAGGAGGGCAACCAAAATGGTCAAAGGCCTGGAAACGTGCCTTATGAGGAACGGCTAAGGGAGCTGGACATGTTTAGCCTGGAGAAGAGGAGGTTAAGGGGTGATATGATAGCCATGTTCAAATATATAAAAGGATGTCATATAGACGAGGGAGAAAGGTTGTTTTCTGCTGCTCCAGAGAAGCGGACACGGAGCAATGGATCCAAACTACAAGAAAGAAGATTCCACCTAAACATTAGGAAGAACTTCCTGACAGTAAGAGCTGTTCGACAGTGGAATTTGCTGCCAAGGAGTGTGGTGGAGTCTCCTTCTTTGGAGGTCTTTAAGCAGAGGCTTGACAACCATATGTCAGGAGTGCTCTGGTGGTGTTTCCTGCTTGGCAGGGGGTTGAACTCGATGGCCCTTGTGGTCTATTCCAACTCTATGATTCTATGATCCAGGGCCTTTTCCAGGGAGTCTTCTCTTCTCATGAGGTGGCCAAAGTACTGGAGCCTCAGCTTCACGATCTGTCCTTCCAGTGAGCACTCAGGGGTGATTTCCTTAAGAATGGAGAGGTTTGATCTTCTTGCAGTCCATGGGACTCTCAAGAGTCTCCTCCAGCACCATAATTCAAAAGCATCAATTCTTCGGCGATCAGCCTTGTTTATGGTCCAGCTCTCATTTCCATACATCACTACTGGGAAAACCATAGCTTTAACTATGCGGACATTTGTTGGCAAGGTGATGTCTCTGCTTTTTAAGATGCTGTCTAGGTTTGTCATTGCTTTTCTCCCAAGAAGCAGACGTCTTTTAATTTTGTGGCTGCTGTCACCATCTGCAGTGATCATGGAGCCCAAGAAAGTAAAATCTCTCACTGCCTCCATTTCTTCCCCTTCTATTTGCCAGGAGGTGATGGGCCTAGTGGCCATGATCTTAGTTTTTTTTATGTTGAGCTTCAGACCATATTTTGCGCTCTCCTCTTTCACCTTCATTAAAAGGTTCTTTAATTCCTCCTCACTTTCTGCCAGCAGCATATCTGAGGCTTCTGGAAATAGGGTGCCAGAATAGATGCCCCACTTGGGCGCAGTTTAGTCATTTTTTTGATTCTGGACTTCAGTGCTTTTAGCAAGGTATAGTCAGTATCAAACAACATAAGGCTCAGCCCCTAGCAGTCCAGCGCCATCCCCAACCTGGTGCCCTCTGGGCAAGGGCCACAGCTCAGGGGTAGAGTGTCTGTTTGCAAGCAGAAGACCTCAAGTTCAATCTCCAAGTAGGATTGGGAGAGTTTCCTACCTGAAATCCTGCAGAGCCACTGCGGTGCAGTGTAGGCAGCACTGAGATAGCTGGGCCAGTGGTATAAGGGAGCTTCCTATGTTCCTATCTGGAGGCAGCCTTAGGTTTGTCTGCAAGCAGTATGGGGGGGGGGGTTTTACCTGTGAACTCCTGGCTCCTAGGAGTAGCAGGTGATGCTCTCAAGGGATCATCTCACACCTCAAGAGACGAGGACTAATATCTTAATTGTCCTGTGCGAAATATACCGTATTTTTCGCTCTATAAGACGCACCAGACCACAAGACGCACCTAGTTTTTGGAGGAGGAAAACAAGAAAAAAAATATTCTGAATCTCAGAAGCCAGAACAGCAAGAGGGATGGCTGTGCAGTGAAAGCAGCAATCCCTCTTGCTGTTCTGGCTTCTGGGATAGCTGCGCAGCCTGCATTCGCTCCATAAGACGCACACACTTTCCCCCTTACTTTTTAGGAGGGAAAAAGTGAGTCTTATAGAGCAAAAAATACGGTACTTCCTTTTTAAAGAAAGACATGCCACAGCTCAGGCCAATGTGGGGCCCTGCCATCTGCCTTTAAAGGTAGCCTTGAGGTATAAATCTCAAAGTGCAGGGACATGCTCCAGTTGCTCAGCAGTGAAGCAAAGGCATTCTGTAGATGCTCAGCATTACTTTGCTCTGTTTTATGAAACATCTTAGGCTTTCTTTTAAAAGGGGGGCCTAGCAACATGTCTTTTTGTAGCCAAAGGAGTGAGCCAAAGAGAGAGACCAGCAAGTGACAGTCTCTGCTTTCAACACGCCCCCAAAACAGGATACAAAATGTGGTTTTCTTGCTGCAAAAGAAAGAAAAGTTTTTGAGTATCACAGAGCTTTGGAGAAGAGCAGCTTGGCAGGGCTCAATAGCTGCAGCTTTCTGCTAGGAGAAGTCACTTGACAGAGAATGAGAAATACCTACTTTCTCATTCCTTGGACCTGACCAAATAGCTCTTGTTTCTGAACAGTGCCCTCAGGTGGCTGAAAACATAACCAGAAAAAGAAGGCTGAGAAAAATAGAGATGAACTCCATTGAGCGTGGAGAATTACATGCATGCTCTAAAATTGTGCCTGAAGCTGTAACATGTAACCATCTTGCTAAAGCTAAGCAGGCCATGTACACCCACCTCTGGAGGAAAGGTGGGAGATATATGTAATAAAATTAAGTTATCAATATAAATGCATAATTTTAACGAAAGGCGAAAGTATTTTGATTCCCTGAGAAACAAGCTAAATAGTTTCCTATGGAATCTATAGATTAGGCCCTAACACATTCCAGGTTCTACAGTAGATTTAAAAAGCACTGGTTTATTTTGAAAATCTGCTTGCACAGCCTCACATCTTTCATCATCTGTACACATCCATTTTTAACACTACACTTTCTCTCTGCCCCCACAGAATAGATTTACAATTCAGAATGACTCCTCTGAGATCATGGAGGTACAAAATTTGAGGATGTTTAGATGCAGGCAAGATGCTGTTGTAAGAAGTCTTCATTGCAGCACTTTCTAAATACAGCCATAAATATGTTCTTTATTTCCATTCACCTTTCAAATTTCAAATCCATCTTCAAAAACTGAATGTAACTGTTAAAAAAAAACCTCACCTCCCCCTTCTATTTTTCATGTTGAAAGCTTTAAAGTGTCCAAATAAAGGTATGGAGAACTGAGAAGGATGCACACGGGACAGAAGACGACTTTCCACGCCTCAGTTTTCTTCCTCAACACAATTTCACATGTTCTCTTTAAAAAGGAGGGGCAGCAATTGAACATGAGAATGAGGTGTGGGGAACAGAAAAGGGAACCAAAATTGCCTTTAAAAAAGTTAAAACCCTGATTTAAAAATGCCCTAGAACTTTAAGATATATATAATGTTAGGGAGCGAAACACAGGTGGGGAAGATAGTCAGCCTCCATAATCATTTTTTAATGCATGAAAACACAGGCCTCAAATGCCTGGCCCAGAACTCTTCTTGGGAGTGCAATGCAGATTGTGCAAGTTGAAGATAAGACCAACGTAGAGAAGTGCAGGTTTGACTGGTACTCAAGTTGCAGCTGCATCCAACAGGTAGAACATACCCTTTCACCTGCTCTCATATTTGTGCACCCAGGGATGCAGGCCAAGTGACATTCCAGGCATCTCATTATCAAAAGGGTTCCACTCTAGAGAGAGTTGCATCAGTTCCTTGCCTTGAGAAGTCTGTGCAGCCGCTGGACCAAGACCAAGCACCATCGGTGCTCTCCACCCACGTCTTTTATCGCTCCAAGTACTGAAATATACTCCGGGTTTCTTGAGCTGAAGTGCCATCAAGCCGTAGCCGTTTGGGAGAAGGGTTTGCAATGGCGACAGGAGCTCTCTTCTTGACCTAGAAGGTGACAGGAACCATGAGACCACAAAATCTCTTGAGCACGAGAATTTTTTAATTAACTTAATTGGCTCAGATATACGTTGACCATGCAAAAAGAACACTGCACTCTGTGTCCCCTGGACATTCTTATTTGCCACAGGCAACTGAGCGAGTGGCTGTTTTCAAGTCTGAATTATATAATAACTCAGCAGTATTTTGATTATGGACCATAGGATGGCAGCTGGCCTTTCCTGCTAACAGGGCCATCTACCATTCTTGTCCTGGGCAACTTGGCTGGGTCAGGGCCCAAGCAGACAACACACACACACACACACACACACACACACACACACACAGCCTCTTTTTCACATTTAAGAAGGGCAAGGTAGCTGCTGACAGCCAGGAAACCACTCAAGATAGCAAAATGTAAGAATTGCCTTGCTGGATCAGATCAAAAGGTAATCTAGCAGAGCAATGACCTGCCAGATGTAATGGGAAGATTACAATCAAGGTTCCTGCCCCTTTGCCCCCCACATCAGGCAGTTATCATTAAACTTCTGTCACACATACCCCAAAACAAAGACACATTTTTCACTCTTGGTTGCAAACACCCGACTTCTTAAATCTTTCTTCATATGGATAATGCTGTCCGTTTCTGTTCCTTCTCCAGCTTCCTCCTATCATTGGCACTCCTGAACATAAACTACTCTTGCTTACCTTCAAGCAGTGCTAATGAGTCCCTACTAAAGCACTCTTCAAGGAGGCTGACAAACTTAGGAAGGAATGAAATATTGTTGTGGGAAGGAGGGTTTCTGAACTCCTAGGGAGCCTCTAAGGATGGATTAACTATCCTGCCCTAAAGCAGAGGTTGTGAATCTCAAACAGGGTTGTCATTGGCATGCTAAAGAGCACAAAGGTACATAAAGAAGGGCAGCTTTTTGGCCACTCTAGCCCAGGTTCATCAAACCTGACTGGCAGCAACTCTAGCCCTAATATACAAGATCCTTTAATGCAAGTACTGTATTACTGATTGTGCAAAGTAATACTTACGAAGGTATGTGCTCATCTATAGCCCAAGAATCCATCCCCAGGACATTCCATTGGATGCCCTGTAAACAGGATTCTAGGAGACTGGGAGGCAGGCCAAGACCACCCCAATGCCTGCTGCAGTTGGACTTTCTCCTGCCCCACCCCCAGCACCAGTTTAACACCAGCTGCCCTGTAGGAAGGATGCTGTTGTTTTGCCTGATGTTTAATGTTTTTTGTAAGCTACTTTGGAAGGATCGTATTCTGGAAGGTGGGGCAAAATGAATGAATGCCACATAATGCTGTTCTGCCTACAATATGAATGAGAAAGGTGTGCTTTGGATCCATATCATGATCATGTCTCAAATTCCTTGCCAGCCAAGAGTGCAAATTTTCCCTCAGACCATTCCTACTAAGGCATACCCAGTTCAAGGAACAAAAAAATTAAAAGCAGACTAAGTAAATGATTCCGTTCAATTTAAATCAAGAGATTTCTACCTGGGGCTTGGACTTCTCCTTCGTCTCCTCGCTCTTGACTGGGGAGAGTGTCTGGAAGACGAAATTTCTTGAGTTCCTGGGGGCGTTTGGGTTGAGGTCTGACATGGCTGCCAGTTTCTGCAGGACTGCTTTGGGCCTGTTCAGCAGTGATCCATTCTTCAGCTGCAAAAAGGAGGAGGGGTGGATCCAGAGGCGAAACATTCAAGTAACATGACCTGAGTAGTACACTGAACACAATTTAAACCTTCAGAAGAACTGCTAGTCAAGTTGTTCTTTCTCACAAGAAAAATAATTCAGGACTAGCAATCCACTTGCTTAGTTTACTAAAATAAAATAATACAAGCAGACCTACACTGTTCAAAGAAAAACGATGTGACTCATTATGCAATTTGGTACTCCTATCTCAGAAATGAAGCCCAATTTTAAAGAAAGCTGTCTAGACGCAATATGAGAAATGATGAAGGGAAGAAATAATCTATTCTCAAAAGAAATAATCTGTTCTCAGAACTACTAAAGTACTGACCTGTGGATCACTGGCAGACTGGAAAGTTTCAAATGGATTTCTGGGTAGTGATTTAGTTTCCTGTACAGCTATTGAGGGAGTTGCTAGGAAAGCAAAAGACAGATAAAGTTTTGAAACTTTGCAAGAGAAAGACTAAGAACTGTAGCGTACAATAATACATATCTGCCAATTCCCCTCCCAATGCCACTTGCTCTGTACAAAGGCAGCAAGGTTTTAGGAACAAGCCACTTGAAAGTATGGCCACAGCTGGGTCCATTCAAAGAACCTGAAAATCAACCCTGTGGGGGCAAACACCAATGTGAAGTTGGCCTTCTCAGTCATGGTGTTCTGACTTATGGAAAGCCATTTCCAGAAAATTAAGGAAAGGAGGCACCTGGCATTACCATAAATCCAAGGCCCAGGTTAAACCTACTCTTTGAAGCAAGACTTTTGATGGCTAACGCTGATCTACCGTGACTGCAGTTTTTGGGGGGTTTTGCATCATATTAGCTGCTGCCTATCTTTCATTGTTTTTAAGACTGATCTGGCATTTCAGAAGTTTTATTTTTGTGAGCTGTTTTATAGCTTACAAATATTTAAAATGATATCAAAGTCTCACTAGGGTGCAAAAGTATTTTTTCAATCAACCTGCAGCCTTGGTGCTGAATTTTGGTGCCCACCCATCCCCATTCTGCTAGCATTCTACTAAGGTTCTGCTAGCATTCATAGCTCTTCAGTAAGAAACAGGTGTACCTTTCTTTTGTAGGGACTTCACAGTGACTTTTTTGGCCAGTTTCATGAACTGGCTGTTTTCATCGATATCCTCCTCTTCCCCTTTCTCCGACTGTAAATAAGCAGAATTTTCATTAGACCACATCACTATAAGCATGGAACAAAAAGTAACTGAAAAAGGTGCAGTTTCTTTAATGAATGACACTTTTACTAGTCATGTGCTTTCGCTTTTAAAAAAAAACAACACTTTGGGAGGAGCCCAACAAAACAGTTCCACTAGTGCAAACATTTCTGGAACAGCACAATGGAACTTCCCCTCCCTGCTTGCACCTCCTAAATCTGTTGTGGGTTTCCCTCAACCTTCCCAAGTAGAGTTAGGGGGCATATGGGGAGAGGAGAAGGAGGGTAAGTTCTGCTTGTGCTGGCAGAATTATTTAGCTGTATACCACTCTTTGAACTTAAGAGGCCAGTTCCAACCGTTGTTTGTTGTTTAGTCATTTAGTCGTGTCCGACTCTTCATGACCCCATGGACCAGAGCATGCCAGGCACTCCTGTCTTCCACTGCCTCCCGCAGTTTGGTCAGACTCATGTTTGTAGCTTCGAGAACGCTGTCTAACCATCTTGTCCTCTGTCGTCCCCTTCTTCTTGTGCCCTCAATCTTTCCCAACATCAGGGTCTTTTCCAGGGAGTCTTCTCTTCTCATGAGGTGGCCAAAGTATTGGAGCCTCAGCTTCACGATCTGTCCTTCCAGTGAGCACTCAGGGCTGATTTCCTTAAGAATGGATACGTTTGATCTTCTTGCAGTCCATGGGACTCTCAAGAGTCTTCTCCAGCACCACAGTTCAAAAGCATCAATTCTTCGGCGATCAGCCTTGTTTATGGTCCAGCTCTCACTTCCATACATCACTACTGGGAAAACCATGGTTTTTACTATACCGTTATGTGGCAGCAAACTTGCATCTGTCATTGAGTGTACCCTCTTCAGGGAATTGCAGCCAATCTTACCTCTCTGACAAGGGATGCCAACTTTCGTGCCTTTTAGAGGTATACTTAAAACAAGTTATGTATGTTTTTAAAAAAACATACATATGTGAAATAATCCATAAAAGAATTTATTACTGAAATTTTGCTTTACTTGCAAGATACTGGCACAGTTCTTACTTCACAACCCATTAACGGACATTGACGGTTGTGTTTTAAAACCTTTTCACCATCAATTTTATAAACTCCCCCAGACATCTTCATCCATATTGCCTGCTATTTTATAAAGAAGACTACCACTGATACTGGCCCAGTGGAAGATGCTATCTTCAGCATTATTATTTTCTTACATTAGAATGTTTGCACCACCAAGAAATAATAATATAATAATAATAATTTATTATTTATACCCTGCCCATCTGGCTGAGTTTCCCCAGCCACTCTGGGCAGCTGCCAATCAAGTATTAAAAACAATACAGCGTTAAATGTTAATATTACTAAATATTAGTATAATAGAATACTAAATATCTATGGCTTGTAACCAAGAACAGATTGGGGGGGACATTTCAGCTCTCATCTCAGTCTGTCATAAAAGCAGGCTAAATGAAATGGTCCAGGAAGAAGCCTATCCACGAGGGTAAGCTACCTGCTCCCGAAGCCACTGCTCCCGCTCAAAGCGCTCCTTCCTCCACTTCGCCTCTGTCTCATCCAGATGGTCTTCGTTTTCATCATCGTTCTCTGCATCATTGTGGAACATATCCTCCTGAAAAGCATTGTCTGAAAGCGGAAACACAAAAGGGAATTGGTTCTGGCCACTGCTGCCTGAAATGCTCTACTTAAAAGTGTTAAATGCAGAAAAAGCATTGTGGGCCTGGTGAGGGAGAAAGAGATGAGGATTTGGACTGGGATTTGGACAGTTGTGGTAGGGATAGAAGGGGAAAGCGAGAGACCCTCCTGCTGGAGTTTGGGTTTGCTAATGTATCCTGCAGAACAGACAGCATATTTGCATAAACAGTATCAAAGCAGCTTACAATTTTAATACAATAAAAACCACACAAAAATGTAAAACAGATCAGCAACTATTACATATTTTAGAGACTGAAAGATGGTAGGGAGTAAAGGTCTGTTTCACTCCTTCTCTAGGACAATTTGTGACCAACTAAGCTGAACACAGACAACAAGGCATGTAGGGTCTCAATAAGCCTTCTTGTTCCCCCCCCCCCCTGCCTGCGACCACAAACAGGGGCTTATCAACTTGTATCAGGCATGGCTCATTCATCTTCATGGGTCACCAGTTGTGCAGGCTTGCTCTAGAATAAGACAGCATTATACCTATGTTCTTCCACCTGAACTTCCTCATTCGCCCAGGGCCATCGCTGTGCAAATCTCCATCAGCAAGGTATCTCTCTTGATACAAGCGCAGCTGTCGTTTGTCATCATCCAGCATCACCTTCCTAAAAAGTATCCATGTGTAAGGGAGGGAAACTGAAATTAGTCTTCATTCAAAAACAAGGCTGTGCTTTCAGAAAAGCACAACCACAAACTGTAATTTAAGCTGATGTATCTGCGGCTACTGACATGTGTATTTTGTTGACTTGATCCTGGAGTTCTGCATCTGTAGGGAGGACCTCATCAAGGACTTCATCTTCATAAACATCAAGTTCCTCACCGTCATATTCATCCTCACTCCCCATCTCACTTCCCGACAGCTCAGCCTCCTCTTCCATGAAGTCCTGCAATTTGCTGAAATGTTTTGAGAGGAGGGAAAGAAAGCCAGGAATCCAAGTTGAGTCTAAAAAGATTTAAGGAGCTGCTGCACATCATGACAAACTTCATCTTACCCAGAACTGCCAACATTAGCTGGCAGAGTCTCAAATCCAGCCCTCCAAGACTCTGTTCTCAGCCTTTCAAGGAAAAAAACATTTATACCTTGCAAGGCAGGAGTTGAAGTGAGACTTCCATACATACACAGGATGTGCTTAATTCACCAAAGTACAGCACATTGTGTGAGTACAACACTTAAAGATACTGTGAAATATTGCAAATCCCATGTTAGGAGATACCCTAACATGCAATAGAAATTTTCAACATCATGCCAGTCTTTAAGGCTACAGAAGTTGTAAGCCTACATTTTTAAAAACTAGTTATGCATTATTCCTATTAGTAGTAGCAGTATTACTACTATTATTTTATTAATATAGGCCAAATCCATGCTTCTAAAAGATGCAACAAAATAGAAACAATTAAGCCCCAATCAAAATGAAGCAAGACAAGGAACCTGAGGCTCTCCTCTTTTCCTTTCATCATATAAAACCTTTGCCTTCAGCCATGGTTTTTATTCTTCCCAATAAATTTCAGAAACATTTGTTGCCATTTATTTAATACAGAATTTAGTTTATTAATATATTGAAATAAGAACAGATGCCAAGGGTAAACTGAATCAAGTTCCTTCCTGCTGTGGCCTTTTTGTGGTGTCTTCACAAGAGTGTGTCACTGAGCTCATTTCAGCAGCATCCAGAAAAATAAACAGGTTAGCCCTCTGAGTACCCTTCCCCTTGCCTGCTTCATAGTCAGCCCACCCTTTCCTTAAATGGAACTGGGCTGTCAAACCCTGCAGTTGTTCAAGCAGCGGCTGATTCCCACTGTTGCCTCCTTGCTCCATGCTGCCTTCACCAACCATTCAGTGCAAAAGCAGATTTGCCTTAAGCATCCCACATATCTCAGTCTGTGTCCAATTTGCATCGAGCCATGTCAGGGGTGGCTAAGGTTTTGTGGCCTGAGGGCAACCCAGTCAGATAGGTGAGATCTAAGTAATCTCTTCTTCTTCTTCTTCTTCTTCTTCTTCTTCTTCTTCTTCTTCTTCTTCTTCTTCACTGTTGGCTGACACTTGAAGATTCCATGCCAGCCATTGGTGGGATCACACACACACACCCAGAGAGAGAGAGAGAGAGAGAGAGCGCTCCCCTGCCTGCAGATCAACTGAGGAGGTGATTATCCCCCTCCAAGTGCATAAAGTTCAGCAAATTTGCCAAGAAAGCCCCTGGATAGATTTTTCTGCCAGCATCTTTCAAGCCTGTCCCTTTTTATTTTTAGTTAGCTTCATATACTGCATTGATCCTGTTTATTGCAAAACTATAAAGGCTAGAAGGATTTACTTACAATTTCTTCTTCATTCCTTCCCTTCGTCTCAACACTTCCTCTTCATCATCATCATCTACTTCATCTTCACTCTCTTCTTCTTCCTCTGTCTCTCCTTCCTTTTCCTCCTCCTGCTCATCGTCCTCCTCCTCTTTGTTCTTTTCATCCTATCAATTCAGGAAATGAATTCAGAATTTCCTTTAGTATCTTATCACCTCCTTTACTACCTCCTATATTTCAGCTTGCTCTTTTATTTAAACAACACAGTTAGAAGGTGGTGTCTACATGATGATTGTTTAGGAGCATAGAAAACCCACAGAATGAGCTACTGGGTACAGCCTCCAGCTTCATTTAAAAAGCAATAGAAATGGGAATGGAAGAGCACAGGGCAATGTCTGTTGAAATCTCAGGAGCCTGAGGGGTGACTGAACAAGATACTGAGGGTTTAGGCTTGAGGCTTCAGTGCCCTGCAAAGGTACTCCCCAGAATCAGTTACACGAAGTAAGGAAAAATATGCAAATTTGCTTAGTATGCACATTCAGGCTGCAGAATGGAGTTTCTCTTCAAATCCATTTACTCTGGGGCATACCCAGCCCTGCCCATTAGCTTCTGGTGGACTAGTTGAGTAGAACATTGGCTTTGGGGTGGGAGTGGAAATAGTTAAGGTTTTGTGTGGAATGCATGCCTGGTGTTTAATTCTGGAATAACCACAATAGTTTGCAGTACTCACTTCTTCACTATCAAAGGCATGGTCATCTGTTAAGAGACAGAAGTCTCCAAATTCTTCTTCCTCATCTTCTTCCACTTCCCTACAAGAAAGGATTTTTAAAAGGGAAGAAAAAGACTTGCTTAGCAACTGGAATCTAGCAAAGTGGGAATGTGCAAGTGGGAACACAGGAGTCCAATATACATTTGGAGGGCCACAGGCATATTGCCCCTGCTGTACAACCTGTCACACCTAGTTAGCCATGACAGAACATGGTGAACAAAACAAAAAGCATTAGGACTTATCTATCCTCACGGTCTCCAAGATGTCACATGGACTAGCTGCGGCTAATTTTCTGGAGTTTAGTTTGGTGTAGAAAGGTAAACAATAAGGAGAGGTAGCACTACTTCTTGGCGACTAGGCCAGTGAAAAATTCTGCTTAACTGAGAAGTTTTCTCCTCCCAGTCCTACCGATTATCTCAATACAATGGATGTTTTCATGCTCCCTCTACTGAAGGAGAGGAAAACCTTTGGAGAACTGAGTTGCACATCTCCAAGGCTTACCTCTCAGTTGAAAAAGAGCCAGAACAAAGAGCTACTGCCTCAGCCATTGGATCATCAGTGCTGTTCTCTTTTTCCAGTTTAGGGTTTGCTGAGGAGGATCGAATGGGAGAATCTGAGAAAGAAACCAGAATTGAGATGTCACTGGAACAGGGTCCAACAGGCAGAACCCAGCTGGTCCCAGATAAAGTGTTCTTGTATCCCCAGCCCTTAAACTTATTAAAAAGCTGCTGCTGCTAAAGAAACAGCAATACCTAATATTGGGAGCTTTTATTTCTCTATATATTATAATGTAAGAAAGTCATCACACAGCTCCCATTGGAGGGTTTGCATAGAGTCAGGGAAGGGGAGCAGAAGAGAAGGCTGGTTGCACAGCAGCAGCGACTATGACATGGAGTTAAGAAGAGAGGAACAATGAAGGGGAAAATGTGGCTGTTTCAAACAATAGCAAAAGTCTGAGTAAAGTGAAAGGTGGGTATCACTTAGAGGAAAATTGCAGTTTTAAGCAACAGCAGGGGTTTAAGTCCCGGGATGGGACTTCTAGCTCCCTTGACAGGGGCCTTCAGTCACAACAAGAGCTTTTCGGGCAAGCAGTCAGACTACTAAGCTGTTGCATTTTATACAGGTTTCCTTAATCAGATTGTTATATATGCTGTTCTTACCTCCTTATCTTGTTTATTGTTATCCTACATGTGTCTACTATGCTGCAAGCAGCCTTCAGCAGTGTGTACATTGAAAATCAAGAGTAAAAATTATTTTTAACGGAATAAAATTGCCATTTTTAAAAAAAATCCAGACAAAACCGTTAAATTTACTTGCCAAAACAAAGTACCTACTAGCCTCTTTCCCTTTGGTTTGATCATCATATTCTGGGTGTAGAATTTAGCAAAAGCCTACTGAAGGTGGTATGTGCAACCCCAGCTCTTGCTATAAGGAGCAAGATCCACAACTTACTCTGAGAAGCAAACTTTCCAGAGCAAAGGTTGAGCAGCTCTTCCATGTTCTGCTTCTTGCCATGGTAAGTGTTGGGAGGACACTTGTTCTGAGAGGCAAACTGGCCAGAGCACAGATCCAACAGCTCATCCATGTTTGCATCCATGGCGTTCTCGTCCATGCTAGCCAACGGTAGGCGGTCCTTGGATGACTGGTATTTGTTCCGGTGATGGCCAACATTCAAAAACCTGAAAGCAAAATTAACGACCGTCTTTGAAAAAGTCCACAGTCATCAGAGGAAGCTCAGGTGGTTTGGCAGGAAAGGTCTCCAACATGGGCATTTTGGGATGCTTCTTCTGTAGGTGCACTCACACAGGGTAAACACCATTGTGTAACTGTTTCAGCATTTTCTTTTAGGACTTACCTACTTGCTTTGTGTATACAGTGTCATCAATGTGAAAGAATTTTACAGTTTCTCAAGGAATGTTCAATCTAAACTTTGACACAAAGAAAGCAGAGGAACAGGGGTGGGGAAGTGTGGATGTGGTTTTTATTTTCCCAGGGTTTTTAAACGCTTGTGCATTCTTCTTATGCTTCTTGGTATAATCCTGTTGGCTGCCTTTATATTGTGGCACTTCAATATATTTGTTTTAATTTGTTTAACAGTAGCTTTAACTTTGTGTAAGCTGCCTTGGGAACCTCTTGAAGGGCGGGGTATAAATCAAAATACAGTGGTACCTTGGGTTAAGTACTTAATTCATTCCGGAGGTCCGTTCTTAACCTGAAGCACCACTTTAGCTAATGGGGCCTCCTGCTGCTGCTGCGCCGCCGGAGCACAATTTCTGTTCTCATCCTGAAGCAAAGTTCTTAACCCGAGATACTATTTCTAGGTTAGCAGAGTCTAACCTCAAGTGTATGTAACCTAAAGCGTATGTAACCCGAGGTACCACTGTAAAAATAACTTGAAAATGATTTCACTCCACTCCAGACTGTGAGCAAAGTTTTTTACACCTTGGGTTAAGATTTGGTAGGGCTGTGGGCCCTGTATGAAAATTGTTTTCAGGCTAGATTCATTCCACGAGCTGCCAATAGTCAAAAAGATCAAGACACACACACACCTTCCCAATAGGCCTGTGAACTAAATAACTCTGAAATATGGCCTGCTGGTTGAAGATTTGTCACAGAGCCAGCAACTTGACTTCATTGCTAAGTCATTGAGGATACTGTGCCTTGGACTGAAAAGTGGAAGCTTATCCTTTTCTACCATCAAACTAACTTCCTCACATGGGTTCCAGGATTCAAGCCTATTATCTACTACTAGTAGATACTGAGTACACAGGCAACAGCAAACCAGCAGCTTCCATTTCTGGGACTGAGAAACCATTCTCTGAAGAGTGGGTGCATTTCATCCCTCTGTTTATTTGTTCTAACCATTCACAATCCTATGCATGCTTACCTTGAAGCAAGTCCCACTGTGTTCGAAGCAGCTTTACTTCCTAGTAAGTATGTTTAGGAATGCAACCTTACTCTACCTATTTTGAAAGCGTTACTTGCAAAAGAGAGCCAACTCTCCAAATTACATACCCATCTGCATCAAGCAACTGACTCTGAGTGTCGTCTTCTAGGGAGAACTGGAACTGGAACCTCCCAGCTGTTGGAACTGGGCTTTTCTCTTCAGGAGTAGCATTGTAGAGATCTTGGGAATCCTCTATGGGTAGGGAAGGCTCAGATGCCTTCCCTGAACTCTAAAGCAGAGGAGAAACAGAACACAGTTATATTCATGAATTAAAAGGCAGACTGTAGCCAAAATTCAAAATAGAAAAATTAAAACTAGAAAAATTAAAAGTACAGGCCAGAACTCTGCAGCTAACAAACTGAAGCAATACAAAATTGGAATCAATTATAATGTTTGCATACAGAAATTAATCAATTTGCAAAAACTTTGAATTTCTGGACATAGGAAGCAAAGAAAGAAAGGTTTCCCTAAGGCTGCAGAATTAAAGGAAATACATTCTGGTCTCTGCTACTAGCCAGGGGAACAAGAGCATTGGGAGGCTCGTCCTCAGATTCTCATGTCTGACTTTATGTACCGTAGATTCCGGTGCATAAGGAGACTTTTGAACCTCGGAAAATCTTCTCCAAAGTCGGGGGTCACCTTATACACCGGGTATGGGTGGCGCGCAGCAGAGCCCACCCCCCGCTGCTGCTGCGGAGGCTCCGAAGCAGCAGTAGTGGGCGGCAGGCTCAGCTCCGTGCCAGGCGGCTTTCTCCCAGCGCAGAGCTGAGCCCGTCCCCCGTTGCTGCCCAGCGTATTGGGCAACTGGGCTTATAAGTCGAACCCCCAAATTGCAGCTGCCAATTTGGGGGGTCATCTAATACGCTCAGTCGCCTAATACACCAGAATCTACAGTATATGGTTGTTTTGTATCTTGCCCTGGGATCTGCTGTACTATGACTACAGAAGATTTAAAAACAACAGTGCCTGTCTGCAAGCTCACCATTTAAGAAACATGATACAAAAAGGAAAATCGAGTGGAGAGGGATGACGGGGGAAAGCAAATTCAGGCACCAGTTCTTAAAGTTACATATTTGCTCTTCGAGTGACCAGCTACTATTAGTTAAAGATTTTTTAAAAATCAAAATCTGACCTTAGAAGCAGAACTGATGAAGCTTGTTTTGAAAAAGCCGGGAGAAGGAGAGCGGACGACTCCAACGGCAGACAGAAAGTTGCCTCCACGTGCCAGTTGCTTATTACAAGGTTGATAGGAGGGAATCATAGAACCAATCAACTCAAAGCTGCTGTTGTGACTGTTTTCCTTTGCCAGGTTCGGCAGTAAAAATGAATCTTCATCTTCTAGGAGAAGGAAAAGAAAAATGAAAAAACCCTACTAATTTTTAGAGGAATTAAAACAACCTGAGCTGGTTATTAGGAGTGAACTAAGCCACATCCCTCTCCATGGAATTTGGGGGAGGGCTGAGGTTCCGCTCAGACCCCAACTATGGGAACTGGTTTATCACTGAGTGCCAAGTGAAATTCATTCACTGGGTCTTCCCTAAATAAAGCTCTGCTAGAGCACAAGTGTGAATCAATCCCACGAAATATCCTGTTTCCAGTAATGGCAAATCTTCAATGTCTCACAGAAAGGGGAAACCACCAATTCATTGAAACAGAAGTCACCAACAAAATGAAACATTTGCAATAACGTAGGGAAACAGCTGAACATTTTCAGAAGTACAAACATGGAATGAGAACAGATCAAGCTACATAAAACAGCCCACATAAAAACTAAGATCTTCTGCTCACCCCAACGCCCTACAACCTAGTTATGTATAACTCATCCAGTGACTATATCCCATACATCTCTCTCCTAGTTTCACCTCTTATATACACAGCTCTCCACACACTGTTTCATTTCCAGCATGTGAAGATTTGAGCCTTTAAGCAGTCAAGGACTTACAACTTCACATTTTCCTTGCAGCAAATCCAGTGGGGTTCTGATCCACACTTTAGCAGATCGTAAGCCAAGATAGGTTTGCAGCAAGGCATGCAGCAGATCACATCTATCCCAGAGGTGGTTGTTCGACAGACCTTCCCAAAATTTAACCAATCTATGTATCTGTGTATTAAACTTATCTTGTAACTAAAAGAAATATATTACTAATTTTTGAAGTATATCTATGTTTTGGAAAAATGCTTGTCCCCCATTGAATCATGAAGAGAACAAGCAGAAAGACTTACATATAAAAGTTATCAAGACATATATTATAGTTACAAGAAAAGCTTAGTTTGTCGTTCAAACGCACAGTATGAAAAAACAGACAGGATAAGAGCATGCCAGCTGCAGATACGCAGGTATATTACCTGGCTTGTGTGATCTTCCCACACCTTCTTCCACCTCAGCTTTTTCACTTGGAAGAGAACACCTGCAAGAAACAGTAACAGCCCAAATGAAGGGTAATCATATTTTAAAAGGTAGTAAGGACCACTCCATAAATCAGAGATAGTCAATGTGGTGCCCTCCAGTTGCTATTGGACACACTGGGTGATTGGCTATGCTGGCTCAGTGTTGGATTCCAAGAGCATTTGGAGTTTACCATGTTGGCTAGCCCTGTAATAAAACTAAAGCTTACCCTGTTTTTGAAGAGTTATCCTTGAACAGCAGCAAGGTAGACTCTGTTGAGGAAAGCTTTGGAACAGCAGTGCAGTGCACAAAGTTGGCTGCTCGTTCCTCATCAACTGATTCTTTGTCAGTATCTTTGTCGCTATCTGCAGGGCCTTGCTCTTCCAGCTCCTCATTATCTTCCTCTGCCTCACCAAGGAGATACTCCACCGTCTAGTGGAATATACACACACACATATACCAAATTCCACAGTGAGTGAACTTTTGCTTATGGGTATGCTTAAACACAGATGGTTGTTGGCTTCAAGTGCATACACTTTTACAGCGAACAGTGAAAACTCTTATGAAACCTACGGTTACAAAACAGGGCTTTAAAAAAAGGATTAGGCCAGTTGCTAGGAGACAACAGAAGAACGTTGCCTTCCTGACTTGCCTCTGCGAAGCCCACAAGCATCTGGCTTGGCACTATGGGAAACAAGATGCTGAACTAGATAGACTCTTGATCTAATCCAGCAAAATCCTCATGTTATCTAGACTTCTTTAGTCTCTTCTTTCTGTATATGCAATAAACCAGTTTCTAGCCCTTATAGTTACAGACAACACCTTATAAAGATGGAGCCAGTATCTGCCAAAAGCTCAGACTAAGAAAAGAGGTACAATGGGGGCCACCAGCAGCAAGGATAAAGAAGTGGTTGCTGGTCACAGTTCCCATTACCTACTGCCTGCCCCATCCTTCTTTTGGGATGATAATAATAATAATAATTTATTTATACCCCGCCCATCTGGCTGAGTTTCCCCAGCCACTCTGGGCAGTTTCCAACAGAACACTAAAATACAATAACCTAATAAACTTTATAATAAACAGGGCTGCCTTCAGATGTCTTCTAAAAGTTTGGTAGTTATTTTTCTCTTTGACATCTGGTGGGAGGGCGTTCCACAGGGCGGGTGCCACTACCGAGAAGGCCCTCTGCCTGGTTCCCTGTAACTTGGCTTCTCGTAGCGAGGGAACCGCCAGAAGGCCCTAGGCGCTGGACCTCAGTGTCCGGGCAGAACGATGGAGGTGGAGACGCTCCTTCAGGTATACTGGCCCGAGGCCGTTAAGGGCTTTAAAGGTCAACACCAACACTTTGAATTGTGCTCAGAAACGTACTGGGAGCCAGTGTAGGTCTTTCAAGACCGGTGTTATATGGTCTCGGCGGCCACTCCCAGTCACCAGTCTAGCTGCCGCATTCTGGATTAGTTGCAGTTTGCGGGTCACCTTCAAAGGTAACCCCACATAGAGCGCATTGCAGTAGTCCAAGCGAGAGATAACTAGAGCATGCACCACTGGTGAGACAGTTTGCGGGCAAGTAGGGTCTCAGCCTGTGTATCAGATGGAGCTGATAAATAGCTGCCCTGGACACAGAATTGACCTGCACCTCCCTGGACAGCTGTGAGTCCAGAATGACTCCCAGGCTGCGCACCTGGTCCTTCAGGGGCACAGTTACCCCATTCAGGACCAGGTAGTCCTCCACACCTGCCCGCCTCCTGTCCCCCAAAAACAGTACTTCTGTCTTGTCAGGATTCAACCTCAATCTGTTAGCCGCCATCCATCCTCCAACCGCCTCCAGATACTGATCCAGAAAGCTAACACTTAATTTCTAGAGCAGATCTATCTCAAACTACTATTCTCCAGTTCAGAAGCCCTTCCTCCTAACATATTGCAAGAGTTATCTCAGCAGTGAAGAATATGTACTTCCTTAAATTCTTTCTTCTTCTTTTCCCAAGTCTAATCCCTAGCATTTAAAAACAGGTGCCAGGACAGAGTCCAAGAACACGTTGAGCCCAGACAGATGCCCTCTTTTGCAGCTGGACATCATGGGTGGCATAAACTCTGCAATAGAGGAATCTTCTGCTACTTGACATTCACAATGTTTTATGATCAGAGGCTGCTCCCTTAGTTTTTGTTTTGGCCCATTTTTATTGCTGTATTTTACAGATTCCAATTATATTAATAATGTACCCGACTCTGATAATTCAGATCATAACTTGCTTTTCAAGTCTTCTAAATAAATACTAAATTTTTGCAGAACTCCAAAACTTAGATGCAACAGTTGTTGCCTTTTGCTTAATTTATTCTGCCTATAGTAAAATAGCAGAATTGGTCTTGCTAGGGGGGCAGATATGTATATTTAAAGCAAACTAAAGTACCGGTTCATCACAACTCTGTCTGGCTTTGCAGTGCTTCATTTCCTTGCAACAGAGCTTCTAAGATATTCTGCTAGTTGATACTCTGCACAGCCATGTCATTCTTGGCCTCGTTTCCTACTTTCTCATATTCAGAGCCCCACTGTGTGGCTTTTGAGAGGTATGGAACGAGGCAAAGTAAGTGGTGGCTCTGCAGGGTTCTGTGGCTACCTGCCTGAATTTCTGTACTTCCTCGAGGGAAATTGCTTCATGATTAAATCATAACAAATTTCTGGCTGCAAAATTGCCAGCAGTAAGGTGGACAAGATAAAAGCCTGGATTTCAATGCCTAGCTGTGTGGGGAGCTGAAGCCACATTTACTTAATTACAATTTTTATTTCAGATCAATTTGGCAAGAGGCCAATATTATACATGGCACAAATTCCTGAGTCTCATAGTTCCTGGACAGTTTTATGAGAAGTCAGCAATACATTAGAACTTGCTGAAGTAGGCCAAAATAAAATAAAATGTAAAGCAAAATAAAGGAAAGACCTCTTGATTGCCTTCCTCCTCCTCCTCAGATTCATCTGTCATCTCCTCCTCTTCCTCCTCCTCTTCCACCATATCCTCATTATCCAATTTATACAATGCTTGCCGCTTCTGGCGTTCCTCCATCCTGCGGAGCTTCATGACCTCCTGCAGTTGAGCCTTAAGCATTTGTAGCTTTTCACCTGGTAAGCATAAATACGCTAAGATGCACATCTTAACAGACACACAGAAATGTCATTGTCCCAGGCAAACATTTTAATGATGCCACTAACAATTAATTTTAAAAGCAATGGAAGTTTATTTGAAATTGGGGGTGTTCAGGAACTCATGTGCTGACTAAGAGAACCAGCAATTCCAGCTAGGAGAGGAGAAGGAAAGCTTCAGGCTTCTGAGATCTTATTTGCTTTAAGCTAAAAAGGACGATTGGTCCTACCTGAAGCATAGATTTTGTAGGCGACAAGGGGTTAACTGGGGATACTGTATCATCAAGAGGACAGAGCTACTCATCATGTGGGACTAGGGCTGTCATTCAATTGACTAAAACTTGGACAATTAAGGAAATGTGAGTCAATCAATTAAACCTGTATGAGCAACAAAGATTACCGTATTTTTCGCTCTATAACACGCACCCGACTATAACACGCACGTAGTTTTTAGAGGAGGAAAATCCGTAGGCATGCCACCTGTAGGCATTCCCTCCATAACACGCACAGACATTTCCCCTTACTTTTTAGGAGGAAAAAAGTGAGTGTTATGGTGCAAAAAATACGGTATTTTAAATTCAGATGAATGCCATTTTGTGTCTTTTTCTAAATGACGCATGCTTGTGTTGCAGTCGGCATCATCTTAGTCAGTTCCCTTTTTTGAAGATGCTACTTGCCATCAGCAGCTTTGAGAATCTGCATTTTTTTTTAAATGTAAGAAACTAAAAACCTGCTTTCCAATCAAGGGGCACCTTTTTAGTGTATCAAAAATGTTACTGACAAAGTAATCTACATTGGTTGAGCCACCATTGCAGCTCTATTTGTGACAAGCACCCGAGAACTGATGGAAGCATCCCCACCCAATAAACCTTGCCCCTGTGCTCTCTCAAAGCATACCTGGCTTTGCATGGGTTGCACCCTCCACAGTCTCTGCAGCCAACGTCACTGCCACCACATCTGCTTTCAGCTCCTCCTTGCCCTCATGAGTGGTCTCTTTCCGAATAATATTCAAGCCCACCGTTCGTTCTGCTTTTGGCTTGGTTGTGTAAAGTGCATGCTTCACAAAACGTTCCTTCAAAGCATCTAGTTCTGTTTTCGGGGGGGGGGGGGTTAGAAAAGAAAACATACTATAATTACTTATTTGTGAAAGACTTTGTAGTTTTCATTTTTTTAAAGCCAATTAATCTTACTTCAGCTGGATCTAAAGTTACCTAAAATCAATCAAGTTGGAAAATAAGAGACTTTCTGTTAAGAATTTAACACCATGCCAGCATCTGTTGGGGTTTCTGAAATTTTTGTTGAAAGTGGGAGAAAATAGTTCTCTCGTGAACATGGCACAATTCTGGGGTTAAACCTATGGGCAAAAGTCAAATCTTCTGTCTTTTCATAATTTTTTTTAGTTTTTCTTGCACTAACAATTGAATAAAAGATGTCAAAAGTCTTCTCAACTCTTGTTGGGTTTGAGACAATAAAATAGTGCCATCCCTCAAACAGCACCTCAACTGTCAAGAATTAAGGGACACTTTTTAGGACACCTTTGGAAATTAGGAACTACATCTAGGTAACTGTGATGGCAACCATTTGAAGAAGCCTTAAGGAGAAGAGCCGTAGCTCAGTGGTAGAGCATCTGCTTTGCATGCAGAAGGTTACAGGTTCAACCCCCAGCATCTCAAGGTAGGGCTGAGAATGTTTCAGATGAACACTGAAAGGCTGCTACCTGTCAGTGTATGTTGTACTGAACTAGATGGCAAGTTCTTGTGTTCCTAATGGAAGAGTGCCGATTTATGTTTTTTACTGCTATGTGTCACAATTATTAATACTGGGTGGGCGGGCAGACTTGTGAAAAAGTGCCCTTGCTTAAATATGAGCGAGAGACTTAACTAAACCATGCTAAGTGAATATCCTACGGAGGCCTAAGAACAACCTGATTTAAGCAAAGCATGTCACAATTCTAGACACATTACACAGAAACAAATGATTTCACTATCCAAAGTGGCAGATAGCACCTGACCATTGAACGCAAACGTTTTAGGAGAAGATACCATGGAAGAATGCAACATCTATTTTTTTACCTTCCCCTCCCCAACAATGCAAACTTCCCTAGCAATTCCCTTTTCAATCTTTTGTCATATAAGCAGTAGCAAGCAAATAAGAATCACAACATATCAAGATACTAGATGCTGGTACCACACCTCTGTTAGATTCCGGCTCATCAAGATTAATAAACGAATCATCCCCGGAACACAGCCTAGGCTTGATTGTCAGGTCTACTCCCAGCTCCCGAAGCCGATCTAGCTTGGACTTCTTTGTTTTTTCAGCAGGAGCTAACAACACTGCTTCCTGTGGCTGCACAATGTCTTTGGGCTTCCCACCCAGTTCTGAAGATTGCTCCTCCACTTGCCCAAGTAAGTTTTCTTCCACTTCATTCTCTTCTGATTTGATGCATTCTGCAGGGATTTGATCAGGCTTTTCTTGCTTTCCAGAACTCAGCTCCTCCTTAAGGCACTCGATTTTGGAATCACTGCCCTGTTCATTTTCCTCAAGACAATGTTTTGCCAAATTTCCCACTTCACCAGTAGAAGTTTCATCTGTGCTGACAGAAGCAGGGTTCAAGGAGGCCAAAGCTTGCAGATCAAGCCCTGCTGCCAATACTCTCCCTGCTGGTTGGTTAAATTGTCCTCTCCAACTCTCACTGCAATCGATACCTGGGTTCTTTGGAACAGCACTTTCTTCATCCAGACTGGGCTGATATTTAGTTGATCTGTCGGGGGGGGGGGGAATACAAGTTAGATCACTACCAATCTTAAACTTGTTCATTACAGAAAATGAAGAAATCAGTCTAAGGGCAGAATGCAGTATTTTGCCTATTTATCCTTGAATAAAGGGAGCGGGGAGAGAATTACTGAAGAATGATTACAGTTTTCCGCTAGACACAGTAATGTGCACAGTGCCTTCTCATGCTGGGCAGGAGAGTTAAATTGTGCAACATGTTCTACTGATGTTCATTTTGTTTTAGCCCATTTTGAGTCAATTCAATATAATCATAATGAAAAGAAACCATCTCCTAATTTTTGAAAAGGAAGCAGACTCTTTCATCAGTGCCCAGTACAAGCAGAGAGGAAGGAGGGGCTTGTGTGCTAAGGAAGAGACTCATCACTGCCCAATCTCAGACTAGCAGGCTGTCATAGCATCTCACTTTTTGGCAAGCAGCTGAACCTGCTGGTATTAAGAGAAGTCAGGATAGGCAAGTGTACATAGGATCCATTTCCCCATCTCTCCATTGCAAGGCAAATGTATTTTTTATCTTGTGAACTGGCCTGAGATCTTCAGATGAAGGGGGTATATCAATTTAAGCCTCTCCTTTTTCTTCCACACAATAATCTCTACATGTTTCCACAGGATTACAAAATAGATACTGTACAAGGGTTGGTTGGAGGCGTTCACTCATTGCAGCATATGAAATGAATTAGCTCTCTCTAACTTCGAGTAAATAATAGTATTGTACATAAAAACACTCTCAGTTAGATCTCAGAGTATAAATGACACACTTTTAGTAAGAGATGACAGTTGCGTACTCAGTGCTAAAAATAAAATTAGAATTTAGCCCCAAGAATTGCAAAAAAAAAAAAAATCCTGTATAAATTATGTAAACTGGGGAATTACGCAAGTTTGTTTATTTTGCACAATATATTTGGATTTTGCTAGTCAATGGGAAAAGCTTGAACTGGGCAGCATGTTGTAACCCTGAACTTGACGTCTTTAAAATCTTAATCACCCTTCTGGCTTCTGAAAACAGAGCAGGCATATTTTCACAGCTATGCAGTCTTGAAACTTTTTTATTTTAATGAAACCCAGAGTTTCTAAGAAGATTAATTCTGTTAAAATCCTGGGAAATCTTTTTAATCTCTAAAACATTTTATATCTACTGTTTTTTAATTTTTACTGTTACTACGATAATTGTTTTTGTTTCTAATGTTTTTGATCTATTTTATATTCGTTTTATGATTCTTTTGTAAGCTATCTTGAAAAACTAGATTAATGAAATTATGATTTTAAAAACATGAATTCTGCATCCAGTCCTATTCTATAACAGCACTACTGCAACACCTACAGATGCCTGAAAAGAAACAAGTTAGCAGCAAGCTTGACTTACTTTAGCAAAGCCATAGCACTTCCCTGGAAGGCAGGACGAGGTTTGCGCTTGAAGAATTCATGGACACTTTTGGCTTCTGGTAGGTGATATGGGAGAGGGATGTTGGCTTCTACCAGAAAAGAAACAAAGGGATTAAACTGGTCTGTGTGGATACAATGAAGGAAAGTTTTGAACAGTATGGCCTTGGTTTAACTTTTAATGATAAAAACACAAAAATCTTAAAAGGAACATATGAAGCTGTTTTATACCAAGTCAGACCATTGCTCTAGCAAGCACAGTAAGGTAAAGGGACCCCTGACCATTAGGTCCAGTCGTGACCAACTCTGAGGTTGCAGCGCTCAGCTCGCTTTATTGGCTGAGGGAACCGGTGTACAGCTTCCGGGTCATGTGGCCAGCATGACTAAGCCGCTTCTGGCGAGCCAGAGCAGCACACAGAAACGCCGTTTACCTTCCCGCCGGAGCAGTACCTATTTATCTACTTGCACTTTGAAGTGCTTTTGAACTGCTAGGTTGGCAGGAGCAGGGACCGAGCAACGGGCGCTCACCCCGTCGCGGGGATTTGAACCACCGACCTTCTGATCAGCAAGCCCTAGGCTCAGTGGTTTAACCCACAGTGCCACCCGCATCCCAGCAAGCACAGTACTGCCTAGCAAATGAATCTCTAAGGTCTGTGGCAAAGATAGGTCCACATTCTGTTGACAGTTCCTTTAAGGTATTTTTAAACTGGGTGATACCATCGTTTAAGAGAACCTGGAACCTTCTACATGCATACAGAATCTTGCAAAACGTTTTGAAATCTTACCTCTGACAAGCCGCTGAGTCTCGCTGTGCAGCTGTTTGATGGCTTCCTTACCCAGCTTGGCTGCCTTCCGCTCCTTAACAAAAATGAAAAGACAGATTTGAGCAAACATGTGGCTTAGACACAATTAAAAGTTAGGCATACTCAGGATGGAAGATGAGGTGCTGTACCATACAAAAAAGTGAGATAGAAACAAAACTAAAAGTGAATAGGTGTGGGTGTCATTTTTAGGTTCCTTCAATAGACGTTCCTCATATTCATCCATCTTGTTTGTCGTGTTCACTCTAAGAACCAGTATTAGTGGGAGAGGCAATTAAATTTAACATGCCAAAAGAAGCTTTTGTACAGACTATTGCTTAAAGAAATACCAAATATTTATCCAAATATTTATTTCTGGGGTTTCTGTGGTGTTTGCTGCAGATCCCCACCAATTTCTGTCTAGCTCACAATTTCTGTCTAGCTCCAATGCAGTACTTTTGGAATCTTCCTACAACCCTCTCCACTTGAATTCCACAAATGTGGCAGCACTTTAAACGCTCTGCCTCTAGTTACCACCCAACTAGAATTTGGGATCATCCAGTAAAACTGATCCAGTAAAACTGCAATAAGTTCAGGTAAACAAAAACAAATACTTTGTATGGTTTCCTTGGATGGTTTAGCATTACTCACCTTCCGTTTTTTCACTTTCTCTTTCCCTGCAGCTTTTATCAACTCTAGAGACTCTTCATCTTGAAGAAAGGGATCCTCTTCCTCTAAGCCATTCTCAAAGAGGTCTTTATCAGCCAGCAGACACCCACTGTCATTGAAAGAAAACCTCTCACTATCCTCCTGGCCCAAGAAAGGTAGAATACAGGAAATAGTTAGCAGTTGCTACCTCCCCCTTTCCTATATAAATAGAAAGGAAATCCATTTTTTCAACTGCATACTATAAGTTCACAGTAAAGCCAACCACAGGCGACCACCCTCCACTCATGTGGAAGTTACATTTCGGGGCCCCACACACATAGGAGAAAATCATGTACGTGGGAAGCACCCGTTTTTTCCTGCTCTCCAGCTCTCTCTTCAATCCAAACCAAATATCTAGAGTTGAAGCTCTGGAGCCTGCTGGAGGTCGCCTTGGAAAGTGGCTGCTACTGCTACTACTGCAGGGAGACTGAGCAACCTAAACAAAGCCCTGCTGAGCCTCTCTTCAGGGCTTCCTCCGCCCTCACTGACATCATCTTTAGGATCCGGAGATGGTTTCCTTATAAGCCATGAAGACTCTCTCTTCTGTCATTTCCTGGTATGATTCCATTTTATTTTACTATTTTATTTATTTCCCGGTACCACATGTATACGTGATCACGCGTGAGTCGATTGCACGTAAAAGTGGGGAGACGCCTGTAGTGCAAGGCCCCATGCTATACCATGCACCACAGTAGAAATGGGGCATCTCTGGCCCTCCAGATACAACTCTCATCATTCCTGACAACCAGTCACACACTGGCTGAGGCTGATAGAAGTAGAAAGTACAAAAACGTCTATAGCACCACATGCTTCCCATCCTATTTGCATTCGAACCCTGACCCAGTTTAGAGAAACAACTTAACATGCAATAAAACTGTCCATGGCCTGTACTGCTTCACACTGAGCAAAGGATTATATGTTGTGGGTAAGCATTCAATCAATGTTTATACATTGAAAATCAGCACGTCAAGAGAAGCCTACATTAGATTACTCCTACCCATCACATTTTCTATATAAAAGTGGTGGTGTGCGTGAGATAAGATTTTTTTAGAATAGAGGGGAACATTCAATTATGCAATGGCCATCTGTCCTCTAAAGTGACACGAAAACAAGAACAGTTGCATGGTGAGCTACTTATCTAGACTGTGCCTTATTCTCTCCTGTTTTAGCAGCAAGTTGGATTACCATACCATAATGCTATAGCTGACATTTAAGTTTAACAGTGCAGCTGGTGAGACACATGTGTACATGCCAGTCAATGCAACATGAGGCATGAATCACAAAATGTAAATACATCACTTGGCATTAGACTGGACTTTACCTTGGGTGCACACAATGATTCCATCAAAGCCCAATCCCTTAAAATGTTCTTCTCATTCCCATCATACCTTCCCTTCTTCTGCCTCTCCTTTCTTTATGAGATCTCTAATAGCTTTCATTTTTTTCTCTTTCTCCTTCCTCCTTTTCCTTGGGGCATCCTTTTCTTTTTCAATAATTTCCTTCATGCAATGAATTCTGTGGTTCTTGTGCTTTTTCCCAGAGTTCTCCAACTTATGTTCAGGCAAGCCAAGCTCTGGATACATTCCAAGGTTCTTATTATGGAACAAGTTGTCCACTTCATCATCATCACTGTCTTGCAGAGCCTGGCAGATTAGGTTGGATTTCTTCTCCTTAGCAGCAAATGTATCACCATTTTCCTTCATGCTTTCCATATCCCCAGTTGCAGCCTCCAATTTCTCAGGAGCCAGGTCTTCTCTTTCACTGTCACTGTCTGGGAGGATCTTCTTACATTTGACTCTCTTACTCACATATATCTCTTCATCAGAATCTGTCAAAAATATAAGTTTCACATATTTATGGCATGCACCCCTTTTTTAAACACACACTCTATATTAAAAGCAGTTAAACTTATTTCTTACCCACTTTTCCTCACTTGAAATATTGCAGATTCAGTTACATACTGCAGTTAAAGATAAGCAACGCTGAATTCAATGTAATTTAATTGAACTTTATTGTGCAATTTAGCTCCTGTAGGCTCTATTTCCCCCCCTGCTTTGGTAACAACCCACAAACTACTACAGCTCATAGGAGTGTAAGGACCAGGTGTGTGCATGTAATTATTTCCTTCTTAAATCGGCTTCAGCTGTTCAGTTCTATTGTTTTCCACTTTGAAATATACTAAGAAATATTTATTATTTTTTAAATCAGTTTCAGGAAAGCAGTCCCGATATCAAAATGGTTTTCAAAACTTTGTGGAAGAGAGGGGTAGGAAGGGAGGTGTCAGATATGCATGGAGGGGCGCCTATGAAAAATGGATTAACTTACTGTGTGCATGATGTTGGGTAAATTATATATGTGTCACATTTATATATATGCTAGAGATATTTACTGTTGTATAGGACATTTCTTTGAAATAATGGAATGACCTCTGTAATGCCCTTTTGTTTTTAAAGACAGTAAATTACTGACCTTCATCATCAACAGATGCAACTCCTTTGTTTATCTGTGCTGGAGAGGTCATTTCACAGCTTCCCTGTCCGCTGTCTGAATCGCTGTCAGACGCTTCCTGAGATTTCAGATCCTCGACATCCAACAAAATCTGTAAGGCACAAACATTTATAAGTATGACAAAAGAGACAAACACATGTAAATGTTTTGATAATGGAATTTTAAAATAGAAGCCAACTCCAGCACCATTCACCTCCCAACTGCAAAGAAAACGACATTGGACGCTTAGGAGCAGAGTTCTTTAGGGTTCCATTATCTAATGTCTGCATGGCAAGATTGCCCAGAGAGTGAGTCTGGCATGATTTGCACAACAGTGACATGCTTCTCTTTTAAAAATCAGAACCAGAAACTGCTGCATGGTACACTTATCAAACTCAGCATGCTTAACAGACTGCATAGTAGAAGTTCCCACGGATGTAAGTTTCACAGTAGTGTAAGGATCAAAGTTATACAAAGCAGGCATGGGAGAGAGCTCACTGGGTGACCGTGGGCCAGTCACTACCTCTCAGCCTAACCCTAACCGACCTCACAGGGTTGTTGAGGGGAATTAAACGAGGAGGGGGTAGGACCATGAAATGGATGAAAATGTGAGATATGAAGGCAATGAATGAATAACGAAACAAAACAAATTAAAAGCACACATACACAAGTCTGAAACGGTAGCAGTGCATTCCCCCCTCCGAGGACCATGCAGTATTTCAAAGACATTGGGGGGGGCCCCAGGACACCCGAGGTTAGCCGCAATGTATGCTGGGAGTTGTAGTTCTTGCTCCCTTAGGTGGTTCCCGCGGGGCCGCCGACAGCCGCCAAGGCAAATGTCCTCCGTTCTCCCCTCGCACCGCCAGCCGCTGACTGGAGGCAGTTCCCAGGCGTGAGCTAAATCTAAACTGGACTCACCTCAGTCGCCGCCGCCATGGCGCCCGACGCCGACGAACGAAAAGCGCCAAAGCCTCCCTCGCGCCTCCGAATTCGAGTCTTCCCGCTCTTGCTGAGAGTTTGCCCCCCGCTCCTCAGACCTTAGCCAATGGCAACGTGCCTCCGCCCATACGCTGGTTGTCATCCTGGCACGAACCAATTGAGAGGCAGGATTTCCTCCGCGGCACCGCCCCCACGTAGCCTGCGTTAACTCCTCTCTCTTCGCGTCGCAGAAGGAACATAGAGATAAAATACCGCAGAATGGCCAAATTCTGAAAACAAAGCATTTCCCTGTCCCTTTTGGTTTGTTTTTTTCTTTCTTTCCTGCGGGGGTTTTCTCTCCAGCCCACAATAAATAAAAGAGCGCGCGTGGGGTGGTGGGGGTGTAATATCCATATTGCAGATGGGTGGTGTTTGTCGCGAAAATGGCTAACCACAACCCTTCAGTTTAGTTTAGTTCATTGTCATGTGCGGGGGAGGACTGAGAGCGTAGCATGCAACAGCTGCACAAACAACAACCCTGCAGTATAGTCCAGTGTTAAAATATTGTTGCTATTATTGTTTTTAATTTAATATAGCAAAAAAAATCCGCCGCGGTTGCAACGCGGAGCAAGCTACTTAAATCTACCCCTTTCAACGCAAAAAACCATCCAGAGCTCAACAGTACTGTACTCAGAAGCTCTGTGTGCTGATGCACACATTGATGCTCCCTTCGTGCATCAACATAGGTTGCATTTTCAGATGTTTAAAACTCCACTCCACACACAACTTTTTCCACATAAAAATAAGACTTGAGCGTGAAAGGGCGTGAATTGTTGTTAACTTCGCTGTTAGGGTTTAATGCTGTTGCCTAATCGTAGCTATGCTAAAATAAAATATTTCTCCACTGATTTCTATGGGAAGCAATCGCTTCCCCACAGTAGATACAAGCCTATGTCATGCCTGGATACGTAGCGTCCAGCCTCTCTGATGGTCTTATGCCATGTTCTCTATAGCAATGAATCCTCCAAGTGTGGTTTATGCTTTCCCATGTAATGCTGGCTGTACCTGGACCCTTTGTGGGAAAGTAGGCTCAGGGCCAGCCCAGGGTTTTTGTGGAACCCTTTCAGCTGCTTCTTCCTCTAATCACAACCTTTTCCTTTGCACTCACTCACCCCGCTCCTTAAAACTAAGACTAAAATACTGCTTTTTGATGCATTTTCCCTCAAACCAGCTCTCATCCAATTTAAAATCACAAGCCACTGTTAAGCTGAGACGCATACAGCTGTTCTGCATGTGCAGATGGCAGAGCATGCACAGATGAAGGCTTCCTCAAACAGGAATGGGGTGCAGGATTGCAGGTGCTGGAAAACAAATTGGGTAATGTTTATCAGATCAGGTGAAGACATAGCAAGTACAAATATGATTTAAAACTCGGGGGGGGGGGGAGCAGTGTGTGGACCTCACTGTGTTATAAGCGCTAATGTGTATGTAGCCATAGTAAGTAATGCATTTGCCTGGCCCAGGATTGGATCAAAGCTTCAGGAAACCTCCCCAGGGGAAACTACCATCTGATGGGCCTGGCCTGGGCTATTTAGTGCTAAGGGGGGGGGGGATAATAATAAATAAGATGATATACTAATTCATTCCAAACCTAGACATATCTGCTCAGAAGGATTAAAAATCTCACTTGTGTGCTTTATTTAACAAACATCTCTTGGAAGAAAATTCTATTATTATTATTATTATTATTATTATTATTATTATTATTATTATTATTATTCTTTGTTAATTTATGCACTACAAAATATCAAGAAAAATTGTTTAAAAAAACACCTCTAAACACCCATACTAAGCTGGCCCTGAAAAAGATGACACCTTAATAGTGTGAGTGCAGTCCAAGATTTACGAAGTATTTTGTACACTGAAAAAATACATGTAAATAATAGCCATCTGCATTATTGCTATTATTTATTTATACAAAAACTGAAATAAGAACTGGCTACACCAAACCAGAGAAGCACAATGATTTCCACTTACTGGTATCTTTTTGATATGACCATGATTAGCAGAAGATGACAGATGTCTCAAAGGGCAGCCTTCCTCAACTACGTACCCTCCATAAGTTTTGGGCTGCAACTCCTATTAGACTCAGGCAGTATTGCCAATGAACAGGGATTATATGACTTGTAGTCCCTGCCCCACCCGCCAAAAAGGGTGGGGGAGAGAGAGAGTGAAGTTTGGCAAGAGAATAAAAAGAGGGATAGAGTCTCCCACACAGATATTAGCAGTAGGGGATAAAATGTGCTGAATCCTTTCTCTCTCTTTTGAGGGAAATTATGTGTTCTAAGAGTGGTTTGGGAAGGGGCATAGAGAATGTGAAGGGAATGAGAATGAGAAGCTAGAGAGGGAAAGAAACAGGTGCTCATTGGACTCATGGGTAAAGTTTCCTATTGTTTAGGTGTGGTGCTTTTGCTGAAATAGGTATAGGGGTAGTCTGCTTCCCTACATCCTTACCACCAACATTTAATCCACAGTTATTTCCCTAAGAGAGGTGAGGGGGTGAAAAATTGTTTGTATATATTTCTGAGGGATCTCCTTGCAATACACCTGTCCATTCACTCTGGTCATCCATGGGGACCCTCATTGTAGTGCTGCATGTGCCACACACTCAGTCTACGGTAGTCTGGATCAGGTCCTCTAGCTCAGTGGCACTTGACCTATGGAAGATTCCACCCATTGAGGTCAGACATGCACCAACCCTGTTTAGATTTTGGTGAACGCTAAAAACCTCGTTCTGTCAGTCTTTCCCCAAAAGTAATTTGTGGGCAATTTTGATGCTTTCTGATAATTACATATCTTATTTTTATCTGCTTTTATTTTTTATTATTGTACACCACTATGTTAGTGGTTATTAACTCTCCTAATAAATAAAATAAATAAATGTCATCCTGAGTAACACTTCTGCAACAGCTTAGGCAATGAAAATCTTGCACCTGCACAACATAATCTCTCTGTCTACTGGCTGCTTGAGCCACTGACAAGCAATAGCATGCTTGCTGCTACAAATGTCAACCATATTTTGGTGCATTTGGGCACACCCTAATTTCTTTTTATAGCCATGTGCCAAATTGGTTATGAATTCTCCTAATGTGCCAAGTTGGAACATATAAAGCCACTGGCACTGCCCTGACCTCAAAACCAAGGCCTGTGATGGGAATTGGATCCTTTAGCAGATTTCCATGTTGCCAATGATCCCGATGAGTCATCAGGCCTATGTTGATTCAAGGAAAAAATAGGTATACAAATAAGTCTGGGGCAAGTACTCTTTGGTTACAAAAGCCCCAGCAGAAATATAAAATCACAAAATATGCAGCAAAGTAAAGATTGCTGATCAGAAGGTTGGCGGTTCGAATCCCCGCGACGGGGTGAGCTCCCGTTGTTCGGTCCCTGCTCCTGCCAACCTAGCAGTTCAAAAGCACACCAAAGTGCAAGTAGATAAATAGGTACCGCTCCGGAGGGAAGGTAAACTGCATTTCCGTGCGCTGCTCTGGTTCGCTAGAAGTGGCTTAGTCATGCTAGCCACATGACCCAGAAGCTGTACACCGGCTCCCTCGGCCAATAAGGCAAGATGAGTGCCGCAACCCCAGAGTCGGTCACGACTGGACCTAATGGTCAGGGGTCCCTTTACCTTTACCTAGAATATACAAGGAGTAAGGGAGGGGTGTGTCTCTGTTTCCATGCCTGTTACCTGTTTAGTAGTTTGTGGCATACTGAACAGCAGCAAACATAGGATCCAACTCCCAGGGATCAAGGGGTCTTCACCCCCCAATAAAACGTTTGAGGAAGCTGCCCAGTTGATGGGCATTGCCATTCAAATTGTGTGTGTGCACCACATCATGTGATTATTATGTGGGGTGGAGCTGACTTTCCTTCATTGGAGGTTTTTAGGCAAAGTTTGGATAGCCAGAGATTCTTTAGCTGTGATTCTTGCATTGCAAGGGGTTGGACTAGATGACTTCTGAGATCCCTTCCAACTCTTCAGTTCTTTGATTCAGTACCATAAGGTGCACTTCTGCAAACTACAGATAATAATGTGTGTCACTCTGTAAGATAAATTCCAATATTAGGTACAAATTCAGTACACACCAGCAGATGCCACAGATGAACTCAGTTGCACCACCAGGAGTCATAGCTGTCAAGCGTCCCTTATTTGGAGGGACAGTCCCTTATCCCAGCGCCATGTCCCGCTGCTGTCCCTTATTGATGGATGTCCCTTAAATTTCCCGGGTTTCAAAGGAAGCAGCTCCTCTCCCTCCCTCCCTGCCGGCCAGGGAGGGGGGAGGCTCCAAGTGTGTTGCTTGGCTGCCCAGCCCACCCCCCTCCGGCCTCCTCTCACCAGCCTTGGCCCCCGGGAACCCCTCCCCGCCAGGACTGGTGGGAGCCTCGGGCCCTTCCGCCGCCATCCTCCTCGCGGCTGCCGAACTGAGCGTCTCTGCCTGGGGCCTCCCCTCTGCCCGTCACCGCTGTTCCCGCTCCCGCTAGGCCGTACTGCAGCTGTGCTGCCAAAGGACCCGAATGAGATGGGCAGCCTGGCATGGTCTATGAATTGATGAGGATCCTTGAGAGGAGAGCGAGGGCAACCATAGAGAAAGCAGTTCAGAGAGAGGAGGAAGAGGAGGAGGCGGAGGCGCGGGCAGGTGTTCCAAGGGCTACAAGGGAAGGACCACAAGTGCTTCTCCCATAGATTTGTAGTGGTAAACTAGCATAGATGGTCTGATCTGTGGGTTTACTTCGGGCACTATTCCCCCCCCCTTCCTCCCGCCCTGCCTGATGGAACTGAGAGCTGCAGATGGAGCACGAGAGAAAATATACAGAACTGCAGCAGCATCTTCATAGCTTGGACTTTGTTTTGCGCGAAAAGTGGTTGCTGCTTGCAGTTATTTAATTGCAGTGTTCCATCGGCTGGTGTCTTGAGCAGCAACCTCTGGAACTGGTTGACTAAAATCCCTTATTTTGGCTGCTGGTCCCTTATTTTCAAGGCTGCTGGTCCCTTATTTTCAAGGCTGCTGGTCCCTTATTTTCAAATCTGTAAGTTGACAGCTATGCCAGGAGTGGTTCTGCTCATTTCAGTGTGGCCCAGAAGCTTATGCCACCATAAACAGCATAAGATGCCACAAGACCCCACTTTGTATAACAGAGTCTTGAATACATACATTTGCAATCTGGAAGGTACTTTGGAGCAGCCTTGTTAACATTAATTAAATCACTCTGAAGAAAGGACAGGATTGTAACTTCAGACTTTTAAAACACAAACCCATGTATGCCAATTAATTAATTAATTAGTTAGTTAGTTAGTTAATAAGGAATATTTATAAACTGTTAATCACAAAACACCATAGCGTTATAAGAAAAGAACATAAAATAAAACAAGTAAAATAGATGAAACAGTTGTATTATTTTTTAATCAGGTACTGCCCACTAGTAAACTCATCCCTTTAGGAAGGCCTGCAAAAAATGAAAATAGGTTGTTAGCATCTGATTGAATGTGTAGAGTGTTGGGAGACTGACTAATTTATATGGTGAAAGTTAAGTCCATTGCATTCAGTGAAGCTTACTTCTTAGTAAGTGTGTTTATGACTGCAGCCTTAAAGATAAATTGTGTATGAATAGTGCATGTGTTTTACTGCCTTTTTGGATTGGGACCTGTTTTATTTTTAACTGCTCAAGGGCTAATGATACCAGCTAATTTCCTCCCTACCAGTGTCTTTCATTCCTGCCAAATTCTGAGTGACATCCCATGATTGCTATTGATCTGTGCTCTCTGTGTTAACTATTAGCTGCTGGGTACTAATCAATCATTAATGCCAGTGAGAAGAGCTATCACATTTATCAGTGGACAGCACACACACACACACACACACACACACACACACACACACTGAGGCTGTGATCCTAAGGGTTTGTGTGTCGTTTTGAAAACTTCAGCATGTAGGTGGGCTTCAGATAATAGATCTAATTTATTTGCAAAAGGGTTACTACAGCCAGACCTTTAAGCCTGCCTACTTGGAAGTAAGTCCTTGCAATTTAAAGGATGCCTACTTCATACCAAGTGTGCTTAGGAGTTTGACTACACAGACCAGGCATGTTCATGTTTACTCTGAAGTAAGTCCCACATGTATTCAGTAAGCCTTATCTGCAGGTAAGTATATGTAGGATCACACCCTTAGAATGCTTTGACATGAAACTGAAAACACCTGAGCTGCCTTAATTATTACAATTTGCATATACCAATAGAAGCTTATATATAAGATGCTTGTTTGGCTAGAAGATGGATTATGGGATAGGTGTGGCTCAGTGGTAGAGCATGTACTTTCCATGCAAAAGGTCCCTGGCAGCTCCAGGTAAGACTACTGTATGTTCTTAGCTGAAGAAAGGATGATGCTAAAGGACAAATTGAGATAAAATTCAGGCAAGTTTTTGCTTGTTAAAATTTAACATGTAAGTGTAATAATGAAGCTAGACCAGGAGCAACAAGGAGAATGTCCCTATAGCAGATGTGGAATGAAGAAATTGTACCTTCTTTTGCCGGGGTGGTTTTGCACAGCTCTGGGGTATAAATGTGCATGTGTTTTAAGTGCGTGCACACAGGTAAATTGATAATTGAGCGTGCCCAGAATGATTTATAGGTTTGTCTGTTGTTTTTAAGGTATATGTGCATGGGTAACTAATACCTGTACTGTATACATATCCAGAATTATACTTGGGGTTTGTGCAGTTCTAGAAGAGTAACCCCCCCCCCCAAAAAAAATCTTCCCACTTGCAAGAGGAATGGAGGGTAGGGAATTCATAACAGGGACAGCTCAAGAAACTCCCACCAAAGACCATCTACTACTGTGGATGGGAAAGATGAGGTCATGAATCTGGACGGAAAACCTGAAGTGCGCATGTGTGGATGTCCTCACTTAAATTTGCAAACACAAAATGTGGATTCTCAGCAAAGTAACAACCCCATATGGATGTGCTTTATGTTATCACAGCAGTTCTTACAACAGTCCTGTAAGGTAGGACAGGTTTGCGACCCCCATGTTTTCTTCTGCAAAGAGATGAGGCTGAGAAATTGAGACCTGTCTAGGATAACTCTGTGACTTATAGCTAAGGTGAGATTTGAAGAGGGAACTTTCTGTTCATCATTTAGTTTCTTGGTAACTACATTGGTTAGTTTTCTCTGCTTTATTAGTTTGAATTTACCTGAATAAATATTTTCTAAACTATTTTAACCCTAACCTGGATACCTTAGTTGGTTAGAGCATGGTGCTGCTGACGACGCCAAGGTTGCAGATTTGCTCCCCATATGGGACAGCTGCATATTCCTTAATTGCAGGGTGTTGGACGTTCCTTCCAACTCTAGAATTCTATAAGAACTATATGCCTGTTAATTTTTTGATGGGATAGAGGAAAGGTGTGTTTAGATCCTGTGATCTCTGTTTTGGAGATGCCAGGCTTTAAAACTGGAGAAGCTGTGCAGAAGTTCTTACTTTGACCCCAATATTGTCTGTTAACAAGGTCTTTGAGTAGCAGGAATGGGGAAGTCTGCAATCATTGTAATCTTTGAGAGCTGCAATTAGAGGCACTGCTAAGGCCTTAAAAGACATGGTGAACACCTGTGGTGCAAATGTGCATGTGCTAATTTATCCACTAGAGATGCAAATATATGCTGGCTTTCAAAAGGAAAGCTTACTGGTATGTTTACTATTTTATTGAGTTCAGTCATAAAGGCTGATGGCTCAACCATACTGGAGCTTTTTAAATGCTTTAAAATTCAGGGTGATTAGAAGAATCATTATGATGATCAGAGTATGAAAAAGCCTGAATTTGCTATCCCCCCTCCCTTCCCCAGGTTAAGTTTAATTTTGCTGTAGCACAAATTCACAAAAAAAAGTGGTGTGAGAGGTTTGCAGGTAGCAGCTGCATGCTTACTGAGTATGCAAAAATGCTTAGAAAATGGATGTGCATAAATTTTCACGCCAGATCACTGTCCTATGATGACAAATGGGACAGCCCAAAATGAGCATCATTCCCAGGTAGCACTTTCTCTTGCCCCCCCCCCCCCCGGTTCCTTGACAACCTTTCAATTTACCCCCACACAGTTGAAATTCTGTGGCCTTACTCAGAAGTAAGGCCCACTGATTTCTGTGAAATATGCTGCTAAGTGAATATGCCTTGGAGATAATAATTTTATTGAAAGTAGGAGAGTAGAGCAATCTGTGTTGAGAGTTACCTCTTCCTGCTAACACACTTGCTATTTCCACTTTTACCTTCACTTCAACAAGCCCTTACTCCCCAGGCAGCACTTGGTGAGATATGTGGCGCAAACAGTACTGTGTGTGTACCATGCAATCTGCCTCATATCATACTACTTAAACCAGTGGTGTCTTTTTCAAAGAGGGCCAGATTTGATGAAGTGAAGGGCCGTGAGGGCCAACCAAAGTTTTTGATCTTTTTTTAGGATTGAAGTTGAGTTTTTTTTAGGATTTTACCCTAGGAAATAAACTGCCACAGGGGCCGGATTACACTGAACAGCAGTCTGGATTAAGCCCCCGAAACGGTGCCTGTCTTAAACTAATTTTAGCTGCCCTCTATGCGGTGGAGGATACTGCCCCAACAGACCAATCTGGTTGGCTTTTATACTCACTTGCCTCAGGCAACAAAATGCCTCAGGCCAGCCCTGATCAAAACTTTATTGGGACTTGTTCATCATTTAGGAGGCTCTGCAGCCCTTGCCCCCATCCCCAAATCTGATCCAAGGGTTGGGGAAACCTTTGGGACAGCATTTGGAGCAGGGGAGGTGACATTGAGGGCTGCAAGAGAAAGGTGGAATTGCTATCCATGGCTCTCACCCAAATGAATCCTAGGAACTGTAGTTTGTGAAGTGGGTTGGAATTGTAATTATGTGTGGGATAAACTACAGTTCCCAGGATTATTTGTGGAAGCAGCGTGCTTTAAATGTAGCTTGTTAAAGAACAGGAAGCAGTTCAAAGATAGGGGAGACAGGCATTGAACCTTTACTTTTTCTCCCACTGAGTATGCTTTCTAACATTATTATTTCTTATATTGTTATTTTTGGTGTGAGAGTGTATTTGGTAACTTTCCACAACTACCGGTTGGGTTGGAATATCTGATTGCAGCTCCTTTTGAAGATGAACTGAATTTGTAACAGTTTAGCTGAAGAGCCTTTGAGAAACAACCTGCTTTATAGAATTTGTATCCCAAACTATGTAATTTCTTTCTTCTTATTTTCTAAGAAACCTTCCTAGAGTGTGTTTGTCTCCTAAGTCTAGCTACAGCAGCACACTTGGTGCTGGGAGGAATGCACCCATATATCTTTTTTCAGCCTATAGTTTTGCACATTAAAAAATTATGCTTACAGCTATTGGAAAATGAGTGATTCCGAAATGTTGAGCTATGGGAGACACATCTAAGAAGATGGATTGGGTTGTCAGAATGCTGGCATATGTGCTATGTTTGGAGATTTCCTTTCCAGTGGGACATACAAGTAGGACAGTAGTGAGGAAACTTTTCAGCCCAGGGGATGTATTCCATTCTGGGCAATACAAGGGCCACATACCTATGGCAGATATGACCAGAGGCAAAAATGGACAGATCAACAAATGTGAATTTTACTTTTCTATCCAGACTAGCAATAGACATGATCAGTGTCCAAGGACACGTTCTAGGCCAGCCATGCAAAAATACTCAAGGAAGGTGTGAAGAGGGGCAATGAGGGCTGTGGCCTGGTGAGAGTTGCAAGGGCCATATAGAGGGAGTTGAAGGGCAACCTTAAGGGGCCTGGGCCTGAGGCGGGGCAGTGTGAAATGGGAAATGCTGGCATGCCCAGACTTTGGGTTGGGCTTAATTGCCTCATAATTATGACTGCTGGGTGTTTAAATAGCCATAGATCCTCTACAAGGAAACTCTGGGAGCTGCATTAATATGAAACAGGAATGGAGATTTAGGATGGAATATTCCCATCTTTCTGCTGTTGAAGCAAACATTTTACCAACAAAGAGGATGCAAAAATGGAAAATAATACTATCATGGGCTGGCTGGATTCAGAGGAGTGGTGGGAGGCACCAGTTGGGGAACCCCTAAGTTGGACCCTTGGGGGAAGAAGGCTCAGAGTCAGGGGGACTGGTGGTGGGACATTGATGAGTAGTGCTTGCTGTGTGTGCAAGACCTCTAATAGGGTAAATGACATCTGCTTAATGCCACAACCCTATTTTTGCTTACCTAGGAGCAAGACTCGTTGAATTAAATGGGGCTTGCTTCTGAGTAGACAAGGATATGATTGCGTGGCACCTCTTGTAAAACAGACCTTCTTAGAACTCCCTTTCTCTCCCCCCCCCCATCACAGGTAGGCTCATGGCTGGTGGGGTAGTACTTGTGGCTGGTGTCAAAAGAGAACACACTCCGCACATGTTCAAAGGCACTCGTGGAGCCCCACAGACCGAAGCTCCCTGAAAACTTCCGAAAGGGCTTAAGTCTTGGCGCGCGGTCTCTTCTCTTGCTGAGTGGGGACATTTGTGGGGGATGTAGAGGAAGAATGGCCGGCGCCCCCGCTGTGCTTAAATGCCTCTAGTTGGCAGGGCGAGGTCGGCGGCAGCCTCTCTGTGCATGGGTTTGTGTTTGAGGGAGACGATAACAAGCGCGCGCGGGAAGCGCGCCCCCTCCCCCGATGGCAGCGAATGCAGCGCTCGCTCATCAAGGTCTTCTGCCGGACCGGGGAAAAGCGGGCGGGGAAAGGAAGCTGATCTACACGCGCGTACACCTTCGAGGCGAAGACGACGGAACAATATACCGCGCCGCGCGTGCACCTTACGCGGCACTTCGCCTCAGCCCTTCCCCTCTTCCTCCGCCCCCGCCCCCGCCCCCCATGTTGATTGAAGCGGGCGGAGCTAGTCGCGCACTCGCGCCTGAGGTGACAGCTGAGGCGGCTGCGCTGTGAAAGGGGGCCTGGGCAGGCGCGCGCGCGCGCGCCGGAGGGAGGCACAGGGGGCGCGCACGCACAAACACACGCACGGCCTGGGCCTGAGTGAAAGACAGCGAGCGGCAGTGGCCGCAGCGCGGATACGCACGTTTACAGTCTCCTCTCTCTCTGGCACCGTCCACTCGGTCTCGGGGCCGAGAAGAGGCGCGCGCGTGCGCGCACATCCCCCAACACACAGACACGCGCGACCGAGCGTGGACAAGGGGGAGGAAGAGGAGGCGGAGGCGGGTGGGGGAGGAGGAAGAGGCGCTCCCGGTGCCGAGGGAGAGCGCTGGGCGGCCGGGCTGGTTCCGCCGAGGCGGCCACGGGCTGTTGGCGAGGCGGGGACCCCCCCTCCCCCCGCCTCCTGCTCTCCCCCCGTTCCCGGTACTGACCCTCACACCGGAGCCAATATTCCCG
Source organism: Podarcis bocagei (assembly GCF_964188305.1). Lineage (NCBI taxonomy): Eukaryota > Metazoa > Chordata > Lepidosauria > Squamata > Lacertidae > Podarcis > Podarcis bocagei. The sequence continues at coordinate 30,546,063 of NC_138132.1, forward strand.
AAATTAAGAGATACGCTGCGGCGGCGGCGGCTGGAGCTGCGGGGCCCGGGGCGGCCGGGACCGGAGGGGACCGCAGCGAGGCCGCCGCCGTCGCCGCCATGGAGGCGCTGGGACCAGGTGAGAGGGGGGTGAGGCCTTCATGTATATGCATGCAAAGGGAGTGCGAGGTGTGTATGCGTACGATTGTGGTGGGAGGGGCCCAGCGGTGGTCTTGAGGCCGTGGGTGACGACGTGGGTCACAGTTGGAATGTGATGGAGGGAAGAAGGAAGGAGCCCTTGCCCTTGCATGCCTTGCTTGGGAGTGACATTGGGAGCGGGGGTTGCTCCACCTGGGGGAGGCTGCAGAGGTGGGGCTGGGAGTGTTGTTGTTGGTTTTTCTTGAAGGGTGGGGCTGGGCCATGGGGCTTAAATGGATGTATTTTCCAGCAGAAGCCTTGGGAGGAAGGAAAGGCTTGCTTAACCATTTGTTTATTTAGGTGAAAGGGGACGATGTCCGCAGACAAACCATTCATTTAAAGCACACGCCCCCCTTCCACATCACGGGAACTGTAGTTTGGCTACCATAGAACTATAACTCCTAGCACCCTTAAGTGTAAGCCCCCAGGATTCTCTTGGGGATGTGTGTGCTTTATATGTGGCCTAAAAGGCTGATAGTGGTGACCCTGTTGCTTTTGTTCCTTGAGGGCTATTTATACCCACATAGCATGTAATGTTTTTAGGTAGATGCTTAGAGGTGGTGGCAGCTTGGGTGTATATCTGGAAACTGTGTGCAGTAATCAGCCTTGCACCTCATTGTGAACTAAGCCCTGCAGGGAATTTGGCTCTGACCAGGCTTGCTTTAAAAATGGGTAAGCCTGTAGCATAGTGGTACCCTCTGCAGGCTAGCTATTAAAGTTCAGGGTCCTAATTTATCTGGTTTTAGGTGTGCATTTTAGTGTTCATTCTCCCTTGCCAAGGGCTTTGGGTGGGTAATAAAGTCGAATGGAGCAGTTACTTTTGGATGTCAACCCAAACTTGAAAGTCTTAGTACCAGTTGCAGAAGATACTGGTTGATGATTAGATGTAGGGCCTGAATGGCCCAGTTATGTTCTTGGGATCTTAACCCCAGGACTGTGATAAGAGTTGAGGTATGTATCAGTAGTACTGGTGAGGAACTTCACTCTTGAGCTGATGGAGCTCCTAATATATAAGAGATAGGGCAACAGAAATAAGCGCTAGAAAGATAGCTAATATTCTTTGATTGAAGAGGGTCCAGCTTCAGCATAGTAGTAAAATGAATTGATATGAGATGTGATAACCTTAAGGTCTGGTTCATTTGTCCATATGGAACTTGGAAGCATTGTGTTCATGAACAACAGGTTAGCAAGTGGTTGTGGTTTTTGGGGTGACTAGGGATTTCTGCCTCCTGTTAGGTCTTTTGTCTCATGAAATAGTTCAAGTGATGTTCTTTCTTTTAAAGTAGATTCTTAAGGCTTATTTTTTTCCAGCCAATCTTTGTCTGTTTGGTCTCCTTTTTTAAACTTACATTATCTAGTTGTCTGAACCATAAACCCATTGAGTGGGACCTGTCCTTTATGTGTATTTTGTACAGCATGTGTCATTTGATTGTTTTAGTTATCATTAATCATCCTTGCTTCAGCTTCTGTAACCTGGAGTTCTGTTGTGGGTAATTGTTGTTGCGTCCTTCATTTGAAGTCTCTCATCTGCACCCCCACTCTGTTCTGGTAGATGCAAAACTGTACCAGTGTTCTCTTTTATGTATCTCAAATGTTGAGGGCTAAAAGCTGTTACTTAGATGAGTCACTTTTGTAGTGCATTTTATATTTTTATCCTACCTTTTGACTCATTAGGAGCCCCCAGAGCAGCTAACTATCCAATAGTGTACAGAAATATAATTGGATGTCGTGCTTTAGATCTATCCTGTGAGACTGTTGCCATCTTCAGTCTTCCCCATATTCTCCATTTGCAGCCTGCAGCTTCCTTGAGAGTCTTGTGTTGGGTACTCAGTGAATTCCCACCTGGAAGTGGTATGAATTGCTGTTGATTAGCATCATCATTAGATTTGATTGGGTGAGCTTTTGGGGTGGTGTGTATGGTTAGCCTAGGGTAGCTATCAGAGGTGGATCACTGCTGAACATCAAAAGTATTACAGTACTAACACCCAAATATTCAAATGGAGTAGTTTATCTGGCAGTTTGCCTTTTCAAGCCTTTTTTGTCTTGGCTAGTAAAAGTCATATTATGGGATGACTAAATAAGTTCTGTGAAATTAATTTGTGGTTCGAGAGAGGGAGTGAGTGATGTTGTCATCTCTCAGAGGTGCTTGCAAGACCGTCTACTGAGGGAACCTTCCTTGGATCCCCTTGTCTTGAGAAATCAGATTTATCTTGTATTGAGAGTTTTTTCCTATTTTGGCAAGGTGGTTGGGTGGGCAAATGGTTATTGGATACATGTCATTACATATAAATTCTTTTAAATTTGGGGTTCTGGATGAAGTTTAGGATGGGAAATTCTTTGGTTACCCCAATGGATGTTCTATATTGCTGTGAAGCATGGCTTTATTGATCTTCCTTTCTTGACAGTTTTCAGTACCACCAGTTTATTTTATTTATATTTTAATTTATATACCACCTTATACCCAGAGGTCTCAGGGAGGTTTACAGAATAAAATCAAAATATAAAACCACAAAATACATAATCAAAATTAAAAACAGCAACAACCCAGTAACCCAAAATGTGGCATCCTTTTGGACAATCTGTGTAGATTGCAGGGAAGAGTATTGTGCTGCAGTGGTTCTTCTCCAGCCTTGTGGGATGGTTCCAGAAGTTGGTGCTGTAACTGCTGCTCTGCCTTGTGGAAGTTAAGCTTGCATGGTTCTGCACTCTGCAGGGTTCTACTCTAATACCTATATGACGCTGCTGGGCGAGGTCATTTGGAGATTTGGGGCACAGTGTCTTATGTTTTTATTTCTCTTTTTCATTTGTATCAGATGCGGTGTATGAATGGCTAAAATCAAGTAATGAACTGGATATGAATTAATATGTTCAATCCTGACAAGACAGATGCAGATGGTGGGTGATTTTATTAGAAAGGATCTAAAGGACATTCCTCCTCTTGTTGGGTTCATACTCCCCATTAAGTAGATAGCTGTTTGGGAGTTACCTGAGGCCTGGCACTGCTTTTGGATGTTTGTGTAGCAGCTTGTGTTCTGTAAGCTTTCACTGATATATCCACTGTGCCCTTTTCTGAAGACTCAGGGACTTGGCCATAGTCATGCATGCTCTGCAACCTTTTAAATTAACTGTTATAATGGGCTTTGCATGTACCTTTCCTTATGGACAGCCTGGACCAGCTGAAGTTTGGAAGTCCAATAGTGTATCTTTTGTCAGAGTTCTGAAAATGTGTGATGGTCATCCTTTGTGAGCCCTACAAGTTGCCTCTTGGTTACTGAGCTGAACTCCAGATACTGATTTTGACTTACACAGCCTGAGTCTACTATGTGATACATTAAAGATCACTTTCTCCCATATAGACTCCTCCCTACATAAACTGTGAGTCACCATAAACAAGAGAGTGCTTTCAGTGCTGCAATAATAAAGTATTTTCAGCAGTGGTGCCTGGATTGTGGCCCTCCACGCGCATTGGAGTTGAGCCTTTTTGTGTATCCAAATGACATGTTTTTCACCTGTGCTTTGTGTAAGGTTGAATTCTGATGTTACTGTGGTTCCATGTTGCTCTAAACTCATTTCAAAAGGAATTTTTTTTTAATTGACTAGATTTTTAAAATGTGTGATGTCCATGTAAACCCCTTTGCTTTTGCAGCTACGTTGCAATACATTTACCTATAAAAACAGAACTCTATTTTTTTCTCTGCAGTGGACAATTTTGCTAAGACTGTACATTTGGCAACTTTTTGCCTTTTGACAAGTGAGTAAGTGAAACAATGGGATTATTTTTTTCCTTAAAAGTGTCCTTAATAATTCCTTGATAAGGGATCCAGTGTTGGTTGAGGTTTAGGTTGTTAGCTGATAGCCCCGGAAGTTGCCAGTTTTTTATTGCAAAATGTGACCAAGCGTTGGTTTAAGCAAGCTTAATGGAGCTGGTAAATTCACATGCAGAGACTGCACCACTTCTCTGTTCACTTGTTATTTCACTTCCTTTGTCACTTTCAGGAAAGAGGAACACAAGTAGGTTACTGAACTTCACAGGGAGGTGCCTCTCCAAAGAACTTAGAGCGTTGGTGTCCTTGTGAGGAGTCTGTGAGGCAGGCAGAGTTCACATTTGGGGGATTCCTTGTGGAATGAGTATGGCTTAGAGCAGGGGTCAGCAACCTTTTTCAGCCATGGGCTGGTCCACCGTCCCTCAGATCATGTGGTGGGCCAGACTATATTTTTTTTTGGGGGGGGGGGAATGAACGAATTCCTATGCTCCAGAAATAACCCAGAGATGCATTTTAAATAAAAGGTAAAAGGACACATTCTACTCATGTAAAAACATGCTGATTCCCAGATTGTCCATAGGCCGGATTGAGAAGGTGATTGGGCTGCATCCGGCCCACAGGCCTTAGGTTGCCTACCCCGGCTTAGAGAGAGTGATGACTTGACCAAGGCTACCCATTGATGTGAGCAAGGTTCAAACCTGAGGTTCCCACATGCAAATCCTCTAGCATGCCACAATGGCTAAATATGTAGAAAGGCTGATTCACAAAGTCTCTTAAATGGTAACTCTTTCTAACAAATATTGCATTGTACTCATATTGCATTATGCACCCAAGTGGATTCACTTTTGATTTATTCTCATTATGAAAATTTAGATGACCCCTTGCCATTCAGGGTTGAGGGAGAAAGAAGCTGGTCACATACAGCACACAGTTAAACTATGGAATTTGCTTCCATGTGATGTAGGGATGGCCACCAACTTGGATGCTTTTAAAAGAGGGTTAGACATATCCATAGCAGATTAGGCTATCAGTGAATGCTAGTCATGATGCTTGTGTACTGTCTCCTGTGTTAGTGTCCCTCTGAGTTGCTGGAAATCCCTGCTTGCAGGTTTCCTGTAGGCATCTGGCTTGTGATTGAGAACATGATGCTGGACTAGATTGGCCTTTAGTTTGATACAGCAGAACTCCTCTTAGTTACCGGTATATGAAATGGCTTGTGCATTGTGAAGCAATTATGCTTACTTGTGTGAAGGATGGTGGCACCCTGCTTCAGTGGCAACCTAGATATGATCTTTCCTTTTCTCTCTCTTCTTGCCATTAGTGACTTATTTATTGCCTAGAGCAGTGTTTCCCAAACGTTTTTGGGCAACGGTACACCTGTTTACTGAAAAAAAATCTCGCGGCACACCACCATTAAAGCCCCGCCCCGTGACGTCAGCGCACAGCGTCACGCCGGGAGGGACGCACAAAAGTGAAAGTTTTGCCCCTCCCCCTTGCCGGGGAACCTCCAAGCTTTGGGCAGGCAGGCAGGCAGAGCTGGGAAGGGGGTTTCCAGGGGACACGGCAGCTCCTCGAAAGGCTTCTCTCAGCTGTGCTCAATCCTCCTCGGAGAGGATTTCCCCTCCGGTCCCATGCCTTCGTTTGGGGCATCGCTCCGGCTGCTCCCTCTCCCGCCGCGCAGGAGCGATGCCTCTCTCTGGCTCTCCCTCCGCGCAGGCTGAGGGAGGGAGGGAGGTGCGCGTGTGACCCGTCTCTGCTGGGAGACCAAACCCAGCGAGGCAGAGTCGCACGGAGGCACCCAGGCAGCGCTGCCGGTTGCGAGGAGGAGCGCCAGGCAGCAGCAGGAGGCGCGGCCTCTCCTCGCCGCCGCCGCCCCGCCTCTCGCCGCCCGACTCGCCCGCCTCCCTCCAGGCATCTCGCGGCACACCAGCCGATGTCTCACGGCACACTCGTGTGCCGCGGAACACCGGTTCGGAAACACTGGCCTAGAGCAAGGAATGTGGGATTCCCACTACTTACAGTGATGTACTCAGGAGCTGAATTCCAGTTGAATTCTGAGTCTGCTTGATAAAGTTTTAGTCATAGATTAGTTTAACCTCTTGATTACTACAGCTCATAATAAAGAAATTCTTGGCTTGGTACTATTTAAAGAATTGCCATTGTGAAGGCTTTATGGATATGATGACTCACCTTCTTAATCAAATTCACCTCAGGAAGAATTGTGAAAACAGTTGCTTTCTTTAACAGTATTTTATCTGTTTGTTTGATATTTATTAAATTTCTATGCCATCAAGAAGCTATATAATTCAGAGCAGGGTTCAAAATTAGCAGGGCACCAGGTGCATTTTGCACCTAAAGATTCTCCATTTGTAAGCACCTCCCAAAGTCTGGGTGCCATTTTTTGCACCTGTCTGACACTCAAGGGTTACAGAAACGCATGTGCTTTGAAGCCTTGAAGTGTATGTTAAGGGTAGACAATATGTTAAGGAGTTTAACAATAAAAAGTAGAGTGTTTTGAAGACTGAAGTACGGTACCAATATTTTTATTGTAAGCACCAAATTAAAAATGTATCAACAATTTCTGCTAAAATGTGATATTAACCATGTGTCACTTAAGTGAATTGTGTATTAGCTCATGCTTATAAAAATAATAAATAAAAAGTGTTGCCAACTTCTCCCCAGTGGTGACTAGACATTCATTTTTGGTGCCTGCAACTCAGGTCCCAGAAGCCATTTGGCTCCTAGCTTTTCCATCCCAGTTTCTAACACTGATTCAGAGTGCTGGTGATTACTTGTAAAGCCCTAAACTTCATGGGATCTGGTTACTGAAGGACCACATTCTGTCACACAAACTGGTCAAGGCCCATAAGAAGGCCCATAAGAAGTTAGACAGGTGATGCTTGGGGAGTGACTGCAGGGGATGGGAGAGCAAGTATGGATTGACTGAAATGCCTGAAGGAGGGCTAAAATACTAATCTGTTGACCATACAGCCTACAGTGTGGGGAAATAACACCCAGTGCTGTGTTGTGTGGCAGTGATTCATGGTAATCAGCTGAGTTTTGCTTACAAATATAAGTGGAGGTACCATATTTTTCGCCCTATAGGACACACTTTTCCCCCTCCAAAAATGAAGGGGAAATGTGTGTGCGTTCTATGGGCCGAACACAGGCTTTCACTGAAGCCTGGAGAGCGAGAGGGATGGGTGTGCACTGACCGCTCTCGCTCTCCAGGCTTCAGGAAGCTGTCCGCAAGCCTTGGGAGCCCGCGGGAGTTCCCGCTGGGCTCCCAAGGCTTGCGGATAGCAGCCTGTTCCGGGGGCTGGGGTCAGAGGAAGCTCGGGCTTCCCCCGCCCCAGCCCCGCGCCTGGGGGGAAAAAATAATTCCCCCCCTTTATCCCCCCCCCAAAAAACTAGGTGCGCCCTATGGGCCGGTGCGCCCTATGGCCCGAAAAATATGGTATATTTCTAGTCACTAATCTCATGGTTTAGGGCTGTGCATTTTGGCCTTCTGGAGCTCCTGTTTGTCCCAGTCTGTTTAATTTTTCTGTTACCAAATAAAGTTAAAGGAGGATAGGTTCTGGTAGTAATTGGACTTTTATTTATTCTACATGCCCTAGAGAGTGGTGCTGGATTGCCCTTCCAAGTCATGGTCTATCTCTCAACCTCTGCTTTCTATCTGTAATGTTTGAGTAATAATGGCCTTTCAGGAGTTTTGTGAGAGATACAAAGAGTAAAAAATACTTAAACAGAAGTGCTGTATAAATACAAACTATTATTTCAGAAACTGAGGGAGCTTTTGAAAGTAATTCTATCTCATCAGCTCAAATTCTGAACCCACAAAAATTGTCAGCCCTGAAGGACACCAACATATTTTCTATGTACTGGTAATTCTTTGAGCAGATCACTGATCTATAAAAGCTATGCTACTTCGGACCAAATAGCACATCTCCTGAGTATACAAATAAAGTAAACTTTGATTGTCCTTGATTCATGATAGTCAAGAGATCTAATTTTTTGAAAGCAAAAAGGTTTAGCATTATGGAATCTTATGCTGACTTATGAGGGTTTTTAATGTAACTAGTTCTGTGAGGAGTTGAACTTTGAGCACTTTCCATAGGAGGAAAGGCTAAATCATTTGTGTGTGTGTGTGTGTGTGTGTGAGCTTGCGGTGGGTGGGGGAAGTGTGTGCAAGGGAAATGTTAACGTAGTAGAAAATATTTCTGAAAGTTTTCTGTCACTAGATTTTATATGAAAAATGTCATTGCTAAAAATACATTGTCCATAAAACCAATGTGTAATGGTAATGAATGTATACAATACCAGTCAAATTTTCTATTTCCCCCCAAGACTATTCCTAAAGAGACTAATCATATAAAATGTTCAGCTATATATTAACAGCTTTTAGTCCCTTAATTTCCCCTCTTAATGTTTAAAGCATGTTAAGGGAATTATATGCAATTCTGAGTTGTAAGTGTCTTAAAGTGTTTACTAGAAGCTCAATAAAAATTCCACATAAAGTTTTGGATTGGTTTGTATCTCACCCACCAATGCTTAAATGTAACACACCACTGCAAGTGGTTGTGTTGATAGTAAAACCCAAAACAGCCTGTGACCCGGGTAACTCGGAGACTGCCTCCTGTCACATAAGGATGCCTGTTACAGAAAATGCACCAAGAAGCCCTTCTTGGTTTCCCACCACCATCAGAGCTGTGGCCTGGAGGAGACCAGAAATAGGGTATTCTAGTGGTGGCACATGCTGCAATTGTCCCTGGAGGAGTTTGCCTGACAGTGACAAAATAAAGTACATCTTGAAATGCATTACTTTATGTGGTGATGGCTAGTGGCTTTTTAAAAATAGACAAAATTGTGGAAGACAGGCTTTGCAATGGCTATTGAATATCCAGATTTGGATACAGTATTCCTCTGAATATTAGAGACAGATGGAGGGAAGGTTGTTGCCTGATCTTCCCAGAGATGGCTGACTGGTTACTATGGGAAAGAGAATGTTGGATCAGCTGGACCTTTTGGTTTGTCTCAGCAGATTTGTTAGATTCACAATGCAAAATATTACTAGTTAGCCTGGCCTATTAGCTATAAAACAAAAAGAAACAATGCTTAGAAATATATTGCGCAGACAAATGTGGAACACCAGATACTGATTTTTTTTTTTAATGTGTTGCTCAACATAACAAGATCCAGTTGTCTGAAAACCTCCCTTCCAGCAAAAATACTTTCCAGTTTCTCCCATCATCCCTAGCTAACAGGACCAGTGGTTAGGGATGATGGGAATTGTAGTCCGAAAACATCTGGAGGGTCGAGTTTGCCTATGCCTGTGCTAAAGCTCACTACCTCAAAGAGAATTAGCTTTTCACACTTACTGACACATAGCCCTTTCAATGCTTTGAACTTCAATGGTCTATCCCTGTGCACTTGATCATCTCACAAGGAAATTAGTATTTCCTACTAACACTTGTTGACTGGTTTTACATGACAGGACAGAGTCTGCAAACAACATTTCCGGGCTGGTTATCTGAGAGATGTTGTTTGCAGATGCCCAGTTGTTTTGCCCAGGCCTGCATGGAGTTTGGCCTCATCCTCAGTCTGACGAAGACCAATATCCTGGGTCAGGACGTCATCAGCATTGTTGACCACACACCTGAGAGAGTGTCTCCATCCCCATTGTTCTGTCCAGACACCGAGGTCCAGCACTGAGAGCCTTCTGGCGGTTCCCTCACTGCAAGAAGTGGGAACAGGGAACCAGGCAGGGGGCCTTCTCGGTAGTGGCACCTGCCCCGTGGAACGCTCTCCCATCAGGTGTGAAGGAAATAAACAGCTATCTGACTTTTAGAAGACACCTGAAGGCAGCCCTGTTTAGGGAACTTTTTAATGTTTGAAGTTTTATTCTGTTTTTAGTCCTCCGTTGGAGGCCACCCAGAGTGGCTGGGGAAACACAGCCAGATGGGCCGGGTATTTATTTATTTATTTATTTATTTATTGGAATCCCTTGCAGGCAATTGCAATGCCTGGAGAGAGACAGACAGACAGGTTGTGTATCCATAGCAGTGACTGCTGGGAGGAGCCCAGAGCACACCTTGGTGCACCTGTAGCAACAAAACCCAGACACTTTCATCTGCCCCACCTGCAATAAATTATGTCTCTTCTGTCTCTGACTCTACAGCCATAGCACATGCTATAACTCTCCAACAGTTTGACTTCATGTCTGAAGGCGCACTCTTCCATTGCAAGACAGACTAATTGCCAACTGTTCATTGGCTAGGATCATTGTCCCAATACACAACCCAGGAAGTGTGCCTACTTCACTAGCTTTTACATGTGCTACATTATTTCACTAGCTTTTACATGTGCTACATTACTGGTGCCTGGAATACACACTGCGCTTCCTTAGATTCTAACCTCTTGTTGGTTTGACACAAAGCTTTTAACACAAGCTTAAACACTTTAAACCTTAATTAAATTCTGGCACTAGCTGATCTGGAATTTAGCCTGTCCCCCAGATTCATAACATCATACTCAGCATAACTGAGATGCTATGAAGGGGAGAGAAGTCAAGGACGCAAGCTTTGGGCATACGTCTCCCACAATGTCCAGTTCTGACTTTTATTACTATGTTAGCAGTGCTCCCAGGAAGGCCTGCATAACTTTTGTTTGTCAATCTCATCTGAATCTTTTCAAGGGGAGTGTAAACTTATTTGAGTGTGAGAAATCAAAGGACAGAACAACGTACTCCTTTCTGTTAGTATGAGCTCTGTAGTTCAGTCCATGTATTTTTATTCTGTCCTTCAGCCTGATTCTTAGGGTGGCTTACAAAAAGAATAAAACAAAGCATCAATATGAAAAGCATAAAACCTAATTGGCCTTAATTTTCTAGTACCTGTTGGGATTGGAATTGGAATTTCTAAAATGATCAAGCTGGCAATGCTTGCTAGGCAACCCTTCTAAATCTCTCAATTTTTTACAGGGCCACCAGCCAACCTGTTTCAGCCGCCCCGTCGTCCAGGCCTGGGAACAGTAGGGAAACCGATTCGTCTCTTAGCCAATCATTTCCAAGTGCAGATCCCTAAAATCGATGTTTATCATTATGATGTGGATATCAAACCAGAAAAGCGTCCCCGGAGGGTGAACAGGTGAGACCAACTAGAGAATTCCAAGCCTATTTTTAACAGTTCTCCAACTGCTGTCAAATGCAGTTTTAAATAGGTTCTTTGGGTAAAGAACTAAAATATGCTATGAGCATTTGAGTACTAAAACTGGATGTACTATGGGACAGCCCTGCATCCTCAGCAACAGATTTGGTGACAATCTGATACTGTATAAACCACTTGTACTTGGACTAAAATAATTTTTACTTATTTGGGCTCTTCAGGCAGCTTGGATTATGTTTTGACAAAGTGGATCAAGACTGCTAAATGCTTGCATGCCACTAATTTTTCCTGTTGTCTCTGCTCACTTCTATTTTGCTTCCAACTCTTTTCAGGGAGGTGGTTGATACTATGGTGAGACACTTCAAGATGCAGATATTTGGGGATCGGCAGCCTGGGTATGATGGCAAGAGGAACATGTACACTGCACATCCTCTGCCTATTGGCAGGGATAGGGTAAGTGGTTTCATGAATGGCCTTCAGAAGATACTGTTCTCAACCTGATGCCTAGATCAGGCACCCCCAAACTTGGCCCTCCAGCTGTTTTGGGACTACAGTTCCTACCATCCCTGACCACTGGTCCTGTTAGCTAGGGATGATGGGAGTTGTAGTCCCAAAACAGCTGTAGTGCCGAGTTTGGGGGTGCTTGGCCTAGATCCTAATGATGTCATGCTTAACCTGATTTTCAGCATTGCAGGAATATGAGCTGTCGATAAACTGATTTAGTTCTAAGTTTTGCAATAACACAGTGTAAACAGAATGCTGTGCAGAAGCTTAAAGTGGTATTTGTCAACATTGGATAAATTCAAATGTGATGCTAAGCCATGAGGTATAGTGTAACATTGTGAATGAGCTTGAGTTCTCCGCCTTTGCTCCTTGCTTACTTGAGCAGGGAAACAAATCATGGAGCAGCTTAGCATTTCATGTTCAGACCAGTGCTTATAATTTGTTTATTTCTGATTAAGCTATGATTGGGAAGATAAGAAGAAACTTGAGCTTCTTGATTGGGACCTGTTTGGAGAGAGACAAATCATGAGTGCTGGTTCAAAAGCTTGCCTGCTCAACTAAGTAAGGAGCAAAAGTGGGAGAGCTTGACCTGCATCATAAGCATGTAGTTTATGCACAGTATGATTAAATAAACCATACACTATGGCTTAGCATTGCATCTGAATGTAACCATTGTATAAAGTGAGAATCTTATAGTATGTGTGTTCCTTTCTGGAGAGGGCCACTTTTCATGCCTCACTGTGCTAAATAAAACATCTCAATATGCTCTGAAATACTTCTAGGACTTACTGTACTTCCATGGAGTGGTTATCTGCAGCTTCAGAAAGAGTAGGGAAGTCTTAATGATGAAACTGATGATATTCTGGGATCAAGGTTATTGTGGCTAGGCTGCAGCCCTTCAGATGTTGGGACTCTTGCAGTCCAGGCTAGTATGGCCAATGATCTGTCCAGGCTAGCATGGCCAATGGTAAATGGATGATGAGAGCTGTGGTTCAGCAATATCTGGAGGACCAACCCTACTCCTTTTTAAGGGTTTTTACAAAGAGCAGATTTCAGATTCTTCTGCTGCAGAAATACATGTTATAACTAAAACCGCCCTAAATTTAAACTGATCTTTATCCAGTTTCAGTGGAGTACAAGCAGTGAAGGGCTTCAGCCTTTATCAAAGTCGAAAACATCTGCATTAGTATCAGCTATATGGCTAACTTTCACAATTGACTTTTTCAGGTCGATATGGAGGTCACACTCCCAGGTGAAGGGAAGGACCAAACCTTTAAAGTGTCAGTTCAGTGGGTGTCTGTGGTCAGCCTTCAGATGCTCCTGGAAGCTCTGGCAGGGCATCTGAATGAAGTCCCAGAAGACTCTGTACAGGCACTTGATGTCATCACACGGCACCTTCCCTCTATGAGGTGAGCTCCTATGATATATTCTCACTCTTCTCACAGCCAAGGCTAGTTAAACTACCTTTTGTGGATGTACCTTTAAACCCCCCCCCAAAAAACCCCACCACCAGTGCAGCCCTATTGAGGATCGAGCACAGAATTCTGACTGACTTGATGGGAGATGGAATGGAATATCCTGGCTGAGGGCATGGCTGGCTGGAATCCTGAACAGGAACATTCCTCATTGCAGCATTTTGTTGCAAGTCCCACTTGGTGAATGCTTGATGCATGTAATATGTTGTACAGAATTTTTTATCTGCAAGTTTCCTTCAAAGAAAACAAAGCTGAGACACCTGTCTTCTTAGGTACACGCCAGTGGGCCGTTCCTTCTTCTCTCCCCCTGAAGGATATTATCACCCACTGGGAGGTGGTCGTGAGGTTTGGTTTGGCTTCCACCAGTCTGTCAGGCCTGCAATGTGGAACATGATGCTTAACATTGATGGTATGAAAAAAAACTCATTTGCTTTAGTTGCCTTAAATCTCTTCCATAAACCTATTTCTCAGTACATTTTGTTGCTGTTCTCTTTTAGTATCGGCAACTGCTTTCTATCGTGCCCAGCCTATTATTGAATTCATGTGCGAAGTCTTGGATATTCAGAACATCAATGAGCAAACAAAACCTCTTACAGACTCCCAGCGTGTTAAGTTTACCAAAGAAATCAGAGGTGAATCTTTGGAGTAAATAAAATATTTTCATGCATGTTGAATTGTAAAAAACAAAGTAACTGAATCCCAAAGCGTCTTCTGGTATGTTCCCATCATTGGAAAATAATATAAAGGCCCAGGACATCTATAGCACTTTTCAGTATGCAGACTGTAGTTCTTCTCATTTGTACTGTTGCTCTTTCTTCCCAATAGGTTTTAGCTTGAGTAGCTGTTAAAAACATTTTGATCTTTTAATGTGACCTAATCTTTGATAACCAGGTTTAAGCTTTTCATAGGTGTGATATTTCAGCATATAATATTTTGATTCCTATCTGGGACTTTGAAACTGTAATGCAACCTAGAGATGGGCAGGCTAAATAAAGTAGACTTCACAGCAGCTTTCTAATGTAGTCACTTAACCCATGTAGAAAGCAGGGATTTGAATCTGGAGTTCCACATAAAACCCCAAATGCCTTCTCATTTCTTCTCATTAACCTTTGCTTATTGGTGTATTTAGTGTGCATTCTGGATTTGCAGGTTTAAAAGTAGAGGTTACTCACTGTGGTCAGATGAAGAGAAAATACAGAGTTTGCAATGTTACTAGAAGGCCAGCCAGCCATCAAACGTATGTATGCTCATTCTTTCAGTTGTAGCAACTAAATTCTGCTCAGAGTAGACTCAGTTTAAAACAATGGATCCTAGTAAGTCATATTCATTAATTTTGGTGGGTCTCCTCTTGAGTTGGATGCAACCCCTTGCTTTTAAGATAAATATTTTTAAAGTTTAAACTATTAAAAACATGTGCATTACAGAACAAGGAACAGCAGACCATTCATGTTCTAATATATAAACATTTTTCTTGTGAACATTAATAACTGTGAATACTAATCAAAGCAATATTTCCCCTCACAGGTTCCCTCTGCAGTTGGAAAATGGGCAGGCCATGGAGTGTACAGTAGCCCAGTATTTTAAGCAGAAGTACAGTCTACAGCTGAAATACCCTCATCTTCCATGCCTTCAAGTAGGGCAGGAGCAGAAACATACATATTTACCCCTTGAGGTAAATAAACATGGCAGTTTACTTCAGTCCCATTGTATTCCAATATGGTCGCCTACATGCCGTCTTTCTGATCTTAGGTATGTAATATAGTAGCAGGCCAACGATGTATCAAGAAGCTAACTGACAATCAGACGTCAACGATGATCAAGGCAACGGCACGGTCTGCACCTGACAGGCAGGAAGAAATTAGTAGACTAGTGAGTAACTCTTAACTTGACTTTATGGGGATGAAAAGCTTCAAATAAGTCTGTGGCAAACATGATGGCCACAGTGTGCATATCACAACAGCATCTTTTCTCGTTAGTGTTTCAAACTGTTTACTTGGATACAGGGTTAAAGACCATCTTTGGGTACTGGGCTTAGTAGGATTGTGAGGTTAAGGCATGCTTGTTTGTTGGCTGTGGCACAGATTATGATGACAACAAATAACCATAGCCAGTTAATTTTTGACAACTTAGGTGTATATGAATGGAGCAAAGAATGACAACAGCCCAGAAAACAGTATAGATAATTAGCTGTGGTTGAGCCACACCTGCACAAGTAAAAGATCCATGTAATTATGTGTGTTCAAGAGATGCTCTCTTGTATCTCCAGGTGAAGAGTAACAGCATGGTAGGCGGTCCAGATCCATATCTGAAGGAGTTTGGAATTGTTGTCCATAATGAAATGACAGAGTTGACAGGCAGGGTGTTGCCTGCACCAATGCTGCAATATGGAGGCAGGGTAAGTTTCCACAAAATCATACATTAGACAAATCATGTATCATTTAATCACTAGCTGAATTTCTAGTCTACTCAGTCCCTTTAGACTTAGGTTTAACAGCATGAAGGAGAAATGCCATATGTTATTTATTTGTTCAGGCTTTGGGAAGATAGCATTAATTCCCCCCCCCCCCAGTAACTCCTTCCCAGTAACTACTGTCTTCAGGGTTATATATTATTATTATTAGGTGTCCTAGGCTCTCTTTGGGGTGGAAAGGCGAGTCTTATATCTTAAATAATATTTTTAAATGAGATAATGCTAAAAATATTCAACATAATACCTTCAGTTACCAAAATGTTTCATTTGTACATTAGCTTAAAGCTGTTGTGGAAGAACTGTTTTGTTTTTTAAATCTTCCTTAGAATAAGACGGTTGCTACACCAAATCAGGGTGTCTGGGATATGAGGGGAAAGCAATTCTATGCTGGCATCGAAATCAAAGTTTGGGCTGTTGCCTGCTTTGCCCCTCAGAAACAATGCCGAGAAGACTTGTTAAAGTAAGTCATTTCTAGCTTTGAATATACAGTGTGGTTTATTCTTTTTTCCACTGATAACTGCTGGTGATTTAGCTGTCGGTTGTGGGCTCAGTGCCCCTAATGCATGCAAGTCTTTTCCTTGCATCCACATGACATTTTTGACATCAAAATGCCAATCCATATGTTTCCCATATTTGATCTGGTTTTACAGTTTCCATAGAAAATCCAATAACTGATGAGAGGGGAAATCTTGTTGCCAGTGACTTGCTAGCAACCTCCGTCTGGAAGCATTGTTTGTTGAGCATATTGTTTTTAGTATGCTATGCTTTACACAGAAATAAATGAGCTAACAAAACAGAACGAGCGCTTAAGGGCATTCACCTGAGCAGGGCTTGCATGGGGCTACAAGACTATATGGGGCCCTTGGCATGGTCTGGCTGATGGGACTCAGCCTCTGGACACCTGATTAATCCATCCTTCAGTTTCCGGCAGCAGCAGAGTCGCTGTCCCCCTTTCCTGCATCCACCACCCCACTTAAAAAAATGTTATCTGTTGCAGTAGCAAAGGCAGCACAGGGGGCTTCTGTGCCACCTCTGGGCTCTGAGAGTGGGCCAAAGAGGGGTCCTTTGGAGCCAGGTATTTCTGGGCAAGGTGGCTAAGATAATGCTTGCACTGCTGCCATGATTTGCTGCAGTGCTTAGGAAGACCTTTGAAACTTTTAAAAATGGTTTAGAAGGCCTTTCTAGCCCTTGTAGCAGCGGGGTGGGCATTTCCCTGGCTATCTCACCCAGAATGCCTGGCTCTGAAGAGTAAGCCTTTTTGGCTCTTTTTCAGAGCCCACAGGAAGCAACTGGCAGAGGCAGGCAGTTAGGTGGCCACTACAGATCGAAGCTGAGTTTGTCTCCTAAGAGGTGTCTGCACAACTCTGACCTGACGATAAATGAGTGAGTAGCAGATTGGGCCAGTGAGAGCCACTTTCTTGGCTGGGCCTGTGCACAGTATTTTTATTAGATTTTTGAAAGTGTACTGGAAACTATCTACCCAATCCTAGTTAAAAATTGCAATATAATTTGCTTATTTTCATTGGGAATTTCATATTAAAACCATAATAATTTAACTATACTAAAATCCATTTATTCCGGTGTTCCTTTTCCAACAGTGACAGGCCAAACACTTCTAGAAGATTAAGCAAGACCTGAAGGGAATAGCTGTCCCATTTATCTTTATCTCATGGTATTCTGAGTTGTACTGTGACTGTAAGTGGAATTTTCAGTTAGCAAGTATAGCTAATGACTGTTGCAAAACCTATATTCTAGGAATGGTCTAATTCTTCTCTCTTAAAACAGGCTCAGCTAGTCACCATTATGTCTCATAGCAGTGAATCTCATGGTGTGCTCAGAATAATAGAGATAAAACTTGCAGGATTTTAGGTTGCTGCTGATAACCTCAAAGGCACAATTTGTTTATAGGAGTTTTACTGATCAACTGCGCAAAATCTCCAAGGATGCAGGGATGCCAATCCAGGGCCAACCGTGTTTCTGTAAATATGCACAGGGTGCCGACAGTGTGGAGCCCATGTTCAAACACTTGAAGTTGACTTATGTTGGGCTTCAGCTGATTGTAGTGATTCTCCCTGGAAAGACACCAGTCTATGGTAAGGAAGATGAAACTTAATATAACTTTGCAGTTCCAACAAAAATATTTGTGACCAACGTGCAAACATGATTTATTTGGCATCACCTTTTCCTCCCTCCTATGTAACACAGTGAGGTTCCCCCCCCCCCCGCTCCTCAAAATAAATCCACACACTCACTGAGCAGGTTCTCCATTTCACTTAGTCACTGATGGTGGGCGAGATCGAGCATATTAGCTAAGATTGTCT
This sequence comes from Podarcis bocagei, assembly GCF_964188305.1. Taxonomy (NCBI): domain Eukaryota; kingdom Metazoa; phylum Chordata; class Lepidosauria; order Squamata; family Lacertidae; genus Podarcis; species Podarcis bocagei. The sequence continues at coordinate 30,563,936 of NC_138132.1, forward strand.
GAAGTAATATGGCAAATGTTTATTGAATACATAAATTGTTCAGACTGTGGGAGGAATCCACCCAGCACTCATGAGATTCCATGGCATGAACTCTTAAAGTAATCAAATGAAATTTTTAACATATGACATGATAAAAGTCTGTAATTTTATCTGGACAAGTTATCTGTTGTTTATTGTTGTAACAATTTTTTTCTCAAAATTTATCTTCTGTACCATGAAAATAAAAAGTTTTTTTGTTTTTTAACAAAGATTATCTGAAGTAAATTCTTGCTTTCCTTTACAGCTGAAGTCAAACGTGTCGGGGATACTCTGTTAGGAATGGCCACCCAGTGTGTTCAGGTGAAAAACGTGGTGAAAACCTCTCCGCAGACTCTGTCCAACTTATGTCTGAAGATCAATGCAAAACTTGGTGGGATAAACAACGTGCTTGTACCACATCAAAGGTCAGATTAAACTTAATACCTTTAGGAATCTAATGCAGCAGGCACTCTGGTTGATATTGGTTGAGAAGCAAAGTGAGGCATGATTGTTTAGAATGCCTTCCATTTGTAATGCACGGCGCCAACATCTTTCCAGTAAAAATTACTCTATATAGTAATATGCAAATTCTTGATAAGCCTAAAATCTCACTTTTGGTCCTAATAGGGAGGCATCCAGATGCCAGTAAAATATTTGCTGTGTTTTTTACATGTGCACTTCTGTCATTGTTTGAAGAAGATAGCACTGTGTACACTTCATACTATACAGTTTTCTGTATTACAACCCACTTTATTTAGATGCTGTTGCGACATAGGGGGCAGCATTAAAACAACTTTACTAGAATTCCTGTTAAAGTCATCATAGATGTTGAGACCCAACCATTTGACATGCTTGGTACTAGGAAATTTTTTATCTTTCTGTCCTAATTTTGTAATTGTGTTTTCTTTTAATTTTATTTGACTGTGTGCTGCTTTGAGTGCATTACTCTCGCTCCACTATCCACAAAATAGCTCCGGAGAGTTTGGAAAATTCCCAGAATAGATTTGGTTGGTGCAAGTGTGGCACAGAGTAGGAAAATGCTCAGTTGCGTCCAATGCAATGAATGTTTGCTCATTTTTGCCATTGATTAATAAATTGCATTAATGTGATTTTTGTGAAATTAGGATGTTTATTGGTGCCTCAATTTAATTGGAACAAACTAGCATGCTGTCATAAAGCAGTATTTTAATGACTGGAGGCTCTTCCAATAGGGCGGCTGGCATTCCCAATGAGAATGCCAAGCAATTCTTTAACCCTCCCTGCTGCCGCCCCAAGAAAAATCTCAAAAGGACATACACACTTTCCTCTCCCACACATATTTTATACTTTGATAAAGTTGCAGTGGCTTGCAGAGGCATTTGTCAGTTTCATGTTCTCTGACCAATCATTCTCTGTACCACTCAGCCAGTCCTAACCTAAAAGGATCGTTATTAGAGATGTGAAGGCCTGAAGAAAAAACTGAAATAGAACAACTGCTCCCATTGTTCAATAACTGGAAAACAAAACAACAGGAAAAATTTGGGAAGATGAGGATTTCCCCCCTTTTTACGGGGCCTATCCCATGCCTTCATATGTCTAGCTATGGCAATAATGGCCCCTCACATGTGTCTCTGGGAAGAAAAGCCACTGACATTAAGACATTTGAACATTTGGATTATTGAATATTAGGAGAACTGCAGGCTTTTCAGCCCCTGTAAGGGCTCTCTCTCCTTTTGTTGTTTTGAGGGCTGTTCAGCAGCCACTGGATTAGGAAGAACTGCCTGAAAACCTTGAAGAACCGCCTTGCACCATGAGCATGTTCAGAGCTCTTTCCTTGAAGCCCAGACCCTCCTCATAACTTTTAGCATCTTCTGTAATTACAGAAGCAAGAGGGAGTGTTTTGAGGAGCTGTTTGTTTGTTTTGTTTTGTGGTATTGCTGAGAGAAAAAGAGGGCAAGCAACAGTGGAGACCGCATGTATAATAAATAAATAAATACCTATCTATTTTTGCTTGATTGTTTTGCATTTATTTTTGTGAAATGGTTTGGGAGGAGAAATGGTGGGTGGCTTGTGTAGCTGCAAACTCTGTATTAACCATTTCCCTGCATTCACTCATTAAAAAGCTGCAGCAGCTGCTGGGTGGGGCAGGGCAGCTTGTCTGAGCCACGTGCAGTTCCAGAGCCTTTCCAGAAAAGGTGTGTAGATCAGCTTCCAATAAGTGCCCCCAGAATATCTTGATTGCAGAATGGAAGAAAATGTGGGTGCTATGAACTGTTTCTCGCTTTCTTGTGAGTTTATCAGCTAATTTCTAAAACGAAAAGTTTGGGCTCTGTGCCTGTCCGGATGTCACACTGACTGACTGCACATCCTTCCCCAAACCTGAAAGGTATTTCTCCCTAATCTCAGACGTAGGCTGGTAGTGATTGTTCTGATGCGATGTGCTCTGCACATGAGACATTATTACTTCACATTTTCAGGACTCAGCTATACTGATCAAATGAATCAATAATTTTTGTCTATTGGCTGAAATACCTCATTCTTTTCATTTAAAGAAAGTGTTTTGAATAATGAAAAGCTAAATTTTGGCAGGGGCAGGGGGGTTGCATGCAACTGAAAGCAAGTGTTTCTCAAATTTTAGAAGTGTTGGTTTCATGGTAATAGATGTATAGATGTACTCAATACATAAATAAAAAAACATATCTAATTTCTTAATAAAAGGTACAGAGTCATTCTTGTCTGAAAATCATAGTCGGGCCCTCTTACATGAAACCTCTTCCCCTGTCCATAGATGTACAGAATAATTTTTGGCTCTCAGCACAACTGTAATGACATGCTTTCCTTAAATAAGTGCTGTGCAAGTCCTACTGTGATGAAAACAGCAAGGTTAAGAGTTGTAGCCCTACCAAGTCAAAATGTTACCAGGCTCCACTGACTGTAAATTTTCTTAATTTGATTCTAATTCTAAATCTTTGGTTCTAATTTAAATATGTATAGATCAGGGGTAGGCAATCTTAGGCCTGGGGGCTGGATGTGGCCCAATCGCCTTCTCAATCCGGCCTGTGGACGGTCCGGGAATCAGTGTGTTTTTACATGAGTAGAATGGGTCCTTTTATTTAAAATGCATCTCTGGGTTTTTTGTGGGGCCTGCCTGGTATTTTTACATGAGCAGAATGTGTGCTTTTATATGAAATGCATCTTGGGGTTATTTGTGGGGCATAGGAACATGGTCAGAGGGACGGTGGACCGGCCCATGGCTGAAAAAGGTTGTTGACCCCTGGTATAGATAGTGGGGGCATGGGGGCACAGTATGTGGTTTGCACCAGGTGCACTTATGGTTAGTTACAGCATTGCCTATGGGAGCAGCAGAATGTTCAGTCCTTGTGATACTCTGCCCATCTGACAGTGTACATTGGTGCATAAAGTCAAAAGACAGGGGAAGGGAATGTGAAAATGCATCCCATTTCTTGATTTCCAGTATAAACTTTTTTCCTCTCCTTTTCAATTGAACAGGCCCTCTGTATTCCAGCAGCCAGTGATCTTTCTGGGAGCAGATGTCACACATCCGCCTGCTGGGGATGGGAAGAAGCCTTCCATCGCTGCTGTCGTAGGCAGCATGGACGGCCACCCTAGCCGCTACTGTGCCACTGTGCGAGTACAGACTTCCCGCCAGGAAACTTCCCAAGAGCTGCTGTACAGCCAGGAAGTGATTCAGGACCTGACCAACATGGTGCGAGAACTGTTGATCCAGTTCTATAAGTCCACCCGCTTCAAGCCCACGCGGATCATCTACTATAGGGGAGGTGTGTCAGAAGGGCAGATGAAACAGGTATTTGTCTCAAGATCCTTATATGTTGCATGGAGGTTTAGCTTTCCAAACTTGGGAAGGTCCAGGAGACTCCACTTCTTTTCTGGACAGAGAAGTTTGTGCCATGAGGTTGCATGAAGCGGAAGCCTGTCCTAAAAAGCATTTAGTTCATAAGCTTTATTATCCAATTTTGAGATCCAGTATTAGTATCACATGCAGGCTGTGCCACTGCAGTTACTTTTGAGATCCGATACATCCACAGACCAATAGCCTGTTGGTTCATGTTGCATACCCACCCCTTGCAGAAATGCTACTCTGTATAGGTATAGGTAAACATGGCAGTGGTTAAAAAGGGTGGTATATAAGTTGAATAAATAATAACAACAGTACTGTAGGCGGTTATTGTTTTCGTTTGGTATTACAGTATATATTTTTGTGTTTTTATACTGTAAACTGCCCTGTGATGTTTGGTTGAAGACCAGTTTAGAAGTTTAATTAAAAATAAAGGAATAATAAGAGAAAACCAATCTGTGACTACTGAGTCACCCTTTTATGCAGAAAGTCTCATGTTCAGTCCCTGGTGTCTCCAGTTAGAGCTGGGAATGAGAATGTCCCCTATCAGATACCCCAGAGAGCCTATGCCAGTTTGTGAAGACAGTACTGAGCTAGATGGACTCTGTATAAGGCAATTTACTATGAAAAATGACGACTTCTTGGTGACTGCTTTGCATTTTTATAGAGTAGCAACTATTGCAAGTAACTATGCCATGTCCCGTCCCTCCGAAAGAGTGGTTGTATTGTAAAATCCACACACAGTGACTGAGCCATATTCTAACATGTTTTTGTTTAAATTTCTAGCCTGTCTCTCCAGCAAATTGTTTTTTGTGTGATGTGTGTAGTTGTCATTTAAATTCTAGAACCATTTAAAGAGTCCCTTATACATTTGTTAATGATGAGGAAGAGGGTGTTTAATCTTCAGAAAGAGAAACTGCCTTTTCCTTTGGGTGTGGAAACTTGGTACTACCTGAAATGACTGAACCCTGTCCTAATGTGTCAGTTAAGCTTCCTCCTTACTCATTGTTTGCTGAAACAGTAGGCTGGTTGGCTGGCAGCCTCCAAATCTGAGTCTCTTTTATTTTACTAAAAGTATTTCTTCATCCTCAACTTGAATTGGCATTTAAGTTGAAATCTTAGAGTGCCAGTGGAATCTGGTCCTTTATTCAGGTAGGTAGCCATGTTGGTCTGATGCAGTTGAAATAAATAAATAAAATTGTCCAGTAGCACCTTAGAGACCAACTAATTTTGTTCTGGGTATAAGCTTTCATGTGCATGCACACTGTATATCTGAAGAAGTGTGCATGCAAACAAAAGCTTATACCCAGAACAAACTTAGTTGGTCTCTAAGGTGCTACTGGACAATTTATTTGTTTGTTTTATTTTGACTGGCCCTTTATGTAAGGAGTTGTATGTATTGGATAAATCCAATAAAAATTATGACCTTGTGCAATCCAGATAAGTAGCTGATGTCAAGCACTTAAATTTTCTAGGTGGCCTGGCCAGAACTCATTGCAATCCGGAAGGCCTGCATCAGTTTGGAGGAAGACTACAGACCAGGAATCACCTACATAGTTGTTCAGAAAAGGCATCACACAAGGCTGTTCTGTGCTGACAAATCTGAAAGGGTAGGCAATGCTTCCTTTGGAATGACGAGGCATCTCATTAGACCACATCTTGTACGGGGCTGCCAAATAACTCTTGATGGAAAGAGGCAATGTATTAGCACATTTCATAATGTTATTTATTGCCTGTTTGCAAAGTGAAGTTGAAAAAAACCATAGAGCAGGAGTATAAATTAAATTAATAATAATAATAAATGTCATGCAGCCAGACAAAGGATGACTTGAGAAGGGTTCTTAATTTCTTAAGGTATAATTTGTAACTAAATGCTCAGATGCGCAGGATACCAAAGTAAGCACCGGGATTCAGGTTCAGAATAACACGGAAAGTGCTGTTTTTGGCCATTCTGCAAGTCTGCTGTCAGAAGCATAGCAACTCTAAGCTGTAGGGCAATGTGATATAGCTGTAAGACAGGCAGCAGTTCTTCCTGAACTTCAAAGCTTAAAACTTTGAAAATGGTGTAAAGAATAAATTATAAACTGAGGGTAGCCAAAAGCCAAATAGAGTAGTAGATGCAGTATATTTCATCTATAGCTTTCCTTTTCCCCAAGATGTTCAAGACAGCATACCTGACTTTGCCATTTTTATCACAACAAACGTAGCTGCAATAGGGCAGTTGTATACTTCGTTTTATTGTTACTGCAAAACTATGCTTACTGTTGCTTTAAGTCCAGTTAGACATAACTGATACATTATACAAAGCTGAAGAACAAGGTGGAAGGTAAATTTTGAAGTGTGTGACACTGTTAAGTGGCCAAGAAGGTAACAACTGGTTGGTTGAATGGCATTGAATTGTGCCACAGATGCAGATACTAAGGCACTCATTGATGTATCTAATAGGTGGGGAAAAGTGGCAATGTTCCAGCAGGCACAACTGTGGACAGCACAATCACACATCCCTCTGAATTCGACTTCTACCTCTGTAGCCATGCAGGAATTCAGGTAATCTGCAGCTTTGGTTATGATAATATTTTGATGGTTCATTTACTTTTATATGCATTGGGACTGCCCTACAGCAGCTTCATTTAAGCCATTAAAATGTGTGCTAGAGGGGAGAATGCATGAATACAATTCAATTGGCCCACAGCATTTGTGCCTCTTAGTCAGTGGAACAGTTCCTTCTTTCTACCTCTGTCGTTAGTGATATTCTGGAAAAGAAGAGGGATCTGGAAAAGAAGAGGGATATACGGGGTTCTTATTCCCGAGATGTAATTTACCCTTGGAGAAAGAGAGAAAGGACTTTCTGACAGGGGCCCAGTCACTCATCTTTTGTTACACGTCTTCTAAAATAAAAATAGTGGATTTCCTGGCCTTCTCTTCCTGCAGGGAACTAGCCGTCCTTCTCACTACCAAGTCTTGTGGGATGACAACTGTTTCACTGCTGATGAATTGCAGTTACTGACATACCAGCTGTGTCACACTTACGTCAGGTGTACACGGTCTGTCTCGATCCCTGCTCCTGCATACTATGCCAGGCTGGTAGCATTTAGGGCAAGATACCATCTTGTGGACAAAGATCATGACAGGTGAGTAGTCGGGGGGCATGCATGCTTCTGTTCCATGGACCACTAGGCCAGGAAGGGATGGTGAACTTTATTCAGCCCAAGGACCATATTCCCTTACTTAAAGGCAATCAGTGGCTGGAAATTCCTTACTCTGCGGTAGACTGTGGGCTTGTATTCAGTGTGAGTATCAAAGATTGCATACCCCATTTAGCGCTGTGTTGAATTCCACCGTAAGGTTTTGCTGTTGGTATATAAAGCCCTGAACAACCTGGGACCGGGTTACTTGAGAACCTGCCTTCAACCTTACAGCCTGCTCAGTTGCTCAGGTAATCTGAGGAGGCTCTCTTAATCGTGCTAGATGCCCCTGAAATTCATCCTTCTTGTGGGATTCCCACGGGGATCTGGTTAACCACAGTGAGAACAGGTTGCTGGACTAGATGGACCTTTGGTCTCTGATCTCAGCAACAAGACTCTTCTTGCATTCATCTTGCAGCCACTGAGAGTAGGGCCTCTAGTGCAGCAGCATTTACTAGGTAGGAGACCCTGTTCCTTGCAACAAATTGTGCACCAACGGCATTCTGGTTTTGGTGGCCTTTTCTTGTACTCCGAGCCTTCATAGAGCAGCCGTTTGCATGCATTTATTGTCTTCTACTTGTCACTGTGAAGTTTGAACTGTACAGTGGTGCCCCGCAAGACGAATGCCTCGCAAGACGGAAAACTCGCTAGACGAAAGAGTTTTCCATTTTGGAGGTGCTTCGCAAAACGAATTTCCTATGGGTTTGCTTCACAAGACGAAAATGTCTTGCGAGTTCCTGCTGGTTTTTTTTCCTTCCCCCCCTTTTCTAAGCCGCTAAGCCGCTTATCAGCTGATCCGATCAGCAGATAAGCCGCTAAAAGCCGCTAATAGCGCTAATCCGCTAATCCTTCAATGGGCTTGCTTCGCAAGACGAAAAAACCGCTAGACGAAGAGAATCACAGAACGGATTCTTTTCGTCTTGCGAGGCACCACTGTATTTTATGTTTGTTTGTTCTTCGGTGTTGCTGGCACTTTTCGTCTTTTATCCTCCTGTATACTGCTTTTCAGTTTGGAGGATGTTGTGATTTATATATATTTTTAAAAAATAAAGAAAATGTTGACTAATTGAGACAATGTTGCCTTACTAAATATCTTTTCTGTTTCCCTCCCCCCACAGTGCTGAAGGCAGCCACGTTTCAGGACAGAGCAACGGCCGTGATCCTCAGGCCCTAGCCAAGGCAGTGCAGATCCACCATGACACCCAGCACACCATGTATTTTGCCTGATACGAATCTGAGAGTCTGAGGCAGAAGCAGTAGCCCAGTTGGGCGGGCCACCAACCACTGGTGGCTAGGGCTCATTTTTATTTCAGGCTGTCCACCACCAGCAGCTTGGGACAGTTGCACTGAATTGACGCAGCAACATCCGATGCAGGCGCAATTGAGCCATTTTTATTTTGTGATTTTCAGTAAATAGGAATTTCATAGACAGTCTTTGCATTGGACTGAATTTTTACCTCAAAGCGCAAAAGGCTGATCCTCGTAAAAAGAAATTTTTAAAGGACTTGGCACGAAAGGTTTTTATTGAAATATTTTGCTAATCAATTTTAAGTTACCTCCTTGTCCCCCCATTAAGCTTATCAAGAAGCTGAATTCCTCCTGGGCTTCTTCATACTGCTTAGTGAGTCTCCAGATATGGCAAAACATCTTATTCCACTGTTCTTCTGTGTGGGGCCATATAGACTTTATAAATGGAACTTTTACTGTAAACACCTTTCAACAACTATTACTTTTCTGAGGTATTGCTGTTTGTTTTTTTTGCTTTGTCGTTAAGTTTTACTAGTCTTTTTGTAAATCTCTCTGCAGTCGTGGGCTGCAGAACAATTGCACTATAACTGCGAATTCAACTTGGTGGTTCTTGTTCTGTGAATGTGTAACATAAGCGGATAGCAATGCCCTCTGGCAGGTCTAGTAAAATCATAATGGTTACACACAACTGCCACTGTCTGGTTCAGAATGCTGAACTGCTTCCCCCTCTAAAAAGTATGTGACTAAGTTCTAAAAGATTAGTTTTAGGTATTTTTCAGACATTACGAAAGTGCCCATTTTATGCTGCTGTGTTTGATGAATTGAGGTCATTTTTAATACTCTTTTTCATAGAAGGTTTTAACTTTGGCAATAATTTTTTTTTAATACCCTGGCAGTAACTTTTCTAGCTGAATACTTTACATGAGTTACAGCCAACATTCTTGTGTAGATTGACTTGACTTTGCTGAAGAGGAAATTTGTTCTTAAATGGATCAGAAAAGGCTCCCTTCATGCTTTTTACAAATGATTATTTTTAACTGTTTTATATTCACCATTGGTCTGTCTAGCCCCTTTTTATAAGCTTGGAAAGTGGGTGTTCCATATATAGGGAAGGCTTTGCCAATATGTACAGTTGTGTATAGTGTGACAGTAGCAATCGAAGACTTTTACCAGCATTTTAAAACTTTTGTTTCTGAGAGTTTAGGTTGCCCGCATGTACAGCAACATTCGCTAGCATGTGTGAAGTGTACATTTCAATGTTGATCTCGACCCATTTCTATAAATTAGAACTTTTATTTGCTTGGTTCTCTTCCACTAAAATGTGTAATGCAAAAAGCGGGGGTGGGGTGGGGCATCTGCAGACCATAGTAGTGCTGCCTTGAGACTAGCTTGTGAGTGTTAGCGCAATATGCTTTAAATTCCTAGTTTTTAACTGAGATGATGCCACTGTGAAAGATTGGGATTTTGCCAATAATTGCACTCTAGTCTCTGATGTGAGCAGGTGGTGTTGCAGAGTCATGTGACCTTGCGAACGTTTGGATCCAGACCTCAAGGTCAGCAATATGCTATGTGGTTTAGATTTTTCCTTCAGTCTTTTGAAATAGAGCTTGTAGATACTTGGAAAGTTTACATTTCTAAATACTGTCAGTCAGCTGTATCAAAATACACTTGACATTAGTCTTCTGAAAGCAGTTTTTGTAAGCTCCTCTTAGAAATCTCTCTCTTTCTCCTTCCCCCTCTCCCCCCCCCTTGTGGGTTCTAGCTTATAAAATTTTATTTCCCCCCCAATCAAACAGGAGCGAAGCAAACTCTGCTCTGACGCATAGTGTGGCCAGGCTTAGATACTAGATTTATTTAAACGTATTTAAGTCTTTTGTTTTCTTTTCACCTTAAGAATACCTCACTTGTGTAATAAATATCAGGACATGTGGGGAGGAAGAGTGCTGCTTCAGTTGGTCTGCTGCTTTTCTTTTCTTTTTAAAAAATACCTGTTCAGGGAGAAAATGCAAGAATCGAACTCCTGCTGGCCAACAAATGGAGAACTAAGGCACCTTGAAGCGAGTAAGCACCTGTGTTAGTGTGTAGCATGGTTTTGGTTTTTTTGCACTAGGTAAGGACGTGAATTCGGATAGAGAGAGAGAGTATGTCAAGAAGAAAAACGTATATTGTAACATCATCAGGCAGGTAGCTTTTCCTAGCGCCAAGCACACCTAGTGCATGTGGAGCAGAGAGATTCTCTAATTTGCCTGTCTGCAGGTAAGTCTGACTCTCTTGAACATCGGAGTCAAGCAACATGTTAAGTATACTTACAAAACAAAAACAAAAAACAACACATTTCCTGTTGGCCACTCTTCTTCCTTATAAACAACATTTGAGCTTCTGGATTAGGACTGGCGTGGTGGGGTTACTGTGCAGAGTGATAGAAAAAGGCACCATATTTAATAAGCACTGATTTCTAGCTATTGAGGAAGAATCAGTAGTACATTTTGTATATGACATTTTGTATATGACACGAGGTCAGGAAAAGGAAGGCATGGTTGCCCAAACCAGCCTGGAAAGCCTGTGGGCCAAAAGTTCCCTACTTCCTCATGTCATTGTCACCAAAGGCAAATCTGGATCCCACCCTTCTGACACACACACCCCTTCTTTGGCTGCATTTGCTAAAGAAAGAAAGTGACCAGTTGAAAGCATGCTTTTTTATTACTAAATGGGTGCTTAACATAACTTGCAGTTTGTCCAGAACTGCATAGGCAGGAATCTGAACTTGCCCTGGAAAGGGCTTTTCTGACTCACTTGTTCATCATAAAATAGGCAGGACTAGATGAAATGATCTTTTTTGTCTTCTATCGTAGGAAAACAAAACCGTGTTCTAATCATTATATCTTTCTTATGTATTACAGACCGCAGCTATCTTTTGAAGTCTTCTGTATTTAAAAGTTATATATATATAAGCAGGATTCTTTTTAATGCATTAATGTCACAAAAAATTATCATCCAAAAATGTCTGAGCTTTTTTTTGCCAACTTTTGCACTTTCTTGGAATTTTTCATGAATTTTCCTTTAATTTTTGCCCCTGTTGGAATTTTTTTCTGTGCAAAAAAATGTTCAGTTAACTCTCTGTTGCTGAAGAGTGTGATGATGTCTTTTGGGGTGGGAGTGCTTAAAAGCTGAGGATTTATCCAAGGGGCTGTACGGGTGGCAACAGCAGCAAAAAAGGTCTTCAGAACTAATGACTGCAAGATCCAGATGCAGCAACGCTGTTGTATGGCAGAATCTCTTGACTCTGCTCATCTGAACTAACCTCACCCCCACCCTGAAAACGGGATGAACTGAATTGTTATGCATGTGTCAATCAATGGGAAGACGTGCATTCTGTAGCTGTAGGTTCTTATGGTGTTTGGTTTTTTTATGCTTTATCCTTTTGTTTAAAGCCTGTTGGCTATTGTTTAGCTATATGTTGTGAAAGATTCTCAAATGTAGCAAATTTGGACTGGGGCGGGGAGAAAGGGGAACTTTTTTAGGAGCAAAAGGTGTTTATAGAGCCAACCAAAACACCATGCTCTTTTTGCTTTCCCCCTATCCTGTTCTGCTTGTTGTAAGCACTTAAATTCGAAACGAGGCTCTGAAAAGCTTTTGTTCTGTAGCGGATTTGAGGTGCAGGCTGGGGTTGCTTGCTCTTTGCTTGAGGGCTGTTTAAAGATGACACCCAAAGAGGCATAATCAAGGGATGCAAAAGAGATGTTCCATGCAGTATGTATCAGTATGATTTAGAAGTGCCCCCTCCCCCCCCCCCGCCCTCACCCCATTCTGCCCCACATGAACCTTATATCAAAAGCCTTTATCCACCTGTTGTGTTGGGGAAAAGGCAATTCTGACAGGTTAGCAAACCTCCAACCCCAACCTCCCACCCCCCACTCCCAAAAAACTACCCTTGTGGATGTGTTGTAGATCTTTCTACCCCCTTCTTGCTCAATAGCAAGGCAGTTGCTCTGCTTTCATTTTAGGAAAGTAGAGCTTGGAGGGCATTGTATCAATACTGTTTGAACTGCAAGGTTTTTTCCCTTGTGCAATTTGAGGAAAGATCATATGTGAATATCACTTAAGAGTTTCTTTATACCTTGCTATTGACACATTTTGGTGATATTTCTGTCTAGAGCCTGAAACATGTATGTAAAACTTGTTTGCATTTGTTCATTTTTGACTTCTGATGTATTTTTTTGTTTTGTTTCTATATTGTTAGACTTGTAATGTTTTAAATTGTATTTTATTAAAATTGGACTGGATGTATGTCTATAGCAATACGAGGTACTTTTTTCTTTTTAAAAAACAAACACAACCCCTGTTGGTGGGGAAGGTAGGCTAATAGCCTTCCTATTGCGATAATATGCTGGCTGTGTATAACTGCAATGTATTTTTTTCTCTTTTTTTTTTAGCCTGCAGGGATTTTGTGTTCATGTGTCCAAAAAAATAAATAAAGGCATTTGGGTGCCAAATGTTCTTTTCTTTCTTGGTGTATAATAATAATTGATAATGATCATGATCATGAATAGCCTGTAGGATAGTTGTTGTGCTCCTAAGAGAAATGTCTTTCAATTATCTAAATTTTAAACACAGTATATTGCATAACAGAGGAAATATTGTATATTAAACAGTGGCATGCTTGATTTGTAAACCAGATATTTGAGAACATAACATAATTTGTAATATCTAAGCATAGAGCCATATGGTAAGTAAGAGCAGAGGCATAAGTAATTGGAAGAGTTGCTATAAGCTTCAGTTAAATGTAAAGTGATTCATTTTGTAGCCAAAACTACTCATTGTATATACACAAAAGGTCTGAATTGGCAGTTACTAACCAGGAAATAGATCATTTGAGATGTAGTGGTTAACTCAGTTAAAATGGTAACTGCATGGCAGCAGGCAAGGTAAATTCCATGTCCAAGTTTATTAGGAAACTTTCATACCATGACAGTTTGAACCATGGCTGTGTAACAGTTTGGGTGACTTGTGTCAAAAACTATAGAGCTGAACTAGGTACCGAAAAGCAACCAAAACGGCTAAGCTTTGGCATAGCTTCCCAACAAAAATGATCATGTGGAGTTTTCATAGTTTAGAAAAAACAAAACAAAAGTGCACTAGGAGCAAGAGCATTTATAAGTTTCTCATTGGAGGTGGGAAGAAGCTGTCTCCTACACAATACAAGAATTTAAGGTTGGTGAGGAATAAGTTTGTTATAGCTTTTACAACAGACAAAAGGAAGTAACTGACAATACCCCATAGCTGACTTAAAAAGGAATTCACTGCCACAAGATATCCTGCTCACTAGAACAGATGTCAAAGGGATGAGGCAAATTCATGGAAAAGGATAGACCTCTCAGTGGCTCCTAACCCGGAGGCAAGATGCCAGTGACTAAAATTGCCTCTTGGTTTCCTACAAGGATCTGGCTGTTCCCTGTGGTGGCAAACAGGATGCTAGACTAGATGAATCTTTATTTGTAGGGGTATTCAGCATTAGGCATGCATTCTGCAGGAGGTGTGAGAAAAGAACAGAAGCCATTTAGTGCATAGCTATTTGACAAAGGGACAAGGACAGTAGAGTAACTGGATCTCAGAAGCATAGCTAGGGGAGTTGGGGGGGCACTGGGCACCACACCGCAGGGGGCAGCACTTACCGCGCCCAAGCCACGCATCTCCTGGGAGTGAGACGGTGGCTCGGACACCTGCAGGCTCCACCACTCTACAGCTGAGGGAGGTGGTGGGCAGACACAGCTGGGCCACGTTCTTTGCAAGTGGTACTCTGCCAGGCTGCAGTGTTTGATTGGGGACCTAGGGATGAAGTTTCTCCTGTGTCCTCACAGGTTTTGTTGGACTCCAGCCCCCCATCTGCCCCAGCTATCATGGCCAATGGTCAAGGATCATGGGACTTTGAGTCCAGCAATGTTTATAACGCATTCAGAAATTCATTGTTTGACTAATGTAGCTGAGTCCTAGGTCTCTTGTGTACTCTAGTTTTGATGTAGGTCAAGTTAAAACAGCTAGGGGTGTTGGATGGCCCACCTGGAACAAGAGACATACCCAGTTAGTTCAGTCGGGCTGGAATGAGTATTGTGGCATGCACATGTATTACAAAGGGCTGTACAGTATTCAGTGTTCACTGTCACTAGTGCAAGGACTCCTGCGCCAGCAGGTGGGTGAGTTTTAATCTGCTTGAATCTGTCTTCAGGTTTGCATCCTCCATTCAGGTAACCACTGTTCTCAACAGAACAGTTGAGAATATACTTAATCTGCACACTTGCTTTGCTTGTTGTTTTCTCAGTGCTGTAGACTTCATTTTATCTTTTTAATAGTTGGGGAGCGAGGCTGCTGAATACTTGCAAGAAAATGTCAATGAGGGAAGCAGCACAAATATACTTATGACATGCTTTCCCCATGGTTTACTAAACATGGGATGACAATTCCATAATCCAAGACGACTACAATCTGGAATGTAATTGAAACTGCAAAATTAAAGAAAGGAAATGAAGACGGGGATAAATGGAGAAAAACACTGCAATTATTGCAGTTACACAGAAAGCTTGTTTGGTTGTGGAGGTAGGAGAAGTGGTGTTTGCCAAAGACACAGCAGAGAATGTGAGTTTTGAGAAAGACTTGAAGTAGTGGCATAATGGGTGTTTTGTTTTTTTACAGTGATAAATGGACATTAAATATTTTATCTTCTATGTAATAAAGTTTTATTTCCCACTTAAAATATTGTGCTTGTGCATCATTCTGTTTTGTAGCAGTTGGGATTATTTCTCCCCACCTCCCACCCCACCCCCCAATTCGTGCAAGCTTTGCAGTGCACCAATGACTTTCCCATTTCATTTTACTAAGTGCTCCCCCCCCCCCATTATTCTGTATGACTCCGGGTTGCTAGACTTACGTTTAAATCTTGTTTGAGCAGGCACATCTTCAAGATTCTGCCCTTTTTTTGCAGCGCAGAGCATTATTCAGCTCTATGTCAATGTGATCTCGGTGCACTTTCAGACAAAATGCAAAAGTGGCAACCCATAGATGGGCAGGGTATAAATAATAAAATCCTTATTATTCTGGAGTTGTTGTTGTTTAGTCGTTTAGTCGTGTCCGACTCTTCGTGACCCCATGGACCAGAGCACGCCAGGCACTTCTGTCCTCCACTGCCTCCCGCAGTTTGATCAAACTCATGCTGGTAGCTTCAAGAACACCATCCAACCATCTCATTCTCTGTCGTCCCCTTCTCCTTGTGCCCTCCATCTTTCCCAACATCAGGGTCTTTTCCAGGGAGTCTTCTCTTCTCATGAGGTGGCCAAAGTATTGGAGCCTCAACTTCACGATCTGTCCTTCCAGTGAGCGCTCAGGGCTGATTTCCTTCAGAATGGAGAGGTTTGATCTTCTTGCAGTCCATGGGACTCTCAAGAGTCTCCTCCAGCACCATAATTCAAAAGCATCAATTCTACGGCGATCAGCCTTCTTTATGGTCCAGCTCTCACTTCCATACATCACTACTATGTCCCTATATTCATCAGAGAAGTGTTGGAGAGGATGCCATTCAGCGAGCTTCATTGCCAGCTGGGAACTTAAACCTGAGTCTCTCCAGGCCTAATCCGATATTCTGCATTAAGGATGAGGAAAATATACCACTTTCATATGTCTTGTTGGACTACAATGCCATAACCACTACCATGCTGGCTGGGGCTGATAGGAGTTGTAGTCCAACTGAAGGGTCACATGTTCCCCATCCATGCCTTATGCCATATTAACTTTGTTACAAGGCTTTTTTTATGATGAGCCTGAAAGTGAGGAGTCCCATTGATGAATACTCTCCCATGTCTGAGAAGCAGACAAACAACAAAAGATGAACCACCAACAACTCCCTGCAAGTAGAAGATTAGCACAGCACAGGGGTATTGGCCTACCCCTCTCCCTGCTAGGCTAGTTTTCTACTTGCTGTGCATTTTTTTTTTTAATGTATGGGAAGCATTAAAAAATACTATCCTCCATCTTGGGCCTCGGATGGTTATTCCCCCAGACTCGTTCTGGTTTCAAAATGGCCCCCATGCTGCATATGCCCTATACGGCCCCGAGCCTTACTCTGTTCCTGCGGCTCCCTTAGGTCGCCGCCAGGGGGCACCCACAGGATTCCTTCCCCCCTTTTCCTTTGTTGGCAACAGGAGTCGAGGCAAAGGGGAAGAACGAAGGGCTGCACTGTTACACTCTTAACGGCTCAGCACAGAGATTTCCGGTTTCCAATTGCAGCTAGTGTGGGGGGGGGGCAAAAACAGGGTTAGCGCTGCTTCTTAGGCTTTTCAGAAATGTTTTTTTTAATCAATCACCTCCACACTAAGCGGGCAAAAACAGCTCGACACGGATGAAATTCCTTTTCCTCTCCTGCGCTCTCAGATCCCACAATAGCATTCAGGGAACTGAACAAGGAGAGATGCAGTGATAAGCAGGACAAATAGCTTTCCTATTGAATTTTTAGCCTTGGGGAGGGGGAAAAGAAAACGGAAAGATTGCACGGGAGTGCAACTCAGTAGGCTCCCTTTTGTCGCCTCCGTTTACCTGTTTCCCATGAGTCCCCAATGCAATCACCACTCATAGCCCCGCACATGGAGGATTCCTCAAAAGAGCCTGAAGTGAGGACTGCCTAGGGACAGTTATCTCGGGCGAAGAGCGGGGAGTGGGGGGGAAGAGCTGAAGACCTCCTGTGACGCGTCGCCGGCGCTGCTGGTTGGCCGGGCGGTTGCGCATGCGCGGTCTGCGAATCCCAGGCGCCTGCCTCGTACAGAGCAGAGGCTGCGGCTGCAGCAGCGCGAGCGGCGCCCTGGTCCCGGCGCGCGCTCGCGGGCATCACTCAGCAACCCCCCCCCCCGCACCGCGTCCGCCGCCTCGACTTTCTCTCTTCCCCCCGCTAGGCTCGGGGCGACGCCCGCGTGGATGGGATGGAAGCAGGACCCTCGGGAGCAGGTATGGAGGACGCTGTGGGGGGGGGGACGGCTAAGAAGGAATGCAAGGGGAATCTTGGAAGGAGGAAGATGCAATAGGTCCAGGGGCTTAGGGGAGCCAGTGCAATTGAGAGGAGGGGGGCTGAGAGCCAAGGGTGGTGTGCAAAGGACATGGGGGCAGCGCGAGTCTGCTGCATGTTTGGGTTCAGCTTTTTGGTGGGCCTCAGTATGTTTGGGGGCTTATGGGGAGAAGTGCAATTGAGGGGAGGGGGCTGAGAACGGTGGGAGGCCTGCTGAGGAACAGCGGGGAGGGGTTTTTTTTTGGAAGGGCGGGCTGTGTTGGGGACTGCAGGGGGCTTGAGGGGTTTAGGGGAGCTGTTGAGGGAAGGGGAGCTGAGGAGCAAGAGGCCTGCCGAGGCAGAGGAGTGGTCAGTGGGGGGATTACAAAAGGAGGGTCTGCAGCTGCTGTGTGTGCCCCGTGGGGGGGGGGTGGCCCATACGGGTGCAAGTGTGAGATCAAAGAGGTCTGCCGAGGAGCGGAGTGGCAAATCGTGTGTGTGTGTGTGTGTGCTTGCAGTGCGCGTACGTGGGGGATGCAGGAAGGATGAGGACACGGAGGGGGCTGTGCGGATGAGGGGCGGGAGGAGACATGGATCGGTGGGGGAGGGGAGAGAATGAGAAGCCTTGGGAGTTTGAGAAAGGAGTCCCGGCGTGGCGTCCAGGGCACCTGGAGCCACATGTGGAGAGGGAGTTGTCTGATGGGTTCCAGTTGGGGCTGCAAGAGTAGTTGGCAAAGAGAAGGGGATGCTGTGGGGTGGATGGGAGGAAGTGGGCATTCCCAGGCAAGTTGGAGGGGTTGGGGGCTAAAGGAGCACTTGCGTTGGGGGTGTTCTTGCCTAGGGAAAGGGGGAGCAGCAGCAAATTGAGAGGGACAAAATACAGTAATGCAGTAAGGAGAGGATTGAGAAGAAATACACACACACACCATCACTGAGACGACAGGTTGGGGACATCTCCCAGTATCCTAAGTGTGTTGGATAGGAACAGGCAAGGGTGACTTTAAAACTGCCCATCCCCCTCTCCAACAAATTGATGTGCAGGGATTAACTTTGTGCATGGTTACATCCACATCATATACTTAAAGTTCATGGCTCCTGCCACCTAAAAAAAAGTGTCCCATTAGATATATTTTGTTACAGGTGCTGGGAATTGTAGCTCTGCGAATGGTAAACTACAGTTTCCAGGACTGTTTGCGTATGTGTGCTTTAATTGTATGATGTGGATGTGACCTGCTGTATCAAATTGATTTTTTAAAAAATGTAAACCACTTTGAGGTAATTCGTGGCAAGCACTACTACTACTAATAGTATTATTATGTGCAACAAGGTGAGAGAGGCCTGTTGAGTACTTAAGTGGAGGCA
Organism: Podarcis bocagei; assembly: GCF_964188305.1. NCBI lineage: Eukaryota > Metazoa > Chordata > Lepidosauria > Squamata > Lacertidae > Podarcis > Podarcis bocagei. Next base: position 30,582,627 of record NC_138132.1, read on the forward strand.
GAGGAGAAATCTGTAGCATTAGCACATCCACGCCTAAGTTGAGTGGGGGTAGACCGTTGGCCTAGCAGGTCTGAAATGCCTTATGGCTCTTGAAAGGAGAATGTTGCAAAGGAGAGAAGATATGGAGAATAAGCGTTTGCTGGGCACTGAGAGGTCCAATAGCTTTTGAAAGAGGGCAGAATATTGTGCTGCATATCCTCAGAGAGGGAAGCTCACTTCAGCACAAATCACCCTGAATAGGAGAGCACTAAGAGGGGCTTTCTCTGCTCTGGGTCTCCTGGGTTTAAAGGAGTCTGGCTGATTCAGGAGCAAAAGTGACTTTAGGGGTGCGAGCAAAGCCTTGCTTGTTACCTAGACAGGGGTGTGAAGGTGTGTATGTGAGAGAGAAACAAATGCCCTGTCCAGGCAGAGGAGATAAAATGCTGAATCTTTGCACAAACATTTTTGTAAGAATACTCGCTGCTTAATTGAGATTTGGGAAATGATTTTGGAACTGAGTAGTGGAGGGGACATAGAGGCATTCATGCTGCCCCCTTCACTGTATCAGGGAAGCTGGGGGTTGAGATTTGAGTGGCTGAGCATGCCTGAAAGCTGGATGGTGAAGGGACAGAAGCAGAAAGATAAGGATCCCTTGTTAGGACAAGGGAAGCTGGCAGCAGCTGGGTCCTTGGTGCCCCCCCCCCGGCTTTCCCTCCAGGCATAGCTAAGAGGTTTGAGGGGAAGATATATGCCCACTGCCTTTGAGTAGCTGGAGGAGGAAAGACTCTCTTGCAGCCTTTGTCAAGTGGGTGCCCTCCAGGTGTTTTGGACAGCAAATCCCATCAGCACAAGTAATAGTCCAGAGCAACTGGAGGGCAGCTCATGCCTGGCGGAGAGGCTGTTGTCCTGTTTTTGTGTACCGAAGGAGTGATTAGAAGGCTATTGAAACCCATCAGTATTTTTGTGTGTGTGTGTGCTTTTTCCTTTTGTTGGCTTTTACAAAAATAGAACATCTTCCTTTCAGACCTACTTTAAATTGACACACAAAGCCCTTCTAGGTTGATGGGAAAGAGAATTGATGCTTGAGTTTCCTGACATCTTTTTGGATATGGTTTTTTGTTTTTGTTTTTTTAAAAAAGCTTCCCCATAGTGCCTTGTAGAGGCAAAACCTAAGTTCCAGGGAGGTGGGTGATTGTTTACTACACTTGCAAAGTGCTTTGTGATCTCTTGCTTCATTGTCTCCTCAATAGCCCTGTTAGGCTGGGTCGCTGCTATTAAAAAAGTGTTGCGGGTGGTGATCTGTCAGGCTGATGAGACTGGTGTGCCCATGGCTACATGGTGGCTGGTTCCATGTGACTCTGAGCCAGGTTTTAGAAACATAGGAACCTGCCTTACACTGGTCCCACTGGCTCAGCGTTGTCTACAGTTTACACTGTCTGGCAGCAGCTCTCCAAGGTCTCTTGAGAGGAGGCATTCCCAGTGCTACCTGGAGATGCTGGGGGTTAACCTTGGCCCTTCCTCGTGCAATGCAGGTTCTCTGCCACCGAGTTATCTAGCTTGTTGTGGTTTACAGGGCATGAGCTATGTGCCCATGCACATGGCCTGATTGCTTCTGCTTGCTCTTCCCCCTAGCAGGAGCAGGAGAAACAAATCAGGCAGCCTTGGGCTTTGCAGACTGACCAAGCCCAGGGTTTGTGGTTTTGGTTTTCCCTAACAAGCCACAGCAACCCAACAGCAAATCATGGGTTTGGACTGGCCAGCAATTGTGGCTTGTTAGGGAGCAATAGATCACGGCCCCTTGTTTAGCCATAACACAAAGTCTTAAGTTTCTGTTTCATTTATTCTCCTTGTTCTAGGGCAGGGCTGAAGTAGGGGCAGCTGGGCAGCAATGTATCAGCACCCTGGCCAGGCTCAGTAAACCAGAAGGTCTGGCTTATGACATGTGAATATGACCACTATTTAAAAGGAATGAGACTTCATATGGCTTTCCCAGGTCTTAAGCCCTCCAACTGCTTCCCAGTTAGGTTGGTGAGAGAGGAGTGGGGTTTGCTGGCATATCAAGTTGGTTGTCAGCTTGTCAGGCTGCAGGTGTGTACTCATGTCCCAGGAAGGGCTGTAGCTCAGTGGCAGAACATCTGCTTTGCATGCAAAAGGTCGCAGGTTCAATCCTCACCCTCTCCAGGTAGGGCTTGGAGAGACCCCTCCTGCCTAACATCCTGGAGGGGTCTGACTCTGAAGAAGGCAGCTTCCTGTGTTCCTGGTGTTCTTTAAAATAAAGGCAGAGCCCAAGAGTGAAGGCTGGCTTGCTTCCAGTTTTGGTTTTAACTTGTGGAAATGCACCCATAAAGTTTTTGTGTGATGAAGGTTGTGATCCTAACCCCACTTTACCTGGGAGGAAGACCCACTGAGTTCTGGGTGGGTATGGTTAGGCTTGCGCAGGGCAGCTGATTCATTAGAAGGACTTACACCATTTTTGTTTCAGAAACTAGTCCATTCATCTCTTTGGAGGCAGGGCTTGAACATGGAGAAAGGAAATTAATTAAGATGGTGCGTTGTACCAAGTGAAAGAGACCATTCTTAAAGAAAATTTGTTCCTGGCACCAGTATTCAAAATTTGCCAGGTGCTAGGCAAATTTTGCACCTTGCTATTGGCCACGTGCGACCAAGTGAATATGTTTGGGCACCTGAAGTCTTTGCCATGCCTGTGGGACCATTGAATCTTGCCTGTTTTCACACACTAACATTACATCCTGTAGAATTCTATCTGTGATATTTTATCTGCACAGTCAGACTACAGCTTATATACCTGAATTTCTAACACTCCCCATACGTGCTTAGATGGCCCTTTTCCAGCTTGAAAAGCAAAGACAATTTCTCTAAGTTGCCTCAGTTACAATTCTTACTTGCTACCAGAAGCCAAGTGGATAAATAAAAGCTGGACTTTTCCAAAAGCCAGTTTTGGCATTAAGCTGTACTCAGCTGTATTCAGTGGAATATCTCTGTTGGTACAGTGTGGGACTCTTAGTATCAGAGTTGTGGGTTCGAGCACCACATTGGGCAAAAGATCTCTATATTGCAGGGGTTGGACTGGATAACCTTTGGGGTCCCTTCCAACTCTACAATTCCACGATAAACATAGCAATTTAGAGTGTTACCCAATTAGCCATACAACTTGTATTGGCTTGATCAATCTGTTTCAATGTAAGTATAGCTTATCAAGAAATAAGCGTCTACGGAGCCTGTCTTGTGTGCGTTGTTGTGTTTAGAAGAAGCCAAGTGAGAACAGACACTCATTAAGGGATGCAAGAGCAGACATTTCTGCATTTGTCTCTGTGTCCAGAGTGGCTTGAATGCTCCTGTTTGCATGCAGAGGTATGGCAGGCTGCTTCCTTGTGGCGCCTCATGGCACAGAGTTTGATGGCTGTGAACCCTAATGGCTCATCTTGACGAATTGATTACAGATGTGAATGGAGGATGTGTTGATAACTCCACAAGGCGGATTTTAATTTGATAGATAAAATAAATAGGATTGCATCCAACTAAGTTAGTCATGTCCTTCCTTTCAGTAGGTCTCCTCTGAGTAGGATCGGGGATGTTTGACTCAAAAGTTTCAAGTGCAAAGCATTTGTCAAGCATTTTGCATCATTTTTACCACTTCAGAATAACCAATCTGGCTCAGTCCAGCAATGAAAGTGTAAAATTCTTAAGAGTTAAATTCTGCCGCTTTTGCTGAGTTCCTACAGAATTGTGACTTATGAAACAGCTGGGGTTCACAGCCACACCATTGGCTGCTGTGTGATATTTGTAGGGGTGGGAAATGTTTAGTTTCACAAATTCATTAAAAAGAATGAATGGATGCCTCTATTGCAAGTCGGGTTGTAGACAGAGCTTGGCAACTTACGAGTTTTTAGCTTTGTTTACTAAATGCCAGTAAAATAAACATGCTAGATTAGATCACTCTCTAGGGCAGTGCTGGGAAACCTTGAGCTATGAGAACTTCTTATTTTGCCTGCAGCATTGTTTTCCCTAAGCCATGCCTGCCTGTCTGCCCATCACCTGGTGTCATATGATATCAGGTGTGGGTCAGGTAAGCTCAGCTGATCCAAACTGAACAGGAGATGTTCTCCCAATTCTTCTGTTCTGTGTGCAGGTAAAATTTCTTGCTTTTTGAATTTGGCAGCTTTTTTGTTGTTGCTGCCCTGCAGTGACAGAAAAGGCACCAAACACAAAAAGCACAGAATTATTTCTGGATAGCAATCTACCCCTGAAATAAAATCCTGTCAAGCATGCTGAGAATTGTAGCTCTGTGAACTACAGTTCCCAGGATTCTTTGCGGGGGCGGGGGGAACCATATGGTTTAAATATATGACCTGGATGTGACCAAAGAATTGGGAATGCCCTTGGATCAGGCTCCTATTTTTCCCCCTTTGCAGGTGTGGTTTGAAGTTTTGCATCCTTTGGTTACTGTTTCTTGCTTTGCTGATTTTAGACCCTCCTTCCATGCCATATAGTTTATTTGAAGGAGATGGTGGTTTTCCTAGGTCCAAAATGAGGTTTTGGTTGCTTCGTTTTATGTGTTCGTTCACTGTAGACTAGAATGTAATGTTGAGGTCTCTTCTTGCTCCAACTCTGAGCAATGTACACTTTGTTTTGTTTAGTATGGCCCTGTGGCCTCTTCGTGATGCGAAATCTCTGTGATTTGTGTGATTTTTGGCATCAAATCCATAACAAGCTTACATTAACTTCATCATAGAATAGCAGAGAATCATCAGCAGGCAGTGAGTGCAAACTTGGGGCTTTGCAGAACTTAGGTGAGAAAAGATTTTGCCTTTTATTCATCTGCATAGATTTCTAAGTTCTTTGTTTAAATGCCATCTTCATGCTGGCTCTGATAGCTTGAGTTGTCTTCTAGGAATTTTGCTTGGGGCACATATGCAATTACAGCAAATAACCTGTTGAGTTTTGAATTTGTTGCATGCCTAACTGTGTTGTTTCCTACTTAAAAATATCTTCAGTTATATGGAATAGCTTCATCTTGCGCCTGTCTAAACAAATGAAATTTGCTTTTAATGCAGATTACTGTAATTTAATACAGATTAAATCAAGGTGTTAATTCTTCTTAAAAATAAATGCCCACAGATGAGGAAGAAAGAAAAATGGTAGTCACATAGTATTGATTCTCCCAGGTTTACAAAAAGCCTGTTACAGCTTCAAGGAATGTGTAATTTAAAGGTGGGGAACTTTTGGTTCTCCATTTGCTGTTTGACTCCCAACTCCTGTTAGCTCTGACCATTGGTCATGCGGAGGCATTTCATGGAGAAAAATAGCAGCTGCCACAAAAAATGGCGGCCCCAGTGTTGACTGCCATCTTTTACCACTGGAGTGGCATATTCTGGGTGTTTAGTAATTTGGACTGTTATTATATGTGTGTTTAATTTTTTTATTTATTTTTTGCAAACTACTTTGAGTTTATGCTCTAAAGAAAAGTCTGAGCAGCCACAAAAGCTAACACTACTGGTTCTGGAGAAAGGCAAGTCTCACTACCCATCAGTGAGTGACGAATGGGTACAAATGGAACATAAAAAAACACCCGACGATACTTGCTTGTTGATCAGTGCATTTATTGCTGATTTCTGCTCCTTTTTGAAGACTGTGGACTCAGCTAGACTGATAAAAAAATAGTGATTTACAGTGGTACCTTGGGTTAAGTACTTAATTCGTTCCGGAGATCCGTTCTTAACCTGAAACTGTTCTTAACCTGTAAGTAAAAGAAAAGAATAAGGGAAAAATTTGATAAAACCAAGGGTTAGGATTTGCTGAAATAATTTTGGAAATTGGGATGTAGAAAGGGGAGGCTTGGGGAAGTCGACGAAGCAAGGTTTAGGAAAAAAAGGTTATGAAATTATACATGTTTGTTTGTGTGTATATTTGTTTGTTTGTGTCTATAAAAACTTTGTAAAACCAATAAAATTTTTATAAAAAAAATAAAATGAAACTGTTCTTAACCTGAAGCACCACTTTAGCTAATGGGGCCTCCCGCTGCCGCCACGTAGCTGGAGCACGATTTCTGTTCTCATCCTGAAGCAAAGTTCTTAACCTGAAGCACTATTTCTGGGTTAGTGGAGTCTGTAACCTGAAGCGTATGTAACCCGAGGTACCACTGTATATGCATTGTATATGTGCTATAACACTGTGCCACCAGATGGTGCTGTGGAGTCCCAGTTTTTCCCTACCAGATTTCTCTGTTTAAATTTACAACGTGTTTTTAACGCTGATTTGATGTGTCTAGACCCAGCCTGTGTAGGCTGCTCAGACTTTTCTTTAGAAATTAGATTCCATGTTCTAAAAATCAGATGCTGGAACGTATTAAGACTTGAGAATACCTTTCCCCAGCCCCCTTGGCAGTGGCTGGGAGTGGGCATCCCCTACCCCTGGTGCTGGGGACCCCCCTGTGAATGGGAAACTTTGCTGTCTACCCTTTTGTGTGTGTTTGGTTCAGCAGATTGAGAGCTGGTTCCTAGAGGAGTGATTAATGACATGTGTTGCCCGCAGTCACAACTTTGCTGCCGTTTGGAAAGCGATGGGTCTGTGTGTGTGGTTCCCCCTCCCCCTCTTTCCCCTTTGGGATCTCACTTCTCTCCCTGCCCCCAGTTAATTTATTGAAACAGCAGGAGAGTATGTGGGAGAGAAAGGGTTGGGTGGAGGTGGCAGTTTATCCTCCCAAAAGCCTCGTGAAAACAAAACTACTCCATGTGTCCTGTGTTGTCTAGGATCGTTGGTGCATCCCCTCCCCCCCTTGTGTTGGGGGTGCAAGGATCTAAATAGACATGTTAATTTCATGCCCTCCTAACAGGGCAGCCCCCATCAAGCAGCTGTTGATCTAGAGCTGGCTGACAGCTGTTAAGACAAATCCTTTGTTTAGGATGGGGATTATCTCAAAACAGAGGTTCGGAGGCCTTGAATTCTCTCTGCACACCCAAATAAAGATGCTTGGGGGGAAGGATGGGTTTCAGGGGGAAACCAGACGTGGACGTTCTCTTTGGAATATGCCGCCTCTGGTGAGCAGGGGAAAAAAGAAGTTTGCTGCCGGATCTTTCAGTGGCAAAGTCTGGCTTCATACTGCTGGATGTGTTATGCTGCAACTGAAAATAGGCTTCTCCCCCTCCTTGTGCCCCTCTGCCTAGGCTCGTTCATTTGCATGACAAAGTGGAGGCTTAATGCAACTTTGCCATGGTGAGTGGAGGTATGCAGAGAGGCACCCCCTTGTTTCGAGGGAGAATGGGGCAGGTCTTGATAAAGGGGTGACTGTCTCTGTGGGTTCCCCTGTGCTGGCTTTGGTACTTGTGTTTCATAGATGTGGTTTCTTCAACTGTGCCATGGCGATGACCTCAAGCTCTTTAGGACTGGGTTGCCCAAATGTCTCGTCTGCATCTGCGAAGACAATTTGTTTGAATGGTATTCATAATAGGGCCGCCGTGGTGGTGGCCCTGCAGTTAAGTGGAATTAGGTCTTGCTCTAAGTTGGGCAGGACCTATCCCATGTGGTCTTTACATGGGCCTTGAAGACCTACTTTTTCATGAAGGCCTTTGTGTAATATAAATGGGGGTTTCTATGCTGGGGGTCTGCTGACATTTCTTTTCGCTGCTGGTGTATTTCAGTCTATTTTGTACTATGTTTTAGGGCTAGTGTTGTAATAAAGTGGATATATTGAATTGTTACCTTTGTATATTTCGTTCTGTTGTGAACAGCTTTGTGGAGCAAGTGTTCAAAAATCCTATCATCTTTGTTTTTAATTGGTGCAAAAGGAAGTTGTGTTTGCATCTGGTAAAGTTAAGTTCATTGTGGTTGCTGATTTCCCCCTTGCCGCCCTTCTGTTCTGTGGATGATTGGCTCACCTTTTATAGGTAAAAGCCAAAGTGGAGTATGGAAGTCCTTGTTGTCTCTTAATTTCCTTCCCTTCCTTCAAGGAGCACAGCGGGGTCCCTGGAATTGCTTGTCATCTTTTTATTTCTAGACAGTTATATCAAACATTAGTCACACTCAGAATAGATGCATTGAAATGAAATAACAAGAGTTACTTTGGTCCATTAATGTCAATGGTTCTTCTCCGAGCAGAACTCAGTTGGCCTCAGCTAGTCTCCTTGAGTTTCACCTAAAGCAGTGGTACAAAGCTGGTGACTCTCCAGATGTTGTTGGGACTACAAATTCCATCATCAGTGACCATCGTCTAGGTTAAGATCCTTCCTCTAGTAAAACTAAAAACCCAACAAAGACTTAAACAGTCTTTTAAAGCATGGGTTCTACCTCTAAACATGATGGTGTTTTGTTTTTTGTTACTCTTCCCATGGTTAAGATAGTACAGCTAGCTCTCTGTTTTTATCCTCACAGCAACCCTGTGAGGTAGGCTAGACTGAGAGGCTGGCCCAAGATCACCCAGTGAGCTTCATGGCCAGGTGGGGATTTGAACCCTGGTCTCCCAGGTCCTTCTCTAACCACTGTCCCACCACTAAAGCACTCCAGTATTTTAGGGCGTGTGTGATGTTAAATTTTAAAAAAATATTCTCTGCCATGAAATTACAAAAGCTCAAACACACAAACAAGCAACAGTTATGGCATTCCTGCAAGGTAGTGTTAAAATGAAACTTCTAACTCATTTAAATTGCTTTGCAATGAGCACAATTTGCATACCACATTTCTGCATATTGGAGATACTGAACAGGTGGCCGCTTTGCACTTCTTATTCTGCAGTATCTATTCAGAAGCTATTGCCCCAGGATGTGACTGGAAACTGTGCAGTAAGGTACTGAACAATCTTGAGCTTTTGAAAATTAGGAAAACCAGTGTATCTTGGCTGTCTCATTTCAGGAACCTTGAGTATTTTTGCCATCATAGCTCTGAACTCGGGAAGCTTGGTTTCTTAGGAACTTGAAAAGACATAAAAGTCATGTTCAAATGCTACTTTCCCAGAACCTGTGATCATGCTGAGATTAGGAGCGGATCTTGGGCTTGAAGACCTGCTCACCCACTTCCCTGCCTCCACCACCATGCATGCTGCATAACCAGAGCTGTGATATTGCAGGAGCACTGGGCAAAGTGCAAAGACTTGTATTGTCACCGAATTCAGCTTTTTGAGAATCTCCACTGTATTTTTAAGGCAAGCATCTAGCCCTCCTGACTGCAAGTATATAGAATGGACATGAACCTGAGAACTGCTCCCTGTCTTGGTCATAGCTCAGTGATAGAGCACCTCCTTTGCTTCCAGAAGGCTCCAAATTTAATCCTCAGTGGCATCTCTGGGAATTTACCCTGCCTGAAACCATGGAGAGGTGCTGCCAGTCATTTTAGACCAGTGAGTAGCTTATATATCTGAGTTTCTAGCACTGGACCCAAGTTTGAGAAAGGCTGGTGTAGGCAGTACTGAGTCAGATGGATCAGTGACCTGACTCTGAACAAGGCAGCTTCCTATGTTCTGGGGTAGGGCAAGTATTGACTGAAAAAGCTTCATGGTGCTTTGGAGGAGGCCTGAATCTCTGGGGTAGAGGATCTCCTTGGCCTTTGGGAGGTCCCAGGCTCAACCCCCAGCATTTCCAGGTAGGGCTGAGAGAAAGACCCCTATCTGAAACTCCAGACAGTCTCTTGTCTGTCATTGCGGACAGCACTGGGCCAGATGGACCAATGGTCTGGTTTGGGCTAAGGCAGCTTCCTGTGTGTTCTTTGGGGGTGCTGGTGTCTCTTGCCTCTTGGGCAGGCATTCTGCCATGGGTAAGTCCTAGGGTGCAGTGAAAAGAGGGGTGGGAAAGCAGCTGGGTGCCAAGGATCTCAGGCGGTGGTGTGTAGCTAATGTCTGGAGTCTCATCTTGCCAGCTGGGATGCTGAGCTTTAATTTATGCATCGTGGCCACTCTTCCCTTGTCTGCCGTCCAGCCATAATTCGCCCGCCAGCCATCCCCCTTGTTGTGTCGCTCACGGGCAACCACTTTTAATCTGTGCATTGATTCCTTGACTTCATTAATTAATCTGCAAGGCTTTCAAGAGACAGGGCTTGGCAACGGTCCGAAAGCTGGAGCAAATCTGCATTTGTGTTTTATGTGAAACTCTGTGGCATCCTGGCAGCTCCACAGCAATTTCACTCCTTATGTGCGGTTTAAGACCTTTGAAATGTCCCAAACCATCTCGCTGAGGCTGTTACTGCGGAAAAGCAACAGCTAATCCTCAACTTGATCTGTATTGCAGGTGGAGGGGTGAGGAGGGTGAGAGAGAGAGAGAGAGAGAGAGAGAGAGAGAGAGAGAGAGAGAAGGGAAGATGCATTGTATGAGCCCTGGGGGAATCTGGGAGAGTTTGGTCCCCATTGTGTGTCTCTCTAGTCCACAGCTGCGCCTTGTCCATTCATTTTTGTCCTGCAAACGTGTGCAGTGACGCGGCAGGAGCCCTGCCACAGACTGTTCTCAGACTGGGTGTGTTAAAGATTCTGGTTTTCTTTTTTAATAGTCTGTGGGCTTAGCCATGCCATCTTGCCAAGTGTGATCCAGCCACATACTTTCTTTTGTTCAACTCCTCCTTTCCCCCAAGGCAGTCCTTGGACACAAAAGTATTTTGCACCTAGATCCACAGGATGTGGGAAGGGTATGGTAAAGCTGCATTGGGGAGAGCCTTAAGTTCTGGGGCCAAGGAAGAACTTTGCAACTCCACACCTTCAATATATATAACTTGTTTAATCTCCTGTCCCAAATTGTCAATTTCATCTCTCTTACTGGAAATATCAGTGGAGATTTTTCATTTTTAAAAATGGTTTAACAATGCACTGATTGAACAAGTGATTTCTTTTATGTGTCTAGAAGCTTATCCAGGAGTCTGTGGTGAGGTACCTTGCTGAATGTTTTGTGAAAGTCCATGTGTACTATGTTAACTGGATTACCCCTATCTATGTGTGTAGACTCTCTTCTCTTAAAGGTAAAGGTAAAGGGACCCCTGACTGTTAAGTCCAGTCGTGAACGACTCTGTGGTTGCAGTGTTCATCTTGCTTTACAGGCCGAGGGAGCCGGCGTTTGTCCGCAGACAGCTTCTGGGTCATGTGGCCAGCATGACTAAGTCGCTTCTGGCGAACCAGAGCAGCGCACGGAAACGCCATTTGCCCTCCCACTGGAGCAGTACCTATTTATCTACTTGCACTTTGATGTGCTTTCGAACTGCTAGGTGGGCAGGAGCTGGGACCAAGCAACGGGAGCTCACCCCATCGCGGGGATTCGAACCGCCGACCTTCTGATCGGCAAGCCCTAGGCTCTGTGGTTTAGACCACAGTGCCACCCGCGTCCCATATGTGCGTGTAGACTCTCCAGTGGCACTCAACAGCCGTCATTTAATGAGGCATAGGAGAATGGGAAGAGGTTTTTAGCTCTTTCTTAAAAGTCATTGACAATTGTGGCAGACTGACTTCCCTTAGTAACGTGTTTGCTGTGCTGGCTGGGGCTGACGGTAGTTTTAGTGTAGAACATCTGGAGGGCACCAGGTTGGAGAAGGCTGCTTGAATGCTCCCAAGGATGCTTCCTAGAACGAGTCCTTTCGAATTCCAGAGAAGCATGTGAACCTGTTCCTTATATATCAGTGGTTCTAGAACTATGATATGTGGAAATGTTGTTGTGGAGCCATTGAGAAATATCTACCGGTATCTGTACTAAATATCTATCTGTACTTGGCCTTGCATGGGATTCTGCCCCCACTCCCAAAGATGGAGGTCAGTTTTGCAGAACATCTTACTTCATAAAACAGTCACATCTATCACTCTAGAGCAGTGCTTTCCAACCTTTTTTTGACCATGCCCCACCTAAGCATCTCTAAAATCCTGATGCCTCCCGCCCCCACCCCCCATGACATATAATTCTTATTATTCAAAAAATGAACTCCTATTCACATGGAGGAAGCCTAAAAGGCCATTAACTGGGTCTAACACATTCTCGAATCCCCCCCCCCCATAAAAATCAATTTGCCCCCCTGCGGGGCATGTGCCCCACATTGGGAACCACGGCTCTAGAGAGTAAAGACAAGAGTTATTAAGAGTCAGTTGTGGATGTGCCTTGATTTGTAGAACTAATAAAGTTTATTAAGTTGTCTGCTTAGAACCCCCCCCCCCCCAGCAGTTTTCAAGTGGTCTGCATTGAGGTTTAGAACCGCTGTTCTCAGTGAGGAATTAGACTGTGTTGAAAGGAAGCGCAGCAGCAGCAGCAGCCCCATAGCAGAGTAATCCAGAGTATACCGGTAAGCCAGAAAGCAAAGCGCAGCAGTGTGGCTTGGGATAAGAGGATTCCTCTACTTTCTCTAAGCAGTGCTCTTGGGCAATGGGGGTCAGGGGCTGTTTAAGGTGAAATGTGGTGGATAACACCCAGCAGTGGCGCTCTGGCTCCTGTAGACTAGTTACAGGAGTTTAAGTAACAGAAGCATTGGCCGTGGAAGTAGAATGAAGGGTAATACCTGGGGCGCCTGCCCTGCTTTCAAATCGGCCCTTGAAAGATTGTTCAACACCTGGCGGGTGTTTTGTTTTTTTATATTTTTAAAAGAATTTTTTATTGGTTTTACAAAATTTTTATAAACAAACAAACATGTATAATTTCATACCCTTTTTTTCCTTAAACCTTACTTCGTCGACTTCCCCATACCTCCCCTTTCTACATCCCAATTTCCAAAACTATTTCAGCAAATCCTAACTGTTTTTTTAAATGACTTTACATTAAATCATGTTTTCAGTGTGGAAGTAACTGTTCAGCGTGGTAGGTGAAAAAGCGACCTGCTAGCTTGCTCTGGGGTGTGCTCTTCAAATCCTTTGCATGTTTACTCAGAAGTAAGTCCCATTGTGTTCATTGGGGCTTACTCTCCATTAAGTGTGTGCAAAATTGCAGCAGGCCAGGCAGTGGTGCAGGTCTTCTTTGGTTGACAGCCGAACCAAAGTAAAGCACATAAACAAAATTAAATGTATAACAAACAAGACTAACAATGTATTCTAAGAATTCAAGAGAAGAGCAAAAAAACACCCACAATTGAGCATGGTCAGTATAAGGTAGGGACACACACACACAGACACCAGGGAGGAGAAAATAAGAGATGTGTGATTAAGGAACTGGCCATCTCTGTAATCGTTTCCTTAAAAGACAACAAACCATTCCTGATTCTTTCCAGAGCTGGTCCTTGAGATGTGTGAATGGGTGTGTTACTTGGGATCCTGTCCCAGGCAGAGAAATGGCTAACTCTACCTCCTGAAACTTTCTACTTCTGCTGGGGGTCTCTGGCAGCATTGGGTTTAAACAGTTTCTACTGCAGGGCTGAGCAGACTTTAGACTGATCCAATTGCCTTTTGTTGCTTATTATAAGAGCTACCAACCAGAGCCAGGTGCAAAAGAGAGTAGTGTTTGAGTTGAAGAAAAGTGAGCATTGTCCTGACCTTAGGATTTGTTTTCAGCTCAGGAACTGAAGCGAGTTCACAGTCCCTTTGCCCAAGGGGCCAACTCCTACTTTACTTTATTCATTTCAGTGGCCTAATTTAGTTGGGAAAACTCATTCTGCTATTGCTGTTGTTAAAGAGCTGGGGGTCAGAACCCCTGGCTGACCTACTGTCAGTCACTCAGAGATCTACTGGTAGATCGGGATCTACCACCTGCCCACCCCTGCTCTACAGAACACTGTTTTAGTCCTTTTTCCTAAGTGGTGTGGGCTGCCAATTTTTGTCTGTGGATGGTCAGGCTGGTTGATGGTGTCTACTGATTCATTTATTTTTAAAATTATCCCAAAGGGCAATGAATCCTCATCATCTTCAGGAAAATCATGGCAGATAATTGGCTGGTTGTCGCCTAATTTAGTTGCACTAAGTTTCCACTGAAATCAATGGGACAAGTTAGTTACAACATAAATAAGTAATGACTAATTTGTCACACTTATTTCATTGGGACCCAAATTCTAACTTTGTCTGGAACCAACCCAATGTTTGCTTTGCACCCAGAATCTTCCAAAACCACTACCAAGCCCTCCCCACTAAATGCAAGGTTTTCATTTGAAATTTTAAAATGTAATATTAAACACATACAACAACAACAACTGATTGTCCATACCAAACCACCCTCCTCGCTGAGGCTTGTAAATCATGTTGCAATTCTGGAGAGCTGTGTTGGGTGGGATGCAGGGCTGATAATAGCAGTTTGTGGTCTGGAGGGGGCTCTTCAGAGATGGATGCTGGCCTCTGGGTGACCTTGTAAGGGAGCAGACTCCCAGGTCTGTTCACTGGGGAAGCCGGTAGGTTAAAGGGCAGGTTGAGATTGATTGTAGGATGGAACCTATTGCTTCCCGGAATTGCATGCGAGTGACTTGACTTAAAAAGAACAGCATGCAATTGATCCTTCCCAAATGTTCTTTCTCTGGGAAGAGAGCTAATTTCCCTCTACGAGATTTCCCTTCTGTACTCTGAATCATCACCACACTTTACCTGAATCTTCACGTGGCCACAGAATGGAGTGGTATAAAGAAGGGCTGTGCAGACCACAGGTAGAATGACATTTATTTTTCTTACTGCTGTGTGTGGTTTAAAATAAAAATAAAAATCCACCCTACAAATAAAAAGCAGGAGAGAGAGGTGGGTTAGACCTTTATCACTGACTTACTAGATTTATTATTGCAGGAAGTTTTAAAAAGTGAGAGAATCCTTAATAGTGTTGATCATCCTGAAGTGGTACAGCTCACTTTGTATAGCCTCATGACTTGTACCACTTAATTCTGCTGCCAAGTAAGAAACAGTGCTTAGAGTGGGATAACTCAGTGGTAAAGCACCTATTTTGCATGCAGAAAGGTTCCTGGCTCAATTGCTGGCATATTCCATTAAAATCAATATCTAGGAGCTGTGTGTGCATATATATCTGTCTTCAACCCTGTAGCATCCTCTGCCAAACTGGTACCCTTTCGGACTTCAACCCCCAGCACAGCCAGGGGTCAGGAATCACGAGAGCAGTGGTCCAGAACTTCTGGGGGGCACCAGGTTGTGGAAGATGTTGCTGCTCAGAGCAGATAATGCTGTGCCAGACAGACAAATAGTCTGGTCCAATAAAAGGCAGCTCCTAAGAATATCATAAGAGTGGATAAGGCCACTTGCTGGATAAGGCCAGTGACCCATCTAGTCCAGCACCTTCTTCTCACAGTGGCCAACCAGATGCCAATGGGAAGGCCCCAAGCACAACAGCACTCTCCCACCCTGCAATTTCCAGCAAATGTTATTTAAAGGGATACTTCCTCTGACAGAGGAGGTCTAGTAGTCCTTGACACAGAACACAGCCATCAGGGCTAGTAGTCATTGATATTCTCATCCTTAGTGAATTTGTGGTACCCTCTTTAGAAGCCGTCCACTTTAGAGGCCATTGTTACCCCTTGTGCCAGTGAATTCCATAATTTAACTGAGATCCAGCACACTCTTCTCACAGTGGTCAGGCAGGTGATTGTGGGAAGCCTGCAAGCAAGACCTGTGCATGGCAACACCCCCTCTAGTGCATACTGCCCTCAATACTGTCCAGATGTTGCGCGGACCCCCCTGGTTGAAATTATCAATTTGTCCCTTGACACGGGGACATTCCCAGGGGAACTGAAGGAAGCAGTGGTGTGTCCACTCTTAAAGAAAACTTCATTAGATCCCTTAGACCTACCCAATTACCGCCCAGTTTCAAATCTTCCATACCTGGGTAAGGTAATTGAGAGAGCGGTTGCTGAACAGCTTGGTAGGTTTCTGGAGGAAACATCGGCATTAGATCTATTTCAGTCCGGTTTCCGTTCTGGTTTTGGGACGGAGATGGCTCTGGTTGCCCTAACAGATGATCTCCGTAGACAACTGGATCGAGGCGGGTCAGGACTGGTGATCCTTTTAGATTTGTCAGCAGCCTTTGACGTGGTCGATCATGATCTTCTGGACCACCGCCTCGCAGACGTGGGGATACAGGGCATAGCCCGTAACTGGTTGTGCTCTTTTATCTCTGGGCGGGGACAGAGGGTGGCACTAGGGAGGGAAATGTCGTTACGCCACTCCTTGGTGTGTGGAGTGCCGCAGGGCGCAATTCTCTCCCCGATGCTTTTTAACATCTTTATGCGCCCCCTTGCCCAGATTATCCGGAGCTTTGGGCTGGGCTGTCACCAATATGCTGATGACACTCAGCTCTATCTGCTGATGGATGGCCACACCGACTCGGCCCCAAACACACTGACCAGATGCTTGGAAGCTGTGGCTGGATGGTTTCGTGGGAGCCGATTGAAACTAAATCCTTCGAAGACAGAGGTCCTATGGCTAGGTCGGGATGGCATGGGGATGAGGGACCAACTCCCTTCTCTTGCGGGGGCCCAATTAGTGCCATTGCCTTCCGTTAAGAGTTTGGGTGTAATCCTTGACGCCTCCCTTTCCATGGAGGTGCAAGTTACAGCAACACCCAAGGCGACATTTTTCCACCTTCGCCGCATCAAGCAGTTGGTCCCTTACCTTTCCTGCCCCGACCTGGCCACAGTGATCCATGCGACGGTCCTCTCCAGGGTTGACTACTGTAATTCGCTCTACGCGGGGCTGCCCTTGAAGCTGTCCCAGAAACTCCAGCGGGTGCAGAATGCTGCAGCGAGGCTCCTCACGGGGTCTCTGCCATGGGAGCATATACACCCAGTGCTTTTCAAGCTGCACTGGCTCCCGGTGGAGTACAGGGTCAGATTTAACGTGCTGCTTTTGACCTTTAAAGCCCTTCACGGCCTAGGACCCTCGTACCTACGGGACCGCCTCTCCCGGTATGCCCCACGGAGAGCCTCAAGGTCCATAAGTAGCAACACCCTAGTGGTCCCAGGCCCTAAGGAAGTTAGATTGGCTTCAACCAGAGCCAGGGCCTTTTCAACTCTGGCTCCGGCCTGGTGGAACGCTCTGCCTCATGAGACCAGGGCCCTGCAGGATCTGATTTCTTTCCGCAGGGCCTGTAAGACAGAGTTGTTCTGCCTGGCCTTTGGCTTGGAGCCAATTTGATTCCCTCCCTCTCTTTCTTTTTTCTTTTCCTTCTCCTCCTGCGATGAGGCTACATTTTAATATTTTAATGTTCCATTATTTTAATGTTGTATTTTGTTTTTAAGTTGTAATCATTCATCTTGTTTTTATTATTGCTTGTAAGCCGCTCTGAGCCTGGCCTTGGCTGGGGAGGGCGGGGTATAAATAAAAATTATTATTATTATTAATAATAATAATAATAATAATAATAATACTGTAAATAGTACCTAGCCATAATATTTAGTGGTTATTGGTAGCCTGTCCTCCATGAATTTGCCTAAACCCCTTGTAAAGCCACCAGAGAAGGTAGAAGTGAAATCCACAATTGAACTATGTATGTGTGGTCTAAAATCTTCCATCATTCAGCTTTACTGGCTGGTGCCAGGTTCATTTTTCTCCATGCCGTGCATAATTCTACACACCTTTATCATGTCCCCTCGCTTACTTGCCTGTTTTCTAAACTAAAATGCCTTAAATGCTGCAACTTTTCCACACGGGTTCCCCATCTTCACCTTTCCCCCAGCTTTACAATATCCCTTTTTTGAGGCACAGAGACCAGAACTGTCCTGTGTTCCCATGAACATGATGCCGGCTGGGGCAGTCCAGGTGTTCTGGGAGTACAGGGTCCACCAGCCCCAGCCGGCACAAACTGTCCAGCCACTAACATCTGGGAATTCTACTTGGTCCGTCCCACACCCCTTTGCCTCTAGTTCTATTAGGAACCCTTCAGTGAGGTTGGGAGTTGAAATCTTCATTATTTCAGGCAGATTCCTTTACCACTTTGCATCTCATGCAACACTGTTGGCACCAGGGAAATCTGACTCTTTACTCTTGTTCTCCATGAATTTTGGGGTTCCTTTGGTTTCGGTTCACTTTTGTTCTTTGAATCAATCTATTGTGAATCTTTGGTTTGAGCTCCCGCCCCCCCCTTCCAATGTTGCCGAACAACAACTCTCCAACCTTTTGGACCAAACACCTCTGTATCCTACAAACCACCAAGGTGCATGTATTGTGTCTATCTTACCACCACTATTGCATTTGACAGGCCTAAAAATATTATAACTGAGCTTTTCGTTTGTCATTCCTGTGTTTAAACTTTGTAGCCAAAGGCCTCAGGAATTAGGCTGGGAACTGGGGAATTGCTTTTGGTAGGTGAGGGCTGTCCAATGGAACTGGGTTATCAGAGAGATTGAGGGAAAGGTTACAGTGGGAGTTCATTATGCCAGGATGAGGTGGAGATGTATGACTTAAAAATCCAGTGCTGACTCCCTTTTAAGTGTTGGGGTCATATTGTCACAGGTAGTTGGACTGCAGATCCGTCATCTCTTTGGAAAGCTCTTTGCGCCACTCTTTCCCATAATTGATCAATGTTCCTATATAGCATTGGCTGCAGTCTCAATCATTTACTTGGGACTACAACTCCTTCGTGGGATGCGGGTGGTGCTGTGGGTTAAACCACAGAGCCTAGGACTTGCCAATCAGAAGGTTGGCGGTTTGAATCCCCACGACAGGGGGAGCTCCCGTTGCTTGGTCCCTGCTCCTGCCAACCTGGCAGTTCGAAAGCGCGTCAAATTGCAAGTAGATAAATAGGTACTGCTCCGGTGGGAAGGTAAACAGCGATTCCGTGCGCTGCTCTGGTTAGCCAGAAGCGGCTTAGTCATGCTGGCCACATGACCCGGAAGCTGTACGCTGGCTCCCTCAGCCAATAAAGCGAGATGACCGCCGCAACCCCAGAGTCGGCCATAACTGGACCTAACGGTCAGGGGTCTCTTTACCCTTTACCTTTACAACTCCTTTGGCCATGCTGGCTGAGGCTGATGGGGACCTCTGAAATGCCACAGGTTGACCACCCTTGATCTAAAGCATTGGTCTTCAAATGGTGGGTCTGGGCGCATTACCAGGTCAAAGCCTGACCTAGGATGGGTCACAATAGCAATGCCCCATTGAGCAAATACACGGCAACATATTAAGTAATGGGTCCCCGGATGTGTGTGTAGGCTAAAGTTTGGTCCTCAGTTTGGAAGCATTGAAGACTACTGCTGTGACATTTTAAAATATCCTCCCCTCTTTCTTTTGTCTAGCAACCGCTGCAGGCACTTACCTGCCACCCCTGCAGCAGGTATTTCAAGCTCCTCGCCGGCCCGGGATAGGAACTGTCGGGAAGCCAATCAAACTCTTAGCCAACTACTTTGAAGTAGACATTCCCAAGATTGACGTCTATCACTATGAAGTTGACATCAAGCCAGACAAGTGCCCTCGCAGAGTCAACAGGTAAGGCAAGTATTAGCGTTTAGCAATTTCTCCTCTTGTCCAGCCCTTTAACTGGGAAGAAGCCAAAGGCCTTGGAGAAAACGCATGCAGAGCCCTGCATCTCTTCTCCTCCCCCATCCGGCTAGTTCTGAGAGCCCCACTTCCAAGCACACCTGTTGCAGCTCTTTCTGCCCAGTGGAATACTTGGCACTATTTAGCTTTGCTACGAGTGAAGTTGCCGCTTTTTGCACAGGTGGGAGCTGACCCTGCAAGGTGATGCTTGGACCGGCAGTGAAGTGGCTTTCCTGCAGCATCTCTCTCTTCCTTCCTCTCCGCCCACACTAGGAATTCGGCCTCTCTCCTCGCCCCATCTCTGGCCATGCGCTGGCGGTGGCGGCTTGAGAGATAACTGGGCTTTGGGCTCTATCACTGGTCAGCTTACAGCAGCTGTGTGATCTTGGCTGCGGTCCCAGGCTTTTAAAATAGCCATCCTTAGGCTTTGGGCAATTGTACTGCTGTTTAAAACTCTGCTGTTCGTTTAGTTCTTTGCTTGGGAAGGTCAGTATTGAGAGCTATCTGATTTAAAAAGTGAAAATTCTGCAAGGAGCACGTGCGTAGAGCAGCTGATTTAATTTTGTACCTGTTCTCTTTTAACTTGCATAATTCTGGCTTGGCTATCCATGAAGGCGTGAGAGACCTGTAGAGGCTCACTCTCCCCCGCTCCTGGATACCAAACTCAGGCTTCTGAGATGTCAGCTGAAGGCATTGTAGAGTAGGCATACTGGTCAAATATTTCAAGTCTGCTACTAGGTAGAGGGCAGCGTAATTTAAAAATAAAAATTATGGTGCCATTTGTTAGCAAGGACAGGAACATGGGCTACTTGTCCCCTAGCCTTGCAGCAGCCAGGGGCAAGTGTGCCCCCACTGGCCAGCTGCTTATAACTGCAAGCATATTGCAACTAGGAACGCAAGCAGTCATCACTGGCAAAGGCCAACATGTCAGATGAGTACCAAGGAGGGGACTCAGGTCCAACTCCTTACTTATCCATGAAGTTCATTAGATGGACAGGTTGCGCACAGCCAACCTCACCTATTTCGTGCAGTTATTGTGATGGTACATTTTTTTTGGTGGGAAAAATTTATATATCGCCCTATCCTTTGGCAAGTGTGGAATAAAAATGCAGTAACATTAATTATTGCCTTTAAAAACAAACAAACCTGGAAGTCAGGACAGATACACAAAAAAAGTCGTAAGTGGGAAAATGGTTGATCTTATTTCCTAATGGCAATGCTTTAAAGTCCAACCCTCCAGATGTTGTTGGACTACGGTTCCTGTACTGCTAAGGGGGCTGTCAGCTAACAACATCTGGAGGGCACCAGGTTGACCAAGTCTACTTTAAACATGCTTGACCATGACTTGACAGTATTTGCCTCGTCAATGTTGCTTTTGATCATCTCAGGCCATTACCCATAGGCTTAAGTAACTTTTATGATAAACATCAAAATTATTAAAATATTTTTTTTTAGAAAACTTATTTAGCATATCATCAAAGCCAATTAAAAATAAGATTTTTTGGAGGAAAACATTAATACAAATTTCATACTTCTTCACTGGTTGGTGTGTCAGCTGCAGTCTTTTTCTGGACAGGGATAGCCTGGGTACAGGTAGCCGTACTCTGTGACACACTTTTTATGAGGCCGCCACTGAACGCAATTCAACAACTGCAACAAGTGCAGACTGTGGCAGCCAGAGTGTGGAGGGGAATAGAACTCAAGCAGGTACACTGGTTGCCAGTTTCTTACTGGAATTGTGAACCCGCTAGCCAATCCTTCTAGCTTCTCTCTTCCTCCCCCTCCCCTCCTGGTCTCTCTCTCTGCAGGGAGGTTGTGGAATACATGGTACAACACTTCAAACCTCAAATCTTTGGAGATCGGAAGCCGGTGTACGATGGGAAAAAGAACATCTATACGGTCACTGCCCTGCCCATTGGCAATGAAAGGGTAAGAGGGCAGTGTTCTCTTGGGTGGTTGGGCTTCCTCAGGCACCCTCCTTTTTAAAGCCAGAAGAATCAGGAGAATTAAGAAGTTGCATTGGTGTTCCCTTCTATCCCTGCTGTCCATCCAACATGGCAGTGACTGAAAATTACATGTCAGTCACTTGACATCACCTTGATGTCTGGCGACGCAGCTTCAGAGGAAAGAATTGGGAACACACTCTTAAGTGCGTTTCCAATTCTTTCTCCCTTTGTATCCTGACTTGAACTCAAGCCCCTGCTGAAAGGGACTTACAACGCACTGTGCTTTCAGCTGGAATTGTGTTTAATGAATGCCAGAGACAGCAGGAGCTTAACAGCAACTATTTCATTGTCTAAAAATGGCTATACAACAGGCCTAACAAACTTACTAATGCAACTTCTTTTTCTTCAGTCCTTCATTCCTGGTTCTAGTTCCATGCCATATAAGGCAGGGGTTCCAAAGCCATAGTTCCATGCCATGCCACATAGGGTAAGGGTTCACAAAACTCTGGACCACAGATACTCCATGAGCTTCATTCAGGTGGCCCATAGCATGTCTGAATTAAATATTCATATTTATTTTTTAAATGGTTCCTTTATTTCTTTCCTTGTATTTTATTGTATTACAACCAGACTACTGTGGAATGCAAATCATAACACAATAAAAGACAATTTTAAGAAATTAATTTATTTTTCTGTCATCTGTTTGTAGGTTGACTTTGAGGTGACAATTCCAGGGGAAGGCAAAGACAGGATATTCAAGGTTTCAATCAAGTGGATGGCCATTGTGAGCTGGCGGATGCTTCACGAGGCCCTGGTGAGCGGGCAGATTCCTGTTCCGCTGGAGTCTGTCCAAGCCCTTGATGTTGCCATGAGGCACCTGGCCTCCATGAGGTAACTTTCTTTCGTGGTCAGGGATTTAGTTAATTTTTTTTTTAGGGAAGATGCACACAACTCTGGGCACATCTTTTATCCTGTTTTCACACAGATATACTACATCCATGAAGCCAACATGGCCCTGGGAGTTGTATTTTTGTGGAATTTTCTGTGAGGGAGTAGCTCTCTCACGCCTCTTCACAGTCTCCAGCTGGTGTCTTAAGAGAGTACAGTGATGGTGCCTACATAATATCAATAGGCAGGGTGTTCCAAAGCACAGATGCTGCTTCATTAAAGGAGAACGACTGCTTTCAAATGCGGAATGGACATCGCTTGGCACTTGTAGATGTGCAAGTTCCACAGATTGAAGTGATTGGATTGGCATGCATGGAGCAAGGAAATCCTTGAACTTGCAACCTTGAAGACTGCCCACCCCAAGTAAATAGTGCCTAGCTATGAGGAAAGAACTGCGCGAAATTATGCTAGTGACAAATCTGTAAGAAGATTTGAGGCCCAAGGACATTCCTGAAGGGTTTTTGTGCCCCAGTCTAGACTTCAAATATCAAAGTTTGCTGTCCTACATGGGTATAGCATGGGCTAATGTTCTTCATTTTCTTTGGCCTCCCCAGGTACACGCCAGTGGGCCGTTCCTTCTTCTCTCCCCCTGAAGGATACTATCACCCGCTGGGAGGTGGTCGGGAGGTCTGGTTTGGGTTCCACCAGTCTGTCAGGCCCGCTATGTGGAAGATGATGCTGAATATTGATGGTAACTAAATGCATGCAGTAATGTAACCCTGTAACTGTAAAACATTCAGAATAACCAACAAGAAGTCTGTGGCTGAAAAAGGATTGTTGACAATGCCTCTTAGGTTCTATGGGGCCCTGTTCACCAGAGGTGCCTGAATTAACTGTTGTGATAGGTTCAATGGAGAACAAGAACCTGGTCAGATGCAGCTTGCATTGTGGTGATTATTTTGACAGTTCACAGGCACAGGTTTTCTGACAGCATGCATGGCATGGCTGGTGTTTCCTTAAGCAGCTTCATAAAAGGCAGAGCAAAAATGTATTATATAAACATAAGTAAACTTATCTGGTATTCTGCAAGTGTTGCATTGCTTTTTAAAATGTGATTTTTCTAGAGCATTTGAGGGAGGGGGTTCTTCTTTGGTTCTTGTTTTTATTACAAATTTTGTGTTTATATCTTGCATTTTTATGCTGTGAATGGCCCTGAGATCTACAGATGAAGGGTGGTATACTAATCATAGTAGTAGTAATCATTGTCGTTGTCGTCCTGGTTTCGTTATGGAGTATTTACATGTTTTTCCACTAGTCATTTGTTTATCCTGCAGTTTTCTCTGTCACTTTGAAAACTGCAAAAAAATTCATTTGAAAATGGATTTGTTGAGCTAGGGTGACAGTACTTAAATCCATGTTAATTGCATAAACCTAAAGTTCTGGTATGCGCTCGAACCCCTCCTGCAAGATGTTGGCAGTCTGGAAGCACCCCTAGAGAAAGAGAGTCAAGAAATGACCATGATTCTTGTGCTTCTGTTGCCTGGACTGACCTGCACTCCTGTCTGCTCACCCCATGACAGTATCAGCGACAGCCTTCTACAAGGCCCAGCCAGTGATTGAGTTCATGTGTGAGGTGCTGGACATCCGGAACATTGATGAGCAGCCAAAGCCCCTGACTGATTCTCAGAGAGTCCGTTTCACCAAGGAGATCAAAGGTAAAAGAGGGCAGAGACTCTAAAAGGCCCTAGTTGGCAAGTGGTTTTCTTTCAGGGCCGCAAAGGAAATAGATGCAAAGCAAAAGGCAAAATTAAGAGGGGCAATATTTTTGAGGCCGTGGTGGGAAGTCTGCGACGCCCTATCCCTCCTTTGCGTTCTGTGTTTTATATGTTGACTGGATCAATAAGCTGATAAATGGATTGACATCAGATGTCTTTCTCTTTTGATAGGTTTGAAAGTGGAGGTGACTCACTGTGGGCAGATGAAGAGGAAATACCGTGTGTGTAATGTTACTCGGAGGCCAGCTAGCCACCAAACGTAAGGCTGTTAGCTTGGGGGAAGGGGAAGAGACATGTGGTGTTTGTTTGTGTGTGTGTGTGTTTTTGGGGGGGGCTGTGTTACCTTGTGACATTTAGCATCAGTCCGGTAGCATTTAGAAAGGGGAATGAGAAAAAACACTGTTAGTCTGGCGATGCAGGAAGCCTTGGGAACTGACTGATGGGCACTTTCTTGGGAGAAGTGTGCACTGCTGCTAGGTGACTTGTTTCAGCTGTCAGTGTGGGGAAAGCTGTCCTGACGGTGGAATTAAGAGCCAGATGAAATCCAGCAACTTCTCATAATACAAATGTTTTGGAGTTGTTGTTTGCCCTGCTTTTGTTGCCCTATAGGGCAAGAGTGCTCTTCCAGATAGCAATAACGCAGTAACGCTGGGGAAGCATCACGCAACAACTTACAAAGCAGACTGATGTGTGGATGGTCCAGCATAAATTCACCGCTAATGCGCAATACAAGTCGTAGAGTGCACCTGCAAAACCAATCAGTCTGGAGAGGCTTGAGGTCTTTTTCCTGGTTTTGTACCGGGCTCTCTAAACAGCTGTGGATTTCTTCTGTGTAGGTTCCCTCTCCAGCTGGAGAGTGGTCAGACGGTGGAGTGCACAGTAGCGCAGTACTTCAAGCAGAAATACAACCTCCAGCTCAAGTACCCCCACTTGCCGTGTCTTCAAGTCGGCCAAGAGCAGAAGCACACATATCTACCTCTGGAGGTGAAAACTCATTTTTGGAATGGGATTGGGAGATGGCTTTTTGAAATACCTCAAGGCTTTGCTGTTATAGTGGGGGAGGGGGGGGCGAGTGTGTGTGTGTGTGTGTGTGTGTGTGTGCGCGCCCTTGCATGAAGAGTTATGTTCTGTTTTGTACTCTTTCTTGTCCTTTTGAACCTTTTTGTGCTTCGGCCTCCAGCTCTTTTAAGACTTTTAATTTTTACTGAAGAACAAATTTAAAAAAAAGAAATAAGAAGTGCCTAAACACAGAGACACAAAACAAAACACTGCAATTTTATACACAGAGAATAAAAATAT
Source organism: Podarcis bocagei (assembly GCF_964188305.1). NCBI lineage: Eukaryota > Metazoa > Chordata > Lepidosauria > Squamata > Lacertidae > Podarcis > Podarcis bocagei. Next base: position 30,607,865 of record NC_138132.1, read on the forward strand.
ATATAATAAATAAATAATATATAAGAAATATATAATGAAAAAGAAATAAGCTGAATTTTCTTTCTTTCCCAACCATGGGACTTTGACCAATCTTGACTGCTTGCTTTAAACTTAAAAGTCCCATGGATTTCTCAGCTGGTTAGAACGTGGTGTTGATAACACCGGGTTTGCAGGGTTTGGTCCTCCATATGAGACAGCTGCATATTCCTGCATTTCAGGGGTTGATCAATGATCCTCAGGGCCTCTTCTGACTCTACAATTCTATGAATCTTGCCCTCTATGCTCAGAGCAGCCTGTCGCATCTTCTAAAATTTAAGTTTGTTGTGTTTTATTATCCTGCTTTTCAGACGAATAATGTCTTCCAAACAGAAAAGAACCACAAGCACAACCCTCAGGCTTATAGACTAAAAAGACAAGATGCAGGAAGGGAAAGCAGGCGGAGAAGGAAAAGGAGGGGACAATCTTTTTAAATCCTTCTCCTTAGCAAATGGTCTGATTGGAGGCTCATAATCTTGCCCATTCACCTTGCCTTTTAAAGCCTCCTTTGTGAATAATTTCAATGTGATGCCCCCTATTCCCTTCTCCCTTTCCATGCCAAGTGCTCAGCACAAATTCTGCCTGCTTGGCTCAAGTCAAGGGTAGGCGGGACTCAGTTGTGACTAGTGGATACATGGTGGATTGGAACACAGGAAGGTGCCAGGCGCACTGGTCTGGTTCACACGTACTGGTAAAACATGAACTACGGTTTACCATGAATAATAATAATAATAATAATAATAATAATAATAATAATAATAATATCTTTATTGTCATTGCCCCCTTTGGGGACAACGAAATTACTTGACTGCTCCATAAAAACACTAATTAAACAATACAATATAATACAGCTGTTCTTAAGATGGCTCGTTCTTGTCTTCATCGTCCTGTATCTCCGTCCCGACGGCAAGAGCTCGAAGAGACAGTGACCAGGATGCGATGGATCTTTTACTATGTCCAGTGCCTTCCTATGGCACCTTGTGGCATAAATCTGCTCTAAGGTGGAGAGTGGGCAGCCAACAATGCTCTCTGCTGCCTTAACAAGTAGCATGCTGGTGCATGCCAGTGAATTGCACCTGTTTTGCACCTCCCTTTCCAGGAGTGGGAAACAAAACCACAGAATGGCTGACTTCACCTAATGTGTGAAACAGCACTCATTGTTTCTCTGCAAACTACTACTGGAAGCCAAGGTTTTTCTTTTTAAAAGAAACTCATGAATGCTGGCTTGCACAGAATGCTAAGTCAGCTTCTCCATGGTTCCCCCCCCCCCTGACTCTGGGAAGGGAGGAGCTCAGTGGCTGCTATTGGGCAGCATGCACTAGCACACTGCTTGTTCATGGTAAACCATGGCTTTGTTTCTGACCATGGCGTAATGTTCACATGTGAACCACTGGCCAATGGTCTCTTACTGGCCCCTGAACGTGGCTGTCTTAATGGTTTGTCCAAGATTCTGAGAGGGCTATTAGTACAACAGTTTTACAAATTGAAGTGCTCCATTATCACTCACAAAATCTATGGGAAATTGGCTCCCAACTCAGGAGCTATTTGGCTGTATTTGCAAGTTTTCCATAGCTGTTGTCAGGCAAAGTTTATGTTTTCCTCTAATGTACCGTATTTTTTCGTGTATAAGACTATCTTTTTTCCTAAATTTAGTCGTCTTATAAAGGGGTCGTCTTATAAAGGGGTCGTCTTATGCATGGATAATGCACAGTGCATTTTCTTAGAGTCCCCCAAAATAGGGGGCGTCTTATACACAGGGAAAATATGGTATATCCTGTATGAATCTCCTTCTGCATTGCAGTCCCCCAGAGAGGCCCTGTTTTGTGTTCCTCTACCATTGGCGGTTAAGCTGATTGACACAAGAATCAAGGCCTTCTCTGTAGTGGTGCCAGCTTTGTAGAACTTCCTTCTGAAGAAGGAGCAACAGTCCTGGAGTACTGAGGACTCCTTGTTTCTCCAGGGGGTTGGGGCAGGCTGACCCAGATTAACAGGAAGCTGCTGCTGTTTTCCATAAGTGTTCTTATATGCTGCTGCTGACATTGATCTGAGTTTTAAGTGTGTGTTTGTTTTATGCTTTCATTGTTGTCCATCTGGAAGACCAGTATTGGGGCCAAAGGGCAAGATAGTAATTTAACAAAAACAACAATTAAAAATAAATGTCTTTGGCAGGTATGTAACATTGTGGCTGGCCAGCGGTGCATTAAGAAACTAACGGACAATCAGACCTCCACCATGATCAAAGCAACAGCGAGGTCTGCCCCGGATAGGCAAGAGGAGATTAGCCGGCTGGTATGTGCCTCTTGTCTTTTTGCTCTTGTGGGAGGGAAACGGCAAGCGCTTGTGAGCTTTCTGTTCTTTTGGGCTGGCAACTTACGAGTGAGGGTTTATGAACTGCTGCTGAGGACAGTGAGAGCTTTATGACTTAGCGGTGCAATTCAAATGGGGTTGGCTGGGGCAGAGATCTGCCTCCACCCAACCCCATAACAACTCGGGTAGTCTCTGCCAGCAGAGTGATGGCAGAGTCTCTCAAACCAAAACTCATGTACTTTGAAACTTCAGGAGTCCTAGGTTGCTGTCAATATTTGTATCTCTTCATATCTATAAGAATTTTAGGATGTGGCAGGGCAGGAAGTATGGGGCTTTCTGAGTGTTTAGCCACAAAAGCTACAAAACCTTTGACCTAAATCCCTCCAGATCTTATGGAACCAGTGCTGAAGTGATGCGATCCTGCCATTACCTGGGTAGAGCTTTCTGAGATCCATTGACAGATCCCAGCACCATAATCATTTGAAGTGTTCCACTAGGACCTTTCACAGGCCAGACCAGTGTTATTTATCCTGAAGACTGTTGGCTGCCCATGCTTTGTTTAAACTATTGCCTATATTTTCCACTCTTACGAGTAGTGTTTCTTTTTTGCCAGTGTAGCTGTTGGAAAGCCTGTTCTGTTTGGATAAATATATTTTATTATATTTATATATCATTCTTCCAGCCAAGTTTAAAACTAAATTTTCATATTACAATGGAAAATGGGAAAGAGATGTGGAAAGGAAACCCCTTGAGTTAGTTTCAGCAAAAAAAAGAGAGAAAAGGTTCTTTTAAACTCACACATTGTTGATACCTCACTCTAAGAACACTAAGCTTAATATATGCAGTGAGTCCTGTATGTTGACGATGTGGGTGCCCAGAATTGGGCACATATGTACATATGTGGTGGGGATGTGATGTCATACAAGTTTTTTTGGGGGGAAATCTTATTGGAATGTAGTAAAATATTAAGCTACTACATAGATCCTTTCCTGATACTGGCATTGTTAACTATATTTGATGACCAAAATTCAGATGAACCATATAAATAGGTTTTATTGATGTTATTGGCTGCAGCTAGACATGTAATAGCAAGAAATCAGAAAACAAGAGAGAGGAACATTTCAAGAATGGAAAATTTTAATGTAGCAAAATGCCTTAATGGAAAGATTGACGAAGCAAGTACAACTAATGAGACAGACAAGCATGGAAGGTGATTTTGTAGGGCAGTGCTTTGGGTTCATTCTATGGTTAGGAAGTTGTGAAACTGGAACCTCAGCAGCAGCTTCACAATAACCTTACCAGAGAGACTTGATCGTTTGATATGAAATAATACATTGCTATTCGCATTCTTCCTATGTATTATGAAAATAACAATAGTGGCACAAAGGGTAGCATTATATACCTCCCATGAATTCTATGTATTGTATTTTGTGTGTGTTATATATGTGGGGGGGGGGGAGGTAAAAGTTATTTGTACAGTATGTATACATAGATCAGCTGTGGGCCATTTCTGGCCTGTGAGCCTAATTTGGCCTGGCAGGGGTTCTAATTAGGCATGTGAGGCCATTTGCCCCAAACCACACCTGACATAATATGTGAATTCAAATGTGGGGCAGATAAAGACTGGCTGCCTTAGAAGTTCCTGTTGAGAATTCCCTAGTGTAGCTGATGGGGCTTTCTCTTGGTACCAATCATCTGATGAGCACTGAGAACAAGCCCTTTGGAGGGTGCACTGTTGGTACCAATCAGTTGAGTGGAGCTGATTTATCCCCTTTGAAGTAGTCACCTGATGTCAGAGTTGACCTGTGGTGAGCGGGGCAGCTGAGGAACCAAGCCAGTAACCAGCTTCAGCTCTCCACCATGGACATAGACAATAAAATAGGAAATTCTGTTTTCAGAAGGAGCCCTTAAAACAAAACATAAGCACCAAGGTAGAAAGATCAGCAAAAAGCCAACTTAGAACAGCATAAAGCACAGCAAGGGGAAAGTTGATGCAGAAAGTGAGGCACTTAGTAAAATGTAACCATCCTTGTTTTTCAGATGAAGAACGCCAGTTATAACCTGGACCCATACATACAGGAGTTTGGCATAAAGGTGAAGGATGACATGACTGAAGTGACTGGGCGTGTCCTGCCAGCCCCAATTTTACAATATGGAGGACGGGTAAGCATCCAAGGGTCTCTCAAGTGCTCGTGGTGGTGGGGGGTGGCAGATTCTCTTAGAGTAACTGACCAGTAGTAATATCGAAGGAATGGACATTTTGACACCCCCCTCCCCAAAGCCTTCCATCAGTCACCATATAAATTGTGTTTAATTCTCAGGATTGTGGGTTCAAGCCCCACATTGGGCAAAAGAGTCCTGCATTTCAGGGGGGACTGGACTAGGTGACCCTCATAGTCCCTTCCAGCTCCACAATTCTATGATTTTATGACTATGATCTTTTACAGGTGAAATCCTTTCAAGATGGCTTACAGAATAAAATTATATCAGTCCCATCACAGGACACAAGAGAGGGCCTTCTCAGGGGGCTGCTCACAATGGATTGTGGAGCTCCCTTCTAGGGGAATCTAGGCTGGTCCCCTTTTGCTGGCAGGGAAATAACTTTGTTTAGAGAAGCCTTTGGCCGCTAACTGATGACTGTGGCAGGGTCTTCTGAGGGCTGGTGTTGCGAATTTTCTTTTGGTGCTTTTAAATAGTTCTAAGAGTTTGAATTTGGTGCTCTTTTTAATAGGGAAACTTGTTTATTTTTATTATTTATATTGATTGGTGGAGGTGGCCACCAATTTGAATGCTTTGAGAGAGGATCAGACCAGTGCATGGAGTGCAAGCTACTAGTCACAATGGCTATATTCTGCCTCCCCTGTCAGCGGCAGTATGCCTCTCGTTTACCAGTTGCTGGGAGTCGCAGTTGGGCAGAGTGCTGTTGCGCTTAGGTCCAGCTTGTAGGCTTTCCACAGGCATCTGACTGGCCACTGTGAAAACAGGATGCTGGACTGTATAGACCATTGGCCTTATTCAGCAGGCTTTTCTTAGATTTTAATAAACAGTTAAGCTTGGATATTGACACCAGATAAACCCAAGCCCCCCCCCCCAATTGACTAGCCATCCTCTAAAATGGTTATCTGTGTGGGGGATGTAGGGCAAATGATCCCCAAACTCCCCTGGTAGGTGGTGTTTATTTTGAAAGACCAACCCACCATTTTCTTTCCCTGCAGAACCGTGCCATCGCCACACCCAACCAGGGGGTATGGGACATGAGGGGGAAGCAGTTCTACAATGGCATTGAGATCAAAGTCTGGGCCATAGCCTGTTTCGCCCCCCAGAAGCAATGCAGGGAAGAAGTTCTGAAGTACGTGAGTGGTGTATTTGTGGATGTGGGGAACTGGATGTGGCTGTAGAAGGGCCACAGCTTAGAGTCACTCTTCTGCAAGCAAAAGGAGCCAGGTTCAATCCCTGGCATCTCCAGTTAGAGTTCAAAAGGTGTAGGTGATACTGAGCTCAGTGGGTCAATAGCTCGTCTTGGTATAAGGCAGCTTCCTAGATTTCTAATAGGGAGCTGGATCAGATATTGAAGCAGCAGCATAATGTATTCTGGTAGCCCACCTTCTTCAAAATGTGTGGGGCAGTTTTTTGGGGATGCCCATGGAAAACTGGTGTTGAGAAGCTGGCAGCAGTTCCTCATCTGCTGTAGAACCTGGGGCCTTGTTTCTGGGTACTGCAGGGTTGTCCCTCCCATCCAGGGCTATGGGCGATTGCTGGGAGATGGTTCCTTCATGCCTGGGTGGACCACAGGTTCTCCTCCCAATGTTGTTGGACTCCCATTAGCCCTAGCCAGAGTAGCCAGTGGTCAGGGATGATGGGAGTTGTAGTCAAAAATACAACAGCTGGAGGGCCACTGGTTCCCATCACTGCCTTCACTGCTTCCTGTGGGCTTAGGGATAACTAGCAGACTTTTGAGATGGATTTTTAGTTCTCCATCCTGGACCCAGCACACCCCTCAGTACAGTGATGAGAAACCTGTGGCCCTCTAGACTGCAGCTCCCATCTTTCTGTAGTGGTTAAGAGTGATAGACTCGTAATCTGGTGAACTGGGTTCGCGTCTCTGCTCCTCCACATGCAGCTGCTGGGTGACCTTGGGCCAGTTACACTTCTTTGAAGTCTCTCAGCCCCACTCACCCCCACTCAGGAGAATGTTAGCCGCTTTGAGACTCCTTTGGGTAGTGATAAAGCAGGATATCAAATCCAAACTCCTCCTCCTCTTCTTCTTCTTCTTAAGTGTTGGCTTTGCTGGCTGGGACTAAAGGGAGTTGGGAGGGCCATGGGTTCCCCATCCCCATCCTATGCAACAGCACTGCTTGGTAGAGGGATAACCAGTCATAAGAAACTATCTGCATCCTCCTTTCAAACCTCATTGTCTCCCCCCCCCCCCCCCCGTGCTGTAGGAACTTTACAGACCAGCTGCGCAAGATCTCCAAGGATGCAGGGATGCCAATCCAGGGCCAGCCGTGTTTCTGCAAATATGCACAAGGTGCAGACAGTGTGGAGCCCATGTTCCGTCACCTTAAGAACACCTATTCGGGGCTCCAGCTTATCATAGTCATCCTGCCAGGGAAGACGCCGGTGTATGGTATGTTAACAGGAAAGGAGGGAGTTGCTGGAAGGGGGGAGGACAAAAGGGAATTTCTGTCCATTGAACCCTTAATAATCCAACACTTCCAGTTGCCAATTTCCCCTTCTCGGACAAGGTTTTTGAGTGGGCGGTTGCAGACCAGATCCGTGTGCTCTTGGAGAAAGCTGATTTTCTAGATCTGTTTTAATTGGGGTTTAGGCCTGATTTTGGCACAGAATCTGATTTGGTTGCCCTGTGGTTTTTGAAAGAAGGACAGTAAACAAATGTAAATACTATTACAACGACAACTACTACTATATATTTCTTTTTAAAGGACAAAGTGTGCCTTTGGAACGTAGAAATTTAGTTCAGCAGGGACTAGCTAAAACCCCTTTTCTTCAGAAGTTAGATTTCTATGTTAAGTGTTAAAAAGATTTATCCCACACCTTCAAAGTTAGTTGGCTTTTTCTGGGCCAGACAAACAAAATCCCACAATAACAAGCACAAACAAACAAACGGCCTCCAGTAAAAGTAGAAACCTAGCATAACTGTAAAAGCTTTTTGAAAGCCTGAGAAGGGACAACAGTAAAGTAGGAGCCAGACAAGCCTTCCTCAGGTAGCAATTTCACAGGCAAGGTTGCCACCATTGAAAAGGTACTCTCCGTGGCTTCTGCTGACTGCCTTACTTAAATTGGACATCCATGGGAGTATGAGAGAAGATCCAACCAGTATCTGGGTCTCATTCTGTGCAGATAAGCATCACCACTTTGAACTGAGCCTGGAAGTGGACAGGGAGCCAGTTATGTTGTTTCAGAACAGATGCAATAGACCCCACCTCTTGGGGAGAGCTGTGGCTGAGTGGTAGAATGAAAAAGTGCCATGTTCAACTGCAACATCTCCAGGCACAGTTAGGAGAGATGCCAGTCAGTATAGACAATACTGAGCCAGATGGTTTCACTTGATATAAGGAAGCTTCCTGTGTTCCTAAAGCAAAGTGTACAGGAAGTGTTGAAGAGCTTTCTTTTTCTTGCTCCTGTTGGCTGCGCATCATGTTATGAGAAAGCTTGCAGGTTTCTCACAGGCATCTGGTTGGCCAATGTGAGAACAGGATGCTGGACCTCATAGGCCTTTGGCTTGATGCCACAGGGCTGCTCTTCTGTCCCTGTTAGCCATCTGGCAGTTCTGCACTAGCTGAGTTTCTGGTCAGCCCCACATGGAGTTTATTACGGTAATCCAGCCGATGTAGTTACAGATTTTAGGAGCATATTTTCAAGATGAAAGAAAGAAAATTATGATTTGTGGCATTTGCCCCCCTGCGCTGTCTGTAGTTTGAAGCTATGCAGTGCATGTAGGTCTACAAACCCGCATGCTTTATAATCAGCTCTGGAATTCTCAGCCTCTCTTAAAGCTATTGCCTTATCCCTCCACATATCAAATGGAAACCTTCCCCAGATACGTTCCTGCTTTCCTTTTCAAGGAGAAGCCGCAAGGTGCCTGTTGCTTTAACAAGCTTTAACTCTTCTGTCTGCAGCGGAGGTAAAGCGTGTGGGGGACACGCTCCTGGGGATGGCTACCCAGTGCGTGCAGGTCAAGAATGTTGTGAAGACATCGCCACAGACTCTTTCCAACCTCTGCCTCAAGATCAATGTCAAGCTCGGCGGGATCAACAACATCCTGGTGCCTCACCAGCGGTATGTTTGCCAAGTGGGATGGAAAGGAAGTACCTTCACTAGAACACCCCGCCCCCGCCCAGTGATGTTGTAGCTCACACAAGCACACACCTGGCATAGCTGAACAAGAACACATGATTAGGGATGTAAGAAGGCATTGATTTCCATTTTGTCCTGTATTGGTTGCAGGCAACTGTTTCTCTTCTGCCATTCGTATTCCACCCCAAACTATGCTGTTCATCTCCACATCCACTGTACGTAACATACGTAATTTTTGTAAGCTACACTGTCGTTGCGTCGTTCCACCCCATTCACTTCAGTTCAAAATAAACGAGGCGCAAAGCGGGGTGGGGTGGGGGACCTAATCAGTTGTGTATTGTTTGTGGATGGAAAACAACAGCAACAATGAATACTGATCCTATTTACCGGATTGATTTGCACCGGCAATTTCGGTTCCCGTTTCTGTCAGAATTCTGACATCCATACTTGTGACCCCGAGAGCTTTGGCTCTCATTTAAAAACAAAAAGTGAAGTTTTGGCCCCAGTAGTCACACCAAGCACTTGGGCGCAGAGAGTCCAAAAGAGAGTGGGAGAGGGAGAATTCAAGGCAGACCAACGTACCATATCCAAAGCCCTGTTGGACTTGTGCCTTCCTCCCTTTCCCCCAGTCTTCTGTCAGCCTTTTTAATACACATTTCTCTCCCATTGAACCCAAAAGAAGGGGGGGGGGAGTATGCCAGCCATAAGGCTGCTGGTGTCCTCCACCCCCCCACCCCCTGGTTCCCAAATCTGAAGATATGTTAGGAGAACAGGAGAGCTTGGGAAACAGAGGATCCAAATGCTCCTTTGAGTTGCCCCTACACCTGAAATGCAACCTTCTTTGCCGCTCTCCACTGCTGAAGCACTAACGGCCAAGGAGGTGACTGTGGTTGCAAGATGGGTGCCTTTATGGGCAGACCTCGTCTACCTAGGGAGATCTATGATATCCTATGGCCCCTGGGATGCTCTTCCAGGGACCACAGGAGTGCAGCCGCAAGATGTAAAACAAAGGAACATATAATCTGCATCTAAAGAACCTTCCTGTTGAACTGAGAAATTTGATTCTTTGTCCTAGAATGAACTACACATAGTAAGTGGAATTATGTATCTACTCATTTTTTGCCCTGTTCATAATTTCCAATATTGGCAACCAATTTTACAGTCCAGATTTTTTTAAAAAATGCAAAATTACTACAGAACCATAACGCTTACAATTAAGCAGTAATAAAAGGGTCACCTGAAATGCTTCATGGTTTAAACATTCAGCCAGTTATACAACTACACTGAATACTTTATGAGAGCTTTTTTATCAGATTTCTCATCGTTTTTGTCTCCAGCTGTTACTTTTTTTTAATGAATATGAATAAAGAAATAAATTAAGAAGAAATGTGGGCAGTTTAGAACGCAGTAAGTCAGCCCAGAGGAAGAGCTTACTGAAAATACCAAGATTTCTCTTGGCAGTGGGAAATCGACAGCGAGGGAGCCTGATGAACACACTTTCAGGAGGAGTTTTTGGGACTGAGCTTGGAATTTCGGGGAGGAGACGGGGGAGATAAAAGCATGTAATTCTGATTATATTGCTTGTCAGTAACTTGCTTTAACAGAAGGAAGTAACTTGCTTTAATTTAGGTACAAAATGTTGGATAGCTAGCTTTTGTATAAGGGTGTTCCCCACAAAATGCTAGTTTTTAAAAAAATATAGTATTTGGTACTAAATCTTCTACTCAATCTTGTTCCCAGGTCTGCTGTCTTTCAGCAGCCAGTCATATTCCTTGGAGCTGATGTGACTCATCCCCCAGCAGGTGATGGAAAGAAGCCTTCTATAACAGCTGTAAGTTTTACCTCTCAAATGTTGTGGTGTGTAATAGGCTGGCTCGGCCCCAGACCATCAGGAAGGGAAGAGCCATAGTTCAGAGATAGAACACATGCTTTGTGTGCAGAAAGTCCCAGTTTCAGTCTCCAGGGAAGTCTGGGAATGTCTCCTGCCTGAAACCCTGGAAAACCATTGCCAATCTGCGTAGACAATACTGAGCTAGATGGACCATAGCTTTGGTTCTGTATAAGACATTGTTCTGTGTGCCTGTCTGGAGCACTCAGCCACCACCTCAGTTGTGCACCAACCTGCTCATTCAGGATGGAGTTCAGTGAGAGGCTCACACAGGTACAATTGCCTTGTGTCTGTCAGTGTTTGTAAAAAGCAAAAAAAGGTTCTGACCTCCCTTTGTTGCCTCAGCCTGGTTCTCGGACCCTTGTTGGCATAAAAGAGTCCATGAGAAGAGTATCTTTGCAGAGCACTTTCTGCTTTTATTCTTAAAAGTCTTTCTGTAAAAGCGATTCACCAACTGTACACACCTCAACACTACCAACTTTCACTAACCAACCAACCAACCCAACTAAACTAACATGTCTCACTATATACAACCCGGTGCAGGCCGCTGACTCATGCTGACCCAGCTTTTTTAAGCATTAAAGAAACAGCGACCAATTTTTAGCCGTGACAGTGTCCATGTAGCCTAGCACAGATTTCTAGGGAGTTGCCTCTTAAGTCCCCTAGCGTAGGGAGAGGCAGTGTTGTCTTCAGCCTGTTCTCTCCCATTTGTCTTCACCAGTTGACAGTCCTTCACTTTCATCAGGATTGCTCCCCGCACCCACACCCAAGCCTGACAGAAATAATACAGGGCGAAGTTCTTAAAAATAATAACAACAATTCTCAGTTTCAGTGGCATGCAAGTTTCACACTTTTGCTCTTTATGGGCTGCAGGTGGTGGGCAGTATGGATGCCCACCCAAGCCGTTACTGTGCCACCGTGCGGGTTCAGCGGCCCCGGCAGGAGATCATAGAGGACCTGTCGTACATGGTGAGAGAGCTCCTCATCCAGTTTTACAAGTCCACTCGCTTCAAACCCACCCGCATAATCTTCTACCGTGATGGAGTGCCGGAGGGACAGCTCCCACAGGTGAGGGGGCCTCTTTTCCTCAGTAGTATCAGCGGGAATGGATCCTGCACAGGAAGCTTCGGCTCACATTAGGTGGAAAGGACAGAGGTTTGCAGTGGGTACAGGTTAGGAATTGCCCAGTTTAAGGTGGGCTTCAGTAGTAGATATGGTCTGTTGAATTTGACTAACTGGATTTTTGTAAACCGCTTTAAGATTTTTTACAATCAAGTGGTGTATAAATTTTATGAAATAAATAAAGGTCCATTTAGTCTAGGTCTGGGGGACCTGTGGCCCTGAAGATGATGGTGATTATGATTTTGTTGACAGCCATAACTTCCACCATCCCAATGGTCTTGGTGGCTGGGGTTGATGGAAACTGGAGCCCAATAACATCTAAAGGGCCCCAAATTTCCCAGCCCTGGCTTATGGGAGACCCAGAGGCAGGGCACAAGGGCAACAGCTACCGATTTTCAGGAGTAAACATTTCAGGAAGCTGTATTTAGTTATTAATAGCTGTTGCTAGGCCTCTCTCTTTGTGATTTTTGCCTCCTCCCCTTTTAAGGCCACCTTAAGCCTGTAGAAGTGCCTACAACTTGGGGCAGCCAGTTCAGTAAATTAACCATACATTTGTCCTACAAAGTGCTTTATCTTTTGTTGAGTTGTGCTAAATTTATTTCCAGTCCATTTTACTGGGTGAAAAAGTTTTCAATTAGCTGTAATCGTGCCTTAGAGTAAGGTGGCCTCAATCTTTTTTTAATTAAAAAAATACTCTTCATATGATCAAGCAAAAAATAATAATAAAATAAATGGCTCAATGAATAGATGATCATTCTAGAAACAGAAGAGGGGGGGCAGTATGGTGTTTTCTTTTTCCTTCTACCTTTTAAAGCATTATGGCTGCTTTTCCCTTAGATCCTTCATTATGAGCTCCTGGCCATCCGTGACGCCTGCATCAAATTGGAGAAGGACTACCAGCCAGGCATTACTTACATTGTTGTGCAGAAACGACACCACACTCGCCTCTTCTGTGCAGATAAAAATGAGAGGGTGAGGATCAGTGATGGGGCACGCTTCAAATTAGGTCTTTTGGTTGTGTAAACACAGATCAGCGAGGTTAACAAGTGGCAATTGTGGGATTGCTGATAGCATTAATAAAGCCTGAGAGGTTTAAGATACAAAGCTAATTTAATTATTCTCTTTTATTTTGTTTGGCACAGCAGTTCCCTAACTAACTTGCTTGAGATCCCTAAAGGACAGTGGAGGCATCCCAGGCAATTGCTTTTTTTTAGCATTGCTTAACATCCGTCGTTCTTAGCATCTTGCTTAAACATCCCAGACAATTTCTCTTGCTAACAGCATTTATGCTTTTGTTTCCTTTGTAATAAACTCTGCAGATCGGTAAAAGTGGGAACATTCCAGCAGGAACAACGGTGGATACAAACATTACTCATCCGTTTGAGTTTGACTTCTACCTGTGTAGTCATGCAGGCATTCAGGTACTGTGTATTAATGACCTTTTTTATTTAAGGAGAGGAGGTGATTTAGATAATAGCCGGAATCCAAAGTATACTTCAGTTTTCCTACCCCTATAATCCCTGTTCTCTTTTTGCGGAGGGAGGCAATAGCAAGGAAGGAGCTGGTGAATGGGCACCAGCTTATTATGGCTCCCTGAAGCAGAGGTTCTATGGGGGCTGTAGATCTGGGGAATGAGCAGCAGATGGCTCTGTTACATGGAGTTGACCACGAGGGAAGATAAAACAAAGGGGCCAAGTTGAGACGGTGGCCTCTGGGTTTTGTGGGTCACCATAGTGGTGGTTGGAATTTACCTAGAGGTGCTTGAATGCACAAAGCACTTCATACTAGCTCAGTAATCCATACGTCAACCTGGTAAGATGTTGATATTACTATATCCATAATGCCAGTGGGGATTGGAAGCTGGGGGAGGTCTTGTCTAAGGCCACCTAGCACAGGGGTGGCAAACCCATGGACCAGATTGTGTGTGCATTGGCTGCTTTTGCATGCAGCCTTTGGACTGAAAAGGTTAGCCACTACCCCTGTAGATGGACCATCTTTCCACTGCACTTAGGAAGTTATCATCATTCCTCCCTGTGTACCCTACTGAGTCCAGTTCTTCTTCCCATCCAGGGTACAAGCAGACCTTCCCATTATTACGTTCTTTGGGATGACAACCGGTTTACAGCGGATGAGCTTCAGATTCTCACCTACCAGCTTTGCCACACTTACGTACGCTGCACTCGCTCAGTCTCTATCCCAGCACCAGCATACTATGCCCGCTTGGTGGCATTTCGGGCACGATATCACCTTGTGGACAAAGAGCATGACAGGTGAGCACCTGGGTGTCTGTACATGTAGTACTTCTACTTGTTTGTTTCCATCCGTGGAGCAGGATAGACTAGGGCAGTTACGGGGCTCCATGGTAACTTGTTTTCCTTCACCATCATCACTGTGTGGTGGAAGCCCAGTGACACCTGGGTTTGAATGTGTGTCTTCAGTTCTGAAGGAACATATTTGTATGTCAGGTACATCCCATTTGTAGAGTCCCTGATGGGTTGATTGTTGCATTATACCACCAATAGGCATGGTGCTTTACGGAGCACAAGAGGGCAGGTCGCTGCTCAAAGGGGTTGCCATCTGAAAAACAACGGAAGGAGGGGAGGGGAAGTGGGAGGCAGAAGTGGGAAACAAGGGAAGGGTATATGATTGTTTCAGTTACACATACCTAGGGTTATATGCATTGCTAGTTCTTCGCAGAGTAGATCCATAGAAATTAATGGGCCTGAGCTAGTCCTGTGTATTAATTTCATGGATCCACTCTCAAGTAGAACTAGCACTGGATAGGGTCCTTAGGCTTTGTTGAGAAAAGGGCAAGGTTGATGAATCTGTGGGCCTGCTAGAGTGGCTGTCATTATTGGGTGCAGGTGGTGGGCAGCATGGATTCCCCCCTCCCCCCCAAGCTGATTCTGTGCCACGGTGTGTTGGTAGCCAGCCTGGCCAATGATCAGGGATGGTGGGCTTTGTACTGCAGAGAATTTGGAGGGCTACTGATTAGCCAACCCAAGATAACAAAAATGGCATTATACACCCCCTGTTTTTACTGTGTGAACCAGTGAGGCGTACGGCCTGAGAGAACTGAGGACCAGTCAAGAGACCTGGAAGGCTGCATTTGGCTACCTGTCCTGTGGTTCCCTACTTCTGTCTCAAAACATAATATTATTGGAAAATAAATCTATTGCATCGTAACTTAACTTGTCAAAAAAGGCACTCAGAGGCTTTGCAGTCAGCCAGATGCTGGAAGCTTAATTGTTAAAGAGGTGGTGCAGAATGGGGTGTACTTGAGAGAGCTCAGTCCCACAGATGTTCACTGTTGAGATCCTTGAAGGTTCTTCCTTGTCCGGCAGCAGCACCAATGATCAGTGATGACCACTAGGTCAGAGTTTGGTCTTTAGTTTTCTAGGTGCAAATAATTTATTTGCCCCAGAGAAGGGTTATAGCACACCTGGCAAGTTCTCTCTGTGCAGCCATACTTTATACTTATTTTTGGCTATGTCTGGATATTTGTGATATTGTAACGAGAGTGGTGCCGTGGTCTAAAGCACAGAGCCTAGGGCTTGCTGATTAGAAGGTTGGCGGTTCGAATCCCTGCGACGGGGTGAGCTCCCGTTGTTTGGTCCCAGCTCCTGCCCACCTAGCAGTTTGAAAGCACGTCAGAGTGCAAGTAGATAAATAGGTACAGCTCCGGCGGGAAGGTAAACGGCATTTCCATTTGCTGCTCTGGTTCACTAGAAACGGCTTAGTCATGCTGGCCCGGAACTGCCTGCGGACAAACACTGGCTCCCTCAGCCAGTAAAGCGAGATGAGCGCCACAACCCCAGAGTCGTCCGCAACTGGACCTAACGGTCAGGGGTACCTTTACCTTTATCTAAGACAGTTTTCTGCTAGGGTAATACTGATTTGCTTGCAGGCTTCTTACCTGGAATGGAAGCAATTCATAAGTAGTGGTTTTATATGTTGACAACTAATACTTTGTTCTCTTCCCCCCCCCCCCGCACCCTGTTTCTTCCACTTTCAGCGGAGAAGGCAGTCACATATCTGGCCAGAGTAATGGTCGAGACCCTCAGGCCCTCGCCAAGGCCGTACAAGTTCATCAGGACACTTTACGTACCATGTACTTTGCTTGAAAGTATAACTTTTTTTACCTCACTCCAGAAAGCTTTCAGATTTGTAGGAGCCATAATTTAAAAAGAGGAAGCATTGGGAGCACCTTGTGGGCATCCAATGAGAAATCACTGCAGGGCGCAGATGGCGTTGGAGGCAGGAAACCAGCATCCTCTGGAATGAATGCAGGAGAGCCACTTAACCGGATGAACACACCTTTGTAGTCTTTGTTTTTCAGGCTTTCTAGTTACCTGACCAAACACACTAAGTATTTAAACCAAGGAAGAGATCTGACTTCCTGTTAAGAAAAAAAACAAAACGGTTTTCATTATTGGGAGGGGCGGGGGGGGGACAACTCAATATTAGACTTTCTCGACTGTGAAATAACTGTTTTGGTTCTCCAATGCCAAATCAAACGCTGGTAAGATTTTTGTTTGTTATTGTTTGGGATGGGTGGGGGAAATGGGATTTGTAGAGCCTTAAAACAGATGACTAGATTTATAAAAACTAATATTTTAGGATACAAGATGCTTTAATTGGTGAAGAAGAAGAAAAAGCCAGTAGTTTATAGATTAATTTTAACACTCTTACCCTTCCCTATGAAGAAATTTTCTCCCCTTTATATATAATAATAATAAATAATAATAATAATAATAACGTAAGGCACCCCCAGCACTTACCACAATGCCGAAAAGGAAACTTGTCTTCCGCCTGTTTAAAAGTGGGATAGCTGCTGCCCTTTTAATGCAACAGTCACAAACTCAACTGTGGGCGAGTGCCTTACTGCAATGCTGCAAAATGTTGATGTTCGTTCACCTTTCAAAGGAAAAGAAAAGCAAACCAAGGATACTCTTGTCTCGGTGGTGGTCCAAAAAAATCTCCATCTTAAAGGTATTAGGAGTTCTTTTTTTAACGTTCCCAAAGCTTTCAGTTTCATGTTAGCCTCACAGCCTCACGCTGGGTTAAAATTCTGTGCACTTTTAACATGACATATGAATTTGGAGAGCTGCTGATAAAACATGTTTTTGTTCTTTTGTTTTTATTTGATGTTGATTTTATTGTTCCTGATGTATTTCTTGAGTGGATTTTTTTTTTTAAATTTTTAATTTAAAAACTACATTTCTAACAAACGGGGTTTTGCAAGAGGAAGAATGTTTTTGCCTGCCCCATGAGCACAAACAAGAAACTCCATTATCAATTGATGTCCTGACTTTTTTTTATATGCCGATGAAATTTTTTATTACCAAGTGTTATTTTTATACGGTGCCGAGTCTTATTGCCAAAACTTACTCAAATCACTTATATATTCTCAGCGTTTACATCACAATATTCCCCCAGCAGCCCCCTCATACTTTGGAGTTTTCCTATAGCTTGTGTGGTGGGTTGTGTTATGAGATTTTTGTTTGCTTTGGCAGCATGTGTACTAAAATGCAAGTGATAGAGATTAGCGAGAGGCTGGCTGCTTTTCCATTAATCGAGCTGCAATCCACAAAGTCTTTATTTTTCTTTCCTAAAGTTTCACCCTATTTTTCCTTTATAGTTTTATAATAGTTTTAGGTCCAGCATGTTCTCAAAACTGCCCTGATGGTTTCTGCTGCTTTTAATTATTGCCATCCCCATGCAAATAAACAAAACCCCACTTGGCTTTTCCTTGGATCAGAACAACAACATGCACTTTGCTATCTATGTAGACATAGTTCGTATTCACAAGACAAATCTATTCTGTCCCGCCGTGATGATGAATTTCAAACTTCCTACAAGAAGCTAACTTGTGCTTTCAAGGCTGGAGGTTCTCTGGAATATTCTGTTACGGACATATTCTTGCCATTTTAGTACAAAAGCAGGCATGTGGTGAGAGAAGGAAATGTCACCTATACTCACGCCACATTGTCTCTTCAGATTATTACCTTAAAACTGCCAAAACCTTTGTTAAAAAAGGTGGGTTGAACCTGTGCAGCCATGCCACTCTCTTTGTAGGCACACCCTGTTAAAGCATATGCTTTGCAGCTTGTGAGGCAATACTGATTTTACCACTCAAGCTTCGAGTGTCAAGCCAGGTATCCCATTCTTTTTATTTTCACTCCTCCATCCCATCCCCTTCTCTCTCCAAATGCCATTTTGGGGGCAGAATGTTAACCCATCAAAATGCTATGCAAAAAAAAAAAAAAAACGTGCCACAGAATGGAGCACTGTTGTGTTTTACATTACTTGGGCATTATGGCTCATGTTCTTTAGCCAGGTCCCAAAGAACTGCTGTAGGAACGCTCCAACATTGCTTGTGTGCAGCTGCTGAGATTTCTGACCTTGAGCATCAGATCTCCACTTCATATCACAACTGGCTTTTAGCCCTTCCCCAGGTTCCAGAATGGTTCACCTGCTTCACTTGGGAAGGTGTGTGCCTGCTTACTGGTTTTTGAAGCACAAGTCCAATGCACTATTGGCTGCACACAGTGAGTTATGCACTTCTTTGGATCTTTGACTCTTCTCTCTTTCCCCGCTGGTTTCCTTTTCCCTCTCACTCAGCTGCTTTGTATCCCGCAAGGCTGGGAATTGCTTTGCTTTGGGCAGGGCAGAGTCCGGTCAGCAAAAGCATCAGTCTGGAAAAGCTGATCTTCTTAACCAAGTGCCTGCATGGGTAAACACATTATCATCTTCCAGCATGAACCTAGATTATGAGCCCTGCGTTTTTCAGAAAGAGAAGTTGGGGAGTCCCCCCCCCCTTACTTGGGCTTGTGAGTGAGAATGCTTTTATTTCTAGAAGCAGCTTTTTTGAGTTCTTTGCATCCCCTTCATGTCCTCTGCGCCGCTGTCTCTGTGCTTGGAGTGGGATTTGTAGGTTCAGTCACCAGCATTGCAACTAAAATATTTGGTCCAAGATTCAGAAGCGTTTTGAGCAAAAATGACTTGGGCATTTGCAGAACTGGGGGGTGGGGGAGATGGAGGGAATTTGAAAAATATTCAGCTTTGTTTTGAAAAAAAAATTGCTTTAAAACAAACACAAACCTCCAGGACTTGAATTGTTGTCAATGGATTCTCTTTTTCAGATTTTTGCACTCCGCCGTTAAGTAGCTGCTTTGAATGAATTGGTGTTGGCATGACCTAATGAGACAGGCAGCTAGGGCAGGCTTTGCCAACCTGGTGCTCTCCAGCTGTTTTGCACTGCTTTGAGTTGCCTGGGGAGTTATAGTGCAAATCACCTGGAAGGCACACGGTTGCTGAAGGTTGAGCTAGAGGAAACATACCTGTTTCAAAGCGCTTTCTGGCCCATCCTTCACTTCTCCCTCCCACCCACCTGGTGCATGCAGAATTTTCACTAAGTGCCGTAAATGATGTCATTGCTGCACCCTCTATGGAACAAAGTTTCTGGGTTCGGGGTATTTTCCCTCCCCCCCTTTAGATGTTCTACTTAATGAGTTAGATCTCCCTGCATGTTCTGTGTACTGGAGGTTCCCTCTTCCATTCCTGCTTAGCTGTATATTATGTCCTCTTGATAGTCCACGAGAGCACATAAGAGGTGGCATTCTTTTTTTTGGTACCACAGACTGTCCACTTTGGGGGCGTTGCAAGGCTACCAATAAGATATTTGAATACGCATTTTGGAGCATTTAACCTTGCACCTTAAGTCTGTCTCTTGTCGCTATGTTGCCCTTCTGCAGCTGAAAATGTTGCCAAATTCTCACAGGTGTGTGTGTGTGTGCGTGTGCATTTGCGTGACGGTTGGGGAGGCAGCATAATTATGTAGCTATCCGTTGTTGGCTCTTGTTTTTTATTTTACCTGCACTGCTGCTAGTTCCAATTTAATGCTTATATTTGAGCAAAAGACACTGGGCTGGGTGGAAGACGATGATGAAGAAGGCAAGAACCTGTGCCGCGAAAGATTGCAAGGAGCAGTACAAAAACTGGACTGGGATTCAAGGTGGCCCTTAGGTTTATGCCAAGGGACATATATGAGCCCAGTGGAATATTTAACCCCCCCCCCCGCCAATATAAACTGTAGACCCCGATGTCATGTCAAAAGCTACTGTTGATATTCTTCTCGGTTTCCAAAGCAACTTGCCATACAGCATAAAGGGGCTGTTACCTGTGGAGAAATTATTCTTAAATCTCTCTTGGGCTTGTGGAACGAGCTCCACAGTTCTTGGGAACTTTGGCCCACCCATGTCTGTGGCTGGTGTGGCTAACCTCTGTGGCCCTCTAAGGGGGCTCTGGACTCCAGCTTCTATCAGTCCCAGCCAGCATGGCCAATGGGACTTGCAGCCCTCCAGACATTGCTGAACTACAAGTAAGGGCGTACCAAAATGAAATTGATAGGATGTAAAATAGAGGTATGGTAACAGTCTTTTCATTTGGTGGATGCAAACTTTCTGAGTTACACACCACTCTTCAGGCAGAGGATACACAGTACAGAGGGCAAAGCTGGGTAAATATGCAGTGACATCTAGATATTGTCTCTAGTGTAAATCCTTACGTGGAACCAGAGGTTCTCTTTAGTTTGGAAAATGAGCTGTTCTCATCTGAAGAATTCTATACAACTGTAAAACACGAAAAAATTCTCTGGCTACCAAACATTTGTCTGAAAAAAGGAAAGTTGCCATGCCTGGTTTTTGTATCATAATCCTTTTGGGACCAACAAAGCAGCTTCTGTCTATAGAAAACTGATGTTGTAGGAAAGCCTAAAAGCGTCAGCATTGCAAGGATTCAACAAAGAATCCCTTTTTAATATAATGTTCAAAGCAATTTGGCAGCAAGGTGCAAACTTGTTGTGTTGGTCCTATCTGGAGAGAAATGTGAGCAACATGGCAGAACAGCAATAAAAAAAGTGAAACCCGTATCATGTGTGCACATGTAATTTTGCACTTCCAAGAAATTGTGAAAGTTTTAAACTGATGGCAAATCTGGTTTGTGTTCAATTTTTTTTTAAGAAAAACTGTTACAAGGAAGCGTTGAAGTGTAAATAGAGAATGTTCACAAAACACGCTATTGGTTGAGTTTTGTTTTCTTGTTTGTGTTTTTTTAATTTGAAACTGAACATTGTATGGTCCATTTATTAAACAGATTTGAACAACTGCTGTACAGTCCTTATTGAGAGGAGCAAACTGGAACTCAAATTTTATAAAGAGAGTTTCAACACCTGGATATGAGTTTCTTCTGTGAGAGACAGACATTTCACTTAAAGTATAAACAAAAATC
The DNA here is from genome assembly GCF_964188305.1 of Podarcis bocagei. Lineage (NCBI taxonomy): Eukaryota > Metazoa > Chordata > Lepidosauria > Squamata > Lacertidae > Podarcis > Podarcis bocagei. The sequence goes on from NC_138132.1 coordinate 30,628,827, forward strand.
CACATAGAATACAGTTGTGCTTTTTTTTTTTAAAGAAAAAACTAGGATGTCAATATTCTGGCAAGACTGGTATTTTATTTCTTGAAAAAGGTTTGATGCCTTTGGTGTGCGTAGATGGTCATGCACTTCTGGATACCAGTAAACCACATGCCCAGCTTGTAATAAATGCCCCACTGTCATGTTGTATTATTATTATTTAATTAAATTTGTAAACTGCCCTTCTTGCGAAGACCACAGAGCGGTTCACAACAGAAAAATGCAAATTGGAGAACACAATATACATTAAACAAAAACCAATAACGTCCTCCCATCACGTTTAGAAGGTGATAGAATGTTAACCAGCCAAAGGCCTTATTACAGAAAAACGTTTTCACCTGGGGTCTTAAGTATGTAATGATGCCAGGCGAGCCTCCTTGGGGAGGGAGTTCCACAAATGGGGAGCCACCACCCTCCAAACCTTTCATGGAGGAGGCACACAAAGAAGAGCCTCAGATGATGATTGCAGGGTCCAGGCCAGTTCACATGGGGAGAAGTGGTCCTTGAGGTATTGCGGTTCTGAGCTGTTGATTGCTTTATTAGTAAAAAACCAGCACTTTAAATTGGGCCCAGAAATTAGAATCAGTCTCTCACACTCTAGACTGTCTTGCCCCTGTGATCAACCTGGCTGCCAGCTGAAATTTCTTCAGACACCTTTTCACAGTCCCTGTGACCACTCATCAATACTCCCTTGGCTCTGGTTCCTCCCACCACCCCTCTGTTTCCAACTAGTCCATGGCACTAACAAAGTCAATCCAACATATCAGGACTAGACAGTGCTCTGGACACCCCTTGAAATTCATCTGCTGTAACAGTGGAGTCAAGAACCTGGTGGATGCAAGCAAATTTATTCTCAAGACAGCTTGCAAGCAAGTCACAGTGCGCTACCTGCTTCAGGCCAGACTGCACTACTTGGAAAAGCTCCACCAGATGGCACAATGAGGATACAATGGGAGGTACCAAACTCTGCTGCCTTTGTTGCCTTCACTGCCACTAGGTAGGCCCTATGATGAGCCCTCCTGAACAGGTGGCCCTCCTGAATGGACTGTGTTTAGAGGATGGACTACAACACTTCTCCCTGTACAGCAGCCTTTGTCCAAAATATCTAAGGGCACCAGGTTGGGGGAGAATTATGCGTCTGTAGAGTTAGTGTCTTAGTGGGACTGAACATTCATAGCCTGTCGGTCCAAGCAGTACAACACACTGCTTATATTAGTTACTATTTTATAAAGTGCTGTACAAAGATTTAAAACAAAATGGTTCCTGCCCAGAAGCTTACAATCTTACAAACACACACAGGGACACTGAGCCAGGCTGTCTGTTCTTTATGCGTTAGACTGTGTATGTGTCTCAAGAGAAATAGTTTTGCTATTTTCATGCAGAGACACTGTGTAAGTGTGAAAGCCATACATTTTTTACTGTTTGGGATGGGAATGTTGCATTCAGAGTTGTGGATTCAAGCCCCACATTGGGTGAAAGATCCTGCATTGCAGGGGATTGGACTAGATGACCCTAGTGGTCTCTTCCAAGTCTACAATTTTATGAAAACTCAATACAGTTTACAAAAAGAATAAATAAAGGTTAAAAGCAAGCAATTAAAAGTAAAAATAAAATAAAATCAGTAAGCTAAAACTAGAATTACATTACTAAATTACTAAAATCAGTAAGCTAAAACTAGAATTACATTACTAAATTACTAAAATCAGTAAGCTAAAACTAGAATTACATTACATGTAATTCTATTTTCATTATTAAAATCAAACTAACTTTGTATTTATAGCTATATAAATTGTTGCCTGGTGAACGGGGGAATGCACCTTTTGCAGCCGTCTAAAACTTTAAGGCAGTTAAAAAACCGAGTGTTAGTTTGCTAACTATTAAAAATATTTAACAGCCACGGAACTTAAGGGTCCTCCAAATCTCGCGCTTACCTCAAATAACACAAGCGGAGACTCGAACCCGCGGCCTTTCGTTCATTTAAGGCCAACCCCATAACCACTCCTTCTTTTTGCTTGTTCCCGCCTCCGCACGGCCCTAGCTCCGCCTCCTAAATTTGCATTCGCCGAGGGCTGCCCTTGAAGGAGAGCGGCAACTCTCGTACGCATGCGTGCTGCGTTTATCTTAGTTGTTTAACAACGTGAGCGGAACTAAGCGCGAACTTGCGCGGGGTTGAGGTAGAGCGAGAGAGGCTGAAGTAGGAAAAGAACTTCCGGCGGCCAGAGGTGGTGGAGGAGAATGCACGCATGCGCGTGAGCCGGTGAGTGAGTTAGTCAGGCACCCTCCCCCCTCCTGCTACAGAGACAGACATCGTAGAAAGACTACAGAGTACAGTCTTCGCCTCGGAGCCGAAAAAGGGAGGAGGGACGGCTTCCGGTAGAGAGGGAGGCGCATGCGCGCGCCTGCGGGCACCCGGGGACTGGTCCCTCCAGAACGAGGCTCAGTGTGTGCCGAGTGGAAAGTCGGGTTTCTCAGTCAGTTAGTCAGTCAGTCAGTGGAGACGGGAGCGAGCCGGGGCTGCGGGCGGCCACGCAACTTCCGCTTCTTCACCCGTCACCGCAGCCCGAGACTAACTGACTGACTGACCGCCCGTGGGCGGCTTGGGAGGGAGAGTAATAACCTGAAAGACTCGAGTGGCTGCGTTTGTGAAGAGGAGGCGCCGCCGCCGTTGTTGCTGCTGCTGTCTCCTCAGGCCCGGCCGGACCGGGACGGCGCCAGGCGAACGACGTGGGGGACCCGGCAGGAACCGGACCGGCACCCGTAGCCTGAGAGCGGCCCCGCCGAGCTCCATGAATGGAAATCGGCAGCGCAGGTGAGGCGGAGGCGACGCCTGACGGGACGCTCCACTCCTTAGGAGCCGCTGGCAGCGCTTGGCGTGGGCTGGATCTTGACACAATAGGTGGACTCGGGGAGGGAAGTTTCGGGGAGGCGGTTGGGCGGCAGTTCCCGAATAACTGACCTTGAAGTTACGGGGCTGGTGGCAAGCTTGGGCTTCGTGGTGTCTGCCATTTGGGTATGGAGACAACCCGGGGCCCTGGTGTGTTTTCCTCAGAACTAAAAATAAAAGAAAATAAAATATGCGGCTGAAACACAACTAACTGCACGAAGTAAATGTCCTCTGTGGCCCAAAATATTGTTTTGCTGATAAGTTCCACATAACTGACTGAAGTTGAGCTTATTCCTAAGTGTATTTAGGGTTGTAGCTTGAGGACCAATCCTATACTCTTGAGATGTCTATAAAATCAATAGTTGGATAGGACCAACGTGTCAGGTTGTGTGTGTGTAAGAGCTTGTAGGGAGGTGGACCTGTGGAGAAGCTTAGGGAAGTGTGGGTCTGAAATCTTGAACAGAATATGGGGGGACTGGTGTAGGTGTTTTTGCTTCAGCAGGGTGGTCCTCCCAAGGTGCTTCTGGGGCAGCTGAGACCCTAGATATTTTATATGTAGCCGTGGAGCAAGTGGCTTGATTATCATTGCCGTTGGGGTAGAAACTTGGAATAATTATGAGGTAAATGTGTTTCTGATTTGCAGTAGATACTATATAAAAGCACATGTTTGCTTTGGTGATTTATCTATGCTAAAAAATTGTTAGCTTCTTGTAACATGGTTACCTGAAAAATCAAGAAATGCATGACATAACTGATCTTGAGAATGCAGTTTTTCTTAAATAGAATTTCCCCCCTGTATATTTGTGCCTGACCTCAGATGAACCCTGGTATGGGTGACAGGTAGATGTGGTAGACATGTATAGCTTGTCTAGACATCAATATTAAATTCAGAAAGTTGCTCAAATTTTGCAGAAAATTTGTAAATCCTACTTGTCCACTTGAAATGATTTTGGGTGAATCAGTGGCTGAACTGAAAGAAAGGACGCTTCCTGATAAACATAAGCAGCTGTGTGGGTTTTTGTTTGTTTTTGTTTTACCAAAACAAAGAGTGATTTAATTTTTTAAAATTTGGACACGTGTTTGAATAAATGTTTAAGCAATACTAGCATTGGATCATAGGTGTATATGGCCTGAGGGCATATGAAACAAGCATTCCTGGTCGGTGCCATATGTGTCATTTTTAGTACTGTGACAGAATAAAAGTTGGATTTTAATGTACTAAATAAATAGCTACTTGTGTCTGAAAATACTTGTGTTGCAAGTTAAATGCATTGGTTAGATCATACACACACCAAAACAAAAGTTTTCTTTTCACAATTTTAGCAACGTGACAGCTAAAATCAGATGCAGAACAACACCCCCCCCAAAAAAAAACTGCACTAACATGTAACTTTGTATCTCTAGAGCTGCTTAACAATTTAAAACTGGAGCCTGAAGTTATTACTGACAGTGTTGACCAATGAATGCAAATGCTTGGCTTTTCATGTTACAATGTTAAATGATAGCCACAGCATTTGTTTTCTTAACACTTTTGGATTCCTCCATTTTAGATTTCTAACTGTTAAATGCTATTAGCTTTAATACCATTATTTCAGATAGGGTGCTTTGATCCACAACTTTAGCAGCTAAATTATTTTGAAATAAAAGTTTTACTAGCTTGATATGGCACATATCTAAGAAAGCCTTAGCACTCAGGTGGAAAATTGTAATGCCATTTGATACAAAGATATATAAAGGTTTGTTGCTTTGTAACTTTGGGTTCAAGCATTAAAGGGGAAAAATAAGTGTGTGTTATATGCCTAATACAGAGCTAGATAATTTAGTAAGTTTTTGCTGGTTTCTTCCACTTTGCAGGATACTGTTGAGTAACACTTTTAGAATTTGTTTGGCTTCCTAATGAAGAATAGTGATCTAATTGTTGTCTGTATGCATAGTGGTCATTAATGCCATATGTTAGACTTAGTGATATGTACATTCTTTATATCCCTTCTTACTGTACAAAAAATTCCTCTTATGTTTCTTAATGTGGAGAATTGAACATTATTAATCCTGGAAAGAAGATATTAGTATAATTGCAGAACTGTGTGTCCCGAATAAGGTACTGAAAAAATCAGGAAACATTTGGCTCTTTAAGTCTGTGATTTTAAGCTTGTTTAGAAGTATCTTCATTAAAACCAGAGATTAGGTTCCAAGTAAACATGGCTAATATAATGACTGCAAATCTTAAATTCTGCAAGCCTCAACTAGTTATCTGCCAGTTGCACCCTCCCAAAAACTACTGTTATTTTCCTCTAACTTTCATATGGTTAATAATAATAGCATTAATACTATATCATACCTTGTATACAGAGTCAAAGTCATGTGGGATTTCCCCCCAAAGTTTCATTTCTGAACCATTTTCTTACAATTCCTTTCAAGTTCTCTCTGCTTTCATTCTCTCTGTATGTTGGGGAAATGCCATTAACATTTGTTTTCTAGAGAGGCGTACATTACTGTTTGATGGACATAGTAGCAGTGATGGCTATATGCTACCTCCAGGGTCAAAGACAGCATGCCTCTGAAAACAAACCTGTGACTACAGAGCAATAGTAGGAGAGGATGTCTGTGGGCTTCCCATTGACTTCTGGTTGTTCATTATGGGAAACAGGATGCTAGATTAGATGGATGACTTGATCTAGCAGGAGTGGTCTTATGCTCTTATACCTTGCAGGTAGCCTTTCTTTAATTTTGTCATAATTGGATATTCAATTCCAATATGTCATTATAAAAGCACTAGAACACAAGAAATGGTGTCTGGGTTTGCTCTACCTGCTCCTCTCCACCCAATTCCTTTTCCTCTTGTGTCTGTTTTTAGATTGTAATCCTAGACAGGGACTCTTTTATGAATGTCATTTGTAATTGTAAGCCACTCTGGGAGCATTTTTTGGTTGACGAGTGTGACAAAAATGCTATGAATAAATAATTTAAGAGGTCAGTAAATACTGAGGTGAGCGGGACTAATGTTTCTGATTTCTGAATAAAGTTTGGTTTTATTATGCATATTTTTGACATAAGGTTGATAATATTCTTATCCAAATAATGGATGCACTGAGAAGGTGAGCTTTGTGGTGCTTAATTCACCCCACCCCCAAAACAACCTTGGCAATAAAGTCAGAGGATCTAAAGCTGGCTCTCTGGAAGTTTTGACTGTCACAGGAGGAAGATAAAAAGATAAAGCTACTCAGGCAGCTAGGGGCTCTTAGTAAAAAATATTTAATTGGTGTTTAACATGTTTGTGGGTGTAGCTGAGGATAGTTTGCAAAGCAGAGTTCTGCATTTAGCTTTCTTGGGAGTTCTGTGAGTCACTGGTATAATTGATCATCTATGTTAAACCTACATCTTAATTAACTTCATTCTAATGGTCTGAATAGTTTCAGAGAAAAATGTTTTATCAACCTTTGGAAAAGATCTACAAAATATTCATTATGTGCATCTGGAAATGCAGCAGTTACATGAAAACTAACTTAGAGCATAAGGGACAGGTTTGGAGATCTCTTCCTTCAGCCTTAGGAACTCAGCTGACAGTTCCCCGTTTCTGAGTATGCAGTGTTTATGTTCAGAATTGCTGGCTGCCTAAAGGATGCTATAAAATTTGAGATTTTACTCTGGCATCAGGTATAGAGATAAGAAGGAACATGTCACTTGCGGCATGGGTAGCACATTCAAATTTAATGCTGACAAGGTCAAAGTCCTTCGTTAGGTCTATGAAAGAGATGTATGAGGTGCATCGCTGCTCTCAACTTTTCTCCTGCAGTTTTCACACTGAGAGGATCATGTCAACTGTTGATCTCTAAACTCTAAAGGCTCATTGTGACTGGAAAATTGTTGGGTGTGTTGTAACTCTATTTAAGGCAAATAGCTGGCGAGATTGACATATATGTTATGATAGATACAAGACTTTTACTTATCTGCTAGACTGTACTGTTACACGTATTACTCTGAAGTTTTTCCCCCCATAAGTGTGTGCACAATAATTTTGCACATGTGGGTGGGGAGACACCATAGATCTTCTGCCAAGCAAGCAGAGGTTGGGTTTCCCCCTTTACTTGAGGAGATATATACAGCTGACCTTTTAGTCATTTGGTGGTATTTTTTGTTTGTTTAATTATCTGAGGTTGTTTGTTTATTTGATTATCTTGAGGTATTATTATTATTATTATTATTATTATTATTATTATTATTATTATTATTATTATTTCCTGGCTTTCTTAAGAACATAAGAGCATAACTGAAGCAGAACAAAAGCCCATTTAGTCCAGCATTCTGTTCTCCCTGTGGCCAATCAGATGCCATCAGAAATCCACAAGCATGAGTACAAGCGAACTTTTCCACTGAACATACTGCCCTGATTCTGGGGGTAGTCCATAGTTATTGTGACTAGTCGCCGTTGACTACCTTATCATCCATAAACTGGTCAATTCATTTTTTTAAACCCTTCCAAGTTTGTGGTCTTTACTTCATCTTGTGGTAGCAAATTCCACAGTTTAACAATGTGTTGTGTAAAGGAATCTTGCCTTTTGTCTGTCCTGAATCCTCCAAACTTCAGCTTTGTTGGATGACTTTTCTTTCCCCTTCCTCCACATCATGCATAATTTTTGTACACCTTTATTGTGCCCCCCACTTAATCACTTTTTTCTGACCTTCAATGTCCCAAACATTGTTATCTTACCTCATAAGGGAGTTGCCCCTTGATCATTTTGGTTGCCCTTTTCTGGCTCTGCAACATCATTTTTTGAGGTGTGGCCACCAAAACTGTACATAGTACTCCAAGTATGGTTGTACCAGAGTTTGTGTAATGGTATTATGATAATGGCAGTTTCATTTTCAGTCATTTTCTTGTGGGATGCTACACACTGCATCTTCGATGATGAAATTCCAGGTGGCATACATAGGTTTTTCAAGCCATCTCCCATCCAAGACTGAACAGATATATTCAACTTTAGCAAGGTTTCTGCTTCCTGTGCCTTCAGTCCAAATGCCTTTCTTTGTTAAAATTTGTAAACATACTAAGCTAATTTTCATAAATGTTACTTCTTTTTTAATACCACTTTTAATACCACCAGCAGGCTGAGCACACTAAATATACAAACAGTTGTAAAATCATTTGAAAACAGCAATTGGCAGGCATGCTTAAGGGATATTCAGTGTTCAGATAAATCCTTTGATAACATATCCTTCCTTGTTATGAACATTTTGAAATTCATATTTAAGAAAGCAGCCATAGGACAGGCTTCAGTGCCCAAAATTCACCAGGTGCATTTTGAGACTGGTGTGGGTCCAGTTGCGACCACATGGACATCTGTGGATGCCAGGCTGGGATCTGGCATCTCCATCTGGCTGACCTCTCTAGCTTTCTTAAGCAAGTACTATAAGCGTTTACCGTATATCCCACCTTTTTCTCCAAGGAGTACATGGTTCACCCCCCTCCTTAGTTTATTCCTACAAAAACCTTGTGAAATAGGTTAAAAGGCTGTGACTGACCCAAGGTCACCCCGTGAGCTTCATGATTGAGTGGGGATTTGAACCCCTAGGTTCTAGATTGACACTCTAACCACTATAGCACAATGACTATAGGTAATCCACCTGGATTAGCAAGATGGATCAGACCTGGCAAAGCAAAATGTCACTTAGGAAGGATCCGAAAGATTTTCCTTGAAGCGAAGCTTGAATTTGTTTTATTCTGGATTGTTTAATTTGATGCTTTAATGTATTGTTAACTGCTCTGAGGTTTTTTTCTTTAAAATATAAAGTGGTATCAAAATGAAATAACTAACTAACAAACAACAACAAAATTTCATTGTCAAAAAGGCGCCTAGACATTCCATTGTGGTGACCGAAGTTTAAGGTGCCATTTGGTGATTAGCTTCTGTATCTGAGATTCTTTTTTAAATGAAACTAATCTAGACAAAAAAGGGGGGGACAAAGGGAAAGAAAAATGCAAAGACTTAGCTTATATCTGAGTTTCTAACACTGACAGGCTTGTCTAAACTGTGGATGAATAGGGTTTTTGCAGCACTGTATCCCCTTGACACATATATCTAAGTGATGCACAGAAGTACCATGTAAATATTATCTCCAAACCTTTAATGTGCTTATTGTGGTTCTGAACTGTGACATGTTTTCACATAAAATGAGATACTGTTATACATTTTCAAAAAGATTGTTTGCGACCAGTGACTGGTGGCAATAAATGAAATGTAATAACTTGGTCAGTAATATATTTCTTCATGGCAGCACACTGCACATGCCTCATTGGAAACACATCCCTGCACTACTATCAACATTAGTGGGGAGAAACTCCCATTGGTGCCTGTGAGAGATTTTCTTCTCTAAAGCTAATGGCAGTGTAGGAGAGATGATTCATCAGGATTTTGATGTAAGGGTTAAACCACTCTTCTCTCATGCTGCAGTCCCAGTGAAAAGCGTGCCTTTGTCAACCTCCCCCCCCAAAAAAAAACACAAACTCTGTCATGCATGCAAGATACCCATTTAACATCCTGTGCAGTTTGATACTGTAGTCTTAAAATGTACGTGGATGATTCAACTAACAGTTTGCTAGTTTCAAACATACATCTGTGTGCTTGTGGGATATGATTTGAGTAACTTTGTTATGCAGGTTGATCAGGAACTGAGGTTGGACAGATTTCTAGCACTTCGCGTTACTGCTTAGATATGCTGCCTTTTGTTAACTAGAGTTCTAGAAGTTAGTCCAGTACTCAGAGATGACTGAATTCCACCTATTGTAGTAAGGCAGGGTTTTCCATTCTGTAATCTCTGTCTTTAGCACACATCAGGATTCTAGCCTCCTTACACACATATAGCATAACACCACCCATATTGTGTGTTAGTAGTAGAAAATGTAGGTGGGCCAGAAATTGTAGGTTTAAAAGTTCCTGGAATCAAGAAATAGTGTTGCAAACTAGAAAGCTCAAGCAAGTTTACCACATGGTACAGGAAAGGGAAATTTCTTGGGTTGTTAGTTGACTTGACCTGAAAGAAAACTCAGTTTTAGGGATTGGATGGACAAAGTTTGGAAGATCATCATGGTTCATAAACTGACTTGACAGATATGAGCTAACCAATAAACTAAAGCTCAAGCGAACTAATGCACATGTCTTGCTACCTGCTTAGGTTTCTTTTCTCGGCTCATATTGATTCTCAACATAGGAACACAATACCTGATCATAGTACATGTATTTCTTCTTTGTAGCATTTGCAGTCAGTACTCACCACCACTTTGTTGAGTGATAAATACATACACTAAATAATCTTTATAGTCTTATTGCTATGTTCATACTTAAACTCTGGTCTGAAAGAAATGAACTAGTTAAGTTCAGTATTAATATCCTGTTCCTCCTTTCTTATAATAATATGTAGGCAGTTAACTCTTCAATGGTTTGTTTTACTTTCATTTTGTATATTTGAAAAGCCTTTAATAAATGATAGGTAATATACAGTGAGACCAGACACCTGCATGCATAATGGAGCTTCCCTTCTCTTACCTCTGACAGGTACCCCAAATCTGCTTCAGACAGTTGAGGACTCTCCAAAACAGATTTAGGGGATCACAGACTGTAAGGTAGAGGAGAGAGGATGGAATTCCCTGCATGCAGCACTGAATATGGGCTTTTTAAAAAAGCAATATTTTCTGATCCTAGGCAAGGAACATTGCACAAAATCTGTTCACTCTGCCTTTCTGAACAGGGTATTCACTTAGCCTGTAGAACAACTCCATCCCACTCAACCTTCCAGCCCCGAGGAAAAGGCGTAGTAGTGAGAAACCAAGATTTGCTATTTGTATAAGAACTTGGCTTGGGAATACTTCTGTGTTTGCAGTGTAATTTATTTACTTAAAATTCTATGCTACCCATTAACAAAAGGTCTGTGGATAGTTCTCACACAAGTTAAAACTGAAGTAGAAAATGGAGAAGTGTAAAAAGAACTTTGACGTAAACGTTGAGCAGCTAAAACAGCATCAGAATAAAACCATCAACACAAAACAATTGTTTCACAGAACTTAAGTCTTCATCTGGTGCCAAAAAGATCCCAGTGTAGGTATTGGTGAGCCTTTCTGTGGTGGACATTCCTCAACCAAGGTGTCGCCACTAAAAAGTGGCACTGGTGACCACCCACCTCACGTCATTTTGCAGTGATACCTGGAGAAGAGTCTCTTAAGATATTGGTGTCAGTCCACTTGTGCAATGGGAGTTTCCTTTTCTCTCCTACCCTCCCTCCCTTAGTCTCAAAATCTGCTCTGGATGAACCTCTGGAGTAAATGGAGGGTATGTTAAACTGTAACGAGGTAAGAGAGGAAGGGGAAGTCTAGTTGCATCTGCTGGTGTAACATTCAATATCACCTGATCTTAGGGTCTCGGCAGTTACAATATGGGAAGAGACAATAATTTAGGTAATGTATTATAAACACAATCTATATTGTAGCAGATGTGGCTTGTATCACTTTATTTCTTTATATTTGAAAACTTTTCAATAAAATATTAATACCAAAAAGAGATAAATGTGTCTAATTACCTATATAGTTGTTTGACTTGCTTGATTTTTGTTATGTTCATACCTTTTGGAGGCCTTATCTATGATTTGCTTTTCTCCACATGCAAGAGATAAATTAACAGCTGATGTTAGAAGGTGGAATATACACAATTTCTGTCAATGAGTAGGTGTGAAAAAAGGCGGGGTCATTTTTGAGTTTGTCATATCTACATATACAGTGGTGCCTCGCAAGACGAAATTAATTCGTTCCGCAAGTTTTTTCTTCTTGCGAGTTTTTCGTCTTGCGATGCACGGTTTCCCATAGGAATGCATTGAAAATCAATTAATGCGTTCCTATGGAAACCGCCTTCAGACCAGGTCCGGGGACAGTCTGTCCCCCGACCTCTTCTGAAGGCTGGGGGGGGGGAGAGAAGGGCTTTTCTTCCCACCCCCAGCATTTTAAAAAACCCCGGGACAGCGGAGGACTTCTCCGCTGTCCGGGGCGATCTTAAAATGCTGGCGGGCGGCATTTTAAAATCGCCCGGGACAGCGGAGGACTTCTCCGCTGTCCGGGGCGATGTAAAAGCCCCTGGGAAGGCAGGCAGGGGGGACAAAGACTTTTGCCCCCCGCCCGCCTTCAGAAGAGGTCCTGGACCTCTTCTGAAGGTGGGCGGGGGGCGAAAGTCTTTGCTCCCCACCGCCTGCCTTCCAAAGCCGTCCGGGACAACGGAGAAACGTGCTGCCTTTCTCCGCTCTCCCGGGAAGGCAGGCAGGGGGGAGCAAAGACTTTCGCCCCCCGCCCACCTTCAGAAGAGGCCCTGGACCTCTTCTGAAGGCGGGCGGGGGGCGAAAGTCTTTGCTCCCCCCCGCCTGCCTTCAAAAGCCGTCCGCGATAGCGGGAAGCGCTTCCCTGCTATCCCGGACTGCTTTTAAAATGCTGGTGGTGGGGAGCAAAGCCTTTCGGCCCCCGCCGGCCTTCCTGGACCTCTTCTGAAGGCCGGAGGGGGGGAAAGGCTTTGCTCCCCCCCGCCTGCCTTCAAAAGCCGTCCGCGATAGCGGGAAGCGCTTCCCTGCTATCCCGGACTGCTTTTAAAATGCTGGTGGTGGGGAGCAAAGCCTTTCGGCCCCCGCCGGCCTTCCTGGACCTCTTCTGAAGGCCGGAGGGGGGGGAAAGGCTTTGCTCCCCACCACCAGCATTTAAAAGAGGTCCCCGGAGATTTCCCTATGGGCTTTCTTCTTGCAAAGCAAGCCCATAGGGAAATTCGTCTTGCGAAGCGCCTCCAAAACAGAAAACCCTTTCGTCTTGCGGGTTTTCCGTCTTGCGAGGCATTCGTCTTGCGAGGTACCACTGTAATGACATTTGTTGGTTGACTCATTCCAATAGCTCCAAATGAGTTTCCAGTATTTATCTTTTTGAATATGTTTCTTTTTATTTGAGACAGTGTTAGTAAAATGAGAAGTGATAATATTACTTCCTGTACAGGGAATTTCTACAGAAAATGCTAAAAACGGAAGAAGTAATGTTGCTGCTTGCATAGCTAGATATGCCTGAATGCACCTCTTGAAAATGCATCCTCCTTCTGTTTTGGTAGTATTGGCTTTCTATTAAATACTTAAGCTACTGAAGCTGATTGCTGTGAGTAGTGAAACTTCTAATTGTCTCAGTAGATATGGTTCACTTCTGGTTTCACTGTCTTTCAGCCCCATCTTGCTAATCATTGTATGATCTTTTTTTTAAAAAAACTTGTGCTTCGAAAACATAGGAACTAATTAGAATGTGGTTCATTACGTAGGGATCGACAGTTAGCTCTCATTTGGTGGGTTGAATACAATGGTACCATTCCATGAACTGAATGAGTTCTCCAGTAATGGAAACTCAGGATTCAGCAGAGGCTCCTGCTCACAAAATGGTGGTGGCGGAGAGGTGATTTTTGCCAATTCTTGCTTGCATGCTGTTCTAGAGGGTTTCCTGCTACTTCAGAGCTGATTTGGAGGAGCTGCAAGGCAGGGGGGCGGGGGGAATTGATAAATCACCTCTTCAGTTCCATAAGCAGGAGTCTCTTTTGGATCCAAGGCTCCTCTGTGAATGGAATCTCTTTTTCTCTCTTTTTTGCAATGCCATATTGCCAAAAGATAAATTTGTTTATTTACACATATTACAGTGTGAAAGCCCTGTACTAAGGGGGAAACAGTGTCTGCGCCTTTGTCCTGAAAGGTAATGGCTTAGGAAAAGGGTAGCTTAAACCAGTGGTCTTTACCCTTTTAGGGTCAGGACCCCTACTTCCTTTATCCCAAACATGCATTTGAGAGCCTACTTGTTAATGTTTTGCTATATCTTTGAATAGTGTTAGTGCTGAAACCCACCTTAGGTCAAGCTGAGACCTTGCAGTGGGTTCCAACTCACTGGTTGAAGGCTGGTGGCCTACCAAGGCACTTTCTGGAAATCCTTTGCTCCAGGAAGCTGAACTGAGACTTTCCCTCTAGCATGGGGGTTGTGATGTTGGGCTGTTCTCTTTAAATAGAGGACTCTTCTGCTAAAGTTGGCATACTTTTCTTTATATTTTATTCAAATAATTTTTTAAAATAAAACTTTTAAGAAGCTAAGGAAATTTGGAATGAACTTTGGAAACTTTAGCTTTCTGAAAGTTTGGGTAGGTCTGAGGATAGTGATGAGTGTGGAAAATATGAAGAGGGTGAAAGGGAAACTGGTGGAATATTAGCTTTCTCACCTTGGCATATTGATCATGCTGGCAAGGAACAAGCACAGAGGGATTGCAGGAAGTGTTAATTAGATGCATTAAATGCAGCATTTATAATAGTAGTAAGAAAGTTCAGCAACCTTTTGTCAGGCACTGATTGGACCATACTGGAGAATACTGTGTTAAGAACTGGCCATCTATATCTGAGGAGGGTGAATTCATACTGAAAACTGATGTAAAGAACAAGATTATTACAGAAATGGATGGAATTAGTCCAGGCATAGGCGAACTCGGCCCTCCAGATGTTTTGGGATTACTACTCCCTCATCCCTGACCACTGGTCCTGTTAGCTAGGGATGATGGGAGTTGTAGTCCAACATCTGGAGGGCCAAGTCTGCCTATGCCTGAACTAGTTCTATAATATAATAATTCTATTATATGTTCCTCACAAGATCCATTGTGAGAGGGAGGAATGATTGTGGGTCCTCCCAGGTGACAGCTCCATAAATGAGGAGTGTCATTTTGCCCCACCTTTCAGTGTGAGCTTAAGTTAGGGAGACAGTTGAAATGAGAGTGCTTCTGTTACCTTGTATATTTGCATGTATATTTGATGGGTAGATCTGGTTGTCTCTGCTGCATATTGGATCTGCTAGAAGTTGTTATGGTACCCATAAAGGTAAAGGTAAAAGACCCCTGGATGGTTAAGTCCGGTCAAATTCGACTATGGGGTGCGGCGCTCATCTCTGCTTTCAAGCCGAGGTACCCATATTTCATTTTAGTATATAATTTTTAAGAGGCTATCTTATTTAATATTTTTTTCCTGCTCTAAAATACAGATTTTTAATTGCATTTTTGCTGATATTTTTATGAAGTTGCAAACAGCTCAGATTTCTTTTGACTTATGGAGTAACTTAGGGTTACTTGGCCTGTTTGGCTTCAATGAAGGAAATAGAGGTACAGTATATAAGTAGTTGCAGAAATGTATTGGAATTATTTAAAGGGCATAGAGATAGTTGTATTAAAGAAGATTGAAGGCAGTGGAACTAATAGCCACCACATTTTACATGAGGTTTCAAACTGCTAAATCAGTGGTAAGAAAGAGGGCCTTCTCAGTAGTGGCGCCCACCCTATGGAATGCCCTCCCATCAGATGTCAAGGAAATAAACAACTGCTGTATTTGACTTTTAGAAGACATCTGAAGGCCGCCCTGTTTAGGGAAGTTTTTAATGTTTGATGTTTTATCTTGCTTTTAATACTCGGTTGTAAGCCGCCCAGAGTGGCTGGGGAGGCCAAGCCAGATGGGAGGGGCATTAGTAATTAATAATAATAATAATAATAATAATAATAATAATAATAATAATAATAATAAATAATAATAATAATTCTCAAAGGGTGTGGTTTGTGGCAGGAGAGGATGGTAAGTGTGGAAGGAAGATTCAGAGACAATCAACAAAACATTTAAACAATTCAGTGTAGTATAGTGTAGTATCAATTTTTTTTTTTAATTTTCAGAATATGGATAGATACCTTTTCAAAATGAGAGCAAGAGCATCAAGTGATACCGAGGACAAATCCTAGCTGTGACCCAGAATCACTGTTCAAACAGAGTGCTGGAGAATAACATTGACTATTCTTCTACAGTTCTCCATGACATACTGTTGTCAACAGGAATTTTTAACTCTGACAAATATGAAAGATCAGAAAAGAGAAAGGCTTATTTGTGTTGATGAAGAGATGAGAATTTGTTCGTCTCAAATTAGACCTAATATAAATGAGATTACCAGGCACAAGCAAGCTCACACCTCTCACTGAGTTTGTATGCATGCTTAAGGTTTGCCTGATCACAGAAGAAAACTTTCCTTTAGGTAAGGTTGGTTAGGTACTATGTGTGGGTAATAGCATTTTTGTGTGTTGGTTGGCTTGATTCCTTGAATAATTATTTCTTTGCTCTGCAAGCACATTCTCTCTGCTAATGGCATAGCTTGGTTTGAATTGAGTGGATCTGTGGCAGGGTCTGAGTACTTGGTTCTGCAAAGGGGTCAGACTAGGTGATATTTTGGGCAGGTTACCAATGTTACATGCTTCTGAGTCTCAGCAAGCTTTTTCTATAGCCTTTTCAGTAACTACTTTCCCCCCGGGGTCTCCTAGGGTAAACATGTTTAAATACATTTATTTTATGCATCTGCTACATATTGTACATTTGAAACTCTAAACTATATGTTATATTTATTTGACAGGACCCGTTGGGGCTCAGCCCCTGCTGATGGTGCCCAGACGACCTGGCTATGGCACTATGGGCAAACCCATTAAACTGCTGGCCAACTGCTTCCAAGTTGAAATCCCAAAGATTGACGTCTACCTCTATGAGGTAGATATTAAGCCAGATAAGTGTCCTCGGAGGGTGAACAGGTAAGTCAGGGTGTTTAATATTACTACATCAAGCAGATGTTTAGGCAGTACTTGATGAAATTGGATGTTGGATGTTTTTGTAAGACTATAGCTGCTTTAACAGCTGGGACTAATCAGACAGCCTTGTTTGAGCAAAATATGCTTGCTCTAGTTTCCCTAGGTATTTTGCATGGTTGCTGCCCAGAGCACTGTTTTCATCTGTATCACAATACAGAGCGCATGTGAATGTTCGTACAAGATACGGAGCAAACGAGGACCATCTGTAGACTGAACATGCCTTCTTTTATATTGGCACTCTAAACCTGGAAAATAGCAGAATTAAGAATTGTTTTTGAAAACTGTCTTTCTTTAGTAAGTGGGCTAGTGTGTTTAGAGGCAAGTATTTTATTTCTGCTAGGAATCACTAGGACATTAAGTATTAAGGGAGTAAATGAGAAAACATCACATTCAACCAGGAATTAAAAACATTTTTTAAAGTTAGCATTTGTTTGAAAAGAATTTGATTCCATCTTTTCTGATAACAACCTTTATACAGCTGAAGTTCTACAAGTGGTCTCATGTCTTTATGATATTTTGCTGTTGGAACTGTTCGCTTATTTGTGTGATGGGGTCAATTGCATTCCTTGGTGGGCTGCTTAATTTCTCAATGGAAATGCTTGCTTCAGTTCCAGCAGGCAGAATAAGAATTCTGCCAGTCCCAGTTTTGATTTGGATTGGTTCTGTTTATGATGTGAAATAAGGCTTTACAAGCAAATTATAATCTGTAGCTTGAATGCACCTCACTTAACCATTTGTAGAAGAATGGCCTCATGATTAATTAAAGCAGAAGCTAGTTATATTTAATAAAATTAAATTAAAAGCTGCGCTGTAAGACTTCTGTTCTGCCTCTTGTGATGGACAGTCACACCTTCCCCCAAGAGTAGCTTATGTTGAAAGTGTAGTTTGTAAATGGCATTAATATTGAGTAATGCAGGCAGAGCTTTATGACTTCTCTTAGTAATAGTTCTTCTTTAGCTTTTATTCTTGCAATGAACAGTTTGCGGAGCTTTCTTTTGTTCTCAGATCCCACCTGGCTAGTCCTCTGCATGGTGAAGCCTTCCAGCCAAGAAAAGACATTTATCCAGCCTGATGCTGTAGAGAAATGAAATGCATATTAAGAAAAGTTTAGTTTTAATTGGTTTCAAATAATGCTTCAATATACTTTTAACTATTCAGACGCTTGCAGTAGAGTGTGAGTGTGTGTGTTTAATGCTATTCTGAAAGTCTTTGCATCCAAACAAGTGAGAACTCTTTCCTGGGCCATTAGGTTAAAGATGCTCACTAAAACGCTTGACAGACTGATTTAACTTTAAAGAAAGTAACTGTCCAAAGTCCCCAGGATCAAATAGTTTTAATACTGTACTAGAGCTTTGAGATTGAGCTTTTATTGATAAGTCATACTTGGGAAGCAAATGTAAGCATGTAATTTACAGAAAAGGCAGATTACTTCAACTCTAGCTTTAGTAGATTCTGCAATATGCAGTTGGTGTGAACTCATGCTTTTAGAACTGAATGATTTCATACCTGCTGAGAAGTTTCATCACCTAGTGTTTGTACAGTGTGGTGGTGGATGGCTCCCAAGTTCTCAGAATAACTTTATTTTGCATTTAAATTTTTGTTTGCTATGACCCCATAATGTTGCTGGATGCTACTATTCAAGTATATTCAAGATATCTGCTTTGACCTTCGGGTTAGCTAATGTGCAGTGAGAAATCATAGTTTATAATGAAATGATTTTAGAATGTTGTATCATTTTACTGTTGTTAGCCGCTCTGAGCCCGGCTTCGGCTGGGGAGGGCGGGATATAAATACAATTTATTATTATTATTATTATTATTATTATTATTATTATTATTATTATTGAAGTATTGTGTTCCATTGCTGTGCACCTAGTCCTCTGATACATGCTTATTCTAGAGCAGGGTCATCCAACTTTTCACACCAAGTGGGCCACAAGAGTACTTCATCGTGGAACCTGTGGGCTTCATACTGCTTTGTTGTGGGGGTGGGGGTGGGTAGTGGGGCCAAAATTAGATGCCTCTGAGGTGCTGGGATTAGTATGGAGATCACCTTGACATGTTTTCCCTTTTACTTGCTTAATATACTGTGTTTATCTGTGAAAAGAAGAGACAAAAATATTTTTACCAGTCTAGCAGTCAGGCCTCTAGGATTTAGCTGAGCTAAGACAGGGAATGAGGATATTGTTGGTGCACACCTGATATGTATTCCGAAGGATGTCAAACTGAGTCTGCCTGGCCTTCAGGAAATGATAATGAGGCAGAGCTACAGTAGCATCTTGCTCTTGGTAGCATCAAATACTATTTTACTGAAAGTGCCACAAGCCACATAGGTGCAACTCCTTGTCTAAGACCAGGTCTGAACACAGTCATTGTGCAATTGAGACAGATGATTTGAGGAGGAAAATTAAGGCTATACTCCACCAACACCATTTGTTTTCACTAGACTTCCATACCACGAGATGCACAATCTGTATTTAATTACATTTTTATACCACTTTCAGGCAAAATTCTCCAGTTTGTAGTAGTAAAATACAGTCAGGTATGTAACTTAAACAGACAGTAACTCCATATACAGTGGTACCACGGGTTACATTACCTTCAGGTAACATAATTTCGAACACGGCAAACCCAGAAGTGTATACTTCCGGGTTTCGCCCCACGCACATGCACAGAAGCACTCTTTGCGTGTGCGCAAAAGCGCTCTATCACACCGCGTGCTTGTGCAGAAGTGGTGCCTCTGGATACGGACTTTTCGGGGTAAGTACGGACCCCCGGGATGAATTAAGTTCGTATCCGGAGGGTCCACTGTATAGTATAAATAAGGAAAACTTTAAGAAACAAAACTTCAGCTTAAGTCCTATATCAATAAAATTGTTTTCCCACCTTGTATTCTGAATTCCCTTTTCACTCAGCTTCATGATGGTCCTACCTGATGTGTTGGTAAGTGGTTTGTTGTAAAAGGGAGGCAATACATTCTAGGTGGAGCTGCCCTTGAGATTGGCTGCAACTAGTGCAAAATGCAGCAGCTTGACTGCTCACAGAGCAGACAATCACCACCATGTCATTCCACTGCTAAATAATAATAATAATAATAATAATAATAATAATAATAATAATAAATTATTCATCTGGCTGAGTTTCCCCAGCCACTCTGGGCAGCTTCCAATCAAGTGATAAAAACAATACAGCATTAAATATTAAAAACTTCCCTAAACAGGGCTGCCTTCAGATGTCTTTTAAAGATAGGATAGCTGCTTATTTCCTTCACATCTGAAGGAAGGCGCCACTACCGAGAAGGCCCTCTGTCTGGTTCCCTGTAACCTCACTTCTCGCAATGAGGGAACTGCCAGAAGGCCCTCTGTGCTGGATCTCAAACAGTTGCATTGCCTGCCAATTAACTGTGAAGCTAAGTTCATGGTGTTTGTTATGTGCACAAAGCCCTATTTAGTCTGGGACCAGGATACCTCAGAGACTGTTTCACCCTCATATACCCAATTGATTCTGTGCTTTGCAGATCATCTGTCTCATGCAGATATAATTTCAGCAAGAGGTCTGTTTCATATGATATAGGAATCAGGCCTTTAGCATGGTGGCACCTACCTTTGGAGCTTCCATTACTTATCAGACATGCGCTATTCTATTGTCTTTTCAGCATCTATTGCAGACCTTCCTCTTAAATGCACTAGTCTTTTAAGTGGCTAAGCCAGTCTGTATCTGTATTGGATTTGAAATAGTTTGTATACATGGAATTGTTCTGAATTGTTTTCATTGATGTTTCTATACAAAAATTGCCTTGAGATACTTTGAGGAAAGTTTACTATAAGTGGAATAACATAAATAAATAAACAAAACATTATTGGCAGTACTGGTAGTGCAGAGATGCGCCTTTGAAAACCTCACTCCCACTGAGAAGCATTCCCCATGATGTGTAGGGCCATGTCACTCGCTACACAGAAACAAACTGTTGTTTAAGCCATCAAATATATACTCAACATGAAGCCACAGCCAAACTCATGAATCTGATATATGTGCATTCTCGAACACATTCCCACTGTACCACGTTGTGTACCCTAACAATCTTGAAGTATCCACCTAAGACTACATAATGTGTGAAAAAATCCTAAGGCTGGAAAATAACTCATCATAATATTTTATTTTCACTCTGCTCAGCCAAAAAATCTCATTGAGTAGTTTTTCCTAAGATCAGTAATAAAGCTATATAGGAAAATAAGCAGAGGGGAGGGGGGAGATCAATAACTTTTTGCCCTCAGTTCAAGTATCCATAAAAACTTCATTTGATTTTTTGCACTGTGATTGGGAATTTCTTTGCAATGAGATGGGCAGTTTTTTCTTCTGTTATTGCATTAAACTTGGGAAGAAAGTTCAATGTAACTTATTATTTCTCTACGAATACTTATGTTTTCAGTGGCCTAAGACAACAGTGACTTTTAACAGGATAAGATGCAGCCACAAGGTCACTGTGTTGTAATTGTTGCCATCACCAGTCAGAGGAGTTGCAGTAACAAGAAATGTTCACTAGAATATGTAAAGAACTGAATTGTTCTCAGCTTTGCATAAGGAAATTAAGAGTGTTGGAAAGTACAGGGGCGTAGCATTTCTCTTGTAGCAGTTAAACACATGCAGCAAGCTGTCATTTTGAGTTCTTTTTATTAAAATTTTATTTGGCACTGAGGAAGAAGCAATAACCATTCTCTCCCATCTTATGCACACTCTTAAAACTTTGTTTTGTTCTGACATTGTAATTCAATGAAGCTTCTTTTAGATAATTGCTCTGTAATGACTTGGTTAAATGCTGAAAATATTAAAATGGGCTGAAATGTAGTGTTTTTCTTACTTTCTCCCTTAGTGCCATACTGTTTTAAAATTACATATATATTGTTTCCCTAGGGAGGTGGTAGATTCAATGGTGCAGCATTTTAAAGTGACAATATTTGGGGACCGCAGACCTGTTTATGATGGTAAAAGAAGCCTTTATACAGCCAATCCGCTCCCCGTTGCAACAACTGGGGTAAGATAGTTTGTCCTTCCATAAGTTCTAATTGTTTGTAAGATAAATGAATTTTTTTCTGAAAATGTTAAGGTTTTATTGATTGTTACTGTACGTTGCAACCACTTTGTGTGGTATTTTTACAAAGAATGGCAGGTCTTAGAGGACCTTACAATCTAAATCTGGGCAATGGGAGAAATGACAGACAGGATGAGGGGGAAGGGGAGGAGTGGAGATTAATGGGTTAAGTATGCACAAATGCAGTTGAGTTTATTTTAGTTGGGATTGAGGACTAAATAGTTGAGTTTTTGTGTATGAAATTGACAAGGTTTACAAGTTAGTTGGACACATTTCCACTGGACACAGTCTTGCAACACAAATGGTCAGTCTGGTGTGGGTGAGATACATTGAGTGTGCATGCACCTCCAGTCTGCAACATCATAGCCACTAGATGCAGTTCTGAGCTCTGGCATATCCTGGAAACAGGCAGAACTGTATTCTCTGAGGGCCAAACTACATTGCATTTGAAATATGTGATAACATGTCACAACAAAAGAGCAGCCATACTGGAGGGGAAAGTTCAGGTTTGGGACTGCGGCAAGGTGGGGTTAAACACGTCCTCCCATGCTGTGGTCTGAATAAAGAATTCTCCCTCAAAGACATTAGCAGTAGCTGCTGTTGTGGCCACTTACAGCTTTCTTTCTGAAGCAAATGGTTTCAGCTTTTATTAGATCTGTTGCTTGGGAGGAAAGGGTTAAACCTTGGTGGTCCTGATCTCTCTGCCACCATTGTGGGTTTTTGTTATTGTTGTTTTTAACATGAAATGTAATCGCACACTTAATGTATTGTCTAGTTTGGCCATAAGACAGTGTTGGAGATCCAATGACCCACCAGATGTTGGGCTCCAACTACACTCATCTCTATCCATTGCCCATGCTTGCTGAGACTGATGGAGTTGGGAGTCCAAAAATATCTGGGTGCCACAGGGTCCCCTGCCCTTGCCACAGTAGACTGGGTTGGATACATTTAGAGATTCCCATGACAGCTGCTGTGTCAAGCATCTGATGCAGGATCTGATTACAGTGGTACCTCTGGTTACGAACTTAATTCCTTCCGGAGGTCTGTTCTTAAGCTGAAACCGTTCTTATCCTAAGCCGCACTTTCACTAATGGGGCCTCCTGCTGCATCCTGGGGCAAAGTTCGCAACCAGGAGCAGCTACTTCCGGGTTAGCGTAGCTTGTAACCTGAAGCTTTCATAACCAGAAACGTTCATAACCAGAGGTACCACTGTCGTGCTGATGTGTTTGATTTTCTAACTTCACTGGTGATGAGAGGTAAAAGGATTAAAGGCACTAACATTAGGCCTTGATTTTCTGGTTTCCCATTTCCGTATGTTGAATTAATCTGGAATGCCATTTCATTGTCATTCACATAGATGCCTAGCATTTCTTCAGTCTTCTATTTGCTAAAATAGGTTTAAATCCTTCAGTACAGTTTGGCCAGAGGAAGAAAAAGAGTAACACTTGCAGTTAAATTACTTACTTTAGGATTATTCTTCTCTGTATCCTCTCCTATGGCTTTTTCCCTTAACAGGTTGATTTGGATGTAACATTGCCTGGAGAAGGTGGCAAAGATCGTCCCTTCAAGGTGTCAATAAAGTTTGTTTCCCGGGTGAGCTGGCACTTGCTGCATGAGGTTCTGACAGGACGAACCTTGCCTGAACCTCTGGAATTAGACAAGCCAATCAGCACTAACCCTGTTCATGCTGTTGATGTGGTGCTACGACACTTACCCTCCATGAAGTAGGTTCCCTGTCATTCTCTGAACACATTATCTATCTTTTTAAAGTTGATCTTTATGAATGGATCTCTTTACACTCCTATGCACATTTTTCAGGGTAAGGGAGAGAAAGGGTTCATCCACATTTTGCATTAGTGATATGAGTAAAGGTTTCTCAGTTTTGTCCACTGAGCACATTGCTACTTCTAGACATGTACATAATTCTTCTGGAAGACCAATAGTTAATTGGAAAGCCTTTTCACAATGAGGTCGTTCAGAAGTGATCAAGGACATGAGATGCTCGTGTTGGCAGGCAGTAAGATAATGGCCACAACAGAGCAGTAAAAGAATACCAATCACACTATGACAGTTTTTTTGCTTGTCTAATCTACTAAGACTGCTGTGGAACCACATTTGTATGTTTTATAGCAACTTTCTGTGTATGTATGCTTTCAGAAGTCTGCTATTATTTACTTTTTCTTTAAATTTTGTTGAATCTTTTCATCATACAGTACAATAAAAAACTAATCTAAATAGAAAAAGAAAAAGAAAGGAAGAGCAAAGGAAGTACAAAGTCCTATCTCAAAGGAAAATTTTAATCCTTGTCTCACACTGAAGGAGGTGGACCCTTCCAGCTCTTACCTTGGAGCTTCTCTTCTCCCAGCTTCCCACCTTGGGATATCTTTCCTTCCCCACTTCTCACACAGGGCCCTTCATCAACCATCCATCACCTTCATGTGTGTCCAATTCCCTTAGTAACCCAGAGTAGAGGACACCAAAATAAGCAAAACAGAAACAAAAGCAAAGCAAGGAAAAAAAGAAGAAAAAGAAGCAGGAAGATAAAAATAATAAAAGAGATAGAAATAAAAAGGGCTCCATCTGTCAGGTATATCATTTAAGGATTATTCAAAATATTCACAGTATTCACTCCAGGGTAGTATCCAGTTGTTCCTCTTTCTGCTAGGCAATATTTTCCCAGTCTTCAGACTTCTCAAGTTCATTCATTTTTCCCTTCCACACAAAAAGTCTAAAAGGGGTTCTCCAATTATTATTATCATCAGTACATGTCCACAATAGTCTTCCTCCAGTTTAGCACAACAACTTTACTTCCAATGCTGAGGAACAAGAACTTTTCATCTTTATTCACACAGGACTCTCTCCACTGTGGTCATATATTGAAACAGTAATCCATAGTTATTTACTTATTGTATATTCATTAATTCACACCCAGTTCCATATCTTCTGATCCCATTTCTATGGTTGTGATTTTCCATCCTAATTTAGGGGTGGGATCTTTGCAGTTCTGCTTCTCTCCCCCCCCCCCCAGAAGATTTGCCAGAGGCTTGGTAGCTTTTTCTTCTAAATTCATTCCAAATTGTACACAGAACCCTTTCTCAGCTCTATCTGCCAACTCAGAACAGTCTCTCAGTCCATGGTTTCATTCCACTTTTCCAACATTCATAAGTCCACTGCTTGACTGTTTTACTTCTCTAGGCACCTGTGTGAAGGTCCTCTCCATTTCATCATCTACTGTCTCCACCTTTACCATTCCACTCTCCTGTTGTGACAGTACTTTATCAATATTGTTCTCCAAAGGTTCTGTGTCTTTTTTAACCTCATCTTCCCCATGTCCATTTTCATTCACCATCTTATTCACCTCAGCTCTTACCTCTTTTAGTTGCTCATCCAATAATTGCTGCACAATGCCAGTGGTCAGTGGGGTGTCAAACAGTGTTTTACCATACTGAGTGTTCTTGGTCTTATTAACAACTTAATCTCCACCTTAAGATCTTACAGTCTCTGCCTTAAAAGCTTGACTCCCCTGTCTCCTTATCAGAGCCCATTCTTTTCTCACAGTAGCATAGACAAGCTAGTTTCACTTTGCAACCAGCACTTTCATCAAAGGGATGGAAAGTTTAAAATAAAATAAAATGACAATCAGAACAGCCCTTGGCCATTTATAATCTTTCTTAGCCGTAAAAAATTAAAACATGCTTTTTGTTTTTGCTATTATTTTCTGATGGAATTCTCAGAGGGGAAAAAAGATGAAGTCAAATAACTTTTGTATACTCTTAATTTTTATTCTATTTTTCACCGAGGAACCCCAAAACAAATATGCAAACTTCAAGTCATAAAACCAAATAAAGCCATGTGTTAAAGCTACCCCTTGCTGGTTGTGGATTTTAGAGGGATCTCCCAGCAAATATTTAACACAAAATTGGGCTGACTACCTGGTAGTTTAGTCAATAAAGGGTTAATTATTTATTGAAGAGCTCCTGCTTAAAAATTACAAAACAAAAGAACAACTTCTGTTGGTCCCACCTTCTGGTACTGTAATTAAAAGGACAAAATTTTGAGGAAAGAGTAACAGAAGCATATCTGCTCCTAAGTAATTGAGAAGGCAACACATTAAAGCTGCTCCAAATGTCCTAGGTTATCCTCCTTGTCATTGTATTTTGAATCCAGCTTGGGAAGTTGGAGAGTCCCTCATTTACGAACATATTTTGTTGCCTTCAAGCTTCAGCAAATCATTCCTATGATTTCAGCGGGCCCAGTAATATCCTGGATCAAGCTTGAAGCATGAGACTCCCGTTTTTAACCCCAAATGAGGTTGACAAGGAAGTGTCTATCCAACCCTTTCACATGAAAAGTGTGGAATAGATGCTGTAAAAAATTAGTCTCCACACTCTGACCTTTAATCCCGCTTCCATACCTATTGCAATTTCAGACCCAAGATAAATATGTAAATATATGTTACTGTTTCAAAAGCAGGACCTTGCAAGACTGTTTATTTTCATAATAACTTCTGCCACTTATGGAATTGCAACTCTTGGAACATTTGAAAGATTCATTCCTAGATTGGCTATGCACCCACCATCTAAATATTTAGCTACAGCAGTAACATAACCTCTTCTTTATATAGGTATACACCTGTAGGCCGCTCCTTTTTCTCTGCTCCAGAAGGCTATGATCATCCCTTGGGAGGTGGCAGGGAAGTATGGTTTGGATTCCATCAGTCTGTTCGACCTGCAATGTGGAAAATGATGCTGAATATTGATGGTAAGCCAGTTCTCTGAGAGCATGGAGAAGTATGTTGTCTCTACAAACGGCTGTTGTATCGGAGTATGAAATAGTATACATATATAGATATAGTTCATCGCTGTAAAATTTGATAACTAATCAAAATAGTTAACATGCAAATTGTCTTGTTCTATATATTGTTCCTGCCAGCTTTTCTCCTTTGTAGATGGTGTAAAGTGTGCTGCAAATATTTTCCTTCATAATGTTTTGAATTATAGAAACACTTAAGCCCAAGAATCCAAGAGCTTATGATAGAAATATTGTCTGCTAAATAGAGTAACAAGGTAGATGGGAAAGCAGGCATTACTAATAAAAGCCATGCCTTTCATCAGGCAGTGATAGGTGCATAAGCAAAATCACATTGACAGAACTTGAGTTGGTTAGTTACTAACAGGTCACTGACTTTGGTATGATTTGATGGGGGAAGGCGTCTTAACACTGAAATGATTTGTAATACTTGCAGTTCTGAAGAATGCCCCCCTCCCAGTTTCTGACATGAAGGTGCTTTGCTTTTAATCTTATGGCTAGAATAGACAAGGTTTAAAAGTTGTAAGCAACATACTAATTCATATTTAGGTTAAAATGCCTGTGTGAATGTTGTATTTGAGG
The DNA here is from genome assembly GCF_964188305.1 of Podarcis bocagei. NCBI lineage: Eukaryota > Metazoa > Chordata > Lepidosauria > Squamata > Lacertidae > Podarcis > Podarcis bocagei. Next base: position 30,655,917 of record NC_138132.1, read on the forward strand.
AGTAAAACTGTTAGCGCAGGATAACTTCATTCTGTAATGTGGTTTGAAGAGGAAACCTGGTCCACTGAAACTTCTTAATTGTTGCCCATCCGGGACTAAGTACTTATAAAATGTTTTCTCATTGGTGTAGCAAGTTTGGTTACCATGGTGACAAGCTGCAGCAGGTTGAGGTTTTTGGGGGGATGCACACAAGCTATTTGTGTTCATTCAGTTAATAAGCATCTGTAGGCGTCGGCTAGCATGCGTCATGTGAAGTTGGCGGGCTGCTGGTGGTGACGCATGTCTGAAGAATGTTTTGTTATATTTGTATGGGGACATTCTGTTTGGTGCACTTGAGGCCTGGGAACCTCAAAAACGCCTCGTTAACTGTTTCACAGTCTAGTAATTTTGCTGTATGGAAAGCATTTGAAACGTATTGCCTTGCATTCACGCACATACAGCATGGCAAAGGTGGCAACAAATTCATCCCTAAGTTAAGTAAGCCTTTATAATTCAGCAAAGTCTCAAATACCCCTAAAATGCTTTTTGAGTGATGTTTTGCAGTGACATCATGTTTAAAATATGGAAGAAAAAAAATAATTTTGGACGCTTGCAGTTGTATTATCATATTGCAATTGAGTAATTTATTTGGAGCGCTAAACATTCCTGAAGTCCTCCCAGTTGTGAAAACTCATTCAGGACCTTGAAACGTTATTGAGGTGTCATGATCTTAAGAAGATCATTGAAACAGGACCTTATCTGCAAACCTGTCTCCTCTCAGCTGCTTTGAGCATTCTTCAATACAATAGTCATTTGTTTTGCGCCATATGGTTGTTTGTAAGCTTTGTAATTATAATGATATTTCGTCTATTGTTAACTTCTTCTTGCTAATATATTGCTGTTACAGTCCAGTGCCTTTCAGCATTTTTAAAATGGTTGTTGTATAGAATTGTGCCCTTATATGTGAATTTGAGTGCCTGCTATTTCCCCTCCCCCGAAACTAGATTAATGGCATTTTTTTTGGACTTGCTTTGGAGATCTTATTAGTTTGGGAGAAACTTCAGGCTTCAGTCTAACTTGCAAGTTTAACGTTTTGTGCAAGAATAAAAATATGGGTGCTGGGTGTTCTATTTCTTCGTGGGTAGAAGGAGAACTTAGGCTGGTTGAAATTTGACAGAGTGATATAGGAGTAAATGTGCATAATTATTTGTGTAACTTACTATGAGACTTCTACTGTTTTGCTCACTTTGGTAGTCATGAGTTTATTGCCCTACATAAGATTAATTATTACTCGTTTTCAATATGAACCCTCTAAATCAGTGTTTCCCAAAGTGGTTAATATTGCACCCCTAGTTTTTGTTTTTATTTACGTGGGCATGTACAAAGTGTACCTTCCTTGCCATTGAGAAACCTCTGTATTAATATATATTTTTACATTTGATGATTCCTGTTACTGGTGATTGATGATTAATAAATGTTGATTAAATATTGATATTTTTAAACTTTATTTCATTTACTTTCCTAAGAATTTGCAGGGTGGAAAGGACCAGTAAACTGAGAAGTTTGGGGAAACTTGCTCTAAATTCATGAGATAATAATTTTAATTAGAAAATGTACTACATGGCACTTTGTTGTCCCAAAGCATAGTGATGATTTTAATGATTTCTTCTTCAAATGTATACACAGAACTAATTATTGTGTACCAATGGTTTATTTTAGTCTTCAGAAAGAAGCCATTTCATTTGCTTTTTAAGCTTTGGAAAACTTCTACTTTTTTAACTGCTCTATTTTCTGCTCTTAGTTTCTGCCACTGCCTTCTACAAAGCACAACCTGTAATTCAGTTTATGTGTGAGGTTCTCGATATTCACAACATTGACGAACAGCCACGACCTCTGACTGATTCTCACCGGGTAAAATTCACCAAAGAGATAAAGGGTAAGTAGAAAATAGAGCACTGATCCATGTAGAGAAGCTTATAATGCTCTCTGAAGCCTTTCCTCTGCTCTTCCTGAACACTCCTAAGTTCATTTAAAATGCATATAATTCTTCATCTTTTGTGGTACTCATACACTAATTTGCATGAAATGTGTGTTCTGGTAAGAGATTTGTATTCTGGAAAAGGTTGCCTTTATCCCAACCCCTGAGAATTATACAAAGAGGTCTCTAGTCCTCTTAACTGTGGAGACTTGAACATGGCTGGTCAAAAGGCCATACTGTCTAGGAGCATACTTCTTCAACATTGTATCTTTGTCTCATAACTGTTAGCCATTTTTGGCATCAATATTTGTTTCACATTTTCACTTAGTATTCCTTCAGCCACCACAGTGCTGCTGCTTGCCAAAATAAGATTCTCAGCATACAAACTGAACTGTTGGCACTAGTAAATGCACCTGTATAAGTTAGAAGCTCATGCTCTTCTGCTTCTGCATCCCTCCTCTGGCACAGCCATGAAGAGGTGATTTGAAAGCTTTGACTGATAGATTCATAAAAACATAGAATCATAGAGTTGGAAGATACCCCCAAGGGTCATCTAGTCCAACCCCCTGCAATGCAGGAATCTCAACTAAAGCATCCAAGACAGATGGCCAACAGTCCTCTGTTTAAAAACCTCCAATGAGGAGGGTGGCTTCACCTCAATCACTGCACACAATGCTGCTAGAGGAAAGTGGTATAGTAGAGCCATTTTTGCCTGTAGTAGCATGCACTCATGTTTATATGTCATGCTATTTTAGTCAAATGGCAGTTTGACAGTAAAGGTCCCGGAGCAAGCAGAGCGAGAATGCATTTATTATCTATTATTATGATGATTATTAAATTTGTATACCGTCCTTCATCCGAAGATCATAGGACGGTTCACAACATAAAAATACAAAATGAGAACACAAAATACATAATAAAACAAAAACAAGCCAATGCCACCCCTAAAGACTTAGCTCACCAGATTTCATTGGGACACACAATTACAGATAAGAGTGAATGTATTTTGGTAATGTCATAGGTGCCAAGCCATGCAGTTTCGTGTACATTTGTACCATCTTCTCCCGGTTACTTTATCAACATGAGATCAAGTCATGTGTATATGCTCGTGCAAAAGGGGCCCAATGGAAAGTTGACATTATCTGTCCAAAGGTCTATTGGACCCTCTTTCCCCCCAGACTCCCTTGCTTTGCATATGAAATGAGACATTCAAAGTAACCATTCTTTGTAGAATTGTTCCATAATAAGAAGCCTGATGGCATTCCTATTCTGCTGTACATTAATATGCATGTTCTGTTATAAAACAGCTTGTGCATGTACCATTTTGGGTGCAGCCATTCTGTGACATCAGTATTTCTGTTCCCACTTTGTTTTCACATAGGTCTGAAGGTTGAAGTGACTCACTGTGGAACAATGAGACGAAAGTACCGTGTCTGTAACGTTACACGGAGACCTGCCAGTCATCAAACGTAAGCAAATGTTTTAAACAATTGACTGGAATGTTGCATACATGGCCACAGTAAAAATCCACCATCCAATTTTTCTAGAATTTGGAATGCATGACACTGTATTGGTTTTTTATTTACACACACACACAAACACACACACACATAACTTTATTGTGGTCCATAGACCCAAATTGCACAGTAATTCTTAAAAAAACATTGTTGCTGTTGTTTTCATTTTTGTATTATTCCCTTGTATTCATGGATGCAAACACTGATTTGAAGCCACTTTGTGTCCTTCCTAAGAGAGGCTCCTTAGAGGCCGGAGGACATTACCGGAACAACTCTTGGGTTGGGGCAATTGGCTAAAATGATTTAAACGGTTCTCATTTTGGTTCCTCTGTTTTGTTTTTGTTGGGTTAATGTTGGTTCCATTTCTGAGCACAATTCAAAGTGTTGGTGCTAACCTTTAAAGCCCTAAACAACCTCGGTCCTGTATACCTGAAGGAGCGTCTCCACCCCCATCGTTCAGCCCGGACACTGAGGTCCAGCGCCGAGGGCCTTCTGGCGGTTCCCTCATTGCGAGAAGTAAGGTTACAGGGAACCAGACAGAGGGCCTTCTTGGTAGTGGCGCCCACCCTGTAGAACACCCTCCCTTCAAATATGAAGGAAATAAGTAGCTATCCTATCTTTAAAAGACATTTGAAGGCAGCCCTGTTTAGGGAAGTTTTTAATATTTAATGCTGTATTGTTTTTATCACTTGATTGGGAGCCGCCCAGAGTGGCTGGGAAACTCAGCCAGATGGGCGTGGTATAAATAAATAAATAAATAAATAAATAAATAAATAATTTATTATTTATACCCCGCCCATCTGGCTGGGTTTCCCCAGCCACTCTGGGCGGCTTCCAACTGAATATTAAAAACAGTACAGCTTCAAACATTAAAAACTTCCCTAAAGAGGGCTGCCTTCAGATGACTTTTAAAAGTAAAATAGTTGTTTATTGCTTTGACATCTGCTGGGAGGGCGTTCCACAGGGTCAGGGCTGCCTGGGAGTGGGCCTCGGCCAATAGAATGGCTGGGGCAGGTTCCACAGGAGGGAATGTATTGGGACACCCGATCTCAGTGATCACGGGCCGGAGGAGGAGTTACGCTAAGACCAGACCATGTCATTACCGAGGAGGCAGGTTTAGTCGTTGTTTGAGGAAGAGGGCCTTATAAATAATAATAATAATAATAATTATTATTATTATTATTACTACTACTATTACTATTATTACTATTATTAAAATGTTTAGTTGGGGCTGGTGGTTATTTTAATTTGGGTATAACTGTAATCTGTTCATTATTGTTATTATTGGTTTCTATTGATTTATTGGTTTCTTTGTTGCTCATATAGGATATTTTGTTGTTGTTTTTTAATGTTTGATGCTTTGTTGTGTTTCTATATATATTGTAAGCCACCCAGAGTGACTGGGGAAACCCAGCCAGATGGGCGGGATATAAATTTTAAAAAGTTATTTATTATTATAAGACTGACATAAAATAATGTTGTGTAACTTCCAGAAAAATCACTTAATTTTTTTCCAGAAGGCAGTTAACTCCCTCAGTTCTCCTCTGATTAAAACTCAATTTCTCTTTTCAGTTTCCCATTGCAGTTAGAAAATGGTCAGACTGTGGAGAGAACAGTAGCACAGTACTTCAGAGAAAAATACAACCTGCAGCTGAAATATCCTCATCTTCCTTGTCTACAAGTGGGACAGGAGCAGAAACACACCTATCTGCCTCTTGAAGTAATTTATTCAGAACACTGTTACTTTGCATAGCCAAAAAGGATTTACCAGATGTTTTAATTGTGTGCAGTACGAGCAGTTTGCCAAACCTTTTATATAAAGGAAAGATTTTCTAGCTTATTTTTTAAAAAAGTTAAAGCTTCATGTATACATTTTAAAAAATACACCCATTCTCTACAGCCATGCCTGCCATCTAAGAATAACTCCATTTATCTGATGAAATGAGCTTTAGTACATGAAAGCTTATGCCATAATAAACAAGCTAGTTTTTAAGGTGCCCACAGGACGCTTTATTGTGTTCAGGGCATGTGTATGTGTGTATGTTACAAAACTAGCTTTCAAATATTTATTTATTTAAAAGAATCGCATTTAAAAATATTTAAGTGGTGTATAAAAATACAGCATAAAAGCGACTTCTGGGTTGGTGCCTCCGGTAATGGCAGAATTCCTCTGATCGGGAGGAATTTGCCCCGTGGGAATTTGGGTCTGGCCGCCACGGCGAAGGCAGAGACCCTTAAAAATCACAGGCGGGAGAATCCTGTGAGCGTGGGATTCGGCAGGCACCTTTTGCGCCTCCCCTACTCGCGGGGAAACCCGGTTCCGGGGGTCCGGAGCGACGTGGAGTGAGCGGCGCAGTGCTTCGAATCGTCTGCTTCTTCCACGGAGCGAAGCTTGCATAGCTGTTGCCGGAGAGCACTGACTTTTTCCTGTGGACAATTTGACTCTAAAGTAATTACCCGTGAGTAGAGCTGAAGTGGGAGAATTGGATTTTTAAACGTTTAATTTGGCATCGAAACGGGGAGGTTCAATACAGGAAGTCCACCTCCCCCTTTTGTAAATAAACTGAAGCAATGAGGCTGCAAGCTGAAGTCTTGGAAAGCCTTCTGTAAAAGACTAAATTTCCGTCGGCAAAGAACATTAAACCCCCCCTTGGAGACAGGAGAAGAGGGGGGGAAGTGGTGGACTGAATATGCCTGTAGGAGAGAGCGAAGAGAGCTAAAATACCGCCGCTCTGACTGTGGAAACGGGCTGCTAGCAGGATTGATGTCATTTGGAATGTTCATTGACAGCGTTTAGAACGTTCATTGACAGTTAGCTAAACAAGAGAATACATTGTTTCTACTGTCTCCGGCTGTTTTTTAAAAAAGTAAAAGTAACTGAAAACTGAAACTAACTTTGGATTATTGGAACTGTGTTTAAAAGAGGACATTACTGACTAATACAAAAAGAAACTGTTTCCCCCTAGTGGAAGCTTTTAAAACTGGTTGCTTTACAAGAGCTGGGCTAGGGGAATTTCCAGCTGCAAGATAAAAAACTGTGAGACTCTGGGATTGACCTTGAATCTTTTAAGTGTTATGGCAAATGGAAAGGAAAAAACAGACCAACAGACTTCGGCTGCTGCTTCTGTACCAGTACACTCGAAACCAAGAGGAATGTCGACAGAAGAGGCCTTAGCGGTTGCATTAGTGAAGATAAACGATTCGCTGGAACAGCTTCACAAGAAAACAGACGTGATAAATGTGAAAGTGGATGCTGCAAATATTAAAATCGACTTAATTGTAGAAAGTATAAATAATCCGGGACAAAAGGTGAATACCAATACAGAAACCATCAAGAAATTGATACAGGAATCTACTTTGATACGGCAAACTGCGGATGAAGCCAGGGAGAAAGTCGTTGCTGCTGAATGTAACGCAACACAACTGGAGAGAGAGAGAGAGTCCCAGCCCTACAGAGGCAACCTGATGAACATAAGTTGACACCTGTTATGATTGAACTTAAAGAAAAACAGACGAATTTGAGGACCAGAGCCCTACCTGAATTGGAAAAGGATAGCTTGACAGAGTTTCAGGAGGAGACAGGACTAACATTGGTTGAGAAAGAGAGGTATTTGGGGGTTAGCGTGACTGCCAAAAATGTGAATCTATTTAAGGATAATTGTGAAGGACGTTGGATTGGAGAGAAGGGGGATTTGGAAATATGGACAAATTTGAAGTTGTCATTGTTGGGCCGAGTTGCTGTGGTGGGGATGAGTGTTGCTGTGTTGCCGGGGATGTTGCTTTTGTTTCAAACATTGCAAGTTTTGGATGGGATGGATTGTTTCAGGAGGTGGCAGAGGGATGTTTCCAGATTTGTTTGGCAGGGCAAGAAGCCTCAAGTCAAATTTAAGATATTGACTGATGCCAAAGAAGGAGGTGGACTTGCCCTGCCAGACCTTAAACTTTGTTGTGAACCAGCTGCTTTTTGCTGGTTGAGAGAATGGCTGCTTCTTGAAAACACTGAAGTGTTGGATAATGGCAGATGAAGTTGATGGACTATATGGAATTGGCGGAAATGACTGGCAAAATCCAAGACCAGGGAGAAGAGTCGGTGGAAGAAGACTCGAAAAAGTTTAAAGACTATTTACGGAAATATTGTAAAATTAATGAATGTTAGAAGAATGTTGGAATGAAGTTATATGGCTTTAGTAGAAATGTTATAAGGAATTAAGTATAAATAGATTAATAGAATATTAAAGGAAAAAATAAGGCTAGAATGTGTTAAGATAATTATAGGTTAGAAAACAGAGGAAGATGGAAAGGAATTGCTGAAACAATTAACAGAAGTGGAATACAAAAAGGGAGGTGTGAGGAGGTCGTTGAAATAAGTGAATGAAAGATAAGATATTGAAAATATTTGAGGTGTTTTAAACTGTTTTGGTTTGTTTTTGTTTTGTTTTGTTAGTTTAATGTGTTAGTGTTATGTAGTGTTTTTGTATTGTATTGTTCTTTTTATTGTTCTTTTTTGTAGTGTTTAAATGGTTGGAAAAGTAATAAATATTATTTAAAAAAAATACAGCATAAAAGCAATATAAAAACAGATAAAGCAATATAAAAACTGAGATGCAAGTGTAAAAATGGAAAAAGCAAATCCAGTAACATCAAGATCTAATTTTATGGATCAAGGAATGTCTTGGCAAAAGGATATGTTGTTTACAAGACATCTGAAGCAACTGATGAATGATGATTTATGTATGGCGGGGGAGAAGGCATTCTAAAGGGAGGTGACAGTTATGGAATGCACCTGTTTTCAGGTCACCACCCAGGGCGATGCTCGGTAGGATTTGGTGCAATAAAATGCCCTCCTGCACACTGCATTAAGTAATATTGCTGAAATGAGGAAAGTTTGGGGTAAGTAGGTTTTTGTGTGGAAGGATTGCAAGCTCTATTCACTTCAAGAATTGGCTCTGACTGGTGGATTACAATGAACATATGAAGCTACCTTATTCAGTCAGGTTGTTGGTTCATCATTTGACTGGTGGCTCCTCTTCAGAATTGCAAGCAAGAGGCTCTTTCCCAGCCTTGCTTCTTGTTAATCTTTCAGCTGGCAATGCTAGGGAATGAATCTGGAACGTTCTGTATGGAAGGTATGGGCTCCGTCAACTTGTCATAAGAACATAAGAAGAGCCTGCTGAATCAGGACAGCAGCCCATTTAGTCCAACATCCTTTTCTCACTAAGGTAGAGAAGGTAGAGAAGCCTAAGGTAGGCCTGATGGCAGGATCTAGGCCCAATAGCAATCTTCCCACTTAGGATTCTCCGCTGTTGGTGTTCAGAGGCATACCTCCACTTTCAGTGAAGGTAGAACATAACCATTGATAAACTTATTCAACATGAATTTGTCTAATCCTCTTTTAAAGCCATTCAGTTTCTCCTATGCTGAATCTTAGGAAGATTGATAACTTTAGGAAAGCTTTAGAAAAGCTAACTTTTGTGGAAACGTGTACTTGCACTGAGGTTCTTACCACATAGGAACACTCACATTACTAGAAGACAGTTCTAAAATTGTTTTGGCAGGCAATATGCTAGCTTCATAAATGATTCCAACAAATTTGTTTAATGTACATCATTAGACTGACATGTTCCATTTTTGCAGGTTTGTAACATCGTGGCAGGCCAGCGATGTATCAAGAAACTAACAGACAATCAAACATCAACCATGATAAAAGCAACAGCAAGATCTGCGCCAGATAGACAAGAAGAAATCAGCAGATTGGTTAGTTTGCTTTTGAATCGGAAAGAGGACTTGTGTACCCTTGAATGTCTAATGAAGATAAAACACGGCCTTTCCTAGTTTATTCTTAAATCCCACAGCCTCCTTTTTGCCATTTTCTCTGCTTAGTGTTGTAGAGTGTGATGCTGCTGACTTCATAACAGTTATCCCCACCTTTGAAATCAATTAGTGAGGACAAAACTTGGGTTAATCTGCTCTGTACATGAAACTTAGTGCAACATTTATCTCATTATCTCTGCATCTTCAAGACCTTTAAATACCAAGACCTATGGCTAATTTGTTTCTTCTAACCTTCAGTAAGATGCTTTGTATGTTTTTCCATTTGCATGAGAAAGTTGGGTGTGATTTGCCCAAAACTGTCTGGTGGGCCAACCTTAGAGGCCTAACAGGCCTAATTAGGCCTATGGTCTGTAGGGAGTGAGTACAAACCTGGGACTATGCAAGCCAGGCTATAAATGTTATATGCCCTTGTGCAAAAGGGACCTGTTCTGGAAGGAGCTGTACTCACCCTGAAGGTGTAGATATAGAGCTTAGGGGTACTTCTGGCTCAACTGCTGTGCTCAGTGGTGCACAGCATCTTCTAGCAGGTTTGGCTGGTGATCCAGTTGCAACCTTGTCTGCACAGGGGTAACTTAAATTCAGTTGTCTATCTCTAATTTATATTTGTTGTTGTTGTTGTTTAGTCGTTTAGTCATATCCGACTCTTCATGACCCCATGGACCAGAGCACGCCAGGCACTCCTGTCTTGCACTGCCTCCTGCAGTTTGGTCAAACTAATTTATATTAGTGCAATGCATTAAACATGGGACTGCCATTGAATACTGTTAGGAAACTGTAGAATTCGGTGACCATATTCCCAAATGGGACCAGCAGGTCTGAGTTTACTAATTCAATTCTGGCCCAACTGCAGTGGCTACTGATTAGTTTCTGGGTTCAATTCAAAGTGCTGGTTTGGACCTATAAAGCCACCATCCTCAGGACCCCAAAGTCCACCTCTTCCCACTTGAACCAGCTGAGACCCTGTGGCCCTCAAAGATCCTTCTCTGTGTACCTCATCTGAGGAAGGTGTGGAGGGTGACTAGATGAGAATGGGGTTTCTCACTAGTGGTTCTCTGTTTGTGGAATGCTCTCCACAAGGAAACACACCTGGAACCTTCATGGTCACTTTTTAGGTTCTAGGCTAAGATGTTTGTATTTAATTCTGATGATTAATTAGCCAGTAATTAGCTCACCCTTCGGTAGGTATGGGTAGGATGTCTTATTCTATTGTTCGATGAACATTTTAGGAATGTTGCATTGTATGTAAATTTTTAATTTGGCTTTTAATTTATTTTACTTGTTTGTATTTCATCTTGCTGTTAAGTTGCTTTGAGATTTGTTTTTTCTAAATAGCTTAACAAATGCAATAAATAACAATAATAGTATGTCATTGTCTATTGAGGCTTAGATTGAACTTTTGGAAGAAACTCTGCTTATATTTAGTTGTAGGTGCTTTAGATTTCTCTTAAGAAAGGGCAGCTTCCCCTCAAATGGAGCATGATAAAAGGTATGTGCTCTCCTTGCGTGCCACTGGTCCAGGAAATTTGCATGCCTTAATTTTGCCAACCTTTGAGCTTCAGCCTTAAGGGCATAGCATAGTTTTTGGTGAGCAGCCATCTTTAGTAAGTTTTTAAGCATCTTCAAATGAGGTATGAATAGTAAATAATAGTGGAAATTTTTGCAAATGGCTTTTAATTTAAGGCAGCCAAGTCTGTGTTGAAGAATCACAGAAGGACCTTGTTCCACATTTGGAATACGTTGTTTACTTTTGACTTAGAGGAGAAAGGAATTGAACCCTTAAATTAGCACTTCTGCAATAACAAATGTATTCAATATGGCTGTTTTTGGTTCCACTTTTATGCCAGGTGAGAAGCGCTAATTATGATGCCGACCCATTTGTTCAAGAATTTCAGTTTAAAGTCCGTGATGAGATGGCTCATGTGACAGGGCGTGTGCTTCCAGCTCCCATGTTGCAGTACGGAGGGCGGGTAAGAAACCCTTGTTTGTTTGCCTCCTGGTGTAATATTCAGATGGGATTCTAACTTTGATTAGTAGCTCTTCCCTTCGTAGAACCGTCTGAGTTTAAACATCTGTGGAATGATTTATTGATGCACATATTGTAAATTATCAGTACATTAATTAATTTTTTTTCTTCCCGTTTATTTCCATAGAATCGAACAGTTGCAACACCAAGTCATGGTGTGTGGGATATGCGGGGAAAACAGTTTCATACTGGTGTGGAAATCAAGATGTGGGCAATTGCTTGCTTTGCAACACAGAGACAATGTCGTGAAGAAATACTGAAGTAAGCCACCTGTTAATGAGGCAGTGAGCTGTTTCTCCCTTCCTTCCCCTGCCCTCATGTTACACAGGTTTTTTTGCATGGTAGGTCACCGATTAGAAGAGGGTATGGGTTTTGTGCCTTAAAACCTGTGAAGCTGTCCAACCTTTGCTGCTGACATTGTTCACAAATGGGATTTATTTACCCAAAAGCTGCCTTGTTGCTGACAACCTGTTTTTCACATCTTTACTTTTTGGTTTATGATTGAAATTCAAGGGGTTGTTTTGACATTGTGGCAAGGAGGGACTGAATGAAGGGTTAAAGACGTGAGATGGGCAGTAGCACCTGAGCAGGACAGTTTCTGGGGAGCTGTTCTCATTTGTTTTTCTTCAGCTTTCTCGAACTGTTCCACCTGCTGTTCCACTATGCTGCAGTTGCAGTGTCTTGGAGGCCATGCCAACTTAACTGCAGCATGACAGTATATTTTAAGATTTTATTATATAGTAAAACAGTAACCATTGGCCACAAACATTGGCCACAAAGCCTCTCCTTTGTGTGTAGTTTCTCCTTTAGCAGCCCCTGACAGCCTTATGTGTGGTTAAAAGCTGTGCTGGCAACGCTTTTAATCATGTGTAATGCAAACCAGTGATCAACAGGAACTTGAAACAACATTTTAAATGGGCTTGAGAGTGGTACCATCATAACCATAAATCTTGTTGAAGGCTCTCACTACAGAAAGAAGTAGCTGGAGGGAGAAAGTATGTGATCTGTGCACCCAGAACTTTAGGGATTGGAAGAAAAAGGTATTCAGGGTTTTTGGGGGGTGGGGTATGCTTAGTTTCTATCGGTGGGTGTTCATTATTCCTCCTTCAGAAAGCTTTCCATTTTTTGCCAGGGGTTTTACAGACCAGCTGCGCAAAATTTCCAAGGATGCAGGAATGCCAATCCAAGGTCAACCATGCTTCTGTAAATATGCACAAGGTGCCGACAGTGTGGAGCCTATGTTCCGACACCTTAAAAACACATATTCTGGGCTCCAGCTCATCATAGTTATCCTACCAGGGAAAACACCAGTGTATGGTAAATAAATATTAAAGTTGTATTTTGGTTCAGCTTGTGTTTGATCGCTTCTGTTTTCAAACTTTCAAATGGCAATCTTAGCATAGCAAGTTGCTGTAAGAAATGGCCAGTTGGACATGCAACATAGGTCAGACTTGTATGTGTCTTGCTATTTTGTGAGGCTGAGAAATAGACAAGCTGGAAGAGGGGGAAAGGTTGTTCAGGATAAGATAAAACTCTTGCCTGGAAGGAGAGCTTTGCATTCATATTTGCAAGGAAGGAGAAACTTTTGTCTTGGATTTTCTTTCTCCTGTTGATCTCTCTCATTCCAGCTAAGCTTCATTGCTTTCCTCCCTATTAGCTGCTAGGGAAGATTAGCTCCATATGAAGAAAAGCAGATCAGCTCCTCTTGTCAGCATGAGTTCAATTCTCTCCAGTTTTCTTTGCCTATCAGGAGGGGACCTCATTCTGTACTGAAGATATAGAGTTGTGCTGCTTTTTTAATATTGTACCTTTCTCTTGACATCCTGTGCATTGGGCATGACTTAGTGAGCTGACATTGCAGGGACAGATTTTAGAACTGTGCTGTGGTGTAAAATATTGAAGTCCCTTCACATCAATGCTTGTTTCTCAGCCGAGGTGAAGCGTGTGGGAGACACACTTTTGGGGATGGCCACGCAGTGTGTTCAAGTCAAGAATGTCATAAAAACATCTCCTCAAACCCTCTCTAACTTGTGCCTAAAGATTAACGTAAAACTGGGAGGAATCAACAACATCCTTGTACCTCATCAACGGTAAGAATCCTACCTTAATGTTAAGGCAATTGTCAGAATTGTGTACTCTGTAGAACTTAAGGGAATTGCTTTCCCCCCCAGATGTGGCATGAAATGATCAGTTGGATTGAGCAATTAAAAACCACACTGATTGGCATAAAGTGTAACAGAGAGCACTTTAAGACAATCAAAATGGTTTTTAATTGCAATTGTTAAGTATATATAGTCATAACTTCAGATAACAAGTGCCATCTGAGAAAATGTGTTTCTCAATTTTCATACTTGGGGAATGCCTCTTCTTAAACACCTACTGCAGCATGTACATGCATAATCTAAAACAGGGATGGTGGAGAACTATGGCCCTCCAGGTGTTGTTGAACTTCTAATTATCCCTGACAACTGGCCATGCTGGCAGGGGTTGATCATATCCAGAGGACCACAGGTTCCGACAATCCTCAGCTAAAGGCAAATTACATTTTTCCTGCAGAGCTATTCTTCCATATTCAGATTTAATTTATTGACTTAAAGAATCTTAAGAATGTGATTTTTAACCAAGTTATAGCCTTACTAATGTTACGTGCTTGATTTGATAGCCAAATTAATTTGCTAAAGCAACATTGGTCATCACAAAAGTACAGTCGTACCTTGGAAGTCGAACGGAATCCATTCTGGAAGTCAGTTTGACTTCCAAAATGTTCGAAAACCAAATCACAGCTTCTGATTGACTACAGTAAGCTCCTGCAGCCAATCGGATGCCCCGTCGGACATTTGGATTCCAAAAGAATGTTTGCAAACTGGAACAATCACTTCTGGGTTTGCAGTGTTCGGGAGCCAAAACGTCTGAGTTCCAGGGCGTTTGGGATCCAAGGAATGACTGTACAGACATAATTAATAATTGTATTTTTTGTAGCTGTTATCTTATTGAAAACTTTAATAAGAAACAGGGTTTGACACAGCTAAATCTAAGTGATTTGGGGAACTTTATAATTTAAAATTTTGATAATTTGATAACCTTAGATGTTCTTGATGGCTTTGTGTTAATCATATTGTAATGGCAATTCGCTGTAATCAATAAAAATCTGACTGATTAGATTGCAAAAATAAATAAATACATGCAATCAATTTGAAAGGTACATTTTAGGAGATTGGACCCCATTTCGCAGGATAATTTTTGTCTGATCCGTCCAGATTACTATAGCAACCATATCCCTTATATATAATATAATTATTCCTATCATCCAGTAAGTAACAGTTTTTGTCCCCACTATTCAAAGAATAAACTGTACCATGAATCAGTTTCAAAAACCTATCCCTGAGGAATTATGCAGCGAGCAGTATAATTCACAGTGAGCAATATTGTCCACCTCGCTCTGGCCACACGATTTGAGTCATCAGCTCCAGTCACAGGAATGTGAGACTGACTGTAAGATGCCCTCTGACTTGCACATCTTTAGTAAGCCCATGTATTCAGAGCTTCCCTGCCTCCTACAGCAATGTGGAGTGTTTGTTTTTATTTATTTTAAGTAGAGGAAGTCTGGTACATCCAAAATCTGCTATGTATTCTAAAAAACTAAACTCTGGCATTTTAATTTTCTGTATGAAGATTTCTAGACTCCGTGGATGCATTTCAGGAATAGTTGCTTACCTTCTAGAATGTGAGGTGCATAGTCTAGGACCCTTCTGAGGAAGGCGGTAGATAAAGTTTGGGTTTGAGATTGACATGTCACCTTTTTTTTTAAAGACCTTCTGTGTTCCAACAACCAGTGATTTTCTTGGGAGCAGATGTTACTCATCCACCTGCTGGGGATGGAAAGAAGCCATCTATCGCTGCTGTGAGTTGCATTCACATTTGTGTGTGCCCCCCACCCAACCTTCATTGAATCATTGAATACCTTAGTTATGAGAGAGAATGTTCACAAGGATTGACTGCCTTAAATAGGCCCCTTGTCTCTGTCTCATTAGTTCTCCCTGCCTCCTTTTGTGCTTAGTTTTCTGATGTAATCAAAGCATTCCCTAATACAAAATGACTGTTGCTTGGGGTTCCAGGGCTAACCATGCGCCAGATGGAGCATTATTATGAATCAGGCAAGGTTCAGTTTGCACATATGTAATGCTGCACCATGTTTTAGTGCTCTTTGCACAAACAGGAAGAAACCAAAGCAAATCCTTGGGCTTTCACACTACCCTCTCCTCTTGCACAATGAGGAAAAGGACCACTTTCCTGTATGGCACACAGTTTGAAAACCACTGCACTAAATCATCATTTAGTATTTTCAGTGAATGAAGCCAGCGTATAGATAATAACATCGTGATAGCTGTGAGAAGAAGGCAGATCTGAATCAACTGGTATATATCTGATTCATTTGCAGTTGATCAGCAAGGATTTCTGACTCCCCATTTTTTAACAAAACCAGCAGCAGCAACAGAATGAAACCCACCACCCAACAAAATAATACTGCTGAAATGAAGAAAGCTTGGGGTAACCAGAAATAGATTTTGCGTGTGAAAGATCTGGGAAGCTTGGTTTGGCGCTGATACTCAAAACTGTTGCTAGACTCAGAATCAGGCAGTGGAAGACAGGAGTGCCTGGCGTGCTCTGGTCCATGGGGTCATGAAGAGCCAGACACGGCTAAATGACTAAACAACAACAACAAGAACATGTCTTTTACACCAAATTCTAGTTGGTGGATCTTGAGGTTATAGTAAAAACAAGCAGATTCCAAAGATCTCTTAACCCATGCATTAGGATCACCAGTGCTATCAGATTCAGTTTTGTCCAAGTAGGTGTGTTTGCTGTGTGTATGTCATGAGAGCTCCACTAGATGTCTATGACAAATTAGCCATGCATTATTCACATGGCGAATGAAGCACAGTTGTTTAGACCTCAGTGGATAAAACTTACTGCATTCTTAAATGTGGATGACTTTCCAAGCTTTTATACAGCAAAATTTAGTAATAAGCGGTTTTCACAGCTTTTCGCAACTGTCACTCTCTGAAGGCTTGTGCTTCCTGTTGGGAAAAACTATTTACGCAGATTAGAGAAAGTGTTGTCTGTCTGGAACGATCATTTTTCTTCATGTGCCTCTCTTGTTTTAGGTTGTAGGTAGTATGGATGCCCATCCTAGCAGGTACTGTGCCACAGTGAGAGTTCAAAAACCCCGCCAGGAGATCATCCAAGACTTGGCCTCCATGGTTCGAGAACTTCTCATCCAGTTCTACAAGTCAACACGCTTCAAGCCGACACGAATAATCTTCTACCGTGATGGAGTGTCAGAAGGGCAGTTTCGACAGGTGTTTATGTCCCACAACTTTTACCATAAAAGGGCCCTCAGAGCAGATTACGGCGCTTATAAAACTATTTTTACAAGGATCATAATTTGGCCTGCAAGTCCATTTCCCTCAAGTGACACCTGATGTAACATGTGATGTCATGTGTGTGGAAGGGACAACATGACTGCAAAGAAGCAACTGGGAACCTTTAAATGTGTTCCTGATAGTTCCTTGGCATTTTAATTTGGCAACAAATGCAAGGCTTGGAGTGTAGCTGATCCCTTTCAGAAGCAGAGCTTGAACACAGCGCTAGTCAGCTTGATCACAGTGGCTTCAAGTTTCACTGTGATCAGCTACACTTCAGAGTATCGGAAACTTTCAAGTGTAGCCAGTCCAAGAGTTGATGTCAAACTCTGCTTTGATTCCCTGGGATTTTCCTTGGCAGCACAGCTTGAACTTCAAAGGAAAAATGGGTCACCTGATGGTCACCTAAGGTTCTTGAGAGGTGGGTGCTCCTGTCAAAGTGGGAATACTTAGAAAGGTGGGCAGTTCACAACCGGACCCTTCAGTCAGGTCCTAGTCCCCCACAGAATTCAGTGGCCAAGTTGCATGATGGTTTGAGAATATAACACCAATCCTTGCCCTACTGCACTGGCTGCCACTTAGTATCCAGGCCCAATTAAAAGAGATGGTTTTGACCCATAAAGCCTTAAATGGTTCTACCTTTTAAAGACTACCTCTCCCCATATGAACCAATCCTGCAATCATCCTCTGAGGCCCTTTTGTGCCTCCTCTACAAGAAATCCGGAGGGTGGCAATGTAAGAATGGGCCTTTTGTGGAATGCCGTCCCCAGGGAGGCTCTTCTGGAGCTTTCATTAGGCTCCAGATGAAAGCACTCCTCTTCTCCCAGGCCATTGGCTAATTAAAAAATATATTACTTTTAAAACTGCCAGGGGGTGGGGATTGTGTTTTGTTTGTTAAATATTTTTGTGTTGTATACTGTAAACTGCCCTTTGATCCTTACATGAAGGGCTGTATATAAACTTAATAAATAATAAACTCCACTTTAGATATTTTAAATAGCCATAATATGTTCTAACATGTTTGGTTGAACTGGTCACAGGTCTTCTGACCCTTCCAGGTCCATCTCCCTTCTCCCTTTATTGCCCTTAGCTCCTTGGGAAATCATGGAGATGGCTGGAGTCCACTAACTGGAAGAGGGCATTAAAAGCAATCGTGCTAGTCACCAGGCCATTTATTCTTTCCAAAGATCAGCCCAGGACTTGTGTACACACACACACACACACACACACACACACACACACACACACACACACACGGTTACTCTGGGAAGCCTGCAAGTAGAGCCTGAAGGCAACAGTCCTCTTAGTAATTGGAGTTCAAAGGGTAACCTGGAGGTCGCATATACTATCATTAGCACAAATTAGTAGATCTGTCCTCTGTGAATCTATCTAATCCCATTTTAAAATTGTTCTTGATTCTGGCCATCATCACCTCTTATGGCAGTAAATTAATTATGCACCATGTGAATTACTTGATTGTGTCTGGCCTGACCCTCCTGCCAATTGGCTTTTCACAAAATGTTTCTCAGTGTCTAACAAATCTAAACCCCACCTTTTGACGTCATTCCACTCATATATTGAGACTCCTTAACATCCATGCCCAGTGGTCTTGCACATGAAATAGGTAGCAATTGGGAGAATTCTATAATAGGGGTTGTAGGTTGCATCACCTTACCTAACAGCGTAAACTTACTTGCAAAATTTCACTTCTGCATTTCCCATTGTCATTGCTGCTAGTATGCACTACAATACTGATTCCACCCAGCCTATCTAGCCAATATGTGATGCCTGCAACCTTTGATATGCATTAAATGCACCCACCAAAACCCATCTCTCTATATGCCTAATTATCAAATTGACCATTACAAGGAGCCCTAGAGGCATAGTCTCTGCTCAAGAAGATGTTTATTTGTCACCCAAGGAATACTTCCTTTGTAAAGGAATGTTTTCCTCTTCCTCAGAAAGATGCTCTCCTTCCTCGAGACCCTCATTCTCCATGCCAGCAGAGGAGCTGTCAGCTTGGCAGCAGGACGTTTCTATTATGTCCCTGATGTGTCAGGACCAAGTAGTGATCCATCCACAACAATGGAACTACATTAAGTTCCCCACAATGAGATCGCCCTCCTTCTACCCAGCACAAAGCACCATATCAAATACATGACCTGTCGCATGGGTGGGACTTGATACTGATTGTTTAAACACACTTGTTCTAATAACTGCACCAGGATGCTAGCTTCCAGACTGAACTGCAAGTCCAGCCCAAATCTGTATAAATCTATATTGTCTGTTTTGCAGTTCTGCTATACATAGACCTTGGAGGTTCTAAACCAGCAAATACTATAGTGTCTTCTACATTTTAGTAGACTTAAAAGTTAGACACACTTCAAATGTATGTGTGTGTCTCTGCAATAGAATTAAGTAGTGTGTGTATTTTTTAAAATTGTTAATTTCTCATGAAGACTCGGGGCGGGGGGGGGGGAATACTAGCAGCATACACCAATACAACAAATAAACAAGGATCAGGAATTTGAAGTGTACCCATTGACTACTAATGTTTCAAGAAATAAATTTCTAATTTCATATTTTTAAATTAAAATAACATAAATTAGTATAATATCCATACCTTTATACCTCAAAACATTAAGATCGGTGAAGCAATTAGTTTTTTCTAGAATGTTCAGTAAAAGGCTTGCAGTGTGCCATAAAGTTGTCTTGCTGTTACCTTTCCTCTTTTATTCTTAAATATATCAGTTTTGCTACTAGAGCAAATTCTGAGAGGTTTTCTGTCCACTCATTTGTTGCCGTTTTCTTTGTAATCTTGGTTTCTTTTCACATAAGAATTTGATTCAAGTGTCCTGTTTTATTTTCTATTTGAGAGTAAGCTAACCATTCTGTATCTGCACTATAGGTGTTGTATTATGAGCTGCTAGCAATTAGAGAGGCCTGTATCAGTCTCGAAAAGGATTACCAGCCTGGCATAACATATATTGTTGTTCAGAAGAGGCATCATACAAGGCTGTTTTGTGCTGATCGGACAGAAAGGGTAAGACTTGTCTAATTTCAGTGTAGTTGCTTCCAAGTGGATGACTGAAGAAAGTGTAATCTATCATTATTAGCATGTATATAGTGGTTTAGAACTTTCACAGCACTTCAGATGAATCATCTTGTTGTAATCCTTACAACAGTCCTATAAGATAGCCCATTATGATTTACCCCTGTCGTAGATGGGATTGAGAGGCTGACAAATGATGGTAGAGGCAAAATTTCAGTGGAGGATGTCCTGATTTATAGCATGGTACAACAGCTGAATTCCCCCACTTTGTAAATGCTTCAATGAGGAGCCATAGCACAATGGCAGAGTAACAACTTTGCTTGCAGAAGGTCCCCAGTTCAGTCACTCCAGTGAAAAACATCTTGAGCAGCAGGGCTTACTAAAGCCCCTGTGCGAGACCTTGACAATCTGCTGAGTATCTAGATATCAGGCTAGATGGGCCTATGGGTCTGGTCTGATAGAAAGCTATATGTTTCTATTCTTCCAAGTTTACTGTTCGATTTCAAAGGCAAGCAAAATTGACTGATACAAAATGGCATTCCAACTTCATTTTGTTGTGAACCTCACCTCTATGTTAACAACAGACTTTATTCCAGCTGCCAGCCTCTTTGCACCATCAGGTTACAAGACTGGTGTCAGCAGCCGAGTTCTGGACTTGCTTTCATGCACAAAAACTAGGAGAAGCTGATGTTCAAAGTTGAAACAAATAAAAGCAGATTTTTCAGTATTTTATATCATGTGTTCATTGCATAATTATCAAGCTAACATTTTTGTTCCTCTCCCGTGGAAATGCATTCTTTTCTAGGTTGGAAGAAGTGGGAACATCCCAGCTGGAACAACTGTAGATACGGATATCACACATCCTTACGAATTTGATTTTTACCTCTGTAGCCATGCAGGAATACAGGTAGGAACTAAAGCACAAACCTACTTGACTCAGTCTGGGTTTGGTACCATTCGTGAGCAGACATGAGTGGTAATATAAGTGAATCTGCAGGGTGCTTTCTATTTAAACCAGTTTTTTAAAACAACCAAGGCTGACTTAAAGCAAGCTTTTTATGACTTGAGCTTTTTTTCCAAGTTTGTACGCTTTAGATTTGCCATGGAACAAAAATGTCATATTAGCCAGGAATGTATTCTCAAAATATTTGGCTCACACACTAAATCTTTTCTGTGACATCTGAAGACAGAAAATGTGTTAGGAATTGTCCCCTGGAAGCTCTGCTATGGCTCCAGCATTTGCTGTTCCGTCCTTGTATTCACCCATATACCTTTCGGAAGCTGCAGAAAATATGTAATTGCTGTGCTTCATAAATTCGAAACTGAAGCAGCTTGGCATCAAGCTCTTACAAAGTAATTTTGTTTAGTTACCCCAAGGCTCCTTAAAACTATCTTCAGCCTCTGATTATGGGCTGTATCCAGTGTAGCAGCAAGTCACTTGTCTTGATCTGCTGGTGAAAAGCTTTGTGCCAGTGGATCATTGTTGCACCAGAGAATGCATAAGCAGGTTGCTGGTAAGTTTGTTGTTAACACAACTGTTGAATGGGTTTTCTCTGTTGTGCAGCATTAAAACTCTCATGTCCACTCGCACAAGAGCCGTTGCACTGGTGAATGATACAGCCCTATATTTTAGCACTTGGAAGTGTTCATTTGAAATAAGTGACAGGATAGGACTGTGGTGGTGTTCTGCAGGATGCTAATGTGCTGCAGTGCCAAGAGTGTGCAAGGGTGGGGCTACAGCAACATGGAATCCCCTTTTCACATTAATAATAATAATAATAATAATAATAATAATAATAATAATAATAATAATTTATTATTTATACCCCGCCCATCTGGCTGGGCCTCCCCAGCCACTCTGGGCGGCTTCCATAAAAACCCAAAATACAATAAAATATCACACGTTAAAAACTTCCCTGAACAGGGCTGCCTTAAGATGTCTCCTGAATGTCAGGTAGTTGTTTATCGCTTTGACATCTGCTGGAAGGGCGTTCCACAGGGCGGGCGCCACTACCGAGAAGGCCCTCTGCCTGGTTCCCTGTAGCTTTGCTTCTTGCAATGAGGGAACCGCCAGAAGGCCCTCGGCGCTGGACCTCAGCGTCCAGGCAGAATGATGGGGGTGGAGACGCTCCTTCAGGTATACTGGACCGAGGCCGTTTAGGGCTTTAAAGGTCAGCACCAACACTTTGAATTGTGCTCGGAAACGTACTGGGAGCCAATGCATTAATAATTAAAAAACATTAATAAGAACTGTATTCTCAGGAACACAGTCAATATCCTTGATAGACAAAAACATTTGCTGTTCAGTTTAATTTTTATAGAAATGTGATGCAGAAAGTTAATTGGGCATTTGAACTGATGTTTCATTCTCCCTAGGGTACCAGCCGTCCCTCACATTATCATGTATTGTGGGATGATAACTGTTTTACTGCAGACGAACTTCAGCTGCTAACTTACCAGCTCTGCCACACCTATGTGCGCTGCACACGATCCGTGTCTATACCTGCACCAGCGTATTATGCTCACCTGGTGGCATTCAGAGCAAGATATCACCTTGTAGACAAAGAACATGACAGGTAAGAGTAGCGTTGCCAGATGACTTGGCTTCTCCGACCTCTGGGCTAGTTGCCAGAATTTTTTATTTTAAAGTATGGCATTTGATCTCATTGCAGACTTGTTCCAAACTTGATTTTTTTTTTTTAGTAAAGGTCAACAGCATCATTTTCACATGTTTAAACAGTATAGTCGACACATGTGCACTAGGGTGCCTGGTTGTTTAGCTCAGTCCTAGCACATTGTTTCATGCTGCTGCATATGAAACCACTGAGTATAGTCAGAGTTAGCTTACAAGAATGATCCATTAACTTCACTTTTTTGTGCAACCCTGATTGGATTTTGAGAGGTAAGTAGGGGTGTGTGCATGCTCCATGGAGACCACATGCATAATTAGACCCCTTTGGGCATTGCCCTGTCTCTCCCACCTCAACTAGCAAACCATCAAATGTGCATGATTAAATGTGTACAGAGTTCTACAGAAATGGCAGCAGGCAAGCCAGTTAGTGATGAAGTCCATTGAGGTAAAGTCGTCATGATTGCCAATCTGTCCTTTATAAATCTAGCACTGTTATAAATATGACTCAGAGTTCCTGCAGTGTTCCCATACAGCTCATTCATTCATTCATTCATTCTAGAAGGTTGCCCTGTGGGTGTGGTGGGGAACCGTGGATTCCCATAGATGGTTACCCACAACCTCAATCTTTTATTAGGTGCAATTGGGTGCACAAATTATTTGCAACAGTCCATTGTGCTTTAAGTATGTGTTTGTGAGAAAAGATAGCACATTGTTCATGCTAACCACTACATCACACATTTGATTGTACATGTTGCAGGGCAGTTTCTTCAAGCTTTCCCATGATGTCTATGGATAGCCATTTTAAATGAGTGTGTGAATTTGCCCATAGAAGTGTTTGGAACATGTGTTCCACTGACTTGTTCTATACTAATAATTGGTGGTGGGGACCATGCATCTAGTACTAAAGTCAATCCATGTGCTGCATTAGTGTAATGTATTGTTTTTGAGAACTGAAAAGAACACGGAATACAGCTTTCTTAAAGCTCTTTTCCTGGTTGATGTTCAGAAGCAAAGGAATTAGCACAAGGCTGTACTAATGGCTGCTCAGTGCAGAAATTAGAATTGTTTTTTACAGCTTAGTTGCTTAAAAATATAAGAAGGGAGCGTGACTTTTGCTTCTTGGGCCCAAAGGTGTTTGCTAATTCTTCTCTCTTTTCCCCGCTATTGCAGTGCTGAAGGAAGCCATGTTTCAGGACAGAGCAATGGGAGAGATCCCCAAGCCCTTGCGAAGGCTGTACAGATTCACCAAGACACCTTACGCACCATGTACTTTGCTTAGCTATAAAAAAAATATCAGTGAGACCGGAGCCTATTCACGAAAGGAAGAACTGCAGAATTTAGCCACATACAGTGTATGTTTAAAGAAGGGTCAGTTCATTGGGGAGGGGGATACCTCTGCCACTGCTGAAACTGATCCTATGGGAGGGGGCACGGGCCTTATCCTTGTTTTGACACAAGGAAGATTGTTTACTTCACCGAGAACACGGCACTTATTATGCAATATGAAACCAGCCAACTGCTTTTGAAGCAGCCTCCAATGGGAAGTGCTGCCGTCATCGTTGTTGTCTTTTCCTTTGTGTGTGTTTTTTCTTGTAGTTAACCCTTTTTTATGCCTTTACCTCAAGTTGCTCAGCAGCACAACTCTTTCTGCAAAAAAGAACCAATTATTACGGTATTAAAACTTACAGGAGCAATCAAAAAGGTGATTGTTGGGGTGGGCAAGTGAAGTGAAGTAGAGAATGTGCAAAAATGTTTTTATCATTTGGGTACCCCTACGAGGGTAGCCGGTGGCTTCCCCTCAATGGCTGTCAGCACTTGAATGTGACCATAGCAAGTGTGTTTGTATGTTTGAGTGAGCAGCTCCACAGCGTATGTTGTGGGAAAGGCTGTGTGTATAGTGCATTTGCAGATCCATTGATCCCAGTGTGGTTTAGCCAACTGCTGCCTTTTGTGTCTGTCTTCATTGCTTGGAGTTGCTCAACTCAAGTCTGTTTCTGTACCATAACTAAGTTAACCATATACGTTGATGCTGGCAGTAGCAATACAACCTGATGAGATTAATGAAGCTGCTGCTTTTTCCTTGTCCAGAAGTTTCAGCTAATTTTACATCTTGTGTGCCATGTGTATACCTTCTGAGCTTCTTGTGACAGCAGATCTCCTCCCCTGTTTTGCCAGGGTGATGTGTAATATCCATTCAAGTACAGACACTAAGTTGAGGTCTCTCTTTTTTAAAAATGAAAATATATATATTAGTTGACTCGCTGCCTCTCACTTTAATGTGATTGCATATATATATATATCTATATATACGTGTACTTTGAGGTTTAGCTTCCTTTTTTCTTTTATATTTATTAGAGTAATAATAATGCTTTAATTTAAGTCAGTGTATTGGCGACATCAGTTTTAATGTTTAGAAACATAACTATTTTGTTTTAGAGAACTGACAATGTTTTTGCTATCTTTTAGTGCAATAAGCCTTTGCAAAGGAGAAAAATCTGTCCATTTTTGCTGTGCACAAACAGCAGCATTTTGCACCACTAATAGTGGGAGAATGGACATGTTTGTGCACTTAAAAGGACAAAGTTAGCCTTAATTTTGAAAGGAAAGTCTTGTAATAGGGAGGATTCCCATTTTTAATGCATAAAAAGGCAAACCCTTTCATGCTGCTAGCAGACTACAAGCTTTAATACTGTCTAGTAATGCAGGATTTTTGCTCTGCTGCACCCTGGGGTTGGAGGGCATGGTTTTTCCCAGCACAGAAGAAATTCATGTTTTTAGATCTGTCCAGGTGACATTGAGCAAAAGTCTAAAAGGGGGCATGAAGATTTTTTAAAAGCAGTTTTTGATCATGTAGACTTTCCTTTTGAAACTGAGTGCTTCATTTCATTTTACAAATAAAGCTACCAGAGGGCTGGGATACACTTAAGTGAGATCACTGAAATGTGAATCAGATGAATGGGCCTCTTTTCATTCCACTTTGAAGCTGAAGCAAAGTATTTTTCAAGATGATGAAGATGAGCATTGAACTCAGTAGCAGGGATTCAGGGGCGTTTTGCACTTTGTAAACACATGAACTGCATTTGTGACTGCTTTTTTTGCACTGGTTTTATAGTATATATGCATAGATATATACTGCAGATGGTTCATATGGGCATTGCTAGTAACCCAGGCCTGCTGAAACAAACAAACAAACAAACCATTCTCCACATGAAAACCATTTCACTGGTTGAAGCATCTTTCTTATATTGTTCTGTCTTCAAAGTGACCCACTATATTTGCCAATTTACTGTATTTTCAGCTGAAAAATCTGAGCCCATTTTGCTCCAACAGGCCTGAACCTTTCCTATTTCTTCTCTCCCCACCCCACCCCCACCAGAAAACTTAAGTACTGTGTTTTATATGCTTTCTTGTGCAGGCATATGCTGCTGTTCATGGTGTCTCAAAATGCTTTACTGCACTTGTGATCTAGTGAAGTTTACTCCCAGTTTCAGCAAAATGGTACAATGCACACTTAACCTCTTGGGGGCAAGAATCAAAGTGCACTTGAAATAATTGTGATGGGGAGCAGCTTGCCTTAGGGGGTTGGGAAGAGGTGTGCACTAAGATGAAAGGGGAAACTGCTAGAACCAAAAGAGTTCTTAATGAATTGAATTGCAAGTGGCTGTTTTCATGCTTCAACTTCTGGAAGTTTCCTAGCTGAGGATACTTCATGCACTGTACTTATGCTTGAATTCCTAGCATGAAATGACTGCGGGGAGTTCAATACCAGCCTGCTTAGGCCCCATGATGTGGCCAATGGACTCAGACTTCACCTCCTTTGTCCTTCTCCCCCCTGCCTAAAGAGAACATACACCACTTGTTGTCAGGGTAGCCTAGTAAACCTCCCTGGAGCTTGAGGTCAAGTTTAACGGTTCTAATATGGGTGAATCACAACAAATCTTCACTAATATTAATGTTAAGTTTTTTCTCTTCCAAGGATTGTCACTTTAAAAGGTTCCAGTGGGAATTCTTACTCAGTGTTTCACAATTGCGGTTTTAAAAGTGAGTTGTGGAACATTGGGACCTCTGCCCCCCCCTTTTTAAAGACCTTTTAGCTGTTTATACCAAGATGCACTATAATATTTATTTCCTGACCTGTCCCTAGAATGGTGGCTCTAAAGCCTCCTTTGCTGCAGCCATCACGCTCATCCTTCCAAAGTGAAAATGATTTAGAGCCCAACAGAGAAGCACCTTTAAAAGACTTGTACACAGTGCTAGTGTGATTGATTTTCATGTGGAGAGGAGATGGTAACTTAAAAACAAACCGGAATATATTTTAATTTTGAAACTGTCTGTCAAGTGCCGATAAAATTTGTAATACACTGGCCTGGTTCACACCTAACTGCTAAGCCATGGTTTGATTAACAAACCACAAGTTAACCACCGGTTGTCTCATAGATGATCAACAAACCATAACTTGTTTCTTCAAAGTTGCTTTGGGTTTTCCAGCTGCTCTTGGTTTGTGCCTATGTAGCTTGGTGAGAGGGTGGAGTGGCCAAATAAATGTTTAAGGAAGGGTGAAGGGTTTGGGTATAACAACAAGCCATAGTTAAAACAAACGAAGGTTTGTAAGCCAACAAAAAAAATCATGACTTCAGGTTGTGGTTAGGCACTAAACAAACTGTAGTTGGGTTGATGGCAGGGTTTGGAGGCTCAAACAACAAACTATGGGTTAATAAACAATGACTTAGTATTATCTGCGAGCCAGGCCAATATCAATGTACTGGCATTGAAGGCCACCTGTACTACAGTACTGTAGCTGCTATATTTATTTAAATGGAGGTGGGCAATTACTGCACTAAGGAAATGGGCAGGTGAACAGGAATCCAATCTAAGAAGTAGTATTCTGATTTTTGTTGTTTCAAAAGCAATTTTAACAGTGTGATATAACAAAGGGTGCTGTCTTAACCAAGATTATAAAATAGCCAGATATTCTTCCTTTGTTTTGAAAGACTTAAGATATATTTTGATGTTTGCAGTGGATGGGTGGAGGTGGGGATGGGAGGAAATAAACGGTACCTCATCTGTGGTGGCAGTTTCCAGTATATTTTTCACAAGATTATATGGAGTTTTATTTTTGTACATGCTCTCTGTTTTTGTTTTCTAAAAAAGCTTTCTTGAATTTTAATGTGCTTTCATGAAAATTTCTGCCTGTACAGCCGAGACAGCTGTCTGTTCAGCCTATATAGGTACAAAAGTGTAGGTTTAATAGTTTTTTGCACCCAGCTTGGCCTTGTTCTTCATTCAGTATGCGTATTCCTGCCTAGAATGGTTGCTGTAACTCCCCCCACCCCGGTTGTCTTATTTCTCACTTGTACTTGCAAGAGCCACTGTCCTCTCTCCATCACCACTCCATACCTGAGAGTTGCTTGGTGCTGAGTTCTGTCCACCATGAAAACACAGTGCATTGTTCTCCATATGTTTTGAACTACAACTTTCATCAGCTTCAGGCTGAATAAAGCTGAGCTAACAGAATGTGCCCCTCTGTAGGTAAGGACTTCTCTTTTGTGCCATTGGGCTTGCTCTCTGTCAGGTACAATTCCCATTAATTTCAGCAAGTCGGTAGTGCTAGGGCTGGATTTTCAAAGGCAGAATTGATGACTTTTGGGCAACCCTAGTAGTACAAAGCATTAGAGTCCTACTGGCCAAGCTTCATCATCTAAGCAACAGCTGCTAAGAGGGGCATTATTAAAAGACATCAGACCGAAAGGTTCATTCTGTGGGGTCTTTCACACACACGTGTGTGTGAGACTATGTTAGAACGTAAAGATCTCAGGAGTGTTAGATGAAAAATGTTAAAAATAATGGCAAGGGTGCTTCCCAAAGCCGTCCTTTGGGATATTTTTGCAAGACTGAAAGTCTATCTGCTTGTAGATATCCTTTGACTCTGTGTGTTCCCCTATGCAAATTATTGTGACTTATTAACCACCCATGTAACCTTCCTGTTGTATAGCTTTTCTGCTAGCTGTTTTTGATGATGGCAACACCCTGAATCTGTCAGATTTTCCCACTTGGTAGGTAAGTGATTCATTGAATGGATTTTTAGTGCTATGAACTGATAGAACAATTACCTTTTCAACTGGAAGAGTTTGTGTGTCTGCAAAGTGGGAGCAGGACATATCTTTTTAATCAACTTCCACTTCCCATCCTTTTCACTTGAGGGCAGTTTGTCCATGCATATTGAGCTTGTGGTGAATGGAACCTCAAGCATTGTCTGGCATATAGAAAATGGCTATCATGGGTTAAACACCAGGCAGAGCTTTCACTATTGCCTCAAGCACAGCAACGTCTATTAAGGCATGCTCAGCTTCAAGTTATCCTGTGATGTACTTGACCCTTATGTTTTTTGGAAAGCTAAACAACTCCTGGGGAATTTGCAGGTCTGCTAATACCTGCTTGTTAATTATCATATTTACAAATGCTTGGATTTCACTATGATGAGAGACAAAGCTGTTAGATGCCAGACCCTCCTTTATGACTTGCCAGTTTATTCTCTGTAACCTTGACTTTGCTGTTAAAGAGGTTATGACTAAGTAACCACTGGGGGAAAACCCTGGAGTGGGAACTGGAGAACAGTTTGAAAAATTAAACTGAAGGATTGACTCTGCAGGAGGTAAAATATTGACAGACGAGAATCATGTCTAGCATCTTTCAGTCCTATTTCCATATTAAAATTGTGTCTGAATTACCTCTGGCAGGTATGTAACTATAAAGACCTATTTAAAAATGAAGTAGCTCTGCCATCTGAAACTTGGAGGGTTTTATTCATTCAAAGCAAGACAGTCCTCAAAGTGCCTTTTTAGAAGATGGTGCTGTAGATTTTTCTTTCTTTCTGAAGTTGTATATTGCTGGGTGATGGGGGGATAGAAGCATTTAGTGAAAACACGCCAAGTTCTTGATGATATCACTTGTAGTGTTGAGTACTATGTAGTACCCCACCCCAAAATAATCAGGACCAAGATAAGAGTGGACCATACTATATTTGGGGAAAGTAATGGTACTGATAACTTGATTAAAATCCACTGTGTGGATCTAAGATACTTTAGGGTTTTTAGGGCAAGTAGCCCAGGACACTTGTAAGCACTAAATGTTTACTCAGAGGCCACAAACTATGAAATTGTGGTAAGCAGCATGTGCCCCTGAAGCTATAGGTGTATCTTTAAAGTTGTTAAAATTCTGAAAATCCCAGCTTTAACTGTAGACCTTTTGTAAAATGCAGGACCCTAGTCCTCATGGTTGCAATGGCAAGTGTTGATGACAAAAATTTGCAGCATGGCCTTTTGGTGCTGAGCAAGTCTGCTGCCCCGAAATAAATAAATAAAAAACTTTTTTAAAAGAAAAATGCTGTACAGCCAGTCTTGTCTTTAAGCTTTTTATCAGTCAGGAAAAAAACTAATAAACACTGCACCTCTGTAGCAGCAAAAATGCTGTAAAAGTAATAATAACAAAAGTTGTAGTGATTACACTGTAAAACTACTTGCACACACCTGCAAAAAAATCCAGCTATGGTCTTAATGGTACCAATAGAATATCTTTCAAGGAAGATTTGTGTCCCTTTGTGGTTAGATTATTGGTCACCTCTGTAGTTTATGTGCCATCATCTCTTTTTCCTGACTATTGGCTGCCATTTTTATGGAAGAGTTTATCAGGGCTTTGTCTTTACAATAATGTTCTTGCTATAACTTTGCAATCCAGGGTTTCAGGGGAACTGCAAGGGCAAAGGATAATCTCATCCAAACCTACTTTCATATCCGTCTTTGGCATCCTGGAACTCTCAGTGCAATGCTGGGTTGTAGAGGAGGCCAGTTGTTCATTTGAACAATAGTCTAATGCTTTGGCACAAAAAGAAAAAATGTTATTTGGATTAGGCAACAGCCTATTTTCATTTATTATGAGGCAGGCTATCGGAAAGAGTAAGAGTTGTGGCCTGCACATACATCCTGCCTGCCTGATGCTCACACCATGCTTCTCCATGGTACATGGCCATAATGCTGACTGCCTATACTTAAGGATGAATGATCCCTTCTCAACCACTCTCTCCAGAGGTGTGGAAGCTTTTGTGACTCCCAAGTGATGGCTGCCTTAATTCACACATGCATTGCCCATTAATCTTTGCATATAAGTTTATATAGTTCCCTCTTGAATAACCTTATCCAAAGACAGTGTATTAAATTGTTCAGTATGCACTGCAGCATCTGTGCTAATAGTAATTTAACTAACTTTTTTTTAAAAGAATGAATTATATAATCCGAAATCAGTTGCTCTGTTGTTTTTGACCCAGTGGCCAATCCTAGCTGATAGCTTAATAGCACATATGGTATGGTTCTAGTTTAAATGTGCACAAGGGTTCTTGACTATTAGTTATTCCAAAAGCGTTGAGCAAAATACTGAATACACAGCAGTGGGAAAGTTAAGGGTGGATACTGAAGTACATACCTTTTTTTGTAAATGATAAGAATGACTTGCTATTAGAATAGGCTGCCTCCAAAGATATGGTGGTATTGGCTTTAACTGTACTAGCTTTCTAGAGGTGCAAATGCTACTCCAGTAGCAAAACTCTCTAATTACAACCCAGTCAACTTTTAATCTATTAATTGTTCAAGTTCAGCCAATCAATTAATTGATCAATTAAATTTGCATATGGATAAAACCAATATTTCTGAAAAAGCATTTTTTTATTTGATGCACACATGTCATAACATGCATAATCTTAAAATGCATTATTCCTGTGTGAAAAAGGAAAGTGATTCTTTTCAGATTATGCTCACCCTCTGCAATTTTTATAAGCACTTTTATTAAAATTTTAATGTATATATACGTGTGTGTGTGTGTGTGTGTGTGTATCTTTTGCCCAAGTGTCCTCGGGAACATTTTCCATCCCTACTATGAATGTTCCATAAGAGAAAAAATTAGGTGAATTGTCACAGGTTGCAATCCTATATGTGCTTACCCGGGAGTAAACCCCATTGCACTATTTGGTGCTTACTTCTCAGTAGACATGCATTGGACTGTGCTGTGAAAGTACCATAGAGGTGCCTCTGACTTTGCCATGTATGAAAACAGACTAGATGTTGTCCCATTTCAAGTGGTCTCTGGCAGAATTTGTTTACAGATACTTCCAGAACTTTTTCTAATACTTTTATTATTTTTAATGTTAAATCATAGAAATAATTTCAAAACCTAATGCACTTTCAACTGTAGGGAATGGGGGGGGGGAGAGAATGGAGCAAGCTCTGAATGCAATACTTTTGTTGGGACCGACCCCAAAGTCTAAAAAAAGTGACACATTTTTATTTTATTATTAATTAACACCTTAATTATTAATAATTAATACCTTTATTGAACTGTGGACTTCAGAGGGTTGCTATTGTTTTTTAGATGGACCAACATAGCTTCCTATGCTTTTTAAATTAGAGGAGTTGCTTCTTCCTGGTGACTTATATCTGATTTTGCAGGCTCTCCTTTAGTGGGAAATCTACTTGGTGTTTGGTTTATTATGCGTGTCTAGCGGGGGTGGGGGGGTGGGGAAGCATATGTGTGCCTCACTCTTAAGATGGGGTCTCATTCATCCTCCATCTAGAGCACTGATCAGGTCCGCACATGCTTAACTTCAGTAGTAGCTGTACCATTAGTTGTGTGGAGACCATTTGCTAGGCCTGACCTTACTAGGTGTCGCATGTCTTGTTCTCTCTTTTTTTAAAATTTATTTGCAGCTTCGAGAGAGGAAAACGCTCATCATTTCCTACCCACTCCAAGCTCTCTAGACAAGTGTGGCATGCTTCTATAATCATGCCCTCAGGATGTTTAAGTGCAATATCCGTCATCCCTGACAGTAGCCGTGCTGACGAAGACTGATGGGAGGGCACATCTGGAGGGCACCATGTTGGCTACCCCATTTATAGGTTCTTTTGTAAAAATGTGTTTATGTCTATATTATATACACATATAAACATAGATGTACACTCTATAAACCAGGCCAACATGGTGCCTTACCATGTGTGTGCGTGCACACATGCACATCCTGTGTCTTTTCCAATGTGCATTGATGATGCAATGCAAGTGCAACGTTGAGGGGAGAGGCACAGGCTAGCTGGGCTGGTCAGATGCAGCAGATTTGAACATGACCTGTTGCCGAAACCATACGGCAGAGTTTTGCAGAGCTGGCACTGAAGCCTGACAGGAAGGTTCGGCTCCTGACCTGGTATCTTTTCTTCTGTTACCAGAAGTGTGCTGGACTCAGAGGTGCTCTTTGGGAGCTGAGCCCTACTTTCCCAAGATAGTTTTGGGGACTAAATCTTTTCAAAGTATGCTGCAAAACATTAAATAACTTTCCCAGTTTACTAGTACTCGGTCCACAATTTGTTTCTCAAAAGAGCCAATCAAAAGCTAATGGAGAGCGTTATGCCAATCCTTGATTTGGAACAGATGATGCTCTTAAGAAAAAGCTTAAAGCCCTCTTGGTCTCAGACTGGGAAGTTGACAGGAGAAAAACCATAGAATCCTCCCTATGGTGGCAAAATCCTTGTCTTGCTTTCCATTCTGTGCTTTGAACAGTGCACCTGTTTCTTGCTTCGTTCCTCCCTGCACTCCACAGCATAGACTAGGAAGCACTTCAGACAAGCAAGAAACTGGTGCCTTTGTAATTGCATTATCCCCAAGCCGCTTTCCTGCTTAGAATTCAGTGGCTTTGGACTTTGGTGTGAGGCGTTAAGTAATTTATCTCAGTTTACCTATACCTAGTCCACAATGTTGCTTTTTAAAATAGCTGCCCATTAATTTTTTGGGTATCTGTTTAAGTGACTTTAAAGTTACTGCTGTCCATTACCTAAGAATTCATGTAGTCATGGTAGTCACCTGAACTGATCTAATCTGTCTTCTCTCTTTCATGTTGCTCATTTTTACTGATTCCTTTGTTTATGGTCCCTTTGTGCTTGCTGTGCACTCGGCTTGATGGTAGTCTTTTTTTGAGGTGGATTATGAGGACTTGTAAGAATGTTGTGGTGAATATAGTGGAGCAGGGTGATGAAGGAGAGCTGTTGTAGAGTCAGAAAACTTTGGTTGCAGGAAAGGAGCAGCGGCTGAGAAGAATAGATGGATATTCCATGGGCACACGGAGTCATACTAGTGGAAATGTTCAGATGGATTGTACAGCAAAATTCAGGCACAGAAAACTTGCTTGGCAGGAGCAGATTGAGGCCCACTTACAGTAGTTTAGATTCTACTTCCATCAAATGCCCCAGGGAAACTCACAAGCAGGACATGAATATGGCCTTCCTCTATTATATCTCTAGCATCCTGGTCCTCCAGACTTAAGCACTGAGGCCAAGAGGCTTGCTGAATGTCAGGTTTGAGCAGGAGCAACATAAATATTTTACTTACTCACTCACTGTATTAACTGTGTCTAGTCATATCTGTTTGTCTACATTTAAGGAATGAGCTTTTTGTTCAGAAAAGTTTCAGGCTGTACTCTCTGAAATGCAGGCAGCAGAAGGCAAGACTATTCCACTTTTAATCATGAGCACTATTGACAGTTCCTCCTCCTCCTCCTCCTCCTCCTCCCAGAAGCAGTGTGTCTTTGAGGGGTGGGTGAGTTCAGACCTATTCAATATCTCATTTTAGGAGAAGCAAATCTCCAACTTTTTTGATGGAACTTCTTGAAGCCTGTGATATGATAGGTTTTTCATTTTTAAAGTAGCAAAAAAGTGTCATTAGAAGGGACTCTGATGTAGCATGGACATTTCTCCATGGAATGTTCTCTGTATTGGAGAATGTTGTTTCTCAAAATACAGTTTCATAAAATAAGCAACACAATGAATGATTACAATGCTAGTTTCAAAGTGTAACTAAGTTTTTGTTTCAGGTGATTATCCCTAGGAACATTGATTGTGTTAATGATTTTTCCCCCTCCTGATTAAAATTGTTTAGTTTTACTACTTTTGAATATTGGGAAAATGTGTTTATAGAATACATAAAATTAATGTGGCATACTTTTGTGTACACATGCCAGATATGCTAAATTAGATCACAATTTAAGTCACTGAAACAAAAATCGCAAAAATGTTTTGAATCAAAGTTTATGAAAGACCATTGTTAAGGGATTTCAGTACATGCTAAAGTAGAATATTTCTAGTAAAATGTTTTTCTAGCTTTGACTTTAGGGTCATTTTTTCTGACTATTGGCTCTCTTAGAGACTGTATTTTGTTCTCAGCTCAGCTTTGACTTGATCTAGGAGTTTGGACTCCAGGTTGGATATGGCTTGCTTGAGTATGAATTTATTTGCACATGTGGAATCATTAAGTTACCTGTGGGGAGTGGCTGTTGTGTTTTAAACAGCAAGCTGCCATTTTGCCAGACCTGAGAGGTATGTATTAGCAACCATTCTCACAAGTCAATTATCCCCAACACACATTGAAAATTAAAATGGATTCTGAAATTATGTTTTATTGCACAGTAGTGATCAGGCAAGTTTTCTGAGGTTGTCCCCGCAGACCATGTTAAAAAATGACTTGTGGCCTAGATGATTGCTCTTCCAGTTTGTCCACACTAAGGGGCAGGGGTTGATGAGGTTTCGGTTCTGCATGCTTGGCACAGATGATCCATTGCGACAGGAAGAAGGCAGCTTGCAGTGACATGTAGGTTGATCACAGGGCTCTTTGATGCATGACTGCTAACTGTATGGGTACCTTCTGTCCAAGAGAATTGTATGTATACAAGCACACGGGTGTCTATTTGGCCACATCCACACACAGTGAGAACCTGTTGCCAATCGCTGCATCCTTTCCACATGCATCTGCACATGGACCTATGCATGTTGGTCTCGTGTTACAGGGGACAGGTGGTATATGCAAGGTATTCCTGAATGGAAGCTATATCCATGAGAGAAATGACCCTTCAAGCAGTTTCCTTAATAAGGCAGAGTTTAAACTGTGTAACAGTATAGTATTAACTTTGTGTGTGTGTAGTTAGGGGGACAAATGTAAGCTCCATCCTCAAGACATTCCGTTCACTGTGGGTCCATCAGGTGCTTGGGGCTGCACTGAGCAATTGGTCTGCTATAAGAAATACATAGCATGGCAGATTGGAGGTGCCCTTTTGCCTTTGTGTGGGGCATTGTGTTGGTGATCTCAACACTTTTCTGTGTGCCATTGCAGGGACACATTTCTTAAGAATCCAGCTGTAGGCCAGCTATAGTTTCACATTCTCCTAGGAACATGTTGGTGCTGCACTTCAGCTTAAGGCCCTTGGTTGTAAATTTCTGATGACTTCTTGCTTTGTGGGGCACTGCCGTTTTGCTTTCTGAGAGAAGCATAGGATGAGTTTGAAATCTCTGGGTGTTCTTGTAGGTTCTCCCCCGCCCCCTTTAACAAAAGTATGCTGAAGTCAAGCAAGTTTGTTGCACCTGAACTATTGTAGTTAGCCTTCCTGCAGGTGGACAGATGGATGGCAAGTGCATTGGTAAAAGCCTTCACAATTTTTACTTATTAAACCACCTTGACCGTGTGTGCCTCTTTGTATTGCAAATGTGAGCTGCAACTATTTGGGGATAGGGTGGGAGGGTTGGTTTATATAAAATATAGATAAATATATATATACATATATATATATAACAAATCTGTATTTCAGTATGTTTTTAGAAACTTAACTCTTTAACCCAGAAGCAGCGTGTCCACTGCTCCCTTCACTCCTTACCCCCGCCAAGTTTACTGCCCTTGCCAAAAGTTTAGCTATCTTTGCATTTTCTTCCAGTTTGGTTAAATATCAGCCTGTCATCTTCTACAATTTTCAACTTTGTTACATATCCATCAGCTTTGTGAGACTTGGGTTGGCTCTTAACACACTTCGTTGGAAGAGGATGGCTCTTGTAAGCCTATCTTAACTACTTAAGGACCAAGCGTTCTTGAATTGGCACACAAGTCCTTGTTGCTTTTAGTGGCATAAATTTCTTCCCACCCCACAACTGTCTTGACTTCCAGGGTGGAGGTTAGTGTATCCACTGTCAGGGGCAGGAAGCCTCTGGATACCCGCTGCTGTGAATCATGAGTGCTGTTGCACTCTGTTCCTTCATACAGGCTTCCCACAAGTATCTGGTTGACCACTGTAAGATGCTGGGCAAGATGGGCCTTGGGCGTGATCCAGCAGGGGTCTTGCGTTCTCATAGGTCTCAATCTTTTAATGCCACAGAAGCAGATATTCTGAGGGACTTCACAAACCTAGTCTGCCAAACCTTTTGTCAGTGTGATTTTGTGTGCGTGTGTGTGTTTTCTAAATTTTCTCTGACAATTTTTCCAGCTAAGGGAGAAGAGGAAAAAAGGAGAATGATATACTTAAAAAACAACAACCTGGACTGACATTTGCATAGAAAAAACAATGTTTGCCATAAATAAAATGGCCTTGGCACATGGTTAGTGGCATGCATGCCACTTAGGGTATAAGCAGGAGGGAGTTTGTGGCACATGTGGACAGCAGTCCAGGTTGGCTGAGACAGTTGGACTTGCACTCCTTGCTGCCTCTCTAGCCAGCACTGCGATGCTGTGTGCTCCTCTGTTCAATAGACTAGTCCAGCCTTCCCTAACCTGGTGCCTTGCAGATGTTTTGGAATATGACTTCCATCAGCCCCAGCCATCCCCACTGTGCTGGCTGGGGCTGATAGGAGTCATAGTTCAGAACAGCTGGAGGATACCAGATTGTGGAAGACTGGTCTAGAGGAAAACAACATCCAGGCACTGTAGGGGGGGTGGGGGTGGGAGAGGGAGTGGGGAAGTTGGTTCCACGTACGTACTCAGACTTTGATTTACGGCACACTTGCCAAATAGGTTGGACACCACTGATTCCTAGCGTAACCTGATGTGTTATGTTGTATCAAATCATGGTAGTGCCTCTGAAATTCTGTCCCCATGTCTTGAATATCCAGTTAGGTTATGAATTCACCTTAAAATACTTTGAGGGTACAGATAAAGACTGGACAAGCAGGGTTTGTTTTTGTTTTCTCCCAGACTTGTTGCTAGTTATATCTTTTGGGGTCAATCCATTGTGTTACAAAACACATTGTCATATCTGTCAGTTGAAGTTACACTTTTCTGTTCTTGTCTAATGTTCTGTCGCTTACAAGTATGTAACCATACATAATTCAGTCATGGAACTCCTGAGCCAAATCTGTCCCCAAAGTTGTTTTTCTGTGACAGATTCCACTCCTTTTTATGTTTTGTTTTGTTTTGGTCCACTTTCTCTATACTGGAAGGACTCTATGTTGTGGGTTGTTTTTTTTAAGTAAAACAATTACTTAGCATTGCTTTGCTTCAGTTTGAAGTGTAACTTTCACTAATAACTGCAATAAATACGCTTTTGCTCCAGAATTCAAGTTTGTGTCCAGACTTTGGTTATGGTGATTGTCAGGGACGGGAAGCAATAAGAAATTTTAATGTCTAAGGTTTTACTTCATAGTTTCAGTTTCATCATTTACACCTAGTTGCACCAACCAAATTCTGGAAAACTGCTTCGTTAAAGAAAGAAATAAAAAAATTATAAGCTCTTACGATGGCATTACACACAGCCATTAGTGAATGTGAAGGAAATGCTCTTGCTGTGTTCCATCACCTAACTGGAGGGAAGTTCCATGCTTTCACAAGATCTGTATTCTTTTGGAGGAAGAATGCTAGAAACCTGTGTTGTCATATTATACATCTTCAGTCAAGGTAGTGTAAGGCCGCAGAAGCAAGCACACAGATCAGTGCACCTGCACCTTCTGCCAACTAGCCCCATAAAAGCTTAAGGGTGCATCTCCTGGCCAGATTCAAAAGTGCTCCCTTTCCAGGTTTCTTGGCCTCACAACTCACAAGCCACTTCACAGCCTTCTCCTACACTGCAGGAATGTGCATCAGGATACCCTGCTTTGATCACCCATTGATTAGCATGTGTTATTAGTAGCCCAGCCACTTTGAAGCTAAAACTGAATTGCAGGACATCAGTGACCTATAATAATCATCAAGGTATTTTTGCTCTGCAGAACCCCAAATGACATGTTGCATTCAATCACAGATGGGAGTGGGTGAGAAGACAGACTGCCTCCAGACTGTTACTATTATGTAGGCTGTTTGCATGGTTCAACCAATAACTGATCCTTCCTCATGGGGAACAAAGGAAGCAGGCTTCTGGTAGGTAAGACTAATTATAGTCACCTTTTCTTCAAAAAGGAACACAAAGCAACTTATAAAGCCTAAAGACAGATATGATACAAGAATTAAAATATCCTAAAATACAACATGCATATAAGGGCAAATCCAGCTTGCCCCCACCCTGCTAAAAATATGCAAAGAAACTCCAAAGGCCTAGGTGAATAACAGTGTATTTGCCTGGTGCCAAAAGACAGAGATGGCACCAGACATGCCTCCCTGGAGAAAGCATTCCACAACCAGGGAGCCACCACTGAGAAGACCCATGTTTCTGTTACCACCCTCAACCTCTCCATTGGAGGAGCACACAGAGAAGACCCTCAGATGAAAAACATAGAGTGGGGAGAGGCATACCATTTGGTTCTGAGCTGCAGTTTGAATTGGGCCAAGAAACTCATTGGTATCCAGTGTAGTTGGAGCAGGACTGGTCTTGGCTAGTTCAGTACTATCTGCTCTGTCAGTGGCTCGCCAGAGGTTTGTCCCCATTACCTGTTACTCCTTTACCTAGCGATACTGGAGACTGAACTTAGGACCTGCATGCAAGCATGTCCTCTAGCGTGGAACTATGTGTTCCCCTTCAAACGCAGAACCACCATTGATACTGGAATATTGCACACTTTTGAATGCCCAGCTCACACATGATGTATCAGCCACACTACCTTGAGGCAAAATGGGAAGTGCCATCCTGCCCTGCCGCTACTGCTGCTCCTGCCACTGCCAACACGGCCTACTCTGTCGCCACAGCATATCCGTTACTGATGGAAAAGCACTGTTGCTATCAGTGCCAATTTGAGGTAAGATCACATCAATTCTGGGCAAGTTCTCATCCAAAATGGACACTATCTTGCCTGTTAACTTGGTGGAGGCAGCAGGGCAGGCAGGGTGCCTACAGGGGTGTCACCAGGAGTGTGTGTGTGTTCTGCCTTCTGAAGCTGTGGTCTTGCCCTGTCTAATGGCTGGGCCAGCTCTGAGTCTCAGTGTAAAAGGCATTTGTGACTCTTGAGGCTCTGGCAGCTCCCTGCAATGTTGGGCTGGATATCTGTACCAATACTGAATTCTTGGGTATATGGGGTGTTAGGGGAGGGGGAGCAGTACTTCTGGTGGAGGACACATGCTCTTTCTTTGGTAGTTATCCACATTTGGTCTGCACCCTGCACTCAGCTCTCACCTGTGGTTCCTAGAAGTTGTTAGCATGCGATAGTCTAGGTGAGGGGAAACTGGTGGGTCTCTAACCCTTGGTGAGATAGAGTCTTACCCTGCATGCAAAGACAGGCTCTGGAGGAATGAGCAGACAGACCAAGAGTGGGTCCAACGGTG
Source organism: Podarcis bocagei (assembly GCF_964188305.1). Classification (NCBI taxonomy): domain Eukaryota; kingdom Metazoa; phylum Chordata; class Lepidosauria; order Squamata; family Lacertidae; genus Podarcis; species Podarcis bocagei. The sequence continues at coordinate 30,695,879 of NC_138132.1, forward strand.
AAGAAGGCAATTTTTGTTTGTGCTGTAGAGGGAAGTGAGGGATGGGGCTCGTCAACCTGGGAAGGGAGCCCACCTAGGAGAAGGAATACTCTGATCCTAAACCTCCACTGCCTTGCTGGAGATTTCCAGGAGAAGAAAAGGCTAAGGAGTAAACCCTACACAAATCCAGAGTGGAGACCCTAAGATGGCTGGATGGCACTATGTACACCTTCTTCCAGTGACTCCTGCATCTGAGCTGGTGCCAAGCATATTGCTATTTTTTGTTTCGACCACATCAGTGAGCCCAAGAAGAGGAGTTTGTCATCTGGGCAGCCTGGGACTCCATACCCACTGCCCAGGCTTGAGCCCTGGGGAGGTCAGTTCGGTGCTGCTAAAACAGCAGTTTGACTTCACCCCTGGAGGTGCACTCCATTGTCTTTCCAGGCAGATGGATGTTCAAGATCCTCTCTGGCAACCAATCTAGAAAAGCCTAATTTAATAAGATTCTTTCTTTAGGTAGTAGATGATTTCACTGCTGGAATATAGGACTTATGAAAAATATATAGGCCTTACTTATAAAAAACTATACCCTCTTTACTAGCTCTGCAGAAGATGAATTTTTTGGAGGTGGGAATGCTATCTAGGTGTATTCCATTGAACTTGAAAACACATATGCAAGATTAAACCAAGACAGCAGGGCAATCCACCAGATACACTTAGGGAGGCATTTATTGCCCTGAGACCCTCTCAAATCCACTGCTCCTTGTTGTAACCTCTGAGTTGGATGGGCAGGGTGAGAGTAACCCAGCCTGCTCTTCTGTGATCGAATCAGTTTCACCAGCCCTTTGAAGCCTTTTCTTTTTCAGATCTCCAGGTTGCCATGGCTTCCCCCTCCCCCACCCCCTTTGTAAACACTTGCAGGGGGATTCTATCTGATTGGCTTCTGTTGAGAATGGCTGCCTGGCAACAGGCACAAAGCGTGCTTAGCAACCAGGCTGATAACATAGAAGAGCAGTTGTAGGAAGCGGAGGCCGAGAGGAGGACTGCCTGCCTGGAGAAGAGGAGTGGTGAGTTGATGATGGAAGGGTAGAGACAGTTGTTGTTGGGGATCTCTCTTTTTCTTTTTATGCAAGTCAAAATTGTGTTCTGCATCCACTTTGTCAACCTTCTGTTCCACCTCCCACTTCTGTCTTAAGTAATTTCGTTCAAAATCTTTCCACAGCTTTTCCTACTGAACCTGCAGCTTTTCCTACTGGGCAGAGTACCCTCTTTTTCTCCTACCAGTAACAACAATTCATTAGGCTAGCCTGATAAATTTTGGCAAAACCAAATGCTGCCACCACCACCTCCTCCTTCCTCACAGGCTCTACCAAAACATCTACATGTTGCTGTCTAACAAAGTGTGTGATTTTTTAAATTAAAAAAATATATTTTTGCAAATAGAACAGGGTGGGAGAAGAAACCTCATCAGCTGCCATTAACATTAACAGGGAGGGATAAGCAGGGTACTAGTAAGCTGTTGCAGAATACACACCAATCTCAGGCAGGAGGAGCAGAAAGCATAGTTCTTTAGAGCAGAGAGAGTTCGGAGAGGTTTTGCTTTTTCTTCATTCTCCCTGGATTTTAATACCCTGGCCCACCTCACCTGAAGCAGCCTATCAACTGTCTTCTGTGACCTGCCCACAGTGGGATAGACCAGAACAAAGCTTTGCAGGTGGGTGGGGCCAGCCACCTGTCAGTCACCTGACATCATAATGACACCAGGTATTTGACACCTGTGAAAGTCACAGCAACCTTCTCTGAATATATGCTATCAGCACCTATCAGCTAGAGTTACAGGAACCCCTTTGAAATCTCTGTGGAAGTGAAAATGTTCCCCTCTGCAGAAGAAGCAGTTTGGACATAATTTTTGCTGCCCACAATTGGTTCAGATTAGTGTAGAGGTTTTATTGGACGAGGACTGGGGAACTATGGGTTCCAATCCATACTCGGCTCTGGATTGTCATAGGGTAAATGTGGGCTTGGTTTTCTTGCTGTCTTGCTCCAATCTATCTTACAGGGCTGTTGTTAGGATAAAAGGGATCAGATAACAGAATGTATTCCATCATGAGCAGCATTGAGGAACGGGCAGAAATAAAAATACTGTAGAGCATGTGCTAGGCAGCAAAACAAGGAGGGTTATTGACTCAGTGGGTCACAAATTTTACAGCAAGGGTGAAGAGCATGTGGCTCTCCAGATGTTGTACTTCAATTCCCATAACACACTTCTGGCTTTTCCCTTCTAACTCCCATGCGGGTTGAGGGAGGTGATTCTATCCACCCATTTGCCATCTCCCACACAGCCCCTCTTTTGCTCTCCTTAATGGCCCATCACCAAGGCTATCACCTCGCTAGGAGGCTAGGCTGACTATTACAAGAGTTAGAAGGCTTGATTATTTTGTTCTAGTATTTTCTATTATTTTATGCAAGCAACTTAGATTTTGTTTATTAAGCAGTCTATAAATTTTGTTAAGTAAAATAAAAGTCACCGTCACCACCCCCAAAAAAATTTGCTTGTAATTCAGAAAAAAAGTGTAATGAATAGCAGGCTGCTATGTGTTGAGCAAGCATGTTGGCCCCTGAGTCCAGTATCTCTGAATGTTTTGCCTTCATTTTTGTCTTTCCTAGAATGTTGCTCCCATGGCTACTCTGAGTGTGAAGCCCGGCCAGAGGTACACACTTCCAGACTGGCGCACCCACTTTGACCTCATTGCAACCAATGCTGAGCGACAGCGCTTGGCATCCCACCAGATCAGGCAGGAGGGCCGGGTTCTTCGCAATGAAACAAATAACCAGGTGGGCAAGTATTTGAGCTTCTTTTCTGTGTTTCCAAAGAAAAAACAAACAAACTAAAATGATAATTTGGGGTCCGAAATCTAGAGGTGGTGGTGGGATGGGGCGAGGAGGGTATGGGATCATTGCTGAATAGGCAGAACAGAAATACAAATTCTGAAATTATGAGGAACCCAAATTGGCAGATTGGTTCATCCTGAATTGTAACTGAAATTTAATCATTTGAGGGTTTTTATTGTGTGTGTGTTTTTTTTGTGTGTGTTTTTTTAGAAGGTAGAGTGAAGGAAGTTTCAGCTTTTCCTCACAAAACCAAGGAAAGGTTGTTCACAAATAATTTCCACACTAGCATGTCTGTGTGAAATGTACATGTCTAAAGAATGGGCCAGGAACTTGTCAAGATAAGGAAGGGCAATCTTGAGCTTAGCCTTCCTTCTTCCTGTAAGAACCATGCTGCTGATGCCCTCTCTGAAAGGGGGGTTTGAAACCATTGCCTCTCTCCTCTCCAGACAAAATGGGATGAATATGACAACCGTACACGCCTTCTTGAGCGGATCGAAGTCGTCAATCGAGCGAAGGAAACTCTGGACAAATGCCTCACGGACATCGACGCGGAAATCTATGCCTTGACTCAAGTATGTAGTGCAGACTTACTCATTTATGGTGTTCCTAAACTGAATTTCACCAGGAGATTCTAGGATAGTGTACAGAAGTATGAAAACAATTCACACAACGTATTGTTAGGTGCACCCTAGTCTCTCAGGGTGGGAGGTCTCAGGGGGTCCCAGCACATGCCTTGGATCTGGCTTCGTTGGAATGAAGGTCATCAGAGGCCACTGGCATTTCTGTGGCATGTAAGGATTATTTATGCTTTTATCTGGGCTGAGTGTGCATGCATGTGCACTTACAGATTCACTGTTAAAAGCGTGTGCATGGAAGACAATCTTACTCGGCTACGAGTGATCACCGAAGAAGAACAAATAATATGAATTGTGCAATGAAGGGCAAAGGTCATGCAACTCAATTTTGGTGTGCTGAGAAAGTGGTTTGGGTGGTTCTGTGCAGTAGATGGCATGTAACCAATGGTTTCTGTGATGCTAAAGATGGAAGGAAATTCAGTGACCTCTTTGAGATGAAAGCTGAGCAACCCAGCTTTCATCTCCATGTGTCAGAATGTGCTTGGCCCACCTGAAAAGCATTCCCATTGGAAACCTGATTGGTTAGCAAACCTATGTCACTTGACAAGATGCCCACAGAGGGAGTTGGGAAGGTGAGGTCAACCCCTTATCTTATTTTTGCTTATTCCCTTCAGATGAAGGAGGAGGCAGAGCGTGCCCTGCAGGCTAAGAACTTGCAACTGGATGTGGCCATTGAAAATCTCACTCTGCGGGAAAGTCGCCGAGACATCGATGTGGTGAAGGATCCTGTTGAGGAAGAACTGCACAAAGAGGTGGAGGTGATTGATGCTACTACAAAAGATCTTCAGCAGAAAGTGAGCGAGGCCTTTGAGCAGCTCTGGTGAGTCAAAAGACTTGGTGGTCAAGTACAACGTATTGGTATTGTGTCTGAGGCATCAAACAGAGTTAAGTGCAATGTGGGATGCTGGAGGAGGCGCAAAAAAACCTTGTCTTAATGGTGCAGAATGACACATAGCCAGCCTTTGGAAGGGAGGCAGGAGTGAGGGAAGGGCTTGTAGGGTGCACATTGGGGTGGGGGTTGCGGGGGCGAGGGAGGGAGGGAGGCAGGTGTGGGGTGTGGTGGGAAGAGGCAGAGAGTGGCCATTTCTGGCACCATTTTTTCTAGAAAAAAAGCACTGCATAACAATACTTAGATGTTTGTAGCAACAGTGCATTTCAAATTTCCACCACATTTGAGCATCACATACATTCTTTCAGTAATAATTGCACCAACCTTGTAAGGCATGCCATACTTCATTTATTTACTTACTTTGGCTGCAATCCCATCTCCACTTAACTGAGAGTAAGCCCCATTAAATTCATGTAAGATTTACTTCTGAGTTGGCTTGGTTGGGATTGTGCTGTCAGTTAATATCCTGCCTTTTGAAAAGTCTTCTAGGGTTATATATTATAAAAGCAATACTAAAACAATAGAGGGACACTTTTTAAGAATCACTGAAACAGTATTATCTCTAGTACCCAAAATAATAAATTTACTGGCTGATATTAGAATTTAGCTGGACATTTGACAACTCAGGTTCCCACATTGCAACAGTTTTTCAGTGTACCTTGTAGAACACCTTTTATATCTTGGTCAATTTAAAAAAAAGCAAGCTGAAATGCCATCTAGTATTACATACCCAAAAGAAAGGCCATTGCATTGTTTATAACTTATTTTATTTGGCAGAGAAAGAAATGGGATAATCAAAGCCCCCCAATTACAGTGGTGCCTCGCAAGACGAAATTAATTCGTTCCGCAAGTTTTTTCTTCTTGCGAGTTTTTCGTCTTGCGATGCACGGTTTCCCATAGGAATGCATTGAAAATCAATTAATGCGTTCCTAGGGAAACCGCCTTCAGACCAGGTCCGGGGACAGTCTGTCCCCCGACCTCTTCTGAAGGCTGAGGGGGGGGGAACAAGGGCTTTTCTTCCCACCCCCAGCCTTCAGAAAGCTGTTCTGAAGGCTGGTGGTGGGAAGAAAAGCCCTTCTTCCCACCTCCCGCCCCGCAAGCTCCGGGGACAGGAGGGCTTTGCTGCCGACCTCCAGCATTTTAAAAGCCCCTGCTGTCCCGGGGCGATTTTAAAATGCTGGCGGGCGGGAGCAGAGAAGCAGCCCCCTGCGACCCTCTCCCGGCTGGAGAGGTGACGTGCGCCTATGGCAGGAGCCTCCATAGGCGCGCGTCACCTCTCCAGCTGGGAGAGCGCGCGGGGGGCTAAAGCAGCCCCCTGCGACCTTCCCCCGGCTTGAGAGGTGACACGCGCCTATGGCAGGAGCCTCCATAGGCGCGGGTAACCTCTCCAGCTGGGAGAGCGCGCGGGGGGGCTAAAGCAGCCCCCTGCGACCCTCCCCCGGCTGGAGAGGTGACACGCGCCTATGGCAGGAGCCTCCATAGGCGCGCGTCACCTCTCCAGCTGGGAGAGCGTGCGCGGGGCTAAAGCAGCCCCCTGCGACCCTCCCCCGGCTGGAGAGGTGACGCGCGCCTATGGAGGCAACTGCCATAGGCGCGCGTCACCTCTCCAGCCGGGGGAGGGTCGCAGAGGGCTGCTTTAGCCCCCCCCCCCGCGCTCTCCCAGCTGGAGATGTGACCCGCGCCTATGGAGGCTCCTGCCATAGGCGCGCGTCACCTCTCCAACCGGGAGAGGGTCGCAGGGGGCTGCTTTAGCCCCGCGCGCCCTCTCCCAGCTGGAGAGGTGACGCGCGCCTATGGAGGCTCCTGCCCCGCTCGGGATGGCAGTCCCGGGACGGCAGACAGCTCTGCGCCGCCATCCCGAGCGGGGCGGGACTTAGCGCCCCGCTCGGGATGGCGGCACAGATGTGCCTGCAGTCCCCGGACGGCAGACAGCTCTGCGCCGGCATCCAGAGCGGGGCGGGACTTAGCGCCCCGCTCGGGATGGTGGCGCAGATGTGCCTGCAGTCCCGGCAGGGCAGACAGCTCTGCGCCGGCATCCAGAGCGGGGCGGGACTTAGCGCCCCGCTCGGGATGGCGGCACAGATGTGCCTGCAGTCCCCGGACGGCAGACAGCTCTGCGCCGGCATCCAGAGCGGGGCGGGACTTAGCGCCCCGCTCGGGATGGCGGCGCAGATGTGCCTGCAGTCCCGGCAGGGCAGACAGCTCTGCGCCGGCATCCAGAGCGGGGCGGGACTTAGCGCCCCGCTCGGGATGGCGGCGCAGATGTGCCTGCAGTCCCCGGACGGCAGACAGCTTTGCGCGGCCATCTGGAGCGGGGCGGGCTTCGCCCCCGGCTCCCGATGGCCGCGCAGAGCTGCGCTGAACCCGGGACGGCAGACAGCTCTGCGCCGGCATCCAGAGCGGGGCGGGACTTAGCGCCCCGCTCGGGATGGTGGCGCAGATGTGCCTGCAGTCCCGGCAGGGCAGACAGCTCTGCGCCGCCATCCCGAGCGGGGCGGGACTTCTCTGCTGTCCCGGGGAGATTTTAAAATGCTGGGGGTCGGCAGCGAACGCTTCGCTCCCGCCCGCCAGCATTTTAAGATCGCCCGGTGCAGCGGAGAAGTCTCCACTGTCCCGGGAAGGCAGGCGGGGGGGAGCAAAGACTTTTGCCCCCCGCCGGCCTTCAGAAGAGGTCCAGGACCTCTTCTGAAGGCCGGCTGTGGGCGAAAGTCTTTGCTCCCGACCGCCAGCAATTTAAAACAGGTCCCCGGAGATTTCCCTATGGGCTTTCGTCTTGCGAAGCAAGCCCATAAGGAAATTCGTCTTGCGAAGCGCCTCCGAAACAGAAAACCCTTTCGTCTTGCGGGTTTTCCATCTTGCGAGGCATTCGTCTTGCGGGGTACCACTGTACTTGGGGGCTCATTTCCCATCATATTCAGCTCACTTTTAGCATCTGATTGTCTTGTTTACACAATCCTAGATTTAAAGTGATTTGGGGGGATTGTAAATGCTCTGCAACTATAAATTCCTCTGTTTTTCTTAAAAGAACTAGCAGTGATACAAGGGCTTTGTGTTGTAGGCAAAATATGCAGCTACACTTGTATATGGTGTGTGCTGCGTTCAGCATTAATGGCACCATCATGTGATAATATATTCTGCTACAGAGGGGAGACTTTTTTGACTGCCAACAATTTATGGGAGTTTTATTTGCTGATTGTTAAACAAAATGAAAGGGGAATAAATCTGGAGACTTCCACCTGAATATTCTCTTGCATCCCTTCATAGCTGCCCTTTCTCTCCTCCCCCCCCCTTTTAATTCATAGCTTGTTGCAGGAAGCCCGCCAACAGCTGAACTTTGCCCATCGAGGGAAAACGGAAGCCGTGGAGATTGACCGGACCTGTGTTTCCCTCAATATCAACTCTCCAAATATCTCCTATAAAGTCAATCCTACCCGAGTGCCGATTGGGTAAGGTTGTGCCTTGCGAAACAACCATCAAAAGGTCTTGAACTCCACCTTCACCTCAGGGCCAGCCCTCCTGTTAGACAGAATGTGGCAACTGAGGTGCCCCTTCCCGAGTGCCCTGGCTGTCCCTTTCTGTTGGAGGCCCAGAGCAGGGTGTGGCATGACAACTGGAGGCCTGTGCTACGCCCTCGTTATGACTCTGCAACTTCTTGAAATTGTCCCTCTCTTACCAAAGAGGCTTTTGTTTTTCTGCCTTTTTCACAGGGTGCTTTATAATTTCCTCACACTTCTGGTAGGTTTGGCATTAGGTCTCATCCTTGTGAGGTAACTGTGGGTTGTGGTGGGATGTGTTTTTCTTCCCATTAAACATCTCTCCTGCCCTCCGCAGCCTCCCCAGCTGCTTGGGCCTTCTCCCATGGGCGGAGTTAACATCATGTCTTCCCCTCGGCTTTGATTGAAGTGTAGGAAACTGGTGAAAGTACCGTATTTTTCGCTCCATAAAACACTTTTTTCCGCCTAAAAAGTAAGGGGAAATGTGTGTGCGTCTTATGGAGCGAATGCAGGCTGCACAGCTATCGCTGAAGTCAGCAGAGCAAGAGCTGCGCAGCGCCTCTTGTTCTGCTGGCTTCCCAGCGAAGCAGGATGAGGAACGGAAGGGAGCCCTTACGGAGCCCCTTCCATTCCTCCTCCTGCTTCGCTGAAGAGGCACTACGTAGCTATTGCTGAAGCCACCACAGCAAGCTCTTCTGGCTTCAGCTATAGTTGCGCAGCTTGCTCTGGTTTTTCAGGAAGGTGGGAAAATGGACGGAGGGCAGTCTGTCAGTCCCTTCTCCCACCTCCCAGAAAAGCCAGCAAGAGCCACTCTATCTTTAAAGAGCCATGCCGAGCGAGCGTGTCTGCGGCTCTTGCTGGCTTTTCTTGTTTCCCTTCTCTAAAAACTAGGTGCACCTTATGGTCGGGTGCGTCTTATAGAGTGAAAAATACGGCAGTTACCAAGCACCTGCAATCAACGTGTTCACCGATATTGTTTACAAAGTGCTTCCTTTTGTCCTCTTTAAAAGTATGTCATTCTACCTTTAATCTTTCTGTAATGATTTCCTTAAAAGTAAAGTCTTGGTTTTTAAAACAAGCAACGCCCAGGAGGGGCAGCAGCTTTACCTTCTGTTCTTAGAGGAAAGCCCAGCCAAGGACTTCATGAGGTTTTCAGGAAGGACAGATATGCAGGTGTGTGTGTGCGGGGGGGGGGGAGCTGTGCTGCAGAGTGCAGACTGCCTGAGAGAAGATTTGTATAATGAACGGAAGGGCACTCAGCCACACAAACAGCAACTTGCCCACCTCAGAATTAAGGGAAGTACGTCAAAACCCCATGTGTTTCACTGAATTTTCTATCCCCTTTGGTATTTTCCCCAATGTTATTTCTTTCCTCATTAATTGATGGAGAATGGTCAGAAAAAAATGCAGAATAAATATTTGGCACACTGCGAGCTTAGTGTGCTTTTATTAAGTGCACTGCATGGGTGGGTGAGTGAGTTAAACTTTATTTATACAGTATGCTCTTTTCTGACCATTGGCTTTCAAAGCTGCAGACATACAGTTTAAAAACATGCAAGGCAATACAGGGAGAAAGTGTGTGTGAAAAATTGATTCTAACAACCAGGCCATCTTTTCCTTCTGCCTGTTGTAGAACTCTCACTCCAGAGGAATGGGATCAGATCACTCAATACAACAAGGATCGAGCAGAGGCAGAAATGAAAGCAGCCTCAGATCTGCGAGAAGCCATGGCCCTCACCATTGCCCAGGTAAACCACATGGCTTCCTATTGGCTCCTAGGAAGGCTCTTGATGGAGAAGATACATTACTGTATGTTATAGAGCCTTTGCCAACCTGGTGCTTTGTAGGTATTTTGAACTGCAACTCCCATCGGTCCTAAGAAGTACCACACCTCCCACCTGATGGGAGTTACAGTATAGTCCAAAGCATTTCGAGGGCTTCAGGTTGGCAAAGGCTGTGAGTAGATCCATAATTAAGGTGACTTGTTTTCAAAGTAATCTACTGAATGTCTGATCTGGATCTGCTGGAAGATCTTTTAGTGGTTTGCATTGATTGGCAAACCTTTCTGGTGCCTAATGATTTATCAATGGCAGCAACTAGATGGATCCCTGCAGCCTAAAATTATACTGTTGAAATGAAGGAACTTTTGGCTCAGGATCACCAACCTTTACTGGATGTAGCAGAAGCAAGGAGGAAAGGCTGTTTAATTAAAGGCTGATTATTCCAACAGCCTTGTTAGCTCAAAGGCAATCGCCTGTGCGATGGAACAACCCCCTCCCTCTCCTCTCTCACTCATCCCCTTCCCCAAATCTGCTCCAGAGGGTTGGGGAAACCCTGGAACGGATGTGGGGAGCTCGTGGGGGGAAGCAGGAGGGAAAGTTCCACTGTGCAAGTAGTAGTCCTTGTGCTAATGCAACAACTTTGCTGGATGCAACTTGGGATTTTGTTTTTTTGAGAATTAAAAGTGGTTTGAAAGAGGAGTCGTTGTTTGTGGCATATACACTTGTTCAACTTTTTTTCCTTTCCAAAACCCGTTGTGCCCATCTACATTTCAAAATCCTGTAAAATCTGTTTGGCCAACAGCCAAGCCACTATACATCATTGCAAAGTGATGGCTCTCTCAATCTATGTGCAATTATTAAACTATGATATGATAGTGGCCTAACTTTTTATATGTGTTTCCATAGGCGTAGCCAGGATTTTTGTTAGTAGGGGCCAGGCCTTTCATTGGGAGGGGGACAGAACCTCAGTTAGCTATGTATTTTTATTGCCTTTTATTAATTTAGGGGGTCAGCTGCCCCTCCCTGTCCCTCTCTGGCTATGCCCATGTGTGTTTCCTATTCTAGACTGAGAACGAACTAGAAGCTCAGCGCGTGGCCACAGAATTTGCCTTCCGGAAGAGGCTCCATGAAGTGGAGCAAGCCCTTGATGAGCTGAGGTGGCAAGAGAAGAATGTAAGTCTTTGGCTGGCATTGGAGACCTGCCCTGCACATTTTTTTCATTTTTAAATGACACATATAGAATATCTGTTCTGAGTGCAGAGTCTCCTTCGGTTTATGTTAAGGCTCTTCCACAATTCAGAGTGTTATCATCTGCAGTCTTGGAGGGGATATCTCCTTTTTTTCCAGTGCCTGAAGGAGGGGTAGGGAGCCTTTTTTCATGACCTACTTCAGACCCTTCAACATTTCTCTGATGAAAATAGGGACATCCTATTTCATCATCATCATTTTATTATTTATACCCTGCCCACTCTGGGCAGCTTCCAACATTCATAAAAACATGTTAAAACATTAAACATTAAAAAAACACTTCTCTATACAGGGCTGTCTTCACATGGTTCTTTACTAGCTGCTTCTGTAAGTCGCTCACTGTGACACTTCGTTGCTAAATGCCTTTTTTTTTTTAGGGCCCAAAACTTTCCCAAATTTGTCTGTGACACATTTTCTCTTTAAAATAGTATTCCATTCCATTCCATTCCATTCCATCTCATCCCATTTCATTTAGTTTCTGACCGCTTCTGCAGGTCCCCTTTTGGAAGGCAGCCTTGAGAACCGCAATCATTGCCACATTCACTTTCATACTTGGGTCACACCCACTTTGCCATGTGGCCGTCAGAGAGCTGGCTATGTTTCAGTGTGGCCCTTTCCCCGAGAAAGATGAGCCATAGCTAAGTTGAGCAGGACAGCTTACTCTATTGTATTAACCCTTTCATGCATTAATTAGACTTAAGTATTTTGTTTGTTTGTTTGTTTGTTTGTTGATTGAATTACTATACCACCCTATACCTGGAGGTCTCAGGGCAGTTATCCCACAACCTGGAGATGCTGCTGGGGACTGAACCTGGGACTTCCTGCATGCAAAGCTCTGCCATTGCATGTGCTCCTTCTGTATGGCCCACCTCACAGACAGAGGTGGCAACCAATTCTAAGCCTCTCTCCCCATGGTGTCTTTGCTTTTTTCAGACCCTAGAAGAAATTGCTGAAATGGAAGAGGACATCAGGCGCCTGGAGGACGACATCCGGGCAAAGGTGGTGAATTTGAAACTGGCTCATACCCGTCTGGAAACCCGGACTTATCGCTCCAACACAGAGCTTTGCCGTGACCAGGTACAGCAAACCTCTAGCTCTGTAAGCTTAGAATTGTGGGCAGACAGGAGTCACAGCTGGCCTTATGCACCAGAGGCAAGGCAAGGCAAGGCAGAGAGAAGGCATGAAGGACATTTTAAAGGCTGCTTGCAGAAGGCTTTAACTGCTCCACCCCACTGCTTATTCACGGGGGTGGGCGTGTGTTATTCCTTTTGCTACTGTGTAATGTATTTTTGTGTTTTTATAATGTAAACTGCTTGTTATCCTCAGTTGAAGGGTGGTATAGAAATACTACTACTGCTACTATTACTATTACTATTACTATTACTAATAGTGGTAGCCTTGCAGCTTCTTGGGCTTCTTTGTAGAAGCCAGACCATAACAGCAATATTAGGGGGAGCTGACAGTTTAACCCAGGAGTAATCAACTTTTCTTGGCTAAGCTACCATTTGTGACGTATTGAAGCTTGACGTCCCTCTCTTGTCCTTGGCTTTCAGGCTCAGCATGGATTGACAGATGAGGTGCATCAGCTGGAAGGCACCATTGCTTGTCTGAATCAGAAGCTGGCACAGTTACAGTATGTACCTCCCTAAAAACAAAAACAAAATTCAACAGAGAAAAGGAATAGGCTGTTTTTAAGTAAGCATCAGTTGCAAGTTGTGGCCTTGGGTCAGCATATGCTGCCTAGGTTGCAGAAGGCCATGGCTGTTCACTAGGATCACTTAGATATATGAGTGAAAACAGAACATGGGAAGCTGACTTTATACAGGCTAGGAGCATAATCTCCAAATCTTTTGTGATGCAGCACCAGTGTGCCTTTCACACTACAGCATTATATCAAAGGCTGGTAATAGTGGGCTCTGTGCATGATCTTTAGGTGATAGATGCAAGATGGCATCTCCTGGATTCCAGTGCCTGGGATGACTTGCTAATATCTGGTCCCAGTAGGAAGTCCACAGTAATAAATTCAAGACTTAGCATATATTTTATAATACATAAGCTTAGAAGTCGGACACGTTTCCCCCGCAGTCTGTTCTTTTGCACCAGGGGTGGCTAATCTGTTGCCCTCCAGATGTTCTGGAACTCTAGCTCCCATCAGCTCCAGCCAGCATATCCAGTGGCTGGGGATGATGGAAACTGCACTGCAAGAGCTTTTGCCTGGCTGGACCATTGCTCCTGAACTCTCATAATGTTTCTTAGTTAGTTGGTTGGATAGATGGAGTACGTAGTAACTAGCCTACCATAATACAAAGGCAAAATTTACATTTGTGACTCCCTCACATTTGCTTCTCATCCCATCCGCTACTCTCGCATGTGGCCCTTGGAAGGTTGCTCAGAAGGGAATGCTGCCCTTAGGCTGAAAACAGTTCCTTACACGATTTACAGGGAGGCCCTGCCATGGGGAGAGAGATCCTTGTTTCTCCAAGATAATCTGCCATCATAAGCGTAACTTGTACCGGATTTATGTATAAGCTAAACAAGCTATAGCTTAGGGCCCCGCTCTCTTGGGGGCCCCCAAAAAATTTAAAGAAAAAAACCCCTGGATGTAAATTTCCAAAATATAAGATAAAAACAAATAAAATAAAACCTACACACAGCAACAGTGTTTTGTGTTGTGTAGGCTCCTATGATGTAAGTAATGGGCCTCGCCTGCTAGCCTGCTCCCTAAAATATCACTGGTTTGCTCATTTCTATATATAGGGTGCCTACATTCAACACAAAAAAATTGTTGTTGACAAAGAACAGCTGGACATATAAAGGGCCCCATTACCTTCAGTAGTTTAGGGCCTCATCAAACCTAAATCTGGCCCTGCTTATACCTGATAGAAAAATGATTAATGAGACCCTTGCAATGGAAAATCAGTGTTGCCCCACCCCCAGTGCCATAGCTGGAATTCAGTTACCACCAACCACACCAAAGGATAAGGACTTGCTTTGATTTAAAGGCAAATGGAGGCAACCTCCTGCTCAACTTACCTTGGCTTCTTTCCTCAGGGATGCTCTGGATGCTCTCTACAAACACCTGGACCGTATCCAGGCAAACATCGTCTACAAATTGAACTCCCTGACGCTGGATAACAAGTGCATGGATGTCAGGCGGAAGCTGACAATCCCTGCTGAAAAATTTGTGCCTGAGGTGGACACCTTCAACCGAACCACCAATCGCACTCTTTCACCCCTCAAGTGCCGACAGCTGGAACTGGCTTAGAATAATGGCATGAGGTGTATAATCCCTTGAGTAATACTGAAGAAGGAATTGGCTTGGGAAGTGAGTGACAGTCCTTGCCCCCCGCCCAGTGACTTGCTTCCATGCCAAGCACAGATGACATCTGTCTCATGTTAAGAGTGACATGACTTTCCTTCTCCCTTTTGACCCATTTCTGTTCTCAAAGATTGTATAAAGCTTCCCCTTGTTTACAGCTTTGGTATTCCAAGAAAGTGTGATAACCAATAAATCTGTCCCCAGCGACAGTATTTCTGACACATCAAGTACTTTCATGCTTTGATTTTTGCATCTCTTTAAATTTGGTGGGGAACCCAAGTTCTATGTTTTAAATCAGGCATAGGCAAACTCAGCCCTTCAGGTGTTTTTGGGACTACAACTCCCATCAACCTTAGCTAACAGGACTAGTGGTCAGGGATGATGGGAATTGTAGTCTCAAAACATCTGGAGGGCTGAGTTTGCCTATGCCTGGTTTAAATACAACAGATATATCAAAATTAATAATTCCAGCCCAACGCAGGGCCTTTACGTTAGCCCGACCGAACGTTTCCCCCTCAGCTGTTGTCAAGGGCAGATATTTAAACATCCCCAGAAATGATAAGATATTGTGTATGTTCTTTGAATATGCCAGACACTGTAGGTAAAAGGTAAAGAGACCCCTGACTATTAGGTCCAGTCACGGATGACTCTGGGGTTGCGGCGCTCATCTTGCTTTATTGGCTGAGGGAGCCTGTGTACAGCTTCCAGGTCATGTGGCCAGCATGACTAAGCCGCTTCTGGCGAACCAGAGCAGCGCACGGAAAGGCCATTACCTTCCCACCAGAGCAGTACCTATTTATCTACTTGCACTTTGACATGCTTTTGAACTGCTAGGTAGGCAGGAGCAGGGCCCGAGCAATGGGAGCACACCCCATCACGGGGATTCAAACCACCGACCTTCTGATCGGCAAGTCCTAGGCTCTGTGGTTTAAGACATTGTGGATGTTCTTTGAATGTGCCGGACACTATAGAACATATCCTTTTCTACTAACCAGCTATGCAAACACGTGCTATCCCCTTTTTTGGGTAGTGTAACATCATGGCAAAATGAAAATACCGGATTCTGTCAGACATTAACCCGGAAGTAACTGCAAGGGTGGCTGAGTTTTAGTGAGAAGAAATCCCAATGAAAATCCTCCTCATTATATATTTCACATGGCTGTTTATTTGTATATATTTTAAATTTTTTTTATATGGTTGTTTTATAATGGCCTATACTTGTAACGCCTAATAAAGGTTTGGCGAAGTACATTTGGGGAATCTCAAGCCAGGGATCAAATGTAGTGCTCAAGGCAACTGTGTGGCCCTTGAAACTCTCCCATGACCACACTCCTGACTGAGACATGATGTGTAAAATGTTTTGGCATAGCTGTAACTCAATAATGCACCTTGCTTGTTAGGACTGAGGACAGCAAGGCATGTGTGAGTGTATGTAGAAACTAGCCTCCTCTATAAAGGCAAAAGACTCCAAATGGTGCACTCTCTTGCTTCTTGCGGGATAATTAATTTGCACACACACAAAAAGGGTTCTTATCCTGCACATGTGCAAATATCCCATCACTTTTCTAATCACATGAAGTCTGATAAGAAAATTGACAGAAAAATGACAAATGGGAAGTGTAAGATAACCACTAGCTGGTTGTATCACTTCGGTGTGAATGTATCCGGATGAATGCTCAATAAACATCTCATCTGGAATCTCCCATACAGAACACAATTTACTGGGAAATAAGTCCAATATTTTGGTAAGGCTTCCTCGGAACTGCCAGCTACAGGTCAGATCTAATTGTCTTTCTCTCCCACGTTGCTCTCATAAATGGCACCTAAAATCTGCTACCTGGCTTCGCAGGGAGCCAAGAAGTGAAATTACATTTGGAGCCTGTGTCTGGGCACAACATGCTTAAGACTCTGGCCAAGTTGTTTAACTCCAGAGGTAGCACTGCTCTGAGGGAGCTGGTGACCTAATGCATCAGTGATGTGAGATGCCAATATAGATTTAAAAAAAACCCTTTTCCTATTAAAGTAGCTGACACCACACCCCCCAAGGTCAGGTAAAACACCTGTAGGGTTGTAGCTCCAGGACACGCCCTTCTTAGTATACAAAGCTATTCCACGGTGGAATTTCGCTACTCCAGAAAGAGTGTTGTTTTTATTTCATTTAGAGTAAGAGGAGTTCTTCTTCTTCTTGATGCTGTGCTGTAACAATGCTAGGCTTGTCCAGGCATTTTTAAATGGGGTTTTTACATTTGCCTGCGATCTATTCTATTGTTCAGATCTCTTCCGTCTTTTCTTTCGTTTTGTTGCTATGCTCTACACCGCCCCGTTCTCTGCCTGAACAAAGGGCGGCTGAGGGAAAAACTCAATGAGACACAAAATGCTGTTTTTTCTCGCATCTGGACGGCGAAAGCGGCGACCACCTCCTCCCGTCGGCGGCTAAGCGGGTCCATCGCAGCCGCGCGGGGGCGGCACGTGGCCGCCGGGCGCCGCTCTTCCCGCCTCGAACGAAAGGAGCCAAGATGGCGGCGGCGGTGGGGAGCGGTGGGGCCGCCGCGGCTTCTGTGCTGAGCCGAAGTCGGTTCCGAGGCTGCCTTCTCGGAGCGCTGCTGGGCGACTGTTTGGGCGGCGGCTTCGAAGCTTTCGAGACGGTCAACTTGGCGGAGCTGCTGCGCTTCGTGCGCTCGCTTCAGCCGCCCGAGAAAGGTAAAAATAGGAGGGGCTGAGGAGGCTCGGCCGCCTCCGGAGTCAGCTGGGCCGCTTTTACCTCAGCAGATGGTGACCCTGAGGGGTGAGGGAGGCGGCCCTTCCTTTTCGGGGTGTGGGGGGGAGGGAGACCCCCCAATTTATTTGGGGCAAGCGACCCTTCCCCGCCGCCCCACATACATTTATTCCCGAGGGGTCGGGGCGGCTCACGCCTCGGTGTGTAGTCGGGGTTGTGACATTTTCTCCACGGTAAACGGTGGGCAGTCACGAGAGGAAGACTTCGTGCCGTGGGATTATCAGCCCTTCCCTGCGAAGCTCCCCTTGCTAGGGTCTGCCTCCAGAGGCCGCAAATTCAACTTGCGCAGGTGAAGCTGGCTTTTTGGAGGTCTTACTCAACAAGCCCGCTTTCTCGAGAGCGTCGGGTTTTTTTTGTTCTGCAGTAAGGGGAAAGCAGACGAATGATTTGACCCCACGACGCCTAGCCTCCTCCCAAGACAAATCGGAGTGAATCCTCATTAAGTAGGGTTCTCTGCGTCGTCAAAATCAGCAAACAGGTTGGGTGGGAAGCACCCAAGGTAACAGAAGATGCTGTGTATGAGAGAGAGAGAGACCTTGGAAAGTCAAGCCTGAGGGTGCAGAGGACGAAAAGTGAATTTATTTCTGATGGAAACTTTGAAAGAAATGGCTTCCTGGCTCTGTGTATGGTCACTGTACAGATTTGGGGCATAGAATCCAAAGGGTGATGAACAACACTTGGGTGCTTTTATTTTGGTTATTTTATTTTGGTTATTTTTAATGCCTTGTCAGAACGGCTGGCCCAAGACAGGTTGGCACCTGAGACGAACCACAAAACATCCTCCCCAGCCAGGCAAGAAGGAGAGTGTGAAGATTTGCACCAGGAACAAGGGGGTTATACGGATCCACATAGGGAAGATTTGGGTGAGTAAAGATCTACATCAGGGACAACGTGGAGTGGCGGCGGGGAATCAAAGCAGCCTTCCCTGCTGGTTGAGGTGGGAATCAAAGGCAAGGGGAGAGCCCCACTCTGAATCATGCCAGGTGGGTGCAGACCCCAGGAGACCCCAGAGGCAGCCCTTGCCATTTCCTCCAGAGGGATGGGAGGATACAAGCCACATCTCTTGGTCACCCGGATGTACAGATGGCATTGGGGAGAGCAGCCACTGTGGAAGCAGTGTTAGAAACTCAGATATATACAGTGGTACCTCTGGATACGCACGCCTCCGGTTGCGTATCCTTCAGGATGCGAACGCGGCAAACCCGGAAGTATTTTTCTGGTTTCGCCCTACGCGCATGCGCAGAAGCGGTCCCTCCACTTGCGAAAACCTCGGGATCCGACCGGAGCTCTGGAACGGATCCTGTCCGCAACCGGAGGTACCACTGTACACTAATCTCCAAACGGCACCTTAAGCATAGGTTGCAGTTGCCACAACAGAATGTCTAGGTTCCATTTCCCCCATGAGATTTATTATTATTATTATTAATAATAATAATAATAATAATAATTTCATTTCTATACCACTTTGTATTTTAAAGAAAAAAGCTCAAAGTAATTTATAACACATTAAAACATCAAATAAAACGATCCAGAATAAAACAAATTCAAGCTTTAATGAAAATATTTCCAATCCTTCTATGTGACATTTTGTTATCCCCATTTATTTACCTACTTAATTTATATAGCTGCCCCATAGCAGAAGTACTCTAGGAAGCCGGTGTGGTGTTGGGGTTACAGTGTCATCCTGGAACCTGGAAGATCAGGGTTCAAATCCCCACTCAGTCATGAAGCTCACTGGGTGACCTTGGGCCAGTCACAGCCACTTAATCTACCTCACAGGGTCATTGTAGGGATTAACTGAACCATGTACTCCTTGGAGATAAAGGTGAGATAAAAATGCAATAAATAAGTTCTTCATCTTATCTTCTTAAGAAAGCTGGAGGGGTCAGCTATATGGAATGTCATTTGCTAACCTGGCATCCAGAGATCTCCATGTGGTTGCAATTGGACCTGTGCTAGTTGCAAAATGCACCTGGCCCCTTGGGAATTTTTAACCCTCTGGTGGCAGCAGCAGGTGATGTGTTCCTTGGATGCTGGATCTGCTGCCCCTGTGGATCCTGCCACCCAACGTGGTCACCCCACCTTGCCTCATGAGTGGGCCGGCCCTGCTTGACAGCTGCTCTGAGCATTCTTTTTACAGTGAAAGGGATATAAATTGTTTTAAAAATGCTTTCTTCTTATGCTTGAAGAGTAAGATCCCACAAGAGTCTTTATTGACTGAGGGCGGTATCAAGTAGTTCCATTAGTGCAGGAACCTTTGGCTGTGGAACAAAACATGTCCTTCCTTTCTCTGAAACCCCCTTAAATTTATTCTGGGTTTTCCCTAGCAAATTTGAGGAGTGCATGAGGAGAGGAGAGGAGAGGAAGTTCCACTGTGCAAATGGAAATCCTTGCACTAATGGAACTACAGTGGTACCTCTGGATGCGAACGGGCACACATCCACGTGCTTTCTAGTCTATCCATCGTATGCTGACATTTCTGCACTTCCTACCTTGTAGGAATCCACTTCTACAGTGATGACACAGCTATGACTCACTCGATAGTGAGGTCACTACTAGCCAAGCAGGACTTTGATGAAGTGGATATGGCAAAGCGGTAAGGAGGGTGCTGTAGTTACAAGAGATCTTGAAGAGTAGGTGTGGAAAATCTCTCTCAGCTTCAGATTCTAGACAGGTGCAACCAGTCACAGTTTGCAGTAATGGGCTGGATGGACTGGTGGGTTTGACAAAGAAATCATTGAAATGGACTCTGTCCTTTTTTATTTTGATGATTATTCATTCCTTTCTGTATCCTAAAACACTTCTCAACTGCTTCCGTGGGAGTGGGAACTTGCACGTTCACATTGTTTTTTGAAAATTTAAAAAGACAAGGCAATGATCCTGTGCAGATTTACTCAGAAGTAAAATCTACCCTGTTCATTGGGACTTAGCTCTCAGTATATGAGTGCAACTTAAGGCATCTTTGTGTAGAGTTTCCTGCATGCTTACCCAACCATACCAGTTTTTAACAAAAATGAAATGTCCTGGAGCCTTTTTGTGTGGCGTGGTGGGAAAAGGGGGGAAGAGTTTATGTAAGCATTTCTCTTCCCAGGTTTTGAGGAATTTCTCAGTCCTCCTTTCTTGTGTTAGGCAAGGAAAAGAAAAGCTTCCCAGAGTTTCCTTTATTCTTATCTGATTGTTTCCACTACAGAGATGTACATGTTTGGCAACGTTTAGGGAGCTTCTTTGCATGTATTTCCTAAACACACAGGGACATCCCCTAAGATACTGTTGAAGAGGGCTTGAGAAGAATCTACGCCCTGTGTGAAACAGAGTTGCGAACTTTAACTTGACTAAGTAGCATGATCAGTTAATTCACCCACTTTGCCACTGTCGGGCAATCAGGCACTGTACTTATTGTTCACCTATTGGCACTTGTAGAAGACCTTCCTTTTCCAACAAGCCTTTTAAGTGGAAATTTTTATCCCATTGCTCCAGTGATTGGCATTGGGACCTGTGCTTTTTAACTTGTTCCTATATGATCTAAAGTTAGGAGAGAGCAGTGCGGTAGTCAGGTTTGCTGAAAGAGGAGTAGACCAATTAATTTGTGGAGGCAAGGGCTATCAGTGGCTATTAGCCATGATGTCTGTGCTCTGCCTTTCCAGTAGGAGGCAGCAATACTTCCAAATGCCAGTTGCTGGAAACCATAGGAGGGGAGTGTGCTCTTGTGTTCATATTTTGCTCGCTGGTTTCCCACAGTCATCTGGTTGGCCACTGTGAGAATAGATTGCTCTTCTTATGTTCTTATGTAGTCCTATCTTCATTGGCCTAGAAATTGTATTTATATGTGTTTTCTTATTGGTTTTCTTATTGGTAAATTGCTTTGGGATGTTTCATGGGAAGCAATTTATAAATGAAATAAATATATCCTCCAAATTCAACCTGCTAACTGGACCAACTAGGTACTATTCTTTTTTCATATTAGCAGCTGTCCAGTGATAGCTCACAGAATGTAAGTGGAGTTGCATTTTAACATAGTCTCCCTGCAGGTTTGCTGAAGAATACAAGAAAGACCCTGACCGGACCTATGGCGCCAGTGTGATTACTGTATTCAAGAAACTTCTCCGCCCAAAATGCAGAGATGTGTTTGAGCCAGCGAGACAGCAGTTTAACGGGAAAGGCTCCTATGGGAATGGTGGTGCCATGAGAGTAGCAGGCATTTCACTAGCTTACTCTAACGTTCAAGATGTAAAGAAGGTTTGTTGATTTCTTATACGTAACCTGCTGAAATAATGCTGACTACATAACAATAAAAGCGCATCACAAACAGTGTCCTAGGCTGGATGGACATATCTGTGTGTATGGAATGCTGTCTCCAGTGAGACCCACCAAGTGCTGGCATTAACATCTTTCCAGTGCCACGTTGACATGTATGATGGTTACTGCTGTTTCTGGGTGTGCATGTTTTTTTGTTTTTTTTGTGTGTGTTTTTTTGTGTATTCCTTTATTAAACTGGATGGCACTTTTTACTTGTGCATGTAACTTGCATATTAGGTGACAGATAAATAAATAAATATGTTGGTTTAATTAGCCGAAATATGCAATAGTCTCATATCTGCATGGGCCAATGTTTTTGTAATATTTGTAATATCTGTAAGGAGCGATCCAACAATATCATCCCCCATAATCTCTCCAATGCGGCCATTTGCTGCTTGCCGTGCGTATGGGATGTCAGATAAGAGTTACAGGATTTGGTCCTGCACATTGTGGCGCCAATATCTTAGGAAGTTGCTGCAGTTGTGCCTACTGTTATAGTAGTGCTATAACAGAGAGTGGGAGCTCTCAGGGACTTGCAAGTGAACGGTGTGTAACAGTTCCCCTCACGTGTACTGTGCGGTCATGACATTGAGAAGAGTCATGTTGCAACATGCAAAAAGTCTTAGGCAGGGTGGTAGCAGCATCGGACTAAGGAGCAGTATCAGAACAGGTTGAAGAGAATTCTTTTTGTGTTGTGATATCAGAGAAGTTTAGAAAAGTTCATTAAGGATTTTTATAATTTGTTACCAGAAGCCGTGGTGATGGCCACTTATTTATATGGCTTGTAAAAAATGATGAAACAGATTCAAGGAAAGTAAGTCCACTAATAACTACCACCAGATTCAAGGAAAGTAAGTCCACTAATAACTACCACCAGATTCAGAGACAAAATTCCTCTGAATAAGGAGTTGCTGAGGAACAACAAGGGTGGGGGTAGTGCTTTCATGTACTGCTGGTGGGCTTTCTGGAAGCATTGGTTCAGCCACTGTGGAGACAGGCTAAGAACATAAGAGCCATGCTGCATCTGGCTAAAGGGCCATTTAGTCCAACATCATTCCTGTCCTCATAGTGGTCCTTAAGGAAAGCCCATAAGCAGGACCTGAGCAGAACATTTCTAACTTGTTCCCCAGCAACTGGTATTCAGAGGCATACTGCTTAATAGCTAGAAGCCACTGACAGCTTTATCCTCCATGAGTTTGTCTAATCTGTTCTGAATTTTCTCACATTCAGCTTCAGATAGTGGCCTGGTCTAGCAGGGTTGCCTTACCTTCTTAGGTTCAACTGCATATGTTGATACTGTGGGTAAGTCAGAAAGGCAAGGAAGTCCTTAGACTGCTTTGTCACTGCTTCCTACAACATTTGTTGCCAGCATCTGTCAGAGAAGATGCTAGGCAGGTAAGACACGCACCCTGTTGGTTTAAGACATGCACCCTTCTTCAGGCTTAATTTTTACAACAATGTCTTCTGCTTTTGCAGTTTGCCAAATTGAGTGCTGAATTGACCCACTCCAATTCCTTGGGCTATAATGGAGCCATACTGCAGGCTTTGGCAGTTCACTACGCTCTACAGAGTGTAGAGCTGAATCGGGAGAAGTTCGTGGAGCAGCTGATAGGCCACATGGAGGAAGTGGAAGCAGATGACAAGTCTGTTGCGGATGCACGAATGTAAGTAATAGCCATCTGAGGGCAGGCTTACATTTATACTTGGATGTAACACAAGGGGGCAGCATACCCCCCCTTGAAGCACATGCCTCAACCCAGTCTCTCATCTCCAGGCTGGGCTATGAGGAGTTGCCATATTCAAAGCGTCTAAAGAAGATCAAAGAATTTCTGGAGCAGAGCACTGTGTCAAAATCAGATGTGGTGTCAGAATTAGGTATGTACAATATTGAGCACAAGGCACGGAATCCCATTTTGAGACCAGAAAACAGTAAAACAGTAATCTGTAGAATTGTAAAATTCAAGCATGTGGTTTATTTAAATCATCAGCATTGGGGAGGAACTAGATAGAATAGTAAAATAATTGCTCAATAGTGTGCGAGAGAGTGGATGAGTTGTGGGAGGTTTAAGACAAATTATCTTCACACAGTGCTTACTTGGCTGTTGGAAATTTTCATAGGATGTTATGAAAGTTGTGGTATAAATAGCTTAAACACATACATACACATGAGTTTTTAATGGTTAGGTCTTTTGGGAACTACCTGCTGATAGGCAGAAATGCAACTTCAGCATTCAGAGTAGCCACAATTCCAAGTATCTGATCTTGGAGGTGCACACTAGGATGTGTTTATAGCCAGCATAACATGCTTGTGGATTTATGTGAGGCATAATGGTCATGTATATAACGGTATGGGTACACACACACACACGTTTCTATAGTAATCACTTTGTACTGAATATAATGAGAGTTTATGGTGGAAGGCTAGATGCATGTGCTGTTGCTTGCTAAAGGGAATTAATTCTTTTGTCAGGCAATGACATTGCAGCCCTGCGCTCTGTCCCCACTGCTATCTATTCCTTTCTGCGCTGCATGGAGTCTCACCCAGATATCCCTGAGGACTTCAACAGCCTGCAACGGACCATTGTCTACTGCATCTCATTGGGTGGGGATACAGACACCATTGCTACAATGGCTGGGGCAATTGCTGGGGCGTATTATGGGGAAGAGCAGGTGCCCCAAAGCTGGAAGTATAGCTGTGAATCTTTTGAGGAGACAGAGAAGTTGGCTGACAGCTTGTATGAACTCTACTGCCAGCGGATTTGAGCCATGGAAAAAGGAACCCTGTACCTCGTCATCAGAACTGTGTTTCTGTTTCATCTTCCAAAGAAGAACTCGTTTGCAATGTGGGGCTTCTTTTCCCTCATGGGAAACATGCCTAGGATATTTTGTGTGGCAGATAAAGGTTCCGCTTGTAACCAATTGCTCAAAGTGCCAGTTGCTTTCTGCTGCATACATAATATCTTGCTCCTCTTACAGTCTCTGATTTTTAGACTTTTATTATTAAATCTCAGTTGGAGTCAAATCTCTCTCAGTTCACTACGCCCAAGTGTTGGGAACCCTTGTACTGACCTCTGCTAGGATGAAGGTAAGGATTTGTAAGCGCTGCTTTCCGTCCATTGTTATGGTGCAAGTTCATCAAACGGTAGCTACAGAAATTGCTTTTGGATTTCCTGTGTGGTTGCAAAAGCCAGAGGACGAAAGACTGGACTTTCTTGTCTTGTAACTGAGTAATCTTGGAGTACTTGAAATCTGGAGATTTTACATATGTCTTTGATAACCAGGAATGTGTGTTACCAGTAGTAAATTTAAAATCAAGTAAAATACACTGCTGCCCTCAATAGAAAACAAAAGGCCAAATGGATGATGCATCTTCCTAAGTTTGAAGGGGAGCAGGTGCCACATTTCTGTCCACCCAGCATGCCTGTCTGGACTCTAGTGCCACCAGATGTCCACATCGGGGACTATCATTTGTGCAAATGTGCCAAATCCAGATCACATGACCCAAATGAAATTCTGGAATTGACTGTGTAGTTTAGGTCTACCGACACTGAACTTTGTTGGTGTTAGAAGTAGTACAATGCCCCCAAGGAAAATGGCTCAGGATATCCTCCTACCTGGTTTGAATTCTATTTGTTTTTAAGAAACAAATATTCAAATTAGAGTTTGTTAGAATTTAAAGTCTAACAAAAAGCACTGTTGGTGTCAATGTTTGTGGCACTGCCACCTTTCTCGTGAGGCCTCCCTGTGCATACAGTGGCCTCTGGGTCAGTCCTTAGCTGTCCTGGTCAGCTTGAAAACCTGTTTTTCACAGTGGTGATCGAAGAACAGGCTTGCTCTAAAGACGAGGAGTTGAAAATATAATAATTACTATTATTATTTATTGAATTTGCTAGTCACTTTAGATTGCCCAAGGCAACCCAAAGTGACTTACAAGCAACCCAAAGTGACTTACAAACAAACAATATTTACATTGGCATGATTTTTGCAGGCAGTAATGTGAAATGCAAATCTTTTTGTAAAATAAGATTTATTGATGTTGGGTCAATACAATCAAGTACTGTAGTTTCAGTTCAAAAGTGAAGACCAGTTTTTGATCACAAAACAAGAGTGCATTTTAAAACCAAATTTACTATGAAACAGTGCATGTAACATAAGTATTTACAAAACTAAAAATTCGCTATATACTAGGTTAGCAATGAAGATACTAGAGGCAAACTTCTTTTCTTTAAAAGAGAGAGAATTTGTATATAAAAATGCATATTGTAATGCACAGTTCAAAGTAGTTTCCAAACCTGATCTTTCTGCTGACTGAAACCTAATTCCCACATGCTCTCCAACAAGAAAACCCCAAACTTTGTCACAGACAATATCTGGCATTGCATTAAAAAAAAAAAAAAGCTAACTCGTGACTTGCGAATCAGCCTCTTCATCCCACACTTCATTTCCTATGTGTAATAACAGCCTCTATATTAAGAAGTTTTAAAAGTTGTATAAATGCAGAAGAGTTATGCCCTGTATGAGAGAAGAGAAGAGTGAGGCTGCAGAACAGCACCCATGAAACAGAACAATTTAGTTTGGAGATAAATGTGCTTTTTGTCATTGTGTTTTCTGTCTTACCAGCCAGATCACAAACGTTGAATCTCCAAAGGAGCTGAAAAAAGAGGTTATCTCTGTGTTAGAACACAGTATAAATAAATTGTGTACCAACACACCCAGGAGCAATTCTGGGGTTTATGTGATTCTCTGCTGCTGTTAGAGTACTTATCCACCACACTTTCAATCTCTGCCAATCTGACTTTTAAATAGTAGCACATTTTCTTAGATCTGATGGTGTTAAAAATGGAAGCTTAATATTCTACTTCACAGGAAAATAGACTTAAATTTAGAGCACCAGTCTCTTGGAAGCCTTCTTCCAATATTAGGCACGTAGAAAATGTGTGCACTTGGCTTCTTCAGTTTTAGCCTGTGGTGACCCAATGTGAAACCAAAGATGTTATTGCAAGCAGAGTGTGCCTTTGGCATTCTTGTCCTCTCCAGGAATTTAGAAAACATCAGATGGAATCAGAAATCTTGGGCCTATTCTTTTGCTTGTGTCTAAATCATACAAGTTTAAGTTAAATGAAGGAAAGAAGAAGAGGCAGTTGGCAGCTCAACTGAAATAGCAGCTGACCTAAATTTCAATTCTCCAGCATCCATCTATCAGTGTTAGTTATTTTTACAAACCAAAATGTGATTTTTTTCTCTCTCAACTGTCGCCCTAGAATACTTGTTCACAAATTTAAAGTTCACTGCATTTTAATGTTTAAATACCTTTATCTACATTAAACCTGGGAAATTGAACTAAGCCATTCTCGCTGTATTGGTGACATCCTGGACACTTGAAAAGAAGCTCTTTGAACTATGAACTGGATTAATGCCATCTATTTTCTTCATAAGAGGCCTAAACAGTAAGAGGCTCTTGCTTATTTTTATGTGGTATCACCAAAACAGCATATTATTTCTCCAAGATGAGAGAGCTCACTCTTCAGCAATTTAAGGGTATGCGTTACCACTTCTGAAAGCACTGTACACATGATCAGTTATCCCAAAATCTGTGAATAACCTTGTAAGGCAGGTGACATTTCAAGCATTATTGAGAGAAAGTGGTAAGAAAAGACAAATTATTCTTTTCCAAAATCACATAAATCTTTGCACACAACACTTTGCACCTTTTTAATAGATATTGCACTATACTGAATAACATTAAGTAGCTAATAGCACCGTTGTAGAAATGATCGAATGGAAAGTTACCATGAAATCTACTTTTTTTAAAAAAAATCAACATTTTTATGGTGGTTGGGTACTTCCACCACCCTGAACAACAAATAAGTTTACACATCCTGAAAAAAATGGTCTCTTAACTGGCACTTTGAAGATAACACAAGTCAAGCTAGTAGCAACTGAACCTGTATCTGCAGTGCCTTTACACTGGTTTTGTCAGACAACAGCGTTCATAGAACTATCTTTTTAGGCTGCTGACTCATGAAGGATATTTAGCTACTTGATTTGCTTAGGGACTATCAAGCATGTGCACTTTAGGGAGTCCTGTTTTTATAGAGGATCACAAAAGTCTCTGGCTTTGGAATATGTTTCACTTGCCATCCCTTTCCCCATATACCTCTGATGGCATGATTTAAAGATGTGTTAAGCATTGTGTAAAAGGTGCTCATGCAAAGCATTCCACAATTTGATAATTCATCACTTTGTCACAATTTGACTGACTTGAATCACACTTTTAGAGCAGAAAGATTAAAAGTGAACAAATGCTAAATTTGGAAGGTGATGTCTTAAGTTGATACGTCACACAACCTGCAGATCCCCGAGTGCTGCTGTCCATCACATGCCTTCCGTGCATCCTAAGTGAATTGACGGGCAGCTAATCCTCAAGTTAGCATCTGTGGTCGATGTGCAGTCACTAGGGTAAACTAAATTCTGAATACAAAGATGGTACTGAAAACAACAGCAAAGTTTTCTCTCTCAAATTATCTTCTCAGCTTGGTCAAAATGGTTCCACACACCATTGGTTTTCACCATCTTCCCAGTGACACTGTTTTTTATTTTATTTTTAACGGACAAGTTTATGGCTACAGTGGATTAAAGGAGGTGTGCCCAACAGCTGTTATGTAGGGCAGAGAAGGAATCCAGAAAAAGATGAATGGATGTATTCAGTGGAGTACAGACCGTTGGCCTGATCCGATGGCATTTGGATCCAGACCTGGTCATTCTCTTTGAGTTCAAGCACTGCACTACCAGAAGCTTGGTCCAAGTAGCCTTTTTTGTATTCATCGTAGGTATAGGTGGCAGGCACGTTGTTTTTGTAAAGTGCCACCCAGACATTAGTTCCTTTAACGTGCACGTGATACGCAAAGTAATAGATGCCAGAGATGGGACAAGTGAAGATTCCCGTCACTGGGTTATAGCCGTTGTGACCATTGTACAAAGTCCTGTCGAATTTTACTGGCATTCCTGAGGCTGGGAATGGTGATGTTAAGATGGCAGTGAAGGCAGGTACCATCTGGGCAGATAGTTCCCCTCGGCCAAACTGCGGCTTCCCAGGCTTGCCATTCCCCAGAACTGCTCCCTCTACACCTCCATTTGGCAAGTGGAGGCCAGCAATCCCTGTCTCATCAAACATCCCGGGTGCTCCTGGGGGTCCAGGTGGCCCTGGTGGTCCTGGAAGCCCATTTAATCCAGGATTTCCTGGAACCCCTGGTGGCCCACTGGGACCCACAATACCCGGCTCCCCTACTTTGCCATTTCCTGGTTGGCCTGGGAGGCCAGGCTCTCCTTTCAGTCCTGGTAAACCTTGGGGCCCCATTGGACCAGAAGGGCCTTGCAGACCTGGTATCCCTGATGAGCCTCTGAGGCCTGGTTGCCCTGGAATACCAGCGTCCCCCTTTGGGCCTATGGGCCCTGTAATCCCTGGGACCCCAGGGAGACCAGCAAATCCACCTTCCCCCTTGGGGCCCATTGGGCCAGGCATCCCTTGTGGTCCAGGCAATCCTCGCTCCCCAGGAATCCCTGGCTTCCCCACAAAACCGCTAGGCCCTTGGTCCCCACGCATACCTGGTAGCCCTGCAGGCCCACTTGGTCCAGCTTCACCTTTAGGGCCTGGAATGCCATGTTTACCTGGCATACCCATAGAACCAGGAATCCCAGGGGCCCCAGTGATACCAGGGGGACCCATTTCACCTGGCTCTCCATCCATTCCGGGCTCCCCTTTTTCTCCGCTGATTCCTGGCACACCTGGTTGCCCACGATCTCCCTTTAAGCCAGGCAGCCCAGGCTTCCCGTACCCTGTAGGCCCAGGCATGCCAGGAAGGCCACGGTGACCAGGTTCTCCCTTGGGGCCCATATGCCCTTGCAGTCCAGGCACACCAGCTGCCCCCGGCACACCAATTCCATCCACACCTGGTGGGCCACGTGGGCCCATAGGGCCAGGCTGCCCAATGAGCCCTGGCTCTCCTGGAAGCCCTGGGTCACCTTTGCCACCTGGAGCACCAGGCAACCCATCAAGTCCAGCTTTCCCAATTCCCTGTGGCCCTGGAGGTCCTGCAGGGCCTGGGGGGCCTCCGTTTCCCCGCGGCCCTATCAACCCTGGCTTCCCAACTCCATTTTCACCCTTCATGCCACGCTCGCCACGGGGACCGGGCTCTCCTTTGGCCCCAGGCTCCCCCCGGAATCCTGGCAGGCCTGGGCTTCCTGTTGCGCCTGGCTTTCCGTTCACAGAAATGCCAGCTGGTCCAGGCACTCCTGGAGGGCCTGGCAAGCCTCGTGGCCCTTGGTCTCCTCTCATGCCCGGCTCACCATTAATTCCAGGCATCCCTTTCATACCTGCCTTGCCAGGGAGCCCTGGGATGCCTGGTTTGCCAATGCCAGAAAAGCCAGGTGGGCCTGCGGGGCCTGGTTGGCCGTGGAGCCCTGGCTTGCCAATGCCGGGTTTCCCAGGGTAGCCAGGTGGGCCAGGAGGTCCTCTTAGGCCAGGCTTTCCAGGAGGTCCAGGTTCTCCTTTGAGGTCCATCGGCAGCAGTGGTGGCATATCTGCGAAGAGAAGAGGGACACATCAGTATGAATTGGGAAAGAAAGGACTAGCAAGTAACATTTTGGAAGCCAAGGGAAATGTAGATGCATGCCATCTCTTCAGCTCCAACTACCAATGGCTCCCAGCACCATTATTGGTTAAACTTCCTTCTGTTGCTTTCAGAACATAGTATCTGGGTAGGTAACAACCTTTGTTGCCTGAAAGTCTTGAGTAGACACATTGATGCCATCAAAGGACATTGCACAAGAACAGCAACATATTTCCAAATATGTATTTAGATTTGAGGTCCTTTGGAATAATTAGCTGCATTTCTGCATTGTGACAATTAAACAACATAATCCAGACAACTCCAAAATAAGAACAAGTGATTACGTTTCTGCATGTGCAAAAGCACCTGTACAAGAGGGTCACAGATGAAGGTAAAGGCTTGGTGGTAGATACCAAGCCCCTTAAGAAAACTACATTCGTAAAGAAACCTAGCTTGCAAGATGCACAAAACAAAGAACAGTGCTCAGGCAGGCCTCCTGCTTTTCTATTGTTGAAACTGTGCTAAACTTACATTCTTTTAAATGCCATGGTGTTCCCCTAAAACTCACAAGTGATGTAAGAGAGCCTTTGTTCACTCTACACAACGATGTGGAGTTTGAGTCCACCCACCCCCCCGCATGTACTTCTGTTTAAGCACTGTCTTGATGCAGCGATAGACAGGATCAACACCATCTCTTCAAAAGAAAGAAAGTCTCCAGTGATTTGGCCATTGTGAAACAGTTTCCCTCAGCCAATGGGAGACTAATTCTGCAAATGAAACACACATGAGAGGAAAAAGACCCAGATGGCATTGACAAAACAGCCCTCATTCCAGTAGGTGAGTGTATGGAATACACTTATCTTATTTTCAAATCTGAAAAATTAGCACCAGACATTCCTGATGTTACTCTCCTCCTGTTAGTGGAAACATTTGCGGCTTATCTGCATATCAAAGGCCTTGCCCACATCCACTGTCCTAGCTAGGGTTGCAAAGGCATCTCAGGAAATCCTTGCCCATACAGCTCTTAAGTGGCCACAGTAGTAATACAGCCAAAGAGAGCCATTTAAGCTTGTATGCTCAAGCAAGTTTTTTTTCTTTCTCTTTCGGCGCCCGGAAAAAATGCTTTCCCGAGGAAAATTATTTCAGTATGTTCTTATGCTGCAGTCAATAGTTTGAGAAGAATTAGCTTTCTAGGTCATCAGAACAAGGAAGCAGTCAGGCCTACAAGGCGAGGGAATGAGAGTGAAAGAAAAAACAACACACACACACACACACACACACACACACACACACACACACACACACACACTCCAGTCTTATGAAAAGGAATTGGGAGGTGGGGGAGAGAGGTGGAAAGAGAACGAACAGATGCAACTTTGCCAACTTCAGCCGGTCAGGAAAGCAGACAGGAAAACCAAACCGGGGACGCTAGCACGGAGAAATTGGGACACTGCAGCCCTGATGTGATCCAATTTCAAAAGAATTATGTCTCGCCGCAGAAACAGAGTGTGTGCTCAACAGCAACATTGTTTGTGTGGGGATTTATGCCCTCCCATTAAGGCATGAGGAGAACCTCAACTAGTGCTTAAAGGCTACACCCACCAAGAAAGTGGGGAGGGAAAGCCTGGTGGGTGTTAAGGGAAGGTTTCTTAAATGGATGGCCCCCATTTCTCTAACATCTGAGCTCTGCCTCTTCTTGAATTGGATTGTTCTTTCCAGTAGCACCTTAAAGACCAACTAAGTTAGTTCTTGGTATGAGCTTTCGTGTGCATGCACACTTCTTCAGATACACAGAATGTATCTGAAGAAGTGTGCATGCACACGAAAGCTCATACCAAGAACTAACTTAGTTGGTCTTTAAGGTGCTACTGGAAGGATTTTTTTTATTTTGACTATGGCAGACCAACACGGCTACCTATCTGTAACTGGATTGTTCTTCACATTCTAACTGTTATGGGAGGCTCTTTGTTTTAGTGAATTTCATTCTTGATTTTAGTTAGCTGCCGTGAGTGATGCATAAACACTAAGCCCTTTGCACTCATATAGTCATAGTCCCCGTCGTCGTCCCCCCCCCCACTTTCCCATCTAAAGTGGGGATAATAATACTGGCCTATGTTAAAAGGTTGCAAGAATTAACATGCTTAAAAATGGAGAATGTATCTGAAGTGCTGTGAATTCTCAAAACACTACATCAATTATTTTCTAAAACCAGATCCATGCCTCTGATGATAAATCCTCATCAAGAGCCATTTCAAGAAAATCAGTTGCCGAAGTTTTTCCTGGCACTGCAAGTCATGAACAATTAAATCAAAAATGTTATTGCTAGGAACCTGCTAGGAGAAGTTTCTTTTTTGCTTTGCTGTGCAGGTAGGCGTAGTTAAAGGTGATGGTGGAAGCAGAATATCTCTGCACATAAAAGCAAAAACGATTTATCTAACCATCACCCTGACATGCTGTGTTTC
The DNA here is from genome assembly GCF_964188305.1 of Podarcis bocagei. Classification (NCBI taxonomy): domain Eukaryota; kingdom Metazoa; phylum Chordata; class Lepidosauria; order Squamata; family Lacertidae; genus Podarcis; species Podarcis bocagei. The sequence goes on from NC_138132.1 coordinate 30,728,259, forward strand.
ATTTGCAGGGATGGTGTCTGCTTCTGGGAGGGGGCACATATGCAATCAACTCCCACTCCCTGGTAGACTTCAGAAAAATGCCTTGACACTTGATTGTGTTGGCAGAGCAAAATGTGTTTGTGGCCCTTTAGATCACAGGTGGAGAAGAAATCTGATTTAATTTTCAAACTGTTCATCATCCGAACAATCCTGCAAGGTCTTTTACTGATTCTATTTTACAGGTGGAGAACTTAGGTCAGAGATCAAATGCCGTCCAGAGTGCCTGGGGCAATCCAGCTAGATGGGCCGGGTATAAATAATAAAACTGTTGTTGTTGTTAGTTAGTTAGTCACACACTTTAATAAACACACTTAACCTGGCTGCATTTACTCTGGAGAAAAAGCAGCCTCTGGCCCCAATCTGGATTATGCTCCTGTGGCAACTTTCTCCTGAAAACCACTCTGTACCTGGCTTCCTCCGGCGGAACCAGTGATGGGATCATGGCAAACCCCTATGTTTCATCGCACCTAGACTTTCCCAGTTCCTGTGGTTCTGTTCCCGTGGTTCTGTTTGTGTCTCAATCATAAGTGGAACTAGACAAGCTTCCTCCTCAAGCTGCCTTTGGAGGCCTCTTGATAATGCAATTTAGAAACTGACTTTGAAAGACTGCAAATTCCAGAAACAGCCACTAGGTGGTGGTGTTACATAAAGCATTAGCATTTTTCCATTGGCTATGGCCATCACCTGATCATGAAGCTATTCACATCTTCATATTTGTCCCCCCAGTTTACTCCGGCAATATACTTTTCTTGCCTTGTAAAAGGCACTGGGGCTAAGCCAGGGCTCTGGTTCAAGCCCCTATGCCTGCCTCCTCGTTTTATTTTCTTATTTGAGAACTCAATGTGCATATTTTCCACATTCAGAGTATGTTCTCTGCATGCTTTTGAATAGTTAGGTATCATGTCCCCAGAACATTTGTCTTTTCTGAGCAGTCACCATGCTGTAAGTTAGTCCTTGGGGGAAATGCAAAGTGTTTGCACCTTCACAGGAAGCTACCGTATTTTTCGCTCTATAACACGCACCTGACCATAACACGCACATCGTTTTTAGAGGAGGAAAACAAGGGAAAAAACATTCTGAATGAAACAGTGGATGTATCATTTTTGTGCTTCATGCTGTGGCCACAGACATGTAATCTGATGGTGAATTTGGGGTGACCCAATGCAAAAATCCTGAGAATTCCTGTGGATCCATGCTTTGTAACCACGTTTTTGCACCATTGCAGCCCCAGGCAACAGTGGGTGCGTGATTTTTTTGGTGCAGGCTGTAGACATGGACATGCTATGTGATCTGATGGTGAATTTGGGGTGACCCAATGCAAAAATCCTGAGAATTCCTGTGGATCCATGCTTTGTAACCACGTTTTTGCACCATTGCAGCCCCAGGCAACAGTGGGTGCGTGATTTTTTGGTGCAGGCTGTAGCCATGGACATGCTATGTGATCTGATGGTGAATTTGGGGTGACCCAATGCAAAGATCCCGAGGATCCATATGGATCTATGCTTTGTAACCACATTTTAAGTGGGGAGCGAAGGAAAAACAAAGAAGGGACATGAGAGGGGTGTGCAGAGAAGCAGCTGGCTAAGAATGCAGGAGAGGGATTTAACGGGAGGGAGGAAAGAAAGGCAAAAGTTTCTCCCCACCCAAGCCAGCCATCTCTCTCTCTCTCTCTCTCTCTCTCTCTCTCTCTCTCTCTCTCTCTCCCCCTCCCTCCCCCTCTCTCTCTCCCTCTCCCCCAGCAGCACCGGAGCACAGAGAGGAATTAGAAGGAACGACATTCTGCTTTCCCCTCTGCTTGCCTGGAGGGGAGGGGCTTTCCCTGCTCTTTGTTCCGTTTCAGCAAACACAGCAAGGAAACAGAGGAGGGTGGGCAGTAAGACCCTGAGGCAGAATGCAGGAAAGCAGCCGCTTCCTCTTTTCAGGTTTCCCTTCTCCATGAAGCGCGATTTGATTTTTGCCTGATTTTTCGGCTCCAGGGACCACACATTCGCTCAATAACACGCACAGACATTTTCCCTTCCTTTTTAGGAGAAAAAATCTGCGTGTTATAGAGGGGGAAATACGGTATGTCAGGCCACTGGTCCAGCTAGCTCAGTACTGTCTACTCTAAACTGACTGGCTCTTCAATGTTCCAGTTAATTCCATTGGATCTAACTGTCAGTCCTTGGAAAAAGAGTGTGTGTGCAGGTACTTTCTCCCTCTTGTGGGTGGGGCCACGGGTGTAGAGGTTTTTTTGGAGGGGTTCTCCTAGAGTGATGTACCCCAAGCTTGAGCTAGAGAATGAGTGGGAGTGAAGGGGAGGAAGGAGGTGGAAAAGCCTAGTTCTAAAACCTGGACAAATCTTCCTTCCTTGCCTGATCAGCTTTTCTTTCTTTTATTTTGTTGCCTCTCACCCAGGGTGTGCTGCTGCTGCTGCCTGCTGTTTTCACAAACTCAGCCTGCTCAGTGGCAACAAGAACACATTGGAAGAAATAAACACTAGCACAGAGAGATACTTGAATCTCAGCCCATCAGCAGCCAAAAATGTTACTTCTCAGTAAGGCTGTGCTGGAGTTTGTGCTTTGTTTTGTTCTCCTTGGCTGCAGTTCAGATAAGAGCTTCACAACAGCTGGAAAAGGCAGGGAAAAAGAAAAGAAGACCTTTGCTCCCTTTAATGCTACATAGAAGGGTGTGCGTGTGTCTTTTAACCTCCTTACATACCACATTTAAACATCTGATGAGCCTAGTCGGTTGAGCAGTAATTCCTGTGCAAGAGATGCCCATCTTCACTGCTAGCCTTTAAGACACCTAGATAAAGATACCTTTTCCTTTACGCTCTCACAGTTCTATAAATTGTAATTCTGCATCAGCAATACATGTACTCTGGAATGATGCTGAGAAACATCTTGTTCTAGCACCAAATGCAACAGATACCATGAGGTAGAGTGAGGCAGCTGCCTCAGGGGGTGGGTACTGAGGGAGGGAGTGCAGCGCTCTCAGGACAAGGGACACATGATCCTATCTGGCTGCCCCACTGACCCGCCTAGCAGTTGCATTTTACACTAGCTTCAGTCTCCAAACTCCTCAAGGGCAGTCCTTGAGGTAGCAGCAGCTGGCACAGAGCATGAGGAACTAGAGGGCTGAGTCAAAGGATTCAAAGAAAAGGTAGGTTTAGAGCGAGGCGAGGCAGTCCCAAGCATACTGGGCAAAAATGAAGTTAGAGTGGAATCTTTTGTAGGCATGGGGGACCTTAATATCTATATTATGTTTTATGTACATTACCTAGCTGCAGTCTTTGCAACAACTCTGTAAGGCTGCCTTTTCTCCAAAACGTCTGTGCTGGCTAGGGCCAATGGGAGTCACAGCAAAGCATCTGGAGGGCACCAGTTTGGCAAAGGCAGGTACGCCAGTGGTATCTTTCCATTTTGTAGATGGGGACGTGGCAGGGGAGGAAGGCTGAGCAATAGACTGTGGCTTGTCCAATGCCACCTATGGAGTTCATGGCAGACATGAGAAGTGAACTGGGGATACACCAATATTTGTAACTGTCTCTGAGCCACTATGATACACCACTTCCGGGATGTGCCTGGCAAGGATTTCCTGGTGCCCAGAGCCTACCCTCCCTTTCCTGAAATTAGTTTTGAGAGAAGTATTCCATTGTAATCAGCAGAATAGGCCGTGGTGTGTGGTTGGTTGTTGTTGTGTTGTGCTGTCCATAATTTCCCTAGTTTGCAGTTGTGTCCACAGGCCCCACAAGGTTGGTGACTCCTGCGGCCCTAAATCTCATATACTGCATCATTTGTGAGTGCCATGCTGCCTATTTATAGCTTAAGCCACTTTTCTCTAAAAATGCAGCCAAGCAGAAACCTGATTTTCCCCAAATTCCACTGAATCTTATTTATTTAATATCATTTCATAAAATTTATATACTGCTTGATTGCAAAAAAAAACCCCTCAACACTGTTTACCAAAAAATGCTTTGAGGTTTTTTTTCCAGCAATAAGTTTTATACACATTTTAGCTTTTCGAGGTAAATATCCCAAGTTTGCATATATACATTATGTATATATGCTTTCTACACCAATATTCCCTGTGTAAAGAATATAACAAATGAAGAAGCATCTTTGGAAAGCGCTGCTGATAACTTATTAAATGTGAACTCTTACGTGGTTGTGAAGATGGGGAACAGAACTTAAACATTTGCTAGGTTTCCTTTATTTTAATTGGCTGCTTTTATAAGCCTCCTGTGCATCACCAGCAACCCAGCACATCTGATTATCAGGCGTGCCAAAACACAGGTGCCATGTGGGAAAGTGCTTATGCCGCTTGTTTTGCAGACAGGGAGGTAAATCTAGTTCTTCAAGCCCCAGGGACACAGGGAGCTGCCTTATACCAAGGCAGACAAACAATCCATCTAACTCAGTATTGTCCAAACTGACCGGTAAGCAGCTCTCCTGGGTTTCAAACAGGGGCCTCTCCCCACCCTACCTGGAGCTGCCAGGGATTGAACCTGGGATTTCAGCATACAAAGCAGATGTTCCACCACTAGGGCCTGCCTTTCCCTTTCAGGGATCTACACCTCTGGATCTGCTTTCTCTTGTCCATGTGTCTTTACCAACCTAGATAATAAGCCTGCAGTCTCCAGCAAGGTTCAGCAAAGCTGTGTCTCCAGTTCAGGGCGAAGCAGTCCCCAGGGACCATTGATTACTTCTCTGATTTTGTCTGTTGTCAGCCAGAGAAGCCTGTCTGGATTTCACACTGTACTGCCCCCTGTATCCCCCAACAATGACCGGGAAGCCCCTTTGCAGTCCAGTTGTGCTGCTGCAACTGGAGAGCACCTGAAAATCCTTCCTTCATACCCGGCCTGCAGCAGTCACAAAACTTCCTCACTTTTGGGGCAAAGCAAGTGTATTTACCAGAAGATAGTTTTCACCAGTGCCAAGTTACTTACACTGTTTTAACAGCAGCGGCTTTATTTACAAACCCAGGAGTTTTTAACTTGACCTTGTCATCAGTCTTGGTGTGGAGTAAAATAATTAATAACGGTAATTCACCTCCATCCTGAGGGGGCAAAGGGATGCAATGGCCTAAATGTCAGTACCCTTCTCAGGCTTGTGTTTCCTGCTTGTGTGTGCTTGTAAATCTAATAGTAAATTTCCCAAGGTTTGGGTGAATCACCTGAGAAGGTCTGAAGAACATCTGTTTTCATAGCTCACAGATTGTTTGTTGGAGAACTGCACTGCAAAATCTGGGTAAGTGTGAATTTTGAAGGATGCCTATGTTTTGGTTCTCATATTGCTTTGATAAATCCAGCTTTGAATGCTAACAGAATCACCCCCACCCTTACCAACTGGCAGTGGCTGCTCAGGGTTTCAGGAAAGAATGTTTCCTTGCCCTGCCTAGAGATTCCAGGGATGAAGTCTAGGACCCTCTGCACACAAGTCATGCGGTCTACTACTGAGCTACAGCCCTTTCCTGTGAAAATGCTGATTGTCACACATCTTAAAAGAAAACTAAATGAATAACATGTTTTAAAAACAGACTGGGTGTGATATGTCGCCCAGCTGAAGGTCTGACATCTTACTTTAGGATGGGAAGACGGTTGCTGCCTGCCAAGTGCCTGAGCCAAGCTCTCTTCTCTTCTGGGGAAGTCTTCCTGTGCAATATGGGATGTGGCCGTTGGGTGGGAGACATGGCTGAATAGGCCACCGTGTGATCACAAAACTGATGATTCACTAGCCAAATGGAACAAGGCAGCCACACCTGTATTTCGGCCCCTCTAGGGTCTGCCCTAACTTTAGGTAGAGTGAGGCTGATGCCTCAGTCCCTTGTTACAAAAGGGCAGCAGTTGGTTTCTTGTTTTATTATTATTGGAATTTATCTCCCAGACAGAGATACTCATGAGGTTTTTCTGCCTCAGGTGGTAAAATAACACATACATAATGCACACTTCAAGGGGAATGGTGCAATTTACTGTTCTGCCTCGGGCAGCAAAATGTCTTGGGCTTTTTGTATCCTCCTGTGTTGATCATTGACTGCTAATCCTGAAAACAGCACAACGCTAACAGAGAACTGGGGCACAGTGGGAATCAAGTGCTCCACATATATATTTAGACCACAACTCCAGTCATCCCTGATGTTTGGCCATACTTGCTGAGGTAGATGGGAACTGGAAACAAACTAAATCTGGAGGGCACCATGATTGCTACCCCTGCCATAAATGATGAAGTTAGATATAAATTACCCCATCAAAAAACAAACCAACCAACCTGCAGGCTACTGAGGAAGGCAATACAAGAAAATAAAAGAGTGAGGGAGCCTCCCTCCACCAAGCAAAATACAACTACCCCACCTAAAGTCACTAGCCAAATGAAACAGCACGCCAATTCATACTCTGGCTATGTAAACATTATCAGCTTAAAGTGCATCTTGGCTGTTCTTCTCAATTTGGATCAAAGCTGGCTTGGGAGAAAATGCATCAAAACGCACTATTTCCTAAGAAACTGCGGGATATATATGGATTGTACTAACATCATGTGTACACTGCTTCCAAAACCAGAAGTGGAAGTGCACTGGATGCAGACTATATTGGAGTGTGTACGCATCCTCCGTCTTCCTGAAGGGGACGTTGTTATGGCACATCCATTCCACTCAACATCCTGCCTTTAGCTGTGGCTGTCTCCAGCAGGTACCCCAGAGGGAAGGAAAAACCCAAAAACTCAGGCTACTGCAGCAGGAAACAATGTCCTGCCAGCCTGGGCCCCAGTTTCCTCTCCTCTCTGGGTGGCCTGCCTTGATTGCCTGCCTTTCCTTAGCTGAAAAGCACACCAGGCTTCCTGTCCAATGGTCTCGCTCTCCAAACCAACACCTGCATGAACACGATGGCAAGCCAATCAAAGGAAGCACTCAAACAGAGACATATTCCTAGGCTCCCCCGCCAATGCAAACCCACTTGAGCCAGCAGAAGTGCAAAGGCTCCTGGGAGTCGTATTCCACCTCTAGGCAAAACAAAAGGTGAATTGTTTTACTGGGCACCATATATTCTACAGTGTATCTCCTTTGCTGGCCCACACCAGCGTTTCAGACCTGCGTCCTGCCCTGCCGCAGTTATTTTGCAGTTTGAGGCAAAATACACAGGAGTCCCTTTTGTAGCTCATAAACTGAAGCAAGGCCAGGGTGCGGGGGGAGGTCAGAACAGGGGAGCAAATTAAAATATTCTTCCCAGGTACATTGCAGAAATTGGAACCCACTTACTCAGCTAGCTTTTTATTATAAGAAGGGGGGAAATAATAAAAAAGATAATTACATCTCCTGTCACAGAAAACGCCAATATCACACCCTGGTCCCATAGTACAGCACCTACACTCTCAACAACAATAGAGTCAAAGGTGGTGTCTTGTCCAGAACACATGGGGGACAGGGGCAAGTCTAAACCCATGCCTTCCCAGTCCAGCACTCCAACCACTGCACTCTCCAATCACCTTGGGTTGTGATGCCATTGCCATGTAACCACAGTAAATACTAAGGGAACTGGATCTGAGAACCCAAGCCTTTTCAGGGAAAGCAATAAGGTTCAGCATGTCCTGAGATCTGACAAGCCTCAGGCTGAATAATGTGTGTGTGCGTGCACATGCCTAGAAACAGCCACAACTGTTGTTCCATCATCTGAAGGGAGCAGAGCTAACCTCTATGCGTACAGCTGCACTGTGAACTTATATCTGCTTTACATCAGCTTTTTTATTTTTAGATATCTGTATGCTGCTTTTCTGGGGAAATCCCATTCAAATAATCTTTCAACAATAAAAAGTGCATGCAAAAAACAATCAGTATCAGTAATACCAAGGAAAAAGACCACACACACACACACACACACACACACACACACACACACGTACTGTATATGTATGTATTTACATATAAAGAAAGTATAAAAATAAATTTAAAGCAATAAAAACAGACTCACGATTCCAGTAATACAATGATATAGCAACTTATTTTCATAAACTACACAGGGGAAGGGCCAATCAATGCAAATCAGACTTCAAGGCTTTACAAAAAGACAGAAGCCAATCCCAGCTCTACTGGGAAGCTCCATATGTGTTGAGCCACCACAGAAAAGGTTTGCTCCCTTGTGGTTCCCTCAAGCTGACTGGTCGGTAGTTTCCTGAATCTTCTTTTTACCCCACCTTCAAAAAGGGTTGGGGGTAGACCCAGGAAACTCCCAAATGATTAGCTTGACACCGATACCAAGAAAGGTCCTAGATTAGATTGATATGTGAGCACATAGGAAAAAAGGATGCTGTCATCAGCGGTGGAGCATATGCCTGCGCTGCCCAGGACGGGCACGCTCCCAAGGGGGGCAGGATATGGAGGGTGCCCTCCCAGGCACGGGATAGCCGCTTGGGTGCATGGAGGGGCGTGTGCGCCCTGCAGCTGGGGGCGGAGCAAGCTGCCAATGGTGGGCATTCAGCACTCCGAACGCCCGCGACTCCCAAGCCTCCCCCAGCTGTCAAAACAAAGGGGGAAGGGGGAAATGCTGCTGGCAAAGCGGCGCAGCTCCCCCTTTCCCCCGACAACTTGGGGTAGGCTTGGGAGTCGCGGGCGGGCAGTGCATCAAATGTCACCTCCCTCAGCAAAGACACCTGGGGCAGTGCACCCCCACCGCACCCCCTTCCTCCGCTCCTGGTTACTAAGACCCAGTATGGGTTTCTCAAAAACAAGTCATGCCAGATGAACCTCCTGTGTGTTTTTGATAAAGTTACAAGCTTTGTGGATCAGGGGGATGCTGTGGACATAGTGGATCTTGATTTCAGTAAGGCTTTTGACAATGTTCCCCATTATTCTTGCAGAAAAGCTGGTAAAATGTGGGCTGGACAAGGTAATGGCTAGGTAGATTTGTAGCTGGTTGACTGAACCTAAAGAGTGCTCACTAATGGTTCCTCATCATCCTGGAAAAAAGTGAAAAGTGGGGTGCCACACAATTCTATCCTGGGCCCATTGTTGTTCAACAACTTTATAAATGAGAGGGATAAAGGAATGGAGGGGTTGCTCATCAAATTTGCAGATGATATCACACTGGGAGGGGTAGCTAATGCCACAGAAGACTGAATCAGGAATCAAGATGATCTTAGAAGTTTGGCCCATACTGGGGCCAAAACTAACAAAATGAATTTCCACAGAGACAAATGTACCAGCTGAATAAATATAAGATGGGGGGCACCTGGCTTTCCTGTAGTACATGTGAAAAGGATCTAGGGGTCTTAGTAGACTACAAGCTTCATGTGAGTCAACAGTTTGATGCAGCAGCAAAACAAGGCAAATGCTATTCTAGCCTGCATCAACAGAAGTACAGTGTTCCAGTCAAGGGAAGCAATAGTACCACTCGCTTCTTCAGACATTCTGTGGCCTAACTACCACCATCACGAATGCAGACCACACACTGCAGCCTTATGGCCTCCAGGCAACCTCTGCTAGTCAACAGACACAGTGCCACACACTCTTAGGCACCACTGTGAGACAACCAAAATGGCACAATCTCTTCATCACCTAGCAACCAGCACTAGGAGACACAGCATGATGTCCTCCTTTCTCCTAGCAACTACCACTTAGAACTTAAACACCTTCTCCGTTAACTATGGTTTCTACTTGTAGGAGAAAAGGGCAGGGATGGAATCACCATAATTACTGTGGGGTCTAGGCAGAGGAGGTGTGAAGCTAACGTTAAACATGGAAAGATGAAGGCAACAATTTTAAAAAAATTATCAGTTATATGCCAACCTATAGCCAAGTTCTCAGGGCTACTGGTAAGAACAATACAGTGGTACCTCGGGTTACATACGCTTCAGGTTACAGACTCCACTAACCCAGAAATAGTACCTCAGGTTAAGAACTTTGCTTCAGGATGAGAACAGAAATCGTGCTCTGGCGGCACAGCGGCAGGCCCCATTAGCTAAAGTGGTGCTTCAGGTTAAGAACAGTTTCAGGTTAAGAACGGACCTCTGGAATGAATTAAGTTCTTAACCCGAGGTACCACTGTAAAAGTAATCTGAACATTTTAAGTAGATAAAAACAGTAAGAGGCCTGGGCCTGGGAGTTGTTGTTCCTTCAAGATAAAACTCTACACCCCCCCCCACTTCAGCCTCCTCTGGACTCTGTGCACCCGAAGGCTACTTACCTATGTACTGCCCTTTGCCTTCCCGAAATGGAGGGCCGAGAGGTCCTTTCACCACAGGCTGCATGTATTTGATCTGCCCATAACCACCTCCAGCTCCCCCTCCAGTCACCGTGGAGATGCCAACCACCAGCAACAGCCACAGGGTTACTTCATGGAGCATCGTGGCTTTGTTGGTAGTCTCTCTGCAAACAAAACGTGACAGCAAAATCACCTTTTGAGAAGATCTCTAAGCTGTTCCTTGGATATTTTTAGCAAAAACAAAGCAGGTGTATGTGTATGTGAGAGAGATTTTGCTAGAGCAGGGATGGGGAACCTCAGGCCCTGGAACCAACTACGGCCCACTGGGCCAAACACCCTCCCAAGCCACTAGCCCTGCTGTGCACCCTCCCTGAGTGTTTTTGCATGGCTGGAATGTGCCCTTGAGATCTGATATGCTTCTTGCTAACCTCGATGGAAGAGAGAAAGGTGTCTGCGTGAAAGCCTGTGTAGAAGAGGTCAGCTTAATGTCCAAAAGTCCACATTTCTTTCTCTGCCCACTTTTGGTTCTGGCCCTGCCTGTGACTCTCTGGCTCAAAAAGGTTCCCTGCACCTGAGCAAAATTCCCCAGTGTTTTCCCCACTCCCCCAACACCCCAGTTCTCCTCCTTTGTAGCAACTGGTTCTTGATGCTGCCAAATTATTTTACTGAGGGCTTTCTATCCATGCTCCTCCACGCAGAACACCCTGTATCTGTTGTTGCCTGTCCTAGAATGTGCCCTTCACATTGCTGACAAGAACACCCCATCTGCTGTGCAGACAGATGGAGACAAGATACAGAAGAAGAAGAAGAAGAAGAAGAAGAAGAAGAAGAAGAAGAAGAAGAAGAAGAAGAAGAAGAAGAAGAATAGTTTGGATTTGATATCCTGCCTTTCACTCCCCTTCAGGAGTCTCAAAGCGGCTAACATTCTCCTTTCCCTTCCTCTCCCACAACAAACACTCTGAGGTGAGTGGGGCTGAGAGACTTCAAAGAAGTGTGACTGGCCCAAGGTCACCCAGCAGCTGCATGTGGAGGAGCGGAGACGCGAACCCGGTTCCCCAGATTACGAGACTACCGCTCTTAACCACCACACCACACTGGCTCTGCAACTGCATTCCTATATCATTTTGAGATGAAGTGGGAATTTCAGCTAGCATGACATGTGGTACCTGTCAACCCCGTTTTATACATCTGTTGAACATGGGCAGACTGGCCCCTCCCTAAATCTCCTTTGTATCAGGCCACTGCAAGGAACAGTGTGGGCAGATTACCCTAGTGTAGATACATCGTGAATGCATAGAATCATAGAATCATAGAATCATAGAATCATAGAGTTGGAAGAGACCACAAGGGCCATCGAGTCCAACCCCCTGCCAAGCAGGAAACACCATCAGAGCACTCCTGACATATGGTTGTCAAGCCTCTGCTTAAAGACCTCCAAAGTAGGAGACTCCACCACACTCCTTGGCAGCAAATTCCACTGTCGAACAGCTCTTACTGTCAGGAAGTTCTTCCTAATGTTTAGGTGGAATCTTCTTTCTTGTAGTTTGGATCCATTGCTCCGTGTTCGCTTCTCTGGAGCAGCAGAAAACAACCTTTCTCCCTCCTCTATGTGACATCCTTTTATATATTTGAACATGGCTATCATATCACCCCTTAACCTCCTCTTCTCCAGGCTAAACATGCCCAGCTCCCTTAGCCGTTCCTCATAAGGCATCGTTTCCAGGCCTTTGACCATTTTGGTTGCCCTCCTCTGGACACGTTCCAGTTTGTCAGTGTCCTTCTTGAATTGTGGTGCCCAGAACTGGACACAGTACTCCAGGTGTGGTCTGACCAGAGCAGAATACAGTGGCACTATTACTTCCCTTGATCTAGATGCTATACTCCTACTGATGCAGCCCAGAATTGCATTGGCTTTTTTAGCTGCCGCGTCACACTGTTGGCTCATGTCAAGTTTGTGGTCAACCAAGACTCCTAGATCCTTTTCACATGTACTGCTCTCAAGCCAGGTGTCACCCATCTTGTATTTGTGCCTCTCATTTTTTTTGCCCAAGTGCAATACTTTACATTTCTCCCTGTTAAAATTCATTTTGTTTGTTTTTGCCCAGTTCTCTAATCTGTCAAGGTCGTTTTGAAGTGTGATCCTGTCCTCTGGGGTGTTAGCCACCCCTCCCAGTTTGGTGTCATCTGCAAATTTGATCAGGATGCCCTTGAGTCCATCATCCAAGTCGTTGATAAAGATGTTAAATAAGACCGGGCCCAAGACAGAACCCTGTGGCACCCCACTAGTCACTCTTCTCCAGGATGAAGAGGAACCATTGATGAGCACCCTTTGGGTTCGGTCAGTCAGCCAGTTACAAATCCACTGAGTGGTAGCAGAGTCAAGACCGCATTTTACCAGCTTCTTTACAAGAATATCATGGGGCACCTTGTCAAATGCCTTACTGAAATCAAGGTAGGCTATATCCACTGAGTTCCCTTCATCTACCAGGCTTGTAATTCTGTCAAAAAATGAGATCAGGTTAGTCTGACATGACTTATTTTTCAGAAATCCATGCTGACTATTGGTGATCACAGCATTCCTTTCTAGGTGCTCACAGACTGTTTGCTTAATGATCTGCTCCAGAATCTTCCCTGCTATTGATGTCAGACTGACTGGGCGGTAATTATTTGGGTCCTCTCTTTTCCCCTTTTTGAAAATAGGGACAACATTTGCCCTCCTCCAGTCTGCCGGGACTTCGCCTGTTCTCCAGGATTTCTCGAAGATGACTGCCAGTGGTTCTGAGATCACATCTGCCAGTTCTTTTAATACTCTTGGATGCAGTTCATCTGGCCCTGGAGACTTGAATACATCTAAACTAGCCAAATATTCTTGTACTGTCTCCTTAGTTATTCTGGGCTGTGTTTCCTTTGCTGAATCATTTGCTCCAAATTCTTCAGGTCGGGCATTGTTTTCTTTATCGGAGAAGACTGAGGCAAAGAAGGCATTGAGGAGTTCAGCCCTTTCTGTGTCCCCTGTTTGCATTTCACCATCTTCTCCTCTGAGTGACCCCACTGTTTCTTTGTTCTTCCTTTTGCTACGAACATACCCATAAAAGCCTTTTTTGTTGCTTTTAACCTCTCTAGCAAGCCTGAGTTCATTCTGTGCTTTAGCTTTTCTGACTTTGTGTCTACACGTGCTGGCTATTTGTTTGAATTCCTCTTTGGTGGTTTCCCCCCTTTTCCATTTTTTGTACACATCCTTTTTTAATCTTAATTCAGTTAAAAGTTCTTTAGATAGCCACCCTGGCTTCTTTAGGCACCTTCCATGTTTCCGTCTCATTGGTATTGCCTGACGTTGTGCTTTTACTATCTCCCTCTTAACAAACTCCCAGCCATCATGAACTCCCTTTCCTTTTAGTATTGCTGTCCATGGGATCTCACCCAGCACTTCCCTAAGTTTTATGAAGTCGGCTTTCTTAAAGTCAAGAAATTGAGTCCTAGTATGCTTGGCTGCTCCTTTCCGCTGTATAGTAAACTTCAGAAGAGCATGATCACTCGCGCCTAATGATCCTTCCACTTCTACCCCACTAACCAGGTCATCAACATTGGTTAGGACCAGATCTAAAATGGCTGTTCCTCTTGTTGCTTCTCCCACTTTCTGGACAATGAAGTTGTCTGCAAGGCCAGTGAGGAATCTGTTTGACCTTATGCTCTTGGCTGAGTTTGACGTCCAACAAATATCCGGGTAAATGAAGTCCCCCATAGCTGACTCCTGAGGGCTTGGGGAAGAATCCATGCAACCACGTCTTTTAAATCAGGCCGCTTGTTTCAAAAACAGCCAAAGCACATATTTATTCATTCAAAAACATTCCTAGGTTGCTTTTCAGTAGGACAAACCACAACTCACAGGCTGAGTACACACCGTACATTTAAATCAAACAATCCTGGGAACTGTAGTTTGCTAGAGGTGCTGGGAATTCTAGCTCTCTACAGTTCCCAAGATTCTCTGGGGACGAGAAATGTGCTTTAAATGTATGGTGTGTACACAGCTAAAGTTTTTTTTAGCTGTGTTTTACAAAACAGCAATATAAGAGCACCGTTGTAAAGCACCCACAGGGTTGCATAACTAACAAAAACCTGACATAGGGTAGAAACAAACCACTGTGGATGCCCATCCTACTTTTATTTTATTTATTTTATTTATTACATTTCTATACTTTTATTTATTAGATTTCTATACTGCCCCTTCAATGAAAGATCTCAGAGCGGTTCGCAAGACAATATCACAGGGCCCTCTTCATTCCATAAGGTAGGGACCCCTGCAGAGAATGCCTGCCACTGTCTTTCCACCAGATGCTTCTCTGCAGGCTGTTGCACGATCAGCATGGCATTCTCTGATTATTTTAAATGAACTCACAGATCTATTTCAGGTAATTTGGTCCCAAGTGCAGTGCTTTTCAACCTCGGTTCCCCCATTTGTTCCTGAAGTACAACTCTCACCACTCCTGACCTTGAGCTTAGCTGGCAGGGGATGACAGGAGTTGCGGTCCAACAACATCTGCGGACCCAAGGTTGAAGATTACTTCAGGGCTTTATCTGCTATCAAGGACTTCTTACAACTGGCTTGGTAGCAAACTGGCAGTCTGTGCAGCCCCTCCAGCACAGGAGCTATATGTGCATGGCTAGATACCCTGCTCAGCATTGTAGCCGCTGGGTTCGACCCCAGCTGCAACTTCCAAACCAGCCTTAAGGGTAGCCCCACACAGAGTGCATTACAGCAGTTCAATTTTGAGGTTACCAAGGCATGGGTGAGAGCAACTAAGCTATCCCTTAGTATTTCCAGGAACAGGTCTAGCTGTTATGCCGGCCACAGCAAATATGCCTCTGAAGTAAATGACACCCACTCTAGAACGCTCCTTACAGATTTACAGATTCATCCACCACCACCACCTACCCTTTAATGAGATCATAATGAAGCAACAGTGGGGTGGAGGGGATGACCAAGCTGAGGGTTATTATCACGTCTTTCAACTGAGCAGGATTTCCTCCAGCAAAAAATGTGTGCGCTTGGGAATTGGCTCTTGAGAGCGTCTCTGATTCCAAAGCCAAGGCCTCACTGTGCTGCCTTTGAAACCCTCTGGCTTGAAGAGGGGCTGTGAAGAAACCCTGTTGTGTTTGGCGACTTGAAAAATGACTATGTCAGAGACACAATTCCCTCACTTGGAGTATCGCCAGAGCTAGTAACTCTCCGCTGTGGTGCTTCTTAAAACGTCAACAGGAGTTTGTTTGGTCAAGTACTTATGAGTAACCTTGACTGCTTATGATGCTCAGTAATGCCAGACGCTTGCTAAAGTGCCCACTTGTGTAAAATTAAAGGGCCTTCTATAAATACTGCCTTCTACTCTTGCGACATTTTCCGAGGCATAGGCTTCAAATGAGGCCTGTATGAAGCAAAGGACAGTTTATTTTCTGACAGGTTTAATGACACAGAACACCAAAAGTGCTGTGGACTAATTGAACCACAATCGCCATTAATAAAAATTAAAGACCTCGGCCTTTTCCTGCCTCCGAAGGAATGAAGAAAGCTACTCCTTGCCTGGATTTGATTGGAATTTCCTGAGCTGAAATGGGAGCAGGGGGAGGGGGAAAAAATACACCATGAAGAAAGAGGAAGAAGAGTTTTAACAGCGGGTAGCGATGGAGATTGGTCCCCACATGGAAGTGATTTGAATGCTATGTGGGCTTGGCGGGAACCTGAAAGATCTTTAGTAGCAATGTCATTCCTCGTCTAACCCAAATGATGTATATTAAGTCTCCTTTTATTACTTTTACCTTTGAGAAGAGGGCTCCTGCCCTCACCCGGCCAAAAGGTGGCAAGGGCTGCAGCTGACTGAGGGAAATGATCTGAGGGAAAGAGTTTGTGTTGGCTGCTTCCTTCCATGTCTCCCAAGGTTTCTGCACAAACTGCCCCCTTGTCACCAGCAGAGGAAATGGCTCCTCGCTCAGAGAGGAAGCTGGTGGAGGGCAAGAATTAATGCAAGCTACATGGGACCCCAGGAGGAATAAGACCTATCACCTTTCCTTTAAAGGAAAAAAACAAACCCCAGCAACTTTTGAGGCTCCATGTGAGACTAATATTTCAGTGAAATCGGTGTACAGTGGTGTCCAAACTTTTTTCAAAGAGGGCCAGATTTGATGAAGTGAAGGGCTGTGAGGGCCGACCAATGGGCCAACCATTGGTTGTTGACCCTTTTTTAGGGTTGAAGTTGTTGGGGTTTTGGGGGGGATTTTACCCCAGGAAACAAACTGCCACAGGGGCCGGATCAAACCGACTGGTGGGCCAGATTAAGCCCCCGAAATTGACTTTGGACTTGCCTGGTGTAGACCTAGAACAGCCTTTGACAACCTGGAGCCCTCCAGCTCTTTTGGACGACATCTCCTATCAGCCCCGGCCAACACAGAAGGCTGCCCTAGAGCAAGCACATTGTGGAAGGACATGAGTGGGGAAAGAACTGCTAAGCTGATCTTCTAGGGAGAAGAGAGGATACAATGGACTATTCTGGAAAAGAACATTGCTAGCAGGCTAAAACCCTGAACAGGAGCATTCCTAAATTTGGTATTTTTTACAAATCTTCAAGTCTCTGTGTGACTGCCTGATCCCTGACTTGTGAAGACAGCTTTCCTGGGAACTGAATCATAACCACCTACGAAAGCAAGTTGGTAAGGGTGGCTTCCAATCCAAACTTTATTCAATATTCACCTGATCATTAGATTACTATCAAACAGATTCCTCTCTCGTGATGCCTCCTTCTTACTCAGCATAGATGAGATATTGGATATGTACTATCAACATCAAAAAAACGAAGATCATGGCTACTGGGCCCATCACCTCCTGGCAAATAGAAGGGGAAGAAATGGAGGCAGTGAGAGATTTTACTTTCTTGGGCTCCATGATCAGTGCAGATGGTGACAGCAGTCACGAAATTAAAAGACGCCTGCTCCTTGGGTGAAAGGCAATGGCAAACCTAGACAACATCTTAAAAAGCAGAGACATCACCTTGCCAACAAAGGTCCGTATAGTAAAAGCCATGGTTTTCCCAGTAGTGATGTATGGAAGTGAGAGCTGGACCATAAAGAAGGCTGATCGCCGAAGAATTGATGCTTTTGAATTATGGTGCTGGAGGAGACTCTTGAGAGTCCCATGGACTGCAAGAAGATCAAACCTCTCCATTCTGAAGGAAATCAGCCCTGAGCGCTCACTGGAAGGACAGATCGTGAAGCTGAGGCTCCAATACTTTGGCCACCTCATGAGAAGAGAAGACTCCCTGGAAAAGACCCTGATGTTGGGAAAGATGGAGGGCACAAGGAGAAGGGGACAACAGAGAATGAGATGGTTGGATGGTGTTCTTGAAGCTACCAGCATGAGTTTGATCAAACTGCGGGAGGCAGTGGAGGACAGAAGTGCCTGGCGTGCTCTGGTCCATGGGGTCACGAAGAGTCGGACACAACTAAACGACTAAACAACAACAACTATAATCAATAAGAAATCCATGGCAACTGAGCATACTCAGCCCTCTTCACTGGGTTGTTTATTGAATCCCCCCCCCAACTGAGTTTTTTTGGGAGGTACTTCTGCTGCACACTTAGCTACTTGCATTTTTGGGGAGTGGGAACAGAGAAGATGATGGAGAAATGCTGCTAATTAAATGCAACCCAAAGTACGATGTTCAAAGGGTGAATCCAACAACAGGAAACTATATTTTTCACTGTCCCCCACCTTTAAATCTTGCCCTTACCAAAACAATAAGGACCTTGCTACTGCAGATGACTCTGAGATTTTGTCTGTGTAGCTGTTTCTCTCTCTCCTCTTTCAAGGTTTTCTTCATACCAATCCCTCGAGCCACAGAACAGGCAGAATCCCAAACCAAGTAGGCTTCAAATCAAAGGTAAATATACGTCAAGGCCTTTACTATTCATTATAATTTTCCTTGTTTGTTTGTTTTACCTTTCAACAGTGTGGAGCTGAATGGGATTCAAACAACAAAAGAGCACAGGAAGCTGCCGTAGACTAGCTCAAACTATTCTCCCCTTTGACTGGCAGCGGCTCTTCAGGCTCTCAGGTGGAGATCTTTGTTCATTCGCTGCTATCTGATCTTTTAAACCAGAGGTGCCAAGGATTGAATTTAGGACCTTCTGCATGTGGAAGGCCACTACAAGCAGCAACTCAACAAAGCTCATTTATCACAACCCAACTGGAAGCCAGTAGTCAAGAACAATGAATACATAGCCATGAGTTTCCTTGTTATGCATATAAGATGGCTTGCTGAAAGCAGGTCCATAAGGTTTGCCCTAGTCAGGTGCACATCAACAGCTAGACCCAGGGATTCTGCCTAACAGGGTCTCCATTTACTCATGAGCAGTAATAGGCTGGAGATGGACAACAGCATATTCAGTGCTGCATCACTGCCCCTGCCATTTTTATTTTGACCAACAGTCCCCCTGGTTTAATCAACTGGGTGTGCAGACAATATTCAGCTAGATGGACTAACGAAACCAAGTCTTATGAGGAACACTTGAGAGAGTTGGGTATGTTTAGCCTGGGTAAGAGGAGACTGAGAGGAGATAAGGGCTGTCACATAGAAATTGGAGCAAGCTTGTTCTCTCCTGCTCTGGAGGGTAGGACCTGAACTAATAGATTCAAGTTACAAGAAATGAGGTTTCAACTGAACATCAGGAAGAACTTTCTGATGGTTAGAGCTGTTCAACCTTGAGAGGTGGTGGACTCTTCTTCATTGAAAGAGTTTAAGCAGAGGTTGGGTGGCCAACTGCCATGGATGCTTTAGTTGAGATTCCTGCATTGCAGGGAGTTAGACTAAAAGACCCTCAGGACTCCTTCCAACTCTACATTTCTCTGTTTCTGTTATTCTATCCAGCAATGATCTGGACAGGGTCAGAGGCTGCAGAGGCAACAGATTGGCAGGGCAAGTCTGGGACAGGGCAGAGAGCTAACTGTGCAGGATAGGGAGACACTGCACCTGAGGTAGCTGGACATTAACTCCCCAAGGAATCTTTCAGACCACCAGGGCCCATAGTGCCAGAGCCTGGACCCTGATGGAACCTTCCCCTGAGACTGAAGAACCAGATGCCTCCCACTGCATATTGCCAGCCAGCTAGCCAGCATCAGGAGGGATGCTATGGAATGAAGGAGGAGGGCTAATCTTTACGCCAGACCGCTGGCCATTTAAGGCTCTGAAGTGCTCTCAAGGGGGTGCAGTCTAGAAGAGGTACCGTTTTTGCTCTCCATGAGACACACTTTTTTCCTCCTAAAATCTAAGGGGAAATGTCTGTGCGTCTTATGGAGCGAATGTGTGGTCCCTGGGGCTGGGGGACCCGGGCTTCCCCTGCAGCCTTCCCACTGCTCCCCGGGGCTGGTGGACGGGGAAGCCCGGCTTTCCCCCACCGCCAGCCCCAAAGAGCAGGTCGGGGAGCAGCGGAAAGGCTGCGCGCAGCCTTCCCACTGCTCCCAGAGCTTGTGGGGCTGGGGGGGGGGAAGCCAGGGTCCCCCCCAGCCTTGGGGAGCAGCAGGGAGCCCTGCTCTTTGGGGCTGGGGGGGGAAGCCGGTGGGGGAAAGCTGCTGCCCTGGGGAGGCTTCGCACGGCTATCCCTGACTTATGCAGGAGGTGGGGGAAGGGCCAGAATTCCCCCCCTAAAGTAGGTGCACCTTATGGTCAGGTGCACCTTATGCAGCGAAAAATACGGTAATCTGGAGACAGAGGCATAAAAGGCTTTAGTCTGCTCCTAGTCTTTATTACAACAAGTTGCTCATCTAGAGCTGTCTGTGGTCCAGTAGCCTTGCAACATACCAGAACACATCAGAAGCAAAGACTGCCTTTCCCCAGTCTCTGTAGAGGTACTTTGTTTAGAAATTCCCTAGCATCTTTTCTGTGTCTCCATTAGGCTTCCCCTTTCCCGCTCTCTGAGGTATTTTATATCCTCCCGGTCTCTCCTCCCTTCTTTCTACTAAGAAACTTTTAACAACTTCTCTCATGAAACTGTACTCATGAGTTGTACAGGGCCCCAAACCAGCAGAATCTTAATCGGTTGTTTGGACTTGGGTGACCAAACAACAAAACAAGCCAGCCAAAAGTATAAATATAGACAGCACCTTGAGCCAAAAACGTAAAACTAGGAATACAGTCAACAATGGTGGAACACAGGAATGAACCAGAAATTCAAAACTCAGTATTGTGTCTGTTACCCTGAGTTCCTTTGGGAGGAAGAGTGGGAGGAAAATAAGTTGAATAAATATTATGGAAGTAGTAGCAATTTGGTAACGCACTACAGCAATACATGCACACACCACTTTGTAGGTGAGTATGTTTATAGATTTATTACATTTTTATCCAGGCAGTGCACACAGTCCTTCCCCCATTTTATCTTTCCAACAATCCTGTGAGGTAGGTAACAGTGAGACTGTGACTAGATTGAGGTTCAGCCACTGTTCTTCTTCATGGCTGAGTGGGGATTTGAGCCCAGGTCTCCTGGGTCTTCATTTTATGATTATTTCACATAGGCTGTCATTTAACTCTATCTAGCAGAGAAGAAAAATACAAAAAGGAGCAGAGCCAGAGAGCCACAAACATTTAGGTCATACCAGGTAAGGGGGGAAAATCAAACTGCTGATTCAGACTATTCCACATCCCTCCATGATCCCCCTGCTTCAGCTTTCTTTTTATACAGCAGAAAACATATTTTTACAGCTGAGATATCTTAATATGGGCTTCTTCTCTCCTTTTAGACAAATCCCCATAAAACAATGTTTCATAAAAACAAGTGCTCTTCTCCTAAACTCTAAAAGACACAGAAAATAATAAAACCACCAGGGCCCCTTAGAGAAGCAAACTGGCTCAGAATTGCAGTGCAAACGAAGCCCCATATGCCTCTGATACACATAATCCACTTCCACAAAATGAAGTACAATAAAGTATATCGTTGAGCAAGTCATTTTGTCTCAGAGGCCTGGATGGCTGTGCAAACATGGGTGGGGCTCATGCTGTGTCTTGAGTCTGGCCAACTGCAATATAGGCAGGTTTCTCATTATCTCATTGCACAGGGTAGTATATATGAATCTTAACGGTAAAGGTGTCTGTGAGTGCTTCAAGGCTGTTGCAATTTTGAGGTGGAATTCAACCCCCATGCTGCCAAATTCAGGTTGAGCAATGAAAGGTGATGTGGCACTCTTGTGCATCACACTCATTACCCCCACCACCACTGAAATTGGAGAATGAAAGGAAACTGGATGGAAAGTGTGGGGTAGCACTTACTTGACCCAATGTCATATAACTTCCCTCCAAACAAAGCAGAATGAATGGACAACGTACTTTAACCACCCCACAGGACAAATGCTCAGTAAACAAGTTGTCTGGATGTGAACTGTACCACAGTGTAGTTTGTAGAACTGGTGGAGAATGAAAACATTTTATCAATTTGATTAACTGCAAATGTTTTCAAATAAATATATTGTTTTTAATGCAAGTAAGCATATGGATGTTCAAGTGCTAACTTAGAATAAGGATTTCCCCTCTTCTTTCACACCTGAAAGAATGCTTCTTCCAAGATGATGCCTGCTGTGAAACATGTGGAATCTAAAAACAAAGAAATCATGCATTTTTGCTGCAAAACTATTATCACTTTTATTTAAAAGTTACTAGTTAATCTACTAAAATCCAAACAATGAATTAACTAAGGCTGCAACCCTAAGGAGTGGGGCAAAATCCGATGGTGGTTCAACCACCATATCCAGTACCTTGGAAACAATAGGAAGAAAATGGGAGAGGGGGATTTTGATATGCTCCTGAGCATGTTCAAACTTCTTCCTGGTTTTTGGGTGAATCAGGTGTGTCAGCTATTGGATCCTTTGGATCCTCCAAACTGCCCCTCACTCAAATACAGTGGTGCCTCGCAAGACGAAATTAATCTGTTCCGCGAGTCTTTTCGTCTAGCGGTTTTTTCGTCTTGCAAAGCAACCCTATTAGCGGCTTAGCGCTATTAGCGGTTTAGCGGCTATTAAAGGCTTAGCGGCTATTAAAGGATTAGCGGATTAGCGGCTAAAAGGCTATTAGCGGCTTAGCGGCTTAGAAAAAGGGGGGGGAGTGAAAAAAAATCGGAACACTTGCAAGACGTTTTCGTCTTGCAAAGCAAGCCCATAGGGAAAATCATCTTGCGAAGCAGCTCAAAAACGGAAAACCCTTTCGTCTAGCGGGTTTTCCGTCTTGTGAGGCATTCGTCTTGCAGGGTACCACTGTAGCTCCCTCTTTGGTCCTACTGATGCTGGTGGCTCTGGCACTGGATGGGCCAGGGTGTTGGAGGGTTTGGCATCACTTTTGTGATGCTTCACCTTTCCTTCTAGCTGTATCTAGTTTTTAATTTTTGTTATTTATAGTTTGCAAATTGTTATGGGAATTCCCCCCCCCTTTGAAAAGCAGTCTATATCTAAGTTGTTAAACACAGTTCACTAAATATGATGCATTAAGTAAGTCCTGGGTCCAGATACGTTCTTTACATGCTGGTTTCCGTTCGCCAGGGTTACCATGCCTCCACTAGGCAGGCTTCTTCCTTTGTGGGCTATGCCTTTCCATCTGTGAAGACGAAGGAAGCTGTGCCAGCAAAATGCACCAAAGCAAATGTATCCTGGCCACTCATCAGTTGGGAATCTGGCATAACACTCCGTCTCCAGGACATCGACACTCAGCTCCGTAGAAGTTTATAAAAAGATGGGATGGGGAAGACAAGCTCTTTGGGGGCTGGCCTTGAACCCTGGCAACCTCCCATCACATCCCAGACTAAAATAAATCAGCTCAAATTGGGCGTGAAAAAGAAATCCATCGCTTGCCTAGGCCAAAACTTCCTCTGCAGACAGGGCCATGAGTGTGGGCTTTAAACCATGAACGGGGGCGAGGGGGGAGAGAGGGGAGAATCTGTGCTGTAAACCTGGCACAAGATGCACTCACCATAGACCATCTTGAATAACTGTGCTAAAGCGAAAAGGACTGCATCTGCCAACAGTGAAACTAAAATTGGTCACAGAAGTGCATGACCAACGAACAACAGATTTCTAGAGTGCAAAGTACTAGAAAACTGCGCTGAAACTACGCTTGATGCTCATTACAATCTCTCACACACCCAACACAAAAATATTTTTAACCAAGGGCATTTGCCCAGGTTCCAATCTCCAATGTGGGAGGGCATGCTGCGGAAGGCGGGGCAGGTCTTAAACCTTTCATTTCTGCCGGTCTTCTACCCTGAAATTGCCCTCCCCTCACAACTGCTTTTAGTCTCATGGGGTTGGGGGCAGAACCAAGTGCCCATACTGGAGGGTGAATAGCATCACCTGTAATTTCTGCCTCATTTCTTAGCTAATGGCGTCTCTTTGCCTGCCACACACATGCACACGCAAACTCACACGCTTATGTACAATCAGATTTTATTTCTTGATTAAATAGAGAAGATGTATGAAAAGCTCTGAATACCAGTTGCTGGTAAGTGCAGGTGGGGAGAGGTGCTGTTGTGCTAATGTCCAGCTTGCAGGATTCCCTCAGGCATCTGGTGGGTCACTGTGACAACAGGATACTGAACTAGATGGGCCATTGGCCTGAAGCTCGTCTTATGCTCTACACCTTTTTCAGCTGTGGGCTGGTCCACCGTCCCTCAGACCATGTAGTGGGCCGGATTATATTTGGGGGGGGGGGGGAAATATGAACGAATTCCTATGCCCCACAAATAACCCAGAGATGCATTTTAAATAAAAGCACATATTCTACTCATGTAAAAACACGCTGATTCCCGGAACGTCTGCGGGCCGGATTGAGGAGGCGATTGGGCCGCATCTGGCCCACAGGCCTTAGGTTGCCTACCCATGCTCTACACTCACTAGGACTAGAATCTTGGGTTAGAGTTGCATGAGTAGATGCCATCCTTCCCCCTTGCTCAAAGGTGTGGAAATTTCACACATGGCCTGGTCACACAAGTTACAGAACTGTATTATTAATTATTTACAAAAAGGCTGCACATCATCATGACAGAATCCATTATGTCAAGCCAGCTTTTAAAAATAAGGCTCTAAAGCTTAATTTGAACCAAGGGACACCAGGAACTGCCCTGTAATAATAAGGGAGGAGTGCCTCTTAAAATAGAAGATCCTTCAACAAATCAGGGCTAGCATCTTCTGCATTAAGGGGCAAGGCTTCCAGATCATAGAATCATAGAATCATAGAGTTGGAAGAGACCACAAGGGCCATCAAGTCCAACCCCCTGCCAAGTAGGAAACACCATCAGAGCACTGATCAGAGGATATTGATAACACATAGAAAGGAAAACATGAACTGTAGGGTTGCCACTTATGCAATGACAAAAAAAGAGGAAAGTGTCACCAAAAAATAAGATAAAAGAGGATAGAATGTGCACAGGCTAATTTGTATTTACAGATTTAAATGTAGAAATAATTACTATAATTTCAATAGAAATACATCTCGCCACACTGGCGAAGACTGACAGGTGACCTGTGTCCTGTCTGCTGTCCATGTGCTAACAGCTGTTGATGGGCAACTTCAACCACCACCCCTGCTTTCATTCCTTATGGTTTTTTGTTTTCAGTTTGGATAACTCCTAGCCATCTCCAAATCAGATGTTTCATGGTTATATTTCCAGATCAGACAACTTTGCTGTTTGCAAGGTGAAACAAAATCTCCGATAACTCATACAACAGGGCAGTACACAAGGCAAGCAAAGAAACAAATTTACATTTTGCCTGTTGGAAGAGAAATTTAAATTACTTTGGGGTTCTATGTTGTGTATGGAAAGCTGTTTTGTTTTGTTTTTCTTCTGCTGGATTCTAACTGGGTTATGCTTACTAATTAAAATTCCTACTGAAATTGTAATCCTTCCCTTCCCTCGCTCTCATTCCCTGTTCCATAAGAAAGCATACAATAAAATTTAAACACAGAAATGCAATAGCTCTCTAGCTGTACAATAATAGAATTAATAAAACAATCTGCTGAAATGTGAACCTGTGAGAACAAGGAAAGTTGCAGAAATAAAGAGTGAGGAAAATTAACCAAGGGTCAAAGTTCTTGGCTCCCTGGGCAGGTCTCCATCCCCAAGACAATGATCCTGTAACAGGAGATTTAGGAGGGTAGAGGATTCCAGGCAATGTGAATTTACTAGCTTGTAACACAGACCCCCTTGTCCCAAGGAGTTGTAAAAGCAGCATAAAATTGGGCCTTCAAGGGGGGGGGGAAATACAAAGCAGATCCCCCACGGAAGGGATAAGTAACGGGGAGGCACAAAATGAGTCCCAGGGAGGTAACTCAACTGGGCCATGGGACTTGGGCTGTCTAAGTTGTTTCTGATGGTGATATAACAAGCATTGCAACCACATAACAACAAAAAGTCAATGCTGGAGGAGGAAGTCACAAATTCTGCTAAACCAAGGGAAGATCTGTCCCAGTTTGCTTTTTCAGTGTTGTGTTTGTGTATATATTTAGAGAACATTTTGTCAATTCCATGCGGGAAACTACAAATCACAAAGAAAATGGGGACAGGAGATAAAATGGAGGGGAAAAACATATGGTACGCCCTCATAGCTTGTGTAGAAAACCGAGTACGTGTTGGTAATTTAGGACATCTGATCCATATTGCAGATCATTTTCTGTGTTCATATGAACACAAGGAAGCTGCCTTCTTCTGAGTTAGACCTTGGTCCATCTAGCTCAGCACTGTCTGCACTGACTGGTAGCCACTCTCTAGAGTTTCAGACCCAGTCCTATATGGGGAGGCTGGGAATTGAACTTGGGACATTGTGCATAAAAGGCGGGTGCTCTGCAACTGAGCTACAGCTCTTCCCCTACCATTGGCCCACAGTTCTCATCCGCCCCAGTCAGCATGGCCAGGGATGAGAGCTATGGCCCTTCAAGTTACATTGGTCCTCTGCATGTCCTCTGCCTGAGCTGTGTGAACTACACACAGTATATAGTTTACAAGATTGGCTTTATAGTCTTGGCATGGGCAAGTCCAGGTGAATTACCTTTTCCAGGGCCACCTTTCACATTTTTTGTTTCACCCTATGGCTGTTGTGGCAAAGCAAACATCAGCTGCTACAGAAAGGAAGCCCTTTTCCTTTTCTTTGCTGCTTAGGAATTACTAAACAATCAGCTCTGGTTTTTATCCCCATTCAATGTTTAGACACCTCCTTTGAGGAAATAGAGGTAGCGATTAATACCAAGTAAGCAAACAGCATGATTCACAATGGTTGTTATCTGCTTTCTGGTCCATCATTAGAAAGCATGGCAGGGCAAATTAAACACGATATTGTTCAATCATTAAGTCTTCTCCAGTCACATATTTTAAAAGGAGTGTTTGCAACATTAAAAAAGAGGGTGTGGATAAAGGTAGAATAACTTTTCCTTCTTAGCGTCATCCCAGGCATTTGCCCCTTGGCCTGGCTCTCTCCTTGTATCAGGATGGGCTGCGAGTTGTGGGAAGAGAGTGTGGGTGTCAGGCCTGGGGCAAATTCAGCTTCCCTCATCCACACACAATTTCTGCTGTTAAAAGCACCCACCCCAACCATGCCCAGCTTTATACATGAACAAGTGGGACTTGCAACAAAATGTTGCAGCATGAAGTGTTCCTGTTCAGGATGCCAGCGAGCCAACCAGTCACACCCTTTTCCATTATATTCCATTCCTTTATTCCCTTCCCCAGTTTTTTACCCCCTCTCCAACAGTCAGTCTTCAATGCCTACTGGGTATCCATTGGATTCCTTTCTCCTTAGGAATGCTAATGCCTCCCTTTTGTGCTTGTATGGAGCAGACTTGGTGATTGCACCAACATGGCTGCCCCCATCATGTCTCTTTGGCCCAGTGAAGGAGGCCTTTGTGAAATTAACAGCCCTGCAAGTTTTCCTCTGCACATACTGACCCAAAAGATTCCACCCCAGTTTCACCTCCATCATCATCCTTCATCATGAGACAATACTGCTCAGTTTTGACTTATGCATCAACTGGCTTACTACTATTAAAAAACAAGATAGAGGTTATGCAATTCCTTAAAGACACACCTAGAAAGGGGCTCCAAGCAGAGTGAGAATTGCATTCTGAGACTTGCATGCTCTTGTTTCTCCCTCTCCCTGCAAACTGGGCATTTAGAGAGCTCTAGCCCAGCTTAGTGGTAACAACAACTCCCTTGAATGCTCTCAACGAACAAGGAAAGTCAAAAAAATATATCTGCAGCTCACCCTCCCTCCTTTTCTGAGAAACACATACGGGCAGAAGCCGAAGGTCCCTTCTCCCTTTTCCTTTTATTGTGGAAAACAGCAAACATAAATCCCAAACCATCCCGAAGCACGTCTTTTAACTCACCTGCCTGTCTTGAAATGCTTCATTCTCCAAGTCCAGACTCTCCCACTTTCCTTCCTAAGGCTCCTGCGCACAGCCTGAATACTTTGATTGTCTTTTGCCAAGCTGTGACGTATACACCCACTTACATATTCCCTCTAAACATCAACAAGCTCCATCCCGAGACAAAGTGGTCAATTTATTACTTTGAAGGGGTTCTCTGTGCGCAGGCAAGTGTGGCATTAACCACACACTTCAGCTTTAGCTTCGCCTTGTAAACTCTATGGCAGATAAATGATTTCTCTTCTAACGCTGGAATTAGGTCTTCGTGTGTGGCTGCACCACAAGGCTGGCTGGCTTCACCAGCAATAATGATGCATCTGACTAGAGAAAGGAATCATCACTGGGAACTCCTGAATGGGATTTCTACTCTCTGGATATTCAGTTTGCACACCTCTACAATGCATATTTCTTTAAAGCCACAGATGGCAGATAGATAGATAGATAGATAGATAGATAGATAGATAGATAGATAGATAGATAGGGCTGCTGTGATTATGCTGAAGTTCTATGGATGTACAGAAAAAGCCACCACATGTGGCAATGGACACAGAAATCAGCCTCCTTCAAATCTCAGGTGTCTTCCTCTTCTATTTTTTTAAGGGGAGCACAATTCTAGCCCTTATAGCTTTGAAAATATGCTTGAATGGGTGTCAGCAATGGCTGCAGAAATCTGAGTGGCCATTGCTTACTGGTTGGCAAGGCACTAAGAATCCACAAAGCTGCCTTGAGGGAGCAACCAGAGCTCAATCAGGGCCAAATTACATGTTACATGGGAGAGCTATGGTCAGATCTTGACGGTTTTAAAGCAGACACAAGGATTCTGGATTTGAACCTACTAGGGAAAAGGGATAGGTATGTAGACTGTGCCTATTTCCTCTTGGCGTGGGGCTAACACCACCTGACATGGCAAATGGTAAAAGAGTGAACACACCTCCAGGCAGTGCTGATTCTCCAATCAAATTTGGAGTCCCACCTACAGCTGTTTCAAAATGAAAATAAAAACATGGGGAGACCCATTGACAAATCTACCATGTAGTTTTCAATCCTGTTGCAATCCTCTGCATGGTGGGATCTCTGCGTAAGAACACAAGAGAAGCCCCTGCTGGATCAGCCCAAAGAACCATCTAGTCCAACAGTCTGTTCTTATAGTAGTCAAGCTTACAAGCCCTGGACCTGTTTTCTACATATAGAGATTTCCCACAGTGAAACTGATGCATGAGGAGGAGACAAGAAGCACTGGCCCAAGAATGTAACAGAGAGAAGTCAAGAGCAGGCGCCATCTTCTTCTGTCACTGTTGGTGTTAGCAATTCTTCCTTCTCATACTATGATCTCTCTGCCCAAGGAGAAACAGCAAAGGAAGCAGCAGGAGCAGAGGCAAGGATGGGGTGTGCTTTCATGCACACCTGGACTTGCTTGCAATGTTGGTGAGTAGTTATGGTGACTTGTCCAGACCACAAATGGTGTTCATGAACTGCAAAGAATGCCTGGCAATATTTGGTCAGGGAGGCAGGGAGGTTGGGGCCAAGCTAGAGTTGCAGGACCTTGGATAGCTCCAAGCAGACAGATTGCTCCAATGAAGTCTGGAGCTCAACAGAGGCCTTTTATCCTTCTTAGATCAGTCCACCCCTCCCAGAATGTGTCATTTTCTTGAAGAATGGAGCCTTAAAAGCAGGGATGGGAAACATGTGGCCCTTCCAGAGTTGTTGGACTCCAATGTCTATTAACTCTAGTCATTGGCCATACTATCCAGGACCAGTTGGGTCCAACGACAACTGTAGGGCCACATATTCCCCCTCACTGATTAAAAGGGTAGTCCTGTGTCTTGGAGAACCCATGCCTTGCGTTTTGCCTAGTGATGAGGAGATATGGGTGAGCATGAGGCCCCTGCTATAAAAGCAACTGGTTCCTTAGGGGCTGGTTTGTCATTATGATATTAAACAGCCCCTATTATTACTGTTACTTTGTTCCACCTTTTTAAGACTTGGCATAAGCTGAAAGGGCACATTACTTTCAAGACATGGTCACTGCTGACCAACAAATTCTATCTCTGCGTGACATAATGCACACAGTCTGTTCTCAGTAGCCCACCAGCAACAGCCAATGATGTGGAGTGGAGTGGAGTGGGGGGACCCTGAGTACAATAATGCCATGTCTGCTTTAATGAGAAATTATAAGAGAAGAAGATGAAGGCCTTTGTCAGCCATGCATCTAAAGTGACATTTGGTTCCAAGATACAAAAGGATACTCATCTTAAGTTGAGGTCATAAAAGGGTTTTTGACAATATTTCTCTTTCGGTTATCAGCTTTGGGTGGAGACAAAGATGGATCACGATACAATGGAAAGGAAAGAGGCACATTTATATAACTTCTAATTGCTGGATATTGCTGCTTTCTCCTGTGATAACTCTGCTCTGTGTTAAGATTCCTACTCATTTCTACATCACTTTTTAAGGCAGAAAATGCTGTTCTTAGTTTTATTCTTGTGACAGTCTTGTGAGGCAATTTTAAGATGAAAGGTAATCCACTTTTTCACATAGCTGAGCAGGAAGATGAACCTGGGATTGGGAAAGTAATATCCAACCTCTGTATGCTGTATTCAGGGAATAATACTGACTTGAAGCAATACGACTATATATGTTCCAAATAATTTGTCTCTCGGAGCAGATGGAGGGGAAAAGGCAAAAGAGGATGCCAACCAGAAGCCATAGTGGGCTTAATGTAAACACTTTTCCACTATGGAAACTGGCTGTACCTCAAGCTGTCAAAATTCATTCCAGGGTTATACTGCTTTTGCTGTTCGGCAATATGGCATCCCATTGCCGCCACATTTCCAATCTCAACAAACAGGTCAGAGGCTGATTGAATAGTGGATCTTTTATAAAGACTCTGAAAGGAAAGGGGAGGGGGAGGCTTTCCTGATGCCTCAAATCAAGCCCCTTATAGCAAGGAGAATCAAGCTGCAATTATTTCCAAATTTGCACTCATACTTATAAACATGCAGTTTTGTGCAAATCTGTAGCATCTTTGGCCTTTGTTTGGGGAGAAGCATACTTGAGTTTCTTTCTTTCTTAGACTTTCTATGGCAGCAAACAGAACGGCTCAGAGGGCAAAACAGGAGGAAACAAGATGGCATAGGCAGGGTTAAACATGGTGCAGGGGGTATTTCAATCACCACAGCATCCTGAAGGTTGGCACAAACCTATACACTGCCCTGAGATTTTTTGATGAAGGGTGGTATATAATAAATCTAATCTAATCTAATGCAGGAATAACTTGTTTGAAGAGGAATCAGAGGCAGCCCTACCATTTAGCATGAAGGGGGGAAGATCATGCTGGAACAGCTCAGTTGGTAGACCATAATACTCTTAAACTCAGGGTCATGAGTTTGAGACCCATGTTGGGCGAGAGACTCCTGAATTGCAGGGGGTTGGACTAGATAAGCCTCCCGGTCCCTTCCAGCTCTACAGTTCTCTGATTCTATTATAAAGGAAGCCAGGAACTGGTGTCTGAATGGTAAAACAGTACTGCAGGAGTAGGTCACTAATAATTTTTTTTGGGGGGACAGCATATGTCCCCTATCTATGCTACAAGTTGCTATTGGCTTCATACCAGTGCAACTGCTGTGTCTTCCCTCCAATAGTCCTGGGAGTTGTAACTTGGCAAGGTGCTAAGAATCTCTTTTTTAGAGATCCCTGATCTTAATATACTTCCCAGAGTTCCTTTAACCCTAGAGTAAAGGAATTAGTATTAAGCCAGAAAAAAAATCTGCAAGAAGATATACATATGTGGGATGTAATCCACTGGGAGCAGTCAAGTACAACACTCCTTGTTTTGCTAGAGCGGACATGCAAGGGAATGCATGTCGGACTTCCTGTTCCTCCTGGCCTGGAGCATCCTTCCTTGCATGTAACTAGTGGGTGGGCGTGACCTTTCCAGACCTGTCAAAAGGACAAGGCATGCTGCCACTCTCTCTCTCTCTTTTCCATTTTCTTTTTGTCCTGCGAACTACCTGGAATGAACTGCTGGCTGCCAGCCAAGCAGTCCCCCAGGTCATCTCCCTTATGGGATAAACCTGTTAGTATAAGTTTGTAACTTTAAGACTAAAACCTGCCTTCAGGGATCACACTGTGTTCTGCCTGATCGTGAATAAACTTTCTTTTTATTGCTTATGAATAAGACTGTAGTGTCTTTTTTTCTTTTAGGAAGGATTCAAGGGGTCTTACTAGGAAAATATTAGAACACATTTCAATCTGGACAAGCCAGATTGAATTGTCTTAAGAAACTCACATGGGTTTGCAACTAGTTTTCCGCTGTGTAAAGGGGAATGCACTCTGCTAAGTAAAGCAAGTTAGGAAGGATATTAATAAACAATATATCTTCTCCTGCTGCCCTGAACATTCCCCACCACATATTCCCTGAGAAGCAGTACGTCAGGATGGCCCTTCCCTGCCTACTACCTACTTCACATGGATGCTGCTGCAATTATGATGGTGCAATGAACAGATATCTTACAGAATATATGAAATTACAGTGAAAACCAGGCTTGATATGACCAATGGTTCGATCTTGTGTCTACAGTAGTTTCATAACCAGAAGCAATTGATTCACAAAAAGGGGCGGGGGGGGAATTGGAAGCAATGTGCAGAGTGAGCCTAGGAAGCTGCCTTATGCTGAGACAGAGAGCATTGGTCCATCTAGCTGGGTACTGTTTACAATGATTGAGAGCAACTCTCAAGGATTTCAGATAGGGGCCCCTCCCAGTCCACCCTGCAGACGTTGGGGATTGAACCTGGGACCTCCTGCATGCAAGGCAGATGTTCTCCCACTGAGCTATGGTCCTTCTCTGTGCTTCTTCCTTATCATACCACAACCACAATGAAAAATAACACACCATCCATGCTTGCTCCAAATAACCTGTCGGATGCTGCATGAATAGACACCTTTCCGCCCATGATGTCTCAGGTCACTAAGCAACAATCCATCACACTCCATGTTCTGTCTTTGATGGTGTTCCACAAGGCTTAGTGAGTTAATTGTTTGGAATGCAGCAGAGGCCTCTGGGTGTAGTGCATGAGTATCAGTGCATGAGGTAAGCACTTCAGTACTCTTCCAGGACCAAGCATATCTGGGACAACTTTCATACACAGCTGCAGCAAAGTTCTGACAGTTTATTAAAAGCCCCATGAGCCTGTGAAAAATGGCCTCCCTCCTGAGCACGCTCCCTAATATCTGCAACTATTACAGTAGACGTTTGTTCAGGTTCAGAGGCAGCCGGACTCTGGACATGAGTTGCTGGGGGCAAAGCAAAGTGAGGCAAGCATCTGGTTGGCCACTGTGGAAAGGAGGTGTTGGGCTAGAGGGGCCAGGAGTGGGGAACCTTTTGTGTCTCAATGCCACATACCTCCTGGCCATCTGACTGGTGACCACGTGCCAACTGAGAAAGGTGCAGGGTAAGGGAAGCTGTGGTGCATTGCTGTTTCAAGGTGCTCCAGGTGTCTCAAGACAGCGGATCCTGGCATAGCTAGCTTCCCTTGTCTTTTGCAACAGATTCCCAGTCTCTTCCGATGACTAAGTGCTCTGCCCACCTCCCCCTTCAGCTACTGCAGAGAGCCTGGGATCTTCCAAATATTGCTGACAACAGATAATAGATCCAGCAGGGTTTTTTTCATTATGTTTTTAAACTTCCTTATCCAAGCCTCATTTATCCTAGATTGTGTCCGCACATCTGTTTAGTCTGCAATCCCACTACTGGTTTGGGAAGCAGTGTAAACAGGACATTAGCCATACCTATTCTGTGCTATCTCCTGAATTTGAGGTGGTACGCCTCTGAATACCCGCTGCTGAGAATCACAAGTGCAAAGAGTGCTCTTACATGCATGTCCCGCTTGCAAACTTCTCAGAGGCAGCTGCTTGGCCAACATGAGAACAAGATGCTGGTCGAGACGGGCCTTTGTTCCTATCAGGATCATCAGTAGGGTGGTAGGGACAATCTCCCAGGTGCATCCAGTTTTGGGGATGAAATAGGTTATGTCCTTTGCTAGTCACATATCCAATTGCGGCTCATTGTCCCACACAATGTGATGGCAAACACTGAACTGAGCTGGCACTGATACACATAGGTTTCTCCCTGTTATCTGTGTTCCCTGCCTTGGTTTCACTCCATTTACAATGCTAGAATGTGATGAAGTCTTGAGCTTTTAAAAACATGATAGAAAGAAGATTTGGAACATGGCACTGTATATTTATACAGTCAAAATAAGTTGTTTTACACCAATTCAGACCATTAATCTATCTAGTTCAGCAAACTCTGATTGGCAATAGCTCACCATGATCTCAGATGAGGGACTTCCTCAGAGCTACTCTCTAATAGCTTTTTAACTGGAGATGCCAGGGGTTAAATTTGGTAACTTTTATGTGCAAGGCATGTGGCTCTACCACCAAGCTATGGTCCAAGGGTGGGGAACCTGTAGCCCTCTGGAAGCTGTTGAACTACAATTTCCATCATCCTTGACTACTGTGAATTGGGCTGATGTCAACAACAACTATATGGCCACAGGTTTCTAGGCTGTGAAGACACTGTACATGGCTACCCCCAAAGAATCCTGGGAACTGTAGTTTACCCCCACAAAGTTACTTCCCAGCACTCTTAAAATACTTCAATTCCCATGATTCTTTGGGCAAAGTCATGTGCTTTAAGGTATGCTGTGTATGCAGCTCCCCTCTTGTTCTAGTCCCTCCCATGAAGAGTAAAACAGTTGAAGCAGGCCTTCTAGCCCAGTTTTTACTACTTTGGGGACTGATCTTAGGACCTTTTGTTTGCAAAATATGTTCTCCACCCCTGAACTATAGCTCCTTCTTAATAAAAAGCAAGCTAGTTGAGCAGGCTTACCTGGAGTCTTGGCGCGGCAAGACCAAGTGCAAATGTTTTGCAGAAACCTGAAGTCCAGTTTCACAGCATATCTTTGCTCCTTTTGAAGATCTGCTAAAAGCCAGGAGACCAAGATCATAGAGTCATACTCCTAGAAGGAACCAAAAGAGATCATCATGTTGCAAAACTGAGCTTTAGAGTTCTGTGAGATGTTCTCAGAGGCGAGAGATGCTGTTGGGCCTTGTTTTATTGACATCCCAAGATACACCATGGTTGGCTATAAGAGAAAGAGCTGCCTCAGTAGTGTTCACAAAACATGAATCGCAGGCGATTTTTTATATCTGTGTGAGCTGTTACCCAACAGGGAGAGGCTGTCGTGTGTTTACTAAGAAAGTAATGGAATTACTTTTTTAAAAGGAATTCCATTTCTAGAAACATAAGGAAACACTGGGATTGTTTATTCATGGAGCTTTCCCTGAGCAAGACTTTAGATTCCAGTGAAATTCAGAAGACAGAGCGAGTTCTGGAAAAGCAGCACAGGGAAATAGTTTTCTTCCTAAATTGGCATTCCCACACGTATGCACAAGTGGCATTATTTTAAAAAAGAACCAAATGAGCCCATGAACACCAAATATTAGAACAGAATCAGACCAGTCTATTTACATGGAAGAATGAGAGCCTAATTCTATTTTACTTAGTCATTGCAATTATTTGGTATTTTGCTCTTCAGTGCAAGGACTTCCAGAGCAGCTTGCAACAATTAGGGCTTATGTCTCCTTTATGCTCTGTTTCTCCGCTGTTTGGAACTTTGATGCTATGAGGCCATTCACATGAAGTAGTGGAAGAAAAGGGAGAGACCCGGGATTAATGAAGGCTGCTTCACACATTATGAATTCTGCTGCACGCAGATGCCACATGCGCCCAAAATATTGTTCTGCACAGCTTTCAGGAGGATTCTCTTTCCATTCATGCTTGTAATGATGACAGATACCTAAACATACTGTTATGGCTGCTAAATGATCTGCCTGTTCTTAGGTCAATTTACCAGTTAATAGCCTAGGACGCTTGGTAGATGTTTCCTAAGTGGGAGTTAATATTTAGGAAACGGTTGCAGGTTTCTGTTCTCAATGGCAGAGTTACCCACTGCTGCAGTTTTCCAGACACTTGACTTAAAGATCTTATGCCTCTTCCCTTTAAATGGTAACGTATAGTCCTGGTACATCTGGGGCCCCTCCTGCTCATTCTGCTGAGTGGGGCATTGGGCTTCTCTGTCGGCTGCCAAGTCCTGCTCTGATGCACCATTGCAGCTACCAGATCTTGGGAGGGAGTCCTGAGTGGCACAATGGGTCAGTGCCTCTGGCTGTTAACCAAAAAGCTTGGTAGTTCAAGCCCAAACAGGGACGGCTGTGGGAAGGATTCTTGCATTGCAGTGGGTTGGACTAGATGGCCCTCGGGGTCCCTTCCAATTCTACAATTCAACTATGAGTAAACACCCCAGCTGAGGAGAAATGCTTGATTCATTATTTGTTTATTAAATTTGTATCCCATACTTCCTCCCAAAAGAGCCCAGGGGGCAGCAAACATCAAAATATTAAAGCAATACAATTTGCAATAAAATATCAACCACAATGGCATTGCTTCTCCAGGGTCTTGGGCCTTCCTCACCAAAGCTACCCTTCAACGGATGATATATTAAGAACTGAATCTTGGCCCTTTTGCGTTAGAAACATCTTTTGCACCAGTGGACTATGGGCTTTTTGTTTTTCTTTCTTTTCATACATTTAGATTGTACCTTTCTTCCATCACGGAACCCAAGATATATTACCAGATCCTGACCTGCTTAGCTTCAGCAAGAGTGGGGGCCCTATGTGCTTTTAGACCAATATAGTTTCACGGAATGACTATAAGCAGCCAGTCCAGGGCATAAACAACTTATCTGCTCCAAGCCTGACTGCAGTCACAGCAGAGGCAGCAGCTCTCACCTTTCAGCAATGCATTTGGCCTAAATCATTATCTGGAACAGGTCATACTTGATGCTCCATTCCTGACTATCCTTAACTGCACGCTTTGAAAGCCGATGCTCTGTGAAAGACCTGGAGTGTGCAGAAGGAAATGGCTGCATTTCCTTCAAGGAGCTGTAGAGGTGGACATCAATCTTTATTAATTCTGACACAAGGGGGCCTTCTTTCCACTCCCTCCTTGGAGGGAATATAATCTCCCCCTCCAACATTCACCGCTCCTCTCTGGCTGCTGTCCGCTGCTAAATGCAAGATCTCTTTGGACGTTTGGGAAGCTTATTTTACAGGGATGATGCATTGCAATAATTATCATCAGCTTAGAATAAGTGTACTCCATTTTGGAGGCCTAAAACAGCAGACCAGCACTGAGGCATAAAAGGCACAGCAGCTGCTTGCTGTAGGTTTTCAATGATTGCACAATTAAGCCAGCCCAAAGGCCAGCTCATCTGAGGTACTAATGTGCTGACAACATGTGTGGAACAACTGGAGCACAGCTTCAGTGTCACGCTTCTTGAACTGGAGCAAAGCTCTGGGTCAGATGGGGCAAGCAACTCAATTCAGTTTCCATTCGAAAGCAAACTACCTAATTTGAACTTTGCAAAACAATACACTGACTAAAACAGAACCATCCTTCTCTGAATTGCAGTGGAGTTCTCCAGTGAACTTACATGCACAAAAATGCACATTTTAAGGGGAAAGTCAGCAAAAGTGAGTAGCTTACTGAAAATAACATAGAAAATTCATTATATCAGGGAAAATGTGTATATTAGGATAAATTTGCACTAAAATGCTGGTGAATTTTCATGAGGACATTAAAAAAAAATAGACTGCTTTGGAAATGTTGAGAACTGAATTTAAGATTGGAAAAATGAGAAACCGAGAAAAAGCAAAACTAAAATTGACACATTCACATATTCACTCATACTCTCCCAATTACAAACTTAATCAGTTAAGCAACTTTCCCTCTGCCCAGGGAAACATGGGAACTGTTGTTCTGAAAAAGGGGGTTATTGTCTTTAGCAGATCAAACTTCACCCAACTACAATTCCCAGAATGCTTTCGGGAAGTGAAGGCAGTCAAAGTTGTAAAAAAATCAACCAACATCTATAGAAGAAGAGTTTGGATTTATAGCATGTAGTTATGGTTTCTGTTTCCCTGGAAACTTGCCTGAGGCTTTTCTGAAGCTGCTTCTGAGATGTTCTTGTTTGCCAACTTTCAGTAGGCACTATTAAGCAGATCTTCAAGCTACATACTTTACATCAGTACCGGCCTGCTCATGAAGTGAGGTGAGCCAGTCACCTCAGGTGGCAGATCAGGCCATGAGGAGCACAAAGCTCACCACTGCCATTTCCTGTGTGGGTGTGCCCTGCTTCCTCTGCCGCTGCACCCCACTGTTGCCACACCCATCCCCCACTACTGCTGCACCCCACATGGCGGCAGCAGGGAGCGCCTGTGGAGGAGGAGATGGTGGCAGCGGGGCATTTTGATTCCAGCAGCAAAATGTCCCAGGCCAGTCCTGATTTACATACTAACGCATTACAGTGGTACCCCGCGTTAAGTACTTAATTCGTTCTGGAGGTCTGTCCTTAACCTGAAACTGTTCTTTACCTGAAGCACCACTTTAGCTAATGGGGCCTCCTGCTGCCGCCGCGCTGCCGGAGCACAATTTCTGTTCTAATTCTGAAGCAAAGTTCTTAACCTGAAGCATTATTTCTGGGTTAGCGGAGTCTGTAACCTGAAGCGTATGTAACCCGAGGTACCACTGTATTTCAGTACCTTGGTGTTTTTGAGTTGTATGTCTTACAAATCTAACCTCAGCTCATAGGTTAAGAACAGGTCTAGAGAGCCCGTGCTCCTTCAGATTCTTCTGGACTTCAATGCCCATCAGCTCCGACCAACATGGACTACTGTCAGGGATGAGGGAAGCTATAGTCCAATAACATCTAGAAGGCCACATAAGATTCCTTATCCCTGGATTGGAATCTGAATAAAGGCAAACGTCATGTCCAGTTTGTCATGTTACAGGCAGGCATGGTGGCAGAAGTGTAAATACACAATAGCAGCAATCATGTTTTAGAGAGCACAAGGTCCCCCTTTCTAATCCAGTAAGTTCGAAGTTATATGCATCTCTAGTGTGGCATTACCTAAATGCCAGCTAAATGGAGGCTGGTGCAATTAATGCTCCTTGCTGGTCCGGGAGTCTGTTTAGAGCTGTAAAAGGAAAATGGAAGAGGAAGGAAATCAAAACAAGCAGCCAGGTCTCTCTTTTTGCAGTATTCTCTCTCCTTTATGTACAAGGTTGCAGATTTAAGTCAGAATGTTGAGGGGAGTTTTCCTATCTACTAGATGAGTACAACCGTGAAAGAGGATGCCAAGGGCACGCTTGCAAATACTTACCCACCTACCCATTCTTAAGGAAATCAGCCCTGAGTTCTCACTGGAAGGACATATCCTGAAGCTGAGGCTCCAGGACTTTGGCCACCTCATGAGAAGAGAAGACTCCCTGGAAAAGACCCTGATGTTGGAAAAGATGGAGGGCACAAGGAGAAGGGGAAGACAGAGGACGAGATGGTTGGACAGTGTTCTTGAAGCTATCAGCATGAGTTTGACCAAACTGCGGGAGGCAGTGGAAGACAGGAGTGCCTGGCGTGCTCTGGTCCATGGGGTCACGAAGAGTCGGACACGACTAAATGACTAAACAACACCCACCTATCTAGGTGATCCTGCAGGGAAGCTTTTTGCTTCTAGAAGAGAGTTTGAACATGGAAGTTAAGCTAGTAACTTTTATGGACATAATTGCAGAGTAGAAACTCTTTGCAGGGCAGAAACGTATTCCTCAGCTGTCTTGATGGTCAGGGTAGTGAAGCTGCTGCCTTGGATGCTTGGTTTGATAGTGGGTGTTCTGCTAGGAAACTTTTGATGTCGTTTTATGATTCTTACAGTTGCTAACTGGAGGCCCTGTGCAACCACCTCATTAGTGTTCAGAGCCTCCAGCTAGCAGTTATGTGGAGGTTTCACTTGTGAGAACTTGTAATTTCATAAGGTGGTTCCTTATGCAGGCTTTTCAGTGTTAATTTCATACAAGCTGAAGTGCTCAGTAGCTTCCATGAAGATGTGCCAATGCACACAAATGGTGCTACTCCACCGTAAGATTAGTGATTGCTCTCTTCAGTTATCATGGAGTTTCTTGGAGAGGAGAATGGCACTCTTGGTTGTGGCTCCCACTGAGGCTGTTCATCATTACAAGAGATTTTCAGACTGCTTTGCTTTATTACTGCAGCAAACCATTTTAATTTAAAGTTGGGGGGTGCCCTACTTTTTAAAAAAATGCCTGCAGTTGGTTTCTCATCTTACAGCACAATCTTTGTTTATTGGGAAGTGAGTCCCAATAATCTCTAAGCAGTTTTAGTAAATCTTCTTTGGATTGCCGCTTTAAGAAATATTTCTTGCTCTTGATGACGTTTGGTGTTTTTAACGAACAATTGTTTTCTCTTTTATCTCTTATGAACTTCACACCACTTTAGGCTTGTTTGTGGTTTGTTTACGTAGATAAATATATTTAAAACCACTTA
This sequence comes from Podarcis bocagei, assembly GCF_964188305.1. Taxonomy (NCBI): domain Eukaryota; kingdom Metazoa; phylum Chordata; class Lepidosauria; order Squamata; family Lacertidae; genus Podarcis; species Podarcis bocagei. The sequence continues at coordinate 30,768,360 of NC_138132.1, forward strand.
GCTTGGTGAGGAGCTGAGGTCACTGTACACTGCTTTGATCTAGACAGATGAGTTCTGGCAAAGGAGTCTTTTTATATAATTGTTTGGGGGAAAACACAATGTGGGGCCAAATGTTTTGTAGCACTTTGAATGAAACTGGGGCAAAGCAAATGTGGAGTCAATAAATCCAATTTCAAACCAGCAGAGAAATGAGCTCCATGTTAAACTGGCAGGCTTTTGCTCAGAATGGGAATCTTGGCAAGTACACGAACCTGGTGTCAAAAAGTTCATGTAAACAAGCTACTTTTCAGACTCAAATACACACACACACCCCAGGTTGTTGCCACTCCCCTCGGTGAAACTTGCAAAAGGCCATTTCCTAGATCAAAATACCTTCACCATTCCATCTTGTAAACATCATTACCATTAGGCTTATTATTTTTCTCCTCCCTCTTTAGGATTTTTTTTTCTTTTTTTGCTTTCAGAGACCTACAAACCTTTCTTCCTGTTTGCTGCCACCTCCCCCAACCACTGTAATTTTGAGATCCATTGAAATACCAGACAGACTGAAGCATTAATAGGAGGGTAAAGCTGCCAGGTGCATATTTTGGCCAGCCAAACAATACATGCCAAACCGCAGGTATTTTATGAGACGTTTCCTGTTATGAAGACATTTTTTTCCTGTAGAGATTCTTTGTTACTGCACCCCCCATCACTCACTTTCTCCACTGTTTCCAGCTCTCCTTTCCCTTTCCCTACGGGCACTTTTGCCTCATAGAGCTGTGTCATGCTACAAAACATTATTATTTTCTTAGCATCACAAAAGGCAAGGTCTTTTGAGAGTAATAAGAAAAAGCACCATTCATTGCAAACATGGGTATAAAACCAAGCACCATTCAGTTCTGAAAACTAAAACCAGTCAACACACACAGACCACACCCCAGCTAGTTGTGAAGTTTCAAGGGCTCCAGCAGCCAATTATGGCATGAGCCTAATTCATAAGATACAAGAGGTGGAGCAGGAATCTAACCAGCTGGGTTGGTTCAAGACACTTTGCTGCCTGAGGCAAAGGGCAAGATTGCTCATTCAGGGTAGTATGGCCGTAGACGAGGCAATGGGCAAGACTGATTTCCTCATCCCAATTTTGGCCACATGGCAGCTGAATCTTACTTCAATACTGGCAATAGGACAGTATCCTCCTCTCCATGTGAGGGAAGCAAGCTAGCTTAGGGAGCCACAAGCTAGGCTACATAGAACATACAGCTCTGTTTTCCAATATGTGCCATCATCATCATTCCCTGCCTTTCTCTCTGACGGGACTCAAGGCAGCTTACAGATAAAAACAAGAAACATGAAAAACATAGAAAAATCAGTTATGAAAATACAATTGAACATGGATAGAATTAAAGCTATATATGCACGAAACCTGTTTAAAGCATATCAATAATTACAACTAAAACAGCATGGCACCAGCCCTTTAATTAAAAGCAATCAATTCCCCAAATCCTGTTTGAACAAAGAAGTCTCCACCTGCCGGTGGAAGAATAACAAGAGAGCCATTCTAGCGTCTTTAGGGAGGGAATTCCAAGGTCTGGGAGCAGCCACCAAAAAGGCCCACTCCCACATCCCCCCCCCAAGCATACCTGTGAGGATGGCAGGACTGAGAGTAGGGCCTCTCCCCCAAATCTCAAATCCGAGGTAGGTTTGTGTGAGGAAATACAGTCTTCCAGATAGCTTGGACTTAAGTCATGTATGTTGTCACTGCCATCCCCCACCTACCAGCTGCCTCACTCTAGGATGGCCCAGGTGATGGAGTTTGTAGATACAAGAGTTGCATGGCACTTGCATTTATTTATTTTTTAAAGTATGGTATACCAGACCTGGACAATGCAGAAGATTTGGCAGCTGCAAGGTTTGATATTGCATACCCCGCACAGGGATGCCAACCCAGCAACCATGGGCACTACTTGTGCCCGTAAAGCCTTTCACAGGTAACTTTCAAAAGAATATACAAAGAATTAAAAAAAAGGTACAACAAATCAGTACAGCTACTGCTCTGGAAAGCAAACGAAAGCAATTCTTTTATGGGTTTAGTGTTTTATATATACACACACACACATGTGGAAAAACTTCTTTTCCTGAAGCCATACATACAGGAAACATTTTTTTTTTAAACCAAACATTCTTTTTCATCAAATAAAAAGGTGTCCCTTCCAATTGCTCCGAAACTACATACAAAGAGGAGGGGAAAACTTTTGAAAGCCAGGAAAAATAAGAAGGAAATAAAGAGAAAGGAAGGAATTCTGATGGGATGGGAGAACAGAGTGGCTTCAGAATACAGCACCTGTAGTGTTCAGGCCCTGCTTGTGGGCTGCCCATAGGTCAGTTTATGTTAAAATAATATTGCAGACAATACAGTGGTACCTTGGTTCTCAAAAAGTCTTAGCTGTCGAACAAATCAGCCCCCGAACGCTGCAAACCAGGTAGTAAGTGTTCTGGTTTGCAAACGTTTTTCAGAAGCCGAATGTCCGACGCAGCTGCTGCTTGAGTGCAGGAAGCTCCTGCAGCCAATTGGAAACCACGCCTTGGTTTTCAAATGGCTTCAGGACTAAGGGAATGGATTGAGTTCGAGAACCAAGGTTCCACTGTACTAAAATAAACAATATATTCAAATATATTAAAAACTATATTAGAATAAACAAACCAATATAAAACAATCAAACCATTCTAAAGATCACATGGCGGGCAGATATACAAGTGAATCGAGTGTCCCCATTACACACTTTGGAAATAATTCATTTGTAAATGCCAAACTTATAAGATCAATTACAACAGCAGATTTGCAAAGTTGTTAACAACCTTGGAGAGAGTCAGTGAGATGATATGTAAAAAAAAAAAAAAAGGGGTATTAGGATAACATACCTCTATTAAAATAAAAGTGAACAGAACCATTTTGCTATAGAAACCATGACACAGTTTTTACAAGCTGTGCCATCTCCCTCCATTTTCTTAAATTTTAGTCCCCCAAAATAGGGTGCGTCTTATCAATGGGGGCGTCTAATACATGGAAAAATACGGTAAGTAATGGTGAAGACCCATACAGCTTTTGAAGCCATTTGTACAGGTGCCAATAGGTCTTCCAACTGTTGGAAGGTGAAGGGTTTTCCTCTGCAGAACGTGTTCCGAACAGAGTATAAACATTTCCCCCCCTACCCCTTATACTGACTATATTTAGATGGATCACAAACCTATGGCTGGCCTATGAATGGGAGTAAAGGAAAACTATCATGAATTAGTTTCTAAACCCAGAATTCCCATACTTTAAGTGAGGATCAAGAAAGGAATTTCTTAACCCAAGGGTATATTCTTTCAAGACAAACAGAAATGAAAAAGCCCTGATAGTGGTATAGTGTGTACACAGCTCTACTGCAACCCAAAGCTTTAATAAATTTATGAGTCTTGCTTAAAGTAGGCAACCCAGCGTGCTCCAGATAGAGCTGTGTTTTGTTAGGTTCAGGGCGATCTGTTGAATAAAGATAATTATAAAAATCAGCAAACACTTGACAAGTGTCGTCAGACTTGTAACTTAACTCCCCACCGATACTCTGAAATTGTGTGACTTGGTTCCTAGCTTGTTTCTTGCATAAAGATCTAGCAAACAGCCTAGAACTTTTATTGTTGTTTTGAATTGCAAGAAAATCTACAACAGCCAGTTCACTTCTCTTACCCGTTAATTTGTGGTATATTTTAGCACTGCCAGTTCATTTGTGTTCCCTCTCTAAGACCCCAATACTAAACAACAGTTGCTTACAAACGGCCTCCCTTATTTTCTTTAACCCAGAAGAGATTTTGACACAACTCCCTCTCAGCGTGGCTTTCATCGAATCCCACAAGAGGCTAATGTACATTTCTAGGAGGTTATTAAACTGAAAAAAATCAATCAAGGTATTTCCCCAATTGCTCTAGCTTGCCATTGTGAAAAGCAGGGCTTTTCTTATGTTATTTCTGTCATAGCTAGTATTCAAGACAACAAAATGCATAAAAACATGAGGATAACTCCTAAAACAGGAGAAAGGAAAGAAAAAAGAAAAAAGGCCAGCCTGAGGCTATGAGGTTCCTTGGTTGAAACCCCAAAGTCTTTGACAGGTCCAGTAAACAGCATTGCCAAAACAGGCCAAGATGATCTCTGGAGATGCTTGAGGAATTCTGGCCTTGTGAACTCTGATACACATTGACCTGATCTTCACTCAACTCAGGTTAATGTGTGGACTGCAGTTCAGTTATCCACTACACTTCCATAATATTCTGATGCAATTCACAGCTTAAAGAATTGATCGAAATAAATTTACAGCGTGCTGTGCATTGAAGGAGAATTACATGAAAATGATGGATCGGTGGTATTTAACACCTGTAAAATTAGCAAAGATGTATAGAACTGCTTCAAATGTTTGTTGGAAATGCAAGGAGAAAGGCGGCACATTTTACCGTGCAAGATTACAAAAGCATTCTGGGAAATGATTTACAATGAGTCAAAAAAAATGTTTAATGTTTGGGGGAAAAACAGAGGCTTTTTTACTAGGCATTTTAGGTGCAGAGAGGAGCAGAAATGACTATTTATGTATGCAACAACAGCAGCACGAATACTAATGGCCCAGAGATAGAAAGAAGACAAAGTACTGACCAGAGATGATGGACTATGCCAAAGTGGCGAAATTGACCGGGAAAATCAGAAGCCAGGAAGAGAAGAACTTTAATAAGGAATGAGAAAAATTTATAATGTATTTACGAGAACACTGTAAACAACTAAAAACTTTGGCAGGATTTGAGTAATGCTTGTAATGTACAAAACCCCCCCCACAACTATGGTAAAAATGGATTTAAAAAATAAATAAATAGAGAAAATAAGGGAAGCAGTTGAAAAAAGATTGATATGGTAACCATGGAAGGGAGGGGGAGAGTCAAAGGATTCAGGGAATCTTAAATGACAATGTTGGTGTTTAATGTTTGAATTTAAATTTGTTATGTAAAACTTAATAAAAATATATTTTAAAAATAGAACTGATCAAAATATGCATGGGGGGGGGAATACCTATTAAGCAATGCATAAGATACATGGAGTTAAATGCAATTTTTTGTATGCATATATACTTCACAGATTATTGAAAAAAGGGGCCGCCTCGTTCAGAGTTGTGGCTGAACACATAGGAAACTCTCATGGAACAGTGTTAAGAGTGATTTGCCCATCCTTGGCAGGCCCTCATTTTAATTGCTGAGGTTTGGCTTTTTAATTCAACTCTGTTAGGTGGTCCATTCTTTTTGGTAAACAGCTGTTTCAGCTTAGAAGCCTGCCTGTAAGCAAGGGAAGGTGGTTCTCCTTCCTCCTCTGAGGGCAATTCATTTTTATAAGACTTGCTAAGTGTGAAGGCATCAGTGGAGTTTGACTTTTACATGGTGGGTTCGGGAATGTGGCTGCACCAAGCCAAGAAGGATGTCAGAGATGCATTCATCTGCACCATGTACAAGTAGTAAAGAGTAATTTTTAAGGGAGGTGTTTAGCACAAGGAGCATGTAAGTTTTGGGGGCTCTCCCCAGGGAATTCTGCCTGAGACCAAATCTACAAACTTTTAAGTAACAACACAAGGATCTTGGGGTTGGGGAATGATATTACTTATTCAACACAAGCAGCTTTGACTAATGAGTTTGTTGTAGCAGGTTTTTATTTGTTATTATGAAGTGCCACAAAATCAGCAGTAACTGTACACAAATATAAAGTGATGCAGACTCATAAGTCTAAATCTGGGGTTGGACATTTTGCTACATGAGATGACAAGATGTTGCCTCCTCCCATTCCATGTACAGAAACTTTCAGGACCCTGCACTGTACCTGAGTGCAACACAATGTCTTAGGACAGGCTCTGTGGCATCTAACTCTTTGCTCCCACCCCCTACACCTGGTGCCTAAGGTGGCTCTCTCACTCTGCCTAAAGGTAGGGCCATCCCTGTCTAAATCAAAACAAGTTACACTAGGGAGAAAAGAGAAGGTGAGGTATTCAGGGGGAAGCCAATGAAAGGAGGTGTTTTAGGATTCACTTATGGAGGAAATGGTGTCAGGAAGAGAAAGGTTCCAGTGGCAGGACAGATAGGGTAACAGATTTCACTTGGCACCATTAGAGCAATGGGCTTCAACCATTTCAGACCTGGGACACACCTTTAAGCCAAACATTAATTTCTTATTTTTTTAAAAAAATATATATATCTGTATGGTAGTAGCGCTGCTCTTGAGACTAAATGTTGATCGGGCCATCATGACCTGGTAGTTCGTCCAGATCCACTACCTGAAGACCAATGCCCTGGAATGAAGATTCTGGGGAGGAATGAATAAGAGAAAATAAAAAGGGGAATGGTGATGCAATGTTGAGGAGGAGAAGGTAAGAGTGAAGAGTGGATAGAAGAAAGCTTGTCCAATAAATCTTCAGCAAAAGCCCATGAGGGGAAAAACAGGAGTGGGATGCAGAAGCTCATCTAGAAAAAAAGCAAACACTTTAAAGAGATGCTTACAAAAATGAGGATGCAAGGTATGACTGAGGCAGAAAGCCTGAAACAGAAAGTGGGAGAAAGAATAAGCCTGAAATTTGAGTAAGTAGGAGAATTATGAGGGCCCCTATAGATTTAATGAGCATTCATTTTTACTTGGTTGCACAAATCTTATATGGAGGTTGGACTATAACTTTACTGAACTTTCATTCTGATTTGTTTGTGAAGCAGTCATATGGCAATAACCATTCATCCTGATATACTTGTAGGTTGTTTACACAACTTCCCATCAATCATTCCTTCCATCTACACTTTTCACTATGTTATCCTGTCATTTTCCTAAATACCAGAAGTAAATTTTCTTTTTAAAGTGGATTTGTTTAGCTAGGGTGACAGAGTTCTTTAAACTACTTTAATTGCATGACAGAATCCCTTCCACGAGATACTGACAGTCTTTAGTATCTAATAAACTAATAAACTTTAGTTTTATTGCTATGTATGTTTTGAAGAGCAAGTATAAGAATGGAGATAATGAACTACTGGCCAAGAACCAAGGTAGAAGGGAAGTAAGAGGGATGTGACTGAAGAATAGTAAAGTGAGATAGACAGCATTGGAGAGAATGAGGAATTCTCAAAGTCCACAGAGGAAGAAGAGAACACAGATCAGAAAGGGAAAGTGAGCAAGCAGGTATCCCAGTGGAAAATAACACCTGCTCACTGAAACAATACCTCCCTCCTGTGAGATACAAATCCTAGAAGAGGTAAAGGTGAGGCTGGACTCACTCTTTTAATAGTCTCTGTGCAGCGTTTTTGCTGACAGGGTTTCAGACATGTTCTTTCTCAGCCTTACCTGGAGACAAGATGCCAAATATTAAACCCAGGGTCTCTTGTATGCACAGGAGATTCTCTACCAACCCTCTTTCCCCAGGTGAAAGATCTTGTCTGGAAACTGAATCCAAATTAGACCCAAATCACGGACCAACATGCCAAACAGAACAAATAAATATTTTGAGATGAAACCAGTTTGCTATAGCAACCTTTTCTTCTTCTTCTTCTTTTGGTATCTGATCATTTATTGCTGTTTTATTTTTTATTTTAAGTTATTGTTGCATGTCATATGCTTTCTAACATAACAAAAATATATATTAATGCAACCATGTTAAAACAGTTTAAAGAGGAAAAAGAACAAAAACTATGCTACAAAAAAAGAATTTGGGGGGAGGGCAGTAGAAGCCCATTATGAGAAGGAAGAAAGAAATTCTAGCTTTGAACTTCAAGCTCAAAGTAGCTTTTTGAAAGAAAGTATAATGTCTCGTAAAATGATATTTTAAGTTTTGGGAATGAATGGCAATTTCTGATTATTCTAAGGCACAGGAAAACTAGTTTAGCATTTCCAGTCCCTGAAGGCCAGATCTGTTAAGGGAACGAAGCAGTCTGCGAGAGTTCACAAACTTAGCTTCCTGTTGAGATCATGGCGAAAGTGTTACCTGTTTTTCTCTAGGATATTCCCCATCTGTGGGCTAAATAACCCAACCAGAAGAGATGAAGCTATCACTTGAATGTACATATAGTACATATGTTTTCTTTGTAAACTAGCACTTTTCCTGGAAAAGGAGTATTTCTTTACTAATTGAGGAAATAACTTGTGCTTAGCTGAAAACCCAATTAAAAATGTTTAGATCAAAATCAATCGATACCTAAGTCCATCTCTTAAGATAAAATGCATGTGGAAAAGTGTAAGGATATAAAAGGATAAAAGTGACAGGCTTGGACAGACTGACTGCCAAATATTACAAATTAACTGCAATTTGTTTGATCTGAAAAAATAGTTATAAATTCCCAAGTTTCACTTTGCAACTAAACAAAGATTAAATAAGGAATCCTCCACCCCCACCAAACATTAAGCCACTAGGTGGCAGGCTTCATTGACTAGTGGATCTGGTGGTTGCATTGCAAAGATCAAGACAGTGGGAAAGAGAATGGGATTCCCCTCTCTACAGTGGATAAATGTTAAACCTGATGCCTGTGTTGTTCAGTGCTGAGGTTTCCCCAATGCATCTCCATGGCTGCTGCTGGTCTGAGTTAATAGCTTGCCAGGTCTCTAGCAAAAGGGTGGAATTCAAGGCAGCAAATGTTGCCTGGTATTGCTCCAAAAGGTTAATTGACCATGAGAAGGAGAAAAATCAAAGGCCGGCCTGACGCTAAGCTTCCTTGAATGTCAAACTCACTTTCCACATTAGGAGAAGATAATTGATCCTGCTAAAGCTGCTCCAGCCAGCTGTAGGTGCTTGTTCTTGATGTGGCAGTGGAAGAGAAAGGAAGGCTAAATGGTTAGAGGGACTAGTTTCAGTCTGCAAAGCACTGAACAGATTTGGCCCAAAACAGAGTATGCTCTAACTATGAGAAAATTACACATTGTGTGAAAGAGCTTAACAAATGGAACTTGATGCCACAGCATGTGATGCTGCCAGTGGCTTAGATATCTGTAAGAGGTAGTGAAGCATAGTGGTTAGAGTATCACACTAGGACAAGAGAGACCAAGGTTCAAATCCCCACTCTGCTGTGCAGCCCACTGTTAGTTCCTTCTGTCAGTTCACTATCTCTCAGTCTAAACCTACCTCATAGGGTTGTTATGAAGACAAGATGGGAAGGGGGAGAAGAACTGGTGCCACCTTGAGTTCCTTGGAGGAGATGAAGTATAAAACAAGTTTCTTGCTTTTGTAAAATAAAAACAAACTGTATTTTTGTAATTAGCTGCTGGCTAAAAACACACACAAGGAAAAAAGCTGCAATACAATAAAAACTAGATAACCGTAAAACAATTATAAACATTTGCACTGACTTTCTATTTTAAAAACTTGTGATGTTTTACGGAAGTTTGCATTCCATATATATTTCACCATGACTTTAGTTTGGGCAGTTGTGCAAATGTCATACCTTAATCATCCATTCATTTTTTTGTGGGATTTTTGTATATTTTTTATAATTTTCTACCATTCCATCCAATTCACCCAATAACACTGGAGGGTATTAGCATTAGGCGGAGGGGTCCATCTGTTGCAGAGCCTTCTGCTGTGCCTTCTGAAAGGAAAGGTGGTTGAGAAGCTACCACTATCAATGTTCCCATCAGCAGTAGTCAGTATAGGGCCCTAAAACAGAGTAGGGTGAATTGAGTAGGCCCTAAATTGGAGTAGGGTGGAACAGAGCATGCCATGCTCCAAAACAGGAATCCTCAAGTGCACAGTCCATTCTGTGGCAGCAACCCCAAGAAAATGGATTCATTCCTTGGTCTTTCTCATGTGATTCTGCTGACACCAGAGCCCACATCTCCACTTCCCTGAGAAGACATCTCTGGCACTGGATTCCTATGACTGGACCACAGGCTTCTTGGAGAATCAGGAATTTCCCCATAAAGCAGTTCCTACAGCTTGAAACCTTAGTGCAGGCTTCCTCAAACTCGGCCCTCCATATGTTTTTGGCCTACAACTCCCATGATCCCTAGCTAGCAGGACCAGTGGTCAGGGATGATGGGAATTGTAGTCTCAAAACATCTGGAGGGCCGAGTTTGAGGAAGCCTACCTTAGTGCCTAGAAAAAGCTAACAGTTGCATAAAAATGTGTTGGCCCTTTTATTGGCCAGATGCAACACTCAGGACATCGGGTTTGACAAACTAGTCCAGACTATAAAGCCCTTCTAGCTGTTCCAAGACACTGCCACTGAGAGCCAGTGTGGTGTAGTGGTTAAGAGCAGTAGTCTCGTAATCTGGGGAACCAGGTTCGTGTCTCTGCTCCTCCACATGCAGCTGCTGGGTGACCTTGGGCTAGTCACACTTCTTTGAAGTCTCTCAGCCCCACTCACCTCACAGAGTGTTTGTTGTGGGGGAGGAAGGGAAAGGAGAATTTGAGCTTTGAGACTCCTTCGGATAGTGATAAAGCGGGATGTCAAATCCAAACTCTTCTTCTCTTCTACTGCTGAGACAACTTGTATTTTCTTTCCCAGTGGCAAGACCACTAATTTATCTATGGGGTTTATCCATTTATCCATGGGCATGTGCTCATCTGTTACCTATTCCAGAACTCCAGGCCTAGTAATCTCTACCTTGCTTGGGCCATCACCTCATTATATTTCACAAGTGGTACATTGTCCACGCTAGCATTGACGAATAGCGATCCGAACAAAATCAAAGCTGTAAATCAAACCAATTTAGTCTTCTAGCAACTTTACTGAGGTTTCAAAGCATACCAGTTGCACATCAAGATCAAATGAGAAGTCACTCAAGAGAAACAACACTTTCAGGTGTAAGAAACTGATTATAATGATAATGCAAAGGTTCTGAGGGTTCTCCGTTCCAACAGGAAGCATGCTGGGTGCAAAGGAATTGCAGAATCCAAAGCTTCTGTACACCTCTGAGAGGGGCCCCAACCTGGAAATCACCCCACTGGCTGGTGCAGGACGGCGGTTGTGGCTCTGCTGCTCTGGCCACCAGCCCTTCCCCCCTGCCCCTCGGGCTGCTTCAAGGTCCATTTATTGTATTTTATGCGCAAGGATTTCTCTCCTGCTATTCAACTGTAAAAGGGTTTCTAGGGCAGGAAACAATTAAAAGCCAACAATTTAAAACAATAGCAATTTAAAACCGCTTAAAAACTGTGGGCCATTAGAAGATGTTGTTGCGGAGAGAATTCTTATTTCATTAGGGAGATTCAAATAAATGGACCATTCTTACACTGAGCTAGATATTAACCACAAGGAAAACAAAGTATCTTTTAAGTTTAAGGACAAATGGAACTTTTGATTTCAAAAAGCAGCTATAGCAGGTATGAAGGGTTAAAACCCATTCTCCTATATCATAGTCCTGTTCTGCATCACACACACACACACACACCCCGATGCTATTTAATATAATGAACCTGGAGGTGGATACCGTCTGATATGCAGCAATGAGGGTTGCTCGTCCATCAGCTTCTTAAAATGGGTTGGACAGATTTTGGCCATATCCACACTGTTTGGGTGGTCTGCTACTGGAAGCTGAGACTTCTGAACCCAATTCATTATTTTAACCATATCTCTTTCTTTAGACCATGTGTTGATTAATTTCATTTGTGGTTATAGAAAGGGTCATTTTATGATACACGGTGGGCTTTATGATATTTTCTAATTTTATTATGTTTCCTGGAATTATGTATAATTATGTAGCATAAAATGTGAAGCCAATTCTGCACTATTGGGGAGGCAGCATATAAATTTAATCAGTCCATGTGGACATTGAGGATTCTATTTTCTTATTAAGCTTAAAGAAAATGCATACATACCCCGAGTGTCATTCTTTGAAAAGTGGTATGTGGTGCCCAGTTCCCCCAAAACATATTGGCAGAGCAGCAGGGACAACCAGGGTTCAGCAACTGGGCGAAAGCAAGAGAGGAATGTCGGACCATTAGCAGCCACCTGACTCTGCTGCCTGATACTACTGGGGTGTGACCAGGACAAACCTGCTCTACCTCTACTGCTGGAGGCAGTATGACTCTTGATTACATTTTGAAATGTACCCCTGCCCACGAAATCATCCAAAGCCATAATGGAGACAGACAGTCATTTGCCAGGAAGAAGTACAAGAAAATTTTGACTGTCCCCAGCAAAGAGGAAATCACTGGCACATATGCAAAGATGGCTAGCCATCGGGAATTACACATAAGGTAGGAAGTTGGGCACTATACAGCAGCACATTGGAAAACTTACAAACCAGACTGAAAACACTATTACTTGGAAGTAAGTCCCACTGACTTCAATGGGATTGCAGCATGTCTGACTTGAATATATATACTTTTTAAAAAACAATTAACCACAGCACTCTGGAATACTGAAGTGTAGGCCATTTACAATGGTCTCTCCTGGACTCTGTTGCCTGAGCTCTCCCCAATGGGATCCTAGCCCCTGGCTTACACCCAGCTTGCTAGAGGTGGCATTGCAAACTCAGCTATTTATGGCAATGCACAGTGCAGTCTGCCGACAGCAGGCCTATTTACTAACCACAACAATTCAGTACATCTCCCTTGGCCGGCTCAGCGTCTCAGACCTTGGGGTTTGGGTCTGAAAGGCATGCTATAAGAGCATGGATTGACGCTGTCACTTGGATCCTGGTCTTAATCAGCCAATGGGCCAAAATGATTTTTATTTTTTAAAAATGAAACAAGGTCATTTTAGCTAACAGCATCATTTCTTCCATTTGTAGGAAAACAGAGAAGGGGACAGCTCTGCTTTAGGAGGCTACAGAGTGTAGGGACCTTGGAAAATATCATTGGTCCATTTATATAGTTCAGTCATGCCTACACTGACTGGCAGCTGCTCTTCAGAATTCCAGACAAGAATGTTTCCCAATGTCAGGGATACCACTAAGCTACAGACCCTCACTTGCCTGATTGTGGAAGAGACAGAAACTTGAGTTTATCTGTGGAATGTAATTACTGCCTGGTTAATTTATTACAATATTTTTCTGCCACCTTTCATAGAATAGAATCATAGAGTTGGAAGAGACCACAAGGGCCATCGAGTCCAACCCCCTGCCAAGCAGGAAACACCATCAGAGCACTCCTGACATATGGTTGTCAAGCCTCTGCTTAAAGACCTTCAAAGAAGGAGACTCCACCACACTCCTTGGCAGCAAATTCCACTGTCCAACAGCTCTTACTGTCAGGAAGTTCTTCCTAATGTTTAGGTGGAATCTTCTTTCTTGTAGTTTGAATCCTTTCATTTGGAGCCTTTCATTGCATAGTGGCCTACTTTGCAGTGGACAGTCATTTATTTCAAGGGCTGTCAGAAAATAATAATAGAATCATAGAGTTGTAGAGTTGGAAGGGACCCCAAGGTTCATCTAGTCCAACCCCCTGCAATGCAGGAATATGAAGCTGGCCCATTTGGGGATTAAACCTGCGACCTTGGCGTTATCAGCACCACGCTCTAACCAAACGCGCTACAAAAGTTAACAGTTCTCTGTTTAAAGGATCCTACCAGGATTCAGTTTGTTGGTCCTCATCCAGCCCACTACAGTGGTACCTCGGGTTAAGAACTTAATTCGTTCTGGAGGTCTCTTCTTAACCTGAAACTGTTCTTAACCTGAAGCACCACTTTAGCTAATGGGGCCTCCTGCTGCCGCTGCTGCACGATTTTTGTTCTTATCCTGAAGCAAAGTTCTTAACCCAAGGTAATATTTCTAGGTTAGCGGAGTCTGTAACCTGAAGCGTATGTAACCTGAAGCATATGTAACCCGAGGTACCACTGTACTGCATTCTGGCACTGTTTCAAGACATTCACAGCTTCTCTCTTGATTCCGATATAACAAAGAAATATCCAGAATCTACTAATGACTGCTTCCAGTGCCTTCACATAGATAGCAAACAGCGCTGGGAATAAAATAGTGCCTTGCAGCATCCCACAGTACAACTGCAATGGGACAGATATACAACCCCCCCCCAACGTTATTCTCTGAACCAGGCCTTCTAGGTAGGAGCGTTACCACTGCAACAGAGTGCCACCAACTTCCAACTCACAATCTATATTATAAAGAGAAAAATCCTAGAGTGCCACCAACTTCCAACTCACAATCTATATTATAAAGAGGAAAATCCTATATTATTTTCTTCCAAGGTTCCAATTCTAAGTTACTAAATACTAGGTGCAGCGACAAATGTGGAAAACATTCTTGAATTTGGTGGAGCTTCAACGGCAGGGCAAGATCTGAAAGTTAGCAGAGATAGACAAAACATACAAGTTTTGTTCTCAGCCGCAGGTGACAATGCAACAAAGACTTGCATGCTAAGGACTGTTTTCCTAGCCTGTTCCAAACCCACAAGTTGAAGCAACAAGAGCAGCACAATGGTTTCAGTCAAGGAATGGCTGGACAGTTGTGGTTTGGCCTCCCTTCTGTCTCTTCCAGGTGCATTTTCCAGCACTCTTTGATACAGTATATTTTATAAATAAACATAATTGTGTTTATCCCCGGACCTCATTAGCATGCACTGTCTGTGTTTCTGGGCCAGGGACAATGTTTTTGGAGTGGGTGTTAAGGACACATTCTTTCAAACATTATGCTTGGGACGTGCAGCTAAACTGTTTGCAGATTCCAGACTGAAAACGGAGGAGCTACAATAGCAAGGAAGAAGCGGAACAAAATGCTGGGTTGGATTGGACCTCAGCCACAAGGGCTCAGATTAAAAAGGAGTTAGAAATATCTCAAAACAAGGTTTTATTTGGCTGAAAGCCACCTAGGAAAACACCCCACGGGTTAGCTGAGTTGGAGTTACTGTGGCATTCAAGGTGTAACCACAGTGTGTGAGAGAGATGGAGGTTACATTCCATACTTCTGTGTTTAACCTGCTACAGCGTACCTTTCGGAAGACGGTTATGAAAACACCTGGTTCTGTGGGACAGAGCAAACAATGACATTCATTCCTATGGGGGGGGGGGGGAGGAGTACAGCCTAAACCAGCCCCCATCAACCTGGTGCCCCCAGCTGTCTGGATCTGATGGGAGATGTAGTCCGCAAAACATTGGGAGGACACCAGGTTGGTGAAGGCTAGCATACATTTTGAGATTTGGATAAAATCCACATATCACCCTTGACTCTAGTTAGTCCAGCTTTATCTTCAACAACCAAACTAAGGCGGGCACATTATACCTATCCCATGTTGCTGCAGTGGAGACCACCACCCCTTCCATACACCTGCCACTGTAATTATGCATGCTTTGCTAGTAATGACAACAACTTAACATTTACACGGCCTAGCTCAAAATGCGCAAAACACTCCACATACTAATCATTGCTACAGCAGTCCTGAGATGTAAGGTCAGCGCGTAAAAGTGGTTAGAATGGCAGACTGGGGCTGCAGAGACCTGTATTTAAATCCCCACTCGATTATGAAGCTTGCTGGGTTCAACTCTCAGCTGAAACTACATCACAGGGTAAGGATAAAATGGGGAGAGGAATGTAGGCCAGCACACCTAATGGAGCAAGTTATGGATTTCCAAAAAAAAAAAAAGAAGAAAAAAAAGACAAACTGTTGATGAGCAACTTCAAAGCTCCCGCTCACACTTTTTATAGTTCCTTTTCTTTAAACCAGACTTGGACAGGGCAGCCTTCAAATAGAGGTCTGTCTTATGACACATGGCCACCCTAGTGATACCCAAAACTGCTGCCTAAGGCAACTGTCTCATTCCGCCTAACGATAGAGCCAGTCCTCTAAGAGGAAAGTCTTATACTTTTCTCACTGAAACTTTTTTTTTTAAAAAAATAGTAATTAAAAAGCAATTTTTCTTCCAGTGGATATTGCTTCTCCTCATGGAGCCCCACTGAAGAAAAACAGCTTTCAAACGTAGACAAGGAAAGGGTTTCGCTGTCATAGCCCCTCCCCTCTGTTGTCCATATT
This sequence comes from Podarcis bocagei, assembly GCF_964188305.1. NCBI lineage: Eukaryota > Metazoa > Chordata > Lepidosauria > Squamata > Lacertidae > Podarcis > Podarcis bocagei. Next base: position 30,784,289 of record NC_138132.1, read on the forward strand.
GTGCTTTTAAACACCTGAGCCCTCACCCTGCTTATAGGGATTCTGCAGTGACCTGAGACAGATGGTTCTAGGGCCACTGCATCTGCCTTGGCCCTTAAGTTGCTATGCTACAGCTCTGCAGCATACAATTCATTTTATTTTAAGTCAACATTGCACTAGGCAGCATACAAAGCAACCGAATGCCACAATCTTTGCCCACAGAACTGATAATTTCTGTTAGATGGAGCATGCAACAATCTTCTTCAGATCAAGTTGCCATATGACTCCTGACCAGCAATTCCAAACAATATGAGTAACCCATGACCAATCTTGTAGGAATGAACATTATATATTCCTTCAAAACCACAAGCATTTGAGAGCTGGTTCTTTTTTGCTATTTCCACGCAAGACACTTAAAAGCACTTAGGAGCATGCCTCATGCTATTTGTGCTTTGTGTGAACCATGTTAAGGCTGGATAGAATCAAGAAAGTGAAATAAAAGTTCCCACCCATGTAGGTTATACATTCACGTTATGCACTAATTTAGGGAAAGCCAACTGAAACCTCCTATGTGAAAACACTCTTAGAGGAGCTTTAGAAGAACAAACAACTTCTGTTCCCCCCATCACAATACTTTCCTTCTTAGCAAGTTTTCTCATAAGTCAGCCAGCCAGTCAGTTTCCATGGGAGGCAGAGACAGCAGGTTGCAGCCAATGCTAGACCTACTAGGAGTAAATCCAAGGACATTAAGAAACATTATTAACTTAAGTCCATTAATTTTAATGGGTCTACTCTGAGTAGCACTTAGCATAGTACAACCCAGAGACCGACTACAAAGTATGAACGCATGAACCCTGCTGGATCAGGCCAAAGATCCATCTAGTCCTGTTCTCACAGTGGCAAAGCAAATACCCACGAACCTGAGTACAACAACCTTGAGTCACCCCATTTGTAGGTCCCAACAATTGGTATACAGAGACACACTGCTTCTGGCAAGGGGGTGTAGCACATAACCATAAGGGCTAGTAACAACTGAGTAACAATCCTCCATGAATTTGTTTATTCCCCTTTTAAAGATATCAAAGTTGGTGGCCATCTCTACATCTTCTAGTAACTAATTCCAACTATATGTGAAGAAATACTTCCTTTTGTCTGTCCTAAATCTTCTAACATTCAGCTTCATTGCCTTCTGGTATAAAGAGAGAGGAAGTTGGAAGGGGAGTAGGAGAGTGAGAGGAGTTCAGTCTTTAGCTTTGATTATTATAGTTCCATAAGAACTACACAAAGGTTATGAACAGATAACATCATTAATTGTGCTTGATTGTCATAATAGTGACAAACAACAAGGACATATGGCATGTTAGGGACTAACAACTTTATTATGGCATTGGCTTTTGTAGACTAAAATCCCATTTCATCACATGCATGTTTTATCCTTGGGTGGGGAAACTGAAAACAGTGGGGTCAGAAAGACTATGACAATTCTGTTTGAAACAGAATTCTGTTTGTACTATGGAAAGCGCAAAAGAAGTTATTGACAGTTCTATTTCTGTTGGGAATTTCCATGCTCAGTTTTCTTTCAAGTGGTTAAGAACATAGCTTAAACCAATACTTGGACCAAATATTGTAGACAGAGAACTCCTAGTGGAAAGGAAAGGATTTTCCACTACTTAAGACAAATAGAAATAAAACTACTTTGGAAGGCAGAAAAACAAGCTACAGAGGGAATAGCATATTACATAAATTCAATTTTTGAGAATTTTAGTAAGAATTTTCCTTCCAAAGTTTGCTTCAGGATTGTTCCAATCACCCCTGCTCCTAAAAAAATAAAGTTGTGTGTGTATGCCTAGCTAACATACTATCTGGTGATATCACTGCAATATTGTATTCTGAAAAGCAGCAAGCTTCTTTTACGTTACAGCAGAGGAGAATGTTTGCACTGTTTCTTCCCCATGTGTTTCTAGTGCATGTCAGGTCATACATTAAGAGGAAATGGTTTTCACTGTAGTGGTGAGTAAGCGTGGGTGAACAGGAGACACTGGAATGGTTTTAATTTCTTTACAGACTGACTTTCATGTTCTTGGTAGTTGCTAAGCACAACTTGCTCCAGCATATTCCCTCCCTCCATGGCTCTACAATATAAATGCATTCATTACTATCAACTGGTTTTATTATGTGGGCAAAGCTATAAAGACCTCCCCCACTACCACCATCCCTTTAGAGTTTGCAAGCTGCATAGGTTGTGGTTAATAATGCAAGGCCATCAATAATGGCATCTGTGAGCCATCTGTCTGCTTAAAGCAACTCCAACTTTGCTCTTTAGAGGGGGAGGAAATAGGAAGAAAAAGTTTATTTATACTTAGAGCCTTGGACAATGGCAAAATGTCTTCCGAGCCATGTGCTGGATAGCTTTGGCTTCACTGCTAGTTTGGAGTCGCCATCCACACACACCCATGAATACAGGAACCCCCACTTTTTCCCACTTGTGCTGTCAAATAAATGAAGCATTGCATCAATCAGTCCATAAACCCTATGCAACGGCAACGGCCCCATGCTCTGTCCTTAGACCTTTATACCATCTGGCTTCCACAGTGATGGTGGGGTTCAGATAACCATTGCTGCGTTGAAAGGAACAGTGCTATGCTTCATGGACAGTCTAAAAGGCAGGTCTATGTGCACTCTGTGCTTAAATATATATATATTAAAATTCTGCAACAAGAAAAATATGGATTTTGCCAGCTGTATAAATTAGACAAATTGAGAAAAATCTGTATAATTTATTCTGGTTGTGCTTGTCATGGGGAGGGTCAAGAAGTTATTCAAGGCAATGAAGCCCCACCCCAATCATTGGAGGGTCTTATTTGTCCACTCTTCTGACTTCTATTTTACTAGGCACTGCCTGTACCCTTTCCAGGATATCTTTGCTGCCATAGGACTAGAAACACACACAGAGAAGAAAACAATACAAAGCTGAGATTCTTAAGAATTCTACACCCAATGCAGGATTCTGCTGTCCCTCAAAAATGCAGCATACAAAAAGCTCTGGCTTAAAAATAAAGAAGTAAAACCCAGAATAGCTTTGTATGGGTAATCAGCAGGCAAAGTTCATACCAAAAATCATGACAGCAAGAAATGGAAATGCATCCCAATAAAGCAAATAATACAGTCTATGTTGGTCACATGTATAAGCTGCTGGATGCTGCCCAGCAAAGTGCATTCCATTACACATTTCAGTTCCTGCTGATAAAGAAGCTTTCAGATGAATTACTCATCTCTAGTTATTTGAGATCCATTATCGCTACTAGCACTGAGTAATTCATCTGGAAGAGCTATTAAAGATATCCTTCATTAGCAGTCTATGGTTTTTTCCTATTGTTGGTTTGATCACATTATTTTATCTTTTCCTATGGCTGGAATCCTTTATTCTCTCTCTCTCTCTCTCTCTCTCTCTCTCTCTCTCTCTCTCTCTCTCTCTCTCTCACTTTCTATATATATATATTCCCTAACGGGCATTTAAGCAGAGGTTAAGGTTAAAACAGGAACAAGCAGATCTGAAAACTATTATCTTTCCAGAATTAAAATAAATACTGTGGCATTTTAAAGAGTAACAAATTTATTGACTTTAAGGTATTACAATATTTCTTTTGCCTCTTGCTGTAACAGGTATCACAGCATTGCTTCCCATCAGTGATGTAGTGGAAAGGGTGCCTATCTCCGGGATATTCTTTCAGAACAGGAAGGAGTGTTGATGTCATCTGATGGAGCAGCAGTGCAACTGACAGTCTCTCTGGCAAGTGAATGAGGCTTTGAGAAATCTTTGAGAATTAATCAAGCAGAGGTTGGATACGTCTTTCCTTTTCTTTGATGCAGTTCCTACTTCATACAAGGAGTTAAAAGGTAACACTTCTCTGAAAGATTGTTTGCATTTCTAATTAAGAGCTAAAGATTGCATTTCAGGTAATGGAAGATATTTTGCTAAAGCACACTGTGTTTTACAGTTTGAACCCATACAGTCAGAAGTAAGCACCACTGAGCAGAGGTGGAGTGTATGTTATTGCTACCTGGGCCATGTGCACAGGAAGCCTGCTGCAGCCGCACCAGCCCAGCCCTCACCGCTGCTTCAAAGTCACAGTGAAACTTGTTTTTTCTTCTTTTGACAAGGCTTGGGATATTTCCCCAGGCCATAAACAAAATTCACTTAAACAGCTTTGCTCACTTCATGTAGGGGTTTTCTTTGCCACTCAGAGCATATACAGCACTACTGAAAGGCAAATAGCCACAGCAGCACAGCTGGACCAACAGCCTGCACTCATATTATCTCTGGGGGATAATATCAAGTGAAGGATATGCTGAATCCTACCAAGAACTAGACTCGCCAAAATGATTTTTTGCTTCCTTCAAAATTCCGAAAATGCTTCACCCATGCCAGGACCCCTGACTGCATCATGAATTTTTGCTCTGGGTGAAATCAGGGGGCAATGTCATCTAATCTTAAAACTAAAAGCAGGGGAGGTGGATGTGTGGCAAAACAGACACCCTAACATTTACAACCCCAGATTCAGGTAGGTAGCCATATTGGTCTGACACAGTTGAAATATACATATATATAAATTGTCCAGTAGCACCTTAGAGACCAACTAAGTTTGTTCTTGGTATAAGCCAGGCTTCCTCAACCTCGAACCTCAAGATGTTTTTGACCTACAACTCCCATGATCCTTAGCTACCAGGACCAGTGGTCAGAGATGATGGAAATTGTAGTCTCAAAACATCTGGAGGACAGAGGTTGAGGAAGCCTGGTAGAAGCTTTCGTGTGCATGCACACTTCTTCAGATACACACAACCCCATTTGATTTTACAACCCCATTTGATCTTTGCATCCTGCAGCCATGTAGACGCAGAAATTGTTTCAAGTATGGAATGGAGAGTCTCCAGCCAATGATTCAGTGTTCCTTTCGTTAGGTCTAAATCGCTCCTCCCTCCCAACGTTCTTCAGTGTCTGCCATGTCTAAAAACATAAATATATTCATGAGCTCCATCTCTGGAAAAGGTACTCTAGTTCGGAAAATAAATTCCATATGAAATTTGCTGTGGTACAATGGAGCTTGGCATCTGATGCCATAAGGAAGCTTTTCTTCTCAACTGCCCCCCACCCCCACCAAAGCCGTTGCCAATGTTCCCTCCAGCTTCAACTCATGCCTGGACCCAGCTGTAGAGAACACGGAGGGAAGTTAACTCTCTGTAATGCCCAGGGGTTTTTTTCATAGGCAGTCCAGGGGATTAAACTGTGAAGCAACGAATGTGCAAAAGAGAGAAAGTTCATTTTGCATCTTCAACTTTAAATACGTAGAGTCGCAAAATTGTGTTTCAAGGCAGATGAGGTGAAAAATAATGTGCTTTCTCTGAGAACAATCTCTCACCACTTCTTGGTAAAAAGTCATGGATCTCTGTACCCAAAAGTGCCACCACACAAAACCAGTGGCGTAGCGTCGGTTGTCAGCACCCGGGGCAAGGCAAGTAATTTGCGCCCCCTAACCGGTGGTAGGGGCAGAGATCTGCAAGTGCAAGCGCGCCCCCCCCCCAGATGTTGCGCCCGGTGCGGCCGGCCCCCCTGCACCCCCACGCTATGCCACTGCACAAAACCACTTTCTCTCTCCTCTGACACCCCCTCAAAGAAGAAGGGGAAACACACACATAGCTCCTTTTGCTGAAGCTGGGGGAGGTGGCGGCAGGGGGCAACGATGAGAGAAAAAGAAACTTGTTTATGCTTCTTTTAATATCTCCCTTCTGTTTTACATTTACAGTCTTTTCAAAAGATACGGCACAGGCTTTGCCAAGATTCCTAAAGAGATATCCTGAGAAATGTAGACCGGTTTCCCAACCAAAATTCAAAGAAAACAAATGTCAGGCCAGCAATTGATATGAAATAGTTTAAAAATGAGAAAAAGCTGCCTCTGAGCTAGGTTTACATTAAACTACATTTCTGCAACAAGAGGGAGGGGAGACTCAAAAGAATTTCTCTCAGGCAGGGAAGAAAGAGAACCTGGGCAGGGTGGAAAAGGCTTATGTTACCTGCTGCCAGTGAGGTGTCCAAAAACTGCTTGGTGAGCGGGGTGCCGGGAGAGTAGAAGCCTTGTTACTTTCTGCTACAATAAACCTGGACATAATTGGAGGTGGGGAAGTGCTGAAAAGATAACCTTTTGAATCTGAGCCAGTCCCATACAGAAGTACGAAACTATTTACCAGCCCATAATAAATTTTAACAGCCTGCCTGCTTGCTTTTACTTGCTTGGCACAATGAAAAATATTACTGGGTAATAGCTGATCTGGAAATTTTCTGGAACTGGCTCCAACACATAAATGGCCAACAAGCAGGGGTGCCAACTTGAGTAAAGTATTTGGGGAGGGGGAGGCAGGTAAGCCCTGCCCTACATAATCAATCACAAGATGTGGCACACACCCCCATATGAATGGCAATGTCCATCAACTTTGGGTGCCCCCAGAGTTTTAGGGGGGGGGCGGTGAAGGGACCTTAGCTGCTAGGAGTTGGCTCCTATGCCAACAAACCAGTGAGGGCTGGGCGTAAGATAAGCCAGGGGTGTGGAATCTGTGGCCCTACATAAAGTTGTTGAATTCCAATTCCCATCAGCCCCAGCCAGCATTCAGGAATGATGGGAGTTGTAGTTAGGTAACAGCTGGAAGGCCACAGGTTTCCCACCTTTTGATAAAGCACCTCACGGCAGAGAACAGACAGTGAAGCAAACTAATTCAGGAGAGTTCCTGAGGGTAGATGGTCAGTTTGGAGTTCACAAAGTTCTTATCAGTCAAAGGCTTGAAGCAGGTGTTATGGAGCTCCTACTCCCATCTGTCCCAGCCAACATGGCCAATGGTCAGGGATTATGGGAGTTGCAGTCTAGCTTCAGGTTGCCATCCCTGGCTTACAGAGAAGATCTTCTGCAATATCAAGACTGTTGGTGCATAAAGTTCAGGTCTTTTTTTAAAAAAATAAATAAATTACTTTTGTCATCAACAACTTTAAAACCTCCATAAAGTATCTGCATGTTTAAGGAGGAAAATGAAAAGCTGGTAGATTGGATTTCAGACCAAGTGAGAAGAAGGTCAACTGACAGAAGAAGTCTGCAGCAGAGCTTTAGCAGAAACCAGGACTGAGGAGGCCTTCAGAAAAAGTGTTGTCCAATGGATCCCAGGTGGCTGGTGGTTCCATCTTCATCTTCCCAAAATACAATGCCTCAGAATTTCCATTGTTTATATAGCAGCATTCCATATTTATATAGCAGCTGCAATTCTTTTTTTGGGGGGAAATCCCACACATCAGTGCTATGGAATGACAGGACCTTCATGGAATTGTTTCATATTTGGGGGGAACTAAGATGGTGGCTGAAGCTAGAGCCACTGGAACCCAGTAGGCATCACTATTGCAAGAGGGCACCAGCAACTGCCTTAGGATGCCAGATAGTGACAACTGACCTGGAGCAAACAACCTGTTGGGGGACTAAACATGTTGGGGGATGCCTGGCTATCTCCAACCCCTCCCCACTGCTAAAATTTAGTACAAGACACATATAACAGGATGTCATTCTGCTCAGTGTTGCCCAGCTCCCTTGCAAGTTAATTCAAGTATGGAAAAGCTAAATGCACTGACATCATATCACATGTTTCTTGAACTAGGTATTACCAGGAGAGTTGCATACAGGTGGCACATTACCTGAGATGTGGTTGGAAGCTAACATCCACCATAATGCCTAGTTAGCCTCCCCTTTCTCTAGCGAATAGTACACAACACTTCCAGAGCCAGTTATATGGCTTATAAAGCATACACCCCCCCACATCATCTCTTTAGGTGGGGGTCACATGCTTTATTACCTCCCTTCATCCCTCATTCATTAATCCTATTCCCTCTCTCCTCCGCCACCACCCCCCGGCTTCCATGGAGACATTTCAATGATCACACGTCCCTTAATCCCCATCACCGCACTGTAGACAGAAACCCTTTTATTTCCTACTGTATATGCCATGGGTCTTTTCCTTTCACAGATGTGGTGTGATAGATTTAAATATTCAAGGAGCTTATGAACCACTAGTTTGTTCAGTAGGTGTGTTTCATCCTCACAGATCTCACGAGTCAGATATTAGCAGTCATGAACCAGTCAGGTCTCCTAGAGGCCACCTTTTGCTGTGTGCACAGCACCAACACATTCCTGGAGCTGGTTTAGGCTCCCCCCGCTACTTTCATATACTGCTCCAAGATTTTCAGACAGATATACACTCCTTTTAGGCACTTTTAGCAGACAAATCCTTAAAAAAAAAAAAACTATTCTGGGGTTATGTAATAAGACAACTATTTGCAAAGTTAGATCATAATATGGAACAAACGCATTAGGAGAAATAGATTAATAGAAGGATGTACAACTGATTAGATTCTACTGCTGATATCACATGGACTATTTAACTACTTAAACCATGATTAAGGAGTAGCTGCAGATCAGGATGTAAAACCATAACTTTGCAAACCATGGTCTGAACCTAGCAAACCCATTTCTCCATCTCCCCAGTCTTTATGCTCACAGGTTAGCAAACAGAACTTGCTAGAATTTTTGAAATATAAAAATAAAATAAAGTCCAGTAGCACCTTAGAGACCAACTAAGTTTGTTCTAAACTCCAGAGGCAGGTCTTAGATTTCTTTTAATGTTCAGGATTGTAACCAGGGTTAGCACTGAACATGTTTAACAATGTCTGCACACTACTGGACCAGTATGGTCTACACCTATTTTAAGGTATTACTGATGCCACAGGGAAAAAATACCAAGAAGTTTGTAACTAATGAGGAAATGATAGTATTTGACCAAAACTGCTCAAACTACCAATATTTTTTAGCAGGGCTACAACCATTAGTTAGGAAGGGCAAATTTTATTTTGTGAGGCAATTAGTTACAGGCAATTAGCATAGGACACTTAATTGTATTAAAATTCTCTAATTGTTTGGCAACTATAGTTTTGAGTCAGATCACACATAAAAGGAAAAGACCGCCTACCCCCAGCTGTATTTTATTTACTATCCCATTAATGTAGCTTCAGCTTAATGTAGCTGTATTTTATTTACCGTATTTTTCGCTCTATTGGACGCAGTTTTCCCCCTCCAAAAATTGAGGGGAAATGTGTGTGCGTCCTATGGAGCGAATGCAGGCTTGTGCCATAGCCGCGCGCAACCCCTCCGGCAGGGAGAGGCTGCACGGGGCTATGGCTTCTTTAGCCCTGCGCAGCGTCTCCCGGCAAGGAGAGGCTGCACGGGGCTAAAGGGGAAGCCAAAACAGCGAGCGGGATCCATCCCGCTCGCTGCCTTGGCTTGTTCCATAGCTGCGCGCAACCCCTCTGGCAGGGAGAGGTTGTGTGCAGCCTGTACGCTGCTCTTTGGGGCTGGGGGGGGAATATTTTTTCCCTTGATTTCCCCCCCTAAAAACTGGGTGCGCCCTATGGTCCGGTGCGCCCTATGGTGCAAAAAATACGGTACTATCCCATTAATGTAGCTTCAGAACCGGGAGTTATAGTCAACTAACTTTTACTCAGAGTCAACCCATTGAAATTAATGGACCTAGTTTGGTCATGGTAATTAATTTTAATGGATCTACTCTGACTATAACCCAGTATATCTTTTTAGTAAACACTTCTCTATCAGTAGGGTAGTTAGATCTATTACTACAATGCTAGTCTAGTTTAATCACATCTTTCATCAACAAACTATGGTTTCTCAGACTGGAAATGCATTGTAAGCCTACATACTCCATGCTCCCCTTTGCACCTCTCCTCATCTATTTTAATACATGACGTCCTGGTTTGTTAAAAGCACAGCTTTCTATTTTGTCCAAGCTGGGTAACTGGCTTGAGCACTTCTTACAAAAAGATTTCAGATCAGGATCAAATCACACAAGGGAAGAAGTCAAGAATGTATGCCTCTTAACAGTTGTTCATTTCTATGTGGAGCAGCTTTCCCCAGCCTGGTGCCGTCCAGACTACAACTCCAATAATCTCTGAACATTAGCCATGATGATTGGGGCTGATGGGAGTTGTAGTCCAAAACAACTGGAAAGCGCCAGGTTAGGGAAAGCTATTTTAGTTACCCTTAGATCTAACCTACCATGTAGACAACAGCATCTTGATTTTATATACAGTGGTACCTTGGGTTAAGTACTTAATTTGTTCCAGAGTTCTGTTCTTAACCTGAATCTGTTCTTAACCTGAAGCATCACTTTAGCTAATGGGGCCTCCTGCTGCCGCCGCACCGCTGGAGCACAATTTCTGTTCTCTGGGTTAGCGGAGTCTGTAACCTGAAGCGTATGTAACCTGAGGTACCCCTGTATCAGTCTGTACTGTGCCTTTCAGGTCATCTGCTTATCCACCAAGCTGGATAGGCCACTGCTGCAGGTTAACTGAAGGGATGTTCTGCTTCCTATTTCCACTGTAATTGTGTCTTAGCAACAAGAGTGCTGTCAAAAGGAACTAAATCCACAGGACCTACTATGCATCACCAGACTCTCTCACACATTAGCTCTTTTCAAAGAGTATGCCAGAGAGATTGGGAGGCAGGATCCTGCAGCTTTTCATTTCTGCCTCAATGTTCTCTACAACCAACCAACAGCTGTGTTCACAATTCAATCAAAGATTGCCCAGGCTGACGCACTGCACTGCCAGTCTGTTGGGAGCCTGGGGTGCATGTATACTTCCCAAACTGCAACAAGGGACAAGCTTCTTACTCTGTTCTGACTAGCTGCCACGAAATACTGATATGTTGCATTACCAGGGTCAGTGAAATAAAGCATGCAATTAGAAGACACAAACCTTCAAAGCAGCACAGCGGCCAACGACTGATGGTCTGTCTGTCAATCCAGATGATGAGCAGGGTCTGGAGAAGATGAATGGAGAACATGAACTGTCAATGCAAATGAACAGAAACCCAACTGAAGGGAGACCTTCCTGATCTGCTCCCCCTTGAACAAGCTGAGCCTCTCCCCTCTTCCTGCCCTTGCTTTGCCCTATAAGAATGACTGACAAGCCCAGCTTTAACTAAGGGATTTTGTGGGTTTAAAGCATGTGACCATTTTCCCTCCTGTTTTGTCCATTAACCCCTTTTCAAAAATATAAGTCAAGTTTTTCCTCTACACAGCGTTTTCTTCCCCTCCCTAGACTGCTCTCTTCCTTCCAAGAGGAATCCATACAAAAGCAGCAGCAACTAGCTGGGACTCTAGATACCATCTCTTCCCTGGGCACCGGGCATCAGCCCTACTACCACCACCTGAACTACAACACCCCCGCTTTAGAAAAGAAGGAGTTGCTGCAGATAAAATAAGGTTGCCTACAGGTGACTGGTGAAGGAAGCCAGACATGGGGGAGGGGGGAATTTGTGAATATCCTCATGGATTTTATTTATAATTTTTAATTCACTTCACTGTGGTGGGGATCAGCAGCTAGAGGCCCTCATATAGCGTGGATTCCTCTCTTTCATTGCCAACCCAGATATTTTCCTACCTGGGTTGGAATAGTAAATGGTGCCCCCAACCCAATTATGATGCATAGTAGCCCTGACTAGTGATTCTATTTTGGCAACTGCAGCAAAAAATAAAAAAAAGCCCACATGGGCCTCTCTCCAGGTATAAAAATTCAGTAAGAATATATTAAATAACTGACAATTTGCTGCCCTTTCATGACACCCAAAATTGGCTTCCTCGGGCATTTGCTTCACACTGCCTAATGTGAGGGCCTTCCAATAAATCTAACTGCTTTATAGGCACAGGGAGATTAGCAGAAATTAATAAAGTCATTTTTCAGTAATATTCATCACTGTAGTTCATGAAGGCTTCAAACTTTGTGTACTCCTTGAATGAATGCTATGGGTTGAGTTTATTTTTCCAGCAGTACTAGTGGGCTTACCATATACACTAGTTCATGACTCACAGCACCCTAGAAAATCTTCCAAAATTGTTTAAAACCGAGATACTGGTGAGACATAAGCTGTACTTGTGTCGGAGCATTCACAAGGCCAGTGCCATCATGTCACACACTGAAAACTACAGAAGGTGTCACTCAGGGATGGATCACATGATGTTTTTAACACGGTAACTTACAGCTGTACAGAATTCATTGCCCCAAGTTTCCATTTCTCAGAAGGCCATGGGCTGTGTGGAAACCACCACCATATTCTGAACATAGCCCTAAGCAATTTTGGAAGCCCCACCATGAAACTATGTAGACTGCATAGGGTTTGCTGAGTGGCTTGATGCCACTTTAGCAAGCAAGCTAAATAATACGCAGCTTCTACAGTATGGTCTATGGGAGCTTAGCCAGGCTAGGATGATTCACTGGAAACCGTAGAACCCACTTATTGGATGTAACACAGTGCTTGGAAAACTCCTGCTCTTACACAACTGCTCTCCAAAGAACTATCCTCCAAACACAAGTTTGAATTTTAAAATGAGAAAAATTCAAAATGCCTCCTTCAGGCTACGGTCTCCTGAACTCACTATCTCTTTCCTCTCTCACTAACCCTTGCTTCATGGTGGATCTGAAGAATTTTAGCAGATATATCTCCATACACCAAAAGTTTAGACACAAGAAGCCAAGTTTTAAATACAATTTTCATATTTTAACATTTTGTTGCTTAGCTTAAAATCCTGAAAACATTGGATTTACAATGAAAACTTTGAGCTCCTTTAGCAGTTGTAAACTGCACACCAAGCTAACACACCCAGTGCAAGGTGTAATTTTTTCCATGAGCTTAGAACAGGTTCCAGACACATGTTTCATAAAGTTCAAAACGCCATTAGACATTTGATAGGGCAGAGAAGAGTCAGTGTAACGCTTCCAAAACTTTCCCACTAAACAAAGGCAATGTCAAACTATACTTAATGGCAAACTAGGCTACCCAAAGCCCATGTGCTGACTTTCCCTGTAGACTATCCCTGATTCAACAAAAAGTGATGTGTCCTTTTCATGTCCATATTGGACTCTGCCAGCTACCATGCAAAGGTTTATGGGGGTGCTGGTGAAAGAGAGAACTTCATCCCACTAAGACAAACAGACTTTCTTTCAAATACAGTTTTTATCCAAGTTCTTTGAAGTCATCAAGGCTACTGCTACTCTGTGGGAAACTGAGATATTTTCTGAATTATTGCTACAATGCCAAACATCTCACATGTGATTTTATTGAGATAATGCAAAACACTTTTATATAAAATACTATATAAAAGTTTACATTTTATCACTCTTGCACCAAAGGTTATTATGTTTGGCCATTAAGCAAAAGGTTGGTGGCTTGAGTCCACCCAGGGATTTTGTAGCCATCATCTTACTCACTTCCCTACCCTTCCAGTCAATGTAGGCCACTTGCCTTCAATTGGTCAAGACACACTAGTGGGTCAGGGCCTGATCCAAAGTGAGTTGCGACAACAGCACTAGCACCATGCAAATATATGGTAAAAGACTGAGAAATTGGGTCCCCAATTGCATGTTTGGGTTAGAAGTGGGTCCTGGGTCTGGAAAGGTTGAAGACTACTGATGCAGACAATTTTGGGTTAGGTGGACTAATGGCTTGACTCAGTGTAAGGCAGCTTTCTTTGTTTATTCTCTGATGACACACTAAAAAGCACATTTGAGTCTCTGGCACATTACTTACTCCATGTAAGGATGGATAAATCTGTCAATTTCAGTTTCTAATTTTTCTAATTTTAACTTCAGATCTCCACATTTCCACAGTGTGGGATAATTTTATACTATTTTGTAAAGACCTCATGACAATTGGTCAGCATTTGATTGAACCTTGTCTTTTCCTTTGCCGGCAAAAAAATTCCATTCCCTCCTACCATTCCAGAAGTAGCACTCATATCCTAGATGAGGAAGAGCATCAGCAGAAATTGAGGGTATCAGTTGTATTTCATTCATGTCCTCCTCTTCCTCCATGGAACCCAAAGAGTTCACACCTGCTTCAAGTCAGGAGTAGAACTGCACCTTGTGCTCTTGGACTTGCAGTTATTCATACTGTACCAGACCCACACCCTTTCATAGACTGTTTTGACTGCTACACTGCTCTGACAATCCATGGTGCAATGTCAAGACAAGGTTTTTTGAGTCACGTTGCAACCTTCCAACAGTTTGACTTCACCCCCAAAGGCCCACTCCTCCTTTGTCTCCCAAGACAGACAAATCCCGACCAGGCAGCTTCATTGTTGCAGGACTTTTCCCAGCACCTGCATTGGTGCTACACTGTTGAACTGGGAGATGCTCCCATACAAACATAACCCTCACCTATTGCCTCTGGTACGCTGAAAACCTTGCATGGATTAAGTGTGAGTCTAAACTGCGTTTCCTTGGCACAGTTCAGCTTACAGGTTTCCTGTGACCTGAGGTGCCTTGTGCAAAGCTAACCATACGTGCAAAGCAATATCTCCTCCCACACTTGACAAAAACACGCAGCTTGAAAAGTTCCAGCAACGCTAATCACCAGCTATTCAAAATTCAAAGCTGCAATATCTCATTACTGTGCTCCCAATTTGCTCTGCAATCAAACATCTAGGCTTAATCTCTCTTAAAGGGTTCCAGATTCCCAGAGGCTAGGTTTTTCTCATGGCTGTTGAGATCACAAGCTCTAAAACTTTGAAACAAAAACTGTTATCTCCTCCCTTTTTATTCCCTTCCGCTGCTGAGATATTATCCGGCGTAGAAGGAAGAGAGAGGCGTGGATAGCTATAATTCTTTGCTGACAAGATCGTAACTTAAAAGCTCAAGAAACAGCACTATGTTCTTAGAAGAAGTTTGCCCAAGAACTCAAGGAGTATGTGTGCTTTGATGCCCCTATCTGGGATAGAACCCACCCTTACAATCTCCACAGAAATTAGTCCCCCATATTTCTGATATAGATCGTTCTACAGAATTTTGAGGGCTGGTCTCACCTACCAGGGCCCAGAGGACAAATGCTCAAACCTTGGAAGCTAGAAGTGGTAACAGTGGTATGAAAACAACAGAAATATCTGGTGGTGGGGTGGGTGGCTGTGCCCATGAAGACTTCTTCAGCAAAATCCACAGTCTTGTAGTACTGTAAAGACTAATTTATAAATGTTTGTAGACTAGAGCCTACTTCATCAGATTACACACGTGCGCGCGCATACACAAACACACGTAGTAGGGAAGAGAATTATAGCTAGTGAGGTCAGGAGAAAAATAAATGTTTAAAAGGAAGAAACATAGTTCGCTACCAGACAGCCTGTTTATGGTGCATTCATCCTGATTAGTTTGCATAAATTTTGCAGGGAGGTTAGTTGACACTGGCAATTTTTAGTTAATTCATTCATTATTATTATTATTTTTTGCAGGGAGGGTATACAATGTTGCATCTGGCAATTGTTACCCGATACCTTGCAGCAATAGTGGCCAGTGTGGCCAAGTAGAGCTGTGGAGTCAACTCCCCACCACTGCCGTCGCTGCTACTTACTGGAATGGGGCTGGTTTCTCAGAAGGAAATTGACCTTGTTAAAGCCTGCCCATGAAACTTCCTAGTGCTCAGGTAACCAGGAAAGGCTTAACAATGTACATGCATGGAATGTTCTTTTTTTAATATTTTGTTGGAAGCCATCCAGAGTGGCAGGGGAAATCCAGCCAGATGGGTGGGGTATATTATATTATTATTATTATTATTGTTGTTGTTGTTGTTGTTGTTTCTTGGCTGGTTATGGTATAAGGGGGTTGTTTGTTATTCTGTATGAATTTTCCAAAACTGAAAAATAAAGTTAAGAAGAAGTTAAAACAATAAAGTATTCTAACAGCAGAACCAGAAGCTTGTGCTCACAGAATCTGGCTCTCCTTGCTATAGAAAGGTAAATTTCCAGAGGTGGATGGTGGTTAAAGTCTTGCAGGGTAAAGAGGTGTTTGAAGAGAGGCAAAGCTTCTGCATCTCTGCCCAAGCAACAAGGAAATCACATATGTGGTTGTGCAACCCATTGGAACACAGACCTGAATGAAGAATTGCATAATGTTACAGTCCCCTTGTTAACAGTCCAGGTGCTTGACAAGCAAATCCATTACAAAGAGCAGGTAGGAGCAGATTCAAAGCCAAATTGAAGGCATCTTTCAAAAGGCAATGAAAACTGCTAAGGTGTGAGGAAGTGAAAAGTATGAAAATCACTTTGCATTGATATGGAAAAAGAAAAGAAAAACACTTTTCCAGATGCTTCTGGATTCACTCAAGACTGATGAAAGATAGCAAACTAATGGGCTCTTCTGCCTGCTGTCATTGCATTAGCTACTAGCGCCAGCCAGTTCCCAATTTACTCTGCTGATAGCAGAAATCAGAATCTGACCCAGAAACACACGTACACACATTTTTTGTGTTCTAGGAAACAGAAAATATTTTGAACTGCTGGCTGCTACTATCCTTGTTTGGGCGAAAGGCTATACAGAGCAACTATGTGTTCAGCGGTGTTGTCCAACACAGTTATATTGCAAGGTGGAGGAACAAATTATTTGAGGGGGGTTGAAATTTAAAGGTTATCCATGTTTGCCATGTGCAAATACGGTACCGTAATTAAAGTAATAAACAATGTATGTGGGAGGGACGACCTATACTCATGAGATGTGCATGCCTGGCAATGAAAATAAATGCCAAATTCTGTAATATTACACATGTCAAATGACCATTGGGTTGAGAATGCAATTTACCCAAATTTCTGTAGGATTATTTTCAAGAAAACCCACATCATGTTTCTGCTCTGTACTTTGCAAGACTTTTTCTTACTTTTGCATTAGTTAACTTTCCTAAACAAGAGCAGCTAAAGACTTTGACTGAATACACACCATATATTTAAGGCATATTTACCCCCTCCCCCCAAAAAAAATCCAAGGAACTGTAGTTTACCCCCAGAATTGCAGTTCCTACCACCCTTAAACTGCAGGTTCCAGGATTCTTCGTGGGTGTGAGGATGACGAGAACGTGCTATAAATGTATGGTATGCTTGCATCTTTAGAACTTGAACAGAAGCATAGCACTGAAATACCTTTAGATGAGAGCTGTCACAGCACAAGTTTAATAAATTTCTTCATTTACTGCTAACAAGTTTTCTTGCAGTGAGCTAAACAGAAGATGCTTAGGTTAGGTTTTTAATAATCCCAACCCCTGCAGCAGCTTTTAGCAGAATTCTGTTTTGCTTGTAAATCCACTGCAGGGACTGGAAATATCCAAATGCCTTCCACTGCCGCAGCATTCCAAATATTCCAAATAGGAGCTGCTTTTCCAACTTCTTTCTGTTATAACAACAATGGAAAGAAACAGATTAGTCCTAACTAAAGGTCTATGGTTATCAGCATTACCCAGGTTAACTGCACACCATTTAACTGATTAACACCTTTCAGCTATCACAATTTTCAGCCGAAAACAACAGCAGCAGCTACTTTTCAATAGGCAGAAAACTATTGTAACAACAACAATCAAAGTGTGCAGGTGAGTAAAACTCACTTCTGAACAAAACTAACATACCAACAACTTCAACATAAAATGCCAGCATTGTCATGGAAATAGTATTATCAAGAGTGGCTGTCCTGTTTTACTGTCTTAGGCAAAATGGGAAGATGACTCCCTGTGCTCTCCCACCATCTCAAACCTTGTTTACCGGAGTCATGTGGCCGCGGCGCCTGGCAAGATCTAGCAAGAGCCCCAAAGCCAGAGCCACCACTTCTTGCTTCCCCAGTGGCGGGGCATGCGGGGATGTAGGAAGGGTGGGCACCCACAGTGGTACCAGATAACAGGCGTTGGCAGCTTCCAGCAAGATCCCACAGGAGCTCCGAGACATTTCTTGCATGACTCTCATGGTATCTTGCAGGAAGTCACCAGCACCACCATTTTCTTCTTGCTTCTGCAGGGTAAGGCAAAGCACCCACAGAATTCTGCAGCCCGAGGTGACTGCCTCAGTCTACTTCATGGATGGGTCAGCCCTGCGTATTATATACACTCAGAATACTTTTTCCCCTGAAATATGATACCCAAGTTTTTTCTTCCTGTATTCAGTTTTATCTGGGGTGATTCCAGACCTAATTTTCTCTATGTCTGCCATGTTGCAAAACTATCAGCTTCCACACATAAGCATTTTATTTTCAGCCATGGGTATTCATTGTGTTCTACCTTTTGCTATCCACACCAGCAGTGGAAACGTGATGGAATGTATCTCGGTTGTGTTTCCTCTCCTCTCCTCTCCCCTCCCTGCCCCAGCCCCTTTTCTCTTACTCTCTGCTATCTTTTCTTGTTCTAGGCATGTGGCACAGGTATTTCTGTACCCACACATGCCTTCAAAATGCTCCATGGAAAGAGCCATGCTTGTATCATTTGGGATGCCAGAAACAAAACGGCTAGGGTTGTGCTTATGTGAGGAGCACATGGAAACAGAGGTGTGGAGACAGAGACCACTCCCTGGAATGCCAATACATATGTGGCCAAACCATCCTCCTCAAAATATGCTACAGATCTTCACACAGGCGGCAACCGTGAATGTACAATTTACTTACTGGATTTTCTTCATTAAGGAGAAATATAGGCTCAACGTAAGGAGAAATCTAGGTTTACCGTAAAAAAGAAAAGTAAGTAGCAGAATGGGCATCTTGATGCTGATACATCATACAGATGCTGTAAAGAATGTGTGTAAGAGTCACACTGATTTCATAATAAACACCCGTCTGGAAGCACCATTAGAAAGCATGTAAAAGATTTTATCTCCAGGACCATATTTTTGACCCAGCAACTGAAGAGCTGAACCACCCTGTCTGGCATTGTAGAAGCAATGTCAATGGTTGAAGTGAGAGTATACACAATTCCACAATGTAGGCTGATAATTAAAAGCTCTTGTGCGCAATTAGTCGTGTTACCCACTGAACTTCACACCCAGCGTCTCTCTCTGTTCCAGTAACAGCAAGAAAAGCCTGCTTTTCCAGACGCTTCACATGTCCAAATGTCAAGGCCTGAATGGAACTTGGGCAGCGACCACAAATGGATTTAACTCCCAACAAAATTATTAGGAGCAGGATCAATTTGGGCAGGCTATCAAATTTTAGAAAACGTTCCGTATTGGCATATTTTAAGTGGAGGCAAATCCAGCAGCCTAGAAAAAAGCAGAGAGGAAACACAGGCCAGGCCCACAAGCTCGCACCTTCCCTCAAAGGGCGAAGAAGGCACTTTTTACAATAGAGACCAGCCCTCCATCTTGTTACTTCTGACAGCAGGCATGAGACGGCATCCAAACTGCAAGCGGCAATGAAAAATGGTTTGTCACGTCTCTCTCCCTCTCTCTCTCCTGCAGTTTCCTTTAAACAGACGTTCTGTGAATTAAATGGAAGCATATGCTCCAGGAGGGGCTGCCAATGTGGTGGTGTCCTCCAAATGCTGTTGGACGACAACTCCCATTAGCCCTGCGTTGTTGCCCAGCAGGGCTGCCTTTCCTAGAAACAGACTCCAGGCACTTCGGGTTAACTCAGACTTGAACAGTTTTGTTTAAGTACAACAGACTAATTCCTAGGCCTCCAGGGCATGCTGGCTTCCTCCTCCCACTCACCTCTGCAGGAAGTTCCCTCTTCAAGTACTTCTTCCCCTTGGCCCAGGAACTCACTCTGCATAGATAATAATAATTTATTATTATTCACCCCTGCCCATCTGGCTGGGTTTCCCCAGCCACTCTGGGCGGCTTCCAACAAAATTTTAAAATACAATAGATAATCACTGCCCACTGGTCACGATGATGAGGGCTGTAATCCAGCAACACGAAGAGGGTACCACCTTGGCTACTCCTGTTCCAGAGCTAGGGTTGCCAAAATTTCAACTGGTCACAGTTACTATAGCTTTCATAGCAGCTGTTATCTGCTTATATGTTGTTAAGAGCATAGCAGCCCATGTTTTGTTTTGTTTTTCTGGCTAGCTGGCAACCCTTTTTAGCATTTCCGTTGCACACACAAATCAGAGTGGATAAAAGAGTGAGGAAGGCGACATTTCCTGCCACTATGGTTTCAGACTCACAAACGTGTCTGAAATCCCACAGAGGAAAAATTTCACAGAAGAACGGGTTCAGGTTAAAGGTAGGATGAGGAGGAGGAAAGTTCAGCAGTGCTGTTTCCTAAGAATGGTTTGGGGCAGAGAAGCAGACAATTTAATGTGCAGTCTGGCCATAAAAAAGAATCACCTTAAGTCAGTGATAACACTAAACTTTTGAAGGACTGCTGAGCTCCTGTCATCAGATCCAAAAGGTTTACCAAATGACCATCTAGTCCAGCATCTTGTAGACAAGCAGATGCCCCTATGGAACCCACAAGCAGGACCTGAACGCAACAGCAACTCCCCCCATTTGCAATTCCCAGCAACTAGCATTCAGAGGCATTCTGCCTCCGACTGATGAGCTATGATACAACCCAGTATCAGTTTTATGATCTCATCTGCAGTTGCATTAACAACACCTTTCGCCTCTATGTTGCCTAGCAAAGACCATGAAGAAATAGTTGAGAGGGACTTACTGTAGCATCACTTACAGACCTCCCACTGAAGATGACAAGAGCAGCCAGCTCACTTACTGTGGAAACTCAGCAAGCCCCTCGTGGCTTTTATATCTCACGCAGGTGTGGCTTTGCTTGGGGGTGAAGTGGGCTGGGCATTGCTCCCTATGAACAATAGGAGATTGCCTTAAATGACAGCGCGCTTGGTAGGACCATCTCCCAGTGAAGCCTTCCTGGCAGCAACAGGGAAAACAAGAGTGCAACTCTCTCCCACTCCTTTCAGTCCCACAAACACTTTTTGAAATAAGAAGTCTGGTGTTCATGGCACCAAAAAGTGTGCAAGAAAGTTGGGCTATGCTTTCTCCAATACTGACAACAGGGAGCTCATTACTAACTTGCACAATTGATAAGGGTTTACTTAATGACTTCGCATTATCATAAAATATAACCCATATGTTATAAAAAGGATAGTGACCCACCCTTTAAGAATCAGGGGCAGTAGAATGTGGTTGCAAGAGCTGAGAGAATGCTATTGCCTTCAGAAGACTGAAGACTTATACAATTTTGATAAGACTGGACTTTTTTAATGTAGCTGTGCCTTGAACCACTAAGAATATACTCAGTTTCCTGAGAGTGTCAGTAAATAAATACAGATTAAACACATTTTTGCTTATTTCCAACAGGCTTCTGCTGAGCCTTCAACTTGTGAAATGTGAAGACATGCATGACTGTATTTTAAATGCAAACATTTACCACAGCCCTAGAAGTAACACATTTTAAAAGGTTGTTGTCTAGGAATGTCAGAACAGATCTGTAACATCTGGACTGGAGAATTATCTTACTTCTGAGAGATACTTTAAACATATAAAATCTTAAATCTTTTTATTTAATAATGTTGGTAGCAATGCCAGACTCAGTATTTTGACAGTTACCCCCCCTCCATCAAATAGTACCTAAATCAAATAGCTACTATAAATGGCAAAGTGGGAGAAACTTGGTTTTTTCCTAGGAAATTTTGTCATTGGATACCTTTCCCCTAAATGAATTTCACCTCTAAGGCTGCAATCCTATATGGTACAGTGATCTGGATTGCCAATTGCTGATTGGTATGTACAGTACATGCGTGTCCTGACTGCTGCAGTATAATTTGGAAATTGTAGACTCTGGGTTTAACTGTTTTACAGGATGGGATTGTTAGATGATAATGTTTATTATAGCTTATGGGAACTTAATTACCTGGGTCTATATTTTGGCCCATTATTGCTTCTATTGTGATTTCATCTGTTATTATCTGTGGCCATGCTTTTGGTTGATTTTAATTCCTCACCTAAAACTGTGGGCTCACATTTTAATGAAGGGAAACTTATAATATTTTAAATAAATATAAATGTTGTATGTGTCTTATTTTTATTTGTTAATACATGTATACTGCACCTTTCCCCCAAGGAGCTCAATTGTTCTTCCCCCCTCCCTATTTTATTTTCACAACACTGTGAGGCAGCTTAGGCTGAGAACCAGTGACTAGCCCAAGGTCAACTAGCAAGCTTCATAACCAAATGGATATTTGAACCATGGCTTCCCAGATCCTAGTCCAACACTCTAACCACGACACAAAATTGGCTCTCAGTTGTGGTCCAAAGCTACATTGTGGGGCAGAAGAACCTCATGAGTGTCCTTGTGTTCCATGGGAGGAAAGGCAGCATAACAATCACACACACACAGGATGTGGGCTTCTTGTAAACTGGCCCAAGATCACTCAGTGAGCTTCACAGATGAATTGGGATTTAAACCCTGGTCTCCCAGGTCCCAGTTCCACACACTAAGCATTATGCCACAATGGCTCTCTTCTGCAATTCTTGAGGAGGAGCTGCAGGGCTCCCCACTGAAGAGAAAACTAGGTATTTTCATGTTCAAGGGGGCAACAGAATAAGAAAGTAAACTTGGGCTTCCAGTTTTCCCAAGAAGAATGTTCTACTTCATTATAACTTTTGCGCTTTGGCTCCTCTCTGGGCTCATTTGCCATCCTTCTCCCATTTCCCTCCCTTCGTAACAATCCCTCTTTTTAGCAACAAAGTTCTGAAAAAATAAACTCAGCACTCCTTTTAGCCGTTTGGCCCAGAGCAGAGGAGATCACAAGGCCGTGAAGAAAGCTGACAGCACCACTGCCGAACAAATGCGTCGCCTTCTGGCAAAGGCTTGGCCAAAAAGAAGCTAAACATTGAGCAATGTTAATATCCCGTTGCCCCTTTAACGATCTCTCTCTCTGCTGGGCCAGGACTGTGGTAAAAATAAAATGTCCTGCCAGACAGCCCTTTTGAAAGCATGTGGAGACATTTTAGAAAAGATATAAACTGGGATTCTTTCCCCTCTTGGTTTCTCTTCGGTTACCAGTGTCATTGGCTCAGTGCCTTGCTTTGCAGCAAATGCCACGTCTGTGAGGATGCCAAGAGCTTAATTGGGTTTCACTAAAACACGCCGAAGATTAGAGTTTTTTTCCTCCTCGTCTGGGTTGAAACCTAATATTCGTCTTGTTTCGGAACTGGCTTCAGCTCCTATCCTACCGAGTGCTGGATGGCTGGCCTGGGAAACTGAAACTGTAGACCTGGAAGGGACCTCAAGAAGAGATTCTGCTCTCCCAATTGATTTGGGCCCATTTATAAACTTTGAAGGCTTAGTTGTTACCAATTAAAGAGCTTAAGTTAAATCTCTCCATTAGGTTCTTGTATTTATGGTCATGCTGTATATTGGTGGGGGGTTGGGAGGTAGAATCCAAATCCTAGTCTTGTCCACAGAGGCAACATGAATGCTTATTTATATAGCTTTTCTAATGTGAAAAGCCTTGGGCGCATTATTTCACTTACCCTGGTTATTATACCCATTTTATAGATGGAAAAATATGAGACAGTAAGCTGCAAAGACACACAACTTCTTTGCAGTGAGATACTGTGAGCTACACATCCCAAAGAGGCGCTGGATGAAATAGGTGCCTGGTGCTTTAAATTAACGGGCCTATTTTTTCTGGTTTTCTCCAGCTAAATGTCCAGTAATACATGCAGGGCTTTTTTTCAGCCAGAACTCACTGGAACTCTGTTCTGGCACCTCTCAGGTGGGTATCATTACCATTCCAAGAGAACGAGGGAGGTGTTCATGATGAGTTCCGGCACCTCTTTTTCTAGAAAAATAGCCCTGAGTACATACAACAGACTTTGAGCTAGCTCCGCCCCCCAAAACCCTTTTCAGGGCTTTGGTTTGATCTGAAAACAGATTTCTGGATGGTGTCCCCACCAAGCGTTAAGCTCCACAATCAAAGGTGTGGCAGTAAATAGTCAAGTGTAGGAGCTTAGGACAACCTCCATAGCCACACACCCGGGGGGGGGGGGAGCAAAAATGCAGCCAGCTGTTTATAATACAGAGAAAAAGAAATAAAGTGAATGTGAGAGAGGGAGCACAAAGAGAAGATGTACACGTGTATATTAGTATCATCATGAGTGTAATCTTGTGGGTAGTTTCCTGAAGGTAAGTTCAACTGAGCTCAGCAGCACTTACTTCTGACTGCACAAGTTCAATGAGTAAAAAAGCATGTTTAGGATTAACAGACGTCCTTTAGTTGGCCGAAATATAAGCTTTACTTTAAAGCAGAAATGCAGACAAGTGTTATCATTTAAACTGCTAGCATGAAGTAGGAATCCTATCAAGGCAAAGAATTATCCATCCTCTGCTTGATTATATTCCTCATTCTGACTCCCTCTGTGCTAATCTCTCACAAACTTGAAAGCCTCATCATCATCCTATTCACCTACCATTGCAAGGAGTGTCTCATCAATTTATCCTGCCGCTCTTGCAAATCATGGTCATCACTCCTGCTTTAAAAAAAAAGCCCTGGAGCGGCACTCCCTTGTGCTCCTCCTCCATTATACCAATGCACAGTATAGTGGTTTTTAAGACTGTTTGCAGTGTTGGACCAACCAATCTCGCATTAGTAGTACTTGGCAAATGAGAGGTCCATTGGTCTTTCTTGGGAACTGTATAACTTGTTTTCTTCTTTTAAAAGCAGTTAAATAGGTGCTTGAAGCATGGCTGTGCCTGTACGTTGAAAAGCAGGGCCATAAATGTGTCTGGCTTGTGATGGGAAGCCTCAATTAGTATGGAAGAACTGCAAAGCTTTTGCCTTCAGGGACCCTTCTCAGACATTACTTGATAGCTTAGACGACTTTGCAGGAGAATTAGACAAATTCAAAACCAATAGATCCACCAGTGGTTATTAGTTTGGTGGAACCTAACAATTAGCAGAAATAATAATTCTATTCTTATGTTTTTAGCATTAATATAGGCTGCCCAGAGAATTCTGGTTTTGGCCAGTGTTTAAATACTGTAAAAATAAGTCATTCCTTTAGTTTGGGGAAGAGGAGACAGAATTCTGTGCAGATTTATTTATTTAATTTATTTTTAGGGGAAAAACAACCCTGCAGAAATGGGGTAGAATGGACATTAAAAGAAAAACTGCTAAACCAAAAACTGCTAAACTATACAGACCTCTCTCCCAACAACACAACAATACCCTCTTCACCGAGTCTCCACAGTTCCTACTCTCATACAAACATCTCACTCACCCTTTTCAACAGAGTTTTCATGTTCTGACATCCTGGCCTCATTAACTCCAGCACAGAGGTGAGGCTATTTATGGAGCATTCAGCACCAACAAGAGAGGTCCCTGACTTCTTCGCTCTGCCACCCCAACATGGAAAATATAGCTCTAATTTTTAATCCTGCTGGCTGTTATTCAGCTGCAACTGATTTCTACATGGGAGCAGCACAAGGGGCCAAAGCAAATGCAGCTGCCAGGAAGCCATCCATGCAAGGTGAGAAGGCAACACACACAAGGAGTAAGTTGTAAGGTGCTTTCACTGGCCCACAACATTCAAGCTTAAGGCAAGATTACACATCATAGCAGACAGCTATAGAGGTGGTGTCTTCTGAAAAGAATCAGCAGGCAATGTGTACATAACCCTTCCAGCACCTGCCAATTTAATGTTGAATTTTAAATTGTTATAAAATGCCCTGGGCCTTTAGGGCAGGTAATAAATAATAATGATGATGATGATGATGATATTTCTACCTGTGCAAATTCTCTCCCCCAGCTGCTTTCCCTAGGAATTGAGCTTATTCCTATCTCAGAAAAAAATACTAAGAAATTAGCAAGTTGGAGGCATTTTTAGGCACATAGGCCTGGCAGATGCAGAAAGTATTACAAGTATGATCATCTAGAGATGAAGGAAGAATCTGTTTTAAACCCTCCCTCCTTCCCCACTTCCTATAGATTCCCATAAATTGTAATTGTTATTGATACAAAATACCTTTTACATTTGGTCATCAATCTAAGCAATACACACTACCATACATCATTTCATATCTGAAATACAGTGGTACCTCCGGTTACGAACTTAATTTGTTCCGGAGGTCCGTTCTTAACCCAAAACCATTCATAATCTGAGGCGCGCTTTCGCTAATGGGGCCTCTTGCTGCCGCCGGCATCATGGGGCAAAGTTTGCTACCAGGAGCATCTTCTTCCAGGTTAGCGGAGCTTGTTACCTGAAACGTTTGTAAGGACGGTACGTAACCTGAGGTTCCACTGTAACTGTAATAATGTTGATAAATATACTTTGTAAATATGTTCAGAAATGTTTATCTGAGTTTGTTTTATTTTTAATTTTATGTAATTGTTGCATGGCATGTGCTCTGATGTAAAGAGCACTAAGCAAGCAAAGGATGTTGCTCTGTCACCTCCCTCTGGCATAACCTCCAACATTTCTCCAATGAAAATAGAGACATTCTATTCCTTAATAATAATAATTTTATTATTTATACCCCACCCATATGACTGGGTTCCCCAGCCACTCTGGGTGACTTTCAACATATCTCAAAGCATAATAAAACATTAAACATTAGAAAAAAATCCCTATACAGGACTGCCTTCAGAGGTCTTCTAAAGGTTGTATAGTCACTTATCTCCTTTGTTTGGGCATTGCGTAACTCCATACCTTCCAACATTTCTCTGATGAAAACAGGGATGTCCAACTATCCTCTCCAATATTCCTCTGATGGAAAGAGGGACATCCTAAGGAAAAGTGGGACATCCCAGGATCAAATCAGAAACCCGGGCGGCTTCTGTGAATCTAGGACTGTCCCTGGAAAATAGGGACACTTGGAGGATCTCCTCTGGTCAGGCAGTGACACCAGGTAGGATCACCAGGACCAGGAGGCTCCAGGAATTGACAGTTCCACCTGTGGATATGTAGGATTTGGCAACTGTCCAGCAGTATCTACCCCTGATGTCAGCCCAGGACTGGTGAATTTGATTTTGCAGTGGTATGAAACGACTAGACACAAAAGAAGTGCTGCTCTCACTGTTTGGCAAAGACCTCTCAGCAGGGGATAAATAGGATAAATAGTACCCTGGGCCAGGAGTGGCTTCAGTGCCTGCTCCCAGACCCAATCACGTTTGCAGAACCACCCTGGGGGTTTATGGAGCATCATCTCAACTTTCAGTTCTGTAGTCACCATCCTCCTTTCACCAGGAGACATAATCAGATTTGAAATAAATGTTCTGAGCCACTGGAATTCATGCAGTACTATTAGCTCAAGCCACAGTTCAGTGGCTGTTCTTACTTCAGCGAGACCTATGGCTCAACAGTCAAGAGACTCCAGGAAATGGAAGCAGGACCCCTGCTGTAGCCTTGGGCATATGCCCCAAAATGTCAACCTCTGACACAGGCCCTAAAAACAAACCATAGTTGAATGTTGCATTGGGCCAATGTTTGAATAATTTGCTCTATTGAAGGCAGAAACTAACACCACATGCCAATTAGAATTTGTGCTCCGAGTCAAGTTTTTATTGCAGAAACAAGTACCTGACAAAATAATTACCAGTCCTGTAGTGCTGTTAGTAATGCTTATGTTCCTCTTCCCACTCTGTTCTGTTCAAAATTAAAGGGAGAAGGGTGGAGAGAGAAATTACTGCAAGCGTGTCTGTTCAAAACAGATACAAATAGTTTTGTTACTCCCATCCCTTCAGAAAAACTTGCATATGCACAGATTTCTTTCATAATGTACATGAATCAGGGTAACAGTGAGACTAGAATATCTCCATGTTTTCTGGGGGAATACAGTTAAAAAGAAACATTTTAATTTAGACTTCTGTTTATGTACAAACAACAGGTAGCGCAAAGGAGAAATTGGACAAGATTGTGTGGGCAGAGGCAGGACAGATGGGAGGAACTTAGTCAGCGATGAGGTGGAGCTTTGAACACCACCTAATTCCAATGACACTGAGCTTGATACATAATGAGGCTTGACTAAGCAATATATTTTTTTCTAAGTCAAACTGGATTCCATCATATTCCTAATAACATAGCATGGAAGGGTTCCACTGATCTGTTTCCAAGCCTTGAGAGAAGGGATAGGTGAATATGTCAATATTCAATCTCAGTTTCTTCCAGTTTCTTACTTTTCCAAACTTCAATTCAATTTTCCACATCTCCATATCAGTTTTGTGAGGGTTTTTTTTTTTAAGTCCTCATGAAAATTCATCAGCATATTACTGCAAATTTCTCCTAATACATTTTTACACATTGTTTTTTGTAAAGGAAATTCTCCTTTAAAATGCCTCTATAATGCATGCTATTTTCACATACGTATATTTCACATACGTATATCATGTACTCTAGTACATGCATTTTTCTTTTTTGGTTGGAAAAGTGCACTGCAAAACTTGGAGAAGTGTGAGTTTTGAAGAATAGCTGTGTTTCAATTTGTGATTCGATCTAGGAAGAGCAAATTAAGTGGCTTTGCTTCAAAACGCAAACTGAATGAATGTCTCCCCCAACATCCCTATAAGGAGCAGGCTGTGCTTCCTCTACCTTGACCACAGGTGTGGGAAAAATAAACTTCAGGCTGTCCTACTTATAGAAATCACTGCCTTTTCCACAAAGCCTACACTTACAGTGCCTTACTAGTGCAGACATGATCCATCCGCCCCACAGCGAGAGAAAGGAAGGAGAGGAGCAGTGACTTCCCCCCTCCCCACCCAGGAGCATAATTAATGTGTTTGTCCGGAGATGGGAGTGGGTAGCGAAATTCCAAGGTGAT
Organism: Podarcis bocagei; assembly: GCF_964188305.1. NCBI lineage: Eukaryota > Metazoa > Chordata > Lepidosauria > Squamata > Lacertidae > Podarcis > Podarcis bocagei. Next base: position 30,812,934 of record NC_138132.1, read on the forward strand.
TGACTAATATTAAGCCCAGACAAAAGGCCCCGTGAGTCTCTGCTGTGGCCACCTTCAGGGAGCATTTTAGCAGAGGCCATTTTCATAGAATAACAAATTGTATCATCCAAGAGAAGGAAACTGCGGAACAGCATCAACTCGCAAGTCCCCCACACAAAGAGCCTCTTGTCTCGAAACCTCTCACCCTCCCCTCCTTCTCCCTCCCCCCTTCCTTCCTGGTGCTGCCGCTTAAGTGCAATTTCACCTTCAGCACCATTGCCACCATCACAACCACTCCATCCTGAGAACAAGCTAAGACACAGGAAAATGCTCCATGCAGCAGGGTTCTCAAATCAAAAGTTCCACGCAGACTCCAATGTACAGTCAACGCGGAGCATTCTCCAGCAGTGAAGGAGCAGGCCCTTCTCCCACAGATTTCAACATGCGCACTGTAGCTCTGTCAAATATATCAGGGAGCTCTTGGAGCAAGATAATTGTGAGAAGTGCATACTGACAAGACACTCAGGATGCTTCTGAAATTTCTCCTTGGGTTTCTGAATTAAGATTCCTCCCGGGGCCAGGCCAAGACATTTTATTGCCCGAGGCAAAGGATAAGAGGCACTCCCCTCACATTCGACGTACAGAAGTTGGGCATCGGGGGCTGGCACGTGCTCTTTTAAATCCTCTGGAAGTGGACCTCAGGGAAGCCTGGTTGTTCCCTCAAGCCCGCTCCCGGAGAGCCCCATCCTCTGCACCAGCCTGCCATTGGCCAATTTGGCATGCTGACGCAGAGCAGGATTTCAAGCTTGCATTCCAGCAAGGATCAGACCCTGGCGCCCAGCCCTGCAATGTCGGCGGGAGGGGAAGCACTGGCCATCCTGCAAAGCCACTGCACCACTAAAAGGGGGTAAAGCAGACTTCCTTCAATGATGGCAGTGGGACAGCATCCTCCACAATGGATGGGCCAGGGTAGAGTAGGCGGCACAGGGCAGGCCCTGTGGCACACACAGCTATTTCATTTCATTTCATTCCACAACACAATTAAAAAATAATAATTTAAAATATATTTTTAAAAATCTGCTGTTTTAAATCTACTCCCCATTCTCCAGCATCTACCTAACAGTAGTGCTGGTCCTGAACCCTCCAGTGTCCCATTATTTATTTCCAAATTTTGCACGGAGAGCTGTGCAATGTACAGTTTGCCATACTTTTCACTTCCTTCTGTTCACGTGCATATTTTCCACCGGCAAATTATTTTCGCACAAGTGAACTGTCAAAAAAACACAATCCGAATAACAGAGTTGGATGCAATGTAACCATATGCACGACAGCATCAAGGTTTTTCCCCCTACTATCATGCAATCTTGACCCAATAATGTGATATCATAAAAAGAACCTTGATATGAATCAACTAATATGTGCATATCAGCATGCAAAGAGAGGAACCAAGCAGGGGTGTCCCTTGTCTCTCTCTCCCACCCCCACCTCCATTTGCACTGGTAATTGAGATTTTGATGAATAAAATTAGGTCCAATTGTAATATCCAAGGGGTGGGCATTTGGGGTGTGGAATACCCCATTTATTTGCCAGGGACATCCTTTTAATGTTATTTAATCCTAAAGAAGCTTGTCTCTGCTACTAAAAACTGGTTTTCCTGCTGTTGCTGGCCTTGAAATCAATTTATTCCAAACTGTTATGTGTTTTAATCTTCCCAAAGACAAGCATAAACATATTTTTTTGCTACAAGATTTCACGCTTGCTATGGAGGATTTCACTAGCCGCGTATGATCTTACCAAAAGATCTTAAGACAGCTACGCAAGCGCAATTTTGAAGACTTCATGGGCAAAATTCTGAGAATTTTTTTTGAATAGAAGTATTTTAAACTTCCATAGTTGGGCCACATCACAGCTCTTAAAATGTCTACTTTTTCAGTTTCTTATTTCAAGTTATCCCTTTTACTCTCCCTCCATTAGGTCTTAGCAAATGGCAACATATCCTGAAATTATTTGCAAATAACAGGAAGAGAAGTAGAATAACAAAATACATACTATATAGAGTTAGAAATAAAGGGGGCCTCAGCTTTCTTAGTTGCCTCTGTTACTCAAATGCTTTTCAGCTGAAACATCTATGATATATTGTAAGAAGTTCAAAAGGTATCCCACAGGTCCAGATGGAAACTTCCCCTCTGACACCATCAGTATGGGGTCTTACCTTCCTCCTAACACTGTCCTGACTAGTTATGGGAAGTTAATAATCCAATTTTTGAATGAACTTTGTCAGTTTGGAAATGGCGTTCTTCCTTTGCCCCTCGCCAATCATCAGCATTCCCTTTTCTTGACCAACCTACTTTCAGTAATAGTGACCAATATGCCCAGGATAGAGAATGGGAATCTAAAGACCAATATACTGTGCATGATTTGTTTGTGCAAGGGAGGCCGGTCACTAGTACAATTTTGACAACCAAACTTGCAAGGTCACCATGAAAACTGGTTGCAAAAAACTGATTTTGTCATTTACACACGGATTCACAGGTGTGCTGATGTGCACAACATTCATACGCTTTTAAAGAGATTACTTCTAAGATATATAAGCTTCTGTTTCATGTGTCCATGGGGTCTAGAGTGACATTGGAATATATGTGGGAAGGGGATCAAGATAAAAATAAATAATTCCAATTGGGAGCATTTGTGCCCTCCTCTGCCCCTGAAAACTATTTCAGCTACATCCAGGAGGTGGTTCTCAAGGTCATATTTAGTTGGCACTGGACCCTAGTGAAACTTCATCATAGAGAGGGTGTTGGGAAAGGGGCACCCCCTTTCATATGTGGTGGAACTATTACACACTTCTAGGCAACGGTTCTCACTACAATTTTCAACCTCATGAATGAACTTCCAAATCCAGAATGCTGTTTCGTGCTGTTAAATAGTGAGCTAGCTCTGTACAACACAATGAACTTATTGCTCTATTGTTAGCAGCTATGCAAGCAGAGGCATTGCTCCATTAGAAAAACAAAAACAGGGTCGTCATTAAAAGGCAGGGTCTGGTCTGCAGGGCTCTCAGAAAGACTCGCCATGATAGAGTGGGTCCATGGCACTTCAAAGCATGACTGTTTTGATAATAATAATAATTATTATTATTTATTATTTCTACCCCACCCATCTGGCTGGGTTTCCCCAGCCACTCTGGGTGGCTTTCAACAGAACATTAAAAACAGAATAAAACTTCAAACATTAAAAACTTCCCTAAACAGGGCTACCTTCAGATGTCTTCTAAAAGTCGGGTAGTTGTTTATTTCCTTGACATCTGATGGGAGGGCGTTCCACAGGGCGGGCACCACTACCGAGAAGGCCCTCTGCCTGGTTCCCTGTAACCTCACTTCTCGCAATGAGGGAACCTCCAGAAGGCCTTCGGCGCTGGACCTCAGTATCTGGGCTGAACGATGGGGGTGGAGACGCTCCTTCAGTTATACTGGGCCAAGGCCGTTTAGAGCTTTAAAGGTCAGCACCTTTAAACTTTAAAGGTTTAAGCAATTTGGTCCCCATTTTAATATTTTGTTAACAGAAACACAACTGTCAACTCAACAGTCAACCAAGTGTCACTTTGAAGAGTTGTTTTTCCATATGTGGATGCTAACTGAAATAAATCTGGAGAAATCTAACAGCTTTGGAAAACCTAAAACCAAGGAGTAGAAGAGGAAAGAATGATAAATATATCTAAAACATTCAAGTCTCTGCAAATAACCAGGCTTGCATCAATTAGTTTCCAAAAATAAATACCAGTTGGCAATTTGGGAGCTGTTTTCTTTTGCTGGATTTTGAGAAGATTAGAGGCAGAATTTGCCGACATTGGTCCAATTTTCATGTCACAGTAGGCCATAGCTAATGGCATACCATGAACCAGAAACATGTAAGTGCACATTGCCCAGACGCTCCTCCCCTAGCATGAGCAACAAGCCATGAAGCTTAGCTTGCCATTGTGTCAGAACCTGGCATCATAGTTTATTTCTCCGACACAAACCACAATTGTGAAGCCAAGGTTTGTTCTTGGCCTGCTAATCATAGTTTATTCAAGAGAAAAACCACAAGCATGGTTTTGACGTCATGACAAGCCAACCTTCATGCTTTGCTGCTCCTGCTCATGTGAAGGAAGGAATGAAAAAGGAGCAGTCAGACATTACTATGATGTGCAAACTGGGCCACTGTCCCCTGGTGGTATAGAGGAAAGAAAAGAATGAATAGGGTTTATGTAGAGTCAAGGGAGAAAGAGAAATTGGTTAAACGCGGAGGCAAAGGTAGTTTCATGTAGTTAGGTAGGCTTGCAACTGAGAAGGTGGACTGAAGAGTTCATAGCCTCATGAGCACCTGGATTTTGAAAGATGATTGAGTGCAAGATGGCACAATGAACACATTTGGAAAGGGCACTTATGGGGCAGCAAAAAGAGAACAGGCAGTCATGATAAATAGTAAGCAAGGTTCAACTGTCTGAAGTGCTGGACAATGTAAGCCATGGTATTGGTCTTGGTATTGAACTCAGGGCAGACAAAAGAAAGCATTTCTTCACAGTACATAGTTAAACTATGGATGATGTTGTGAGGGTCATCAAAAGGGGATTAGCTAAATTCATGGAGCACAATGCTATCGATGGCTACTAGGCTATGTGCCACCCCCAGGGGATCAGAGGCTGTTGAAAACCAGCTGCCAGGAAACCCAACAGCAGAATGTTCACCTTATGTTCACAGCAGAATGTTCACAGGTAGGTGGCACGTAGGTTGGCTACTGTGTGGAACAGGATACTGGACTAATTGTGTCTTTGGACTGATGCAGAACAGATTTTCTGGTGTTCTTATGTGCTGCATCTCAGCAGGAGAGAAGTAATACAAGGAGCCAATGCAGCTTTTCTTGTCCTTTGCACCCTCCAGCTTGAGCAGATGGACAGCTTGCCTGGCTAGTGCACTTTTGCTCCAGTCTTCTGAGGCTGACAGATTATTATACCACAGCATTCCTACACACAGCTTTGGATGTTTTGCCGTAGTTCTGAAGAGCAATAGCAACCAACAGCACTGTTAAACAAAACGTGCAGTCATAAAAAAGTGTTTTCAAAAGCTCCCTTTCTTCTCCTGGACCACAATTAGAAAATGGGTGCAGGATTATTTAATGACTCCAACTTAGATCTCCTTTTGAAGAGACGCTTTGGCAAACTCCAGTCAAATCGAGCCGCCATCCAGGTTTCTCTGAGGGCAAAAAGCTGCTGATCTTTCATTTTTGAGTGCTTAATCATACCCAGTAAAATGTAAAACCTCAAAACATCCAGAAAGTTGGATGCATTAAGGTGGAGTGAGGGAGTAAGAACTTAAACTGATTCTTACATGGCTTTATTGAGTTTCTGCAGGTATATTTAATAGCTGTTCTGTTTTATACTTTTTTTCTTTACTTTTAAGTTAGTGTTGTCTCTTGGTTAGTTACGGTTGGTTTTAGTTCAATGGCAGAATGTCCAGGTGACATTTTAGTTTATTTTAGCTATTAATATCCTACTTTTATGAGCAAGTTCTCTCCAGAAAACAGTAAAATTTCAATGAAACACACAACAATTAAAATACAGCAGGTAGTAAAGGTAAGAGCCAAATTAAAATTGTGGGGGGAAATATTCTTCAGAGCCATGCCTGAAAACTGGCCATCTGGAGCCTTGGTTGGGCTCACTAGGGAGGGCATTCAACAATTAAGGCACCACCACAAAACAGACCCTGCTCCTGATTCCTGTCAATCTTCCCAAAAGGAGAGCCACTGGTGAGACATGGTTATTGATGGGGTTATATTATTGTGTTTGGAAATCATTTGGCCAGTTAAGGAGATGATTTAGGGTAGAGAGAAGGGCAACTTTTTATTTTAAAAAGCAAATAAATTGTAATATGGATGCAGCATGCTTGAAAAGGCAAAAGGTCTATCTCATCCAGCATTCTGTTTTGAATAGTGGTCAGCCAAATGCTCTGGGAAGCTCACAAGGAGGTCACCAGGGAAACTGTCCTCCCCCAGCTACTTGACCCCAGTGTCTTGCGCATTCAGAGGAATACCACCTCTGCAGATGAAGGATCCACTTAGCTCTTTGATAGGCCTCTGCTCCTCCATGGATCTGCCTAATCTCTTTTTAGTAGTGGGACACAAGGAAGTACTTCTTGCAGAGCATGAGTAATGGTGTCATTTCTCAGAGTGTCATGGTAATTGACATCCATCACAGTGGGAATCAAGAGAACAAGAAGAAGAGTCAAGCAGATGCTGAGTATTTCTCTCCCCTGGCTTTTTTTGGATGTGGTTCTGAATTCAGGTTAGCAGTTTAAATGGTAACACTTTATTTCAAGTTGGTTTGCATTTCTTATTAAAAGCAGAAGGTTGCATTTTAGCTAACTGAAGGCCTTTTTTCAGGGCGTTTTGCATGTTGTTGTTATTGCTACTGCTGCTGCTGCTAATTCCATTTTTATCCCACCCTTTCTCCTGCAGGAGTCTAGGGGAGCCACCCATCCATAAAACAGCGTAATTAAAACATAAGATTAAAAAGTTGAACCTATACAGTGAGAAATGAGCCAGCACCACTGTGTTCAGCAGAGCTTACTCTCAAGGAGCTACACACAGGATTATAGTCATGGTGATACTAATAAACTATATATTATGCTATGTACTGTAACTGTTTGTGAGTTGGGGTGTGTGTGTAAGAAATTCCACACAGCTGCCTGCCTTCTCCTGAACCAAAGTTTACTGCCACACCTATGTATCACATCTACTGCCACATCCCATGGCAACCAGTTCCATGTTATCAATGTACCATGCTAGTAAGTCATTCCTCTCACCATTCCGAAGAGATGTAATTTGGTTAATTTGGTGACCTCGAGTTTCACCATGTAATGGGGGGTGGGGAATGCCTCTGTCCACTTTCTTTATAACACACATAGCTTTTACCATGTCTCCCTATAGAAGTCACCATTTTTCCTAAACCCAAAAGTCCTAAACACTCTAGCATTTCCTTATAGGGAAGGTGCCCCAACTCCTTGCATTTGAAGCCCCTTTGGGAGGCAGAAATGGTTAATGTTTCCTAACCCTTTCCAGCTCCAAGTTATCTTTTTTCTGAGATAGGGTGACCAGAAATGTACACTCACAGTATTCCAAAAGCTGCTGCATCATAGATACATGCAAAAACATTACAATCCCGGCAGTTTTATTCACCAGGGCTTGCTGTTAAGTGCACTATTCTCCCACCCATCAGTCCCCAAGGCTGAAAGGAACAGACTCAGAAGAGCAAGATCATCTTTGTTCAATGGGATTGTTTCCAAGTAGGGCTGGACCAAGCGATTTTGCAGCCTGAGACAAAGAACAAGGAGTGCCCTCCCAGTACTTGTACCAAAGTGGACTGGGCCAGCAATCTATTATTTACTCATTTAAAATGTGTTTTATATTGCTTCATGTTTAAAATATCCAAAGTAGCATAGAAATAATAAAATATATCATAAAGCAATATGAAACCATTGTTCAAAGAATTTACAACAATACAAAATTCATTTTGGAACGCAATATGTGTAGTCAGTACAAGATGTCAGTAGAATTCTTTGTTCAGTACTAGCAATGGGACAACATCTTCCACTCTTTCACCCTATCTAAAGGTAGGACCAGCCTTGTTCCCAATCAAGTGTGTATAAGATGGCAGCAAACAAGATTTTACTCCATGAAACATTAGCAGATATAGCAATTACAGCATACCAGATACATCAAATCTTAAAACACAAAATCAAAATCCTACTTTTTGGTTGGGCATTAACACCAACCAACCAACAAACAGCAAATTCTCCCTTCCTTCCTATTTATTTCCCTTCTAGATATTGACACTTCTTTTAAAGTTACCAAATCAGAGGCCTCTCTCAAAGGCAGAGAAATGCTTGAAAGCTTCAGAAGGAGCCCAAATAAACACAGAGAGACAGAGATTTAAGGCAACAGGGGATTATTATTATTTTTGCTTCATTCCCACAGACCACCATGGTTGAAGAGTTTTGCTAGAGCCAGGAAGTAGAGATGAAATATCTCCCAATATGCCTTGTACAATCCCATCAGCTCTCTCTCTCTCTCTCTCTCTCTCTCTCTCTCTCTCTCTGTGTGTGTGTGTGTGTGTGTGTGTGTGTGAGAGAGAGAGAGAGAGAGAGAGAGAGAGAGAGAGAGAGAGAGAGAGAGAGCGCGCTTCCTACCCCAAACTGAAAGATTAAAGATACATTATGTAGGTGAGTAATTGATGGAGATCTGCTGGCGTCTCTCATCCATGGGTCATTTCACACAGTAAAGTGGTTGATGCCCTGGGCAGTTCAATTTTTGTGATTTTCACAGTATGTTCTATTATACAGTATGCTCTGTTATATATCTGTGTTTTATAGAACTTTGTAAGTATTATTAATTACTATTATTTTGCAATTCAGAATTTTATTTAATTTGAAGAATGACAGGCAAGCAAATCTGTGTGGCAAATTGTAATACACATGACAGACTGCTAAACAGCTGAGGGTCCCAAGGCTCCTCCAGATAGCATATTTATTAAGCACTCATCTCAATTTGCTTGCACAAAGCTTACACAATTAGATTATATCCAGTCTTTATTGAGCATAAGTTCTGATTTGTAGGGCAGTTGTACAACAATGATCACTCATTTTGATTTGCTTGTGGGATGTTTATACACCTTCTTGTTCATTTGTGGTTCATCTCACACTTTTCAATGCATTTCCCCATCACTTTTCTAACAAAATAAAATAAATAAAATATGTTTCTTTTTTTGTGGATTTGTTGTACTAGGACAACAAAGCAGTCTGGAGGCACCTCTAATAACTAAGAAACAACATAATCTAATTCACATTCTCAGAAAAAGCCTCGCTGCTGGATAATCAGTATATTATCTAGCTGATAATTAATTATCCTTAAATAAAAGTCACTATGCCACTAGTAGGGAGTGTGTGCATTTGAACCTGGCAACCAAAATACAGGGATAAGGGCATCCCAAACAGGTGTATGTGTGTTGCGGTTCAGCCTAGTGGGGGATTTGTGTGTATTGCAGTTCCTTCACTCCTCATTGGCCATGCCGCCTCCACCGGCCTTCGACCGAGTCCCTTTGCCAGAACCTTGCTACTGGTCTTCCCTCTTTTCCTTAACTAACTTCCTGGACTGCTTTTCTGGCCTTGGCCGCTGCTTGGCACAGACTCCGACATGGATTCTCTTTTGGCTCTGCTTCGTCCACCCTGACTAGATTCCGTTGTTTGTCTGTGACATCACTCCAGGAACATCCCTCTGGCTTTCAGCACTCAGAACAGACAGGATTCCGCTATGCTAACATGGAATCTTAATTTCCTATGTGATGCTTAAAAAGCATGTTTTGCATTTTGTGCCTAATGCAACTAAATGGACTAGAACATACATTATTTTCATGTTATTTATTTTTCAAATGGCTCTCTTCCAGTTTTATGTCCCACAGCAATACTCACATGCCTTAAAAAAGAAAATAGTGCAAGAATGACTGAAGTGCCATACATGTTAAAAACAGGCATTATGTTGGCAAAAACACAAGAATCATCTAATGCAATGCTTTTTTTTCAAGGAAGGACCAATTTACCCAACAGTCTCTCCACAGATCAAATTAAACAATCTAGATTGCAAAATGCTACAATTAGGTCCAGTGCCACCATCTGGCACCCTCAGTCATATGCTGTAGCCATGGCACCCTAGCAGGGCCCAACTGGTACTGACATTTACCCTTGCCCCCACACTTGGTGACAGTGAAGAGTCATTTCCCACAATGCCCTAGGAATCCCCCATTGTAGGAAATGTATATGACTACCTTCTACTGTCAGAAAGCCTGCAGATGGTGGCCCACTTATGTAGGAAGGAACTCAACAGAAAACATTTTGCCAAGGGTTCCTTCAAACCTAGAGATAGCCCTGCTGCAAAGACCCTGCCTAAAGTTGGTCAATTGATGGTCCAAGGACCACCTGCAACCCTCAGACTAATTTAATATAGGTAAGGGAAACCTACAGACAGACAGGAAGAAAAGGAGAACAGGAGAGGATGGAAACAGAGGGGAAACCAAAATGGATGGCGCAATGAGAGGACAACAGGGAAGTGCCCTTTGCAAGAGATAAATTCAGACCACTGGGAAGAGAAATCTGTCTCTCCCCTTGTCATGTTTGACCAGCCCCTCAAGCTTGGACAATGACCTGGACAAGGAGCCATTCATCCATCCCTACCAGATTTTTCCAGGCCAGAAGACATGCATGTTCTGGATTTCCCTGGATTCAGAATATTCACATCCAGGACAGTCCTCATCACCTCCATGCTGTAAAACAAGGCCCTTAAAGGTGAAGACAGCTCCTCAAAGGGGACAGGGCCAACAGACTTGGATCTGTGCAGGACGAGGAGCGGAACTTAGAAGTTGTTGGAAAGTTTTAAATGTATTTCTTATTCCTCTTTGTTTTAATGTATATCTGTGGGGCTTTTCCATCTGTTTGTTGGGTTGCAAGCTGCTTTGGGGTGTATGGGGTGTTTGGGGAGGGGTAATATCTCTGGTGTGGTCATCATACTTTTTCTGGGTTATTTTGTCCACCTTTGGTCCCCCACCCTGCACTCGGCTCCTACCTATGGCTCCTAGTAGCTGTCATCATGTGACTGCGGCAACATCCTGGGAACAACTTCGACTGTCTGGCAAAACCAAGTGAGGGTAGTCAATGGGTCTCAAACCCTCAGTAAGTTAGGGACTTCCCCTGCATGTGTAGACAGTCTCTGGAGGATTGCGTGGACAAGACCAATAGTGGGTCCAACGGTCAAGAAGGCAGTTTCTGTTTGTGCTGTAGAGGGAAGTGAGGGGCAGATGGGGCTTGTCAACCTAGGAAGGTAGCCCATCTAAGAGAAGGAAAACTCTGACCCTAAACCTCCACTGCCTTGTAGGGTATCTTTGGGAGAAGAAAAGACTAAGGAGTAAACACAACATGCCTCCTTCTGGCAGCTCATGCAGCTAAGCTGGTACCAAACGTATTGCTCTGCTTTCCTTTGGATCACATCAGCGAGGCCGAGAGGGAGGTTGTGTCACCTGGGCAGCCCAACTCCATACACACTGCCCAGGCTTACACCCTGGGGAGGTCACTTTGGTGCTGGCCAATGCAGCAAAAACAACATGGGAAGCAGCAGTTATGAGTTACCAGTTTCTGCAGCCACAGCAGGTGCTGTGATTCTCCAGTATTTTGACTTCAACTCTAGAAGTGCACTCTGTCTCTTGAGACAGACATATCAACAACAACAAAAATATGCCCTTAGTTCAGACAACTGGGAAACAACTTCCAACATTCCTTTCTCTCATTACATGCACACGGCCATGTTGTTCTGCCTGCACATTCATGAAGGGTTTTTGAATATAGAAGAACTGGGCTTCTCTCGAAGCTTGGAAAAGCAGCTACTCCCCAGATAACAATGGTGCAGGTGCTTGGACGCAGGCCACATGAGAGGCCTCACCCCTGTCAGAATGAAATATGTTCCCCTGACACTTTTTAAACCCTGTAATCCGCTTCTTATCCATCATCACACAGTGTTTTAAAACAGTCTTGGGGCGGATAAACTGGGTGCTGCAGAAAGATTTATGAGGAAATAAGCCTCTGTGATACCCTGGTTAGTGTTATATAGGGAGCTGAGTCCACTTGGGCAGGAGAGTTAAGCAGATGGGACATAATACTATGAAAGGAAGAAAAGAAAAAAGACAACCAAACCAACCATTGTGAGTGGAAGAAATTATTCCAGGGTCCAGAAGAGGAGAAAATGCTTTTGCTGGCTACAGATTACTTTAGCCTTGCCTAAGATTAACTTCTGCCTTTGCCTTGCCCTGCTATCTGCTGTAAGAGGGTTATTTATTTTTATTAATTAAATTTCTATACTGCCCTTCATCAGAGGATCACAGGGCAGTTCACAATATAAAAACACAGAAATACCGGTACATAACATAGTAACAAAAGCAATAACCCTGCATGACACACCAAGTTCAAAATGCCATAGTTTAATCAGCCAAAGGCCTGGGAGAACAGGAATGTTGCTGCCTGATGCCTAAATATATGTAACAAAGGTGCCAGGTGAGCCTTCCTAGGGAGAGCATTCCACAAATGGGGAGCCACTGCAGAAAAGGCCCATTTTGTGTTGTCACCCTCCAGACCTCTCACGGAGGAGGCACATGATGACAGGCCTCAGATGATTGCGAGGTCTGGACTGGTTCATATGGGGAGAGGCAGTCCTTGAGGTATTGTGGTCCTGAGCCACTTAAAGCTTCATAGGTGAAAACCAGCACTTTGAATTGGATCCAGAAACTAACTGGCAGCCAGTGCAGTTGGGCCAGGATTGGCATTATATGCTCATACCGTTTTGCTTTGCTGAGCAACCTGGCCACTGAATTCTGCAGTGGGTGAAGTTCTCCAACCCTGACAATGCCTTTTGCTTGCCTACATACAGGACAGAATAGGCCTGGCCCACTCATGAGGCAAGCTGAGGCGCCTGCCTCAAGCAACGGAAGACCAATAGGTGGCACCTTGCCTCCACCCAATGGCAGCTGGTTTCTGGTGAGAGCTAGCAAGATCTTGAGGAAGCCAACACTGCTGCTGGCACCTCGTAGCTTAGAGAGGCATGGCACTGGTGTGGCAGAAGGGCAGAGAGGAGGCACATTCTCATTTAGCCTTGAATAATGAAATGGGATTTGCCACCCCTGGGACAGAGGGATGTGGGGGAGGGGATGTAGAAACTAGGCTACAGTACGAAGGTAAAATGTACAGTGTGGCCCTTGAGCTGAAAAAGGTTTCCCACCCCAATAGGCATATATGTGACATACAAGGAGAGAGTAAGTGCACACATGCAATTAGCTGGCAGTAGAAGCACTGGCCTGAACCAAACTCACAAAGAAGAAAAAACTTTGCACCCAAAACCTTTCAGCCCTCCAGCACCATTTCAGCTGTCTGAGTATGTGTGTCTGTTCCAAATTGCTTCTACTGTTTCTCCACACACAGAGACCTCAAATTAGTCCCCTTCCTTAATGAGGAGTGGGTGGGTGGATGGCATATAGATAATAAAATTATTATCATCATCAAATGCATAATCCAAACCCCATTTTCCATGATATAACAGGAAACAGTGATGGTGACAGGTAATTTTAAAACACGCACACACACACACACACACACACACACACACCCCTTTCCTCCATGTTACTTGACAGTGCTTTCCAAAGAAGCCAGCTTGTACATTCATTTTCACGTGGGATTCAATCACATATCAGCAAATTCTGGTAGTGCAATCAAAGTAGATATGGAGCTCTTGTGTAACAAAACTGATTGCCCCCAAACCTGGACTTTTTATGATAAGGAAAGTGGTGGATAATGCACTGGAAAGTGTAAAATAATAATTGCTTGACATGTTTTGTAACCTCTTCACAAACAAATAAGAACGAATGCCCAATACACAGTGAACAAACAAATCAGAATACATCCTCAAGAAACAAGTTGTTTAGAGAAGTTTGCATGCACACAAAAGCTCATACCAAGAACAAACTTAGTTGGTCTCTAAGGTGCTACTGGACAATTTTATTTTTTTTAAATATATTTCTGATGTTTTATTGTGTTTTTAATACAGTGGTACCTCGGGTTACATACGCTTCAGGTTACATATGCTTCAGGTTACAGACTCCTCTAACCCAGAAACAGTACCTCGGGTTAAGAACTTTGCTTCAGGATGAGAACAGATATTGTGCTCCGGCAGCGCAGCGGCAGCAGGAGGCCCCATTAGCTGAAGTGGTGCTTCAGGTTAAGAACAGTTTCAGGTTAAGAACGGACCTCCGGAACAAATTAAGTACTTAACCTGAGGTACCACTGTATTCTGCTGGGAGCTACCCAAAGTGGCTGGGGAAAGATGGGCGGGTATATGCTGTCTGGAAACCACCTCAGAAGATGAACTTGAAGTGAAAACTCAAGTGATGAGTGGATGAAGCCGGAGCATCAATGGCATAAGAACATTTGTGCCCCACATTGCATTCCACTTTTCAGTGTTTCATGTTCTGAAGGTCAGTGCTCAGAGGTATATGAACATATGATGTGGTTGGAAAAAATGCTTTCTAATTACAGAAAAGTTGGAACTAGGCTTCCTTTGTGTGGGGTTGGAGAGAGTAGCACCGATTTCAGATGCAGCTGCTAAGCAAAATTTCCATGGGAGTGATATTTTTCTCTCTCTTCCCACTAATTTTTGTTTTACCAGACTTGGATCTCTGACAATTACACTATACATTCACATGTGGAAGGGCTTCATGCTTCAGCGGTTGATTTTCTTGACGCACGCATGAAGAAAGGGTTCCTAATAAAATTATTTATGTGGACACTAGATACTTCCAGATGTAAAAGGCCTTTCTTCTGAACCCCAAACATCATTTGGAGGAACAAGTAGCTCTTTACAAGTTAGGATTTCATAGGAAGGCACACAGAAAGGACCCTGGAATTCTGCAAAGATGTTTTTATTGTGAGTGTGCATAGGAGGTGCTGAATACTTTACCAAGAGCCAAGGATCCCCACCACCACCCCGGTCCAACCATGGCGCTACAGCTTTTGTAGAATTATTTGCAGCTCATTTCCCATATTTATAATACTTTATTTTTTAAAAAAGATTTTCTTAGCATTGTCTCTTTTCCCAGGTTGTATACATATAATCCAAGACATTGGTGTTGTATACAGAATAAGGTTGGGAAAGAGCATAGAGAGGGGAGAGGAATTTGTAATATTTTTTTTAACCTATCTTTCAAATGCCTCTGCATTCAAGGCAGCTTGCATCAATAAAAATTTCAGAACCACAATATAACCACGGCATCAGCAAAAAGCAACAGGTGCTTGTAGGACAGATAAAGCAACCATCCAATCAAAACATTTTTTTCTACCTCGCAGGGCAAAAGCCTGCTGGAACAGATAGGCTTTAACTAGCTGGTAGAAAACAGCAAGAGTAAGAGGAAATGACTAGCTAGGCCTCATGCAGTACAGGGTTCCAATGTAAGAAGATGTCACCAACTTTGCTTCCACCAAAAGCTAATGGTTTGGAAGAAGATAAAGTGGAGTATTAAAAGTAAGGGCTTATCCACTCTCTGCTCTTTACAGGCACAGTCTGCAATTTAAAGCTCTGTGTCCAGGCACCATTCCCCTCCTCCCCCCGGAGCTTTCTACACAAAAACCTGCCCTTTAAAGCTCAATCGGAGCATAGGTCAATTCGCAGAAACCCAAATTGACATTTGCTCCAATTCTGCTTTAAAGAGCGGGTTTTAATGGTAAAGCTCGGGACAAACAAATGCTCAGACACAGAGTGTTAAAATGCCTACCTGGAAATAGCAGGGCAAAAGATAAGGGTGGATAAGCCTTATGAGAGCCAGTGTGGTGTAGTGGTTAAGAGCGGTAGTCACGTAATCTGGGTAACCGGGTTCGCGTCTCCGCTCCTCCACATGCAGCTGCTGGGTGACCTTGGGCCAGTCACACTTCTTTGAAGTCTCTCAGCCTCACTCACCTCACAGAGTGTTTGTTGTGGGGGAGGAAGGGAAAGGAGAATGTTAGCCGCTTTGAGACTCCTGAAGGGGAGTGAAAGGCGGGATATCAAATCCAAACTCTTCTTCAAGCTCTACCTTCGAATTCTTATAAGCACCACTCAAGTAGTAGCAGTAGCTTGAGCCCTAAGGCCATTATTACTTCTTTTTAAAGCATTTCTACCTCAGAAAAAAACTCCCAGAGGAGCTTGCAGATTGCGTGGCGAGTTCCCGCCCCCCACCAGGATAAATAAAGACACGAGACACCATAATATAAGGTTAATTGGGCGAATTAGGCCACAACTTTATTGAATTCAGGAATGAGAGGCATTGGCTTAGGCATTGGTCCTAACGACTATCCGGCTCCAGCCCATTTGCTGGAGACACGGGGAAGGGTTAACACTAATCGGGGGAGTCTCCCGCCGAGGCACGTCGACTAGGAGCTCCCCCGGGTCACCGCTCTGGGGCGTGCCTTTGGCCCTCACCTCCATAGGCTTCGGACAGGGCCACGCCCCCCGGAGTCCTTTAACGGACCACCCTTCGCTCACTGGGGGGAGGTGATGGCGTTCCTCCCCCCCACACATCCTCTTAACCCCTTCTTACCAATGCCTACCGCCAATGCCGAGAAGTTGTGACGAGTTGCTACGAGGTAGGCGAAAAACCAAAAGGCTAGAAATTGCCAATTGGGAAAAATTCCTACCATGCCCCTTGCGGCGACAGACCGAAGTCCATAGCAAAGTCAAAGACCTACCTAAAGCCCACTTAAAGGGAGGGAGGGTGGGAAAACGTGAGGGCTAGCCGGCGAAAAGAGGGCGAGTGCCCTCAGCACCGGCCCTAAATAGGACAGGCCTCGCCCCCCCAGCCAGCTGGTTGGCTGGCTGGGGGGGGGCAGGCCCGGCTGGGATTCCCCTGCTCTCGCGGGGGCTGCAACCAGCCCCCGCTCACGTGGGGTGGGCGTGAAGCCCGCAACCCCACCTCCTGGGCAAGCTGGAAGTGGCTTTGCGTGGCGAGTTCCCGCCCCCCACCAGGATAAATAAAGACACGAGACACCATAATATAAGGTTAATTGGGCGAATTAGGCCACAACTTTATTGAATTCAGGAATGAGAGGCATTGGCTTAGGCATTGGTCCTAACGACTATCCGGCTCCAGCCCATTTGCTGGAGACACGGGGAAGGGTTAACACTAATCGGGGGAGTCTCCCGCCGAGGCACGTCGACTAGTAGCTCCCCCAGGTCACCGCTCTGGGGCGTGCCTTTGGCCCTCACCTCCATAGGCTTCGGACAGGGCCACGCCCCCCGGAGTCCTTTAACGGACCACCCTTCGCTCACTGGGGGGGAGGTGATGGCGTTCCTCCCCCCCACACATCCTCTTAACCCCTTCTCAAGTAGTAGCAGTAGCTTGAGCCCTAAGGCCATTATTACTTCTTTTTAAAGCATTTCTACCTCAGAAAAAAACTCCCAGAGGAGCTTGCAGATTATCAAAAACAAAACATTGTCCCTACCCTCAGACAGCAGTTTCCCCCAGCCCTATCAGCGATGCTGGGGATCTTAAGCAGGTCAGGCAGCTGCTCTATCACTGAGGCACAACAACCATGGGGGAAAGAAATGAAAAAGTGAGAGAAGTAGCTAACTCAGACCCAAGGTTTTAAAGTTACAGAGTTCTTATCATAACCAGCTGAAATGAGAACAGTTCAGGGAGAAGAGGCACTGAAGGGAGGATGGTCTCAGTAACAGAGCCAACTGGGTGACTCTGTTTCCATCTCTCCCTTGGCTGCAGGGCCAAGCTATACATTTCAATACAACAGTGAACAATTTACCCCAAGAAGCACTCAGTCTGGAATAGAAGAATCCTTGGGAGTAGACAATTTGCAGCTAAAAATAATGAGATACAGTGGTGCCTCGCAAAACGAAATTAATTCGTTCCGTGAGTTTTTTCGTCTAGCGAATTTTTCGTCTTGCGAAGCACGAAATCCCATAGGAATGCATTGAAATTCAATTAATGCGTTCCTATGGTCAAAAAAAGTCCAAACAAAGCCAAATTTGGTACAACAAGTGTTAAGTGCTCTTTAAAGTCACACATACTGTAAAGAGCATTTCAAAAATTGAAGGAACAATAAATTAAGTTTCTAAACATGACAGAAAAACATTTAAAAATCAACAAAGTGTACAGTACATTTTCTAAGACTCTGGGGGACAACTCGAAGAAGGTTCCTCTTCCACTCTTTGCTTCTTGCTGAAGAACCCCCTCCCCAACTGTTCCCCAGCCGCCCACCACACAGAAATTCAAATCCAGAATTTTTTAAAAAAAACAGCAGAGTGGCCCAATGGTCACAGAAAATCAGAAAAATGCAGAAAAAAACCACACAAGCTTCCAGATTCTTGCAAACCCCTCCTCAACTGTTCCCCCAGCCACCCACCACACAGAAATTCAAATCCAGAATTTTTTAAAAAAACAGCAGAGTGGCCCAATGGTCACAGAAAATCATAAAAATGCAGGAAAAAAACACACAAGCTTCCAGATTCTTGCAAACCCCTCCCCAACACCAAGTCCTTGAATTCCAAACACCCCAACCCAAAATCCAACCCCCCCAAAAAAGTTTTAAAAGTTTAAAAGAAGTTTTGGAAAAGCTTCAAAAATCACCAAAGTCTTCAAAAACCTCAAAAAAAGGCAACCACACCGCGTTCTATGAGTTGCTCCTCGAAGTCAAGTCGCAACTGTATTAACAGTGTTAAGAAAAAAGAAACAAACTTGCAAGACGTTTTCGTTTTCCGTCTTGCAAAGCAAGCCCATAGGGAAATTCGTCTTGCGAAGCAGCTCAAAAAATGGAAAACCCTTTCGTCTAGCGAGTTTTCCGTCTTGCGAGGCATTCGTCTTGCGGGGCACCACTGTATGCTTAAACCTTTCCCTGCATTTCAGGTTGGATTACATATGCACAGGCAAACAAAAATTAAGGGATTGGTGCCACTGGACAAAATCACTACGTGATCTGCAAGCGATCAAATCCTCTAAATGCTCTCCTTGGTTCCCCCTTCTAAAAACGGTCCATTTTAGAGCCAGTTGCCTATCGAATCTCTGGCCAGCCACACACTATTTGCTTTTACTGAGCTGCATTTTCAAGCTATGCCCTCCAACGTGCTAAACAGACAATATAACAGCATACTGTACAAAGACAGACTCTGCATATGTGGGCAACCACAGATGGAAGACAACTTGCATTATTTACTATATTGCCCACTATACATTGGACCCAGGAGGCGATTTTTCACCTTACCATCCCTACAGGAAAGATGTCTCTCCCCAGCAGAGGAGGTCCTATGGCTTCTTAGCAATGTAAACAATGCAATGGTTCATAAAGTTGCCCTTTTTGCTTTGGCGGCGAAAAAGATCGGAAAGTAGGCTGCGGACAATATAGCAGTGAACTGTAAGGGAGACACAGAGATCTAAATAGAGACCATTATTTGTGGTGTGATACCCCTTTTGCTTGTATTTATTTTTGACTGAGATTTGTCATGGCCAATGGCTAGTACAATAAAGTTATTTGGATTGGTTGGATTACACAGCAAGACATTCTATATGCAACTACTTTAGAAGAGTCTCCGAAAACTGCAACTGGTCCAGATAGCTGCTGAAAACTTGCTGGGACCCCTTTACATTGAACCTGTGACAGCAGCACTGGTTACCTGTTCATAATTCAATATACTGGTGATAAGCTTTAAATCCCTTAATGGAGGTTGCCAGATATTGGGAACCTGCGGCCTTCCAGATGTGGCTGGACTCCAGCTCCCATCAGCCCCAATCAACATGGCCAACAGACAAGGACAATTGACGTTTTAGTACAGCAACATCTGCAGCACAAAAGTTCCCCATCACTGGTGTAGATCCAAGGATTGCTTCCTACCATGCTATCCTGCCTGCTCCCTAAGATCTGAAGGAAGTTCCTTTCCCTGTGTCCTGTGTATAGAGTGAAAGCATGACTGAGTGGAACAAGACAGAGAGCCTTTTCAGTGGCTTTACCCAGATTATAAATCACACTGCCCACGTAGTACAGCCTTCCACCCACTGCCACATCCTTCATTGTTTTTGCTGGTTTACTGAAGACTGTTTTATACTAGCAAATTGCTTTATGTTATTTTCTAATTGTAATTGCTTTATTTTATTTTATAAAATCATAATGTCTTATGTTGTAAGATGTTACAAGAGGCATCTTTATTCTACAAGGGTAGGAAATGAAAGTTTAAATAAAATTAATACATAGAATTTCCCCCCTGAACACCTGCATTTGCTTTCTTCCTAATAATAATAATATTAATAATAATAATAATAATTTATTATTTATACCCCGCCCATCTGGCTGAGTTTCCCCAGCCAGTCTGGGCGGTCCACAATCAAGTGTTAAAAACAGTACAGCGTTAAATATTAAAAACTTCCCTGAAGAGGGCTGCCTTCAGATGTCTTTTAAAGATAGGATAGCTGCTTATTTCCTTCACATCTGAAGGGAGGGTGTTCCACAACGTGGGCGCCACTACCGAGAAGGCCCTCAGTCTGGTTCCCTGTAACCTCACTTCTCGCAATGAAGGAACTGCCAGAAGGCCCTCGGCGCTGGATCTCAGTGTCCGGGCTGAACAATGGGGGTGGAGATGCTCCTTCAGGTATACAGGACCGAGGCTGTTTAGAGCTTTAAAGGTTACTACCAACACTTTGAATTGTGCTTGGAAACGTACTGGGAGCCAATGCAGATCTCTCAGAACCGGTGTTATGTGGTCCCGGCAGCCACTCCCAGTCACCAGTCTAGCTGCCGCATTCTGGATTAATTGCAGTTTCCGGGTCACCTTCAAAGGTAGCCCCACGTAGAGTGCGTTGCAGTAGTTCCAAATGTAAACATGAATCCAAAAACTGGGAAAGGAAGGAGGAGAAATGAAGAGACCTTGTCCACTTCTGAGTATTTACAATTTAGGTGCTGGCTAGGTTCTTATGTCACATGGAATCAAGGGCAAGGAACCTCAGGCCTGGGGGCCAAATACAGCCCTCAAAGCCTCTCTACCTGGATCAGAGGATTCTCCCGTACCACACTTCCCCTCAAGCTACCCCTGCTGTCTCCAGGCCATGTCTCTCACTGGCCCTGCTTTGCACCCTCCTTGGGTATTTTTGCCTGGCTGGTATTCAGAATAAAAGTGGCAGACAGGGAAAGAATGAAACACCCACATGCATTTGAATGGCAGACGTTAATGAGTTTGGAAATAAATCAGAGCTGGAAGTCAACTGCTTTAAATCTGTTATGCAATTGAATCTGCCTGTTGCAAAGCACAGTTAGAAAACTGTGTTTTCTAACATTGAATTTGTGCCCTGCCTCACAGAGGGGTGGTGGTTGATGCCTGGGAGCTATAAATGGATTTTTAGAAAATAACCAGACCAAACAATAAAAGCACAGATTTGCTCAACACTGAACTAGGATGTGAACACCAGGGCTACACCAAATGTATGGATATACCAATATTCTCAGCACAAATTATATAATATAATAATAATAATAATAATAATTTATTATTTGTACCCCGCCCATCTGGCTGGGTTTCCCCAGCCACTCTGGGCGGCTTCCAACAAAGATGAAAGATACACTAAAATGTCACATATTAAAAACTTCCCTGAACAGGGCTGCCTTCAGATGTCTTCTGAATGTCAGGTAGATGTTTATCGCTTTGACATCTGATGGGAGGGCATTCCACAGGGCGGGCGCCACTACCGAGAAGGCCCTCTGCCTTGTTCCCTGTAACTTGGCCTCTCGCAGTGAGAGAATCGCCAGAAGGCCCTCGGAACTGGACCTCAGTGTCCGGGCAGAACAATGGGGGAGGAGACGCTCCTTCAGATATACTGGACTGAGGCCGTTTAGGGCTTTAAAGATCAGCACCAACACTTTGAATTGTGCTCGGAAACGTACTGGGAGCCAATGTAGGTCTTTCAAGACCAGTGTTATATGGTCTCGGCGGCCGCTCCCAGTCACCAGTCAAGCTGCCGCATTCTGGATTAGTTGTAGTTTCTGGGTCACCTTCAAAGGTAGCCCCACGTAGAGCGCATTGCAGTAGTCCAAGCGGGAGATAACCAGAGCATGCACCACTCTGGCGAGACAGTCCGCAGGCAGATAGGGTCTCAGCCTACGTACCAGATGGAGCTGGTAAACAGCTGCCCTGGATACAAATTTGACCTGTGCCTCCATGGACAGCTGTGAGTCCAAAATGACTCCCAGGCTGCGCACCTGGTCCTTCAGGGGCACAAATACCCCATTCAGGACCAGGGAATCCTCCACACCTGCCCGCCTCCTGTCCCCCAAAAACAGTACTTCTGTCTTGTCAGGATTCAACCTCAATCTGTTAGCCGCCATCCATCCTCCAACCGCTTCCAGACACTCACACAGGACCTTCACCGCCTTCACTGGTTCTGATTTAAAAGAGAGGTAGAGCTGGGTATCATCCGCATACTGATGAACACCCAGCCCAAACCTCCTGATGATCTCTCCCAGTGGCTGTATGTAAATGTTGAAAAGCATGGGGGAGAGGACAGAACCCTGAGGCACCCCACAAGTGAGAGCCCAGGGGTCTGAACACTCATTCCCCACCACCACTTTCTGAACACGGCCCATTATATGTTATATGTTTCCAGAGGGAGAATACAATACAGTACTTCTTTAAAAACAAACAACAACTCTATCTCCAAAAACATTGTTATTTGTTTTTGCCTGGAATGCCATCTTCTTTTGCTTTGGTGTCATTTCCACCTTTTATTTAGGAATTCCCTCTTACACATTACATGAGCCCAGCCAATCAGAGACAGATTGCGAATGATGTCATGTCATGTCCAGATTTGGCTACATAACAACATCTGAGGACAAATTAAACCAACTGATATTGAGAACATTACTGAACAGGTCCCATGGGTGATGCCAGTCAATCAGATGCCTACTGCCTTTACTCTAGAGCAGCTGAATAGTCACTAGCAAAAGGGAAAGCTACTGAACATTTTCACAAAATGCACACCTTCTTTCATCTCCACCATAAATGAAACCAGATTTCCAGATTCACACATAAGATTCCACATCATCCTGTAGCTGACTTTCCAAAACACTGCAGTAAAAATATGACCAGTGTTCGAAACTCCCATTGTTCTAGGCACATTTTGTGACAGGGAATTTCATTAATGCAAGCGGTTTCTGAGCTCTGGGTGCAGTACTGCGCCTAAGATTTCAGATTAAAACTGCAGAGTGGAAGGAAAGGAGGACATTTTTCTGCCTCCCCACCTCCAGCTACTCTGAAGATTGGAGAAGAGACCCTTTTAAGAATATTAGGGGGTGGGTAGGGAAAAGACTAGACCATGTGAAAAATGAACACAATATCTTAGCTACAGTTCATTTTCAGCTTGTATTCTTGTTATAAAAAAATCGCACCTAGACATTCCATTGTTGTGCCCATAACCTAGGTTTAAGGTGCCATTTAGCTCCTAGCTTTCATATCTCAATTCTTAACACTGAATATGACAGTATAAAAGTAGTAGAACCAGGAGAGACAACCAAAACATGACCCTATATTCCTAAAGAGTTGACACAAGATAACCCAACCAATGTGTACACAGACTGCGGCCATAATTATGAGCCAGTTTATACAACACAGCCACTTCAGAGCATGGCTGTGGTCATTTAGCATGTACACCATGGCCTCAAATAGCAATTCTTGGATCACAGAGAGCTTACATGCTAGAGTGTTTCTCAGCAGCCCTGTACTCTAGCAAAAGTTGCACCTTTGTGACCATTTTGGTGCAATTCATTTCGGGGCAGCATGTGAGTTTCCAAGTTCCAACTATCACCACAGGGGTGATTGTGCTTTAAGAGGCATTATTTCAGACACTACGCTCAAAACTACTATTATGCAGTTTTGCCCACAGTCCCACACAACACAATTCAGAGTTTGGCGGTTTATTACCCACTGGGGCAAATTATCAGGTATTGGGATGGTTGTGTGAAAAAACTCTTACAGAAGCAACAAGAGACGCAGAAATCAAGATACATAAAGTGCCCTTTAAATGTACTACAAACTGCATTTGGGTGTCTATGCGTTCAAAGAGAGCAGCTCCTCTCCACATTGTGTCACAATTTATTACAACAAACGGAAGCAGTTGGAAACAAGTTCACAGAACAATCAGAGCACACAGAGAAATGGTTCCAGTGACAACGAGGTCTTAAACCTTAATTTTAAAGTTTCCTGGAACCCGAATTCTAGTATTTTTCATATGGGAAGCAAAACTTGGGAAGAAAGTACTAAACATTCGAAGAATATACTTCAGATTCAGTGTTCCTGGCTATAGCTTTTCATAACAAATTATTACTGTGAGGTAGATACAACATTTATTTTTACAATCTTGTTACTCACTCAGAATTCTCACAGACATGGTGGGCTCAACAGTTATCAGAATACCACACCCCAAAAAGCAAAACTTTATTTGAAGTTCAGGCAGACAAGGGAGCACCTTTTTAATCACAGTTCAGGATATATAGCCAAAAAGATGAGGAACCGGGCACATGGGAGAATCGAGTCTGCCCTCAGCCTCTTGCCAATCGATTTTATTCCTTCTACAAAGAAGCAGAAACTTTCATTTGGGACTGAGCTACATGTTTCAATAAAAAGGGGACTGTCAAAGAAAATGACAGCCCCATGTCAAGTTCTTCCTCCCAAAGCCTTGTTCTAAAATCATGCACATTATTCTGACGTGCATTTCTATGTCTCCAAACCTGACTGCAGTGCAGTAAGAAAAAGGGCAATGTGGTGATATCAGGGCACGTTTGGGTACATGTATACAGATGTATACTCAGATGTATACAGGTATACTCAGCACAGGGCCACGATCTTCTGCAATGTGTAATTCCACCTTCAGTAACAGAAAGCCAAATACTGTATGTAAAGAGAGTCGCCCCCGCCGCCCGCCACCAAAAATGTGTCAAGACAGATTTACATTTGTGCCACTGTTTGATTCTTTGGGCATTTTCCCCACAAACTGTCAACTTTTGCCACATTTGCAAAGCACATGTTTTGTGTGTTTACAGAAAACTTAATTTTGTAAGAGAAATATATTCTGCTATATTCCCAAGTGAAATATATTTAACTTATTGGCATCAGCTTTTGGGAAAGTGATCACATTCAGTAAAACAATTCTATAAAACTAACTCTGCACGTCAGCATCCCAGTAATTAACACCATCGCCACCCCTGGAGATGGAACGTTGAGCCATCTTTAACAAGAGCCCCATCCCATTTCTTCTGGGCAGATACTGTTCCAAATATTCTACCTGCCAATTTCACCACACAAAGGACACAAAATGGTGGCCATGATTCAGAGTCTTTACACACAGCTAATCAACACTTCACTAGCCCTCCTACTTGTCGCAAGGGGAAAAAAGCAAGAAAGAAAGGAAAAAAGCAAGCCTTTATGAAACTTATAAAGGATCTGACTGGGTGGCAGCCAAGAGCAGCATTAGTTACCCTTTAAAAATCAACACATTAAATACTTTCTCTTTTTTTGTATCTTAAGGAAATGCAAATTCTTCCATTCTGAGCTCCCAATGCAGGCTCTGTATCAAGCAAGAAGGGGGGACCTCCCACTACATAAATAAGGCTTTATAATCTATAATTTGGTTGGAGTCTGGAGTCAATCAAGCCACTCTCCTGCTTTCCAAATGAACAACCATCCTCTGGCTGCAACGAAAAGAACAAGCTTCCTCAACTCTTGTTTGCTCATTAGATCAACTTATTTAATTTAAAGGTCAAAAGATTCCCCTGAACCACCACCCCCTCAGGAAAACACACACTCAGTTGCCCAATTCAAACAGCTACCACCTATGAAAGAAGCACATTTTACCAAGATTGAATTTGGGAGCCTGCATCTTTTACTGGTTAATGAATGGGCCATACCTACAGACTACAGGGGATCTAACAAGAAGCCGGGAACTAACTGGCCACACAGGAATCTCTACCAAAAACAGGCCTGCAGAACCAAGCCAAATGCAACCCACCTGCCAGCTGTTTGATAACTCCTTTCTATTTAGCAGGCAGGAGTTTTATTGATGCACTGTTGGGCCATCGTACTTGGCTGGTGGGCTGCTGTGTGTGGCTCGATGAGTCACACAACTTGTGCAGACCCAATCTAAAAATAACTGCTTGAACTTTCAAGTGGCTCGTGTTTGAGAACAAGAATTATAAAATTGAAGAAATTACTTGTTTATACCTATACGGCGACAAAAATTTATACCAGGCGTTTCTGAAAAGTAGCTGAAGGATAAGGAGTCACCACAAGAACATATGCAGATATGCCTTAGTGTAAAATTATGAACCCTCCCACAATCTCTCTCTCTCTAGTTAAGAGCCCATGCCATTTATGCTCTCTGTGGTAGTAGTAGAATTGTGTCCTTATGTTTTCTGCTGTTTCCATATATATATATATATATATATATATATATATATATATATATACACACACACACACACATATATACAGTGGTACCTCGCAAGACGAACGCCTCGCAAGACGGAAAACCCGCTAGACGAAAGGGTTTTCCGTTTTGGAGGCGCTTCGCAAGACGAATTTCCCTATGGGCTTGCTTCGCAAGACGACAGCCCATAGGGAAATATCCGGGACAGCGGGGAAGCGCAGCGCGTCTTCCCCACTGTCCTCGGACCTCCTCCGAAGCCGGGCGGTGGGGCGGGAACGCCTCCTCCCGCCGCCGCCGGGCTTCGGAACGATGCTCCGAAGCCGGGCAGCGGGGAGGGAACACCTGCCCCCGCCGCCCAGCTTCGGAACGATGCTCCGAAGCCGGGCGGCGGGGAGGGAACACCTTCTGAAGGCGGGCGGGGGGGCGAAAGTCTTTGTTCCCCCCTGCCTGCCTTCCCGGGAGAGCGGAGAAACACAGCGTGTTTCTCCGCTGTCCCAGAGGGCTTTTGAAGGCAGGCGGGGGGGAGCAAAGACTTTCGCCCCCCGCCCGCCTTCAGAAGAGGTCCAGGACCTCTTCTGAAGGCTGGCGGGGGGCAAAGGTCTTTGTCCCCCCTGCCTGCCTTCCCAGGGGCTTTTAAATCGCCCCGGACAGCGGAGAAGTCCTCCGCTGTCCCGGGGCGATTTTAAAATGCCGCCCGCCAGCATTTTAAGATCGCCCGGACAGCGGAGAAGTCCTCCGCTGTCCCGGGGTTTTTTAAAATGCTGGGGGTGGGAAGAAAAGCCCTTGTCCCCCCCCAGCCTTCAGAGGAGGTCCGGGGACAGACTGTCCCCGGACCTGGTCTGAAGGCGGTTTCCCTAGGAACGCATTAATTGATTTTCAATGCATTCCTATGGGAAACCGTGCATCGCAAGACGAAAAACTCGCAAGACGAAGAGACTTGCGGAACGAATTAATTTCGTCTTGCGAGGCACCACTGTATATATGTGTGTGTGTGTGTGTGTGTGTGTGTATGTAGCTCTGAGTGGTCAAGTGAAACAGTTTGAATAGCTGCTTGAATGCTTGCAAACACTCTAAAACTGTGCAGACACTGCATGTGTGTAAACTGCATTTGCATATAGCGGGGAGTGGGATCACTCCCTGCCTTTCAGCATAAAGGTAAAGGTAAAGGTACCCCTGCCCGAACGGGCCAGTCTTGACAGACTCTGGGGTTTGTGCACCCATCTCACATCTATTGGCCGGGGGCCAGCGCTGTCCGGAGACACTTCCGGGTCACGTGGCCAGCGTGACAAAGCTGCATCTGGCGAGCCAGCGCAGCACACGGAACGCCGTTTACCTTCCCGCTGGTAAGCGGTACCTATTTATCTACTTGCACCCGGGGGTGCTTTCGAACTGCTAGGTTGGCAGGCGCTGGGACCGAGCAGCGGGAGCGCACCCCGCCGCGGGGATTCGAACCGCCGACCTTTCGATCGGCAAGCCCTAGGCGCTGAGGCTTTAACCCACAGCGCCACCCGCGTCCAGCATAGTCTCTGGAAAAAGCCTG
Organism: Podarcis bocagei; assembly: GCF_964188305.1. NCBI lineage: Eukaryota > Metazoa > Chordata > Lepidosauria > Squamata > Lacertidae > Podarcis > Podarcis bocagei. Next base: position 30,840,509 of record NC_138132.1, read on the forward strand.
TGTGCATACGGTCCAAGCACCAGTACAATACAGTGGTACCTCAGGTTACATACGCTTCAGGTTACATACGCGTCAGGTTACAGACTCCGCTAACCCAGAAATAGTGCTTCAGGTTAAGAACTTTGCTTCAGGATAAGAAGAGAAATCGTGCTCCGGCGGCGCAGCAGCAGCAGCAGGAGGCCCCATTAGCTAAAGTGGTGCTGCAGGTTAAGAACAGTTTCAGGTTAAAAACGGAGCTCCGGAACAAATTAAATACTTAACCCGAGGTACCACTGTAATTAAATGTGCAAAAAGCTTGTAAATGTGTAAGGTCTTCAGATTCTGTGCAGATATACTATGCTGAATGTGCAAAATGAGACAAAGTTGTTGGGTGCAATCCTGCTTCCTCCTCTTACGCGAATTTACTCAAGAGCAAGGGTGGCTTTCAGTTGTTGCTGAAGCACTGGCCATGCTGGTTGGAGCTGAGGTGATATGGAGACCAACAACATTTGGAGGGCCATGGGCTCTGCTTCTTTCGTGCTCTACATGCATGTTTCATCTGCACTGTCACAATACATCCCTTGAATGGTAAGGTATTGGTCTGAAATTTGGCATGCATGTTCAGAATGCAATTCTACCATTCAGCTTTAACAATATGCCAGCTCAATCTCTGCACCTATTTTCAAGAGGGAGAGAAATGCAAAAGACATTGTAACCCATCACAACCCCTGAAGACTGAAACTTCAAAATGAAAGTAGGTGACCTGGTTCAGAACCCTGTTCTATATTTCATGTTCGGACACAAATTTGGCCCTGCCATTTTTAAGGGTTTCAGTTCAGAAAAGACACATAATACATTGAAATGGGATAGCAAGGAATACTGAACACGATGATTTACTAGTTATACTCTAAGGGGCTCAGAACCCCCACCAACCCATTTAAAAGTAGCTTGATATCAAATTACTCCAAGTCCTAGGTTCTCAGACACAAAGGAATGTAAATCCAGAGAAGCACAGTGAGAAATTCATAAGTGCTGTGGAGCTTTTAAACCTTGAACAGCAAAGGAGAAGAGAGCACTGCAAAGGAAGGAATAGGTGAAAATAGGCCAACTAGCTGTAAACAATTATTATCACAAGTAAGAAATCAAACCACTTTGGCCTCTTCTTTACCATGAAAATAAATAAAAGCATTTAAAAAAAACAACAACACCCACTTTGGTCTGACCTGAATCTGGAATATAATTGGCACAGGGATGGAAAGTAGGGAAATCCAACTACGATAGCTCAGAACCAAAGAAGCTAACTGTAGGAGAACCAGTTGGAGCAGCAAGAAAATATCTAAATAGAAACATAGACTTTTATAGTTAGAAGGGACCCCTGAGGGTCATCTAGTTCAACCCCCTGCAATGCAGGAATCTCAATTAAAGCATCCATGAAAGATGGCCATCCAACTTCTGTTTAAAAAACCTCCAATGAAGGAGAGTCCACTACCTTCCAAGGGAGTCCTTTCCATTATTAAACAGCTCTCTTACCTGATCAGAGGAAGCCAGGCAGTACTGCAACATCCAGAAGCTGGCACATATGTTTTACAGCACAACGGAATATATACTGACCTCCCCTATATTCAGCTGTGTGATAAATAGCTGGCTTCCCAGATGTAGGGCATCCAGATAAAAAAGGAGGATAGGCAGTCTCCACTTTGATTACCTGTGTACAAGAGTTTCAGCTGGGGATGTTTGCATGGCAAGCTACAGCTGCTGAAATTTCCTATCAAATGTGAAGGAGCACCTGTCTCCAGGTACTGTAATTTTGAAAATTGCTGGGAAGGCCATTTAGCTCTGATACTAAAAGAAAAGAAATATGCTAACCTGCAGCCAATTAAATTATAAAGCATTTCCTCCAATTCTAGCAACACCAGCAGAAACTAGTAAAAATGAAAAAAGGTACCTCTAACTACTAAATAGGTGCATTTTATACATTGTATACCAGTTCACCTCTTAATACTGCCCACAAGAGTAAGTTGTTGGGGGAAAGACACAAATTTCTCTGTTAGGGATCCCTTGTTCCCTTCACAGAACTAGAGTAACTAAGGATTTTTGGGGAGGGGAATGACTGTGAAATCTGTTTACGTTTGCAGTGTGGCCCAGGGGTGGTCAACATGGTTTCTGGACTACAACTCCCATCATCCCTCCTGCTGGCCATGCTGGCTGAGGCTGATGGAAGCTGGAGTTCAACAAAATTTAGGAGGCACCATAATTGGTTACCACTGGTGTAGCCAAAAAGGCCACAGGACTGTGCAGCCAACTACCAAGAGATTCTGCCATGGTGGCCCAAACATCCATACTGGCATTTACTGTATGGCAACTACATTTATTCCCCACTGCTCCTGGGAACTGTAGCTTAAGGGTGCTTGGAAATGTACCTCTGTGGGGTGCGGTAAACTACAGTTCCCATTATTATTTGGGTGGTGTTCTTTAAATATTTGGTGTGTATGTTGCCCAAGAAAGCCCAAACTTGTTAAGGATTTTTAGAGTTCGAAGCCCAGCTGCCTTTGAATAACCTTTCCTCATAGCTAATGCATGCGTAAGAAGCCGATCAGGATCAGTTTAGCTCAATCTCCATTTGGGCACAGATGTTGAAACAGCTGAGTAAATCTTCTGTTCTCATAAGGGGACTTGAATAAGAGAAGTTTAAAAATGATGTATTTGAGTATGTGTGGAGTGCCTTTTGAAGGTTTTGCCATTTAGCTTGATAAAGAGTTGTAGAGAACTTTAAAAATTGCGCACTATTTTGTGATACTCCCTAATAGGAATTTTGGAATTTTTCCCCGTCTTGGGACATCATGGCTATCTATGTTTTTGATTTTGTAAATTGTATGTTTTATTTTTTCCTGTAAGTTGCTTTGAGAAATATAGTCAAAAGCAGGGTATAAATTTCTTTAATAAATAAAATGTCCTTAATAATGTTATTTTTTAAAAAGTTAAGCACTGTCTTCAATTGCACTTCACCAATATCCTTGACCCTGTGGTGGTTATTGACCCAGACTTCAGTTCTGCTGCAAAAAGGAAATTCCATGATTCCAACTCCCAGAAGTAGGGTGGTAGCGGCGTCGACCAATTCAACACAAATGCTAAAAGACACACACTAGTAGCTGCACAATTCAAAATTAATCCGCTAGAGGTCATCACAAGGGGAAAGGTATTTAAAAACAAAACTTAACTTTAACTCCAAAAGACACGTTCAAATCATAACACCCTGGCAATGTTTAGAAGAAACAACACGTTTCCTTAACAGAGCACTTAGTGAACAACTTAATTATTAGCATCTGGACTGGATGGGTGAGCTGCTGCTAAGCCAGAAAGAGAAGTATCCACCACCATTAGTTTGCTAGTAAAATACACCTCAATGGAAGATGTACTGAAAGAAGATCCAAGGGCAAGTTTTCCAGTTGTCCAGAGGCAACAATGGGATTTCTGTAGGCTACTGTATTCTGCTCTGGTCAGACCTCACCTGGAGTACTGTGTCCAGTTCTGGGCACCACAATTCAAGAAGGACACTGACAAACTGGAACGTGTCCAGAGGAGAGCAACCAAAATGGTCAAAGGCCTGGAAACGATGCCTTATGAGGAACGGCTAAGGGAGCTGGGCATGTTTAGCCTGGAGAAGAGGAGGTTAAGGGGTGATATGATAGCGATGTTCAAATTTATAAAAGGATGTCACATAGAGGAGGGAGAAAGGTTGCTTTCTGCTGCTTCAGAGAAGCGGACACGGAGCAATGGATCCAAACTACAAGAAAGACGATTCCACCTAAACATTAGGAAGAACTTCTTGACAGTAAGAGCTGTTCGACAGTGGAATTTGCTGCCAAGGAGTGTGGTGGAATCTCCTTCTTTGGAGGTCTTTAAGCAGAGGCTTGACAGTCATATGTCAGGAGTGCTCTGATGGTGTTTCCTGCTTGGCAGGGGGTTGGACTCGATGGCCCTTGTGGTCTCTTCCAACTCTATGATTCTATGATTCTACATTTTAAGAAATGGCTTCCAATGAAAGACCTTTGCAGGTGAATGTAGCCTTTCATAAGCAATGACTTTATGCGATGGTAAGGTAAAGGTAAAGGTACCCCTGCCCGTACGGGCCAGTCTTGCCAGACTCTAGGGTTGTGCGCTCATCTCACTCTATAGGCCGGGAGCCAGCGCTGTCCGCAGACACTTCCGGGTCACGTGGCCAGCGTGACAAGCTGCATCTGGCGAGCCAGCGCAGCACACGGAACGCCGTTTACCTTCCCACTGGTAAGCGGTCCCTATTTATCTACTTGCACCCGGGGGTGCTTTCAAACTGCTAGGTTGGCAGGCGCTGGGACCGAGCAATGGGAGCGCACCCCACCGTGGGGATTCGAACCGCCGATCATGTGATCGGCAAGTCCTAGGCACTGAGGTTTTACCCACAGCGCCACCCGCGTCCCTGGTGCGATGGTACCTGTCTGTATTTTAAGACAGTGAGAATGGAACAATTTTAACCTACCTTTCAAGTTAATAAGCTAAGCTAAAGCTAAAGGCTTACTATTACAATCTTTCTACAGTGGACTCCCTATAAAGGACTATTATTGTTATTGTTTAAATTTTCATACTGCCCTTCAAAGATTTCCAGGAAGTTCACAACATAAAAATACAGAATAACCACAAAATACATAATAAAAACAAGATCAAGAACAAGAACAAAACAATAATTCCCCCTGCAAAAAACCCCACAGCTTTAAAAGGGCATAGACTGTTAATCAGCCAAAGGCCTAGTTGAAGAGAAACGTTTTCGCCTGACGCCTAAATATGTATAATGGATAATGAAGATAAAGGAACAGTTAGCTTTCTGGTTCATTGTGAAATGTATTGGGTTTGTGATAAAAATATAAGGTCCAATCTGTACCTATCAAGGGCGGGAAAGGTGGAGGAGCCACCTTCACTCTAGAGTTAGGAGACGTAAAGGATGAAGACTGGCTATATATAGAGTTTTTCCAATTGAGTTTCTGTGGGTCTTCTGCCACCAGTAAACAGATTCTCAAGGTATTTGTTTCAAATACCTGCCAAGCCTGTTTAGCCAAAAGGACACCATATTATTTATTCATTCATTACTGCATGCTACTGGAGAACTCTCTGGTTGCTATTGCTTGAATGAACTCCATTTGTTGAAGCCTGAAGATGTGGACAAACTGGTAAGGAACATAGAAGGTCCAGAACTTTGGCCAATTACTGTCTACACTGACTGGCAGCACTCTCCAGGGGTTCAGACAGGAATCTTACCAGCCTTATCTGGATTAAACCCAGGACATTTTGCTTGCAAAGCATGTACTCTACCACTGAACTACAGCATGCACCTCCTAAAATGAAGCGAGAAGGCAATTCCTTCCTCTGCTGTGCTAATGCTATAGCAGCAAAGCTAACCCTATCAACTGACATGGGAATGAAGATATAACCAGATATGGTTAACGCTAGTATACAGCCATATTACCCCCTTGAGATAGGACTTGCCCATGGAAAGGCCCTCACACAGCTTCAGTGTTCTCCCAAATTTCACTTCATTTCATTGTCAGATAGGCTACAGCCCTTCCTTCACCCCTCCAAGGATTATTAACTCTCGATCAAGGAGGTCAATATTTTGAGGATAGCTGGAAAACTAAGATTGTGAAAGGGTCAACAGCTGGCAAGGACTAAAAACCTTTGTTGGAAATAAATGCTGAAATTCTTAATCTAAGGGAGGGGGAAGTCACTTGACTTTAGCAGCTGGGAGTTAAAAGAAGAAGAAAAAACACACCAGATATTTGCACGACTTGCAAGAAAACCACAAGAATTTGGAAACACTAAGGGGCGAGACCACCAAACTAATTTTGGCTCTGAGTTTAAGCTAGGATTTCAAGAGAGGCCTCCAGAAGTGAAGACATTAAGACCCTCGATCAGCAGAGCTTTTGAGTATGTGATTAACTTTAAGCACATTCTTATAAATCGACTGAACTCACCAGAAACAAAGCATCTCCTGCTTAAGAGCTTTGTTAAATTGTGGTACATACTACTGCTCATACATAGATTTTTCCGGTGCATTTAAGTAATCATGTCTGTGAAGTGTAAGATCACTTTCCATTCTTACACTAGATAGTGGCATGAGTGGGCAAGTGGGATCAGGTGCTGTTCAAATGATCATGGTATACCTTGCTGCCAAGTCACAGAGCACCCATGCTGAGTGCAAAGCTTGCAGCAGTCAGCATTGAAGATCTGGAGAATCATGCGCTCTCATAATACTAGAATGCAGGGCCATCCAGCTAAGTTGATCAGCAAAAGGAGATTCATGAACAACACCAGGAAATACTACTTCACAAAACACAATTGATTTCTGAAATTAATTGCCACAAGGTGTTGTGATGACCACTAGTTGAGAGTAACATTAAAAGAGGAGTAAACAACTTCATGGCAGCTACGAATTGCTTCCAGGATCATGCCTCTGAATACCAACTGCAGAAGAATATGAGAAGGGGACAATTGCCCTCATGTTCTGCTTGCAGTCTTCCCATAGGCATCTAGTTAGCCACTGTGAGAACAGAATGCTGGACTTTGATAGCCCTTTGATTCTGATCCAGCAGGACTTTTCTCAGGTAATACAAGTGGGTCTACAACAAAATGTTGAAATGTGTTCTCACCTAATATGGCTGCTCCTGTTTGAATCTCTAGCCAGCTAGCTAGAGAAACAAACCACAAGCCCAGGTTTGAACATCACAACATGTTAAGACTCTGGTTTGTTCCCATAAGGTTGTGTGGAAGGGTATACATCCTTGGACTGGAAAAAAAAGTTGTCTACTCATCAGTCCGAGGATGTATCTCCTATCACATTCCAGACAACCTTGTGGGGCCACATGCCAACGGTGGGAGAAGCCAGAGGTAAAACTGGGAAGTTTTATCTTTATATAGTTGGCTACTTTTCTATACAGACATCCCAATCTATCCTCTATCCAAGCAAGCAAGATGCAATATGAGACTTTCCAGGCAGGCAAAAACACTCAATGAAATTGGGAAGCACAGCCAATATTGGAGTGGTCTGGGCCAGATAGAAAGACTTGGAAATATTTGGTCCCTGAGCCTCAGATTCCCTACCCCTGCTTTATTGTGACATGAGAACCGGGTCAGTATCTAATTTGTAAATACTCAAATAAATGTGGTTGAAATCCCCCCATCTCCTGTCATAACTGGTTGAAGGACCTCCTTTGTCTATTTAATATATAATTCTTATATAAAAATTATACAGTGAGAAACACAGTGACTGAAATAACTGACCTTTATCTGATCTAAGATCAGAGAACTTAGACTATATGAGATTGAAAGGACACATAGTTTGTCCAAATGTATCCTAGGAGCTCCATAACCCATTTTTATCTTGTTTTTATCCAGTTTGGGGATAACCTTATTCAGTGTTCTTTGCATCTTACACTGTTATTGCATTTTTATTGTAAACCACTTAGATATCTTTAAGTGTTAGAAAATGAAGATAGCTAACCAAGCACTGACCTTTTTGTGTGAAAGGACTGTGACCTCAGCACAGTTCTCATATTGAAAACAAATCCAGTACCTAGGCTCAGAATGAGCTCAAGAGCACCCTGTTCTTTCATTTTAACTGTATGTCCTCTGCACCTGGTTATCTTTGATAGATCTTGATCCAACAAGCCTGCTCACCCCTGTTCTAGTACAGGAATGCCCAATTTGTACTGAGGAACGGAGGATTATATTTCCCAGCATCTTTTGCCATGCTCCTCTACCTCTTCATGGGTGGGCTGAGTGCATAATAAAGTTGGCACCCCCTAACAAAAAGGCTTCTCTGCTATGGAGCACAAGTACTCACATGTGCTTATAGAGCATTCATTACGTGTGCATCCCCCGAAACGAGATGTTAACAGCATCTCTCTCACACAGAGGCATGCATCTCTTTTAAAAACAATGCTATTTTCCTTCAGAGTTAAACTGATTTTTACCGCACCTTAACCTCATTGGGTTGCTACAAGGTTAAAATACCAGTCAAAGTTCCTTAGAGGAAGGGTGGAATAAAAATTCCATGAGCCACTAACTGGCTATCCCTGCCCTAGAGAATCTAAGCTCCAGTTGTTGGGTTTTTTGTTTTGCAAAAGGAGTGAGAAACTTGCCTGAACAGCTTTGCACTTCAGGAGAATGATGCATGGAACTATAATGAACTATAATGAAAGAGTGTGGTTTCCTAAGGGACTGAGTTGAAAGCAGTGCCAGTGGATAATTTCCATGAAAGGACCTTATCTCTTTTTCAGCTCTATTAATGAACACTGCTGTATTCCTGAATCATTTTTTTGTGCTACCAGTGCAGGACTTTGGGGCAAAAGTCCTGGACTCCACTCAGCAAAATGAGCAAGAGGGCCCAAAAATTCAGCATGACTTTTTCTCCTTTGTGCAATAAACCTGGATAGCTCAAATCATCATCATCATCATCATCATTGTGACAACAAACAATAAACAAAAGAGCATTTTTTGCAATTAATATAATGAATCATGTAGAGACTTTCAAGCCAAAGTTACACAGTACAGCAAAAGTATGACCAGCTGAAAAAGGCAGCCATACATCTCTTGTCTCTCACCCAGAACAGGATAAAGTAAGAGATGTTCGACAGTGGAATTTGCTGCCAAGGAGTGTGGTGGAGTCTCCTTCTTTGGAGGTCTTTAAGCAGAGGCTTGACAACCATATGTCGTGCTCTGATGGTGTTTCCTGCTTGGCAGGGGGTTGGACTCGATGGCCCTTGTGGTCTCTTCCAACTCTATGATTCTATGATTCTATGATTCTATGAAGTTAAGGTTGCCATATGTCTGGAATATCCAGGCGGAAATGTCAGAAATGTCCAGGAAAATCCGGATGTATGGTAATACACATCAGCAGTGTCGCTTTTGAAGATTTTCCTCTGGGGTGGGGGGGCACAAAACTAAAAAACCCTAAAAACTAACAAACAAACAGCTCAACAACCTTTCTGTCCAGATTTTCACTTTTTGAAGTATGGCAACCCTAAATAAGTGCATCATAAACATAAAATAAAATGCATTAAGTGACATTGTACTCCTGGTTTTCCTGCCCCTACTCCATTTCAGTGACTGAAGTGGAAGACAGAAACTCTTTGTATGATGGCGATCTCATATGTCCTCTTTAACTACGTGTTAGTGGGGGACAGATCAGGGGAAAAAACATGGGGCCACTCTTTTCAGCAGCGTCTCTGTTACCATGTAGTTCTACTCACAAATAACTTGAGATAATACCTCTCCATATAAACATAATTCAAATAATGTTTGGTCGTACTTTCATTAGACTATTGTGGTTTGTTTGAATATGCAATCTCAGTCCATGGCTTGTTTTCTGCCAACAAATCACAATGTAAACTCATGGTTTGTTGTTGGTTTACAAACCACAGCTTGTTTTAAGTATAGTTTGTGTCATTTCTGAATCCAGCAGCCTAGCTTAATCATGATTTGCTTGACCAATCCATCCCACACACTCAGCAAGCTACAGAAGCATGCACAATGCAAGAGTAGATGGAAAACAAACCAAGCTTTTGGAGAAACCTTTTGAAGAAGCAAGCAATGGTTTGTTTTCTTACTTCTGAGACAATTCATTGTTTGTTTGAACAAACCATGAAGAAAATGAATTGTGGCTTAGCAGACTGTGTGAACATAGTGTATATGTTGCTCTTCAGACAACAGACTTTCAGTGATACTAAACCTATCTGAAAGCCAATTAAGTGTAGACAACAATGAGCTAAATGGAACAGTGGTTCAAGTCAGCGCAATTCAGCTACTTCTGTTCAGAACGGGGTACTGCTCAGGAAGATCTCAGTAATCTGGCAGGGCTGGAGCTGACTGTCTGAAGTGACTGCCTCAGGTGGCAGATGGACAGGGAGTGGACAGAGCTTTGTGTGCCATGTGGCTCCCCTAAGCTTCCACATTAGGTTGTTGTCCTCATGCATGCTGCCCCACTGCCAGCCTGGCCCGCATTTGCACATGGAATGGAGGAAAGCACCAACTTATTTTTCACTTCAAGGAGCAAAATGCATTGGGCTGGCTCTGTGGGCAGCAGACCACTTTATAATCTTCCTGGTTCTGTCTGGGCGAATCTGATGAGGGGTTAGACCTTGTATCAGCTAACTTTATTCAACTGCCAGATGAACAAAACCACTTCCCACCCTCACCCCTTCCTTTCTCTCCTCCAACGCTGATATTCCATATATTGAAGTTAATACGCTGTCTACCCAGCCACATTCTTGGTACATTCCTGCTGTAAGCACTGTGGATTTGCTGCACTTTATGAAAAAATGAAAAGAATGTTTTAAATGAAATTAATTCTTAGGAACCCAACTTTTCATTTAAACATCAGATCAGTCAGGGAAAGGCTTTTCTATTCTACCGCAGAAACAGGGGGTTATGGAAAAGGACAACCTCAGTACATTATAAACATTAAACTCTTCATATGGTTCCATTTCTAACCAGGGAAGATATCTTATGTGGAATGAGAGAATTTCAGAGGCTGAGCTCATTCACAAGGTTTATTTTGGGGGGGACTCCTTTTTCAGTTTTATCATCATTTTCTGCACAGACTGAATGCATACATAACAACCTAGGTGGAGAGACTGACCACTAGTTGGTGTGTTATGAGTTGTGTGGATTTTCTCATCCGGTTCCTCATACCCATTATTGTCACAACTGTAGCTTTTTTCTTTTCTTGAGAACTCTTGAATATTTCTCTCAAGGAAGGCCATCCAAATTCACCTTAGGCAAATTCAGTCTTCGTATAGAACTGTAGTGTTGGAAAAAACCCCAAGAGTCATCTAGTCCAACCCCCTGCAATGCAGGAATCTCAACTAAAGCATTCATGGCAGATGGCTATCCAACCTCTGCTTAAAAACCTTCAAGGAAGGAGAGTTCACCACCTTCCAAGGGAGTCTATTCCACTGTTGAACAGTTCTTACCATCAGAAAGTTCTTCCTGATCTTTAGCTGGAATCTTCTTTCTTGTAATTTGAAGCCATTGGTTCAGGTCCTGCACTCCAGAGCAGGAGAAAACAAGCTTGCTCCATCTTCCATGTGGCAATTCTTTAGATATCTGAAGATGGCTATCATATATCATCTCAGTCTTCTCTAATCCAGGCTAAACATACTCAACTCCCTCAACTGTTCCTCATAAACTTAGTTTTCACACCCTTGAACAACTTGCTCACCCTCCTCCTCACACATTCTAGCTTGTCAATATCCTTCTTAAATTGTGGTGCCCAGAACTCAACACAGTATTTCAGGTGTGGTCTGAACAAGGCAGAACATAACTTCCCTTGATCAGGTCACTATATCCTTTTCATATGTACTACTGGAAGCCATATGTCTCCCATCTTATATTTGTGCAGCTGGTTCTTACTGCCAATGCAGAACCTTGCATTTGTCCCGAATGAAATTCATTTTGTTAGTTTGGGCTCAGTTCTCCAGTCTGTAAAGGTCAAACCAAATCTTGATTCTGTCTGATACCACTCCATTTGGTGTCCTCTGCAAACTTGATGAGCATCCATTCAGGTCCAAGACAGAACCCTGTGGCCCACTTTCAAGGCAGATTACAACATTAAAACAATTAAATACAAAGAACAGTAGCTAACCTTTAAAATAAAATAGACAACAAACCAGAAGAAAATAAATCATCTATCAAATGCTTGAAAGAAACAAAAATTTTAAATGGCTGCTTAAAAGACAACCACATAAATGTCACTGCTGGTGGTATTCGTATTTCACAATGTGGTGACACCACAAAAGGCCCTGTCCCCAGTCATGTAACCTCTGAACCAGCATGGTGTAGTGGTTAAGAGCAGTGGACTCGTAATCTGGTGAACCGGGTTTGCTTCCCCGCTCCTCCACATGCAGCTGCTGGGTGACCTTGGGCTAGTCACGCTTCTCTGAAGTCTCTCAGCCTCACTCACCTCACAGAGTGTTTATTGTGGGGGTGGAAGGGAAAGGAGATTGTTAGCCACTTTGAGACTCCTTAAGGGGAGTGAAAGGCGGGATATCAATTCCAAACTCCTCCTCCTCCTCCTCCTCCTCCTCCTCCTCCTCCTCTTCTTCTCAGATGATGATCTCAAAGATAGGACAAGTTCATGTGAGAAGAAGAGTCCTTCAGTTGTGCTGGTCCCAAGTTGTGTAGGTCAAAACCAACACTTTGAAAACCAACACTGTCACTACTGGATCAGATTAAAATAACTAATATAGTTCATGCACTTAACATGTTGAGGACAACTCAACAAAATATGGAATTCTCCCTGTGGTTTCATGAAGACATTACAGAGTATAGAGCATAGAATACAGTACCACTTAACAAAAGTCCTCAATAACTACCTTCTAAAACTGATTAATGAATAAGCAATAGAACTGCACAAAAGTGGCACCACAGAGTCACACTCCCACAATACTTCTAGGACAGAGTGGACTAATGGATTAACACATGCAAAGGTGACATGGACCAGAACTAGACTGATTCACCCATTCCTAGCTCTATTCTGCATAAAGAGGGTGTTACCAATGACTGTATCCAACCCCTCAGCCATTTCTGTATGCAACCCATCCTACTTTTAATTTAAAGAACCTGTCCATAATATGGATTCCACTTAATTCTGTAGTGCAAATCCCTTGGAAAAGGTTTTTATAACAAACAATGAGCCATGCCCTGGCTCATTGTTTGTTATAAAACATTGTTTGTGATAAAGCTTGTTACAAAACGTCCTGTAGAGTAGGGAAAAGAAACAAGGCAACTGTCTCTCATTTGGGGGGGGGGGGGCAATCAACCTATCAGTCTTTATTATTTAGCTACAGGCCATTGAAGCTTAATTGAACTGAACAATACTCAGCAAAACATTCTGTAAATTAACCACAAACTTCAAAAATATTAATATGGTCAAATGAGATCTACATTTTTTAAAAGACTTTACAAAACACCATTAAATGCAAGTTATATAAAATTGAAATGCATTACTGTAAAGTGTTAACAAACTGCATTGGTTTTAGCACTGGGAGAAAATTAAGCTAACTTATGAATTGGTATTAAGTCAAATCTTTCTTCTTAAAAAATAATAATCACCAGTTTGTTATCAAAAGGCTACAAGTATAACAAAATCAGCTACCACTGCTTTGAAAAATATTCACCCTGATTTTAGTTGCTGTTATCAAAGATGCAACTGCCAATCTAATTCTTCTGCAATACCTTTTAGCATGGTACTTTTTTTTTTTACATTAGTCAAACTTTAAAAATCCCAGCTTGTTGATTAAGGATATAATAGAGGATTTCCAAGCTTCCTCATAACATGGTCAACAGAGTGAAAAAGAAGAATAAAACGAAGAAGAACCTCCTGTTTTGTCCCTGCCAAAAATGTACTTGAAAAATCCAGGGCTCCTAATGAACAAAACACCTTAGGATAACTTTTTGCGGTCATGTACCAAAATTTCAAAGAATGGATGTGAGAGAACAAATCATTTCCCTTAATATTTCTGCTTTATAAATATTTTAGCCATGAAGAGACAAGGGGTATCCTTATGGCTGTCAAATCAAGATGAATTTCAGTATCCCAGCCTAGAATTGTGACATAAGGGCCTCATTACAGCTGAATTTATATCAGGCAAAGTCCATTCAAAGAAATGACACCTCATTTTTGCAAATCATGAGTTCAATGTGTTTTCCTTTCAGCTATTATTTGAACAGGCATCTCTAAAGGTAGCCTGGAATGACCCACGTTTAGAATTGGTAATTCAGACTCCAATCTTCTGCATATTTAACTGGTAGTAATTCCCAATAACTTACTGAGTAGATGTGCATGCAACGTAAATGCCCTACAACTGGTGTATGTGTTTGTTTGTTTGTTTGTTTGTTTGTTTGTGTGCGCACATTGTCATAAACTTAAAAACATTAACAAAGACTCCCCACATCCCCGTTGTTTTGCTGTGGTTGTCAGCAGAGTGGAGGTTTCTGCTTCTGCTTTAATAACCAGAGGTCCATACTATGCATTTACATATGTAAATTTATTTACATATTACAGTAATCTGTGAACTACCACTCACTGCATGAGCTGACTGTGCCTGCTTCACAGCTTCACACTCATGCTGGAGAAAAACAAGCCACAATCCCTGGCGAACCATGGATCATGGTTTGTTTCATTCAAACAAACCACAGTTGATAAGCCAAGAACAAATGTTGGTTTATCATCATGATTTGTTTGGAGTGCAACAAATTGCAATCCTTGGTTCAGACATAATGCTAAGCCAGGGATCATAGTTTGTTTCTCCCAAGCACAAATTGGAAGCAGTGAAGTTTTGTACATGTGACTGTAGCCACTGTGCCCAAACTAAGGGTAACTTAAACTATGAGTATATCAAACAAGCCAAGGTCAAACAATAGTTTATATTCCTGGCTATACTGTGCCCATAAAAGGAATCCTGGTAACTGTTAGGGAACTTCCAGCACCCTAAACTAACTATACTTTCCAGGATTCTTTGGGAGGGAAAATGTGCTTTAAATGTCTGGTGTAGATGTGACTCCCTGGCTCATTTACTAAAAGTGGAAGGAGAAGCTTCCAGTCTTCTCACAGCCACACAAGTGTAAAAGAGGGAGGGGTGAGGGAGAATGCAAGCCTGCGGTTCATTCATGTAAAGAATGCTCAACCATAGTTTAGTGTAGGTCCAGTGAAATTCTCATGCATGGTAGCAGAAACTTATTTTGATTCCTTTGCACCATAGTGCTTATACAGCAGCAATTAAACACCTTGCAACAAGCAATGATATATCTTCTTTTCCCCATTACATCACCCAGAGACTCTTTAATCAAGTAAATGGCAACTCATTACAAAGAAGTGAAGTGCATTAAAGTACAGTGTGCAGTAAGTATCTGTCAGCAGGTGGTGCTATTACTGTACTTAACTTTACTATAAAGAATGCTATGCTTAAAAGAAAGGAAATCCTAATTCAAAGCCTTGCCAACAGGGACTGTTACCCAATGCTCTGTGATAAAGGGCCAAACTAGATGTGTCTGAAGGGCTGATTCACTGCTAAATTCCCTAGTGGGTGGGGCAAGGCAGTTAAAAGGAACATGTCTGTGAGGGGGCAGCTGAACCATCACATGCCCACACTCCTCTCCCAAAACTTAAGTGATTTCATATTTTTCCTCTGGCAGGGGTTCCTCTCCTTCATGGAGGGAGTGAAAGATTTCCATCAACTTCCTGTTACCCCCATGCTGTACTTTGTATCACACACCCAAACAGCTTTATGGAGAATGAACACAATGCATTTTTGTTTGTACTGTTGTTATGTCTAGATGTGCAAAAATTCAGCTTTGCCTATACACCATGTACACCACCAACTGTAGCTTGCTACCTGCTCTGTTCATGAAATATGCACCGATGCCATGCAACCAGAAAGCTGTACTACTCACGGTTTGCAGAAGCTCATCACTGTCTACCCTAAAGGGTTTATAAGTAGGACCTGCAAGAAAATGTTGCTTTGTGGTGGCATGCTCCAGTTCAGGGTTCCAGGCAGCAGTGCCATTCCACTACCTGCCCTCTTCCTCCTTGGTTTCCATTCTTAGTCTCCAACAGCAACAATTCCACGCTCACTGAGCATGCACAGTCTTCACTGGGCAGTTTTGGAGCTTCTTCCCTCCCTCTGCAAACCCTGGAGTCCCCTAAGCCTGCTAACACCTCCCACTTGTGCATGGATGGTGCCTTTTTTGCTACATAAGGACAGACACTCAGCTTCCTATTTGTATATATGCTCTTGCTCTCATTCATTCACTGAAACTCTCACCTTGTAGCCTATTTGTCAGGTAGGGGTGACTTCATTAAAAGAAACGGTGCCAATCCTGAGAGACAAGAGAAGGATTGTTTTGCCTCAGTGGTCGTGCACACGATTTGCAAGCAGGTAAGTCGTGGGTGTAACACCTTCCTGAAAATGCTGGGGAAAACTTCTGTCTGACTGAAAGCTCCTCCTCCTGTGTTTCTAGTTGACACTGAGCTAGATGGACCAATGGTCTGACTTAGTAAAAGACAGCATCTTATGTTCCTCACCCTTCTAAAGGGAAGTTTATGG
This sequence comes from Podarcis bocagei, assembly GCF_964188305.1. Lineage (NCBI taxonomy): Eukaryota > Metazoa > Chordata > Lepidosauria > Squamata > Lacertidae > Podarcis > Podarcis bocagei. Next base: position 30,856,621 of record NC_138132.1, read on the forward strand.
GACACCCAAGGCCTATAAACATCTAGCAGTTGTCAAACAAATGATTTAGCGACTTATCAAATATTCTGGAATTTTAAAAACATGCAATGGGTTCCAAATACACAGGGAAAAGAAAGCGAGGTTTAAAAAGCAAATGTCTAATCAACCTTCCAAGATAAATACAATAAACAGGCATTTTGCAAATCCTGAAAACAAATGACACTTTTTATCTCCTGTGTAAAACTCTTAAAATTCTTGGCCTCTTATTATCACATACAGCGGAACCTCGTGCTACGTACATCCTCCTTGTGAATGCTGCGGGTTACGAGCTCCCCTAACCCGGAAGTAGAGACCCCTTGTTGCGAACTTTGCCCCGGGATGCAAAGTCGCGCGCCAGCAGCAGCGGGAGGTGCCATTAGCGAAAGCACGCCTCATGTTACGAGCGGTTTCGGCTTAAGAATGGACCTCCAGAATGAATTACGTTCGTAACCGGAGGTACCACTGGTACAGGGAGTGCGACATAGCCCAGCAGTAGAGAACACACTTTGAATACTGAACATCCAGAGGTCTGATCTGTGGTCACACCAGCAAGATGTCCTGAGACCATTTTATCTAAGACTACTGCCAGTTTCCTTTGTATGTTCATTGTCTAAACCAGGAATGGAGAACCTGCAGCTTTTCACATGTTGGACTATTGCAGCTCCTATTCTCTCTTATACCACTGGGCCATGCTGGCTGGAGCTGATGGGATCTGGACCCCAACAACGTCTGGAGGGCCACAGGTTCCCTATTCCCGATCTAAACAAAGCACAGCAAGAATAGAGCTTTCGTAATAAGAAGCAGCACAAGAATTTGGAAGATAACGGTGCCATCTGGTGGCACATGCAATTGAATCTGATCTATCTTTTGTACATTTTAAAATAGGATGTACCTTCCACAGACAAGTTATGGTTTCACTCTGACATTGCCATGAGCTTAAAATCATTAATGCCAGGCTACAGATTGGCAACTAGAAGCCACCAAACAGAGCTGGTCCCTAAGTACCACCAGCTGGCACCTGCATACGTCAACTCAATGGCAAAAACTTTGTGTGACAGGAGTGATGGCTGCATCAATAGGACTTGTGGGCAGCAAACTCTCTCTCTCTCTCTCTCTCTGTGTGTGTGTGTGTGTGTGTGTGAGAGAGAGAGAGAGAGAGAGAGAGAGAGAGAGAGAGAGAGCGCGAGCACCGTGGGTCTTGCACTCTGCAATCAGCCACTGTGATCAGTCATAGAAATTCTCCAACATTTCAGCTCCTGTAACAGTCTATTTCAGCTTTCCCCAGCTTAGTGTTCTCCAGCATTTTACAGCCTTCAACAGTCCCAGACAATATGGACCAATATGGTCAGGGATTGCAGGCATTGCATTGCAGGCATTGTATGCCAAAATGGAAGAGGAAGGGCCATAGTTCAGTGGTGAAGCAACTACCTTGCATGCAAAAGATCCCAAGTTTGATCTCCAGCATCTCTCAGTAGGGCTGAGAAAAACCTGTGCCTAAAACACTACCAATCAGTGTGTAGATAATACTGAGCTTAATGAACCAGTGGTCTGACTCAGTGTAAAGCAGCTTCCTATGTTCCTTGTACAATATATATATGCAGGTCCTGCTTACTGAACACAATGCATTCCTTGGCAATGGTTAGGCAAGCATGTGCAAAAGGAATCATTAATTTCCATTAATTCCTGTGTGAAATTTTCTAATGAGTTCCCGGCCACAGATTTCTGACTCCAAAAATCCAGAAAAAATGCTCTCTAATTTGTCCGATCACTTTTCCTCCTCCCTCCATTCCTCAGCCAACCAGGAAAAAGCAAACAAGGTAGGAAAAATGCTCTCTGTTCAGATATATGAATCTGTAGTCGGCATTGCAAGGTTTGGGTACATTATTCCTCATGTCTGGATAAGTTAATTTTTGCATAGAAAACATTTGTAAAGTGGGGTGTGGGTGGGTGTGGATGTGGGTGTGGGTGTGTGGGTGTGAGAGAGAGAGGGAGAGAGAACTATCACCTTTTAAAACTGGAATTTTGCAAACAAGGATGTAAAACCCTGCAGCAAGAAGAACTACGAATACCTCACTCTCATCTTTCAGTCAAAACCAGAGCTGTAATTTATTTAGCCAGTTCCTATAAATGCCCCTTTAGCAGCTGTTTGATCTGGAGAAAAGAGCAGACGATCTCAATGCCATGAAAAGCTCCCTTACATTGGCTGATATCTGTATCTCAAAGCTCTGTAACAGGCACAGGAGCAGAGTGGGCTCTTCTGTTTTTCTCCCTTGGCAAACCTCGTCTAAAGTTACATAGATCTATACTGACAGACTTCCCAGCAAAACATAGCCATATTATTTCCCATCACAGGTCAAGTCAAACCCTGAAGAGAATTAATCTGCAGTAACATTTTGTTGAAAATATGTTTGTTGTGCTTGATCCTGCGACAGTTTGTGCAACAATAAACATAAAGTTGCTTGAATTTCATGTGGGTATCAAAGTACTTCCACATCATTCTGAAAGTTGAAATTGGACACACACATAGTCAAAGACATCCCAATTGTTGAAAGTTTCAAAGAGGGACATTTATCTCTCTCCCTTTGGCACAACCTCCTAGTCCTCATTCCAAACCGTAGCCAAGCCTTAATACATGTAATTGAAAGATCTGCATATTCTTCCCATTTTTATCCCGTCTCAGTTTCCTTCCCCCTGTCCTGTATCATCTGCCTTTGTAAATTTATAAACTGTAAATCCCTCAGGGCAGGGCCTGTCCTCATACTTAATGCCATGTACATAGATAGCACTATATTAATAATATTGGGGGTATAAAGTACTGCAGCATTGGCAAGAAATGTAAAATGCAGCACGCATATGACCCAAGAAAACATGGATTACTAGAAAGGGTCGAACACAGGGATAGTTTTGCACTGAAGACTTAGAATGTAAGGCATGAAGTTCATCTCGTGATAAGAAGCCAGCATTACACAAACTCAGATACACATGAAAGGGAGCTGCTGGGACTGTGAGAGTTCCTCTTGTTGCTTCTTCACACTCTTAAATTAGGCTTGGATATGGGGTGGGGAAAGCACGCCAAAGTGCAAGTAGATAAATAGGTACTGCTCCGGTGGGAAGGTAAACGGTGTTTCTGTGCACTGCTCTGGTTTCTCCAGAAGTGGCTTAGTCATGCTGGCCACATGATCCAGAAAAACTGTCTACAGACAAACATTGGCTCCCTCGGCCAGTAAAGTGAGATGAGCGCCGCAACCCCAGAGTCGTTCGTGACTGGGGTCCTTTACCTTTTATGGGATGGGGAGGGACTTACAATTGCAATGACGGACACATACAAATGCATATTCAAGTGCATCCATGCATGCAGATCACTAAGGAAATGCAGAAAATTGCTCTGAGATCTCTTGGTGAAAGGTGAGTAAGATATCTAACAATAGCAGAATGCATGGAAATTGAAAGAAGTCTTGTCACCTGCAGAAATTCCTAAGAATTCTCAAAGATTATACATAAAGGTTCTTAGATTACATCTGCAAGCTCCTTTAGTACCCTTGAGAGCAGTTCATCAGACCCAGGAGATCTGAATTCATTTAAAGTAGCTAACGTTCCCTTACCACCCCTTTTCCTATCCTGGGCTGCAGCTCCCTCCTTGCATTGTTTATTGTTACCACCAGGTTGGGTACTGATTCCCTTTTGGGGAAAGTAGGCAAAGTAGGCGCATTTTGCGACAGGGAATTTCATTAGTGCAAGCAGTTTCTGAGCTCTGGGCGCAGTACTGCGCCTAAGATTTCGGATTAAAACTGAAGTGGAAGGAAAGGAGGACGTTTTTCTGCTTCCCCACTTCCAGCTACTCTCTGAAGACTGGAGAAGAGACCCTCTTAAGAATATTAGGGAGGTGGGCAGGGGAAGGACCAGAACACGTGAAAAATGAACATAACATTTTAGATGCCTTTGTATTCTTGTTATAAAAAAGCGTGCCTGGACGTTTCATTGCTGCACCCATAACCTAGGTTTAAGGTGCCATTTAGCTCCTAGCTTTCATATCTCTGTTTCTAACACTGAGGCTATGCAGGGTGGGGAGCAGCCAGGTACACTTGCCCTGGGCCTCGGAGGGCTAAGCCAGCCAGCCAGAGGGCCCCGCCAGGGACCAGCTGCATTTTTGTTTGAGTTCATAGCTTTATTGTAACAAGACTCCCACCTCAGGCATCAGACAAGCTCTGCGTGGTCCTGACACCAAGCCATGGTTTGCCTTAGCGTGACATGCGAACCAGGCTTGAGAAGGTGAAGTAAAGGGAAGAAGATAAAGGCACACCAGAAAATATAGTCTTTTAAAGGCTGGCTCCAAGACACCAGATGTGGACTCCACAAAGGGCATAGTCTGGAACCTGTGGGGGTCACCTAAGCATAATGCCATGCATTCCTCGGGAGGGGAGGCCAAAATGCTGACAAAAGACTATGCTAAGAGATCAGAAGCCAACAGCTGCTGAAGTTCTCTCCTCACAATTTGGAAATTTGTCAAAAGAGAGTGTGTATGCAGTTAGTGTGTGAAAGAAGAGGGACCTCACGACCAGGCTTGCTATGCTGAAGCAATGCCAAAGCATAGAGGCTAGAAAACACCTAGAGTTCACCACTGTGAATAAACTTTCAGCACATTTAGAACTTTATTACTCTAAACTCATACACATGCAGAGCCTACCACATCAGCATCCATTCACACTGAATTTCACATGAATGGAATATATGAATCACTGCAAAGAACTGCAAGACATTCAAGTACAGATAAACTGAGTTCTTCCTACTGAAATCTAGCCATGTGTAGTCCACAACAGGGCTGGAAACTAATAATCCAAAATATTCAAGTTTTGTTTTAAAGAGATGGTGGCAGGGAGCGCAGGGATTGAGAGAGAGAGAGAGAGAAGAAGAATAACAGTAGCTCTCTTTTTTTTCACTGAAAGAAAAAACAGACCAGGACATTCTGCTCAGCCAGGACCTGTGCGACACGGAACGGGGCTTCTCCTTCCGTCTGCTTTAAAATGTGACAAATTCCATACTTCAAGCATCATGCTTCTTTTCCGAAAAACTTGACAAAACTCCTCACAGCTCTCGGAATGCAAGTTTGGTGGTGCTTTTTGAAAAGAAAAGCAACAGAGTTCCAACAGGCTTCCCGGGAAAATATTTTTCTCAGAAACGGAATGCAAAAAAAAGGAGGGGGTGGTAAAAGTAAAGCCCTATACTCCAAGCTTCTCAAAAGCGGAGACCACTGAAATCTCAGACAGTTGCTAGCATAAGGGTCAGCAAGCAGTGGACCATGAGTTAAATCCAGACCTTTGAGAGGAGCTGTTTAACCCCCTCCAAGTGCCAAACACAAACACAAAGAGGTGTGGAACAGCAGCATCTGGGTTAAAGCAGCAGAGTGATGGATTACCTGTACAGTAAGCTGCATCCCAGACACATAAAAGTCAGTGGTTTTTAGACACACATCTCTCCATCCAGGCAAGCAAGAGGTATTATTATCAGAGTTCAAGAACACCCTCTAAGCAGGCAAAAGCACTAATGGAATAGTGCAGAGGGCCAGTGCAATGTGCGGCCTGAGGAGAGTTCCAAGGGGAACACAGAGAGACTTGAATGGCCAAATTCAGCTCTCAGTTCCCTACCCTGCAATAGGACATCACACTGTTTGAGGAAAGGAGCCATGGCCTGCTAAGCCTTGCCCTCTCCTCAAAAATGGCCCTTCAAACCATCCCAAAAAAGCCCATGCAACAGGGAAAAAGAGTGTCATGCTCTTCTGGGAAGAGAAGGGCATAGCAGTTTTAAAGTACATATTCAGCACGCAGAACATTCCATAGTTCAAGCCCTGAAGTCTTCAGCTCAAAGGATCAAGTAGCAGGCGATGGTAAGGCCCCCTAACAAAATCCAGTCATGGCCAGGTGGCTAGAAAGATTGAGTAATGCAGCTTCATGCATGTTCTAAAGAAGCTGCTGACCAAACTGTTAGGGGGAGCATGAACTTGTCCCTGGCATCTCCCAGTTCAGATTTTATGGCTACTGTCATGGTGACAATGCTAATCCTTCTTTCTTCCTTGGGAAGGAAGTGTAAAAAGCAGGGAAGAAAGCCCATATATTTTGCACAGTCTTTTCACACTGTCTTGTGAAATTGCTCCTTTGACCTGCTTGGCCCAGCCAGAGAAGGCATGTCACTGTTTTAGTTTTACCAGAGCTCTGTTCGCATGATCAAAAACAAACAGTGCTAGGTACTCTTTACTGAGGACCAAGTGCCTTATTTCCATTCCATATTCTCTCTCTCTCTCTCTCTCTCTCTCTCTCTCTCACACACACACACACACACACACACACACACGCATTCAGTAGTATCTTACCCATAACAAAAAACATATATGATTGGCACTCCAGGGTTCTACACCTCTCTTTGATGTGCAAAGGGGTCTTGGGATGGGGTGTCAATGGTGTCAATATTTACTCCAGCAAAGCATTCAGGAGGCGCCTATATTGATCCATACACTTTACCAGCCATGAGAATAAAACCATCAAAAGCCAGCCAAATAGTTGTCACTTTGCTAGAGTTTGCTTCTTCTTTTTCTTCCCCCTTTCTTTTTTTACTGGCCTGTCCAGCTTTTCAATGCTTGGGTCACTTGCCAGTCCAGGCTATGAAAAGGGCCAGTGACCTGAGAGGAACTCTGCGTGCTCCCTCTTGTCTAAACTAGCAGATGTGAACTGCAGGACCAATATATTGGGAAAAGGAAAATACTCCAAGCAGTAGGCTTGGAGGCCCCTTCCCCACAGAGGCCATCAGGCCATCTATTTGTTCATCTTTCAAACTAAACAGTATTTTTGGGTGAAGGGAAAGGGTACCAAGAAGCAAAAACTACTAAAGTAAGACTGGGTCCATGAGTGACATGCTAATTTTTCCCATCCAGAGCCCCAGAAGCCAGGAGCTGGAGCTGAGGGATGGGGTGCAGGAGGAAGATCATAGGCGTAGCCAGGGGGGCAGCTGCCCCCTAGATCAAGTAAAACAACAGAAATACTTAACTAACTGACCAATCAGATCAGTTCTGCCTCCCCTAACTAAAGTCCTGCTCCCCTTAACAAAGTCCTGCCCCCCCCCAACAAAAATCCTGGCTATGCCCATGAGGAAGATGGTTCTGTTCTGTCTTTTAAGCAAGAGAAGAGAAGGACCCTAGAATTTATATCAGGCCTGGCTAATCCAAAGGTCTCATAGTGCTTGCCAATCACAGAGGCTCATGTAGCACAATTCTATTCTTTTCTATTCCTGAATCATAGAAACTGAGCACAGGGAACTGTGGGTAATTCACTACATCAGATTCTAGGAGGTAAACATGGTCAGTTCAACAAGGGAAGAAGGAGAAGCATGGTTCTGGGTTCAAATTCTAGTTGAGCCTTGGAATCAAGTGGACAGCCTCTATCTGTCATGTGGAACTATAACAGTCACCATATAAATGAGAAAAATGAAATCACTTTATATTTTTAGTATGCAGATATATATCCTTCTCAAAATGTACTTGATACATCTTTTCGATCTTTAAAAAGAAGTTGATGCTGAGTCTTTCAGTTCTACTTTTGTAAAGAAGGGCCATTTCAAGTAAAGATAATGTATTCTTTTTCTTGCTGCCCTCCAGAAACAGAAACAGAAGGCAGTTAATATTCCAGCCCACAAACTGACGGGAGTTTCTTGCAGTAACATTCCATGTGGCACTGTTCTCAACATGGTTTTGCTATTGATGCTTCAGGAGTGCCAAAAACAGGGGGCTATCTGCCATGTAATGTAGCAAAAGGTCGTAACAGAGAAATATTTACTAGATTCCAAACTTTCCTAGTGTTGAGATTGCAAGTCGCAAACTGGAAAGGCGAGGTAAATCCAACAATAAAAAAGAAAAGGCACAGAGTTATAATTCTGGAGAACATTCTTTGAGAGGTCAGTAAGTCTACACAAGGCCCCTTGAGAGATGAGGAGGAGCTGTTCCTCATTGGAAGAGAACGTATGTTGCATCCAAAAGGTTCCAGGTTCAATCTCTGGTATCTCCAGATAGGTCTGGAAAAAGACTCCTGTCTCAAAATGTGGAGAGCTGATGCCAATCAGGTATAGATAATACTGAGCTACATGGGTCAACATTCTGAATAGTATAAAGCAGCTTCTTATATTCCTCTGACACATCTAGCAACCTGGGCTGGAGAGCCATCATATTCCCTTCTAACCTCCTCAGCTTGTAGCCAGAATACATCTCTGTAACTCCTTTTTCCCAGTGTCTGGAAAAAGTCCAGCAATATGTCACAATAAGAAGCAGGACACCTCTGTGCACATACAGACATGTACAATACCCCTGCCATTAGAAGTCAAGCATGTCACTTAGCTAGAAATAAAATAAAATTCATCACAAACTGACCACTTTCTTCTTCTTTTTACAAAAATCCAAAATGTAAATACTGGAATTGTTTTGTGGCATGCTGAAGTCTTGATGACAAATGATAACGCAACAAAATGAAATGTCACCTTACTAAATGCTTTAAAGCCTGACAGTTCTATAGCACTTTCTTGTCAATAAGTTCCACTGAACCCAATGGATGATATTCAACTACCGGTAAGTTTTACTCCAGGTTAGACCCACTACAATTAATAAACATGACTGAGTCCATTGACTTTAATGGGTCTACTCTGAGTAAAACTTAGTTGAATACCACCCAATGTGACTTACTTCTGAGAAGACACGCATAGTGTTGCACTCTCAGGCCCATATTTCTAAAACTGCCTAACCAGTAATGTTCCTACCTGGGAATTCTGTAAAAACATAATAAATGGGTATTGCTTCAGGACAGTGATTTAGAATTCAGTAAATATTCCTGAATTAGAAGTGTTTTACATGCTTGCATTCTTTGCCAATGCTGCCAGATTTCGCAGGGAGGTGGAGTTCCATGGTTTCATGCTTTCAAAAGGCAAGAAAAAGGAGCCAGGTGTCAGGATCTGGTCTACACAATACAAGCACAGCCTCCCAAGCCTCTTGTAGCTCTTGTTACTCCCGGCCCCGCATTGTGATACATGAATCACCCCATGACAGGAGGACTGGATTTCTGACTATAGTTCATTTACCGTATTTTTTGCACCATAACACTCACTTTTTTCCTCCTAGAAAGTAAGGGGAAATGTCTGTGCGTGTTATGGAGGAAATGCCTACGGGTGGCATGCCTACGGATTTTCCTCCTGTAAAAACTACGTGCGTGTTATGGTCGGGTGCGTGTTATAGAGCGAAAAATACGGTATTTATCTTACACACACACACACACACTCCCTATTTCTCCCTCTCTAAGTTCTGATAACTTCCTCTGGTAGAAAGCTCAGGAAATTACACTCCAGAACTGTATTTATAGCGTAAACCGAACAAAAAAATGCATTTATAAAAACACTCGGTGGGAATCTCTACTTCAGCCCAGTTCATCAGCCAGCAGTGACATACCTCTCAGCTTTTAAAAGCTGTCTTGCTGATGGAGCTGGTGCTTCTTCACAGAGCACATAGTTTATCTGTGGAATTCAGTGCCACAAGATTTTGCCACTAACAAGGATGGCTTTAAAGGGGGATTAGACAAATTCAGCAGGTTAGCCACTGCGGGAAACAAGATGCTGTGCTAGACGGGGCTTTAGTCTGACCCAGAGAGGCTCTTCTTATGTCAATTAACTGTCTTTGACTTTCTCAGAATAAAGGGTATGTTCATGCTTGAAATGCAGTGAGGTCATCCCCTCCGTTTGCGTTCCAAGCCACATTTGCATGGAGTTGTTCACATCAGAGAGGGGGCAGAGATGTCTTCACCCAACACACACAGCCTTTTTAGTTTCCACGCCCCTGTAACCCACCCCACCCCAGAACTCCTTATTCTTTAACCTGTCATCTGCGTACATGTGCTCATCTGCCCCTGCACAACGACTGTCATGGTACATTCACGTTACTGCTTACTCCACATTCAGCTTCCTAATCAGATTGAAGCTTGTTTCAATAAAACACACACCAAAAAGCAGTATTTGTCAAGAAACTATGGGCTCAATATGGATTGTGGTGAATGTGCAGCTTCAACAGTTAGCAGTGGAAGCACCCTGGATGCAGAGTAAGCGCTAATGTGAAGATACCCAAAGACAGTTCAGCTCTGGCAAACTTCCCTGGAAGAAGCAGCCCACAATATGGAGAGGGAAGAGGAGAGTAGCCAATCCCACTGAAGTGCCTAAGAAGCTAACAACAGGAATCTGCATTTTGAGGAACGGGAAAGAATTCATCTCTCCTCAAATTGCACTATTTCACACTTTCCTTGTACAGAGGAATAGACAAAATAGACAAAAAAGTATGTGATGTGAATTTGGGCAACAAAAGGCCTAGTAGCAAGATTGGCTCTGTCTGTGGATGATATTCCCCCATCTATGAATGAAATGCCAGCTTCCTGACTCTGCACAATTTGTTCTGCTGTAGATTGAAAGGGAACAATCCAAACCCCTTTCTTCAAACCAGGATTCTATTAAATACAGCTGAATTTGAATCAGTGCCAAGTCTCAAATACATGATGTATTTATAAAGGAAAATAATTTATGTGCAAAGAAAGAATTGAATTCTCTCATTAGGGAGTAACTACAAGCAACAATATTCAGGTTGACTTGATCCCCTGGCATTTAACTATTTTAGAAATTTAAGTAATGCTATGAAATTGCATCTATTCCAAGCAGCAAATCATATGCAAATAGAAAAGGTAAGATGATAAATTCACCACCAAATCAAGATGAACCAAGTGTGCTACTGCAGACGACTCCTGAGCCTTTCAACATTCATTGTACAACACCACCATACAGGGCAGGAACCCAGATTGGCAAATTATGTCGTATTTTTAAGGAACAATCCTTATTCCACAAAAACCACAGCTCCATAGCACACTGACATGTCCATAAATCTATAACCCATTTTCCATATACTCAACAAAAATACATTAATCTAACCTTCCCGGTAACTTTAAAAGGAGCTTTCTCCTGTCCCATGTAAGTTTACTCTACCCAGCTCCTCACAGACTCACTAGATAAAAATCCAGAGTAGAAGATGCCGAAAAGACCAAAGACCACCCCCTCTTGAATGCCTTTATAAAACCAATACCCCACATAGCTCTGAAGAGTTCACACACCCTTACTCCATATAGCCCCATATAATTGACACCATACAACCCGATCCAAACAAGTTACACTTGTCGTGTAGGAAGGCTGGCAGAAGAAGCTGGGATTCCAGCTTTGTCTGTTGTGTTAGCATCCAAATGCTAGAAACTTCAGCCAGCAATGCAGACTTCAGGGCATAATCCTTTAGTGGGAAGTTCTCCTGCATAAGCCCCAGGGAAATTTATTCATTTGCATACATAGTGCTTACAGGGGAGACTGTCTCACTGGATTGTGGCCCTTTTTGGTCAGAGCCACTTGTTGACAGATCCAGTGTTATGGGTTGTTGTTGCTTTTAAACAAGTACTAAAAAAAATCTCTGGAATTTGCTGGCCTTATGATTTATTAAACATTTGCTTACAGCAAAGCTGCTTGTCATGAGCAAACTCCCTCTAATCTGCTTATTATTCATTATTAGCATTAAATTATCGACATTGCCTAGGACTGGAAGAGTTCAATTTAGCAAAGCACTTCCTGACTTGATTTGCCTATCAGACTATAAAAAGTGTAACCAGCTCCAATTTTCTCTTTTTAATTTTTAAATCAACAGCAAAACACAAGAACAAAAATTGTTGGGATGCAGGTAAAATTATCAACCGGCCAACTTCTCTTTATCAGAACTCAACATTCATGTTGAATTTTGAGACTCCCCTTGGACATTCAGCTTCTACACACAAACACACACACACACACACCATACGAACACCCCACACCCTTAGTTAAAATAGATAAATATGCCCCAGATATTTAAAGCTGGCTCAGCGGAATAGCAAAAAAAAAGAAAAAGAGAGAGAGGAAAAAGTCAGCAACAAACTCAACGCATTTTACTGCGGAAAAAGAAAGAAGGGAAAATGAATAAAGATAAAGAGTTTTAAAATACCTTCTGGATTTATTTATGTATTAAAATTAGACCATATTTTAGAGGGGGGAGAGGAGCGATGGAGAAAGTATAAAGTTGCCTGTGCATAAAGCAGAGTGAAGCAACCAGGCAAAATCACTGGTCCCTGAAGGAAATAAATATATACAGATAACTCACGGGAAATTCAACATGTGACAGAGAGAAAAGAGGAGGCACCTTACCTTGGGGTGGGGGGAGTGGAGAGAAGATGTGGGGGGGAGGCTCTCTCAGGCTGGCAAGTGGGGGGCAGGAGAGGCCGGCAGGCACTTGCGAAGTCGCTCTCGAGGGCAGAGCCTGCTACTCCATGGGAACTGCAGCTGCTGCCCCGCTCCTGAGGGCTTCAAGAGGCACCTTAGAGCAAAGGGAGGGAGGAAGGAGGTGAAGAAGAATGAGCGAGGAGGACCGGGCACAGCCAGCCAGCCAGGGCTGCGAATGAGCGCGCGGAGGGAGCTAGCAGCTTTTCACAAGCTCCTTCTTTTTTTCTTTTTTTGGACGGGCGAATTCAGCTCAGGAGGGCTGGGTTGGCTGGTTGAATTTTTTTTTTTAAGTATCTCTCTCTCTCTCCCCCTCCTTTTCTCTTGAGTGGCTTCCAGCTTCTGAATTGTTTTTCCTTTACACAGACGCAGGAGGCGGGAGTGTGTTATTTAAGCCACAACAAAAAAATAATAAAGTTATCGTCATAATAAGCTTCTCCCCCCCTTTTTCTTTTTCTTTTTTAAAGCTGAGGAAATAAGCTCTCTTTTCTCCCCACGCTCCAAATGCACACATGCACACACCTTCTCCTTCAAAGCTGTATGATGTTTATTCCAACACGGGCTGCTTCCTTTAGCTGACCAAATGACGTTCTTTAATTTTGTCACCCAAGTGACCAAGAAACCTAAAAATCATGCCCCCACCCCAAAAAGAAGGCAAACCTTGATGGAGAAAGGGGGTTTTTTGAAGTTGCCTGCCTGCCCTTCTGTAAAGTGTGACGAGCTCGACCAAACCTGTCCTTCTCTCCTCAGTGGCGCCTGGTTTTTCTAGGTTGGGGCAGGGAACCTGTGGCCCTTCAGATGTCTTTGATTCCTTACCCAGCATTTACCATAAGGTACCACAGCAGGTTAGAATAATATAATATAAAGCAAATGTATTTATTCCATTTTCATCCAATACCATTCCTCCAAAGAGCTCAATATAACATGCATAGTTCTCCTCCTCATTTTATCCTCACAACAACCCTGTGAAGTAAGGTAGGTTGGCAGACTGTGACTGGACCAAGATCACCCACTGAGTTTTGTGGTTGAGCAGGGATTTGAACCCTGGACCCCCAGGTCCCAGATCCAGAACTCTTAACCACTACATCACAATGGCTCAAATAAAACCATTACAGCTATTTAAAAAACAAACAAACAAACACACACACACACATTCCAAATGGAGCAGAACAATATTAATTATATCATATCAAATAAATACAGATGCCCAGAGTTCTTTGGGATAAGCCATGATAGCTTTTCAAAGAGTTTTTAAAACTGTAGTTTGGCTGTAATAGCAGTAACTCAGATTCAAGTCACACCTCTGTGAATAACATTTCCTCAGTTCTTAAACAAATATGAACAACAAGAAATAAACCTTACAGGGTAGTGAGGCCAAACACTGGGAAGTACTTTTGAGTTTTCTAAATCACATGCATAATTGCCACTTTATAAATTCTCTCTGCTGTGTGCCTTTAACAGCAACCCAATATAAATTTAATAAAGCCCCCCCCAAAAAAAAACCTTGATCTGCATGCCAGGAAAAGCTTCACCTGACAAATTTCCATATCAAGCTGCTATTAAGGGCAGTTTAAAATGTCCTTTGTCTCTCCTCTCCTCTTTTCGCTCCCCTGCTCTTTATGTTGCCACTGTTTTTAACTGGCCCTGTTCCTGTGCTTCTAAAACCAGCTTACATTCAGCAGATGAAGCTTCCCCCAATTAGCTCCGTGCTGCAATAAACGTAGCCTGATAAATTGATGTGTGTAGGATGCTGTTAAAGGTGTAGGAGCGACGCTTCTGGAAAAGGTGACAAATGACTATATTCCCAACCCACACAGTTTTTCTCCTCCTCTTTCAAACTGAAATTGTAAGTTCGTGGAGCAGGGGACTATCTTTTTTGCTTACGTAAAAAAAGACATGCTCCTGCCTCCTCAAGCTTACATTTGCTCAGCAGAGTGCCATGCACATTGATGGTTATAAAATACAACCATATAAAATATCACATATAGATCACATTTGGATAGCATTTATTTCCTGAAATTTTTCCAGTTGTGTACAGCTTTCAGAAGTGAGACTGCCTTTTTGGATGCAGAGTTAGAACAGAAGTGGAATGTTCCGGATATTCCCATCATCACCTTGATCCCTTTTCTGCCTCTAGTAGCCTCAGCTCATTTATCTTCAGCAAGAGGGGCCTGGCCCTCTGTTTTAGTTGGCCACTATATTAACGTATTATTTTTGTGTATGAATTAACCGAGATGTCTTGTTGACAGGTGTTCCCTGCAAGGCTCATCCATCCATCCTCCCCAGGCCCCTGTTACTTTTGGACAGATTGGGCCTCACTCCTCCTGCAGGATCAACAAAAAGAGCCATGACTGAGCTCCAGGAAACTATGAATGAATGAAGGTGCCAGGGATAGCATTCAAGGATCAGTTGTCAAAAAACAGTGTGCAGTGGGATCATCTAGCACTCCATACACCTCAATCTTGTCTCCCTTTCCACCTTCACAGACAGATGTTGATCCAACCCATCTGTTGCTCACATGATTATTTAAAAGAAAGGGGAGAAAATGAAAGTACAGATTTACACAACACGCGAGCATTTTTTTAAAAAACTACCCAAGTAAATATGAATGCAGATAACTCACAATTTATATACTTTTAACTTGTGTGATTTCAACTTTATGCGGCTGAAGGCTGGCTGGTTGAAATCACACAAATTAAATGCATGGAAGGAGGAGAGCTTAAAAGTTCTTTTTATGCAGGGTCATCCCAGTGTGGAAAGAGCTTTAAAGCTCTCAGGCTTGCTTACTGGGTTCTGAGGGAGATCATGTGACAGTCTCTCGGAGCTCAGTAAGACCCATTAGGTGTGCTGGCTTCATAAGGTAAAATTGTTTGTGTGGGGGCAGTTCCAAAGGGGTGGCTACCTTCCCATGTAAATTTTAGTTTTATACAGTACACTAGTCACTAGTTTCTATACACACTCACACACACCTGTCTGTCCTCCATCCTAATAGGCCAGAGGCATTATCACAGTTTGAGAACATATTCCAGACAGGATACACGTGGCCCCCAGGCAGTCTCTCATTCAGGCAAGTTTGGGGTTGGTCAGTGCCTTCAGTCCATACCCTGGAACATTCTCTTAGTTAACCTGGAATTTGGGGGAAGTGAGATGTAAAGGCAAGCTCTTACCATCAGAAAGTTCTCCTTCATGTTTACCTGGAATCTCCTTTATTGTTTTTTTGAATCCATTGATTCAACTCCTACCCTCTAGGAGCAGCAGAAAAAAAGCTTGCTCCATCATCCATGTGACAGCTTTTCAAATATTTGAAGATGGCTATCATAATTCCTCTTAGTCTCCTCTTATCCAAGCTAAACACACCCAACTCCCTCAACAGTTCTTCATAAGGCTTGCTTTCCAAACCCTTGATCATCTTTGTTGCCCTCCTCTGCACACATTCCAGCTTGTCAATATCAATATTAATAGACTGTGGTGCTCAGAAGTGGACACAGGACTCCAGGTGCGGCCTGACCAAGGCAGAATAAAGTCCTACTCAGGGCCCATGAGGAAACTGCTGTCGCTGCTTTGCGCCACTTCAAGTGGTGAAATGGGATGTGCTGGCTCTGGCATTACTATTACTTCCTTTGATCTGGACATTATACTTCTGTTGATACAACCTAGAGTTGTATTAGCTACTTTTGCTGCTGTATCACAGTGTTGACTACTGCTAAGCTACATTTAGGGTCCAAGCACTGCAAGTAAATAAATACAGTTAAGGAACATCAGCAAGACCCCCAGAGACTATGGTACCATCTTAGCCCAGAGGACCATGATGGCAAGCAGAGCCCCAGGAATAAGCCTCAAATTCAGCCAGAGTTTGTACTTTTCAGAGGCCCTGGACACAAACTGTGAAACTTTATTATGATACAGTCCTCTAGTGTAGGAAACCGCAGAGTGGAGCAATACAAGCAGAGTTGCTTGGCAACAAAGGTACCCTTAATATGTGAAAATGAAACCATAACACACACAAAAAGCACACAGACAATTGTTGGCATGTATGTAGGAGAAATGTAATAAGAGGAAAGTTAACAGCCTGGAGCAGCTAAATTGTACACACAAAGAAGTAACGGTATGGATCAGGTGTTAGAAGTGTCCCTGTGGCATACCTTGTAGGACAGTGATGGCGCCACCATCCATAGGTTGACACTGCTGCATCTTAGCACTGCAACTAGAAGCTAAAATGGACAAGCAGTAGCCAGCCAGGCCATAGCATGGATGTAAAGCATCTGCTTTCAATGCAGAGTCATAAAATCACAGCATTGTAGGGTTGGAAGGGACACCAAGGGTCATAGAGTCCAACCCCTTGCAATACAGGAACGAAGGTCCCAGGTTCAGTTTCCAGCATCTCCATTTTTTGTTTGCTTCTAAGTCGCTTGGGTTACCTTGGGCAAGAAAAGGCGGCTAACAAATTTAATGAATAATAATAATGTAGAACTGGAACAGCAGTGGCTGGTCCATTAAGGCAAATGTGCCACTGCCCCACCAACCGCAGGCTGCCACCAGTCAGCCCCTGCCTGCTTTCTTACTTGCAATTGATCCAGGGGGTGTCACTGCCTGACTTCCTTCTCCATCTGTGTTGTCCCTTGTAGAACTAAGCAGGAAGAAGGATGGATGAAACAGTAAAATAAGTTAGCTCTGGCTATCTGGCTCTGGTTCCACCTATCACTGGCCTCCCTGCCTTCTGACCCTTGCTCTCAGTTCCCACTGGGCTGGGAGAGACTCGTCTGGAACCCTGGAGAGCAGCTGCCAGTCAATGAAGGCAAAAATGAGCTGAATTGACCAATGGTCTGACTCAGTATAAATCAACTTCCTATCTTGCTACGATGTAATATGTTGGACGGCTATACCATTTCATATCTTACACAGAGAGCAGGGAAGACTGGACGGATAAATTCTCATCACAAAACATGTTCCCTTCTGTGTGTCATGACAGTTGCATGTGTGTAGGAAAGGTGAATGGGATATTGGATGGGGCAACATTCAAACATTTGATCCCTCCCCATCTGGCAGGCTGAACTTGTACAGCTCACTGACAGGTAAATCACACATAGCTTCTGTTCATTTGCTTGAGCTTCCAGTTAGTGACACAGAAGCTGAATTGTTAAATCACCTTCTTAATGATGCACATCTGTCAATTGCCCAAATATGAAAAACATTGCCTGAAATTAACGCCTCATTGTGATGGAGTAATATATGGAAAATTACATTACATGAAAAGCTTAGCACGTGACACCTTTTTTTTTTTTAAAGGAAAAACAAAGGTAACTTCTTTTGTCTCAATTTGGTGAGATTTTATTAAATACATAAAAAAAGAAAATTTACATTTGTCTCTTCCACAAGTCTCTTGAGAAAGTTGGGATAAGTAACACCTAATTGGTTGGAAAAAAATTCTTGATGTAATATAGAGCCTTTTATTCTTGGTACTCCTTGTGCCTCTAAAGGTTTCAGTTATAGGTTTATGTTTCTGTATCTCTTGCAAGTCATGCGCACCAAACTTCTTGTTCACTTATTTCTTATGACAGTACTCTCCAGTTACTTGTCTGTAGCTTATCGCAAATATCCGAATAATCAGCTTTGTCATTTCTTCCTGCGAATGTAATATCCAATGCCAGCCTAGGTTTAGTTTGGATAGGTTTTTATGTGTTTGTCTCATGAATTTCTACTTTGGTAATTGGGTTATGTGGATAAAATCCAATAAAAATACTTCTTTTTTAAAAAAAGCTGATTAATAAGATGAAGCAGAGTGGAGTAGCAGACTTGGCTGTTGTGTGCTTCCACATCACTCGAAAGGACTTTCAGCCACCCTGCGTCAGTGTAGCACAGTTGCCCTCTGCAGGCGTTCAAAGAGAGCATGTGCAAGTCCCACTATCAACATCTCCATCCCAAAAGGAGATCTTTTTGTATGAAGGGATCTTATAGCTGCACTCTGCTCAAAGCAGGGGAAGCTTTTGTACAATCAGAAACTATTAGGGTTCACGATTGTGCAGGGGCTTAATCCAAATCCATTTGGAAGCTTCAGTCCCACTCAATGCAGGAAGATCTGGGTGGTATGTTTTATTAATCCATTTATTTTTGAACTTACATCTTGCCCTTTCTCCCAAAGGAGCCCCGGGGCAGCAAACAGGGATAGAACAATCAAAGCATCTAAAAACATTACAGATGTAGACTGGGAAAGATCACTGCTTAAAAGACTAGTTCAAAAGAAAGGCCTTCAATGGGTGCTGAAAGGACAACAGTCTAATATTTAATGCAAGGGAATTCCAAAGATGGTGCCACCACACCAAAGGCCCAATTCCTACACTGCAGAAAGGAGCTCTTGATAAGATGGTATCTGCAGGAGGCCCTCATCTGCTGAGCAGAGTGACTGACTGGGTATAGAAGAGGTGAGATGATATTTTAGATACATATGGGGTAGGGAAGTTGGTGATGGGGCTGGTGAACACAACCACTGCACCCTCTACCTACCTCCCACCCACCCACGTTGCTTGAGTAGGGATGCTGTTGGAATGCATCTCCAAAACCACTGGTCTTACAAGCAGGTGACAGAGCATTTAGGGAGTGAAACTTGCCACTTACCCACAGGTCTAGCTGTGTCACATCCACTAGTGTGGATGAAATATAGCCGGATGTACCTATGCAAACGGTTGTATACCTGCACAAGTTGCAATTCCACATGAACGTTGCAGCAGAACAGCAAATGATTGCCTAGAACTAAAAGACACCATTCATGAAGAACCTAAGCTCTTTTTGAAGCCATCGAAGCAAGCAGCATTTACCACATCTTGTGGCAGTGAGTTCCATAAGTTAAAAATGTGTTTGAATAAATACTTCCTTTTTCCTCTTGCGGTCCTGCTCCTAATCTACCTCACTCTGTAGCACAGAGTTCTAATACTATGAGAAAGACAAATTTTACATTTTACAACTTTACACACAGCTTATAGTTTTATAACTCCCTACCATCTCACCTTTCTCATTCCCCTAAATGTCAAAGCTACAGAAGTTTTAGATCAGAGATGGGGAACTTGTGGCCCTTCAAATGTTGTTGGACTTCAGCTCCCATCAGCCCCCAACAAACATTGCCAGGGGTCAGGAATGGTGGGAGTTGTAGTCTACTAATGTCTGGAGGGGATCAAACCAGCAACCTTGGTGTTATCTGCACCATGCTCTAACCAACTGAGCTATGCAGCTGACTTGCAGCCCAGCAATATCTGGGAGGTGACAGGTTCTCTATTCGAGAATGTTATCATTTATATGTCTGGGGAATATTTGTGAACGTTGCAATATGTTCTGAGTAAAACAAGCGCTGGTTTATATTTTTGTAATTGTGTTGTACTTCAACATATAGTGTAAGACAAGAGAGCTGCACAATGTGCAATTAACTTCAGTTTACTGAAATGATGAGAAACAAAACATTTTTATACAAGGGAATCATTTTAGCTCTAGGGGGACACTTTGTAAGGAAAGGCATTTGGTTGTACTCAACAGCACAGCCTTTGCCAGCCTTTTGCCCTCCAGATGTTTTGGACTTCAGCTCCCATGAACAAAGGCTGACTGGCACTGATGGAAGTTGTCGTCCAAAACATCTGGAGGGAAACAGGTTGGCAATGGTGTCTGCTAAAGCTCTTTTTGTTTACAGAAGCCTCCCCAGACATAGGCCTGTAGTCATCTAAATTCTACTCAAAGTAGACCCACTGAAGTTACTCAGTGTAAGTTAGTCATATCCATTGCTTTCAATGGGTCTATGTGGAGCAGGACTAGCCTTGGATACAATCCACATATTTTTATTATGCACATTTGTTTTTAAAATCTGTTTATTTTTATGTCTGTTTTTAAAGTCTGTTTTTATGGTTATTCTTAATGAATATTTTATGCAATTTTATGTAAACCCGTTAGATATTTTCTCTTGATTAAGCACTACATAAATCTTGCTAAATAAACAGAATAAAATGCTTCCACTCATGCTAGCCAGAGCACCCAAATTTCATGAATCCCTCCTCCCCATCTATTACAGCCCTCCACATTATGTGACACACACACACACACACAGAGAGAGAGAGAGAGAGAGAGAGAGAGAGAGTATTCTCTGGAAATTCCATAGCTGTTGCATTTACCCAGGTTTGGTTTACTATAGGAAATGAGGTCACTGGAGGTTTAGTGCCATTTTGTAATATGTGTTGGATGTATACATTTTTAAAACTGTGATTGACAACAAAATCTACTGCCCCACATCAGAACTTCAGACAGAGGCAGCTGCCCTCCCCAGATGCTTACAGAGCCTCATACTCAGCTCTCCTCCCTCTCTCTCTCTCAATCTTTATGAGAAACTGCCATTTCCCTTATTTTTCACACATAGACCTAGGGAGCGATCCTTTGAGTAAGAAGCTGGTGTAAAGCAAGCTGGTGTAAGTTAAGCAGGTGTAAAATTGCACAAGATCAAAACCCCATTCAGCAGCAGAAATCAAAATCCCATTCTGCCTAAGTCAGGGAGAGGCTGGGGAAACAAACTTTTAAAATAGGGTTGTAAGACAGGTTAATGAGTCATGTGACCAAGCCTACCATGCCACTTCCAGACACTACCATGTCTTACACCAGCCTTGGCTGATCTCCAACTGAGCTAGTGTGAATAAGTTAAGGGTGGTGGGAATTGTAGCTCTCGTATCCTCCAACACATTGAAGCCAATATATGGGACACCATCTTCCCAGACACCATCTTCCCATTTTTTATCATGAGAGCACGGCACCCGTTTTGGTTGCTGTGATCTCACGATTTTGCACCATGGTCCCCCCCCAAAAAAAAGCAGTTTGGGGGCAAAGTCCAAAACACACATTTTGGGGCACCACACAAGATTACTGCTCACCAAAAAGCATTTTTCTAGGGGGAGA
Organism: Podarcis bocagei; assembly: GCF_964188305.1. Taxonomy (NCBI): domain Eukaryota; kingdom Metazoa; phylum Chordata; class Lepidosauria; order Squamata; family Lacertidae; genus Podarcis; species Podarcis bocagei. Next base: position 30,877,903 of record NC_138132.1, read on the forward strand.
ATCATGCAGTGAAATTGCGAGAGATCACGGCAACCAAAATGTCTGCTGTTCTCTCACAATAATCAATAGGATGTCCTGATATTTCTGAGACATTTGTGGGGTATGAGCTTTGTGTGGGGCAAACTACAGTTTCCAAGATTCTTTGGGGGAAATCATGTGCTTTGGATGTGCTTCAAATGTATGGTGAGTATGTAGATTGTGGTTGGCTTTTCTCAAGAAGCAATCTTCTAAGTATTCTGAACTATTAACATTCCTCCATCAAATCCAAGACTCTGCCCAGGTACTGCTTTAAGGCAAACCCACAGCAATATCTTGATGCACTGAAATCCAATAAAACCCATAACATGCAACAGAATTGTGTTTTCTGAATTGCGTTCAGCTAATTCCACTATAAACTGTGCAGATCACATGCATCACATCTCAAAGTAGTCCTTATCCTTTGCAAACACAGAGTTTTGAAAGCACATTTCAACACCATGGCTCAAGAGTTAACACTGCTATAATTACAATACTTAACACCTATAGAATGCTTTCCCCGAGGGTTCGAATAGATTCATAACCACCATCTCAATAATCCTCACAATAGCTTCATATTTATAGGCAAGACTTGAAGAGATTTGTGGTTTGCTTAAAATCTAACCAGTGTATTCAGTAACTGAAGGGAAGGGAGGTTTTGCACCAGCTTCCTTTTGCAAAATGCAGCCCAATCCTGTGCATGTTTACCTGGAAGTAAGTGAAGTGGATTAAACTGGACTTCCTCTCATGCACAGGATCATTTGCCTACATAGACAGAGCTGTCTTCTTATGGGAATGGAAGGAAGGTTACGTCCTAAGGCTGGGCGTCTCCTCTTCAAAGTGGGAGAGCTGGCAAGTCCTGGTTCCTGGAACAGGCTCTCTGGCTTTAGAATCCCTCTTGGCCTGTGAGGATTGCCAAGCCCATCTAGTAAGTTGCTGTGCCCAGCCGGGGTCCCTGGCTTCAACCTCTGGCCTGCCATGACCCCACATCTGACTTGACTCCACCACTTGGCACAAACTGAATCTGATCCGCTTTCTGCTTATACATGCCTGGGTGGGCCAAATCCTGCGAGCGAGTGCTGCACCCAAACTCAGCATGTGGCACCACTTCCTTTCACGTTTCTTAGCTGTTGACAGGTATGCACGCAGGAATGGAGGCGAGCCCAGCTTCCTGGTCTATCTCCCACTCTGGAGCAAGGCTAAAAGCATGAAGCAAAGCATCCTCAACCGCTGCGTGCCAAGCATTGCCCGTGGCAGGAAGATTAATGGGTGGGCTTTGGGAGAGCACTTAAAAGAAGCAGCAGTGGGATTAACAGGGATTTAAGGAGCCCAGGCACTGTTGCCAGTGAGCAGCTGATATGTAGCCGGTGGCTCACAACCTCCGTTTTCCAAGAAATGTTGCAGCGGGGTTGTTTGACAAGGAAACGACTAAAGGTTTTGTGTGTGGTTGTGCTTTTGGAGGGGAGGGAGAGACTGGGGGTGCTTCCAAGACAGGGGCTTAATCTGCAAACGGGTTGTTGAGATGTCGCCAAGGAGTCATTGGCAACAGTCCTTGGATTTTCCCTGCAAAGGGTAAATCGGATTACATTTTGGGAGGGGGGGCAATGCAGGCTGCCATTTTTGATGTTGTTGTAGACACTGCTAGGTGAATGTCACTTTTCGTTTTTCACTTTCCAGTTCCCCACATTTCTATATCGATTCATGATACATTTTTTTAAAAAAAATCATCAGCATTTTAGTGTAAATTACTCCCAATGTACACATTTTTGTATGTATCTTTTCCTAATATACAAACATTTGCAAAATGATTTCCCCTAGTATAATGCATTTTTGTATACTACTGTATTTGCACTAATATATGCACACTTTAGCCCAGTACATGCGTTATGGATACATTACTTGGCTGTAGAACTGCACTGCAAAATTTGGAGAAGTGCAAATTTTGAAGGATAATTGCATTTCAGTTTGTGTATGGTTTTGGAAAATGCAAATTAGGTAAGTTCAGAATTTTTTTACATTTCATTAAATGTATACACAGCTTGATTGTAACAAATCATCTTCATCCTCATCCTCATCATCTCACAGTCGTTTACAAAAAAAATGCCACCTGAACTGAATCCCTCCCCTGCCCCTATCTCTAGTGGTGGCTGCTTGGTGACTTGCTTTGACTTAGACCTGGGGCTCTCCCCACCCTGATGGCTTTTGTTTAATAACCATATGCAGTTTTCTTTCTTGGTCACTGTGGTTCTTTATCTCCATATCTCTGTTGGGGAGAGGGTTCCAGAGTTCTGGACCTCTGTTAGGCTGTCTTGTTGTATTAGAAAATTAGGAAAAGCATTCTCCCAATGCTACTTCTATGGACTTAGATCCAAAGGTAGGATTGGAACCAGTGCCCCCAATTCCCATTCCCCAGAGCCAGTCCAGGAGGATAACACGGTCAATTGTATCAAAAGCCAACGAGAGATCCATAAGCAAGAGCAAAGTAGCACTCCTCTTGCCCTGCTCCCTGCAAAGGGTAACCAAGAGCCACTCAGTTCTTCTAAGGCCAGGCCTGAACCCAGATTGTGTCACCCAGGAAAACTACCCTGGGATCACCTTGATATGTTGAAGGGTTGTCTATGAATGTGAAAATAGTAATACAGTGGTGCCTCGGGTTACATACGCTTCAGGTTACATACGCTTCAGGTTACACACTCCACTAAGCCAGAAATAGTGCTTCAGGTTGAGAACTTTGCTTCAGGATAAGAACAGAAATCGGGCTCCGGCAGCATGGCGGCAGCAGGAGGCCCCATTAGCCAAAGTGGTGCTTCAGGTTAAGAACAGTTTCAGGTTAAGAACAGACCTCCGGAAAGAATTAAGTACTTAACCCGAGGTACCACTGTAATAGATAAATTTATCAGGGATCCATGCCAACTGTCTTCTTGCCATGAGCGGCAATTGGAACTGCTGTATTTAATGGCCGCAAGCTGCTCAGCACCAATTGCTTGTGACCATGAGAGAGAGAAGGCTGCTTTGCCTTCGAGCCTCTGCTTATGGGATTCCCAGAAACCTTTTGGTTGCCTCCTGTTGAATAGGAAACAGGATGCTAGGCTAGCTGGACCTTCGCTCAGATCCAGCAGAGCTTTCATTATCTTCTTGCTGAGTTTGTGAACATACATATGCAAGGAGGAACACAAAGCCCATGTCATTGTGTCATTGTGGAGTTTTACAGCTCTTGGCTTGAAGGTCCAGAGCGCTAATCTAGGCTACCATTTTTGCTTCTATAACAAATTCCCAATCCTGTTTCCTGTCCTCCAGTTTGAACCATTAGATCAGAGGCCACAAACATCGCATCCACAAGAGCCACTGTGTTGGCCAATACCTCCTATGGGTGCTTGCAGAAAGTCTTGGTAAATATCTGTCAGAAATCCACAGTACAAAAGAACAGTTTCTGTTTGTTCTGCCTCTGCCTCTTGCACATTGAGCATGCCCCTTCAGACATGCTCACATATATCTGGGTGCCAGAATGGGAAACCCACCTTCCCTTCAATTTTGAACCATGGAGCGGTGAAAAGAATTTCTCTCTGGCTACATACACTATGCATTTAAAGGAATATCATATCACTTTAAACAGTTAAGAATTCTTGGAATTTTAGTTTGCTAAGGGTGCTGAGAATTGTTAGGAGACCCTTATTCTAAGGTTGCCAGATTTTTTTCCAATGAATCTGGGGACACTTTTCAACTTCTGTAGGATTGATAGGATTTTGTCAGGGGAATGATTTGTAAATCCAGGGACTGTCCCCAGGAAACGGGGACATTTGGTAACCTTACCTTATTCTCTTCACATAACTGCAGTTCCCATAATTCCCTGGGAAGAGAGATTGACTGTTAAACCCCTCTGAACAATGCAGCTCTGTGAAAGGAAATGGAGTCTCCTAACAACTCTCAGCATCCTGAACAACATGCTGTTCCTAGGATTCTTTAGGGAAAGGGATTACTGTTAAAGTGGTATGATAGTGCTTTAAAAGTATGGTGCAGATATGGCCACAGTCAGTGAGTGTGGCCTTGACTGATTTGGTTGCCATTTTGTGATATGCCATGCCCCCATGGCAGCCATTTTTTAACTAGTGCCCATGACACTTTCTAAAACTTCCAAGTGTGTCTACAGTCCCATAGTGTTTGCCAACACCTGCACTAGATCATGAAAGACTTCTGCTTGAGAACCTCTGTCTTTCTTCTTCTGCCACCATCAAGAAGAGAAGGCAGAATCTCACCCTAAAGACCACCCATGCAGTATGCATTATTTTTATAAGGTCTCAAAAACATCTTGATCTCCCAGTAGAGGACCACAAAAGTAACTGGAGTTTTCTCAGTGCTTGGAGAATGCCCAATGAGAAGAGTTTGGTACGATGAATGTTCAAGATATTTGACAGATTCCTCAGGCGCATATAAAATTCCTGACACTGTTGCTCTTCAGCCCAAGAATGTATAACCCACCCACCCTGCTGCCCTGTCCGCTGGTGGATGCCAGGGGTACACGCTCCAAATTTGCATTTTACAGGCATTAACACGACAAGCCGGTGCGCTTTGCAAAAAAAAACAAAAAACAAAAAACGTTGTCGAGAAGTAATCCTTTTGGCACAACCCTCTTCAAATCTACCCTCTCCCTTTGAACAATTTTGGCGAGGGAAAGGTTTATTTATCTTGGCAAGCCCTTTACCTCCTTCAGCATCTGCATGTAAAATAACAAGACTCCTTTAAAGATTTCTAAACCCTGCAAACAGCTACGCCTCAGATGGAAACAAGTTAGGGCAAAGGGGCACCTCCTAAGTCAACACCACTTTAATGAGGAGCACAATGTCATGCCCTCTCCATCACGAACAGATTGCTGTAGGGGGGATAGTGCTGCTGCAGTAGCTCACACCATCTGCTCTGTACTACAGCTTTCCTCAACCTGGTGCCTACTATATGTTTCAGACTACATCTCCCATCAGCCCCAGCTGTCATGGGTCCCTATGGGCTGGCTGGCCTGATGCAACATGATTCTGGGGAAGGGGCCAGTGGGATCAGAAAGACCATGCCAGAGCCTCAGGGGCCCAAGGAACCACTTGGGGGAAGGATCCTGGGGAAGGTCCTAGTGGGGGAGCTTCTCTTCATCCCATCCTGCCTCTCCATCAGTCACCCAGCCATGCCTCTGCCTCCAGAGTTGCCAAGGGCTGCTTCTGACTCAGACAGCCTGCTTGTTAGGCCAAGCCTGCCTCCAGAGCTACCAGAAGCTGCCCCTGGCTCACCTTCAGAGGAGGAAACTGTCACCTTTTCCACCCCCATCTGCTCCAGAGGAGTCACTAACACCTCAATTGCTTAGGTCAAGCCCAGCCTTCCCAAAGAAGTGCCCATTTGCTTGCCCCTTCTATGGAACAGAGTCCTACTTGCTGCACCAATCCCAATACAGTGGTACCTCGGCTTACATACGCTTCAGGTTACAGACTCCGCTAACCCAGAAAAAGTGCTTCAGGTTAAGAACTTTGCTTTAGAAATCATGCTCCAGCAGTGCGGCGGCAGCGGGAGGCCCCATTAGCTAAAGTGGTGCTTCAGGTTAAGAACAGTTTCAGGTTAAGAACGGACCTCCGGAACGAATTAAGTACTTAACCCGAGGTACCACTGTATAACAGGATCACAAAGGCCGCATCACTTTTTCTTAAGAGTGCTGTACCAATGCATGAAACGGGAAGGTTTTGGACCGGTCACATTTTTCGGCAAGTTTTGGCATTTCCTGAAGCATGCAAGAAAGGCACCATCGCTAATCACCCTCCTGCCTCCCCACCCCATCTCTCGTGTTGTGAACAGACAAGCATTGCCTAGATGGAAAGTGCAAAAGTCCTTCTTCCCAGTCCAGTCTACTCACAAAGCAGCTGGCTGTGAGTGACAGCTTAAGTGATCAATAGAAGCCTTTGGAATAAATAAATATATAAACAAATCTAAACCAGATTTCCCAGGAATTAGGCCATAGGATATTTGCTTGAAATAGCTCTGGTATAATTCAAAAAAGTAGGTGCTGACAGGAATAGCAAATGTACAAAGCAAAGAATCTCCTTTCCTTTCCTTGTTTTTTGCCTATTTGACGATCTCCTCGTCAGTCTGCTGAAGAGCATTACAATGAACTGAATCTCTGGCATGGTTCATGCAGGAGGCTTTTTAAAAAGCCTCCACATGGTCAGAAGCCTCTGGCTGGCTGTAGCAGCTACACGTCTTACAGCACTAGAGAATAACAACCTCCTATTTTCCTCTCGTCCTGCAAGCGTCCCCACAGAAGCAAAGGGTGAAGAGTGATGCTAGAGCTGGAATGGAACTCCTGATGGACTGTAGCACCTATCAGTCAGAATCAACAGCTGCTACAGATAGCCAGAGGCTTTTGCAATGGTACCTATTTACCAGGTTATATTTTATGGTCCATGCCCCAAGTAAATCATTGTCACTATTTTTTTCCTGTCACCAGTGTTTTAGTACAATTTTGTTAATGTGAATTGGCTAGTGTTGTCATGTTTCAGAGTTCTGCTCCCTCCTTGGGGTCTCTTGCAAGTTTAAGACCTAAGGGGGAAATGGCTCCACCTTGCATGTAGTGCACATCAGTGTTAAAAATCCATGCACATGAACACTAATGCACCGTTCTATGCAGCACCAACCCTGATACTTCACATAGTCTACAGCTGCTGAGCAACCTTTTAAACCAGGCATCCCCAAACTCAGCCCTCCAGATGCTTTGGGACTACAACTCCCTTCATCCTTAGCTAACAATACCAGTGGTCAGGGATGAGGGGAATTGTAGTCCCCAAATATCTGGAAGGCCAAGTTTGGGGATGCCTGGTTTAAACTGTTGATAGCAGATGAAGGGGAACATAATTGATAACATGTCATTTGGGGACTTAAAACAACAACAGTGAATACCAATAGTAATTGTTGGATTGATTTCCATTCCAAACATGGAATGAACAAGCAAACTTTGGCAATTACCATTTCCTATGGAATTCTTCAACACCTCTACTCCCAAGTCCACATTTGAAAGCTGACAGCATCCTGCTCCCTTGTCTCTCACATGCCAACCACTGCTGCCTCCATATGGAGGCCTACATGAGCTATTGGTCTGCACTGGGTGGGGGAACCTTTATCAGTCTGAGGGGCGCATTTTCTTCTAAACAATCTTGCAGTGGGCACATGTTTAGGGTAAGTGGAATGATTGATGTAAATTTTAAATATGTATAGTAGAGTAGCTTCTATACACATTGGTATACCTCCTCTCTATCCTCCATCTGGGCAAGCAAGAGGCATTATCAGAGTTCAAAGACATTTTGTTGGCGTGGGTCTGTCTTGGGAGGCAATGCAGGAGTGTGCCTTTGGGGGTGAAGTCAAACTGTTGTTCAGTTACACCTGCTGTGGCTGTAGAGACCAACACAAGAGAGACATGTTTTGTCACAGCTGGGGCAGATTAAGGCAACCCATTGTGCTGTTGGAGGTTCACCATGGGGTTTCTTCTCTCTGTGCTCCTCCCAGCGGTCATTCCTCTTCTGGTCACTGCTGTGGATACACAGCCTGTCTGTCTGTCTCCAGGTACTGTGGTCATCTGCAAGTGATTCACACATGGCGTGAAGTTGATGTTACCAACCTTCAGGCATACTGCAGCAAGGCAAAAACACTGATGCAGGGTACAAAGCAGGGCCAATGAGTGGTGTGATCCTGGGCTCAGGTTTCCCACCTTTGGCCTAGGATGACATCAGAACAAGCTCTTCAGATTTGTCGCCCAGCCAGCAAGTTTTCAGCCATTTTTTTCCCATGGGAAACCATTTGGAATGCAAGAGAAATTTGTGAGCATTAAAAATAATTTAAGTCACTTAATTGTCATTTTTTGGCAAGAAGAAAGAAATGTTAAAACCCCAAAGCTTGTGTTTTCTGGCTTGGACAGAAGATTGTGCTGAAATCTTTGTTCTTACTTTAGGATTTTTCCTCCTTTGAAATGTTGCCCTTAAAATAAATATTGGTACTTTGTCAACATAAGTTGTTGAGAGGCTCTTACAGACTTTGGAAGATGCCATACATTATTGACATTTCTACCATACCCTTTTTTTCAAGGAGCTTAGAGCAGCATACAAGGAGTTACCCCATTATAGCATCACAACAAGCTCATGTATTAAGGTTAGAGTCTCCAAGGTCACCCAGGAGCATATATTTTAGCATGTCTCCCCATATATATTAAATCAACACCCTAATATTTGTGTGTGTGAGGGGGGGGGGTTGCCAGTTGCTGGTTGTTGTCTCTTGATCACGCTCCAGGGTGACAAGTCAAGAACTGATCAGTAAATCACTAAACCACTAAACTGATTGCTAATTCACATAAATCACCAAACCACAATGCAATAAAATGGAGAGGAATGAAACTATTTAACCAGCTGAAAATACACTGCCACTCCCAGTAAGAGCATTCTCACAGTGTTGAGGGAGAGGAGGGGCCATTTAGATTCCAGATTCAGTCCCCCACCCCACTTCCCCAATCCAGGTTGAATTGTGAGGGCAGGACAGGGATGAGGCAGAAGGAGAATGTGGGTGCAGGATACACTATGAAACTGCCGTATAATTAGGCCATTGGTCCACCTAAGTCAGGGACAGCCAGTGTGGTGGCCTCTGGATCCCGCTGAACTACATTTCCGATAATTCCTTACCATTGGCGTTGATGCCTAGGATTCATAGGAATTGGAGTCCAACAACGTCTGAAGGGCCCCCAGTTCCTTGTCCCCAGTCTATCCCAACTACTCCAGGGGATTAGGCATAGGTCTTCTCCACCCTTTAAATGGGGGTGCCAAGAACCAGAAGGGTCTTGACAAGTGGGGCAGAGCCACTTTGCTAGCATACTGGCAGGTGGGTTCATGCTGAGAGAAAGAGGGGCAATGTAAGGTTGGTGTGGTGCAAATTCTATGCTGAAGCCAATCCAGCACATTGACACTGTGCTGACTCCCACACAGCCTCGTCCCTCCCAGTTGGCAACAGCAATGCACCTCCCAGAAAGCTAACTTAGTGGCTCTGCCCCACCTGCTGAGCTGTTCCTGCCAGGGTTTTAATTTGGGAGCAAAGCATGAGGTGTGTCACTGAGCTATGAGCCCTCAAGTGCACGGATGTGTGGGGTTCAAATTCAGGCATCAAAAATAAATACTGAGAAAAGAAAACGTAAATGATTCATACTTTCTGTCCCCTGCATCTCACAACATCCAAAGCCATCCTCAGTAAAAAAAAAAAAAAGTTAAAGAGCAGGGCACATCTACAAAACCCAGGTACTTGCGAGTATGAATGTGGCCATAATGAAGTAAAAATATTTTCTGTAATGTTCCTATAGAGACTTCTATAAAGTTACTTTTTGAATATATGCAGGTAGGGATGTTGGAGAATTCTGACAAAAACAGAAGCGGGAATTGGCAATGTTTGCTTATTCGTCCCACGATCAGAATGGAAATGAATCCAGTGAATATGATTGGTATTCACTTTTGTTGCTGTCAGTACACAAACAATTCATAAGTGGTCGTGTGTGTCTCCCTCCCCGACACAATTTGCATTGAGTTTTCTTTGAAATGAATGGAGTGGAAGAACAAAATGACAATGAAATTTATAAAATTAATTACATAATTTACTAAATTTCACCACAGCAGACAGTGAGATAAATAACATGGTTTTTGGCAGTAGACAAACTGCAGTGGAATGGAAACAGTGCTGCACGTAGTAAATACAGGGTGGAATGTAAAATAATGCCTTCTGACATACCTAGGTGCAGGTGGGCGGTGTGAAACCAGTATTGGATGTCTGTACTATATGCTATATGCTACAGATGCCTTTAAAAGAGAGGGACAGAGACCTCACCTGGGCAATTCCATGTCCGGACTGAAGCTTCAATGTGTGCAAATGGAGAAGGTGGAAACCACAGGTTCCTCATAAAAGAGAGATGTCTGAACTGAAGTAAGCTGGAAAAGGAGGGGTGTATCAAGTAAGCTGGGAAAACATGTCCTCCCTTTCTCTCTGCTTGACTAATTTTACTTAATTCAAACCAGCCACTAGCCTTGAAGGGCCACTTGGGTAGAAAGGAGTTGACTCTGAGGGAACACACATCATTTCAAGACATGTGTCTTCACTTCTTTGGGGAAAGAAATGGGGAGGCAGGCAATAGGTAGATTGGGGGGTGGCTGCAATGTTCTTTTGGAAAACTAGATATATTAACATGGTTCTGGCATTTTTCCAGAGTTCCTCAAAGGCAGCCTCCAGGGACAGCAAGACTTTTGCTGGATGTCTCATTTTGTCTACTGACAGACAGCATGACTGGAAATAAATCCACTTACTGGCATATTGTAAAATTCATCACATGCCCAGGGGAACCTTATCCACCCACCCATAAACTTCCTGCTAGCAAATCTGATTCTGGCTTAAGAACAGAGGCTCTGGATTCAAGACAGACTGTTCTAGCTCTCCCAGGCTGTCCGGCAATTCAGTATGCGTCAGTACCAGCTCCTGCTCTGTTTCCAGGTGCAAAAGGCAATAACAGCCAGCATGGTGGGGCTAGTGATGGACAAATACAGCAAGCCTTCAGTTTATGAGGGCACCACCCTTAAAGACAAAATTGTGTATAATCAAAACACATTTGGTGTCAATATCTTTTTTTCTGTGGGAAAAATGCCAAGCGCGTAAAGCTATATGTGTACAAGTTAAATGCACACAAGTTGCAGGCTCACTATATGTCAATTTCAGTTTCTCACCATTGCTCATTTTTCCAGCATTAAGTTCAGTTCTCACATTTCCACATCAGTTTGTGATTTTTCAAAGTTATTCTGAAGATTCATCTAGATTTTAGTAAAAACTTTTCATGAAAATTCACCAGTGTTTTAGCAATAATTCCTCCTAATATACACATTTTTTGAAATTTTGCAAAGCACATTTCCCTAATATTTATATTTCTCTAATGCATGTTATTTTCGCTAATATATGCAGTTATTGGCACACTTTCATTTTGTGTATGTGTATCATATACATTACTTCGCTGGATAAATGCACGGTAACATTTGGAGAAGCGCAAATTTCAAAGGATGGTTGTGTTTTGGTTCAGGTATCATTTTGGAAAGTGTGAATTGCTTGGCTCATGAGGACTTTTTTAAAAATGGCAAACTGATGTGGAAATGAGGAGAACTAGACATAAGACTGGAAAAATGAGAAACTGAGAGAGGTTGAGGAATTGTTGTTGTTAATTCTACCCTATGCTTCCTTCTGAAGTTGCCCAGGACAGCAAGCATATAATTAAAACAGTAACATTAAAACTCTCTTAAAAGTTCTAAAAATTGTTTTAAAACAACCACCTCCTCTCTCAGCCAATGATTTTAGGGTTGCCAAGAACCTTATCTCTCCGTCATCAAATGCCTGGGTAAACAGGAATGTTTTTAAATTCCTCCTGGGGTTTAATAATGAGGGAGGACATTCCACAAATGGGGAGCTATTATGTTATGCTATGCTGTTATGGGTCGACACCAACCAGGCATCCCCAAGTGGCAGCACCATCAACAAGTCCTCCTCTGCTGGCCACAGGGTCTAAGATAATGGAGAAGGTGCTTGGATCTCAAGTGATTTAGAGCTTGGCATGCTAGCACAAACACCTTGATTTGAGTCCTGTAGCTCACTGGCAGCCATCACACATGCTCCCATCAGGCTGCCCCACTTACCAGCCCAGCAGATGCATTCTATACTCCCTGAAGCCTCCAGACCATTTTCAAGGGCAGCACCACATACATCACATTACAGTAGTGCGGACAGGAGGTCGCCAGAACATGGAAAACTGAGGCCAGGCTATCCCAGCCCAAGAACAGTCTAAGCTGGACATAAGCACTTGTACTCACCTGAGACTCCAGTGACAAGTTGGAATCCAGGAGTGCTCCCAGAGTAGAAAACCATTCCTTCAGGGGGGAGTGCAACCTCTCTGAGAACGCTGTGGGCTTTCAGCCCACAATAAGCAAGCTGGGTGCCCACACCACCAATCTCTAGATTTGACCAGAAGACAACTTCTGTAGCCCTTTCCATCACTTTTCCTGGGGTTGCCTGGGGGTGGTGCAGTTAGATCATTTTAGACTCTGGATTCAATAGTCTTACAGTGGCAGTGGTCATGGCAGGGCTCTTTCAACAGCACTGTGTAATGTTTCATTTGGGTCACAGCCACATTATAAGAGTGCCAGTATACTAATATACTATTATACCCAATATACCTGAAGGAGCGTCTCTACCCACATCTTTAAGCCCAGACCCTGAGGTCCAGCTCTGAGGGCCTTCTGGCACTTTCATCACTGTGAGAGGTGAGGTAATAGGGAACCAGGCAGAGGGCCTTCTCAGTGGTGGCACCCGCCCTGTGGAATGCCCTCCCATCAGATGTCAAGGAAATAAACAACTATCTGACTTTTAGAAGACATCTGAAGGCAGCCCTGTTCAGGGAAGTTTTTAATGTTTGATGCTTTATCATGTTTTTAATATTCTGTTGGGAGCCCCCCAGAGTGGCTGGGGAAACCCACCCAGATCAAAACACAGTAAGTCAACCATTTGGTATTGGATGGGCTGCTGGGTGGGAACATGAATTTCTGCACTCAACCCCTGCCCTGAAAGTATGGCTGTGTTGTCCTTGGACTGGAGTTCCAATCCCTGCTCAGCCATGAAGCTTCCTGGTGGACATAAACTAAACTTACCTTACTAGGTTGTTGTGAAGATTACTGTCACACATTTTGCCCCAAGCTTCCTGGAGGAAAAAATGAATACACTTATGACTACATTTATAACTGCCCACCCATAATTGCAGCTTTAATCCACATACATATCCAGAAGGCCAGACAAAGGGTATCTATTATAGAACTGGCTTCTGTGTGAACAAGGGTGTCAGAACACAAGCAAACTGTGTAGCTCCGACTCTGTAGAAATGGTGTGCAATAAATTAGTTGCAAGGAAAAATAAATAAATATATATATCTTACTATATTCTGAACAGCTGCTGTTTCATTTTATGGAGTCATTTTCCAGGGAGCTCCACCAGGGAAGAAAAACAAGATTCCCAAGAGTGGAGCTGGTTTAATATTTTTCAGCATAATGAAATGTTGAGAGCCTTGCAAGTTTGGATGATACTGAAGAGCGATTTCAGATTTGTCTGACCTCGAATAAAATGTCCAAAGTTTTAAAAAATATCACTGCATGCTTCCCCCCACTCCAGTGAGGTAGCTCTGCCAGCTTTGGTTTCCTTTGCATGAGAAGGGCAGACTAACAGAGCAATCCAAACCCCCTTTGTGCTGTGGATGGGCAGAGGTTAGCGATGGAGGAGCACTTTGATTCAATTCACATTTAAAGGCAAAGTTACCGGATTCACCTTCCCAAAACAATATGTGAACCCAAACGACACCCAAATACAGAAATCCTTCAAAACTCACACTTATCTAAATTTTGCAGTGCCGTTCTCCAGCCCAGAAATGTGTCAAAAGATAAACACAATAGGGTGAAACATGCACATAAATGCATATATTAATGAAAATAACAGGCAAAAATGCATTATATTAGGGACATTTTGTTTTGCAAAAACGTGAATATTAGGTAAAATTGCATATAATTACATATATTTTCAGGAACCAACTTAATTTTTGTAATTTTAAGTTGCAAAAACTTTTTTCCCTTTTAATAAGAGTCCTTAGTGTCTGTGCCAGAAGGGCATGCTATAAATATTTTAATTAATAAATTACTCCCTGAATTTTCACTGTGTTTTCTGGTTTTTTCTTTCTTTCAAGTATTCACAAAGTCTTTGAAACTGGTGTGCTTAGCAGTGCCTTCTGCTGGGCAGAATTAGAACTGCTAAGTCATTTTAAGAAGCCTAACAAGAAATCTCGAATATTTGTGCACCACAAAATTGGGATGGGGTGTATTTCCATCAACTTTTGGGGACTTTAAATTCTATCCATACTTTTGTGTGCGCGCACAGGGGTTTCTATGATTTATGATGAGGTGACAGAGGTTTCGTCATACATCCTGTGACTTTTTTTCCTTGCAAAAGTGGGGAGAGGGTAATTTCACTGACTTTAAAGATAGTTTTTGAATTCCATCCATACTTTTGTTGTGAGGGGAGTTACTATTATTTAAGAGGTGGTGGTGGATATATTGTCTCTCTCCTCCTCCCTACCATTTCCTTCCTTAGGCAACTTGGATGGGACATTTTCACTGACTCTGTGTGTGTGTGTTCCCATTAGTATTGGGAAGGGCAGGGGTTACTATTACTTAAGATGAAGTGTGGCAGAGTTTTAGGACCTCCCACTACCAAAACTAGGATGACCATGTCTCCTATTTTAAAGTGGACAGTTCTATTTTACACTGGCAGGAAGACATTTTTTCAGCCAGAGGGCTGTTTTTCCTTCTGGTCAACCACTTTGAGCAGGGGTCAGCAACCTAAGGCCCATGGGCCGGAAGCAACCCTTCGAGATCGTTTGACCGGCCCACGAGCCGTCCTTGAACCAAGCCGCCCGCTTGTGCGCTGCGCTAAACTGGCACAGCGCGGCACGGGGACTCACTTCCGCGACGCCGGAAACCGTGTCTGTGTATGCGCAGACCCTGAAAATCACATCTGTGCAGACACAGAAAATCGTGGGCGTGCTCACGCGTGTGCACAATCCGACCAATGGACCAATCTGGCCCAGGCAAGATAAATCCTATCTTGAGGGCCATATGCCACTGATGAGCAGATCCAGAGGCAAAAGTGATTAGAGCAACAAGCATAAATGTTAACTTTGTGCAGCAGGTTAGTTTCTTCACACACGACACAGCCTTCTCCATGCTCCATCCATCCATCCAAGCAAGCAAAAGGCATTACCGTTCCAGCCAGGCAAAAATACTCCAGGAGCAAAGCAAAGGCCAACAAGGAGTGTGGCTTGTGGAGAGTTCTGGGGACCAGATGAAGAGGCCCAGGGCTTGAGTTTCCCCACCTTGATATAGACTAATCTGTCTCTATCTCCCCAAAGGTGAGGAGTCATAGACAGAATAAATAATGGAGGTTCTGGAGCTTGTTATTCAGGGTGAGATTCAACTAGGTTGCTGCATGCGTGGAACAAGGTCAACTGGTACAACAGGACTTCCCCGCCACTCTCACCATGCACCCCCACACTCCCTAAATCTGCTCTGGAGAGTTGGGGGAACCCCAGAACAAGAATAGGGGTGCTCAGGGGTCACATAGTGGGGAGAAAAGGAGAAAAGTCCTATTGTGAAAGGGGCCTCATTATCTGCACGTATTCCCCACTAAGTATTATGTGGAATTGCACCCGTAACATGGTATATTAGTTACATCCATGCGCTCTCTTTGGGGGGAAGAATCACACATATTCATGTATAAAGATTCTACATGAAGGTAACACAATATTAGCCCATCAAAAGTGGAATTTTGTGATTATACAAATCAAGCTTATTTTCACATAGATTTTGCATGTTTGTCATAAAATGGGACTGAAATCCTGCCCAAGACTACAGGGAAATCTCAAAATAAAAAATTTTTTTCCAGTAGCACCTTAAAGACCAACTAAGTTAGTTCTTGGTATGAGCTTTCGTGTGCATGCACACTTCTTCAGATACACACAAAAGCTCATACCAAGAACTAACTTAGTTGGTCTTTAAGGTGCTACTGGAAAAAATTTTTTTATTTTGACTATGGCAGACCAACACGGCTACCTATCTACTACTAGGGAAATCTCAGTTATTCAGTACAGTACCTTACTTTCTGAGATTCGCCTGACATGTAGTCAAACTATAAGGACTAGAAGCTTGAGATTCTCGTGAATCTGAATTCTGCACGTTCTTTGCCTCCCACCTGCATGCTTGCACAGAATGACAGAAAATATAGTCAACTTTGGCAAGTGCTCCTGGTACTTGCTATTTGCTGTATTCTTGAAACATTCTTTTAAAAAATGGTAAAGAGCTGACAACCCAACTGGAGCTAAGCCCAGGTCAGCAAAAGCAGCTGCTAGTCCTGTTCTTGCCTTCCTCTCCCTCCTTTCCTTAAAAGAACAAGCTGTTCAATTCAGGGATTTCCTTTGTAATTAGATTTGTTAGTTTTATGATTTTAATCTGCAAACTACTGTAGCTACCAACAACAGGTTGCTCTTGAGAAAATGCTATATTTTCGACTGGCTTAGAAATCAGCTCCAAATGTGGCTATTTGTTCTCCAGTATATTCTGGGACGGAAGTAAGGGGAATTCTGAAGAAGAAGGAGGAGGAGGAGGGGGGGTTGGATTTGATACCCTGCTTTATCACTACCCGAAGGAGTCTCAAAGCGGCTAACATTCTCCTTTCCCTTCCTCCCCCACAACAAACACTCTGTGAGGTGAGTGGGGCTGAGAGACTTCAGAGAAGTGTGACTAGCCCAAGGTCACCCACCAGCTGCATGTGGAGGAGCAGAGATGCGAACCCGGTTCCCCAGATTATGAGACTACCACTCTTAACCACTACACCACACTGAAATCTCCAGTTTCCCTTTTCCTTCAGATGTAGGGTGCTGTAACTGGGGCCAGCTCTGAAGCAGTATTTGGGTCAAATGCATTTTAATATTGTTGTAGAAAAGTGCATTAAATCAGTTCCTGATGGCATCATTATTTAAATCTCTTGCCTTTTTCTCCACCACTCTGCTCAATGCAGTGCTACCCAAGATTCTGGGAGTGTTCATCAAGGGCCTAGCCCTGCTTAGACAGCAGCAAGGTTACAACGTCATGAAATATCAGCCATGCAAAACTGCAATTATTTCCTACATTTCTTTGGAATCTCTGAGATGGAGGAACATGTCAAAGTGGGTGTGGTCAAGGTATAAAAGTAGGGCCAAAATGTGGTGGGTGTGGCTGGGGGGGGGGAAGGCATCACAGAATCACAGCAAGGGACCCACAAAAATGGTCAGTTATAGTCTATTTTTTTAAAAAAATGTTTAATGGACACATCTGAGGTGGTCTTGGGGACCCACAAGAAAACACATTCTAGTATCACAGCAGGGGACATATATGAGCAGTCAGTTATTTGAAAAAAGTTAAAAATAAAAAAAAGTGAGGGGGCTCTTTTGGGCCACACAAAAAAACCAAAACTACCAACCCACCAACTTTTTGGTATTATGGCAGCCCAGCAGGAGACACATAGGAGTGACAAAACAAAAACTTTTTTTAAAAGTTACTTTTTTAAAAGATTGACAAACTTTTGGGATCTCTTGGGGAACCACAAAAAACTTGAGTGTGTGTATGCATGCTGCCCCTTGGCTAGCCTCCCACACTCTCAGGAATGATGGATTCTGTCAGAAAAGGCAAGTTCTCCAGACATGTGGGATTGTGTGGTGCCACTTCAGGGTGAAGGATGATGGAGTGCTGGTTCAAATACTCCTCTGCAGTAAAGTCTCTCCTGCAGAAAGCTAGCTTGCCAGTGTAAACACCAGTGAAAGGCACAAGCATTGAATCTGGATATGCGCTTCATTAGCCTCATTAAGGAACTGAGCATGGCAAATTCCTAATTTTTTTCTCTGGTTTGGATTAAAATGTGAGCAGGTCATGGGAAATTAGGGGTTTAGCCCAAGGCTTCATGGAAAATGTGATTTTTTTAAGGAGGAATTTAAAAGAAATTTGAGAGGATCCAGAGCAGCACACCTGGCTTCTGGATAGGCTTGAATATCCTAGTCTTCTAGAAATCCAGCTACATTTACAACTCTTCAGAGAGAAGTTTCTTAAAAGCCAAGAAAAGGAAGAAGAGAGAAAAGAAACACCTGAAACCAAGGCATGACCAGTCTTTGCTATAGCGTCTCCAACCCTCAGCACCCAGTAACTTAAAAGGGTAAGCAGGATTTTTGTCCCTGATGAAATAATTTGTTTTTCCTTTAGTTGTAAAACAGCACGTGGCCCTTTTCCAGCCTTTCCAGACAGGGCTTCATGGTACAAAGTAGAAGCCAAATGAATCCTGTTTCTATTAATGACTGGTCCATTCCTGTCAACGCTGGCAAGGATCGATGAGGGAACGGGTCTCTCCCCTCTACCCTCTCAACTACCAGCCCCAGCAAAAGCCCAGGCTGTGAAACATTTGCAATATTAATTACTTGAAGAGCCCCAGAGTTCATGGTTTCAAATTGCTCTTGCACAGAGAGCAACAGGGTGAACTGAGTAAGCCTCACAGGTTCCCTTTTACATAGAACGTCACATTCATATCTCTAGGCCAGGGGTGGGGAATCTGTGGCCCTCCAGCAGCAATCAATATTATACAGTGGTTACAGACACTTCAGGTTACAGATGCTTCAGGTTACAGACTCCGCTAACCCAGAAGTAGTACCTCGGGTTAAGAACTTTGCTTCAGGATGAGAACAGAAATCGTGCGGCGGCGGCGCAGTGGCAGCAGGAGGCCCCATTAGCTAAAGTGGTGCTTCAGGTTAAGAACAGTTTCAGGTTAAGAACGGACCTCCAGAACGAATTAAGTTCTTAACCAGAGGTACCACTGTACCTCAACACAGACTTCAAGGAAGGAAACCAAGGCGCAAAATGAACACTCAAGCCCTTCAAGATCCTATTAAATGGGATTGCTTCCAAATGACTCTTAAGGATCATCTGCTTTCAAAGTTCCCTGATAACATCGAGGAACACTGAACCAAGCTAAGTGCATCCATTATTGCAGCCTGTGAACAAACTATTGGATACCAAACCAGGAAACACCAGGACTGGTTTGATGAGAATGATAGTGAGATTGAATGCATTATTGACAAGAAAAGGAAGGCCTTTCAGATCTGGCAAAGAGATAGAAATGATTATATTTCCCCATGATCTGCTCACATTTAAATCCCCTTTCAAAGGCAACACAATGCCTTTCCTTTTCATTTTTTTGCAGACCAGGAAAGGCTGTTTCCCAGTGAAGGAGTTTGTTCTTGATCTCTTGCTGCAATAACAAAAGAAAAAGCCGAAAAGGCTTTTGCTTGGGGTTTGGAGATGTGGTAAAGCCTCTCGTTTACATAGGCAAGCCACGGGAGGGAGGAGGGGATGATTTATGGCGCTGTGTCCGCTGCCGCAGAAAAAAAGGACATGACTCTCGCCGTCCAGCTGAACCTTTCGGTAAATGTTGTGCATGTGGGCTTGGACAATTAAAGGGGCTTTCATAACGAGCTTGTTGTTTGCACAGATGGAAAAGGGGCCTTTGAGAAAACAGGCGCACTGAACAGGGCCGTTTCCTCCCTTGCGCACAAACATAGGCAAAGGCAGCAGAAAAAAAATGCTATCAAACCCATTGAGTCAACAATCTCCTAGAAAGAGAATGGACAGTCACAGATGTAAAGAGATGGTGGTGAGATGGGCAGTGTTCCTCTGGCCTCTCTTGTTAGAGACCTATGACGAAGGACTTCCCAGGGACACCATAAACTGAAATATTTTTGGTGTTGTTTTACCACTGGGGCCATGGGGGTTGTGGGTTGGAAAGCCCTCGCACAAGAATTCTATCTGGCGTGCAATAGTGATCAGTGCCAATTGGGACTGATAGGGCAAAAGCTTGGGAGACCAACAGTAGGTGCAACCAGAGAACATAGGAACATAGGAAGCTGCCTTATACTGAGTCAGGCCATTGGATCATCTAGTTCAGTATTGTCTGCACTGACTGGCAGCAGCTCTCCAGGGTTGCAGGCCAGGAGCTTTCCCAGCCTTATGTGAAAATGCCAGGGATTAAACCTGGCACTTTCTGCTTGCAATGCAAATAATCTACCACTGATCTATAGTCCTTCATGTGATGGCCAGAGGCAATGACAGGCACAGACAGCTACTTCTTGTTTTATCTCCATCCTCCTCTCTGCTCAATTCTACAAAGGCAACACTGATACTGAGAAGGAGGAAGCTGACAGGCAGTGTGCCACCTCCTGGACTAGTTGGAAGTAGGAAAGCAGACAGGTGGGGCCACTGAGGTTGGTGAGGCAGTATCTCATTCATCTCAATAGACTAGCATCCACTGCAAGCAAGGAGATCTTCCTGGCAAGATCTCTGCAGTGGGTCATCTCACCTGGCTCAGGGTGGGGTAGAGTTGCTAGTGCCACCCACTTAGCAACCCTCTTTTGTACGTACTTCTCTCCTTCCCTATATTATTTGCATCTAGGGATATTGGAGAATTCTAATGGAAACAGACAAAGGAGCAGATTTTGCTAGTGTTTGCTCATTTGCCCCACGCCCAGAATGGAAATCAATCCAAGGAATATATGGTTGCTATTTGTTGTTGTTTTCCATCCACAAATGATATGTAACTGTATGCAATTTATGATGTTTTTCCTTCCAATTTGCATTGTGCTTCCCTAGCATTGAAATGAATGGTGTGGAGTAATGTAATTATTATATAATTAATTACATCTCCTTTGTTGCCTTTGCAGACAGCGAGACAAATGTTGTAGATTTATTCAGCAGTCAAACTGCAGCGGAGCAGAAACAGCACTGCATGGGGTAAAGCAGAAATCGATGCCTTCCTGCACCTCTTTTTGCAGTCCATCACTCTCAACTAAAAGTTTATAAAAGTATGCATGGTTAAAAGAAATCAAAATGAAACTGACTGGCAAGTGATTATTTGGGGAGGGCAAAACTAAGTTTAAATTAGCCTGTGGAATTCAAGGCCAAAAGATGTGGTGATGACCACTGGCTTGAAAGCTTTAAAAGAGAAACAGACAAAGGTGAAGATATCCACTAATAGCTATGAGCCATGTTGGTTATTACCTCTCATGCTCTGAAGCAGCACTTGAATGAATCCAGTTAGTGATGGGCAAAGAACAGGTGAAGGTTGTTGCCATTATACCCTTGGCTTTGGGGCTTCCAGGAAACAAGATGCTGAACTGTAGCTCAGTGGCAGAAGGAAAGCACAGTGGGAGAACATGTGCTTTGCATTCAGAAGGTCCTGGGTTCAATCTCTTGCATTTCTAAGTGCAACTGCAAAACACTCCTGCCTGAAACCCCAGAGAGTCGCTGCCTGTCAATGTCAACATTACTGAGATAGATGAACTGTTGATCTGTATAAGGCAGCTGCCTATCACATAAAAATTCTCACTTTGTTAGCCTCTCTATTTGGGGGAAGGTCATAGCTCAGTGGCAGAGCTTCTATTCTGCAAACAGGTGCTCCGAGATTCAATCCCTGGCAACTCCAGGTACAGCTGGCATGAACTCCTCTATGAATCCTTGGGGAGATACTACCAGTCCATGTAGACTATATTGAGCTAGATGTTGTTATTTATTTATTTTTTATCTTTTTGTAAACCACTTTTAGTCATTTTACAATCAAAATTCTCATGAAATAATTAAATAAAATAAATGGACTGATGAAAGGCTGCTGCCTGAAACCCTGGAGAGCTGCTACCTGTCAAAATGGAGCTAGAGGGAAAGGAGCCCACAGCTTCTCCTAGATCCATTGAGCATAGGCTGGAATACACATCCAGCATGGTGGCTTAACATTTACAGAGGCTCTTCCTGGCTGCAGGTTCAGCACTACCAGCTTCAAAGTGACATCTGTGCTGCTGACATTCTATATATCCACAAAGGAGAACTGCTTTACACGGTTTCAGGCTTGATGCTGATCTATTCCAGCCTCTGAAAAAACTTCAGCTCCAGACATTAAACCCCTTGACCAAACATCTCCTTTTAATTCCTAAATTAAAAACAAATACTGTACTCCAATAAATAAAACCAACAGGGAGCTTTCCCCCCTTCACTCCAGAGTGATGATGGGATGTCTTCACTTAGTCCATATTTCATGCAGCTGTGCTTCAGAGGGGATTTTAAAATATACCTAATAGCCCAAAATGGGGGGGCACAAAACACACTTAACTGCATGCACACACAAAAGCTGGGAGGTGATTTGATATCACTGGCTGGAGCTGTGCTGATTTAATTATTATTATTATTGTTGTTGTTGTTTGTTTGTTTAAACAGGACCAACTTCTGGAGCTGCTGCCAGTCAGTTTGGAGTTGACAATACTGAGCTAGATGGGCCTGTGGCCTGGTTCAGTATAAGGCAGCTTCCTCTGTCTCAGCTAGGCTACTACAGTGATGCTGGGCTATGGTGGTCAGCTGGGCTACATGAGATGCTTGCTATGGAAACCTGCAGAGGTTGTCACATAATCTATCAAATGAATTTAACGGGGCAGCTGCAGCTGTACAGTACCACAGCCATGCAAGAGAGATAGCATTATAGAGAAATCATCACCTGTGTTACAAATGCGAATTTTACTGTCCCACCATGGTTTTTGCTCATACCAGCTTTTTAGGTTTTTCATGACACCTCAAAAAGCAACATGATAAAAAACCAAAACTAGGTGGTAGCCCTGCCACAAAAAATGTGTGTCAACAGCTCTTATTTTTGTGTGTGTGTGTGTGTGTGTGTACACACACACAAACACACACAAACACACACAAACTGTTGTAACACCCATGGCATGATTGATGACAACTAATGCACTCATTCCCCTTCACCATCCAGAGACGTATTTAAAAATTGTGCAGTACAGCCCATATCCAATGATCCACACAATACCCTTTTTAAAAACAAAATTAATTTCTTATTTTTGTTAAATGAATGACTGCCTGATTTCCCAAAGCAATAACTTGCCATTTGAGTTCTAAAAGGTTTCAAAATCCATTTTTTAAACAGTGTGCACCATCATTCCTTAGCAATCACTAATAAAGGGCTGAATCCAACCAGCTTTTACTCAGAGTACACCAACTGAAATTAACAGACCTGAGTTAGTCATGCCTATTAATTTTAATGGATCTACTCTAATATTGGGAGACAACGCATTGTTTCCTTAGGAGTGAAATCAATTGCATGGGATTAGAGGAAGCATGTGCAATTAGGAAACTGGACAATGGGACAAACCCCCTAATACACATAAGAGCCCCCCTCTTTCTGCTGTTCTATGATATTTTGCACAAGTATCACACTACAAATGAGATCCAGACCAGAGACATGGGAAGTTGATGCAGTTGCTCGCTTCAGACATAGTTGTATGTACATATTGTAATACTGAGAACTGTCTTGCTGGATTGGATATGGTGGGATAATACTACAGCTTGGTTCAATAGCAATGCATTCAAAATATGAATTACTCAGAGGCCTTTGGCTCTAATCGAGATCAAAGATCCTTGCCAGTAGCACTGCTGCATTTTGTTTTGTTTTGTGGCTTGCAACTGAACATATATATATATATACCGTGTGTGTGTGTGTGTGTGTGTGTGTATTCCCCTAAATTCTAGAACAATGCTGGATATGAAGCAGCTAATGCAAACAAACAATTTACAAAAACAGAAACGTGTTCCACCCTCCAAGCATCTGGGTGAGGGTTTGCACAGCAGCCAGCCAAGCCAGTTCCAAGGCACATTCCCTAAAGATCTTTACTCCCTTTTGGCTGGCTGGGCTAGGCAGGGCCTGTGCTGCTGTGGCTTAAACAGCAAGCCCTCCCTGTTTTGGTCATCAGATTTCATCCGTGTCCTCAAAAATTCAAAGGGAGAAGGCGGGGGAGTGGAAAAGCAGCCACAATCAGTGTTGCCCTAAATATTTTTGATTTCTTAACAATTGCTGTAATTTCTCTAAATATGACCATATGCCTGTAGACCACACAAATATGTTCTCTTTTATACACATACACATACAAACCCTGCAACAATTCTCTATCTGCAGCCATCGAAATATAGTAAGCTGCCCTGTGCCAAATCAGACACTGGTTTATGTAGGTCTATATCAGGGGTCAGCAACCTAAGGCCCATGGGGGTCGTTTAACTGGCCCATGGACCTCAACCGCCCTCTCAGTTGGCTCCCGTGCGCCGCATTAAACCGGCACAGAGCAGAGAGGGGACTGCTTCCGCGACGCTGGTCGGCTTCCTATTGGCTGCAGGAAGCTCCTGCAGCCAATGGGAAGCTGCGGATGCCTCCTCCATGCCAGAAATAGCATTTGCGCATGCGTGCATGCACACACACTGCAGCCCACTGTGACGTCTGCAGGACTGTGAATCGGCCCAAGCCACAAAAACTTTGCCGACCCCTGGTCTATATGGTCTATACACAGACTTGGAACCTCTGTGGCCCTCTGAAATTGTCATCTGTTGTTCACTCGCTTTTAAAAGAACATCCAGATGCTGTCTCCAGCAGATCACTGCAGTCCTGTGTCTTCTGTAATAAAATGCAATTGCAGGAGAGTTTTGGTCACTCGTTTGTGTGCGGCTTGGGGGTTCTTTCACACCCAGTGGCTGTTCAACTATTATCCACCAACTTAAATTACTCATAGTGCCCCAAAGTAGTCTAGGTCTGCTGCCTAGACTTTGCGTGGAACAGGGGGTGCCAACTTAAATAAAATATTGTGGGGGCCCAGGTAAGCCTTGCCCTGCATAATCGATCACATGACATTGTGCACACACATACTACAGTCATACCTCGGGTTGAAGTAGCTTCAGGATGAATATTTTCAGGTTGCGCTCCGCGGCGACCCGGAAGTAACGGAGCATGTTACTTCCGGGTTTTGCCGCTCACGCATGCACAGACACTCAAAATGACGTCACGCGCATGCGCAGAAGCGGCGAAACATGACCCGTGCAGTCACGTCTTACGTTTGCTTCAGGATGCGAACGGGGCTCCAGAACGGATCCTGTTCGTATCCAGAGGTACCACTGTATTTAAATGGGAATGCCTATCAACTTTGTGGGGGCCTGGCCCCCTCAAATATTTTATTGTGAGCGCCGAAGCCTCCATGGCCCCTAAGAGTTGGCTCTTATGGTGTGAAAAATAAGACGGCAGCTCCAAGTTGTCTGTTGCTTTGGGCACTGGGGGCTTGGCAAGGATGCCAGTTGCTGACCCCACCCCTGCTCAGATTTTTACCCCTAGTAATTACAGATTAGCTTTAGCCTGGCACCAGAGAACTGGCTCTCCCTCCCATTTTCCTCCCCAGTCTTAACTACAGTGGGCCAAGGCAGTCCAGCCATCCAATCTCACTTTGAAACTTGCTAGATTTCTTGGCCTCCGTCCCTCCACATCCTTCCTGTTTCCACTGGGGAAAACTTCTCCTCTGAAAATTTTCCAACCGGCTGTATCTGAAAAGAAGATGGAACCTTTATTAGCCTAGGAAACATCTAAGCAATTTAACCATGAGTGGGTGCTGATTTGTACCAATTCTACTCCCACTCACCCACTCACCCACCTACCCCTAGCAACCCCTCCTCCCCCAATAGCAACACGAAGTTCCACATTGGCTCCACCAAACAATGGGGCCTTGTGCTTCTCTCTCATCTTGGCTCTCTACCTTGAGTATTGCCATGTGCTTCAGAGCAGATCCCCCCCTTTCTTTATGATGTGGTTTCAGAAATGACAAGCTGTATTACGCTGGCAGAGTGGTTGGGGTTGTGGGGTGCATGTATGAATGGAAGGTACATGTTATGAATAGAAGGTACTGCAGAAAGGCCAAATAATCATGGAACGTATAGTGCATTTCAGGCCATCGCCAATGCTTTCCAAGATTCAGAGAAAGAACATTTTAAGACTAATCTCCACATGTACTGTACTTTGTGGTAAGCGCAACATTAAATTACAAAGTGAGGAGAGGGGGAGAGATAGGAAAAGCTGCAGACACACCATACATTTAAAGCACATGGCTTCCTCCAAAGAATTCTGGGAACCGTAGTCTGTTAAGAGTGCTAGGAATTGTAGCTTTGTGAGGGGGAAGCTGCAGTTCCTAGGATTCTCTGAGGAAAGTCGTGTTGTAGGTCCTTCAATGTGTGTCAACTATGCTTTCAAAGTATGGTGTATACGCAGACAGAGAGAGATTGGGAAGCTAAATGGGTTGGTCTATCAGAACTGGATTAATAATTCTACTAGGTATGCTGCAGAACACTAGACCTGTCTAATTCAGGCCTGCGTTACAGTGGCTGCTTACAAACTACCACTGTTTTGCAGGAGCAATTCAAATGCATACCAGAAATTTAAGTTTGCACAGTTAAATTGGATTAAAGGGCTCTAGTGCTCTTGCATAAAAAGCCACTTTAAAAAAGAAACAGAACTTTTGCTGTTAGGAAAGTTACAAGGAAATACGCTGGAAAGTGAGGGATGAACAAATTATTAAGAGGAGGCCACATAAACATCGTGCAAGCAAATCAGGATGAATGCTAAATAAAGATCAGACATAGTCTAATCTTTGTGTCAGCTTTGTGCCAGAAAATAAGGTTGAATGTTCAATAAATAAGCCATGTGGAGGAACCCATTGTCATCACCTGAAGGTTTCCTAGTGTGAAGGATATGCTCATTTGGCTCTCTTGGTGTAGTGGTCTGAGTTAATGCATTTGGACCAGGAACACCTGAGTTAAAATCTTCCCTCTGTTCATCTACAAAGCTTTATGGGTCTATTTCACAATTCCTCATCAAAGCAAATCCTTTCTTATATAGAACTAACTACAGTGGTGCCTCGCAAGACAAAATTAATTCGTTCCGCAAGTT
Organism: Podarcis bocagei; assembly: GCF_964188305.1. Lineage (NCBI taxonomy): Eukaryota > Metazoa > Chordata > Lepidosauria > Squamata > Lacertidae > Podarcis > Podarcis bocagei. The sequence continues at coordinate 30,904,411 of NC_138132.1, forward strand.
TTTTCTTCTTGCGAGTTTTTCGTCTTGCGATGCACGGTTTCCCATAGGAATGCATTGAAAATCAATTAATGCGTTCCTATGGAAACCGCCTTCAGACCAGGTCCGGGGACAGTCTGTCCCCCGACCTCTTCTGAAGGCTGGGGGGGACAAGGGCTTTTCTTCCCACCCCCAGCATTTTAAAAAACCCCTGGACAGCGGAGGACTTCTCTGCTGTCCGGGGCGATCTTAAAATGCTGGCGGGCGGCATTTTAAAATCGCCCGGGACAGCGGAGGACTTCTCCGCTGTCCAGGGCGATGTAAAAGCCCCTGGGAAGGCAGGCAGGGGGGACAAAGACTTTTGCCCCCTGCCCGCCTTCAGAAGAGGTCCTGGACCTCTTCTGAAGGCGGGCGGGGGGCGAAAGTCTTTGCTCCCCACCGCCTGCCTTCCAAAGCCGTCCGGGACAGCGGAGAAACGTGCTGCCTTTCTCCGCTCTCCCGGGAAGGCAGGCAGGGGGGAGCAAAGACTTTCGCCCCCCCGCCCGCCTTCAGAAGAGGTCCTGGACCTCTTCTGAAGGCGGGCGGGGGGCGAAAGTCTTTGCTCCCCCCCGCCTGCCTTCAAAAGCCGTCCGGGACAGCGGAGAAACGCGCTGCCTTTCTCCGCTCTCCCGGGAAGGCAGGCAGGAGGGAGCAAAGACTTTCGCCCCCCGCCCTCCTTCAGAAGAGGTCCTGGACCTCTTCTGAAGGCGGGCGGGGGGCGAAAGTCTTTGCTCCCCCCCGCCTGCCTTCAAAAGCCGTCCGCAATAGTGGGAAGCGCTTCCCTGCTATCCCGGACTGCTTTTAAAATGCTGGCGGTGGGGAGCAAAGCCTTTCGGCCCCCGCCGGCCTTCCTGGACCTCTTCTGAAGGCCGGAGGGGGGGAAAGGCTTTGCTCCCCACCACCAGCATTTAAAAGAGGTCCCCGGATATTTCCCTATGGGCTTTCTTCTTGCGAAGCAAGCCCATAGGGAAATTCGTCTTGCGAAGCGCCTCCAAAACAGAAAACCCTTTCGTCTTGCGAGGCATTCGTCTTGCGAGGTACCACTGTACTCTTTTATTTTGCCTTGAGGGGAGTTTTAACTGGCCTTTATTACTGTTCCAATTTAATTCCTCTATGTTATTGGAACAATTTCTCCTCAAAGCTTTATTCTATGTATTTTTTTACAATGTTTTTTGATGTTATTGTTTTTGTGGCACATTTTTGAATTGTCATTATGGAAGAATCAAGCTGTCAGTTTCGGTTTTTCTCAATTTCCCATGTTTCCAGGCTTCAGTTCAACACATTTCTATATCAGTAGGTGATTTTGGGGGGAAAGTTCTTATGAAAATTAGTCAGTTTTTCAGTGTGTATTTCTCCTACTACAGATATTTTTGCATTCAGTTTTGTCAAGTATAGATCTTTTTGCAAGAAACTTCTAACATAATGCATTTTTGTATGTTATTATTAGTAGTAATATTTTACTTATTCTTGTTGTTGTTGTTTTTACATTTATATCCCACCTTTTCCCCAAGAAGCTCAATATAGCGTACGTGGCTCTCCTCCCTCCACATTTCACCCTCACAACAACCCTGTGAGGTAGGTTAGGCTGAGAGAATATAACCAGCCCAAGATCACCCAGCAAGCTACTTTGTTTGCTAGTTAGTTAGTTAGTTAGTTAGTTAGTTAGTTAGTTAGTTAGATTTACATACCGCCTTCCTGCCAAGGCGATTTACAATTTAAACACTAAAACAAATGCATTATATAAAATGAAGGCTGACAGAGTCCTCTTGTGCCAACAGGAAACTGACAGAATACAGGCTCCTTAACTTCTGCCTTCCCTCGGGGCACAGCAGGGAAGGTAGAGTGGGGATTTGAACCCAGGCCTCCCAGGTCCTACTCCGACACTCTTGCCATTACGCCACACTGGCTCTTGATATATTCAGTAACATATGCATTCCTGTGCACTGCTTCTATTTCCGTTAAGATACACATTTTCAGACAAATTTTGGAGGGAAGTGAGAATTAAATATGTTCTCAATAAAATGGGGGGGGGGGACCACCCCTAAGACACCATGAGTGTGAATGGGGGAAGGCAGGATACACTGTAATCTGTAAAATAAATAATAATAATAAATAATCATTGGCTCTGGTTTTGAATTCTAATACTTTTTTTTCTTTTTTCTTTTGCTTTGACACATGCAGAAGAGGCAACTGAGCAAGCCAAGGTAACCAACATGGCATAAAATGTAGCCCTGCAGTTGAAATCTGGAAAGTACCTTTAAAAGCCATCTTAGTCCCTTAAGTGGGGACTAATTATCTCTAAATCATCCCAGACAGACGTTTTCCAGACTTACTCTTGAAAGCTTTTAACAATGTGGACTCAACAAGCTTACTTGGTAATTTATTCCATTGGGCAATTATTCTTATATGCCTCTCTCCCTCTCTTGCTCTCTCTCCCCCCCCACCTACACACACACACACACACACACACACACACACGTACATTTGTTTTTTAAGAGGCCAGCACCTTTTAATCAACTTCATTGGAATATTAATCAAGTAGAACTTTAGCTGATTGCAAATGGAGGTGATTTTGAATTAGCGAGCAATACCAGCTGCTTATATGGAGTGCCAAGTATGCCAAATCCAGATGCTAAATGAAACCTTCAGCCTACCACCATTCCCCACCCTTTGGGATGGGCGAATTTGTCAGTTTCTGTTTATTTCAGTTTTTCAGTCTTAACTTCAGTTCAGTTTAGTTCTCAGACCCAGAGAACTTTGCCCACCTCTCTGTCTGAGCCGAACTTTGCCTGCCTCTTTATCTGAGTCCAAGCTCAGAGAACTTTGCCAGCCTTCCTATCCAGATCTGATCTCGGAAACCTTTGCCAGCTGAGGGAAAAAATTAAACAAAACATAGCAAAAGTGCTGGTCTGGATTATATTCACTAACTCTGGACATTTAAAAACTCTGTGCAGGAACTGATACCAGAGCCTGCTGGCTCATGGGATGGAGCCCAGAGTAGCAATTCTGTTGCTTCTGGGTCTGGAAAGCAGAACAAAAGCTGTCTATTCACCTAGGGTGTACAAATGGGGGTGGGGTGGGGATGCTGAACCACATGAAAAACAACAAATAAACAAAACAACAACAGAAAAACACAACCTCAAAATGGCCAAACTGGCTTTATTCCAGTCATTTAGCAACACCAATCTAGAGGCAAGTGAACTCCAAACCATACTTATGGGGACACTCAGAAGATGCAGAGGTCTTAGCGTGGATCAGTCCATGCTGGCACCCCAGTAGGCTCAACATCTTCCTTTACTGCTGAACAAGCTTTTTTGCCACCTCTCTAAGGAGCTAATAATACAGAAGGGAAAGTCTGCCTCTGGGTGGCTCTGCTGAGATGAGCAGCACTCATAACATTAACTCTCCAGATACTCTTTCTGCCCTTCTGTTTCACATTCTTTTCATGACTTCAAGTTCACCTTGGCTGGCTCAGTTCTGTCCTGCTCCCTCCATCAAGGTGAAACCCATCAGCTCTCAGGCCAGTTGCCAACTGTGTCTCGGCCTCAGACTGAAGGGTCCCTTTTCTTCAAACAGGAAGTCCCTTTCCCTCCCTCCCACGCCTTCTTCCAAGCTCTTGGATAGGTGAACGGCTCCTTCTGCCCAACACTTCCTTTTACTACCCCAAATACAGGAAACCACAACCGCAGCTCTCTTGAAAAACCTTCCCTCGTGGTGTCCCTTCCCCTCCCACACCTCTCTGTGGGGAGACCACCAGTACCGAGCGATTAAAATGGCTGTTGTTTCTTCCATTACTCAGCTTTCCTGAATTATTGGGTGTAAGATTCAGGGAGTGGGAATAATTATGGGCTGGGGGGGTGAGCGGTGGTGGTGGAGGAGAACAATGGCAGGCTTGAAGGCTTAACGGTGCTTGTGTGGTTCTTTCTAACAAGGTCGGCCTGTAGTCATATTTCCCAGAGTCTTCATTTCTCCCCACCCGCCCACCCCACCGAAACCTCTCATAGCTTTTTGCCAATAGACATTTCAGCACAGGGCAACGAGCCCATTTGCAGCACCCTCAGTCCAAAGGCTTAAGTTTTTAATCTGTTAGGCACCCAAACTTTATTTAACCCTGCGTTCTCACAGGCAGCATTACATCGGTGAAAGGAGGGGTGGGGTGTAGGGGTTTCAGCCAATCCAGGATTCATAATGAGCTGGTTTGCACATAACATTAAGCCATAGACTATTTTAAACCAGGGCCAGGGAACCTCAGGCATGGGGGCCAAATACAGCCCTCCAGGCGTCTCTGGCCACTTGTGACTCCTCAGCCACAGCCTCTTTCTCCAGGCCACACCCCTTACCAGTCTGCCTTTACAAAGTTCTTGACCAGGCTTCCTCAACCTCGGCCCTCCAGATGTTTTGAGACTACAATCCCCATCATCCCTGACCACTGGTCCTGCTAGCTAGGGATCATGGGAGTTGTAGGCACAAAACATCTGGAGGGCCAAGGCTGAGGAAGCCTGTTCTTGACCATCTTGGCTGTGAATCCTGGAAGATCTGCTCCCTACCTTGCAGGCCTTTTCCCACCTGCCCTGGGAGGGCGGGGCCCTGATTGACTCCAGCTACAAAAGCTGAGGCTGCTGAATAGATGCTTGGGCTGGGAAGTTTGTTGGGGGTTGTTGTTGCTGTTTTGTATCTTTATTTTAGATCTTGTTGTGATTTATGTGGAAATTTCAGATTGGTGGTGTATTTTTAATGTTTTATTTATTGTTTATGACTACTTTTGTTATGTTGTAATGTATTTTTTTCATGTTGTAAACCGTCTTGAGCACAGTTTGAACTGTGGAAAATCTGCAAACAAATGAAATTATGTATATATGTATGTTGTGTGTTTTTCCCTTTGAACTGAGGGTGCTGCAAGTGGGCTCACTGTCCTGTGCTGAAATGTCTGTTGGTCAATCAACAGGGATGATGGTCTTTCCATTTCTGACTGATGGACAATTCCGTGGAGCTCAGAAGCTGATATATGCCACTTACAAGTACCGTTTTTTGTTCCAGTAAAGCATGTGGATAAATATTCAGGCCCTGAAGTTCCTTAGCCAGAAATGAAGGTCACACCCATCAATGGAGTCAGACCTCATATGATTAAACAACCTTAAATGGCTCAGGACCGCAATATCTCAAGGATCGCCTCTTTCCTTAAGAGCCAACCTGAAATAATCATATGAGGCCCTTCTTCATATGCCACCTCAATGAGAGGACTGGAGGTAGGCAACATGATAACAAGTCTTTTCTGTGATGGCTCCCCAATTGTGGGATGCCCTCCCCAAGGAGGCTTGCCTGGCGCCTTCTTTACAAATCTTTAGACACCAGGCAAAGACATTTCTCTGTAACCAGAACTTTGGCTGAGTAAACATTCTATGGCCTTTTAAATGTGTTTATGGGAGGGGGGTTATTGATTTGTTTTATTATGTATTTTGTGTTCTTTTGTATTTTTACGTTGTGAACTGCCCTGTGATATTCAGGTGAAGGGCAGTGTATAAATTTAAGAAATAACACTAATAATAAAATAGTAATGATTAGAGTCTGACAAGGAGTGTCTTATGGTGCTTTGGTAATATATATATATATGAAAATATATACATTTTATAAAAGTACAGTGGTGCCCCACAAGACGAATGCCTCGCAAGACGAAAAACCCACTAGACGAAAGGGTTTTCCGTTTTTCGATGCGCTTTGCAAGACGAATTTCCCTATGGGCTTGCTTCGCAAGACGAAAACATCTTGCGAGTCTTGCAATTTTTTTTGCTTCCCCCCTTTTACTAAGCCGCTAAGCCTTTAATAGCCGCTAAACCACTAATAGCGCTAAGCCGCTAATAGGGTTGCTTCGCAAGACGAAAAAACCACTAGACGAAGAGACTCGCGGAACGGATTATTTTCGTCTTGCGAGGCACCACTGTATATGAAGCTGATCAGGTGCAAACAGTATGAGACATAGATGGACAGTGGTGCTTTCAGAAAAGGACTTTCTGATAGTCTGCCAAGTGCCCAAGCAGCAGAATAGGCAGGAAGGGACCCAAATGCAGCCTGTTGGGTGGGTGGGTGCTATTGTTTAAATCCAGAGTCTAACTACACCACTGATGATACCTTTTAAAACAGCATCAGTTCTTAAACAAAACAGTCTGTCTTTGGACCCACACCAGCCCCTAGATCCTTCGTGCCAGCTAGCAAAACTCAGCTTTCTTTCTTCCATATCTGGCTGCATTCCAACTGTCAGACCCCAGCTGAGCAAGTGGGGGGTGTCCACTGGACACTGTCCAATAACTAGTTGCCACCAGGCATCAGGGTTAATTTTAGTAGGCATCTTCAAGCCATCTGTGCCCACTGAGCTATAGAAAATCCTCACTTTGCATATTCATAACAACACATCTTTCTTTTTAATAATATTAATAATAATAATAAATCCTGCCTCCTCCACTTTAGCTGGTTCGGTAGCTGGAGCAGCCCCTCCTGTGAATACATCTACCACCACTTTTAGTTTTTGACCAGTTGGAGCCAATTGTATATTGTCAGCCAGAATTAGAGCCAGGTCTTATGAGTTATTACAGTTTAAATTCCTTGGTAATCAGCTGCAAAGAAATGGAAAGTGAAACCTGAAGAAGATGCCAAATAATTCTCAGCAACAACTAAATCACCGACACAATCCCCCTTCCACAGAGATGGAAATGTTAACTATTTCCCCACTTTGTTCTGGAGCCTCCTGATGTTCAGGAAACATCAGTCACCCAGCCAGGATAGAAGGGAATTCACCTGGTCCAGTTTTTCACAGTGGGCTGACCCAATTCAGTCATCCCAAACTTGCTTGTGAATTGGAGTGCAGTTCCTAATTGGACTGCACACTTCTCCAGATTTTGTAGTGCAGTTTCAGTGTGCAAACATACATATTTTATGGCAAAAATGTGCATATTTCACAGGGAAATGTACTGAAAAGCATTTCGAAGAATATATTTTTGCAGGGAAATGCATATAAAAAAATTACCCAGTGAGTGATGTATATAATAACAATAGACACAATAATTTAAATGTGAACTTTCCATGCATTCTTAAAAGACAGAGTGAATCTAGCACTGAGTACCAGTGAAAATTACAAGCTGATCTGCTCATCCCTCGTCACACAGCAGAAAATAGGGAGAGTGGCTTAAAACTTTTGAGCTGTTTATTTTTAAAAGTATATACTGTAGTGTGGATTCGGAATTTAATTCCCTAGAGGTCTTTTCTGTGGTTATGATCACATGAGCCTAGCTTCAGTAACGCACGCCCCCCCCCCACTCCCATTTGATTTATTGCAACAAGTTGTAAGTGGGACAGCCTTTGAAAACAGTCTGGAAAAACTGAGTTGGTACAAAATATGGCCACTCAGTTACTAACTGGGACTGGGCACTGTAAACCCATTATGCCACCATTTCATTATCCTCACCGGCTGTTTCTTGGCCTTTTTCTGGGTGCAAGTCAAAGTATTGCCTTTCCGTGCTGGGGCTGACATTTATGCATCACCCATTTTAATCGGAGAAATGTTGGAGGGTATGGTGTAAATACTAAGCACCTAAGATTCTTACCTTGGTTCAGAATTACTGCCACAATTTCTAGTACAGTGGTGCCCCGCAAGACGAATGCTTCGCAAGACGGAAAACTCGCTAGACGAAAGAGTTTTCCGTTTTGGAGGTGCTTCACAAAACGAATTTCCTATGGGCTTGCTTCGCAAGACGACAATGTCTTGCGAGTTCCTGCTGGGTTCCCCCCCCCCTTTTTCTAAGCCTCTAAGCCGCTTATCAGCTGATCCGATCAGCAGATAAGCAGCTAAAAGCCGCTAATCCGCTAATCCGTCAATGGGCTTGCTTCGCAAGACGAAAAAAACCGCTAGACGAAGAGAATCACAGAACGGATTCTTTTCGTCTTGCGAGGCACCACTGTATGGGTTCATGCCACAATACATGCACATTACTCAGAACTAAGCCCCACTGAATTCCATAGGCATTGCTACCTAACAAGCATGCGCAGGATTGCAGCCTGAATTGCTTCGTCTAAAAAGCACCACACAGGACTGGAAGGGCCCCCATAAATTCAATATAATCTGCCATTTCTTCTGTATTCCTGCATGGAGAGGGATGGAGGAAACCTGAAACAGAAACAACTTCATTTGCATTATTGCTGTTCTGCCCAACACAGAAAGCTTCATCTTGGACCATTTAGCTATGTCTCTCTTCATGGTTTTCACCAGCAGGCAAATATTAAATTTAAATATTTTATCCAACTTATTTGGTATTTGAATACATAAATATTGAAAGGATGCTGGGTTTCTGGAACCATACCTCCTGACCAGACTGAGTTGAGTAAGGTGCAGGGCTAACTTGCCACACATTTCTTAGTATAAAAAGAGCTTCCAAATCCACCTGGGCAAGAAGCTTTATTATGCTTAAGCTGCTTTATGGCTTGTTTGCTCTGTGATCCTCAGATAGATGGCTGGTTAGTAAATAAATAAATAAATAAATAAAGCTTTATTCAAATAGTGTGCTACAGAAATAGGTTGTACACCACAACTGAGTTTGTCTCCGGATTTGAATTAGTGACGGCAACAAACTGAATTAGCTGAGCAGCAGGAAGACTTGGCAGGTGCCCTAAAACTACTGTTTATAGAAATATACATTTCTATTATTTATTTAGAGCATTTGTACCCCATTCTTCAGACTGAATGGCTCCCAGAGCAGCTTACATAACAATCAAAATAAGACAGTACCTACCTACGGAGTTACAACCTAAAAAAACAAAAGACACACAAGGGAAAGGGGACAGGGAGGGATGAGGAAAATATAAATGAAAATTCATGGACCGATTTCTAAGCAGTTGTTCCTGTAATGGCCAGTTGGCCAGGGCAGGAGGTGCCTGATGGAGCTGGGCCTCCAGCAAAGCTGATGAAATGAGTCCTGTTCCCTTCTCTCCCACTGAGGCAGACTGATGGAATAGATGCCCCCAGGTGCCAGCTCTGCCTCTGAGCTATGGCCCTTCTCCTCCTTCTTGTTTGGAGTCAGAGCAGTGGTTCATTTAGCTCAGTGCTGTCTACACTGACTGGCAGCAGCTCTCCAGGTCTTTCCCAGCTTTACCTGGAGATGCTGCAGATTGAACCTGGGACCTTCTGCATGCAAAGCAGTTGTTCTACCACAGAGCACTAGGTGGGGGTGGGGTGGGCAACCATCCTGACATGTCAGCTTGCCCAGAGCCTCCCTTGAGGCACAAAGGTACAGCCCTAAAATCCTAGAATGCCCTGAAGCCCCTACAAGCCATAATAGCCTTAGACAGTTCTCTATGACACACATGCATGCACTGCCTGTTATTACTTTAAAAGACTTCATTTCCCCAGGGTCCCCGTCTAATATCAGAAACCCAGACAGAAAATAAATGAGGGGGGCATGCATTGCTAAGTGCTCTCTGAAATACTCATTTGCAAAAATCAGCTTCTGGCTTGTTCGTGAGCCAATCTGCCACTAGCTGAGGTGCAGAAACACCCCGGAATGGCAATGCTCAGAGACTTTTCACAATCCTGCCTTTGAGCTCACCCTGTGGGTTGTGAAGAGAAAAAGAAGAAGAGAAGAGTTTGGATTTGATATCCCGCTTTATCACTACCCGAAGGAGTCTCAAAGCGGCTAACATTCTCCTTTCCCTTCCTCCCCCACAACAAACACTCTGTGAGGTGAGTGAGGCTGAGAGACTTCAGAGAAGTGTGACTAGCCCAAGGTCACCCAGCAGCTGCATGTGGAGGAACAGAGACGCGAACCCGGTTCCCCAGATTACAAGTCCACCGCTCTTAACCACTACACCAAACTGGCTCTCTTGAAGAGGGGTGGGAGAGCAGTGCAGCCCCCTAGGGTAGTGGAACAAAGATTTGGGATTGGCAGCCAGCAGCCCAACTGCAGTGTCCAACTTCAAGGAGCTTCCCATCTGCCTCTATGAACTAAGATCCAGGCAAAGGGCTCATCCTGGTGCCCACAGGTACTCGTGTGCTTGCCAGTACCTCTTTGTAGTACATATCCCCTAAAAATCCACGATGCACAAGATGGTAGCGTGCCCACAGTATTTTGTGTTCCTGACTTTTTTCTATTGTTATATAAATTTATAACCTGTCCTTCCTCCCAAAGGAACCCAGGGAGGTAAACACACCAACAATAAAATAAAACAATACAATTCAAAATATTTAAATACATCTACAAATGTCTAAAATAATTAGACGGCTAATCATTTCAAGGTAGCCAAGAACAGTGAGCTGTATGCAGTGCTAGATTTACTCAGAATTGACCTATTGAAATTAATGTACATGACTAACTTAGGCCCATTAATTTCGATGGGTCTGCTCTGAATAGAACCCAGTATCTTTAAATGTGGTAGATATTTTGTGTTATGCCACACCCCATAGCTGCCATTTGTGCTATGCCACTTTTTGTGTAATGCCCCATAGCTGCCATTTTGTGACTTGCACCCATGGCACTGCCTCCAAATGTGCCATCTAGCCCAAAAAGGTTGATGACCCCTGGGCAGACCAGTCTAATTGAAGTCTCAGTCTGTTTTCCATGTGCTCATTAACAAATCTAATCCGTCGCGTTTCCATATCAATCACCTTATTAAAAATCACAAAAAATCACCTTATTGTTCAACAAACCTTATCCTCAAAGAATACGTTTTTGAATGCATTTTGGTACTTTTTTGAGCCACTCAGTGGCTCAACATCACTCAGTGAAGTGTAAAATCCAAATGCTAGCTAACTGCATCCGAACCTGAAGTGCAAAGTAAAACTGGCTCATGGAAGAATGCAAAGCAAACAATATCCTGGAGCATTCTAAGCTCATAAGAAACCATTGGCGGCATAGGTGAAAGTCAGCCCACCCTTCAATAAGAGATGCCAGGGGTTGGGGGCAGAATTATCACTTTGTTTCTGACTTGCTGGTTTTGGCTGCAGATTCTCCCAAGCATGGAGCTCTTCCATACTGAAATCAGGGTATGGTTGAACATTCACTCACTCACACTTTTGCTTGCAAAGGAATGGAAAGAAAAATGTTTTTGAGATGTAACCCAATAGACATGCATCTCACTGGCCCTCTCCCCACCCTTCCCAAGTTCTTTTGCCTGGCTGGATTTTGTCCTTGAACTCTAATAATGCTGGATGGAGGAGAGAAAAGGGCATGTGACTTATTTATGTAGGGAGCAAGCAACTCTACAAAGGTAAAATATGCACTGTTTGCCTCTGGCCCAACCAACCATTTATCATGTGGCCCTCAGAAGATTGTCCAGTAGGAAATGTGGCCCTTGGGCTGCAGAAGATTCCCCACCCATGATAGAAAAGACTATCTGTTGTTTTGTTGATGTTTAATTATGACGTATATCATTTATTTATCTATTTGCTGCATTTGAACACCACCTTTTTCTCCAAGGAGCTCAAGGTGGTGAACATGGTCCTTCTCCTTATTTAATCTCCACAACAATCCTGTAAAGTTGATTAGGATGAGAGAAGACAGTGATTGGCTGAAGTTCACCCAGTGAGCTTTGCGGCCGAGTGGAGATTTGAACTCTAGTCTCCCAAGTAGTAGTCCGACACTCTAACCACTACATCACATTGGCTCTCTATGTTATGGGGAAATGGCAGAAATAGTTTATATAAATATATGTAACACATTAAAATAAAGCACATTAAAATAGCTGTCTACTAGCACAACCTGGTAGCACAACCTGGTCTACTAGCACAACCTGGCACTTCTTCAAAGAGATTAAAATGCTTTAGTATGAAAGAGGGACGCCCCCACCTTCCAGGCATCCCTTCCAGAAACAGAGCACAGAGCTGGGACAGGCAGACTCTCAGATTAGGTGTGGCCAGAAGCCAGTCTTGCTAAATAATGAGGTATACCTTGGGAAAGTTGGCTGCCACAGAATCCATGCCCTAAATGATAGGAAAACACACCGACGGTCTCACTTCATCTTGGCCCTGCGCATGATAATGAAGGCAAATGCCAGCTCCCTTCCATGGGGGAAGATGATCCTCTCTAGCTTAAGGGCCAACTCTTCTTTTTGCCTTCATCTCTCTAATATTTCAGCTGCTGTCCAGATGTGGAGCAACTCTGGAGGTTGGCTGGCTTTCAGACTCCATGCTGGAAAGACCCAAGCTTGGCTCTTGTCTGCCAGGGACACATGGCTGTTGAATTAACAAGCAGGCTAATGACAATGGGAGTTGGAGAAACCAACAGACAACAACCAAGGACCCTGAGGATGAATCTCTGTTGTATATACCTGGGGAGAAAATGACGTTATGGATGCAAAGAAGCAACAAGAAATGACATGGAGGAGGCAGAAAAGAGTGAAGGGGAATGAGTTGCCCCTACAAACCTCAAGATCTGAGAAAATGGAGGTGAAATATAAAATGTATTTGGTTGGTGCAGGAGAAGCTGTTTCTTATTATGCTTCTGCCACTAGGAACTCCTGATGCAGATGGTACAGCATGCTGGACCTCCTTCTTAAGAGGGAAATTCAGCCGATTGCCATCTCTTAAGACAGCACTTAATTGCTGCTGTTTTTAGAGTTCTGGATGCTCTGGTGCTGTCAGCAGGAGGGCAAAAAGTGCTCACACAGTGTGCTCCCTACTTGCCTGCACAGTGGATGGTGCAGCCATACTGGTGCTGCTTGCATAACTGTTTGGAGGGAGATCCAAGAATGGGATGGAGACTAGTCTGGGCTAGCTTATTAAGTGGCTGTTGGCTAAGCAGCACGAGTCTGTTTTAGTTTCATATGGTGGTAGTCAGCTAAGTTTTACTCAGAGTAGACTCACTGAAACAAATAGGCCTGACTTTGTCATGTTCATGGGGTCTACTCTGAGTAATATTTAGCTGAATGCTACCAATTCTTCACTCCCTGAGTTCCATTCCTTTAAACTGGACACAGGTAAAAGGCAAAAGAGGACCTGGCTACTTGATAAGATCCAGCTGCATTAAAGGAAACCTCAGAGCAGGTATATTATGAACCAAGCATGGACAAATAAGTCTATTTACATTTGTCTCAGTTTCTTCCTTTTCTAATCTTCAGTTTGCCACATTTCTGCATAAATTTGGGATAGTTGTTGTTTTCAGTCCTCATGAAAATTGCCAAAAATATACATTTTTCTTTGCATATTTTTTTTTGGCTAATTTGTTAGTTCTACTAAGATATGCATTTGTATAAGCACTTTTTAAACACGTGTGCTTGTGTACACAGTTTTCACTTGGTGGACTGCATCGTAATATCCAGAAAGTTGTGAATTTCAAAGGATAATTTTGTTTCGGTTTGGATGCTATTTCAGGAAGTACAAATTACGTAAGGTTCACATTAATATAGGAGTCAAAGGAAAATTCTCCCCATCCGTATTATTTTTTAAAAAACATTTAAGCTATATAACAACCGAGCAAAATCAAGATACACCAGAACTAAATAGAGTATTGTATCCTTTGCATATTTGAAACATCATTTGGAGATATAATTTAGGTATCCAAATACAGGCATGTGACCAAGATGACGGTGAAGATTAAGATAACAGATGCCGTGGCAATAAATCTTTCCAAAATGACTTCTGGGGCTCCAGTGGTATTAAATTACCACCTTGTCTAGTAATAAATGTCATGAAAGGCCCTGATGTTGCCATGAAGTTATCATGTCTTGCAACTACGGACAGGGGATAAATTAAATTCAGTTTGCATTTAAAAGTGAATTTACCTAATCTGCACTTTCCAAAATAATGTGTGAATCAAAATTAAGTCATCCTTCCACATTTGCACTTCTCTGAACTTGGCAGTGTAGTTCTCCAGCCAAGTAATGTCTACAGAAATGTATATATTAGGGTAAAGTGTGCCTCTAAATGCCTGTTTTAGTTAAAAGAACATAAAGAAATGCATTATATTAGGAGCAACGGCTTGCAAAAATATGCATATTAGTCCAAAATGGAAACCAAAATGTATTTAGGAGAAATTCGCACTAAAATACTGACAAATTTTCCTGAGGAAAATTTTTTTAATTAAAAAGAAAATGCACAAACTGATGCAGGAAGTGGAGAACTGATCTTAAGACTGGAAGAATGCAAAACTAAGAAAACATTGGTTGCAGGGGATTGTACTAGATGACCCGTGGGGTCCCTTCCAACTCTTCAATTCTATGACAGCTCCATCCACTCCTCCTTGTCACTCCTCTGAGCACTCTGTCCCTGCTAGACGCAAGAGAGAGAGCAATGGGCTTTTCTTTCCTGTAGGCGAGAGAGGAACTTTGTGACTGGGGATAAATGAACTGAAGGAGAATTGGTTTGGCAGGGGTCACGTTTCTGGCTCTTCCCTGTATTTGGCTTTGAGGCCTTGGGTAAGCCGCTTGTCTCGCATCTCGTCCCCCATCCTGTTTCCACGCGTGGCCAGCCAAACTGCCTCCGGGAAGCTTAAACAGGGCATAAAAACCAGAATGTGCAACAAAGTAAACACACCAAAAATTAAATCAGAAAAACATGAACATGTTGCATGTCTGTCTTGGCCTTTTTCCTGAGTCTCAATTCCCCCGTGCCTGATTTGTGGCTTATTACTGGGAAAATGTGGAACGGCTATACCCAGACCCTCCCTGCAACAACTGCGGTTCAAAGGCTTCTGAATATCAGTTGCTCGGGGAAACAATGGGAGAGGACTATCATGCTTACCTCCTGCTTGTGGGCTTCCAGGAGGCATCTGGTTGGCCAGAATGGGAAACAGACTAGAGGGATTTTTTCCCCTGATTAACTGGGATAGGGAAGGGCAACTATGTCAATTTTGGTGTCTCATTTTCTCCAACCTGAAATTCAGTTCTCCACATTTCCACATCAGTTTGTGGTGTGGGGATGTTTAAATCTCTCTTTTTTAAAAAACCAAACCAAAACACCAGCATTTCATTACAAACTTCCCCTAATATACAAATTATTGTATGTGTATTTTGTGTAACATACACATTGCAAAGCAATTTCCCTTAATACAATGCATCTTTGCATGCCATTTTCACTAATATACGGGTAACCAGCATCTTAACGCAAGGGTTTCGATTCCAAGGATCCGAGCATAAAAACAAAAACTCCCAGAAACACCCCCTCCCCCAGCAAGGTGCAAAGACACATTTTTGGGACAATAAAGCCCTGGCAAGACTTCATGTGCCCAGGAAATGGGTCAAGCAGAGAGAGTTCCTCCAAATCAGGAGGGAAGCTGGCGCACTCACAGTCTGCACTGCCAGAAGACGACCCGATTGCCAGTGCAATGGCTGGTGCCTCCCTACCCTCGGCACAATGGGCTGTGGGAACTTGGCTTCTCAAGACTCCCACTCGGATTCTGAAGCCCAGAAAGTGGCTTATCAAGGCTATGTGCACCACCGAGATACAGGGATACTCCTTCAGTAAGCGCAACCTCTGGGGAGCAGTCCTCAGCATTTGCAGTTGCCTTAATAATAATAATAATAATAATAATAATAATAATAATAATAATAATAATTTATACTCCGCCCATCTGGCTGGGTTTCCCCATCCACTCTGGGTAGCTCCCAACCAAATATTAAAAACACAATACAGTACAGCATTAAACATTAAAAACTTCTCTCAAGTGTGGACTGTTTCTACTTGCTTCTGCAATGTTCTCGGCCCTAGCCCCACCCTTGCCTTCTGTTCCCTGAGGGTATTTAACCTGCCCTCTGGCTGTCCCCTGACCACCCTGTACGCCTAGAATTTGGGCAGGCGGCAGCAAGAGGGAGTCTTTTGTATTCTGCTTGCATCGGCCTGACTCTTGCCAATGCACTGTACAGAAAGCTTTGGAATGTACAACTCTTGCTACCCCAGGCAGAGGTGCAAGTGTAGAGTTCTCTCCTGGGAAGAGATGGAGCATCACTTTCTCATCCAAGTATCTGCCACTTGCTTCAGAATCCCTGGAGTCTTGTAGCTGCCTTACACCCAATGGAGTAAGCCTTCAACTGCTGGCCAAGATTACAAAGTGATACCATCTGAAGATAGACTCCTGGAGGCGTGGAATCTGTGTCGATTTGAAAAATCTAGCTTTATGGACACCTTCGTGAGAGACTGCAATGCCTGTATGCATATCAAAAGCAGGTGCCGTTATTTCCATCCCTTGGAAAGATTGCCAGAAATTTGCAAACCGATTATTGCAAAAGGGACTACCGTCTCAGTGGTTTTACCTTGAAGTGGTGCCTGATTAACCTTTTTTCTTAATCCAAAAAAAGGAAAAAGAAAAAAATTCCTTCCAGTAGCACCTTAAAGACCAACTAAGTTAGTTCTTGGTATGAGCTTTCATGTGCATGCACTTCAGATACACTGAAACAGAAGTTGCCAGATCCTTCTATATAGTGAGAAGGTGGGGAGGGGTATTACTCAGAAGGGTGGTGGGAATGGGAGATTGGCAGATAGCTGAGATGAGCCTGTTGACGACTCTTAACGACTGTAATAGGTCTAGGGACCCCTGACCATTAGGTCCAGTCAAGGCCGACTCTGGGGTTGCAGCGCTCATCTCGCTTTACTGGCCGAGGGAGCCGGCATACAGCTTCCGGATCATGTGGCCAGCATGACTAAGCCGCTTCTGGCAAACAGGAGCAGCGCACGGAAACACCGTTTACCTTCCCGCCGGAGCAGTACCTATTTATCTACTTGCACTTTGACGTGCTTTCGAACTGCTAGGTTGGCAGGAGCAGGGACCGAGCAACGGGAGCTCACCCTGTCGCGGGGATTCGAACCGCTGACCTTCTGATCGGCAAATCCTAGGCTCTGTGGTTTAACCCACTGCGGTCTTACACCCTTCTGAGTAATACCCCTCCCCACCTTCTCACTATATAGAAGGATCTGGCAACTTCTGTTTCAGTGTATCTGAAGAAGTGTGCATGCACACGAAAGCTCATACCAAGAACTAACTTAGTTGGTCTTTAAGGTGCTACTGGAAGGAATTTTTTTATTTTGACTATGGCAGACCAACACGGCTACCTATCTGTATTAAAAAAAGAAAGAAAAAGATAAATGATTCCTGCTAGATCAAACCAAAGGTCCATGTAGTTCAACACTATGTTCTTACAATGTTCTCTGTGAGGGGGAAACTACAGCCTGCAGGATTCTTTCGGGGATGTCATGTGCTTCAAAGGTGTGTTGAATGTGCTTTAAGTGTATTGTGTGGATTTGCCATGGGTGTCCTAATAATTTCAGGTGACCTGTTTGCCTATGTTGTTTGAAATTAAATGGTGCAGGCAAAGGCACAGTGAGCAGCAAGCACCAATGACCAGCCCTGGACAGTTGTGGGGGCATAAACTTGCCAAGGGTATAAAATATCTAAAGCCTCCACTTTTGTTTGCAAGTGCTTGTGCATCTTGCAAAAATGTCAGGCACTCACTCCTATGTGCAAGTCAAAACACCAGCCAAATGGTAACAAGACGCTGAGACACCAATAGGAAAGGCTCTATCAAAGCCACTGTTGGAGTCCCATTGGCAAAGAGAGGGTTAGACAGCCCTTTCTTCATGTGGGAGGGGCCAGTTGGTGGGTGGAGTCACTGTTGCTGGTCTTTGAGCCATTGCTCAGTTCAAAATTAAATACTAGCTACTGACCTGAAACTCAGAACTTCAAATCGCACTGGGTACATTTGGTTCAATCTCCAGGTAGATCTGGGAGAAACTTCAGCCTGAAACTCTGAAGGGCTGCTACCAGTCAGTGTTGACAACACTGAATAATATCGACCAAGGATATTGCTCTATACAGTGGTACCTCTGGTTACGAACACTTCAGGTTACGAGCTCCGCTAAACCAGAAGTAGCTGCTCCTGGTTGTGAACTTTGCCCCAGCATGTGAATGGAAATCACGCGCCAGAGGCACGTGCACAGTGGAAGCAGTGGCAAAGCTTCATGCTCTGGCGCCGGGGGGGGGGCAGAGAGCAGGCAGGGGCGGCGCTGGCGCGCCTCCTGGGGGCGTGGCACCCAGCATGGGCAGGGGGGCAACTGCGATGGCACCCCACCGGGCTCACGCTGCCGGGGGTGGTGTGCTCCCCCCGCACTCCTCTTCCTCCGCCAGTGCGCGAGAGGCCCCATTAGCGAAAGTGCGCCTCAGGATAAGAACGGTTTCAGCTTAGGAATGGCCCTCCGGAACGAATTAAGTTCATAACCAGAGGTACCACTGTATAAGGCAGCCTCCTACATGTGGGGTGGCCAGGCTACATGACCTCTCAGATCCAACCCTTTATCCCTCTCAGATTCCTTCCACAGGCATGGAAGCTCCAGCGTTCAACTCACATTCAACTGCACCAAATATTAGTGCTTTGCACCCAAGGAACTGGCCATCTTCCTACAGGTTGTGCCCCCTATTAGATGAGTCTAAGTGGCAGCCACAGGATGAGGTGCTGGTATCATTATTTTCATTGAAGTTCTAATAACTGTTATTATTACTTTGAGCTTTGCTCCCTCTGGTGTGGAAAACTCTTTTGCTTGATGCATGCAGCAGAGACTTTGGGGATTGAACCTTCTTACCTCTTTGCTTCTGCAGCATACACATCAACCTCTACAATCATTTCAGGAGAAATGATTTCTCCAATAAGCACAAAGACTCTCCTCCTACGCTCTGGAGAAGAATGGAGTCCCTTGGCAAGATTGCTCGTCATTGTTGGGAGAAAATAAGGCGGAATTCTCCCTGAACGTGTTTTCAAAATACACTAGACCACTCACAAAGGGATCATAATATTCCCTTTATGGCTATTGGGAACCATAAACAAGAAACAGACTCTCTACAAAATCCCTCTCTTGCTAATTGGTTCCACGCTGCGTAATTCATCGTCAGCACCAACTCATACCTTTGACAAATGGGACACTCGTCCGGAGCACCAAAGAACCAGTTCCAAAACAGTGCTGCCCTCATGCCTGGCCTCTCACTATCCTCAGCTGTCACAGATGTTTCTACAAGTTGTGCTGTGTTTCTATTTTATTTATTTAGCAAGATTTATATGCTATTTAACATTAATAATAAAAAATCTCTAAACAGTTTACATAAAATGGTATAAAATAGTCATTAAAAAGGCAATAAAAGCAGACTTAAAAAACAGTAGATGCAAAAAAAAATTAAAAATAGATAAAATTATCAGATTTTAAAAGCAAATATGCACAATAAAATTACATGTCTGAGTAGGTTTTTAACAGTGCAATGAAGGCTCCTGGTTAATATTAAGAGGCAAGGGGTTCCAGTTGCTGCCATGCTATAAGATTGATTTCTCACATGTGTGGAACATTATGTGGCACTTGTAAAAGTGCCAGTTCCACAGAACACAGCAATCTAGTGGGCCCTTATAGGGTAAGGCAATTGTTGCCTTGCCTGCCCTAGCCAATTTGGCAGGTTGTCTGAAAGACCCCAGGGCACGATGATGTTTGCAAGGCTAGTGGAAGTGGTTGCAGGAAGTTATGGAGGTCTAATGATGAGCAGGGTTAGGAAATCTGTGCCCTTCCAGCTATTGTTAGAAAGAGAATCCTATCATCACTGCACATTGGCCATGTTGCTGGGACTGATGAGAGTCCAACAATAGCCAGAGGGAGCCCTGCACTAGGGACCAGGAGAGTGTGGCATTTATGACCAAAGGCTTTGATAAAGTGTGGGATGGATATAGGAAGGAACCTTGTCCCGCCTGGCGCTAATTCTGTTTGCCATTTCCAACTTAGGCAGAACTACCCTGTCAGGACCTTCTCTCTGTACAGCAGGATAGCACCTTATGTGGGGGCTCAGTTCCAAGGGCTCTGCATATATGTAAAATCAGGATGGCTTCTGTAATTCCAGGGATGACCCAGGAAAATCAGGATACTTGAAGGGTATGTAAGATGTGATCATACCAAACACAAGTGTGTCTGGCATGTAAGTAGCACTTGCAAAGAGATGTACAGAGAATTCAAAATTCAGAGTCTTGCCAGCCTTATTAGGCCTGCAGGTTAAAGATTCCCCAACCCTCGGCTATAGTAGTTCTCGCACTTGAAAACTGCTGCTAAAAGCATGCCTCTGGGAAATGAGTCATGTTTCCTTACTCTTGATTAGAAACACAGGAGGCTGCTTTATACCAAGTCAGACCGTTGGTCCATCGCAGTATTATCTGCACTGACTGGCAGTGGTTCTCCAGGGTTTTAGGGAGGGGGTCCCTCCCTACACTACCTGGAGATGCTGGGGATTGGATCAGGAGCCTTTCCTGCCGCTGAGCCAAGACCCTTCCACTAATCTGATATGCTGGGGAAATATAATTCAATTCCAACATGCTTAGTTTTAGCAAGGGGAACAGCATGGGGGTGGATTCCCCACCCCCACCCACTGGATGGTCAAAGCTTAGTTCCCCGGGAGAAAAATGTGAATATTTACTTGAGCTTCAATTCTATCAGATCCATTTCCATGCAACTGTTTTTCTATTTATTTAATCATGCAGGGGAGAAACACGGACATTCTCTCCAACTGCAAGGACCCTCTCACAAGGGGCAACATGTTGAGAAACCGCTGGCAATTTGCATGAAAGAGACAGGGACATGGACTGTATTGGCTAATTGCTCCTATTCATTCCAGGGCAACCTTTTCTTGATTATGGGGCTGGATATTATTATTATTATTATTAGTGCCTGATTCATTTCTTTTATCACTACAGCAGTCTCTTAGAAGCTGCCCGGGACCAAACTAAAGGTAGTGTGTGAGATATGTGTGGATGTTTTCACCCACTTTAATCCAGTTCCATGTTTGAGTGGAACAGCAAATATGGGGGAGAGGAGGTGCATCACTGCCTCTCAGCTGTTCAGCAATTTAAAAGCACCCCTAGCTTCTTTTCTCCCCATAGGAGACGAAGATTCTAGATCAACATATTTTTTCCTCCACAAAAAGGAAAGAGGGCTGAGGAGGGGGATTCATAGCAGGCATAAAACCTGCAGGAAAAATATTATGCATCGCTCTCTCCACCAGAGCTCCTTGTAGCTGTATTGAAGTGGAAATCAACATCAGGGCAGACTTTATAGAACCCCCGTGTCATGTTCAGTCTGGTTATTAGAGAGCTGAGTCAGGAATGTATTTGGAAAAGTAAACAAGACTATTTTTTAGTAACTCTTTTTATTGCATCGTTGTGCATGCATAAGGACCTGCTAACTGGGTCCAATTCAAAGCAATTAAATTAGAATCAAGACCTTGGGCTCAAGTATGCCCACTGCTAACGAAATCTGCAGAGGCTTCCAGATTTTTATCAGGCCCACTAATTCCTCAAATTTGTGTCCTAGTCCCTCCCTGCAGGGTGCTTTACCTTACCATGTTAGAAGAGCAAACAGTCATTTAAAGTAATTTTTCTATACCCTAAATCCTAATATGGGCATTTCATGCTAAGCTTGCTAGCATTGGAACCAAACAGATGGCAATTAAGATCCACCTAGAAATCTCAGAGCCAAAACGTGCTAGCAGGTGCCATGGAATGAGTGCCTAGAACAAGCAAAATTTTGTTTTGCTTTTGTAGTTTAAATGTTGGAATTGGTTTTTATTATTTGTGAAACACTAATAAATATCATTTAAAAAAAATAAAAAATAGAACAGCTACTTGCTTTCCCCCAGAGTAGAATCTAGAGCAAGGATGGGGAAATTTTGGAGCCAGACACAAAAGTGGGCAGAGCAACACAATTTTTGTATTTTGTACTGTAGGTTAGTTCCTACACACACTTGCACACCCCTCTCTATCCTCCATTCAGGCAAGCAAGAGGCATTATCAGAGTTTAAGGACACATCCCAGCCAAACCTCAAAGAGGTTGCAAAGCAGGGCCAGTGAGGGTGTGGCCTGAGGAGAAGGGGTGGTGTGGGGAGAGTCCCAAGGGCCAGATGGGGAGATTTGGAGAGCCACATTCGAAACCCAGGCTGGAGGTTCCTCACCTCTGCCTTAGAGAAAACTTAGCAAGGGAGAAAGGAGGTGGGATTTGTAGCAGTGATATGGTGTATAATGGCATAAGAGCATAAAACAGCACGTAAAAACAAAAGAAGGGCCAATGGCCCATCTAGTCCTTATCTGTCTGTCTGTCTTGCTTGTGAGTTTCCCATTGTGGCATCTGGCTGACCAGGTGCTGGACTCGGACACAGTGCTTTAAAGCACAAACCTGTGTCTAGAAACGCAGCACAAAAGCAAGTCTAGATGAGACCTCAGTTCACCACTAACACACTAATATTGTGTCAATACTATATTGCAGACTATACCCACAATAAAGCACCAGTCTGGAGGGGCTGTAGTGCATCAGCAGTGGGCTTATTCTGCATTAGTTTACTCTGCAATGTTACCACACTAATGCTATCACAGGACTGATGGGAAATAAAGCCGTGTGATCACCCCAAAACTTTTTACAGCATTGAAAACAGGATTGCATGTGACCATCCCAACAGCACCATGGGCAAAAATAATCATGAATGCACAATGAAAAGGACATTTGGACTCTGAAGAGGCCCTCAGAGCTGGGTGATACATTGCAACATTTTATTGTAGGCCCCAGTTATTAATAGCAACTCACTCCTTAAATGTTTGAGCCTCTTTTATTTAAATGTTTGGGTCAGAAGGAATGCCCCTTCTGTTGTTTGTTTGTATATATGTGTGTGTTTAATTGTTTAAAACCATCAGGCGTAAATATTTGACTGTGTATATCTCCAGAGGCACTTCCCAGATGCTATCAAGCATCCTGCTTGGATTTGGAAGGATAAGCAGGAATGGCCTATTTTAACACTAAAAGATGAAAATGTAGATTACTGAGACTATAATAAAAGTACTGTATAGGATAAATATAGCCAGAGCTTTGGACATTTGTAGTCTCCAATGTTTTAGTAATATATAGAACATAATTTACTTTCGTTGTTGTTTAGTCGTGTCCGACTCTTTGTGACCCCATGGACCAGAGCACGCCAGGCACTCCTGTCTTCCACTGCCTCCCGCAGTGGTCAAAATAATTTACTATACACATTAAATTAAGATAGTGTTGCGTGCCACCCCAATTTCCAAGCAGTGCAAGATTCCAAGTGTTCCAAGCACTTACCTGGGGTTTGTGTTTTCTTTTGAGAATGAGGGACAGTGGAGACTCTGGTGTATTTATGATATATGGTTTATTTACACATACTGTATATACCTGAGCCTATGATGGAGAGGTCCACAGCATCAACACTCCAAGAGGGTTTTGTTTCCCCCACAGCCACAAACTTGGATTCAAACAGAAATCAACCATTGTGTTTTCTGGCTTGCTGCCTTTACCTATCTGCAACTTTCCCCCCTCCAGGTCACACTCATTTGACATCTGGCACAGAGCCCCCTCTCCTTGCTTTCTTAATGGCCCATCTCCTTTCCTTTTACAGATAGGTAGCCGTGTTGGTCTGCCATAGTCAAAATAAAAAAATTCCTTCCAGTAGCACCTTAAAGACCAACTAAGTTAGTTCTTGGTATGAGCTTTCGTGTGCATGCACACTTCTTCAGATACACTGAAACAGAAGTTGCCAGATCCTTCTATATAGTGAGAAGGTGGGGAGGTGGGGAGGGGTATTACTCAGAAGGGTGGTGGGAATGGGAGATTGGCAGATAGCTGAGATGAGCCTGTTGACGACTCTTAACGACTGTAATAGGTCTTTGTTTTCTAAATGGCTCATCACCCTAGGTGACTGCCTTATCAGGAAACTAGTCTGTCTTATATTTTAACACTTGCTGGATCCAAGAGTTCAGGAGGTTTTATTACAAATTCTAGTGCTTATTGAATACAGGAATTTAGGAGAGTATGGCATCCCACAACTCATAATAGTATTTTGGAATGTGGGGAAAATATGCCTTGAAGAATCTGATGGACTACACCAGGGGTGTCAAACTCAAATTCATCGGGGGCCACATCAGCAGTTTGGTCACCCTCAAAGGGCCGGTTGTATCTGTAGGACTATGTAAAGGACATGTAAAGTGGAGGTTTCCTGTGTAGAACGGCCGGCGCCGCTAGAGGGCAGACGTTCTCTGGCTTGTAGGCTGCCGCGCATGTGCTGAAGAGGCGGCTTTCTTGTGTAAAAAAAAAAAAGCGAGTATAAAAGGTGAAGGCTGGCGGCCGGCGGCGGCTACACGGGCCACATGACGAGGTCTGGCGGGCCGGATTCGGCCCGCGGGCCTTGTGTTTGACACCCGTGGACTACACTCTTTCTGATGGAAGAGGTAGAATACCAGAGATAAAAGATCAAGGATCACCACTGTTTGCTTCAATATCATACAGATTAGGTGCATGGCTGCAGGTACACAAGGAAATCATAAATTTAGAAGTCCAAGTCTGAGCATTTGATATTATAATTGTCCTCTTTTAAAGTCCTCCTTTCTAATCACATCTTATTCTTATGAATACTGAAGTTACATAATTGTGGAAGGGTCAGAGCACAGCGCAAGAGCGCATGCTTTGCATGCAGAGGTCCTGGGTTCAATCCCTGGCATCCCCAGAGCTGGGAAAGACTTCTGCCTAAAAGCCTGGAGAGCAATTGCCTGTCCATGTCAACACTGAGCTAGAAAGACTGTTAACCTGACTGTGTAGAAGGCAGTTTTCTATATTCCTAGAATCAAACCACATCATATATTTAAGCAGTCTTATACCACTCAGTAATGTCTACCCTGACTGGCAGCAGGACTCTAGCTCTACCTGGAGAGGCTGAGTGTTGAACCTGGGATACTTTACCACTGACCTACTATAGCACTCCCCCAAACAGAGAGTACCATTTCATAAAAACAGCCCATCTAGCTCAGTATTGTTGACTAACTGGCAGTGGCTCTATAGCACTTCTGGGGATTGAACCTGAATTTTAGGTCCCCCACTCCCACCCCTGGTTTATATTGTATTTATTTATTTTAATGATTTCTTACCTGCCCTTCACCACAATGTCCCAGGACAAGCTGCAGCTGTGTTAAAATCCAAATAGAATATTAAAATCCAATGAAATGACGTAAATCGAACCAAATAATGTACATCAGACAACAAAGGAAGTAGTTGGTTTTGGTGTTTTTAAACGTTTGGACTGTATTTCGTATTTTTAATAAGTTCCAGATGACTTAATTGTTTAATACGTTCTAGAGGGCAATATAATAAATACTTCCCACCCACCCCCACATCAGCATGAAAATGGACAAATGCTGCATCGATATCATTCACTTTTGCTCCCCCCCCCAAAAAAAGTACCCAAACAGTTTTGGGTAAATGATGGTGGTGCAGTGAGGATAATATTGACTTGAAGCAATACCTGGTGGCCAAAGGAGGCTGGGCCTAGGGCCCTGCCGTGGAAGGTTTTCTGTGTCCACTCTCCTGCTGGGCCTTAACTTCATTCCACCTTCCCATTTCGATTTCCAGGGACTGGAAATTGCACTCTCCCCAGACTTGCTTCTCTTCACCATCTGAAACCAGCCAGTCTACCCTTTTGAACTCCCAGCCAAGAGTCTCCAGGGCAGAAACGAAACACAGGCAGGAGCCACAGGCAGGTGGCCATTGAGCCTTTGGCTGGGGCGGCTTGTCCCTCTGAGGTGCCCCTTTTGCCTCCCCTGCCCCCTTCCCACCGCCTCCATTCCTGCCAGTCGAGGCAGGAGAATTTACCTAGCATGTGAGAGGAACTAAGCATGTGGGGGGCGGGGCTATGGTCGCCCATAGCCAATCACAACGCAGGCTGTGAGCATGTGCAGTGCAGCTTCTTACCTGAGCAGCAAGTTCTCATTAGGAGGAGGCAGGCAGCCTTCTTGCTGCCCTCAGAGGAGCCTGCAGGGCTGCCAGTAGCATCACTCTGGCTTGTTTCTGAGAACAGTCGCCATCATCATCAACAACATCATCATTGAGAGCATTAAATAGGAGTAAACACCATTTAACTCAACAGGACTTCTGAGTAGGCTTGGTTAGGGCTATAAGTAGCATTAAATAGGTACATTCATGAAAAATTATGCCTTTATGATTTATTAAAATAGTTATAGACTGCCCCCTCATACAAAATAACAGGGCAGCGTACAACAAAAATTTACAGAAAGTTTAAACTACCATTAAAAACAATACAGAATATTCATCAAACGACTGGGTCATCATATCAGTTTAAACCACTGACTATTAATTAATGGCTATTAATTAATGGGCACTATATAGAACCTCCAGGTTCAGAAACAATATATCTCAAAATGCCAGCTACTGAGGGTCAAGCTGTGGTGGAGGGTTGTTACCTTATTTATTTATAGTTTAAATAATTTGTTAGTCACATAATGCAGGGCAGTCTATGGTTTAAAAACATACAAAATAATTTGTTTCATGTCTTCCTTTGAGTTTATTGGGCAGATTGCTGGACTGGATCCTGGCCTTTCAGCTGAGTTCCATTTGTAAAATAGCAGAAAGAAAAAGGGGGAAATTCCACGCATACAACCAGAGAATGGCTGAGAAACATTTGGTATATTATCCTTGCTTATGAATAAAATAACATACTATAAACATTGACTTGGTTCAATCGGTAAGGAAGGCTTCAGAGATTTGGCAGCTTCTCATTTTATATTGGAGTAAGATTAAACGGGCTGCAGGATGTAAGACAAGTAGTGTTGTTTATGATTTGGTGCTCTTTAAATATTGACTGGAATTGGTTTTGGTCTGTGTTGTTTATCATTTGACTTACTGTTCTTTTCTATTCAGTTAAGAACTTTAGAATGAAATATGACAGCAGTATAACCTTGGTGGTTCTTTCTTACAGTTTTAATATACACTTGGACATTGTTTGTTTATTTTTAAAATAATATGTATTTCTGCATGTGTGCGTGCGTATGTGCCCGCCCAGCCTCCCACATTTTTAAAGACAACTCAATAAAGATTTTGACTTGAAGAATCCTCCCAACCTCAAAAAGATGTTGTTTTGCCAGAGAAACATAATGGCTCAAATGTTTGCAGAAAGCGGAGCAGCCATCAAAGCAAGGCGGTTAAGAAAAACGTGGAGGAACTTTCCGTGGGTCACCCAACCCTCCTAGACCCATAATTCTTTAAGCCTGTTGCACTGGAAACAACTAGCGAAACAACGCAGGGAATGCTATCTGGATTAATCGGGTATTATGTATGTTTAAATGAGAAGGATCAACCCAGCAAATATTCCAGCAAAAATATCAAGTTTGGACACATCCATATGGGAGGAAGAAAGTGGACAGCTAATTAATATTTGATATGTGGAGAAAGGCGGAAACCCAGAGCCAGCCAAGCTGGAGAATAATACGACTTTATTGATTTTGGATTACTCACCCGGGACGGATAAAATTAAACCTGAGGTTCCTAAGGGATATAGAGAAACATCCACTGCAGAAGAAAGCATTCTTCTTCGGCTCCAAAGTGCAAACCCCAAGTTGTGAATTGATGCTTGCTCAGACCTTGTGTCTGAACAAACAGGAGGAGGCATAAATCAGCAGAGATGGTCGTTCCTGACTCAGAGCTGTTCCAAAGGTTGCTTGGGGTCCAAGCTGGAAGAATGCAAATTGTTTCTGGGATTTAGGATTATTGTTATTATTATGAAATAAATCCTCGGTGCCTGCCCAGAATTAATATGGGAAAGCTGGAACTGGTGCCTTGATCCTCAGCCTGACCTGGGATAATATTTCTTATGTTGCTCAGAGTCTTACATCAGAAACACAAGGCTACTCACTTGAATGGTTAGATTAATCAACTAACGCTGTCACGAGGGCAGGGTTCAATTTGAATTGGTGAAGTCAGGTTTTGAACCAGGGTGTGGGGAAGAGTGCAGGTTCATTTCTATTTCTTATATTTTTTGCTCTACGCACACATTTTGACCAGGCAGGTGGCAGGAAAGGAAGGGGTTAAGCAGCTTTTCTGCTTCCCCACCACTGATTTTCAGTAAAAGAAAATAATGATTGACCTCATTCATGTCTCACTGTACCGTTCAGACACCAATTCCTGCTTCATCCGTCTACCTAAATTCCACCACCTGAAGCAGCCTGCACCACCTTGCTCCATGGTAGGGCCAGCTCACTTCATGGTATTGAAGGGAGTATCGAAATACTGCAAAACCATGCCTAAGGTCCCCTGGGCATGAACAGAGTGCCTTTCTCCCCAGGGAAGGCAACATCTCTCTCTCTCTCTCTCTCTCTTACTCACTCACTTGAAGGGAGTAGGCAGGGAGTGCACTGACAGTTGGGAGGCAACGCCCGGAGAGCAGGAGGAGAAATGCATCTGGAGCAAACAAGATACGCAGGGTTGGCTGATAAGCGAAAGGAGTGCACTGCCAAAATGCTTTAGCAACACCCAAAGAGGCAATAAGGCAAATCGAGGAATATGATATGGTGGGGTGGGGTGAAGGGCTGCAGGACTATAACTATTGCTGGCTTACGTGTATTGGGGGCCACCAGCCTTTGGAAACAATTCCGCTGGTTGCCTCTGCGCAGATCACAATAAACCCTTTTCTCCGAAGGAACTGAATCCCTGGTGCTTCTTTTGCAACCTCTACGTTCTGGGTAAGCGGGCAAATGGATCCTAAGTAAATAAGGCTTCAGATTTGGGGGCTCTGCCCGGGATTTGCCCCAACCCATTGGACCAGAGGCCAGGCTCGACCGTGGTGAACAGCTCAGACCGGCGTTCGCAGCTCCAGCGCGCACCCTCCCAGTTTGTAGGGGGAGCCAGCCACACCGTCCTGGAGTGCAGACACCCGGTCGAGGGAGAAAAGAGGCGGCCGAAGGGGGGAATCCGGAGGAAAGAAGAAAAAAAAGAGGTAAGCCCGAGGGAAAGGGCTAGGGGTCCGAGGGAAAGGACTAGAGGTCTGATCAGCCTCACCTGGCTGTGGCAGTGGAATGCCCGGCACCTGCCCGTGTGACAGTAGAGTGTCCGGCAGTAGGGTGCCACCAGGAAGGGAAAGGGAACTGGCTGAGGTAGGAGTGCCACTAGTAAAGGATTAGTGTGGTACCAGGGGACTCATAGGGTAGGAAGGGGGGGAAAGGGAAATTTGTGTTGTGTGTTGTGTGTCGTGTGTGGTGTGTTTGAAGAGAAGTCCCGTACAGGAGTGGAGTATTCTGTTAGACATGGGATCTGGAGGCAGTAAATGTACCCCCTTGCAGTGTTTCCTGGATAGCTGGAGAATAGCTACAAGAGATCATGACTGGGGTTTTAAGTTGAAAAAAGAACGACTCAGAACTTTATGTGAAGTAGAATGGCCCACGCAAATAACTGGCTGGCCATCAGAGGGCAGTCTCGACCTGCAGTTAATAGACCCCCTGTGGCGAAAAATAGTTAATGTTCACCCAGACCAGATTCCTTATATCTCCACCTGGAAAACTAATGTGGAAAAAAATCCCTCATGGCTGAAATCCTGCCGCAGTAGAATAGACCAGGGCGCCCACCTGTGTGCAGTCAGAACGCAGCCAAAACCCCCGGTCTTACAGGACCCAGAAGAAGAAGAAGAAGGAGGTGTATTGAGACCTCCTCCCCCATATGCCCCACCAACGGCACCGCCAGCACCAGGGGCAGCCAAAGATGATGAATCAGATGAGGAAAAGGAAGAGGATGAGGAGTTTAGACAGACTATTGGAAGGTTGACAAAGGGTGGAAAGAGGTGGACTGAAGAACAAAGGAAAAGAGTTAGAGATTTTGTAGAGGATTTTAAGAAAGAAATAGACGTTAGTGGGCACTTAGTGAGTGCTGCGGAGTGTAAAAGGGACCAATGGAAAAAGAAACAGAGACATTGGGAACAGGCTTGGGATAGAGCCGCCCTGCATAAGGCAGCCAAGGAACAAAAGGAGAGAGCAGAGAAGATAGCCCCCCTGCGCCGGGTTTATGACCCACCAGGACCCCCAGAGGCGAATGGGGCGCCAGCGCCACGAACATATACCGTCCAACATGTGCCTTTCTCAAGTGCAGATGTATGTAATTGGCGCAATCAGAACCCCTCTTTTGAGGAGAACCCAGCGAAAATCATAAAATTGTTTGAAGGGATCTTTAAAACCTATAATCCCACTTATGATGATGTACAATACCTCCTGGACTCACTACTAACTACAGAAGAAACTAGGAGAGTCCACACTGAGGCAAGAGCGCATTTGCGGGCTCAAAACCTGGGTGAGGTGGCCATAAATATCGCCTACCCCCGAGAAACCCCTAACTGGGATTACCAAGAAGTGGGAGGCCAAAATTCTTTAAATACGTACCGCCAACATGTATTGACTGGGATGAGGCGGGCCTCCCGGAAGCCTACTAATTTGATGAGAGTTAGGGAAGTGATTCAGAAACTTGATGAGCCACCTGGGGCGTATTTAGAAAGACTGAAAGAGGCATATAGACAGTATACTCCCCTGGACCCAGATGATGGAGCAAATGCCCCCATTGTAAAGGCCGCCTTTGTAGCCCAGGCAGCTTCCGATATTCGCCGAAAAATCCAGAAGCATGAAGGGTTCATGGCACATTCCTTGGAGTGGATGCTAGAAATAGCGCAGACTACTTATAACCAGAGAGAGGAGGAAGCTCAGAAAAAGAAAGAGAAATACCAAGCTAGGAAGTTGATGGCGCTACGGGCTAGCAGCCCTTTGGGAGGAGAAGCCACCCGGGGAGGAGGGCGAAGTCGCTTGGGACGGAACCAATGCGCGATTTGCCGGCAGGAAGGGCACTGGAAACGGGAGTGCCCGCAAGCACAAGAAGAAGCCAGGGGACGAGGAGCTAGGATGTCCGAACCCGCCCAGGTTACACCAGGCCTGGGTCCAAGACCCTGGGCTCCTGGGAATCAAGGGAGGGGTAGAGGAAGAGGCCAAGGGCCTCCATGGATGCCACCACCGCAGCGGCAGCCGGGAGCCATGAGCCTGAGGGAAGATGAAGAGACTTATTAGGACAGACCGGGCCCAGCTGATATAGGTTCCCGTGAGCCCATGGTCAAGATACAAGCAGGGAACCAAATGATGCCTTTTTTAGTGGACACAGGAGCGGCTTACTCTGTCGTCCCAATCCCCATGACTAAGCCTACCACCAAAACAATCAGCGTAATTGGGGCAACTGGGAAATCACAAAAGGCCCCCTTTCTACAGCCTGTAACTTGTAAATTAGGAGGCCAGGTAGTACAACATAAATTCTTGTACATTCCGGAATGCCCCATCCCATTGTTGGGCCGAGACTTATTGGCAAAACTACAAGCTCAAATTTTCTTCAACCCATCTGGGGAAGTTGCCATGTCCACTGGGCCCGTTGGAGAGTGGACCCTAGAGGTACCATTGAGGGAACATTGGCGCCTCATGATGGTAGAAGAAGAGGAGGGAATTGTCCCTGATGAACTCCTCAATGAGGTAAACCCTGAAGTGTGGGCAGAGGACAACCCCCCCGGCATGGCCAAAAATATACCTCCAATAATTGTAAAGCCAAAGCCATTTGCCAATCCAGTAGCTGTGAACCAATATCCTATCCCGAGGGCGGCAGCAGAGGGAGTATGGATCCATCTAGATCGGCTTCTTCAATATGGCATTCTGAAACCATGCCAGTCACAGTGGAACACCCCCTTACTCCCTGTAAAGAAGGAGGGAGGAGGATTTAGACCAGTCCAGGACTTGAGGCTGGTGAACCAGGCAGTGGAAACGCTCCACCCAAATGTGCCAAACCCATACACATTATTGAGCCTTATTCCACCAACAGCTCGGTGCTTCACAGTGCTGGATTTAAAAGATGCATTTTTCTGCTGCAGATTAGCAGAAGAAAGTCAGCTTTTATTCGCATTTCAATGGACTGACCCAGGGACTGGCACCAAGGTTCAATACACCTGGACTAGGCTCCCACAGGGGTTCAAGAATTCCCCAACCCTTTTTGGGGTGGCATTAGCCTCAGATTTGGCTAGCTTCCCCACCTCCCCAACTAGGGTTCTGTTGCAGTATTCAGATGACCTCTTATTAGCATGTTTGGATAAAACAACATGCATGGAAGCCACCAAGGACTTGTTAAACCACCTAGCTGAGGCTGGATACCGGGTATCCAAGAAGAAGGCACAGATATGTCAGCCAACTGTAAAATACCTTGGTTTTGACATCTCTCACCAACAGCGAACTATAAGGGAGGAAAGAAAACAGGCTATTATCCAGATACCAGAGCCAAAGAACCGCAGGGAGCTCCGTGGCTTTCTGGGATCCGCAGGGTTCTGTAGGATATGGATACCAAAATACAGCAGCATTGCTCGGCCCCTGCATGAGTCAACTAGGGGAACAGAGAAGGATCCTTTTATATGGGGCAGGGAACAGCAGCAGGCTTTTCAGGATCTTAAAGTGGCATTACAACAAGCCCCAGCGCTTGGCATCCCAAACCCTGAGAAGCCTTTTACCCTGTTCATAGATGAAGGCCAGGGGGTAGCCAAGGGAGTTTTATGCCAGAAACTGGGAAATTGGCAGCAACCCATCGCATACTTGTCAGAGAGGCTAACCTCAACAGAACAAGGGTTGCCCCCCTGTATGAGAGCGGTTGTGGCAGTGGCCACCCTACTCGCAAAGGCAGATAAATTCACGTTTGGACAAGACACCACCTGTGTGACTCCACACGCAGTCCCAGCCTTACTTGACATGAAAGGCACCTATTTTCTATCACAAGCGAAAATGAGGAAGTGCCAGATGCTGTTATTACATCCACGCCTCAAGTTTCAGGTTACCACAGCCCTTAACCCAGCTACCTTATTACCGGTAGGAGAAGGTGAGGGACCGACCCATGATTGTGTAGAGGTCATGGATGAAGTGTATTCCAGCAGGCCTGATCTTAAAGATGAGGCGAACCCACATTGGCCTACATGGTTTGTGGATGGAAGCAGCTTTGTTGAGGCTGGACAGCGAAAGGCAGGATATGCAGTGGTAGCCCTTGAAAACAACGTGGTCGAGGCCAGCTCACTCCCACCGGGAACCTCAGCCCAACTGGCTGAAATAACGGCACTAACCAGGGCCCTGTGCCTAGCAAAAGGGCAAAAGATCAATATTTATACTGACTCAAAGTATGCTTTCCTCACCTTGCATGCCCACGGGGCACTGTGGAAGGAACGAGGTTTGCTCACCTCCAGAGGGGGTCAAGTGGCGCACCCTCAGGCGCTCTTGGACCTTCTGGACGCTGTCTGGGAACCTGAAGCAGTGGCAGTGATACACTGTTATGGACACAAAACTGGACCTAGTGAAGAGGCCAGGGGAAACCGCCTGGCTGACCGGGTAGCAAAGGAAGCAGCCCGGGGTTCATCCCCAACACCTTTCATTGGGGCCCTGGTACCAGAAGAAATTCTGGATAGCACCTTGAAACCAAGGTACTCTGCCCATGAGGTGGCTACCGCAGACGCTGAGGAGCTAAGGCTCTCTAAAGAAGGATGGTACCTCACCCCTGATGACCGGATATGGATCCCAGGATCATTGTCCCGGCAAGTAATTCAGCGGTACCATGAGTCCACTCATGTGGGACCTGATGCCATAACCAAGCACCTGGGAAAGTGTTTTTATGTGGCCAACCTCTACCAACTGGCTGCCCAAGCTTCCAGGAAATGTATGTTGTGCCAAAGGAACAACCCTAGAACTGGACACCTGGCTCCACCAGGAGTTCAGCACAGTGGTACGGCACCCATGGAGGACCTCGTTGTGGACTTTACTGAATTACCTCGGTGTGGATTGTATCATTATTTGCTTGTGGCAGTATGTACATACACGGGATGGGTTGAGGCATGGCCCACCAAGACTGAGAGGGCATCTGAGGTTACTAGGTGTTTGTTGCGAGAAATCATTCCCCGTTATGGTTTGCCTCGCTCCATAGGATCGGACAATGGCCCTGCATTTGTGCAAAAGGTTTTGCAGGAACTGGCAAAGATGTTACAGATTAACTGGAAGCTGCATACTGCATATAGACCCCAAAGTTCTGGGAAGGTGGAAAGAATGAACAGGACTTTGAAAAATCAACTGTCCAAGTTGACCCAAGAAACAGGGTCTAATTGGGTGTCCATGTTGCCCTTGGCTTTGCTTAGAATCCGTAGCCTCCCATCGAAACGTACTCACTTGTCACCCTTTGAAGTGATGTTTGGGAGACCGGTTCCTTATGTGCGCATGCTTTCACCTATCCCTGTTCAAGATGTGGAGTTGAATAATTATGTGCAGTCTCTTTCCCAAGTTTTTCTCTCTCTCAATAGGTGGGCCCAAGCTCGGACTCCTTGCATTTTAATCGAGTCCTTGCATCAGTTCAACCCAGGTGAGGAAGTATGGGTTAAAGACTGGGCCCAAACCCCGCTGCAACCGTGCTGGAAGGGACCCTACACTGTTCTCCTCTCTACACCCACTGCTGTGAAGGTCGCTGGCATCACCCCTTGGGTCCACTACACACGGGTGAAGAAAGCTGCTTCAGATTGGACTGTGTCTCAGCATCCTGAAAATCCCCTCCGTTTGACCATCTCCAGGCGCCCAGCGGACGACCACCCTGCTGGTATCACTCCACGCACGGCTTAAGAAGTGGATGGAGGAGCGCCCGCTGGCAGCGCTCCCAACGTGCCTGCAGTTCGAGTGACACCACCTGATAATGCTTTGAATCCCAAAAGAACTCTAGTGTGTATTATTTGGTGTGAGGAAGAGCCCGTGGGTATTTTGACACCAAGTGCTGGCCGTGTCAATGCTGCCACCTACTCTTGTGGGTGCATGGTAATCCACCAACCTTGGGTTCCTTCCCCGTGGGGCTTGTGTTTGCCCTCCACCAACCAAGGATATAGTCACCCCGCAGGACTAGAAGGGTTCTGTTTGCATATTATAGGATTTGATGCTTGGAGGTTTCCACACCCCTTTATCCTAATCACCCCAAACGCCCAGGCAGGCCAAACCTTCCCCAGACCCTTATTATGATTAAGGAGTGGTGGGAGGAACCTTGGAACCATTGGGCATGGTGGATAGGAGTAATATGTACTGCCCTGATTATCTGGATGGTTTTTTATTGGCACGAACGCCATAGGTTTTTTGGAAGGAAGAGATCCCCCTCCATCCCCTTGATGATCCTTCTCCTATTTATGGTGGGAGAATCCACTCCCAAGGCCGAATGCTTCCAGGCCTTAAATCGTAATAGCATTTTCCCCACACAGGAAATGAGAAAACAGGGGGCTCAGAGTCTCTATAACAAGTGGCTTCAATTGGCAGAAATAGTAGCCCATGAAGCAAATAAAACTGCTTGTCTTGTTTGTACCCTCGGACCCTTTGATGGAGGAGGAGGAATGCCCATGCTCCCCGTACCCCTCAATCGTTCTCAGATCCAATATACGTATAGTCCATCCCGCCCAACTCCTTATTGGAACCATTCAACTCCTTTACGAGTCTATAGGGTCTCTGGATGGTTCTGTACTAATAAAACCCGAAATGTCGTTTACAACCATACAAGGTTTTTAGGCCGGTCATCATGTAATTGTACATGTGGTCCTTTGGACATCTTTGGGTGTGGCGGGGCTTGTACCAACCTTGCATTCCTGGAGGCAAATTCTCGAGCCAGCTGGACCTCTTCTCAGCGCGGCAGTAATATTTATTGGATTTGTGGGACAAAAGCTTATCACCTCTATCCACAGAATGGATATGGTGTCTGCTTTCCAGCATTTCTTGTACCTCCAATGTGGATACCCTCTTCCCCATTCCATCGTAACCGCCGCTCTGTTGATATCCCCAACATTGCGGGGGGTAGTAAACAAACCTGGGGAAAGGACGAATGGCCACCTGAACGCATAATTGCCCACTATGACCCTGCCTCCTGGAATCCTGATGAGTTGGTGACAGGAGCCCGAGAACCCATTTACAATCTCAATCGCATCATCCGGCTCCAGGCAGTGGTGGAAATCATAGCCAATGCCACGGCCACTGCCCTCCGCCTCGTGGCCACCCAGTTAGATGAAACCCGCACCGCCGTTTTTCAATTGCGATTGGGAATGGACTTTATTTTGGCCAAGCAAGGAGGATTTTGTGCGGCCCTCAACCTGACTGGTGGAGCATGTTGTTTTAACATTTCAGATCATGGTGAAGCCATCCGTAATTTGGCGGCTAGTATTGAAAAAGTAGCCCATGTTCCTGTACAAACTTGGGAAGGATGGGATATGTCCTGGCTAGACAATTTCCTCCCAACAGGGTGGCTCCGGGGGCTCTTTGCTATGCTTATGGGACCTTTGCTAATTTTGCTTTCGCTCTGCTTTTGTATGCCCTGCTTGGTGCAATGCTTGCAAAATATGGTGCAAAAAATGATGTCCCGAATGATGGGGCCCCGTGTGATTGCCCTCATGCGAGAGTATAGGCCCATCCCTGTGAACGAACCTATGGATTAGGTTATTCAGAAGAAGAGGGGGGAAATGAAGGGAGTATCGAAATACTGCAAAACCATGCCTAAGGTCCCCTGGGCATGAACAGAGTGCCTTTCTCCCCAGGGAAGGCAACATCTCTCTCTCTCTCTCTCTCTCTTACTCACTCACTTGAAGGGAGTAGGCAGGGAGTGCACTGACAGTTGGGAGGCAACGCCCGGAGAGCAGGAGGAGAAATGCATCTGGAGCAAACAAGATACGCAGGGTTGGCTGATAAGCGAAAGGAGTGCACTGCCAAAATGCTTTAGCAACACCCAAAGAGGCAATAAGGCAAATCGAGGAATATGATATGGTGGGGTGGGGTGAAGGGCTGCAGGACTATAACTATTGCTGGCTTACGTGTATTGGGGGCCACCAGCCTTTGGAAACAATTCCGCTGGTTGCCTCTGCGCAGATCACAATAAACCCTTTTCTCCGAAGGAACTGAATCCCTGGTGCTTCTTTTGCAACCTCTACGTTCTGGGTAAGCGGGCAAATGGATCCTAAGTAAATAAGGCTTCAGTATGGAGAGAAGCCTGATCACCTGCTGTGTGGGGATCAAACTGATGTTTAAAGCACAGAAGGCAGAGTGTTAAGGAAACTTAGCAACCCTAGAAAAGACCAGCTTCTGCTCTAGACTCCCTGTTCACTTCATCTATGAGCACAGCTCATTATTCAAGACTCAACTAGGGACTTTTGGGCACTGCTCCAACCAACTCCTATTTCCACAAGGACAGAGGAGGGTCAGATTCCCTCTGGTTCCCGCTGGTCCCATGTCTCAATCTACACTCAGAGCTACCAAGGATGGGTGTGGTTAACAGCGGTTGGTTAGTTGCAGGATAAGGGAAGCCATTCCAAGACCTTCATTGTTTGATACACGGGAAGGACCTTTGGCCAAAACTACTGGATGTTTTGTCTATGGCTCCCTCCCTTCCCACCCAACTGGGTCACTGGATAAACAACCTTTGAGCGTTTCAGGTTTCAACAGAAAATAAGCTGAGGCCTACAGGGACAAAGCAAAATAATAAAGTGCCAACCCGATGGTTCGTTTTAAAGCAATTTGACAGAGTTTGGAGGTTTAGCCAACTCTTAACCTACCAAAATAAATAAATAAATGTGTAGATTCTTTCCTAAGAATTCTTTTCTTTCAATTTTTGCACGTTGGAAGTTAAACAGTTGTAGGCTCCCACCACCACCACCACCCCAAAATTCGCACACATTTACACTTGGCCTGCTTTAATTCAGATTATTGCTGCATCACAGTGCAATAGCTGCATAGTGGCTTGCTTTTCTCACTCTAATTCAAGATTGCTTTACCCCATATGTGCCCACACAGCCACTTTGATCTGTGGCCTTGGCACTGTTACAGGCACCACATTATGTGTGTTCTGCAGTTGTAAGTAATTGATATTTTAGAGTGGCAGCACCTGCACTTTAGTACTCCCTGCCTGTTGAAATCTGGCAAGTAACTTCGCTGTACTCTTTTCAGCACCTGCTTAAAACATTGCGGGGGTGGGGCTGTCCAGACACATAGATGTTGGTGTGTTTTAATCTCTTACTTTTAATTTTAATTTTCATTATTTTTATTACTTGCCTTTAACAGTTTTTTACTGGCAATTTTAATATTTCTTATAAACCCCTTAGAAGTTTTGTTACAATCAAGAGTTACATTAATTTTGTTAAATAAAAATAAATAAGGTGATGGGAAGTCTGCAAGTTTTTCTCAAGTTAATCAAAGAACTACAGCTTTCTTTCAGCTTAGATGGTCAGAGGATGATGCTACTTAATGCCAGGATTGAAGGTTCAAGGCCTGTTCTGGCTACTTAGAGTGAGGGAATTAGCTCAATTGGGTGAACACATCCTTAGCAGATTATCACTGCATTGACCATTGGCAGCCGATCTGTTTGAGTCTGGACTGTATCCTGACTACTGGACTTCAGATTTGGCCTACTTGGATTGGCCATGGACTGCATTTCCTAGATTTTTGACTTTGCATACTGACTTGCAGCCAGGTAGCTCAGGGGTTCAGGATACGAGGGAAACACGCAGCAGCAGGTTTCCTTAATTTAGGAAAACGAGTAGTAGATAGGTAGCCGTGTTGGTCTGCCATAGTCAAAATAAAAAAATTCCTTCCAGTAGCACCTTAAAGACCAACTAAGTTAGTTCTTGGTATGAGCTTTCGTGTGCATGCACACTTCTTCAGATACATATCAGATACGTATCTGAAGAAGTGTGCATGCACACGAAAGCTCATACCAAGAACTAACTTAGTTGGTCTTTAAGGTGCTACTGTTAGGAAAACGAGTTCACATCCTAGTATGGACACTGGTCTGCAGACAAAGAAAAGCAATGCTGGTTGCTGGGTGAAAGGGATGGAGCAGAAAACTGCTTGACCCATAGAAACAAAAGACCTTAAACTCTCCTGGATCAGGCCAATGGCCCATCTATTTCAGCATTCTGATCTCATAGTGGTAAACAAGATGTCTATAGGGCATTCATAAGCAGAACCTAAATGCAACAGCCATCTTCCCATTGCAGCTCTAAGCAAGTGAAGACCAAAGCATTTGGAGGACATCATGTTGGGGGAGGCTCTGGGATCTCAGAATTTGAGGCTTGCTGCATCTGCCGAGTAGATACCCATCATTTCAGTGCTTGGTTGCAGCCAGAATTGTAGAATTGAGGGTCATCAAGTCCAACCCCCTGCAATGCAGGAAATCTCAACACACGGTCCCCATCCAATTTGAAGCCATTCTGGACCCTGCTTAGCTTTGCAAATTGACCTGCTGGGAGCCTGAAGGGCCTGTCCTGCTTCTCTCCACCTGGCTTGGGGCGGGGCCTGACAGGCTTCATAAAGGACTGCTGCTGCCGCTGCTGGGCAGAGAGGGCTCCGTTTTTGTTTTCTTTTTCTTTTTAAATTGCTTTTATTTTTTATCTATGTTATTTTAAATTGTGATTGATATTAATGCTGTATTCTTAGTTTTAGATTTTATGAATTATGTGGAAATTGTTTTCTATTTGGTTGTGTGCTTTTTAATGTGTTTTATTTATTGTTTATGACTTTTGTTACGTTGGTAATTATGTAAATCTTGTCATGCTGTAAGCCGCCTTGAGAATTGTTTTAACTATGGAAAGGTGGCATACAAATAAAATGATGACGATGATGATGATGATAATACACTTGTGACATATGACTGTCAAACGTCTCAAAAAAGGACTCAGTTAAACTTAGAAAAGCCATTCCTTTCATTCTAAAGCATCTGTTTGTTTGTTTGTTTGTTTGTTTGTTTGTTTGTTTGTTTGCCTGGCAGCTGACATGGATTGAAATAGTCCATTTATCAATGGAGAGCCTACTCTTGTGCTCATCGCTGGCGTAAGTTTTACCGGCTTTTGCCAGGAGTTACTCACAGGGCTGTTGTGCATCCAGCCCGGAAGCATCGCACCGATGGGTAAGGGCCAAATGAAAAGTTACACAAGAATTGTGT
The DNA here is from genome assembly GCF_964188305.1 of Podarcis bocagei. NCBI lineage: Eukaryota > Metazoa > Chordata > Lepidosauria > Squamata > Lacertidae > Podarcis > Podarcis bocagei. The sequence continues at coordinate 30,944,228 of NC_138132.1, forward strand.
GAAGAGTCTCCAGAAAGGGTGTGTGCATGTCTTTATGAAAAGCATCTGTAGGAGGCACCCAGTTTCAAAGGGAGGCACAGCCACAGAGTGGGGCTTCTTCAACCCTTTCCCTGCCTGCTGCTTTTCTTCCGAAAAGTGGCTCCCTCCACAGCTGTTCTTCCACCTGGGAGATAAAGGATACAGATTAATGAGCCCGTCCCCCGTGGTGTTTCCCTACCAAAGTGGCCACCAAACAGACTTTGTGATATGGTCCTGGAGCCTTCTATTTCTTGGGAAGAAAAAAGGCAGAAGTTCTTCTGGACATCCCTAAAGCATTTCAGTGTCTGTCACCCTCATGCCCTCCAGATGCTGGCTGGAGCTGATGGGAAACGTTGCCCAAAACATTTAGAGGGCACCAGCTTGACAAAAGCATCTCTTGATTGTCACGTTGATCTGCTCAGATGGCTCTGTCACACAATGTCCTGTGCTGAACCCAAAATCCCACCAGAAAAACTTTCCTCTTTTTGCAAAAGCCATCGTGACCCTATACAGGAAGGAAGCATCTGCCGGCATTGCAGTGATCAAGGAAGGAAAGGGCTGAAGCACTATTTCCTACGTCAGCAGCCTGCTTCATGGATGTGACATTTTAAAAACAGAATCAAATGAGAACCTTCTTTGTAAATTGAAAGTTCCTTGCCAAACAGCTGCCTTCCCCGTCTGGGTGAGCTAAGTCTCTTTGGCCTCCATTCAAACCCAGGGTGTACTCAGACATGCCTAACTTCTTCACTGCCCAGTGGAGCCAAGCAATAGCTCTGAATCCCAACAAATGGGGCCTGCTGCAGCAAAATGTTGCAGTATTTGCCCAACTACCAAGACAACATTGTGGGACCTATGGCACTTTAGTTTTGCTGGATTTCATCTCCCAGCCCCAGCCAACATGGCCAACAGTCAGAGATGATGGAAGTTGTAGGCGTACATTTAAAGCACCTCACAAAGAATCCTGGGAGTTGTATTTTGTTAAGGGTGTTGAGGATTTTAGCTCTGTGGGGGATAAACTATAGTTCCCAGAATCTGGGGGTGTGCACAAAAATGTGCTTTAAATGTATTGTGTGTTGTGTGCAGCCATATTCTAGCAACATCTGGAAGACCACAGGCTCCCTAAACCTGCCCCAGGAGTGGAGCTCCTGTTCAGGTTTCAAGATTCAAATTAATTTGGACGTGGAGCCTTGTCATCCCATTCAGGTTTGGTGGGTGGTGTCAGAGTTTCAAGAGCAGAGGAAGGGAAAAAGAATAACCTTTATTTCCCCCCACCCTCTGGATTTTCCTTGCTTTGCTTAATAGCCCTCGTGGACTTCCAGATTAGTCTTTCTCTTGCAGTCTTTGGCTCAGCTGCCATCCACCCTGTGGACCTCACAGGTGCTTCTTGGGCTGCTTTTGTTTAAATTACAAACTTAACATACATCTAGGGAGTCTCCAGAACATGTATATGGCATTCATTTAATTTAAAGTGACTGTTTTCCATCCAAAACTGATAGACAGTCAACTACCTGAGTCAGCTATTAGAGGGAATATGACTGCAGTGGCTTTATGGGACCTCAATTACTTGCTGGAGAGCAACAGAATGAAAGGATTATTGTTGCTTTTGGGGCTTACCAGAAGCATCTGGTTGGCCACTGGTTGAAACAAACTGCTGGACTAGATGGACCTTTGATCTGATCCAGCAATAAGGCACTTCTTCTCTTCTTAAGCTCATCTAAGAAAGCAGTCATGGCCACCCATACAGTAGGATCAGCCAACTAAGGCAGGCCCCTATATCAACCTCTTCTATTATTAGCATTTAAACGAGACTGCAGGGTTGGACCAGGCTGTTTTGCTGCTTGAGGCAAAACTGCAGCTCCCTTGACTGCCAAAGTCACCCTCCGCCACATGGGAATTGGGGGCGGGGGGGGGGGAGGTTTTGTCAGGTATAAATAGAAGATTCCTGTATTTAACCAGCAGTCTCTCCCTAACTCATGTACAGTCAACATTTCATCAGGCTGCAGCGGAGGAGGGAAGGGTTGAGACCAGCAGTTTTTGTTGCCTCCTTTCCTGGAACTCGCTTATCCTAGCTGGTCATTCGAACAACCAGTAACTAAGAACCTGAACATGCAATTGATGGGCACGTCATCTCATGAAGCCATCTTTGAACTGGGGACTCCATTCAGAGAAATTTATTGTGGAATTCAATGTTGTGCTATGGTCAATGTGTGGAATTCAATGTCAGGCAATGCTGGATTAAACCCTGTGGAGGCCCCACGGCAGTCGAAATCTTAAGGGGGGGGGCGGAGCTCGCACATTATCTCCTAATATGTTTTTCATTTTACCAACCAACAATTTTAATAAACCAATTTTATTTCAAGATCAAATCAATCTTATTTTGATCTGTTGTCGCAAGGCCCCTGAAAGGCATGGGGCCCAAAGGCCTACTCTGCCTATTTCATAATCTGGCACTGTTGACATTTTCGTGTTATGGTGAATGTCCCACCAGTGCAAGCATTTCAGCTATCCAAATGGAATGGCCCCCTCTGCCCCTTCTGTGCATTGTTCTGGGGGTTTTCCCAAGCGCCACTGAGCCAATTTCAGGGGGCACAGCGGAAGGCAGCTCTATTGTGTAAGAATAAGCCCTTGTGCAGAGCTTGCACTGAAGAGACTCATTAGGTGAATCCTGCCCAATGTATCTGCAACAAGCACATATGTAAAAGCATGCAGTAGCATGGCAGCCGAGCTCCTTGTTTCCTTCTGCAAAAAGTCATAGATGCATATCAAGCATTTGTGATAGAAAGGTTAGTGGCCCAACAAAACACCTGTTCAGCCACACCTTCTACAGAATGGCATTGGCTCATGCCCACTTGGCTGTTCCTCATCTAACCTTTTGCCATAAGGTTTCCTGCGGCCCTCTCTGTCCATCATTTCCTGTCTGCGGTGGTTGCGGCTGGAACATTGACCTCTCTTCCCACAGCTGTTAAAATCCTTGTTTGTTGCCAGGAGGAGAGAACAACTGGGGAATGACTCAGAGGGACCTGGGTTGATGGAAGTGAAGGGGCATTTAGTCCTGGTTGCAACAATGGTTGCCAGCCAGATGCCTTTGGGATGCCCACAAGCTGGGCATGAAGCAACAAGCCCCTCTGCCCCCACTGTTTGACTCCACAAGCATCAGAAACACACTAAACCCGAACCCACAATTCCATTTGGTCCTCATGCTAACAGCCATTGGTAAAGCTATTTAAGCATGAATTTTGTCTGCAGGGCCACTCCATCTTCTCTACATATAAACAGGGTCTATCGGTTTTTGGCTCCTGCTCTACTTGCAATCTTTCCATGGCAGCTGGTAATTAGAAGAAATGGTGCTGAATTTGCTTTTTCTCTCCTCCCTCCCAGTGCTTTTTTAAATATACTGTTCTCTCACACACACCCCTTGTTACTCATCAATTCAGATGCAGATCACCAGCAATGTACTCTGGCCTGCAAGATATAAGACAATGTCCTGCTCCTTCTTTTCACCTGTTTCTGCAAGTGCAGAAATGTTGTGCTTGAGGGATACAATATATGGTTGGTGGGCAGAGTTTGTAGAAATGGAGAATCTGTTAACTTCCAGATGTTGTTGGACTCCCAACTCCCATCATCCTCAGCCAGTGTGGCTGGTGTTTAGTGACGATAGGAGGTGTCATCCAACAACATTTGGAAGGTAACAGTTTCCCATCCCTGACTTAGTAGATCATTTGTTGTATATAGACCTCTCTTAGTATGTATCACACACACATCATCATCATCGTCATCATCATCATCATTATTATTATTTATTATTATTTATTATTATTATTATTATTATTATTATTATTATTATTATTATTATTATTTTCCATGTAAATTTCAAGGTTCTTTACATTCATATAGTAAAAACAACTGAAGATAGGTTTAAGATCAATAAGCACAACTATATAAATGTATTGTTGTGAGTTTGGGGGGGTTAGTCTGTATGATGCCTGAGTGCTTTCTAATTTCTGGGGTCCCGGATCCAGCAATGATTAAAATCTAATTGAGGATTCCATCACTGAACTAGCCAGTCAAACCCTAAGTACTGGTTGTTAGTACAGTGGTATCTCGGTTTTCAAATGTAATCCGTTCTGGAAGACTGTTTTACTTCCGAAACATTCGAAAACTGAAGCTGGCATTTCCGGAAGCATTTACGTCCAGAAAACTTGATACGGAAGCTGCGTGGCATGTTCGGCATCTGAAAACATTCAAAAACCGAAGCAGTTACTTCTGGGTTTTTGGTGTTCGAAAGCCGAAATGTTCGACTTCCAAGACGTTTGGAAACTGTATAAAAGAAGGAAGTTGCTGTGTGCCAGAGGGCAAATGGGGTTGCTCTCCTCCCTCACCTGACTGATAATGAAGACAATAGCCAGTGTGTGTGTGAGCTCAGCTAGAAGCAGGCAGCAACTAGAGAAACAGAGTCATGCTTGATTTCTGCTTGATTCCAAGGCTATGATGATGGAAGATGCAAGACCTTTTGGGGTGTTAATGCTGTGAGCCCCTGCATCTTAGGCTCAGGTTGTATACGTGTGTAAATAAACCATATGATAATAACACCACAGTCTCCGCTGTCCCTCATTCCAAGGAAATTGAACCCTGGCTTGGAACCCCTGGAATCTCATCCCACTCAGAGGTTGGGGTGGCATGTACAGTATATTTCCCCTCCAGACTGCAAGGTCATGGCTCCCTGTTTTCATCCTTTAGCCAAGGTTGCTAGACAAGAATACCCATCATCCCTAGCTGAGGCTGATGGGAGTTTAGAGTCCAATGACATCAGGTTCTCCACCCCAGTGCTAGAAATATGAGAACCAAGATTGACATTGTTACCATTTGCATTCATTCACATGATATCCCAAAATCTAAATTTGTAACAGAAATGTTCCTTTAGTTGAACAGCTCAGGCTTTGAAAAGTTTATTTTTCTTACCTTGAGTTGCCAAGAAACGGGGCCGTTGAAGCAGGGTGTAGGCTTTGATCTAACATTATATATATATATATATATATATATATATATATATATATATATATATATATATATATATATGCTTTCGTAGATTTTCACGGGTACAGGAATGCAGGTTTTGGTGTCTTCGGGTGTCTTCCCGTGTAAGAGTTGGGGTGTCTAGGCGACGTTTCGACGAGGTCTCACTCGTCATCTTCAGGCTGGTGCTTTCGGCTTCTTGTTACTAGAACAGAGCCGAAAGCACCAGCCTGAAGATGACGAGTGAGACCTCGTCGAAACGTCGCCTAGACACCCCAACTCTTACACGGGAAGACACCCGAAGACACCAAAACCTGCATATATATATATATATATATAAATATTGTCCATGACATGGCACAGGAAAACTCAGTGAAGAAATGTGATATTTTGTAGCAGTGCAGTTGAAAGGTAACACCGAGTCTCACCTGCAAATTTTCGTGCTGTTCAGTGAAAAGGAAAGAAAGTTAGCTCTGAGAGATCTAAACTGAAAGGTCTCTGAAGGATATCACTATTAGATTTCTCCTTTTTACTGCTACGTTTTTGTTTTGTTTTGTTTGCTTATCAGCAGGTTGGATTCACCAAAGTAAATTAGCTAATGTGAAATATGGAAGCTTGAAGAATCTGATCTTTGCAAAGTTGTATATGAAATGACCCAATGTGCACCTCTTGAACTAAATGTGTGGATCAGAATTTTTGCATGTATGCATCTATGGTATGTATAGAATTTAATCAGTATGGTGTGGTGATCAAAGTGTTGTACTAAAGCTGAGGAGAGCCAGATACAAATTCCCACTCAGCCATTAATCTCCCTTGGTGACCTTGGGTGTGTCACACTGGCTAGCATACTTTACAGGACCACTGTGAGGATAAAACGGGGAGGGGGAGGGAGATGCATGCTGCCCTGAGTGGAATAAAAGTAACATAGATCCATTTTCTCCATGCACTCAAATTAAGCTGTTCCAGGTTGGGGGGGTGGTCACCAGTTTCAGCCTCATATACAAATCTCCAAAGTTAGAAGACTGATGTTCACACAGGCTAATCTATTTGTACAGAAGCTGTTCCAAGCCCTTAATGACTTTCCGTTGTTCAGCTGTTCTGATGAAATGTGAAGGGGGATAACAACAGGAGCACACACACGCGCACACCCCTGCCCTTTTACTCCAAATTCTGCCACTTTTTAGTGATTCATTAATACCACTTGCCTTTTCAAAAGCCAAGCACTAACATTTCCCGGTTCTGGCAGCCAGACTTAGCCAGGCCTTTGGCTGTTGGCCTAGGTACACAATGAGGCTGACACAATCTGCGCCCTGTCACACGGTGTATGGCTCATTCCAGCCGGCGATTTATGGTGTGTCAGGGCACTAGCGCAGGTGGAACTGTTTGGTAGATAGAACATGTGCAGAGGTGTGGAGCCCCCTGGGGTTGTCTCCACAGGAGTCACACAAACCCTTCCTTTTTGAAAGAGGGGTTTCGTGGCTAATCCCGAAAGGTTCTGCAAAGGGGGCCTGGGGGTCTTGGAAAGGAGCACAGGTCCCAAGCAAAGGGGAAATGCTAACCCAGACAGAAGCCGAACACATTTCACCGGCTGTTCTTGGTATTCAGTCTTGTTACGATATGCAGTTTCCATTGCACTTTAATGAAGGTCTTACAGGAATGCCACATAGCCTCATGGGTGGAATGAAAGGTGTAGCTGGAAGAGGCCAGGGGGACATAGCTGGCTTTGCCAGGTCTCAAGCTTTGGCCCCCAAACTCTGCTTTCCATTGTTAGGGCCTCCAAATGACAAGTAAAACCTGAAGGGCTCTCATTTAGGATGGTCACTTTTGCATTGCCGAAGAAGAGGAAGTGCATCACCAAATTTGCAAATGTTGGCTTATATGTACTGATGCACATTTAAAAATAATTACTATAATTTAAACAGAAATGCTATACCTCTCACCATGGTGGGGATGACATGAGGTGACCAGTCTTCTATTCAGGTGATAACTGTCAACTTCAAGGCCCCTGGTCTCTCTTCTCATGGTTCTCTCTTTAATCAGGACTTGCAACTGGACAGCTGTTCAAACAGAGGACCATCCTCTGTGAATTAGGGCACATGGCTACCCTACCCATTCAGTATGTCTGGATTCCACAGACTGTCAAACCATGTTTGTGTATTTGTGCAGGGAAAGCGTGGTGGATTTCAGGCCCGGGGCAAAATGTGGCCATCTAGACCTCCTGATCTGGCCCAAGTTGTGATTCTCACCAGGTCACCCTTCAGACTCATGCATAGATCAGAATGTAGATCTGCAGATTATGCTGCATAATTGATTAATGGATCCACACATGCATCTGGACTGCACTTACAAGGAGGTCTGAGGGCTACCTCTTCAACATTTTACAGCTGATTACAGTAGTTAGTACTTCCTCTATAGTAATGGGGTTAGGGCAGGGGTAGGCAACCTAAGGCCCGTGGGCCAGATGTGGCCCAATCGCCTTCTCAATCCGGCCCGCAAACGGTCCAGGAATCAACGTGTTTTTACATGAGTAGAATGTGTCCTTTTATTTAAAATGCATCTCTGGGTTATTTGTGGGGCATAGGAATTTGTTCTTTTTCTCTCCAAAATATAGTCTGGCCCACCACATGGTCTGAGGGATGGTGGAGTGGCCCATGGCTGAAAAAGGTTGATGACCCCTGGGTTAGGGTTTTAAAATGCTCCCAGGAAACAACTGTATGACATAATGTGCAGTCGCTTCCTGGGGAATTGCATGTGGGGGAGGGAGGAGCAGGGGAGAGTGGTTGCCCTTTACCTTGAGAGTCTGTGACAGTGAGAAAGAGCTGAGAACTGTATTGCAACATTCAGAGACATAGAAAATCCAAATCCAATTGACACATAGTTTAGTTTCCATATTATTCTAGGAAGTATGGATCAGGGAGCTTATCTCAGAATTAATAAAGATCAAATCTGTTAAGCATCTTTATTTGGTTGATCTCAAAATTCATGGCTTGGGGCCAGATTTCAACCACAGACTTTACAGCTCATGCCCTATGAAGATGGTTGTCCCATGTTGTTTGTCCCCAGCATCTACTGCTCAAAGAAATGCTGTCCCCAGATGTGGAGGTTTCATGCTCCTGAATCATCCCTTGGGATTCTAGCAGTTATAAAGACATTTGGAATCAAGCACATCTGATTCTCAGCTGCCTAGGCACCCTTCCTCCTGCTGACCAGGTAATACTTTGGTGTTACCACCCATCCACTCCCATCACAGACAAGCTTCCCCCTGTTTTGATCTTTATTGTCTCTTTGTAAGACTTGGGGAAGATACAAAGGCCTAAATTAGTTGTCTTTTGTGTTGCTCTCAAGGGTGCATTGCTCACCAGGAATGCTGATTACATCCCCAAAGTCAGCTGCTCCCACTCTGCTGCATTCCCTGTCTAGGGAGGTCAGAGCCAGCAGGCACGAAGGCAGCAGGCCTTCCATAACCCACAAGCAGTGGCAAAGCTCACGTCCCAACATCAAGGCTAGCGAGGGACTCTGCAGAGGCCGCGTGCCTTTCACCATTTGTTTTTGATAAAGAGCACATGGGATCATTTAGCCACTCGCTGAAGGGAGCTCCGGGCACAGCCTCCCTCGTCTGCAATAAAGCTACTTGTTAGAAGAGACATTTAATTTACTTAATGCATTTGGGTTTTTGTTTTGTTCCTCTGCAGTGGTTGGGCTGCTTTAAACCCACAAATGTAGAATTCCAAACGATGGGAACAGAGGGGAAAGCTGGCAGATGCCATAGCCTGCTTTTGCAAAGCTCCAAAAGATGGATACGGGAGGGAGAGGGAGAAAACGGAGGGAGTTGGCAATGATTTGCAACCAACCCTTCACTGGGGAGAAGGGTGTAGATAATCCTGTTGGATGCAAGGCAAGGCTAAGAGAAGTGTGGAAGAAACCTGACCGAATTTTATAGACCTCTTTACATACTCCTGTTTCTTTTAATACATTCCTCCTTCTGCACTCACCTCCTGCCTTGATATTTGAGGAATGCTCCGTTTGTGGTAGAAATACCAGCCACAAGGCAAAACTAAGACTTACACCTTGCATATCACTCATGAAGGGCTCGTCCAGATTTCTTTTTGTGCCACATTTCTAGGCACAGGTCTGGGCTTTAAAGCGGTGTGTCTGAGAGTTGGGGGGGGTATTGTGTGCTTTCCCCAGGAAAACCTACATTTTATCACTGAATTGGAGCAAATGACAAGTTGTTTTCAGTGGACTGACAGTTGCTCTTTCAGCAGCAAAGTTTGCTGGGAAAGCACCAGGACATGAAACCCATAATTTAAACTGCAGACCTATGCATGGAAAGCAAGGTGGAAAAGGAAGTCTGGATGAGACTGAAGTGGAATAAGGCTACATTCCTAGGCTAGGGATGGATCAGAGAGAAATTCAATTTTGTTCGCTTTTTCATGAGAAACGACCTAATTCATACTTTCTGAACAAATATATGAACCAAAACTCTGCCATGCTTCAAAATTTGCAGCTCTAGTACACATTCTTTTCTTTTTCTTTTTTGGAGGGGATTGCAGGGGCAGAAGAAGCAGAGAACATTCCCCTTGCACAAGCAAAAATACTTGTGCGGAATGATACTGTACACTACTTTGGATATGACTCCATTACTATGATTGAATTAGAACCATAACAAATCTCACCATAGTGAGACTTTGCCCAGATGACCAGTACACCTGCTCTGGTTGCCATCCAGATGCTTACTGTTGGTGGGCAACCTCAAGGCCCCTCCCCCCCTTAGGGTCATTTATATTGAAACCACACTTGGATGGGCAGCCCTTCATATAAAGAACTGTCCTCTGTAAAGAAGGGTGCATGGCCACCCTATGCAAGTGACTTACAACATTGCAATCAAAGCTATTGTTGTTGCTGTTGTTGTTGTTTAGTCGTTTAGTCGTGTCCGACTCTTCATGACCCCATGGACCAGAGCATGCCAGGCACTCCTGTCTTCCACCGCCTCCCGCAGTTTGGTCAGGCTCATGTTTGTAGCTTCAAGAACACTGTCCAACCATCTCATCCTCTGTCGTCCCCTTCTCCTTGTGCCCTCCATCTTTGCCAACATCAGGGTCTTTTCCAGGGAGTCTTCTCTTCTAATGAGGTGGCCAAAGTATTGGAGCCTCAGCTTCACGATCTGTCCTTCCAGTGAGCACTCAGGGCTGATTTCATTAAGGATGGATCGATTTGATCTTCTTGCAGTCCATGGGACTCTCAAGAGTCTCCTCCAGCACCATAATTCAAAAGCATCAATTCTTCAGCGATCAGCCTTCTTGATGGTCCAGCTCTCACTTCCATGCATCACTACTTGGAAAACCATAGCTTTAACTATACGGGCCTTTGTTGGCAAGGTGATGTATCTGCTTTTTAAGATGCTGTCTAGGTTTGTCATTGCTTTTCTCCCAAGAAGCAGGTGTCTTTTAATTTCATGACCACTGTCACCATCTGCAGTGATCATGGAGCCCAAGAAAGTAAAAACTATTATTATGTATTGCTTTTAAATACTACCTTGTCCTCCAAGGAGCTTAAGGTGGCATTCATGGTTCTCCCCGCCATTTAATCTCCACAACAACCCAGTGAAGTAGTTTAGGCTGAGAGACCGTGACTGGCTCAAGGTCATCCAGGGACCTTCATGGCTGAGTTGGGATTTGAACCCTGGTTTCCCAGAAGCATGTAGGCAATGGTCCAAAACCATCAAAATAAAGCCCTGCCACCTCCTCCTCCGCTTAGCTGAATTATGCCTCTCTACAGAGCCTTCTAAAAATGGCTGAGGACTGTCACAAAAGGTAAGGGGGCCTAGACTCTTTGGAACTCAGGCACTGCCAGGTTTCCTTACAAGAGCCCTGAAAGGTATGCCAGAATTAGTGCAGGGGAGGGGTCGCATCACGTAGCAGTAAAGCATTTGCTCTGAAGGCAGAAGGTTCCAGGTTTGATTCCCAGCTTTTCAGCACAGGGGTGGAGAAACCTGTCTGAAACCCTGGAGAGCTGCTGCCAGTCAGTGTAGATTTAGATGGCCAAAGAATTGTCTGACCCAGCTTCCTATGTTGCTTCCTAGCATTCCTATATGACACAGAGGGGGCTTGGCAAACAGCAGCTACTTTGAGGCCACCTAGTGAATTTGTGGATGAGGTAGGATTCAGTCCAGGGGCTTTCCAGCTCACACTTCGCCACTGTGCTGGATCAGTTTTGCAGAGCCCCTGCTCCTCTAAATCCTGGCCCAAAGCTGTCATTGCTGCCAGCCTCTGGCCTCAGCCCCAGCATAGAATTCAGAGGCAGCTGGAGACCCGAGGCTTTAGGGAGATTGTTTCCAGGGCAGCACTGAGATGAAACCATCTCCCGGAAACTGAAATGCCACAGACGCCAGGCCAGCAAGGGCCAGAACAACTGCAAAAGGTCCAGAGCACAGGGAGGAGACTGCTGGCACCCACTCCGTTTTCCCCATCCAAGAAAGAACAGGAGCCCTCCCTCCTCTGTTCTGATAAGGCGGGTGGGAAGGCCTCCAAGCCAAGCAACAAGACCAGCCAGCAGGAAGCAGGGCTGGTGATTTAGGAGGTGGCTCCAGAGTGCAGCCAAACAGTTGAAACAGCTTTTATTGCTCAATCCTGCAGGGTTGATGGAGTTGATTTGCTGGAGGTTCTTCAAAAAGCTTCTGCAGCCCAGGTAGTAGTGTGTTTAGCTGCACACCTCAGCTCAGCAAACAAATTCTAGTTTTATCAGGGTCAGCAATGAGTCCCAATGGTAAAATTACTTTGACTGCCTTGCTTCAGCTCCAAAGTTACTAGGAGATTGGTTCCAATATAGAAAATATAATTAGAGCTTTCGCAGCCTTAAAACACACACACATCCTGAGAGTCCTTGAGCGGAGGAGGCACCCCCTCCCCCAGCAAGCCTGTTAGGTTTGGAAAGAGATTCATAACACAAACCCCAAATGAAGGCCATTTGATGATGGTATTGCTGTCCACACTGCATCCATCCATCCTGTAAAGAGAGCTGGACATCTTTTTGTACTGTCTCATAATGCGCACATCATGGAAAGAGAAGTCTATTTCAAACAATTTGCAACTTACAGATGATAGATAACAGCTCCCAATATCCCTGACCATTGGTATGCTGACTATCAATGATGATGATGAGAAATATAGTTTAACAATATCCAGAGAGCTGCAATTTCCCCATCAATGGTTTAGGTAAAAGCAGGGATCAGTTCAGCAGGATAAAATACTTTTTTAAAGAAAAAGACATGGAAGGAAATGTATTTCCTTCCCATAGCCTCTAAACCACAGCCAGCATGAGCCCTACAGATGTAATCGTCCATACCCATTGGCTGCTCTGGCTGGGGCTGATGAGAGTTGGGGTCCAACAACTTTTGGAAGACCACAGCCTCCCCAGCTCTGCCTCCAGTCTTTCACCTATTTTACTTCGACAAGTGAAACATGGCTTAACATCTTCTACATCACAGTTTCGAAACAGTAAATACACCTCCTTGATTTTACTACCAAATTGGTCAGCACAGGATTGCAGGGTAAAGTTGCTTCCCAAGCTGTGTCCAGGGAGTTTTTAAAGATTATCTTAATTCAAAATACAGTAAGTTAGTTTTGTGATTCACTGTCTTACGAGATACAGCTGCATAGATAACTGTTTTTTGAGCTGGCCAACCCTGAAGGCTTCTTAGGGAAAAGCCAGCCAAGTGGGTCACTTCCAGACAGCCTTTTGATTGAGCAGTCATTCCATTTTGTTTGTGGGGAGGTCATAAGACATCTCATCAAGCAATTGTTACCCCCCACTCCACTTTTGGTGTCATTTCCCTTTCCAAATGCTTTATTAATTTTGCAAAAAAAGTCAACAAAACAATCCAAGATCAATACAAATAGCAAAAAGAAAAGAAAAAAATTAAATTCATACATAACAGATTCCATTATGACTTCTGATCACCCCAACGTGTTTCCTGGGTTACACTGTCAACTGCACACTTTTCATTGTCTCTCATAAATTCTCTCAAATTGTCTTGGTTTTTAAAAATTTCCTACTGCCGTGCAGGGGTCAATCAAAACCTGCCAGAAAATTTAGATGTTTACAATGCTCTTTTAGGTATACAGTACTCTGTAAATGTCCCCATTACTGTCCTTACTGTAAAAGGTGTCATGTATTATTATTAGGGAGCACAGGTTTGCTGCACAAGAGCACCAAATCCACTTGAATCAAGCGACCTGAATTTGCTGGCACGCCCCTGAATCCTACCTGCAAAACAGTGACAGTCTGCAAGGCCTCGTAGAGGGCATGCCAGTACAGACAAGTTGTTCTATCCTTAACTTAGCTTCATCTTGCTGTACAGATGTTCTAATGGCACCCCCTTGTGTCGCCAATACTTCATAGCAATTAATATTTCAAAATGGAAGTGATACATTTTTTTTACTCCAGAATACTCCAGCCAAGGTGTGGGGAGACACTTAATCCTATCGATTTGGGCATGGTAGCACACACCCAGGAGCAAAGAAAGCATTCCAAAGGGGCACCGCTCTTTGGAGAAGAAATGGGGAAATGTGATGCCCTGCAGATTATGAGGGTCTACAATTCCCATCATCCCAAACCCTGGCTAAACTTGCAGGGGCTGATGGGAGTTGGGAGTCCAACAGCTTCTGGAGGGACTCGGGTTCCGCAGCCGTGCTCTGGAGCATCTCCACACATCACAAAGAATGGTGTGTGGAGATTGTAAAGCTTTCAAGGATGGAAACAGCCCATCACACAGCACAGCTACAGGAACTAAACTTGGGGGGGGGGGTTGGTGAGCAGAATGAAAGGGGGAAACTTCCCCCCACCCCGTACAGATATGCAAGCTGAGCACAGGAGAGCAAACAAGCACATAAGCTGCACTGCTAATCTGTTAAAGCAGCATCAGTCCAAAGCCATGCAGTCCTGGAGCCCCTCCCTTTTATAGCGCCTCATTGTCAATTAGCTGCAAAACTCAGACTTCTGTCTCCTTTAGCATTTACAATTATCCTCTCCAAATTAAGTAGATGGGGTGCATTTGGTAACAATTAGCCACCAGCCATCAATGCTTTCAGCCATCAGTACTCATTAAAGAAACATCTTCAGCTACAAGAACTTGGCAAAGGTGTCACCTCTTCGGGTTGCTATAACAATATATTGTTACAATACAAAGAGCGAACCACACTACAAGTCAACAGGCAGCATTCAACAAAGCCGCTTTTTGTAAATGCTTTGAGGTTTGGCTTTTGTTTTTTTTAACTATCAAGCAATATATAAATTTGATGAAATAAAAAAATATGGTGTATAGGATACAAGCTAGTTGCTATTCTTCTCTTTAAGTGTGTGTGTGTCACCTAGAGGCTAACAGAGGTCAGATTTTGTTGTTTAAATCTACGAAGCCAAAATTAAATTCCTAGACTTGAAAAAAAAACCTCTATAACTGCACTGGAAGGTCTATTTAACTCAGCCAAACAAAAATCAACAGCTTGGAAATTCAAGCTGGAAAATAAATAATCTAAATTAGAAACACACCCCAGTTTTTGTTTTATATTAATTACTGAGACAGGCTAAGGGTGGGGTGAATTCCATTTCACTTTCAGATCTGGCTTTTGTAAAAATGTATTATGCAAACTGCAATGATTAGAAGGAACACAGCATCAGACTGCTGAAGTCAGACTCAATCAATCAACTCAGCACCTGCTTTGGAAATTAAATGTTCATGGGCTGCTTCGGATGTTACATTGCCCTAAAAGGTGACTTATGACCTTTTGTCGCTTAGGGTGGAAAATCCATATAGCTCCCATTCTCTTCAAACAAGTTTAGGTCTACTCTATGGGCAAGTTCTCTTGGGCAAACCTCATTAAGATAAGTAGAACTCTTGAGGGACTCTAATTCTCTTCAGCAGGTTTTATTCCTCTCTCATGAGAGAACCTGGAGCTATCCAGTGAAGTGAACATTGGGAATTTCAAGATAGGCAAAATAAATTACTTCTTCACAGTGCAAATGGTTAAACAACCATGGTGATGGCCACCAACTTGGAAGGCTTTAAAAGGGATTAAACCAATTTTGGAGCTATAAGGCTGTCCATAGCTGCTAATGGCTCTATTGCCTCCAGTATCAGAGGGGACCATGAGCACTATTGCAGTTGTGCCCCACTTGTGGGCTTTCAAGCAGGGGCATCTGGTTGGCCAATGTAAGAATAGGATACTGGAGTAGATATGGCCATGGTGTGATCCTGCAAGGCTCTTCTTCTATGAAGATTGTTCCAGAGGATTGTGCCCCACACTGAATCAATCTGGATGCCCCCCATCACTGTGCCACTCTTGATGGTTCCCACAATCCACTTCCTGAATCAATCACTGGATATCATCTTATAGGATAATGTTTTGGGAAGCAGACAGAAAATAACCTCAGATATACAACTTTACTGTGTGGGAATGGTTAAAGGCAAGACTGAGAAGATCAGATAATGGATGCAGGGCTCATAGGAAGTCACATTTTATTCCCAATCAGTTTGGTTCTAAAAGACACCATGGAAAGCCCCGCTGGGAAGCTGTTGTGGGGATAAAATGGAGAAGGCAAGATCCAGGTACACCACTTTGAGTTCTTTGGAGGAAAAGTGGGATATAAGTGCAGTAATAAAGAAGAATCTATTGCACACCTCTGAGATCTATGGCATAGAGCTCTTCTATTCACACAGCAAATGCTGAGGAGCAACTGCATACCCACAGCTGCTGCATGAAATGTGAGCCAGCTGAGGGAAAGAAGACACCTGCCATACGTTCATTGTGTGATCCTGGGCAAATCACTCTCCCTGGGCTTAGTTGTTTGCTGTGAAACTGGCATAGCAACCACCTTCTCCAGGAGGCTGCCGTAAAATGTAAAATTCAGCTGGAAAATTAACCGATTTTAAGCTTCTGTGACCTCATGCTAGAAAACTGAATCTTACAGTGGGGAGAAAGTATTTGGAAACACATATAATTTCTGTTCTGAGCCTTTTGTTCTTAGAAACAAGAAATATTACTTAACTAGGGTGCTCTCCATCCTCCTTTTATAGAGAGCAGCAACCTACCTAAAAAAATGTCTGGAGAAGCCTGGGATAGCACTTTGTGACTTTAACACAATCTTCTGTCAGGGGACTGAACATGCACACACACAAATAGTGTGCCTATAGTCAAGAAATTTTCTACAGAACAACCTCTTTGCAAGTACCCAAGGCTGCTTAACTTTTGAGGCAGCCTCTCCATGGTGATACCTTTAAATAACCAGAAACATCAAATAGCAGAAATACATAAATAAAGAAATTGAACCCACCCTTACAGACAACTAACATCCATTTTCTTGATGTGCTTTGGAGGCAGCAGAGCAACACAAAAGATCTGGTCACGGCTTAAGAGATCCAGTGTGAGCATGTTATGGCTGCAGGGCTGCAAGCTGAGAAACAGAACCTCAAAAATTACCTGACATTAGAATGCAAGCTTATTCTTATTCTTATCCATCTTGACAGTAACTTCTTGGAATACCAATGAAAACTTTTTTAAGGGATAAACTAATGTGAATCTGACGCTTTTCTAAAATTACTCTGTCCCCTAAATGCCACAGGAAGAAAGCCAATATGGCCGAGTGGTTAGAATGTCTGGCTAGGGCTGGGGAGACACAGGTTTAAATCTCTCAACCTTGAAGCCCACCCGGTTGGCTTTGGACTTGTCCCCAACTCCCTCAGACCAAACAAACACCCAGAGTTTTTATAAGATTAGAATAGGAACAGACAGGAGCAGAACAACTCACAGGATGGGCAGGACAAACGTGATAAAGTAAAGAATGAGTCTGCTGCCATGCTCCACAATCCAATGGCAGGACAGCTAAGAAGATAGTTAACGGTTTATTTAACATAACACCTTTAAAATGTTGCTTTCAAAAGCTTTACAAATGGAACACACGTGAATGACCCCTTATACAACAAAAATGTTTTAATTATATACATCTTATACCCATTCACCCAACAGCCATCACTCAGTGCAGCTCTGTTTTTAAACAAGGTTCAAAGTATCGCCGAAGGAACAGTGTCAAAATGCTTCCTCCAACTGCAGGAATGAATTTTTCAGAAATAGGTATATTGAATTTTCATTGAAATAGACACAAAATTTTAACACTAGGTGGACCAACATTTGATAGATATTTATCACAATGCAAAAAAGGAAGGCAGGCTTTCCCTTTACCAGCCCAACAAATGTAGCAAAAGTTAGTCCAAGGTAGAACAGGAGTTCCTCTCCCCTCTCAGAGGCAGCTTTGGGGAGTGGGGAAGAGAAAGACACTAAAAAGGACTAGGCAAATATCATCAAGATAAATCATCAGGCCATTGACAAAGGCCTCACAGTCCTGGAGATGCAGTACTTCAAGTTCCATTCTCGCATGTGTTGGTAAAGCAACTTTGTTCCATACCACCTTCCCCAAGATTGAGTCACTGTCTAGTTACAGCTGATCCTGCAGTGTTTTAAGATGCTGTCCAACCAGTGAGTACACAAATTGTAAAATCCACTGTCCGCATACCTCCACTCAATTTCTCTTAATATTTTGCACTCAGAACTCCTTATACTGCAGACTGTAAATGTCAGTTTGTGCCAAATACATTATGTAATTCCAAATAACAGGTATTACTAATGGGTACATTGTGCCTCTTCAAGAATGATAGAAGTTTCTATTTTTAACCTAGAACATCTCTAGAAGATACTCAAACCAATGACGACGTCTGCATTTTAGTTATCCTGCCTGGTGGAAATTTTAGACTTTCATGGCATACACAGATAGGACAGCCAAACATCGCTACTGGCTTAAAACTTGGGCCACATATTTAGTACCTATATGCTTTCTGGCATTCATTTTCCCTATAAAACAATCCTAGAGTATTCTCCCTTGCAAGGATCCATTGCACACAGACCTTAGCATATTGATCTACACATGCAAGATGGGCTATCCGTCTTGACAAACATTCTTTCAAAAAGAATGTATGCTTGACCTTCCACCACTGACCTGGCATATGAACCAGTTGCAACACCTCAGAACCCCTGCCTGACTGGATCTTTCAGAATACAAGCTTGCATTTTACTACCCTTTAGTAAATTATATAAATCAAACTACAGGAAGGAAGGAACCTTCAGATTATTATAGTTTAGAAGCTCTTTCTACATTACTTAAATATACAGACCTGTTCTTGGTGGGTTGCAACTTTTGCCTAGCCAGTTATGTACAAGACCAGGAAGACTGAGGAGATACTCAATGCATCCAGACTATAC
The DNA here is from genome assembly GCF_964188305.1 of Podarcis bocagei. Lineage (NCBI taxonomy): Eukaryota > Metazoa > Chordata > Lepidosauria > Squamata > Lacertidae > Podarcis > Podarcis bocagei. Next base: position 30,962,566 of record NC_138132.1, read on the forward strand.
AGATTCTGTCCTGCTAACACAGAAAGCTGTTACGAAGTATCCTTCAAGGTCTGAAATGAACCAAAAAGGATTGTGACTATCCCTCCATCTTCTTCTCTGGTGATGGGGAGAGGGAAGATGCTCACTGAGACTGTGTTCATACTAAGACCCTACCAACAGTGTTTAAATGGAGATTGCTCTTGTTTTGTGATAGATGTTATTTAAACTGGCCAGTTTTTCATTTCCTGCAAAACTAAGACATTTTGTTCCACCTGGAACCCCAAGCTTCTTTCAAATTATATGCTACGTTCTGTGCTATCAAAAAATGGCTGTCTGCTTTCTGTAGACAAACAAGAGTTCCGTCCCCTATCCCTAACAAGCAGGAAAGAGGAGGTGTGATGTTGATGCTCTTCACATGCTGCAAGACAATCTGCAGCTGGGGTCTAATTCTGGCACCAAGGTTCTAGGAGACACAGTTGTGATGTACTGTATATTTTGCACAGAGCCAAACATGGAAACTAGAAATGGGTGTCTATGTTTCTGATGAGTATGAAAAGTGTCCTATGAGCCCTACAAGGGCCTGTAATACAAATCTGTGGAATTAAAGCAGAAGAATTCAAACAGTTGCTTCCTAAGAAAATAAAGGAGAACATCATCTTAATTAACCAGTCAGAGCATCTGAAAGCACAGAGGGCACTATATTCCCATAAATCCCAGGTAGAGCTGGCTTATCCTCTCAGTTCAGTATGGAGGATGCTCTGGGACTCACTCCTCTCCAACAGGTAGATTATCTTCAATCCGTCTGATAAATTTCATCCTTATTTCAGTGACTCCATCTCCTTTTAATGTGTCCTGGACAAATTTGACATCCACGGCCATCTGAACCTGTGACATGGGAGAGAAAAATCAAAATACTTTCGAGATACATATCTAGGACAGTTCCCCAAATTGCTTGGCCTCTTTCAATCTTGTTTCAAGGACAGAGATTAAGAAACTCTACCCCATTATTCTACCAAAAGATTATCCCCACCCTTTACTAACCTCACCTAAGATTTACAGCAGCAAAAAACCCCACCTCTCTAGCCCAGAAGGCTCTTACATTCCCCAGTTAGCCACAATTCTAGCCAATGTTCTGTTAACAAAGATCGCAAAGTACAGGCAAACTCCCACACCCCATAGAACTGATGTATTAGACTCTTAATCATAGGGCTGTCGATTGGAGCTCAGTGTTGGGCAAAAAAGATGTCTGCATTGTAAGGAGTTGGGCCAGATGACCCTCATGGTCTCTTCCAACAATATAACTCTTTGATTCTATAGACAGTGGTACCTTGGGTTACAGACGCTTCAGGTTACAGACTCCACTAACCCAGAAATAGTACCTTGGGTTAAGAACTTTGCTTCACGATGAGAACAGAAATCGCACGGTGGCGGTGCGGCGGCAGCAGGAGGCCCCATTAGCTAAAGTGGTACCTCAGGTTAAGAACAGTTTCAGGTTAAGAATGGACCTCCAGAACAAATTAAGTTCTTAACCTGAGGTACCACTGTGTCATCCTGACCACCCTCTCTTCTGCTTCCAGGCAACTGGAATTTAGTACACACAACTCCATTAATTTAACTCAGAAAACTCTGAATTTGCAGACCAATGGCTACATGTATTCTACATGTCTACCAGAAAGAACAGAATATCTTGTTTATTTCATTTATATCCAACCTCCAAGTGGCATTCATAATATATTCTTTGTATGAATGATTTATTTATTTCAGTCACTGACCACAGTGACTATTATTTGTATAATTATATTTTATTATACACACATATAATTTATATTCCATGCATTGTCACAGCACCCTGGCGCAGGTTGCAATCAATAAATGTCAGTTATAAGTTAAAAACACAATACACAATCCTTCACTCTCACCCTGACTGCTATTATATGGCAGTTCAATAGTTTGAGAATCAAAGTTTTTTTAAAATAAAAGGATAAAGCTGCAAGGATTGCCAGGAAGAACCCAAACATATAATGCTTAATAAAACATTCTGAAACTAGGACAGCACTGGAATGTTTTTTTATTTATCAGGTGACGCTGGCATGTGAGTGGCCTTGAACAGCCCTCTATTCCTTCTCATTTGATCATGGTCTATGACACTAGTGATTCTCTCCCGTTTACTGTTCCCCAATAGGTGAATAAATATAGTTGTAAATCTGAATCTGGACTGTAATGAGATACAGAACCCAGCCTCCCCCACCAATTTTCTATGCATTCCATCACTGAGAAAGTATGTCTAACCATTGCTGCAATTAGTATCCCCCTTTCCTCACCATTTCCAGGGCTCCTCGCAGCACACCACACAATAGGTTAGAGTAAATGAGAGATGAATGGTTGTCAGGAAGCTCCACAAAGTCCACCAGTGGGTTGTTTTCCAGGATAAGGGAGAATTCATCACCCGCTGGACTCCAGTTTGTGATGCTCGGGGTGATACCCAAGTACATTTTAAATGCCACCTGCCAAACAAGACAAGCACAAAGGACTAGGCTTACACAGCACACTGTTTAGCATGAAACTCTTTTACGGGTAACTAAAGATCTGGCCAAAGAACCAGAAGCAATTCTGTTACATAACATACCTGTTGCAAACCTCTTTCTACACATTAGACCAGGCTTCCCCAACCATGCGCCCTCCAGATGTTTGGGACTATAATTCCATTCAGACCCATCAGATTGTGTTTTTAGACAGATATAAGAAAGAAGGCATATGTTGCTGCCATTAAAAGGTTCAGCATGATGCCATAATGAAACGTGTTATGTGGCAGGAAAATTGTGTCCTTAGACATCTATATCCCCACAATGGAAATCTTGTAATAGGCTAGTATATTAGAAACAGAGGGGAATAATCAAAGACAGGCATCACCTTAGCTATTACATCTGCAGTTTCTCGGAAGTCATGGCATCTCCCGACATTGGATCGGGCCAGGAAATCTTCAACGAGTCGAACGCCTATGTTGTAGCCCCTGTCAAGGCAGCCAAAGAGCAGCATGCTATAAAACTGACAGTGTAAGAGAGTCCAACTTGAGTCTAACATTATAGGGATAGAAAGTAGAAGGGAGAAAGTCTGTTCCCTCCTTTTTCTTCAAAAACTCCAGTGAATTCAGCAAAATAAGATTCATTCTGCCTAGAGATGTAAAAATTCTGGAAATTTTGAAACCATGGAAAAAACCCTGCCCTCCTCCCCGGGCTTTTTTGGGGAAACAATTATCCAGGGTGAAACAGGAAAGAATGTCTCTCCCCGCCTCTGAATTTCCCCAGCTTTTTTCTGGGCCTTCACATCTCTAATTCTGCCAAGTGGATGTCCCACAGAAAGAGATCATCCAGTACCCCTAGCTACTGATATTTTGTAAAGATTCCACTCTGCCTCCACTGGTTTACTTACATTTTGTCAAGCTGCTTGTTGACATCTTCATCATTCTCATAGTCCTTGCACAGCTGAGTGACCAAAGCGCCATAAGTCAGAGTGAAGAGCTCCGAACTCTAGACAAATTCAAAATGCATTTAATTTAGACAAAGATAGGACGATCTACACATGTTTAGGGCCTGCCACAAAGAACAGTTTGGATTGGCATGGATAAATGAAATGGGCAAGGAAGCTTCAGCCTCATAGGAACACACTAAGCACTGAATTCTGCTAGTGCCTCCAGCTTCAAATTTAAAACACATTTGTCTTGGGGGTGGGGGCTACTAACGTGATCAGAAGTTTGACAATCTTCAGCTGCTCATCAAAAACACTTATTCCATCTTCAGCATTTGTAACGTAACATTCTGCTTAAGAGCTCAAAGGAACAACAAAGCCTCCTTGGTGTTAGGATGGATGTGGAGTAGAGATGTGCATAGCATCAACAAAACAAAGGAAAGAACAAACTATAATGTCTCCCTCACATTTCCCCAAGCATGAAGTAAGTAAAATATACAACCAAATTAAATCCTTTGATTATCAGAATTGTAGTTACACAAATACCTTCCTGTTAAAAACTGAAACCTTTCAGGATTATTAAAAGGTCTGTGAAGTAAGTACCAGCTATATAAAGTATGGTCTGCTTTAGGTTTTATTAAGGTTTCATTTTATACAGCAAAATGTCTAGTCTCAGATTAAGAAACCTATCACCTACCATGAGATGCATAGATGCGGAAGGTGAAATGAATGGCAAATACCAATACTACAGAATGAAAGCAGCAGGCAAGCAGAAAGGGAGAAAAAAAAGAGACAATGTCAGAGTTTAGTGAGACAACACAGATCACACCACGTTCTCACAAGCTCAACACAAAGTCAAAGTGCAGAAGAGAGAGTCAAGTCAAATTTGGAATTAAGGTACGTTAGATGTTATTTAGGATTCAAACATGCTATTTCTACCTAGCAGCAACTGATGAAGCCAGCCGTCAAGACATCTCTCAGAAGGCTAAGAGATGCTGGTTTTGCTTGGTTTTAAAAAGGCAGAAAAGGCCAACCATCTTACAACCCCAGATTCATCTTTGAAATAAGAAGGGTCTGTTTTAGAGAGTAACAGGACTTAAAAAGTGAAAATCAGAAGACTCAGCCAGTTCATGTATGGGGAAGGAACTTAACAAGCAAAAAAGAGAATTAACAGGTTAGTAAACTCATTGGCAAGGCAGTTGAACAGAACAGTTTATGAAGAATGCCTGGCTGCTACCAATCCAAGGTATAGTCATTAAATTATATAAATTTTGAGCATTTCCTAGAGTTGGAAGGAACTCCAAGGGTCATCTAGTCTAATCTCCTTCAAGGCACCTATCACTAGGTAGTAAAAAGAAGAAATTTAAGTTGGTGCACATATAAGTTCACCATTTTGGATCAATTGTTCAATAATAATCTTACAAAAAAAAACAAGGACATTCACGAAAAACAACTTGGAAGTTTATGGTCCAAGCCAGGTGGATAAAAATCAATGGATTAAAAATAAATAAATTAAAAATGGATTTTTTTAGATTTAAATCGGATTTTTAAAATAAAATTCTTTTGGAGGAAAAATATATCTAAATATATTTTTCTATTTAACTTACATTATTGTCCAAAGGCTATTCATCAGGAAATAAGGATTTGTTTTAAGTTTTTCATGTGTGCTAAAACTCAGTCTAAGTTTTGTTTTTTTTAAAAAAAATGTTTAAGCACATCAGTTAACAAACATGGATACATATGCTATAATGTTATTGTTCTACTTAAATAAATTGTTTAAATTGTTATTAAGGAAATGATTATTTTTCTCCTTCCAATAAAGTACAGCAGAAAAGTTGTCCAATTATAAACAGTTAACTTATTAAACCTCACAATAATTTCATAATTATATGTCTATGTATTTCTAATAGTATAACCAAATCAGTAATTTTTGATGTAACTGTAAAAACTACTCTGAAAATTTATTATTCCAAAAATGACACCTTCATCTGGTTGTAAATATTAAGCTTATACCAGCAAGACTGAATCACTCTGTAAAAAAAAAAGATTTAAATCAAGTCTTACTGACTAGTGATTTAAATCGATTTGATATAAATCAAATCCATTCTTGTTCCAAATGTGCAAAAACCTCTTCCAACAGCATTATTAAAAGACTACCTGATAAAAACAGACTGCCTAAGTTATGAAGCTGGTTGGCCACTGCAATTAATTGGAAAACAGTAAAAAGTTGCAGTTTACACATGCTTCAATGGCACATGCTTTAATCCTGTCAAGTATCATAATCCCATTACTGTTGTGGAGGAAAAGCAGCACTTAGGCCCTTAACTACACCTAAGGCAGTGATGGCTAAACTTGGCCGGACAGATGTTTTAGGACTACAATTCCCATCATCCCTGACCACTGGTTCTCTAAGCTAAGGATGATGGGAGTTGTAGTCCCAAAACAGCTGGAGGGCCAAGTATGGCCATCACTGACCTAAGGTCAAGAGAGGAGTTAATAAAATAAGCATTGCATCTTAAGCACCAAAGGACAGCAATGGCCACAAATGAAATGTATTAGCATTAAGCTATATTAGCATTAAGCAAATTAAAATAGCTTCTGTATGTGTTTGCCAACTATCCACAACTCTACTGGATAATTTTAAAGGGCCACAATCCTGCTACAGTTTTAGAATAGTGGATATTCGCAGGATTAGAGCTTGATGAAAAGAAAAAAAACCCCAAAAAATCCAGCAGTGATTCCGCGCCTCCGAACATTCTTTGGAGATTTGTCACAGTATCGTAATTTAAGGTTTTGTAGCAATATCCCCATTTTTGTTGAACTGCTATCACAGAACCAGGTTAGAAACAGACATAAGAATGAAACATGAGAAAGCCACCAAGACCAACACACACACACACACACACACACACACACACACACACACACACACACAAACACACACAAATAGCCTGAATTAAAACATTTAGCACATAACACAACATATTTCTATATAATCTAAAGCAGCATTCACCAACATGGCATGCTCCAAATGTTTTAGAATGCAACTCTCATCAGCCCCAGTCAGCATGGCCTGCTTATTAACATGAAGAAAATGAGTTTGCAGCACTATCTCACTACAGCTTAAAAATCAGGTAACAAATCAGCGTGATTGTCCATTCACATAATTTTCAGAGATCCTGCATAAACGTAAGGGCCACTTCACACAATGTAGATAAAGCATCCTTTATTTCCATCAGGGCTGACAGTAAGGGCTCATCCACACTTCTGCTTGCCCCCTGCCTTAGAAAGCACAGATCCGAGCATTTTTTCTGCTTGTCCCATACTTTATAGCCATGGATTTGAGTGGTTTTGCCTTTGCCCTGCCACGTTCACATGGAAAAACCATTTAGCAATAAATCGAAGCAAGCATCAATCCAGGGAAACTCTATTGATGTTTGCTCCGAATCTGTGGTAAACAGCAGGTTGCGCTGGGGGGAAGCATTGAAGCAAATGGAAGTGTGGGTGTGCCCTAAGTGTTTTGAAGTATGTTTTGAAGAAGACCGAATTTAGCTCTTCAACAGAGGGATCCTAAAACTGAAGACTAGGAGACTTCACTTTTGGGGATTACGTGTCCTCCAGCAACTAGGTAATGCTACCTATTTCAGATTCTACTGACTCCTTATCTAGTAAAGGTAAAGGTAAAGGGAACCCTGACCATTAGGTCCAGTCGTGACTGACTCTGGGGTTGCGGCGCTCATCTCGCTTTATTGGCCGAGGGAGCCGGCGTACAGCTTCCGGGATGTGGCCAGCATGACTAAGCCGCTTCTGGCGAACCAGAACAGCGCACGGAAACGCCGTTTACCTTCCTGCCGGAGCGGTACCTATTTATATACTTGCACTTTGACATGCTTTCGAACTGCTAGGTTGGCAGGAGCAGGGACCGAGCAACGGGAGCTCACCCCGTCGCGGGGAATCGAACCACCGACCTTCTGATCAGCAAGTCCTAGGCTCTGTGGTTTAACCCACAGCGCCACCAGCATCCCTTATCTAGTACAACCCCCTAAAATTAATTTAATGGACCTGCACATAAAGCAAAGCACAATACAAACACAAACAATTTAACATCCCAAGTGCCTGACAAACCAACACGATGATGGGATGGATTACTTGGAGATCTACTCTTTCTCCAAGGAATCCATTACATCTTGTTGGCCAAAATGGAGAATAACTTATGCCACATGGAAAAGCTCCACTGCACAGCACTATGAAGATGATCACTGCCACAGAGCAGGATCCAAAAAGAGCTCTAATTTATACTTAACCAGTTTCAGTTCAAGCCTTCCTACACCACGTTCTAGAGGCCTATTCAACTCCCATTTCTTTGCTCTCATCTACCTAGTGAACCATGGTCTGCAGCAGAGGGCACTTAAGAGTAGTTGTGTCACCTGCCCAAGTAATCTTGAAATTCCAAAGAGCAACCAAAATGTTCACAGGAGCACTAGCCATGCTTGGTGGAACCTGCCCAAGGGGATTTAAGAATGTATCACGACCCATTAACCCCTAGGGATGGACCATTTAAACAGCCCCTCCCATCTATAGAGAGAAAAACACCACCATAGTAAGCCTAAAGCTCTGGCCGAAACAGTGTAAGACAAGACAGTTAAAGGAAAGCCCCCCACTTCCTGCCCAGATGAAAGCACCAGATCCAAAGAACTCCAGCATGAGAATCAGGTGGATTATATGCTGGGAACTGTCATGGCAGTTGTGAAGTCCAGAGTAACTGCCTTGGCCTGTGTTTCAAGGTCCTCCAGCACCACCATCTAAGGGGACTTCAACATCTAGTCTCAGCCCACTTCTGTCAGCTCACATTGGGAGATGGTTAGTCAGTGGGATGGATGGCAAGCACCAACAGAATCTCTGATCTGTCTCAATTACTCAAACATTCAAATCCACTGCCAGAAGACTGCCTATGAAATGGTGCGGCTTTCAGACTGAAAAAGTGCCCATGACCTACCCATCTTCACAAGAAGTCTAGTAGAGGGAGATGGAATTCTTAGTAATCACTGCAACCCTCCTTCATTAACCCCAAGTGGCTGCTACATCAAAAATCCAGGTGGACAAAGCTAAGAAAGTTCAGCTCCACCAAGCTCATCTACCCACATCTCATTAATACAGATCAGTAACGCAGGGATTGTTGTCCATAGTTAAATGAAGGATAGTTTATGCTTTCTCTGTGTCTTCATAACCATTATCTCAGTAATTCTTTCAACAATCCTATAATGTAGGTAGGTCAGTATTAGCCACACACTCTCCATATTTTTATGTTGTGAACTGCTCTGTAATCTCCAGGTGAAAGGCAGTATATGAATTTAATGAAGAAGAATAATACAGTTGGGGAATAAAAAAATTCCTTCCTGTAGCACCTTAAAGACCAACTAAGTTAGTTCTAGGTATAAGCTTTCGTGTGCATGCACACTTCTTCAGATACACAGTGTGCATGCACACGAAAGCTTATACCTAGAACTAACTTAGTTGGTCTTTAAGGTGCTACAGGAAGGAATTTTTTTATTTGGACTATGGCAGACCAACACGGCTACCCATCTGTAACAGTTGGGGAAGTCAAGAAATAGTGGCTTGCCAATGGGTTTATAATCAAGATACTGACTTTACACCCGAGATTAGTAAACTCTTCACTCCATTATCATGGAAATCTTTACACCAACCCTATCAGGTAGGTCAGTAGGATCATTTACCCTACAGTACTGATGGGAAAATTAAAAAACGCTATTTGTCTATGACCAGCTCAGTAATCCATGACTGAGGTGAAATTTGAACAGGGGGCTTCTCAGTTCACAGGGTTTGGCACAGCCCCATAGACCTAATACTTTACTGCCCTGGAAGATTATGGACAGACAAAAAGAACACAGCCCATAGTTAAACTATAGAATTCACTCCCACAAGAGGCAGTGATGACCACCAGTTTGGATGGCTTCAGAAGACAATTATGGAGGATTAGGCTATCAACAGCTACTAGCCACTTTTGTATGCTATTTGTATGGCGTGATAATGTACTTTCAAAATGAGGGTGTAAAAAAAAAAAAGCATTCTCCAACTAGTGCATATCTCCAGATGCTTGTAAGCATTTATTAAGAAACCACTACACTGCCCTTGACCTAAAAAATGTCACAGAGGCATTTACAACAAAATAAGGCGATATAAAACATAGTATGAAATAATATTTAAAACATTCATAATGAAAATTACATAATTATCAACTTAATTTTAAAGCAATTTGATCCATTAGCTCCGAAAAGCCTGATAAAAATGAGGCTTTTTTTTTAACCTGGTGTCTGAATGACATCTAAATGACCAAATTTTGTGGAGGTGATGGGAGGCACAATCAGGTTGCTGCCACTGCCAGGAAGCTGAGGGCCACCAAGAGACTGTGTACTCTCTGGCCTCCCAGACAGAAGAACATGATGGGAAGTGGGGAGACCAGCCTGGCTCCATCCACGGGAGGCAAAGCTGCAGCTACTCCAACCCTGACTTTCCTCTTCCCTGTTCATACAGGGATGTCATTTTTGCATGGTGGTGTTTAAATCTGGAGCCTACAAGCAGGGCCTCCTCCCTCACAATTCAATCTATGCCTACAATTCAAATTGCAGGTGTTATTATAAGGAAATAATAATAATAATAATAATAATAATAATAATAATAATAATAATAATAATAATAGCAGCTGCCTGTCTTGGGGTAACTGAAGCGAGCAAACCCGCTCTTTCGGGATAGTTTTATTCGGACTTTATCCTCTTTCGTGCCTTCAACAGAGGTAAGCTAACAAGAGGAGGAATGAAGGAACAAACATGGCCCTATTCAGGGTGGGAGGAAAACGCACAAGGTAGAAGTTAAGCCTCTCCGCTAAGCCTCCTAGCTGTCCATGGCGGAGGCGTCTCCCTCCCGCCCCTCAGGGCTCCCTTACTCCTCAGGACCTTCCGCCGCCCCCTCGACTCCCCCCACCGTCATTACCATTTTCTTGCTTTCCGCGCCCCCGCGGCTGCCCTGCCGCGCCATTCTGCCTCCTCCGCTGTCGTCGGTCTCCTCAGCCCGGCGGTTTGCGAAAAACGGGCCGCGGCGATCGGTACGACAATCCTCAGAGGGGGAAGGAAACCGCCCGGCCTTGACTTTTAAGTCGACGCCGCTCCTCCCACCCTGGGAACAGAACTACTACCCCCAAGGTGCACCGCGCGGACGCCCTGTTCCCGTTTCTCTCGCGCGGCATGCCGGGAAGCTAGAGGCTTCGCGCAAAACTACAGTACACTGTATTTAGACGGTTGCGTTTGGCAAAGGGCGGTTTGATTCCCTACCCAGCATGCTTTGGAGAAGGCCCAGGAGACGACGCTGTACTACAGCTCCCAGCATGCTCCTGTAGCCGCTTTGCAAAATGCCATAGAGCCGTGCTCGGTTACCAATGTGAAGCTGAGCAGTAGAAAAGCGGGACGCGTAGAGCGGCTCCACATTTCGCAGACGTAAGAAAAGATGTAGAGTAAACCATGTTATTTTCTCGACGGGTCATTTGCGGGTTAAATGGGAGAATCAGTGTTTTTGTTCCTGGGGGCAGAACAAAGGTCATAGTCATAGACATCAATAGAGAAAGACAAGATTTTAGCTTCCCTGTGCTCGGACAGCAGAGTATCCACCTAGAAACTAAAATAAGAAGGAATAATTTTCTAGGTCGAGCAAAAATATGATTTTGGAATAGTTGTTGGAGTTTTTTTAGGAATATATTTTTTAAAAAAATTAAATCCTAAAATACTACTATTATACTACTATACTACTATAGTACTAATACTACTATAAATAAAATTTATTATTATTATTATTATTATTATTATTATTATTATTGGTAACACTATCACAACATGGGGATGATTTCGCCACTCTTAGAAATCACTGATACAATGTTGCTACTAACCTGTGACTTAAATATTAAATAAATATGAGTGGGTGGGGACTTAAAGCACTGAGAAGGAAGTGTCCTGCTTCTGTTGATTCCCATGCCAAATAAAATACTTAATGCATTCAAGACCAACAACAACCATGAAACAAGGACAGTTTGCTGCCCTTTTCATAACACCCAACACCAGGTGACGACCTTGTCTTAATGTGGAGATGGGAAACCTGTGGCCCTCCAGATATGGCTGGACCACAATTTCCTTTACCCCTTGCCATAGTGCATTGCCTTGTTTGTTTAGTCGTGTCCGACTCTTTGTGACCCCATGGACCAGAGCACGCCAGGCACTCCTGTCTTCCACTGCCTCCCGCAGTTTGGTCAAACTCATGCTGGTAGTTTCGAGAATACTGTCCAACCATCTCATCCTCTATTGTCCCCTTCTCCTAGTGCCCTCAGCCCTCAATCTTATCAGCATCAGGGTCTTTTCCAGGGAGTCTTCTCTTCTCATGAGGTGGCCAAAGTATTGGAGCCTCAGCTTCAGGATCTGTCCTTCCAGTGAGCACTCAGGGCTGATTTCCTTCAGAATGGAGAGGTTTGATCTTCTTGCAGTCCATGGGACTCTCAAGAGTCTCCTCCAGCACCATAATTCAAAAGCATCAATTCTTCGGCAATCAGCCTTCTTTATGGTCCAACTCTCACTTCCATACATCACTACCGGGGAAAATAGCTTTAACTATACAGACCTTTGTTGGCAAGGTGATGTCTTTGCTTTTTAAGATGCTGTCTAGGTTTGTCATCGCTTTTCTCCCAAGAAGCAGGCATCTTTTAATTTTGTGACTGCTGTCACCATCTGCAGTGATCATGGAGCCCAAGAAAGTAAAATCTCTCACTGCCTCCATTTCTTCCCCTTCTATTTGCCAGGAGGTGATGGGCCCAGTGGCCATAATCTTAGTTTTTTTGATGTTGAGCTTCAGATCATATTTTGTGCTCTCTTCTTTCACCCTCATTAAAAGGTTCTTTAAATCCTCCTCAATTTCTGCCATTAAGGTTGTGTCATCTGCATATCTGAGGTTGTTGATATTTCTTCCGGCAATCTTAATTCCAGCTTCAGATTCATCCAGTCCAGCCTTTCGCATGATGAATTCTGCATATAAGTTAAATAAGCAGGGAGACAATATACAGCCTTGTCGTACTCCTTTCCCAATTTTGAACTAATCAGTTTTTCCATATCCAGTTCTAACTGTAGCTTCTTGTCTCACATAGAGATTTCTCAGGAGACAGATGAGGTGATCAGGCACTCCCATTTATTTAAGAACTTGCCATAGTTCGCTGTGGTTGACACAGTCAAATGCTTTTGCATAGTCAATGAAGCAGAAGTAGATGTTTTTCTGGAACTCTCTAGCTTTCTCCATAATCCAGCGCATGTTTTCAATTTGGTCTCTGGTTCCTCTGCCCCTTCGAAATCCAGCTTGCACTTCTGGGAGTTCTCGGTCTACATACTGCTTAAGCCTGCCTTGTAGAATTTTAAGCATAACCTTGCTAGTGTGTGAAATGAGTGCAATTGTGCGGTAGTTGGAGCATTCTTTGGCACTGCCCTTCTTTGGGATTGGGATTGTAGTGAAGTTGGGAAATCTTGGTGTGTCGGGTGCTGGTTCACATGGGAGTGAGGCATTGTGGAAGAGATAAAACTGTGGCTTTCTGGGGAATGGGTGTTTGGGCTCTTTAAATGTAAAGCTCCCTGTCTCTAGAGGTGTGAGTCAATTACGTACATCTTGACTCTAGGCAGGATGAGATGTTATCTGATTTGTACACCCTGGTACTTCCACTGGCCTTGTTATTAGCAGTGCTTTCTAAGGCCCGTTTGACTTCACTCTCCAGGATGTCTGGCTCAAGGTCAGCAACCACACTACCTGGGGTATACGAGACATCCATTTCTTTCTGGTATAGTTCCTCTGTGTATTCTTGCCACCTCTTCTTGATGTCTTCTGCTTCTGTTAGGTCCTTACTCCAGTGTAAACAAGAAATGTGGATCCTATTGCCCTTGCTTACTTTTCCATCTGTATGATGAGATCATATGGCTTCAATTCCCAACATGGCTCACAAAGTTAAGTCTCAGTCTGATCTAACTTCAGTCCAGAGGTGGGAGCTGTTTTCTGTGAAATCTGCCTTGGAGGGAACATAGTCCTAAAGAAAGCAGACCAATATTAAATATACTAAGGACATTGTAACAACATTTTCTGTTATAGGATCTTCTTTTTTCTGGGTAATCTTGGACCACTAAAAGCCATAACGCATTTCTTTTCTAAATGGCACATTTGTTTGTTATTCTCCCCCCCCCCCTTAAATTTATTTATTTTAAAAATAGTTAAGAAAAATACTGTGGGGTTTTTAAGGGCCAAGAAGAAGCAGAATGTTTGTAGTGTATGATACAATATGTGGTGTGACATCGGTGCAGCTCTGCCAACTAATAATGGAAGTTGAGGAGGAGGAGAGGCAAATCACATTGACCGTTTGTTTAATTTAACCCTAAGTGAAACTGATATCAGTGAAACATACTATTTCACAGTACATAATTTACTTTATTAATTTTGCTGCCTCTGAATGTCATGATGGGCTTAGGTATTTTTAAAAGTGGATTAGATGAATAAATAGAGAATAGATCTACCAGTGGCTACTAGTCATAAGGTCTCTGTCAAATAACAGTTGCTGGGGAGCAGGAGTAAGCTATTGCCTTCATGCTCTGCTTCTGGGCTTTCCTGGGCTATATGATTGGCTACTGTAAGAAATAGGATGTTATGGTCATGGTTTGCATGCAAATGATCCCAGGTTCAATCCTTGACATCTCCTGTCTGAAACTCTGGAAACCACTGCCAGTCAGTATAATACTGAGCTAGATGCAGGGCCAGCCATACCATTAGACAAACTGAATTAGCCGCCTCAGACAGCTTCTTTTGGATGTCATAATAGGGGCAGCAAATTGTCAGTTGTTTAATTTCTTATTATTGTAGTTGTACTCCCAAGGAGGGTGATAGGCACTTGTGGGGAGCTCTGCCTCAGGTGCCAAAATTACTTGACTGGCCTCAGATGTTATGCACCATGAGCTGGAGGGGGAGGCATGGAGAACCATTTGCCGCTCGGCCTCAGGCAGCAAAATGTATTGGGTCTGTCCTGACTAGATGAATTTGTGGGCCAAATTAGTGTAAGGCAGCTTCCTGTACTCCTGCCTATTAAACAGGAGCAGAGTCTCCTTTCTCGTGAAAGGTGTATCTGTGCCAGTGGGGCTTATTTGGGAGGAGCAAAGGATTTTGTAGTGACAGAGGAATTCCTTAAACCCAAGTGATACCTCTTTTTTACACTCTCATACTTTCCCAAGTGGTTGATACTCCTGGGCAATATTCAACTGTGTGCTTTTCTTAAGAGGAGAAACTTATTTCTTAATATTTAGTGCTGAGTCAAAAAAATAAATCCCATGATTTTCCCCATCCCCAACCATTCTCCATCACAATGGACATTAGACTAAGTCCAGTCTTTATTGAGCATTTTTTCTGATTTAAGTTATATAACGTTCATTCAAAATTCATTCTGATTTGATTGTGTGATGGTTAATCATCCCAGTTAATAGTTCATCTCACACTTTCAGTTCTTCCTCATCACTTTTCTAATTGCAACATTTCTTTAAAAGGGGGCAGGACGGGATTTATTGCACTAGAGCAACCCAAATCCATCCTGCAAAAGAGGGACAGTCTGAAGGCAACCCTAGAGAGGGGCCTGCTTTGCATAATCACGAGCAAATTTATGACACCTCCTTGCTGCTTTCAAGGAAAGCTATCACAAGCATTTGATGGGTGACATTTGCCATAGTCTTCTGTGACAGCTGTTTGGCATGACAGGGGCACAACTGTCTCCTATAGATAGGAAAGGCAGAGCTGCCTCTATTAATAAAGTGTGGTGGTGTGAGGTTGCAAATTCATCCCGTGGCTTTGATAACCTCAGAGCAAGGCCTCGCACCCGAGGACGCATGTTTCAGAGCAGAGACAGGAGATGGGTGCCAGAGGGGCAGAAGGCTGTGTGTTTACTTCATACCACAGCCGTCCAAAATCTGCATCCAAAACAAGTTTAATTTTGTGAGCTGGTGTGGTGTAGTGGTTAGTGAGTTGGACTAGGGCCTAGGGAGACCAGGGTTCAAATCCCAACTCAGCCATCTAAAGGATTCAATCACACTCATCTCCAAATGTGACTAGGAGAGAACAATGACTGCAGTTCTGGAGAGCTGCTGCCACCAGATTGGTAGATCTGCGGAGCTAGATGGACCAATACAGAGCTGCCATTTTGTTATGGCAAGAGGGAGACTGGTTTGGCTCCTTCCCTTTCCTGGTGTTAGCTCAGCTGCTCTTATGCCTGTTTCCCCTCTGCTCTCCTTTCCAGTTTCCTTTTGTATCATGCCTACTAGATTGTGAGCCTGCAGATAGGAACCGTCTTATCTTTTAAATTTGTAGATGATGAGGATAGTGACTAGAGGAGTTGTTGTTCATAAGACCGTTCAAGTCCAAAGTTGGGTAATTATCCAACTATCCCACTGCCTTTTTGGGTGACAGAAAAGCTGAACAGAAAAACTATCTTGCCAGTCCCCTAGATGAGGGGCCCACCCCAAACGGCACTTCATAGCTGCGCTTTAAGCTGCAATTGGTGCTTATACTGAACGGATACTCTTGACTCCCAAATGTTTAACTTGGGGGATTTCTGTTTATCACTGGATTTAATCCAGGATACTTTAGGGCTTTGCAAATCAACAATGGCTCACCTTTTTCTCTTGTGCAGCCAAGGAATGTTCCCTGGTCTTTGAAAAGTGGCAGAAGGCTGCAATACCACCATTAATATAGCCAAGGGGCCTTGCTGTTACATGGGGGGATTTATGGGGCTTTTAAAATAGGTGGGGTCCTTTTTGTGCTTGACGAAAACAGCATAAGGAAGAAGGAATGCCAAATCAATGCATACCCTCCCCTTCTCCTCCAAAATAAATGAGTGGGATTGAAAACATAATGAGAATTTCCAGAGATGGGGGTGATGGGTGAGTTCCTCCTCTCTGTCAGTTTCCTCTGGGGAAGGGAGAGCTGAAGGGGATAATGGCATAAATGGGGGTGAACACTATAGAGAAAACACAGATGCAACTTGGTTTTTGCTGATGCTGCAAATAGCATTTAAATATATCTATGTATATCAGATTAGTTTGGTTGGGAATGGATTTTGGATTGGTTTTGTTAGTGTAGTTACATTATCCACACATCACAGCAGCAAGCAAGACTTTGAGCCACTCTGGTCTCATTTCTGTGGTATTTTTAATCGTCAGTCCAATACAGAGAACTGTCAAACAGGTAAAGAAGTACAGTGGTACCTTGGTTTAAGAACAGCTTAGTTTATGAACAATAACGCTGCAAACCCTGAAGTAGGTGTTTTGGTTTGTGAACTTTGCCTTGGAATAAGAACATGTTTCGCTTCCTGTTGAGTGTGTTCCATTTGTAAATTGAGTCCCCCACTGCTATGGGAAGGTACGCCTTGGTTTAAGAACACTTTGGTTTAAGAACGGACTTCTGGAACAGATTAAGTTCATAAACCAATGTACCACTGTACTTTCTTTCCTACGCTTGCCTTTTGCTGCTATGCTCAGAAGCTGTGAAGTTTAGGAGTTTAAAATATAAACTGCTATTCTCACAAAACTACAAAATGATACATTTTAAAATGACCATCGCCCAGCTGTAATGATATAAAAGAATATGGAAAATCGGATTTTTAAATAGGCAAAAATTTAATGTTATAATATATTAAGATCAAGGATCAGGATATTAAGGAGGGAAAGAAATTGCTGAATTAATTAACTGAATTGGAATACAAAAAAGGGAGGTATGAGGAGGTCAGGGAAACAAGGATATGAATGTAAGGTATGGAAAGGTTGAGCTTTTCTTTTTCTTTTTTTATCTGTGTACTTATTCTGTATTTTTCTTGTATTTTTATTTTTGTCTTTTATTCTTGTATTTTTCGTTTCTATGCAATTCCTTTGTCTGAAACTTTAATAAATATTTATTAAAAAATAAAATAAAATGACCATCGCCACAGGTGATGGGTGAACTCTCCTTTGCTCAAGCAAAGATGGTCTTGGCTTTGTTCTCTCCCAGCTTGTAATGATAGTGCACAAGTGCTGATGGTGGTCCAGACAAACCTTGTTGCATTCTCCCCTAGGAATTATTGATCTGAGCACCAACGATTGAAGAAAAATTCAACTGCCTTCCCCCTCAAAACATATATGGGAGCAAGAGAGGCTTTTAGATGTGGATGAGTGGCAGCAACCGAGAGAAGTAATAAAGAGAATTAACTTATTGTAAACATTACAGAATGTGCCCCTTCCAGCTTCTTTTCGGGGCCCTTTTGACTCTCCTCTGGACATACCTATCGCCAGCCCTGCTTCACACCGTCCTTGATTGCTTTTACCTGGCTGGAAGGTGTCCTTGAGCTCTGATAAAGACTTGCTTGGTGGATGGAGGGCAGAGAGGGGTGTGTATAAAAAGTAGCCTAGTGTACAAAGGTAACTTTTACATCCATTGCTGGGAATCAGAAGTGGGGGGCCTCTTTGGCCTCTATGAGAACAAGATGCTGAATTAGATGGGCCACTGGCAGCAGGGCTCTCCTTACATTTCTCTTGAAAAAAGAAAAATGAATAAGCTGATGAACATACCACACACAAATGATAATGCAGTGCTAATTCATATACATATGGCAGGCAGCCCACCTTGAAGTGTTGAGGAGGGAGAAGAGTGATGGCTGAGTCAGTAACTGGTTTCCACACCTGCCATTTCTGCACTGCAACTGGGCTCACCTCACAGCTGAATGGCGTGCCCTGACCTCTCTCTTTTTTGCTCCAGCTGCCTCCATTCCTTTTCTTGTTCTCCCCCATGCAGCCATTTGGAACTTTAGCTGGAAACTGTCAGCCTGACGGATGGCTCTTAGGGCTTTTGTTTTCCTTTTTACGCAGGTGGAAGCCTTTCTTTCTCACCTGCAGAAAATGCTGACAGTAAAACTGCAGTTTCCATTGTGGGTGAGGAACAGGCCAAAGCACGTTGACTCTGGTTCCTTTTGGCCAAGCTCAGGCTCCAAGGGTCTCGTCAAGTTATGGATATGCCAGAAGTCCTGGCTTCTCATCTAAGCAGCTGCGGGGGGCAAGGGGGGAGGCAGCTAGATCCCCCCAGCAGACTTCTGGAGTTTTCCATGCGCTACGTGTTGGCCATCCATTACTTCATAGCCATTCCTGCTGTCTGGCACAGAGAAAAAGCAGATGGCAAGGAACTGTGGCACTGTCAGATCCGATCAGACCCAGCTGGTGTTTTTACCCAGAGTTGGGGGGGGGGGGAGTGGATGTGATCTGGATTACATCCCAACCTGCAATGACCGTATCTGCGTTGCGTGCAGAAGGTCTTAAGTTCAAACCCTGACATCTCCAGGTAGGGCTGTGAAGGGAGCACTGCCTGAAACACAGGAGAACCACTGCCAGTCAGTGTAGACAATGCCTGTCTCTCTTTCTGCATCCATTTTGTGTTATGCCACTCCATGGCAGCCATTTTGGGACTGGTGCCATGGCACTTTCTCAAAATTCCGAATGTGCCCACTGGCCTAGGAAAGCTGGTGACCCCTGCTGAACAGTCTAACATACTATTTCCATATCTTCCATATCAGCCAGCTCTGAGCCTTGAACCTGCCTGGATCAGTGCTAGATGCAAGGTTCATGACAAAAATAGCCTCCCATTGGCTTCGTTGGAGGCAGGGTGAGGAGGTTAGTCCATGGGCCAGGGGCAGATCCCCCCTGGACCACATCTAGCCCATGGGCTGGAAGTTCCCCATCCCGGCTCTTACCATTATACTCGGACTCCAATGTTTGGCTGGCAGCAGCTTCCTCCAGCTCCACACCCGTGTAGAAGTGAAGCCAGAACAACAATTGCTTGAGATTGTGATCACAGCGACTGTTGTAAAAACCAAGCAGTCATTCCAGAGATGTATCCAAATTCAAACCTGTATTTCAGCCAAAATCTATTCATCATAACCAGAGTCACTTTCCAAACTGAGAGTGGAAGCCTGAATGTATAGAAATTATATGTTTAATGTACATGACATAATCCCCCAAGTTGGCAATCAGTTTCAGTTTCCAGAAAAGACTTGGATATTATCCTGCTTGAGCATGAAAGATTATCCTCAAGTCCGTGTTCTTCTGGACCGTGGATTGGCATCTGTGGTGTGCTGGAGTTCGTTAGAGATGATAGTACAAAGTCTTCCAGCAGGAGAGTCTGACCTGGTGAGAAAAAAGACTTTGTTTACCCCTTGGAGGCAGAGAGATGGGGTGGGGGCTCCAAAAGCCCTTTTAACCATGCATTCATCATGATTTGCATTCATGTTGGTATTGGAGCAGCTACACACGATTCCACTTTCAGGACACTTTGGTGGCATCCACACACGTATAAAAACCATTCTAAAAATGCTTTTTAAAAAAGCGTTTTTAAAAAATGGATTGAATTTTCCATAAGGCTCACCATCGCCATCTAGTGTCACATTGTATATTGCACTTAAATGTTTTATTTGCAGCTGTATAGCTGAGTCCTTTGTACCTGCAAAAGTGTGGTGGACATACTCCTTTGTTTCCAATCAATGCATCACCTGCAAATTCCTGCTGAAATCCTGTACCTTTTTACACAATAAATGTTCTGGCTTATTTCTGAACCTTCATTTGTTGCGCTACAGGGTAATTCTTGGGCCTGGAGGTGGCTTCTAGACCAAGCATCTGTTCTGTGGCAGATTCTTTTCCAAATGTTCACAGACTGTACGTTCAGCCCGGATAAGGAGCCTTGCAATTTAAAATGCTCTAGAGCTGGACAGAAATATTACTCCCGATAACCTCTAAATCAGAGTGATTATGCTAGCCAAAATATTTGTGTTTCAGGGATATTAATGAGCATAGCCACACACACAAACATCTCGCAAAATTTAAAATATGCAAGGGGCCAGTGATCCGGATGAACTATTTTGCAAGATATTTCTCAGGAGGAGGGGGAATAAAGGGCAGAATGGGCTGTTTAAAACAAGACTCTTGACCACTTAAAGGAATACTAGCTTATTAACTGTATACCCTTGAATTGACTATTTAACCATCTCCATTTTACATAAATTTCATACTCCCAAAGCCTCAGCAAAAATACTTTTTTTAATATATTGAAGGAAATGTGCGAGGCAAGGAGGGGACATTTTAAAGTCTGTTTTCAAAGATGGACTTCAGTTTCATTTAATATCCCAAACTTTTGGGGGCCTACAACATTTCCCAGACTTTGGCCCAAGATGAAGTGACATAAAGACAGGATGTCCAAAGTGTGGGGGGGGGGGGGAGAGAGAGAAAGAGGCACATTGAATATGTAAGAAACAAATTCACCTGGGCAGAGATCCAAGTCAGAAAATATTGTTGCACGCCACCCCAGTCTCTGAGTGGTGCAAGATTCCAGGGGTTCCAAGCACTTACCCAAGGATCAGTTTCTGTGGAATGAGGGATACCAGAGACTGTGGTGTCTTTATGCTATATGGTTTATTTATGCATACAGTGGACGCTTGGGTTGTGAACGTGATCCATGCGGGATGCACGTTCGCAACCCACAGCGTTTGCAACCTGCAGCGGCGCACCTGCGCATGCGCAGGTTGCGATTCAGCGCTTCTGCGCATGCACAAAGTGCAATATAGCACTTCTGTGCGTGTGTGACCACCGAAACCCGGAAGTAACCCGTTCTGGTACTTCTGGGTTTCGGCGGTCCATAACCCGAAAAAATGCAACCTGAAGCATCTGTAACCCGAGGTATGACTGTATGTGTAGCCTGAGCCTACGTTGGAGGGGCTCACAGCATTAACACCCTAAAAGGGTCTTGATTCTCTCATAGCCACAGCCTTGGATTCGAACAGAAATCAGACATGTCTCTCCCTCTCAGGCTTCTGCCTGCAGCCTGCTTCTAACTTCTAGTCCTCTCACACCCCTCAACTCTGGCTTTTGTCCTTCCAACTACTAGCCAGTTGAGGGAGGGAAGCCCACCCATTTTCCGTCTGGCACAGAGCTACTTCCTTCATTACCTTAACAACCTGTACCTAGGAGTCATTACCAAGAAGATTGCCTGGCTATCCCAACAATTGAATCCTTTTTGGATCCAGGAATTAGAAGGGACTCGGGAGGGATGCAGGTGGTGGGAGGGACACGGGTGGCGCTGTGGGTTAAACCACAGAGTCTAGGACTTGCCCATCAGAAGGTCGGCAGTTCGAATCCCCGTGACGGGGTGAGCTCCCGTCGCTCGGTCCCTGCTCTTGCCAACCTAGCAGTTTGAAAGCAAGTGCAAGTAGATAAATAGATACTGCTCCAGCGGGAAGGTAAACGGCATTTCTGTGCGCTGCTCTGGTTCGCCAGAAGCAGCTTAGTCATGCTGGCCACATGACCTGGAAACTGTATGCCAGCTCCCTCGGCCAATAAAGCGAGATGAGCGCCGCAACCCCAGAGTCGGTCACGACTGGACCTAATGGTCAGGGGTCCCTTTACCTTTACCTTTACCTTTACAGGCATGCAGCCTAACCCCCCCACCCCCAAACTCACAACAACGTAGAGCTGGGAATCAAATCCGCCTTCCCCCACTTCGAAATCACATCATGCCAAATTCCTTCTTCTTATGCCAGGAGGCCCCCAACATAGCTGGAACTCTGAAGCAGGAAGTGCTGGGACTTTGTTATTAGATGGAAGATGACTAGATAAAACACTGAACTCCTCTAAGAGGCTCCTACAGCCACAGTTAATGACTTATTTTCCCCCCACCCGACTCCACATTTCTCCTGTCAGCAATTCTATGTGAAACTGCACCATGTTAGCAATTCTCATCCCAAAAAACACTAGGGGTGTGCACAGGCCCCAGGCTTCACTTAAAAAAAAAAATTCTATATGTTTATTCTTTGCTCTGTAGTTTGGGTTCTGAGCCATTGTGTCAAAATGAAACCCCGTGTTCCCTCTTCACTCTTTATGCAGTTCTAAAAACTCTTATAACGTTTTTCCCCATTTGGCAGAAACAGATGAAATTTGCCAGCACAATAACTCCTCCAGAGTGGATTAAGGCTGCCAAATTGCAGACAAATAAGCTCAGAGACTTTTGTGAAGGGAATTAAAGTGATTTACTTTACTCCATGAGCCATATTAGGTCAATGCTTTTATTAGGCCAAGTAAAACACCAAAATCGATGTTAGTTTCACATTTTTGAAGGGAGCAGGGTTTGTTTGTTGCACTTTCTTTTCCTAAAATAATGAAGGGTGGCTGAGTAGCTTGTATATTTAAATATATATATATATGCAGCTTCCTGCTGGCTGTCTTGACTTTCCACGTACTTTTTTAGTGTTGGGAGAGGATGCCCTTCAGTAGGCATTATAGGTAAAAATATACTTAGTACTGACTGGGGTGTGATTGTCCGCTAACAGTGATTAGGTGTTCTGGAGTATTTTTTTTCCTCCCATGCAGAGCTGCAGATTATTATTTTTTAAGTTAAATTAAACTTTTAACTTAAAAAAAGCCACAAACTCCTCTGCTGCTCTGCTTTAACAAATGAAAATTAAAAAAAAATCACCAGAACTCTTTAGTGCATCAAAGCCTATTGACCTAGAGCACTGGTTTTTCACCTTTGGGAGGGGTTCACGAGCCCTTCCAAGAATCTGATTAAAGCTATGGACCCCCTCCTTAGAAAAATGCAGATACAAAATATTGCATACATTTTATTTTATTACATGGGTTGCACCCAGTTTATGGGTGCCTAATAATGGATGCCCTAGGGTTAAAAACTCCTGAACCAGAGTAAAGGAACATAGGCATAGAAGAACACAGAGAGGCAGCACAGAGAAAAGTGAGGAGTACAGAACAACAGCCGCATGAGGCTTTGTGTGGGCACATTGTTGACATTGTGGTTTGATTCGGAAAGGGGAAAAATAACTGTGGTTTGCCTTGTTGTCCAGTCCCAACACAGAGTGGTTGTACACACCGCCCCCCCCCCCAGCAAACACTGGTATCCACTGTGTTTTGTGGAGGCTAAGGACATAGATGTACAGTGGTACCTCAGGTTACATATGCTTCAGGTTAAATACGCTTCAGGTTACAGACTATGCTAACCCAGAAATAGTGCTTCAGGTTAAGAACTTTGCTTCAGGATAAGAACAGAAATCGTGCTCCGGCGGCGCGGCAGCAGGAGGCCCCATTAACTAAAGTGGTGCTTCAGGTTAAGAACAGTTTCAGGTTAAGAACGGACCTCCGGAAAGAATTAAGTACTTAACCAGAGGTACCACTGTAATTACTATCATGGGCACTACCCAATAGATCACCCTTCACCAGGTCTTCCCTCACATTAAGTGCTGACAATTATTATTATTATTATTATTATTATTATTATTATTATTATTTATTTTATTTTATGGGGGAGGGCAATAAATAATTCTGTTAGGTACTTCTGGAGCTCTAACCAGGAATCCCATGGCAAGTAAGTCTACCAGGACCCACTGACAGGAGGGGACCCATCATAGGTCCCTTCACCCAAGCCCCTTTCAGTCCTTAAGCCCCACCCACAGAGAAACCAACTACAGTCTGAAATGTGCATCCTCTTGCTCGGAAATTGGCATGTTTTACAGGTTTCGTGTGCACTGACACAAACAAAGGAACCTCTTCCATTTGGTCTAGCTTTTCCCCATCTTATTTTGGATGCAGGAGGCTGGGATTCCTCAGACCAGACCTATGCAGACAAGTGACGCTCAAACTGTTCATTCAAAGTTTCTTTAGTGACATGTAGAAGGGACCAACCAGCATTTATGCAACTGGGAACGTGCAGGGATATAGAGAAGTTGTTGTGTTTAGAAAAGAATAAGAGAAAAGGGAGATACCGTAAATCACAATCTGTGTGGGATTCCATGGAATGGAGCCATAAACATTTATTGGAACAAATACGCTCCTAATTACCCTTGTAGGTTAGAGCAGTAGATCTTCCCGAAACACAGTTTTAAAAAATGTTTGGGATTCTACTCAGAACGTCTCTACAAATGAAACTGATTTGTAAAAAATGTTACTAGAAAAAAAAGAGAGAGAGATTGCACATACTTTTGTAAACCAAGAAAATCTTTAATAAAAATACATTTTAAAAAAGAAAAAAAGAAAGGGCAGTTTTGGAGAACAGGTTTCGAGTAAAAGGGAAGTCCTACGTCTAGACAAAGCAGATGTGACGGGTGTGTTTTGCAGTGGCTGTTGAATGTGAGTTGTGGACCATGCAGCTGCTGGGTAAAATCAACTGTGAGGTCTCAGGTGACCTGCCAGGGCTATTTTAAGGATTAAGGGAATATATGTATATTAGGTGAGCTAGCCTTAAATGGGGGTTTAAACTTGGGTTTATTATGGACCCCCTCTAGCTGGGACCTGGCCTGAAACAGGCTATCTTTGCTCAATGTGTGATGTAAGTACAGTGGTACCTCTGGATGCGAACGGGATCCGTTCCGGAGCCCTGTTTGCATCCTGAGTAGAATGAAAGACATGACTGCGTGGATCGCGTTTTGCCGCTTCCGCGCAAGTGCGTGACGTCATTTTGAGCATCTGCGCATGCGCGAGTGGTGATTCCCAGAAGTAACGTGCTCCGTTACTTCCAGGTTGACATGGAGCGTAACTTGAAAACGCTCAACCTGAAGCACATTTAACCCAAGGTATGACTGTGCAACTGTAGGGGACATGGGTGGCGCTGTGGGTTAAACCACAGAGCCTAGGACTTGCCGATCAGAAGGTTGGCGGTTCGAATCCCCACGACGGGGGTGAGCTCCCGTTGCTCGGTCCCTGCTCCTGCCAACCTAGCAGTTCGAAAGCACATCAAAGTGCAAGTAGATAAATAGGTGCCGCTCCGGTGGGAAGGTAAACGGCGTTTCCGTGCGCTGCTCTGGTTCGCCAGAAGCGGCTTAGTCATGCTGGCCACGTGACCCGGAAGCTGTACGCCGGCTCCTTCGGCCAATAAAGCAAGATGAGCGCCACAACCCCAGAGTCGGCCACAACTGGACCTAATGGTCAGGGGTCCCTTTACCTATGACTGGGAGATAGCTATCCAGCCTCTGCTTAAATACCTCAGGGAAGGAGAACCCCCCTTTAGCCATTTGTTAACAGCCCCTTGCTATCAAGAACATTCCCCTAATGTTTTGCTTCAATCTGCTTCCCTGATGTTTAGGGTTTATGCTTTTGTCATGGCGCATGCACCTATTATGAAGGCTAAACATTAATGCTAAGTTCTCCCATGCCAATTGTCCCTGCTTTGGGGAAATTTTCTTCCTGAGCTCCTGCTTTATCACTGAAGCAGGATTTCTTGTGCAGTCATATCCCAGGTGCCAATTTTGGAAACAGAAACCCTTGTTTCTTTCTCTTATCCAGCTGGATGGCAGAGGGGGTGGTTGTGGACAGGAGTGTGCTGGAGAAAAGCAGAGCGATCCAAACTTTGGAGTGTACATTCTTGCGGTGTAATTATCTCATCAGAAGTGGAGCTTGACTCAGTGAGCAGAGAGACAAAGCATCTTTAAATGAAGCCAGGCTGTGTTCCAAAAACCTGTAGGGGGGCAAGAGAGGAGGGAGATGGTGGGAGGGTTTAAAAAACAATAATAATAAAACTTCCTGCAGTGGTCAGGAGGACGTGAGCCAGGGATTGGAGAAGCAATTGACGGGGCTTCCCTGCATGCAGACACGGAGTGCTTGAAGGCTGTCTCCTATCACACTTCTTCAGAGGAAGGTGCAATAGGTCACAGCGTGGGACTGAAGGAGCTCAGATACACAGGGAAGCTTTCTGAGGCAGGACTGGAATATGAGGAGCTGGGGAGCACTGGCATATCTCTTCTTCTTCCCTGTTTGGGCAGGGGTGAATCCAGTGGTTCTAGGACTTGGCCCCCATGTGAAGGGGAAGGATGCTCCTGCAAGGCACCTCCAGCACCAGCTGCAGCATGGCTCCTGCACCTACACTTTCCTGCTGCCAGAGCTTGGGGGCTGTGACTCGCCTGCTGCCGAATACCAGGTTTCCAACTCACTCCAGAGGGATGCTCCCTCCCTAGCCGAGGCCAAGTGGCCAGTAAAGAGGCTTCAGCAGCTGGAAAACATCATGGAAAATAACACCCAGTGGCTACAGAAGGTAAGACCAGGGGCTTGGATCTGCAAGGGACTGTCATGTCCTCCTAGGCTGTGCATACAGCATACATTCAAAGCACATCCCACCACCCTAAGAATTCTGAGAACTGTAGTTTGTTGAGGGTGCTGGGAATTATAGCCCTGTAAGAGGGTAAACTACATTTTCCAGGATCCTTTGTGTGTGCTTTAAATATATGATCAGTGGTTCCCAACCTTTTTTTGTCCATTACTCACCTAAGTATGTCTAAAATCCTGATTCCCTCCACACACCCCATGACATAGAATTCTTATTATTCAAAAAGTGAACTCCTGTTCACGTGGAGGAAGCCTAAAAGGCCATTAACTGTTAATAACTCATTATGGGGTTTCTGGATAGCCTCCCATCCAGGCACTGACTGGACCCAGATCTACTTTGCTTCAGGAAGGTTGCAGCATCATACCTCCAGCCCCCTTGTGCAACAGAATCCGGGGAGATCTGTATAAGTCATCTGAAGATCCACAAAGAACACAATCAGGTGGTGAGATCTCCTGTACATTAGCATTAATGAATGCTGCATAAGAGACTGGGCATAGCTGAGTGTGGTGTGAACATGCACCTAGAGTGTCACAATGTGACTAAAAGACTGAGTTGTGAACTGGAAAATCTCTTTGAATCTTGCTTTTGCCTTGAACTGGGAATGGGTGAATCTGTCAGTTTCAGTTTCCCTAGGTTTATCATTTTTTCACTCTTAAGTTCAATTCTCTACAGTTTATGATTTTTTTAAAAAAAAGGCTGCATGAATATTCACCAGCATTTTAGTATTTCTCCTAATATGCACATCTTTGTGTCCAATTTTGCCAAATAAATACGTTTTTTATGAAGCAACTTCCCCTAATATAACGCATTTTTATGCACACTTTACTCTTCAGCCATGGATCAGGACTCACAGGCAGGTCACAAAGCCACACCAGGTGGGTCACAGCAAAGCTGTTGATGCCCTGTTGGATTCTAGCTTATGCTGACCAAAGAAGCACAACATGCATGTCTGGGCCAGAACACATTCTTCTGATCAGATGCTTTTTGTCAATTTCCACAAGTGCTGCAATGTGGCAAGAGAAAGGCAGAATATCTATCATCTACCATCTATCTATCTATCTATTGCTATCTTTGTGGCCACCCACATTCTCATGCCTTTCTCCTGTCACACTGTGGGGCTAGTTTTCATTTAGTAGCAACACTAAGGTAATATGTATATTGCTCTGTGATTTTCCATGTTAGGGTTAAACAGCATACATTATTAGCATTATTAAGTCTAAATCAAAAGTATAAATGTGAATGCTTCACCTACAAAGCAACCTGCTGATCAAGGTACCGGAGCATACTAGGTATTCCCCTGCACCCAGTCAGTTGGCAACCCTAATCTAAAACAGTGACGGATGTGACTCAGGAATACGCAGTAAGATGACCACAGTGACTCCTCTGCTTGTAACCTCATCCAACATTTTAACGATTAATCAAGAGCAGGCAGTTTCCCCACAGTGAATGTGCATGTGCCTCTGTCATTTTCAAATTGCTTTATTGCTGCTCTTGTTCTTAAAATAACAGTGCAACTGGCTTTTCAGCTATGCACATGCAGAACAGTGGTGGGGAAGAAGAATGACAGATGCAAAAGGGGGGGGGGAGAGGGGGCAATGTACTTTAGGAATGCATTGCATATACTGCTCTTTTTCCAGCCTAGCATTTTGATATGCATGTGGACATTTTCATGACTCTGTAATTATATCATTTGAAATACATTCTCTTGAAAGTTCTCAGTACAGGCCCGGTAACTAGAAAGTGACCGTCCGGTGGCATTAATATCCTTAGATACCCATGTGGCAGTTGCTCTCCCTGCCAGAATACTATTCCCCTTTGCTTCAGCTGTTTGAGGGCAGCAGGCGGAAGATGCTTTCTTCAGGATGAGACACAGGCTTAGGATGGAAGAGTGGTTACACATGAGCATTCCACATGGAGGTATCTATCAGCTACGGAGACCCAATTGCATGCATTGGGTTGACCCTGAGGTCTACAACCATCATATTTCTTTAGGAAGGGGGCAGGGAAGGGTGAAACGATTGTTGTATGATTCTGTCAGGGCTGGCCCACTCATGAGGCAAGATGAGGCGACTGTTTTGGGCAGCAGGATTCACAGGGGCAACAGATCCAGTCTCCAAGGAACGCATTGCCTGCTGCTGCAATGGTAGAACCAACAGCTACAGTGTACTCCTTGGAGGCTGGATCTGCTGTGTCATCAGCAGCCCGCACCCCAATGCCACCTCTACAGCAGCCTCTTGGGGTATCCTAGGGATTGCATGCACTTAGCGTGAGGTTGATTTGATTCCCCCCTTGTTCCCAAAATAGATCTTTATCCCCCCCGCCATGTTCATTCACTCCATATTCCCTGGTGGGGGGAGCATTTTGTGGTTTGCCTCGGGTGCCAAAATGTCTTTAGCCAGCCCTGGGTTTTGCTCTGGCGATACCCCATTGACAAGCGAAAGTTAAGATAGTCTGTGGGACCCTTAGCAAATCTGGGTCCAGACAGCTCCCTAACTGCGCCCCCTCCGCAACCTCTGGCGCCAAGCCTGCTCTCTAATTACAAGTTTTTGGTCGGGCAATCTTGTTTCCAAAGGACTCTACTTCCTGCCCTGTTTTATTTGTGACACTCAGAACAATCTGTCCGCCCTATAATTCCTGCCCATTAGCCAGCACTGCAGTAACCAGGGATGTAGCCTTTAACTATAGAAATGAGAGAGCTTTGGGGGCCTTATTAGACAATGCTCTTAAAAACATTTGAAGGTTCCCATTCTCTGGGGTTTATTGGAAAAGTTTTCCTCTTCATCAGGAAATCTTCTAGAATCAGTAGGAGGTTAGAGATAAAACAAATGTATTTGGGGGAGATATTCTGGACTGAATCACGTACCTTGGCCATAATAATAATAATAATAATAATAATAATAATAATAATAATAATTTATTATTTATACCCCGCCCATCTGGCTGGGCCTCCCCAGCCACTCTGGGCGGCTTCCATAAAAACCAAAAATACAGTAAAATGTCACACGTTAAAAACTTCCCTGAACAGGGCTGCCTTAAGATGTCTCCTGAATGTCAGGTAGTTGTTTATCGCTTTGACATCTGCTGGAAGGGCGTTCCACAGGGCGGGCGCCACTACCGAGAAGGCCCTCTGCCTGGTTCCCTGTAGCTTTGCTTCTCGCAGTGAGGGAACCGCCAGAAGGCCCTCGGCGCTGGACCTCAGCGTCCGGGCAGACTGATGGGGGTGGAGACGCTCCTTCAGGTATACTGGACCGAGGCCGTTTAGGGCTTTAAAGGTCAGCACCAACACTTTGAATTGTGCTCGGAAACGTACTGGGAGCCAATGCAGGTCTTTCAAGACCGGTGTTATATGGTCTCGGCGGCCGCTCCCAGTCACCAGTCTAGCTGCCGCATTCTGGATTAGTTGTAGTTTCCGCGTCACCTTCAAAGGTAGCCCCACGTAGAGCGCATTGCAGTAGTCCAAGCGGGAGATAACCAGAGCATGCACCACTCTGGCGAGACAGTCCGCAGGCAGATAGGGTCTCAGCCTACGTACCAGATGGAGCTGGTAAACAGCTGCCCTGGACACAGATTTGACCTGTGCCTCCATGGACAGCTGTGAGTCCAAAATGACTCCCAGGCTGCGCACCTGGTCCTTCAGGGGCACAGTTACCCCATTCAGGACCAGGGAATCCTCCACACCTGCCCGCCTCCTGTCCCCCCAAAACAGTACTTCTGTCTTGTCAGGATTCAACCTCAATCTGTTAGCCGCCATCCATCCTCCAACCGCCTCCAGACACTCACACAGGACCTTCACCGCCTTCACTGGTTCTGATTTAAAAGAGAGGTAGAGCTGGGTGTCATCCGCATACTGATGGACACCCAGCCCAAACCTCCTGATGATCTCTCCCAGCGGCTTCATATAGATGTTAAAAAGCATGGGGGAGAGGACAGAACCCTGAGGCACCCCACAAGTGAGGGCCCAAGGGTCTGAACACTCATCCCCCACCACCACTTTCTGAACACGGCCCAGGAGGAAGGAGCGGAACCACTGTATGACAGTGCCCCCAGCTCCCAGCCCCTCAAGACGGTCCAGAAGGATGCTATGGTCGATGGTATCAAACGCCGCTGAGAGATCCAGCAGAACTAGGAAACAGCTCTCACCTTTGTCCCTAGCCCGCCGGAGATCATCAACCAGTGCGACCAAGGCAGTTTCAGTCCCATGATGAGGCCTGAATCCCGACTGGAAGGGATCCAAATGGTCCGCTTCTTCCAGGCGTGCCTGGAGTTGTTCAGCAACCACTCGCTCAATCACCTTGCCCAGGAATGGAAGATTTGAGACTGGGCGATAGTTGGCCATCGTGGCCGCATCTAAAGATGGTTTTTTAAGAAGCGGTTTAATAACCGCCTCTTTCAGCGGGTCTGGGAAGGCTCCCTCACGGAGGGAAGCATTCACCACCCCACGAAGCCCATCGCCCAGTCCTTCCCGGCTAGCTTTTATAAGCCAGGATGGGCAAGGATCCAGGAGACAGGTGGTTGGTTTCACTCGTCCAAGCAGCCTGTCCACATCCTCGGAGGTAACAGATTGAAATTGATCCCACTCAACTTGACTAGACAGAACTCTAGCACTCTCCCGCCCCGGCCCTGCTCCCACGGTGGAGTCTACTTCTTCCCGAATCTGGGCGATTTTATCTGCAAAAAACTTTGCAAAATCATTGCAGGAGAACATGTGGCCCGTACTGGGCCCCGATGTTGCAGGTGGTTCCGCTAAATTGTGAACCACCTGAAAAAGTCTCCTGCTGCTGTTTTCTGCAGATGCAATAGAGGCGGTGAAGAAATTCTTCTTCGCCGTCGCTATCGCCACTTGGTAGGCTCGACGTTGAGCTCTAACCTGTGTCCGGTCAGATTCGGAATGAGTTATCCGCCACCGGCGCTCTAGCCGTCTCAACGATTGTTTCATTACCCTCAGATCCGTGGAAAACCACGGGGCTGTCCGGGCTCCATGCAATCGGAGAGGGCGCTTCGGAGCCAAACAGTCAATAGCCCTGGTTAACTCCACATTCCAGCGGGCCACCAGGGAATCGGCTGAAAGGCCATCAACATGGGATAAAGCATCCCCTACCACTCTCTGGAAACCATTTGGATCCATTAAGTGGCGGGGGCGGACCATCCGAATTGGTCCCACCTCCCTGCAGAGGGGATGGGTCGCATGTATGTTTCTAAGTTGTGTAGGAGGAACTGCTTTCACTGGAGATAAATTTTATTTGCTTCCTGAAAAAAGGAGCATGTTGTCATTTTAACATTCATTTTGACAGGTTTGAATGATAGGTTGCCTTTCTGTATGCTGCTCACCTCTTCTCAGTTCTGGCAATATTGCTTTACACCTAACATAGCAGTGCCTTGACTCCAGCTCCCATCAGCCTCAGCCAGAACAGTCAGGGATGATAGGAGCTGTAGTCTAACAGCATCTGTTGGGCCACAGCTTCTCTTCTGTTAAGAGGTGGGATCTGGATCAGCAATTCCTCAGCCAATCTAAAACCGTACCTATGGAAGGATCCTGACTTTCATTCCACCAGCACTGAACTGGGTCTGCAAGCTAATAGGAAAAAGTGCAGATGAGCCAAAATAGGAAGGCTGCAGTCCATTGGTCTGCATAGAGCGCCAAAAGGCTCTCCAAACTAAGGGTTTATCCACACATCTGTTCATCCTGTAAGTTATTCTGTTTGTCCCGTGATTTCTGGTCATGGGTCCAAGAGGTTTCAGTTTTGTCCCTCTGTTTTCCCTGGGAAAAACCCCTGTTTACTGCTGGACCAGAACAAATACCATTCCACAGAAAACCCGTTGACATCTGTTACAATTCAGCAGTAGACAGCAGGTTTTCCTGGGGAAAGCAGTGGGGCAAAAAACCTCACTAAGATTTCTGGTCTTGTGCCCAGAAATCACGTGACAAACTAAAGTGTGGATGAGCCCTAATGAGCAACAAAATGGCAAATTAATGTTCAGTGTAGGTGTAAAATGATGCTCATATCTCACCCTTTTAGAATATACGGCATACAATTCTAGTTGCCTCATCTCAAAAGGAGGCAAGGAAGTAGAAAATATAAGCTAAAAGATCAGGGAATTAAGAATATATTTTGTATGAGAGAAGGCTAATGTATTTGGGGTTTTTTAATTGCAGGGGCAGACAACTGAGAGGCAACACAATAGAGGTTGACTGAATTATGGAATCGGTTGTATGAAGAAAGGGAAGAAGAAGAAGAAGAAGAAGTTTGCAATAATAGGAAGTCCAGGGTGGGGGGCGAATCTGGTGGGATGATCATGTTTGTACATGTGTTGGCCAAATCATCTGCGTAAACAGAGAGGAAAGAAAAAAAATATTATGCAAAGAGCTTCTGAGAACTGAAAGCCAAATATATATCTCATTGTTTGCAAGGAAACATCTTTTAGTTTAAAAAAAAAATCAGACAACCATTGTTGAAAACAAGCCATGGGAAACTGTTTTCATGCTGATGATCTGAAACTGCTGTGCAATCATACACATGTGCTGCTTTTGTTTTGGCAGAGAGGTTTATAGGGTGGTCATGTTGCCGATTATCAGGAACATAGTTTCCAGGTGCCAAAATGTACTTGTAAATATTGGTTGATATTTTACACAATGATTTGAAGAGTGAAGATGTGACATTAATTCTGCACACTTTTCTTATGCAAATAGCAGTAAGTCTGAGTTGGTCCCAGGAATGTGGGACAAATAAGAAGGGGGAGTTTGACTACACACTTCCTTTAGTGCCACGTTTATAAGCACAGGTCCGGGCTGTCCAGGTCCAAGCGGTTGCTTTTTTGTCTCAGTGAAAACCCACATTTTACCGCTGAATTGGAGTGAACAGCAGTCAGGCTTTCCACAGGACACTTGCCTGCCCTAAGTAATTGCTAGACAAGTTGCTAGACGAAGCTTCAGGTAAATGAAAGAACAGGGGTGAAAATCAGGGACAAATATAAGCTTAGAAAATTAAGCCCCACATTTTCAGCTATAAACTAAGGTTGGCATAGATCTTCCATTGGTTTTAGGGAAGAAGAAAGCAACCTAGAGGTTGGTCTGCTTCCATTTTTCGGAAGTCATGGTGCATGTGTGATGGAGTATTGAGTCCTCCTCCTAAGTACAAACTTTTATTATCTCCCCCCCCAAACAGCTGGAGAACTATATCCAGGGTAGTGTGAGAATGGAAACATCTGACAACCACATCAGTGCTGTGCAGAACCACACAGCGGCCATGTTGGAAATTGGCACCAGCCTTCTGAACCAAACAGCTGAGCAGACTCGCAAGCTCACTGATGTAGAGATGCAGGTAAGCTGTGCTGCTATTTAGGGAAGGCAGAGCAGAAAACTCTGAACCCCCTTTTTCTCCACTTCAGATCGCATGTGATTATTTTTTCAGGAGCCCTTGTATTTCTTGCCAACGTGGATTCTACAGGCAAGGAGTTGTTACAGACAATTAAATAGGCCATGGAAGTTGGTCCATTAGGAAAAATGGGGCACTGCCCCACCAAGCTCAGTCTGCCTCCAGCCAGCCCCCTACCTCAACGCCCCCTTACTCACAACCAGTACAAGAGGTGACACTGGCTGGCTTCTTCCTCCTCAGTGCCACCTTTGTGAAATTCAGCAAGGTGGATGATGTGGACAAAACCTGAATTAGTTGGCTCCACCTATAATTTGCTCTGGCTCCGCCTACTTTTTGCCTCTCTACTTCCCTCCCTCACTGTTGAGCTGCTTGTTTTCCCCTCTACTCTCACCAACCAGGTTTTCACCCAGACCTCGCGGCTAGAAATCCAAGTACTGGAAAACTCCCTTTCTACCAACAAGCTTGAGAAACAGCTGCTGCTGCAGACTCAGGAGATCAGCAAACTTCAAGAGAGGAACAGGTCAGAGCTGTGCTTGCATCGTGCAGAACAAATCAAGGCAAAGTAATAGAATCCATGCATGTTTGTGTAATTTTACTCTGGTTGCAGAATTTTTGATGTCTAGCTGTCAGGCCTGGCCATGTCATGAGACACACTGAGCAACTTGCCTCAGGTGGCAGACTGGGATGGGCAGCAGCCTCTGCTGGACTGCCAGAATGAGCATGCCCAATTGCCACTCACTGCTTGCCACTCAAGCTCCCATGATCAGCAGCTGCTTGGCAAGATACTGTTGAAACCTTGCAAGACTTCTTAGCAGTGTCTGCAGTAAGTATCAGCTGATGACACTGTGAGGTGGGGTAGCAGGAGGGTCCTAGGTCGTCTCAGGTGAGAAAGAGCAGGCAAGTTCATATGGGAACAGGTGGTTCTTCATCTATCTTGGTACCAAACCCCTGATCATGTATTTTGTATTTTTCATAGATTGCTAACTACCTTGGGTACACTTTCTAAGACAGAAAGGTGGGGTATGAGTGTTTTAAAGGAAATAATGCAATTAATACTACTGGCCTGTATGTGGAGGATTCCTATTATCCTTTCCTTTCCCTTCCCTAGCTTCCTAGAGAAGAAGGTCCTGGCTATGGAGGGGAAACGTGAGGAAGAGCTTCAAGGCCTCAGGTCTGAGAAACAGGAGATGCAGAGGTTGCTGTCCAAGCAAGTGGACCTCGTTGGGCATCTGGAACAGCGTCTGGGCGCTGCCCTGGTCAACAACACAGTCCTCCAGAGACAGCAGGCCTCCCTGGCAGAGACTGTGAAGCTCTTGATAGGCTTGGCGTCCCAGTGCAACCGTAAGTAACTGTTTTCCCTGAAGTGATTTTTTCCCCCCAGGGCAATCCTGCTCTACTTATTCAGTGCACTTTGGGGCTGGTGTCAAAGGCTGCCATCTGCCAAGGCCCACATCCCAGTAGGGAGCCTGTTGATGTGAGCTCCTGAGACCTGCTGCAGTGAGGAGGCAGACTACCTGAGGGTAGGTGGGTGGGTGCGTGGGTGTTGCGTGGGAATCATCCACTGCAGACAAACATCTACAAGGAGATGGCTTCCTATCTGGTTGGCCACTGTGAGAGCAGGATACTGAATGAAATGGGCCTTTGGCCTGATCCAGCAGGGTTTTTCTTATGTTTTTAACTTTCTGAGTCTATGCCTACAAAAATGAATGCATGGACATTGCACAGATTGAAGACGGCTATACTGAAAGCACCTCTTTGTCTGACTCTTGCAGACATTTCTCACGTCCACCCAGAAGAGCAGAAGACATTCAAGGACTGTGCAGCTGCATACAGATCAGGGTTCACCGCCAGTGGCATCTACACACTGCAGTTCCCCAACACTACGGCCACGGCAAAAGTGAGTGCAGGCATCAGGGCCTAGACACACTAAGGATGGGGGCCCTGTGGCCCATCGGATGTTGCCAGACTCTCAACTCCCATCAGCATCACCAACAGTCAGGGATGATGGAAGTTGTAGTCCAGCAACATCTAGAGGAACATCTAGGAAGTGGGTGGTGGATGGTGTTAAGGGATGCTCTGCTACTCCTTTGCACCCATAGATGGACAGTTCCAGGCAAAGATGCTCTTAGGAAGAATTGTGTGCACACCCCTCTGAATTCCCTAGAATGTAGAAATCCTCCCTCCCTCCCTCCTGAAGCTCACTTTCCCACAGCACTTTTTGTCGGATTCTCAGGCCGCAGTCAGAGGTAACTGGCCACACTCCAGGCATTCAGCTTGAGATCCTTGTTGACCTTCCCGTCTGCGTCTCCCGGCAGGATACAGGCAAGGTCACTATCGGCGATCCCACTCAGAGTGAGAGGGACACACCACTCTCCCCTCTCCTCCCTGCCTCCCCAGGGAGGGGAAAGAGTCAGACAGAAATCTATTTACATCGCTTTATTTCTGTCATTGCAGCAGTACAGAGAAACACGTCTGCACTCTCCAGTCTCCAACAGTAGAGAGAGACTCCACCCCTGTACTTCCAGTACAGGTCAGATGACACTCTGAGCTAACATCCGGTGCTCAGTGCTGTGAATAGACTGCCCCTTTGTTCCAATAGTACAGTCCCAAACATCAACATCCTGTTTTGCATTCCAGCAACTTGCAGCTCGCTCTTGCATTGCTGCTTTTTCCTGACACTTTTCTCCACATATCCTACCTCTTAAACAACAACAACACAACAACCAACCCCCAGGGCTCTGAAACTGGAAGTGAACCTGCACCTGAGAAACTCACAATCTGTGGGTTCTTTGTCCAGCTCTGAATATGAGGTGTTAATGGATGATGCAGAATTGGAAGAGTTGTTGTCCCTTAGGGCACAGCTGAGGAACCTCAGGCCCAGCTGCAGCTTGTGGACATTTGTGAAGTTTCCCTTCCATTAATGTACGGCACTCCTTGCAGGTCCTCTGCGACATGGAGACCAGTGGAGGCGGCTGGACTGTAATCCAGCACAGGACGGATGGTTCTGTCGACTTTCAGCGCACCTGGAAGGAGTATAAACAGGTAAGGAAGCAGGTGGGCAGAGTAGTTTATCTCTTTTAAGGACCAGAGATGTACTTGATTTTTTTTTAAAGAGTTTTTTAAATCTAGCAGAGGCAGGTTCACTTAATTGCTTATGCCTGTGGCAGCTGCTGATACGATCCTGTGCTCTTCCTTATGTCCATGACAAAACCTATTCCAGCACCTATTGCACAGAGAACGAGTCAGACTCCGATGCAGTGAAACCACCTGCACAACTTCTGCAACTACTTTTTTATGTCAGCTCCAATTGTGCAACTAATTTGTATGCCAGATCTGTCTTTTCCCCTTTGAAGTGTCTCCTCCAATTTACTATGCTTATGGCAGCCATCAACATTTCTCATTGTCTTTCAAGTCCTGTCCACTGCTAGCCAGCCAGGGGTGTGTGGGTGTGTCTGTGTGGGTGTGTGGGTGTGTTCCAGCATAGTGGGGTAAGTGGTCATAAATCTCAGTGGGACTTGCCTAGGACAGCTTTGTAAATAAATTGGTATTCAAATGGGCCTTCTTCCATTTCTCTTTGAAACTGTTTGAAGTGTGACTCTACTACTCCCAGTGAGTGGGCAGCAGCAGAGCAAGCCGATCAAGTGCCTGGGGCAGTGTACGTCCAGGGGTGGGGTGAGCTGAGGCAGGATGTTCCGCGGGGCCTCCGAGGAGTCTGCCTGCCTCCTCCCACTCAGCTGCCCTACAGCCAGCGTGCATAAGCCACTGCGTCTCTCCCAGGAAAGACACATGGTTCGGGTGCACTGCAGGCCCCGCAGTGGGTGCCGCCCGGCATTTTGTCACCCCCCTCAATGGTGACACCCGGAGCGGCCCGCCCCCCACTGCACCCCCCTTCCTCCGCCCCTGGATGGGTAGTTCAGACAACCGTATACATGTAAAGGATCTCTCATATGAAAATGTTGGGGCCAGCAGGCAGGGATCGGTAGAGGGGGCTGAAAGCAGAGTTATTTGGATGATGATGAGTAAAATGAAAGTAATATTAAAAATAGGCTAGCCAACACAAAATGACAAATGAAGGTAATAGACA
The DNA here is from genome assembly GCF_964188305.1 of Podarcis bocagei. Taxonomy (NCBI): domain Eukaryota; kingdom Metazoa; phylum Chordata; class Lepidosauria; order Squamata; family Lacertidae; genus Podarcis; species Podarcis bocagei. The sequence continues at coordinate 31,000,696 of NC_138132.1, forward strand.
GGACAAAAGAGTAAGAAAAACCCTTTAACGGATAGAAAACCACATTGCCATCCTCAAAATTTGTAAATAAAATTTAAAAAAATTCAAAATGGAACAAACAACCCACCCACCCACCAACTCCAGGTCTAAACTATTAAAGTCTAAACTATTAAAATACCAAAAGAATGAGTGGGCCTTTCAAGTTGAGGCAAGTTGTGAAGGAGAAAATAAATTACAGCAAGGTGTAATTGCATAAGGTGAACCGAAGAAAAACCTTTGTTTGTTGAGAATACTGGTGCAGCAAGACCCTGGTGGGGTACTTACCTTAAGTTTTACAATTAGTTCGGGGGGGGGGGATTGAAGTGATTTGCAGAAATGTCACATTTCTCATTTACTAGCAAGGGTCATTTGCGAGTAGAATGAGAAATGAGCCGATTTTGCACTAGGAAATTCTGAAAGTGAGTGAAATAAAACTTTCCTGCAAGTTCAAACCCTAGTAAGGAGTAGGCTAGTTTCTCACAGAAAATGAGAAGAATAGAACCTGTACGTTTTGCTTCATATCTCAGGTTCTACAAATGCTAGAAACTATTTAAAAAGAAGCAGAGGCAGATTGCAAGTGGTGGCTTCTATCATTAGTAACTACCAAATGGAAATTTATTGTTTGTTTTGGAGGAACATTTGGTCCTCTGAATCCCTACCTGCAATTTGAAGTGGTACAGTCCTGACACAGGTTCACCACCTTAGTAGAAGCCAACCAGGTTGATTACCAGCTGGGATCCCCCCCCCCCCGCAATCTCTGCCAGGCGGGCTCTGTAGCCTCGGTTGAGCCTTTATGTGGTTCATTTGTGAACTGCTTTCCCTAAAATATCTCTAAGCAATTTCAAAGTAAAAGCATGAATAAAAACAGTTAGAAACATTGTCTAAGAGGTGAGACAGTCTTCTGTAACTTCTGTGATGTGCTGTATCAGGACTCTATTAATCTGTGCTTCCTCTGACATTTCCGTGTTTTTCTTGCAGGGCTTTGGGTCCCCACCTGGAGAGCATTGGCTGGGCAATGATTTCATACACTTACTCACCACACAAACTTCCTACTACCTTCATGTCAAACTCCAGGACTGGGAAAACAATGAGGCCTATGCCTTGTATGACCACTTCCATGTAGGGCCTGAGGAGCATAACTACCGGTGAGGAGCTTATTTCCTTGTGGTGCTAAAATAAGCACCTTAGTCAGGCAGGGAACAGGCTCCATGGCTGCTGACTGGCCCTAGTCCATGAAGGTCAGTTGAAATTTCAGGCCTAGCACCTCCACTAGTCCTACTCAGGAAGTGCTCTGGAAAGGTCCAGCCCTGAATACTACCAAACTTGCTGGACTCCAATTTAAAAATAAAACACAATTTTAAAAACCTCTTGGTGTTATTTCTTGGCGCTAGAACACCAGATTTTCTATTTCAGCCCTCCAACCAAATAATGTATACACAAATGTGCGTATTAGGGGCAAGTGTATTTTATTCCAAACCGTATTTTTAAAAAAGTTTATATTAGGTGAAATTTGCACTTAAGATGCTGGTGAATTTTCATGTGGACTAAAATACTAATAATCGCAAACTGTTAAGGAACTGTAGAGAACTGAATTAAGATTGGGGGAAATGAGAAACTGAAACTGTCCCGATTCGTCCATCCCTAGTCACATCTAGTTGGGCCCTAAAACCACAGTGTAGGACTAAGGAAGAGGTTGGGATAAGGGTTTGAGCACACCTTACTAAATGGTCTGCTCTGGACCGAAAGCATTCAGCTCTGTTAACACTGATTTAGAACTACTGAGAGCTGCTGGTAGCCATGCAAGTGCATGACCTCAGGTAGGAAAGAGATCTTCCTGGATTGCAGGAAAACAGGGATATACATAGTACAGAGATAAACAAAACGAGCAAACCACTTGCTTATGACACTGATGGCACAGCCCTACCACAGTCAGACTTTTTGAAATAGGCCAAGCAAGTATACCTTGTTTCATATTTCAGAGGAGAGGCAACCAACAGAGCATTGTAGCTGACAATGGTACGTCCCCCCTTTTGCCCCTGCAGGCTTTATGTCGGGAGATACAGTGGCACAGCTGGTCGCACGAGCAGCCTTAGTCCCTCAGGGACAGACTTCAGCACCAAGGACGTCGACAACGACAACTGTGCATGCAGGTGTGCACAGATGGCAGGTGGAGGTAATGAGCGGAAGGGGAGGGGAAGTGTGTGCCACACGACGCCTATATTGTGTTGCAAATTCATATGCCTCAGAGCACGGGTGACCAATCTGCTTGGGAAGAGTGACTTGGGGGGGGGGTTGCTTTAGGGTTTATGGGCAGAGTACCCCAACTTTCCCTGTTCTTTCTCTTTTTCCTCCTCCCTCTGTCTCCAGGCTGGTGGTTTGACGCTTGTGGACCCTCCAACTTAAATGGCATTTATTACCCGCCCAGCCCTGCCATGAACAGGTACAATGGCATGAAGTGGCACTACTGGAAAGGCCCCAGCCACAGTCTGAAGGTGACCACCATGATGATCCGCCCTGTGGATTTCACAGAGGAATAAGAGGAGCTCGCCATGTGGCTGAGATGGACAGGCTCCAGCAAGATCAACTGAAATTCAAATGCAGCGTTGTGTCTCTCTCCAAACTTGTGCAATCTCTAAGGGGGAACTATGGGTGGGTGTACTTTCTGGGAGTCAAAGAACATCACTGTACTTCATACTGGCAGCCACAGGGGGCACTAACCACAGAAGAAGCACCAGGTATATCCCAGATGCATCCTTGCCTGTCCTGTGTATATAAGGAACTCCTTTAAAGTCCAGAATCCTGAGGCTGAAAATGGCTTGACTTTTAACAGGAGGCCTGGGGAGGGTGTGTGTGTGAGAGAGAGCATTTATGGCTTGAAAACATTCAGGTGCTGCAGGAAGAGCTGAGCTAGACTTTCTGGAGTCAGGCAGGAACTTCTTCTGCACTCTCTGTGGCTCCTGGTTTACACCTCCGTGAGCAGGGTAAATTTGGAAAATATGTCCATGTGTACTTAATTCAGTTTGGAGGACAATGCACTCACTGTTTTGTGTGCCTTTAACAGTAGGTTTGAACCTTTCTTACAAACTTGCCCCATGTATGGCTGGCAGATTTCTCAACCATCCCTTAGTGTTCTATGCAAAATGTTATTGACTCTCGCTGGCAGATGAAGGCAGAAGTTGAAGTGTTTAGTTTTTTCTTATTCCACACTTAACTCTGTTGTGAATTGTGTGCTGATGTGTGAGTATACACACGTATGTAATCTAACAAACAGCTAGACAATGCTAGATTCAAGTGGATTATTCTAAGAACATAAGAAGGGCTTTGCTGCCTGAGACTGAAGGTCCATCAAGTCCACCAGCCTGTTTCATACAGTGGCCACCTTGGAAACCTGGCAGGCAGGGCATGAAGGCAGACGCCCCCTCCTTTTCCTGTATTCCAGCATGTGATCCTCTTGGCTATACTGCCTCTGGAGTCATATAGCTATGCTCTTTAGTCATTGATAGCCTTCTCCCTTATGAATCTGTCTTGTCTCCTTTGCCATGAATATAATTCTGTGTTATGTGAAGAAGTTTTGGGGGGGGGGGTTGCCTCCCCACAATCTAGTCTTGCCACATTTCCTTCATGGTTCTGATTCTGTCTCATCTCAGAAGCTAAGCAGGCCCAGACAGTGCCCAGATGGGGATGATCACTTGAGAGTCCTGAGTATTCTGGAATCTGCTGCCGCTGCCGATTGGTTTCAGTGAATAACTACAACTTCTAATATGGGGCAGTGAGCCTTTGGGCCTCTAGCTATTGTTGAACTACAACTCCCATCATCCCTGGCCATTGGTCAGGCTTGCTAGGGCTTATGGGAGTTGTAGTTCAGCAATATCTGGATGGTCAAAGTTTTCCTACTCCAGTACTATGGCAGGGGAGATATATTCTCTGTTCACTTTCTTCAAAGCATGCCTAATCTTCTAAATATTATGTCCTCTTTTAGAACTCCCCCACCAACAACAACTATAATTCTGCAAACTTTCCTTTTTGGGAAAGAGCCCCAGTTTAGATCACGATGGCTGTCCTTTTCTGCACCAGTTCTCCTCTACAAAGGGGTGATCAGAATTGTGGCCAAACTACCTTACATCAAACCATTGTGATACTCAGCATTCGATTTTTCCTTCAACTGCAAACATAAAATTAAAATGTAAATATGTGCCTGAGAACCATCATCTGCAATTCAGATGAAATAAGATATTGGTGCTAAGGTTTCACCATCAAATGCTGAATAGCTTGCGGCAATAACTCTTGATTGAGATATCTGCACCCGTTCAGACTTGTAAATGTTTATAAAAAGAAAGCCATCCAGCTCAGAGACATTAGAAGCTGGAGAGAACTTCTGGGTATACAGAATGGCCTCTGGTTGAAGGATAATACATATTCTTTTGTAAACTGTGTATGAGTTTTCTGTTGAGTAAGTGGTATATAAATTTTGTTAAATGAAATAGGGGGGGGGATATAACTTCTACCCCTCAAAAATTCTCTTGGCACTTCTGTAGCAGAGGAAATATTGCTTAGAAATCTCTGCACCTTCCACATTCCCACAACTACCACCTTTGCTCCCAGGGTCTGGTATGAATTAAAAGAACAAGTCATTGTTAAAGGCAGAAGCTGGTATGTCACACTAAATCAGGGGTGGATAATCCTGAGTTTTGAGGACCTGATCGGAACCCAAGCAAATTTTGCTGCCTTGTCCTCCAGACCCAACCAATTTAGCTCACTGATGCAAAACAAATAATGGTTTAAAGTAGACACAGTAGCACTGGGGTGGGGAGAGCCCAGGGTCCCAATAGGGATGCAAATCACCTTCTTTTGAGTCAAAGTAGTAAGATGGGGAGAAAACCAGAACCTGAACATAGTGCTGTCACCTCGTTGGACATGTCACTTTGGCAGCCTAGCAGTCCCACCAGCTACCACTGCCAAAGACCTATCTAGTCCATCCAGGATGGTGCTAAGGATAAGAGCAGACCAGTGAGAAAAATCACTATACTTCTACTGTACAGTGATTCCATCCCCAAAGATTTCCATTTGTCCAAAGACTCATTATCACCTTGCTGTACAAAGGCCAATTGTTTGGGAAGCAACCACATGTCTGGAATCAAGTTTCAGCTCTATTCAAACTTCAGTGTATTGTAGAAGTTTGTTCCTATCTTAATTTCAATGCTTTAAAAAAAGGAGATTTATTAGAGCCAGTAAAGAGGGTGGAGGAATATAATGGAGGCCAATAAAAATGCTATCAGGTTAGAGATTTGGAGGTTCCTTTAATCTTCATCTGGCGACTAGCAGGCTTGAAGAAAGTATATACAGTATACAGTGATGGGGTTTGATTTTTTTGTGGTGGGGGAAATTGAGTTTGCAGTGTGACGATATGGTGTTCGACTGGTCTTAGACTGTATACTCTAGCTTAAAAGAAATATCTCCTAGCTAATCAGTATTTGATCACTAACCTGTTTTTATCTGCAGGTAGATATATTTTGGGTTGCATTGCCTAGCTTCTACTCCTCTGAGTAGACCTGTTGAAATTAGTGGGCCTAAGTTAGTCATGCCCATTATTTTCAATGGGTCTATTCTGAGTAGAACTTAGTTGGATACACCCTTTCGTTTGGTTCCGTGGCTTCTTTATGACTGTTGTCATGATTAATTTGGTACGCTGCCTTAATGTCAAATCGAGGGCAGATTTAAATAAATGAATAAAGTACAGTGGTACCTCGCAAGACGAACGCCTCGCAAGACGGAAAACCCGCTAGACGAAGGGGTTTTCCGTTTTGGAGGCGCTTCGCAAGACGAATTTCCCTATGGGCTTGCTTCGCAAGACGACAGCCCATAGGGAAATATCCGGGACAGCGGGGAAGCGCAGCGCGTCTTCCCCACTGTCCTTGGACCTCCCCCGAAGCCGGGCGGTGGGGCGGGAACGCCTCCTCCCGCCGCCGACGGGCTTCGGAACGATGCTCCGAAGCCGGGCGGCGGGGCGGGAACACCTGCCCCCGCCGCCCGGCTTCGGAGCATCGTTCCGAACCCGGGCGGCGGGGAGGGAACACCTTCTGAAGGCGGGCGGGGGGCAAAAGTCTTTGTCCCCCCTGCCTGCCTTCCCAGGGGCTTTTAAATTGCCCCGGACAGCGGAGAAGTCCTCCACTGTCCCGGGGCGATTTTAAAATGCCGCCCGCCAGCATTTTAAGATCGCCCGGACAGCGGAGAAGTCCTTGTCGTTCCCCCCCCCCCCAGCCTTCAGACTGTCCCCGGACCTGGTCTGAAGGCGGTTTCCCTAGGAACGCATTAATTGATTTTCAATGCATTCCTATGGGAAACCGTGCATCGCAAGACGAAAAACTCGCAAGATGAAGAGCCTTGCAGAACGTATTAATTTCGTCTTGCGAGGCACCACTGTAGAATAAAATCAAGGTGGTTGTCTTTTCTTTGAAGGTCTATGTGAAGGTGTCTTTTCTGAGGCTCTACGTGCAGGGAAGTGTAAGAATCGTGATGCTGAACCAGAGCAAAGTTCCATCTAGGGCTATTGCCCATCTTTGAGAGAAGCCAGCCAGAGGTCCCTAGGAAGATTACAAGCACAGCGTGATTGTGATGGAATCTCCTATTGTTTGTTCCCAACATCTGGTACTCATATGTACACTGCCTCCCAATATCCCTCGCTATCTTGGCTAAAAAGTTATCCATTCCTTCTTTAAAAAGCCACTTAATAGGCACCACAGACTCCTGTGGCAATTAATTGCATAGAACAAGGGGGGTACCTCTGGCCCTCTCAATGCTGTCGGACTCCAACTCCCATCAGCCCCAGCCAGCAAGGTCAATTGGGTCAAGGATGGTGGGAGTTGTTGTCCAGCCACATCTGGAAAAGGTTCCCCACCCTCCATAGAGTAATTATGCACCATCTAGTTAGTTGTCTTTCCTTAACTTAGTGTGCTTCTGGACCAGCCTTCCTCAACCTTGAATCCTCAGGTGTTGTTGGACTGCAACACCCATCATCCCTGACCCCTTGCCCTGCTAGCTAGAGATGATGGAACTTGCAGTCCAACAACATCTGGGGACCCCATGGTTGAGAAAGGCTGTTCTAGACTGTCACTATTTGGGGATGGGATTCAGTCCGGTTGTGCAATTATAGGTGGTTGGGAGGCCTTGCTCAACAAGCCCACTCCTCTTAAATATAAGGATTTCTGCAGCAAGGAAAGTCATAGAAAAATGCACTGGAAAGTGTGGAATCTAACCTTCACGGAAGCAAACCAGGATACTGTAAGTGCTTTGGAATGGGTCATCTGAAAACTTCCTTAGTGTCTAGCATAAAATCACCATGATTCCATTCCACATCTGGTTTTGGTTGAAAAACACTGTTATTGTATTATTAATAGGAACGTTATAGTAGTTGTTACAGAATCTAGCTTTAAAAAAACAACAGTCCATCGCCAGTTTCTAGTTTATCTGATCATGGAAATAAATTGGAAAAGGCAAAATATTAAGATTTTGTGGTATGCCTGAGAGTATAGCGGGCCCAAGACATTTTACTCCCTAATACACAACAGAAGCTGGAACCCCAAGCTCGCCCAAGCTAAGGTGCCTAGCACCACAACTGGCCATGTTATTTTGGCACTTGAGGCAGGAAATCCCACAAGCACCTCTTCATTGGAGTAAAAATAAAACAATAATATATTTTAAAACTATTAGCTGCCCTTTACGACACCCAAAATCTGCTGCTTGAGGTGGCTGCCTCACTAATGTGTGTAATGCTGGAGCTAGCCATGCCTCTTGATCTCCATGACTGAAATGATATGCATACATGTCTCAACTCTTCCTTTGAAAAAAATGTTCTATGTGACCATTTCACCTGAAAAAGAATCTTGTGTAACACAGAAACTTGCATTCTGTGGCCTCATTTCTGTTATATATGTAAAATATATTTTGTGTGGAAAAAATACTAGTAAGAGCCTGGATATGACTTTGTGAACATCAGTTGATTCTATGAAATGAATGATTTCCTCACCCCTGTGAATTTCCCCTCTCAGGTGTTGATTTGCAAATGGATAATTGAGATCAGGTTTCTTGTTTTGTTTTTGAAACTCAGGGCCCCTCCAGACTTGTGGTTTATTGTGGAACATGTCCTGCACATTAACAGTGCACTAGTGGTGCCTTTATTTTGCCCCAGTTTGGTGATGCTTTCCCCAAACAGCCATTGTTGCTGCCTGGAGATGTTATAGCCAAGCAGAAATTAACCTAAACATTTGTCCTATAAAAACTTACAGGACTTCATCAGGAAGTTATTGGACATGCACTGATTGGAAACGAAGCAGCGGGGCCACCCCTTTGCCTGCCCAAATAGTATTGAAAGTGGGATCACATGTGACACTACCTGATAGCATCACCAGCCGAAACCGTCACACATGTGCAATGAAAACCACGTCTGGATGGGCCCTCATTGGATTTCGGCAAACCAGATTTTTTAAAATTTCGGCATTAAAAATTTTAATGCCAACGATGTCGTGGGACCATCCCACACACACAGACAAAAAAAAACCTCAAAGCCTTGCTGGCACGAGGAGCACCCGGCGAAAGCTGGCCAGGTGCTCGCGCGTTCCCAAGAGCCTGAGAAACGCGCGCCCTCCGATGGACAGCCGACGGCTACAGGCTGGAGCAGCAGCCCGCGGCACGGAGGGAGGCTGCAAAAGGAGGGAACGGAGAAGTTTTCCCGTTGCAGCTTGCACCGCTTGGGAACAAGTCCTGCAGCCTCCTGAACTACACACTCGGGCCCACAAAGACGCTTCCCGCAGTTCCGCTTGGTCTTTCAGAGACACGGGAAGGGGAGGCCCGGATCCAGTGGCGCCCTTCCAAAAGACCGGAGGGGGGCACAGCCAGGGCAGGATAGGAGCAGCCTGCACCCCACCCTCGGGATGCGTAGGCTGAAGGAAGCCGCCTGAGCCTGATAAGCGTTTTGCAATCTGCCTGCTGAGAAAAACGGCGCGGGCGGAGGATCTGTCCCCAGATACGTCTGCACGCCTAGATTTCGACTTCCAGGGAGAAAGGGGGCGGAGAGGGCTAGGCGGCGCAGCGGGTGCTTTTACCAGCGCGATCTTGTTCGCCTTTACTTGGAAGAGGGTCCTCCTCGGATTAAGCGGGGTTTACAGGTAAGCGAGTGGGCCAAGGGCTTTTTAAGATACCCCCAACCCAATAATTATTGCTTTAATCCTTAACGAGTGTAATGAAATACCGGTATATCTTACAGCCTTTTCTTTTTGACATATGCGGTGATAGTTCGCCACAAGGGACTTGTTGTATAGGGAGTTGTTTTGAGCTAAAACAGCCTGTGCATTAGAGGCGACGCTCAGAGCAACCTTGATCTAGGGCCAGGGACACAGGGTGGTTTGAAGTTTCCTTAGTCAAGATTTGTCTACTCCTTTTCCGCTGTAGAGTTTGAATGATTCCACTGGAAGTTGCCTTTGTGCAAAAAGAATAACTCCTTGAACTGTCACGTGATAGGACTATCAAAGATTTAAAAAATTTGGAAATGAGGTTTCTCAAATTTTGGCTTTATGCTACCAAAATTTCTCAGTTGCTGCATTACCACTGAGTAACTTTTGCTTGCCAATGAAGAAATTTCTGTGCTGCTACCATTTGGTAGTATATATTTTTGCAAAACAGGTTTTTCAGCACTGACTCTTATGAAAATGAAATTATCTGAGACAACCATCAAACTCTGTGTTGATGTACCTGTTGGCAAAATGCAAACTCCACCGTCCCACGGGTTCTTGCCTAAATGAACTTCATTGTGAATGAAACTATTAAAATAGTTTATTACATCTAACACTGATTAGTGTAACCATATGTTTTTAGAAATACAATCAGGTGGTTGGTGTTCTTACAGTCCCATGAACAAAATTGTGTAAATTTGTTAACTACTATAAATATCTCTTTTTTTTTAATTCTTTTTATTGAGTTACTTTTATGCATACAAAAAGAAAAAAGAACAAATACTTTCAACAGAATAACACGGCACTTAAGCACTAGATAAAAAGGAAAAAAACTACTATAAATATCTCAACAAATTCCACATGAATTTAAGTGAATTTTTGCATGGATGTCTCAAGTAACAATTATAATATAGGCAAATTTGCAGTTAAAATGCATAAAACCGATGGCTGAGGAAGACCTTTGGTCATGTGACAATAAACCAATAGGTCACTATACCAAAAAAAGACTGGGAACCACTGGCATATAAGAGTGCAGCCTTCATCTCTTCAGTTTGGGCAGAGTAGGGTTACTGCTCTCCAGAGGACTTTTTTTACTGCTTTTTCTGGGGGAAATGTGCCATTCTTAGAAATGTCTTGGTTTCAGAGAATGTAATCTGTAAAATATGAGCACAGAGCAAGTCACATTGTGTAACTGGAATGACTTCAATGCTGATGACATCTAAAATCAAGATGGTGTGTGGGCACACTCATCTGAGAAGTTTTTTAATTAACGAGTTAATACATTTATTGGCACACATCAGGGGTGCTCCAACATGCTCCAACATGGAGGGGTGCTCCATGGATGCTTTCAGAGCCACATCCAGAGCACAAGGAATGTGCTCTCCCCTGTTGCAGATTGGGGGGATGTGTCCAAGGTGAGTACCTTGTACCTGGATTCTGCCAGTCTGAGACAGAGGCAAGGGAGCACAGCAGGGATGGGGAACGTGATACCCTCTAGATTTGCCCCACCAAACTCAAGTCTTCCCTTAGCTGTCAGTTTCCTCGTCCTTAGTTTCAGTTTTGCCCTTGTAGAATTCAGCAGGGAGAAGGATGGAGACAAAACAAGACTTAGTTGGCTGCACCTGCCATTGGCTGTGCTGCCACCTACTGTTGGGTTCCCAGCATTCCACCCTACCAGTCCCAGTGGGCACTCACTACCATTTTGTGTTCTCATCCACGATGCCATTCAAGGAAAAGGGGTCCTTCTTTGGAGGGTGTGATTGTTGTCCTTGGTGGTGCTCATATTTGTTTCCTCTCTCCTGTACCAAAAGCGATGGCCTTTCTCCACATCATCGTCCTACTGCTGGTGGCTGGGCTGTGCATGGGCCAGGACTTCCCTTTCCGGGACCCCACATTGCCGTGGGAGGAGCGGCTGGACGACCTGGTTAACAGGCTGACATTGGATGAGATGATACTGCAGGTACAAGAAACACTTTTTGACCATTTGACAGAGGTGACAGGGCAGAAGAGGTGTGGAGAGGCCTGGCAAAGGGCATCAAAGCTGCAGGAAGGGAGGAGGGCTGGTTTGAAATTATAAGGAACATCAGACTCCTGCTGGATGGATCAAGGGACCATTGAGTCCTGCATCTTCCTTCTCATAATGGCCAACATGCTTCCGGGAAGTCCATAAGCCGGTATTTAAGGCACTAGCTCTACCCTCCTGCAGCACACAATGGGACACTGTGGTCTAAACCACTGAGCCTAGGACTTGCCAATCAGAAGGTCGGCGGTTCGAATCCCGCAATGGGGTGAGCTCCCGTTGTTTGGTCCCTGCTTCTGCCAACCTGGCAGTTTGAAAGCACATCAAAGTGCAAGTAGATAAATAGGTACCGCTCCGGTGGGAAGGTAAACAGTGTTTCCGTGCGCTGCTCTGGTTCTCCAGAAGCGGCTTAGACATGCTGGCCACATGACCCGGAAAAACTGTCTGCAGACAAACGTCAGCTCCCTCAACCAGTAAAGCAAGATGAGCGCGCAATCCCAGAGTCGTCCACGACTGGACCTTAAGGTCAGGGATACCTTTACATTTTACCTGCAGCACACACAATAATTAGGATTTAGTTGTACACTCTCTTAGAACATGGAGGTTCTTCTTCGATCTCATGGCCAATTGCAATGAAATAGAAAGCCTGGATAGCTCAGCTGGCTAGAGTGTGCTGCTGATAATGCTAAGGTTGCAGGTTCAATCCCTGTATGAGAAAGTTGCATATACCAGCATTGCAAAGGGTTGGACTAGATGATCCTCATGGTACCTTCCACCTCTACAATCCAACGTGATAGAAATCTATAAAACTATGCATAGTGTGGAGCAAATGGGTAGATAAAAAGTTTTCCTCCCTCTCTCTTAACACAGACAAAAGGAAGTACTTCTTCACACAACACATAACTATGAAACTCGCTCCCACAAGGAGCTTTTTCAACATTTTTCACATTGGCTTTTTCAACAGTGTGACGCGGCAGCTAAAAAAGCCAATGCAATCCTGGGCTGCATCAATAGGAGTATAGCATCTAGATCAAGGGAAGTAATAGTGCCACTGTATTCTGCTCTGGTCAGACCTCACCTGGAGTACTGTGTCCAGTTCTGGGCACCACAGTTCAAGAAGGACACTGACAAACTGGAACGTGTCCAGAGGAGGACAACCAAAATGGTCAAAGGCCTGGAAACGATGCCTTATGAGGAACGGCTAAGGGAGCTGGGCATGTTTAGCCTGGAGAAGAGGAGGTTAAGGGGTGATATGATAGCCATGTTCAAATATATAAAAGGATGTCATATAGAGGAGGGAGAAAGGTTGTTTTCTGCTGCTCCAGAGAAGCGGACACGGAGCAATGGATCCAAACTACAAGAAAGAAGATTCCACCTAAACATTAGGAAGAACTTCCTGACAGTAAGAGCTGTTCGACAGTGGAATTTGCTGCCAAGGGGTGTGGTGGAGTCTCCTACTTTGGAGGTCTTTAAGCAGAGGCTTGACAACCATATGTCAGGAGTGCTCTGATGGTGTTTCCTGCTTGGCAGGGGGTTGGACTCGATGGCCCTTGTGGTCTCTTCCAACTCTATGATTCTATGATTCTAAGGTGTAGCGATTAATGGCCGACGTCAATGGCTTTTAAAAAGAGTTACACAAATTCACAGAGAATAGGGCTATCAGTGGCTCCTTAACCATGTTGGAGGCAGTTCTGAATGCTAGTTGCTGGAAACCGCAGGAGGAAAGAGTGCTGTTGCACCCAGGTCCTGCTTGTGGGTTTCCCAGAGGCTCTTCTTATCGGCCACATCCCCTGGCAGGCAGACCCATTATGTAATTGGTGGGATGTAGTAAGGCATGTAATCCTTAATCCAATGGAATGGGCCCTTCAGCTCCTCTGCACTCCACATTTTTATGGAATGTCCCAGGGGGTGTAGAGAGAGGCCAGGAGGGCCACATTTGGCCCCAGGTCCTGAGGTTTCCTACCCTTGTGATGCATCTTTACTTCAGTGTAAGTCTAATTGGATTCAGTTGGACTTACTTCTGAGTAAACATGCATGGGAGTGGGCTGTAAATGTTGCAAGCCTCGTTAATTAATTTGGAATAACAAGCACCTTATGATTGCCTTAGCATAGACAGAATAGATTCCCTGCTTCTCTCACAAGTGTGGGTTGAAAGGAGGGAGGAAAATCTACCACTTTTTAGAAGTATTTAGAAGTATTTAATATGCACTCAGTGGTCTAGTGGGAGTTGCCATCCCAATGCACAAAGGAATCAGCCCTTTGGGATTCCCTGAGCTGTAAGCTTAGTGCCACCTCATTGCAAAACAAAGACCGGGTACGGAAGAGTTCTGAGGGGCTGCCTCATCTGCTGACTGGTGCTGTGGCTTGTTCACCCACAGATGGCAAGAGGAGGGGCAAAGGGCAACAACCCAGCGCCGGCCATTAAACGACTGGGCATTGGGCCCTACAGCTGGAACACGGAGTGCCTGCGTGGAGACGTTGGGGCCCCAGGATGGGCAACTGCTTTCCCCCAGGCCCTGGGCTTGGCTGCCTCCTTCAGGTATGGCTGCTGTTGAAAGGTGGGTCTTGGCTGTGGCTTCTCCTAGGTTCCCCTTGATTCCCTTTCAACCTATTCTACTAGTGCCCCGTTTTGGCCCCAACAGAGTTGCTGGGACTCTCTCCTCTGGGAGGGCCCACTAGGGCTTTGCCATGGTCCTGCCTTGTTGAGTGGCAGACAACCATGAGCCGCCATTTTACATTTCCCAGTGTGCTTTGTAGGAACTTACCCCATTATACTGATGAAATTAGGCAAGCACTTTTCTGGCATTGTTTCTATCACCTTATAAAAATGTTTTTGTTTTCGAAGCCTACTCAGATTTCCAAAGCTAACGTGCATTTTAACCTGTGATTTTCTTTTGCGATCATTTATATTTTTAACTATTGATCTTATTGATATTTGGAATTACTTTTAGATCAGCTTGTTTTTAACTTTTGGCTTTCATAGATCATTTTAATGTATTTTAAAATGTTTTCTGTAAACTGCTTACAGGTTTTGACATCTGAGCGGTAGAGAAATATTATTTTAAAAAATAAAATAAAATAAAAATCACTCTCTGAGGGATTTTTTTAAAAAAAATTTAAAATGGCAGTTGCCTAGCATGTGGAGGGGTCCCTTGAGTGCAGGAAGGGACCCTAAAAAAAGTAACATACCAAGGGTTCCTTCAGCCCTGGAGCCAGTCCTGGCCTCGTTTTCCATTTCAGCTGCCTGAAAATTACAGTTCTAATTATTAGAAATGGTTGCTGATTTAAGAGAAGCAATTCTGCTTGGTTGCCAGCTGTCCCCCCCCCCCGAAGTAAGGTTCCTGAATGACACAAAGCCCTGTCAGATGGCAACCTGGCCTCCATTTCTGTCAGTTGCAAGAGGCAGCGTCATTTTTTCCAGAGAACTGAAGTTTATTTAAAAGAGGAATCGCTTCTTGAGATGTGTGCACACATTCCCTCGTCACCTCTAATAAACGGGTTTTGTATAATTTCAAAAGCCATGTGTATCAGAGGCTGAAGAAGGAATAAAGAAATACGTGTGCCTCTTGAAAACCAGATTCAACCCTCTGAAAAAATATTTTCTAGCCTCACTGAAGTAGTCAATCTATTCCAAGGCCCTTTAAAAAAAAATGCTGGTGGGAAGCTGATTTAAATGCCCCTCCATATAGCCAGTGTGGTGTAATTGGACTAGGAATAGGGATCAGATCTTCACATAGTTCTGAAACTCAGTTGTGAGGACATTTTTGCCTCAAGCATTCAGTCAAACAGGACCTAAAATGTCTCCTGAAGTGCCTCAGCCCAGACATAGGTTTGCTCCACCCCCATCCCAGCCTCTGCCTTCAGCTTCAATAGCAACTTGCTAGATCAAAATGTCCTTTTTGACGTCCTCTCCACTGCTGCTTCTCTTTGCTGACAGCCCCGAGCTCATCTACCGCGTGGCCAATGCCACAGCCACTGAGGTCCGTGCCAAACACAACTACTTCATCTCCGTTGGTAACTACGACGACCACACTGGCCTGAGCTGTTTCAGCCCCATGTTAAACATTATGAGGCACCCACTGTGGGGCAGAAACCAGGTATGGTTTAGGAAATGGGGATTCCACAGGTGGGAGGATACAGAGGGATGGGCAGACCTGTTCATTTCAGTTTCTCATTTTCTGCTCTTAAGTTCAATTCTCCACATTTCCACATCAGTTTGTGATTTCCCTTCTAAAAAGACCTCACGGTAATTCATCAACATTTTAGTGTGGATTTATCCTAATACGAGCATTTTTGCAAAGCAACTTTCCCCAGTACAATGCCTTTTTTGTATGCTGTTTTCACCAATACAAGCATTTCTATGCACACTTTACACTAGTATGTGCATGTTTGAACACATTTCTTAGCTGGAAAAACTGCACTTCAAAATTCAGGAAAGAACAAATTTCAAAGGATGGTTGTGTTTCAGTTCTTTTCTTGTTTCAGAAAGTGCAAATTAAGTAGGACTGTCTTTAAATGAAAACTGAATCTCATTTATTCCCCATCCATAGTGGTTCCTAAAGTGGGCAATAAGAGCCAAATGCGGATTATTGGGGAACACATGACCTGTTTCTGGTCAAAGGTGTTACTCCTATTACCAAGCTTGGAGTATTGGGATGGCTATTTTTTCTTTGATATTTTCATATTCTATTTATTATTTACTTAATTTTGTAAGAATAAAAATGCAGGAATATGAAAAAACATGAGAAAATATGAGAAAAATGCTGCTTGTTTTAAAATATTTTACCAAAATATTCCAGTACCATCAGGTACAGTGGTACCTCGGGTTAAGTACTTAATTCGTTCCGGAGGTCCGTATTTAACCTGAAACTGTTCTTAACCTGAAGCACCACTTTAGCTAATGGGGCCTCCCGCTGCACCGCCGGAGCACGATTTCTGTTCTCATCCTGAAGCAAAGTTCTTAACCTGAAGCACTATTTCTGGGTTAGCAGAGTCTGTAACCTGAAGCTTATGTAACCCGAGGTACCACTGTATATGAAAAATGTAAATCTGACAAACAAAAGGGTTTTGTAACAGAAATCTCTCGATTCAAATCCGAGATAGTAAACTGTAAAAGAAAAACCCTCTCCAAAGCATACTGACTCTTCCTTGACTGGGAAGTCAAGGAGGAGGAGGTCACTGCAGCCATGGTTAGGTGGTCACAGGACTTTGGGTATTCAATAACCATGCCACAGTGGGGAAATTTGTGGAAGAATAATTGGAAATTCACAAACTGTTATACTCTAAAAGAAAACTTCCTAAAAATGCAACACCGATGGTATCTAACACCTTGGGAATTGTCAAAGATGTACAAAAATGTCCCCAGTAATTGCTGGAAGTGTGGAGATAAATCAGGCACTTTCTACCATATGTGGTGGCTATGCAAAAAAATCCAGGCATTTTGGAATGGTATCCACTTAGAAATACAAAAAATAATAAAGACTTCCTTTAAGAGAAAACCAGAAGCTTACCTCCTGGGGATCAAGGATTTGGATATCCCACAAAAAATGAAGAGTACCGTATTTTTCACCCTATAGGACGCACTTTTTCCCCTCCAAAAATGAAAGGGAAATGTGTGTGCGTTCTATGGGGCGAATGCAGGCTTTCGCTTCAGGAAGCTCTCCGTAAGCCTTGGGAGCCCGTGGGAGTTCCCGTCGGGCTCCCTAGGCTTGCGGATAGCAGCCTGCATCTCGAAGCCTTCGGTTCCCCGACCTGGTTTGGAGGCTGCTGGTGGGGAGAAGCGCGCTTCTCCCTGCCGCCAGCCCCACCAGCTCGGGGGACAGCGGGGAGGCGGAACGCCGCCATCCCGCTGTTCCCCAACCTGGTTTGGGCTTCAGGCAGGTATCCGCAAAGCGTGGGAGTCCAGCAGGAAGTCGCGCCGGACTCCCAAGGCTTGTGGAGAGCTGCTTGTTCAGGGGGCTGGGGTCGGGGGAAGCTCGGAATTCCCCTGCCCCAGCCCCGCGCCTGGGGGGGAAACAATTTTTTTTCTCTTTATTCCCCCCCCCGGAAAAAACTAGGTGCATCTATGGGCCGGTGCGCCCTATGGGGCGAAAAATACAGTATACAGTGGTACCTCGCAAGACGAATGCCTCGCAAGCGAAAAACGCGCAAGACGAAAGAGTTTTCCGTTTTTTGAGTCGTTCCGCAAGACGAATTTCCCTATGGGCTTGCTTCGCAAGACGAAACATCTTGCGAGTTCTTGTGAGTTTGTTTCCTTTTTCTTAAAGCCGCTAAGCCGTTAATAGCCGCTAAGCCGTTAATAGCCGCTAAGCCGCTAATAGCCGTGCTTCGCAAGACGAACAAACCGCAAGACAAAGAGACTCGCGGAACGGATTAATTTCGTCTTGTGAGGCACCACTGTATTTTTATATGCCAGAGTGGCAGCAAGAGTCCTTATCGCTACAAAGTGGAAGAGTAGTGAAATCCCTTCTGTTCATGAATGGATCCAAAAGTTAACGGATTATGCAGAGTTAGATAGTTTATCAGAAAAAATAAAGAACAAACCAAAACAGGAATCATCTCAAAATGGGAAGTCTTTAAAGTTTATTTGAAAAACAATTACAGTAGTTTAAATTCTGCTGCAGCATTTGAATAACTTTAGTAGTAGGTTTAAGAAAGATCTGAAACCTTAGATAAATCAATAATTAGTTAATCAGTTAATTTAAGACAAAAACGTGTATGGGCAACAAATAATTAATAATTGAAATAAAGAATGGGCTGGAGGTCAGGTCTATAGTCCAAGGAACACTTTTTGGTTTATTGATTTGTAATTAATATTGTCCTTATCATGGTTTGTTTTGTATTTCTTGTCTTGTTTTTTTTTCTTTTTTGGTGTATCAATTAAAAATATTTTTTTAAAAAACCAAAATTCATGTACAGTGGTACCTCGGGTTACAAACACCTCGGGTTACAGACTCCACTAACCCGGAAGTAGTACCTCGAGTTAAGAACTTTACCTCAGGATGAGAACAGAAATCGTGCGGCGGCAACGTGGCAGCAGCGGGAGGCCCCGTTAGCTAAAGTGGTACCTCAGGTTAAGAACGGTTGCAGGTTAAGAACGGACCTCTGGAATGAATTACGTTCATAACCAGAGGTACCATTGTACTGCTTAAAATATAGACACCAAACTATGTACGGTTCAAAAACAATATAGCAAAAATAAAATACAAACTAAATAGAACATCATAAATCAGTAATACAATACACTAACTGGGTCACACCGCAGGAGAAACTTGTGTAAGTAAAGAGGTCTAAATAAGTGGCTAAGATGTAATGCTGTTGGCATTTATCTAATTTCCAAAGGGAGGGAATGACTGTGGCTCTCTCACCAGAAGTACCAGACAGCAGGTTCCTTTGTGGTGATGAAAGGTGTGGACACCAGGAACTGAGAGGAGGGGAGGAGGAGGGACGTGTCACAGAGAACGGGCATGACCTAAGTCTCTGTCTGTCTGTCTATTCTTCAGGAGACTTACGGAGAGGATCCATTCTTGACCAGGGAGCTGGGTGTGGCTTTTGTGACAGGGCTGCAGGGTGACCACCCCCGCTATATCAAGGCCAGCGCTGGCTGCAAGCACTTTTCCGTCCATGGGGGCCCTGAGAACATCCCTGAGCCCCGTTATTCCTTTGATGCCAAGGTCAGTATGACTGGCAGGTTGGGAGCTGGGAGGTGGCAAGGGCTGAATGGAGGAGGTTTCCTTGTCCTGTGTGCTGGCTCATTCCCTCCCTCTCCCTGCTTCCGCCATCATCATTATCATTTATTTGTATGCCGCCTTTCCATAGTAAACTATGCTCAAGGCAGCTCACAACACGAAGAAAGTTACATACAGTGGGCCTGCCACTGATGCACAATTTGTTTTTGCGATTGTAGCTTTAGGCTCATGGCTGAAAAATAAATAAATGGAGTGAGGGGAAACCCGCTACAGAGTTTGTAGAGCTCTACGCCTTGTTTTGCAGCCTCTGGGAAGGATGTGTGAGGCTCCCAGGACCCTTGTACAACCTTCCCAAAGGCCGGTGAGTGAGGCAGAGGGCAAGGCCCACTCTGGACAGATAAGGGTTGGTTAATTTGGTGGGGGGGTGGGGGTTCTGGGGGGGGGGTTTCCTGCCTTTGCACATGGACCCCGGAACAGAACCCTCACATAAGTGGTGGGCTCACTCAACTCACTAAGTTACAAGTTATAACAAAATTGAGATAATCAATTGATTAATGAAAGCATCTCATTAAGAAATATCCAATTCAATTAAGCAACCCCCTTTTAATTCATAATAAGAATCATAGAATTGGAAGGGACCACAAGGGTCATCTAGTCCAACACCCTGCAATGCAGAAATGTTTTTCCCAACGTGGAGCTCAAACCCACGACCCTGAGTTTAAGAGCCTCATATACAAAAACTTGAATCACAAAAGCAGCAAAAATAATGCACCACTGAAATTAAATATTGGCTCCAAAATCTTGAATCCCCTAAACCTCCCTTCCAAACTATTGCTGCTTTGTGAGTGGGATTCAATCACATACCACATACACTGGGAGAGCCAGTGTGGTGTAGTGGTAAAGAGCGGTAGACTCGTAATCTGGTGAACCGGGTTCACGTCCCCCCTCTCCACATGCAGCTGCTGGGTGAACTTGGGCTAGTCACACTTCTCTGAAGTCTCTCAGCCTCACTCACCTCACAGAGTGTTTGTTGTGGGGGAGGAAGGGAAAGGAGATTGTTAGCCGCTTTGAGATTAATTAGGGTAGTGATAAAGCGGGATATCAAATCCAAACTCCTCTTCTTCTACCAGCAAATTTGGGTTGTGCAATAGAAGTTGATTTGGTCTCTTGCACAACAAACAGCAGTGGGGTCTGTTCCCCCACTGCTGCTCCTGAGCCCCATAGAATCATAGAGTTGGAAGAGACCACAAGGGCCATCGAGTCCAACCCCCTGCCAAGCAGGAAACACCACCAGAGCACTCCTGACATATGGTTGTCAAGCCTCTGCTTAAAGACCTCCAAAGAAGGAGACTCCACCACACTCCTTGGCAGCAAATTCCACTGTCGAACAGCTCTTACTATCCCCCTCTGCTGGCGGGCAAGGCTATGTGTTACATGCAGATTGCTCTGCACTCCCTAAATTATCCTGCTGCCTTCTGATACAGTAAAGGGTGTTGTTGTGTTGCCAGTGTTCAACTAAGATTCAGCAGCCAGTCTTGTTGACTTCTCTACACAGAATGGGGAGAAAGACGCCATCTTGTTCTTTGCTTCAGGCGGCAAAATGTCTCGGGCTAACCCTATTTCTAGGTGTCCTGGAATTTTGTCAACAATGCTTGGGGTGGTGGTGGTGGTATGCCAGGAGGGAATGATATCTGTGCTCTGTACCAGGTGGAGGAGCGTGACTGGCGCATGACCTTCCTGCCTCAGTTTGAGGCCTGCGTACGGGCTGGAACTTTCAGCTTCATGTGCAGCTATAACAGGTATGTCTGGGTTCTCTCCCTAACTTTCGGATGGCAATGGGACATTAGGCTTCAATCCTGATCCCAGTTAACCTGAGAGTGAGCCCCCATTGAATTCAGTAGGATGTTCTTCTGAGTAGACATTGTTAGGCTTGTGGCCCCCAAGGTTTCTCCCAACTGAATGTGGCTGAAAAAGTTTACCACCCCTGTGCTAAAATTACGTGGTTCGTCATTAGAGCAGGGGGCATACCAACAATGTTTGCAACGCTTTTGAGCCTGATAGCTTTCTTTCTTGCCTGTGCCAGGATTAATGGAATCCCCGCCTGCGCTAACAAGAACCTGCTAACAGACATCCTGCGTGGAGAATGGGGCTTCCAGGGCTATGTGGTGAGCGATGAGGGAGCTGTGGAACTGTTATGGCTTGGTCACAACTATACCCACAGCTTACTGGAGTCTGCCATAGGTGAGCACTACCCAGCATTGACGTCCGGCTCTCAGCCCAGAGTGGGCAGCTCCCCATAATGAGGACGGGGTGAGAAATTAGATCCAGTTTGCACTTTAATGAGAACATAACCCATTTTGTAGGCCTTGGACCAATAACATGAATCAAAACACAATTATCTTTCAGAACCCACAGTTGTCTTAATTTTGCAACGCAGTTCTCCAATCAAACAGTTGGCATCTGTCTGTCTTGGGAGCCAATGAAGGAGTATTGTGTACAAAAAGGATTATATGGGGAATGTGTGGATAAAAGTCTATATATTAGTGAAAATAACATACACAGAAATGCATTATATCAGGACGTGGCTTGCAAAATGGTGTACGCTACCTCAAAGCTGCATACCAGAATGGGTATATCTTATTAGTAATTAGAAACTTTAGTCTGAATGTAGAGCACAAAGCAATCTATTATGTATTACCGTGATTAATATTTTTGTCCCATTCTTCTGCTTGTAACGCATCCAGAGGTGCTTATGTTTAAAAAAGATACAATGCAGTTAAGTTCAGCTGAGGAAAAGTTGTGTCTCTGAACTCTTGGACTATAATGATCCCAATTCTCTACCTCTCCTGCTGCAGCTTCTGTGAATGCCGGATGCAACCTGGAAGTTTCATACGGGATGGTGAACAATTCTTTCACATTTATAGGCCAGGCTGTTGCCAAAGGCAACATCTCCTTGGAAGTAAGTGGTTCCACCCAAGGGGAACAAGGAGTGGGAAAAGGTGGGTCATTGGATGCAGTTATTAGTGACCATCCAATTGCAGCTCATGCATGCCAAAATGTGAAATCATCCTATTTCCTAAAGAATATCCTACAGATAGACAATGGCGCCTGAGGAGCATATTTCCTGTGTGAACATTTTAGTTATTTAGTTAAGATATTTAAATATTGTGTCTCCAAGTAATTTCCATAAAAGTAATACAAAATACAAAACAGATTAAAACATCGGAAAATAGAAAAATTAGAACATCATCCATAGTGCCTCTTGCTCCAGAGAGATCTGGTGCTTGCTGGATGTTTTAGACTAAGCTCCCATCAGCCCCATTCAACCGTCCCTTATTTGACAGGAAAGTCCCTTATCCCAGCACTGTGTCCTGCTGCTGTCCCTTATTGATGCTGTCCCTTAAATTTCCCGGGTTTCAAGGGAAGCAGCTCCTCTCCCTCCCTGCCTGCCGGCCAGGGAGGAGGGAGGCTCCAGCTGTGTTTCTCACCCAATAAGGAGTCTAAGAACAACTGGTGGGTGGAGCTTGCATGCCTTGTGCCAAACAAATCGGCCGCATTGCCTGGCGACTCGCCTTTGCTCAGCGCTTCCCAGCGGAGAGGTGACGGTGGTTTTCCTTGCTGCATCCCCTTTGCCGGGTTGCTGCGCTGTGGGAACCACCGCTTGAGGCTTCGTTTGGCTGTTGGCTGGGCTTTCTGCCTTTGGCTGGGAGGGGCTCAGAAGTTGAACATACCTGTGTTCGGAAAATCCCTTATTTTGGCTGCTGATCCCTTATTTTCAAGGCTGCTGGTCCCTTATTTTCAAATCTGTAAGTTGACAGCTATGGCCCCAGCCAGCATGGCCAATGGTTAGGGATGATGGGAGTTGTATCCCAAAACACCAGGAGGGCACAAGCTTGGCTGTTCCAGAGAGTAGTATCGACACCAGCAGGTTCAAATTTTGAGAAACAGATTTCCTGACAGTACAAGGTGTTCAATAGTGGGACAGTGTGTTAGAAGGGAGTGGCCTCTCTGTTGTTAATAGGTTTTTTTTTAAAAAGCAGAAGCTCTGTGACTATCTTTTAGGGATTCTGTAACAAGGGTGTTGCTCTAGATGCCCTTTGAGATCCCTACAACATTTTTAGTAGTCTGTGGTTTGAGGCTTTTCCTCCCCTTATACACATTCTGCTTCTGTTCCACTCCTAACTCTGAGACCAATACATAACAAAGAGGAAATGATAGTAAATAATAATGTTAATACAATACATGATATAGCTACTAATATTTCCTCTGTCCCTGATCTCAGTAGTATTTGAAGCAGAGAATATAGCCACACCAAAAAGATAGCTCTAACATACTAATTCACCAATCAGTTTCTTTAATTAATTTGTAATATACAATCCTAGCAACTGTCTTCGCAGCAGGATTTATTTGTGTATTTTATTAATAGCCTCAATCAAATGTTCCTTTGCAGTAATCTGAAATAAATCCATCTGGTCCATTTACTTACTATATTTGATGTTTTCTAATGGCTTGGTTTTCCTCAGTATTTTGCTTCTCTCCATGTGTAATTGCTGTAGGCTTAAAACCTTTTGGGATCTTAAGAGCTGTGTATGTTTCTGTAATATTCTACAAGCTCTTCAGTTATATATGACATTGGGGAAGAGGAGGTGAGCGAGGCTTGGCCGACATGGTTTCACGGGATAAGTGGGGAGGTTCTCCACCTTTCCCTAGAAGTCTGTGGGAGTGAAGATCTTTCACCCATCTCCATCCTTCCATTACAATGCTGCTTCACTAGCCAGCTCTGTGCCTCCCCTCCCTCCTACTATCTCCTGCAGACGATCAGGGCCAGTGTCCGCCCACTTTTCCGCACCCGCTTGCGCCTGGGTGAGTTTGACCCGCCAACCATGAACCCCTACAATGCCCTGGGACTGGAGGACGTGCAGACGGAGGCCCACCGCCAGCTGGCTCTTGAAGCTGCCATTCAGTCCTTTGTCCTGCTAAAAAACCAGCGCGGGATGCTACCTCTTAAGGCCCCAGATGTGTTGAGGAAGAACTTTGCAGTAAGTGTTCACCATGGAGTGGTGTGATGGGGAGGGCATCTCGTCCCTTGCTCATTCTCCAGAGTTGCATCACCTCTGGCAACACTGGAACAGGGCAGACTGCAACAGAGAAACTAAATGCAGAACTCAGTATTGAAAGATTAAACTATTGATTTACTGCATTCTGTGCTTTGCGTGCATTAAAGTTTCTGTTTCAAACCCTGCCATCTCTAGCTGAAGGGTGGAGAGAGAGACCCTTGTCCCAAGTCCTTGAGGAATTGCTGCCAGTCCTGTGCTCAGTGGACCTGAGTGCAACTGCACTGTCCCCACTTATGATTTCCAGCAATTGGCTGGAATGGCAGTGACCAATTTTTGTTGTTCACATTAGGCCTCAACCCCTACATGTTGAGACACAACAAGTGCCCACTATTTGCACGTTCCGGAAGCAATTTTTTGTTCCAGCAGACTTTCCCAGCTAGATAAATGGGTGTTTTCCATGAGTGTCTACCTTGTGTGGTTTTAGTTCGGTTTTAAATCCATTTGCTTTCTCTCTCTCTCTCTCTCTCTCTCTCTCTCTCTCTCTCTCTCTCTGTGTGTGTGTGTGTGTGTGTGTGTAATTATCTTCAGTGTACATCACCTTGAAACTGTTGCTTGGAATGTGATGAATAACTTAATAATGTTGCATGGCCCCTGGTCCTCCCACTCTCTGGATCATCTGAATCCCATTGTGGCCCCTAATTTCTTCTTGGCAGGTGGTTGGGCCCTTTGCTGACAACCCTAGGGTTCTCTTTGGGAACTACGCTCCAGTCCCAGAGCCTCAGTACATCTATACACCCAGGTAAGTCCTGAAGAAACCTCTCCTCCCTCCTGATCCATCCTTGGAAGGCATTCCTGGTAGGATGCTGGACCAGCCGTATCTTCATTTAAATTGAATCTACACCCTAGAGTTGGCCTTACTTTTTGCATGCAGAGTAGGGCCATCTTTGCCAGACAGATTCTGCAACAGACAAGAAATTACGAGTTTTCAAAAGGGACTGAAGTCCTTCAGGCTGAGGACATGCTGGGTGCCAGACCCATAACTGCCCTTTAAGTAGGGCTGTCTCATACACACATCCTTGTTTGATGCAAGGTTGGCTCCCTCGGCCAATAAAGCAAAATGAGCGCTGCAACCCCAGAACCGTCCGCGACTGGGCCTAACGGTCAGGGGTCCCTTTACTTTACCAAGGATAGAATAGTTGCTGTTCCAGAGCTCAGAATGGCTCATTGCATTTCCCATCCCATCCTTTAGGGTCTGACTTGCTTAGTTTTACCAGTAGAACCACATCATGTGCATTTCAGAGTCAGAACCTCTCTCTGGAAATGAAGCTTTGAGCATTCCTACACCCAGCACTCTGCTTTCCCCCTCCCACACCGGGCACTTATTTTCCATTTTCATTTACTTCCCTCTTCTGCCTTTGCTTCAAAACAAAAAACAACAACACTTAGTGTCAAGGCCAGCTCTTGGAAGCCAAACACTCTGTTGAAAAGAAGCAAATACACTCTCATCAATGCAGTGAATTGTAGCCACAGGCTTTGGATGTGCATGGTCCAAAAGTCCAAGAAGCCACTGCCACCCCAGGATGCCAGACACAGCCCACCACCCTGTATGGCCCTGCTGGGTCTCCATAACCCAGCTGGCTTCTGTTGCCTACTCAGGGCAGTAAATACATGGTGAGGTGTATGTGTGTGTGTAAGGTTGGATGGGGCTAAGTTCTAGGCAGATCCCACTATGTGACTGGTTTGGCATTGCAGTCCATGGGTTATGCAGGCCAAATCCAGATTTTTTTGGCAGGGAACAAATACGTTTCCAGTGTTTGCCCTTAAGAAACTGAGAGCTGTTCTCATCTCCACCTGGTGCAGGAGGGGCCTGGCAACAATTGCGGCGAATGTCACCTTTGCCGCCGGATGTACCTTTCCCACGTGCAGCACCTATATGCCAGCCCAAGTGAAGGCTGCGGTAGAAGCAGCAGACATCGTGGTTGTGTGCCTGGGTACAGGTAAGCCCCACATCTGGTGAAGAAAAAGGGTAAGAACAGCACCATGCTTTTCCCTACGGTGCAACGTTCACTTCACATATTAAGTAGTGAGACCCAGGAGACCATCTGCTTGCTGCAGCACTGCAGGCACTGATTCTTTAATTTTAATTCTCTGTATCACAGGGTGATAAATCCATGTGCATTTTTATATACATACAAATGCATCCATGTCCACACACCTTGTGGTTATTTTCCTTTGTGCAGTCAAGTACATATAAAGCCCCTTCCATGCCTTAGTCAGTAAAGAGGCCTCCCCAAATTCAAGGACTGCATGGATCGCCCTGCTCCTGACCTCACACAACTTCCTTGGCCCAACCTCTGTCGGCATCTGCAAAAGGAAACCTTTTTGCAATGGACCTATTTGCAAGATGACAACCTGTGCAATTGGAGTTGAATGGCAGGAAAAGCCGTGTGCATAGAGGTCTATGCATGTGCAGGCTTCTCTATCTATGTGTGCACAGTGCATAGACTTGGGTGGGTGGGATTCTGGGGAAACTTCGGCCAGCGGCAGGGCCAGCCTTATGGGTTCACAATCATTGGTTCTCATGGAACTCCCTTGAGGCATTAATCATGACAGCAGGGAGCACAGATGTTATGGTCAGTGGTGATGGGAGCTGTGGTCCACCAGCATGCAGACCTCAAGCCACTCCATCAGTGGAGCCTGGCTTCTCAGTAAGACTGATGGACATCTTCTTTTGCTTTTGGAGAGTGGTACTTTGCCATTTCTCAAACTTTTGGAAAGGAGATTTTCAGAGAGGAGCCTCCTTGGTTTGTTTAGGATGAGGACAAGAGGGAAGGGAGTGGGTGGGCTCTTTTAACATGCCTTCTAACTCCCTCTGCCCAGGAATCGATCTGGAGACAGAAACCAAAGACCGGAAGGACTTAGCCTTGCCTGGCCACCAGCTAGAACTCCTTCAGGATGCTGTGGCCTGGGGTAAGCTTGATGTTTTTGCCCCGGGGGAGACTACATGAGGAAGGGGGATGCCAAAGGCACTTGGTTGCACCAAGCACTATAGAAGGTGGGGCCTGCAGGTAACCCGCAGCAAGCAGCCAATCTAAACTTTTCTGTGGCTCATGGGCAGTTGTGAAATTGAGGTGTTTGGTGATGGTGGTGGGGCTCCCTTGGTAACTGTTTAGATTTACCCTTAGGAAGCTGCCAATGTTGTGTCAGGCATTGGTCCATCTAGCTCAGGGTTGTCCACATCAAGGGCTGCTTTCCTTCTGGGATAATTAGTTGGGGGCCACATGCTGGCAGTGGACAGGGTCAAAGGCATCAGTGGGTGAGGCCCAGAGCCAGATGAGGACAGGGCATGCCCCATTTCCATCTCTCTACCTGCTGCCTTCTTCTCTCCTTCTTCTTTCCCAACCAGCAGGCTCTGGGGTAGGGAGGAATTGGTCTCACCAGAGGTCTCAACTGATAACTTGCAGAAGTCTTTTGAAAGTAGGCCGTATGTTCCCCGAGGGCTACTGATGCTCACTGCTGGCTGCTCCCAGAGAGCTTCCTGGCTGAATAAGGATTTGAACCTTGGACTTGAAGTTCCATGCTCTCCAGAGTGTTGGGTTATGGCTCATTAATGAGTGTTTGCATGCATGGCATTGATTTGGCCTGTTTATTAATTGCTTAGGGCTTTGATTTCAGCTGCTGGACGTCCAGTGATTCTGCTGCTGTTCAACGCAGGCCCGCTTGACGTGAGCTGGGCCAAGGCACAGGACAGTGTGGGAGCGATCTTAGCCTGTTTCTACCCAGCTCAGGCTACCGGCCTGGCTATTGCCAAGGTGTTGGTGGGAGCTAAAGGGGCAAATCCTGCTGGCCGACTCCCTGCTACGTGGCCTGCAGGCATGCACCAGGTAAGACTAGGATGCCCAGAAATTTGTAGGTAAGACAATCCCTGCCCCCACAGTCTTTCAGTTTAACAGACATGACATACAAGAAAAAAGGGGTGGGGAGGGAGGAGGGGGAAAGCAAGCTCATGCACCAGTTCTTAAAGCAGGAATGGGGTTTTGGCTCCATGGGCTAGATCCATATCAGTATCAGCCATGTATTATGACATCACATGATAGACAGGTGGGTTGTCCCACTCACTTGTCAAAATCCCTTGTGGGGTTCCCACCCTCCCACCAGCCAGCTGGTTTGTGGGTGCTTGGGAACCACAGCACAAGGGGCCTTGCTCAACATTTTGGGAAGCACAGTGCACTGGGATGGCAAAGCACTTTTTTGTCCCATCCTCTGGAGAAAGGAAAGCCTGCATTTTATAGGCTTTATTTGCCATGCACCTGTTCCCTGAGCAAAATTTAACCCTCATTTGTCAGCCTACAAGTGGGGTTTACATTCTGCTGCGTTGGCTGCAGGTGTGTATTCCTTCCTGGCATCCAATGAAATATGGGCATGTTTTAAGGGTGTACGTGAACCTGAGCATTGCAAGCAGGAACTGAGCAGGAAAAGCAAATGGCATTGTGGATTTTGGAGGACATGTTAGCTAAGACCCTTTACAGGCACCATGGGAATTACTGGCAAGCACACTGGTGTCCACAGGTGCCGCACTGGCGACCCCTGAGCTAAGATATACTCCTTGCTATTGGTTGTACCTTGTGCATTTCCCACCATGTGCCTCCTCATTCAGATTGGCTTGGCCCATGGGCTTCTTCCCATCCTGTTCACTCATTTGTGGCCGTTACCACAGGTTCCACCAATGGAGAACTACACGATGGTTGGACGGACATATCGCTACTATGGGGACGAGGCTCCGCTGTACCCCTTTGGCTATGGGCTCTCGTTTACCACCTTCCAATACAGCGACCTGGTGCTAGGTGCCGATGTCGTGCCCATTTGTGGTAACCTCAGCATCTCTGCAGTAGTGAAGAATGTGGGCTCCAGGGATGGCGAAGAGGTGAGACAGTATGTGTGTATTTCCCCACAAACTGGGATAGCAGGGAGAAGAGGGAGGAATTCAACCATTGCCATAGCGCTATGGCAATCATTCCATCAGTGCAAGCTTTTTCAGATGGAAAAATCCCCCCTCCCCTCCGTTTGGAACAATCCACCCTCTCCTCCTCCTGCTGTTCTGGGGGTTCTCCTGATGTGCCCAAAGCCAATTTTCGGGTGGGGGAGGAAAGCCATACCATGCTAATGTAAGTATTTCTGCTTAACGGGACTAGGTAGTTGAATTCCTCCCAAATACACACACACACACACACACACACACACACACACACACATTTGATTTTCATGAGAAAACAATACAACAATAATAATAATAATAATAATAATAAATTTTATTTATATCCCGCCCTCCCCAGCTAAGCCGGGCTCAGGGCGGCTAACAACAATCAAATAAACAATCAAATAATAACACATTCTAAAAATATTTCATTATAAAAATTAGTTAAAATAAAATTGATGGCAACCGATTAAACAAAATTCTGTGCAGGTTGCCAGAGGAGGGAGTCAGGCTGCGCCCTGACCAAAGGCCTGGCGGAACAACTCTGTCTTGCAGGCCCTGCGGAAAGATGTCAGGTCCCGCAGGGCCCTAGTCTCTTGTGACAGAGCGTTCCACCAGATCGGAGCCGCAGCCGAGAAGGCCCTGGCTCTAGTTGAGGTCAGCCTAACCTCTCTGAGGCCTGGGACCTTGAGGGTGTTATTATTTGTAGACCGTAGGTTTCTCTGTGGGGCATACCAGGAGAGGCGGTCCCGTAGGTACAATATAGAAGTTAACAGAAGAGCAAGCAGTTGAAAAGCTTTTGAGGATACCTAAAGCAGAAGACTTTCGAGTCCAAATGACAGAGGATAGAGGCCACTTCAGCCAGTGTTCCACTGTCTCAGGAAGGCAGACAAATGATGGAGACCTTGTATATGCCCTTTAGCGTATTCCAGAAGTGAGCTCCAAGTAGCAGAAAAGTCAAATGGTTTTGCCTTTGGGCAGTTTTATGCTGAAAGTCAATTTTTCTGCAAGTGGAATATGCAAAAGTCTCTGAAGCCATTGCTCAAACGTTTAGCTGACTGCCACATTCCAGGTTTTTGCAATTTCTCGGTGAGCAGACAGTAACAGGAAATATATTAATGCGGTATGCCCCCATGCATCATTGCCATCTATCCTGCCCAATATTTTAATGGGGAGCCTGAACCAATGATATCTAGGGCTAAGCATAGAAAAAGACTGTGGAATCTACATCCATTTAAAAAAGCAAGTTTCTAGCCCTTACGGCTGTGAAGATATGCTTGAAGTGTGTGAAATTCCTGGTGTGATCTTGGAAGCCAGGGAGATTTCTGAGCATGAGCCTGAAATTGGTTCCTGTTCCCTGCCCCAAGTGCACTTGCAGCTCCTTACTGAATAGCAGGAGCCAGGAAGCGCCTTCAGCCACTTTGGTTTGATGAGCATGTATTTCAGATCTGGAACTGGTGGGTGAGGTTTTGGGAAAGGGTGTTTTGGTGTCCTTGTCTCTGGGTAGATGGGACATTATCCTCATGCATCTGCCTTTTGTAGTTTGCTGTTCAAAGCTACTTCCAAACAGTGCTGCTGCCTCCACCACCAACACATGCAGGGGTGAAAACTCCTAGAAGAGTCTTGGGGTTTTCTCCTCCTAACAGTTCCTTCCTTCTGCAGGTGGTGCAGCTCTACCTCCGCTGGGGAGGGGCATCCGTGCCAGTGCCACGCTGGCAGCTGGTTGGCTTCCACCGTGTTCCAGTGCCTGTGGGACGTGCCGTGAAAGTACCCTTCCAGTTAGACTTCAGCCAGAGAGCCATCTGGGCTGGGGAATGGCGCCTGGAGCCTGGCACTTTCACCCTTTTTGTTGGGGGGCAGCAGCCCTTCCAAGAAACCCGGGCCCCTTCTAACATCCTGCAAGCTGATTTTACAGTCTTGGGGAAGGCCAGCCGCACCATCCAATGCTAGTCATCGGAACTGATGAGGGAGGAGGCCCCTGAAAGGCAAAAGGGCATCTCACTCTGTCAGGCCATGTATATATGAGATGGGTTTCTGCATTAAGTAAAATGTGCAGGAGGAGAGAGAGACTGTGAGGCCCTATGAACTGTGGGAGAGGGTACTATCCCTCTGGATATACGCCAGCCTTGTTTTTGTGGCCTGGGCAGCAAGAACTATTTTCAGTGGAGCACTGGTGAGGCTGGGGCTGATCTGGAGAAGAAGGTTCTGGGATAACAGAAGGTTCTCTGAAAGGATGATTACAGTTTGCTTTTTAAAGTCATTGATCATGTCTTCATCTAGCTTTGCTAAAAGTGAATAGGCAATAAAGGGCTCGAATAGCAGCAAGCAGAGGATGCTTGAAAGATCCTTGTTTTGGTCTGATCTCATGTGTCATAGGCATCTGAAGGTGGGGTTTGGGGCACTTACATCCATTGGAACTGGTAGGGCAGAAAGCAGGAAAGCCAACAGTTTTTCTTCTTTTCTTCTTTGGCGATCACTCATAGACAAGTAAGGTTGTCTTCCATGAACACGGTCTTAGCGGTGTGTCCGTAAGTGACTGTGGAGGCCAATTCTGGATCCTCATGCCCTTCCACAGTGGGGACATAGGTTTCTGGGCAGAAGTTGATAATGGTGAGGGTTTGCCAAATGTGCCTTCCTCTTAGCTCATTTCTCCCTTTTGTCTTGAGTTTGAGTGTCTTCCAGAGCTAGTTATAGGCAGAACCAAGTAATTCTAGTTTTGTCCCCATCCTCCTTGCTGAGTTCTGCAAGGGAAACAGACAAAGGAGGAGGAAGCTGACAGGCAGTGCCAACCCTTGAGCTGGGTGCAGGTAAGAAGAGAGGCAAGTGGGGGCTGGCTGTGGGCAGACTGTGGGGCAATGCCCCTTTCACCCTAACTGAGCAGCCTCCATTGAGAGGTGGGCCATGTTTCTGCTTTTAGTCTCCCCAGGGAACTGTCCCCCTCCCTCTCCTTGTCACTCAGCATGCGGATACTCAGCATCCTCATCCAGCCACAACCCCCAGGATTCTTTTGTTGAAGCCATGGCAGCTAAAACTGTAAAAAAGCTATTCCCCCATAAATTGACTTGTTGCACATATGAGTCTGCCGTATATGATGTCAGGCCACAGGTCTCGCTGGGGAGCATCAATTCTCAGTCTCTGTTACCTGAGATCCTTTAAACTGGAGGCAGGGGAGATTGTACCTGGAATCGTCAGCATAGAAAGCAGATACTCTGCCAATAAGCTATAGTGGCTCTTTCCTTCTGCCAGGCATCTGTTTAAAAATGGTGTGCATCAGTGCACAGTTGACCTGTACCATGCCACTTCTTGTGTTTTCTTAGTTCTCCTCTCAACCATCAGCGCTTTGCTAATTTTGTCCAAGGTAATCAAGAGCTTTTGATTGGGTTGGGGCTCATAGCGGTCCCCACTTCTCCCCTTTCTCTTCCACTGTGAAATATCATTGCAATGTGACCGTGAGTCCACCAGGTGGAGGCTTTGCACATGTTTCCACCACCTTCCCACTTATCATGAGGTTATGAGGCTAGCTAGCTGCTCTGCTTTCTGGAGGACCACGTGGCGTATGTTTGTCTAGGAACAATCCTCATCCCTACAATGTCTATGGCCAGTTTCCATCTTCATCTACAAATTCCTTTTGCCTCTGGAGTTCACAGTTGGGAGAGGTGGGAGGCTAAGGGCTCCCCCAGACTAGTGGGCTTCTTTCTTTCTTTCTTTCTTTCTTTCTTTCTTTCTTTCTTTCTTTCTTTCTTTCTTTCTTTCTTTCTTTTTTGCAGGTGTCATGGATGCAATAGTAGTGGTGGATTTACACTGGACCACCCACACATCATTCAGCTTTATTTGTTGTTCTGTGATACTTCCCCAATGTTACTACGTTATTGCTGTTTGGAGGGGTACTCTTCACTACAGTGCAACAAGTGGGACAGCACACATACCCTGAACATTTGCGGGATGCAGTGATGAGGAAAGAAGCAATATAACTGGCCCAAAACTTTTGTAGGCGCAAACCGTATTGAAAGTGGGAATTGTGTATAACTGCCCAGATACCATCCTGAGTACAAATCATGCAAGCATGCACAATAAAAGGTTTGGCCAGAGGGGCTTGAATTTTACCTATGCAAGAGGGACCAGATTTGGCCTAAATTGCTGACACCTGGCCTAAAAGGTGGTGAACTGGCTTTCCCAGTTTCTGATGGTTAAGTGAGGCTGAGGGACCAAGATTTTGCCCAAGTCGGTGACTTAGACCAGGAATCAAGTCCAGCTACCGGTAGATTGCCTTTTTAGCTGCCCAAATTAAGACCCAAACTGGCTTATACAAAAATTAAGCATATACAAAAAAAAGCATATACAAAAATTAAGGCAGCAATCTTCTTTACGCCTTAACTAGGTGATGAAAGATACTGATCCTTGGTAAGAGGGGAATTGGGAGAACTTGAGAGGTTCTCAAATGTTTGGGACAATGTTGACTATTCAAGCCAGCAGATTCATTCATCTTTTTGTTTCACTACGTTGCTGGATTCTTGGGGTCCTTCTCCAAGGAATATTAAAGCATCGTTTGGATCCTCAAAGGGAGAGGGTGAGTAGGAGGGCAACATCCATCTTCAAGCCCAAGCGGTGAAACTACTTCTGCCAATAAATAAATGTTTTGTTCTTTGGACACTGAACCCGCCAAACTGCCCAAGCTAGTGAAATGGAGTGCGGAAAAGCAATGATATTTTTAAGGGTGTCTGGGAAGCAGTGTGGAATTCAGTAGGGAGTGCCCCCAGACTCCCTTAGTGAGCCAGGGATGACTGATGCATTGCTCCAAAAGGATGGGTTTACTTCTAAGGGCTGATTCCCCTTATATAAGGTATGCAGGTGTGAGGTAGCTTGGAAGTAGGATCACGCCAGATGCCTTCCTGGAGAGAAACTGCTACGGGAAGAGTGATGATGTCACATGAAGGTGTAGCAAGCTACTTGAAAAATGACTGGTGTGTGTGCGTGTTGGCATGTTTTTGTAAAGATTCCTGGGAGGTGAGGTGGATGATGCAACATGCCACATTGCACACACATCAGGTCACCAACGTCAGGGTTAGAGGGCAGGCTTCACTCTCTCTCTCTCTCTCCACAA
Organism: Podarcis bocagei; assembly: GCF_964188305.1. Taxonomy (NCBI): domain Eukaryota; kingdom Metazoa; phylum Chordata; class Lepidosauria; order Squamata; family Lacertidae; genus Podarcis; species Podarcis bocagei. Next base: position 31,034,779 of record NC_138132.1, read on the forward strand.
CCAACAGTGGAATTAATGGGAGCCATGTGCTTGTATGCAAGGAAGTGGAATGGGCTGGACAAGATATAAAGACTTACTTGAAAATAGAACCCCAAGGTGGTTGTCACCGATGGAGGCAAAGGCCCTGAAAAAGCTCAATATGGAGGCCAAGTGGCCGAAATATTGGGAAATTTTGGAGCAAGAAGGAGACAAATTGAAATTGCAGAGTTTTGAGAAACTAAAAGATAAAGTGCGAGACTGGCTTCATTATTATCAAATAAGAGAGGCTTATAATTTAGATTAAAAAAATTGGCTTCCAGGTGGAAAAATCAAAGTTGGAAACAGAACTGTTAGATCCTAAAACAAAGATACTTTCAAGAATGTATAACTTGCTGTTAAAATGGAACACTCAGGACGAGACGGATAAATCTGCTATGATTAAATGGGCACAGGACGTTGGACATAACATTATGTTTGCTGACTGGGAACAGTTGTGGACCACAGGTATAAAATTTACGGCATGTAATGCTCTAAGAAAGAATATTATGAAAATGATATACAGGTGGTACATGACCCCAGTCAAGCTTGCAAAAATCTATCATTTGCCCGATAACAAATGTTGGAAATGTAAAGAAACTGAAGGTACATTATTTCACCTTTGGTGGACGTGCCCAAGGATTAAGGCTTTCTGGGAGATGATTTATAATGAATTAAAAATGGTATTTAAATATACCTTCTTGAAGAAACCAAAGGCCTTCCTCCTGGGCATAGTCAGCCAATTGGTGCTAAAGAAGGATAGAACTTTCTTTACGTATGCAACAACAGCAGCAAGAATACTCATTGCAAAGTATTGGAATACACAAGATCTACCCACTCTGGAAGAATGGCAGATGAAGGAGATGGACTACATGGAATTGGCGGAAATGACTGGCAGAATCCGAGACCAGGGAGAAGAGTCGGTGGAAGAAGACTGGAAGAAATTCAAAGACTATTTACAGAAATATTGCAAAATTAATGAATGTTAAAATGATGTTGGAATGGAAATAAGTGGTTTTGGTAATAAGGTTAATAAGAATATGCAAATATAGATCGTTATATGGATGGAAATATATAGTTATAATAGGTTAAGATACAGAGCAAAGATAAATGAAAGAGGGTAAGGATTTGCTGAAAGGATTTTGTAAACGGGAATACAAAAAGGGGAGGTGTGAGGAGGTCAAAGAAATAAGTAAATGAGCCTAAAGATATTGAAAAATGGATTTTTTCTTTTTTAATTTTTTTCTCTTTTTTTTCTTTTTCCAGCCAGCTGTTTTTTGTATTTTGTATTTTCCTTTTTCTCTTTTAGATCCTCTTTTTGGTGTTTTTCTTGTTATCTTTTTTCTTTTTTTGTGTAATCTGTGTTTATGTGTAATCTTTGGTATAGTTTTCTTGGTTCTTTGAACCTATGTTTGTTGTAAAATTTTTATAAATATTTTATAAAAAAAAGAAAAGAAAAAAAGAAAAAGAAAAAAAGAAGTGGAATGGGGTGTGCTTTCACAGGGTCACCATTGGGGTGGATGCTGTTGTTGACAAATTTCAGGATCCAGTCTGCCTACTGCCTGCATAGTTACACATTCTGGATTCTGTTCCTTGGAAACAAAGACTACAAGAGAGAGAAGACTTTGTCTCTCTTGTATTGCTGCCAGTCCTCTTCAGGAGTCTTGCAGGAGCCGGAAGCTGCTAAGACCATCTGCTTGAGGGGACCTACAATTTTCAAGAAGCAACCTATTTGAAAGAAGTTCACAGAGGTCCAGGGTCACAGGGGGTCACAGATCTGCTACTGTTTTTACAGGTCATCCAGTGAGCTTGATGCCTGAGCGGGGATTTGAACTCTTGTCTCCCATGTCCTAGTCCAACTTTCTCACCACTAAACCACACTGGCTTCTCCACTGCTAATGTGTACAAAAATAAATGTGAATTTTCATGCGGTTTAAAACAAACAAACATGAAAGTGCTACAGACGGATTAATTAAGGTTGCCAATGATAGTTGTTTTTTTTTACTGGACCAGCTCCAATGTAATTAACAGCATCCTTCCAGGCAGAAATGTAGCATCCAGCTTTTCCTGGCACAGTAGCAAGAAAGAGATGGGAAAAGCTTGCCCTCATATATTCCTGGCTGCCACAGCTATCATCAACCACTGCCTGTGGTGTGTTGGGATGGTGACTGGAAGTGTAGCCAGTCGGCAGGGTTTATATAATGACCGGAAAATCAATCAATATAGCTTTTCTGTAGATTGAGTTCCTGCCCTGCCTCCTCTCAGAAGCGGTTGCCCTTCTGGGACTTATGGAAAAATCTATGAGTTAATTATGATAGAGCCCCAGGACGTCACGTGAGATGCAAGCTGTTCTCTCACCTCTGAAGTATAGGGACCAGGCAAGGTCAGCCCTGAGATGTGGGCAATGAACATGCTGAGCTTATAGGAACAACTGGGCAGACTTATGTGGGCAGGTGGGTGCTTTGCCCAGAGAGGACCACTGTGCCTTTAAGGATGGCACAGAGGAAAATTACACCGAAAGGGGAATCTCTTGTCACTGCAGGAGTGTGGTGGAGAATATTCTGATGAAATTCTAACTTTGGGGGCTGACATGAAAACTCAAATGTAGTGCCTCAATACATTATTTGAGCAGCGGTTGAACTTCATTTAACACCAGATTAAACTGCAAACAACAACACCCCAAACACACACTATCTCCAATATGGAATGATAAGTAATGTTGCCAAAAGCTGCACACAAGAAGGAGAAGGCAAGCTAGGGGGATTACTCCCCCCAGGGTAATCTAGTCCAACCCCTTCAATGCAGGAATCACAGCTAAAGCATCCACAACATTCAACCTCTGCTTAATAAAAGCCTCCTAGGAAAGAGAGTCCACAACTTCCCAAGGGAAACTGTTTCACTGTTGAACAGCTCTGACCACCAGAAAGTTCTTCCTGATGTTTAGTTGGAATCTGCTTTCTTGCAATTTGAACCAATTGCTCTCTGAAGCAGGAAAAAACAAGCTCGTTCCATCTTCCATGTGACAGCCCTTCAGATATCTGAAGATGGCTATCATTAGTTTTGGTATAATAGGCATGTGCTTCAAGCACATAAAGAGAGTTGTGTGAAAAATCTTTACTGCATTGTGCTTGTACCTAAGGCGGATGGGTTGGCTGAGCTGCGGTGAAAGCTTGGAATGTTTATTTGCTCAGGGAACAAAGCTGTCTGCGGTCCAACTTCTATGAGGGAAGGGAATCCTGCTGGCATTAAAAACTCACCTAGCAAATGGCCGATGACTGGGAAGAGGTCTAGGGAGGGAATATAATATACACAGGAGGTAAGCAGGTTGAAAAAGAGAACGCAAGGAAAGTTGGATGGGGAAATGATGGAAGAGGTGGGGAACTGAGCTGAGGTCTCAAAAGTAAGATGAGAAACTGGATGCTATGCAGACAGGAAAATGGTTGTGCCGGAAGGGCTGGTGGAGAGACAGGATGGCTACATGTGGGTCAACCTAAACAGTATGTAGTAGCCTAAAAGGCAAGGAGTTGAGGAAACAATGGGTGATGGACATGAAGAGTCAAGGAGGAAGAGAGACTGGAGCAAAGCTAGAAAGCAAGCCTAGGCTCATGAACTATTTCCAGGAAGCAAATGGTCAGGTAAGAGGAAGAGACATGGTGGCTTAGTGGTAGAGCACATGCTTTGAATGCAGAAGGTCCCAGGTTCAATCCCCAGCATTTCCTCCAGGTAGGGGCTGGGAAAGACTCTGCCCACTATTGGCTGTGGGCTTCTAAATTGAGTACATTTTGTGATGTTGAGCTTCTCCTCTGGGCTCACAATGGAGCAATCACAATCCTTGCAGTGCAACATGGTGACAAATCGCTGAACCTGCCAGCACAAACGGACCACTGGAAAATGCCTTTTGATTTCAGTGGCTGAAATTTTCAGTCTCCCCCAAGTTTGTGCAGGTCTGTCTCATTCATCTCTGCCATGTGCTTCTGGAATAGGCCTGTCTCTCTGTCGGGCGAGTCAGGTTTCACCCTGACCTGCTTCCCTGCCTACAACATTCTCCTGGCGGTGAGTCAGGCAGGCAGACGGGGCTGGATAGAGTTTCGCAGGAAACCTTTGCCTCTTATACAGGGATGCACTGCTGGAGGAGAAGTAGGATCAGGGTAAGTTGGCCACAATTCAGAGTGCAGCCATAATTACGTGGTAGACAGAAATTCAATAGGTGCAGACAGAAAGATGCTGTTAATGGCATGAGTTCCAGGTCTGGGACTTTTGCCTCTTGTGTAGGTCCCCCCCCCCCTATTTAAAGCACAGAAGCCCAGCAAAAACAAAGGGCGAAAAATGTAGCATCTGAACAGCCTCTGCTCAAAACTTTCTGTTTCAGGAGTTCCTGTGCTCAGATAAACAAGCTGGGCACTTTGCCATCCTACCTTCAAAACATGGAAGGGTGGAGGAAGGATCTCACGTGGATTAGGTTGCCACATTTTATTGGCCTTGCCTCTGGGCCTTTAACAGGAGCTTGATGCACACACACACACACACACACACACACACACACCAAGCTTCAGTTGCTTAAATTTCTGTGTGTCAGCTTGCTGTTGAAGGCGCAGGAGTACAGCCAATACAAAAAAAATGTGACAATTCCTGCCCCTTGTGCATTGCCAGAGAGCTCCTTGAAGTTGCAGTTCTCCATCCTGAAAACCACGGAGACTCGAGTGGGAGGAGTGAACCACTGCCAGTTAGGAAAAGGTCACCTGCACACCTGCACAGAAGGCAGCAGCTGCTATTCCTGGTGGCAGATGCAATGGCACAGGTGGTGCTATGAGAGGTTGACTTGCCAGGGACTAAAGCTCTCTAAGGAAGAAGCAGGAATGAAGTGTGAATCGGGAGATGATTTCAGAAAGAAGGTCTGGTTTAGAGATCTGTGATGTGGAAGAGTTGCTTTCAAACCCACTAAAGAGTCACCTTCCCTTCTGGGCAAATTCCTGGGGGCCGTGTTCCCAGGGTGGGCAGGGTCAGAGGCAAATGTGGGCAGAGCAGCAAACATGAATTTTACTTTTGTGCAGTAGGCTAGTTTCTCTCCGGGCTCCCGCATCCCTCTCTGCCCACGATCCAAACAAGCAAGAACCATTGTCATAACTGAAGAAAACATTCCAGCCAGGCATAATCCCATAAGGAGGATGCAAAGTAAGTGAGTTGCTGGGGAGGGTGTGTGGTCTGGAGGACCCCAGTTGGCCTTTGGGCCTTACTCTCCTCACCCCTGCTTTAACTGCGGCCCGACACACTGACATAGAATAATAGAACTGTGGAGTTGGAAGGGACCATGAGGATCATCTAGCCCACCCCCTGCAATGCAGGAATCTTGTGCCCAACACAGAAGCAGGCAAGCCTTCCTGCATCACTGCACCTCCCTGGCAGGGAAAGCATCAACAGCTAAATGTTTGCAGGTGTTCAGCTGCTGTTGAAAGACACAGGGCCAGTTAAAAACCCAGGCAATTCTAGGAACACTGGAGTTTGGCCTTGCTGCTGGGAACAGCTCATAGAGGGATTCCTGACCCTTGAGCATACTGGCTGGGTCTGATGGGAGCTGGAATCCAACAACTGGAAGGCACCACACTGGCTGCTCCACCTAAAGCCCCATTTAACACCCTCACCTATTGAGCCACACCTGAAGTTGGTGTGTGTCATGCAAATGACGTGGTGTCCCTTCCTCTCTCTCTCTGCTGCAGATAATAGGAAACCCTTTGAGTGTGCCAACTCATCGGTGCCCAGCCATTCCTTTTATCTGAATCATGCTCAAGCACCTACGCTTCCAGAGAGCAGGAATCAGGAAACCTGCCTGGCCAGTGTGTTTGGGAAAGATTCCAGTCAGCTGGATGTGCTTGTTGCTCCGCGGCAAGCTTCTACAGTGGGAATTAGGCACTTTAAAAAAAGTCTTGCCCTGAGCTCTCGAGGGCAGAAGAGACACCACTTTCTTCCAGCAGAGCTTCAGCACTCAGCACAAAGGTGCCTGACCTTATTCTCATGCTGGGGAGAGTGTGCTTCCTGCAGACCATCCCTCCAGTCTCCTCTGCCCCACACGTATTATCCAACCCCTTTAATCCCATCCCAGAGGCGTTGTCCCCAGATAGCTTCCTCCTCCTCCTCAGTTACACAGGGCCTGGTACTAAACTGCCCAGATTGGATTTTGAATCGCACTCCAGGAAGATCAATTTCTCCCTCTCTGTTGCTAATGCTCTTCCATTGCCATGTCCTACAGGCAGGCCCCTGCATACAATCATGGAATGGGAAGGAATCCCCACAGTTTTCCAATCCTCCTCCTGGCCCCAACATAGGACCTCTTCAGCAGATGTCTTTCCATTCATCATTGCACCCCCCCCCGCCTCTGCCTTAACCACAGCCTCCTCTTGCCAGCTTATTTAGCTACTGTACTCCTCTGTAACTGGACACGAATCTATTATTTTTATAGTCTGAAGCAGGCGTAGGCAAACTTGGCCCTCCAGATGTTTTGGGACTACAACTCCCATCATCCCTAGCTGACAGGACCAGTGGTCAGGGATGATGGGAGTTGTAGTCCCAAAACATCTGGAGGGCCGAGTTTGCCTATGCCTGGTCTGAAGGCGGGGAAGGAGGAATATTAAAGGCTTGCTCAAATTTCTGGGCACACTCTGCACCGGGGATGGAATGTAAGGGTGTTCTCCTGTTCCTATACTTCAGGTCTGTGGAAACTAGAACTCTCCAGATATTTGTGGACTACAAGTCCCATCAGCCCCTTTGGGTCCCTTCCAACTCTACAATTCTATGAGGACTGCTCACGCTGCCTGAGCGGATGAGCATCCTGGAGGTCCACAGGTTCCCCTGTCCTGCTTTTCTCAGAACCAGCCTCAGACTGGGTGAGGGAGAGAATTGCTGTGGCAGCCAGGGATGCATCTATCCATGACTACTGCCATGTTTCAATGGTACTGATAGAAACCCAGCTGCCTCAGACAGGAGACATTTGCAATATCTATCTGCAGATCTCAGGACTGAAACTGGGACCTTCTGCATACAAAGGAAGTGCTCTGCCATTGACCTACTGCCCTCCCTGTGCTCATATGCAGCAGTGGAAGTGGTCACATCCGCACCATGCATTTAAAGGATAGTGTTTCTTTGTCACAGACCTACAATGCTCAGCACCCTTACTCTTAAAGTGGCACAAGAGAGCTTTAAATGGGTGGTGCAGATGTGATCTCCGTCTCCCCGTTTGACTAATGCTACCAACACAAAATTATACCCAGCGATGGTGCATTTAGCTAATGTTAGATTCTGGATTTAATGGTCTTAGGGGGTGCGGGCAGGACTTTTTAGATGGCAATGTGCTTTACTGTCACTTCAAAATGTAGGAAAGCCAACCCTGGTGCATCTGGAGGTCTTCCTGCACATTCTGCTGAGTGGGACCCTGGATTTCTTGACCACATCCTGCGATGATTTCACTGCTAATTATTATGCTCACTAATCCTGAAGATCTGCCACACCCCAGTTCTATATGCACTGGAATCCCTACAGCATCTATAAAATGTACTAAAAACAAGTGGTGGGAGTGTTAAGGAGTATAGTTTCATTACAATTACTAACTACACTTTACAAGTTTGTTATTTATTTTTATTTTATCTAATCTAAGGTAGATTTAAAGGCAAAGGGTGCTACTTTTCCAGAAGGGTCAGGTGCAAACTAAGGGGGAACAGCAATTTATTTGGAAAGCTGATTCAATTCTGAACTGAAAGCACACTCTGTACATGCTCATGGCTCCTGTTCATTCATTTTCTTTATGTGGCTGCCATCAGTGAAAAATAATAACATGTATAAGAAAAGTAATGAAAATGTGAAATGACATATTCTTGATACTGTAGAGCGTGCATACTTTCCTTACCCACTGGTTATACAAGTTATGCTGGCTGAATCTGTATTTTGCTATACTGAAAGCTAATAAAAATACGGGTGGGGGGGTTTATGTGGCTGGTAAAATTTGGTGTCCCAACAAATCTGGAGAGATCCTGTGTTCACTAATTCCCTTGTTAAAAGCAAAGAAACAAAACAAACAATTATTTTCTTAGACAAATGACACTAGGCCTTTGAACAGTGTTTGGATGGATCATGTCCATCACAGACTTTCCTTTGGGTAATGTTTAAAAGGAAAATGCTTCCCTCTGGGGAAGACAACTCTGCATATGCTTTGAAGCACCTGGCTCGAAGTGGCCGGGCTTTTTGTCCCCCCCCCCCTCCCGTAATTTTTTAACACAACAGCTGACAGCCCTTCTCACCATATCAGGATGAGGAGAGCATGACAAATTGATGGGGTGGTGGTGGTGCACACGCGGTCAGGCCCAGCTGTGGCACTGAAGACCCACGGCTGGGAGTCCTCACAAGAACAGTTAAAGACACCCCCCCCCGCCCCGTCTAATGCCTGTTCATACTTTTCTGTTATGACGGGTAAAGGAAGTGAAGTGGTGAGTGCCGCCCCCCACATCTGCCCTGGAAATTCCCCCAAACAGGCTTCAGCTTACATCCTCTCTCTTCTCTCCCCCCACCAACTTTTCCCCCTTTTGCTAAATGAGTCACCCTTTCAGAGTCTCAACATGTTCACGGCCGCGACCAAGAGGCGAAAGTAAAGAGGGGTGCGTGCGTTTGGCAATCTGGGTTTCCCAAAGCTCCTCTGTTTGTTTCGGTGTCCAAGCGCTTTGAAACGTTGTCCAAATAATTTCGACTCCCCAGCTGTATGTGTTTTTATACTCTAGGCGGGCTGAAGTGAGCATGACATGAGTGTAAAACAAGGCTGCCACCCCTCCCTTCTGTCTCCCTGGTCATGGTAGCTCCCAGCTTCAGAGGCCAGACTAGGCAGGGACTGTACAATAGTTGGAACTCTCTTTGCAATATCAGCTGCTGCTGCTGTTGCTGCAACTGGACAAGGGGGGGACGGGGTTGATTTATGCTGGTGGTGTTTTTAAATATATATTTTAAAATATATATCCCTTGATTTGCTTTCACTCTCCCTGGCTGCAAAATATCCCCCCCCCCCCGCTTTCAAATTCCAGCGGCACTGAGTGGGGAAATTAGAAGGATCTTTTTATTTGAAGGAGGGGGGGCTTCCTCCCCAATATTGTTGAATTCGGAGAAGATAATTTTATGAGTCTCTTTGCGGGAAGCAAGTTTGTTGGATATTCTCTCTCCACCCTCCACACGCCCGGAAACTGTGGTGGAAGCTGGAATCATCTTGAAGAAGGAGGAGGCGGAGGAGGAATGAAAAAAAGAGGAAGGGCTTGATTTATTTTTGTTTCTAATAGGATTATATGTTTTATTTCTGCTTTACTTTAGAAATTAGAGGATCGGGAGGGAGGGATTAATAGGAACCCGGAGAGAAAATAAGGTGGGGGAGGGAAATCACACCCATCCTATCCATCACCTCAAAAAAAAACACAGAAGCCACCATGGAGAAGAAGGAAGAGGCAGCAAAGGCCTTTTCGGTGAAGCAACAGCCGGATGATATCCGAGGTAAATATTTGCTCTGCTAAGAAGTCATTTTTAGAGGATGATGTTGCAAATCGTTGAAAGGGCGGCGGAGCGGGGCGGGGGCAGAGGAGCAAAGAGACAGCAGACTTTGAATCTGTGTCCGGATTTCCACCCAGATCTGCGAGTGGGCACAGATAAGGGGGTCCGGGGGTGTCTGTTTGCTGCAGCAAGTTGTAGAACATTCGTTCTCTTAATTGTTCTCCAGCCTTTCCAAAAACATGAACTCATCGCCTGGCTATTTTGTCTGTGCGGCTGGCTGTGCCTGATGGACATTTGCTACAGGGGCCTTTTGGGGAGTGGGGGAGTCGGGGGTGCTGGATTGATGTGAAGGTGGATACAGTATTGATTCTTTAACTAGGATTCCGTATCCCCCATGCAGGGAAGGGAGCATTTTGGGAGGGGGCCGGTTGGAGGCCACGCTGCTGTGATATTGAGGCAGGGGGTGCCCGGCCTTCCACAGGTCACTGATGTGGGGTTTATAAATAACCCTCTGTCCGAAGCCCTACCCAACCCCGGATTGGCATTCCTCCCGACAGCTGCCTTTGGGAGGCGACCAAGCCCTCGAGGAGACCACCTGCCCCTTTCTTCTGACTTTGTGAGTGGGGGAGGTCAACCCCTGGTCGCTGTTGAGAAAAAAAGAAAAAATAAAAGCCGATCCAAGTTCAAACTAGCCGAATTTGAAGGTGTCCAGGGCCAGGACCCGGGGTGGCCACGGAAAGGGCTCCGCCGTGGGCCTAGTTCTGCTCTTGCTTGTGCGACTGGGGTTTTTCTGAGAGGGTGGACTCGGCAGGGAAGGGGGGCAGGGCCCAGCCCCACAATGGATTAAACTTCCCTGCCGCTTGGAGGGAAAAGTTGGGGGCTGGCTCTCCAATTAAAGGGTCATTTTTTGTCCCTGGGGAACGTTTTGAGATGGAACTCTTGGTCCTCTGCCAGTGAGGTTTGTCGGAATCTCAGCATCTTGCCAGTTGTATGTATGTGTGTGCAGTCAAACAGAGAGAGATAATCTTTGCCATTTTCCCGCTAGACACCAGATATCTGCTTGTCTGCAAGGGCAACATCCTGTCTCTGTTGTACAGCCTGGAAATTTTTGCCGGCACACATGTGGGTGGGCTGTGTTGGCTAGAACTTGGACAGGACGTTTTGTGTGCTTGTGTGAGTATGTGTTTGCTTCATTTGTAGAGAATTTGCTTTCTGGGTTTCTTTTTGGAGTTCTGCTTTGTTTTTTTGTCCAGAACTCTTTAAAGGCCTGCTTTCTGAAATCATCTGCAGCTTGGGGCTTAAAGTTCCTTTGAAAACTTCAGGGCCTGGCCATTTCCTTTGTCCTCGGTTTCGGAGACAGGCTTTAGAAGATGACAGCAAATAAGCAGAGTCCAGTGTTAAGGATCTCACGAATCAATAGGTTCGCCTTGCAACTTACTTTGAACTGCTAAGGTTTGAAGTTCTTGGTTATGCCTTTTGTCAGAAGCTTGTGGGGCTACTAATATCTCCCACCCCCCGGGATGGAAAATTGAGCTAAAGTGGAACCATCTCTTCTCGACTGGCAAACTTTGGTTTTGTTCTCTGAACGTTGGGAAAGTGAGATTGTTACTTTGGTGTAGTTACGCAGTGGGTAATCTTGCCAAATGAAATGTAGGCTGGAAGTAACGAGGGGGTTGTTCAGAAGGCCATGTAATTGGCAAATGCTGGGTTAAGTAGGGAGGGGTGTGGCTGCCTTCTGAGGCCTCTATACCATGGCTGGGACCTGGCCAGATGAAGCAGTGTCTGTGAGTTGTCTTATTTTGGGTTTTGCTGACTCCTGCCAAGTAACTGGTGACTTGAGTGCAAGGAAGAAACAACGAAAAGAAAGAGGAGTGGCAAAACCATAGGGATATGGGGGACTTCCTATCATCAGTCACTGCCAGTGATGGCGTTGAGTGTGTTATAGGCAGCGAGTGGTGCATTTACTGGAAAGCACCGGAGGTTTTACATGGGGAAGTAGGAAGGCCTGGATAAGAGAAGGTGTTTAGGTTTTGGGGCTGGGTTAGCCCAGAGGTGATGCAGAAAGAGACAAAGGCACAGGGAATTACCTGATACTGAGTCAGACCATTGGTTTATTTAGCTCAGTATTATTGTCTACATTGACTGGCAGTGGCTTCCCAAGGTTTCAGGCAGGGTTCTCTCTTGGTCCTCCCTGGAGATGCCAGAGATTTGACCTGGGACCTTCTGCATGCAAAGCAGATGCTCTGAGAATGCAGATGTGTGGAAATCAATTTGAACAAAATCCCAGTTTTTGGATCTAGGCCAACAGGCTTGACTGGATGAGGTTGGATTCATTTTTATTTTTTTTAGGTTTGGAAAGGCCTGGCCCAAATTTTCAGGCTTCTAAAGTGTGTACTTGGGGAGAAGCAATAGGAAGTAGCTCCCTATTTCTGAGGTATGGAGGTGGAAGAAGCCACTCCCACCCCCCAAGTTGCTACTTCCCATAGAAACCTCACAGGGGATCTGGAGCCAGACTTAACTGCACACTGTGGGATTTAAAATGTCTGGAAACATGCAGGCAAAGGCTGGAATATGAACAGCATAAAGGCCGCAAGGAAATGTGGCCTGGTGGTGCTTCCCCCCTCCCTTCCCCTTCTCCTAAGAGGCTGCTTGACAGGAGGCCCCCTTGGTGCTAATTTGATTCTCTCTCAAGTGCCTGGAGATCATTTCCATGCCCTTGGAGAGACCTCTCAGTCCTTTGCACCATTCCAAGCTATGGGGCAGGCGAACTCTGCGTTGCTGTATTCTGGGCCTGAATTGTGTGCCTGTGTGTGGGCCATGCAGGATCTTGCCCCTATAGTATGACTTGTAGTTGTCTTAAGCAATGTGGGCTGTGTGTTGGTGATGGATGGTATATATGAAGGGAAGCTCATAGCCTCCAATATCCTGCAGCATGATCATGGGGTCATGCTTGTTGACATGTTGAGGATAACACTTTCCTCTGCCTGCTCCTTACGTTGTTTCCTATGCAGCAGCTTATCCTCCATGGATCTGAAAGCCAAGGCAGTGCTTAAAGATAGGATAGAAAACCATAATTGTGCTACAGTAGGTTTTCAACAGTTCAGAGTGCATCTCAGCATCTATAGTGTATGAAATGGAGGATTTTGTACCACGTCCGCATGATGCATTTTAATGTTTGTGCACAGGATTCTCTGTGCATGTGCACTAGGGATGAGATAGCTCAGTGGTAGAGCTTCTGCTTTGCACAGAGACGGTCCCAGGTTCAATCCCTGGCATCTTCTGGTACTATTGGGAAAAACTCCAGTAGAACTGTTGCCAAGTCATTGCAGACAATACTGCTGTGGTTCAACCATAGAGCACATGCTTTATATACCGAAGGTCCCAAGTTCAGGCCCCAGCAGCTGAACCTCTATTTTCAGCCTGAGGACCACATTCTCTCCTGGGCTACCTTCTGGGTGCCACATGTGAGCACAGAGGCAAAAAATGGATGGAACAGATAATGTGTTTCCCAAACTTAGGCCTCTCCAGCTATTTTGGAACTACAATTCCCATCATCCCTGACCACTGGTGCTGCTAGCTAGGGGTGATGGGAGTTGTAGTCCAAAACAGCTGGAGAAATACTGATGTAAATGTCACAAACCCCTCTCAATTCTCCATCTATGCATTCAAAGACATTTCAGCTAGGCAGAAACGCTCCAGCAGGGCTGATGAGGCACGTGACCTTTGGGAGAATTTTGAGGGCCAGGTGGAGAGACCTGAAGGGCCACATTTGCCCCCTAGATCTGAGGTTCCCCATCCCTGGTGCAGACAATACTGAGCTAGGTGAAACTGTGGCCTGGCAGAGTCTGTATTAGGTTGATAGGTTCCTCTCTCTCTCTCTCTCTCTCTCTCTCTCTCTCTCTCTCTCTCTCTCTCTCTCTCTCCCTCTCTCCCTCCCTCTCTCTGCCTCTTCCAAACTAGATGAGATGCCATTAACAGAACTATCAATTGCACAAATGACTTTTAAAAAGTAAGCAGCAAACATTGAGGTGGGGGTGAAATCTAATCTGGACTTCAGCAGGGGCCAAAGGGTTAAAGCCCCCACCCCATCCCACAACTGAGCTTCAATCAGGATCGGGACCCCACAGCTGCAATGTGCTCGCAGGCCATTTGTGAAATTGCTTGTTGGCATAGCATCTCATCTGTGTTGCTGCTTATCAGTTTCCCCTATTTTGTGTGAGCTGTGGCTCCAGCCCCTTATGCAGCCGCAAATCATGGTTGACATTGCCTGTTTTAATGTGTTAATACTTTCAAAACTGAATTGTTTATCAGGAATGTTGTATGATGTTTTGAATTGATCTCACCTCCCTTGACAAGTCGGCCTGGGTGATTTTTTCATGCTTCACATTTTTAGCTCAGTGCTCAAGGTAGACAACCAGCCTTTGCTCTAGTCTCAGCCTGGCCAAAACCTTATTGATCCCCCTCGCCATATTAGAAGATTAGAAAAAGTAAATACAAGGTGAACAGAGATTGCTGGTGGGGGATGGGGAGACTGAAGTGTGGGATAAGACATTTCCCACGATAGGCTTCCCTGCATAAAGCAGGGGTGGAGAACCTGTGGCCCTCCAGGTGTTCTTGGACTGTATCTGCGGTCACCCATTCTGACTGAGACTGATGGGAGCTGGAGTCCACCCCCATCTGGAGGGCCACAGGCTTCCCACCCATCTACCCACCTCTGCAGTAAGATATCCAGTGGAAAAGACTATTCCACAGGCCTGAGGATGAGCCTTGTGGGCCTCTTGGTTGGGTCTTGTATTCAGCAGCACTCCAGCCAAATAGGTGCTCCATTTCCACCCTACCCCAGCTGAAGCAACTCATTTATTGCTCCTTGATTTCCAGCCCAGGGCTGGAGTCATATGGTGGTGTGTGTGTGCAAGGATTAGAACTGCTGAAGATGCTCCATTACAGTGGTGCCCCGCAAGACAAATGCCTCGCAAGACGAAAAACTCGCTAGACAAAAGGGTTTTCCGTTTTTGCGTTGCTTCGCTAGACGAATTTCCCTACGGGCTTGCTTCGCAAGACGAAAACGTCTTGCACTTTTTTAAAAAAGCTGCTTGAAGAGGCGCAGTTGCGACGGACCGTGCTTCGCAAGACGAAAAACATTGCAAGACGAAAAGACTCGCGGAATGAATTCTTTTCGTCTTGCGAGGCACCACTGTACTGACCTAAAGCCCTTCCTCCAGCCTAGTAATATGTTCCCACCTGTAGCCTTGTGCACTACAAACCATCCATCCAGACCTTCCATTAGATTAGGGAGTTAGGAAGCTGTGTTAGGTAGAGTCATACCATTGGTCCACCTTACTCCACCAGTAACTGATGTCTGTGTGGAAGGACTTTGAGTTCAGGCCATTTCTGGTGCTCAAAATAGCTTCCCAGGCTCAGAATTCTTGAACGCTGAATGTTTGTTTTTTGCAGCTGGCTTCAGTATGTGGCTCTCAGGATTCTAGTAAGAAATACACAGAACAGTCTTCACAAGCCTGAACATCAGAAGAGCTTTTCTGCTGGGTCAGGCCAAATCCTAGCCTAGCATCCTGCTCCTGCAGTGACCAAACTGATTCCCATGGGCAACTCACAAAGAGAACCTGGAAGCAAAAGCTCTCTCCCCACCTGTGATACCTAGCAATTGGAAGTCTAAGGCAGTGGAGGTAGAACATGGCCATTGATATCCTTACCCTCTGTGCATTTTTCTGGTCCTCTTCTGAATCCACCCAAGCTGCATTTGTCCCCCTGCAGTACTGGGGTAGATGGAGCAATAGCCTGACCAGATATGTGGCAGCTTCCTAAGCTACAAACAGGAGACAGCTTGGAGTATTGCTGAGCGGTCCTGGACACTACAGTCCCACCAATCCCAACCCTTTTTTGCTGCTGTTCTGCAATCATTCTGGTAGGGAACAAGTGATCAGGCCCCAAATCTACACTCAGCGCTGAATAATCGCTGAATAATCAAGAGTTTGCCCTGAGGCTGGCTTTGCGTCCGCTTCATGAGCTCCACCCAGCAGCTCTGGTTAGAAAAGACATGGCTAAGCTTGGCTTGGTGGCACCTTTTGTGGGATGGAGGATTGAAAAGGAGATGAACAAGCCCCTCCCACCTGGCAGTCCCTCTTGCAGAGATGGCTGAGTCACCCCTAACCCGAGATTGCTGCGTCAGATGGTTGAATTAATGAATTAATTGATCAAACTTTCTTTTGTCAAGCAACCAAAGCTCTTTGTTAGCTCTCCTAGCTGCCTGTTTCTCAGGCAGATGAAAAATTCAGAGCCTTCCACTGTTTAGAATGAAGCAGGACATTCCTTTCCTTTCCTGTTTCAATGATCTCCAGATGGGGGAGGCTCAGGCAGTTGTGGAATCTGTGCGCAGTGTGCAGGGTATGCCTAGGCAGCCAAGCAGTGTTCCGGGGGGAAGCCGTTGCAAGGAAGCACCAAAGCAGGGGAAGGGCCACAGGTCAGTGGCAAAGTGCTTTCTGTGCACGCACGAGGTCTCAGATTCAATCTCTGGCATCTCCAGGTAGGGCTGTGAAAGATTCTGATAGAAGTGCTTTGGGAGAAAGGAGCTATTTAGTGGCCTGGTTCACATAACACTGAACTATGGTTTGTTTCACTTGACTGTGGTTTGTTTAAATGTGCAAACCCAGCTCAGTAGACTAACTATGGCTTGTTTCCTGCCAACAAATCATGCCGTGAAACCATGATTTGTTGTTGGCTTGCACACCGGCTTGTTTTAACTATCATTTAGTGTACGACTGAACCCAAGTGGCACCTTAACTATGGTCTCTTTGGCGACTCCTCTCCAGAGGTGCTTCAGGCTGCAGAGGCATGTGACAAGAACTGATGGAAAACAAGCTAAGTGTAGGAATAAGCCATGGATTATTTGGTCATCTGTGAGCTGGCTTGGTGTTTGTTGAACAAACCCATGGTTAAAACAAACCATTGCCTTATGTGTGAATGCAGCCAGTGTATGACTTGACGTGCTTGACATTGCCTAATACATCTAACTATTTGGTCTGCAGGCCTCTTTCTGAGCACCTCTGAAGCCCAGTTGGGGACACGTTGGAGCTGGTGGAGGCTGGGAGTAAGGGACTCATCCACAAAGCCCCACTGTATTTCGGAGGTGCTCAGAAAGCAGTGAGATTCTCATTGCTTTCTAAATAGTTCTAAAGCTCAATGCAGCCATGGGGACGAGCCTTCTCCCCAGCTCTACCCTCCAGTTCAAAGGACGGGGTTGCCACTGGCAACTTGGTGTGCATGTTTGTGGAGCCCCTGTTCCAACATGATTCTGTGCACAAAGTGCTTTCCCCTTCCCTCAACCTCCATTTCCACTTTGGGGATCGTGGCTGGATTTCTGCAAGACAGGGCACAGATGCCAGGTGGTCCTGTGACAATTGCCTATACCCCAGATTTTTCTGAGCGGTGTGTGCACCCTATAGCAGCCCCTGCTGTCGTTTTCCAAGGTGTTCTTCTAAATCTGCCCAACCCTTTCCCATGGCCAAGAAGTAGCAGGTGCCCTGGCACTGCGTTCCCTGGGCTCCCTATGTCTTTCAGTTTGGATAAAGCTGCACCGTGACGGAGCACTTGTGATTGGGAGTGACGGGCCTTGCAGGGCATCTCAGGTTCCCTGGCTGGCTTTCCTTCATGTATATTTTAACCCAAGTGTAAGCCAACGCCTGGCTCCCACCCCAGAGCCAAATGCAGCCCCTTAGTCCCTGCCAAGCCACAGGTACGGAATGGCTCCAGCCCTCCGCTATCTTTTCTTGATGTCACTCCAGGGTATGTGTGCGCGCACGTATAGAAAAGTGCACTCCATGTGCGCACATAGGCCATCCATCCACAAAGGATGCTTCAGCGGCCCGGCAATTTCAGACTCGGCCTGAGTTTTGTACAGGGTCCCCTGAGGGATTTCTCCCTTTCTTAAAACCACTCTCTTCTAAGTTTATTTTCTTCGAAGCAATCTACATTCTCTTTCACTCTGCAAAAAGAGTTATTTTGACTGCTTACGCGCAGAGAGGTGCTGTCATCTGGAAACATGCTTTTCCTTAAGCTTTTGCCATGGACCGGAAATCTTGGGGAAGGGAGACATCCTCCCCCCACCCCCACGCAAATAACACTACACTTCTGAGCCAGCTGATCTAAAGGCGATTTGCAGAAGTTGGTTTGGGACAAACAAACAAAAAAGTCTTTTCTTTCCCACAGTGAATTAATGTATGAAGCTCCCTACTACTCTTCAGGTGAGGCAATGGCCACTCGCTGCCATGGCTGGAGGAAAAGTCAATCAACACAGCAGCCAAGTCAAAGGCTTAACTTTTGTGTTTCCTGCAAAAGGACCCGTGTTTAATCCCAGCATTTCCAGGAAGGCTAGGAAATGAGCACCACTTCCTGAAACCTCAGAGAGCTTCTGCCAGTCAGTGTTGACCAGGAAATGGGTCGCCTCCAGATGTTGGTCTACAACTCCCACCAAACCTGACTGTTGGTCATGCTGCCTGGGGCTGATGGGAGTTGGAGTCCTGCAAAACTGGAAGGCTACACTTCCCCCATCCCTGGTATAGATAGTACTAAGTTAGATGAACTAACAGACTGACTTGGGGAAGGGCTATAGCTCAGTGGCAGAGCATGTGCCTTGCATCCAGAAGGTCCCTGGTTCAATCCCTGGCACCTCCACTTAGGTCAGGGAAAGACTCCTGTCTGAAACTCTGGAGAGCTGCTGCTGCAAGTTAGTGCTGATGCTCTGACTTGCTATAATGCAGCTTCCAAAGCTTTGTGGTCAGAGGCAGTATGCCTCTGATTAAAAGAAGCTGGGAAGGCCATCATCTTTATAGTGTGTTAGTGAGTTTCCAGAGGCACCTGGCTGGGTGATGTTGGAAGCAAGATGTTGGACTTAGACAGACTCTGGTCTGATCCAGCAGTTCTTATGTTCCTTGAGTTCCTGTAGGTTGATAAATCCTCCATTTGCCCCTTAATGCCAGGTAGGACTGGCAAACTTAATTCCTTGGACAGATGACTTCTTCAGGCTTGCTAGATAAAGTTTGGCTGAGATTAAGAGTAATAATTCCTTGCGCTCAAATTCATTGGGGGGTTTAAAACAACGAATCCTTTCCCCATATGTGACAGGAGAAAATAGCAATTGGTGTTAAAAAAATCTGAACTGTCTTCAATGCTTCTTGTTATTTTTGTATTGCATTTTGCCTTGTGGTCATTTAACAAAGAGAAAAGCAGATGTTACTTTTTAACATCTATTCTCTCTCTTTGGTGCACTTGACTCTTTTCAGCCTTTGGGACACCCAACCTTTTTTACCCTGCTTTGCAAAGCCTGGAAAGAAAATGTTGATCCTTTTTGACTAGGGCTGCCATTTCAATTTTCACTCTGGTTCTGTCAAACACTGAAGATTTATGGCGTAAGGGAAAAGAAAATTCTTTAATGGTTAAACTTTACATTGTTGTTTTCAGCTATGAACTATCCTGAATAGGTAAAATGATGCATTAGCTTGTGTGTGTGTTTTTTAAAAAGAAAACAATATCACCATGCAGACTTTTATAATAACCTATATCCCACCCTTGTAATTAAGCTCTAGCATGGTAAGCCACACATGACATGGGATTCCACTACATGTCAGGGAGTGAGATGGCGGGGGAAGGCTAGAGAACATTGACCATTCCCTGTATGCAGCCTTGTGGGAGGGACAGACCTCTCTGCCCCATCGCTGCCAGCTTGCAGCAGGCTAGTAATTTATTTATTTATTTATTTATTTATTTATTTATTTATTTATTTATTTTTGCCTGCTGGTAAATTTTGTCAGCTTATTTACAAGGCTATTCTATCCTGTTTCTGAACTTGGCCAATCTGCAGATGGATACTGGAAAATGGAAACTAGGGGATCAGGAGCTCATACTGACATACATTGTTCTCCCCACCCCAGCCCTACAAGGTAGGTTAGGCTGAGCTTGGTGGCTGAATTGGGATTTGAACTGTGGTCTTCCAGCACTCTAACCACAACCCCACACTAACTCTCACCTCACCACACTTACAGGCAAATAGATGACTGGGGGGAATCACTTTTGATTTTCTCCCCCCCAGGGGTAGTCAATATGGGGGCCCTCCAGATATTGACAGTCTAATTAGCACTTCCACCACCAGCCATGCTATCTGTGGCTGACAGCAGCTGTAGCTTAACGATATCTGGAGGGCACTGTGTTGGATACCTGTGTTCTAGCCCCTGGTTCTCCACGTGGCTCCTGCTTGCTTACTTCTGCTTATGACTCCTTCCTATCCCTTCAGTAAAAATGAGAACCAGAGCCTGAGTACACACCGTACAGACCTACAGTTCCCAGCACCTTTAACAAACTTTAGTAGTCAGGATTCTTTCTTTTTCTTTTTGCTGGGCTGGCATGTGCTTTAAATATGTGGTGTGTATGCAGCCCAAGGCAGGGCTGGTATTTAAGGCATTTGTGGCATAGTGGGCAATGTGGGGGACATGGCTGACCTCGCTCCCCAGTGGTCCCTTTTAACCTGTCCTGTCTGAGCATCTGGTTGGCACCCCTACCACCTGGGTTTTCTTCCTTTCCCTCCTGTGTTATATACACAGGAACATATCCTTGCACTTCAGATTGGCTTCATTTATCACATTTATATCCTACCTTCCCTCCAAAGAGCTCAAGGTGGCAGGCATGGTTCTCTTCCTCCCCATCTTAGCCTCACCACAACCCTTATCTGGTAGGTTTAGCTAAGAGGCAATGGCTGCCCAAGGGCAACCAGTGAATTTCACTGCTGGGCAGGGATTTGAACCTGGGTCTCCTAGCTCCTAGTCCCAACATTCCTACCACCAGCTGTCATTTGCTTTATTTGACCACATCAGGTTTGGTTGCTAGTGTGGGGCTGACTTTAGCCCTCTTGACACATTACTCGTGTGTAGGCAATATCCTTGCTGATGGCAGAGTGAGGATGTGTTTTTTCACCCACACTACGGTTAGGTCTGCTTCTCATACGAACTATGCAGGGGAATTCAAAGGTGTGAATATGTATGTGTAAGGGACACCTGTGTCCACTCTTTCTGTGGATGTTGTACCAAAGGGTGGTGGTTATTCCGGGTTTCTTAATCCAGTTTAAAAATGTGATGATGTGCCTCTGACAGGACTCCTGGTTCATACATCCATGTTAATTTCTTGATGATTGCAGCCTCAAGAGATCATTGGCTTTTGTGAATGCTCTGTAGTGGATCCAACACAATGAGCAAACCTCTCTCGCAGCCTTATGTCACAACAAACACCAATATGTTTCTCAATAGGGTCAGCTCACACGTTAACCTACTAGCCCTCAAGGTTGTGGGGCATTAGGAGAGCACATTGTTGTGAGCTTTAAATGCATTGAAGGCCAACCTGCTCTCTAGAATCCAGTTTGGTCAGGGTAGCTTTGCAAATACATCCACAAAAGTGACATCAGTCATTTTCCAACAACCAAATATCCCTCCTGATAATGAGATCTACATAGTGAAATGCTGATTCAGGGTGTGGTCAGTGACAGCAGAGCCGGGGAGTTGCTTCCTGAATCTTGGAAACAATTGCTTTGATTTTTCTTGCTTTGGCCTCTCCCAAACTGGAAGAAAGCCCCAGGAAACCCATTTCCTGATTCCCTTCTAGCTAGCTGATCCTAGATTGACACTGATATGACATCCCTGCCCCCAGCCCCCAAGGTACAGGGGTTCTTTCCCCTTGCCCTCCTGTCTTTGCACAAGGCCCTACATCCCAGGGAACGGTCCTGCCACAGCTTGTATGCCCAGAGAGACTGCACACCTCATTAAACACACAGACACACAAATACTTCCTGCAGATTAACTCGCAAGTGTACCTTTTCACACCTGGCTGGGAACACCTGTCATTGTGATCAAGCAGCCATGCCTTAAGGGAGGGCACTAAGCTTCGCTAAAGGTAACCAGCCAGTCTTATAGTTCCTGATTTGCACTGCTGGAAGCAGCATCAGTGCTCCCTCTTTCCCCAGTTTGAATCCTGCCTTAACAAATTCAGCCTAAGTTTAGAGAGAGTGTGATTTCAGCAGACATAGGTTCCTAACTAATTAATGTGAATGTTTAGAGCGGTATCTACAGGTTGTGGTCAACTCACTTTTATTCAGCTCACACCCTTTGAAATTAATGGACCTAAGTTGGTCATGTCCATTCATTTCAATGGGTCTTTTCAATCAAAGTTGAACCCTGTATACACCTTTTTTCTCTCTGGTGGGCTAGGGTTGCTTAAAGGTTTTCTCCACCCACTGCAACTTCCTTTCCCCAACCATCTTTCTAACAGCTGGATTTATGTCTCGTATGCATTGCAGGAGGCAGGGGAAACTACCAGGAAATTTTGCAGTAGGAAAAGCAGCAGGGAGAGGAAGGGTTAAGCACCCTCTGGCCAGCTGCATTTCCCCCTAAAATGACCCTTTACAAAGTCACAATATTCAGCAAACACAGAGAGGAGAGTAACATGTCATTTCCCCCCCTCTGCTGATGAGTTTGAAATGTTGAAAGAATAAAACTGGCCTCCTTTGTAGGGTTGGTGACTTGTTCTCTTCACACAAACCCCTTCTTCAGCTCTGCCATTCGTAGCTGGGCAGAGCATTTTCACTCTTGTTTACCACCTTGTCCCTCACCCAGCTGCACACCTAGGCAAGGGCATTTGGTTCAGGGCCCTACCTTGTGGCGGAAAGGATGGGAGCTCAGGAAAGGCTTTGGGCAAGGCAGGGCAGGGTTGCTAAATTGGTCTACTTGGCAGAGAAGGCAGAAACTTGGGGTGGGGGAGGCTTAAAAGGACAGGGTTTGTTTTGTCTGGAGACATGAAGGCAGAGCCTGATAGCATGCATTGCTTGAATGTTGGGAAACTTGTTATCAGGATCCTTGAGGAGAATTGAGTCTCCGCGGCCACCTAAGAGGCAGGGGAGAGAACCACAGATTCACAAAGTCATTTTAGAGCAGTGTTTTCCGAACAGCTGTTTTTGAACTACAACTCCCATCATCCATGGCTACCTGGTCAGGGATCATTTGCACACTAGGCTAGCCTTTTCACACTCACAAATTCCCCTCTATCCTCCAACCAGGCAAGCAACAGGCTTATCAGGGTTCAAAGACATATTCTAGCCAGGCAAAAACACTCAAGGAAGTGAGGGGTGTGGCTGGGGAGAGTCCCAAGGGCCAGATAGGAAGGTCAGAAGCACCACATTTCTCCCCTGGGCCTGAGACTCCCCACCACTAGTCTAAGTCAGTTGTTCCGCAGTTGTCTCCACTTCATGCTGTGGACAGCTAACCCAATTCTTCCTTTCAGGGTGTAACGGAGACTGAAGGATGTTTTATCAGGCTATTTCTGTCCTGCAGGAAAGGAATGGCTCCTTCAGAACAGTCCAAGTACAGTTGCATTTGTTTCCCAACAACCTGCGAACCGTCTCGCTCTGTTTTCTAGTTGCAAACTAAAATTGGACTGAGCACAAACTCTCTCATGGGAAATGCAAACTTGATATTCTTGAGGCTTTTCCAGAGTAATGGCGGTTGCTGGGGCCTTTGAACGGTTTGAATTCAGCCCACTGGAAAAGTGCTGCATTTTAAGTGATATGAAAGTCTTGCCCAGCAGTGTTTGATCTGCGATGTTTCATTCACACATGTGAGCCTGTTGCTGAGCAGGGACTTGTGAACAGGGGGAACACAGAAAGCCTACCAGATAAGGGTTCTTTGCATTGAGTGGCAGCTCTCCAGGGTTTGGGGCATCAGGCCTTTCCCAGCCCTATCTCGAGATGCCAGGGATTGAACTCTGGTGACGTCTGGTGTGGAAAATCACAATAGTAGTCTATCAGAGCCTGTCTTGGGAAGATTTAAAAACAGCTAATCTGGTCTGTGTGCCAAAGGTGGGGTTTGCACTGCTTGACATTTCTTCCAGTCTAGCACCTTCAAGGCCCTGTCTGTAGACGCATATGGCAAAGTTGGCAAGCTGGTGTCAAGGGCATGGTAATGTTAGCAAGCTCAGCTTGAAATGTGCATTTAAAGACCCCCTTCCTCCTTTTCTGATCTTTTCTTCTTTTGGTTTTGTCTGTCTCTCCCCCTCCTCTTAACAACTATGTGGCTGAATGCTCCATCAAGATTGCCTCTCCATTCCTGGACAGGGATAGTCTGATGGTTGTAGTCCATGCATTGATAACTTCAAGGCTGGATTACTGTCATTCGCTTTATGCAGGGCTGCGCCTGAGCCTGGTTTGGAAGCTCCAGCTGGTGCAGAATGCAGCAGCCAGATTGCTAGTGGTCGACAACATGTGACACAATTGTTAAAGCATCTGCACTGCATCTACTACAAAGCCAGGTTCAAGGCAGTGTTGGAAACTCAGATATATGTATTAGCTAAATGTCAAATGACACCTTAAACCTAGGTTACGGTCACCACAACAGAATGTCTAGGCGCCTTTTTTTGTTGTGGAATTTGTTATAATTGTTATTATTATTATTATTCATCTCATTTCTATACTGCTTTATATTTTAAAGGGGGAAAAATCTCAAAGCGGTTTACAGCATATTAAAACATCAAAATAAAGCAATCCAGAATAAAATGAATTCAAGCTTTGAGGAAAATATTTCACATCCTTCTTTAAGTGACATTTTGCTTTCTGCATATCTATTTACCTACTTAATTGATATAGCTGCCCCATAGCAGTACTTAGAAAGCCAGTATGGTGTAGTGCAGGCATCCCCAAACTCGGCCCTCCAGATGTTTTGGGACTACAGTTCCCATCATCCCTGACCACTGGTCCTGTTAGCTAGGGATGATGGGAGTTGTAGCCCCAAAACATCTGGAGGGCCGAGCTTGGGGGTGCCTGGTGTAGTGGTTAGAGTGTCGGACTGTGACCTGGGAGATCATGGTTCAAATCCCCACTCAGTCATGAAGCTCACTGAGTGACCTTAGGCCAGTCACAGCCTCTCAACCTACCACACAGGTTGATTGTGGGGATTAACTGAGGGTGGGGGTAAACCATGTACGCCTTGGAGAAATATGTGGAAAGAAATGCAATAAATTAACCTTTTCTGCTTACCTGCTGGAGGGGCCAGCCAGTTGGAGATGTTAGTTGTCAACCTGGCATCCAGAGATCTCCATGTGGTTGCAGTTGGACATGCACCAGTCGCAAAACGCACCTGGTGCCTGCCTAATTTCTAACACTGGTTCAGTGGTGTTCTTGTATTAATTTACAAAGCGATGAGCAACTTAAGTGCTGGGTGCTTAAGCTCTGTTCCTGATAATCATCTGATGGAATGTCGCTGGAATGTTCCCGGAGTTGGGGAGGCTCATTTGACAACATGGAACTGTGCCTTTAAGTGTCACCGCCCAATCCTGTGGAATATTCTGCCAACAGAGAGTCAGCAGGCACCTCCTGTTTCAACTTCTGTGCCTGCTGAAAACTTTTCTATCCCATCAGGCTTATGCAGGCAGTTCAGAATACATTTTCCCACAACAGTTAGCTCCTTCCTTTTTTTAACACCCCCCCCCCACAAAAACCTTTCTTTATATGGTTTTATGTGCAGTTGTTGTGAACTGCTTTGATCTTCTCTGTATGAATCAGCAGTGTGCAAATACTTTTATGAATAAAGAAGACAGTAAGCTAAGAAAGTCAGCTTCTAGTCAAGCTTCTGTCTTGCTGAGTGGCGCAATGCACTTCCCTTGTGCAAGCCCAGCTTCCAGCGAACGGGAGTTGCATCAGAATGCAGGCATCCTCTGGCACTGTGCCTCTTCCCTTCAAAGCAGCTAGCATGGGAGACGCTTTCTTGTGGCTTGCATCCGGGCACACCTCTTGCATCTCTTTTCTGGAAGCACCCATCCTGGCCCCATTGGTGCAGCAATGGAAAGGATCTCCCTGGACGCACAGCAGAATCCAGCCCTGCTAAGCCTTCTTGAAAGCACCCATCCATTTGCCCCCCATGTGCCTCTGTGGGCTGGAGCCAAGGGGGCAGGGCAGGGACTGCCTGCTCTTGCAGCTGTGGCTTTGCGAACCCCATACTTAAGCTCTCCGAGGCTCCCTTCAGTGATGGGGTCCGCTGGCTCTTCCGCCCTGTAATTGGTGACCAGGCGGAGAGAAAAATGCAGCCTGCAATCCTTCTGTGTAAAGAAGCTTAGCTGCCTTCTCTACTTGTGTGTTGTGGAGTCCTTGAGACAGGCTTCACTGGCTGCCATCACTGACGGTGGTAACATTTTTAAAAAACATCTCCTGATATCCCTTCCTCCCCACATTCTCATCCCCTAATTACAGAAGGATGCAATTGGGTGGGTCATTGCTGAGTCCAGTTGTCTGCCCTGTTCCTGATATCCTGCACCAAAATCCTATCTGATGCCTGCCAGGGCTTTCCTGGTGCCACGTAGACAAGATCATGTGTTGGGTCATCCTCCAAGCTAACTAATGCAGAGTCGGGACCAACTCCAGTGCCTCCAGTGAATGATATGGATTAGGATCTGACCTCCCTCAAGCATAAGGATGCCTGGGAAAAGCAGCAATGCCCATTGGTAGACCATGCCAAGATGACATTACAACATCATCTTGGCAGTCTTTTTGTGTTGGAGCTGCCCTTGGGAAAGAAAGGATTCAAATCCGTTTTCCCTGAATGCTGTGGTTGCGATGAATATTGGGTACACACCCCTGCGTCAACCTTTTTTTTTTAAAGGTGTGGTTCTAAGGGCCCCTCCCAACAGTCTTTTTTATTGTGTATTTATGATTATTTGCGCTCATTATGGTATTGGGGTGGTTATATGCAATCTCACTTTCAATACTGTTTGCGCCTGCATAATTTTCAGGTAGGGCATGTGGCCTTGTTTCCAGTCATGGCATGTTCTGTAACTTCTTGTTAAAACCCTCTGACTTTTTATACCAGCAAAGTTCTGGTTTGTGTGGTCCTAGTAAGCCATATAGTTTAGCTCACCACATTGTGCAAACTAGACCAGAGTAATCCAACAACAACCATGACATATTTTCATTTACAGGCTATAGTTAAGGCACCAGGCTGGGTTTGCATATAATGCTAAAGCAAGGTTTATTAACTTAGATTTATTTAAACGCAGCGGGGCTTATATTTGGCCCTGTTTAAATTTGGTGCCAATTGCAAACTCCCACTTTCATCGGTGATTAACTCCAATTGGGAGCTCCCAAGCGGCACTCATAACAGCGGGGCTTCCATTGCGTGCCAGGTTTTTAAGCTGCTGAATTGCAAAGCCACACTTGCAAAAGAACAATCAGGAACACACTCAGAAATTCCTGTTGTTCCTTTGCAACTGCGGCTTTACTTGCCCCACACCTGATGTCATATTTTGCCTGAATGGCAAGCCTTTTTTAATGCAAATCACCAAGATAACATTTTTTGTTATTGGGAAATATGTACATACTGTACATAAAATAAATAAAATGCATTTGGCGGCTTAGGAAATTTAGCAAGCGTTGCTGTCATCCATACACTTTCAAGATCCACATCTCCAAACAGCCCGATTTGTCTCCTTTGATTCTCACCAGCCCCAGCTGTCAGCGTTGCTTTTTGAAGAATCCTAAAGAGTAAGTAGTTTTCTGCTTTGAAAACTCTTCGCTTCCTCCAGTAGGTTCCCAGATGCTTTTACTCTGCCCTGCAGAGCTAAGGTGCTTTGGTGTTGCTCATTCTGTATCTCTCCCTCCACCCCGCTGAAAGGGGGGGGGGGGCTTGATCGAAGCAGGCTCAGCCTTTTGTGGGTAAACATTCAGAGGAAGAGGATTTCCCAATTCAGGCATACTGCGTCCGCCACCTGTTGCAGGGCACCTGCTGTTGCGTTTCAAGGAATATGCAGAATTATGCTCAGTTGCATTCCATTAAAGTATCAAAATTCAATTTGCTGCCGTCTGTTTTGCAGTCTGTTCTGCCATTTGTGGCAGAAGCTGCTGAACGTTTACATAGTTGGAGCTAGGGTTGCCAGATGCTGGGTACAAACATCTTGGGGGGAGTGCTGTGGTCACATCCTGTTTGTGAGCTTCCGAAGGCTTACCTGACTTCTGCGGCCTGGAAACAGACCCCTTGGCTAGATAGATGCTGATCAGATCCTGTAGGCATTTCTTAAACCTGACCTCTTGTATACAAGGCAGATCTCTAGCATGAGAGGTAGTGGGGTGCCAACATACCACCACTCAGGAAATTGCCTCGGGTTATTGCCGAATTATGGCCACAAAGGTTGCGTGGGGTGAAAGTGCCTATTTTAAGCATCTAATCTTTATTTCAGAAGCGGTCTGATGGAGAACCAGCAGCCTCCCGACTGCAGGGGTTTAATTGAGTGCCACTAAATTTGGAGTCTTGAATGTTCCCTGGCTTCACCACACAAGTGTTGATCTGATTATCTAGCCTGGAACATGTTATCAGGAGAACCTGAGAGTGCTCATAAGAACACAAGGAGGAGGAGCCTGACTGCTGGGACAGGGCAAAGCTCTATCTGATGCAGAGCCAGCAGCAATGCATAACCATTTGATAGGGTGGCAGGGGGGCTTTGTGCAGCAGTGATCCTTGCGTGCGGGCAGGACAAAAAGTCTATGAAATGTTGGAAGGTGTGTTGTGTGGACCCCACTGCTGGGATCTCATGTGGTGACTTGGTTCACACCCACCCACACCGTGCATTCCAAGCACATGCCTTCCTGCAAAGAAAGCTGGGAGTTGTAGTTTAAAGGAATTGCAGCTCTGTATGTTCCCAGGATTCTTTGGGGGAGCCTTTGGCTTTAAATGTGGATGTGACTGTGTGTTTCTATCGATAACAGTGTCTGTGTGTGTTTAGATTGCTTTGGGGCTCAGGCTTAGTAAAAAGAAAAAGGTGGGGGGGTGCGGAAAGCAGTTGATTCAATTAGCCACGCGTTCTTGAGTTACTTGACAGCCTTATGTAATTTTTGTCATAACAGCAATTTTCAAAGCAAAACCCTCCCTGATGCCAAATGTTTCTCTGCCCTGCTGCAACCTTTTTAATGCTTTCCTCCACCTCCACCTCCTACTCCCGCCCCCCCCCCC
Organism: Podarcis bocagei; assembly: GCF_964188305.1. Lineage (NCBI taxonomy): Eukaryota > Metazoa > Chordata > Lepidosauria > Squamata > Lacertidae > Podarcis > Podarcis bocagei. The sequence goes on from NC_138132.1 coordinate 31,063,341, forward strand.
CAGTCACTCACGGTTCCCATGACTTAACTACATCAAGCAATTCCATCCTTCTCCCTCCTGCCTCACTCTCTCGCCCCCCCCTCGCTTCGGGCCTTTCCCATCTTGCTTATTTGGCCTCTGTTTGACGTGTGTGTGTGTGTGTGTGTGTGTGTGTGTGTGTGCATGTGCATACAGAATAACTGAGCATCTTTCCTTCCCCGCCCCCCTGCCCCGTTGTAAACTGGAAAGAATCACGGGTGTGGAACAAAAACTGAAAGAAGGGAGATCTTGTGACCAATTTGAAAGCACTCCCAGCTTCAGAGTCCTGCAGGCTACCCAGAGTTACATCTTTCCATTAGCAGATGCCATCCTGTATGGACAGAAAGTGCAACCCCCACCCCTTTAAAACCAAGCTGCCAGTGATGGAAGGGAACCTTGCACCCAGAACGTGTCCACACTTGTGGAAATATACTTTTTAACTGAATGCAGTTTGGTGGAAAAATAGCTGGAGGAGATTGCTCAACTTTTGCATCTCTTTTTCTAAGTTTGTGTGTGTGTGGTCAGACTGGAATAACTCGGCTCTCTGCCTCTGGCCTTTTAAAGTCAATAGAAAGTAAGGTAACTCTACATTGCTTTGCCCGGAGTCTTGCTGGAACTTGGATGCTAAATTAGCATTTGCACTGAGACTGTGTCCATCATACTCCCATTTTCTGCACACTGACTGTGTTTCCAGTGCTAGGTGGGATTTTAATGCATGATCACAGGACATATGTATACTGTAAGGTAAAGGTAAAGGGACCCCTGACCGTTAGGTCCAGTTGCGGACGACTCTGGGGTTGCAGTGCTCATCTTGCTTTACTGGCTGAGGGAGCCTGCGTACAGCTTCCGGGTCATGTGGCCAGCATGACTAAGTTGCTTCTGGTGAACCAGAGCAGCGCACAGAAATGCCGTTTACCTTCCCGCTGGAGTGGTACCTATTTGTCTCCTTGCACTTTGACGTCCTTTCAAACTGCTAGGTTGGCAGGAGCAGGGACCGAGCAACGGGAGCTCACCCCGTTGCGGGGATTCAAACCCTAGGCTCAGTGGTTTAACCCACAGCGCCACCCTGTAGTTTGTTACAAAAACCTATTGTTTGATGTGATGCTTCTCAAACAAGCTTCACTCTAATTGGAGTCCTTAAGCCTTGGGATCCTTAAGCCAGTTCCTATCCTCTCTAGCCAAGATGTAAACACCTTTGCATAGGGTAGAGATATCCCCTCCCATACTCCCTGTGTGTGAACACAAACAGCAATGGCTATGACACTGTGAAGCCCTGCTGATGTGAACAGCTAGGGGGGGAAGAGCTGGGAAATGCATTCACTGGCGTCTCTAAGGCGGTAATGTGAACACACCCTGAGATGGGGATTAGAGTCATATGTGAACACACCAGAGATTACGAAATGTGGCAAACTACTTCCTTTTTAAATGTAGTAGTTATTTAATCTTTTTGAGTGCATGCTTCTAGTCCTCATGTTCACACAAAAAACAGCATGGATAGTCTACAGCAAAAGAGTCAGAGAAAACAGTTGGCTTACATCAGACTTCCATTGGCCAGAGGATATAATAATCTTAGTTTAACATATTGTTACCCCTCCCCACCCCTTAAAAATAAGTAATTGATCCGCTACTTCATGCAAACCAGTTTTGTCTGCTGGATTTCTCTACTCATCCCTTCTTTTTTTAATAAATATTTATTAAGGTTTTTACAATGTTACAAAATGAAAAAGAAAAAAGAAAAAATACAAAATAAAAATAGTTAAAAACAGTTCAATCTTTTCATCACTTATCTTTCATTTACTTATTTCCCAGACCTCCTCATACCTCCCCTTTTTGTATTCCAGTTCAATTTATTAGTTCAGCAATTCCTTTCCCTCCTTATTTTATCCTGATCTTTAATCTTGATATATTGTAACCTAAATTTACCTGTTAAGAATCCATTTTTTTTCATATTCTTTTATACCATTACAGCTAGAAACCCCTTAACTTCAATCCAACATCATTCTAACATTCATTAATTTTACAATATTTCTGTAAATAGTCTTTAAATTTCTTCCAATCTTCTTCCACTGACTCTTCTCCCTGGTCCCGGATTCTGCCAGTCATTTCCGCCAATTCCATATAATCCATCAGTTTCATCTGCCATTCTTCCAGAGTGGGTAGATCTTGTGTCTTCCAATACTTTGCAATAAGTATTCTTGCTGCTGTTGTAGCATACATAAAGAAAGTTCTGTCCTTCTTTAACACCGATTGGCCGACTATGCCCAGAAGAAAGGCCTCTGGTTTCTTCAAGAAGGTATATTTAAATTCCTTTTTTTATTCATTATAAATCATCTCCCAGAAAGCCTTAATCCTTGGGCACGTCCACCATTGGTGAAAGAATGTACCTTCAGTTTCCTTACATTTCCAACATTTATTATCGGGCAAATGGTAGATTTTTGCAAGCTTGACTGGGGTCATGTACCACCTGTATATCATTTTCATAATATTCTCTCTTAAGGCATTACATGCCGTAAACTTCATACCTGTGGTCCATAACTGTTTCCATTCAGCCATCATTATGTTATGTCCAACATCTTGTGCCCATTTAATCATAGCAGATTTCACCGTTTCATCCTGAGTATTCCATTTCAACAGCAGGTTATACATCTTTGACAAAATCTTAGTTTTGGGTTCTAACAATTCTGTTTCTAATTTTGATTTTTCCACCTGGAAGCCGATTTTCTTGTCCAAATTGTATGCCTCCATTATCTGATAATAATGAAGCCAGTCTCGCACTTTGTTTTTTAGTTTTTCAAAACTCTGCAATTTCAACCTATCTCCATCTTGTTCCAAAATTTCCCAATATTTTGGTCTACGCATCCCTTCTGCACTGTGAAGCTTCTAATGATACCAAGCTCATCCCTGCCTGCATTCTGCAAGCCCCATAGACCCTTCTTCTGGTATAAACAGCAAATACAGTGGTACCTCAGTTTATGAACTTAATCTTTTCCCGGAGGCCCGTTCTTAAACTGAAACCATTCTTAAACCGAGGCGTACGTTCCCTAATGAGGCCTATCGCCACTGGTGCCCTTCCACTGTTCGGATTCTGTTCTTAGACCAAGGTAAAGTTCGCAAACCGGGACACTACTTCCGGTTCTGCAGTGTTTGTAAACCAAATAGCTCGTAAACAGGGCTGTTCTTAAACCGAGGTACCATTGTACTGTTACTGCTTAATTCTAGATTAGAGCCTTTAGCCCTATTTATGCAGTGCTTTCCCACAATTTTGTGGAAGTGAAATTAGAAGTTCGACGTAAGCATATAGTGCTAGATTATACTGCAATTCTGTTCCCCATGCCCAAGATCCCTTCTATAATATTACTCATAAGCAAATTCCATTCAGCAAATGTCATTTCTAATGTTAATTAAAAGTTTCCTGTATTCAGTTTTTATTTGATGTTTTTATTGTTTCATGCTGAGCATGGCAATAAGATTAGTGGCAAATTTATTTCCCCTTAAAAGTTGTCTCAACATTGCCCACCCCATGTCAGTTTCTTTTTCTGCAAGGGGAGAAAGCTTTAATTCTATTTTTTATAGTTAAATAGCCCCCCTTCCTTGGGAAGAGAAGTGGACTCTGGGAGGCTGTTTTAAAAAGGCTATTCATGGCAGGCAATTAATAGGACATTCCTCACTAGTTTTACTGCCACACTGAATGCAAAGCAATAAATTACCTGAGACTTCAAACAGGAAGTGTTTAATTAAAGCTATAGTAGCCATTAAGAGTCATCATCACTTGTCTGCACAAAACAAAATTGTGCAGCAGCTGTATTTTACTACCACAAAATTGCCACAAATCTGGCCTGAGGGGAGACCACAACAGAACACCACAAAACTGACTGACGGTGACATTAACTGGGAACTGAGAAACTGTTCCCATTAACTGGGAACTGGGAAAGTGAGTAAACAAAGGGTGGCAATTCTAGGAGGAAGGATTAGCTCAGAAGCAATCTGCCTTCCTCCCTCTTCTCCAAAACCCACTATTTTTGCAATCTGAATAGGTTGTGCTAAGGTAGCTGAGTGATGAGGTTTCCCCCTCCAGCTGCATAATTGGGGCGAGATGCAGAATTTAAGGCAAGTGCTTCATTGGCCAGGTGCACCAACAGTGTCTGCTGTGATCAGTTTTTGGAACCTTGTACCAAAGTCACATGCTGTGTTTCTGAAAACGGTAGTTACTTACAAAGAATATTCCTGTTTGAGCTTGCAGACTGACTCTACTATGGTCTTGCCATCAATGTGTCCCTATGTAGCAGGTGCCAAAGAAGGAAGGAGATCCGTACATCTCTGTGTCTGTCTTTGCCAGTGTTCTAGCTATATGGACAAAGAACAGGATATTGGTAAATCTGGAGCTGGAAGTTCTTACAAGAGCCTACAGTTACAGACAGTGGTGTAGGTACAGACCTACTAAACCATCTTATACTGAGTTAGGCGTTTGTTCATCTGTGCTGACTGGCGGTGAGTCTCCAGAATTTCAGGAAGGAATCCCTCCCAGCCTTGGCTGCGGATTGAACCTGGGACTTTCTGTATGGAGAGCATGTGCTCTGACACTGAGCTATGGCCCTTCCCCAGAGTAGGGCAGAGATGGGATAAAGCACAGCCACTTATTTCACAGCAAGAACAATGATGTCATCTCCCAGGGCACTATTTGCCAATCCTCTGAATGCCAAATATTGGGGCTGGGGTGGGGACATAGCCAAAGAAACACATCAGAATAAAATTAAGGAAGAGTTGTGGTTCGCTGACAGAGCATCTGTCAGTGCCTGCTTACTCCCCCCCCGCCCCCCCCCCGCCAGGAACTCACCAGTTTGAGTGGTGAGGACAGCAGAAAGTGGGGGTGGGGATGCAAATTGCTAATGGGAGGGGAGGAGGCAAGGATCAAATGAGGAGCAGGGCTGTGTGTGTGTATGAGAGAGGAGAGCGTGTGGAATAGTTACACCCACTGTGAGGGATGAGGGAGAAATCCGATTCAGTTTAGAAGGAGTTTCAGAAGTAATTTATATTTAGCTAATTTGCACTTCTGAAACAATATGCATACCGAAACACTGTTGTCCTTCAGAATTTTCTGATTTTTCTGCACAGTTCCGTAGCCAAATAAAGTGTACAGAATGCATATACTGAGGTAAAGTATGCACAAAATGCGTATATTCTTGGAAATAGGATACAGTAATGGGGAAATTTCTTTGCGAAAATTGTATATTGGGGGAAATTGCAAGCAAATATTTGGAGAAATTCACATTAGAATGCTGGTGACTTTTCTTTGGGACTTAAAAATGATCATCCCAAACTCAAGTGGAAGTGTAGAGAACTCTTAAGATTTGAAAATGAGAAACTGAGAGAAACAAAAAAGGACAGATCCGACCATCCCTCACTTCCCTGCTGGCATGTGGCCCGCAAAGCGTTAGCTGACGGGATATGTGGCCCTTGGGCCAAAAAAACAACAGGCCACTACCCATGATGTAGAGACGATACCAATGGCTGGACTCCGTGTAATTGCCTTCCTAAAATTAGCAGCTTGGAAAAGAAAGGCTGTTGCACAGTGGCAGAAGGCCATCAAAGAAGGGCCAAGTCCGTCCTCTCTCGACAGACGTGGCTGCAGAAACAGCTGTCTTCAGCAGACCCTGCCAAATGTCATTCGGAAGTTTCTGGGAAGAGTCATGGTGGGCTTTCTTTTTGCAGTCCTGCTTCTTTTCCCCGCTTCTTCAGGCAGCAGTGACGTTTCCCCAAGACCTGCCCCCCAAATCACCTGGATACTCTGCCGCAGCTGTGGCATGGGTCTTAATTAACGTGGATTGGAAGAACGGCTTTGTTAGTCAAAACATTAATTACGATAGCGCAGGAAAGCCCACACCACTACCCCTGCTTGGCATTCCTGGGTGGCATGATTAAACTGATTTGGCTGTGGAAGAGCAGCAGAATGAAAAGGAAATTTGTTAATGCCGTTTGGAATAAACTTGCAGCGCTGTTTGGAATCGATTTCTCAAACGCTCTGGGGTCTAGTTGTCTCCAGATCTCCTTGCCAACCGCCATCCCTTCCGTACTTGCCACTCGGTTGTTCTCCTCCACCGCTCCCCCCCCCCTTATTTCCACCTCCCTCTCTCTTTACTTTCTGTCTGCTGAGGTCCCTTTGTCTCGTGCATGGAAATGCACCATCCATCATTACCCAACAGAGCGATTCTGTTGACTGTGCAACTTGTAGCTGCTAATTACACAATGCAGAGATGGTTAAAGGTTTAAAGGAATGGCGCGGGGGATTGGGGATAGCAGAAAATATACAGCATTTTCTGTTGGCTGCATGTCTCTTGCCAGAGAGGAAGGTGGTGGGGCCAGAGTTCAGAGGCAGAGCACAAGCTTCATGAGCAGACGGTCCCTGATTCAATCCTGGGCACCTCGAGTCTTAAGAAAGGAACAGTGGGCAGGTGATGAGCAAGACCAGGAGGGCACCATCATGGAGTCCACTCCCCTCTGCTCCGAAGACACTGTTACATCTTCTTCACACAGGGCATGAAGCTGTTGTGGAGTTGGTCCCCACAGGAGGCAGTGATGGCAACCAACCTCTATGGCTCTAAAAGAGGATCAGACAAAATGCATGGAGTGTCGGAGGTGTCACGTGGCTGGGGCAACTCTGTCAGATGGCCAGGGTGCAAATAAAAAAAAATCATTATAAAAATTGTTATGTCTCTGAATATCAGTTGCTGGGTATCTCAAGGGGGTCTGTGGTTTGAGATCAGATTTTTGGGTTAGATGGGCCTTTACCCTGATTCAGTAGATCCCTTCCTATGCTCTTAAGCTCTTACCTTTCTCGCCCCCCCCTTATATAGTTGCTTTTAACTGCTTGTCTTTTGTTTCTATCTTAAGTTTTGTGAGCTATAATCACCTTTATCCCTTTCCTCTTTTTAAGTCTTATGTGCTTTATTTATTAGCATGTTTTTATCTTATGCTGGTCTGTGACTGTAATAAAGTTTGGTGATGGTACCTCTCTGAGGACCGAGGCCCAAAAAAGCCCCTTCTAGTGAAGGCTGAACTATAGTGGGCTTCAGGGGACTGATAGAATGAGACTCCCTAAGGTGTTTCCGTGTGACGCTTTGCTACTGCTCCTAATAATCATAATCATAACAATTTATTATTTATACCCCGCCCATCTGGCTGGGTTTCCCCAGCCACTGTGGGCGGCTTCCAACAAAATATTAAAATACAATAGTCTGTCAAACATCAAAAGCTTCCCTAAACAAGGCTGCCTTCAGATGTCTTCTAAAGGTCTGGTAGTTGTTTTTCTCTTTGACATCTGGTGGGAGGGCATTCCACAGGGTGGGTGCCCCTACCGAGAAGGCCCTCTGCCTGGTTCCCTGTAACTTTGCTTCTCGCAGTGAGGGAACCGCCAGAAGGCCCTCGGCGCTGGACCTCAGTGTCCAAGCTGAACGATGGGGGTGGAGATGCTCCTTCAGGTATACTGGACCGAGGCCAGCACGACCCGAGTGCAAGAGCAAGTCTTTCCACTTGCTCAGGGAGAAGGGATGCATCCAGATTGAAGAGCAGAGAGGATATATGTGAGGATAGGACAACCTCTTGCCTTAAAGGCGGCCTCTCTGTTTACAGCCAGAGTGATGATGGAGGGTTGTGACACAGAGATGCAAGGGACAAAGGTGACTCAGATCAGGAATTCCTGCAAGCTGAGAAGCATGTTTAGCAAATTATCCTTGCTATGAAGCTCTGCAAGAAGAAGGCAGAAAACAGCAGCATAACAACTTAGTCACCGGTGAGTCCAGGCTGGGGGAATGCTCATTCCAAGAGCTCAGCATGGCAAATGACTTCTAAATATGAAAATAACTATCCAAGGCTAGGAGTTTGTGTTAACTGCTGTTCTTTTCTTTTTTTTAACGGTCCACCTGGACCCTCCAGATGTTTTGGGCTATTTGCCCCAGCCAGCACAGCTGGAGGACCCTAGGTTGGAGAAGGCTGCTTTATTTTGCAATATCCCTTTAACTTTTTACATGACCTCCCACGGATGTCAAGAATTGCTCCTGACATTGTGTTTAGTGTAGCTTTGAGGGGGCTTTGATCTGATGGAGGAGCTTCTCTGAGTCGGAACACTTGCAAACCCCCACTTTTCCCGTTCAAAAATAATGGCTTGATGCAGGATATTTGGTTTCCACTTGTTGCTCACCCCCAGGCCTTTTTGTTGCCACTGTGTCCCCTCCCTTCCCCAGGACTTTTCTCTCCCTTGAATCTTGACCGCTAGCTGGCTGGCCTCACCCCACCCTCTCCCCTGCCTCTTCTTCATGCCTTCCATCCTGCAGGAGTCTGCAAGGAGCTTCCTTCAGCACAAGACAGGGCAAGCATTTGTAGCCTTCTTTTGTGGCTTCCGCCAGGTCTCACGCTGGACATTCTTGTTCCATTACTTAATTGTTGTCCGCGAAGGACTCTGTTGCTACGAGGGAGGTGTGTGTGTGTTGGGGATGGCGGTGAATTATGTAACTGGAAGCAGGAGTGAATTGTTGACTCTTCCTGGTCCAGATTGAGAGCACCTGGGGGCGGAGGGTGGGAGTGAGTTTCTCCCCCTACATGAACCAGCTAATAGAAAGTGTAAAATATTTGTAGAACCTGAGATAGGAGGCACTGTTATTCTCTTTTTTTTGGAAAGAAACTATCCTGCTCCCCCACTTTTCAGTGCTTTCTTTTGCACATGCATGCACACATAGACACCCTGGAAAAATCCTGTGGATGCCTGTGCTCCAGGCAGGGTAGGTGGGTAGAAGAATGGGGACCCACAGCTCCTTTGAAGTCCTCCATCTCCATTTAACAATTAGAGGAGGGAAGCTTGGAAACAGCCGCCTCAGGAAATCTCACAGAAGCAAAAAGTGAACTGCACTTGGTGTCAGGAGAGGGTTTTGTGTTTTGTGTTTGGCCTGCTGTGCGGATATTAGAGGTACAAGGACTCTATCGGGTGTGGGGGTGGGGAACAACCACCCTAAAGGTGGCAACTTTACATAGGGCCCATAAAACGATATTTTGCTGCTTCATCTGAGTATGCCAGTTTCCGGGCCTGAGGGAGAAGGGGTCTTTGTGCCCTGCTGGCACTGTGCCCAGCTGCGATTGCTGTTTACTTTAAATGAGCTGTGCCTGGCACCCCTGCCTCAAGCTGTGAGGGGAGGGAGAGATTGCTTGCCTAACTCTGGAGAGCTTGCCTGAGAAATATTCGGAGGGGGTCTCCTCATAAGCCTTCTTGCCTCCTTCTGTCTTACAGCCCCGGAAGGGACCCTCCCGGAAGCAACCCCGCTCCCCCTCAGTGAACGGACTAGCCATTCGCCTGCCACGGCGCGCCTCATGAGGGAGACAGAAACACACCCAAGTGACCAGCCTCTCCCTCCCCTCCCACCAGAAGCCACCCCTCTGCCGCCTGCTGCCGCTCACACAGGGGCAACGCCTCCTGCTCAAAATGGTCCCCCGGGTGTCAAGACTGCCACAGTGCCCCCTGTGGAAATGAAACCTTCCCTTCAGACTAACCAGGCCAGCCCACTGCCTGCCACGACGCTCCTGGCTGTGGAGGCCCTGCCCCCTAAGAATGGCCGCCCCCCGCCGATAGGTGCCCAGGCATCGCCTCCCACAGAAGAAGAACATCGCCAGGAAAACACCCAACAACCAGCACCCAAGAGCGAACAGCCTTCCCCTGCCCAGGGGCCTTCCAGACCCCGGACCAAACAAGGTATGTTTGGGGCATGTCAGGGGGTGGGGGCGGAACTCGAAGCGGATTAGAAATTTGCCGGGTGGGAATCTTTGTCACCACATAATTTTCCTGAACTGTTTATTTCTTGTGGAAAGACAGCAGATAAGTTTGCAGCTTCTCTGTTTGAAACACACACACACACACACACACACACACACACACACACACACAAACGGCAGCCAGGGGTTTGTCATTATGATGGGTGGGGTCTGCAGAAATAGAGAACCTCTGGCCTGTGGGCTTCATTAGGAACCCTAGGCCTCCCCCATTTGGAGTCTTTTATTCCATGGGCCACAGGCTCCCCATCTCTGTCCCATGTGAGTGTTGTTTTTATTCTTTATTTAAAATGCTTTCATTTCACCTTTCGGTACAAAATGTTCTAGACAGTTTGCGCTAAAAATTACAGCAATATAATAAAACAATTTTAAAAACCTGTGGTAAGAAATACAATAAGGCAACAGGAGAAAGGATTCCCCCTCATAATGCTAAAACTTGTGGACATCTGAGGATTGTTGGAAGATTCAAGTGAGAAAAAAGAAAGTACAAGAAAGTACTTTTTCACGCAGCACCTAGTTAAATTATGGAACTCACTACTGTAAGGGGGAAGTGATGGCCACCAAAGTGGGTGGCTTTAAAAGAGGAATGAATGCCCAGCTATGGAGGAAAGAAAACATCTTCTTCCGTAAATCTCTTCTTGTGCAACCAGCCTGGAAATGTAGCAGGCTAGAAGAGCAGGAGATTGATTCCTCTGTCTCTCCTCCTCCTCCTCCTCCATTTGACTTGGTAGAAGGCAACATTACATTCTGGCCTGCTGAGAGATGAGTAGCTTGCGTTTCCATGCTGCCCAGGGAGAAGAGGGCCTCCACTCCCCTGAGTCCATCATGGAAATAGCTAGTACAAACATTTGCAAGCTAGTAGTTTTTTTGCCTATTTATGTGCCTGGCTTGATAGCCTTCTTCTTCTTCTTCTTCTTCTTCTTCTTCTTCTTCTTCTTCTTCTTCTTCTTCTTCTTCTTCTTCTCCTCCTCCTCCTCCTCCTCCTCCTCCTCCTCCTCCTCCTCCTCCTCCTCCATGGGGTATATTGCCACAAGGCATCTAGATTTGGCTCCCTGAGTTGGTGCTAGAGAAGGACGCATGATGACTGGCAGAGTCACAGTACCATCTGCAGCAGTTCTCTTGCTTCTTTTCAGATTTTTGGTCCTACTTGGAGTCTCAGTCCTCCCTGTTCATATTATTTGCTGTGTGATTTTACTCTTCCTTACTTGTCTTCCTTCTCCTCTCCACCCTGCTGTTTTACTTCTCTAAAAATATAAACATTGATAGTTTGTTTTTTGTTTCTCCTTTATTATTATTATTATTATTAATAATAATAATAATAATAATAATAATAATAATAATACTGCTGCCAGTGATGCCACTGGTGTGACCCCCTTCAGATCCAAGTGGGACACAGTAGTCTAGAAAGACTGGTGCAGACATGAAGAGGATTTGATGAACGTAGGGGTTGCAGGGGGTGGGGTGGACTTGTACATGACTTTTCTAACTGGCCTAACCTCTCCCTTCTCTTCCCCAGATACCCAGAAGGCGCAAGCCAGACACAAACTTGCTCGAGAGCGACGGGAAGAACGAGCCAAACATCTAGGTAAGAAGCAAGCTTGTGTTTGTGGGGCAGAGGAAGCTTCAGGCCCTCTCCAGGCAACGAAGCTTTCAGATCTTCTGGGACCCTTGCCCTGGACCCTTTGGTCCATCTATCTATTGCACACTGACTGACAGTGGTCTCCAAGGTCTCATACAGGTGAGTGAGAAGGCAGATGAAGAAGGGAGCAGTCTCTTTGTCCCTCCTCTACCAGTCAACTTAATTTCTGTGATGGCCATGAAGGAAAGCCGCTTCTTCCACAGCTGGCACACAAAGTAGACTGCCAAAAGGGGCACAGATTGCTTTGTGATTCCTCTGCCAGTCAGTCCACCTGATAGACAGCAGAATGGGGTTTTTTTTTACCTGCTAAGAAACTAGAGCCCTGATCCTCCAGGACTCTAAATCACCCAGAGAGCATCTCTGAATAAACAGGGCAGGCTCCCTATGGCAGACATTCAGCCCCTGACACGTGGATGGCTGCAGGATTGGCAACAGGGACATGCAGTAGTGTCCCTGCACCCTCCCACAACAGTAATTCTGCGTGTGCGGAGTCTGGGAGAACATGACTTTGCACGGCTCTTGTATTTTGAGAAAATTCATCTCTCACGTGTACCAAATTGTGAGTGGGAGAGAAATCATCACACTCCTTCATTCCGTTGGGCCAGCAAGTCTAGACCAGTGTTTCCCAAACGTTTTTGGGCAACGGCACACCTGTTTACTGAAAAAAAATCTCGCGGCACACCACCATTAAAGCCCCGCCCCGTGACGTCAGCGCGCAGCGTCACGCCGGGAGGGACGCACAAAAGTGAAAGTTTTTCCCCTCCCCCTTGCCGGGGAACCTCCAAGCTTTGGGCAGGCAGGCAGGCAGAGCTGGGAAGGGGGTTTCCAGGGGACACGGCAGCTCCTCGAAAGGCTTCTCTCAGCTGCGCTCAATCCTCCTCGGAGAGGATTTCCCCTCCGGTCCCATTCCTTCGTTTGGGGCATCGCTCCGGCTGCTCCCTCTCCCGCCGCGCAGGAGCGATGCCTCTCTCTGGCTCTCCCTCCGCGCAGGCTGAGGGAGGGAGGGAGGTGCGCGTGTGACCCGTCTCTGCTGGGAGACCAAACCCAGCGAGGCAGAGTCGCACGGAGGCGCCCAGGCAGCGCTGCCGGCTGCGAGGAGGAGCGCCAGGCAGCAGCAGGAGGCGCGGCCTCTCCTCGCCGCCGCCGCCCCGCCTCTCGCCGCCCGACTCGCCCGCCTCCCTCCAGGCATCTCGCGGCACACCAGCCGATGTCTCACGGCACACTCGTGTGCCGCGGAACACCGGTTGGGAAACACTGGTCTAGACAAACACACAAACTTCAGCCAGTTATGCATCCCCCTTCTGCCCCCGTCATGTGCATCTGTGAGATGTGTTGTAGGTAATGTCTTGGCAAAGAAGATTCCTTTCCCATGCAGTAGACCTCCTCTAGTCATTAATTTTGCTGGGTGCTGCTCTCTGTTCTGCGGCCTCTCTCCTGCTTTCCCTCTGCACCGCACTGCCCACACCATCACTCCCCCTCCTAATACTTTTGCCGCTCCAGTCTAAATCACTTTCCACCCTCATTCCCCCATTGTTTGGCCTGAATGTGTTTTTCAGGCCAGCTTCCCAATCCCTTTGTTGACTGCATTGCCCCTCCCTCCCTCTCTGCTAGTATCCTGATCCACTTTGTTGTTTAGGGTCTTCCCCCCTCTCCCCCCCCCCAGCTTGCTGTCACCAGCTGTGGGCTTCATCCCTGAAGCTAGGGGTTCAGTTACTGCAACCCACTCCTTGTTTGAGTGAATTCCTGCAGGATTTTCCCTCATTCCTTCCAACTCTCCTGCCAACCCAGCTTTCCATTGCAGATAGGTCCTATTTTTATTTAGCTAAAATATTTGTGCCCTGCCTTTCAAAGTTTGCTTCAAGGCAGCTTGCAAGCATTTGAAAGCATTGTGCATGCAAAATGCATAAAAACAATTAAACGATAACCTTAAGTCAAAGTCAGTTTATTTATATACCATGTCCCACAAAATACAACTGTTCTCTAAAGCGGTTCGCATATTTAAAGCAGTCTAAATGCAGCAGAGTAATAACTGCATAATAAAAAGTAGAATTATCACTGCAATAACGTAACAACATAACACTAAACAAATCAACAATTAACTGTATATTTAACATCCATCAAAATTAAAGTGAGCATAAAGTTCACCAGTCAATAAAGTAAAAGTATCCAATAACTTCACATCCAGAAGTGGCCCCAAAGCATTAGCAATGAGCAACCGCTCTCCTTCATCGTTTATACCAGAAACCCCTCTCAGTAGTTCTTCTGGAAGCAGCTGCTTTATGAAGGCTCCCAGTGCAGGAGGATAGAACAAGGCAGGTGGAAGCAGCCACCTATCCCCTCACCTAACTTTAAAAGTGCAGACATTCTCCTTCTTTACACTACAACCTCTTCAAATCTCCTCCCACCTTCTCCCCCCCCCCAAAGTAAATAAATAAAATCCCTAATGAAAAGGCAGGCCTAGTTATCACGAGCATCAGATGAGCTAGTCGGCCTCTTTCTGGACTGTTCCCAGGCCTGGCATCAGCACAGAAGCGAATGCCAGGGCCCTGTTGTAGCTAGTGCCAGCTCCCGCTTTCTAATGTTTAATATTATTTTTTAATGGTCCAGCGCTGTGAAGTGATGCACTGGGGAAAGTTGTAACCATTGGTCTGCTTCTTAGCCCCAGTGACTTAGGGCTTTGCCCCTGAGGTGCAGGTCGAGGGTACGACCCAGAGGCAGTGGGGATGAGGAACATGATGGTGGCAGTAATGGCTGTAGTTAAAGGGGAAGGGCCACAGCCCAGTGGCAGAGCATCTGCTTTGAATGGAGAAGGCCCTAGGCTCAAGCGCTGGCATCTCCAGGTAGGGCTGGAAAGCCTTGTCTGAAACCCTGGAGAGCCTCTGCCAGTCACATTGAACTAAATGGGCCAATAGCCTGACTCAGTATAAGGCAGCTTAATTGTTTGGTGAAGGGCCATAGCTCTTGGAGAGCATCTGCATTGTGTGCAAAAGTCCCAAGTTTGATCCCTGGCATGTGTAAGCATGAAGGCCCAGCATCAATATCTGACATCCTAGTGCTCATCAGAGCCCATCAGAGCTAACATCTGCCCTCCATGCCTGCTGGCTGGATCTGCAACATGCCATCTAAATTTCCCACAATACTCTGCCATTATCAGAGTTTAGTGACTCTTTTCCAGCCAGGCTAATGGGTGGGCACATGTCCTGTGAGGAGAGGACATGGCTGGGGAAGAGGTGTGGCCTGGGGAAAGTCCCAAACATCAGGCAAAAGGAGGCCTCGAGGGTGTGGTTCTCCACCTCTTCCTTGGGGCTGATGGGAGTTGCAGTTCAAAACACCTAGAGGGAGCCAGGTTGGCAAGAACTGTTCTGTTGTATTCTGTCTCAGAATTTCCATCCCTCCGCATCCAGCCTGCTATATGTTCCCTAGGTAGCGAGCTAAAAGCGATAATAATGTACATTCATTTTAAATAGTTTTTAAAAGCTGAACAAGAGGCCATATCATTTTAGACAAATATATGGAGGAGAAGATCTGTTAGTGGCTATTAGGTGCTATGAGGCAAATGGTGGGGGGAGGCTGTTGCCTTCATGCTGGGATTGCAAGATTCCTGGAAGGATCTGGCTATAAGCAGGAAGGTGGCAGAGTGTTTGTTTCAGATATATATATTCAGATTGCAAGACTTCCACAAAATACTCACCTTCTCTCTGCCTAAGGGACTTGTTGGATGAAATGAAAACCACACCGTTTCCTTGTAATGTAATATGTCCCAGGAGTGAGGAAGTTTGTGTGTGTGTGTGTGTGTGTGTGTGTGTGTGTGTGTGTGTGCAGACAAGGCTGGCTATGCACTACATTGCTTTATCTCTTCTGTCTACTTTCCTCCCTCTTTATTCCTTGGTCTTTGCCCCAGTAGCTGCCAAGCGGGTCCTGTGGCTGGAGAAGGAGGAGAAGGCTCGGGTGCTGCGTGAAAAGCAACTGGAGGAGCGGAGGCGGCGACTGGAGGAGCAGCGGGTTCGTGCCGAGAAGCGGCGAGCTGTGCTGGAGGAACGCCAGCGTCAAAAGCTGGAGAAGAACAAGGTGGGCTTGGGGTAGCTTGGGAGCAGGAAGGGAGGCAGGCAGAGGGGAGGAGAGCCGGCAACAAGGCACATGAAGAAGCAAGCTGCGGATTGCAGTGCAACTGCCAGGCAGCAGGAAAAGGAATTACATAGGACAAGGGTAGCTATTAACCTGTGGTCCTCTGCAAATGCAT
The DNA here is from genome assembly GCF_964188305.1 of Podarcis bocagei. Lineage (NCBI taxonomy): Eukaryota > Metazoa > Chordata > Lepidosauria > Squamata > Lacertidae > Podarcis > Podarcis bocagei. Next base: position 31,079,048 of record NC_138132.1, read on the forward strand.
GTTGGACTACAGCTCCCTTCAAAATAATAATACAAAACCAATACAGTCGTACCTCTACCTACGTATCCCTCCGGATACGTAATCTTTGAGTTACGGCCATGGCAAACCTGGAAGTGTATACTTCCAGATTTCTTGGCGTGCGCATCCGCAGAAGCGCTCAATCGTGCTGCGTGTGTGAACAGAAGCGTGCCTCAATTTACATTATTTTCAGGGTGTGAACGGACCCCTGGAATGAATTAAGTTCATATCCGGAGGGTCCACTGTAGTATGATAATAATACAGAAAAACAGTGTTTTCTAAGTAATAAAATCCAACAGCATTAAGCAGCAAAATATCTCTGTTATTCTATTCTCCAGAGATCTGAATTAATTATTTTGACACCTTCAGAGCCTTTTAGTGGTTTGTGGTTTGGAGAGGGACTTTTCACTGGGTGGGTGGGCGGGCACTTTGCTTATGAAATACCTTTTCCAAAAAGGTAAACCAAGCAATGTCATATCCACCTAGAGATCTTGGGGAAGGGTTTTTGTCTCCTCCTTTGTTATTCACTCCATCCAAACCCTTACCCCCAAGGCTCTGAAATGGCAATTGAAGGTTTAGTGTCTCTCACAGAACGTAGAAAGCTGCCTTTATCTTCAGTCAGACCATTGGTCCATCTCACTCAGTATTGCCTACAGGCCTACACTGACTGGCAGAGGCTTTCCCAGGATTCAGATGCCAGTCAGATGCTATGGAGATGCCAGGGATTGAACCAGGGGCCTTCTGCACACAACGGCACCCCCCTGCCCCATAGATGATACAAGGCTTGTTTTTACAGGATAGGCAGCTGCCTTATACAGTCAAAGCAATGGTCCACCTAGCTTAGTACTGTCTATGCTGGCTGGCAGCAGCTCTCTAGGGATTCAGACAGAGGCTCTGTCCTTCCTGACTCCTCCCCTTTCCCCTTCTTCATCAGGAGCGATATGAAGCTGCCATCCAGCGCTCAACAAAGAAAACCTGGGCTGAAATCCGGCAGCACCGATGGTCGTGGGCTGGTGCCCTGCACCAGGGCTCCCCTGCTCACAAGGATGGTGAGTGGAGACACTTGGCACATGTGCATCTTTGTATGGGCACAGACATGCATCCACTGGGGGAGGGGGGGGAGCCAATAAATAAGCGCATGTAGGCTGACCAGAGTGAGCTCGATAGGATCACTAATGGTAGCATGGGGAGAGTGGGGCTCAGTGCTTTTGCACGTGCATGCGCTTGATCAAGAAGGGGGCTTTGCATGCTGATTTGTAATTAGATTGATTGCAAACCAGCCCTTTTTGCATGGGGGCAGCTGGCCTTGTATTTGCAGCTTGCTGTTCAGTAGGGCCACTAGCCAGTGGATGCTCTGGCATGGTAACTATGGTGTTGGATGCGCTGGTGTGGTGACACCCCTTCCTTGCCTCCTGCTATTCCGAACCTCCCACATCTGTTTCCTCACTTGTTTGCATTTTCTGGACATCAGGTTTTGCAAGAGAGTGACATAACGCAGGTCTTCTTGGGGCTGGGCAGTGAGGCACATGATGCTGTTGGCTCAGTTGATTTAGTCCACAGGCACTGGCAGCACAAGCTTAGGTGTAAGGCTTTTTTTGTAATTCAGGGCACAAACATATAAGGGCTCAGTATCTGCAGAGGAATTTTCCTTCCCAAGAAGCTATGATTTGTGATCGAAGATAGTTTCGAGCCCTTATGGTTGTAGAGAAGAGCTTGCAAGAGAGTTCGCAGTTTGTTATGCAGGCTTAGAAGGGCTCCCTGCAGACAGCAGACAAGGCAATAATCAAAGCTTGCCTGGTAACCTGTGGTGAGTAACGATTCCCTCCAGGCAATCAGACAGTGAAACTTTGCTAAAATCAGTTTTTTTCTTCTGGGCCATGAGTGATTAGCATAGCTATATCTGGACAGGCAAGCAAGTGAAAATGTTTGTGGACTAGTAATACTTAGGGGTTATTGCAGTGCTCAGTTTGGTTTTGAACTCTGAAGTCCTGAGTGGGCTGGGACTAAACCTCCTCCTCCTAATTAGCACTATAACCACTTTAGAGTGTAAGAAGCACTTTACATGCATTACGGTTTTGGAATCCTTATAGCAGCCTTGTAAGGTAGGTCTTTTGGCCATGACTGCTGTTAAATGGAACCCCCATGATCAGGGGCGGTATACCTCTGAGTACCAGAGTCTGGAAACAAACCTTAGGGGAGAGGGCTGTTGCATTCATGCCTGCTTGTGGGCTTCTTGGAGGCACCTGATTCGTCGCTGTGGGAAACAAGATGCTGGACTTGAATTACCTTTGGCCTGATCCAGTGGGGCTTGCTTTACTTTCTTATGTAGATCAGTGTTACTGTCCTAGCTGGGAGAGAGGAAGTGGCTTGCCTAAAGTCAGCTCAGTGAGTTTATTGCAAGGGCAAAATTCAATGTGGGAACTTCCTGACAAACAACTCACTCTCCTCTCCTCTCAAGAGAGATCCTCTTCCTATAGAAGCCCTCTGATCAGGAACTGGGGACCCTCCTCCCAAGTCCTATATTTTTACTTGGTTATAGGGCAACGGTTGTGGCCTCCTCTGTTTGGCTCCACCCTTAAGAATCTTTCTTTCATGAATGGAACCTCAAACAATGCAAACTTTTAAAAACAATTCCATATGCAACCATGTGCATGGAGTTGTTCTTAAATGTTTGCTTTGTTTTTTATATATAGAACTGTTTTTAACTGATGTGATACATTTCTTGTTTTACAGTTGTTAACTGTGTGTGTGTGTTTGTGTATGTTATAGTATATTTTATTGCTGTAACCCACTCTGTGACCTTCTGGTGAAGGACGGGTAAGAAATCTCATAAACAAGTTCCCAAACGCATCGGCTTTTCAGAAAGACCCAAACCATCTCATATTTCCACAGGCATTGGGCTGGTTATGAGTCTCACTTGAGGTTTTATGTATATGTGGATTAATGTAGTGTATTTATTTAATTGGCTTCCTTTGCTTTTTATAGTTTTGATACCACAGAGTATTTCAAATTTTATTAGCTGTGTTCGGTTTTGAGGTAGGAAAGGTCACTAGTCTAAATAAATAGCTAAATACCTTTCTGAAATGATAGGTACTAGGGTTCATGCCTGCTGAGAAACTTGCCCTTCAACCTGGATGTTATTACCCTTAGTCCTAGATGGACTGAGGTTGGTTGATGGGTGGTTACAATGGTGGCAGAAGGACACTCTATATGTGTTAAAGTACCTCTTTTAACATTATTTATTTGCTTGTTTGTGACTTTTGTGGCTGAGCAGGGAATCGGTACCCTGTCTCCCCTACTCCAAGACCACAACCGTTACAGCTCATGGGGACTGACTAAGAGCTTGATCACTGCATGTCTTTTCCAGTGGATTGTAATGACTTCTCACTGTGCCCTAGTTGTAATCTACACCTAGTATTGTGACTCTGTACAGGACAGCTCTTCCTCCAGGGCAGGGGCCATACCTTCTCCAAATTGCAGTTTGTTATGACAAGTGAGGCCTGCAACAAAATGTTGTGGCATATCCCCTCCTTCTGAGACAACCTTCCCACTTTAGTGTCCCACAGGCTGCTAGTTTGCAACTCCCATCTTTCCTTGCCATTGGCTGTGCTGGCTGGGGCTGCTATATTGTCCAAGAGGATCTGAGAACCCAAGGTTGGGGAACCTGATCTTAGAGGAATGCTTCCATCTAGAACTCCCGCCAGTCTGAAATATGAGCTTTGTTCTCACCGGGGAGGACTGCATTTTGCAAAAAGAGGACAAATCACATATTTTCCTTCCTCTGTTTCCCCCCGTTTGAGCTAGAAGGGTTTGAGTCAGCATCTTAGGCATTTTACAGCTCCGGGATACTCATTATAAGCTGTTAAGGTAGGTGTGGGGAACCCTAAATTTTGCTAAATTATAATTTCCATAATCCCTAGCCATGTGTGCTGGAGCTGAGGGGAGTTGTAGTTCAGCAAAATTTGGAGGGCCCCAGGTTCTCTATCCCTGCTGCCAGAGGAGTGAGAGGGGGAAACAAGTCATTGTGGAACTTTCTCTCATGGGGCTGCATCATAGTTCCTTCAAGCGAACTATACAACAAACTTAATATTTTACTATTATGAGCTATCTCACATATGTATCTCACATACATATATACCCAGAAAAAAACTCTTTTATTTCCCACTATCTCCTATCAAATTGCTGAGGGCCTGTCCAAATGCCATAGAAATCTCTCTTTGTCAGAAATTTGCCTCAGGGAAAATTTCTTCCACAGTTTACCTCAGAAAATGCAACCAACTGGGGCACCTGCATCTCCAGCGCTTTGCCATCTCTCTCTGTGGACTCTTAAAAAAGTACTAGATTTTAACAAAAGTTGTTGGACCACAGTTAATCTTATCCATTAATTTCAGGTATGACTAACATTGCATCTGACCCTATATGTTTTGACATCAGGCTTTCATCAGTTCTGTCCTTCCCCAGAATCAATGAAAGGCCTACTGAGTGGCAGGTGACTTGGTTGCCATGGCAGCGAACATGGGCTGGTGGGCTTTTGACGGTGATGGTGGGGTGGAAGGCCTGGCAAAAACTAACTACCAGTATCTACTGAACTATTATAACATCTTAGTAGTTGGGGGTACCAACAACTGCTAAATATTGAGAAAGAAGATCCAGCTATCTTTTGAGGCGTTTGGTTACCTATTCAGGCCCGAATCTCAGCATTGTTGCTTCAGAATGGAAATTCCTTCCTTGGAAAAACACAAATCTTGCCATTTTGATTTGAAACGTCTTGATTGTTTTCAGCCCAGTTTGTTGTTTGGTGTCTGAACCTGAAGAGGGACACACCTGTGGTTGGGCACAGCTATTTTCTGTACCACAGTCTGGCCTCCATCTTGTATTCGCTGTGATAATGGAAATGTTTCATAACAGCGTTCAGGGATGCCAGGAACCTGGTATTTAAAATCTGCTACTAAGGTCCCAGCCTATATGTATTAATCATGGCAGCTTGATGGGACCTGATTTTGATAAAAGTGCAGCAGGAGCAGGCTATGAATTGGTGCCTGTACTTTCTGCTTTGGATGTGGAAGGAAAGGGTACTAGGCTCTTTATATCTTACCAAACAGGGCGTTTTTGTTTCACAAAACCCAGGATGTACTGCTTTCCTGGAGCCGTATACTCTCAGGCAGTGAATGTGCCAACCCTCCTTGTGTCAGGCTGAGCCTTGGCATGCCATTGAACAAGGTGTGGTTGCGCTGTGGATCATCACGTGAACAGGTGGTGCTGGTCTTGTACCCTTGCAGACACGACACAAGATGGTGCAGGCTGGTGAACCAAACACCGCACTCCGAAACCCCTCCACCAAATGTCTCCGTTCCTTTCCTGCTCCTTCCACTGCATGACCTTTTGCCCTCTGCCGCTGCATGCTAGCATGTCCTCCACTTCCCACCCCCACCGCCCTTAACACCCGTGTGTCTTTTCCCTCTCGTAGGTGCGGGCAGGTGCTCCCTCTCTGCCGTAAATCTCCCCAAACATGTGGACTCTATAATCAACAAGCGCCTCTCCAAATCTTCCGCCACTCTCTGGAACTCGCCCAGTAGAAGTAAGAGACCCCTTGGGGCACCCAGCAGTGCCAGGGTGAGGGAGGGCAAGGGGCGATACTGATTTAAAACCTGTATCCATTCCTATCCCATTGGCCAAGGGCTGGCGAACACGTTTAAAGCAATTATTATTATTTTTTAAGATACCTATAACACCATAAGAGTTGGGGTAGCAATTCCGCCCAAGCACAGAAGTACAGAATTTGGTATTCAGCAAAGAATTCAACATTGTAAGAACCTCAGCTTTAATTATTTTTAAAATGCAAGTTTATAGTCCTCCTTTGTGAATATGGATCCTGAACGGCAGGGTATGCAATAGGGAAAGTAAACGGGTAGGTCTGGGTGATAGGCACAGTGATAACAGAGACCCTGTTGTGCCCACATATCTGCAGTATGAGGAGAAGGAGAGATTGTGGCTGAACATTAGGTGAAAGATGATGGCAATAAAAAGAGCCATTTGACAATGGAACCAATGGTCTAGATAAAATAGAGTTGGTGGGCTCTCCCTCGCTGGTGGTCTTCAAGCAGAAGTTGGACCAAGTCATGTGCCGGGAAGGCTCTCATTCTGGACTTCCTGCAACTAATTCTGATTCTGAGGAAACAAACCACTGCCCCAAATAATCATGGGAACTGTAGTTCGTTAAGCGTGCTGAGAGGTGTTAGGATATCCCTATTCTTTTCAATGAGTTACAGTTCCCAGAGTGGCTTAACAAACTCGCTTTCCCCAGAGAACACAGAGTAAGTGCCTTGGTGCCAGGCTCCATGCAAGATGATGGGGCACAAGGCAACCAGGTGCTGGATTTGGGCTGGGAGAGGGTCTGAGTAGGGAACGTGCTCAGATCTACCTCTTATGCAACACTAGGTTGCACCTTTTAGCCTGCAATATCAATGTGCTACTTTCACAGCCCAGCCCCTATGCTTCATTACTAACGCTGGTCTACTCTCCAAGGTTGGTTCTAAACTGTTCCTACTCTTCACCTCAGCCTAACTTCAACCTGCAATATTAACACTGGACTACAATGTAAAGGCTGTTATTTGAACACTTGCTTTTCAGCTGTATTCTTGCCATATTAGTTGCTCCTTTCCTATAGCTAATCCTAGGTTTGACGCCAGATAAAATAACCAGCCCTGGTCCGAATGATTCTTCCTTTGTGCCTGTCTGCCTTCCATTTTTTTTAAATAAAAAAATAGATATAGATACCACCAAATATACCAAAATCATTGAAAACAAATAAGTACTGTACTATAAAAGCAGCATTTAAAAGAAATGAGATAAGAATAAAAAGGTAAAGGTACCCCTGCCCGTACGGGCCATTCTTGCCAGACTCTAGGGTTGTGCGCTCATCTCACTCTATAGGCCGGAAGCCAGCGCTGTCCGCAGACACTTCCGGGTCACGTGGCCAGTGTGACGAAGCTACTCTGGTGAGCCAGCGCAGCACACGGAAACACCATTTACCTTCCCGCTAGTAAGCGGTCCCTATTTATCTACTTGCACCCGGGGGTGCTTTCGAACTGCTAGGTTGGCAGGCGCTGGGACCGAGCAACGGGAGCGCACCCCGCCGCGGGGATTCGAACCGCCGAACTGACGATCGGCAAGTCCTAGGCGCTGAGGTTTTACCCACAGCGCCACCCGCTGAGATAAGAATAGCAGTATTCAAAATCAACCAATTGGTTAGATAATAGTGAATGAGTTTAAATCCTGCCCTTTGAAAGGCAAGCAAGGATGGAGCCAGGCAGGTGTTCATGGGGAGAGTGTTCCATAATCTAGGTGTTCCTGCATCAGGGATGGAGACCCTGTGGCCCTCCAGGTGTTGGATGTCCAGCTATCATGGTCGGTGGCCACACAATCTAGGTCAGATTGGGGGGAAAGTGGTTGAAGATGGAAGAAGCCAGAATTGAGGGTAGGTAATATGGATGGAGGTGGAGATGCTAACCAGGTGTTGGGACATCTGTGGCATTGAGCCATTCGGACTCTTGCTTGCTGACAAGAGGAACAGTTAAGAAAGCTGGTTTTCATATAGTGCTTTCTGAGTATTCAAAATGGTTCATGCATACTATCACAGTTGTCCTTAAAAGACACTTGAGAGGCAGGGTGACATTATTGTCCCCATATTTCAGATCAGGTGGGTTGGCCTGAGGTTAAGAAACTAGGACTTTTCAATAGCCTGCCTGATTAGCTTGTGGCACAGAAGTGCTGTCTGGGGCTGATGGAATTTGTAGTCCAAAACATCTGGAGGGCAACGGGTTGGAGAAGGCCTGTCTATTTTATCTCAGTAATGCCAAGTGTGAGTGCCACTGGCTCCCCAAGGTCTCAGCTAGAGGTTGGGCAGTTACCTGAGCCTTTCCACCCCAATGAACTTTTAGCTGGAGATGTCAGGAATGAGTCCGTGCAAAACAAGCATACGTGACCACTGGTGCCCTTTGCAGAAGAACCTCTCGAACACACACACACACACACAGAGAGAGAGAGAGCGCTGACTTGCCACTGATCTTGGACACAGTGCTGAGATATACTTGCTCCACTTACTGCTCTTTCTACGCCCTTCCCAAGTCTCTCTCTTTCTCTCTGTGCTGCAGAGGATAGTATTTTTCCCCCTAGTTGTTTTGTTTCCTAGTTGCTTAGTGATGATTAAAAATACCCTGGCCATCTGAACAAGATTCCGGAAGAGGCTAAGTGAACAGCAGAGTGAGGCGAGGCCTGTGTCTGAGTCAAGAGGGGCCTGCAAAGAGAACCATTAGCCTCAGAAGGATTGTCCATGTGGAATGTAGGGTTGGGTGGTGCCCCCCACCCACGGAGAAGGGGCTTTACCCAGGGAAGAGTAGCATCCCATTCAAGGCTTTGAAAAATATATTTGTGTTATTTGTTACTCCTCTCCACCCCAACCCCAAAATTCTTCTGTTCCAAGTGATCGTTGAGAAGTGTCTCTATTTTATCTGATTTAATATAATCTTTTTTAAAAAACAAAAACGAAACAAGTTATGCTGTAAGCTTGGTACAGGAAGCAGTTCCTACAATATCTGACAACACAAAGATGAAATACCCTACCAAAAAAAAAGTTATGTGGTATTATTTAAAGTGAATTAAAAATCTGCCCAACTGTGACCATTGAAAATAAGGATTTCTTTCTGGAATATGCTTGAGTCCCATTGTGGGATATGTCATGTTCATACTTAAGCTACATACCTTTTGCTTCCTTCCCCCTCTTTGATACTGCAAACATCACATTTGTCAATATTGTGACTTGCTGCCTACTGGCTCAATCCGTACACTGAAGACTTTATCAGGTGCTCCTGGTCCAAATCTTAATATGTGTCAATACTGTTTGCCAAATCGTCTTCCTTGCCCTGAAAGTCAACTTGTCACTGCAGAAAGTCACTGCAGAGTCACTGCAGAGTCCTTTTACTCCTCGGGGGGGGGGGGGAAGGCTTTGGTTAGTTTCTCAACCAAGTGGACCTAAGTACAAGCCCTGCATCTGGCAGACACCTCTCTCTCTTCTAAACTGTTCCTCTACAACCAGCCCTGCATTTTGCTTAGGAAACAAAATGCCTTGTATTAGGTAGGCTTGGTCCCTGGCCTACTTTTGAGGAGAAAGTGATTCTGGAGTTTGTGCCTTGTTTGGAAGTCACCTGGAAGAAAACAACGAAATGGCGCCAAGACTCCCCTCAACTGAAAGCTGGAGGCTGAAGCTGGGCCTTGCAGAGTTGTTGAAACTGGAACTAGCAGGTCTTGGCCTAACTAGGAGCATTTTGTCTCCCTTTCCCCCACCAGATCGTAGCCTACAGCTCAGCCCCTGGGAGAGCAGCATCGTGGACCGACTCATGACGCCAACACTGTCTTTCTTGGCACGCAGCCGGAGTGCTGTGACACTTGCCGGCAACGGCAAAGACCAGGGTAAGTGGGAGCAGATGAAGGAACTGAAATGATATTGAGGGGGAGGACTTGTCCCATCTCTGGTTCAACACTATCACGACTGGGTGGGGATAGTTCTTTTCTGCCAGGGCTGGCCCAAGACATTTTACTGCCTGAGGTAGAAGAGCAAATGGCACCACTCGCCCACCCACCCACCCACCCACCAACCAACCAACCAACCAAGTCAAGGTGATTTGAACACCAAAGACCAGCCAAGGCTCTCTCTCAACACTGGCAGAAACAACAACAGCAGTGATAAATTACATAATTTAATGATATTTGTGACACCTAAAATCCGCTGCCTGAGGCAGCTGCCTCACTCTGCCTAATGGTAGAGCTGGCCTTGATGCAGCACCTTTGCTGTTCTGCTAAACCCCTTCGTAAGTCCCACACTTTGAATCCTCCACCCTCTTCTTATAAGCATGTAACCCCTCCCCTTTGTCCCATTTAATTGGTGGGGGAAAGAGACACCCTTTTACTACTAACCATTGTGCCAAATGAGTATGAAACACAACTAGCACTTCATTTGTTTTCACCCAACTCTCATCTTTATTCATTTACAAAACTTGTATCCCAACTCCCCCCTCCCGCTTTTTTAAAGCAACCTCCATGTGGCTTACAATTTGAAAGCAGGAACAGAACATCATTAATTAAAACAATATAAAATCAGTGCTACAGTGTAGCAAGGATAAAACAGTAGTGTAATGAAGGGTATCAGCCAGATGAATTTAGCATGTTTCATCAATATTTCTAAAGCAGCTGTATTAGTACTTCGTATTTCAGAATGAGATATTTTAGAAGCAAAATTAAGGAATGCTAATTATGCTTAGCTTGCCCTCTTTTCAGTACATTGGACTCCGCTACATTAGTAAAGAAACAGCGATTTGAATGCACTATAAACATGCAACACCAGATGGCACCAGAGAGCAGGAAATTTTGAAACATGATTTTCCAGAGAGGTTTTTTTCTTTTGTTATAATGATCTAATTTCTGAGTTATTTATAGGGTGTGTCCCCCCACCCAGCCCATGGGTCTAGATCCACCCATTGTCCGTAAAGGTTGTGAGTGGGAACAAAGTAGTATCTCTGTATTGTCAGATTTCATTTACAGACTTTTATTTGCAAATTGTTTTATCTTTCACCTGTGCTTTGGAACTCCCTGCCTAGTGTCCCACATTCTATTGTTTTAGATGTCTGCTGAAAACTTATTTTTATTTCAGCAGCCCTACCCAGGCACACCATTTACTTATATGTGTTTGTTTTGTGTGTGTGCGCGTATATGTTTGTGGGTATCAGCTGTGCTTTATCTACAATTGTATTATGTACAGTGGTGCCTCGCAAGACGAAATTAATTGGTTCCACAAGTTTTTTCTTCTTGCGAGTTTTTCGTCTTGCGAAGCACGGTTTCCCATAGGAATGCATTGAAAATCAATTAATGCGTTCCTAGGGAAACCGCTTGCCAGGCTGGCGGTGCGGAGAAGGGCTTTTCTCCGAACCGCAAGCCTTCAGGACAGGTACGGGAACAGAGGGGAAGGCGCGCAGCGCTTTCCCTCTGTTCCCGGGGCTTGCGTGGGAGGAGGGTTTTTCCTCCCCGCCGCCAACATTCAGAACAGCATTCTGAATGTTGGCGGTGGGAAGGAAAACCCTCCTCCCACCCCAAGTCTTCAGGAAAGCCATCCGATGCCGCGCGGCGGGAGGAGGCGTTCCCCCCCCCGCCCAGCATCGGAGCTTCGTTCCGATGCCGCGCGCCAGGAGGAGGCGTTCCCCCCCCCCCCGCCCGGCATCGGAGCTTCGTTCCGATGCCGCGCGGGGGGGGAGGAGGCGTTCCCCCCCCCGCCCGGCATCGGAGCTTCGTTCCGATGCCGCGCGGGGGGGGGGAGGAGGCGTTCCCCCCCCGCCCGGCATCGGAGGTTCGTTCCGATGCCGCGCGCCGGGAGGAGGCGTTCCCCCCCCCCGCCCGGCATCGGAGCTTTGTTCCGATGCCGCGCGGCGGGAGGAGGCGTTCCCCCCCCCGCCCAGCATCGGAGCTTCGTTCCGATGCCGCGCGGCGGGAGGAGGTCCGAGGACAGTGGGGAAGACGCGCTGCGCTTCCCCGCTGTCCCGGAGATTTCCCTATGGGCTGTCGTCTTGCGAGGCAAGCCCATAGGGAAATTCGTTTTGCGAAGCGCCTCCAAAACGGAAAACCCTTTCGTCTAGCGGGTTTTCCGTCTTGCGAGGCGTTCGTCTTGCGGGGTACCACTGTATTTCTCTTAGTGCGCTTTGTGATTAAGCAGTTCATAAATTGTTCTAAATAAATAAAATACTCTTGGGCCTTCTTGTGCTCTGCTCTCTGGCTGGCCTATTGACAACTCCTCTCTCTCTTGTTCCAGCAGTACCTGTGTGCCCCCGCTCAGCCTCTGCCAGCCCCCTCAGCCCCTGCAATAACCAGCGCCTGCATCATCGCTGTTCAGAGCGACGGCGGCCAGCAACCAGCAGCCCTGATGTGACACCCCGGCGCAAGGCTGAGGCCTCCCCTGTGAGTGACTGTGTGCTCTTTCCCTCTCTCTCTCTCCCCCACATCCCCACCACTGATGAGCCGCCTATGCCCATGTTCATGACATAGGATGCTCTTTGAACATTTTGTATTTGAGCCTGACTGTCGTTGTCTTTGTTGGTGCTTCTACCAATCGCTCACTCCCTCTACGCTGCCTCATTTCCTCAGAAAAAGAAGGAGAAGAAGGATAAAGATCGGGAAAACGCCCAAGAGAAAAACGCCCTAGCGCTTCGCAAACGCAAGTCTATGCCGTCATCCCAGCCTCGCCAGCCGCACACACCTGAGAACAGGTAGGAGGAGCTCCTAGGGTGTGTGTGTGTGGTTCTGCTACTCCATCTTCACTTGAGATTTGGCAGATCTTAGTTTAGCACTGCCAAGCAGGGCTCTCTGCATCAGGCTTTGCAGCGGTGCTGTTTCCTACCTATCCTCAGGAACATCAGGACAGTAGCCATGGTTACCTTTATTTAGGCACTGGGAACCTCAGGCTCAGGAGCTAAATGCTGCCTGCCAGACCTCTCTGTCCGGCCCTTGAGACTATTCTCCAACTAGGCCTCTTCCTCAGGCCACACCGCTGACGAGCCATGGTCCACACTCCCCTCCCATTCTTCTGCTGGGCTTGACTTTATTCTTGACATGTAACAATGGCTCCTGCTTGGATGGATGGATGGACAGTATAGACACCTCTTGACTATTTTGGGTGGCCTACTAGAATCACACCCATTTTCCCACCGCCACTGGCATGAAGCACCTGGAAGGCAACGCATGAAGGAATATAGCCCCCAAGCTAAAAAAAGCTTCCCCAGTTCTGCTGTTAGGCTGTGGCCACATACTGAGTGAACTAGGAATAAGTTTACATTTACCCTCACTGGTTCTTGGAATTTGGGCCTAGCCTGGCATCAGGTCAGCAGGACAGTGCTGGTTGGTTGGTAAGGTGTAGCAGCTTTTCCTTTCCCATCTGACTGTGTGTATTTGTGTTCCAGCAGCCCAGGCCCCAAGCCCAGGCCTGCATCTCCAGCTGTTGCCAAGCAACGCCCAGCCTCACCTAGCACAGGCCCTGGTTCTCCCCATCGGGCAGGCCTGAATCGCAGCGCTCAGTCCTCGCCCAAAGTGCGGCCTCGCAGGGAGCACGACGGGCAGCCAAAGGTCCGTGAACGCAAGGATGAGCAGAAGGAACGAGGGTCAGCCTCCCCTGCTCCAAGTGAGACCCCCAAGGTCACGGGGAGCAGCGAAACAGCACAAGGTGAGAGCCAGTGTGGTGTAGTGGTTAAGAGTGGTAGTCACGTAACCTGGGTAACCGGGTTCGCGTCTCCGCTCCTCCACATGCAGCTGCTGGGTGACCTTGGGCCAGTCAAACTTCTCTGAAGTCTCTCAGCCTCACTCACCTCACAGAGTGTTTGTTGTGGGGGAGGGAGGGAAAGGAGAATGTTAGCCGCTTTGAGACTCCTGAAGGGGAGTGAAAGGCGGGATATCAAATCCAAACTCTTCTTCTTCTTCTTCTTCTTCAATATCCTGCTCTCCATTGTGGAGAGATTTTGAGTGAAGGTCGTCTTCTCTTCTTAGGGAGGTGTTCTAACCACATATTGGTATTCCGCTGACATTTGAAAAGACACTGGCATTTCCTTGGTCTCTTGAACAAGTCCTGTTTCAGTTGCTGTGTTGTTTTAAATAAGATTGATTTATGGCATATCTTAATTACCGGTGTTTTTATTGTTTATTACGAATGTTTTCATAGCAAGTAAAATTTATATCCTGCCCTTCCTCCAAAGAAGCCCAGAGTGGCAAATATGTCAGTACTAAAATAATACAATCAAAACTTCTAAAAAGTGTTTAAAGAGCCTTCTAAAACCAGGTGAAAACTCCTAAAAACCATCACCTCCTCTCAAAACTAATAATTTCAGGGTTGCCAGGGACAGGTCTTTCAGCCAGCCAATGCCTGAGTAAACAGAAATGTTTTTAAATTCCTCCTAAAAGGAGGCAGACCACCTGGGAAGCACCACCAAGAAGGCCCTGTGTTGCATTTCACTGCCAGCCAGGCAGCTTCCCAGTGGGAGCACCACCAACAATTAATTGTAATGTTTTATTCGTTGTGTATTTTAATTATGAATGTTTCTGTTTTTAGTTATTGTGTAGCTGGTTTTCATGCTTTGTAAACTGCCTAGAAGCCTTCTCTGCCATTGAACAGTACATAAATTACAATTCAGTGAAGATGACAATGTGTTTGGGGCTCTGCAGATGCTGCCGCTCCCTCTGGGGCTGCGAGTCCAGTGCCAGCTCCTCCTCCTCCTCCAACTCCAGGCAAGCCAATGGCAGGCACCACAGACCGAGAGGAAGCTGCCCGGCTCTTGGCTGAGAAACGGCGCCAGGCACGGGAGCAGCGGGAACGAGAGGAGCAAGAGCGCAGGGAGCAGGAGGAGCAGAAGCGGTGAGTCCCTGGGTTGAGATTGATCAGCCATTTAGACGTTCAGGTTTCTAGACCTTATGATGTTCATTGTGCAGGTGGAGCATAAAGCTGGTGAAATCCTAGAATCCCAGATGAAGCTGAGGCATAAGAGGCATTAGGCCCCCCACTTCCCTTGGAGGCAATGTTCTGCTGGCATGTTGTCCCCACAACCCACCAGTCTTTTGGTCTTCACGCTGTTGCCTCTTCACTTTCTACCAAGTTCTTGTTTAAAGATTTCAGTTTCTTTTGAGGGGGAAAGGGAAGCAGAATAAATAAATAAATGCAAGCATCTCCATTAGGCTGCAAGATGTGGGCTTTCTTGGCAAATCATTTAGGGATTTTCAGTAGAGAATTTGGATTCATGTTGTGCACAGGGCATATGCAACAGGTTGAGTGAGGGCTTGGTTTAGCTTTATTAAATTTGTTCATTGGCATCCCACAACCAAAGGAAGCTCCAAAACAACTTGCAGAAAGAGAAATACAGTGGTACCTCAGGTTACATTCGCTTCAGGTTACATACGCTTCAGGTTACATACGCTTCAGGTTACAGACTCCGCTAACCCAGAAATATTACCTCGGGTTAAGAACTTTGCTTCAGGATGAGAACAGAAATCGTGCTCCGGCGGCGCGGCAGCAGCAGGAGGCCCCATTAGCTAAAGTGGTGCTTCAGGTGAAGAACAGTTCCAGGTTGAGAACGGACCTCTAGAACGAATTAAGTACTTAACCAGAGGTACCACTGTAAAACCTTCAAGTACAAGCAATGGCAATCTATCCTGTAAAATAATGCAAATTTACTAAAAGTGTCCATCCAATTAAAAGCAAATATAGCCACACCTCTTCAAAACAAATGTCAACACCACAAAATAGCTACTGAAAGCCAAAATCATTATTGTTCTCCAGATGCCTGGGATTAAATAAATATGTGCCAGGGAAACCTCCCTGCGGAGATCATTCCATGATCGGGGGAAGGGGTGGGGCTTCGACAGAAAAGGCTTGTTCTCTTATTGCCACCCTCCAACTCTTGAAGGGGGCACACTGAGAACCCTGAGAGATGTTTCACTTGTGTTTAGCTAGCAAACCTGTTTTCAGGCCCTTGGATGATAATAACGCAGTGCATTTGACCACGTGTATATTCCATCATTGTCCAGATCTCTGGAATTAGGGCAAAATATTCCCAGAGCGGGGGATGTGGCTTCCAGGCAGCCCAGTCTTAACATAATATCAAATCCCATTTTTTGTGCTTTCCCCCCAGTATAGAGGAAGGGCTGAAGGGCAAAACACCTGCTTTTCATACAGATCTCGGGTTCAATATCCGGTATCCCTAGGTAAGGCTGGGAGAGACCTCATCTGAAATCCTGGAAAGCCACTATCCATCAGTGTAAACCAGGGCCGGCCCACCCATGAGGCAAAGCGAAGCAACTGCCTTAAGCAGCAGGATCCAGAAAGGCAGCAGATACCAATGTAGATCTTTCTCCCCCACCCCCCTTGTTTCTGATGTAGATCTTCACTCACCCCTTTTTCCCTGGCGGGGAGGAAGGTGCCATTTTGTGGTTCGCCTCAGGTGTCAAAATGTCTTGGGCCAGCCCTGGTGTAAACAAAATACTAAGCTAAGTGGACCAGTGGCCAGACTCCATATAAGGCAACTTCCTATGTTCTCCCCGTGGAAGTGGGAGGGTGGATGGGCCCGAAGCAGCTGTTGTAATGGTGGTGTTTGGTACCCTTAGGCGCCTAGCGGAGGAGCGGGCTCAGCAGGATGCCAAAGATCGGCTACAGCAACAGGCTGAGCTCGCCAGGTTGGAGGAGGAGCGGCGGCAGCAGGAGGAGGAGCGGGCCCAGCAGGAGGAGCGCGAGGCCCAGGATCGGGCCCGAGCTGAGCAGGAAGAGCAAGAACGGCTGCAGAAACAAGTGTGTTTGCTGGGGTTTTTATTTGCTGCTTCTCAGGGACTGCAAGAAACAATATAAAACAGTTTTAAACAGTTTTAAAAACTTACAGTTAAAAAATTACCTCTAGATAGGGACGGGAGAGACCCTGTCTGAAGTCCTGGAGAGCCACTGCCTGTCAGTGTATACAGTACTAAGCTAAATGGACCAATGGTCCGGTCTACGGTAGATCAGGGGTGGCCCTATCATTGGGAAAACTGAGATGGCTGCCTCAGGTGGCAAACGCTGGAGGGCAGGCAGGGGTTGGCAAGATGTTGGAGAGCAAGGCATCATGCAGCCTGTGCTGCACCTCCTATGCTAGGCCACAGACTGCTATGGGGCGCTTTGATTGTGTAAACCTAAATTTTATGCTCTTTGCTTGAATCCTTCCAGCAAAATAATCCCATGCTAAAGGCACTCTAAGACTCAAGTGCCAGTCTGGTGATACTTGGTACATGAAATTGTGTGAGTGTGTGGACATTTTTGCCTCAGATGACAGAATGTCTTGGACTGGGGCTGTAACACATGGTTGGTGTGCTTTTCAAGGGAGAGGGTGCTTTCAGGCACTTGGGGGCATTTTAGGGAACCAGACAGGATGGAGAAGCACTGCCATCTAGTGGTAGCAACTGGTTACATTTTCTAGGGTGGAAATTACGTTTTGATTCCCTATGAATTTAGGGGAGTGGGTCCCTGCAATTTCTCTCTTTGATTACCGTGTTGAGCCCCATGTCCCTGGCAAGCAAATTAGGATAGGCGTGATTGAAGTGTACACACTTGCTGTAATTTAACCAGCAAATTCAGGTTGCATGATTTGTTTTGACTTCACCCAAATGTATGAACTTCTTCTGTTGGCTGCAGAGGGAGGAAGCAGAGGCCCGTGCACGCGAGGAGGCCGAGCGCCAGCGGGTGGAGCGTGAAAAGCATTTCCAGCGGGAAGAACAAGAGCGGCTGGAGCGGAAGAAGGTGGGTGTGCCTTTCTCTGCAGGGGTGTGTGGGGGTGACTGAACAGCCCAGATTGTCTGGCTAGGTGGAAGAAAGAGAGAAGGCAGCTGTCTCACTTTGCCCAATGGTAGAGCCAGTCCTGCACAATTGCAAAATGCAAAGTGATCACTTGTACACCACAAGCAAAGGCACTGCTTCCTCCCACTCCCAGTTGGCACCCATGACTGAGAAAGTGGCAAATGTTTGTCTGTGAATGTTTGTCTAACAACCTTCTTCCTTTCTCTCTGCAGCGGTTGGAGGAGATCATGAAGAGGACACGAAAAGCAGATGGAGCTGATGCCAAGGTTAGTCATTCTTCAGAAAACTGGTCAGGGATGACGTCTTTTTATTTAATTTATGTCTTGCCGTTCTTCCATCATGGACCCCCAAGGCTGCATACGTGTGGTTCTCACAAGGTCCCCCATCCAAGCACTGACCAGACCTTGACATGCTTAACTTCAGCAAAGCCTCAGGTGCCTTCATACCCCAAGCCCTAGGGCTGGCTTGCCCTTAAGCAGGTGGTGAGCCACTGTTTGCTGGGCCAAGGGACTTTGGTACCTGAAGCAGAACATGCAGTTGGCAGCCCTCATTATTAATGATACACCAACTGCTCTTGCACAACACCTCTGTGTGTTTCTATGGTACTTTTGCAGGAGGGCTTTTCGGATCTGACCTCAGTGCAACCCATAATCTGCCATCTCATGGTCAGACACTCTCTGGGCCCTTGAGCTCTTCATCCCAGGGACCTTTGCAGGACCTCCTGGAAGGCAAGGTGGGCCTACTTCTACCCCAGGAAACAAAACGGGCCAAGCTTAACTTCTCCAGTGTGCTTGTTCCAGACCTGCTCTCTCCGTGGCCTCTGGGACAGGATGACAGTACAGTAGTCAGTCAGTCAGATTTACTTGTTCATCACAAAAATACAAAGCCAGTGTGGGCTATAATCTATTGGACATGACTAACGTAGTTCCATTTATTTCATAGGGTCCATTTATTTCATAGAGTTAAATTTTGTTAGAAGTACATTTCACTAGGGGACGTGGGTGGCGCTGTGGGTTAAACCACAGAGCCTAGGACTTGCCGATCAGAAGGTCGGCGGTTCAAATCCCCGCGACAGGGTGAGCTCCCGTTGCTCCTGCCAACCTAGCAGTTCAAAAGCATGTCAAAGTGCAAGTAGATAAATAGGTACCACTCCGGCGGGAAGGTAAACGGTGTTTCCGTGCACTGCTCTGGTTCACCAGAAGCGGCTTAGTCATGCTGGCCACATGACCGGGAAGCTGTATTGGCTCCCTCGGCCAATAAAGCAAGATGAGTGCCGCAACCCCAGAGTCGGTCACAACTAGACCTAATGGTCAGGGGTCCCTTTACCTTTACATTTCACTAGAAGTACATTTTAGCATTGTTGGTCTCCAGCACGCAGGGCCCCCTGCTCCATGTTGTACAGTGAAATTACAGCTGATCCTTTGAGCTGCTAAAACAACATAGGAACCTTATATGTAGTGTATTTATCCCTATCCATGAACAAATACAGTAACAGATTTTCTCCCTCTTACTACCTGGAGAATCGGGCAAATTTAACAGCTGGCATTTGTTTTTGCAGAAGAAAGACAACAAGAAACTTGTGAATGGGAAGGAAGGGAAACAAGAGGGCGAGGCAGACACAGGTGAGAACCACCCCTTGTACCGGATTCTCTGCTAATTATGAAAGGGCAGGATCACAGGATGGTTTGGGAATCTGGCCTCCTGCAGTTCTGAATCCAGGTTCTAACTCCAGGATATTGCCCACTCTCTAGTCAGCTATACTTTTGTCCAGGCTGTGTCCATAACAAATAGTCAAGGAGAGGGAGCTGCAGTCACAGGTAGCAAAGACCTGACTTGCAAGCATCTGAACACAGACAGTGAGATGGGCTTGACCAGGAAGAGGGCATAACTTGACCAAAGAGGTCTTTGTAGCACATCCAAGCAATTGAAAAGGTTTGTAGCAAACGAGTTGAAGCCTGAGGCTGCCTCAGAGGGTTGCATGGCTGAGGTCTCTGTCCCTGGATTCAAAGGCCTCTTGTGGCCCATAACAACCTCTTTCCCTGCATTCCCAGATGGAGAAAAGCGCCCGGGAAGCCTTCCCAAGGAAGAGGAGCTGCCCGAGATGCAGGCGTCAAGTCCGGCCGGTCGCAAGGGGCCAGCCCCTGAGGGGACCCAGCACAGGTACCACCTACAGCAGGAGTGATGTGTTCTTAGCTCACGTTGGTGCCAGTTCCTCTGTTACAGGAGCAGCATAGTTGCTACTTCTTTCCTACACCAAAATGAAGCAATGTGTACATGGCAGGCCGGGGGGAGAGGGGATCTCATGTGCGAAGGACCACCAGGGGCAGGAGAAGCATCTGTAGTGCTACTCTTCCCCAGGGCTTCCTGTCCTTCTTCATCACGGTTGTGTGACCTGTGGAGTTTGTGGGAAGCAGAATAAACCAAGCGACAGAGAGGGATTTAAAACACATTGCCAGGAGATGGTTTATTATAGCCTCGCCCAAGATGTTTTGGGCTACAATTCTCTTCAGCAGGCTGATGGGAATTGCAATCCAAAACAACTGGAGGGCACTAGGTTGGGAAAGGGTAGTTTATTGTAACACAGACAACAAGACCAACATTCTTTGGATCACCAGAACCTTTATCTGGGGTAACTAGCCTTAAGACTAGACATTCTCACATGGTCGCGCCTAGGAAATTCCAGTGGGGACAAAAGCATTTGTAAGAGTTGTTGTGCTTTTCCCATGGTGCAGTGTCTGCATATTCTGCCCATTACTGAATACTATATTGAGAACACACAATTCTGAATACTTTCCTTTTTTAAAAAAAAAAAGCAGATTACTAGTCCTTATGGTTGCAGATAGGCCAAAAAATAAGTGGACAGTGCTTGGTGTAATCTCAGAACCCAGATGGAGTGTGTGTGTGTGTGTGTGTGTGTGTGTGTGTGTGTGTGTGTGTGTGTCTTACCAGGAGCAGAGCAGATTGTGCAGTGTGTGCAACTTGAGGAGGGCTTGATTTTGATTGCAGTTTTCCACTCTCCGTGGTACAGGATTTTCTTCTCTTTTTTTGTTGTACACTGCCACCCACCCCCTTGCTTTCTTCTTCCCTCTTTGAGACAGGCCTTTGCTTGCCGCATCTCCATCTGACACCCTCTCCTCTCTTTTGGTTGCAGCTGTCCTGTGGCTCCTGCCCTGTCCCTGGTGAACGGCCTGCAGCCCAGCAAGCACGAGAACGGCTTTTCCTCCCCCAAGGAGCCCAGCGGGCGGGAGCACCCCGTGAGCATGGCTGGCGAGCCCATCCTGCCTTTTGCCAACAAGGAGCCCTTCCTCAGCAAGGCGGTAGCAAAGCCCCCACAGATCACAGGTGAGGGGCTGCCCCTTCTTTGTCCAGCAAAGTTCAGGAGCTTTAAGCAAGTTAAAGGGCGTGTTTCATATGCAAAAAACTAGCCCATCAAATGCCCTGAATAGAGGCAGTGGCAGGCAGGCAAATGGTCTGGAAGTCAGTGCAGAGGATGTGAACTTTTATTGGGATCAAAAGGTCCTTAAGGTCCCATGGGCCCAAGTTGTTCAGGGCTTTGTGAATTAGCACATAACCTGGCCTAGTGGTAAACATGGTCCGCCTAACACAGCATTGCTTGTTACACTGATTCCAGAAGCCAAGGCTTATTGGTGCTTGTGAAAAGCCATAATCAGTTCCTAAATGGCAGGAGCTAAGCAGCTGGTTTTGGCCGATTCTTTTTTGGAGGCAGGAGGCAGGCTAGAAGATGCTCTGCAGCTCTTCCAAGTCTCTCTGATCCCTTTTTAACTTCTTTCTCTCCTGCAGAGGTTCTGTAAAGCAGCGACGCCACCCTCCCCCACCCCAAAAGATGGGTGCAAACAAGGTGCCAACTCCAGGCTAGCTCTAACCAGAAGATCAGCCCAAGGCTCCCCAACCTGCAAGGATCGAGGAGGTGTCAGGAGCCAGGCTGGGGGCGGCCCAGCCCCACGGACTCTTCTCTTTTCTCTTACTGTTCTCATTTTATGATTATGATTATTTTTTTAATATGCACCTTATCAGACTGACCCTCAACCCATAGCTCATCCCAGACGATATAATCACATAGTTATTTAACTGGCTGGGTACAAAGGATGTTAATAATGTACATAAACTTCAGTGTTAGCATGGGATTACGCAAGCAGTTACCTCTGTGGTATCGCTGCCCCAAAACATGTATTCATGGGAGATGCCTTTGGTGGGTTACTTTTTTAAAATGTGGGCTGAGTCATGGCAGGGGAGATTGGATCCCTTGTACACGGTTGGGGTCTGTGTGCAAGAGTGTGCGTATGTGTGTGTGTGTCTGCCTGTTACAGCCAATGGAAAGTGTCTAGATTTCTAATTTAAACTCTCACTATTGGTCCCAGCCAGAATACCTGCAGGAGTGTGTGTGTGTGTGTGTGTGTGTGTGTGCGCGCGCACCATTAGCCACTCAACAACTGCCGTTGTCCTACACACCGTGCTTTTTTTGGGTGCTGCTGTTTCTGTGTGTGTATGTGTTTCGTGCGTGCGATGGCTGGGGCTGTGTTTCGCTCAGAGTCATTGTGACAGTATTATGCATCTGAACAACCTTTTGTGGACAATAAAATGGAGAAATGGCAGGTGACATCTCTTCTTTGGGCTGAATGTTTACAGGCTGTGCTGGTTTTACCTGCTGGAAGGACTGGGACAGTAAGCAACCTCACACCACCTCCAGGACAGTTTGCTCCTACAGTTTACAGTGGTTTGGAGCTATGGGACAGTAGCCATGTTCTCCATCCCAGGCCACTGGGATGGAGCAATTCAGACCCTGGAGACAGGTAGAGAGAAGCAGATGGAATAGTATGCACACATCCTCAGTAATTTTGATGCTCTGGTGGTCAGTTTAGACAGTTACCAGAACCAAGTGGCTTTTCCTGAACAGTACCACTTCAGTATGAAGAGGAGAAGGAAGTGGAACTTTTCTGGAGTTTTCTGTGGGGGCGGGGAGTACTAAAAATACAAAAAGATACTAGTCTTGTCTCCTCCAAATTTGGTCAAGAATCTGAGTCCGGGATGGTGCTATGCAGAGGAAATCTCTCAATGACTGGGCTGACCAGCAAGCAACCCCGGTGCGTCCCCATCTGCACACCTTATTTTCTCTTCTATAACTGAACAGCTGACATTAATTCCTGTGGAGCAATGTATAATAATGCAGTGCACTGGAGGACAATGGTTCCTCCACTGCCAGGAGCATCATGGGGGCAGGGGAGAGAGAGCAATGCCTCCTTTCTCAAGCGTAAGGCAACGTACAGTAAATAAATTGCATTAGACACACAAACCACAAACCTAACAATAAGCAGCACAAGAAAACCCAGACAACCACCAACTAACTAAAAACCCATCAGAAGCTTGCTAGAGGAGGGGAGGGAGCTGCCACTTGCCCAAGAGCCTGGCAGAGAGCCAGCGGGATCCCTACAAAGAAAAACCTAAGGAGAAGAAGCCGCTGAAGTTTCACTTGTTCCTGCACACCTTCCGGAGGAATCGAAACCTCAGAAGCCCAAGTGGCTGAAATGGGGGGGGGGGATTGTGTGCATGCAGCGTGGGAGTCGGTGAGAGCCCCCTTCCCACACCTGTTGCAATTGGCAGAGCCTGCTGTTTGTTGATGGCCCTGCCATCTCCTCCTGGGAACTTCTTAATACAGGGTTGCCAAAATCTCAAAAAACAAATTACGGTTTTGAGCTGTTTTTAGGAACTTGCCAAAAATCTACACTTCCGACATGGGTTGCCATACGTCCGGATTTTCCTGGACATTTTAGCGATTTCCCACCCGGGCACTGTTTTCAACGGCCAAATCCCTCTATGTCCAGGAAATTGCAGACATATGTCAACCCTACTTATAGAGCTTTCCTGCGCTAGCGCAGAGCAGAGAGCATCTGCAGGCGGGAGATGTTGCCGGGGGGGGGAGGGGGAGCTGGAATCCTGATTTTAGTCCTGCAAACGGCCTTGTGAGCTGGCTTTCTTTGGAGCTCAGTTTGCAAGGTTCTTGTTACTGTTAGAGAAGCAAAAAGGATGGTTTCAAAGATACTTTCCCCCTCCCCCTTTTTTTTTTACCCCTAGTCAGGGCGAGGGACGCAATTTCCCCAACAGGCCACATCTTGTTTGCATTGCCTGCCAGCTGAAACTCTTATGGAGTGCTGAATGGGAGATGGTTTCAGCGTTGATGGTTCTGGACGTTCCCATTTCTCTGCATTGCTTGTTTGGAGCACCAGTTGAGCTCTTCAAATGAGCTCTCACCTCCTCTCCCTCCCCGGTGGTTTTAGACCTTGAGATCTAAGTGATACCTGGAAATGCCCAAGTAGTTTCCGTGCTTTGGAGAAAAGCTGCAATGGTAACAGTTCTACAAGTTTGGGTTCAACATCTGGATGAAATGGGCTTCTGTCTGTTTTCCAGACAGCAGGCAAAAAAAGGGTTTGCATTTTGAGTAGCAGCTGGAGACCGCAACCTTAAAAGAATAATCCTAAACATGATTTGGAAACCAGTGTGACTTACTTGGGAGCAAATGTATTTTGGAGCAAGGTTCTAGTGTGAAATACAGAGATGGTTCCTCTCATGAGTCCCAGCCAGTAGGGCTAGTTCTCGTCAGGAGTAATGGGAAGGCCACAGATTAGGCATCCTGACTCAATCCATTTTGGTTCTTGCATCCTTATCCAGGTCACTGAAGTGAGAGGCCGCTGAATAGTCCTATCTCTTGATTTGTAATTAACTTATCCTTTCTAGGCTTGTTTTGAGTTACTTTCTCGAGATAGATGCTGGCATCTCCAAGGGGTGGTTGGTGCTTGTACACTTGATGCTGCCTTGTGCATGTGTCCAGCGCCCCCTTGGGGACTACTAAATTTTGCCACACCTGGAAGATTAGAAAGATTCAAGACTGTGAAGAAACAAAGTGAGTTCTCCTTTTTAAATTCCTTCCTCCAGCTAAAAATGCGGCAGATGTTTCCTTTTACGGATTTTGCTGCCCACCCTTGTAATTTTTATTTTGTGGCTGGAGTGGGTCAGGGAGAGTTTGCTATTCTCCACCTCCCCAAACCCTTCTCTATGATTACTTGCTTTATCACAGGGATGGGGAGCAAACTGTAGCCCTGCAGATGGTGCTAGACTTCAATGCCCAGCATTCCTGTCTAATTGCCATGCTGGATGGAGCGGTTGAGAGTTGGGTCCCAACAGCCTCTGGAGGGTCACGGCATCCTCCTATCTACTCTGTAGTTTGTCCATGTGTACTGTGTTGGTCCTGTGGGGAATCTCACTCAGCCCCCTCCTCCGTGTGTGAGGTACTCAAAAACTGGCAGGTATTCCAAGCTATGGGGAAGGGCTCAGTGGTGGGTCCCACATTCAATCTTCAGTCTCATGGATTCAGCTGGGAAAGACACCTGTCCAAAATCCTGGCAAGCCCCTACCAGTTTGCTCCTAGACCAGGCATGGGGAGTGTTTAGCCTGCAAGCCAAATTTGGCCTGGCACAGGATCGTTTGATCTGCAGGGCTGTTTCCCCCAAACCTGCTCCACATTTGATGCCATATATGCAGCTTGGCCAAAAGACCAAGCCCACTTGAGCAGCTTCCAAGGTGCCCAATAACAAGCTGGAAGAATCCCTGCCCCTTGCATGCATTGATGCAAAGAAGCACCTGGGAGGATCACAGAGCCATTTGCTAGCCTCTGACATCTGGGTACAGAGCAGAAAAGGGGGGGGGGTCATAAAGGGCCTTGTGAGCATCTCCACACCTCCCCTTTGCACCCTGGACATTGGCGGCACAAAGAAGAAATCCTTTGCAAACGTACTTGAAGCAGCTACCCACTTCCTCCATATTTTAAGCGGGGTGGGGACTGCTGCTGCAGAGAATGCTCGTTAAAATGGAAGACTCGCAAAGCTGAACAAGGGATTTTGACAGCTGGGCAGCACCACCTTCAAGTTTTAGGTGTCTAAATATTAGGTAGGCAGCTGCTGATTATTATTATTATGATATTGATATTTACTGTCAGTTTTTCACCATGCTGAACTTTTGTTGAAGGATGGTCTACAAATTATTAAAATAGTGCACCTCAGTTGTATGTTCTTGTAACGGCATGGGTTGCTGCAACTGGTATCCCTGTTGCAGTTGGAACCTTGGGTTCAGTGCTAGAAATTCCCCAGGCGTGTTTAGCTACTGGCGCAGGTCCAATTGCAGCCATGTGGAGAGCTCTGGATGCCAGGTTGGCGACTGACATCTCAATCTGGCTGGCACCTTCAGCCTTCTTAAGCAGGTAAGCAGAAGAGCCTTTTGCATTTTTATCCCACTTCTTCCTCCAAGGAGTACAGTACATGGTTTATGTACGTCCTCAGTTAATCCCTACAACAACCCTGTGAGGTAGATTAATAGGCTGTGACTGGCCCAAAGTCACCCAGCAAGCTTCATGACTTGATTGGGGATTTAAGCCATGATCTCCCAGGTTAGTTTGACATTCTAACCACTACGGCACACTGGCTTCCTGAGCACTTCTGCTATGCGGCAGCAATATAAATTAACTAGGTAAATAAATATGTAGAAGCAAAATGCCACTTAGAGAAGGATCTTGAAGCTTGAAATTTGTTACAGTGGTGCCCCGCAAGACGAATGCCTCACAAGACGAAAAACCCGCTAGACGAAAGGGTTTTCTGTTTTTCGATGCGCTTCGCAAGACGAATTTCCCTATGGGCTTGCTTCGCAAGATGAAAATGTCTTGCGAGTCTTGCGATTTTTTTCGCTCCCTTTTTCTAAGCCGCTAATAGCCTTTTAGCCGCTAAGCCGCTAATAGCCGCTAAACCGCTAATAGCGCCAATCCGCTAATAGGGTTGCTTCGCAAGACAAAAAAACCGCTAGACGAAGAGACTCGCAGAACGGATTATTTTCGTCTTGCGAGGCACCACTGTATATGCTGGATTGTTTTATTTGATGTTTTAATGTGTTGTAAACCACTTTTCGAGATTTTTTTTCTTTAAAACATAGTGGTATTGAAATGAAATTATTTTTATTAATAACTGCAAAAAAGGCACATAGACATTCCATTGTGGCAACCGTAACCTAGGTTTAATGCACCATTTTAGGATCAGTTTATATACAGTGGTACCTCAGGTTAAGTACTTAATTTGTTCCGGAGGTCCGTTCTTAACCTGAAACTGTTCTTAACTTGAAGCACCACTTTAGCTAATGGGGCCTCCCGCTGCTGCCACGCTGCTGGAGCACGATTTCTGTTCTCATCCTGAAGCAAAGTTCTTAACCCGAGGTACTATTTCTGGGTTAGCAGAGTCTGTAACCTGAAGCGTATGTAACCCGAGGTACCACTGTATCTGAATTTCTAACACTGCTCAGGTTACATTGCAGCTGAATCAGTGGCTGGGAAAAGGATGTCAGCAACTGCCTTTGCTGGTGGTAGCCTTTTTGGCATGTTCCAATTAAGTAGTACAGCATGTCCACCGTTTAGGGGACTGAAGCAGGGCTTGGGCTTCATCCACTCAGATTTGCAATTTCTAATCTCTTTTGTCTTGACTTCTTTTCATCCCAGGTGCTGCAGGGTCCCAGTAACACTGCAGCCACAATTGGAGTAGTAGTGCCAAATGCCTTACCTGAACTTGGGGTTTATTTTTTCTGCTAGTTGATGTGAAATGATAGCAACTCATGAACAGCCAGTTAAAAATTGAGATGTCCATAGCACATAGGATACACGCCAGGGGCAAGCAAGCTTTAATAGCAAAAAACATTTGCTTAATATGAATGTTGTTGGCCTGCCAGACAAACAGCCGGTTTTATCAGTTACCAGCCAAAAGGACACAGTGATATCATATAATCCCAACAAATTACAGAACGTTTTTTAATTGCAAAGCAGGAATCAGGCCATCCTGTAGTAACACTGCCAACCAAAGTCATGTCACTAGACACCTATTTACTCAAATAGTCTTAATCAGTTGTTGCCTTCATGAGGTCAGTAATGTTTACTATATGGACCACCTTGAGTGCTCAGCATCACAGAATAAGTGCTGCACGAGTGGTACCACCTACAGTCAAGTCTAGTCAGTGTCTCTTCTGGAACACCTTTTTAGCTCATCTTGGTTACTGTATTCAGCTGTTTTAATAAAACCTTCATTTATACCAGTGTATGGGTTGCTTTCAATGCATTAAGGAAGTTCATAATTGGTGAAGTACAGTCACTATTCTCACCCACCCTTGATGGGCAGACACCAATGAGGTTTTGCGGAGTATTAACAAAAACCGCACTGTTGAAGAGAGTATAAGTTGGGGCCCTCTTACATTCCCAACAGTATATTGCCTGCTGTGCAGTAAGCAGAGCCCTCCTTTGTGCTCCAAAACACAAAGCAGGCTTTTAGCTTAACTGTTTTTCAAAAAGGCAGCCTAGAGGAATTTTGTCTGCTGTTGTTTTTTTAGGTGTCTTGAGAAAATTCAGTCCCCTTCAAGTCTGCGATTACAGGATGAGAAGGGGACTGTCAAACTTGGGCTCCTGCCTACTCTCTCTGAGAGGACTTCAGCAGCTCCCCACACCAACTTGCTGGCTTCCTAAAGCTCACCAGTTATGAATGATGGAGCCTGTACATGGGACCTTGCTGTCTCTTGTGAGCCCTGCTCTATGCTCTCACGTGCTTTTGCCTGGCTAGAATGAACAGCCATAATGTCTCTTGTGTATATGGGTTTGTGAATGACTGTAAAAACAGTGTTCCTGCAAGGCTGGAATGTGGCCTGCTGCACAAAAGCAGTGTCACGGCTGCTCTACTATATCTGTCTCTGACCCCACATTTTGCCTGCCCCCCCAAGTTTACTACTAGCAAACATGGCCCTTTTTAACTGAAAAAAAGGTTTTCCCATCCCTGTTTAAAAAGTGCACTTTCTGTGCCAGATAACATTAAATCCGGAGAGCTACCAAAGCCTTTCTCCCATCTGTAGACGGATCTCATTGTCACTTCCTCCTGAAGTTTCTGCCTGGACAGAGACAGGGCTGTAGCTCTTAAGAGGTCCAGAGTCCCCACATCTCCAGTAGCCGAGCTTCAAGGAGGGCCCTATGTCTTCCTTAAGAGTAAGAAACAAAAATTCCTCTGGGGAACTTCAGAGGCAGAAAGAAAACTTAAAACTCATCCATCATATACAAATATACTGTTTTATTCTAGGGGAACCTTTGTGTTAAGTTCTACCAAGGGGAAAAACCGGGGAAAGATTTTTTAAAAATTCAACAAGATGGTTTGGATATATTCCCTTGCTGCTTATTCCCTGCAGGAACAGAAAAACAAAGAAATCCACACAAATTTCTAAGGAGAACACAAAACAGTCTGACAGACAGATATAGCTGCATGTCTGAGGGTCTTCCCACCTACTGTGGGCTTCTCAATTATAGACTCATAGGAGGACAATTTACATGCAACCAAGACACCACTTTTAAAAAAACATTTCTTTTTTTATAGCCATACAGTAAATTGATTGTACCTGTTTGTTAAAAACAAACAAACCAAAAAAAGCTCTCATCTTTTTTTAAAAAAATGTGAGGGACTTTTATTTTTTTTTAAGTTCCAGAAAAACATATTTTGATGTTGTAATCCGTAACAGTGTATCTGCTATTCAACTACTTATTCATACAGCTACAAGGGGTAAAAAGGGATGGGTGGGTGGAGGAATTGGGGGGAAATTAGCGTTTTAAACACCTAGAAAAATTCATGTACTTCAAACTGTGGAAAGTTTACTGGAAAAAGGTCACAACCCAGTAACAACTTTTCCTCCCTTCCACTCTCCAAATTTTTACCTCAGGCTATACAGTGAAACATGGGGTTTCTGTTCAGAAGCAACAAAAACATTGCGGGATGGGGAAGAGAGAGATAAAATCAGAATTATACAGAAATTGGGGGGAGGGGGCAGGTGCTTTTTTTAAAAAACCCTATTTCACACATTTTTTCGTATTTCAAAAATACACTAGTGAACTTCATTACAGGCAGGGGACAGGACTATCAAGTACACAACGGCAAAAGAGGACTACTTTCTGATCTTATTTTGTTGTTACCTTTGATACTGTTAAAAATAATAACTCAAACACACACACACATACACACACACTAGGTTTTCAACCCTGGAGAGGTTTTCAACTAGAGGATTTCTTTTTTAAAAAAGGAAGGTGGTGGCTGGACAAAACTGCCAATAAAAACATACTATTTTCTGTTTTTAAAAAATAGGTTGGCTTTCCAACTGAACTGCAAGACTTAGAAAATACAGTCTAACACATGAGGTGGGGATTGGTGAAATGTATCTGACCAAGCTTTGGATAAGCACCCTGCATTTTTTATAATGTGGAAGGATTTTGACTGGGGTGGTGGTGGTGGTAGTAAAAGCCTAACAGTCAGGATACCAGAAGTTCTCTTCTAAATTTGGGCCTCATGTCCTTTTTCACCGAAGGATCACCCAAGTATCATTTTGCAGCTGGGCTCCTTTTTTTAAGGGTGCGATAATTAAAATAAAATAAAATTGCGGTTGCGAGGCCCACAAACCCTCATCCCTCCAGGAGGTATACAAAAAAAATTTTTATCACAGAAGGGAGACAAAGAAGTGGAGAAGCTGCCACTGAGATGGGTTGGAGAAAAAATGAAAAGGGAGGAACAGAACAGGGAGCACAACAGGGAGCACAATTCCTCCAGAACCGTTGCTGTGTACCTTGGCATTTGATACCAGTATAATGGTCCAGTGTGGGGTGTGCGTGTTCCTGTATCAACCCTGTTTGTTGTAGTTGGGAGTGCCTACACACACACACACACACACACACACACAGGCATTTCCTGTCTCAACATAGTGATCTCAAAGGATGCTCAGCTTTACTCTGCTGCTCAGTGAGGGATGCAACAGACCCACAGTTTCAAAAGGGAGGGAATTTCACAGCACCCCACTAAGCGGAGTCCTTTGCCCCAGCTTCTGGCTGAAACCGCCTCTTTGAACATCCAATTTGAGGTGTTTTCTTTTTCCCTCTCTTGAAAAAACAAAAAAATAAAAAGTGGGGGGAGAACATGATGGAAAATTGGTGTGTTTATCTTACAGACAGAATTTCCATTGATTTCCACCTTACTACGTTCTGCTTCGCATCCTACAGTAAATGTTAGGAAAACCCCACACAGCTGTGGGCAGCAGCTACATTGCAAAAGCACCCAGGGGTTTAATCTAGCTTTCTTTGCTTCCATGGTTAGAAGGAAAGGACGTACACAACAGGATTCCCTCTAAGGGAAAAAAAAATCCTTAACGGGTTACAATTGATACAAGCACCACTTTGTTTTGAGGAGGGGAGGAGGCGGGACAAGCATCAAGCTCATCTTAAGAAAGCGTTTTCAGGATCAAATGCAGCCATTGAGCCCTCCGTTTTCTTGCGCTTTGGGCTGTTTTCTGTCCTTTGATTCTTATTTGCACTCTGTCACAGCTCGTGCTGCTCCTCCTGACGGTTTGTGTGATGTGACGGAGGAAGTCTTCCAAAGGATGGATGCGTTCACAGTTTGGTGCTTTTGCAAGGTGTATTGGAAAGGGAAAGAAACAAAAACAAAAACAAACCCAAAAAGAGATAATGCCCCCCTTCGCCCAACTTTAGTCTGAAAGCTCAGGGTCAGAGTCCTCTGGTTTGACTTTGGCAAGTTCTTCGTGCACCTCCCTTACCATAAGGATACGCGTCAACATGATGTCCAAAGTCCCAGGATCTATTGGCATAGTGGAATACCACATGGGGCTATTGGGGACACACGAACGCTCTGGCTGGAGGTAAAAGACATCACTTCTCTGCTTCACGCTTTCAGAACTGTGGGAACAGAGGCTTATGTAAGGTGGCAGCGCTGAGACAGTCCACAGAAAACACAGGTTCAAGGAAGAATTCGGGGCAGAAAGCTAGGCAACAAAGTATGAGTGAACACAGAAGCTAGGAGTGGGAAGGACAACAGGAAGTGATGCAAGGATGGGAGGGCAGCCAATGAAATTAGCAGATTTTAAAGGGTATAAAGTATCTATTTCTCTTTCCCTACACAGCCAGTGCATGCAATGCCTTCCATTATATTATGCTTTGGGGAATGTCTCAAATGCTTCCCATATTATTACCTCAGAAATCCTCTCAAAGGGCTTGCAAAGCAAGTCAGTATTAGCCCAGTTCATATGTAATGTAGAACATGTGTATAGTTCTTGCTTAGCTGTGTGCTTCTTTGGCAATTTTCAGTGCTGTTCTTTGCATTTTATTTCTTCACACATCCAGGCTGATGCAAGTAGGTTACGAGGTGGAATCCCAAACTACTCTACTCAAAGTGGGGGTGTGGTAGGAAATAGGGACGAAAGGGATACTGCAAAATGCCCATGATCAACAAGGCTAGGATGGTAGACACATTTCTACGTCATCTTCTTTCATGTTCAGAAGACAACTTAGTGCACAGAAATGCAGCTATTTTGCATTCATGAATTCACACCACAGAATGGGTGTGCAGTCAATGCACATACAAATGAATGCAGAGATTGACACCCTGAATTTATTCAGGAAATCCAGCCAGATGGGCGGAGTGAGTATGTATGTATGTATGTATGTATGTATGTATGTATAAACAAACAAACAAACAAACAAACAAAAAAGTCATCCTTATGACCACCTGTACAGCACAGCATGAATGCACACAGATGATATCTGATCTGATCCCTTTACAGCAGATGCAGGGAGGGGAGGGCTGACCCTATGAGATGATCACTTGCCAAAGGCTACCTGAAGCATTTACTTGAAGCATCTGAAGGCAGCCCTGTTTAGGGAAGCTTTTAATGTTTAACTGACCATTGTATTTTAACACTTTGTTGGAAGCTGCCCAGAGTGGCTGGGGAAACCCAGCCAGATGGGCGGTGTATAAATATATATTTATATTTATATATTATTAGTGGGTGAGCAGAGATGGAGGGCTTCTTGATTCACAGCTCAGATTCTCTGCATTAGGTATCAAAAGGAGAAATGACCAATAGTGTGATGGAGTTCAAAGGAAGAGAAGCTACAGCCTAGGGTTACTGCCCAGGAGTTCAATTTGTCCTCCAAGGACCTCTATTAAAAACTATCAGAGCGCTGACAAGGGCTGTAGAAACACAAAGGCGCAGGTTCCCCGACCTGTGCAGCTGACTGGGATCAGGGCAATGTGTAGTATTAGGATGCACCTGCTCCCCTCCCGCTTACTGATTCAGCTGTGTTTGCAGTTGAGTTCCTGCAAGAGAAGGCTTGAATTTGCAGAGGTACATGATGGGAATTGATCCATTTCTTTGCAACCAACTCCAAACTCTCTCGCTGCAAGGGGAGCCTCTGAGCACTGATTTGCTGGAGGAGGAAAGAGAGGGAAGGCAGGAAAGAAAGGCAGCATCGCTCACCACTTTGACAAGTAGAATTCATAGAGCCGAACTGGGCATCTCAAGGGGTTGTCAGTGTTCTCGACCATTTCCACCGCTGTTGGGACATCTTCGCCCTCGTGGCGTTTTCTTTTCCCTACTAATTTATCTAGAGATGGAGCAGGGAGGGAGGAGGGAGGAAAGAGGGCAATGGCACAAGAACAAAATCATTAGTTTTTGGCACAGAAAACTAATTAGGAGTAACAATTGCTTTTGTTACTCTTCCATGCAGGGTCGCCTTTGTAAGTGGCCAACGTTTTAAAAGGAGTAAGCTGGGATTCTGTAAATTGTTGTGCTTGCACAGAATTTCAACGCGCCTGTGTGCAACACCCGGTAACCCAAGGAAGTCAAGCCATGTGCTGCAGGAAAAGAACGTCCACAACAGTTCACCCACCTGATTCTACCTCCTGCTTTTGGAAAGGAGGAAAGAAGCGTAAATAAGTCAGCTTGGTGTTGTACTTCAGGGTCCGGGTGCGTCGCATGACGTGGGCAAAGGACAACTTCATGTGCTCGCTGACATTCTTGAGCTGGAAGTATTTGGTGTTGAAGAAAAGCAGCGTGTTCAGGAGGACGATGGGGGAATAGGCACCCAGCTGCTTACACTCCCATAAGTGCTCCTCTTCGATTCTTGAGAACATGTAACCTGGAGATTAGATGACCAGGGGACACACAACAGAAAGGAGAAACCTGGTCAGTCGTTTACCACTGGCCAGTGGCTAGTGAACCACCAAGCATCTCCTGTGACTCTTGCACCAAAATGCTGGGCTAAAGGAAGTTGCTGCAATGAGAGCCGGGCACCAGTGCAGCCTTCCCCATCATGCTGAGCACCAGAGTTCTTGGAGTACTTGCCCCATGAACTGTCTAGGCCTGATGGGAGTTGTAGTCCAAAACCTTGAGAGAACACAAGGTTGGAGGAGACTGCTCTAGAGCAGAGCAGGTAAGATTTTAGAGGGAAGCCCCCGCCCCCTAGTGTATGCTCAAGGGGCATAGCTCCTGCTTTCCCACCTGCTCCCAACAGCAGCAGCGCATGTAGGAACTTTGGCTCTGCTCTTCATCCGAGAGGGGTATGAGATAAGCCTTATGGCTTCTAAGAACACACAGCCTCTTCTATTTTCAACTCTCTGCTTCTTTAATAATGTTTCCATTGTTACATTCTGCTCTGTGCAGGCTCAGAAACCACACATGCACGGAGGGCCACAACAAACAGGAAAAGCCAAAAACCCAGTAGAAATTAACTAAAATAGCACCAGCAGCCAACAGTCACACAGGCAAATGATCTATGATCCATCAAACGCTCTGGTGGGCAAAATGTAGAAAAAGATAACAAAGGTGGTGCCATGTGAATGTTCCTGAAATGAGGGTGTGCCACAAATAAGAGAATGGGCACAAATAAGAGCATTTCTGCACCTCTGAAGGCAGGGGCAGCCTAAGCAGCCCTCAAGAGGGGCTCTTAAAAAAGGAAAAAGGAAAAAAGAGGCATGTTCATATGGAAACAGTTTTGGCTTAATTGTTTTAAGAGATGCCAAGCTGGCATTCTTGCCTTATAAATACAGAATGTGACGGTGAATCAGAGGGACTGTAGTGAAAAAGAAAGAAAAAATACAATATAAGGCTAAAAACAGACCACCCCTCATTTATTAGAAGCCACCATCTCCCTCTCTGGAGTCTATGTTCTCCCTTCTGATACATGCCCACATGACATTACAGACAACACAAGTAACCTCCTTACCATTTGGAAGCGTTGTAGGCTCCCAGATTTTCAACAGTTTTGTAAGTTCGATCATAAACCTGGAGTAGGGCTCGGTAAAAATGTTATCTATTCTACCATTCTCAAATAGGTACTGCAAGAGAAGAAAAACGATGACAGAAAACTTGGGAGGGTTTACATAGAAAGGTGCAGACACAGCCTGCTGATTCAGTTCCATCCTCCTAACATTTTTTGGAGTTGGGCTCTGTATTCTTGGAGGTGATTCTCTTCTCCAGACAACAGCCGGGAAATGGGACTGTTCTTGCAGACTTATGATACCACCTCCAGCCCTCTATTCCACCACAACTCTTGAAGACCATCCCACAATGCTCTCTTACATGCAACATTAATTTGACACATCAGGTATCTATATACGTGTGCAGAAGGGCAGTCTTAGGGACTGGCCCCCAACTTTATCTCCCCTGGGAGACTGGTCAAAGCTTAAGGTTGGACAGCTTCCAGAAGTGCTGTAAGATGTTTTCATTCAAACTGGCTTTGGTGCAAAGGGGGTTTGGTAGAATTATGAGCACACTATTTCCCTGGGTTCTTGAAAAGGAGTGTGCTCCAAGTTCAATTAAATAAATCCACAGCACGCCTGCAACTCTCAGAAAGAACTATTGGCACCACAACCTCCTTCTTTGGAGGTCTTTAAGCAGAGACTTGACAACCATATGTCAGGAGTGCTCTGATGGTGTTTCCTGCTTGGCAGGGGGTTGGACTCGATGGCCCTTGTGGTCTATTCCAACTCTATGATTCTATGAACCTCAGGAGAACAATGCTACGATAATAAATGTGAATTGTCTTACTCAGAGTTGCCCTATCATTTCTTCCTATAATTTATATCCCAACCACCTATAACCATATATACTCAGGGTAGCTCACAAGGGCTTAAATCACAGCAACAAAACAAATCAAGCTGTAAAACAATGGGAATGATTTCAAAGAAGCAATCAATTTAGAAATGTACTGAGCCAGAACTAAAGAAAATAAGAAAATGCCTGCTGAAATCAAAATGTTTTGAAAGCATGCCCAGAAACAGGCAGTGAAGGGACCATGTGCGCCTCTCTTCTGAGACCATTCCACAAACTCTGTGGCATTGAAGAAGCCCACCCACCACACATCTATCAGATGAGAGTGAAGATCCTCAGATGTAGGTTGAAGTTCTCAGGAAGGAAAGAGGCAGAACCTAAGATATTTTGGTCCCAGAAATTTAGGTCTTTAAGAAGGTTAAAGACAACAGCTTGAATTAAACCTGGTAACACTTGATCTTAGCCAAAAGGCCGAGAATTAAACCTGGTAACAGACTGGCAACAAGTGAGGTTGACAAAGGACTGGTGTAGCATGAGCAAATCTGCCTAGGCTCAATAAACAATTCTTTTTGCTGGTCACTCCTTAAAAGAAAAAATAAATTAAGAAATATAACACCAGAAGGACAATTACCTGCTGAATTCCAAGGCACAGGTATAAGATGCTGTCAGGGTCATACTTCTCACCATTTGGTCGTCGTACCTCCTGGATAAACTGACATAAGCCAAAGCTCAGCTCCGAAAAAGAACAAGAAAGGATGTCCTCTTTGAGCTTCACAGGTCGAACTACAAGGAAGAAAAGCACCAAAAGAACATCAGCCTCTTTCACAAGCAGAAATATTTGAATACTCAACTCCATCAGAGTAATTGAGGGCACTGTCCACTCATAAGCAATTAAGGAATTCACTTTCTTGTTTCCCAAGCTCCTGAACAGTAAGTCAGTCTAAAAGGGAAGGAGGACTACTTTTCCAATAATTAAATGAACCAATAAAAGAGCTGCTGATTCAAATACCTCCCCCTTCTGTAATATGGGGCCTATCTGTTGAGGACAGAGGACTGTTGTCATGATAATCTATATGAAATGCTTCGAATCCTGAAAGTGCCAAATATTTTAACCAATAACTGCCTACACACTTTCAAACTTGTTTTTTAGAATGGGAATCTTGATGGGAAACCTGCCTCCCACTCTCTGTAAATGATTTTTTTTAAAAAATCCAGATATTTGAGGGGTGTAGCTATCTGACCCTTATTGTGGGATGTGCAGTAGTACAGCTTTTAATTAGCTACAGCAGCTATGCACTAGCTGTGCAATAAAGGGGGGGGATGAATTCAATGCAAATAAAATCATATGCACGATCACTGCTGATGACATGTACTGACATCAGAGGGAGAGTCTGAGGAAATCTATTTCACTTCAAATGGTGGGTTTCAGAGGAACCTGAGAAAATTTGGTGATGGCCTGTTGGTAGCTTGTGTGAATTAAACTTAGGTCTCAGGTTTGGGAACATAACAGTCTCACCCAAACAAAGACCCAGAGTATTCGGCATAGGCATTCTTGTTGAGCCTATGAACCTGTATCCTGGAATCCCAAATCTCCAATACCCAATTAATTCATTGCAACTGAGCAGATTCCATTTAAATCAATAGGGCTTGTTTCCAAGTAGTGCATTTAAGGAGCAGTGTGTTAAAAGCCATGTCTGGCACACTTCCAGGACCATGCAATACATACAATGAGATCTGATCCACCCATCCCATCCTTGCAGGATTATTCTGCTGAAAGACCCAGGTCCGCTCTTCATCCTCCATGGTTCAATGAAGCATAAAGGAAAATGTTAATTCTTATTTTAAAAAGCATTACCTCCAAATTTGAGGTCTCCTTGCTCTTCCTGTGTGTTTTTCCACTGGACCCAGTTCTTCCAGGCATTCACCCCATACATATACTTGAGACTCATCCCGGAAACGGAACAGCCTGGGTATGAGCTTTGCACAAGCATCCGGGGCTCCACAGCTACTATGGACTTCTTCCTCCCCTGAAGGAAAACCAAAGTGTGTGCAAGGGCCCAACAAAGGCATTGCTTTGCTTAGTCACAGAGGGAGGTAAATGGTTTCTGGACCAAACACACCTCCGGTAAGCCATCTATATTCAGGATTGGCAAGCAGTGGCCAAATCAGGAGCATCGTTCCTCCTCCTCAACGTATGCTGATGAAATCAATGCCTATGGAACTGGATTATGTTTGGGGAATGAAGATCCTGGCCTGCCACTGTCCTTAAATCCTCCCCTGGAAGGGAGAAGGTGACCAAGAACCACGTGACTGGGGATGGGGGAGCAAATGCATCAGAAGTTGCATTACCTGTTTCCTATTCCTGCTCTCAATTGAGACACAGTTTTGTGGGCGAGAAACTAAAGAGACATATGCAATCTCCACACTCCTGACCTCATCTAGGGGCTTTTCTTTGAGAAGGGGCAAATGAGGAAGGGAAACTTTGGGGTGGGGTAGGAGAGAGTCAAGAAGCCTGGGGAAACGGAGGAAGGCCCTTCACCCTGAATACCTCACCCCAAAATGTCGTAGGCTTGTAACAAATAAGCAGCAGGAAAAGCAACGGCATTCCTTACCCTCCTTTTTGGCTGTGGGAAACCGTCTCTGTGTCTCCGCCTTGCTCGCGCACGTGAGTGAAGACCCAGCCCTTTGCTGATCGGGTCAAAGGAGTCTAGTTTTTAAACAAAAGCAGAGATTTAGTGGGAAAGTTGCAGCAGCAAGAGCTGTGCTGCCAACTGGTGCCTCCCGGGATAGCAGGCTGCTCCCAGAACAGAGGGCGAGGGTTAAAAAGTTACCAGCAGCATGGGGGCAAAAGGCCCATAGCACATTCCACACCCAAGAGCCTTTTCTTCTCTGGCTGACAAACCTGAAGGGAAATCAGCCTCCAGGTCCTGCTCCAGCTCTCCTTTGGAGAATTGCCTCGGCTCGGGCTCAGGCTCAGGCACCGTATTTGAGCGTAAGGCATAGTGGTTCAGCTCCTCCTCCCAGCTGTGAGGGGTCGACACTGCTTCGGACTCTAAGTCGCCACTGTATGTGCTGCCTTGGTCTGTAATTGGGAGGGGAGAGAGAGAGAGACAGGTGGTGCTCAGGAAGAGAAGCCCAGCAGGCAGAGACAGAGCACAGCCTATTAGGACATTCAAGGATGTGAGGAGTCACGAGCCCGGCTGCCTTTGGCAAGCAAGAGCCACAGAATTTTGCAAGAGTCAAAAGGGAAGCATAGTCCACCCCCATGGCTCAATGTAGGAAAACTGACACCTAGAGGATCTCAAACAGGTGGCTGCCCAGTCTCTGCTTGAAGACCTCAAGCAAGGGAGAAGCCACCTTTGCCCCGTGGTATTTCTTTTCATTGTGCTCTGCTTTCAAAGTGTCTCCCAAATGTTCAACCAAATATTTACCCAGCTGTAACTTAAGAACAAATTAAGATTAGATCTGGTTCTGTCCTGTGGGTCATGTCTGCTAACTATGCAGAGAAACATTATAAAAGCTGATGCGCTTTTACATGCTCACTCCTCAAGTAAGGTATGAGTGGAGGGGGGGGGTCTCATATTGGGCATGCATATATAATCAGTGCAGTTTTGAAATCAATGCTTCAAATCAGTCTGTTTTCAATAGGTTCAGTCTGCCATTTTGATTCAAAATAGTATCCAATTATATCCAAACATAGACAGAAGGCTGCTCCTCAATCTCAGGATCCATCATGCAAAATCTGGTTACGATACCTGTTCACATAGTGAACAAGCTACTTTCCAAAATTATACAGTAGATGTGAGTGTATTTGCTAAGTGGAGCAAGTAAGCACCAACCTTTTTCAAATATCTTAGGGTCGAGGAACAGCTCATGCTCAGATGTTTGAGAGCCTGAAACAAATGAAGAAAAAAATATAGGTATACCAACATTGCCAGACCAAAAGCACCAACCACCGAAAACATTGACTCCATATTCAACTACCATGTACTAAGACAGACCACTAGTACACCTATCCCACGACTGCCAACTTTGAATAGCAATAGCTTCCCAGGATCAGAGGCAGAGAAAGGTCCTCCTGACCTTTATAGCTGGAGGTGGTGTGAACTGAACCTGGACTTTCTGCATGCAA
The DNA here is from genome assembly GCF_964188305.1 of Podarcis bocagei. NCBI lineage: Eukaryota > Metazoa > Chordata > Lepidosauria > Squamata > Lacertidae > Podarcis > Podarcis bocagei. The sequence continues at coordinate 31,118,554 of NC_138132.1, forward strand.
AGCAGGTGTTCTAACACTGAGATCAAGCCTGTTCAGGGCTGAGTGTCAGTCAGGATGCCTAATCTTGCCTAATTTCCTTTATTTAAACATTTATAAAGCAGCTTTCATACATTATTTCCAGGCAGTTTACTTAAATGGGCTACTGGTAGGTATGCAAAACTTCATGAGGGAGAACAGCTCCTACCCACCCCTCCCATAAAACTATTTTTGTCCTTCTCCTTCTCCCACCTCAACAGCCCCAACTCCAGATTCCCCTGGAATATGTGAGTTGTGTAAAACTGTTTAGTGGCAGAATTGCTTCAATTCGCAAAACTGGAAGGGGGTAGATCACTCCATTTCAATGTGGCCTTCTCTTGGAGAGATTTATACAGAACCCTTCTGATAGAATCAAAAGGAAAAGCTAACACAGTCTAGAATAAGCCTATGAAATAGAAATCTGGATGTATAAATACAACTTCCCCAGGAAGGTTCCCTCCCCAACCCCTCCACTGCAGTCACTCTCCCCTCCTCTCTTTCTCCCACCCCCATTCACCAGCTCCTCAGATTTCCTTTTTTAAAAAAAGCCTTGCACCTCCTCTAGAGTGTTCTTTATCCTTCTCATCCTCTGCGATCATTTCTGCCATCTGGAGGAGATCTGCCTCAAATGCATTGGCGGAGCTCTTCTCCTTGATGTCTGGAATGGTTTCTATTGCCTTGCCAGTATTCTCCGGAGCAGATGGAACCAACATAGGAACTGGGACCTGGGGGTGGGGGAGAGGTTTGATTTGTGCAGATGAAAAGATCCTATAGCAGGGAACACACAACAACATTTTGTGGGTAGAACACACACAAAGAAGAAGTCTCCATGGGGAGGAGGGCAAGCTAGAGAAATATTCTCTGGGTGATGCATATCAGTAACAAATACACACAACTCCCCTTGCATCCTACCAGCTTTCAAAGCTGTAATTGCCCATCTTGAGCCTCCTCAAACAAGGTCCTTGCCATCTCAAGAGAATCCTGTCTCTGATGGGTTATCAAGTAAAGGTAAACCTTTTTAAACTGTTGGCTTCAGTTAAGAGCCAGCCACTAACTGGGTGTAAGCAAGGCCTATCCCATGATCCCGACTAGGTGGAGGCCATGGTTTATTTTCCACCTCTCAGGCCTCTAAAGAAAAGGTGGGCAGAAGGTAATTCACAGTGCACCAACAAACCACTCACCAATTTCCAGAGCACCGCTTAGTGCCTCTTGGTTGCTGGGATTCCTTCAACTATGGAAACCCTGGCCTGATCCAGCAAGACAATTCTGATACTCTTTTGCTGGAGTACATAGCATCACTTAACACAAATGATGCCTTTGGTGTTAAGAGATTAGGAAGCTGCCTAATACTGAGTCAATACCAGTCTACTGTCTACACTGACTAGCAGTAGCTTTCCAAGCTTTCAGGTAGGCGTCTCTCCCACTGAGCTCTCCCCAGATCATGAGTGCAATGAACTGACTTGCACTGGATGTGGGGCTTACTTCAGCCCCACCACAGACACTCATGCTGAGACATTCGGCATTGTCCAGGCTGGCCACAAGCTGACCCAATGAGCTCAACCTTCAAAGCCACTGTCCAAAAGCCAAGGTGCCAAACACATCACTTACGGGTATTGGCATTCCCAGCGGAACTGGTGTGTATTGGGTGAAGAGGTGGAGAGGAACTGGCACAAACACTGGTACAGGAACAGGCACCATGATTATTTTGGGTGGAACTTCTTCTTCTTCTTCTGTTATGTTAAAAATAAAAGGCATGATCCTTGGAGAAGAGAAGCCAGCTGTTCATTCATCTCTCTCAACAAGCTGTTAACTTTTCTTTGCTAACCACAACTGCTGCTCCTAACACACCACCCCTTTCTATGTGGATGCATCCACATATGTTCTCTGGGACTCTTCTGTCCATGCCATTCTTACGTGATTATTCCAAGCCAGGGGACACAGCAGATGACCAGGCCAGCCTTTGTCAACCTAGCATCCATCAGACGTTTTGGACTATAACTCCCATCAGTCCAAGGAAGCATGGTTGTAATGCAAGTTGTAGTTCAAAACATCTAGAGGGTACTAAGTTGGCCAAAGCTGAAAGCCAGCTTGATTCTGAGCTGGAATTTTCACTTGTTCATGGGTTGCCATAAACAAAGGGGGAAGATGTGAAAAATTCATTATAAGTTCGATTGCTGGGGCTGCCCTGTTCTCTACTACACTTATTCACACATACAGAAGATGGTTGTATCATACATAAGAAATGCATACATGGGATACAGAAGACCATTTACCACTAATGGTGGGTCTTTGCCTACAGAAGAAGATATGCCCTCCACGCACTGGGCAATGCCACCTAATTGGGCCTCTAAAATTAAGATACTACTTTCCTAATGTAAGGACCATGATGTTTCTCTTAACTTCCGCTCTCTGGCTTGCAAAGTTCCAACATATTGCAGTGGTAAAAATTCAGAGAACCCACTGAGAGAAATCGAAATAACTACTTGTTTTTACATTTCCAAAGGGAAATATATCAGTTTCTTTCTCCCTGGAACCTTTAGTGCAAAAGAAGGCTCCAGTTCTAGGCTGACTAATCACTTGAACAGAAATACTCCCCTGGGTACTATACAATGCAATATGGTATTAAAGGTCTGTTTTTTTAAAACCGTTGCTGAATGGAACTTTTTCATCATCCAATACGCTCCCCTACTTGCTCACTACTTCGTGATATTTTAGCTGGTCACAACAAGAAGTGCTTACACAAGTTTTTAGATTCACATCTCTCTGTCTCCCTCTCAGAACAACTGCACATGCCATTTCTGTATCACATACCTGTCTGGCATTCCTTGTGTTGCGTATGAGGCTTGCAAGAGGTGGCCTTGGTCTGTGTTATAGGCTTGCACAGTAAGGCTTTGTTCTTGAGAAGTCGGGGAGGCTGGGAAGGAGGAAGCTTCAAAGCATCCGTCTGAGTACTTGCCTGGTTCAGGGCAGAAAATGAGGTACAATAACTCTTTGCTGCCTTTCATAAATGTCATGCTAAGATCAGCTAGTCCTAGTTACCAGCCCACTAAGCCGCCACTTCTTTCACTTCTAAACCTCCCCCTTTACATACAGTGCAAAAGTGCCCAAAGACTTTGAGCAGTGAGTGTGTGGGTGTAATATATAAATAAATACTTTACTAGATGTCCCAGAAATTTTCTTGAAAAACTTACATCTCCAATAATTTTTGCTGTCACAGTAGGAACTGCACCTGTTAAAGGGGGAGGGAAAGTAGGAAATTTGTTTGCCGCTCTTCAGAATATCATGACTAGTTCTAGTTTCTGGGGATTACAAAAAGGGGGCATTAAGCAACTTTCTTAGGGCCATGCTTGTTGCTTTCCACAACAACAAAATGTAAATTTGCATAGATGTGTATGTGTGAGAGACACACACACACCAGGAAGTGCATTTATCGCTGCCTTACCTTGCAAAACATTATTGGAATTGGCGGTGGGCTGGGCAGCAGGAGCACTGGCCAGGGACACCACATTTGCTATAACTGGAGTAGAATCCTTCCTGAGAGACGGAGGGGGCCCCACCGAGGACGTTGGTGCCATGGAAAGATTTGCTAGGTAGAGGAAGCAGAATGAGTTGAAGTAGTGTAATGTGAATGGCACAAGTAGACAATATTTATACGCCAATCACTCTATTTCTCTACAGATGCAGTAGTTAGGTCATAAATACATTTGCACCTCCTTAACTAAACTTTACCCACTCTATCATAGTGGCAATGAAAATAGAAATGAAATCTCATTGTTGCTAATTGTCAGTGACCTTCCCAATTTAGCCCTATTTGAACCATTTAACTGTGCATACTTAAGTTTTTTTTAAAAAAAAATAGCTTGTTTTGTCTGGTCACAAAATAACACACAATAGAAGAGTAGAATGTTAATTAAATTGTAGATGTAGTGATAGTCAAACAACTTTTATCTGGAATTAATGGCAGCTAAGCGCATTTCCTTGTGGGCTCCGTTTCTGAGTGAAAAGTCAATTAAAATGTTTATCGGGCAAACCCTGTTATCTTTATAGCTTTGAAAACTAAAATAGTGACTTAGGTTGGGGGGAAAGGAACTTTGAGCAGATATGACTTTATGCCAGGACTGGATGATTTTATCCAGGATATGAGTCTCCTTTTTGTTCAGAAGAATACAAAACACCATTATTGCTGCAATCCTACACACACCTGCCTAAAAAAAGAATTCTGTCCCAATCAAGGAAAGTAATAGTCCTGCTTTTTGGACCACACCTGGAGTACTGTGTCCAATTCTGGGAACCACAATTTAAGAAAGATATGGACAAGCTAGAACATGTGCAGCGAAGGGTTACCAAGATGATCAAAGGTCTGGAAACCAAGCTTCATAAGGAATGATTAAGGGAATTGGGCATGTTTAGCCTGGTAAAGAGGAGACTGAGATGAGAGGTGATGGCCACCTTCAAATATATAAAGGGCTGTCAAATGGAAGATGGAGCAAGTTTGTTTTCTCCTGCTCCAGAGGACCCAAACCAATGGTTTTAAGTTACAAGAAAGGAGATACCAACTAAACATCAGGAAGAACTTTCTGACAGTAAAAGCTATTCAACAGTGGAAAAGCCTCCCTTGGGAGGTGATGGATTCTCCTTCACTGGAGGAATATTGGTTGCAATCTGTTCCTATCACCAGCCTAGTCCAGTTAGATTCATGTCCAGTCTGCTGTTCAGTTGAAAGAAACACAAAGGAAGCACCCCTAGGCATGATACACTCATTGATATGGGATTTGCTTGTAGCTGATGTCCCTACAGCTTCTCTGGCATCCATAATAGCAGCAGACCTTCTTTTACCTGTATTGTTCTGAGGTGGGGGTGGGGGTGGCGGCGGTGGAGGAGGTGGAGGTGGCGGTGGATCTGATGCACACTGCTGGTTGCAAAACATCAAAATGCAAAGCAAGTTGCAAAAATGCTTAATTTCCCCTCGCCATTTCAAGGACTCGCCAAGTTTGCCCTGCCTTTTGCAGCTGTCACATTTGGACATCTACAAAGAAGAGAAAAAGAGAGTACAATGTGCATATTGTTATTTTTAAAAAGTAAAAAAATATATATTGTTCATACATGTCTGACTGCTTTTCTCAAATAACTTTGTTATTGTAGTTGGTTTGCATCCTGTGAAAAATCCTGCTGACACAAATAACATATGGCCTCCATGCCACTGAGGTCACCTAAGCCTCAAGTGACAGCAAAGGGTCCAGAAGAATCCCCAAGCTACATACCCACTCCTTCAGAGGGATCATCGCCCCATCAAGAGCAGGCAGCCTCCCATCCATCCAGTCTAGGAAACCACCCACTAACAGTGCTGAATCTTATCTGGAATGAGCTTCAGTTTGTTGGCTCTTATCCAGTCCATTACCAAGGCAAGACCATCGGTCCAGCAATTTTTAAGACATGTTTGAACCCCAGAGCAGCTTACCTGATAAAACAAAACTGTGAATTTTGACATGCAGTCTTCTGAACAGAACTCCTCCACCTTGCCCCCAAAATGATTCTGAACCAGCTTGGGAGATGTCTGCAAACAGTAGCTGCACATCTTACAGTGGTTCCCCCAACGTTTGGCTAAGTCGTGCTTATACAGCAGCTTGCAGCCTGGAACAGCACAAGAGAACAAACAGCAATCAATTAAGATTTCCCCCCCTCTACTCCAGTTCTCAAAGTAGGACAATATACACAAATAACAGGAAGCACAAACATCCCTTGTGAACAAAGCAGCCACAAGCAGTAACATATGGCTACTGCCTAAACACTACTTTGTGACATATTGACTTAAGAATAAGCAACAGGCTACTTTGCCCTTGTAATTAATAGACTAGCTCCTCAACGAATTGGATAAATTTAGATCCCAAACCATGTGGTTTTACAACCCTTGTCAAAATGTAACCTCAAATTCACATTTCATGATTGAGGATTGCTAAATCCTCAACAGAGCCCTGTTCCTGTGGCAATAGGAAGCTCCAAGGTCTTGGACCAAAATGCCTTGGGACTAAAGTTTGAAATACACACTCCAGATCTGTCCCTTCTTACCTTCACTACAGAATGACTTGTCAATGCCTGAGAATCGCACAGTCTCTTTGATAATCTTCTCAATCTTGCAGTATTCACACATCGACATGACACAATTTATCTTCTTATACTCATCGCAGCAGGTCTTGCCACAGAACTGGAACATTTTACCCTGCAATTAAGCAAGAATACTTTGGTCAAACTGAATCCTCCAATGCCTGGCTGATTCAGGAGAGGACATGCCACCTCATCCTTCTTCAGTGGGAATGCAAATTTGCCCACTTCCATTAAATGCAAATCGGGGCTGAATAAAAAGCCACCATCCCACAGAAGTGCGAGAAAAGCCTAGAGTAGAATAGTGGGCAGGCCTGACACCAGTGGTCAGTTAAGCTGGGCCCTGGCTGAGGCCCCAGAACTCAGAAGAGTCCCTCATTGGTCCAACCTGCTGTCCATCTGCCATGAAACCTGGTTGGTGACCACTATGACTCTGCCTTTTCTGGGCTCTAAGAACCAAGGGGGTCTTCTTGTCAGAGCCTAGCACTCTCAGGGCCAACATCTTAATGCCAGGCACTGCCTCTGTCATCATTGCAGTTTGTCAAAGCAACTACAAAGGCTTAAATATATTTTTTTTAATCTACATTGAAAAAAATATTTCTAGTGACTATGGTGGAAGCATGGGCATTCTCTTGGCTACCTTGGTGATAGAGAAGCTGTTACTGCTGCTGCTGTCATTTAAAGTCCATTTTTTCAGAAGTGGGGGACAGGGAGGAGTATCAAAATGCGCCAAGAGTCCCCTGAGGTGCCAATGCTGGTAGTGAACGTAAATTCAAAAAAAATGCAGAAAATCTAGTTTCATATAAGAAAAATAACAACTTCCTACAACTTGTGGAGGTAAAGATACGCTCAAAAGTGTGTGGCCAATGTCTGTTGAAATCTCAGAACTCAAATATATGGCTGAATAAATTTGCCCCAAAAAAGAATCGTCGAAGAATTATACAAAAGGGGATACAGTGCAAATCAGCCCACTTTGCATTTTGTCATACAAATGTCAGCTTTCCTTGCTGCAGTGTATTTTAAAACTTATTATTAAGCATGGAATACACACAGCCTTGCCTGTCACTGGGCGTCTGGTCCACAATTAGAGCACCCACGTGTCCGGCTTCAAGAGGTCTGTGAACAACAACAACTGGCAGGTGCCAATTACCCTGTAATCGAGCAGTTCAGGCTTGGTTGCAAACAGGCGGCTACAGTGTTGACACTTGAGTTTGACGACAGTGCGGGCAAAGGTAACTTGCTGGGACTGAGCGGCGAGTCTCTGGAGACCAGCTGCAGCTGAGCTGCTGACCGAGCTGGGGGAAACTGTGGAGGTAGTGCTGCCCGCTGCTGAAACCGTGGCTCCTGAGGGGATACTGACAATCACTTGGCCCTGTGACAAGGGCACCACTGATGAGTTCATTCCCGCAGGCTTGTTGAACAAGTTCTGTTAAAGCAACAGGGGATGGAAAAACCTTGCATCAACAGGATTTTCTGCCAGGTTTGAGGGGTTCCTAGCATAGGGTCACCGTTTCAAAATTCCAGGGAGGAGCTAGCAATTTTAATAAGGATTGCAATAGCAGCCGGCTAATCTCTGGAGGTACACCCCACCACCCCAATTCCCTGCCCCACAGCCAACCTATCCCAAGTCTCCATGCTTTTCTTTCCTTTTAATTGTTCTCCATCTGTGGAAAACAGAACTCTTAATTCTTGGGAAACTGATCTCAGAAAAGAAAATCATGGAGAACAAATGAAGACACAGAAGTCTGCATTATATCACAGAGGTTATACCAGTGTTATACCATCTCCATTGTCTTCTTGGTACCTGTTGAAGTTTTTTTTCCTCTTTCAACAAGCCTTCAAAGTGGAGAAGTTTTATCCTAGTTGGAATCCATGTTGGATTTGAAATTGTTTTTATATATGCAGTTGTTTTCCCCCAGATACCCTCCCCCTTTCTAATTTTTTTTTAATGCCAAGCGCATAAAACTGAACGTGCACAAGTTAAATGTGTGCAAGTTGAGAGCTTACTCTCTGTGTGTGTGCAGGTGTGCATATTATGAAGCCACTTCAAGATCCTTCATAGCAAACAATTCTTACGTTAAATATTATATTATTAATTATTATGATTACTATAATTTAACTGACACATCTCTGCACTATGTCTATTAAGTGTATTAGCACTCTTATCAGGATGAAACATAGCAATGGAGAAGCTAGTGGTCAAAAGGAGAGGGAGTATGCCCAAGGAAAGATTGGCAATGGCCACAAGTCCAGGAAGGGGAATGAGACTAGCACATCTGACAAGCCAATTGAGTAACTAAACTGGAAAACAGGACATACCTGAAAAGCCACCACGCAGCTATAGCTGCAAAAATTGCGTATGCTGCCATCTGACATAGCGAGGTGATACTGAGGGATGGCTGAGGTCTTACAGCTGTTACACTGAACCTGGACACCTGCCAGAGAGAAAAAACAAATAATAACAGAAAAATAATAATGTAAAAAATTTAATGTGCTTTAAGGTCTCTTGATTTCAGAAAGTGTATATATGAAAAGGACAACACAACATTTACCTGAAGATGTGACCATTTTAACTCTGTGTGCTGACAAGCAGTTCACAGAACAAAAGAGCTCTGTTTTCCCCACATTATTTGTGCTTTCAATCATCTCAGCTGAAGATCTCAGAGATTTACACAGTGCGCAGGGAGTGATTTTTGCTGACTTCTGTAGGAAGAGGAACAACAGATTTTTCCAACTTCTGAGAGCAGAAACAGTTCACTTGCCCACATAGCCCACTTGCAGGTGAAAGAAATAGGTGTGTCACATACACAAAACAAAAGTGGGCTTAGTATTTATTAAGTCAATTTACACACTGCTCACTATACATAAAACATCTTTTCCAAAAAGGAGTCAAAGATGCAAAAGTAAAGAGTCATAGACTTGCAACAGTATCTTTTACAATAGGAAACAAAACCAGCCCCAATTTGTTTCTAGGGGCTGAACTACATGACTGTCTAAGACTCAGGTTTCCAGGTTTCTAAGACTTTCCCAGGAAAGTCACTTTGTGAGGGGATGATCCTGCAGCAGGTTCAGAATGCAAAATTCTCTCCCCTGTACCCAGAGCTGTTCGCCTGTGCAGCATGGCCAATGCCCATCTGGCCCGGAGAAATAAAAACTGGTGGTAAGTTCCCCTTTCCTTCCCACTACAGGTTCTCTCAAATTTTCTCCTTGTGTCAATAGAAGGAAAGTAGAATTCTGGCCTTTATGTTGAAAGCACTCCCTCGCCTCCCCTATCTGGCTGCTCTCCACAGACACAACTATAAACAAGTTTCATATTATAAGCTATAGGGTTGAGGCTCCACGCAAGCCTAGTGTGCATTAAAATAATGATTTAAAACAGTAACAGCAACGCACACCAGGAACCAAAGAAACAAAGCACAGACCTGTTTGTATGCAGTGACACACGTTGAACTGCAAAACTTTTTGGACTGCCCCTCGATCTGAAGCATGTGGCACTGGCCTGAGGCACTGTAACAGTAACCCCCACAGTTCTCACAGCAGTTCATGGTCAAGTTGTTTGCTGAGCGGAACTTGGAGAAGCAGGCGTCACTGCAGAGTTTGTGCACAACATTCTGGTAATTCACTTCATGCCGAATCTGAGAGAGCAAAAAAAAAAAAAACATTACATGGGAGTATTCCAAGGCGTTCTTTCTCTCAAAATAATTATGCATTTTAAAAAATCTAGTGGATTACAGCATTTCCCCCCTCCCACCTACCAACTCCCTTTGATTTTTTTTAATTAAACAAGATAGACTTACAGAAGTGTTTAAAAACTGGCAATCCAGGTAAGTAAATTTTGCATCTTGCAAATTTTGAATTTCTTACAATTTACTTACTTACTTACAGTATACTTAATTTGTATACTACCCTCCATCCATAGATCTCAGGGTGGTTCACAACAGAAATACTAGGCATTGTGGAGTGAATCATACTTATGATAGGCATCACATTATTTGTTATGAAAATTAAAATCAATATTCTAAGATCCCCAAATGAAGTAACTTGCCAGACTTGCTACAAGTTTTGTTTCATCGTGAATTCTGACTAAAAATTAAGCAACCGAGCAACCCCATTTTTGCTTTTCTGAACCACAAAGGCAAAGAATTTCAGTGATTCAGGAGAATTCCGCTGGAATGATGCAGTAGAAACTTGGGGGTGAGAGTGGGAAACAATATTATATGCAAGAAGTAGACTTTAGCACAGCCTTCCCCATCCCAGCTTGCTTGCTCACATCCTAACCCATTACTGATTCCAGACACTGGTTCAGAAGTTCAGTGGCCTCCTTGGTTCAAGATGCAAGTGATAAGAGGAGAATGCCATCTGCATACTGGTGACAGCAAACTCCAAAACTCTTCTTTGGAACTGGATTCTATTGCATGGTGGCTATAACTGCCCTCACCGCCCTCACCCTCACACGTGCAGATGTACAAAGTGCTCTTTATAATTTGCAACTTGGAAACCAACCAATGAAGTTAGACAAGCTAGTGATTTGATGAAAGCAATATGCAGAGCTTCATGGCTGAGTGAGCACTGAATGTGGCTTTTCCCACACCGAAAGCCGATTCACTAATCACCTGGCATCCTGACCAACCAAACATTTAGAAAAAGGGTTTGCGATTTCAGTTACCACTGCATTCTTCTGGCACATGCTGCACTTGGTGGAAATACTGTTTGTGTGAATGGTGACGACAGGCTTCCTTTTCAGCTCGTACATGGATAGACACGACTGGCTGCAGAAGTCCTTGCTGGAGTTAGTGTTGTCAAACTGAGCGGTAATCACATCCTTTGGATTCAGAATTTCCCTACACAGTTTTGAGAGAGGAAGAAATCAGGTGTTCAACTTTCACAACCACAAATTTACATCCTCCACAGACCAGTGAGGTTCTCTACAATACCAAATGTCAGCATAGCGGTTGTGATCTGTCTAGCTAGCATGTTCCACTTTACAAATGGATCAAGTGGTACCAATGAGTGTGACCTGGCCTGACTACATCTGAATCACAGAAGTAAACCCAGGGCAAGCTTCAGTTACTTCGTGGGTACTTCCAGGGATGTACAAGCTCTGTATCAACACCCCCACAACCAGAACATGTCTTCAAAATTTATCTATCTTTATAAAAGATTGTTAAGTCCAGTCAAAGGCAACTATGGGGTGTGGCACTCATCTCACTTCAGGCTAAGGGAGCCGGCATTTGTCCACAAACAGCTTTCCAGGTCATGTGGCCAGCAGGACTAAACTGCTTCGTGACGGAAACCAGAGTGCATGGAAATGCCTTTTACCTTCCCGCCGCAGCGGTACATATTTATCTACTTGAACTGGTGTGCTTTTGAACTGCTAGGTTGACAGAAGCTGGCACAGAGCAACAGGAGCTCACAACCGTCATGCAAGTTCAAACCACTGACCTTCTGATCGGGAAGCCCAAGAGGCTCAGTGGTTTAGACCACAACGCCACCCGCATCCATTCAAATTACATTCCCAGGGCTGTTTACAAAATAATAATATTAGTGCTATGTTTCTTTCCCCTTTCACAAAAAAGAATAAAAAGCAAAAAATGCTAAGATTTTTCCCATTCCTTCTGCTGATCATCAGTGTCAAAAGTCTGCTTTGCAAGCATTTTATTTTTATTGACTTCGAGTACATGGGTGCTTCCAGACTGTCACAACATTTGGGGTGGAATTCAATCACATACCAGCAAATCCAAGTTACAAAACTGAGTTGATGCTCTTATGCAACAAACCTCTCCCCCCAAACCCCACCCACCCAAAGTGGACTTTCTGCAGCAAAGGGAAGTGTGAGATAACATGTACTTGACACAATGCCTTCTAAACTCCCCGCAAACGATTCAGAATGATTTGTAGCACATTTCAAAGCCTCAGAGCCCTTACTTTGAGCAGCTGGAACAGGTTTTCTTGGAAGAAGCTGGTGGTCTTGTGGCTGGTACAGTATATCCCGTGAGGCACAGTGTGGAGCAGAAGAGCTGAGTGGAGCCTTTCCTCTGATAGGCTGTTTGCCCCTTCTGTAGGATCTTCTTACAGCCTGAACAGGAAACCCGAACAGCCGTACTCGGGACTGAAGGAAGCAGTTTGTTCATGCCAGAGGATGGTGTGTTAGGTGGGAAATTGGAAGTCAGCTGTGGAGCTTACCAAGAAGAGAGGAAAGAGATATGCTGCTATTGAGGATATCTTCAGAGGCTCTCCTCTGGGTATTCCACCTCCACCTCAGAAGCAGGTGGCAACCAGAGGTGGGGAGGAGCTTCTTGGTTGTTGCACCTCATTTTTAGAAGTCCCTCCCCAGAGACGTTTGCCTGGGGCCAATGTTGCTATTTTTTTTTTTTGTAATGTATTACTGACTTTTAATAACTGATAATACATAAAACATAAAAAAGAACTCTGCCTCCCTCCCTATATAAAATAAACAAATCACTACTATTACCCTGCTGCTCATTTGCTCAAACAAAATACAGAAAGCCATTTCTTCCAAGGCAATTAGTATATAGTTATGTACTACTTTGGAAACCGGACTTATGAACAGGAAGAAGTCAAATTACTGGCCACCAATGCCCCATTAAATTATCAGTTTTCTGTCTCCCTTTCCGAGTCCTGATTTTCTGCGCTGAGCGACTTATCCATAATTAATAAATCCCAAACTGTCTGCACCCAATCCTCTTCTGCAGAGGATTCAATAGATTTTCATGTTTGTGCTATCACTAATCTGGCAGCTGTTAACAAATTATGAAACAATTTCTTTTGGCAAAGCCTTTTTAAAATGTCCCTAGGCTTTTAATGCTATAATTTATTTAAAAGTTATCTTTTGATTTCTGTTATTTATCTTGCTTTTGTAAATTTCCCTAGAAGCATTGCTGAAGGATGGCATAGCCATCTGAAGAACAGGAGGGGCATGCGCAAGCCTTTTCCTTACCAAGAGGGCTGCCACTGACTGAAAACACAGCACTGATCTTCAGTTCCCCTTCCTGAGTTTTTGGCTGCTGGCCATATTCCTGAAACAAAACAGCTACAGGTAAAATTCCAGCCACTGTGATCACCAGTACTCAATCTATTGTGTAAATCCTGGGCCACATTTGAAATAATTGTGCTCAAACTCCAGTACAATAATTAACAATTCATTTACTAATCACCTTCTGCAAGGCCCAGACTCACCAGCCCTACTGAAGAGGCTCCTCATGAGGCCGGAGGAACATTGCCTGGCTGTGAGTGTGAAGGTCACTCCCTGCAAGACACTTTCCACCTGGCCTAGGGGGTGGGGCCCAAACTCACCAGCCCTAGAAAGAGGCTCCTCATGAGGCCGGAGGAACATCGTCCGGCTATTGTTTTATTGATTTAATATGCTGTAAACCACTTTGAGATTTTTATTAAAAATGTAAAGCGATATAGAAATTAAAATGAATAAAAATAAATAAACATCTCAAGGTGATGTATAATAAAATAATGCTCCATTGGGTTGGATGCCATGACAGATCACTTTCCCTATGCAGTATGCTGATGTCAGCCACGTTTGATGGTAATGGCTCACCAAACTCCATCCCTACTTTTACTCTCCTCCATGCCCCTGCACCACTTATACATGCATCCAAGATACTGCACTTTTCCATAAAAAGAGTTATTCTAAAGGCAACTATAAAAGCATCCAATGAGCTAAGAACAGAGATGCAACCCCACCCCTACTACCACTCAATATCTTCACCATACAGCTTTAACCCAGCTGCCAATGCTGCACTTATAACACAGAGACAGGTCAAGGCTAGGCAGTTTATGTCCCATCTTACCTCAGTATTATCTGGTTCATCTTTAATTTTGTTCAGCAGCCCCTGCTGAGGTGCAATAGCTTTATCGTAGTCATTGTCCAAAGGCTCTTCCTTAATTCTAATATTTGGTGCATAGGAATTCCCCAGCTCTTGACCAACGGATTCCTTATTAGCAAACAGGTAGCTAGACTCCTAGCACACAAGAACAGTAACTTCAGCAGCATACACATTTGGGAGACAATTTCCCCAGTTAACTTTGAATTTAGCTACAGTCCACTTTCCCAGTTTTTCTCTTTTCTGGCAGCTTTCCCCATGACCTCTCCTCTTGTCCTTGTTACCCTGAGTTTCTAGGTCAGGAAACATCTTCTACTTTGCCCCTATCAGAGCAGCTCAGCGAATGACAGTCCAGGACCCTTCAACTAGCTCCACCGTTCTGTGACATTATGGCAACTTAGCCAACTATTAGCAGAGGATTCAGCAGCACAACAAAATCTCTACAATATTTCTATTCCAAAAAATGCACTTTGATATGCCAATCAAATAAAGGCCCACGACTTACCCTGAAGTTAGTTTCTGGTGTTTGTGGTGCCAACTGTGTCCGTAATGTTTCATCCACTTGATTAGTAACTAGGGAAAAACATATTCAATTAGCATCCCTTTGGAAAGCAATTCACTGCAACCTGTGGACTACTGCAGCAATGCAGGGGTGGGGAACTGCATTCGGCTGGCAGGCCTGATCCTGATCTTCTGATTTCTCCACCCACTCCAACCACAGGTGGGCAATCAACCAACATCATGCAACAACTTCACTCACTGTCAGCACCAATCAGTTGAACAGCACTGTCAGTGAACCCCACTTGTCAAGGAACAATTGGGAGCACATGTTAAATTTTTTAAAAAATATTCCTTTGCAGCAAAATACTTAGCTGCCCCATATTATGTCATCAGGTGTAAGACTGGTCAGCATGGTTTGGGGGAAATGGACTCAGGGGCCAAATTAGAACCCTTGCCAGGTCTAATTAAGTCTCCAGTCCAGAAGTCCCCATCACTGATGTACTATTTTGCTCATCAGTTTTTTCAAAAGTGGATGGAACTGAGTATGTCAACCAGATGCAGCCATCCATGAGGCAAAGTGAGTGCCATTAAGCGTGGCAGACAAATCTGTCCCATGGTGTGTAATCCACTGGGAATTTATTTGAAGATGTTTCACTGAAATAAGCAGAAACTCATTAAGTTTAATCTAAACCCTAAGGTTTGCTCTCTGCTTAACCTTAGCAAACAAAGTGTTACCTGATTTATCGAGGAAACTGCTTTTCAATCTGGAATCCATTTCCTTCGGCATTTTTTCCAATCGTTTGTCATGCTCCTGAAAAGGTCCTTCTCTGGCTTTCTCCTTTGTCAAAAAAATATCTTTAGCATCATCTCTTCCTATGCTAAAATCTTTCCGAACAGACTTAAATACAGAGGGCCCTTTGTCAAAAGGGGAAGAGAGGTCTTTCTGAATCACATTTTGCATCTGTGTGTCTTTCTCATTGTCCACTGCATGATCCCGAACCCTCCTCATATCTCCCCGACTATCTTCAGGGCGCGAAGGGAGGCTATCCTTTGCCGGAAAAGTTTGCTCATCCTCATTGTCACTCCCAACAATAGGAATCCCTGTAAGATCCCCAGAGTTCAAGAAGTAATCACTGTCAACCAGCAAGGAGTTTGTAGATCCTGTTCGATTCTGCATTCTGTACGGTATGCTGTCGAAGGCAGGGGTTAGGTTGTGAACAGTTTTCTCAGACATTTCTGTAGGTACAAGCTCACCACCTAGAGAAGGAAGAAGAATAAGATGCTTTCCAAAACCAACATATTTACAATATGCAAGCAAATATAAGGATGAGGATATTGTTTTGGGCTTTCAGCTGGATATTACAGCTTGTAATTTTGATGTTTTGTATTTCAAAAGTTGCTTTTTGCAACCTTGTGACCGGATGTGAAAGAGGGAAGGAGACTTAATTAAAAAAAAATATTTATGTGTGCCCCAATGTATTTATTACACTTTAGGGCAGTGGTGTCCAAACTTTTTTCAAAGAGGGCCAGATTTGATGAAGTGAAGGGCTGTGGAGGCTGACTAAAGGGCCAACCAAAGTTGCCGACCTTTTTTTAGGATTTTACCCCAGGAAATGAACTGCCACAGGGGCCGGATTAAACCAACCGGCGGGCCAGATTAGGCCCCCAAAATAGACTTTGGACATGCCTGCTTTAGGGGATGGAATAATGTCCTAAATCTGTCACGAACATACTGTTGATCAACTTCTTTGGAGGACTCAAAGTTCCAGTATGCTGAGAAGAAACAATTAACAATGTTCTTACCATTCTCAAAAATTCCTGGTTCCAGTCTTCCTCCTCACCCTTGCCCCAACAATTTGCTGTTATGTCCAAAAAGTACAGACTGTAGTTAACATAAACTAGAGTTCATTGTAACAAGCCAGGGTCAAACCATGATTTATGCTGCACCCTTAAGACTTGATCATGAACTAGTATAACAACCAAAATGGGGCACTCATTTCACCTTTAAGGCTGAACACTATTTGACAATTTTAGAAAGCTTTGTGCCAAGACCTTAAGATAGCTTTCTTTGGTCTATACAGCCAGTTTAAACACTATTAGCCTACATGTGGTTAGTGTGTGTTTGTGTCCTCCAATATACAGCTACTTACTGACTCACCAGACATCCTAGTTCTTACTACTCTTAATTTGCAACGTTCCACAATTTTAGAGTTCTCTGTGGGGTTATCAGGAATTGCCACAATTACTCAGATGGGTGGAGAATGCATCCCCCCCACCAGTTTTGCAAAGTGTCAGTATCAGAGTTTTGAAATACATGTAGTAGCTACCAAACTGGGTTATTAGTTAATGATCTGGAATATTTTTTGTTATTTACAAGCCCACCACTTAATGACTGGACTTAAGCCATCTGGAACTGGGATTCTGGCATCTTTTAAGAAAGGGACAGAAACTTTTAGCTCATAAAGAAAGGAGTTTCTGAGGAGGAAGGAATCTTTTGTAAATAAACAAATAAAAGAAGCACTTACGTTTTTCTGCTATACTCCCCAAAACTGCATCAGCTTTGTCTCCATACTGCAAAGAGAAAAGGAAATATATAATTATTCTGGTTTATTCACATAATTTTTCATTTATTTATCTATATATTAAATTTCTATGCCGCTCCTTCATTCAAGAATCACAGGGCGGTTTACAATATGAAACACAAAAATACATGATAGGAGAAAAGCATTTTCCTCTTCCAGTTACCAAATTCCCAGTGCAAAAACTCACAACTTTATAATGCAGCTATCAAAGCAAAGTACAAGCAAAGTAGAAAATATTACAACAGAATAAGTTTAACCACACTTTCACTTGGCCCGTATTTTGATTGTATTAATCTTACCCGCTGAATCGGATCTGATCAGATTTGAAGAGATTCTGCTTAACCGAGCTTCAATTCAGTGGGTAAGATCAGATTTTCACAAGGCACAGCAGTGGAACAGCGAAAAAAGCTTTAGAGCCTAGGAAAATTAATTGGTACACAACATGATCAAAATATGACATTGTGAGAGGAAACTGTTTCCTCATAACATGTGTTTCTCTCATTAATGAAAACTTAAGTCGTGCATATAATTTTGTGTTCTGGTATTTTAAAATTTGACTATTCTCTGCTCTGTCTGCTTTTAACAGATGCCATTAGTCAGGAAATAACTCTGTCATACTGGCCAGGGAATATACACTCATGTTTTGGCTTTTATATTTCAAACCTGCAGTGTCCCCCATAGCACTGTTAACTTATCTTCTACCAGTGTGTCAATTTCTCCTGAAGCGGTTTTTTCGTCTCGCGAAGCAACCCTATTAGCGGCTTACCGGATTAGCGCTATTAGCGGTTTAGCGGCTATTAAAGGCTTAGCAGCTATTAAAGGCTTAGCGGATTAGCGGCTAAAAGGCTATTAGCGGCTTACAAAAAGGGGGGGGAAGCGAAAAAAAATCGGAACACTTGCAAGACGTTTTCGTCTTGCAAAGCAAGCCCATAGGGAAAATCGTCTTGCGAAGCAGCTCAAAACCGGAAAACCCTTTCGTCTAGCGGGTTACCCGTCTTGCCAGGCATTTGTCTTGCAGGGCACCACTGTAGTCTCTAAATCTATAGTTCTAGGAACATCATCTTCCAATTAACATTAATTTCTGATTCATTTTTTTCAAAGTTATAATCTCTGGTCCGATTCTGCTTTGTATTCCAAAGTAAATTTACCTACCCTCATGTACCTATCCAACAACCAAACATACTCATTCATCTTCACTCTGTCTGACAGACTTTGTTAATTCTTCAATCACAGATGAAGAAACATCAGATACTGAAGTCACTTGTGTTATGGCTCCACTTGTTAATGTTCAAAAGAAAGGATTGCTCTTTTGCAGCATGTTTCCAAAAATGATACTATCCAATAAAACATTATTGGTCATCATTAAAATGGCTAAGCTCACATTCAAGGCAAAGCCATAGCTAGGGAAACCAATCATGGTTTCTTCAGCAAATATGTCTCACAGATAAGTAAACAATTTATGGCTTGTTTCCCCAGAGCTTGCTTTGTTTTCCAGCTGCTGATGTGTCTGTAGCTTAGCAAGCATATGGGGTGGGGTGTTCTAACAAACAACATTTAAACAAGACCAGTGGATTCAGACAGAGCATTAAACCATAGTTTAAACAAGCCATGGTTTCTCATGCTGGTTCGTTGCCAGAAAACAAACCATGATAAAACTGCAGGCCATATATGGACATTCTTTTTTTGTATTTGTATTTAGTTTTATTGGTTATAATGTAAACAGTATAACAGGTAACAAAGGTTTAGCAGCCAGATTTACAATTACAACAAGGGTGTGATGTATTGAAACGTAACACTGTGAGACATCTATCAAAACGAGATGAACATATCCATTTCAACATAAACCATGAGTCACTGGGTACCAATAGCCAGCATTATATTTATTAATAAAGCTTATAAACAGAAACCAGATGACAAAGTTATCATGTTTTGCCAAACCCTTAATGCATGATGATAACATGAGTGCTCTGAAAGAGCAATATCCCATATTCTTGACCACCATCTCTCTTTGAAGGGCCCATCTGGGGCTTTCCAGTTTTGAGCAACTTCTAAGCGTACAGCCGCCAGTAATAAGGAGATTAAATGTTTGTGATACCTTGAGGCTTGTCAGACTTTCACCTGTCAAAAATCTTTCAGAAAGACCAGGTGCATTCAGATGCAATATCAGAAATTCAGGGAAACCAGACCAATTTCTTGTAATTGTAGATGAATAAAAGCAAACATATTAGACACAATGCTAATTTCATCTATGATTAAAAGTAGTAAAGGCTTAATGAGGCTCTGTAGAAAGGCAGCAGTGTCAAGACCTAACTTTCAATACTTTATCCATGTGCTCGACTGGGAGCATAAAACAGTTTATGGGATAATCACACTACCAATGCTGAACTGAGTATAAGAAGAGCCTTGCTGGATCAGGCCAAAGGCCCATCTGGACCAAATTGTTTTCACATTAGCCAACCAGATGCCTACGGGAAGGCCATAGGCAGGACAGGGATGCAATAGCGCTCTCCTTACTTATGACATCCTGCAACAGGAATTCAGAGATGTACTGCCTCCAACAGTGGAAGTAGGACATAGCCATTGTGGTTAGTAGCCACTCATAGCATTCTCCTCCGTGAATTTGTCTAATTCTCTTTTAATGCAACCCAAGTTGGGGACTGTCACTACCTTATGTGAAAACGAAATCAGGAGTTTATGCAATGTGTTAACAAGTCTGCTTTTGTCTAACTGGAATCTTCCGATATTCAGCTTCACTAGATGAAGTAGGTTTTGGCATTATGAGGAGAAAAACATTTCCCTATCCACTATCCATGCATGTTCTCATACAACTCAATTGTGTCCCCACCCTCACCTATTTTCTTTAGTTAAAAAGCTACTAATGTAACCCATCTTCATAGCAGAGTTGCTCCCATCCCCTTGCTTTACATCAGGGGTCAGCAAAGTTTTTGTGGCTTGGGCTGGTTCACGGCGGGCCAGAGGGTGTGTGCGTGCACACATGCGCAAACGCTATTTCCAGCGTGGAGGAGGCATGTGCAGCTTCCCATTGGCTGAAGGAGCTTCCTGCAGCCAATGGGAAGTCGGCCAGCATTGCAGAAGGCGGTTCCCCACTCTGCTCCGTGCCGGTTTAGTATGGCGCACAGGAGCCGACCGAGCAGGCAGCGGGGGTGGCCCATGGGCCTTAGGTTGCTGACCCCTGCTCTACAGTTCACTTCTGTCTCTGGTACAACACATTTTGTACAACACATTGTGAGCATTATACTTTCCAAATTTGCTTGAATTATAGTCTTGTAACAGGGTGGGCTCCCATTGCTCGGTCCCTGCTCCTGCCAACCTAGCAGTTCGAAAGCATGTCAAAGTGCAAGTAGATAAATAGGTACTGCTCTGGCGGGAAGGTAAACGGCGTTTCCATGCATTGCTCTGGTTCACCAGAAGCGGCTGAGTCATGCTGGCCACATGACTCAGAAGCTGTCTGCAGACAAACGCCGGCTCCTTCGGCCAGTAAAGCGAGATGAGCACACAACCCCCAGAGTCGTCCACGACTGGAACTAACGGTCAGGGGTCCCTTTACCTTAACTTGATTAGATCCAATATTTTGTGAACACTAATTCCCACATAAGACTTGACATGTGAGCAATACTACAGGATGGAGCACTAAACTCAACAGAGCTTTGCATTTCTCACAAGCTTCTGTGACTGAGAATATGAGCTTAGGTTTATCTTCGGGCTCAGCTCATATGTAATGAAGTCCTTAATTTTATCTCTCTTTCCTGTACAGTGGTGCCTCGCAAGACGAAATTAATTCGTTCCGCAAGTCTCTTCGTCTTGCGGTTTTTTCGTCTTGCGATGCACGGTTTCCCATAGGAATGCATTGAAAATCAATTAATGCGTTCCTAGGGAAACCGCCTTCAGAGCAGGTCCGGGGACAGTCTGTCCCCGGACCTCTTCTGAAGGCTGGGGGGGGGGGACAAGGGCTTTTCTTCCCACCCCCAGCATTTTAAAAAACCCTGGGACAGCGGAGGACTTCTCCGCTATCCGGGGCGATCTTAAAATGCTGGCGGGCGGCATTTTAAAATCGCCCCGGACAGCGGAGGACTTCTCCGCTGTCCGGGGCGATTTAAAAGCCCCTGGGAAGGCAGGCAGGGGGGACAAAGACTTTCGCCCCCTGCCCGCCTTCAGAAGGTGTTCCCGCCCCCCGCCCCACTTCGGAACAGCGTTCCGAAGTGGGGCGGATGGGGCAGATGTTCCCGCCCCCCTCCCCCCTTCGGAACAGTGTTCCGAAGTGGGGCGGATGGGGCAGATGTTCCCGCCCCCCCTTCCCACTTCGGAACAGCGTTCTTGCGATGCAAGCCCATAGGGAAATTCGTCTTGCGAAGCGCCTCCAAAACAGAAAACCCTTTCGTCTTGCGGGTTTTCCGTCTTGCGAGGCATTCGTCTTGCGGGGTACCACTGTACTAATTACTGATCTTCTAGCTAATGTAAATAGTGTATACTGAACATCCTTAAACTCAAAGAATGATCATTATACTGAACTCTGTGATAGCACTGACTCGAGTGCTCTTTTTTAATTTTTCAGTTCTACCATCATGAACAGAACCAAGCATTTTATTTATTTTTCATCAAACCAAATCTCCTAAGATGGTTCAGATGTAATGCTAAGCCAGACTATGTCTTAGTGCACATGTCTAAGTGTGACTGAGAGATCACATTCATGATCCTTGCCTAGTCCTCTTGCTGCTGCACTGCCAGAGTTTGTCTTATAGCATGTTGTCTAAACTTAGGCTCATAGTTTTTCTTCTCCCGAAAGCTGTAAAACTAAGAAATTTGCTTACAGCTCACAATCTGTCTAGAATGAGGCAAACCAGGAGCCCAAGTTTGGACCTGCTAAGCCAAACCATAGCTTACTTCACAGCAGAGCAGCAGCAGGACCAGAGGAGCAAAGTGCTCACAATCTCCTCTCCGGGAGTCTGCATGCACATGCATTCATGCTAAACACAGTCTGGCTTAGCATTATGTGCGAGCCAGCTCAGAATCATAATGGAATTTTGCGGCCTTTTGCACAATAAAGTACAAACTATATTTCTGTACACAAATCATTTTCTGTATTTTGATTGGTAATACATGAGCTCATCTGTATTCAGTTTTCTAGTAAAGCTACTTCTGTTTTTGTTACTGAGAACATGATTCATAAAAATAATTTACAGTGATGACAGTAATCACTATAAAGGACTATTCAATTGTTTAATTTCTTCTTTAAGATGAGACATTCTTGTAATTCTTTTGTATGGTTTTATGGCATTTTATGTGTTATAGTATTTGCATATATTACTGTGATATTTTATGTGAGTGGGCAGTATATAAATACTCTTTACAGTTTACAGTTGTTTTAGTCTTTCAGAATGCCTACCTAAAATTTATCCTGCTCTTGTCTAATCTGCACTGCTAAGTTGTCTGTATGAGTAACAAATTGTTTTAGATATAACCTTATTTGAAATTTTGTTATGACTGATTTTAGAGATCCAAAAGAATTCCTCATAACATTAGCTATACTGTAGTAAGGGGCACAAAGTACAGTGGTACCTCGGGTTACATACACTTCAGGTTACATACGCTTCAGGTTACAGACAGCGCTAACCCAGAAATAATACCTCAGGTTAAGAACTTTGCTTCAGAATGAGAACAGAAATCATGCTCCGGCGGTACAGCAGCAGCAGGAGACCCCATTAGCTAAAGTGGTGCTTCAGGTTAAGAACAGTTTCAGGTTAAGAACAAATTAAGTACTTAACCCGAGGTACCACTGTATAGGGCATTTTTAAAGACAAGACAAGCTTTAAAATCTATCTCCCTGCTCCCCCTCCCTTGTCCCTTTTTTGTCTTTTGATCATAGATGCTTTTTAGACCACACCTTATTTCCCCTCAGGACACATTTTGTCCTATTTCTTTTAGCAACGTTAGCCTAATTTTTAATTTTTGGCTATATTTCTTATGTTTATTATCTGATGTATCTCTGATTTAATGTGTGGTCCCTGCAATATTTCTCCTCACCCCTTTTAGCTTTTTGAGGTGGTAGTATCTATGTCTCTTCTGTCGCTTTCTTTGTTGCTCCGATGGCATTTTTTCTTCTTTGTATTTTACTCCAGATGCTAAAAGAATAATATTCAAGTCTGGTTAAAAATATTTAGTGTTGATTCTACTGAGGCAGCACACTTAGTCATATTTAGCATATCTCTAAAACAGTTGCAGTATATTCTGAATTATGGTTGGGCCTTATTATGATCCTTGTGATACACCACAGTACATTTGAGTCAAAAAAGTAACAATAAACTCAAGAAGCTGCTAAAAAACAAAAGAACATCAGAGCAGAATAAGACACAAAGCAGTTTGCTTCAACACTAAGCATTTCAAACTCATCCAGCCTATATCTCACCTAAAATAAGCCCATGCATGTGTGAGTTTCATACTAAGTAGGCATCAATGGCAAAGAGGAGAGTTGACTTCTCTACCAAGGGTAATCTGGCTCCTGGCTTGTCTGCCAAGGGTAACAATGTAGTTTTATGATATACAAAATTATCCCCCAACACTAACAGTGATTTTTTTTACACTTGAAGGGTAAACAATTACTGTGAAAAATGATACAAATTATCGCTACTGACTGACAGGTCCCAACATCCTTCCTCCGAGATTCATAGAATCTGAGTTTGCACATTAATTTTTAACAATGTTGTAACACAAAGTAAATTAAGAACAGAGGACCAATATTCCCAACACCAGTATGTACATGAACTCAATATGACATAGTTGTTACTTTTGCTGTTGGATGCTGTATGTTTAAGTAATCTTGAAATGTGGCTTTTTGTATGTTATTATATTTGCTACTGTTGTGCTATGTTATATGAAATTGTTACTATGTCATTGCTTTGCTATGCTATTATAAAATTGTTTTTGTAGTGTTTGCTTGAAGTGAATTCCTGTTTTCTCTGTTGTAAGCTGCTTTGAGCATGATTTTGTGTGTGGAAAAGCAGCATACAAATAAAATGAATGAATGAATATTGGGATGCAAATAAAATGGTTCCAGCAACATTTGCTTCTTGAAACTATTAATTTAATATACATGGCAGCTGTAAACAAAATTTGCTCCCCCATATTCTATGATTTAAATATCTTAGATAGCAGAGCCAATTACGTCACTAAATTAATAATCCCAGCCCAACGTAGGGCTTTTATGCTGGCCCGGTTGAATGTTTTTCCCTCAGCATTTGTCTGGGGAAGATATCAAAACATCCCTAGAAACAAGAGATTCTGCAGATGCTCTATGAATGTCCCGGACACTGTAGAGCATATTCTCTTTCATTGCCCATTGTACAGCACGCTCCGTCAACGCGTGCTGTCCCCTCTTTTGGGCGGTCTGGAACCCCAGCAAGGTGAATGTGTGGCATTCTGCCTATCCGACGTTGACCAAAGGGTAACGGCGGGGGTAGCCGAGTTTTTGGTAGCAGTCCTCCAAGGAGCAGGTTAACAAGGAAAACCACTGATTCTATATGTATATATATATATATATGTATGTAGCCAACTGCTGCCTTTTTATATATATTGCAAGGCTTTTACATGTTATTTTCTCTCCTATGGTTTTATTTGCATAATGCCTAATAAAGGTTTGATTGAATAGATTGAATAGATATTTAGAATGTGCAAATGAAGGAAAATTAAACAAAGTATTTTGTTTTAGAATTATTAATTTTTGAATATAATGGGTAGTTCTTAGCAATATGTGTACTTTCATTCACAATATAAACTCTATACTTCACTACAAAGGTTGCATGTGGCAGAATGAAATGCAATTCACAGTGCTACATAAGGCGTGTGCAGAAAGTTTGGTCCAGAAGTTCTTAAAAATAATGCTTATTTTAAACCGGTAACTCCATGGCATCTGATTTACTACTACTACTACTACTACTACTACTACTACTACCACTACCACTACCACTACTACTACTACTACTACTACAAAAAGAAGAAGATGGCTTTAAACTTCATTATGTTCAGTCAGCAAGCACAGACAAATCTGGTCTAGTTCTAGGAGTCATCTTCACACCATAGCAACTAGGGCCAATAATTGACAACCACATGCACCTAAACTTCAGGCAATAGAAAGCAAAATAATTTCACCACTGAGAGGTGGCTCCAGAATCATGTCCAGAATTACCAGTAGGGCATACAAATATCGGAATAATGCACTAGAGTTTATAGTTACTGCAGCTGCAATCTCCCATCCATGTTTCTCAAGGTATAATGTTGATTTCTGAGTAAAGTTTACATTGACTTGAATCCCCTTTCTTTTCCCCTTCCCTCTCATCCTTTCAGTGTTCTGTCATGTGCAAAGTCAACGGCCATTAACCATCTCTCTTGCTATGTAAACACATCTTGATTTTCTGTCTCAAAGATTTTTTGATTAATATAAACTCAGTTGCACAAAGTGGTGTAGCACAGCCTCCAACAACCTGGTGCCCTACATGTGTTTTAGACTGCAACTGTCACCCTATTATTGGGATTATTAGTTTTAGAAAGTTTTCAATGCTGTATCTTAAATTACTGTGATCTTAGGATAAAAAGCGAGTAACAAATTGTTACTGTTGTTGTTGTTTGCTGCTGCTGCTGCATGTGTCTTAAAAAGAAATCATAACACTTTTATCCTACCCTTCCTACAAGATGCTCAGGGTGGTGTACAAGATTTTCTGCCCATTTTATACTCTCAACCATCCTATGACCGAATGATAGTGACTGGCCCAAGGTCACCCAGCGGGCTTCATAGCTTGGAGAGAAGGGAAGATCTTTATTGCTACAAGGTGAGAAACAGCTTTTGAGACCTATTTATGCAGCATTCCTGTACAGAAGGATTTAATTCCTCTCCCAGCACCATGACTGCAACTGAAATAGGAGCCCCTTACACCTGCTTGTGTGATAAAAAGTGCAGAGGTCCAATCACAGATTTTCTACATCATGTCTGTTTTAGCCCTATCTTTAGACAATGGAGATGGGGGAAAATCAGAGGGAGGCTGAAGAAAAGGGGGGGGGAATGTGAGCATGCATGTGTAAGTTTAATTTCAGAAGAACGAGACGCATAAGAGAAGCTAGGATGGGGATGATGTAGAGATGTAGCATTAAGTTACCTGCTATAATTTACACGATGTGTGAAATCCAGGCTCTGAAGAAGTGTGCATGCACACGAAAGCTCATACCAAGAACTAACTTAGTTGGTCTTTAAGGTGCTACTGGAAGGAATTTTTTTAAAATAAAGTCTGTTTCACTCCAAAACAGCCCCCTTTTCCATAGCCCACAACAGCCATTCATATCTACCCCTTTATTAAAAAAAATATCGGGTACCATATCCACACAACAAGGGCTCTCAACAATGTACTATTGGCAGTTACCTCACAACGATGGGAATTCGCTCCCCAAATGTTTCTCCAAGCCCAGGCTTGATCATTTTCTATGGCTAGGACAAGACTCTTTGAAAACTGAAGGTTAAGTCAGGTGGCTACCGCTGTCTGGCAGGAAAGAAAAGAAGAAGTTTTGTGTGTGAAACACTGGATTTAATTTACCTCAACCATCAAGTTACTAGCAAACCACTCTTATTTGCTCTTTAATCCCCATCTGCAGTATGTGGGAAATTATAATGGCCTACCTTACAGGGCTTTTCGACTGATTTTATAGAACTCTGGAGGAATGCAAAGAGTTCTCAAATTGGGGAACAGTAAATAATTTTTTGAAACCTAAAAATAATCCTAAGGATAATGGGATGTATACTTGGAAAGAGCAATATATAAATACTAAGAATATGATTAGTAAGCAAACACATTATTAACATATTTCAATACAATATACAATTTTGTTTCATTATATTATTTTCTACTAGTTTTATACACTACCTATTTTGAGCCCCAAAATATTTGACAGCATTTCAATTTTACAACTAACTGTAAAACATTTCTACATTATCAAGACATCACATATTCAATTAAATTTTCTATGAATAAGCTATCTGTTTGAGTTCATTATGAAAAACTAACATGGTTCAACTTTATTTTTAATAACATCATCATCTAGTTGCTATCAACTTCCACCACAATTACAAGTTCTTAGATGCTTGAAATAATACTATGCCTTCCTGGATTTCTTTCTGCTCATTGTACTACAAGGTTTATTTACTGGAGGGGGGTGTGCACAGAGAGAAACTATAGAAATGTAACTTTTTTAAAAAAATTCAACTTTTGTACAGAATGCCTCCAAGCATACCATTCCTGGGAGTGTAAGTAATAGATAAATATTTTTTTGTAATAGCACACAAAAGTCAGATATTCTTGAGCCCTGGCCAAATAAGATTAAAGATATAGTCAGAAACACTGATGTGGGGGGGGGGGGGAGGTGTTCAACTAGCAAGTGAATCCCATTGCCCCTCCCAGGTCTGGGAAACATTGTTTAGCATAAAATACAGTGGACATTCCATTTTCAAGCCCTTCCCAGGCTTGTGTTTGCAGAATCATAAAAGCAATTCATTGATTCCTACCTTCGAAGCATCTAGGGAGAGAGGAGTGCAGTGGGTAACAAAGAGCCAGCCTGCTGCATATACCTGCTGCAGGAAAAGAAGCACTTCCAACAGGAAGTGAACCCCTAGAGGTCAGGAGAGCCATAGAGAGCAGCTAAGGAGAGAGCTTGTATGAGTTGTGAACTCAGAAGAGCTTTGCCGGAACTGTAGAGCCCCCTAGCAGTGTCAGCTGTTGCAGCCGCCTGTGTCTAACGTCTGGCACTGAGACTGCAAGGGGAGAATGGATATGTTCATCCTAGCCTTTCTCAATAAAGTTGGACAGTCACATGTTCTTCAGCGTTTATTTTCAAACAACATTCCCTGCATGATGGGAAACATGGCAAATGTAAAACTCTGCTCAAAACAAGAACCTAACCTGCAGCATTCATTAAAAAGAAATAAAAGCCATTTACCCATGTATTGCTCCCTAGTTTAAAATAAAGAACACTGAAACAGCAAATAAATTATTTTAAGCGTAATGACTGAAAATGGCATTTTGAATGTTTATCTAAATTTTACTGATTTCAAGTATAGGATGATGTGATTAATGACAGTGAGTGATAACCAAGTACAACCAATGAAAGTTATGTAAGCCCATTGATTTTAGTTGGTCTACTCTGCATATGATTAACAGCAGCTATCAAGTTTGTGCAAATATTTTACAAATATTTTAAAAATCAGATGTCATGGGGAAAAGCTACTTTCAGAATTTCTCCCATTAAAAATGTTCTATATGAATACCAAATAAACAGACATTCAAGTGGGACCTGCAAAAAACATTGCAGTGTGGAATGCTTCTGTTCAGGGTTCCAGCCAGACATATTTTGCTCACTGCATATGCTCAGTTCTCATTAGGCTGTTTTCTCTTTCCCAACACCAGCACCTTTCCCCCTAAAGCTTTTTGGACTTCTGCAGTTTGCCCCTAGGCTTGCTGATACATTATTCATTGGCTGCAGCAGTTTTGGCTATACTGTATAAGAAGCACCACTCAGATAACTAAGTTTGCAATTAGAGGGGGGTCTGAAAGTGGGGGATATTAACACCAGTCCCTTGGCATGGTAGGATAATTTCCTGTTGAGATCTAGGCTTTCAGCACCTTTTCCGCTTTGCAGAGGCAAGGGACCTATTAGGATGATCTGCCACTGGAGGCTAATGGATATAACTGGCTTCCAGAAGCACTGGTCCACCTGTGGAACATATGAATGGCTCAGGGAGATGACACTATCACCCTTGAGATCCTTCCACCACTTCATAAAGCCCACTTTGCTCCTTGGTAGACCCCCCTCCTTCATGTCCACCCTCCTTGGTAGCTCTGGAGCATGGCAACATGAGAACAAGCCTTTTCAGTGGAGGCTCCCTACTTATGGAATGTTCATTCCAGGGGGGCTTGCCTGGTGCCATTACTGCGTAACTTTAGGTGCCAGGTGAATACATTTCTTTTTTTGCCAGGCCTTTGGCTCTTACTTATCTGTGACCTCCTTAAGTGGGTGGGATATTTTAATCTTTCCTTTTAAAAATAGCACGGACTTTTAGATTTTTTTTATGGCTGTACACCATATTGTAAGCCACCTTATGCCAATAAATGCCAATAATAAAATACTGTAAGCCACTTTCTGATACCTTGGTAAAAAAGCAATCAATAAATTCAATAAAAATGAGTATAAATGATTCTATTCTATTCTATTGGAGTGCTTTCCTCCCCCCCCCCCAAGTCACTGAGTCATATAAGGCAGTGTTTCCCAACCACTGTTCCGCGGCACACTAGTGTGCCGCGAGATGTTGCCTGGTGTGCCGCGAGATGTTGCCTGGAGGCGGGCAAGTCGGGCGGCGAGAGGCGGGGTGGCGGCGGCTCTCATTCCCTGCCCCTGCCAAAGCTCACCCAGCCAAGCCGCGCTCTCCTTCCTGCCTCGCTTTGCTGCCTCCTCCCCCCCCCACCCCCAAAGCTTGGAGGTTCCCCGGCAAGGGGGAGGAAAAAAATTGAAACTTACACTTTCGTGTGTCCCTCCCGGCGTGACGCTGCGCGCTGACGTCACGGGGCTGTAATGGTGGTGTGCCTCGAGATTTTTTTCGTCAAACAAGTGTGCCTTTGCCCAAAAAAGGCTGGGAAACACTGATATAAGGTAATGCCCAAGAGTGGATTACAATTAACATTTGGGAAGTAGGAAGACTAGGGGATTTTCTGTGCCAACAAACACTTTTATGTATTTAATACTTGTTATTTTATTGATATATTTTTTCCACTTCCTCCAGTCATGCTCATTGCACCCCACAGAATTAGACACAAAAATATTAGCCAAGACCACAGGAGCTGTGGAAGTTGTCTTATAGCACATCAAACAATTGGTTCATGCAATTCAGTCAACACTAGGCATCCCCAACCTGCAGCCCTCCAGAGGTTTTGGCCTACAACTCCCATGATCCCTAGCTAGCATGACTAGTGTTCAGGGAATTGTAATCCAAAACATCTGGAGGCCCAAAGGTTGGGGATGCCTGGTCAACACTAACCAGTTCTCATGTCACTTTAAACCAGGATTGGGAAACCTCAAGCATTGCCATTTAGCCCACGGTGCCATTTTGCAGATGATGTAAGGTGTGGCGTGCGTAAGGATTGGGCTTCAAAAGAACACCAGGGCACTCCCAACCACTCATCTGCACACCTCGCTGAAGGACTGATGGTGACACATTTTCCATTCTATGGAAACCTCACCCTCCCAGTGCTGCTTCCACAGGGGGTGGGTTGGGGGATAAGAACAAAGGGGGGGAAGTCTCCCTTTGGTCTCCTCACCCCACCTCGCTGCTGCTGGCTCATCCAATGATGCTGCTATGGGGAGTGAGAGAAAAAAGCCTGCAATTTAGTATGCAAGCTTTTCTCTCTCACTTCCCTCAGGAGCACTTGGCAACCCCACAAGCATTTTGACTGCTGGTCAGGACAACCCTCTTGTCAATTACGTCATGCCATAAATACATCATGTGGGTTATCCAACTGAGAAATCTTCACAAATGGAAGAGAAGGGGATTAATTTTTTGCCAATTCACCTTTTCCCATACAGTTCTCTGAAAAAGTGTTCCTAGGGGGTGGGGGAATCTTCAGAACAATGTGGAAGATGGTATAGAGCTGTGTGGGAGGGGAGAAGGCAGAAATGGCAAAAATTTCCTCTGCTCCTTTTCGGTTAGTGGAAGCCTCAGCTAGACTAACCATTTGTCCATAAACAGAAGAGCACAGTAGATACCAGATACAACAGTTAAGCTTCTAGTGCCGTCATTTCTTTCTTTCTTTCTTTCTTTCTTTCTTTCTTTCTTTCTTTCTTTTTTGGTGTTAGGGAAGAAATCAGATATTTACACAGCATGTAAAAGTACACTTTACTACCTTCATTTACCAGACAAATGGGCTAACTTAGATCTCAATCCATTTAGGGAATTGAATACTTTTCTGTTTAAGTTTTCTTGAGACAACCCATACTAATATACACACTGCCCAATAAACAAATATTCTACAGTGATATCTGCACACGCATTCTGCAATTAATAAAATTCTGCAACTTGTATAAAATGTGTGAATAAAGAAAACTTGCACGTTTCCACAGTGAATAAAATGACAATTACATAATTGTATACTATTTTGCTATCATGGGGAGAAGGATGGAACCTGCAGAGAAATGACAGACTACCCAGTTGTTGTTATTTGCAATTATATCCCACCCTTTTCTCCAAAGAGCTCAAGGTGGTGTACATGGTTCTCCCCCTCATTTAATTCCCACAACCCTGTGAGGTAGGATAGGCTACCTAGTGAACATCACGGCTGAGAGGGGTCTTAGTCAGATGCTCTAACCACTACAACACACTGGTTCCTAGTAGATTATGTAGATTGACAGAGCACTTCTAAGAACAAGTCTACTTCTACGTAAGCTCCATTAAGTTCAATGGGACATACTCACAGCTAAATGGGTATGGTACTGCAGCCTAAATGTTCTGTGTAGCCAGATATTCAAATGACACCTACATTTTCACTGTAAAGAACAATATCCAAGCACTGAGGCACTTCTGAATGATTCCCACATTGGCTCCCAGTACGTTTCCGAGCACAATTCAAAGTGTTGGTGCTGACCTTTAAAGCCCTAAACGGCCTCGGTCCAGTATACCTGAAGGAGCATCTCCACCCCCATCGTTCTACCCGGACACTGAGGTCCAGCACAGAGGGCCTTCTGGCAGTTCCCTCCCTGCGAGAAGCCAAGTTACAGGGAACCAGGCAGAGGGCCTTCTGGGTAGTGGCGCCCTCCCTGTGGAACGCCCTCCCACCAGATGTCAAAGAGAACAACAACTACCAGACTTTTAGAAGACATCTGAAGGCAGCCCTGTTTAGGGAAGCTTTTAATGTTTGATGTATCATAGTATTTTAATATTCTTTTGGAAGCCGCCCAGAGTGGCTGGGGAAGCCAAGCCAGATGGGTGGGGTATAACTAATAAATTATTATTATTATTATTATTATTATTATTATTATTATTATTATTATTAATTATTATTATTATTATTATTCCCAGTTCCCATTGGGTCTTTTGCCTTTCACTTCACAGATATATTGTGAGCTCTCACATTTGCACTTTGAAAACATTAACTTTCTCCACTCATCTGTGTGATAAGACGTCAGCATTATGGTTTCAAACTTTTTAAATTTCTTGGCCCACTCCAGTTCTAGATTTTAAGCAGCTAAAATTATTATTTTGAGCATACAAGTTGACCAGCGTCTTGACCACTCTAGCTGGCGAGAGCACTCAGTTGATAAAATAGGACTTGTTCACTGTGCAAATTAAGTCAACTAGATACTTATATAGCCCTGGTTCTCCAGCTAAAGATGGAAGGCTACAACTAATCTGATGTGGTCCTTGGTCTTGAAAAAGTTATGTACCCTTGCAACAGCATGTCCCAGATATAAAACTACCAGCATCAGAAGTGGATTCCCTGGCTACAACAAGCTTGCAGAAATAATAGATTGTAAAACAGGAGTTACCACCATAACAATCACTGTCATAATTATTCATTTCTATGGTGATTTTAGCATGTAACAGTCTTTACAATCCTCATTATCTCATTCTTCACAGAGCAATTAACTGTCAGATGAATAATTAAAATGATAAGTCTACAGATGAAGGACAACAGCTTTCTAGAACAGATTTGGAAAACATCTTTCAAACTGGGCACCAAAACCTATTCAAGGAACTAAAATTTAATTTTTCAACATAAATTAAGGACAGGGACAGAAAACAAGATGACACAATTCTCATGCTTTGACAAACCTACATGGCTATGGAGCTGATTCTCCCCCCCCCCCCCAAAAAAAAAAGATTCACCAAATAGGCCATTTATGACAGGCTCCATAAGGAGTGCTGCTGCTGCTGGACAGAGAGGGCTCAGTTTTTGTTTTGTTTTTTAAATTGCTTTTATTTTTTATCTATGTCATTTTAAATTGTGATTAAAATTAATGCTGTATTCTTAGTTTTAGATTTTATGATTTATGTGGAAATTGTTTTCCATTTGGTTGTGTACTTTTTGATGTGTTTTACTTATTATTTATGACTTTGTTATGTTGGTAATTAAATCTTGTCATGTTGTAAGCCGCCTTAAGCATTATTTTAACTGTGGAAAGGTGGCATACAAATAAAATAATGAATGAATTTATGAGCACTACTTCACTGGGTTAGTTCAGAAATGAGACACGAAATCTAGATGTGCAAGGGGAGAGAGAAACACCAAGAACATGCTTCATTCACTTAGTGCCAAGATCAGCCAAACCATGATCTGGCACAAAGTGAATGAAGTTTGTGATGTTTCTACTCTAAATCATCCAGAGAATGTATCTGAAGAGTGGTGTATAAATTTAATTAAAACTGCTACATAAACAAGCTTCAAACTGATATACTGCTACATCCCCTCCCCTCCTCCAACATGGATACAGTTTGTTATTTCATTTGAACTGGGACAAAATGTACTTAGTTTAAACTTTTAAGTTTATTGTTTGTCCAAACAATCCAACTTCAGATATTTCCACCCACTTACTGCATTACAATGCTCAACTTTTACTAGCTACTAGGATAAACTTTTCAGATATTTATATTGCTTATAAAACAAATATATTTTAAAAGTTTTGTTTACTAAATGAAATCAAGCAAACATGTTACAGGGAACCCAAAACTTAAGCAGGGTGGGGGTTATGTTCCGCAGATTGTGCCTAAAGCCAAAACCATGTATACTCAAAACCCATTGGGTTAAATGACGGGTGGATCTGCCAATATGATTTTTCCTGGTACCCCACCCTCTTTCTAATCTTGTTACTTTTTTGCCACACACACAAAGCTGAATGCCCACAAGTTAAATGCGTATAGGACAATGGAAAAAATCTCATTCAAATTTTCCCAGAAAACCCCCATTAATCATGGGGAAATGGGCTGAAGGCTGGAATCTAAATCCCTATACAGTGACTGCATCTTACGTGATGGATAGGTTCTGGATAGAGCGAACATACACAAAAGTGCATATAGTCAAGAGCCTTGGACTCCTCAGAATCACCACATTCCATCCCAGGTGGGGCCCTGGAAAATCACCTCCCTCTTTTCCTAGCTCTAAATGCTCATTGCAGGGTTGGTTCTGACATCACTTTCCTCACTGCTAGTGGGTCAGCTGGTGGCACAGCCTCTTAACTAGAGAGCAACCGCAACAATGCCACCACTTCTCCACTCCGCTCAGTGATGTTCCTTGCAGAAAAATGGCTAGACACTGTTTTAAAAGAGGAACTTTTTTCCTTGGTTCCCTACTTGAGGGGTCATTCCCCCATAAACCCAGAGGTTGAAGCCAAGAATATGAAGCTGAATCTGCGTAAGTAAAATGTGTGTAAGATGTAGAGGAATTTCAGTTCTCACCAAGTCTACTATGAAACTTCATTTATAGTAGAAAAATAAACCTGCACAATTAATATCCATTTGAACTTACAACCATATCCTAAACATAATGCATAAAAGTTGCGGTTATACTGTAATTTACATCCAAAGGTGGTTAGAATTACAGCCAAGAACACCCCAATCTAATCCTGACCTCTTTATACACAGGGGCACAAGCAAAATTTGTAATAATTAAAAGAATTTTTCCATTTTAAAAAGTTGCTTCTATCCAGCCATGCTATCATCCCAATAATCAATCAAGTACTGTAAGTTTTTCCCGCCTTGGGAGCTGACAAAATATTAAACTGCATCTGGAAAGTATTTATTATGTGCTGCATTAATTAAAAGATACGCCATTCAACAGTTAGTGGTACAAAACATCTAAGTGTGTTTTTAAATTTAAGTAACCTTTTGGTGCTGTGTAGATAGGCAAGACTTCTGCATAGTACTCAACCTCCTAGAATAGAAGTTAGCCTAACTAGACTGCAATACAACAGTTACCTGGGGATAAATATAATTCATTCGGACTAAGTTCCAATCAAAAATGCACAAGATGTGACTGTAAATATATTGGCTTGGATACTAAGGTTGCAGTTCTATACTCATTTATCTGGAAGTAAGTGACATTGAACTCAACTTCTGATTAGGCACCACAGAATTTTACCACAATTTGTTTTTCTGATTTTAATAGGGAATGAAATTTCCACTGATTTCTCCTTCAGTTTGCAGCCCCCTGCATCATTTCCATGTGTCCCCAACAGTCAGGAACAGACTGGGGGGGGGGTCAGGAAAGCCCCATTCATAGAACTCTATTCCATTTGTTAGAGAAGTTAGGATCTTATCCATTATGGTCCCATCAGAAGTTGCATGGAAAAAAACAACTCACACACATAACCAGCATCCTCTCCTTCATCCAAGATGCACATCAGCAGGCATGCCATCTGTTCTATATAGCAAATGCCACCCATTCCACGTCATGACATCATAAAACATGAGTGAGGCTGCAGCAAAATTCTGGTTAAAAAAACATGCAGCTTGACCAGCAAGAGGGAAAATTTAAAACAGGTTGCTCATCTAGAAGATATAGAGTTGCTTGCACATTAGCCCATTTCTCTGCAATTACTATCCTTCATTTGCTTCAGAGAATCCAGTGATCATTGCCAAACCATATCATTCTGGTGTTTTCTGACAGGGTTTGGGGATATCCAATCTTTCTGTATGAGTTTTCCTACGTATCCCGGGCCCAGTGCTACAGATCCTCTACTACACAGTTCCTTCCTCCTTAGCTGAACTTTGGGATTAAAAAAAAAAGCACAAGAGCAATAAAGTACAACACTTTCATTATTTTGATACGAGCACAAATATTTGAATAAAAAACAAATGAATGAGCCAACAACAGGCCTGCTCAAGCCGCAAGCAGGAAACAGCTAACTGGATAGCAAACTGAGGAGAAAGGCTAATCAAAAGGCCAGTTCATAATGCCCATGACCAGAATGCAGCCCCTCCAAAATCCCAACTGAAGAGTCAGGATGAGGAGAAGCAAGACTTTTGATGAATGAGACTTACTTATGAATAAATGAGTTAGGATCCTGTCTGTGGGGATGCGTACTGGAGAACTGTGGAAATAATCTTTTTCTATACTCATTGGTGATACCAATCTTCCAAAGCAACTTTGTAGGAAGCAAGTAGTTTTGGATTAAGAAGATTCACAACTATGAATAACTTTACTACTAACAATGAAACTGATGCCCTTGACCAATACTGAATTTTCCTTTTCTTCTAAACTAATTTTAAGATAATTTGCCAGTGTTGTGTATCAGACTTGTGTTTAACCCTTCCAGATGCATATTTTAACA
Source organism: Podarcis bocagei (assembly GCF_964188305.1). Classification (NCBI taxonomy): domain Eukaryota; kingdom Metazoa; phylum Chordata; class Lepidosauria; order Squamata; family Lacertidae; genus Podarcis; species Podarcis bocagei. The sequence goes on from NC_138132.1 coordinate 31,154,972, forward strand.
TTTTATTTCAGTTTCTCTATAAAACTTAAAGATGCATGCAATTTCTAAAATACCAACTACAGCTGCAACCATCGCTTTGAATCAAAATTGGAAAACATTTGAATTCCAAGTAGCCTCCATATAATACTTTATGATCAGCCCTTAGAAAGCATTTAAATATGTAGCCTCCAGCATCAGATTATTAAGCATTTGAATGAATGGCCTAGGGTTTTTTGGTCTCTGTGTTTAACACCAGTTCTTACTTAGAATGTAATAAATATAGCAGCATCCCAGACCCAGTTGATAAGCTTTCATATCAAACTGAATGCAAACCACCAAATACATGATAAACCTTCTGTTTTTCTATCTAAAAGCCTGGGAAAACCATGGTTGTCAAGCATTCAGAAAGTCTCAATGTAAGTTGGTTGGCTGTGTTCAGGTCACACATTACAGAGGCTTGCTCTCAAGGCTATTTCATTTATGGGTCACAAAGGAGAAGTGAAAACAACACTAGTGATCAAGCTTGATCTTAATGACACTGATAAAGCTTCTAAAGGTTACTGGAACTAATACGTTACATCTAAAGCATCTTTCCACACAAGAAAAGTTGCTTTATCCAGTTTACAAGACTTTATCCTTTATGAAACCCTAGCATTAACCACTAGTACAAAATCCCCACCATCAGGATTACTTTAATTTGCCATTTATAATCCACACCTTGACTAACAACCCCCGAAGCCACCGTCTTGGTGCCTAAATTTCATCTTTTTCACCCTTATACTCTTGATCCTCCAGTTCCCTAACCCACCTATTACACTTTATTCATGCTATCCCTCACCCTCCCAACAGACATATACCATTACCAGCCTTGACACCCATTAATATTCCAAAGATTCAAGAAGTACCCATCCATCCCCTTTCCACAGTATTGTATTCACCCCAGGTGCCTCACCCTTGACACCCTAATCTTTCAACTCACAATCTCCAGCTCACTGTAGTCATCAATGGACCAGTTAGCTCCCCAACATTTCTTAGCCCTCCCCTCCAAAAAAAGATGTCCCATCATTCCAACAGCCACTTCTAACTCATAGCCACCACCCCCGGTACAACCAACTTGATTCCCTCCCACCCACTATTTCTAAGACCAGGCACCCCCACCCCCCAACATCCTTGGCAACCGTTATCTTTCCGGATCCCCAACAGGTGCCCTTATCTGACTCCTCCTGGGTCCCGCCCACTGCAGCCTAAGCCCCGCCCATTCACTCACTGGCGCGCGGTCCTGGCCCCTCCTCTTTGGCCGCCGCCATATTGAGGGGGGGCGCTGCCTCAGAGGAGGGGAGGGGAAGTTGTTGTTTTTTCCTCACCCCTTGGCTGAGGTGGTTGGGGGCAGGCGCTGTAACCTCAGGGGGCGCTCCAAGGGATGGATATCCAGCAGCCGTGAGGAGGCGAGCAAAGGCGGAGCGTAAGAAGCGCCTCCCTCAGGAACTCACGGAAGGGGGGGTCCTTCTCCGTCAAAATAATAATAGTAATAACAATAATAAAAAAACACACAACAATTGTGGGGACGGCCGCACTCAACCCTCCAGGCCCCGCGAGCCCCTTAAAGCTGCAAAGACCTGCCCAAGCAGCGAGGGGTGGGGAGAATTTCACTGCGCATGCGTCCAGCGCACGCGCACGCCTGCCGGCCTGAAGCCCTGCCTTCTTATTCCCCTTCTCCTCCTCCTTTTCCCCACCCCTTCGCGCATGTGCGGTGGGGAGTCTCTCTGCTCGCTCGTAGGGAGACATGGAATTAGGACGGGTCCAGGAATGGCGCCCTCTTAAAGGGCCACGCACCAATTTCGGGTCGGGGGCGGTTGAGATAGATCAAAACCAAGCAAAAGGGATAATAAGAAATCGTGTGCAAAAGGAAGAAAGGTTAAAAAAATCTTTAAAATATGAGGTGAGCTGCTTGAGGAACTCTTAGAAGGAGCAGTGCTCCATTTCCACAGCACATAAGGTCCCCAATGCCTCAGTGCTCACACCTCAAAGTGTGCAAAAGTGTAGCTCATGCTATGATTGCTTCTACAGCCATTATTTTTGAGCACAGTTTTCTTTTTTGGTAAAAGACTTTTTTCAAACTATTTAAAAAATAGTTCTGCTAAATTTATTCTAAGATTCAAAAACCTCAGATGTGAATCACGTGGTCACATAGTTCCATTGTACGTAGAAAACCGTTATCAAACACCAATAAAAAGAATGCTGGAAACTATTTTTAAATCTGTCATGGTGTAAGCTGCCTTAAATGTGGGATAGAAATATTTTTAATAAAATATTAAGAAAAATAAGACAACTCAAGGATGGATAAATGACTGACAAGATCACATCATTAACCGATCAGACAAATACCACACATTGAAGTTACAAAATCCATTGTCTTTCAAAGGGTAAATTTAACAAAACAAAAGCACTTAAGTAAATATAAAGTTATTGGTCAGTATTCAACTAAATTTTGCTCAGAGCAGATCCATTAACCCACAACCCTGAGACTGAGATTAAGAGTCTCATGCTCAACCAAGTCATCCCAACTGCAGTGAAGACACCAACCCAGTATGTGCCAGCTGTGGAAAAGGCAAATTCTATGCTGGTGATCATAAACATAAAATACATTATAGGGTTAACAAGACAGCCATAGCAGAGAGAAAGAAATCATATACATGTGCACAATTTTAAAATTAAAATGTAATAAAATCCAAAAACAATCAGAAATAGACCATTTTGATTCTGAACTCATATCTCCCTTTAATAATAATGACCTAGTTTTGAGGGCTATCACAAGGAACTTGGCTTAGGGTTGGAATCGGCCGTTAAAATTTAAACATAGAATTCAAATGCCTTACACATAAATGAAATATGTTGGGGGGAAAGAACAGGCCTATCATATGCATACTTATTTTAAAGTATGCCCTCCTTACAAATTCAGAGGACTTACTTCTAAGTAAGTGTCCATAGGATAGAAACTTAAGATCCAATTTCTCCATAAAAGTACATCAGGGCCGAAGATAACACATTGTTGTTATGGCATCTTGTCTATCTCTTTTGTACCTACTGTATAACTGACTCTAAGGGATTAGGACAATTGTCAGCAATTGCATATAAACTGCTGCCGCCTTGCCGGTGAGTCTTGGGGAGGACCGCTCCCCCTGCAAGCCCATTCTCCACCTTGGGCCTGGGGGCGGGCCCCATACTCCACCTCAGCATATAAGGCCCCAAGGAGGCCTCGGGACATCGCTGCTGCCGCTTTGCCGGTGAGTCTTGGGGAGGACCGCTCCCCCTGCAAGCCCATTCTCCACCTTGGGCCTGGGGGCGGGCCCCATGCTCCACCTCGGCATATAAGGCTCCAAGGAGGCCTCGGGACATCGCTGCTGCCGCCTTGCCGGTGAGTCTTGGGGAGGACCGCTCCCCCTGCAAGCCCATTCTCCACCTTGGGCCTGGGGGCGGGCCCCATACTCCACCTCAGCATATAAGGCTCCAAGGAGGCCTCGGGACATCGCTGCTGTTGTTCTGCCAGTGAGTCTTGGGGAGGACCGCTCCCCCTGCAAGCCCATTCTCCACCTTGGGCCTGGGGGCGGGCCCCATACTCCACCTCAGCATATAAGGCTCCAAGGAGGCCTCGGGACATCGCTGCTGTTGTTCTGCCAGTGAGTCTTGGGGAGGACCGCTCCCCCTGCAAGCCCATTCTCCACCTTGGGCCTGGGGGCGGGCCCCATACTCCACCTCAGCATATAAGGCTCCAAGGAGGCCTCGGGACATCGCTGCTGTTGTTCTGCCAGTGAGTCTTGGGGAGGACCGCTCCCCCTGCAAGCCCATTCTCCACCTTGGGCCTGGGGGCGGCCCCCATACTCACCACCGCCACAACTCTAAGGACACTGCTGCGGCGGCAGCAAATGTTTAAACGTTTTATATATTTTAAAGTGTTTTAAAAGTGTTTTTATTTTTACTCTGTTGTGTCACCAGAAACGGTGGTTTTATCCATGTATTTTTATTTTGTTTTGTTTTATTTTGGGTTGGGGTGGGATGGTTGCTGAGTGGGGTGGGGATTGGTTTTGTTTTGATGTAATTGTTTCTTTGTTTGTTTGTTTGCTTTTATAATTTGTAAATGGAGGCGAGTATGAGGCTTGGGATTCCTACTGTGGAGGGGCGAGGGAGGTATGGCGGTGGGGGCAGATGTCATAGGCGAAGGGGATCGAGATACGGATATGCTCGTACCCCTTCCAATCTGCGCCCCATCCCGAGAGACGAGGGTAGGGTGAGCAAGGATTACTCACCTCCGTCACTGGTGTTGTGCAATGCCAGGTCTATAGGCAACAAAACCGCCACCCTGCGAGATTTCATCATCTCGCAGGGGGTCGACCTGGCTTGTGTGACGGAGACCTGGGTGCGTGAAGGGGATACTGTTACCTTACAAGAGATGGCGCCCCCGGGTTTTTCCGTCCTCCACCAGTCACGGACTGTGGGCCGGGGGGGAGGGGTGGCACTATTAATCCGGGAAGATTGTTCTTTCAGGGCTCTACCACCGCCATCGATCCCCGGCATTGAATGTGTTGGCCTAGTGTGGGGCTCCGAGGTGAGCTTGGCTGTCTGGCTGGTGTACCGGCCACCTAGCGCACCAGCAGCCACCCTGTCAGGCCTGCTGGAGGCGGTGGCCGGCTGGGCCTTGGAGTTCCCTAACCTATTGGTATTGGGGGACTTCAACATCCATGCCGATGCCACTCCCTCCTCACAGGCTCTGGACCTGGTGTCTTCCATGGCAACACTAGGGCTCTCCCAGTTTGTTTCGGGCCCCACACATCAAGCAGGCCACACGCTGGATCTGATCTTTGGCGTCGGTATAGATGTGATCATGTTTCCTTCGATGAAGGTGCCATGGTCTGATCACTACGCTCTGAAAGCCAGGATTGATGTTCCACCCCCACCCTGCTTAGGTGGTGAGCCGATTTGGGCTCGCCCGCGGAGGCTGATGGACCCTGATAGATTCCGTCAAGCCTTGCGGGACCTTGCTCCCCCTGGCGACTCATTGACTGAGCTTGTTGAGGGCTGGAATACCCAGCTCCTGGCAGCCATCAATGAGATCGCACCTAAGCGCCCTCTGCGACCCCGCAGAAACCGGGCTCCCTGGTTTACTGAGGAGCTCCGGAAAATGAAGCGGGACCTCAGACGGCTAGAGCGAGTATGGCGGGGTGCCCGTGACGGAGCCTCAAGAACATCTTATAGGGTTTTTATGAAAACCTACGAGATGGCAGTGAAGGCCGCTAAGAAGTCCTACTTCTCGGCCTCCATTGCATCCGCTAGCTCTCGCCCGGCACAATTATTTAGTATAATTCGGTCTTTAACGTCCCTCGAAGGACAGCCAAATTTAAATAACAATTCGACACACAGCTGTGAGGCATTTGCGAGCTTTTTTGCGGAGAAGGTCCTGTCGCTCCGCCATGACCTCCCTGCCAATTTGGATACAATAAAGGAACTGGAGGCCCCTCGACTGTCCTCGGGTCCAGTATTGGACCACTTTGACCGGATATCCCCAGCCGATGTGGACAGATTCCTCCGAGCTGGAAAACCCACCACTTGTCCTCTCGACCCGTGCCCGTCTTGGCTGATTAGAGCGTGTCCAGACGAGGTGCGGGCCCCCCTGGGGGATATCATCAATTTGTCCCTTGGCACCGGGACATTCCCAGGGGAACTGAAGGAGGCAGTGGTGCGTCCGCTCTTAAAGAAAACATCATTAGATCCCTTAGATCTATCCAATTACCGCCCAGTTTCGAATCTTCCATTCCTGGGTAAGGTGATTGAGAGAGCGGTTGTTGAACAGCTTGGTAGGTTTCTGGATGAAACATCGGCTCTGGATCCATTCCAGTCCGGCTTCCGCGCTGGTCATGGGACCGAGACGGCTCTGGTCGCCCTAACAGATGATCTTCGTAGACAGCTGGACCGAGGCGGGTCGGGGCTGCTGATTCTTCTAGATCTGTCAGCAGCTTTCGACATGGTCGATCACGAACTTCTGGACCACCGCCTCGCCGACGTGGGGATCCAGGGCGCAGTCCTTCAATGGCTGCGCTCGTTTCTCTCTGGTCGGGGACAGAGGGTGGCGCTTGGGGGGGAACTGTCATCCCGCCACTCCTTGGTGTGTGGAGTGCCTCAGGGTGCGATTCTCTCCCCGATGCTTTTTAACATCTTTATGCGCCCCCTCGCCCAGCTTGTCCGGAGTTTTGGGCTGGGCTGCCATCAGTATGCTGATGACACCCAACTCTATCTGTTGATGGATGGCCATCCTGACTCGGCCCCAGACACACTGATCAGATGCTTGGAAGCTGTGGCTGGATGGTTACGTGGGAGCCGGTTGAAGTTAAATCCTTCGAAGACAGAGGTCCTCTGGCTGGGACGGGACGATATGGGATTGAGGGGGCAACTCCCATCTCTTGCGGGGGTGCAGTTAGTGCCAGCACCGTCCGTTAAGAGTTTGGGTGTAATCTTCGATACCTCCCTCTCCATGGAGGCGCAGATTGCAGCTATAACAAAGGCGGCATTTTTCCATCTCCACCAAGCTAAGCAGTTGGCTCCTTACCTCTCTCGCCCTGACCTAGCCACTGTGATCCACGCGACGGTCACCTCCAGACTGGATTATTGTAACTCGCTCTACGTGGGGCTGCCCTTGAGACTGACCCAGAAACTCCAGCGGGTGCAGAATGCCGCAGCGAGACTCCTTACGGGGTCTTCGCTGCGGGATCACATTCATCCGGTGCTATACCAGCTGCACTGGCTCCCGGTGGAGTACAGGATCAGGTTTAAGGTGCTGGTTTTAACCTTCAAAGCCCTACACGGCTTAGGACCCTCGTATCTACGGGACCGCCTCTCCTGGTATGCCCCACAGAGGAACTTGCGGTCCTCAAATAAAAACATCTTGAAGGTCCCAGGCCACAGAGAGGTTAGGCTGGCCTCAACTAGAGCCAGGGCTTTTTCGGCTGCGGCTCCAACCTGGTGGAATGCTCTGTCACAAGAGACTAGGGCCCTGCAGGACTTGACATCCTTCCGCAGGGCCTGCAAGACAGAGCTGTTCCACCAGGCCTTTGGTTAGGGCACAGCCTGACTCCCTCCTTTGGCAATCTTTACAATACTTTAGTTTATGGTTGCCATCAATTTTGATTTTAATTAATTCTTATGATGTTTTTATAATGTGGCACTATTTTAGTGTTGTTAGCCGCCCTGAGCCCGGCTTCGGCTGGGGAGGGCGGGATATAAATAAAATTTATTATTATTATTATTATTATTATTATCCCTGGGTTTGAAAAGCTAATGTAAAGCACTTAAGGATCTATCAAAGTGCATTTAAGCATTAAAAATTGTGGTAACTTTTAGATCAGAAGCCGGGAAGCTTTGGCCCCTGGACCAAACCTGGCCCGTCAGGGGGTTCAAGTTGGTCCATAAGCATATTTCCCACAAACCTTGCTCACCTGTCCATCGGCTGGCACTACTGCGTGTGATTCAATCCCCTTCCACCCATCCCCAAAAATCAACTTTGACAGATGGGCATAACCACTCACCTAATATCAGTAGGATGTCAGATATTGACAGGTGAGTGGCGCCATCCACTATATCAAATCTGCAGTGGAAGGTAAATAAATACCTGACCCAATGGGGCAAAATATTTCCCCACACCTATTTATATATATTGCCTGAGGTGTCAAATAACTGCTTAGGTTTGCATGGGGTGCTTCTGCTTATGAAATCTTCTATATTCCCCTGAAAAGGCTGAAATGGTGTTTCCTGCTTGGCAGGGGGTTGGACTCGATGGCCCTTGTGGTCTCTTCCAACTCTATGATTCTATGATTCTATGAAAGGCAGAGATACCTTGTGAACTCAGGGCCTGTTCATTTTATTATGTTTTGTTGATATTTACATTTTAAGTGCTTAAATTCAACCTGGGAATATGACTGGGGATGGCAGTAACAGAAATATATGTAATAAATAATTACCCTTGAGGCAACCTCCATCAGTTCAGGTAGAGAGAATCTCAGCATACCAACATTTCTTGCAATCTCTCCCTAACATCAAAACATCAGGTTAAAAACAGATTTTATTGCTGGCCACAGACACACACGACTGAACGCTAAACAGGACATCTGTTAAATATTCAGATTTATTTTCTATATTTACAAAAGAGCAGTTGGTGAGTATGAAAAAAGCTGCAACAATATTACAAAATAAAGAATCCTACAAAATAAATAAGGTGTCTTTAGGAAGACCAACTTCTGCCGGACAAGGGCTACGTCAGTTTCCTCTTTGGTTCAATGTGACAGATTGCTGGGGGGGAGGAAGGGGGATGAGTTGCTGCCACAGCTATTGGGAATGTGTGTGGTGCGGGCGAGGAGCACTTTCCTGATGGCCTAGAACAGGAGGGTGGCAGAAAGAGCAATCCATTCAGCCATGTATCATTCCACATCCTCTGTGCAGAGCCCAGTGAGGAAGGGAATTGAAGCGGGGAGAGGCAAGAGTTCAGTCTGCAGGGGAGGGGGCAATTCCCATTACCATGGCACTGGTGATGTCATTGGGATGCACTCTGCAGAGGACAAAAGGCTCCCACGGGCGCTGAAATCACACGGATTCTTTTGCTCATTTGGATCTTTCCTTATGCTGAAGCCAGTGTGCCTTGCATCATCTGTGCCTCTGAATCTTTCTCTCTCCCCTGCCTGCCCCCAACTCACACACAGGCCTGATTGTAAAACAATGTCACTCATGTTCAATTTGCATGCATTCAGCAGCCTCAGATATGCACTCAACTGGAGAGTTTCTAGGAACACACCATAAAACACCTTAATTTATTTTAAAATATGTATATGCCACCTATTTTGAAACACCTTGAGGCAGTTTGCAATAAAATCAATTTTAAATAATACGACACCAATGAAACAAACCCAGCAGCATTAAGAGCAACAGTGCTGACAAATGGCTGGCATACAGATCCGGGAAGGAGTCATTAAAAAGGTATGGTTTCAGTGTGCATTGAATCTGCTTGGCATCCAGCATGTTATTGTACTTCTAGATGGAAGAGTTTCCAGAAGTCAGGATACATTTAGCAACCCACCAGCCACACCTGAATAATGTTGTTGTTGTTGTTGTTGTTGTTGTTGTTGTTGTTGTTGTTGTTGTTAAGTCCTTCATCAAAAGGCGTATATACGGTAAATAGTTAAAGCATAAACAATATTATATGAGCTAGGTGCAGAATAGAACCATATAAAAAATAATGGCTCTGTACTTATAGGAATAATCTGCCTGAAGAAATTCAAACAAGGAGGACCCACCCCCCAGATTATATTTTTACATTATTTTTTAGAGTTTCGAATAATACAGGAAAAAAAAGAAAAAAAAAGAATTCATCCTTTACAGTCCCATTTTCAATAACTTTTTTCCGCGACTTCCCCTCACCTCCCCTTCTTGTATTCCAAGTCCAAATATTTATCCAACAAGTTCTTATCTCTAATTTCTTAACCTTAATTTGTTATGTTTATTTATATTAAATTTTTAACCTTAATTCATTATTATATTTAATTCAATTTATATATCAACTTTTAACTTATATACCTCAATAATTTATATAAAACTTTTTCTAAGGTCGATCCTATTTCCCTTCCACGAATTCCCCATTCTTATACTAATAGCAACACAGAATTAAACACAGAATAAAAAAGATCCAGCCCCCTTTGGATTTCCAAACCCCACCCTCCCTTCCCCGGTTTCGATCCCAAAACCATAGTCCATTAGTCCATCTATTATTAGCCTGGCAACCTCACGTCCGAGGCCCTTAAATCTCTCTCAGTCCCTTTCTGCCGGCTTCTTTGAAAGTCCCTTGTATTTAACACCCAGTCTCGAAGGGGCACTCTCTCTATAATGTCCATATTCCTTCCAGCCAGGCCTCCTTGTTTAAAGGTGGAGCTCAAGTCCTGTTTCTTGGATCCAAATGTCCCAAAAGCTCCAGCTTCCACCTTGATCAAATTAATAGTCCCTAAATCTTCAGATCCCCACAAAAGAAGATCTTTCCATTCCTCATTTCTAAGTTCAAACCAAGTTTTCCTCTTCCAATCCTTATTTTCTTTTATATCCATCTTGACAGGCCTCCGGCTCTCATTTGCCTTCTGTAACATTTCAGCCCCTCCTTTCTGCTCCTCCTGTTCAGCGTCTATCTCTTCCTCCTCTTCAGTCTCTAGTTTCTTTTCTTGTCCAGCTGCCTGGGTTTTGTACGTCAAGTCCTTTTCCAGCTCAATAGATATATTTGCTGTTGACTTCAAATTTGTAGCACTTGTAGACAAAACATGACCTTGCTCGTACATCTTTCGCAGCTTTCCCATGAGAAAAACAACCTCATCCAAGTCAGCCAGTATTTTCCGACCTATTTCCATTCTTGTAATGTCCGTGAACCCCCTCTAGAGGGATTCTGGTTATTTAGTATTCCTTTCACTTCCAGTCCAAAAGTCAAGTTAATTTGTTTCAGTCCTTCTTTATTTTCAACAACTTGTAACAATATAACGGGCTAAACCAAAGCTTTCTATTTTTTCCGACTTTGACAGCTAATTTGACAGCTGTCAAAATCTTCTGTATCTCCTCAGCAGGCTCCTCTTGCGGATCACTCCCGGTCCCGGGAAGGGTGGCACTTGATCAGAAAATAAGCTCTTATCCTCCAGCACAGTAGCTTATACTTATAAATCCGTGGAATTAATAACTTTTATCCAAAAAGGAAAAAAAGACTCTTCTCTCGACCTTAGTTGTCAAATCCTTGCTTTAAAATGTTTACAATGGGGGGGGGAGACGGACTTCCTCTTTGCACCTCCCCCGCTCGTGCCGAATCCACAAAAAAGGAAAAAAAATTAATCCAGTTTCCAAATTACTCACGGGTTGTTGTTCTTGGTTTTTAGTCCAAATTTTCAAAGGAAGAAGTCAGTGCTCTCCGACGAATGGCATGCGGCTTCGCTCGGCAGGGGAAGCAGTAGACTCACAGCACCGCACCGCTCCCCGTCCCCCGTTCCGTAGCCTTTAAAAAGGCTCCTTCGCGGGTTGGGAGGGCGCTAACGGTGCCAGCCGAGTCACCAGGTCCACGGGCATCCGCGCCCGTGGTTTTTGAGGGTCCCCGCGTCACCGGCGCGGCAGAACCCGACCCCTGTCGAGCAGACTCCCTCCGGAGCTCGGAGGGAATCCGCCATTCGGCGATGGCGCCAACCCGGAAGTCAAGCATAGAAAAGTCTTGTAGTACCCTGCTTGTGGTTAACACTTAGCTGGAATGAAATATTCAACGCAGCAAAGAGAAATTAAAATAATAATTTATTTGTCAGACAAATAAATGAGAGACACAGTGGTATATGGTTACCAAAGCTCTGCCCTTCCAGCCCTGATGGCCAGCATTTATATTCCCTCAGCCCAGCCCCCTTGCTCCTCCTTTGGCTGTCTCTGTCCAATCGGCCTGGTTGAAATTCCTATTGGCTGTTTGCTAGAACCAATCATAAAAGATACAACCATTTCCTATTACCTTTTATGGGAGACAAAGAGCTATATTTCCTTCTATCTATAAATGGCAGACAAGTAGCCATATATCTTACATTTACCTCGACCAGGCACCTTAATTACCTTTGGCCCCTGTTGCCCTATTCACTGCAAAACAGATGGCTAAAGCAGATGGTGCATGGTTTTTAATTTTTATCTTAAACAGAGATCTTGGGTTCACCTTCTCACACACCATCAATGAAATAAGAATCTAACATAAGAATCTAACATTTCTTACTTTCTAAATCCTTTGCATAATTACATTTAAGCCAATATATTTCATACATAACATATATAGATTTTTAGAAGAAAAGGAACTTTAGTAAAAGCTAAGTTCTCTAAGTTCTCTGAAGCTTCAAAGCAGTTTCAGAGAGAAGCCTCTTTCCCTAGTCCAGCTGCTGTTTCTATTTGCCCTTTTAACCTTAGGAAATGTGGCTCAAATCTCTAATGGGAGACACATGGTATTATATTTTGTTAAACAATGAATCCTACTATTTACCAACTCTTAATTAGTGCTTTTGCAGCTTGATTGTATTCTGTAGGGTCAGTAACCTAGTAACCTTTGCTCCCAGCCTGTAATTCCCTTTTTTACAACTTTGAGAATTTTGGCTCCTGCTATAAATAAATCAGGGGGGCCTTTGTCCAGGAAGATAAACAGCTGCCAGAGTATGGTTTCTGTCTGGCATGAGAGATACAAACATTTACAAATATATTTTTTAAGCTCATTTTAAAATGCAGATCTTGATCAGATGCCTCATAATACAGATATTGATCAGATGCCTCAGTCTTACGACATACAGGACATAAGACATATACTGTATAGGACTGCATATCTGATGTACTCGGATACAAAAGAAGTTATACCAACTAGCACTGAACAACTGCTATTTCTTTTTCTCTTGTAAGAGGTGTATGTTATGGGTAATTTTTTTCAAGCACAGCTGTATGCCAAATATTGCTGTATTATGCTTGGAGAATCAAGCGTTTTGTTTCAAAGTCTTAAATTGTTTAGCTGTGTTTTGTTGGGCTGCAATTAATATAAATAATAAAAGTGGTTTAGATTGAATATATTTGCTTGGCCCATAGAACACTGATCATAAGAACAGTTTGGGAACAAAAGGAGTGGGTTCCTTTCCTATCCTAAAAAGTTCATTGTGGACTGGGACCCAACATGTGGGGGCATTGCCACCAAAGGCAAAAGTATGTTCCTTAATAGCACATCACCTTCAGCAGTTAAGGATTTTAGCAGACGCGATATGAGCTAATTGTGATGGGGTTCTGTAACAAGATCCCAGGGCAGTGTGACTCACGAAGGATTGCCTCTTGGTAGTTTGGGTCTACAGGCTCTGAGGTGCCATAGCCCTTTCAACAAGATACACAGGCCTCCTCCAGACACTTGCTTTACTGTGCATTCATGATGATCTGTGTATTGGGGGCACTGTTGGGGTTACATATGATGCTGTTTTCAGTACTGTTATCAGAATTTTAAGGTCTCAAATATAGAATATTCATAAATGCACACATATCTATGAACCATGTGTCTGAAATACTATGGGAGAGCAATCCAGAAGCCATTTTGACTCCCAATGACCTCAAATATTCCTCTGCAGCAAGGGAGGCAAATGGCGAAAGCCTTCCCATTGTCTTGCAAATCCTGTCTTAAGGGCTTATTTGTGTATGAATAGGAACTAAAGTATTAACAATCACAAAAGAATGGCCAGACTGCCCAGGCAATGCAGTCAGTGACCATTATCAGGTATCCTGGCAGGCAAGATTTCTGCTGTAGACTGCCTCCTTCTGTGATGTATGTATGATGTTTTCGGGGGTGGTCTTGGGCTACAGGGTGGGCAATTTCAATAAGAGCTTGTGCACCGTTGTTCAGGGTTCTCCTCCCTCTTGTGTGTGGTGAGTGGGGACCCTGTTGCAACAGTTCCTTTAATAAAGATCAGGCTTACTAGCTGCTTTGCTTCTCAATATACTCTAGTTGGCCACCATTATTTTCTCCTACCGATAGGACTCTATACAGGCTCTGGAATACCCCATAAGGGAAAGGGAGCAGTTTAACAATGTCCTCTCACTCTTTAGGTGGCAGGGTGCCTTATTTTGCTTACATGTGTCATCATCTTTTAGTTTTTATTTAAATAATTATTATCACTATGACTATGGGCCTCAAAACCTGGATGTGGCCTGGACTTCTTTGGACCTTTGAGGGGGGCCTGTTCATTACCCACTGTGCTCCGACAGAAAGCCCTTCTGATCCACTTGTTTTTGCAGCCTTTTTACTGAGTTTTACTCTCTTCCTCCTGATTTGGGTGGTTGTTGTGCTCTGCATTTTAGTGTCTTCAGGTTGGATATTAGTTTTATTACTTCTGTCTTTCACTGCTGGTTTTATTGTTGTGGTTGTTGTCTATTGCATTTGAATTGGAAGTCACTCTGTAAGAATTTTACCCTTAAAGATGGTCTAAACATTTTTTCAGTAAGTAAATGCACACTCATTTAAAAAGTGGGGGGAAGAGCCAATGGGATGTAGTGATTTGGACTGTTGGACTGGTGTTCACACTGCCACTCAGCAATGAAACTCACAAACTGCATACACATTAACAGAAATGTAGATGATTGAAAGATGAGATACTGTGCATCGTGTAACATAAAACATATTAATTCTAATCCATTACATTGTTTCAACATATTGTAAATCTATAAATTTTGATGTAACTTACAATACTTTAAACATTCAAGGAAGGCTGTGTGTGTGAGAGAGAGAGGGGGGGGGAGAGAGAGAGACTAGTATCTATTAAATACATCACTGAGAGGCAGCGTCTCTTTTGTATAAGGATCTGGCTTCATTTGCTAAGAAATAATTCTGCAGCTGCCAGGCCTTCTGTTCACTAAACTGCATGACAGGCGTGGGGTGGTGAGGAGTTGCTGGGTGAAACATTAGACCCTTTGGAATTCAGCTTCCTTCTTTTGTCCCACCCATTGGTAGACACTTCCTGGACTTCCTCCATCTGGGGAGAGGGTGGGAGGAGGAGAGCAGCTGCTGATCTATTTCAAAATGAAGGGTTTTTGTGGGAGGATAATGTTCATTTTAACCCCCAATCTGAGACGGTGTGCATGTTAGAGGCAGTTTGAAGCTAAACCCTGCACAGGTTAATTGCTGGCCCCCACCAGATTGGTGTGTTGTTTCACGAGTGTATTCCACAACGTGCAATTGGCACAATAATAGTACTGTATGCTAGTGGCGGACTGGCCGCACATCATTCAGTGTTATGTTGTTCTGCAATACTTCTCTAATTTAGCCACAATCTAGCACAACAAAAGTTTGGGGTGGGGGAGGCCTGGAACATTTGTCATATGAAAAGTTCCAGGATTTCTGCAGGAAGCTACAGGACATGCACCTATTAGAAATTAAGCAGTATGTACAGCACATCCTGAAACATTTGCAAACAGTACAGTGGTACCTCGTGTTACATATGCTTCAGGTTATATATGCTTCAGGTTACAGACTCTGCTAACCCAGAAATAGTACCTCGGGTTAAGAACTTTGCTTCAGGATGAGAACAGAAATTGTGCTCCAGCAGCGCGGCGGCAGCGGAAGGCCCCATTAGCTAAAGTGGTGCTTCAGGTCAAGAACAGTTTCAGGTTAAGAACAGACCTCCAAAACGAATTAAGTTCTTATCCCAAGGTACCACTGTACTGTTATTTTCAGGGACTGAGTTGTGTCTCCTCCCCTGACACCTCTAAGGGTTCTTCCGCAGGTCTGGGCCTCAAGGGGATCTTCAGCACTTGTTCCGGGACACTTGTTCCCTGCCTTCTCCTTAAGGTCCTTGACCTATGGGTGTCTGTTTCAAACTCTGAGGACTCCTTGTCTGGCAACAGGTCAGAAACTGGGCATGACAACTGCTGGATTGGATGGAGTGGGGTTGTCTGGTGTGCTGCATGTGGTGATGCAGCAGAGAGGGATACAGTGGTGGACCCGGGAGTTTCAAATTTCAGCGGCACCCTGTGCAATGCTAAAACTCAGCACCCCCTCCTTGCCTCTTGCCTATTTTACATAATAGTTGTGGTGCCTGGAGGCTCTGCGCCCAGTGTGCACTCCCTTAAATCTGCCTCTGAGGGGAGTCTTCCATAGACATAGCCAGGATTTATGTTGGGGGGGGCAGGACACCCACTTGTCATCATACTCTGGCTCTGTCTGGCAGATTCGGAATGAAACAGTTGTTTTGAATTATTTTATTTTGACCCCAAGTGTTCAGAAAAATCTTTATAACCTTTCTACAATTTATACTTTTGGTTAAGTATTTGATTTATTTACTTTATTTAGAGGAGGCAACAGCCCCCCTGGCTGTGCCCATGGTGTCCTTACCCCTAGTTGATGGGCTGTGCTAGGATTTCCAGGAATGCATTTTTTTTAATTGTCAGTCTGAGTTGTACCCATGAGTCCCTGCCAGACCTGTGTACCTGTAGCCTGTGAGGTTTAAAATCTGATAGAGGAGACTGCTGAACCACTCTCACAAGGGTTGTGTTGTTTTTTTGTAAGCCAATGGCGACATTTGGCCTGTTAAGTTCTCATAAGCATCTAAAAACGAGAAAGGTTGCCATAGGGATAGCTAAGTGATAGTGCTCTCAGGAAGGAGGAAGGCATTTTCCCCACCCCCTCAACTGGCTGGGTGCCAGGTCATACTAGAATGGAAAATACTAGGCCAAGCTGGGGGTGGCGGCGGCGTGCAGCTGTCTATGAAAGAGTTGTGTGTGTAAATATGGCTGATGCTGGAAGCTCTAGAGAAAGAGACATGTCTGCTCTGACTTGGGGCTTCCATAGAACCCTAATAGAGAAGCAAGATCTGTTGGAGTCTTAATGCTATGAGCCCCTCCCATCCAATGCTCAGGCTGTACAGTGGTACCTCGGGTTACATACGCTTCAGGTTACAGAGTCAGAAATAGTGCTAACCCAGAAATAGTGCTTCAGGTTAAGAACTTTGCTTCAGGATGAGAACAGAAATCGTGTTTCGGCAGCGCGGCAGCAGCAGGAGGCCCCATTAGCTAAAGTGGTGCTTCAGGTTATGAACAGTTTCAGGTTAAGTATGGACCTCTGGAACGAATTACCGTAAGTACTTAACCCGAGGTACCACTGTATATATGAATAAATTAAGCCATATATCCTAAATGCACCACACTCTCTAAATGCACCTTGGACCTTCATTCCAAGGTAACGGAACTCTGGGAAAGAACTGGAGCCCCTGGAGTCTCACTGCTCACAGATTGGGGTGCCATGTAACATACCCTCCAACATTTTGACGATGAAAACAGGGACGTCGCATTCCATAATGATAATTTTACTATTTATGCCTCACACATCTTACTGGGTTGCCCTAGCCACTCTGGGCAGTTTCCAATATTTATAAAAAGATAATAAAATATTAAACACTAAAAGAACTTCCCTATACAGGATTGCCTTCAGACGGCTTGGGGATCAGATAACTCCATATCCTCCAACATTTCTCCAATGAAAATAGGGACATCCTAACGCGGGTGGCGCTGTGGGTAAAACCTCAGTGCCTAGGACTTGCCGATCGTACGGTCGGCGGTTCGAATCCCCGCGGCGGAGTGAGCTCCCGCTGTTCGGTCCCAGCTCCTGCCCACCTAGCAGTTCGAAAGCACCCCTAAGTGCAAGTAGATAAATAGGTACCACTTCATAGCAGGAAGGTAAACGGCGTTTCCATGTGCTGCGCTGGTGCTGGCTCACCAGAGCAGCTTTGTCACGCTGCCCACGTGACCCGGAAGTGTCTTTGGACAGCGCTGGCTCCCGGCCTCTTAAGCGAGATGAGCACGCAACCCCAGAGTCTGTCACGACTGGCCCGTATGGGCAGGGGTACCTTTACCTTTAAGGAAAAGTTAGACATTCCGGGATCAAATCAGAAACTGGGATGGCTTCTCTAAATCAGGGACGTCTGTGGAAAATAGGGACACTGGCAGGGAATAATGTAACAATATTTTCTAGTTGTGTGTTCTCTACTTGCATCCTCAGACAGAACATTCATTGACTATGGTGGCTGTTATTCTGGTACAGTGGTACCTCGGGTTAAGTACTTAATTTGTTCTGGCGGTCTTTTCTTAATCTGAAACTGTTCTTAACCTGAAGCACCACTTTAGCTAATGGGGCCTCCCGCTGCTGCTGTGCCACTGCCGCGCGATTTCTGTTCTTATCCTGAAGCAAAGTTATTAACTCAATGTAATCTTTCTGGGTTAGTGGAGTCTGTAACCTGAAGCGTATATAACCTGAAGCGTATGTAACCACTGAAGCGTACAGGTACCACTGTATAGCCAGAAGGTTGGTGGTTCGAGGCCACCCAGGATTTCTGCATTGCAGGGGGTTGGACTAGATGACCCTTGGGTCCCTTTCAACTCTACAATTCTATTACAGTATTGCTTTTCCCAAAGTGGTTTGGTGATTACTTCCAATTCTCTTTTGCCTTGCAAGGGACTACCTCAGAAATGTCACTGCAACAGCCTTCTGGAGAACATTTAAAATATTAACAATATTGACAACAAAGGTATTAATTATATATTATTATTATTATTATTATTATTATTATTATTATTATTATTATTATTAACTGCAGCACAAACAACAGGTCACGGCAAACAAAAGAGCAGACAGACATCACCACTCTGGAGGGGCCCATAATTTCAAGGGCTGTTGGTTCACGACCTCAGCTTTAAAGTTATTCAAAGTATCGCTTTCACCCATATCAACCTTCCTGTACTTTAAGACTGACAACAGAGATCCTCCTGATGTTCCCACTTTCAAGAGCAGTCAGACTGGTGGGTTCAAGGGGTAGGGCATTTTCTACAGAAGCCCCATGTCTTTGCAAAATAGCTAAGCAGGTATTAGAAGTCACCCCAGAAGAAAACGCAACTTGAAAAAAGAGACAATGCACATATTTATATAAACTAATAAATCATATATCTATATATATCTATATATATCTATATATAGATAGATAGATAGATAGATATAGATATATATAGATATATATAGATATATAGATATATAGATATCCCGTTGCCCACTCCCTGCTCCTGCCAACCTAGCAGTTCAAAAGCACGTCATGTGCAAGTAGATAAATAGGGACCACTCCGGCGGGAAGGTAAACAGCGTTTCTGTGTGCTGCTCTGGTTCGCCAGAAGCGGCTTAGTCATGCTGGCCACATGACCCGGAAGCTGTCTGCGGACAAATGCCGGCTCCCTCAGCCTATAGAGCAAGATGAGTGCGCAACCCCAGAGTCGGTCACGACTGGACCTAATGGTCAGGGTTCCCTTCATATATATACCACCCCAGAACTGGCCCTACTGGACATCTTCTGATATAATAATGCCCACTCACATTATAGAGAGCTTACAACCCACCTACTCTCAGCAGCCGGAAGCATCATAGCCATACACTGGAGAGACCTGTCAGGAGTAAACATGGACCAATGCTATCTAGTAGTATGGGAAACAGCCTTACTAGAAAAGCTAAACAATAAACTGAAACTGACACAGGGACAAATAGAAGAAGACACCTTCACTCTGGTATGATTTCCCTTTATCACATACATAGCCCAACAAGATAACAGTAATCCAGCAGCAGCAGCATTCGAATCAATATGGCTAATTTGATCCAAAAATCCACCCCCTCACACACAAACAAATTTCACTACAGCCATGGGAACCCTCAAGGACTCTACAGGCTCTACCCCATAAGGGAAAGGGAGCAGTTTTTTCTTATAACACTCCTAAGGACATAAGGCTGGGAAGCAGCAAATGGGGCATGGGGCCCTGCTGGGGAAAGGTGTGATGGACCCCATTCCCCTTTGGATGTCTGATTTTAATAAACCCAGACAGGACTCAATAACTGAACTGTTACTGAGCTTATGAGTCTCTCTTCACTGCAATTTACAATTATTAATAAAAACTAAACTAAACCTTTTGAAAATACAAAAAGCAGCTAAATCTAAGGGTTTCTTTTTTAAAATAATGCAAATAAGTACCCAAAGCGGAGACCTTAAAAAAACTGTTGAAACAAAAATGTTGTTGATTTATGCTGGAAACTACAAACAGTTGGGTGCCTGTTGTATTTGTTCCATAAAACAAGGGCAGCCACACTGGAAGCTCTGCTCTGACCTGCTGTGGAGTGTTGGTTTTCTGATATTTTTAGGGACTTTAAGGAAAGAAATACTCTCCTGCAAGACACAGTAACTAATGGGCATGTAAGGGGTAATACAGTATATAAAATATATAATAAACAAGCTCCTTAAAATGGTGTGAGTTAAAACAGTCATCAAAGCAGTGGATTCAAGTCAGGGAATCTAGAAAATTCTTGTCTAAACATGTATGTGTCTTCAAGAGCTGGCAGAATGCCTATATTGATGGGGAGTCCCATAGTTCAGCAGGGAGAGCAGTCCACAACACGTGAAAAAGTCTGGCTGCTTGTTACCACAAATGCAGTTCCATAACAGGTGGAAATAAATCCCCACCAGCACTCATGATACTCACTTCTGGTATTGTGGCCATTGTCTTTAGGTTAGAGAGGAGAATAGCAGGGGGAAAGGAAGGGGGGCTGCATTGTATGTCAGTTTAATTCTGAATTGCCTTGTAATTCTTTACTACAATTCCTTTTTTAAATGAAGGTTCAGTGACAAAAATGAAGTCTGGAACTATGCTAGCCAGGAATGACTCTGTCATTGAGTCTGCCAGTGAATAAATAGTAGACTTAATGGATGAGAGCAATCCCACTTTTATCCCTCTAGCAGCATTTAATCTGACTATTATACATTGCATCAATAGTCTTAAAAAGAAACCAGGTTTCCAAAGTGGTATAATCCACGATGAATCTTCCAGAATTTACATTTACGAGGTAGGAACCACTGGCAAATAGGAACCACTCAGGATAATTTAAAAGTCCCCCCCCCCCCCTTCTTACTGTCTTCTGGCAGTTAGTAAAGTTTAATTATTGTAGGGTAAATAATAATGAAGAGTTTTCTTTAATATGTAAGGCCTGCTTCCTTTTATATTGTGACAATGTTGTTTTGCAATACGTTGATTTTAATTTGCTGCAAGCTGCCCACTTTAATGTGTAAGTATTAGAAGGGCAGATGGGTCAATATTGAAATAAATAACTGTTGAAAGGAAACAAATAACTGTTGTAAGAAGCATTTGCAAACTGTTTTCCCCGCCCCAGAATGGGGAATAGCTGACCATCGCCTCCTGCGGCTGTGCTCTGAGACACCTAGTGGTAGGAACATTTTTTGTCCTTTGCTTATGCAGCCTCACCTCTGAAAAGGACCGTCCATTTTGTTTCAGCGCGGCCATCACCATCAGACTCATTCTGCTGACTGCTAGGACCACTACAATGTCAATCAAGCTAGGACCACTACAATGTCAATCAAGCAGGGGGAAATGCCTCCTGCTTAAGGTCAAAATTCCCACTAGTACAGGGTCAGAACTCACAAACGTTTTGAGGATGCTTAGTAATTGGTAGCAACCAGTGTTTTTTTCTAGAAAAATAGGTTCTGGTACTCACCATGTAGTTGTTACAGTAAGTGCCACAATTTTTAACAACAAGAAAAAAGAGGTGCTGGCACTGCGTACCATTGAGTACCCCCTTTTAAAAAATCTCTGGTAGTGACCATGCTGGGGGTTTACTTTAGAGCAATGGGGCCTGGTAATTTCACAGCAGGCCTACAATACAAACTTTTGCATGGGTTTGTCAGTTTCTTTCCTTCCCAAAGGACTCTGTACATTATGATTTTGTGAAAGAGGCGAGCAACTGCAAATGAAATGGTTGACTTTATAAAATATGATAAATGCTAAAATTTGCTCTAGGTTGTTCTAGTCTTTTTTGCTATTAGCTCCCTTAATTTGAAGCATACAAATACTGTACGTTTTTCACCCAAATACAGAAGGGTTGTTGTGTAAGTTTGTTTCAAGCAAAAATGAGTCTTGTTGCATCCTAAATTGATTATGGCAGAAACTTTGCATCACATGCAAGAGGTATTCCCTTAAATTGTGCACACATGGATTGGCATGTGGTGGGGAACTGCAAGCAGGAACAGCAGGGCAAGTGAAAAAGGACCATGGTAGCAGTTTGGTGCTGGACCCACTTTAGCTATACTGTATAGCAGTTTTAAGATTACTGTCATGACCACGTTAACACAGCATTTATGGGAATATAATGGTAACAGTTGCACAGCTATTTATTATAAGATGCACGTAATAATGAAACTGGGTTAAACCCATAGCGAACCACGTGGCACCCATAGCCTCCGGCTAGTCTGCAGCAAGGCTCTCTGGTATGCGCACAATCTGAACCTCTCTATTAGTTACATGTATTAGTAAGCCACGCCTTCTGCTGACCAAACGACCCAATCAAAGCAGAGAGAAGTTAACGGACGTTGACCGCCTTCTATCTACGAACTCAAATGCCTATTGTATAATTTCCCTGTCAATCTTTCTTGTATTGCGCCTCACTATTGGTTTAGTGAGTTGCATAGAGGGAGAAGCGGGTTTTCCCTCCACCCTTTTTTCCTGAGAGGGAAACAACTTGACAAACTGATTGGTTAACGTCCCCATCAATCCGACCAGGGCGATTGTTTATTGGATTGGCCGTGGAGGGGAGAAAGAGAGGCGGAGTTTGCGCTTGCACTGCGAGGCTATATAAAGGTGGGACAAAGGCGGCGCGAGGCCGTTTTTACCTCAGCGCCTGCCGCCATTTTGATCTTGGTCGGACTCCGAGGAGGAGAAAAGAGTCGTGTCGCTGTACGGTACCACCCCAACCGCCACCATTTTTGCCATGTCGAGAGACCGTTTCCGTAGCCGTGGAGGCGGCTTCCATCGGCGCGGAGGCGGCGGAGGCCGAGGCGGCCTCCCGGGGAACCACGACTTCCGTTCGCCGCCGCCGGGCATGGCAGGCGGGATGGGCCAGTCCCGCGGGGGCCACCACCACATTGGCGGTGGTCTTGGAGGCCCCCCGAAGCCGGAGCCTGCCAAGCCACCCAGCTCGGCCTCCACTCCGCCTTCCTCCGCGGCCTCCGTCTCCGTTTCCTCCAGCCCAGCAGCCGCGTCGCCTTCCGTGGGGCCCACCCAGAACCAGGTCGGCCAAGCGCCTCCGGTCTCTTCGTCCGCCCCCACTCCGAACTCGACCTCCGCTCCGGCTGCCTCCGCGGGGCTCCAGAGCGGCGGCCGAGGTGGGGATCAGCCGCCGTCTCAGCAGCCATCTGCGCCGCCCAGCCAAAGTCCGGTCCAGGGGGGACCTAAAAAGGGTCCCGGTCAGTCCTCCGGAGGCGGCGGAGGACAAAGTGGCTTAAAGGGCGGGCCGGGAGGCCCCCAACAAGGCGGAGGCCCCAAGGGCGGAGGGCCGGGACAGCACCGCGGCGGCGGCGAGAGGCGCGGAGGACAAGGCCAGCATCAACACCAACACCAGCACCCTTCGCAGCAGCAGCACCAGCACTCGCAGCAGCAGCAACAGCAGGGTGCCGGCGGGGAGAAAATGTCCGATGCGGAGGTGGGTAGATTTGTGGGCCCTTGTTAAGTATATTGTCAGGCATGACAGGCATTCAGGACAAGATGGCGGCTCATACGGCTCGCTATTCTCTCCTCGCCCTGTGCGGCGTTCCTCGGCGCCATTTTGATTGCTTGAGGTGCGCATGTGCAAGAGGTAGTAGCGTTCGGAGAGACTCCGCGCGTTTGCTTCGGGGGAGTGGGCGTG
The DNA here is from genome assembly GCF_964188305.1 of Podarcis bocagei. Classification (NCBI taxonomy): domain Eukaryota; kingdom Metazoa; phylum Chordata; class Lepidosauria; order Squamata; family Lacertidae; genus Podarcis; species Podarcis bocagei. Next base: position 31,178,262 of record NC_138132.1, read on the forward strand.
GCCATGAGTCGCTGAAAGGGTTGGAGTCGTCAGTGGTGGGATTGAGTAGGTAAAACTCCCTCAACTTAAATCTTGTATCTTGGTTTTAAAAAAAATATGTCCACCGTTATTCACATCTTGTCCCGAAGTTTACTCTGCCCCAAAATTCTTATTCCAGATTTTGCATTCTGTCGTAGCAACAGCAATGGGAAATCTTGCTCTTTAAAGGAGATGCTTTAAAGCTGTTAACAATGAAAATAAAGTGACTGGAAGTAGTTTACGGATCTTAAGATGGGGGTGAGAGAGGACAGGCATTTAGCGCTACAATATACTTAACAAATGAAATGATTTGTTTTTTGAGATAGGCGAATACCCATTGTGCTTACTGCAGTTTGACAGGGGAAACATTTTTGAGTGGAGTGGGAAATCATTAACGTACTAAAGGCTGTGTAGAAGTGTGATGGGTGTGTGAGTAAAGAGCAAAGGAGAGCTTGCATTATGGTTGCTGTTATGCTCTTACTAGTTCTTGAGAAATGTAGGCAGTTTAGCCCTACAGTGGTCTGGAATGCTTTTTGTTGAGAGCGAGTTTTGCTCCAGATGAGGGGCTGACTGTACTGAGGCTGCTGTAGAAAAGGCAGGAATTTGGCTTGTCATAGAAGTCTGTCTGTACTTGTGTGTAGATATTTATTCTAGCCATGTATTGGTGAACTCTGAAGAATGGTATTAACAGGATTGTTTCAGTAAATGACATTTGAATGGACTGGAGCTTAAGTGCCTGTTTCTGTTTTGGAGGCGCTGTATTCACAGACTTGGGGATAGGGTGGGTTTGAGCTACAGTGGCCGTAAAGGGATAAAGCTAGTTTCCAAAGCAGGATTATACCACAAAATGCAGCGTGGTATGACTGTGAAATGTAAGCATTGACTGTAGCATGCTATGCCACTGATAATTTATGTTCAGTGATAATTCTAGTGAGTGTACAGATTGTATAGTAGGGATAGTGTTCAATAAAGAAATTAATGCTCTTTTTGACAAATACTTTTTGTCATGATTCTAATTTGGAAAAAGTTATTCGGTCTAGAGGAGCATATTTTGGTAAGAATTTGGTATGATGGGTGGAAAACTTTGAAGTACTTTGGAAATTACAATTGTCATAAAAATACAGCATTGTGGCAGGCATCAATTAGAATATATTTCCTTTCCAAAAAAACAGACATATTGGAATAGGAGTTATTGAGTAACACATACACTGATTGATTGTGAAGCCTAGTAGAATGGGAATGGAAAATGACTAACCAAGTGGCTATAAAGCTGCTTGGTAGGGTTTTTTTCCGTCTAAGAGGAAAACTTGTTTATTAAAAAATTGCAACCATTGGTTATGTAAACAAGGTGATAGCTTGGGGTGGGGCAGAAGAGTAGAACTGATTATTACAGATTGGTGTGCTAGTCTGGAATTTTGACATGCATGTAACAAGGCACTGGAAGTGTGCAGTTCTGTAAATGTACATAAGAAAGGGAAGGAGTTAAAAGTAACTTGATTGTCTTTTAGAGCAGACATGGGGAATCAGGAACACACATACCCTGATGTTACTGAACCCTGCACTTCCTATCAGCCCCACCTACTATGGCCAATATAGTCAGGGATGATTTTTTTATATGTAGTTATAGATATTTGCTATGTATGCTTTTTGATGTACAACGCAACTAAAACATTTGTTGAAAAGTGGTTTCTTAAGCCTTAAATGTAAGCAATAGGAGGTTATAGTTTAGCAAAATCTGGAGGGTGATACAGATTAGCTGCCGTTATTCTTGGGAGTAGGTTCATATTTAGCTTAATATTTGCAGATTTACCGTTATTCTGCATAGTTAGCAGTTCCTGTAAGCTTAGTAAATAAAGCATGTCATTAATTGTATTTTTAGGGCTTTAAAGCCAATTTGTCGCTTCTGAGACGGCCTGGAGAGAAGACCTACACACAGCGCTGTCGTCTCTTTGTTGGGAACTTGCCTGCTGATATAACGGAGGAGGAATTTAAGAGGTTATTTTCTAAATATGGTGAACCTGGTGAAGTCTTTATCAATAAAGGAAAAGGCTTTGGCTTTATTAAACTGGTGAGTGTCATTTCTATAAATTTTTCATATGTGTTATATGTAATATATTATTGCTTAACGTTCTGCATAGTTTGAAGGTTAAGAATTTAAAAGACGTAACATTTTTGTTGTTAATCTATTCACAGGAATCCCGAGCTCTGGCTGAAATTGCAAAGGCTGAACTTGATGATACTCCCATGAGAGGACGGCAGCTTCGTGTGCGTTTTGCCACCCATGCTGCTGCTCTTTCTGTGCGTAATCTCTCCCCATATGTATCCAATGAATTGCTGGAGGAAGCATTTTCTCAGTTTGGCCCAATCGAAAGAGCTATTGTGATTGTAGATGATCGTGGCAGATCAACAGGAAAGGGCATTGTTGAATTTGCATCTAAGCCAGCAGCTCGGAAAGCATTTGAACGTTGCTCTGAAGGTGTCTTTCTTTTGACAACGTGAGTAAATGTAATAATTGATTGGAATTTGTGTGGTTATGGTAGCTTTTAATCCATTACCTGCAACTTGAAATTTCCAGCAACTATTTAAAGTGTCTCTTGCTCTTACTTTTAGTACTCCAAGACCTGTTATTGTGGAGCCCCTTGAACAGTTGGATGATGAAGATGGTCTTCCAGAAAAGCTGGCTCAGAAAAATCCAATGTATCAAAAGTAAGCACATTTACCATTGATTTTACCATAGATTTTTAAAAAACTCTGGTTATTTGGGGGTCTGTCAGTCACGCCTTCTCAGTGATGTGTGTTTTCTGAACCTAAAAAGCCTTGAGAAATTTCCCATTAAGCTAAATGGATAGAGATCTGATTTGACATATTCATTTGATTGTTAATTTTGCTTACTAAATGCACATCATATTACATGATGTATCTGAAAAGTTTTGTTAATAGCTGAAAGTAGTTGAAGTGACATATATTGGCCGAAATTCAGTAAAATGCAATTAGTGTGATGCTGAAATTAAAACTTTATGTGGGATTACTCCAAGACATGGGAATTCAATGGCATACTTTACTCCAGAATTGGGAAATTCTGAGGCTCCATGGGCCAAGTCCTTGTCACAATCAATCCTGCACACCAAATTTGACAGGTTTGTTGGATTTCAGACCTGTCAAACACATGATGTCACACATGATTGACAGGCAGTTTGTCTTAGCCACCCGTCAAAGCCTCTTTCTTACCACCTAGCCAGTGCTGCAGGAGGAGCGAGCAGCAGCAGTTGAAGGGGGAATGAAGACAATAAAAACTTTGGGGGTGTTTTTTTTGTTTCTTCAATTCCCTCCTGTGGGAAGCACAAGAAAGAAGCCTGCAGTTTACATACTTGCTTTGGCTGTCTGTGCAGATATATAGCCCATGCTGGTTAGCTGATGAGCAGGAGCCCTGGCTGGCGAAATACTTAAGCAGTGCAATTCAGAATTTTACCCTGTCTTGCCATACATCGGCTGAAGTCCGCAGTGTTTGTCCATGGGACATGGGTTTCCCACCCCTGCCTTCCATTAAGGTTAAGAGGGAAAGGGCAATAAACCTGCTAGCACAAAATAAATTCTACTGCTTTGGGATAGCAATTTGACATTTTACATTTGGCTAGTATTGCGTATACCTTGAATTTTAAATACGTGATTTAATGCTGACAGGATTAGAGCCCAAATCAGAACCACAGAAAAATGAGAGAGGTATCAGTCAGTATGCACTGACTTGGGGCACCCCAAGGTTTGCAGAAGTTTAAAAAATCAATTGCAAGCCCCAGCATCCTAATGAGAACAGAACTCAGTAACTACAGGATATTGGATTTATTAGAAAAGGAAACAGAAATTAGTGTGGCCTTGTTCGGAGACAAGGAAAACATCCAACATGTTACTTTAGATTTCACTTACCGTATTTTGGCCCCATAAGACGCTCCGGCCCATAAGATGCACCTAGTTTTTTTGGGGGGAAATAAAGAAAAAAAAATTATTTCCCCCCCCAGGTGCGGGGCTGGAAGAACCAGGTCGGGGAACAGTGGGAAGGCACGCTCTGCCTCCCCGCTGTCCCCCGAGCTTGTGGGGCTGGCGATGGGGAGAAGTGCACCAGTCCCGGGAGGGCAGGCAGCTCTGTGCCGCCATCCCGAGCGGGGCGGGACTTAGCGCCCCGCTCGGGATGGCGGCGTAGACCTGCCTGCAGTCCCGCGACGGCAGGCAGCTCTGTGCCGCCATCCCGAGCGGGGCGGGACTTAGCGCCCCGCTCGGGATGGCGGCGTAGACCTGCCTGCAGTCCCGCGACGGCAGGCAGCTCTGTGCCGCCATCCCGAGCGGGGCGGGACTTGGCGCCCCGCTCGGGATGGCGGCGCAGAGCTGCGCTGGTCCCAGGAGCGCAGGCAGCTCTGCACGGCCCCCGGGAGCGGGGCGGAGCTTCTCCCCCCGGCTCCCGGTGGCCGGGCAGAGCTGCGCTGGTCCCGGGATTGCAGGCAGCTCTGCACGGCCACCGGGAGCGGGGCGGAGCTTCTCCCCCGGCTCCCGGTGGCCGGGCAGAGCTGCGCTGGTCCCAGGAGCGCAGGCAGCTCTGCACGGCCACCAGGAGCGGGGCGGAGCTTCTCCCCCGGCTCCCGGTGGCCGGGCAGAGCTGCGCTGGTCCCGGGATTGCAGGCAGCTCTGCGCAACCCTCGGAGCCGGTCTCCCGAGGGTTGCGCAGAGCTTCCTGAAGCCTGGAGAGCGAGATGGGTCGGTACGCACCGACCCCCCTCGCTCTCCAGGCTTCAGCGAAAGCCTGCATTCGCCCCATAAGACGCAGGCACATTTCCCCTTCATTTTTGGAGGGGAAAAAGTGCGTCTTATGGGGCGAAAAATACGGTATCTTTCAGTGGCTTATTAGACATGTTTTTGTCTTTAATTTTATTTTATGAAACAGCACCTTTATAAAAGTGAATAATTCTCTGCAGTACTTTTCCCATCCGATATTTCTGTTCATTTGTCCTAATCAGAAGAGTAACTCCCTGCAGTTTCTTTAGCTGGTCCTTTTTTCTATCATATATTAATGGTTCTCAATAACTATAGTGATACCAATCTAAAAATTCCTTTATGTCCTAATTCTAAGTTTCCATATGGATTTTCATTAGTCCTGAATTTCTCATTTCTTCTTGCTGCTGACCATTTTGGCAAATCAGCTCTACTGTCATTATTAACTGGATTTTCAATTGGTATCTAGGGAGAGAGAGACTCCTCCACGGTTTGCACAGCCTGGAAGTTTTGAATATGAATACTCTCAGCGATGGAAGTCTTTGGATGAAATGGAGAAACAACAGAGAGATCAGGTGGAGAAAAACATGAAAGATGCCAAGGACAAACTGGAAAGTGAAATGGAAGATGCATACCATGAGCATCAGGCAAATCTTTTGCGCCAAGGTATTGTGCCAGTCATTTATTGATTTTCCACATCTCCTCCCTAGACTCAGAGCGCTTGCAAAACTTGCCTGGATTTTACTGCTAAAACTTACTTTAGCTTAACTTCACACATGACTGCTTTTTAGAAAATTCTGATTCTGTCTTGGAATGAGCAAGATGCTTATTATGTATGGTGAATTGGTGATAATGTTAAATCAAATTTTCAGATCTCATGAGGCGACAAGAAGAACTGAGGCGTATGGAAGAACTTCACAATCAAGAGATGCAAAAACGCAAAGAAATCCAGCTGAGGTAAAACTACTTTTTTGTTTCATGTCTTGGAGTGCTGTTTATCATGTTTGTTTCTTTAATTGTGTTCAGATTATCATTGACGTTGGCTCTTTCAACAAAGTTTGACAGTTTCATGATACTTAATAAGTACAGAGATGCAGAATTTAGTGATATTCTGGAATCTAATGGATAATCTGAATTTTCAGACAGGAAGAAGAGCGCCGTAGACGGGAGGAAGAGATGATGATCCGCCAACGTGAGATGGAAGAACAAATGAGAAGACAGAGAGAAGAAAGTTATAGTAGAATGGGTTACATGGACCCTGTAAGTTAGGGCTATGAGAATCCCAGTAATTGGTTGCCCAGGTGCTTGCACCTCATGTTTTGATCCCTAGGAGTTCAAAATACATTCTTGATTCTGTACTTGGAATTCTAAATTATTCCTCCAGTTTTGCTGTCTATTTCAGCAATCTTATGAGACATAGTGCTATCTTACTCTGATTTGTGTACCAAGAATGCAAAACATGAAGTGTTTTACTCTTTCCTAAAACTCTGTATTTTGCTTTTTGTAGAGGGAGAGGGACATGAGAATGGGAGGTACCAGCACAATGAACATGGGAGGTAAATAATTTTTCAGTTAAACCTTTCACACAAGAATGATTGTAATCTATCCTGCATATAACCACCTGGATTTCTTTTATAGATCCTTATGGTACAGCTGCTCAGAAATTCCCACCTTTAGGAGGTGGTACTGGCCTTGGCTATGAAACCAGTCCTGGAGTTGGACAAGCATCTATGAGTGGCTCCATGATGGGAAGCGATATGGTAATGTATCCTGTGGCAGCTTGACTTCAATTCCAAACAAATTCCGTAGATGTGAAGCACCTCTTACCTGTTTTGATTCTAGGTGATCTGCATTTTGAGTTAGGCTTCCTTTTTCCAGAAGTGTGAATAGTGCAAAGCAAGGGGCTTGTTGGGCAATGAAAACTGAGCCATGTCTTTGCTTGGTATGGTGGGAGGTCTACTTGGACACTCCTGCTTCGGGTATTGCTCTTACAGTAGCTGGTTGGGTTTGGAGTTCTTTGGTTAAGCTTGGAAGGAATTCATCAAGTCATGTCTTTGGAAAAATTACAAGTTCTTGTTGTTAGCTTAATGAGCAGAAGTGGTCTGTCACTTTCTGAACTTGAGTTAACTGTGGGACATAAAAGTGATAGTGAAATACTTGTAAAATAGATGGAGGCACACTCTTCCAAGCCTAATTATAATCACTGCACCCTGTGAAACCCATACTTTTTACTACTTAATGCAGCTGATTAGTCACAGGTAGATAGTAGTGAGCAGTCAAATACAAACAGTATACCGTATTGTATTTGTTGGCTTCTGCCATAGCATGTGAACAAAGTAGTTCTTGCTCGGGGAAGGCAGGTTCTCATTGTACGGTACTTCTTGATTAAGTCGCTTGTTGATGCTTAAAGGACAATATATAATTCGGTCACGATGTTTAGATACTGCTTAAATTACCTTACTTAAGAGCCCTGTTGGATGAGATCAAAGGTTTGTGGCCAATCAGATGCATCTGGATGACCCCAAGGAAGGCATGAAGGCAGTAGCGTTCTTTGAATTTGCTGCTCCCTAGCTAACTGGCATGTAGATGCATAGTGCCTCTGAATTTGGAGGCTCTGTATAGCCATGGTGGACTAGTAGATATATTGATAGACTTTTCCTCCATGCATTATGCCTGTACTAGTACAGTAGGCCTTGTAAAAATATGCAGTCACACTATATGTGTGGTATGGTCTCTGGGCCTGCTTTGAATAACATAATGGCATGGCAGCAGTGCTCATAACTGGTAGAAAATATATTCTGTAATCCAAGTGTAGTCAGTGCTGGTGTGGTGTACACATACACCTTAAGGGTATGCTATAATCCATGATGGCCAAGTGTGGGGACAAGATGAATGTGTGCATTACAGCTATTTGCTCACTAAGATAAGCTACTAGTACCTTGTGTGCCACTTTTTTTGTGGAAACAAAATCCCCCCCCCCCCAGGAAAACTAGTTCTTAAAATGGTGTCCTAGGAACTACGTGACATTGCAGTTTAAAGGATTAGTTTTAGGCTTCTATTGAAACCGTATAAACAGTGCATATGAAATACTCAAAAGTCTTGGAACTGGTGGTATTGGAAGAATGCTTGAAGTTCCAGTGGGCAGTGCTTTGCATGTAGCAATGTGCTGCCTTACCTGCTAATAACCTTTAAAAGTAGACTTTCCTCAAAGGATACGCTCATTCTTGGCCTTCGGGTATTTTAAAATAACCATGAGGAAATTTTACCAAGGTTGCTTGTTTGCACACTAGGAATTCCAGACTCTTGGTGATTCCAAGATTGGATACCTATGCAAATCAGTGAAGGGCTCATGCATGTGATTTGTCATTAGTGATTTTTGTGGTTGGAGCGTTCTAGGTTTTTGGTTTGTGGGATTACTGGGGAGAAAACTGGGTGTGTATATGAGCCTTTCACAAAATAAATCTGCATGTGTATCAGGTTAAAGACATTCATACAGTTAGTTTTCAAAGGAGCCATGCTGAATGAATTGGCTTCTAGAAAGCCTTTTTTGTATGAAAGTAGTTCTAGGTTTAACGTCACAGGACTAAACATGAAATATTTGATCCATTTCACTCTGCTTGGTGCCTAATAGCTCAATAAAAGAAAATACAGCAGATAATTGGAAAGTTAACTGCTCTGCTTTATCATTGTCTGAACTTTTGTGAATCCATGGGAAACCAATTGAAAGCGTTCAGTAACTGCAGAGTCATAGTGGACTTCTTGCTAAACCTCATGAGGTTAGGGACCTCCATGGGGCTGTTTAGAGCAGTCAAACTACTTAAAAAGCAAAAGGCTGTGCAAACAGTTCATATTACTTTGTCTTGGTTAGGTAAATCTATCATTGGGCTCATGTTATTCCTTGTTCTTCATTGGTGTCTTAACAACTTTTGCTCTCAGATTTCTGCATTTTCAGTAAGCAGACTAGTCTTGAGTCATGACAAAAAGAATGGTCTCATACTCTTAAACTGGTGAGTAGTCATCTGCTTTACATAAGATGACTCCTTTTGGGAGCTGAACCTGGCCTATGGCTAGGCTTACTTGGGCCTTGTTGACTGACAACTTTGTGCTGCAGTACAGATGAGCAAAGTAATTGTGGCAGACTCCCAGAACGCTCTTTTTGAGACAATTCTTAGATCAAGCCTATACTAATGATTACATTTTTAGCACTTCAGGGAGATCTTTTTGCTGAAGCAGGCATTTGAGAATGGATCAAGTTGGGAACATACCTCAAGGCATGTATTAAATTAAACTAATTATTAAATTACCCTTTTTTCCTTTCTATGTTCCCGGTACCCTGTGGATCGGCTCAATGGTGATTGTATCGACGAACGTTGACTACGGAACCTTCTAAAATATATACTTAAAACACATGGACATCAACTACATATAATGAACTCTTTAATATGTTCTAATAGCGCCCAGAGCGATTTGGGCAGGGAGGTGCGGGGCCTGTAGGTGGCCAGGGTCCTAGAGGAATGGGGCCTGGAACTCCAGCAGCTTATGGGAGAGGGAGAGAAGAATATGAAGGCCCAAACAAAAAACCCCGATTTTAGATGTGACTTGTAGATTTTCATTCCAGTTTGTTTCGTTTGTCTTGTTTAGACACTACTTTTTTTTTAAATTCTTGCATTTTAGTAAGAAAGCTATGTTTTTATGGATGTTAGAAACTTAATGACCTAGAATTTGTAAGTGGTCTGGGCAAGAAAAATATAATTATGTAATGCAGTGTTCAAAACCTAGCTTTTTTGATGTATAACGTCCCTACCTTGATGGCAGTGTACGGTGTGCCATTTGAATTCCCAAGTGTAAACTTTTTTTACTGTGCTAAAATAAATAGATTAAATGTAGCAATGGTTTTTATATCGTAAACGTTATCCTTCTTGGATCCAAGTATACAGAGCAAAGATGCTGCACCTTCCATTGTGCATACATTGTTTGAAATCTAATTTGGTGTCTGGCACAACATGACCTGGGTGCTGCTTTGCCATAAAATGTCTTAATTGAGCTACTGACCTATCAATATGCAATGAGATCTAATTAGATGAGTATGAAATAACTTAAGAGGTGGACTCAACCTTGAAAATACACCTCTACGCTTGTGCTACCAAAGTTGCAATGCAGTTAGTGTTAAGGGGCTTAAAGGCTTTAATTGCCCTGCAGTTAAGGAAGCTCAGGCAATCTGACGCAGATACACAAAACTTAGACTTTAGTCTTGAGTAAGATGGTCGGAGAAGGGAAATGTGTTGGCAGACATTTGGTAGTATTTGCTGCTGAGCATCTTAAAAGCATCTCCCATTTCAGGTTTCATAACATGGCTTGTATTGAACTTCTATCTGAACTTCTTTTAAAGGATTGTTCAGTGAGACATGCCCCCAACATGTTCAGTGTTATAAGACCTGGCTGCCCTATTTTACTGTTAATGTTTAATCAGAATGCTTAGAAAGCATTCAGGATGGGAGGGTACTTGTATTTTATAACTCTTCTCGTTTGTGAACTGGAGTACAGAAATGAAAGTATCCTTTGTCACTTTGGGGTTAATAATGCATAGTATCCTGCACTGTAGTAAATTGCCAGACAAACCTGATGCTTGAGGTTCTAAATATTAAAATTTGTGGAAGTTTTGAACCTCAGGCCACACTACACATTTGGTGTTAAATCTAGTAGGGTGGTTGAATCTTTCATCCTTAACTTATTAAAAGACATGAATGAATTCAAGGTGTCCTGGACTCCATACCCTGATGGCACCTAAAATGCTGGGAGCAGTGTTTCCCAGTTCAAAAAATACTGTGGTTGATGAAATGAAGATCAACCTGCTTGGTTGGACCATTCTGTGCATTTTATTCTGGATGTCTATTCAACAATTGACTATTACAGCTTTTAATCCTTCAAATGTGTTACTCTGTTTTGGCAATAACGGGCTATCTGTAATGTGTTTGCAACAGGAGCAGATAAACCTTGGTGCCATCAATTATTACATCTTGATCATACAAACTATTAGCACAAAGCTCTGTGCTATGCAACATTTTAAATGCAAGAATGCTGGGAAATGGTGGTTAAGGCTGCTGGATGATTGTTTAGTGTTTCAGTTGGATTGAGCTACATTTCCACAACCTTTCAGGAAGTTAGATCCCAAACCAGCTGCTATAGGAACAGTAGGGAAATGTTTAACTTGCAGTTTTTGAGCTGGATACCTGTGTAGATAAACCCTTGTATACAGGTCAGTGAAACGTAAAAGTTCAGCTTCATTGTCATTTGATATTAGGGGCTCAGTCACCTGCAGGTCATTTTCTGAAAGGGTGTTCATGTGACACCCACTGGAAGAAACTCAGATTGACAGTGGTGGGGTCTCTGGACGTGGACACTAATTTTCAGTTTATTTTTCAGATTACATGCCATTTTTCCTTAGGATGCTGGCACATACCCTAAACCATGCTCTTTTCTAGTACTGTAATCTTGAAGAGTGAAGGAGGCTGATGGTCCCATTACCTTCCTAAGGTTCATTTCTTGTTTCATTCTGTCTAAATCTAGGCTGATGTTAAATCTGGACAGATATAGTGAGCTGCAGTTTATTCTTTTACCTTACCTGGCAAGTCTTGACAACTGCACATTTAAATACCTGTATAGTAGTTTGACTTCAAAGCATATTAAGCAGGACCCCAAGTACCAGCAAATTAATTGATTCTGAGTTCTCATTGAATTGGGTGTTCTATTTAGTTTTTATCTTTTTAAAAATGTGTTTTAAACACTTCTTTGGGCTTACATGCAGGTCCTTTTTGAGCAGAAGAGTGACTATTACACTTCTGCATGCCCACTATGCTTTCAGTCAACAAAAGGGCCTCCGTACAAATTCCTCTATCTTCCCATGTTCTTATACCCCTAGCATGCTATAACCACATCCTTGCCAGTTATAATGAAAAACTGAATTTATGTTTCTGTGCGTATTTTGTGGTATCTGCTTTTTTAAAAACAACCTCTTGGCATCTCCTGGGCAACCACTTGTGGCAGCATGCTTTTTTCTGGAGTTTGAGACTGCAATATGACACTGTTTAAAAAGTAGTGGCCTGCTACATAACAGCACTTAGTCAGCATTTTCGCAGTGCATAACTGTGAGGAACGTAGTACCACAAGTGGACATTAGGACCTGGAAGTAGTATTCCTGCTTGCTCCGAGATTCTCTTTGTCGCCTGCATACAGGTAGGTAAAAAGCACTATAATCTAACTTGGTGACTTTCTGTGTAATCTTGCTGTGGGGGTACTCTGGCATCACACTTCTGACCATGGGATTTCAGTGCAGCACTACTCATACTGTATGATGCTTAGATTTGAGGCCTAACCTGCAATCAGCATTAGGCAAGCTAACCGTGATGCTGAGATGTGTGCCTCAGACCCGTGATTCCTTCGTGCATATGACTTTTTTCCATCTTTACTGTGTACCAAAAAGGGAAAGGGAAAGGGAGTACAACTTGTAAATATCTACTCAAGGTCCTGTTCGTTGCTCATAGGAATAAGTACTCTTAATACATTTTACACTTTCATGGCAAAATCCACATTTCAGCCCTTTATTGGCTAGAAAGCTATATATTCATATGTAACTTGCCCTGGTTGCTGGTGGGGAGTGGTGTTTTGTAACTTTAGTGGTTAGTTATGTAATGTGTTTGGGTGGCTGTGGAATAATGGCTGTGGAATTTGTTCAAATGATACACTGAAAAATCGAACTCCCACTTCTCATGTTCCATATACATCTTACCAAAAAGGTGTAGCTTCTTCTGTTTCATTGATGGTGAAAATACATAATGGGGTTACATACCTAACATGTATTACCCTCCAGGTCTGTTGGCTTTGTTTGCTAGGTAGTTCAATATTCTTTGTCTTAAAAAAAGTGTTTCCATCTGATCTGGCACAAGAATTAGAAATATTTTACTTTGGGCTGAACTGTGCTTCTGTCAAACGTAGGTACTGTATTTCAAGGACTTTAATAATTGAGCAGGATTCATTAATGAATCTTGCATATAGCAGCAGCAGTCTCAGACTGGATAAACATGTCTTCTGTACTTTTAACAGTTTGCCACCGAAAAGTGTGTGTGAAATACTGGTATGAGCAGCATATGCATTGTGCAACTAATTCCGCCCAAGCTTAAGCTAGATCTCCAAAGTCTAGTGATAATAGTTCTACTAGGAATGCAATAAAACAACTGCAATAGTTGGATTGCAAATATGTACCAGCCACAGTACTCTGTTTTGACCAGTATGCCCAGGGTTTACTTGGTGTGGGATGATAACCAGTAAGTGTGGATCTCTGCATAATTGGGTTTAATAGATATTTCTCACTTAAGACCAGATGAATTGGAATAAGGCTGTGGGGTACATACTTAAATGCAGTGACAAACAGAAATACAGTACATATCCTAGGCAGTAACTCGTCTGCTGAAAATACCACTTTGTCAGAGTGGCATGATAAATAACAAAGTGCTTGCATTGTATTCCATTTTTAAACTCTTCATTCTGGTCTTTGGATACTTTTGATTTCTTACAAAAACTGACTTAAGAGCTCAGAAGTGTGGTGCCAGAATACATTATGCGTAATCTGCTAGGCGGTTCCGATTACTGGTGCTGTCAGGAGAGAAGCACTTCATAACCTTGTGGGGGAGGGAGGCTTTACTATACTGAGTGTGCAAAGCTTTTATTGGCTGCAGTCCCTCCCTGATAGCTCAACAGATGTTTGAGGATAGTTCGGCATTCAAACAATATCTGCTAATGATCTCCAGCTAATCAGGAAGGCCTATAGTCACTCATTCTAAATGGAGCCCAATATGAAGAGATTGTGCTTTTTTAGGTTTGTTTGGACCATTGGTTGTTTTCCACCATCACAGCTAGCAAGGTTGGAATCAACAGGTCAGTTGCAGATCTGCCTTTATGCCACTCACTGGGGTTAAGCAAATGCTGTGAGGGTGGTGGGATTGGGAGGGGGAGGAGAAAAGGGAGACCTTTCCCACTCTGGATTGTTGCATTAGCATGTGCCTAGGAAAACCCATGGTGGTGTATATAAATTCCCCTCAGACAAAACTTGCATTTAATTCCTGTACAATGTGAGATGTGGGAACGGATGACGGAAATAGCTAGTGATTGAAAAGAACATAAATTTGTGTTGCTCTATCCTAAAATGTGTGTTCCTTCCATTTTGCAAAAGTACTAAGCTAAGATGTGGACTTGAGGAAACTGGCACATTGGCTGACTGGCAGTGTCTCTTACCTCTTAAAGGGCTGTTTTAAGAGTTAGTTACAGGTGGAAAGGTTGTCTTTTCACTTACTATATGCCCTTAATGAGACTGAAAAGGGACTTGGGGGGAATAGAGGGACAACTGCAGAAAAAAAGCTAGAAAGATTGATAAACAAATTCCAATTTCTGTTGTGAGATTTCAAGAGACATTTAGACTGGCCTTCCTTTAGTTCAAAGGACTATTTGCTTCGGGGTTGGGGGTGTATGGCAACAATTCAGAAAAGCAACCACATAGTTGAATGCAATGGCTTTGCATCTGCACGTAAGGGGTAACGTACCTCTGGCTGCATATCCTTATGCTTAGGTTGGCAGTTGGGATTTAATTTATTCAGACTAGTTGTGTTTGTTCACTATAATGTGTTTCAATATTTGAAATAAAGCATTCAGCTTCTACTTGTGCCCCATGCTACTTCCCAGCAACTGAATATTGATAGAATTTGTAATTTCCCCTCAATTTACTATTCCATACATTTTATGTTTAAACTTAAAACTTTGTTTTCAGAAACTCTGCAGTCTGTATTCCCTTAGTAACTTCCGTTCTTATCCTTATAGGTGAAGGCAATACCAGCTGGGTGAAACCAGGGTGCTTCTGCGTATGAGGTAAGACTCTCAAATGAATGCATTTTCCTGTGACCAGGTGCTAAGCACTTGGGGATAGGGGCTGTTGATTGCTGAGATCAGACTTGAATGTTAACAATGATTAAGGGTTATTTGAGAGCATCTCCATCATCTGTCTACCCTTAAAATGGAGGAATCTGCCTATGCAGTCCTGCACCTTCTTTCACCTGCACCATGGGCTGCAGGATCCTGCCACTTAGCTGATTTCCGCTGTGTGTTGTGGAGGTTTGACCTTTCCTTTTGGTATAAGCAAATGGATGGGGTTACAGAAAGAAAATGTGTTTCTGCCTGCTTTTGCTTTGACTGCCCACTGCTGGTATGTAGCCCCCAACCATTTCCTCTGAGGAAAAATGCAACCCTTTATTTGAAGGGTATCTACCCAATATACCTTATGTAATCTTTATCCTTCCTGTTGCGCTATCTTGTTTCTTCCCTCTGACTTTGTCATTGGCTAGCAACACTAGAGGTAGCAGCTGAAGAGGTAGCAAGTTTCTGTCTATTGTTTGGTGCAATTTATGTACTATGTACTTGGTGGTGTATGGTACAGAATACTAGCTCTGGGTTTTTTTCTTCACTTGATAAGGGCAAGCCTATTTTCTTAAACCGATCAACTATGGTTTCAAATTAACAAATGTACAGTGATGTCTGTGGTGTTTATTCAGAAGTAAGCCTTATTGTGCTAAGTGAGACTTTCAAACTTAAATAAATGATTTGCTATCTATCAGAAAATTTGTAGCATTAAATACGGAGTGGAAAAGTGGCTTTTACCTGTGCATTTGAAAATGGCTACTTAGTTGGCATTTTATGTTTGTAAGTCCCCAAATCAAGACTCAAGTTGACCATGATTTTAGAATTATTATCATGTATCACTTAAGAAATATCCTGTAAGGGAGTCTCCTGTGTTATATTGGTTCAGGGAGGTAAGCAAGAAATTCTAATAGTTAGCTGTGGCAAAAAAACCCCTAAACTATATACTAGCAAAGATCAGGAAATTCTCGCTTGATGCTAATAAAGTTACCTAAGGTTTGGCCATTCTTTAATGGTATATTTGTATAAGTGGTAGATCTTTATTCTGTGACTTCCTTTGATTACATTAATTGTCCAGTATTCAATGTTAATTCTACAATGAATTGATAACTAAAATTCATTGTATTGGAAGCATTTTCTTTCGAGTTAGAAGTGAAAAGAGCCGAGAGTCCCTTGCCTAAAGAAGTGAAGTTTATCCGACTGTTAGCCAGTACCAAATCACCCTTAACGTACCTTCAGTGAAAAGCTTTGAAATAATGCCTATTTGGATTTTTTCTTAGTCATGTAGTAATTCAAACTTTGCTTTTTTACAGTAAGCATTAGCCAGTAGGTCCCAGCACGATTGAATGAAGGAGAATGGAAAACCATAACTATACTATAGAGGTATGTAGTAGAAGAGCTGCAGCTAAACTTTAGGACATTTTTACTGTAATAATTTTTGTAAGCAGCCATTTTCTAAATGCATACTTGGCATTACAGGACAAATGTGTTAGAAGGAAGAAAATTGCTTATGTGTAAGTTAATACTAATTCAAAACTATGAATGTGAAAATGCTGATAAGCATACAAACGATGCCACTCAAGTAGAAACATCCTTCTGAACAGTGCTGCAGTCCTGTTACTCTGGAGGGGAAAATAGAGAGGTTCAGAATCTGGTAATGTAGCTAAAAATGTATGTTTCTCTTAATATACTTGCTGTTTTAATTTGTATCTGATATGCCAGGTTCTGATTTAATATTAATACAGTAATAGCATCACTGATGTTTAGCTGTTAAAATTTTGCTCTTGTTTTAGCTGTTGAATGCATACTGTTTCCCTAGTGCTAAGATTCTAACTTTTATTCCGCAGGAGAAAGAAGCTGTTCCTGCATTTCGAAGGAAAGTGTACAGGGCTTCAGTTGCAGTCTCTTAAATTTTCAATAAATTATTCAAACTTTGAAGTGTGATTACTCTCCTTTATAAAAAGTTCATGCAGTGCTCTAATATAATTTGAATTCCTTGAAAATAATAGATCTGTTAAAAAATTGATTCTTACTCTTGTTTATCAAGGTTTAGAAGTGCTAAACGAGTTATGTACTTTAAGTGAAAATATGCTTCTAGAAGGCTGAGTAGGACATGCTTAGGATTGTACTAGTAGAGGAAGTCCCACTGAATTGATTTGCAGAATGCTACAGCATGGTTACCAACAAGAGTGTGATACCCCAACAACATACTACAACTGGATGCCTATTTGTTACTAGGCCAGGTTCAAAGTTTTACAATTGATATAAAGATTGCGAACAGTTTACTTAAGGGATTGTCTTGCCCCATACGTCACAAAGGAGCTACCTTTGGTGTTAATAAGACACCAGGGAGGCACACTGCTATATTGTGCTAGACACTTGCTGAAAACTATTTCAGCAAGTCTGCCTGCTTCAACAGTCATGCCGCGCACCCCCCCCAAAAAAAAAGAACCTTGGGAATTGTTAAGGGTGCTGAGAGGTGCTATTAGACCCCTTACAGAGCTACAGCTCAGCACCCTTGACAAGTTACAGTTTGCAGGTTTCTGTGGGGGAAATTAGGACTCTTAAATGTGCTCCTAAATCCACACTGACTAGGGACTTATCACACCCATGTCATACATTTAAAAGCACTTGGATCCATGTCCATGAAGGCAGAACATTGTGGGAACTGAACTACTGTGAATCAGTTTGGATCCAGGTCTCTGGAACCTCTTGCACTTCTAAGTTACATATACTGTTTCAGGAAGAACTGATCGCCAGCTGTGTGCAAATGGGGTCTCCTGTGAGCCTAAATGCAGCAAGATTGATGTTATGGAAGCAAAGCAATTAAAATAATTTCCCCATCGTTGTTGCATGGGAGGAGACCATTCCTGTGAGCTGTTACTGGCATGGGTTGACAGTAGTGCTTGCACCAAGAAACAAAATTTTGGTTTGAAATTTTGCCTGTACTCTTAACATTTAGGAAATTCCTTCACCATCTGCTCATTAAAGAATAGTGGGAGACTACCTTGTACAGTGGAGATTCTCCCAATACCATAACATTCAAGTTGACTTAAGAGGATGTGTTTCAGTGCAGCAGGGGTAGCCTCATGCTCTGGTGACTGGCTGTCCTGAAATACTGTGATGTATTATATGGGGTTGCCCTTAAAGATGGTTCAGAGGCTGCAGGTAATGCAGAATGCATCTTCTATGCTGCTAAGTGGGACATCCTGATGAGACCATAAGTCACTGGCCCTGAGAGGACTACATTGGCTGTCAGTGAGATTCTGAGCCAAAATCAAGGTGTTGGTGCTAGCAGATAAAGCCCTAAATCAGGCATAGGCAAACTGGGCCTGGATGTTCTGGGACTACAACTCCCATCATCCCTAGCTAACAGGACCAGTGGTCAGGGGTGATGGGAACTGTGCCCTAAACCCAAGTACCTGAAAGAGTATTTTCTTCAGTATCAACCATCTCGGACCCTACAATTGGCAGGTTGGGCATTTGTGCTGGTGCCACAAGCGGGGGCTGCTTGGTGTTGACCTGTGATGGGGCCTATTCACTGGTGGTTCATTATTTGTGGATTGCACCTAGTATAGGGTGGTCCAACTTTTCATATCAAGTGGGCCACAAGAATACTTGGATGCGGAACCCACACGTTGCACACTGCAGGGGGTGGGGTGGGGGAGTATAGCCAAGATTTGATGCCTCCCCCAAGCCCTCGCATCAAGGCTCTGGTAGGGTCCTAGAGCCCTGTCTCCCAAAGCTGGGAAAGCACTAACTTGGCTTTCAGAAGGTGGGGCTGTAGGACACTCAGCACTTACGCCTCTGTCTCAAAGCCCGGCATCTCACCAGGCTTTGGAAAGGCAGCAACGGGCTACCACAAATGACATTTGGGTGTATGCAGCCCTTGGGGATGTGTGTTTGATCACCCTGCCTTAGTGAGATGCACCTTCATAGGCTTTGAAAACACCTCTATCCAGGCATTTTATGACTAAATAACCATGTTCCTGGCAGCTCTTGAGTTATTGGACAAAAGAATGTTTTCAGTTCTCTACAGTGTTTTAACACACTTAATTTTTAAAAAATTAATGTGTTTTTATAATGCACTTAAAAAAATACATTGTGGATGTACCAGTATTTGCCATTCTGGATACAGTTTTTAGCTAATGTGTTCATCTTTTAAATTACAAAATATCAACAGAAAAACAGAACTTTTTAGGCTGTGTTTATTGAAATAGTCCCTTTGTTTTTATGAAAGCCCATTTTAAAAGTTTTTCTTTTGGGAAAGTTAAGCAAATTCCTTAAAAAATGGGTTGGTTTGCTGATGTATTCTATTCCTGAAGGCAATCAAAAACAGCCCCTTCCTTACGCTTTGATATTTCTGTGCAAACTGTGAGGCTCTTCTCCCACTTCTTCATGTTAGACTATTTTCTGTTAGTGCTGTGGCCATTTCTCTAGGAGGGAAGGGCTCCTGTTACAAAGCCTGTTGGCAAAATTAACCCCACACTGTTGCTCATCAATACTGCATAGAGTTCAAGTTTTGAATTATTGATTGTCAAACTTCGATCCGATGGAAACAAAGGAAAAACCAGCTGGGGGTCATTCATAAATAAGACTGCAGTTGCCCTCCTCATTAAGGAGCCTAACCTGACTGGTAGCGGTAATGAAGAGAGACTACAGTGCCGATGTTTTTGTGGGCACAGGGAGGGCTCCACTGATTCCATGCCTACCTACACGCTTTTCCCATCTTGGTAGTTACCAACCTGGCAGCTGGAAGTTAATGGAGAAGTGCAGCCGACTCCTTCCTCAGGTGAGTTTTCTTCTCTTACTGCTCTTCTGCCTTCTGAGAAGCCTTGAGGTATAGCTGTACATTTCCATTTTATAAAATGAGGAACTTTGGCTTTGCCTGCTATGTAAATGGGTGGCGGTAAACCAAGACACAAAGTTTCAAGGTAAAAAAGTTGACACAAATTATGATGCAGCAGTATGGAAACAACTGTTGAGGACATGTCCCAGGGTTTTTGCACACTGCAGTGCCACTGAATTATAATTTTAAGCCATTCAAAATAAAATTGTCTATAACTTGATTCTCCTGGAATCTTCTGATCATGGAGTACAGTGGTACCTCGGGTTACATACGCTTCAGGTTACAGACTCCGCTAACCCAGAAACAGTGCTTCAGGTTAAGAACTTTGCTTCAGGATGAGAGCAGAAATCGTGCTCCGACAGTGCTTCAGGTTAAGAACAGTTTCAGGTTAAGTATGGACCTCCGGAACAAATTAAGTACTTAACCCGAGGTACCACTGTACTAATGAATAGTAGCTCCCTATCTCCCTACAACAAAAAAACCCTGGTGACTCTGCTTTGGGAAAACTTGCAGGTAGCTGAACAGAAAACAAGCTCAGTAAGCAAAGCGCCTGCCTTGTGTCCTTTAGCCCTAGTTTCTCATTTGCCTGCTCCCCACAGTACTGCTGCTCCTCAAATCTAAATTTCAGAGCAATGTCTATGTGACATTCAGGTGGAGCAAATGCATTGCTGGTAGGGATGTCTGGTTCAATACTCTGCCCCACTTTCTGGAGGATAAGTTGTGTGAAAGGTATTTTAGAGAAGGGGTAAACAACTGGTGGAAGACACTCAACACCCATCATTCCTAACCCTTGGCTATGCTGTCTTAGGCTGATGAGAGTCCAACAGCATCAGGACGGCACTGTGTTGACAATCCCTGCTTCAGAGGAACCAGTGGTCTGGCTTTGTATAAGACAAAGTTTATGGGATTGGTGTAAAACATTGCCAGTTGTTTCCAACCAGTGTTAGAAACTGAGATATGAAAGCTAGGCACTAAATGGCCTCTTAAACCTAGGTTATGGGCACAAAAATGGAATGTCTAGGCACACTTTTTTAAATAACAAGAATACAAAGCTGCAAAGTGAAGGAACTGCCCTCCCCCCCCCCCACCTGCCTAATATTCTTAAGAGGGTCTCTTCTCCACTTTTCAGAGAGTAGCTAGAAGTGGGGAAGCAGAAAAACATCCTCCTTTCCTTCCATTCTGCAGTTTTAATCTGAAATCTTAGGTGCAATACTGCGCCCAGAGCTCAGAAACTGCTTGCGCTAATGAAATTTCCTGTCGCAAAATGCGCCTAGAACAATGGGAGTTTTGAACACTGCTTCCAACAATCCAAACATTGAGATTTCTTTTTAATTAACCAGAACAGGTACAAAAGCTGGAAGAATGTAAAACTGCCTTTCCTAGAGCTTCCTGCTGGACCAGTTCAGCCAAAAGGTGTTGGAATTCTGAACAACCTCTCTTCTACTAGGAGGCCGGGCAGCTGCCTGAAGCAAAAATGCACCTATCTTCACTTTACCAGCCCTGTTCAGCTTGCGGTGAAGCCCTCTCCCTGCAAAGCTAGGTGTGATCTTCCGCAGGGATCTCGCAGGCTGGCTGCTCGCTCCACAATGCAGGACTTAATGGTCAGTGGGATGACCTGCATATCATCATCATCTAGAGCAAACTCATCTTTGCTGCCCCAGATTACAAGACCAAAGACAGAGATCCATGTTTATGTCCCCAATGGGAAAGTGTGTTCTGATGCTGAGTCACTGGATGAAGGTTTCTTGGAAGAGATGGACAATAAACCCAAATGATCTCGGCCTGCAGGATTCCAGTTCCTGTAAAACATTCAACCCATAGCTAGCTGGGAATGGAGGGTGGGGGTTTGGAGGAATCTACTTTCTAGTGTGGTATCAGAGTGGGTGTCAAGAGCAGGTCGGCAATAACTCACATGGTGCCAGTGAAGTTAACTATTTAAAGTAATTGGCTCAGAAGGCCAGGCCTAGTGAGCACAGTAATTCATCCTAGTAGATCTTGCGCTTATGGGGCAGTTGTGGGGACTGAAGGTCGCTGCCTTCTCACAGCTCTTTGTTTCCCAGTGGCGTAGCGTGGGTTGTCAGCACCCGGGGCAAGGCAAGTAATTTGCACCCCCTAACCAGTGGATTTGCGCCCCCTAACCCGTGATTTGCGCCCCCTAACCCTAACCCCCAGATGTTGCGCCCGGTGCGGCCGGCCCCCCCTGCACCCCCCACGCTACGCCACTGTTGTTTCCTGCTCTGGTTCCTTCCCAAATGGGGTGAGGTTCCTTCATCTTGCTTGTCTTTGCTCTGCACTCTCGAAATATAAAAACATAATAAAACATTAGACATTAAGAAGCTTCCCTTTCCTTTTCTAGTTCTATGGCAGGGTGGTTTCTCTTTGCACTAACACTGCCCTCTCCCAGCGGCGAAGGAAGTCGCTCAGGCGCCTGGGGCGGCGCAAGCTGCCCATGGGGGCTGGGCGCACCATGGGGCCTCCGGAGTCTGCCTGCCTCCTCCCACTCAGTTGCCCTACAGCTGGGGGGAGGCAGTGGGCGGGCCGTCTGGACAGCATGGAGCCTGCGTGTGCCGAAGCCACTGTCTCTCTCCCTGAAGAGACATGTGGCTCAGGTGCGCTGCAGGCCCCGCGGTGAGTGCTGCCTGGCATTTTGTCACCCCCTCAGTGGGGACACCTGGGGTGGTCTGACCCCCCCCGCACCCCCTTCCTCTGCCCCAGCCCTCTCCACCCAGTCAAGCAAGAGACATTATCAAAGATCAAGGACACATACTTGCAAAGAAGAGGATTGGGCAAATTCATGGGGGAGGCTATTTATTGCTGCAGACCACAAGAGGGGATTGCACTCATGTGCCTGGATCTAGCTTGAGGTTTTCCTGCAGGCACTTGGCTGGCCACTGTGATAACGAGATGGGCCATTGGCCTTAGCCAGCAACCTCTTACCTTCTTAGTGTCTTTTCCTCATCACCGAACAAATTATTTCCAGCGATTAGGGAAAGCCACTCTGTAGGTGCTCAGAACCTCCTCCTTTGATATTGCACCTATTCTGAGGTCGAGATCTGATGAGTCCTAAGCTTGCCACCTGAAACATGATGGCCAGTCCTTCACTGCCTGTGGAAGACTCCACCTGCAAATCACCACATAAGTACAAAATACATTTCTAGCACAAAACCTGCTTATTTGCCAAGGTATTTCAAGCACTTGGTGATTGCTCTGTTGTTTTACTGCCTCTTTTAATTTGGTTTTGATGAATAACAATAATTTGTGTTTATTTTGTGACACGTTACATTGTTTGAATCCTACCATGTATTAATTAGGGGTGATATTACATATAAAATGTATATTTAAAGAATCGAACCAGCGCAGAACTGGTTTGGACACAGCGTTCTGCTTTACAACATTAAAATACTATCTGTAGGTGGTCTTCATTTATGATCAATTTTATCCTTAAGCATCGTTCTTCAAAGAGGAGAAGTCCTTAAACAGCTGAGAGCAGGCAGCAGCGACCCTCGGCTTTTAATCAAGCTCTCTGCACATGCTTAGGGACACCCTCGCCCGTTCAAAGGTGCCAGGCCGTTATCACACCGCCTATTTACTTGCAAAACAGCGCCTCATCTTTCACCCAACTCTGTCGCGACTGTGTCGCGTTTGCGCCGGCGGTTCGATTACCGTTCGATTAGCTGTGGGTGGGAAAGAAGACAAGGAAAAACCCCATTTTTGGTGGCTGCGTTTCCTCCCCTCCCCGTTTCCAGTGTTTATTCCCCTCCCCCTCCCCCCGCCCCAGCTACCAGTAAGCCGAAGAAAGGGAAGGAGAGCGAGAGAAGCCAGAGCCATGGCGCTGCTCTTTTCCGCCATCCGCGTGCTCCTGGGCCTTTTCTTTTCCGTCTGCGGGGTCGTCAAGCTGACCGATCGGATTTCAGGCGAAGTTTATGAGCAGCTGGTGAGCGGCGAATCGGGTGTGCAGGGGAAGGGAAAACGGTTTAGCAATGGCTTTTTTTTGGGGTGCGTGGGGGGAAGAAAGGGAAGCGTGCAAAGGAGCCCTCCTCCGCTTTGCTTTGCAATTTGTTGCAACTGGGTGTGGGCGAAGCTGCGCAGAGGCTATTAAAACCAAAAAACACCCCTCTTTATTTCCCACCGGTATTAAATCGTGCAACCGATCCTTCATGCGTGCTTGCCCGGAATAAAGGCTTATTACTCCCGAGGAAGCGCGCAGCCCACCCGCAGCACGCGTTTACTCGCAAGGAAGCGCCAGTGAGTTCTGCGGAGCGGAGGGGGAATCCCTCGCCTGGCCTATTCCCGGGACACGTTCCTTAAGCAGAGGTAAAACGTCGCGGGGTTTTACGGGAGGGAGGATGCTCACTCTTCACTCAGTGCACGGATTTACTTACGAGTATACGCGCCAAATTTGCACGGTTCAGAGCCTGGTCGCTTATACTCGGAAGTACGTCGCCTATTGGATCCATCGGGGCTTTTATAAAAGCCCGTGTGTGCACTGCGTTAGGTTGCAATCCCGTGCACGTTTACTTGGGAGTAAGCCCCCCTCACCCTTGAACAAAGTGGAGCATACTTCCGAATGCACTTGCATAGGATCGGGTTGGGCACGCAGAGTATTGTAATCCTGTTAGAGACGACAGGCAGTTGCTTATCGTTTTTGCAGGGTCCGCCCAATAATAATGCTTCTGCAGCTCTTAATCCCGCCTGTCGGATTTGATATAAATGCGCGCGCGGTGTGGACGGGCTTTTAACAGTTTTGGAGCGGTCTTGGACTCCGGATTGTGTCAGAGCTAAATCTGTGATTTGGGGATTACTTGTTGGCTATTTTGCCATAGCAGAACCCCAGATAATTCGAGTAGGTTTAGATGAATCGGTTTTTGTCCAAATCTGACATCTCCGCCCTCTCCTGGCTGCCTGCTGAAACAGTTTTTTGTTTTGGCGCGAATCGGGTTGGGGTTTGAATTTTGTGAGCCTTTTCCATTTCACTAGTCGAGTTTGGCGGGAATTCAACAGAAAAGAAGAAAACTGTAGCCAGTACTCCCCAAACCAGATTCGCTTGGGTAAACATGAACTTATCAAATGCTGCCTACTGATAATTGATTCAGTTGTACAATAGTGTGATTAGTCTATTTATTGAGCCTGCCATTAAAAAAATATATAAGGATGGACTCAGAAAGCCAAAAAGGTTATAATGTGCAATTCAGAACAACAAATATACGGAACAATATCTAAAATAGTTTGGGGTTGGATTGAAGAGTTTCATTCTGGACCTCTCTAAGCCGGTGGCTTTATAGCTGCAACATTTCCCCACCCAGTGGCTGGAGGGGATGTCACCAAGATGTCTGCATCCTTGCAGGTGGAAAGGCACAAAGGTTTGACTTGCTATCTGTGCTGAATCCAAAGCGTTGGCCTTGGTGCCACCCCAAACCTAAAAGGGGAGCTGGATCACGTGTGACGCTTCCACTTTAAGTTTGGCCTGTATATGGGTGTACATAAACCCACTGCCATGTGTACCACTGCCCCTTTGGGCCGCTCTGAAAAAGCTTGAGCAATGAGATGCAGCTTCATGAGGGATGGAAGGCTCTGGCCATGTCAGTTCTCTCATTTCTCATTTTTGCAGTCTTAAATTCAGTTCTCTACATTTCTGCAGCAGTCATTCATTTTTTTTTTAATCCTCATGAAAATTATAATTTTCGTACAGATTGCTCCTAATAAACATATTTATGTATTCGGTTTACTAATAGGCAATTTTTTGCAAATTCCTCTAATATAATATAATTCATTTCTGCATATTATTTTCACTAATACAGTATATCGGTTTGAATGCACACTTCTCCCTAATATGTGTCTGTTGAAAAGTTGTCTATTCTGCCAGGCCTGCGCAGGCAATCAAGAATGCATCCTTCCACAGTGTTTAATCAACACTGTTTTTTTATGGCATTATTGGATGGTTTTTATTACTCTGGGATAGCTCTGTTGAGACTCTTAATATCAGGGTTGTGGGTTCAAGCCTCATGTTGGGCAAAAGATTCCTGCATTGCAGGGGGTTGGAATAGATGATCCTAGTGGTTCCTTCCAAATCTACGATTCTATGATACTTGTATACCATATGATTCTATGGGGACATGCTTGCACCGTTTTATGGCCCTGTCACTTTTTCTGCTCTTTTTGATGTGGCAGCCATTATGGCCCCCCATGGCATCCATTTTGTGTTATGCCATGTTCCCGTGGCATCCATTTTGTGACCAGTGCCCATAGCTTTCTCAACATTCCGGGTGTGCCAACTAGCTCAAAATAGGTCGGTGCCCTCTTGATCTAGAGCAGTGTTTATCAGCCTTTGGGTCTCCAGCTGTTGGACTACAACTCCTACCGTCCCTGACCACTGGTCCTCCTAGCTAGGGATGACAGGAGTTGTAGTCCCAACAACAACTGGGGACTCACATTTGAGAAACATGGACCTAGAGAGTAACTTGGAGGAGCCAACCACTCACTGGAAAGGGAGGGGCACTTCCTGTGTGGCTCCTCTCTTCACCTGCCATTCACCCCTTTGCAGCCATCTCGCTCATGGACCCACTTCCTATTTCTGGGGATGTTTGCAAGGTAGGGTGACCACTGAACCACCACCACCACCCATTTATCTCTTTTACACTTACTGATTTATGAATTTATTTTATTTATATCCTACTTTTCCTCCAAGGAGGTCCTGGGTGGGCACCCTAAACACTACACCACACTGGCGCTTTTTAAACTCTTTTCTCTATTCCAGAAATCGCAATTTGTGCAGTTTGCCGACGCCTTTCCTCTGAAGGAGTTTGGCTACAAGCCAGAGCCGATCCAGTACCTGGAAACGGTGGGCTGGATAGAACTGGCAGCTGGTTTGCTCATGGCCTTTGGGCCTCAGCTGCTGCAGGAAATCAGCAATTTTGTGCTCACGATCGTCATGATAGGTAAGAGCTGTGCAGGGGTCGGCTATTTCCCTTCCGCAAGGTAGAGAGGGGCTGCTGGAACAGAGTCAGACCAATGGCCCTTCTAGGTCAGTATTGCCTGCACTGACTAGCAGCCACTCTCCAGGCCTTCAGGCAGGAGTCTTTTGCCCAGTGTTCCCTGGACATGCCAGGGACTGAACCTGGGACCGTTTGCGTGCAAAGCAGATGTTCTGCTACTGAAGTACAACTGTTCTTCAGGAGCTGAAGTCTGGCTGAAGGTCCTCGTTCTTGAGTGTTTCTTTTTTTTTAAAGTTTCTTACCGTCCTTTTTTATTTCAGTCTTTGCAGGGAGAGGCTGTAGAACCCAGCCTCTTGGATAATGGCGTTGCCCTGAGTGAAGTTCTTGAGTGTTTCTGATCTCAACTACAGATGAGGCTGTATTGGGGCTGAAAGCAACAGTGTGTTTTGTTTTTCAAGTGTATGCTTATAAATAATGGGTGTCAGCCATATTGGTTTTAGGGTTAAACATAGTCTATCACTTTGGTCAGGAATGGGGAACCTGTGACCCTATAGATGCTGTTGGACCTCAACTCCCATTGGCCATGCTGGTTGGAGCTGATGGACTTTGGAGTCTGCCAACATCTGGAGGGCCTAAGAATTATTCTCTGGCTTTAGTAAAAGCAGATCTCAGTTCAGCAAGTTGAACTGTGTTACCGAAGCACAGAAGTCTGCTTTTTTCACATAGCTTCAAAACCAAGGTAATCCCCCTTATTACTTGAGTTTGAGCTCTGTCCCACCTCATAAAATTGTTTCTAAGGTAATCAGTTGATCTTGCTTGGGAAGCAAGTGCTGCCTCAGTGCAGAGATGCTTGCTTTTTGTCTTCTCAACCTGTAATTAAAAAAAATAAAAAGTACAAATGGCACCATTTGCTCTCCTCACAAGGAAACTGGCTTGTAATGTAGCTCTTTAGTCCCTATTATTTACATGTTGATGTTTTATTTGATTACAAATAATAATCATGACTCTATTCAAAGCTGCCCAACTTCTGCGCATGACAAAGTGTGAGTCTGTTTGTGCATGTTCCAGTAGGGGGCACCAGAAGCTAATTAGTTATCCATGTTGCTTGCTAATTAAGCCACTGTTTTGCAAAAGTTCCTCACATCAACTGGGAAATTCTATTTTTATTCAAAACCCTGACATTAATTAATGCTACGCACACTCGTCTTCATGACGATACCAACTGCCTGGAACCTTTTTAAAAATTATTATTACAGATGTACCATTTTTCTAGCTTTGGGTAATTGACTACTGATATAATCACTCCTGGCTCCCTTAAAGCTACATTTGGATTTTATCAGGCCCCTGAGTTCCTCTGGGTAAAACTGACCGGAGGAGCAGGAGATCTAGTCAGAGGGTGGTGGTGGTGAAGGGAAAGCTGGACAGCAACTGGGTGAAGCTGTTTTATATAGCAATGGATGCAAACTACAAGAAAGAAGATTCCACCTAAACATTAGGAAGAACTTCCTGACAGTAAGAGCTGTTCGACAGTGGAATTTGCTGCCAAGGAGTGTGGAGTCTCCTTCTTTGGAGGTCTTTAAGCAGAGGCTTGACAACCATATGTCAGGAGTGCTCTGATGGTGTTTCCTGCTTGGCAGGGGGTTGGACTCGATGGCCCTTGTGGTCTCTTCCAACTGTATGATTCTATGATTC
Organism: Podarcis bocagei; assembly: GCF_964188305.1. Taxonomy (NCBI): domain Eukaryota; kingdom Metazoa; phylum Chordata; class Lepidosauria; order Squamata; family Lacertidae; genus Podarcis; species Podarcis bocagei. The sequence continues at coordinate 31,206,471 of NC_138132.1, forward strand.
TATGATAAATCAGGACTGGCAAACAGGCTGATGCTGCTCAGAAGGATACACTTTTCTTCTATACATCAGCATCATTGTGTGTATGATGTTTTGCAGAGTTTCATGTGCCAGAAAAAGCAGGCCCCTGACCCAGGGAACAAACAGCCTGAACACCACAATCCTATGTATATTTGCTCAGAAGTCCCAGGGAAGGTTTAATGGGCTTACTTCCAAGTAAGCATGCATAGACTTAGGAGCTGAAGTTTTCTAAAGCAGAAAAAGTAGGATCCCTGCTTTATAAGGGATGTCAGGAGACTGCATTATCTAGCTGTCTTCAATATCTTTTTTTTAAACCGCTTCTACAGTGGGTCTCTTTACTCTTGTTGATTTATTTTTATGCATCTTAATTTTTGGTTGAAATTTGGCATGATGAAGAAAGAGAGAGATGCCTAGGCAGGAAGTATTCCCACCAAGGCAGACCAAGTGATTTCACAGAGTTCTCTCCAACAAATTTTACAGGAAAGCTATGTAAGCCGTAGTCCCTTCATGTTCCTATCTGGCAAAACATGAATGGGTTTGACTGCAATAATGTCCCACAGGTAACCCTAAGTTAACGATGCCCATTAATTTCAGGGGGTCTACTCCCAAGTATGACTAACGTGTACAAAAACAGGAGCAAGTCGAGGCTAGAGATTGCCGTGGGGTGGAGAGTCGTTTGGCCAATGAATCTCCTTCTCTTTTTGCAATTAATTTTTTAAATATCTCCCCCTTTGTCTCTTTGCAGGTGCCATCTACAGCCTCTTGGTTTTGAAGGAGCCCATTGCCATGTGTGCCCCGGCCACTATCTCCCTGGGTCTTCTGCTTCTCCTCAATATCCGGGGAAGAGGGAGATCCACCAAGTCAAAGTTTGAGTGAGGGGGTGTTGAACTGGAGAGGACAGAAGGGGAGAGTTCGGAAATGGCAGCAAATCTCTTGTTGGCCCGTTTTTGTCTGTGTGCTTTCCACCCCTCCTCCCCTTGCTCGGTCCTTTTCAACTTGGTATAAACTGGGTCCCGTGGGTGTATGATCCAGGGGGTGTTTGTGACCTTGAAATCACCATAGATCGGGGGATGAAGCCCCTTTTCAGCCCAGGGGCCACATTCCCTCCTGGGTGACTTTCTGAGGGCCATATGCCAGTGGTGAGCAGGGACCACGGGCAAAAGCGGGCACAGCAACAAATGAAGTTTTTACCTTTGTACTACAGGTTAATTTCTACACACACTCACAATCCCTTCTTTACCCTCCATCCAGACAAGCCAGAGATAATTGTCAGACTTAAGGGACACATTTCAATCAGGCAAAAATGGGTGTGAAGCAGAGCCAGTGAGGGCTGTGGGTGGGGTGGGTGGGGGCACAACCAGCAGAGTCCTAAGGGTCCCTACTCCTGCTTTAAATCGATGGCAGCTAGACTTTGGGTCTTTCTCAGTTACCCCGTTCACCAGTGTTCTTTCCCATCTTAGGCCTGGCGTAAGTGCTAAATTAGCCGGGTGCTGCCTTAATCTTAGAATTTCATAGCTTGGGGAAGCGGAGGAAGGAAATGGAAGGGGATGTGTGAAATAAATTTTGGGTAATCCTTGGGAGAAAATAGAAGCACACTTAAAAGCAACAACAACACCTGGCACAGGACAGTCCCTTTTTTGGCTCAGGGCAAACCATTTCTGTGGGGTTCATTGAGTGGCACTGAAGGATTTTGTTGGCTACTATGTGAGAGAAGCAGCTGCCCCCACCACTGATCTGTGGTCTGTCCACTAAGATACAGCTGCTTTCCTTTAAACATCAGATCATTGGTCCACCTATCTCAGTATTGTCTACACTGACTTGCAGTGGCTTTCAAGGATTTCAGGCAGGACATTCCCAGCCAGGAATTGAACCTGGGACCTTCTGCATCCCAGGCAGAGCCGCGGCCTTCCCCCCAGTATTTGCCTGCTGGGAGAGTGCTTCTCAGCAAGCCTGCCTCTGGAAAGGGTGACAAATGCTTTCCTGCACTTATATACTCTGGCATTCATGATGAACATGGGGTGGGGAGGAAGTTCGCCAGAAGAGGAAAAGCTCTCGCCCTGCTGTGAACCTGTTAAGGTCCCACCATCTCCCCTCTTCACCTGCCTGTCACTGAGATGGCCACCAGAGGCTCTTATGCAGGAGATCTTTCCCTCAGGGCAGGAATATGGGGATCAACTGAGGCTCTCCAGCTGCAATCCCCTTCACCCCAGTCCTTTTGCCATGCTGGCTGGGGCTGATTGGAGTTGAAGGCTAGAAAACATCTCCAGCGTCACCGGTCCCTCCCCTGTTCTAGAGATTAGGCATGAAATGAGCAGAGGTTGGATTTTTACTGTGGTTGCTTTCTGATTATCAAAGTCCTTTACTAGACAGGGCACAAGGCACTGTAATCTAAGAAACAGACAACATCCATCTTGTTTCAGTCATTATATATATATTTTGGTGCTGGCTTTACTGATCCGCTTTGGCAATGTTTTTCTGTGTCTTTTGACTCCTTGGTGATTAAAGTGTTGACTGATTTTTAAAACGTTTCAATTTTTCTTTGTTTTGAGGGATGCCATCAGAGGTTCTGATAGCCAGTGTTAGAGGAAGGGGGCAGAGTCTTTTTAAAAAGTAAATAAATAAAACAGCTGGTTGTCAGCAGGCAAGATAGAAACACATCATGAATCTTATTTGGCCTGAGAGGAGAAAGAGGGCATCACCCTAACGTCCTTTACTCTAGGAACTTAATAAGAGCTGAGCTGGGGATGGAGGGAAGGCTGAAGAGGAGACACACCTGCCCTCAGTGAAGCTGGGCAGAAGAGATGGAAATGGATCAAATGAATGTTTCCCCACTGCTTTATCTCCATGCCAGGAAAGCCATCGTCTAATCACTTCCTCTGTTAAAGGCATCTGAGCCAGTTTAAAACATTGGCAGCCCTTCAAATAGGGATACAAAGTGAAGGTAGTCATGGAGCCCAAATATGAGACCCTTGCTACCTCTTTTATCCAAGTGATCTGTGGGTGGGCAGGTTATCCCAACAGTTTGGCTGTGCGGGAGGCACACCAAATCATATTTTTGCTTGCTTGCTTTGAAACAGCAAAGTGAGTGTGAAGAAGTTGTGCTTTGTTCACAAATGTGCTTAATTCCTTAAAAAGAAGGAGGAGTCTGTCTCACCATGGTAGTGAGAGGAAGGTTCCCTGCACTTGCCCTCGGGCAGCTTTCTTCTGAAAAAGGTCATCCATTGTGAGACTGAGCTTCAGGCAGCAGCCCCTCTTGGTCCTTCCTCCATGTAAGATAAAACAGATATTTTTAACGTCTGCAACAGGTGTGATGGGCTCCTCCTGAGATGAGGCCAATTTGCTCATTTCCCTGTTGCTGGGTGACAAAGCAACGCTCTTGGCAGAGGCCTTCCTTGCCTTGTCTAGATTTCCCTTCTATTTCTCAAGGAGGCCTGCTTTGTTCTGCTTTTGATAGGGAAACTTGCCAGTCTAAGAGAGCTTTCTTATGGACTTCTGACAAACCAGTTTTAGCCTCCCCACTCTTGAGGAGAAAGCCACAAAGCCAAATTCCACATTCCAGTGCCGGTTTAGTCCTTTTTGCCTATAGAAAGAATACAAATATGTAATATCAGGGCTGATGTTAGAGTAATTCATTTGTGGAGTGTGGCGAGTAATATTGTTTAGAGCAGTGTTCAGTTCCGTGCTTGGATAGCCTCATAATTCTACCACCAACCTTTCTCCAGAGAGAAAGATCCGAGCAGCTAACCATAATTTCTTCTCCTTCTTGGGAGTCTTTCTCCACTCCCTTTTTGCTACCAGAAGTTCAAGAATTTACTCTCGGTGCTACAAATTGCACGCAATAATTTGCACAGTGGTGATGAAGGCTGCAATTCTATCCCTAGATTGGGCTTGGCAGGGCTAACTTTTGGGTAGATGTCCGTTGTGTAGTGGACATCTCTTCATTGCAACCCTGAAGCCATACCCTCATAGCTAGGCTCCTAGACTACAGCAAAAAAAAAAAAGGTCACTACATGATGGCATCCATATCAAGCCAGCTTTTCTCTCACTCCCTCTTCCCATTTTGCTGTTTCTGATAAAGATGCAAAAGCTTACTCTCTTGTGGCATGCTGTTGGTCATAATAAAGGGTTGGGGGTTAGTTTGGAATTTTTCAAAATGAGATGAAGTTAACCCTACCGCTTCCTCTGCTTAGCTTATTTGATGTGCTGCTCTTGGAGGAAGGCTTATTAATTTGACAAGCAGAAGACTGGCAAATAGCCTGGGAGATGGCACTGTTGACCCTGCTATGAAATAAGTGGTGCTGCGTCGCTGGTTGACGTGTAGGATTGCACTGTGTAAGCTGGGACTGCATTAGCTTATTGAAGAAGCTGAAATCTGTCAGCAACTGTTCGGATCCAGAGACACTGATGATATTTTTAAATAGCCAAGTCCTCTTAAATTGTCACAAGGTTCCTTGGATAATATTTCAGGCGTCAAAAGAAAGTCCTTGGGATGGCCATTCACATGGACCAGTTGGCAGAAGAATCTGCACCAGTCACACCTCATTGATGTTCATGGAAGGAAAATGTATCAACACCCAGCCCTCTTAAGATGCTACACACTAAATCCTGGAGTTTTCCCAGTGATCTCAGTTACTTTGGGCAAGGGATTGTTTTAGAGCAGGCATAGGCAAACTCGGCCATCGAGATGTTTTGGGACTACAACTCCCATCATCCCTGACCACTGGTCCTGTTAGCTAGGGATGATGGCAGTTGTAGTCCCAGAACATCTGGAGGACTGAGTTTGCCTATGCCTGTTTTTAGAGTCCTCATTGCCTCTATCACTGTCATAGTTTTCTTTTGCACTAGGCTAGAGGCTTCAGACGTCCTCTTGCAGATCTGACAAATGTAGGATGCTTCCAGACTGAAGGCTCCTCCTGGTCCTGTAAAATCACTGCTTTCCTATTGTAAGCTATAAGTGGAATTGCAGTGGACGTCCCACGCTAGAGATTGGGGGGAAATTCACATTCAGTTCACATTTAAAGATGAGCCAGCCTGCCTACCTAATTTGCACTTTCTGAAACACAAGAACTGAAATGCAGCCGTCCTTTGAAATGTGCACTTCTCCAAATTTGCGGTGTGGTCCTTCAGTCAAATAATGGAACAAAAATGTGTGTGCTGAGTCATAAGGTGTCCATAAAAATGTACATGTTTGTGAACAGCAGCATACAAAAATGCATTGTTTTAAAGAAAAATTCATTGCAAAAATGTGTGTGCTTGGTAAAACTGCATATTAACAAATATATTAGGAGAAATTCTCACTGAAATACTGGTGAATTTTAATGAGATCTAAGTTTGGAAAAATGAGAAATGGAGAGAGCCATGTTTGAAAGATGCCTCTCTTCCATTCCACACACCAGCAGTTTTGTGTGTGTGTATTGCTGGAAATGATTGTTGCTGTGGGTGAAGGAAGAAGCCCTCCTTTCCCTTCTTTCTGCTCTTCTGTAGTGCATTCCCAGGCTCCTTAAGTCCTCTCCAGAACATCCTGATTTGCTAGTACAAAGCTCACATGGTTGGGGAATGTTGACATGCCTTCCTGTTAATCATTTGCTAATCTCACACTTCTCAGTACATTTCACTCCCATGTTCTTAGCTGCAAAAAGTCCAGTTAAAAAAATAACAAACAGTTTGATTGGTTACTAGGGCAATGGGAGGCGGGGTGGGTTTTAATTTACTAAAGTTCTTGGTTTGGAACCCTGCAAAAGAGTGGCAGTCTGGAGGTCTGCTCAGAGTGGTTCTGCTATTTGAAAAGTATAAAATTCATTTTTTTTCTCTGTAGTTTTCTTCCTGCTCTCCTATACAGAAATCAAGATGAAGAAGTAAAAGAAACCAGAATGATTGTTACTGCTATTAATTAAATATATACAGCTTACATGCCAAAATGGCTTCTAAGTGGTTTATAAAAAATCATTTATAAAATTCATACATAATTAAAATACACTGTAAAACAATTACCGGTACATTAAATCACTATTAAAATATACATTAAAACAAAGCAATTAAATAGTTTTAACAGTAAAAACAATCAGATGAGGAAGTTCAAGTTCAGGGGAATGCTTCCGGAAATAAGTGTATTTTCAAGAGCTGGTGGCATGCCAATACTGATGGTGCTTTATATTTCAGCTGCTTTAGGGAATTGCACAATAGCGGTACCATCAGGGAAAAATCCTGGCTCCATATTACCTTTGGTGCCAGCACTAAAATTGTCCATTGAAATAGATGAATCTATTGTGAGCACTAGATTGTTTGGAATCCACTAAAACAGATGGTAAAGAAGCCCATTGGTAGCAACTTGCAAAACGAAACAATGCAGTTGTACTTCATTTACTTAAAACGTTTGTACTTTGTCTTTCCTCATAAAAAGCACAAGGTGGCTAGCAGCATTCACAAATCATAAATCAACAGTTGAAAATGTCAGGAGGAGCTTGAAAGCCTATATCCATTTTCCTGGGAGTAAGCCCCATTGAATTCAATGAGAGCTACTTCTGAGCAGACATGGGTCTGCATTGTAAAAACAAGCAGTAAAAGGTGCTTCGAATAGGCAGAGATTGTTAAAACCAATACTGTAAAAGCACACCTAAATCATTTAAAAGGTTCTGCAAAGCCACGTAAGAGGAGCTGTACTTTCCCGTGAGCTGTAGAGCAGCCACCTTGTCGCCATTAATTTCTCTGCACACAGGTGGTAGTGACAATAAAGGTTTATTATTATTATTATTTATTATCCAGATATTGCTGGACTCTGAGCTTCCCCTCATCTCTCACCACTGACTGCACTTGCTACTTAACAACAATTCTCAAGATCACTTACAATGATCAAATGAGACAGCAATACATAATAGAAAACACTGGGTGATAGACCATGGAATCAGAGTAGACTCAGAAATTAATGGATCTGTTAAGTCAATTTCAGTGGATCTACTCTGAGAATGACTAACCTTGGCTATCCTCTGTTTTATACAAGCAGATCACAATAGAGAAGGGACTTTGAGCCTTAGATGGCAGTTATACCCAATCCTGGTTAAGGACAATTAAAAACAGAGTTTTGGAATTTTAAAAGGGGTTTGCCGCCTGTCTAGACATAAGCCATGATGGGGCCCTTTCCTCATTTTTGGCACCACAACTTCCAAATGGAAGTCGGGCAGGCATGTACTTAACGGTGAATTGAAGAATTTGCACAAACGTACCCACATTCCTCACTCCTCTATGCCTTTTGCCTTTTAAGGGTTATTTCTAGGTTTATTGGAAGGTGGTGGTACAGAACAGTGCTTTAACCCATCTTGCTGACTGAAGCTGCTAAATTCAGACTTTAAAAAAATTATATCTTCTTCTGAATCCTCCACTGTGTTGCAAATCAGAGCGCACACTTTTTAACATAAGCATAATTCAGCCTTTTGGGTGTCTTTGATGCTTGGAAGTTTGAATGTCTCTTTGAAAAGGCAAAAGAAAAAAAGAAAAGAAAAAAGCTCTAACTTTGATCTCTCTCTTTTGTCTCCCTGCTCTCTTCCTTCCACAGCTGTTACATTTGGAAAGTGAACCCCCACCCCACCCCCTGCCTCTCAGGCAGCTTTTATGCCTTTCTTATGGGGTGTTTGCTGAGTCTCAAAGGGCTGAGCAAAGTGGCTGCTCAGTTAACCCTATGCCTGCTGTTTAGTTAGAATGCCTGGATTGGTGGTGCTGCTGGTTCCAGTGGGAGCCAAGATGCTCCTGCAGGCAAGATGCTCACAGTGACCCCCCCATCCTTGTTGTGTGCTCAGCTCACCATCCCTGCCATAATAATAATAATAATAATAATAATAATAATAATAATAATAATAGTTTCTCAGAGCAACTTTACCTCACCTTGCTTTTAGAACTTTGGAAAAGAGTCAGTGAGAACAGAGTGATGACGCTTTACAATTTTATTATATAGTAAGATAGGCTATCCCACCTTTCTTCCAAGAAGCTCAAGGAGGTATACATGATTTTCTCCTTCTCTGTTTTGTTCTCAAAGGAACCCTGTGAGGTAAGTTAGGCAGTTACTGGCCCAGTGTTGCTGAATGTGGATCCCTAGGTTCCTGGATCCCTAGTTAGACCCTCTAACCCCTGCACATGAGCTACTCCTTGTTCTTTTTCTCTCCCACTTGCTCAGAGATGGCAGATAAGCAGGCAACAGCTATGAGGAGGAGTAACGGGAGGTTTCAGAGCAAAGGGAGGATTCCTTTGTCAGCCCTAGGGCCACATTTCCTTGGAGGCAACCTTCCGGGGTCCACATGATTGGTACATGGGGCCGGGAGCAACAAGTGGTGGAGTGACAGATGTGATGCTTAACCTTTGCTTCATTCCAGAATGGAAAAAATGGTGGGAGATCAAAATAGCCACATGTGTCCCATTGAGGCCAAAAGGTTTTTCTGGGCTTCCCACAATTGTGCCATCAAGTGCTGAGCTTGCTGCTGGCTCTTCAGACAGATAACCTTGAAAGCAAATGGTAGATAATGAAATCTGAGAAGACCGAGAGGGGGTTGAGCAGGGCTTGCAAGTTTCCAGTGCTGTCCATATTGGGTGTGAGTGGGGCTACAGTGACCAGCAATGCTCTTTGTCTTTGTCTATGGCTAGCAGGAATGAAATTAGTTATGGAAAGAAGCCAATACAAACAAAATGCCATGAATGGTATAGTCAGGCTGCAGTGTGTAGTATCCAGAGACAGGCAGAAGGTAGACTAGGGCCTACTGGTGGATCTCAGGGATTCTTGACACCCAGCTGTTTAACAAGCAACAGCAAAACAACTTTCCTCATGTAACTTAGGCTGTGGAAATGAAGAAAGCTTTGGGAACAGAGGAAACTGCTTTATGCTGAATCAGACCAGTGGTCCATGTGGCTCAGCAATGTCTACACAATGACTGGCAGTGGCTCTCCTGGATTTCAGACGGGGATCTCTCCAACCCTGACCTGGAGTCAAGATGCTGGGGACAGACCCTGAGAACTTCTGCATGCCAAGCAAAGGCTCTGTCACTGAGCTGTGGCTGATTCCCTTAAATTGCCTGTTTTAATTTTAGACTCTGAATGGTCTTATGGACGGGAATAAGATCTTGTTTTACTTGCTGGGTTGTCTTAATGGGATTGCTTCATGGTGCATTTTAATTATAACCATTTTTTATGGGGTTGTTTTAATGTGCATTTTAATTATGGTGTATTTTTAATTATTCTGTATTTTAATAATGTCATACCGTTGGTTTTTAGGTTTTGCAGGCCGGTTGAAATCCATTTGGGCATTAAGCAGTATATTAATGAAATAACAACAGCAGCAAGACCTACTGTGCCATTGTACTTCAGGCTTCCTACAGCTGATGTGCAAGCTTACAACCAGTTATGTAGCAAACCTGGAATTGCTATCAGCAGTGGTACTGCATCCTGAATCAGGGACCCCTCCATATTATCTGCCTGTCTCCCTCTAACACAGGAGTTTCCCCATGAGATTCTTGCAGAGAAGCTGCTGATATGTGGGCTGGATGAGCTAACTGTTAGGTGAATTTGTAGCTGGTTGGCTGAGCAAAACCAGATAGTGCTCACTATAATGGTTCCTCAACATCCTGGGAAAAAGTAACAATTGGGGTGCCATAAGGTTCTGTCCTTGGCCTGTTGTTGTTCTACATCTTTATAAATGACGGATTGAAGGGATGCGCATCAAATTTTCAGATAACACCAAACTGGGAGGGAGAGCCAATCCCATGGAAGACAGAATCAGGTTTCAAGATGACCTTAATGGATTGGAGAACTGGGCCATTGATAACAAAATGGATCAATATAGACAAATGTAAGCCTACACACTTAGGCAGGAAGAACCAGTTACACAAATATAAGATGGGGACACCTGCCTTGCCAGTATTACATATGAAAAGGATCTAGGTGCCTTAGCTTAAGGTGAGCCAACAGTGTGATGCAGCAGCAAAATACCCTAATGGTATTCTAGGCTGCAACAACAGAAGTATAGTGTCTGCTCTGTTCTGCCTTGGTAAGACCACACCTGGAGTACTGTGTCCAGTTCTGGGCACTACAATTTAAGAAGGATCTTGACAAGCTAGAACATGTGCAGAGGAGGCTGACCAAGATGATCAAGGGTTTAGAAGCCATGCCTTATGAGGAACGGTTGAGTTTGTTGGGAATGTTCAGCCAGGGGAAGAGGAGACAGAGGAGATGTGATAGCTATCTTCAAATATCTAAAGGGCTGCAACATGGAGGATGAAGAAAAAAAAGAACCAAAACCAATGGATTCAAGTTAGAAGAAAGGAGATTCTGATTAAACACCAGAAAGACTTTCTGATGGTAATAACTATTCAGAAATGAAATGGCCTCCCTTGGAAGGTGGTGGACTGTCCTTCCTTGCAGGTTTTTAAGCAGAGGTTCGATGGCCATCTGTCATGGATGTTTGAGCTGAGATTTCTGAATTACGGGGGGGTTGGACTAGATGACCCTCAGGGTCCCTTCCTAATCTGATTCTGCAGTTCTGTGATGCTCTTTTTGTGACTTTCCTTTGATAAGAAGAAAGGAGAGAGGGAGGATGAAAAGCTAAATGCCAAAATGGGACATGGGAGGGACAAGTCTACTCACTTCTGCTCACCAGATGAATATGTGTGCATGCATGGAAATAAGAGGAGCTTCCTTTGCTGGGATCCCACACTTTGGTTATTCAGCTTTCCAGGCACTGTACTGTTAAACTTTGCAGGATATAGTGGGCGACCTAGATGCTTTTGTTTGCAGAGATCCTTTTTTTCCGGTGCTGATTCATATCCTCTCCCCATTTCTTTGTGCTCTGTTTTGCTGACAATCCCACAATGCAAGTTCTGCCAAGACAATAGCAATTGTGTATGTGCAACATGCATTGTGGGGGATGGAGCTGAAGTGTGAAGGGAACCAAGCACCACCCCAGAAAGTGTGTCATTTTGGGGAATGAGAGGGAGGAAAAAAATTATCACAAAGGTTAAAAGGACTGTGGCTGATTCTTGTTAAAGGCAACATTGTTTCCTCTATTTTCAGGTGGTGAGTGGCATTTTTTATGTAGCCCAAAACAGCTCCATGGGCACAAGAGAAAGATATCAGTAGGTTTGGGAGAACCTCAAGATTTGTAGAAATAAAAAGGGGGAAACCTAAAATCAACAACAGTGAGAGAAAGGCCTGCATTCTGCCCTGAGGATGCTACAATCAACGTTTTTGCCTCGTGGGGGTCATGTGCTACTGTATTTTAATACTTTGTTGGAAGCCGCCCAGAGTGGCTGGGGAAACCCAGCCAGACGGGCGGGGTATAAATAAATAATAATAATAATAATAATAATAATAATAATAATAATAATAATAATAATAATTTGCGGCTGGGCTCGCTTCCTTGAGCCGGCTGCCACTATTTGCCCTGCAGGCAGCACAATGCATTGGCAGCTCTGCTACTCCTCTTGCACTGTGTGTGATGTGTGAGGGGTAGATGAACACTGGGTTGGACTCACTGGCCTCCCGGTGTCCCCCCCACCCCTAGCAATGCCACTCTGACTCCTGTTTCCTTTGGGGAAATCCACTTTACATACATGCACAGGTGCACTGCCCCACGGCCAGCTGCTGTCTGCACAATTGTGAGGGTTAACCTCTGACAGGGAGGGTTGTGCTTGTGGGGAGAAAGATAGAGGGAGGCCACGGGGGAGAATCAAGACTCACACATCAGAGAGAACACAGCAGGATTTCTTGGCACCGTGGGAGCAGGGAATACAGACCACCATGGAAGGGTAAGAAGGTTACTTGGAAGAGACTTGGAGTTTTTCCTGGGTTGGCAGGGAGGTGCCAAGGATGTGCTGGAGGCCGGTCCATTAGGGAAAACGAGGTGCTGCCTCACCAACCTTAGTCTGCCGTCAGGCAGCCCCCACCTGCCTTCCTTCTGGGGATGCAGGAGAAATTCGATACAGTTGGCCTTGAAAGGCAAATCGACTTAATTCCCAGTTTCTGAAACAATATGTGAACCAAAGCGCAGCCATCCTCCAAAAGGCGCACTTGTCTGAATTTTGCAATGCAGTTTTCCAGCCAAAGAAGTGTGTACAAAAATGCAATTGCTGTGCATAAGAATGGATACATCGGGGAAAATAACATACACGGAAGGAAAATTGCATAGCAAAAAATGTGAATGTTAGGAGAAATGGAGACTAAAATGCTGGTGAGTTTTCTTGAGGTCCCACCCCACCAAACTGATGAAGAAATGTGGAGAACTGAATTTAAGAGTAGGAAAATAAGAACCTGAGAGAAACCAAAACCAACAGACTTGTCCATGCCTAGAGTGAGACTTGAGGTTTTCCTGGGTCAGCAGGAGCAATGGTGGATGGTCCATTTGAATGAATGGGGTGCTGCGCCACCAACCTCACTCTGCCCCCAGCCAGCCCCCACATGCCAGCCCTTCTACTTACAGCCAGTTCCAGGGATGAAACGACCCACCAGCTTGTTCCTCCTGGGGCCCCTCCAGCCTGCTCTTTTATTTTGGGCATATTCTGCAACAAGTTATTGACGCAACTAAAATGCATCAGGTGGATTTATTCTGCATTAGTTTGTTCTGTATTGCTTCCCCAATGCAGGAACAAACAATACTAAAAGTGAGATCATGTGTCATCTCACTGATGGCATCAAGAGGACAAATCATCATGAACGTGCAAAAAAAAAAAAAGGATGCATGTGTATAGTCTCATTGTTGTAGAACTCAGCAGGGAGTAGAATGGGAAGCAAACTAGAACTACAGTGGTGCCTCGGGTTACAGACCCTTCAGGTTACAGACTCCGCTAACCCAGAAATAGTACCTCGGGTTAAGAACTTTGCTTCAGGATGAGAACAGAAATCGTGCGGCGATGGCGCGGCAGCAGCGGGAGGCCCCATTAGCTAAAGTGGTGTCTCAGGTTAAGAACAGTTTCAGGTTAAGAACAGACCTCCAGAGCGAATTAAGTTCTTAACCTGAGGTACCACTGTACGTAGTTGGCTCTGCCTGTCATTGGCTCTGGCGCCACCTACTGTTGGCCTCCCTGCCTTCTGCCCTATGGGGCACCAGCCACCACTTCCAAGGAGAAAGCACTGAAAGATTTTTGGAAGGGTCAGCTGGGCCAACTGGGGTGAAGTGGGCTATTGGAGCTGCAAGGATTTGCCTCGTTGTGTGTCTAGTTATTGAGTTGGAGGGAGGTTTATAGCCCCAGGTGCCGTTTCAGATGCTAAAGCAGCCATCACCAGCCTTGGTTTCTTAAGCATTCCCAGGGTCCCTTCCAAGTCTACAAATCTATGATTCAATGAAAAGGGGATTTGACAAAATCACAGAGGACCAAGCTAGCATTAGCTGTCATGCTTTGTCCCCTGCCTTGAGGACACCTCTGCAGCCACGGCAAGATGAAGCCACATGTGCACATATGCAGAGGTTTATAACTTTCTGGCAGGCAAAACGTAGCTCCCATTTGAACTCGAACTGTGCTTTCATCCCCCGGAAAAGCTGCCCTCCTCAAGACCCATGCTCAGTCCCATTTTAAAGATCTCAACCATCTCATCAATTAACCCTTTGTAATGGGAATTCCCCCCATGAGACCCCACACCCTTTTCGCTTTGAAGCCCAGCTCCCCTGACCCTGCATTTTTACATGTTGAGCCAACAGAAGAAAACAAAAAACCCTCCCAGCTACTTTTGCGCTGCCAAAGCTGGATTTTCAAAACTTTTGCGAATACTGTAAATTGACAACTGTTTCCACCTGCCTGCTCTATCCCTGCAGTGTTTTGCTCAGCTGGTATCGAAATGACTCAGTTGTGATAAATAACCACAAAAAATGATGACAGTCGTTTGCTAGCATGTTGCAGAAAGCTGGGCTTTAAGTGGGCTTCTTGTGCATGGGTAGTTTGGCTTGCTGGAAGCAGAGACAGAAAGGCAGATTTGCATCGAGACACACTGTGCTACGCTCACCAGGATTTTGACTGCATTTGCTGGGTAAGAATGGAACCTAAGCTGATTTAGGAGCACCGATCTCTGCTCTGGAAAGATATCGACTCTGCCCTGGAGCTCATTTCTGTGCAATAGATTCACTGAATTCCCCAACATTTTTTATTGTCCGGGCTCCTCTGCAGCTTGACCCAAATAAATGTTGCAGGTGGTATTGCATGGTAACTCCATGGGGGGGAGGGATGGGGGGGGAAACCCCTCCACCTGCTCAAGATCTACATGCCAAACTGTTGCTAAAGGCACAGGAGCAAGGACAGTGAGAAGGGTTTGGCAACCTCTAAGATCCATCAACTATAACTGGGACCAATTCAGACTACTTCTTATTTAGCTTTTATTTTATTGTTTTAGTGTTATGTTCACTCAGGAAGGCTTGATATGGAATGTTAGAGGGATCTTGGAAAAATGATGCCTGTGATTTTCTCCAGTGTGAGTGTGCTCAGGTGTGAGCAACTACGCAAAACGGCAGAAGACGCCAGTCTGGTTCCAAATTATTTCATTCTGTTGTGGTTTCCCTTGCAGAACTGTATGGCAGCAAGAAACAATCACCCCAAATCTATCTGGTGAAATGCTGGCTAATTCATGTTTGTGTGTAGGGCCAGTTTAGTATGAAGCATTTTGCTAATGAAGAACTAGGTATTTTTTCTGTTAAAATGTCTGTGTGTCAGGTGTATTTGTTGTGTTTTTTAACCTCCTTATTGAAAAGTCAAATCAACTTTCTCTCCACTACACCAGACAAGAAACAGTTGATGATGTTATTGGTGGGAATGTGTGTGTTCGTGTGTGTGTGTGAAATAATAATTGAGCTACTATTAAACCCACAACTACCTTTCTTCAATCTCGATGGGGTAATTTTCAGCTGGATTTTTGTTGCAAGAATAATATATATATTTGAGTTTGATATCCACAATTTCAATTCCCACTTTGCCCCTAGTTCCCCTTTGTTCTGACCCAAGGAAAATAAACCTTGAACTACTTTTTGCTTTGATTAGCTGATCCATGCTTTGGATTGCATTTCCTTTTTCTCTGCCAAAGTTGGGGAGGAGAGAGAGAGAAAAAGAGAGCGGGAGGGAGGGAGGGAAAGGAGATTTCACCAAGCTAAATGTTTTAGCTCCTCCCGGCAGCTTCAGCTGTGCTCTGGCTTGGCAGTGAGACTCGGATAAGAACAGGTGAACTGTGTTGGGAGCTGGCGAGGCACGGGACTTTCCGGCGCTAAGCCCCGGCAGCTGCTGGCTGGAGCCAGGAGCCAGGAGCCATGTCTCCACCAAAGGGTGGAAGCTCTCGGAGGCATCTCCTTGCAGCTGTGCTACCCTTTCCTCCAGAAGAAACTTCCAAGCATCAGAGCAGCGTGCTGGAAAGAGAGAGTCAGACTTCCTGGAATGCAAGTGGGCTTTTCCTGTGCTTAAAACTTTCTGAGGATTATTGCAGTCTCTCTCTCTCTCTCTCTCTCTCTCTCTCTCTCTCTCTCTCTCTCTCTCTCTCTCTGTGTGTGTGTGTGTGTGTTGGCTTCTTCAGTCTTGCCTATCTTGCTCATCCCTTTTCTGTCTGTGCCCATCCATCCATCCATCCATCCATCCATCCATCCATTGCCTTGATCATCCATGTACTAACTAACCCACCATGTCCTTTCACTAAGAAAGTGTTTTGTCCATCATTCATCCATTCACTAAAAAAGTGTCCTGTCCATCATTCATCCATTCAGTTGATCTAGCCATCTACCCACACTATCCATCTGCAAAGTGTTTCTCACCCGCCAGCCATAAACACCCACAAACTGGTGTGCCACCTTCTCCATCTCCCTATCTGCCCCCTTCTTTCTTCATTGATTTTGCTTTGTTTTGGTCTGATGACGAAACTCCCTCCTTTCTCTTCTTCTGGCAGCATTGGGATGAACAACTCCACCACCTCCGGGCTGGTGGTTGGCCAGTGCCGGCTCAACGACCCTGTGCAGTTCATCCTGGTGCCGGCCGTCTACTGCCTTGTGTTGTGTGTGGGACTCCCGGGCAATGTGGCGGCCTTGCTGGTCTTCTTACAGAGCGGACGGGTGAGGAAGGCTATCCGCATCTACCTCATCAACCTGACACTGGCAGACATCTTCTTCAACCTCACGCTGCCATTCTGGATCCCTTACTATCTGGCTGAGGGGCATTGGGAGCTGCCGGAGGCCTTCTGCCGCTTGGCTGGAGCCACTTACTACTTGGCTACCTACAGTGCTATGGCCTTCATGACGCTCATCAGCCTGAACCGCTACTGTACTGTTGCCAAGCTGGAGATGGCTTTGAACAGGCCCTTGGGGGCACTAGTGGGCTGCGCTGTGGCCTGGCTGCTGTGCTTTGCCTGCGCAGTCCCCTCCTTGCTGACCCAGCAGACCTACCAGGTGGAAGCGATTAGCATGAAATGCTTTGAACAACACTCGGGGAGGAGGAGTTATGCCTGCGCCATGGTGGTTCTGTTTGCAGCCTCCTTCCTGGTTGTGTTAGGGGCCTACATGTCCATCATGAGATCTCTCTCGGCCTCAGCTGGCACCTGCCAAGGTGGGCACCGCCGGCGGGCACGTGCCATGGTCCTGGGCATGCTGCTGGTGTTTGTGGTCTGTGTGGCGCCCTACCATCTTTCTCTGGTTCCCTGGGTGGCTGACCGCATGGCCAGTTCCTTCTGCAGCCCTCCGTCTTTCTTGGACAACCTGCACATGTTGAGTGTGGCTCTGTTGAGCCTCAACAGCTGCATCGACCCCCTCATCTATTGCTTCTCCATCAAACGCTTCCGGACTGATTTGTGGACGATGGTGCGGAAGGTCGTACGCTGCCTCCCGCTCCCCTCAGCGGTGCCACCGCCACCACCAGAAAACAGATCTCCACCCAATATTCGGTCATCATCCTTAACTTCCTCATAGCTGGAGTGAAGGTCCTTTAGATGGAACTATCTCAACCTCCCTTTCCATCATTTGGACTTGATGTTTTTGAATTTGATATTGCCTACAGACCTCTTTTTGACCAGACTGTGGCTTGCAAATACCAACCATACTGTTCCAGTAAGAACAGTTTCCCTGTCTATCATCCACATGGAATTCATGAGCTTGAACGGGGGTTGGGTTGGCAGAGCTTATACAACCAGGTTTTTCCAACCATGGTCAAATCAAGTGATCCACAACTGGTGCAGAGGTAAAGCACAATTTTAAAAGGATCACACAGAAATGGCTGGAAATGGGAACAGACAGTGAATGACCTGGCCATAGCTGTAAAGCTCCAGTTAATAGGTTATTTTCCTGGATGGCTTCATCATTTTAGTTCAGTGGTATGCAACCTTCAGCCTGCAGGCTGAAACAGACCTTATCAGATTTCCCCATTTGGCCTGTAAGGCTGTTTTGGCCAAGCCCCACCAAGCTGCCTGATGCCCACCTGATGTCATATATCAGGGCTGGGGAACCTCTGGACCTTCAAATGTTGTCGGCTGCCAATTCTCATCAGCCTCAGCAATAATGGTCAATGGTTAGGGATGATGGGAGTTGTAGTCCAGCAACAACATCTGGAGGGCCACTGGTTCCCCAACCTGGTCATAGAGGTGTGGGATAAATAAAGATGCAGTTGAGGTTGGTTGTGTTTTTTTTTGCAGGAAGTGATGATCAGCTGATCAGTGGTACTTGCAAATCCCTGTGCACTGACCTCCACATGCACCAATCCTCAGCGATTGCTGGGGCTTTCAGCGTGCTGTTTGTGGGACTTTGGAAGCCCTGTGCCTTTGCCTCCACCATTGAAACTATGCAGGCAGAAACGGACCAGGTGTTGTTGTGATGTCAGATGATTGACAGGTGGGCGGCCCCAGCCACCTGTCAGATTTGACCCATGAGGATTGAGGGGGATAAGAATCTGGTGGCTGGAACCAATGTCCCAACCCCTGTTTTAGGTTAGAAGTTGGCAAATAGGGGGATGATGACAAATGTGCCGACTCTTCGTTGGCCGGAGATGGTTCAGGGTGTTCCAGATGCTGACATAGGAACATAAGAAAAGCCTGCTGGACTCTGTACTGATTGCCCATCTAGTCCAGCATCCTGTTCTCAGCCAGACGCCTCAAAGGGAAGCATGCAAGCAGGACCTGAGCTCAAGCAGCCTCTCCCCTCCTGTATTTCCAGCAACTGGCCTTCAGAGGCGGAGTGGAGGCAGATCATACTCACTGTGACTAGAAGCCCTTGGTAGTCTTATCCTCCATGACTTGGCCTAATAATGGAGGTCCTCCACCCCTGAAGGCCACCCTCCACTTCCCCCTCTCCCTTTACATTAACGTCCTTTTACTGTTCACAGACATTGCGCAATGAAGCATCTCCTCCCGCACATAGCATCATCTCTGCCTGGGTCAGCTTCTCTTGTTTCTTCAGCCTCCCCAGAGTCGGCTTCTTGCTTCCCTCCCCACAACTTGCTTACCTGCTTTGACTTTTGGAAATGAACTCCAGCTTGCTTTTCTGGCTTTCAGTGGTGCCTCACCCACCAAGCATCTTGCCTTGGCTTGGCCTACTCTCTGAAGGAAGGCCAGACTGAAACTTGCCGGTGCTTCACAGATTAAAAATGTAGAAAGGACCGAAACATTGTCTTGGCCTGCTGTATGTGGAGTTGCCAGCTTTTTAAACATACCCTTATAGCTGTGCCTTTAATCTCGGACCAGATCACTGCCACAGGTTTTACCTAGACATTCCTCCTGACTGAGCCGCCTCTTTTAATTACTGTACTGTGTTGTTTTAATGAGATCGTTTTATTGCCTGTTTTATTTATTTATCTATCATTACATTTCTATCCCGCCATTCCCCGCCCCCCCAGGACTCAAGGTGGCGTACATCATTCTCCCCCTCCCCATTTTATCCTTGACAACAACCCTGTGAGGTAGGTTAGGCTGAGAGACAGTGATGAGCTGAAAAGTCACCCAGTGAGCTTCAATGACTGAGTGGGGATTTTTGAAGCCTGGTTGGCCAAGTCCTAGTCTGATACTGTAACCACTACGCCACACTGTCTATGCAGGTTTCTATTCCAAGGTTTTGAGTGGTTTTCATATTTCAGTGTTTGAATTGATTTGTGTACTTGTAAACCACCAAGAAGCCTATTTTGACATTAACCAGTATATACAGTGGTACCTCGGGTTACAAACTCTTCAGGTTACAAACGCTTCAGGTTACAGACTCCGCTAACCCGGAAGTAGTAACTCGGGTTAAGAATTTTACTTCAGGATGAGAACAGAAATCACACAGCGGTGGCGTGGTGGCAGCGGGAGGCCCCATTAGCTAAAGTGGTACCTCAGGTTAAGAACAGTTTCAGGTTAAGAACAGATCTCTGGAACAAATTAAGTTCTTAACCTGAAGTACCACTGTAACGTAATCATAACTGAGAAAAAATGTAATTGCTGGAGCTCCTGCTACTATTGAAGGCACAGCTACAGGGAATGGTTGAAAAGCTGGCAACTCTGGCTGTAGATATCCACTTTTTTTTTGGCAACAGACAGTTGTGTGCTGGCTCCTCCTGAAGCAGGAGGTGGCAGTAAACTGACCATGAGCACATTTCCCTCCCCCCCACCCTTTTTAAAAAAGCATCAATGAAAACAGGGGCAAGATACAGCCAGGGACACATACCAGTGAATAAACACTTTCCCACACCAATGGGGACAGTCGGTGGGTGGGTGTGTACTCCTTAGAGTGGCAATTTATCCATCACCAAAAAAGAAAGAAAGAGGACAAAAGAGGATACAGATTTGCATAAAATTTGCATGTGCTAATTTATATGTACAGATGCAAACTTAGAAATGATTACTGTAATTTAAATAGAAATACAGTTCATCTCTCCATAGTAGGGAAGACTGTGACCAGGTGTCCTCTGTGCCTGCCTGCTCAGTCTGTTGTCCAAATGCTGATGGTGGTGGCTGGCCAACTCTGAGGCCTCTCTTGCTCTCCCTCCTTATGGTTCTTGTATCGTTAAATCATTCCTGGACTGGACACCCCTTCCATTAAAGCAGTAGTCTTCATCTGGGGACTTGTTTCTTAATTCTGTACCGTCTATTTGCTCGCTGCTGCTGCTGCTGCTGCTGCTGCTGCTGTAACCCACCTGAGATCAGGCCATGTCCCACCAGCTGGAGACCAATGAAACAGGATGGTTTCAAACAGACGACTGGCAGCCCTTCCAGTGGAGGACCGTCCTCTGTAAAGTTGGACATGGGAGCCACCCTGATCCCATAGAAGAACATGGGACTTCTCCAGTGCCAGATTTTATTTATTCACTCTGGCCTTTTGAACAGTTCTCCATAATGTCTGCAGTGCCAATCATCTTTCCTCAAGCCAGCGGCAGACAGACCACCTAGGAGAAAGGCCACTGCTCAGTGGTTAAACACCTGCTTTGAAGGCAGGAGTCCCCAGGTTCAATCGCTGACATCTCCAGGTGGAGCTGGGAGGGAACCCAGGCTGAAATCCCAGAGAGCCAGTCAACAAAGACAAACGCTGAGCTAGATGGACCCATGGTCTGATTCAGTATAAGGCAGCTTATTACGTCCCTATAAAATTCAAATAAGAAACCAGAGAGCCACGATGTCAAAGGTTGACCAGGCCCCTCAGCATGCCTCCCAAGCAATGCTCTGGGCCTGGAGTAATCAAACAGTAATTATTTTAATTCTTCTTATTAATTCTTCTTCTTAATAATAATAATAATAATAATAATAATAATAATATCATAATCATCATCAGTATTGTTTCCATTACGGCTAAATTTCATTACAATAAAAATGGAACCACATGTCACAGTCACTGTACAGTAGTTTGTTTTGTCTTAACGAGTGGAAAGCCTTCTGCTTCTAGGCACATTGCTAAGAACTAAGATGTGGACAGAGGCTGAGATCGAGAGAAGACCGCCTCTCGGTTCCCTGGCATGGCATTGAGAAGACAGGCCGGGCACCAAGTCTCGGAGGTGGGTCGCCATCCCTTCGTGTCTCTAAGCTACAGGCAGATCTCAGCACGGTGGAGGCCCCGATTCCTGGGAGAAGCTCCTGAGATCCACCTATTTTTCAACAAGTTACTAAGACATGAGGTTGTTGTGGAATTCTTCCCACTGACTGGACAAGACTTGGCCCAGGGGGTTGAAAAGATTTGGGTGCACATCCCACTGGGATGTCCTCCTGCACTGAAATGATGGTGCAGTCCCCATTCATTTCAGAGGGACTCATGGAAGAGACATTCTTTGTGGGTTGTGCCCATAATAACTAAGGTTGTTTGGGATATATAGATAGAATCGTTAAAAAAACAAAAACCAAGGGGGGGAAAACACCTTATGATAACTTTCATAGTTGATACAGCCATGGCTAATAAAATTAACATGTTGGATCTAGACTTCTCCATGCATGCTGCAACTGCGTGTACCCTCCCAATGTGTCAGACCACAACTCTTGTCAGCCACAACTCTTGTCAGCCACAGCTGGCATGACTGGTGATGGGAGTTGTGGTCTAAAACATCTGGAGGGCACCAGGTTGGCAAAGACTGATTTATGCACAAAAAGGAGGCCAATGAGAATAGGAGGTTGCCAGGAAGAGCAGCACATTAGACACTCATGGAGGAAACTAAATAGTACAAAATTCAGCCAAGATATGCATAATTCCCAAGGCCTGTTGGAGATTAACACAGGTTAATGTGCACAATTCCTTCTTCGTGGAATGGTTATGCACACATTCTCCATGAACCCTAGTGAATGTGCACAGTGACTGGTTCTAATGCACATTAACAGCGAAACTTACATTTTCCTTAACACACACACACACACACACACACACACACACACACACACACACACACAGCAATCTTGCCCTCTTCGGCTATTGGGTGGAAAGTCTATGTTCTGTCAGACAAATAATTTCAATGTTTATCTTCTCCAGGATTTGATTTAGAAAATAGGGTGGACTGTGCAGTCCTGTACACGTCTAATCAGAAGGATGCCCTATTGAGTTTAATGGGACTTACTCCCAGGGATGTGGGAATTGCAGCCTAAAAAATAACTGTTAGGAAAGCCTTTTTCAGAAATGTCATTTTAGAGGCTATTTATCAAAAGAAAGGACTATTTCTTTTTTAAAAACAAACAAACAACCAATCCACAAATGGCTAGAAATTTGGGTTATTCGGTCTTTTCCAATGCAAAATAAAACAAAAATGCAAAGGGTTTGGGATGAGCCTGGTAACAGTTATCAAAACTCTTTTAAAAACAGCAGCAGCAGCAACTTCCTTCTGATAAGTAAACACTGCAATTTTATGCAGAAAGAAAGAAGCATGATTTTTTGTGTTTTTTTTGTATGATGGTTGATACTAGATGGTAGATTTTTTAAGGATTATATGCCCTATGGGTTTCTTGCTAGTGCTACAGTTATGTGATTAAAAGTTAAAATTTTATACTATACAGTTATATATCCCAAGCAGCCTTAGCTGTTGTGCTTGTCGGTCACTCAGAACCCTTCAGTATGGAAGTGACGTTAAAACCTTGCAGGTGAGGGATGGACGGCAGCCGCTGAAATTATGAAATATCACTTCCACCTTGTGCCCTGAATATGGTTGGTTTGGGGAGCTCCAGACAGCACATTGCTTACCCGTGGGATTTCCCAGCATCTATCAGTCAGGAAGTTCCATACAGTCCAGTCACGGCAGCCAATCAGGGATCACGCTCCCAGGATGCCAGGTGGCACACAGTCCCTTGCCCTTGATTTGGGCCTGTCCTTGCTTGCGAAAGTGTGGCGAAGAGCAGGGTCCGTGGCACGTCTTCCATGGACTCCTTCCGGACGAGGTGGAGCCTCTCCTAAGTCAGCAGTGGAGGGTGAGATTAAAAAGGCGCCTCCAAAAGGTTTTCACAGTGCGGGGGTGGCGGTGGGGCTCCTTGGTTTTGAAGCCTCAAAAAGTAGCACTTAGCTTCATCTTCCCCCAGATGCCGGATTGCCAAAAATCCACACTCCCTGCTTTACTTGGATATGGCACCCAACTGCCTCCATAGATGGAAGAAGCTTGGCAAACTCTTCCCCTACAACTCCATGGAACATGCTACATTGTGGGTGCGCTGGGAAGGGAGGGGGTGTGTGTGGACCACGTGACTGTGAGCAGGAAGAGAGCACAAGGATGCTAAAGGATGAGAACTTTGGGGATCACCAGGAGTAGGGCACAGAGGAACCCAAAAGTGCCGGGTCTCCATCAGCAATGCCTCCTGACATTTTTAACTCACTGGCAGCGTATGCTCAAACCCAGAAAACCAAGGACTCCACCCATACCACTTCTCCCAGCCCTCACTACTGGAGGCGGCACTTACATGTAGGCTGCCCTGAAAGATGGGAGGCTTAGCGATGAGGAGATATCAAAAGGGGTATGTCCAGCCCTTCAGTGTCTTGGCTACAGATGTGTGTGATTTTTGTCCCCACCCACCCCAGAGTAATTCTGCTGATTTCCTAAAACGTTTCTCTCGAAATTCTTAAAGATGCTTTTGCCTGAGCAGGACCCTCCAAATCTACCTCGAATTCAGTTTCGGGGTGACATTTGGTGGCGACTTAGAGGTGTGTGGAACTCCCCTCCCCCTGAGAAATTTCATACATCTTATTGAAATTCTTGCACCTTCTTTGTAGACATTTTATATGCGAGCAAGCCCCCCCTCCCAGCATTTTGCTTTGCATTCATCCAAATTGGGTAGCACCCCCTAGTCTTGATGTTTTGGAGATATAAAGGTATAAAGAAGAGGAAAGATCTTAACTTATTTGCAGACCTGCTCCTTTTACACTGTATGTGGATACACAGATTATTTGAGTCTCCATCTTGGGCATTTATGAATGTGCTACCTTTGCGGCTTTATTTATTTATTTATTTTATTTTAAAAGACCCCTGTAGCTTAGTGCTAAGATGCAATGAACTACTTCTTTCACTTTCACAAGAATGCTTCATACTGTGCCACAGCCAAGGATAGACTGATATGGGAAACTCTGCTACCGAAGAGGCTCACCTGTTCACTGTCCAGGCACTCTCTGGTGAAAGCCAGTTGCAACTAATGCCCACTACAGTACTTTACCTCTAAAAGCACTTCAGTGTGGAAGGTGGGAATGCTCAAAAGCAAATGGAGTTAGTTTACTCTCCACTGTGTTGGTGGGGCAGACAGCACAGGAGAGAAATCTCTGTTGAAATTCCCTCCTGGACTGAATGAACGTGCTTTGAGATGGCAATGAGGGAATGTCTCTTTTTGTGAATTGTGCCCCAGAGATTCAGGACACACCTCAATGGTTCAACTTGGTCGACAAGAGGCACAAATCCAGGCACGAAGTCTGGAATCAAATCCCCACTAAAGGCAGCTGTACACAATCAAACACCCTTCTTCTTCTTACAGTTAGTTTTTTTTAAAGAACAATTTGTCATCACTGAAGCTCACTTTTGCTGACATTGGACTGATTTCTATGAAAAGAGAGTCACGGATAAGTGACTTTCTGGTGACCTTGGCCTGTATTGATGAAATGTTGTAAAACAATTGCTCTAAAAGGCACAGGGGGGAAAAATAGGAATGGTGCGGTCGTGCTTTTAATGTCCTTGATATTTTTAATAGAAAAACAAAAAGTGGAACTTCTTAGTGGCATCACACAGGGCTCTTACGAATCTGGTCAGAGGCCTTTCAAAATACCACTGTGCCTCCAGCCTTCACTGCATCCTTTTGACTCTAGGCCAAATGGTTTTCAAAGTGTGTTTTGGGGAACCTTAAAGATGGCTGGGTGGTTTCTCAGAGGTTCCTCAAGAAGAGGACTTGGAACAGTGGACAGGTTTTCCTGAAAGAGTTCCAACCATCATCACGAGGCCCGACGCCACCATGTGGCATGGTCAGGTAAATGCTGGGGTGCATCCCACTAGCGGGGCCTAGTCCCCTGCTCTGGTCCCTTTGGTGGCCACTTGCACCTGACATTCTGCCTTGTGGGTGGAAAAAAGGCCATCACTACAAAAAACTCTGTAGTGGCCATTTTGTTAACCTACAGTGTGCTAGAACTAGAACTTCCTATGCATTGTGGTGAAAAAAAGACTGAGGGAACAGCTGCCCACTCAGATACACCCATAGGAGGAGGACTTGTGCTCTTCAACCTTGGGTTCTCAAAACGTGTTGGGCTACAACTCCCATTCTGTCCGAACTTTGTCTAAACTGGCTAGGGGTGATGGGAGCTGTAGCCTGACAACGTTTGGGACCCTTATGTTGAAGAGTTTTGACCTGTTGCAATGTGCATGGGTTCAGTGGCCTTTGTTCAGCCTCGGCAAACAGAAAGATGTGGAAGCTCTTCCCTCAAGGTAGAAAACTTGAAAGCTGCTGGCTGAGGCGAATGCCAGCCTCACACCACTGTCCCATTCCCAGGACTGGGTGCAAGCAGTGGAGACTGGAGACAGGAAGGAAAGGGGCATCAGAGCAACCAGACAGGTTGAAAGGCAGAGAAGGCAGGGACTTTGCCAGCAGCTCCACCTATCTGCCAGCAGAGGGCAGTGTTGCATTTCTTTATAAGGCATCACTCTGTGGTCTTCAGAAAGGCTCACAGATAGATTGGCTACTTGCTTGCAGCAAGGCAGACATTTGTGAGATGTCTGGTGTGGGTCAGAAGGTTTAATGGCGGAGCGTCTCAGGGTGCTTCCACATGGCCAGAATGGGCATGATAAGGATAAGGGGGGGGGGGAGGAAGGTAGAAAGGTGGGTCTGCATGCACTGAATGTTGGGAGCAGTAGGGTATTCCCCCACCCACAAATAATATCGCTTCATATACCCCACTAGATGCAACTCTTGGAGATGACCTTGACAATGAACTATTTTCCCTACAGTCTCATCACTCTGTTCTAAGACAGGAGTGGAGAACCCCTGGCCCATGGACCCCTCTCTAGGGTCCTCTATCTCACTCGTGGGACTCTCCCCAGACTGTGCCCTGGCCCTGGTCCCAAGTAGGCAGGAATGTGCCCTTGAGCAGGGACAGGGTCTCTTGCTGCCCCTTATGCCAGGAACTCCCTCCTAGACCACTGGATGCCAAGTGTTGTCCTCCAAGTGTTGTTGAATCATAGCTCCCACCATTCCCAGCCACCATGACTGACCATCACTGTTGGTCCTGCTGGTTGGGGCTGATGAAAGTTGGGAGTCCAACAACATCTGGAGGACCATAGGTGTTCCCCATCTCTGATAGGTACGCAATGGCGATTGGCGCCCACTGCGACTGGTAGGGTGGAAGGCAAGGAGACTAGCAGTAGGTGGAGTCAGAGCCCATGACAAATAGAGCCACTGCCTGACTGGTTGTAAGTAAGAGGGGCGGCAGCTGGAGGCTGGCTGGGGCCAGGCTGAGGTTTGTGGGGCACTGCTACCGTGGCCTCTGATGGACGTACGTTGACTGAAGGTATTCTGCGCATAAAACTAGTCACCACTGCACCCAGCTGAAAGCAATGCACTTGGTTTACAAAGGCCCGAGAATTTGAGCTCTGCTCATGCATTCGTTGAATGCATATAGACATACAGTGTGGAAGGAGGATGGGGTGTGTGCAAGGAGAATGCCCACCACAATGTCCCCTTTGCCGTGTCATCCACCCTTACCTTCCCACATTGATGGGGAAGGTCTGAAGGTGGCACACAGTTGCACACAGTTCAACTTGTGCAGGGTTGGGTGGTGGTGTCAGAACTCAGAGACATTCTAGGAAGTTGAATGTTGGAAGATTCAGGAGAGACAAAAAAAAAAAAAGTCCTCCACACAATTCACAGAGAAATTCAAGGAGGAGATGGCTATCAATGGCTGCTCAACTGGACATGTATGTTCTTCCTCCACTCTGAGTACCACCTGCTGGGAACCATGAGTGGGGCCAGAGCTTTTGCACTTAGGACCTTGCTTGTGGGCTTCCCAGAGGCATCTAGTTGGCCACTATGAGAACAGGGTGCTGGACTAGATGGGCCTTTGGCCTGATCCAGCAGCAGGGCTCTCATCAATGCTATTTTTCTAGAAAAAGAGGTGCTGGAACTCACCCTTGTTCTCTTATAATGGCAATGGTGCCCACCTGAGAGGGGCCAGAATTGAGTTCCGGCTGAAAAGAAGTCTATCATATTCTTGTGATTTTACTCCATGTACTTCAGCCATTGACATCAACACAAGTCATAGGCCAGCATCCACTGTAGCTCCTGAGGTCAGCAGGCTAGAATGGAGGCTGCAGGCAGCGGCGTAGCGTGAGTTGTCAGCACCCGGGGCAACGCAAGTAATTTGCGCCCCCTAACCCGGGGCAAGGCAAGTAATTTGCGCCCCCCCTAACCCCTAACCTGCGAGTTGCCGCTGGCGCTGCCGCCCAAACGACGCCGCTTGCCCGGAGAAGGAGGGGGGGCAGAGAGGCGAGGAAAATGCAACGGCCCAGCAGCTGCAGCAGCAGCGGCGGAGGCGGGGCTGTGAGGAGGGGCTGCCTGGCACGTCCTCCGCGGCGAGCGCTGAGAGCCGCTGCCTGCCGGGCGCCTTCAGCCCGGACGCGCGCACAGCTCGTCGGTTCCGCGAGACATGCGGCTCCACTACAGCCTGCGCCCGAGGCTCTTCGGCGACTCCGGAGGCAGCGAGCGCGCCCCCCCAGATGTTGCGCCCGGTGCGGCCGGCACCCCTGGCACCCCCCACGCTACGCCACTGGCTGCAGGCACTACATCCTCATGATGCTTCATCTCTGTCCTCTAACAGAGGGAGATGACTGGGAAGGAATGGGAGGAGGCATCCAGAGGTGCGTGTTGCTGCTGTTGTTACTGCCACCCCCCCAGCAACCATTGCCTGAGGCAGATCACTTTGCTCTGCCTAACAGTAGGGCCAGTTCTGTACACGAGCCATGGGTTACTGCCAACCCCACCAACCCCAGATCATTTCTTTCCTTCCTCTTCCACAATGCATTGTGCTGCTTTATTGCATGTCCTAATTATCACCATGCGGTGGGTGTTTCCCCTTTTCACTGAGCACTTTGGAAAGGGGAGATCTCAAAACTAGGATGCCATCTCTGATGGCATGGTGGGTTGTGCTTCTCTTAACATCCCATCCAGCCCTGGGAAAATTGTGCAAAAAGAGCCCCCTGAAAATACAAGCCAGCCTTCCTTAACCTGGTGCCCTCCAGCTATTTTGGAGTACCTGTTGGCTGGGACTGATGGAAGTTGTAGCCTAAATCAGCTTGTGGGTACCAGGCTGATGTAAGCCTCTTGAAAGCCATTGAGTCATCTCATGCTTATTCCAAGCACATCACCTGTCCTAGATCAGCAGCGTCTGCCCTATTCTCTGTCCAAATAAGGACTGGGCATAGCCTGAATCAGGGCAGGAGCAAAAAGCCACCTGGCAATCGGATTACAATGCCCTAGCATGAATTACAGCTCCTAATTACCTTCTCAGCTCACCCTCCCTGCATACTTGATGTGACAGCTGATGTTTGAGTCTGCATCTGAGGCCATGTCGGCTCCGTCACCGGATGAGCCATCCCACCAATGTACTTGTTTCCACTGGAACCGTGTGACACTGGACTCAGCCATCTGCTTGCGCAAGCCGGCAAAGGAGACCCACCAACACAATGAATGACTGTCACTGGGTTCAGCTCAGGACTAGCTTTGAACAGGGGACATAGCTTGTACTGGCTGAAGGCTGCACACTGGGTTGTATTCAACTTAAGTTTCATACAGGCTAGACCCATGGGCATCAATGAACCTAGGTTAGTCATGTCCATTCATTTCACTGGGTCTACTCTGTGTATGACTAACAGTGGATACATCCCCCTAGCTCTATCTGCCGAAGTTTAAATTATGAAATACAGGCAGAGGGCATCTGCTTTGCATGCAGAAGGTCTGCGGTTCAACCCTCACTATCTCCAGGTAGGTCTGGGAATGCCCCTGGCCTGAAACCATAAAAATCTGCTGCTACTCAGTGTAGACGATACAGAGTTAAATGGACTAATGGTCTGATGGAGTAGAAGAAAGCTTGCTCTGCTCACCACCATGTAACACTTTTTTTGCCTCATTCAAGTTGCAGGTTGCAGTGATGGGAGCAAGGCAACTTGCAACATGAGCACTATGCCCCTGACTCCTGAATATTTTACACTCTCTCTCCCATGCACACATCTTCTGAGACTTCACCAGCCACTGTCTCCACTTTCAAGCTTAGCATTGCAGCCATAAGGTCTAGAAACTTATTTCACGGAAGATGGGAAAAAAGCTCAGTTCTGCGGCCACCTCAGCACTCTGTGCTCCTCCCCAGCTCATGGATCCAGCCATTCTGTTGGTGGGCTGTTTATTTTGCGGTCACGTTTTTTTCATTGACCCAGTGGAAAGATTGACCCAATGGAAAGATACCCTCTCATATTCAACTTAAGCCCATGCTTCTCGGCCAATGCAAGGTGAACAAGATGGCAACTGAGCGGGCAGGAACTGAGAAGATCAAGAGCCCCACTGCTGGTTCAGATCAAAGGGTGGGCACCTAGTCCAGCATCCTGGCTGCCACTGTGGCCAAGAAGATGCTTCTTGGAAGCATGCAGGCATGACATGAGGGCAATCACCTTCTCCTGCTGTTGTTCCCCCAGCTACTGGTATTCTGAGGAAATGCAGGGCTGTGAAGCTTGTGTAGTTAGTGCTGCCTTTGGGAGGTCAGAAACGGCTAAGCTATTTCATGCTGGTCTGGACTTCTGCCTCAAGCAGGACTTAGGATTTCCTCCTAAGGCACTGCAAGGAGAATGTGGATGGGGAGACATGACACTTGAACTCATGGACTTCCAATGAAGCTGAATATTGGAAGTCCTTCTTCACGCAGCACAGTTAAACTATGAAATTCTCTCCTGCAAGAGGTAGTGATGGCCCCCAACTTGGATGACCTTGAAAGAGTTTTAGACAAACCTACCGAGGATAAGGCTATCAATGGCTACTGGCCATGGTGGCTATGTTCTACCTCCGCTGCTGGAGACAGTATGCCTTTGAATACCAGCTGATGGGAATTGCAAGTGGAGCTGCCTTGCTCAGGTATGGCTTGCAGGCTTCCCACAAGCACCTGGTTGGCCACTGTGGGAATAGGGTGCTGGCCTAGATAGGTCTCTGGTCTGACCCAGCAGGGCTCAACCCAGGGCCTCCCTCCAACCCAAGCACCCTGGCTACTCAATCAATGGCCTTTGAGAGGCCTCCTCCATGCCTCCAGCCCCAAACCTTGAATTTGATTTGGGAGGGTGAGGCAAAGCTGGTAATGGCCGCTGGTGTTTTGCTAGGCCCTTTTTGTCGTGGTGAAATCAACTCATGTTGATTTCGCCATGAGGAATTGGATTCAAAAGTGCCAGTCTACGTTGATTTCCTCTGGCCTCCTTTTGGAAGGTTTTCTGTGGCATGGCAGTTCCAGTCTTGACATGTATTGGAAAATATCATCATGTCTCGTCCTGGAAGATAAAACAGCTGGAAGACCCTCAGGTGATAATCTCAAACAGGGATGGGCAACCTCTGGCTTTCCAGATGTTGGTGGACTACATCACCTCGGACCACTGGGTCAGGGGTGTCAACTTGAATGAAATATTGTGGGGGCCCAGGTAAGCCCTGCCCCACATAATTGATTGCATGACACAGTGCACGAACACCATTTGAATGGCAATGCCCATCATTTTTTGTGCGGCTCCAGCCCCCTCAAATATTTTATTCCAGCGGCCGAAGCCCCCACGGCCCCTAGGAGTTGGCTCCTATGCACTGGTCCATGCTGGCTAGAGCTGATGGTAGCTGAAGTCCAGCAACATCTGGCAGACCACAGGCTCCCCACCCCTGATCAGGTACAACCCCTTAATATGCACCAATTATTATGTTAGAAAACACAGCCACCCACACAGCCACACACCCTGAGTACAACCCTTTAACATGTGCCAATTCTTACATTAGAAAACACATGTACACACAAACACACGTGACAGAATGGTGGGATCACTGAGCTCCTGTATGGTACAGAGTGTTAGTCTAGGACCAGGAAGTCCTGGTTTTGAATCCTTGGTCAAGCATGAAGTTCACCTTAAAGCAGCTCATTGCATCTAAGCCCAATCTACTTCACAGGGTTGAAGAAAATGGGAGCACCTCAAAGCCACTCCTCCAGACCTGGTCTCTGATGTAGTCCTTCCCACATCATCCTGCTCCCCCACTGGGTTACTGCATTACCAGAGTAGTGTAGGAGAAGTCATGAGGGGTTGTCAACGATGCTGCTCTCACATCATAAGAATCATTATCATGATACAATATATCCTCTACCTTCCAAATCCCAAAGTGATGTTTTCTGTTCCTCTTCTAGAAAATGCCATCAACCGCTCTTAGCACCCCATAACCGCTCTTAGTAGCTTATTTTCGCTGTTTCTTCTTCTTACTCCTTGCTCTCAGTGGTGAGGGTGAATAATCACGCCATCTATTTTCATGTTGATGTCCTCTTAATTATATTTATATGTAAATTAGTCCTGTTACTCTTCCTTTCTCTAAGCCAATGGCTTTCAAAACTGTGTCCCAGGGAACTTGGGTGCGTGTCTGTGTGGATCTGTTGATGAGAAGACCAGGAAAGGTGGATAAGCTTTCCTGAAAGATCTTACCCACCACCATCCTTCTTTCCTTGCAAAGTGGAATTGTGGGAGAAATCTGGGCCTTTTCTAGGGCTTAGTCTAAGTTTACAGTGGGTAAGAGGGAGGCCAAACAGATTTAGCCAGTACCCCACGCGAACTAAATGTGCAGCTTAGATCACTTCCCAGAATCCTTTGGAATGAGCAAAGGTTCCAAAGCAGGCAAATAAACATGGAGGGTTCCCTGAAGGAAGGAAGCTTTAAAAGCACTGCTTTGAGCCAAACCTAGAACCTAGTTCCTTTATAATCCCCCCTATCGGACAATTTGGCTCCTAGAAGATCCTTCCTCATAGGTGTAGCTCTTCTCTGAATCTGGCTTTCATTATCCTCCTTGAGCTGTAAAACCCATAATTCTATACAAGACGACTCCCTGACATGCTGTGCAGAGTGGAATTATGACTTCCCGAGTCTTGGGAATTGTGCTCCTGCTGATGCAAGAGAATGAGTCATTGGTCATTTGAGTGGTATCACCACAGAAGAGTACAGCCAATGCTATTTTTTAAGAATCCCTCATCAGGAGCATCAGCTGCCAAGACTCAGGAAGTTATAGATGCACCACTCCTCACGGAACCACTTCCACCAAATGTTTGTCAACCAGCAGACCTTCAGCCAAGTTTCTGGGGCTGATGGATATGATGGTGGCCACCCATCCCTCTAGCTATCTCCCTTGCTTCATCCAACTTGTGTATTTGTGTGTATGTGTTGGTGGTGGGGGAGATCTTAGTATGTTTTGTGCGTGTAGGGTGTGGGGACTCAGGCTGCTGACACGGGACGGGACGGGGTCTCCTGAGGAGACGAGAAGGCTCTCGCCATCAGAAACACAGCTGTGGTCTTGGGCAGTTTCTGCCCTTCGGTTATATTTATAGAAGTACATATACATATAATATTTATAATATAAATATTGATGGGCCTCGAATCCGTGGATGCGGAGTGACGGGGTTGTTGATGGGGGCCCCGAGCCTGCAGGACAGTGAAAAAAGCTCATGGAAAGGGGGCAGGTTAAGGGGTTGTGGTGGTGGAAATGCCCACCAATGGGAGCAGGGGGCAAAGGTTATATAAGAAGAGAATCAGAGGAATAGAAGAGGGAAAGGTTCTGGTCTGGATGGACCAGAGGAGAGCAACTGGTGAAGGCTGGCAACCGCCACATCTTGCTATAAGAGCGATGTGCGAAGGAGGCCAGTTTTCACATCTGTCTGGCTTCAGGTCCATGGATTGCAGAAGTTCTTGTTAAAAAATTCAGGGATTACGATGAGGCCTAGAGTTGCCCTCCCTGGGGAAATGATGGGACACAGATCACAGTGGTGCTGTGTCTTCTGCACGTACAGGATGGTTAGAAAAGAGGCCCCTGCCCTCACAGTCTGGTCTGGGCCTCGGGGATGTAGATCTCAATGCTGTCTGCACTTTCGGTGGCTGAGCTCTGGCGGAAGGAGGCAGCCCTCTTGGCCGCCAGGAGCCTCTTGCGGGCCTCCTGCCTCTGCCGGTCCACAGAGTCCAGGGACCGGTCCTTCACTGGGTGCAGCCGGGAGCGTGGCGGCTTCTTTGGTATTGGCGGAGGCACCTTCTTTTCCTCCTGCAAAGAGAGGGAGGGAGAGCGGGAGAAGGAGGGAAGGCATTAGTGGGAAGGGAAGGACCCGTGACAGGCACAGCGCTGGGGTGGCGGCGGCAGAAATGGTGGAAAGTCCTTCCCTCCCTCGGCATGGGATATTTACAATGCAGTCGTGCCAACAATGCATGACTGCTAGATAGGCTCATGATGGGAGCTGAAGCTCACAGAGTTTTCCTGTAAGTTTGCTAGAGAGAACTCTGAGAGCCGCTTCCACTGGGCCCTGACATAGAATATCATCACCTGGCTGGGCATTTCCTCTTTGCTCTTTCACTTCATTCCAGCAATGTAGAACAGGCATAGGCAAACTCGGCCCTCCAGATGTTTTGGGACTACAATTCCCATCATCCCTGACCACTGGTCCTGTTAGCTAGGGGTGATGGGAGTTGTAATCCCAAACATCTGGAGGGCTGAGTTTGCCTATGCCTGATGTAGAACATACACCACTCAGAGTCCACCTTAAGCTAGACTTTGTAACTGAATTACCATTTTAAGCCTGCCTGAACAGAAGCAGCTGTATCTGTTACTCTTCATCAAGTATTCTGAGTGAGTAAATGCTTTTTAAAAAACCTTTTACAAGACTGTTGGTGTGATTATTGTTTTAAGGAGGAGAAAAGGCAGAAGTACCAGGAGAATCCAGTCTGCCTCAAAGCATCCTGGATTACTTAAACTAAAAGGCTAAAAGTAGCTTCCTTTTAAGCTGCAAAGGGATGCAGTCTGCTGAACTCACAAACGTGAGGAAGGAAGGATAATATCTAATAAATATGTCCTCTAGCATCTATATATACACATTCCTACACTCGCATCAGTATAATTCCCAGAGTCTGATAGTTTCAGTTTCTCTAGGTTTCTCTGATTCCTCATTTTTCTAGCTTTAAGTTCAGCTCTCATTTCCAGATCAGGTTGCGAAAATTTTTTCCAAGTTCTCTCCAGGTGTCCTTTATAGTGTTCATTCATGATAGTTTGTGTTCATGAGGGTATCAAAGACCCTCCAAGGTAGCAGTGATGCGGTAACCCTGGGGATGCATCGCAGAAAAACCAATAAAGGAGAACGATGTGTGGATAACCCAGCATAAACCCGCCACTCATGAAATATTATTGCATCAATGACACGCTGCAGAAAATGACTGCCCCAAATAGAGCTCCAGTCTGGAGTGTGTGTGAATGCAAGTATCTGCAGGAAGGGAACAAAACTGTTAAGAACGGCGTTTAAATAAACAAACCGGAAATAGCTTTTCAGCCCAGGCTGAAGCTGCTTCCTGCCTCTCAATTCACAGGGAATAAAGAGCTTTGTTGTTCTGCAGTTTTAATTTTAAAACAGAAAAAAAGAACAAAGGTTCATTAAAAATGCCCAATTATTTTGCTTCGACCAGCAATGCAGCTCTAGAGCCGCGGGGAGAGAGGAAAACAGCTGTGATGGCTTTATCTGATTCCCTCTCTGGAAATCTCACAGGCCACCTGAGATAAGGCACAGGGAGGGGTGCAGAACAGCAGTGAGCTCGGGTGAGAGGATGAGCACATCCTTGGCAAACGTCTCCAAGGAGGCCTGTAGAGGCTGGTAGGCCAAGATGGGGTTGGAAACAAGCCCTGCCCCCACTCCAACCCCTTCACTCTGCACAGGACACACAAAGAGGAGAGTGACATTGGGAGGGCTGCTGTGCCCCATCTCTTCTGAGTTAAAGGGGCAACACAGGGCATGCATTGGGTAATAAAAAGCATCCCTCCCCCGTTATCACTAATATGCACATACATATATGCAAACTTTACCCTAATATATGCACTTTTGTACACATTACTTAGCTGGAGAACTGCATTGCAATACTCAGAGAAGTGTGAATTTCAGAGGGTGGCTGCGTTTCAGTTTGCATATTGTTTCAAAAAGTGTGAATTAGAGAGGTGTGCCTTTAAATGCCAACAGTATTCGATTTCTCCCCCATCCCTAGTCCTAATCCTGGGCAACGTTTTACTATGGGGAAGCAATTCGGTCCTCCCTCTGAGCCTTCTGAATTCTAGTCAACTTGCTATCAGTCCACATGCACCTACTTGATGTAGAATTCCATTGGCCTGGGTGCAAGGTTATGTACTCATTTATACAGAACTTCCAGGGGCAAAGAACCCTGTTACAACATGCACTGGGAACCATCTGGTTCCCTGGTTGCCTTGCCCCCTTTTCCTCTCACCTTGGGCTCGATGGGTTTCCACCCATTGGCTTTGAGCTGGTGAAGTTCAGCAAACTTCATGCTGACATCCTCAATGGAGAGCTGCAGGAGGTCCCAGAATCCGGCCAGGTCCTGGAAAGTGGGCATGGGGAAAGCATTGGGGTCCTGCCAGGAAGGAGAAGGAAGGAAAGGAAAGAGACTGAGCTGGTGTCAAAGGCTCCCTCCTGTTAGGAGGCGGAGATAAATCTGGATGAGGACAAACAAGAAGGAAGGAATGGGGCAGGCGGTTGTCTGAATGTGGAATTGAGATACAAAGTCACACCTGTTTTCCCCAGGGTTCTGAGGTACACTTCACTTTTGCAGCATGAAAGGTTTGCATTTTGAGTAGATACAAATGGCTTGCACTCTGTTCACCTTATTGGCAGGAGACAAGCCAGAGCAAGAACTCATGCAGAAATGCCACAAGGCAGCATTCTCTGAGAATGGGTAACCCTGTCATGTCTCTTCCATTTGGAAAGGGACACAATCCTGCCCAACACACAGATATGGTAGAATCATCCACTTTCTGATGAGAAGGAGACAAAGCAAGGGCAGTGTTTCATTCAGAGACATAGCAGACCTTTGTGCCTACAAGAGTGCTTTTAACAAGCCTGTTGATTTATCTCTTGTAGCACACAAGTACTGAGCTGCTTTTCATGTAACTTCTGATTTTTTGAGGAAGTGTTGTTGGTGCCCCCTCCCCAGCCATTTGCAGTAGAATTACCCTGAGCCCTGAAAAGTACATAGAGCTGGAAGAGGAAGTGGGAAAGATAAGTCACTCTTCCAACTTCCTCCCTCAGCTCTATATACTTTTCAAGGAAGAAAAATAGGTAATGATGCTCACCACCTCAATGAGGTGAATGAGGGGCAGAGCTCAGAGGATTTGTAGGCACCAAGCCAAGACTGTAAGGGCACCATTCTGCCCATGGGCATCTCATTGGCAATCCCTGGCATACAGTGATACTACATCTTCAGGGAAGAGCTTGGCATGGTGATTTGCTGTTTTCAGCAGTAGCCTTTCATCCCTTGTAAAAATGTCATTCTCCCCCAAGAAAGGAGGCCAAACCACCCACAGGTGACATAAAAAAGTGACTTAATTTTAAAAGTGACAAAAGTTGGAGGACCTAACAACAACAACAACAAAATCTAGGCACACACAAGGAGATTCCCTGACCATGTTCTGCTGGCAGAGTCGGTAAAACTGCTGGACTTTCTGTGACATCAGAAGCTGGGCACTGCCCACCGCACTACGGATCTTCTCAAGGACTAGGGAGGCACACAAAGAAAATGAGAGGGTCAGTACCACATTGCTCCAGAGAACTCCCCATGCTGGAGAATTTCCATTGGTTACCAGAGTGTAACATTAACCATGTCTTTGCATTTAACATGCAGTTGTTTTTTCAATACAAAAAAAAATAAATGACATCAACTGATGACAATTGTCTGGATGGCGTCAGTCAGGCAGGGAGCCTCTATTCTCCTCTGCTGTGTTCTGGAGGAAGACCCCCTGCTCTGAAGTTGGTATTTGCATTGGGAGGAAATCCCCCAAATTTGGCGCTGATAGGGGATGACTTTATGCCCTGATTGTGGGCTCCCCCAAATCACCTGATTGGCTAATGTAGGGTACAGGATGCCAGACTACACAGATCTTTGGTGTCATCCAGTGGGGCTCTTCCTTTATCATTGTGACAACAAAATTATAATCATATAAATCTTACATTCCAATGAGGGATGGACAAACCTATCTATTTTGTTTCCCCCTCAGTTTCTCATTTTTCCAGTTTCAAGCTTCAGCTTGCTACATTTTCACATCAATTTGTAACAGTTTAAAAAAGTTCTCACAAACATTAACCAGCACTATAGTATACATTTATTCTAATATACCTAATTCTGTATGCAAATTAGCTTAATATACACGTTTCCCCATATTCGTTATTTTCATGAATGCATTTTTACGCATACTTCCCCCCAATGTGATTTGAGTTTTTTTTATACACTGCCTCCCAAAATTTAGCGAAATGTGAATTTTGAAAGATAGTTGTTTCATTCTGTCTATTGTTTTAGGGAAGCGCAAATTAGGTAGGTCTGCATTAAAATGTCAACCGGACCAAATTTATCCCACATCCCGAATTCCAATAGACATTTCCACAACACTCCCCCATCAAATAAAGCAAGCTAGCATTTCTCCCTGACATGGTAGCTTCCTTCTTTCCTTCCTTCCTTCCTTCCTTCCTTCCTTCCTTCCTTCCTTCCTTCCTTTCTTTCTTTCTTTCTTTCTTTCTTTCTTTCCATGGAAGAACAATTTACAGTCCAAAGAATGCTGCAGTCCAGCAACAGATTCTTCACATGGACCCACAATTGTATAGCTTGGTTCCCAACCCAACTATATCTGCCAGACTGTACCAGCTTGTAAAAGGAAGCTGGCAGCCCCAGATGGGATCCCCCAACCCACAGCACCCGGCGGAGACTCACTCTCTTCCGGCAGATCATAATCTTCAGCCTCCAGTTCCATCTGCTGGCACCAGCCTTCCATCTTCTCCACCTCCGCCTGCAGCAGCTTAATGAACCACTCGCCGTCCCGGTGGCAGGGCGATGCTCGGCCAGAATCAGGCAGGCTACGCGACCCCCTGTCCATCCAGGAATCCTGGCGCGGCACTTCCACGGTGTCATACTGCATCTGGTAGTCTTCCCGGTAGGCCCACTGCCCTTGCGTGTGCACCGTCTTGTACACCGAGTATTGCCGCGTGGACTCCGGCTCCGAGGAATGCCTCTGGAAGGAGCGCCCAAACTGAAGGGCCTTGTCCTCTGTCGCCACCGTCAGCCCCGCCAAACCCTCCAGCTCCAGGTCAGCCTGCACGCCGGCCGTCACACTGTTGGACCGCTTGAACCGAGCACGCCTGCAATAGGGAGGAGAGAGGGTTAGGTCGCTTGCAAGGGCTGCAAAAACCAGCCAGCTTGGATTTGCAAGCACTAGGTCCTGGGTTTGATCCCCAGTGGCATTTCAAGGTAGGACTGGGAAAGGCAGTCTGCCTGAAACCCTGTAGAGTTTCAGTATCAATGGACAGCTGCTGGCCAGTGTCAACAATGCTCAGCTAGATGGACCAATGGTATGAATCCAGTATAAAGTGGTATCCTATGTTCTTACAGGTATGAATCCTGGAAGTTGTGCTATACAAACAGGCAGCCCTGTTTAGGGAAGCTTTTAATGTTTGATGGATTACTGTATTTTAATATTTGTTGGAAGCTGCCCAGAGTGGCTAGGGAAGCCCAGCCAGATGGGTGGGGTATAAATAATAAATTATTATTATTATTATTATTATTACTATACCAAGTCAACCTGCTGGTCCATATTGCTCGGTATCTATGAAGAAGGTCTGGAGGCTGCATCTGCTGCCAGGTGGTTATATGGGACAGTGGGAAGGACCCTATTATGTTCATCTTTCTAACTTTGCATTGGCTGCCTATTAGCTACCAGGCCCAGTTAAAGATGAGTGCTGGTGTGTAAGGCCTTATATGGCTTTGGACCCAAGTACATAAAGGAGTGCCTCCTCTGTGCTTTAAGATCTTCTGGGAAGCGGCATGGGGTGGGGCCTACTTGATGGTGGCTCTCCATTTATGGAACTACTGCATTGCTGTAGTTGTTATTGTTTCAGCTTCATTTGAAAATGTACTTATTTCACCAGGCATTTAGTGGCTGGCTGTAGACGTTAACGGAATGATTTGCTTGTTTGGCTGCTCTGTGTTGTGTGTGTGCAATTCATTTGTTGTAATCTTAAATGCTCTTTTGTGGTGGTACTCATATACCGTATTTTTCGCACCATAGGACGCACTTTTTCCCTCCTAAAAAGCAAGGGAAAATGTGTGTGCGTCCTATGGAGCGAATGCAGGCTTTCGCTGAAGCCTGGAGAGTGAGAGGGGTCGGTGCGCACCGACTCCTCTCGCTCTCCAGGCTTCAGGAAGCTATCTGCTAGCAGAGGGAGACCCAGCTCTCCCACCGCTAGCGGAGCGCTGCATTAATCCCGAAGCTTGGGGCGTGCGGAGCTGAGCGCGCCCCAAGCTTCTGGGTGCCGGCAAGGTCTCCGCTAGCCCTGGGAGAGCCCCGCGACGTCGCGCGGCTCTCCCAGGGCTAGCGGACCACTGCGCTAATCCCGAAGCTTGGGGCGTGCGGAGCTCAGCACGCCCCAAGCTTCTGGGTGCCGGCAAGGTCTCCGCTAGCCCTGGGAGAGCCCCGCGACGTCGCACGGCTCTCCCAGGGCTAGCGGACCACTGCGCTAATCCCGAAGCTTGGGGCGTGCGGAGCTCAGCGCGCCCTAAGCTTCTGGGTGCTG
Organism: Podarcis bocagei; assembly: GCF_964188305.1. Lineage (NCBI taxonomy): Eukaryota > Metazoa > Chordata > Lepidosauria > Squamata > Lacertidae > Podarcis > Podarcis bocagei. The sequence continues at coordinate 31,246,207 of NC_138132.1, forward strand.
GCAAGGTCTCCGCTAGCCCTGGGAGAGCCCCGCGACGTCGCGGGGCTCTCCCAGGGCTAGCGGAGACCTTGCCGGCGCCCAGAAGCTTGGGGCACGCTGAGCTCCGCACGCCCCAAGCTTCGGGATTAGCGCTCCGCTAGCCGTGTCTAGGCTGCGGATAGCAGCCTGCTTCCCGGAGCGTCGGGCACCCTGAAAGCAGAGCTCCCGGCGCTTTGGGAACACATCCGCAGCATGGGGACCCTTGCAGGAGCTCCCCGCAAGCTTCCCCACGCTGCGGATAGCAGCCTGCCGCCCGGCGGGTGGGGCACCCTGAAGCAGAGCGCCCCTCGCGCCAGGCATACATCCGCAGCGTGGGGAGCCCTGCAGCAGTTCCCCACAAGGCTCCCCAAGCTGCGGATAGCAGCCTGCCGCCCGGCGGGTAGGGCGCCCTGAAGCAGAGCGCCCCGCGCGCTAGGCAGACATCAGCCAGCCCCACAAGCTCGGGGGACAGCAGGGAGGCGCAGCGCCACTATCCCGCTGTTCCTCGACCTGGTTCGGTTTCCCTGACCTGCTTTTGGGGGGGAAATAAAGGGAAAATTTTTTTCCTTTATTTCCCCCCAAAAAAACTAGGCGCGTCCTATGGTCCGGTGCGTCCAATCGTGCGAAAAATACGGTACTTGCATGCTTTTATTCTTAACTGTCATGGGCCATGATTGAAGGAAGGGCGGGATCCTGCTTGCAGGTTTTCCACAGGCATCTGGTTGTCCACTGTGAAAACAGGATGCTGGACAAGATGGGCCATGGGCCTGATCCAGCAGGCTCTTTTTATATTTTTATGTTCTTAACCAGCGAGGCTTAATTTGCGCCAGGGCTCAGCCCTGGAATACATTTCCAAGAGAAACAGAAGAGCCTCACTGTCTATGTGTAAGTTTGCATGTTCCTCCTGCACCACGGAATACCCAAAGCATTCAGAGGCAGGGCTTTCCCATGTGTGAGATGGGGGCTTGAGAGATGCTTGAACCCTGGCTCCTCTCCTTACAGAAAGGAAGCGTTAGGGATGAGGGAGAGAACTCAGAAACTGACAAGCCGCCACTGAGCAGCATCATGCCTGCGTGGTTCTATCGCTCCCTCCTTCCTGTTCACTGGCCTGTTTCTATGACAACCAGCGCTGGATGGATGCTGAAGGACTAGAGGGAGGGAGGGAGGGAGCACACAGAGCAGAGGACGTGCCAGCCAGTCCCTGACTGAATGAAGATATGGGACAGCTACATGGTGATCACCTCACATGCTCTTTGATTCAAGTGTCCGCGCAGTGAACTGGAGGGAAATAAATGGGGGAAGCAAGATGCTGGACATCTCAGAGAGTCCAGAGTGCATGTTTGAGGAGTGCATGCACACACCTCAAAAGGCTTCCCTTTACTAAGTCAGACCATTGGTCCATCTAGTTCAGCACTGTCTACACTGACTGGCAGGAGCTCTGCATGGTTTTGGGCAAGGTTGCCTCCCAGCCCTACCTGGAGATGCTGAAGATGCTCCTCCACTGAGCTACAACCCTTTCCATCAGGGGGATATTCCCACAGCCCTACCTGGAGTCACCAGGGATTGAACTTGGCTGATGCTCCATTACAGGCTTCCTCAACCTTGGCCCTCCAGATGTTTTTGGCCTACAACCCCCATGATCCCTAGCTAGCAGGACCAGTGGTCAGGGATGATGGGAATTGTAGTTGCAAAACATCTGCAGGGCCAAGGTCGAGGAAGCCTGCTCTATTACTACTACGGCCCTTTTCCAGACAATTAAGCTGGAGTCAAGTTTTTGGCCCATCTGGTCCAATATTTCAAATGCAAAGTGGCAGTGGCTCTCCAGGGTTTCAGGCAGGAGAATTTCCCAGCCCTGAACCAGGGATCTTCTGCATGCAAAGCATGTGATCTATAACTGAGCTATAGTCCTTCTTCCCCTGATGGCTTCTAGTTCAGTGTTGTCTATATCAGGCGTGGAGAACCTGTATCCCCCTGATGTTGTTGGACTCCAAATCCCATCAGTCCCAGCTAGTGCAGCCAATGGTGGAGAATGATGGAGGCTTCCCCAATAATTTGTAGTGAGCCCCTCACCCCACAAGCCCCATTATTGGGTAAGTCTATAGCTCAGTGGTAGAGCAAGGTAGAGCTTTGCATGCAGAAGGTCGCAGGTTCAATCTTGAGGATCTCCAGGTAGGGCTGGAAAAGACTCTGCCTGAAGCTCTGGAGAGCCACTGCTAGCCAGTGTGGACAATATTGACCTAAATGGACTCAATGTGAGTCAGCATCTTATGTTTCTATTATAAGAACTTAGCTACCAAGACTTCCAAGTCCATGGATGGCCCTCTTCGGGGGTTTTGAGCCCAGGAAGCTTTTCTGTTGAGAAACTGTGCTTCTCTGTGATCAGCCACACACTTCCATGGGCTCAGCTAAGTTGTCTGAGAAAGATCTCAGCAAGAAAAGCCCCAAAGAGTTCCCACCTGCTGCTGTTGAGAGCATTGGGCTAAATCAGGGGTGGGGACATCTGTGGCCTTCCAGATTTTTTGGGGCTCCAACTCTCATCACTGTCACATAGCAGAGCCAGAGATTAGGCATGATAAGAGCTGTAGCCCATAAACATCTGGAGGACCACAGCTCACCTGGGCTAGATGAGCTGCTGGCCTGATTCTGTATCTACATACAGCTACCGTGCGCTTAGAATTTAAGTCCAAACAGCCCACATTCTGAGCCTGGGAAAGCTGAATTCTGTGACCCAAATATTTTAAGCACAGCTGCATAATTGTTTCATTTTGTGCACATTTTACTCATCTCCTGCAAGTCTCAGTCTCTCTCTCTCTCTCTCTCTCTCTCTCTCTCTCTCTCTCTCTCTCTGTAAGATTGCTTCCCCCTCCTTCCAAGTGAAGGCTGAGATTCTTAGAATGCAGACACAGTATACCTATAAGGTGCATTTGAGGCACATTTCCCCCTCAAAGAATTCTGGGTACCATTGCTTACCCCTCACAGAGTTGCAATTCCCAGAAACTCTTAAGAAACTGCCATACAGTGGTACCTTGCTTTGCAACTGCTTTGGATTACAACCACGTCAAACCAGGAAGTGCATGTCCCTTTTTTTTGGATTACAACCCATTTTTTTTTATTACAACCCATTTTTTTGGGGGGGAGGCCCCATTGGTGAAAGCACGCCTTGGGTGACAACCTGTTTTGTTTTACAACTGGACCTCCGGAACGGATTATGGTTGTAAACCAAGGTACCACTGTACCCTGAATTCTTTGAGGGGGGGAAATGCGCTATGAATGTGCTTTAAAGGTATAGTGCGTATGTAGACTTTGGCCTCATTTACACCATCCAGCTTAAGCACTATGCTTCCCCTTTAAACCGCCATGGCTTCCCCCAAAGAATTATGGGAGCTGTAGGTTGTTAAAAGTGCCCTTGTTGCACTCCTAGCACTATAGTCATCAGAGTGGTTTCATAGTCCATCCCTCTTTTCAGGGGACTTTGAGAATTGTTGCTCTGTGAGGGGACCAGTCATCTCATAACAACTCTCAGCACTCTTAAGAAACTATACTTCCCAGGGAAGCCATCACTGTTCGAAGTGGTACCATGGTGCTTTAAAGGTGTAGTTTGTACACAGTATGCTTAAATCCAGCACCTATTTCTATGCTCTGTGGCTTTTTCTACCCTCCAGAACAGCAGCATACGTTGAGCTCTGAGTATAAAGCCTTTCATCCTGCTTAATATTCCCCTTCGGTTCTAGCTGGGAACATGTAGCATTTGAGTGTTTTACAAAAGCGGATGGCTTGGTGACAGGGGATGTCCCGGGTCACCTATTCCATCACCGCCAGCCTTGTGTGGGCATTTGCTTCTGCCTGGCACCTCTGTGTCTTGATACCCCTTTGTTTCATGAGCTGGGAGGGCAATCCAGCTGCCCTGAGCAGCCAGCATCCGTAGCTCCACGAGGTTCTCTTGCTCGATTCTCTGGTCCAGGCTTGTGCCGTGAATATTGATTTGGGGGCAAGGGCGCATGGGGACAGCTGTGCCCAGATTGCAAAAGCTGCTCCTCCTGGTGGGAATGCAAAGGACCAAGAGGGATGTTTTGCCAGCTGTACCTTTTATCTTCTTCTACTTGCACCCCGATGGAGTGGAACTCTCTGCGGCTCCTGCTTTCTGTGTCTGAATCGGATATGGTTTCCACCTTTGGGAAAGAGAAAGAAATGAGGATGAGGGAGAAGCAAAGAGGAGGAAAGATAAACAGAGAGGAAAAGGGAAATCCAGAAGTGGTATCACTTATGGTGAATTGATAAGTGGCAGAAGCAAGAGATAACAGGGAAGGGGGGACTGATAAGTAGAGGAAAGAAAAATAATGAAGGAGATGGAGACAAGTGCGAGAAAGATTCAAAATGATCAAAATGAATTGAGAACAAAGTAAGGAGAGGGAGAAAGGGAAAGATGAATAGTTAAGTGTATTGAAGTACAGAAGGGAAGCATCAGAGAACGATTCATAGCTGTGTGGGAGGGAGAGGGAGCTGTGAGGAAAGAGCACTTGCAAAACAGGCGGGGGGCATTTTGAATTCCCATCACCAGATGCAAACGGAAATCCAGATAAACCATGTGAGTGGAGAGCAGAGATCAAGTACTCAGGAGCCCTGTCCTCCCCTTTCATCCCTCCTTCCCCCGGGGATGCTGAACCTCATTCAAAGGCACAGGCCTGATGATCGCCAAGACGCTCCTGCAAGCCGGGTGGAAGAGAGGAGAAAGGTCACCCCCACACTCCAGGAGGGAGCAGCTGGTAGGGAATTATTTTGCTCCTTTGGCCCAAGTGGAAAACTCCACAGCAACAGTGGGTAAAGTGCTGGGCTGTACCCAATATTAACCCTACTCAGAGTAGATCCATTGAATCTAAGGCACATGACTAGAAAAGCTGGCAATCCTGGCTTTATGAAAGGAAAAAGCTTTATCTGCTAGATTTCTGCATGCCAAGTAGTTAAAGTCACAGGAGTAGAGCTGGTAACACTGGTGCCTTGTGGAAGGCAGGGAAGCCAATGGTACGTGGAGGCAGAGCCATTGATAAACGGGGCCAACTCAGTCTAGTTTCATCCTCTACTGAGTTCCACAAGGGCAACACCAAGATGGAGGAGGTGGAAGATGACAGCCAGGGCCCCCATAACCCATTGACTGGCTGAGGTCAGCCTGAGGTCAGCAGGGTAGTGCGCCATTTGCCCTAATGGATCTGCCTCCAACTGGCTGGTAAAGATAATGGTGGAAATTCTTGATGGCCTCTATTTGCCTTCCATGCAGTCGAATGAACCCCTACTAGAGCAGAAATTATAAATGTTGCATTTTAATTTCTAAAGTTTGCATTTCTGAAGTATTGGTTTCCTCTACGGGACGTGATGCCTTGTAAGAGTACCTTTGGAAAATGGTAGCTGTGGCTTAATTGAATCATTTTGCATCAGCTTCTCATGCTTCGTTAAGAGCCAAAGCCCCCACTCCCAACATTTTGACCTTGTCAAACAAGCAACTGCGCACCATGAAGTCGGATCAGACACTTCCTTTCCGCCAGCTTGCCCCCTCGGCTGAACCTCTCGGATACACTTGTCTGAACTTAATTTAACCTCCCTCCACAACACCTGTGCTGATTCTTACTGACAAGGGACAGGCCTGCTAACGAAGTAGGAACAAATGGCAAGCAAAGGAAATGCAAATTTAGGAGACTAATAAAAATTAAAACTAGCAAAAGGGGAGAACATGAACCAGGTGCCTGCCTTGGAGCTCTTTTTCATTAGAAGTTTGAAGTCATCGCCAAAAATTGGAATCTTTGCTTACTGAAACCATGAAACGTCACAAACCATTGGGATTTTCCACATCTGGTCAGAAATGGCTTGAATTTCACCCTACGGGCATTTTCTGTAGCCAGTGTAAGCTAAGATGAAAGTCCTCATTTCACACTCCCTTGTTCGTAAGATAAACAATGCCACCTTTTGAAAAGGACAGTCTACCCAACTCTCTCTATGCTCAGGAGGATGGAACCAGTGAACATGAATTCCAGAACTGTCTACATTGCTCCTTTGAGCTCTGGCTTCCCCTATGGAGGAGTATCATTAGATCCTCAATTTGTAACAGATCAGGGTGCATGGGCATTTTGTGGAAATGGAAACAAAAGGGGTTTGTTAATTTCATTCCGAATTGGAACCTGTCAAGAAACGAATGCCAGAGGAATGGATGAGTTCTGATAACCATATATTCATTTGCTTCTACGTATCCCTCGTTTGCTTTGTTTTCCCCCTTCATAGCTGGAATAGGTCAGATGGAGATTTTCAGGGGGCATGAAGAAAAGAGCAGTTTTTAGTTAAATCTATTTTTAGGCAAAGCCCTGGATGCCAATTGTTGGAATAAATCCAATAGTGTCTTTAAAGCTCTAGAGACTAGTGGACAAACTCAGCGACATCTCTGAGCCTTGGGAAAAAAGAGCCATGCAGCCTCAGAGTTTCTCTAAGTAACCTCAGAGTAAGCTTCCTAATCTAGTCTAAGACAGAAGGAAAGGCTGTTCCAGATTCTACCTCCTTTCCGGCTACCTGAGGTTCCCTTGACTTCTTTAGCTTATCAAAGGGACAAGGAATCTCTGGTCCAGGCAGCCTTCCAGGCTTCTCTGTCTTGCCTCTGGGACTCTGCCTCTGGGACTGGCCCTGCTTGGCATCCTCCTTGAGTCTTGTCTGGCTAGAACCCTGGTGATGCTTCTTGCTTGCCTGGATGGAGGATAAAGAAGGATGTGAAGTGTGTGTAGAAACTAACCTGCGGTACAAAGGTAATATTTACATGCATTTCTCCACTCACTTTTGCTTCTGGCCCCACCCACCACTGCCATGTGGCCCTCTAAAGGTTGTCCATGGGGTAAAAAAGATTCTCCCTCCCTGCTGATACTCAAATTTCTGAGACTTCACCCAATTTTTCCTTCCAAGTACCTCCAGCATATAAAGCATTACTACTACAACTACTGCTGCTGCTGCTGCTACAGTTGAAAACAACTTACAATCTCAAAAATAAGGTGAACAATTCAGGGATGATCAAGGTTTTATTCTGGTTAGACCTGGCATTTAGCAACACCACCACCACCAAGCAGGGGGCTGGCTGACTAGCACCCACAGACTTTGAAATGCAACCAGTGAAACAGAGGGGGCAAGGGCTTTAATGTCACCTCTGAATCTCCCCTACCAACCACCACAGGGATGGCAGTCTCATTCCTAACCCCTTTCCAACTCCAGCCCAGATGCATAATGAGCCTGACCTGCGCTCAAAAATACAAACACGCAGCAGAGGTCTGAACCCTTTGAGGCAAACAATAGGGCTGTCCAATGTAGCACTAAGTAACTTGCTCCATTAGTGCAATGATTTATGTGTGCCCAACAGAACTCTCCTCTCTCCACATGCCACCCCTTAATCTGTTTGTGAGTTGGTTCCCCCAACCCTCCAGGACAGATTTAGGGAGGGCTTGGGGCACTTAAAGGGGGAGGACAGGGGGGAAAGTTCCATTGTGCAACTGTAAATACTTAATGGAACGAGTACATTGGACAGCGCCCAAAGTGCCTACAAATTCACAACTGATTCACTGCAAAGGGAAATAACAGATGGGAAGAACGAAAACCGAAGACCCCATGCACAAATGGAAAACAAAACAAACGTGGCTCGAATGATCAACACAACCGATAAATTTTAAAAATGAATGGAGCAGCAAAGAAAATCGAAGCAAAGCAGCTGAGGAACATTGTCCTGTGATCTTACATTCTCTTGCTTTGCTCGCAAGGTATTTCTTTATTGGTTATGTATTTTTAAAATGTCTAATCCAGGCTGCATCCAAACACATCCCAGGGTAGTATGCAACAGGATCAACCATCACAGCATACGATAAAAGCCAAACATAAACTGCCATGAAACCAAAGAACACACACAACATAAAGCAGCATAGAACAATAAAACTAACCACCCAATGGCTGGGCAAAGGAGCTGAGAATGCGGTTCTGCCACCAATGTTGAAATAAGGTCTGTCTACCAGTCCAGCTGGCTTCTGTATGTGGAATGTATGTGAGGGGCACTATCTTGTCCTTCTCTTAGGGATGGATGGATCTGCCAGTTTTGATTCCTCTCAGATTCTCATTTTTCCAGTCCTAAGTTCAGTTATCCACATTATTGCACCAATTTGCAATTTGTTCTTCAAAGTCTTCATCAAAATTCATCAACATTTTAGGGCAGATTTCTCACCATGTACACAGCTTTGTATGCACTTCCTCCATGACAGACACATTTTGCAAGCAATTTCTCCATGTATAATGCATTTTATATATTATTTTCTCTTCTGGTTGCCACCCTTCTGTCTTGAGAGACAATGGAGTGTGCCTCCTCTCTGGGATGCAAGCCTGGGCAATGTGAATGGTGGTCCTAGGCTACCCAGACAACAGGAACCCACAATGCATTTTATTATTTGTACACATTATTTGGTTGGAAAACCTGCACCACAAAATCTGAAAAAAGTGTACATTTTGAAGGATAGCTATGTTTTGGTTCATGTATTGTTTCGGAAAGTTAAAATTAAGTAGGTTTGTATTAAAATCTGAACAGAACCAAATTTTTCCTCCATCCCTACTTTCCCCATAGAGTCCACTAGCAGAAGAAGTTAAAATATAAGAAACCAATAAACCAATGTCTTGGGCCAGCCCTGCATACAACCTACTCTTCAGTAGAATGAACAGCCACTGAATTCTACACAAACCAAAAACAAAAGTCAAGGTATAAAATGAGCTGTCTTTTAAATCACAAGGTATATATATCACTGTAATTTAGGTGTGTTCAGTACCTCCTGATGGTGCCACAGGTGTTTCCACTTTAGCAAACTTCTTCAGTGGATTAGAGCGATACCATCTTTTGAACTGGGTAAGGGGTGTGAAATATTTGCTGATGTATGTATGGACAATATTAACATCAACAGAGTATCTGGTTCATACAGTATGCAGCTCCAGAAATATATTTGAGCTTTAGGATATAATCTATGTTCATGTAAAAATTACACTTTTGTGTATTATGTGATATAATCTTTTATGAGAGAACTGTTTCTATTAAAGACTGATGGTGGACCTTTTGATGGTGGAATACTTTAAAAAAGAAAACAGTGATATATATACCTCATAGGTTGGTTATAAAAGACACTTAATTTGAAACTTTGACTTTTGGGTTTTTGCGCATGCCTTTAGTAGTCAGGGAGAGGTTTCCTTCTGGGTTTGTTTTCACTCACTAAATTGTGCCCCCCCAGCCCAAACCTCCCTGCAATCCTGGGCCCACCCTGAACCTACCTGAACTCCAATAGATGGGCGCCATTTCCTCTGACGAGCCAAACTTCTCAGCTCCTCCCTCCCTGGAATCGTCCTGATGATGAGGGTGGGGGGGTTGGGGGCAGTCCTGGGTTGGATTGAAGGCAAGTCCAGGGACATGGCAGTGATCTTGGTGCTTTCTAGGCTCTCTGTGGAGTTGCAGCGCTTGGCGGCCTCTTTGGACCATGATGGACTTCTTTTGACTTCCCTGGGCAGGAAGCTGTCATGGGCGGACTCAGAGCTGCTTTGCGTCGTCACCGAAATGAGGGGCTTGGCTTTCATTCCTGAAGGGAGGGGAGGGGGAGCTTTCCTGTAACTAAAGGCTACATGGAGGGGTGGGGTGGAGAGACAGAGATAGGGAAGGAAAGCAAAATGTGTCAATAAGAAGGGAGCTCTCTACTCATACAGGCACCTATTGGACAGGGCTCATGGTGCTATACGTGGTGAGGCAATGGGGACGAGGAAGGGCCATAGCTCAGTGCCAAACTGATTTGCATGCAGAACCTGGAGAGCTCCAGCCAATCAGCACAGAAAGTACTGAACTAGATGGACCAATGGTCTGACTCAGTATAAGGCAGCCTCCATGTCCTTCAAGCTCCCCCATCCCCCCCACTGTTTGCCTTGTTTTGGAAGTGTTTCACACACACACATTTCGTTTTCATTGGCCTAGGAGTGAGAAGACTCACTGTGCTCGCTTCGGCAGCACATATACTAAAAAAGAGAAGACTCGCAGAGGTATTTGCTAGCTATGGGGTTTCCCCACCTTCCTTTCCTATACCAATTTGTGAGCCATTTTGAATTAATTTAGCAAGGAAATTGGGACAGGCATGTTTAAACAGATAAAATATACAAACATTGCACAGTATCTCTGAGACTGGGTCACATCAGACCAGAACAGGTTTGGGGCAGGAGCTCAGAGTCAACCTTAGCTATCTTCAGGTTGGGCTGGGAAAAGTCTTCTCTGAAAGCTTTGAGAGAGCCTCTGCCTGTCAGTGTAGAACAGGGAGAGCCACTGAAGTGCCTTCCAGATGTTATCGGACTCCAACTCGCTTCAACCTCAGCTCACACAGGAGTTGGAATTCAGCCACATCTGGAGGGGAGGGCACCACATTGAATAACCCGTGTGAAGATGATGAACCAACTTCCTGTTTTTGGCGAGGGGGTGCAGATGCTGGTTAAATCCCAGCATCTCCAGGTAGAGCTGGGAAAGAATCTGCCTCTGAAACCCTAACAGCCAGGGCAGACTGCACTGAGCTGGGTGGGCCAGGAGTCTGACCTGGTTCAAATCAGCTTCCGAAGTCCTGTGTTGGTACTTACAGGTGCTTGGCTTGAGAATGCTGCTGGTGAGGGGCTGGCCAGGCTGGTGGGTGGTGGTTGCCATGGTAAAGAGAGAGAGGCAGTCATCGTCCTGGGAGCAGCCAGCTTGGATGGCTCTCAGGTAGCTATGGCTGCGCATGCGGAAGCAACCAGGCAGGTCTAAGGCCTCGACAGCCTGCGACTCCACCTCTCCGAAGACAGACTCACACACGGCCTCAAACTGGTGGTTCAACTCATCGTTAATCTGAGGAAAGGGGAAGAAGATGGAGGGGCATGGAAGGCCGTGAATGGAGCTAAGACCTATGGTGCCAGGATTAGGGATGTGCAAATCTGTCCAATTTCTCTTTCCCCCCAGTCTTAAATTCAGTTTCAGTGTCTGCTTGCAGAAATGGCTGGTGCATCTGTACAGGAGACCTGAGCAAGCATTGCAATTTGGCAAAGGAAGGCTCAGAGGCATGAGATGGGCTAGGTGTGGGGAGGCAGGGATAACCCACAGATTGTGGAGAAGGTGTGTGTGTGTGTGTGTGCATGTGCTATGCACCAGAACACAGAGGAGCAGCAAAGAAGTCCTAGCCCCAACTCAACCCAACTGGTGCTGCTGGTATGAAATTGAACGTGACTGTTTTGAGCTCAGACTTAAGCCAGGCAGAGAGGGGGTGTGGGGAATCCCTCCAAACATCTCTGTCTGGCCCTCAGAACACTCACCAGGCCACACCCCTCACTGTCCCTGCTTCACATCCCAAGTGCTTTTGAATGGCTGGAATGCACCTTGAACTCTGATTAATGGCTTTTGCTTGCCCGGCTGGAGAATACATGGAGGGATGTATGCGTGGTATCTAATTAATGTGTTCCGTCAGTGCAAGGACTTAAGTTTGCACAGCTTAACTTCCCTCCCCCATGTGTGCCATACATTCCACAAATTTGCTCCAGAGGGTTGGCGAAACCCCCTGAACAGATTTAGGGAACAAATGAGGGAAGGAGGGGGGAAGAGCCATTCCATTGTGCTAGCTTAAATCCTGGTGGAATGACTTACTTAGCACCACTTTAGATACAATTCTGTGAGTGTGAGTGAGCATTAATTTCAAGCTACACAAAGGAGGAATATTCTCCCCCCCTTTTTTATAAAAAAATATCTGATTAGAGGATCTCCTGGAGGAATGACATTTGCTCTCCAGTGTAATACTCCAGGTTCTCTACAAGACAAAGATATGCAAGCAAATTCATTTTTTTATATAACTCATTATTTCCCCACAAAATCCCATCCTCCTCTGCACCCACACTTCTGGAAGGGATTCCACTTGGGGATTCAGGTGGACACTTGATATTTCAAACTGACTGATTGTGGTGGCATTGAAATATTGACAGTCCACTTAAACCCCACTAAAGAAGGTGCCCCACATTTGAAGACACATGGCCTAATTTACACAGATATCAGTTTCCCCTCCACTCTCCAATTCTTGTACCCCAGGGTAGGAAACCTGTGGCTCTCCAGGTGATGCTGTACTCCAGCTCACACCATGCCTCATTATTGGACATGCTGGCTGGGGCTGATGATATTTGGATTTGAGCATCATCTGGAGGGTCAACACCCTTAAGGTGGCTTTCAAATTCAGATGTTTGAAAAATCCAGTATGGTGAAGTGCAGCCTTGCTCAGTCTGGTGCCTTCCAGATTTTCACATCCAGTTCCCACCATTCCTGAACACTAGCCAGGGCCAGCTGGAGTTGATGGGAGCCAGAGTCCTGTGGCAGGAAGGCCATAGATTCCCCATCCGTCTCTACCCAGTCCCCTTCCTGTAAGGCAAGAGCTAAAGAACAAATCACCTCACCTGCCCAGTGGTAAAGGAACGTCCATACCCTTGTCCCCGTGGCCGGATTCGGGGTGACGTGCAGCAGCTGGGACAGTTACAGATATATGAGTCAGAATAGTGCCTACTTGCAAACCTAATGAGAGACATGGGGAAGAAAGGTTTCTGAACAAAACCCAAAACATGACATGATCAGAGCAGATGGAAAATGACTCAGGGCTGGCTGGGTCAGCAAGCTCCCTGCCCTTATCTTATCAGATAGGGATGGGGAACATCAGGCCCCAAAGCCAAAGGCAGCCCTCCAAGTCCCTCTATTGGGCCCTTGGAATTCTCCACAGGCCACACCCTCAACAGTTCTGCTTCACATCTCATTTTTTCTTTCTTTCCCCAGGTTGGAATGTCTGTTGCTTGCCTGATGGAGGTCAGAGAGGGATGTCTGGAAGCCAGACAAGTGCAGAAAGGTAAACTGTATATTTTTGGTCTGCTCACCCATCCCTGGTATGTGATCCTTGGAAAGTTTCCTACAAGAAAATGTGGTCCTTGGGCTGGAAAAAGGTTTCTCAGCTGGTGTGGAGCATAGTTTTAAAGAAACACAAAAATGGATGGGTAGAAGCTTTATATGACAGCCCCCATCCTTTGTCATGGATCCTGAGCAGGTGTGAGGACTGTATCAAAGGAGGAAGAGCCAGCTGGATCAGAAAGAGGTGCTGAGCTTGGCACTAAGCCTAGCCAAGAGCCCCTTGTGCCTGAGGTTGCCCACCCCACCAAACTGAGTCCACTATCAGCCAGGTTCTTCCAAGAAACTGGGCCCCTTTACAGCAGGGGCCGGATGCTTCCCACTGACTCCTGCCCAGCACTGACAATGAATAAAGTGGGAGCTGATTGCAAGGTGATGAAAAGCTAAGTTTCCAGAACTACCCACTGAAGATACTCCACCCTTTAGGAAAGGAGTCAAGCCTAGAAGGGTGTGGTTTGGTCCAAAGGAGATAGAGGCCAGTTTCTCATTTGTGCAACTGCAGTGCTTGGTGTTCTCCAAGGTCCTGAAACTCCAGTCTGGCCCTACATGCCTCTTGCCTAAGCATCCCTTCTATGCACGGGCTCCTGCTCATGGTCAAGGCATCTATCTCACCTTACTTATCAGTTGCCACCCACTAAAAAATCCATATATTTTTTGTTCCCTGTGCTGAGCATCTCCCCCCCCCCTGCGTGGTTATATGAGAAATGCCATGTTCTCAGTTTCTTACTTGGTTCTGGCCTGATCTACACTGGAGGAACGGCGGTACCCCTCACGCCGGGTCACCCCCTTGGGAGACACCTTGGTGCTGGTATCCGAGTCCCCACTGTCATCGTCTCCCATGGCCTTGATATAGCTGCCACTCCGCATCCGTCGACAGGGTATCTCTCCATCCTTCCCTGATGCTGGATATCCTCCCCAATCATCTTGGGGTACCTGAAGGAAAAAGAAATTTTGTGTAGTGTGTGTCTTGTGTGCACTTATGCTGGATACTTTGAGGTTAATAGGAAGTTCCACAGAAGATGTTGGTGACAATTTATGACAGCCCCAAGGATGCAGCTATAGCATTTGAGGGAATGATTGCATCTCGATAATGTTCTTCTACCAACCTGCTCAAACATCCCTGTGAGAACGATAGCACTCTGTTTGGCTTAGGAGTCCGCTCTACACAACAAACTTGTATTGGTTTTAAAAACCCTTAACTGTAATAATAATCACCGTTATTTATTTATTTACACCCTCTTTATCACTGACAGGGACTCTTTGTAGCTTGGTGAGAATTTTCTGCCAGTGATCGATAAGCCTCTTCAAACTACAGTTCCCAGGGAAAGATGAGGGGTTGGGGGGGAAAGTAGGTTAGATGCCCTGAAGCTCTCTGACATCTCCACTGGAGACTGCTAAGGGATGCAAAGGTTATGGCTCTCATAAGCTGTCTGTAAAGAAACTGAGAACACAGACATTTCGTAAAGAAATTGAGAACACAGACATTTTGGATTTGGAAGGCTTTAACAATGTTTTTGGGTGGCATGCATACTTGTGGTATGACAAGGTTAAAGCACATAAAGCATTCAAAAACCATATTATCAGAAGAGCATTGTTTAATGTTTGGACAAGATATAAAGACTTACTTGAAAACAAAACCCCAAGGTGGCTATCACCAATGGAGGCGAAGGCTCAGAAAAAACTTAATATGGAGGCTAAATGGCCAAAATATTGGGAAATTTTGGAACAAGAAGGAGACAAATTGAAATTGCAGAGTTTTGAGAAATTAAAAGATAAAGTGCGAGACTGGCTACATTACTATCAGAAAATGGAGGCATATAACTTGGACAAGAAAATTGGCTTCCAGGTGGAAAAATCAAAACTAGAAACAGAACTGTTAGAACCTAAAACTAAGATTTTGTCCAAGATGTATAACTTGCTGTGGAAATGGAATACTCAGGATGAAAGGGTCAAATCTGCTATGATTAAATGGGCACAAGATGTTGGACATAACATTATGTTTGCTGACTGGGAACAGTTGTGGACCACAGGTATGAAATTTATGGCATGTAATGCCCTAAGAGAGAATATTATGAAAATGATATACAGGTGGTACATGACACCATTCAAGCTTGCAAAAATCTATCATCTGCCTGATAATAAATGTTGGAAATGTAGAGAAACTGAAGGTACATTCTTTCACCTTTGGTGGATGTGCCCAAGGATTAAGGCTTTCTGGGAGATGATATATAATGAACAGAAAAAGATATTTAAATATACCTTCTTGAAGAAACCAGAGGCCTTTCTCCTGGGCATAGTCGGCCAATTGGTGCCAAAGAAAGACAGAACTTTTTTATGTATGCCACAACAGCAGCAAGAATACTTATTGCAAAGTATTGGAAAACACAAGATCTACCCACCCTGGAAGAATGGCAGATGAAGGTGATGGACTATATGGAACTGGCGGAAATGACAGGCAGAATCCGAGACCAGGGAGAAGAGTCGGTGGAAGAAGATTGGAAGAAATTTAAAGACTATCTTCAGAAATATTGTAAAATTAATGAATGTTAGAATGATGCTGGATAGAAACTAAGTGGTCTTTAGCTGTAATGTTATAAGAGAATACGAGAAAATGGTTATTAACAGGTAAAAACTTAATGTTATAATATTTTAAAATTGAAGATTAAGATGATTGAAGAGGGGAGGGATTTGCTGAATTAAAAATTTGAATTGGAATACAGAAAAGGGAGGCGTGAGGAGGTCCGGGAAATAAGCAAATGAAAATATGTGATGGAAAGACTGAATTGTTTTTAAACTATTTTTATTTTGTATTTTTTCCTTTTTCCCCTTTTTTCTTTTATATTTGGTAATTTTTTTGAAAATCTCAATAAATATCTTAAAAAAAAAAAAGAAACTGCCTGCCTGTTACAAATACACTGAGATCTAATCTTAGGTCCCTGGGTGGTTTGTAGTTTGCTACAGGTTCTGATTTTCAATAATTTAACAATAGTAAGTAAAATATGGAAGAGCCAAAGCACAGTGACAGAGGACATGCATTGCATGCAGAAGGTCCCAGGAATTAGGTAGGGCTGGGAGAGACACCCTCTCCGAAACCCTGGAGGGCCACTGTTAGTAAATGTAGACAGTGCGGAGCTAGCTGGGCCAATGGTCTGACTCGGTGTAAAGTAACTTCCTCTGTTTCTGAAACTGCAAGCAAAAAAGGAATAGATCTCTGCCATGATTGGACTTGTGCTAATTACTTCTCTCGCGGTGTCTGTATTCCTTGCTTGTAAGGGCTGTTCAATTGCTTTCGACCAGGTCTTTGCTCAATTCTGCTAACCTGTTTTAGATTTATATGTTAGAATTGCTGATCTGTAGCAGCTCAGATGTAGGCTCAGGTTTGCAGATGCAGATCATCTCAGTGCATGGCTCCTGGGATGCAGTCTGTAATTGGATCCACCCCAAAGTAATGTTTTGGGTCTGGCTCCACTCCAAAGTCACTATTCTGCACCTGGCTCCAGGTTGCTGGACCTCAGGGTCCTAGTAAACCTTGTTTTCTGAACTTATTACACCTCAATACCAATGGGAAACCCACTGCCCTCCATGTGTTGCTGTCCTATGACTCCCACCAACCCTTCATGCTGAAAGGAAGCCATATCAATAAATCATAAACTGGTTTATCTGCATAGAATGGATTTTTTTTTAATGCATCATAAGATAGAAATGTGCTCAGCTATTTTCTTCTTCTGTGGGCTTTTTTCTTTGGTGTGTGTATCTTATGTTCTCTGTTTGCTGGTGCCAAGGGCTTTTGTGTTGGCACATGGGTGAGTTTTAATGTTGTACAGCAGACAAATTCATTGCAACAGTTGCACAAGGCGAAATCTGTTGAACGACAGATTGTGAAATCTATAGTGCAACAAAGTTACCAGCAACCTGCTTATGCATTTCCTTGTGCAACAATGTTCTCCTGCAGCAAAAACATTTTGCTAGTGGAAGAAGTAAGCTGCCAAGAGACTTTGACTTAGTGCTACAGTGGATGGATACAACCCTTATTCCCTTGCTTCTGAAAACATCTTCTCCAGACTCTGCTGCTTTCTATCTTCATGTGAAATGTCAAAATGAATATTGCTCTTTTTACTTAAAAATATTCACAAGGGGAAAATACTCACATCTAAAAGGAAGTTGGATTTTTAAAAACAACAGCAACAGAGTCCACTCAAAGTTCTATCCCTGAGCTTTAAGCAAAACGTTTTACATAAAGAAATGTGGGTATTTATATATTGTACGAGTTCAGAAAAAAGTGATCTTCTGCAGCCAAAAAGCAGCCAAATCCACTGCTAATCAACTGTTAACCCATTGTTTAATTTATGGGGTTGATCCTGGCTAACATAGTTGCAGGAGGCTGCAACTAAAAGATACTTATCTGAGAGTGAACTGCACTCTCAGACGTCATTTCAAGAAGACATACATTTTTCATCAGAGCCCATTCACACATTCAGCTACCAGCCATCAGGTGGTGATGTCAAATCAAGGGATCTACAGGTGTGTGCAAACTTGATCTGACTTGATGTTCAGAGTGTTCCTCTGAGTTCCTATATCCCAAAATACATTAAGCTAAGTGTTCTTAGAAGATATCAATATTTTTATTAAGATTTACAAATTAAATAAGAGATGTGTACAACTGCTAAGTTCTCTTTTGGGGTGATAAAATGTTGGTACTGAAATACATTAAACTAGCCTTCTCCAACCTGGTGCCCGCCAGGTATTATGGACTACAGCTTTCAGGAGCCCATACTGAGAAGGATGAATAAGATACATGCGTAAAATTGGTTGTCCTATGTGCCATATTTTGCTTCATACACTTAAAGCAATTGTCTCCTACGGCCAGGCCAAATCATATGTGAGCTTTTTAAAAACTTTTTTAAAAGCTTGCCCCAAATGCACCAAAGAGGTGCCGATACTCAGTTCTGGTGAATTCCAGCTGAAAAAGAAGCCCCGGCAACACACACACAGAATAAATCATGTACATAGCACTGGGGGAGGGTTATTGGGTTGCTGCTGCTTTTATTTTGATTATGTACTTGGTGGTTTTATACTTTGATTTTATCCTGCGAACCACCCTGAGACTTGCGGGTATAGGGCAGTATATAAATTCTAATTCTAATCACCCAAACTTCAATAAGCCAGCAAAGGTGAAAATACAGGTAAAATACAACTGAGCTCTTTCTACCTCCACAGCTGATCTAAGCTTTTTTGGGGAGGGCCACTCACATGGAAGAGTTAAACTGGGGAAACAGTCTGGGGAAATGCATTAGTCCCCCTACCTCAGTGGCTCGGATCCAACTTGCACCCCACCCCCCAAGTAGCTGTTTATAAGTTTTCTAAAAAGCCAGGGGATCCATTGATGGAACTGCTGATACCCTGCCCAGTTTGGCAATTAGGTTAGCCGCTGAAGTTATCACCACATTTCCATATGCAACTCCAAATTCCCAAAACATGGACTCATCAAGATCTTGCAGCTAACAGAGCTCTTTGGCTAGAGGCAACCAAAGCTGGCTTCTTAGCCCCCAGAAAGCTGGAAGCTGCCTACTTGTAGACACAACCTGACCTATACATCATAGTTCTCTAGAGCATCCTTTGACAACTTGGTGCCCTTCAGCTGATGGAAGTTCAAAAATATTTGGAGGTTTCCAGGTTGGCAACAGAGCTTGAACCTTGCCTACCCTTCAGTTCAAGACTCTCCAGATGTGATGGACTTTCCCCAGACCAAGTTATTACATTTCCCACCCCATGGAAGCACGTCTGCTCTAGAAAGAGGCAGCGCTTTCTCCCATCCAGAAATCCTCACCTCATGGCTCCTCCGGCAGATGAAATCCCACCCATAACCAGAGCAGCAAAGCAGACAGGCAAACATCTGTCTGCACCGATGACACCCTTACCAGTTTCCGGTGACGAGTTGGCATCCCTTGGGCTATCGGGAGGAGGGCAAAACAGGTAGATGGGAGCAAGAGGCCGGAACAGACACAGTTGCCTCTTTGTCTCTTTCTCCCAGGAAACATCAAGGGATGTTTCTTTTCATCCTTGGGCCCACCCCCCTGCTGCAGTGGGCTGAGACGGGGACAGCCAAAGCGAGGATGGGATGGGCGGAGTGTTCCCTATACAGCAGCCCCTCCCTCCAGCCCCTCACTCTGGATGGGCAATCAAGTCAAGTGTCATTCAATCTCTCCTTCCCCCTGGGGAAAAAACACACACAGAGAGGGAGAGCGAGAAGAGTTAATTAGCTTTTAATTAAAAAAGAACAAGCCCGTCATGGAGCTGGCTGGCTGAGTAAGCCTCTAAGCTGGGGGTAAGGGGGGAGTTTGGATCATGTCTGGGAGCAGGAGCATGTAAACAGAAGGAGCAGGATAAGTTTTGATATGTCCAGGCTGAGGGAGATGGGGGGTCCTTAGGCAGGACTTTGACTAGTGCCACGGGCTGTGGAGGGTGGTCTCCAGTCTTTGTTGTCCCAAGCTTGGCATGCCCCCCCCCCAGTTAACTGGAGCCTTAAATCTCAGGCTTGAGGGCTGGGATTGGCTGTTTCTACTGAACTAGTTTTCTAGTGTGAGCAGAGCCCTGTGATTGGAGAATGCTGGGAAATGGGACACTCAGGCCTGACCAGAGTTTCACATGAAGCAAAACTTTACTGTGGATTTAGCCATCTTCAGATGTTTTGGACTGCAACTCCCATCACTCCCGCCAGCAGGATGGGAATTGTAGTCCAAAACAACCAGACCACATCTGCTTGGAAAAGGTTAGAAGTAGCTCAGTCAGTAGAGCACAAGACTCTTAATCTCAGAGTCATGGATCTGAGCCCCACATTGGGTGAAAGATTATTGCATTGCATGGCATTGGACTAGATGACCCTCGTGGTCCCTTCCAACTGTGATACAGTGGTACCTCGGGTTAAGTACTTAATTCGTTCTGAAGGTCCTTTCTTAAGCTGAAACTGTTCTTAACCTGAAGCACCACTTTAGCTAATGGGGCCTCCTGCTGCTGCCGCGCCGCCAGAGCAAGATTTCTGTTCTTATCCTGAAGCAAAGTTCTTAACCTGAAGCACTATTTCTGGGTTAGCGTCTTAGACGCTGGCTAGAGTCATGGAGCTGGCTGGCTGAGTAAGCCTCTAAGCTGGGGGTAAGGGGGGAGTTTGGATCATGTCTGGGAGCTCCATGTCTTATGACGCTCCATAACTCTGGGTTAGAGTCTGTAACCTGAAGCATATGTAACCCGAGGTACCACTGTATATGCATACAAACAAGGCCTGAGTAACTTGTGCCTCACTGAAACAAAAGCGACCTACTAACCAAACCTTTGAATTTCCTTCTCTATGAATGGGGCTGTTTACTTTATCCAGTTGGGAGAGATAATGTTGTGTGGGAAACTGGTAAGAACACTTCTAAGAACTTTGTCTGGCGGGGAATGAAGACATTATTTTCCTGACAAGCTTTCCCAGCTGGATGAATAGGCCTCTGCCAGCAGTGTCCCTTTCATATTATTTTAAAAATGCATATTCTGTTGCTTTCTGTGTTGTTCCTAATTGGGTTTTTTAAAGTTGTTTTTATTGCTCAGAGCAGGCCTATTGAAATTAATGAACATGACTAAGTTAGACTATCAAGGCAATGTACTAAATATAATGGGTTATATCCAACTAAGTTTCACTCATTTTTGTACATTGCCTTGATATAACTATCTATCTGGAAGGCAATTAATAAATATCTATAACAACAATAATAACTTTTTAAAAATGAAGAATATGTGAATTTGCTTTCCTCCTCCCAACCACTGTGTCATGTTTTGATTTTTAGGAGGTTTTCGCAGCTGCGGAATGGGGTAGAAATACCGTAGGATAAATAAATAAAAGTGATGTTTGGTTCAAGCAGAGTAATGCTTGTTGTTGTCAGGATATGATCTTGCAAATAGTATTGAGAAATGTTGGGCTGTGGTCTTAGCTAATGATAACACAAGGCCCTAGAGACTCAGTAACTCACCAGTCATCTTGCTGCGTTCTCCTCTGTCATATTGAGAGAGAACAGGTTATTTGGTGAATAAGTGGGAGGGGATTTGGAGAAATTCACACTTCTGAAAACAATACATGAACGGAAACACAAATATCCTACTAAATTCACACTTGTCTGAATTTTGCAATGCAGTTCTCTGGCAGAACAGAATGTGCACAGAAATGCATACTGTATATCAATGGAAATAGCATACAACTACATTATATTAGGGGAATGGATGGCAAAATTATGTATATTACACCAAATTGTATACAAAATGTGTTTATTAGGACTGTGGTTCCCAAACGTCTCCCTGCCCTCCACGGACTACTTGCAAATTGTGAAAGGTCTTGGCAGACTGCTTAATGATTTTTCTGTTGGCTGCAGCATTTGTAACGTGCTGTGATTGTCAATTGCATTTTAATTGCTTCTTTCATTGGACTACTACTCCCAGCCAACACAGCTGTGCTTGCTGGGGCTGATGGGAGATGTAGTCCAACACCATCTAGAGGAAGGCAGGTTGGCAAAGATTGACTGGGACGGTGCAAGACAGCCCACATGGAACACACAGCTTTGTCTTCCCAGCAAAGGATCATAGTTGGGGTACTGACCCCACTGTCCACAGCATTTGCCACCTGAGGGGATGATTTCACTCTACCTAAAGGGAAGCGTTGGCCTTGTATCTCAGGCATGAAAAACTGCCTGACTCTGATCACTTAAGCCAACTGGAGAACGTCTACTTGTGACATTGCGCTCTACAGAATACCATAGGGCGGTGGCCACAAAATCGGGCATTCTCTGCTGTTGACCCTGTTATGTGGAATGCCTTTCCCCCTACCACAGGTGAAGCAGTAGCTACCAGCTGCTTCACACAATATCTTGAAAATATGTATCTTTTTGCTCAGACATTCCCTGACCCATAAGATTGAACCCTGAATTATTTGTACGAACCCTTTGAATTACTTCTTTACTTGCTCTTACATGGCTCCATTGGTTTTAGGTTGTATTTTGTTTCACGCATATTGTTTTTATATTGTACACAGTGTACACTGCTTAGAGATTTTAAAAATATTAAGTGGCTTAGGAATGCTTTTAAATAAATAAATGCATATTTACACAGCTACAGTAGCCACATGCTAGAAGATCATAGAAGCAGCTCCAAAATAGCTGTGTGTGTGTTAGATAAAAAGGTAAAGGACTTCTGCACGGTTAAGTCCAGTCAAAAGCGACTATGGGGTTGTGGCGCTCATTTCACTTTCAGGCTGAGGGAGCCGATGTTTGTCCACAGAGAGCTTTCTGGGTCATGTGGCCAGCATGACTAAACCGCTTCTGGTGCAACGGAACACAGTGACGGAAACCAGAGCATACGGAAACACCGTTTACCTTCCTGCCGCAGTGGTACCTATTTATCTACTTGCACTGGCATGCTTTTGAACTGTTAGGTTGGCAGGAGCTGGGACTGAGCAACAGGAGCTCACCCCATTGTGGGGATTCGAAATGCCAATCTTCTGATTGGCAAGCCCAAGAGGCTTAGTGGTTTAGACCACAGCACCACCTGCGTCCCTGTGTGTGTGTATCACGTGGTAGGTCTGTGTGCCCAAGGAGGGCTAGTTTCAGGATTTGGTGTCCTCCTTAAGCAGCAAGTCACAGAAAGGACTAGATATGCAAATTGAGAGCCCACCCAGGAGTCTCCTGTCAGATGATTGAAGCAAACAAATATAGGGGGAAGGCATGGCCACAGGGGTGAAGGTGAAAACAGGGGTTGAAAACTTAGTAGTTGCATGGGGTGGGAAGGGCAGTGGAATCTACCACTGGAGAGAGCAAGGCTGCAGCCCCCAGTGTGTGTGCATATGAGCACATTAGATTTTACTTTATTGTTGTTTTTGTATTTGGTTTCAATGCTCCTTGTTAATCCACACCCCAGCTTGGTTTTAATGCATCTATGTGGGATTTTTGTTCATTTTTCAGTTCTAAGTCGCTTTGGATTACATTGGGCAAGATAAAGTGACCAACAAATTTAATAAATAGTAATATTAATAATTTCTATTTTTATCCTGTAAGTTGCTTTGAGACACTTTGGTTTAAAAAGTGACAAATGCATGTCATCATCATCATGATGTAACTTGAATATCCCAGCTCCATGAGGGGATATATGTATATTTTTCAATCACAGTTCATCAAACAGCAGCTGGGGTGAAGAGTCCTGGTTCCTTCCAGCAGCAGCTGTTTATTTATTTTAAAGAAATACCTTTAAATGTTTTATAATAGGAAGCAAACCGGGAAAAAGAAGGGAGGGCGGCGATGCAGCAGCTGCAGCAGCTGCTAGGCTCATTCAAGCCATCTAGCCATCCAGGTGTGTGCTAGGGGAGGGGGATGCCCTGGTGATGCAGGCTGAAGGCCGGCAGGCCAGGGACCTCTGCAAAAGTCTGCGAGGTGCATGTTAAAGAGGAAGACAGGAGGAGGAGAAGGGGGGGGGGGATGCAGGAGGAAGCCAGGGACTGAGGCAGGCAGATTGCAAAAGGCAAGCAAACCACAACCCTAGCTGCACAAGGCAGCCTGGTTGGATCTAGGGAAAAGGCAGAGGATAGGGAATGGGCAAATCTGTCAGTTTCAGGTTCTCCCAGCTTCTCTTGTCTTAAGTTATTTACATTTCTCCACCAAGAGGGGTGTGTGTGTGTTTGTGTTTTAAAATCATCATAAAAATTCATTAGCATACCAGAGTAATTTCTCCTAAAATGCACATTTTTAATGCATTTTTTGCATTAATATACATTGATATACCTTTTGCCTAATAGAATTTTGCGAAACAACTTCCACTAATATTCGTATATGTTCTTTTCACTAATACATGCATTTTGATCAATGCTTGTACGTGTATGTTTATGCACATTACTTGGCTGGAGAACTGCACTGCAAATTTCAGAGGTGTGAGAATTTTGAAGGATGGCTGACTTTTGACTCACATCTTGTTTTGGAAAGTGTGAATTAGGTAAGTTTGCTTTCAATGCCACCTGAATCAAAGCCCCCCCCCCCCTCCGGGCAGAGATATGTGATACAGAGTAAACATGGAGCTCCCAGTCCTGAGTTTGCTACTTAATGGCAAGGCCAAGTATGGGGCAGAAGTTAACCCTCTCCCCACCCACAGTTAACCTTCTCCCCACCCACTGAAGTCCCCCTGAAAATGCCTAATTCTAACCTGATCTCCCCTTCCACCAGCCAGTACCTGAGACTGGGAGCAATTCTGGCCAGTGAAGGCTGGTCCTCTCAGCCAGCCCTCACCTGCCCATCTTCTTACTTACAACCCTGCTAGCAAACAAATAAGCAAGCAAGCAAATAAAAACTTTAATTACTTGCAAAGTCCTAACTGTAAGAGGTTCTGGTTGTTAACAGTTGGATCTAAGCAAGTGTGGGTTTTTGTGGGGGTCATTTTATTTTCTACATTTTATCTGTACAGTGAACTGGGCCTACTGCTTGAACAATATTTCATTTGTATTAAATCATGGATAGCCGCCTTGAGCTTTGGGAAGAGTCAGGGCAGAGATCAAAATATATGCGAGGCTCCAGAAGCAAGGAATTGGAGTGAGATTCTGGAATCTGGCAGCGTTTTGAGCTGGGGTCAGATTCTTGCTTAATTTTCCACCAGGATCAAGCACATCCACCAGTAGTGTGCAGCTATGCCAAGTTTCGTCTCTGTTTCTGTCAGCCTCCTAGCCAAATGAGCGCCAACACTCACTCTGCGCATCCAGCCAGGAATATGAACAAGAGATCCGAGGAACAAAAGGCAAAAACTGGGAACTCAGTCCAGGAAATTAGGCAAAATTATTCTCAAGCCCTTGACTAAGAGGAACACTGCTGGGTTAACCACACAATGCACCAGACCTGTCCTTACCTCTTTAGCATTTCAGGAACCTTGGTTCCTAGGGAGGAGGGCAACAGCTTTACAAGGCCCCTAGGTACAAGAGCACCCACCAAATTCACCTTTCTTAATGCCTCCGGCAAAACCTTTAGACAGGGTCAGCCCTACTAGTAGGCAGAGTGAGGAGGTGACCTCAGGTGGCAGAACCAGAGAGTGTGTGTCAGTGGTGGTAGCGGTGCCCCGACATTGCCCTTTGTGTTGGACATGTTCTGTCCTGTGCCCCCTAAGGCAGCTTACTGCCCTTTGATAGAGAACAAAGAGTCCAGCACCCTAAAGCTCAAGGTGTGGCTAATTGTTCCAAGTCAATGTGCAATTCAGCTATCGACTTTTGTGGAATTCTGTGGATTCCAAAGCAAGCTGACCTGACCCACACCTCCTGAATGAATGCACAGATCAGAATGAAATTATCCTTCATATGTTGCACCTCTCAGATTTTTGTGATACAGTATTCAGTTCAAGAAACAGAGAATCATAGAACTGCAGAGTTGGAAGGGACTCTGAGAGTCAATGTAGGAATCTCAACACATGGTCTCCCATTCAAGTTGAAACCATAGTGGACCCTGCTTAGCTTTGCAAATGTGCTAGCAGTTTTATTGTTACACCACTATTTAAATGTGTGGGTAAATATATTTTAAGATAAAACATTTTTGAAATGTGAATAGTTAGATAAAATATATTTATATGTGATAAAATAGGCATTTAAATAGACATTTCCATGTAGATTCACTTTTATAACTAGCTGATTAAGGTAGAAACAGGATGGGTTGGACCTGTTTGTTAGGAGGTACGTAGTTTTTAAACTGTTTTGAGACATTTTAGTTGTCTTGTTTTAGCACTGGCATGTTTCCCATCCCAGTTTCCTTTGGAGGAAGGGTGGGATATAATATTAATAATAACAGCAGCAATAACATCAACAATAATTTAGCTTGCCTTCTAATATATTAGTGAGCCTGCACTTCAACCTAGGCCAGCCCTCAAGATGCTTGGTTGGGTATACCTGGTTCCCCCCCACCTGGTACCACCCCACATGCTTGGCCCGTAGGAGACTTAGAAAAGAGCCAAAGGGGAGAGGTTTCATGCATCTGCTTTCATAAGCAACTAATTCTGGAGGGCTCCTTCAGGCCCCCATGCGTTTTCTCTGGCTGCCTTGTCCCAGGTTGTCCTCCTCATTAGCGTGTGGAGCCCATTGATCAGGCCTGCGCAGAAACCGCCCTCCGAGAGATGAGCAAGGTGGTTCATCTTAATTGTTTGTTTGGGCATTATTAGGAAGAGCAACGCAATGCTCGGATGTCTTCGGACACCTTGGTAAGCTGACGCAAGCAGCAGCTCCTCAGAAACCTCGGGCCTTTTAAAACAGAGAGCCGCCTTTGTGCTTCTTTTTCTTTTTTCAGGCAGAGGCTATTATAGCCCTGACATTTCTCTAATCACCGACATCAAGGTGGAGCTGCAGTGCATCATGGGAATGCAAAGGAGAGCAAAGGGAATAGAGAGCAAGATGGCAAATGGGGGGGGGAGCTTTCGGAATCAGCAGGAGGGGAGTCTTAAGCTTGGGGAAGAAACCATCGGGGAGAGCCTTTGAAAGTGATCCAGGCTGGCCATTCATTGGATAGATGGGCATTTGCCCTTGGAAACAGCGTGGCAGGGAATCCGAAAAGCCTAAGGCTCCCACCCCCCCACTTTCCTTTCTTTTTGCAGGCCTGGTCAGTAGGAAGGGGCTTTCTGTCTTTTTAATCCATGATCAAACCTACGATGGACTGACTTGCAATCATGGAAGGGGGCTCCTCATATGATGCTTGGATCAAGGAATCAAGCTCCTTTTAACTACTGCACATCTTGCAGCGCTGCCCCAGCTTTACATGCCTGAACAGCCCATCCCATCAGCCCCAGCCAGCACAGCCAAGGATGCTGGGGACTGTAATCCAAAAACATCCCCATTCCTGATCAAGGTATAGACATCTATATATCTGCATCTAAGGCACTCCTTGGAATGGAACTGAAGACACAAAGCTTGCTCCTCCTCTGCAGAAGCGCAGCCTCTACCCACCTCCTTACCTGAAGATAATGATAGGATCGGTCCTTGGCCTTGGCCTCCTGGAGCATCAAGGCTTTCTCCGGGCCTCCTCCCGAGCTGGGGTAGGCCTCCCGCGCTTGGCTGACGGTCATGGTATGCCAGGAGCTCCGCTTGAGAGTCTGGCCATCGAGGGACATGGACATTCCCGCGCAAGCCAAGCACTTGCCCTCCCCACCTCCGCTCTTCAGACTCTTCAAGGTCAAGTCTCTGAAGGCACTTTCAGGGGTGTCCACGCAGTACTGGGTGGCCTGGTCGATGGCGTGCTGCCTCCCGGACACCATGTAGCTGCTGTCGCTGTCCAGGTTGTCGTCGGAGCTCCACCAGCCCATCATCTTGTTCCGGTGGCGGGAGGAGGAGGAGGAGGAGTCCATCTTGCGGTCCTTGCTCTTGCTGCGCTTGCCGTGGCGCGACTGGCGGTGGTGGTGGTGAGGGTGGTGGTGGTGGTACCCTCCCTCGCCCCCCCGGCCTTCCATCTTGGTGCCGTTGTACTCACGCTTGGAGGGGGCCTCCAGGGAGTGAGACTTGGCAAAGAGCTTCTGGACCGAGTGGACGAGGTGGCGGATGCGGCTGGGGCTCTCGCTCCGTGGCTGCTCCGTGCTGCTGGCCCGCTGGTACTGCAAGGTGTGGAAGCCGTCGTGGTGCAGGGGCAGCTGCTTCTCAAACTGGTCGAGGAGGGTGGGGGGCAGCCGGTTGATCTTGCCGGAAGGGTGGGCGGCCGCCATGCACTCGTCGCAGGAGTCGTACTGCTGCGGCGTGTGGTGCATCCTAGGGAAGGTGCTGCTGCTGCTGGCGGCTGAGAGGGGCTCCGTTAGGCTGAGCGGGGCCTCGGCAGAGCCCCGCGATGGGCAGTAGTGGTCCAGGGAACAAGGCTCGCTGGGGCTGAGGAGGTATGGCTGGCGAGACTCCTGGCTATGGTGGATGTATTCCATCGGCTGGTCGCAGGCCTCTGGGACGCAGTGGCAGGGGTGTTCTCGTGACTGGCTGCGCTCCCCATGGTAACTCTTCATGGTGTCATAACCGTGCGCCGCGTGGCCTACTCATCTTGCCATTGGTGGGGTGGCAGCAGACGAACCTACCAAGAGAAATACCAGCAAAAACAGGTGAGGGGAGAGCAGAAGCTCAGTGGTAGAATACATTTCTTGCATGCAGAAGATGTCAGGTTCAATCCCTGGTGCGGGGGAAAAAAAGAAGAAGAAGAAGAGTTTGGATTTGATATCCCGCCTTTCACTCCCCTTCAGGAGTCTCAAAGCGGCTAACATTCTCCTTTCCCTTCCTCCCCCACAACAAACACTCTGTGAGGTGAGTGGGGCTGAGAGACTTCAGAGAAGTGTGACTGGCCCAAGGTCACCCAGCAGCTGCATGTGGAGGAGCGGAGACGCGAACCCGGTTACCCAGATTACGTGACTACCGCTCTTAACCACTACACCACACTGGCTCTCTTCTTGCATGCAGAAGATGTCAGGTTCAATCCCTGGTGCGGGGGAAAAAAATCTCTTTCTGAAACCTGGAAATGTTTTGCCTGCCAGTGGAAACCAGGGCTAGCCAACATGCTCTCCATATGCTCTTGTATTCCACCTCCCATAGTCCCTGGCCACTGGACATACTAATAGAATAATAGAGTTGTAGAGGGACCATGAGGGTCATTTAGTCTAACCCCCTGCAATACAGGAATTTTTTGTCCAATGTGGAGTTCAAACCCATGACTCTGAGATTACGAGTCTCATCCTCTACTGAGACAAGGAGGTGGTCTCCCATCCAAGTACTAACCAGGCCTGACCCTGCTTTGCTTCAGAGATCAGATGAGTTCAGGAATGTTCAGGGTAGGATAGCCATATACTATATGACTATAGTATGGCTGCTGTTGGAGTGCAACAACATCTGGAGGCCCCCATGTTGGCATTTAAAGGCTAACATAACTGATTCACATTTTTGGAAACAACACACAAGATTTCCATTTCCCCAGATTTTGGAATACAGTTCTCTAGCCAAGTAATTTACAAAACTGTATATACTTTGATGATGTGCGCCTGGAAACGCATGTGTTAGTGAAAACTACATATGCATTACTAGGAGAAACTGCTTTGCAAGTCTGTGTATATTAGGCAAAACTACATAGAAAAATATGTAGATTAAGATAAATTTGCATTAAAACGTTGTGAGAAACAGAGAGGAACCAAAATTTACTTGCCTATCCCTAGTGTGGGGGCACATATTCAGGCTTTCCTTTTTTAAGAACAGGCATCCAAAAAGCAAAAGCAGGTGACCCTGAGCAAAGGTTTCCAAATCTGTCTCCTCCTTGGATGATCAGCATCTGAAACAAGATGGAGAGAAGGCAGAGGCCATGGAGCGATTGGAGACCTGGATTGGAGATCCATACCAATCCAACCTGCAGGAACTTCAATCAAGCTCAGCACCACTGGAGAGACCTCCCCACCCCCTTAGCTCTTAGTCAAAACTTTGACTCAAAAGTGACTGCAGCTTGCAACTGGAACCAGACTTCAAAGAATCAGGGAAGGAAGGGGGGCAAAAAAAACCTGAGCTGTGAAAGAACAGATCCCTGCTGATCGCACATTTCTCAGTTTCAACCAGGAGAATTGAGTGGTGAAGCTTTTCCTGCAGGTTGGGAAGAAGTACATTTGAATCTTCACCCACCATAACAAAACAAAGCAAAGCAACCCACCACCAACCTAGCGGTGGGCAAATCTGTCACTTTTCAGTTTCTCTCAGTTTCCCAACCTTCAGTTCTCCACATTTCCATCTCAGTTTTAATTTTAAAAAGCTCTCATGAAAATTCACCAGCATTTTGGGATGAATGTCTCCTTATATACATATGTACAATTTTGCCAGATATATACATTTTTGCAAAGCAATTACCCCAAATACAATATATAATATATAAATCAATACACAATTGTGTATATTGTTTTTTACTTGCATATGCATTTCAATGCTCACTTTACACCACTATGTGCATTTTTTTTGTACACATTACTTGGCTGGAGAACTGCATCGCAAATAAAGCGAACTGCAAATTTTGAAGATGGCTGTTTCAGTCTTCATATTGTTTTGGAAAATGCAGATGGTGTGGGTTCAACTTTAAATACAAACTGCATCAGATTTCTCCCCCATCCTCTGTACATATAGATAAATACACATTGGGTTGTTCTAGGCTCCATCTGGCAAACTGTTTGCATGGGGAGAATCCGGTGGATGATGGGTGGAGCCAGCTGGTCTAGGGCAAAGGCTGAGTGGGATGTGGGAGAATGAGGACGGAGCATTGATGGGCTGGGGGTGGAATCTAGCAGGCTGTGGGTAGAACCTGGTGTATTTGGGGTAGAGTCTGATATAGTGCTGTCAGGTGTAGTATGGCTGGAATATAGCTGGTTTGTTTATTCATAATTTAAAAGAAATTCTAAGCTGCTTAATATTTTAAAAATCTCTAAGCAGTGCACAACATTGAAACAATAAACAATATCATGAAAACAAAAATACAGCCTGAAACCAGCAAAACAGTAAATCAAGATGTGCTACATCCAGAGCATTCCCCTGATCCACCAAGCTTGTAACTCTATCAGAAAAGGAAATAAGATTAGTCTGGCATGACTTGTTTTTGAGACACCCATGCTGCAAGGTAGGTCTGGGAGAGACCCTTGTCTGAAATTCTACAGAACCGTTAGTGTAGAAACCACTGAACTAGATGGACCAATGGTTTCATTCAGCCTAGGATTCAATTGCCAGCTTATATCCTACCATTCTTCCAAGGAATCCTTGGCTCTCACTTCCTTTCCCTCATATTTTATCCTGACAACAACCCTGTGAAGTAGGCCAGGCTGAGGGTCTGTGAATGGCCCAAGGTCACCCAGTGAGCTTCATGCCTAACAGGGGATTTGAACTCTGGTCTCCCACATCCTAGTCTGACACTTTAACCACTACACTGTACTGGCTCTTGAGTGTCGGCAACCCTAAAGAGGAAGCTGGTAAGTTTGGATGCAAAAGCTGGTTGCTCTAGACTTGAGAAGGAGATATATGTGCACCTTCCCATTCCAGGACAAAACATTATGGCAGGAGTTGAGAAGCCCCTGTGGATAGTTTTTCATGTTATCACTTCCCCTGCTTTTTTTTTTAAAAAAGTGTGGATTCATTTTTAGCTATTCATAAAAAATGCAAGGATGGATGGATAGATGAATGAATGTAAGGGGGGGGGGGAAGAGGAGGCCAAAGGAAAAGAAAAGCAGAGGGGAGAGAGAAAAGGCACAAGGTCACTCCATTCTTGGAGCAGATTTATGGGGGCGCCGTGCAGCCAGGCTCTTGCAAGCCACAAATCACACTTCAATTATTCATAAATATAAAACTGCAGCATTAAAAAGCGGGAGGGGAAGCAACTGCGGCAAGAGGCATCCTCAAACCTGCATGACGGCTGCCTTGTCAGTTCAGCTGGGATGCCAGGGCACTTGTCAGGCAAAGGCAAAGCACTCAGGCCACCCACAAAAAAGCTCCACATCTTCAAAAATGTGCGACATTTCAAGCTGGGAGGATGTTTCTCTGTCACCATTGTCCTGAGGTGTCTTGGCAAGGCGCTGGGAGCAAATATGAAGCGTAATGCACACATGCTGGGGTCTTATTGGGACCCTGAACTTAGCCACAGTTCTGGGTGACAAATATGCACGATAGAAAACAACATGGCATCAGTAACTTAGTTGAAAGATATATGAGAATAGGTGATGTTTAAGAAAAATGAAATTTGAAGTAATATTATGTTTAAATTAAGCAGTTCAGTATTTTGATAAAAATATCTAAAGTTGGGGACATAATATTTGAGAATTACAAAATAAGAACTGAAATAAGGTAATAAATTGCTGCTTATAATTTTATTATTGAGAACGCAGGAAAGGGAGATGTGAGGAAGTCCAAAGCTTATGGAAATATGATTTTTGGATTGTTGTTTTTGTTATATTTTTCTTCTATTCTATGTCTATTTTCTTGTTTTTCTTTGCTTTCTTTTGTTTGTTATATTGTGGTGATGGCATTTTATATGTTTGGTGATTTTGTGTTTAAAATTTGCAATAAATATCTTTTTTTAAAAAAAGACAAATAGATCTTTCTTCAGCTTCCACCTGAGCTTCGCTGGATGGCTGCCTTTTTAAGGTTGTTCGAATCACTGAATACAAATGGAGGAGTGAAATAATTCCCTTCATTGGCTACAGTTCTAGACCAGGAGTCCCCCCCCCCCCAGGCACAGGGGCTGAATGTGGCCCCCAGGCCTCTTTTGTTTGGCCCATGGCACTCTCTGCAAGCCACACCCCTCATCTGCCCTGCTCCATGCCCTTCCTGAGTGCTTTTGTCTGGCTGGGATGTGTCCCTGAACTGTGACAATGACTCTTGCTTGCTTGGATGGAGAAAAGTGTGTGTAGAACCCTAAGAATACAAGGAGAGCCTGCTGGAAGAGGCCAATGGCCCACCTTGTCCAGCATCCTGTTCTCACAACAGCCAACCAGATGCCTTTGGCTTCCAGCAACTGGTATTCAGAAGCATTCTTG
The DNA here is from genome assembly GCF_964188305.1 of Podarcis bocagei. NCBI lineage: Eukaryota > Metazoa > Chordata > Lepidosauria > Squamata > Lacertidae > Podarcis > Podarcis bocagei. The sequence continues at coordinate 31,278,734 of NC_138132.1, forward strand.
CCTCTGACTGTGGAGGCAGAGCAGAGTCATTATGGCTAGAAGCCTCTGACTGTGGTGCAGCTGGAATAAAGAAGTAGGGAGAAATTCAGCTCAGTTCACCTTTAAAGATGAATCTATCTAATTCACACTTCCTGAAACAATATGCAAATCGAAGCGTATTTGTCTTTTGAGAACTGCGCTTCTCCTAATTTTATAATGCAGCCAAGTAATGTGCACAAACATGTATATATTAGGTAAATTGTGTATAAAATTGCATATATTCATGAAAACAGCATACAAAGATGCTTTATACTGGAGAAAGTTGCTTTGCAAAAATGTGTAGATTCAGGAGAAATTCACATTATAACGCTAATGAACTTTTGGGAAAACTTTTTCTGAAAAAGAATTTGCAAATTGATGTGGAGAGCTGATGTGGAGATGGGAAAAATGAGAAACGGAGATAAACCAGAGCAGTCGGACTCTTCCATCATTAGCTGAAAGGTAGCCTTCAGTACCTTTCAGTACTGATGCAAGAGTTGCATCAGTTACTCTGCCCTCTTGTGGCTCTAGTCATGCCACCACTGGCACCCATCCCTGGAAGCCTTCTTCAAAGAATCCTGGGAACTGTAGCTTGTTAAGGGTGCTGAGCATTGTTAGGAAAGACCCTTATTCCGCTAATGTAACCTTGGTCCCTATGTCTACTCATGCAATGCTATTAAGGACCTCAAAACACCCACAACATCAGGGGTTCATCTACCTGCTCAACTTCCAGCATGAGCTATAAACTCTCATCTACCTATAAAGCTGCTTTGCATTCTGCATAGGCCGAACTGGCTAATTTCTACTGCAAAACAATTAAAAATAAAATAAAATGGGCACGAATCTGACATTGGAAATGGCATTAGGGAAAAGCCAGTGAGGGAATATCTCCGGCCCCCAGGATATTCTGCAACTGATCTTAAGGTGGCTATTGAACAAAAGAATTTCAAATGGAGACTGCAACAGGGAACTGCCAAATTACAATCAGAAGATTCAAATCTGCATCTTAAATCAAGATAATGCTTTTTTTTAAAAGCACATGATGTGTGTCAGTTAGGTTGCCAATGCTAGAATTTCCAGAGTGGTGCCATGTTAGCCTTCAATCCTAACCTTTATATCTCAATAGACATGGTTAGATTTGTGTTGTTAGTCTCTTGTAACAAAATCAACAAAGAGTCTTGTGATACCTCAAAGATTAACAAATGCCAGGACTTTTTGTAATCACCAAGACAGCCCTGCTAATTGCCGTTGTAGCTATTTGCTTTTGTGTAATTATCTGTCCTTTTTTATTCCCTCTGACCTTCCTCTACACACACACATCCTTGGGTTCCCCTCTCTCTCTCTCTCTCTCTCTCTCTCTCTCTCTCTCTCTCTCTCCATTCATTCATTCATTCACTCAAAGACATTTTACTCCACACATCAGCCAGAAAAGGTTCCTAGTGTGGCTCCCAAATCAATATGAACAAGACAGACTCCGCCCTTAGGTTTATAATCTACAAAGAAATGATACAAAAGGAAAAGGGACTGGGAGGGCGAAGGGAAAAGATAACTTTGACACTATTTCTTAGCTATAATTTGGGATTGTTTCATGCATCTAATGAAGTGGAATCTGGTCCATTAATGTTTATACCAGGGGTGGAGGGCCCTGGTGCCCTTCTGAGGTTGTTGGATTCCAGCTCCCATAATCTCAAGACAGGATGACCAATGGTCTTTTAAGATAGATATCTTACAGCAGGGGAGGCAAAAGCCAGGCCCTCCAGTATTCTGTAGTCTGGGGGAAAAGAAGGTGGACAGAGACACTGCATGATAGAACTCTATAGTTCTGTAGAGTGGGGGAGAATAAGAAAGTAGGCAAACGTTGAGACTGTATAATTAAATGAGGTGGCCAAACAATGTTATTTGAAACTTACTGTTGCTGACCATGAGCAGAGTCTGGGACTTCCTGGAGGGATAACAGCTGAACTAGGTCACCTCTAATATCCCAAAGCAGACTTCCATGGAAGGTACCTTGGCTGCTAAAATTGACTGGACCTCTCAGAAGGAGAAAGCAAACGGTGATGGAATCCATAACATAACAAGAATTGCCTTTGCCCTGTGCAAACCCCCACTGTTCAGCCCGGACGCTGAGGTCCAGCTCTGAGGGCCTTTGGGCGGTTCCCTCACTGCGAGAAGTGAGGTTACAGGGAACCAGGCAGAGGGCCTTCTCGGTAGTGGCACCCGCTCTGTGGAACGCCCTCCCATCAGATGTCAAGGAAATAAACAACTGTCTGACTTTTAGAAGACATCTGACGGCAGCCCTGTTTAGGGAAGTTTTTAATGTTTGAAGTTTTATTCTGTTTTTAGTCCCATGTTGGGAGTCACCCAGAGTGGCTGAGGAAACCCAACCAGATGGGTGGGGTATAAATAATAAAATTATGGTGATGATGATGATGATGATGATGATGTGCTCCAGAGTTCCTTGCAGCTGTGCATAGAACATTCATCCACTAACATTTCTTCACAGCCCTTTCTGGGTGGAGCATCTGCTTCGGGTCTGCTGCAAATGCTCCATGTTGTATTCATTCACTCTGCACTAATGCTAAAGCAAAAGAGAATAGTTGTGCTCATGGTTGAAGATCTATAAATGCAACTGTACTATCCTATGTAATCAGCAGTTGAAATTATATCTCAGCAGCTGCGGTGTGTGAAACAGCAGGCTGCGTGCTGCAATGCGCTTTAGTGTTCCAGTGCATGGATGTGCACTAGGGATTCATTTGCACCAGGGGTTGCCAAGGGGATGCCCTCCAGTGGTTGTTGGACTACAGTGCCCATCTGCTCCAGCCAGCATGGCCAGTGCTCAAAGGATGATGGGAGCTGGAGTCCAGCAACATTTGGAGGGCACCACATGGGCTACCTGATTTACGCAACCCCCCTTCAGAAATTTAACTTCCAGGGTTTCTAGTGAGGGAGGTGAATCCTGACTCATGGCTACCATAGTCATTCCAGCAATCTCAATTTTCATTAGTTAGCTCAAAAAGCAAACTTTGGGATGAAATTGGGACCATGTTTTACCAGAGGAAAAACCTTTACTGTCTGTCCCCCCATCAGCAGAGGGGATCTTCTGAGCCATGTTTCCAGAGGACACCCCAAAAGCTGGAGCCAACCTCACGGGTTGCATTTTCCACGTCGTCTATGTGCAAAGCAGTATGCGAGGGATTTGTTATAACCTCATTAGGACCCTTCAGAAAGCTTCCTTCCAAAGAGGAAATGACTTCGTTCCGTGGGTAGCTTGACTAATTAACAGGCATCATTAGCAATCTTGTTAGCATATTAAGCAGGGGCGCCATAGGCTACCTGGCACTGCTATTGCAAACGGAAAGGTAAATTGTACCAGGGAAAAGGTATTGGCAGAATTATGCCTTCTTGGGGTTACAGAAGAAGCGATGGCGGCGTTAGGAAAAGAATCGAAAGGCAAGTGGCAATACTAGGGCTGCAAGCTCGCCCTACATAATAGACTCCTTAGCATTCCTATCAAGGGTGGGGAGCCTTAGGCCTGGGGGCCAAATGTGGCCCTGCAGACTTCTCAATCTGGCCCTTGGACTCCTTCCCCTTCCCAAGGCCTGGCTTCACACCCTCCTGGAATGTCTTTGCTTGTAACCCTGATTGCTTTAGTGGATGGCATATCAAGAGGGAGGTGTGAGCTTGTGTAGAAATTAGCCTACTGTACAAAGTAAAATGTGCATTTATGGCCCCACCCTCTTTTGCCTCTGGCCCCGCCCACTCCTGGGATGTGGCCTTCCGAAGGTTGCCCATAAGGGATTGCAGCTCTCAGACAGAGAAAGGTTCCCCACTCCTGATTCATATTGTGCTTCTGAATGGTCAAAACACTTCGCGTATGTTATTTTGTACTCCTTACAACAACACTGCAAAATTAATTGTTGGCATCTGTCTGTCTCGGGAGGCAATGGAGGACTGTACCTTTGAGGGTAGGGTCACACTGTTGGAAGGTTGCAGCGCCTGCTGTGGCTGTGGAGACTGATATGGGAGAGACATGGTTTGCTGTAGCTGGGGCAGATGAAGGTGTCCGGTTGTGTTGCTGCAGATGCACCATGCTGTTTCTTCTCTCTGCTCTCCTCCTAGCGGTCATTCCTCTTCTGGTCACTGCTGTGGATACATGACCTTCCTGTCTGTCTCCAGGCACTGCAGTCATTTGCAAGAGATTCCCACACAGCGGGGTTGATGTTGCCAACCTTCACAACTCATTTGCAGACATCTTTCTAACATATGGGCCTGGTACCTGCCAATGGGCCTGGTACCTGAAGCCAGCTCCCCATACAGCACATCCTTGGAGATCCTGCCACCCATTCTGTGGACACGACCAAGCCAGAGTAGATGTCACTGAGACAGGAGTGCAAACATGCTGGGAATGTGGGCCTGGGAGAGCACACCTTTGTTTGAAACTCTGTCCTGCCATGTGATACCCAAAATCCTCCTGACACAGCGCTTGTGGAAGGCATTGAGGCGTCACCACTGATGGCTGTGATTGCCCAAGACTCGCCTTCATAAAGCAGCATGCTCAACACGCAAGCCTGACAGAACTTCATCTTGGTTAGCATCACATTCTCCCGTACCCTTCTGGAGAGGTGAGCCATTGCTGTATAGCTGACTTGCTCATACGCTTGGCAAGTAGGGCAGTAGCATTAGCCCCACATTTCAGGTGGGAAGTGATGCAGTTTTGAACCTTGCCCAGTTGATGTCCATGGCTAGAAGTGAATGATGGTGCCTGGAAGCCATGTCTGGTCCTGGAAAAGGCAGATCTGATCATGGTGACCCATGCTTTCATTAACCTGACTGGATTACTGCAACACACTCCAAGTGAGGCTACCTAGAAACTTCAACTGTCCAGACTCCAGCGGTTATAGATTCTTGAACAGAGCCAGTTATCTAGAATATGAGCTTCTCTTGCATTGGCTTCTGAGTCATTTCTGGGACCCATTCAAAGTGACACTCATGGCCTTTGAAGTCTAATATGACACTTAAAGGATGGCCTTAGGAAGCTGCCTTATATCATCCAAGTCAGACCATTGGTTCATCAGCACTGCCTACCCTAGGGGGTAGCTAAAATGGTGCTTCAGGGTGTTGTTGGAGTGTAATTGGGATGGAAAAGGAACCTGCAGAACTCAGATCTCAATGTGGATTCACCTGATTTGATCTGAGCGGATAATGGCCTGAATCAAATCATGAGGCTCTATTAGTCTTCTGTAGAATCTGCAGTCCTATGGATCCCATTAAAAGGCATGAGCTGTAGCTCAGTAGTAGAACATCTGCACTGCATGCAGAAGGTCCCAGGTTCAATCCTTGGTGTTTTTGGGTAGGGAATGTCCCCTGCTGGAAACCATGGAGAGTTGCTGCTTGTCGGTGTAGACAATACTAAGCAAGATGGAGCTCCCTATGGGAGCACAGCTCTGATACTGTTTTCAGGGCAGCAGCAATGATGCTATTTGCTGGAGTGCCAGGGTAAGTGATGGCATGCTATTGGGCATGGTAAGTGATTGGGTTGAGCATGAGGCTTTCAAGTTGGTTTGTGACGTGTTAGTATTGAAGATGATCAAGGATGAGGACAATCACCAAGGAAAGGTTGGATACTTGTTTTTTTCAGCTAAATAGACAAATGGTCTGACTAAATATAAAGCAGCTTTCTTTTTCCTATAGCAGCCATAGGCAAACTCAGCCCTCCAGATGTTTTGGGACTACAATTCCCATCATCCCTGACCACTGGTCCTGTTAGCTAGAGATGATGGGAGTTGTAGTCCCAAAACATCTGGAGGGCTGAGTTTGCCTATGCCTGCCCTATGGTATCAAACCCAGGATGTTCTGCATGCAAAGCATGTGTTTTATTACTGAGCTTTGGCCATATTCTCACCTATGACTCTATGTATTAAGATTATCGACTGATGCAGTCTGTGTAAACCATCAACCTCTGAAGGTGGGACATAGGACCTTTTCAGTGGCTGCACTTACACTTTGGCACTCTATAAAGGCCTTCCTCTCTTTAGACAGGCATTTGGCCTGGCCTGCTGTTAATTTTAGCTCCTTCTGGCACACGAATCCTTGTTTTTAAGCTATTTTGCCAGCTGTCTTTTGTCATCTTCTATTGCTGTTATTGCTTAGATGTCCTTTATTGTCTTTTTATTGCTCCTTGTGAGCCACCTTGGACATTTTATGGGGAAGACAGGATATAAATATTCTTAAATAGGCTGCAACAGGGGTAGCCAATGTGGTGCCCTCCAGAAAATGTTGGGTAACAACTCCCATCATTTGCAACCAGCATAGCCAGTGGTCAGCGTTGATGGGATTTGCAGTCCAACAACAACTGGAAGGCACCATGTTGGGTATTCCTAGCTGAAAAGATGATGGTTCGTTGGGAGCAAGTCTTGCTCCAGTCCAAAGGAGCATGATGAAGTCTGCTTAAAGCAATCTGGAGCCATTCCTGATCGTTCCTATGGAGCACCACCCTTATCTTCCCCATACCTGACAGCATGTATGATGTCGGGTATAGGACATGTGGGCATGTGCTTCCCCTCAATGGCCTCATGAGCCATGTTTCACCTGTGGGTCAGAGGTTCCCCACCCCTGGTGTAAGGAATGCACTCTGGTACAGAGCTATAGTCCTCCCTGAGTTCATCATGCCCTGACTTCTCAAGTGACTGCTTTCTCATGTGATTGAGCCACTAGATATTAATCAGTACAGGCAGAAACTCCACCTCATTTGTCTGCCATTATATCTTGCCAAATATTGAAATCTGATATTGTATGATGTCAAATAAAGATGGGAAATCTTCAGCAGCTATCTGGAGAATAATGGAGTGAGGGAAGAAATTTGCTTTTGTTTGCATTTTAATTTGAAACCACCTAATTAGGACTTCTCACAATATGCAAACTGAAACACAGCTATCCTTCAAAATTCATACTTCTTCAAACTTTGCAATGCAGTTATCTACTTGAAAAGCGTGCATGAAAATGCATATATTAGTGAAAAATAACACACAAGATTACATACCACAATGCATTATATTGGGGAAATTGCTTGCAAAAATGTGTTTATTAATCAAAATTGCATACAAAAATGTGTTTATTAGGAGAAATTCTCACTGAAGTGCTGATGAATTTCCATGAGGATTAAAAAGCGGGGGGGGGGGGATAATTGCTGAGGAAATGCAGAGAACTGAATTTGAGTTTGGAAAAAATGAGATATGGAGAAAACCAAAATGAACAGATTCATCTGTCCCTACTGGGCATTTTTAGAGTAGAATGCTTAGGAGAAAATACTTTTCAGCTGCTCTGTTGAATGTATACACCTGGGCTGCAGTTTAGTTATTGTGCTCCTGTCCTCCTTTGAACAAGAAGAATTTCAGAAGCTGTTTCTCTGCATGAGAAGCCCCTGCCCCATTTACAGGAGACACACAGAGGTTCAGGGTTCCTTGCAAGGGAACAAGCTCTCCAGCTCCCAGACTAGATGAAGGATAAATTGCCTCTTGCCAGGAGGCTGCAGTGCTGGACGCCCGCAGATTGAAAATTGGTAGCTTTTCTTTGCCATCTCTGATCCCTGGCAATGTCAGGGTTTGCGATGCACTTGAAATAACAGAGCTGCAGGGAGCAGCATTACAGGATGGAACCATTAGTCAGATGGCCCAAGGCTTTGGAATACCCTTAAGAAGAAGAAGTCCCTTTAAAGAAGCATCCAGTTTGCAAGCTTCTCTTCACCTCTTCACCAGGTTTATATTTTAATGGGACTGTTTTATTGTGCATTTTAATTATGGATGTTTACATTTTAATGTTTGTGTAATTGTTTTTTTTTTTAAAAACTATTTAGAAGCCTTAGAAGCCTTGTTATGGCATTAAGTGGCATGTACACCATACATTTAAACCACCATGATACTGCTTTGAATACACAGTTTACCCCAAAGAATCCTGGGAAGTGTAGTTTGTCAAGGGTGCTGAGAGTTGTAAGGAGACCCCCTATTCCTCTCCCAGAACTACAATTCCCAGAGTTCTTTGCAAAGATGGATTGATTGTTAAACCCATCTGGGAACTGTAGCTCTGGGAGGGGAATAGGGTGTCTCCTAACAATTCTCAGCACCCTTAACAAACTACAGCTCCCAGAGTACTTTGGAGAAAGCTGTGACTGTTTGAAGTGATATCATACCGCTTGAAATGCATGGTGTGAATGTGGTCTAAATTAACTACTACTAAAAGTAGTAGTGATAGCAGGAGCTAAGAAGAATGGGGAAATCCATCATTTGGCATAAAATAAATAACAGCACGCACATGCACCCCCCCTAACTTGGTGGAACAGCTTTAAATATTGCAACTGCTACAGCAAAAAATATATTAAAAAGTTAAGGGAGGGGGGTCGGAAAAAAAGAAAAGAAAGAAAATCAGAAAGTCACAACAGCCAACCAAGCCTGTCATTATGCAGTGAGCCAGCTTTTGTGCAGACAAATTAGATGTAATAAACAAAGTCGGGCCTGGGGATTGTGTGGGTGAGGGAGCCTTGCAATTTTCTCATAAAGATGTTGGCGCTGAGCTGTCATCCCCTGACGACCTGAAGTGCAAGGGAGACGCCTATCTGGGTGGCTCAGCACATGAGTGCCAGCTCTGGGATTCAAGGAGCCTTCAGGGCAAAGCCTCCCCTAATTCTCTGCAAACTAAGGACTCTGTTACACCACCAACCGCCTCCCGTGCTCTCTGCCATGCAATGGCAGCTGTGCGCTTAGGGCAACAGGCCCTTTGTCCCCATAGAGGTCCTAGGCAGTGCCTGAACTTGCTGACATCAGGAGCTGACTTTGGGGAGCTCAGGCAGCAAATGGGAAGCAATAGGTTAAAGGGTGAAGGAAGGCTGGGGGCCAGAAGTAGGGATGGAGCATAATAGCTGAGGTGGCCCTGCCATGAGGCAGCAGCAGAGTTCAGACACCATGAAGGTCTACAGCAGGGATGGGGAACTTTTCTCCATCCAAACATGGTTGGACACCATCAGCCAGCCTAGCCAATGGTTGGGGCTGAAAGTTAAAACTATGGAATTTACTCCCACTAGATGTTGTGGTGGCTATCAGTGACTATTAGTCATGATAAGTATGTTCTAGCTCCACGTTTGGAAGCAGTATGTCTCTGAATACTATTGATGGGAATCACAAGAGAGGAGAGTATCATTGCATTGCAGGCTTCCCCTTTGGGCCACTGTGAAAACAAGATGGTGGACTAGATGGGCTTTTAGCCTGATGCAGAAGCAAGGCTCTTCTTATGTTCTTAAGCATCACTGCTTCCGGCCTAGTGCAAACTTCATGTGCTCTCCTTATCCCACAGTCCCCTTGATTCTTTTTAATGGAGGGTGTAAGTGGCCTTCTTTAGCTTCTTACAGTTCCCTTGGATTGAGTTCCCTTGGATATCACCCAACAAAATAAAAACCAGGAGTGTGGAAACTGTGGCCCTCCAGACACTGATCACAGGGAGGGACTGGTGTGTTAGTTGTGGCACCTAGTCCTCTAATATGCCACAGCCCTGTTACACTGTTCTGGGAGAATATAAGAAAGAAACCACAGTATTCCCAAATGTCAGATTCCCACAGAAGCCTTTCTGTTTTTATTTAGTGCTCCAGTAAAACAATCAATATTTTAAAACCACATGAAAAATTCATTTCCTCCTTAGTGTTGCCAGCAGGATTTCTAACAACCGGGTGAAAAACAAGAAACCGCCTGCACCTTGGAGTTAAGACTTCCCAAAGTAGGGAAGATATTTTCTCTCTTAGACTTGGTAGATCCATCATAGAAAGGCTCCAGAGTTTTGTGTCCTCTTAGGCAAGAGGTCACCAATGAGTTAGAGAGGGCTGTAGGAATAGAAGCAAGGCTGTAGCTCAGTAGCAGAACATATAATCTGCATGCAGAAGTTTGACCCCTGGCATCTTCAGGTAGGACTGGGACAGGCCACTACCTGAAACCCTGGAGAACTGCTGCCAGTCAGTGCAGGGCTGGGGAACCAGATCCAGCCTCCACAGGGCACTTTTGCCAGGTCATATGGCACCAGGTGATTCAGTTTCAAAGGACCAGGAGTGGATTGCATTTCTATTGCAAGCAGGGCTTGCCTTTGGCACTGGATTTAAATTTAATGCTGAATAGAAGCCTGGCTGGGATTGGCCCATGCAGGAGCTCTGGTCAGAAGCAGTGTCCGGCAGGAGTGATCTTTCAGTCCTGCTCTCTGAAGGGGTCTGCTTCACCAGCACATCCCCTCAAGGAACATGCTGGTGAATCAGCATCCAGTGGGTTCGAACATTAATTAAAACATGCTTGGGATGGGGTGGGGAAGAGACATAGCACCTCCTCCTTCCCCATCCCCTTATCCAACAGCAAGTTCAATTAGTGTTTAGAAGCCCTGATTAAACGTGTGTGTGTGTGTGTGTGTGTGTGTGTGTGTGAAGATGTAGAACCTCCTTCTTCCCCCTCACAACCCACCACCACCACACCATCCGTCCTATTTCAAGGTCTATTCTTTATTTTGTGTCTCTTTTAGTCTGGGTTTAGAGACACCGCATATATTTCCTCCCCTTTAAAATAAAAGGACTGAGTGTCCCTTACCCTGCAGGTAGGCTTGTCAGGTGATTATGACGCTGGGGTAGGACAAGGGATGCCAAACACATTAATAAACCTGTCCTGATGGTTGAACAGTCCCTACCATTCCTTCTGTCGAGAATTCCCTCCAGAAAATGATAAAATTGGAGGTCATCTTGGACACAGGACAGCACAGTCTCCTTTCTCTTGAGCTAACTTGTTTAAGAAACTTCATCTGTCTTTGAAACCTTTAAAGCAGGCTGACCTAAATCAGCTTCATAAGAAATTAAAGGACGAATTTATAGAGGCAATATTCTTGTGTACTTAATATATGTCTCTATCTCTCTGTGTGTATATATGCATGTATGTATGTATGAATTATATATATTCTATATTCTGTGCCAAGGTTATCAAAATCAACATCTTCAGTGCAAATTTCCACATGCTGATCTCTTTGAACAAATGCATCTTTTCGAAGGATTAGGAACTTGGAAGTGGGGGCAAAATCAGTGTGAAATAGAAGATGGAAAGTGTATGAAAAAGAGGGGAGTACATGGTTGTGGAGGGGGGACCTGGAAGAAAATAAAGACAGCTCTCGCTGCTCTTCTAGTTCACAAGTAAGACTATGATTTTATCTAGTGTTCATGCCACCTGGAAAGTTTCTCTCTCAGGAAGGTATGGTATATTTTGCTACCATCCAACAAAGATTATCAGTGTAATCTGAAAGACTCCTAGGGTATGTTCCCCAATTATCATGGTCCTGCATGTTCCATGCAGTGAACATAGCTGGGGTGAGGTGCAAGCAGAAGCCAAGTTTCATTTGGGAGCTTAGGCATCAGCAACTGCTCGGGCTCAAGCAGAACATCTGAAATATGCAAGTGTTGGATACAGGACCTGAGACAGCTCCAAGTGGAGCGCAGGCTGGGTGCTAACACACAAGCAGGGCGACTAGATGTTGCTTCACCAGTTGCTTGGAGTTGGCTGAGGCTTTGAACAGGCTGCAGTTTGATCTTGACCAGGGCTGTGGAAACTTTGGCTCATCAGATCTTGTTGGGAGCACAGTTTTCCCCCAACCACATCCAGAATGTCCAATAGTCATAGATGGTGGAAACTGTAGTCCAGCAGCAACTGGAGGGTTGAAGGTTTCCCAAACCTAGCCTGGAAGGCTCCTGCCATCACAGGCAGGAAAAGCCTTCTGTATGTAAGCCCAATTGTGTGGACTTTTGTTTTTGTTTTATTCTTTTTTGTTTAAAACGTTGTTATGCTGCCTTCTACTAAAAAAAAAGCAACATTCCAGGGTAGTTCACAACAACCTAAAATGCAAATTCATTAAATCAGCACTTTAAAACAACTTTATTTTCATTTGGCACGATTTATATACTGCTTAATTAACCAAAACAAAACACCTCTAAGCAGTTTACAGCACATACAGGAACATTCAAGGCACTAAACTGAAATATTAGCCATAATACTAGTGAGCCATGAAGAAATGAGTTTTCAGCAAGAATAGGGCATGTTGAATTTTTCAGTTTCAAATTCCAAAAATGAGAGGTGCTAAAAAGTTGTAACATGGCTTGGGAATTCAAAAGATGGTAAAATTACTATAATTTAATTTTGCCTGGTAATTAAAATGTGTGTAAAATTGCATAGAAATCATTAAAAAGAAATTAATGTTATTTTTATTTACATATTATACATATTTTATATTACCTGACACTTTCAGAAGGCAGAATTTAAATTATTTGGTTTTCCGGGAGCAGTTTATTTGCTGCTTAATCAAACATATATTTACCAAGCTAAATGTTGCCCAGTCACAAAAATAATGGCAGATTTGAATCCCTCATACCCCAAAACATATTTTTAAGAACAGTCTCTGAAGAAATTTGCCAAAAAATATGTTTCACCCCCTAAAATGACACACCCTAATGATCTGATCTCTTGCCCTGAAAAGCATCAGACAAATAAAAATATCATTTTAATGATGCTGTTTCTTCATTTCTTCCTTTGAACATGTCAGCCTGAAGAACAGTTCTGTGTGACTCACAACCTTGCCTCTGACACTTCAAATGTTAGTTCATTCAAAACCAAGAAGACAATCTAATTCACAATGCACTTCTTGTCTTGTGGCACGTCTCACAGCATAGCTACTTAGGCACCAGGGAAATATAGGCAGCAATAGCTAGCCTGGATTGGTTCCATGCTCTGCCTAGCCAAGTAGCAACAACAGGAACAGCTGCTTCCGAGGAAGATACAATGCAATATGAGACAATTCCTTCCGTTTGTGTCTCGGTATGGACCCGAGCCCTGAGGCTACTCGTATTTCAAGATAATAAAGCTTAGTATAACAGATCCCCAAGTGGGACGCTGTTGGAGAAGTCCAGGAAAAAAAAAAGTAATTCTGAATCCAGAGTAGGGAGGGAAAAAGCAGGGAGTCAAGTCAGTTAATGGTTCCAGGCAAGAGGATTTATAAGAAAGAGGAGCTGGAGTTTCTCAGCCAAATGGAACTTGTTAAATGCACAGACCAACAGCAAGATCATCAAGTCTTAATATTGTGCTGTCGAAGGCAGGCATAATTACCACCACTGGGAACCTGACGCCCACATAATGGAGGGCCCAGGATAACATGGTCGAGGATAATTGTCATTACAAATAACTCCCCCCACGCCGTGCTTTTATATCTGCTTATACAGGGAGAAACCAGGCCCCCCCCCGCTGCCAAGCTAAGCACCCACTTTGGGTTTGGGGCATTATGGGTGGGTAGTGCCAAATCCAACTTGGTGGGGGAGCAGGGGAGCTTGTAACCAATGGCTGTGGGGCTTTGGGGTGGGTGGGTTGATAGATGGGCCCTCCACCAATTGCCGACAAGCATTAATTTCCCACGGGTGCTGTAGACCTTATGGTGCTTAGCAGGAGGAACATTCTGCTCATTGTCAGGCACCCCATGGCTAGAAAGCTCTGCCTAACAGCACCCGCTGTGTTAGCAATTGGAAGGCACCTGAGGGGATGCATCCACCTTGGGATGTAGGGAGGGGCTGGGAGCCAGCCAGAGATGCAGCCAGCTTTAGGGCAAGATCTTAATCTGCAGAGCAAAAGAAGGGTTGAAACACCCACCCACTCCTCAACCCACCCACGCCGCCTCCTTAGACTCAAAGCACATGATGTCTGATGATCACTTTGCACATGCTCAGAGGCTCCATGATCTTCAGGTCTTTCCAGTATACACCCAGGTCAGTACCGGTTCTGCTGCCTGAAGCCCTTTAACCGGACCTTCTGGGGGCTGAATCAGGGATCTTTTGCACACAGAGCCCATGGCTCCAGTAACGGTCAGCCTTGGCAGAACTTTTGGATGTTCCCCCCAAAAGTACCACATCCTGAAATTCCAATGGAGGCTCTAAAGATTGTAGCTGTAAGTTTCCCTGACCTATTGAGGCTCGAGGCTCAGCTTCTAGAGGAAGTGGAATCAATAAAGAGGGCCTCATCAAAGCAGGTGTCATCAGGAAAGGGCAGGCCCTAATGAGCTCTCAGTGGACACAGCTAACTGGGATATGGAAGATGTTGTCTCAGCCAAGAGCTGATGGTGTCAAGGCTTCATATTGGCTGAAAAGGCCTCTACTGCAGTTGGCCCCGTGTCCTTGAGGGGCTGACTGTGCTGACTTAAAGGGCGCTTGTCTAATTCTGCTGGCACTGATTTCTACCCTGGGGGCTTGACCTCTGAGTCTGAGGAAGTGAGGGAGCTCTTACAAGGGAAAGGTCCAGGGAGAGAGTCTACCTGTTGTATTTCCTGTCTCCCTGTATTTTCCTCAGGGCAGTGCAAGGAGCCTGAGTTGGGGATCAAGACAAAATTGAGCTATCTCTCATACCCTTCAGCATCATCGAAAGGTAGATGTTTTCATTGCTTGCATATATTGCAGTTTAATCAGTTAATTGATCAATTAGCCAGTTAAAAGAAAGTGCATTTTGCTGCTACCACACACAGGGCTGAAACTGTCATCGAGCTATCTACTATGGCTATCTGTCATAGAAGCCTTAGTTGAGGTTACTGCATAGCAGCGGGTTGGACTAGATGACCCCCAGGGACCTTTCCAGCTCTACAGTTCTATGATTCTACGTCGTAGATTTTCCTACTTATTAAAAAAAGACGCCTAAGGAGATTTGCAACAATAAAATACAGCCACTCAATCGAGAAGCCATAGAATCAAAATAATCACAATGTTACAACCTCATTAAAATCCCATATTTAAATCCAATAAACCATTCTCCGTAGAAATTAGGATAATAAAGCCTTACTAAAAGCATCTCACAGAAGAACAGATCTGTAGATGCCTTTCAAAATGAAACACCAATTGCAGTTGCCTTCTTCAGCATTGCTCATCCTTGAGCTTCAGTCAGCTGCAGGTCACCCCTTCCAAAATAATGAGGTGACAAAATGCAAAAAGATCCTGCCTTGCCTGTCTCCCAAAAACTTAACCATGAGCTAAATCTGAACATTTCACTTTCACTTTCAGTTGGGCTCCTGTTGCCCGCTTTCTTTCTTTCTTTCTTTCTTTCTATTTTTATAATAATTTTTATTGAGTTTTACATGTTTATCATAGTAACAACATATTAAATAACAAAAAAGAAATACAACCCCCCAATTTCCCCCTCCCTTCCCGACTTCCCTCAACTTCCTCTTCCAGTTTTTTACATATTAACTTCTCCTGCTTGCTTTATTGTATCTTAATGTTCAATTCCTTTATATTAAATATTGTTATGCTCTTATCATTTTAACATCCTATTGTAATTTCTATCTTTATTTTGTTAATTGTGTTTACTCAAACCCTGCTAGTGAGTCCATTTCTTTACATTGTTTCTGCAGATACAACATAAATGGTTCCCAATCTTTTTTAAAGTCTCTACTGTCTTTCTGTTAGCTTCGCCATTTCAGCATATTCCATCAATTTTTCTTGCCATTCTTCTTTAGTTTGCATTTCGTCGCTTTTCCATCTTTGGGCTAGCAGTATCCTAGCTGCAGTTGTAGCATACATAAAAAAGTTTCTTCTTCTCTTTTGGTAAGTCTTGACCTGAAATGTCTAAGAAAAAAAGCTGGTCTCCTCTTGCCCACTTTCAATGGTTAGGAAATTTCCTCTAGTTTGCACCAGGAGGATGCCAATTTTTCAACTATGTCGCCATTTTTTTTGATGTTATGGTAATAACAGCAAAATAGCTCTCTCCTCTCTTCTAAAATTATACTGCCAGAAGCCTCCCTGAATTATGGTAATACACATACACAGATTTCAACCATCTATATACCGGCTTAACATCGTAGTCTGAAAATGGTAGTCTCTAAGTGGTGCTCATTATCCTGCAATGGAATAAACTGGCCACTGTATTCTGTGCATTGGTAATCTCAAGATTGGACTACTGCAATGTGCTCTCTGTGTGGCTTCCCGTGGGCCTGGGATGGAAGCTCCAACTAGCGCAGAATGCAGCCGCCAGACTGCTAATGGGAGAAGATGGCTGACATCATGCTAAAACATCTGCTCATGACTGCTCATCTCCTACGGAGCCAGATTCAAGGCTGTTGTGTTGATATACAAAGACATGGACAACTTGGGCCCAGGATACCTCAAGGATCTCCTGGGCCCTTCCCCACCCCCAGCCTGATCACTGAGATCATCCGAAGGAGCACTGTTTATCGTTCTCTGTGTTGCAGAGGCCGGACTGGCTTCAGTGAGAAATCGGGCATTAAATGTCACCTGTGGAATACTCTCCTGGCAGAGATTCAGCTAGCTAACCTTCAGACATCTCTCAGAGGCCCTTTCATGCTGATAGGCCAATGCCAGTTCCACTTTCTTGATTAGCCAGTCATTCAAATGATTATCTTGCATTGTTTTTATGGTGTTTGGGATTTTATTGTGCTCTTATATATTACAATATAGTAACTTAAATGAGCAGGCAGTAAACCATTTTTTTAAATAAATAAATAAGATTAATAAAGATACAGCAGAGATAAAATCAGTTTAAATAAACTATAAAATAAAAAATGCTTGCTGGAACTGATATATGCAGGTCATTCCAGTGTACAGCTGATGGGTTCTGCAGGCAATAATTTCACCCTAAGCCATCATTTTACATGTGGCTTTATCTCCCACTCCAGCCACTATTTTGAACCTAGCTCTGAATGCTGTCCTGGCCTCCTGTAATTGTTGGCCCACAGCCCCACTCCTGCGTCAGAATAGTTCCAGGTGAGCATTGGGTCTTTCTTTGAGCAACATCCTGATTCTGGCTCTCTATCCACCCACTTGTCCCTGCTTTATCTGCTCCTCTCACCACTCTTGTAATCTTCCTTCCCAGTCTTGTCCACCCTCCTGCAAGGTCTGCCAAAACATTTCTCCCTTTAATAGAAATAACAGGGAAATATTGACATCCTTAGAGGTACCCTGAAGTTTGCTGAAGTATGGATTTTTTTTTATTTTTTATAAAGTAATAATAATAAGAACAACAACAACAATTATTTATTTATTTATTTATACCACGCCCATCTGGCTGGGTTTCCCCAGCCACTCTGGGTGGCTTCCAACAGAACACTAAAATACAATAACCTATTAACCTATTCATTAGTGGTCTTCAGATGTTGGACTACAGCTCCCATCGTTCCTGAGAACTGCAAATGTTGATAGTGCAACCTCTGGAAGACATCAGGTTGGTTACCATTGCTTATGTTAACCTAGAGGAGGGCAAGGCTGACTGGCAAGAATCCTGAACAGGAGTACTTCTGCCTGGAAATAAATATACACCGCAATATTTTCTTGCAGCAGGTATTAGTTGCTCCCTTGAAGCTCCAGTCCTCTTACAGAAGATCTGGGTACTTTAACATTTTGACCCAGCATTATCAGCCTCTGGACTTGACCCTTTGTGAGATGACATTTGTTGCTCAGTATCTCCAGGACAGCTCAGTGGGATTTGGATGTCCCATGATTAAGGTCAACTGGGAAACACAAAACAGGGATAGAAAATCTCAGGATCAGGCTCCAGGCCTCTCTGTCTGGCCCCTGAGGCTTTCACCAGGCCATACACCTTCCTGAGCCACAGTCCTCACCTGCCCTGCTTTGCATCCTTCCTTGAGTGTTCCTTGTCTGGCTGGAATGTGTCCCTCAGCTCTCAATGCTTCTTGCTTGCCTGACTGGATGTGAGACTGTAGAAACTAGCCCAGTGTATGTGGGTAAAATTTACATTTTGTTGCTCTTCCCACTTTTGCCTCTAGCTCTGCCCCCTTTTGTCTGTGGCTCCTAGCAGGTTGTCCAGAATGGAATGTGGTCCTTGGGCAGAAACAGGTTGTCCACCCCTGAATTAGCGCACCACTGTCAT
Organism: Podarcis bocagei; assembly: GCF_964188305.1. Lineage (NCBI taxonomy): Eukaryota > Metazoa > Chordata > Lepidosauria > Squamata > Lacertidae > Podarcis > Podarcis bocagei. The sequence continues at coordinate 31,296,679 of NC_138132.1, forward strand.
CGTCAGAGGAAGGAAGGAAGGAAGGAGGGAAGGAAGGAAGGAAAGAAAGAAAGAAAGAAAGAAAGAAAGAAAGAAAGGGTTTATAACTCACCAGCTAGTTCCTAAAGATCAGTTCCTTTCATATCCCCAGGAGACCCGATATCCTTAACCAGGAAGATCCTTTTCCTCCCCAGCGATAAGGAAGCAGTTCTGGAAATGAAAAAAGGCAATTGGTGAGACTTCTGGGGAAAAGAGGCAAGTAGCGATGAGGTGGAAGCCATTTTAAGTGGATTTATCCATGGTCTGTGGACTGAGGATCGGGCCATCTCTTGAACTGGGTGTCCACTTATGTCCAAGCTGTTTGTCCGTGGTAAAGTTTTTTTTAACCTCCCCCAACTAATTGTATACAAAAAATACATATATGTATAATACACAGAAAAGATTCAAGCCCCATGTGGCACTATATTTCTGCGACATAATTTTAGAATGCAGAAGTCTTTTTATAGAGCTATACGATGTACACCACCTTGACATATTTTAGGAGCTGATGGTTTGTAAATATTCCCATAAAGAAATAGAAAAATAAATACACATATAGTCTAACCACCTGCTGTGCAGGAATCTCTTTTTATTGATTTGCGTATTTAAATTTTATTGAAAATTTTCAGCGGACAAAGAAAGTGAAAGAAATGAAAAACAAAAACAGGGTGTCCTTGGCGTGTATGCACTGAGCTGGGTGGCGGAGCCATAAAAAGTTGCTTGGAGGGGCCTGATCTGGCGCCAAGGCTGTCACACAGGGCCCTGCATCCCAGTCTGCCTTCACAAAAGCCCTATTAGGTAGGTTAGACTGAAAGGAGTGAGGGTGTGACTCAAGGTCATCCAGCAGGTTTTGTGGTCAAGGAGAGATGTGAACCTGGGTCCAAGTTTGTCATCCGAACCACTACACCAAACTGGATCTCTCCTCACTTGCTGATGACTTGAGCATGATCTTCTGACCATCTTGCCAGTTACCATCTACCCCTCACCCCGTGGCACAAAGCATACACAGAAGTGGTTGGTTGATTTCAGTGGCGCCTCCCCTGGTTCACAGCAACTGAGGCACTGGCCTGCATATCCCCCCCCCCCAAAAAAGAGGGAAAGTCTCGCAGCTGGAGTTGCTGTTTTTTTTAAAATGCTGCAGCCTCCTTGCATCAAACACCGTTCTGAAGTATAAACAGAATTTAGATTTATTGGAATGCTCCACTCTTGCCCTTGTTGTTCCTTGTAACAGGAAGTTATTTGTCGCAATTAAGAGGGAAATGAGTTGAAGAGCAGCAGGAGGTAGATTTTCAAATGCTTCTGGAAATGAGCAAAGCCTCACAATCTCCAGGACCCTCTGCCCCAAGCCAGCCAGCTGAAAACATGGGAAATTGCTCCTGCTCTTTTGCTTGTTTGTGAAAAGCCTCTGCTGCATTTCAGGCTTGGAAATAAAAATGGGAAGGAGATGTCTTTTTAAAAAGTGAACTTTACACTCTATTCAGTGTGTGAGTGTGTAAATCAGAGATGTTTCCTAAAACTCTGCAATGCTCTTGCATCCTACGTTGATCATGTAGAGGCTGATTTTGCTCCTGCCAATAGCTTACAAAGAAACTGAAGGATGAGATTGCAACATCCTCACCTCCTCACACCAAGGAGTGTTTGGAGGTCACCACGCTGGCTAGTAGAGGTCAACAGCATGGGTAGGCAAACTAAGGCCTGGGGGCCGGATCGCCTTCTAAATCCAGGCCACGGACGGTCCCGGAATCAGTGTGTTTCTACATGAGTAGAATGTGTCCTTTTATTTAAAATGCATCTCTGGTTACTTGTGGGGCCTGCCTGGTGTTTTCACATGAGTAGAATGTGTGCTTTTATTTAAAATGCATCTCTGGGTTACAGTGGTACCTCGGGTTAAGAACTTAATTCGTTCTGGATTCGTTCTTAACCTGAAACTGTTCTTAACCTGAAGCACCACTTTAGCTAATGGGGTCTCCTGCTGCTGCCGCCACTGCGTGATTTCTGTTCTCATCCTGAAGCAAAGTTCTTAACCCGAAGTAATATTTCTGGGTTAGCTGAGTCTGTAACCTGAAGCGTATGTAAGCTGAAGCGTATGTAACCCGAGGTACCACTGTATCGTGGGGCATAGGAATTCGTTCATTTTTCTTCTTCAAAATATAGTCCGGCCCCCCACAAGGTCTGAGGGACAATGGACCGGCCCCCTGCTGAAAAAGTTTGCTGACCCCTGGTCAACAGGGCTGGGGCCCTTACACTGACCCTCTGTCACTGGCATTGCTGTGGCTAATTGAGAGAGGGGAGAAGTGGCAGCATGGTCAAGAGAGTGCAAACTCACTAGCAGAGTCAGTCGGCACTCTCACTGGGTTTGTTGCATCATGCCATCCACGCCACTGCCTCTCCCCTCTCCCTCTTCTTGGTAAGCTGCATCCACACCCGGCCAACTGCTAGTGAGACAAACAGCAAGTTGCATATTAAAAGCCTCCCAGACCTGGCTCACTCTGCAACTGCATGATTAATACACCTCTCCTCCTAAACTGATCCACGTACCTACCAAAGTAGCATGTCAGGAAAAACAGTGCTAGCTTAGCTGCTGTCTAATATGCCCATCTGGAGCCATGTGCCCAGTTCTGAGTACCATAGTTTAAGAAGGATGTTGACAAGCTGGAACGTGTGCAGAGAAAGGCAACCAAAATGACCGCAGGTCTGGAAACCAAGCCTTAGGAGGAACGGTTTGAGGGAGCTGTGGATGTTTAGCCTGGAAAAGAGGAGACTGAGAGGAGATATGATGGCCATCTTCAAATAGTTTTAGGGGCCGTCACATAGAAGATGGAGCAAGCTTGTTTTCTGCTTCTCCACAGGGTAGAATCCAAATCAATGGATTCAAATGACAAGAAATGAGATTCCAGCTAAACACTAGGAAGGGTTTTCTGATTGTAAGAGCTATTCAACCGTGGAACAAACTACTTCGGAAGTGGACAGTCCTTTATCAGAAGTTTTAAATCAGAGGTTGGATGGCCATTTGTTAGGGATTCTTTAGCTGTGGTTCCTGCATCACAGGGGATTAGACTAGATGACCCCTGGGGTCCCTTCCAATTCTACAATTCTATGCTAGTTTTTCATGTAAAGGCACAGTCAAGCATTCAAATGACCTACATTCATAAATAGTACAGTTAGAGAACAGTTTTCCTTGTGAGTATGCAAATTCCATCCCAATTTCCATATTCTATTCATTTTGTAGATTAAAATTTCCTTTGTTAAATTATACATTTGTTAAAATCAGGCACACTTCATTTCATTCACTGTTCAGTGGGGGACCCAAGAGTTCTTCTGCTGCCTGCAACTTTTGTTTTCCACCTGTCTGACATGAAATTTCAGGCATTCTCCTATCCCTCCTGAGATTGGATCTGCCAAATTTCAGATGGGGAAGCAAAAAAGGTCCCCTGTATTATAGTCAATTAGGGTTACAACCTTGTACACCCTTACCTGGGATTAAATCACCTTGAACTCCATGAGTAGATATGCATAGTACTGTGTAAGGGAGCCAACTTGAATAAAATATTTGGAGAGCCCAGGTAAGCCCTGCTCTGCACAATCAATCACGTGATGTGGCACATGCACACCATTTGAATGACAATGCCCATCAACTTTGGGGGCCCTTGGTCCCTCAAATATTTTATTGGGGGGCCAACGGCATCTTGGCCCCTAGGAGTTGGCTCCTATGGTACTGTGCTATAAGAATAGGAACTACACGCTTAACAAATTCTATATCCAGATGGCAAACTCATTCCCCAGTGTGAATCATTATTTATTTATCTTACTGCATACTGTATTTATTCTGCTTTTCAAATCACTACTATCTCTCAAAGTGGCTCATATCAATCAAAAGAGACAGATGGGTCCTGCTATCAGGCTTACCAACTAAAAAGGCAAGACACTCAAGGGAAGTGGAGTGGAAGGAAAGGAAAGAGGAGGGAAATCAGTCTTTAAAGGCCAGAACAAAATGGTAAGCTATAATGGGCATTTTTATCCAGTTCAGGCCAAGATGATCTTCCTTTCCTGATTTATGTGCTTGAGTAGCAATTGGTGACTCTTGTTCTTCTGCCCAACGGATGGGGCCAGAGTGCTCTTCTTCTTTCCCCTGTTCTAAGCAAGATGGTGCCACCCAAGAGGGAGTTTGCAGAAGTACAAAAAAATTAGGGGCAGGGAAAAGGAAGGGGAAAGAGCCCAATGAACCCAAATGAAGAGTAATGCCTCTCTGACCAGGATGGAGCTGCTGTGCTAGCTTCCAGGGAGCTGGGTTGCTGTGACTTACAGAGAGGGAGAGAGGTGAGGAGATGGGGAGGTTTGCATGGTGCAAACACTCCAGCAGGAAAGGCTCCGCCAGAGTGCTTGCACCACACTAATCTCCCTGCCATTGGATTCTTTGTCGCTTCTACTGCAACAGACATAGATACCCCTAACCAACTAAACACTGGGCACTGGCTTTCCTTTCTTTTTTTTGAAAAAAAGTTTTGTTTTGTTTTTGCAGGGGGAGTGGCAGATTTGCAACCCAATTCTGCTTTGCAAGAAAAAAAATAGCATCCAATCTAATATAATTTTTCACTACTGAAGCAGAAATGAGGAAGAATGCAACGTTCACCCCACACTTCTTTTCTTAAAACATGCTGTTATGTGAAAAAAAGAATAATGGAATAATTCACTTTATTACATTACTAATTATGGTGTTGTTTTATTATGCCAGGCTAAGTACAAAAACATATTCTGTATAAAAAGAAAATAAGAAGAATGGGCTTGGCGTGGAATCAGCTAATTCAGTACATAATTTTGTAGCAAGTAATTATTTGCTTAAAATGAGAATTAGCTGAAAGAGGATCAGATTCGCTCTCTCTCTCTCTGGTGGCTCACACACAAGGAAGGTGAGGATGTAATTTGTTATGAATGCATCAGCTTGTTAAATAAATACTAGATATGTTATTTTCAAAAGAGACTCTCTGCAGTGTTACAGTAGCAAGAGCACTGTGTTTTGCTGTAGCTAACCCAGCACAGGACTAATTCTGCTACAAACAGCAGCCTCTTATCAGTCACCTGTTCCATAATTTTATTTATTCATTTGCTATCACATTTCTTTTCTACCTTTCCTTTAAGGAGGCTAGACAGCGTACAGGCTTTCCATCCTGCTTTATCCCCACAACAACCCTGTACAGGTGGCTTAGGTTGAGACAGGGCATTCTATTGCTCTAAGTTTCATATGCTGGGGAGAGTCCACTAGTCAGGAGCAGAGTACATGCTTTGCTATCCAAAAGTCCCTCATTGCATTTCCAGATAGAAGGATTTCAAACAGAAAGATCTTTGTGAGACCTCAGATAACTGCTGCTATTCAGAAGCAGCCAAGCCTGGCCTGGGTGGACCATGACTCCATGGATAGAGCTCATGCTCCGAATGAATAAGGTCTCAGATTAAATCCTCAGCATCTCCACTGAAACCAGAAATCAGTGTTTACTGGGGTGAATGGGATTTTGAGTTCAGCAACATCAGGATGGCCCAAGGTCCCCCATGCCTGAGTTAAGGAGAAAAGATTTCTGCTTGAGAACCTGGATCAACCTTCCCCAACCTGGTGCCCCCCAAATGTTTTGAGTGACAAGTTCCATAATCCCTGACCATTGGCCATGCTGGTGGTGGTTGCTGTTGCTGGGGCTGACACATACTTAGGCCTCTTCATCTTGCTGTCAGGACTCTCCCCAGGATGCATCCCTTCCCTGGTTACACTACCTCTCCTCAAGCCACACTCCTCATGGTCCCTGCTTTGCTGTTCCTTTAGTGTTTTTGACTGGCTGGAATGTGTCCTTGAATTCTGGCAATACTTCTTGCTTGTCTGGATGGAGGATAAGAGATCCTACTGTACAAATGTAAAAGACCATTTTCTTGTGTAACATAGAAGACCCATTTTTCCGTATAAAAAGTTTCAGGATTTCAGCAGGAAGTTGCACGTCATGCATGGACTGGAAACAAAGCCATAGGTTCACCCCCAAACCTTTGAAGGCATAGAAGGTATTGAAAACTGGAATGCATATAACTGCCTCAGTACTGTCATGAGCACAGACCTTCATGATTGTGCCATGAAAAGGATGTCTGGAGGGCCCCCAAAGCTGAGGGACAGCTGTACGTTTGCCACAATCCTGGTGGGTTTACTCAAAGCAGAGTAAAAGGGGAGGAAAGTGTGATGACGAGTTTGGCTGGCTTTGCCCTCGGCTGCTCTGCATCCTGTTGGGAAGACGTTCTCCCGAGGAGCTGAATGTAAAATCTTTCACTCTAAGCCTGCTGACAGCAGGATAAAGCGGGATGGAAATTTGCTTAGTGCTACCCCGCGAAGGCTTTAAAACACACATATTGTTATCTCGCTGCTTGCTACAGTGACCTACATAACGGCTCAGGCTGGCTCCTGAGTTTTCTTCCCTCTTTTCCACGCCACACTATTCAGCTCCCACCCCCACCACCCAATCTTTTGCCAGGCAGATATTTTGCTAGGCCTCACATTAGCCACATCACACACACACACACACACACACACACACACACACACACACACACACACACACACACTCAATGGCTCAGAGCCAGTGCCTGGTGGACATCGTTGTAAAAGGACCAGTAGACCCAAGATGCTGTGCTTCTGGCGCTGAAGCAGTCAGGGCCCAAGTGACCTGCTCTGTTAATTCCCCTTCAGCATTCATGAGTCTCTATGTGCTCACTGCCTAACAGCATTTTCATCAATGTTAGGGTAGCAAAGGAAGGAGGCCTGTGGATCTAGAATGTTCCAGGATCCTACAGTATTTTCATCCCCCCAGACCTTCATTTTCCTTGCTGGAAGTACTGCTTCTTGCCATCTAGCTGCAGAAATGCAGACTTCTCTCTTGTTCCCAGGTTGCATTTAAAGGCACCTAACACTCTCATTCAGCCCCCACTTAGGCATGGGCATAGCTGGGGTGTGTCACACATTCCAGTAGCTAGTAGTCACAAGCTGCTAAAGCTCTTAAGCAAGCAATAAAACTAGAAAGATGCCCATAGAGAGAGAAAAAGAGAGAGAGGAATTTCTGTAATTTCCTTGACACAGCACAATGGTTTCTGGAGACCCAAAGTGGCATCATGGTGAAATGGATAGACTCAATCCCTTTTGGTGCAAGGAAAAAATAGGCAAGAAATAATTATTCCATTTATGAATAATTTCCTATGAAGCATCTTCAAGTGTTTTCACAACACAATAAAAACATATGCAAAAATTGCATACATTAAAACAGCAAAAATTACACTCGCGCGCACGCACACACACAGTGCAAATCCAATACAGATATTGACCGGGATATGAATCTCCACTTATCAAAAGGAAAGTCTTCAAGTGGTGCTGAAAAGACAGCAGACTCCGCGCCTGCCTTAAATATAACAGCAGGGAGATCCAAAGTTCTGCAACATTAAAGGTCTGATTCTTGCATTGCACAGAATGGATCTCCTGATGAGGTGGTATCTGCAGGAGGCCCTATGCTGCAAAGTGCAGTGATCAGTTGGGTACAAAAGGGATGAGATGTACAGGGCTCTGTGCCAGCACCTTGAACTTAACCAGGTACAGGGAGGATCTGCAGCTGTATAAGACAGCAGAGAGGAGGAAAGCTTGACTGCAGGTGGAGGCAAAAGTCTCCAGGACTGGAGAGGGAGAGAATGCATGGGGAAAGGAAGATGGGGGCACAACTAACTGGGAAGGCAAATTGGGTCTGGAACTCCACTCACCCACTCAGCTACAGCCTGCTTTCCCACTTACATCTCTATGCACAATCCCATCATCTGTTGGACATGTTACTAGCTTGGAAGCAAGGACTAATTATTGCTCACTGAACTGGCTAAACAGATAAACCTCATACCAACTTGTTCAGAAGAGGTGGGTGAAGCAACTATAAATAGAAATCAAAATTAAAGTTTGATAAGTCCTGAAGGACAACTCGCAGTTGCACCAAAGGTAGGTTGAGCAGAGATGCTTGAAGAGACAACCCCCCTCGCCCCAGCAGATAGGAGACAATGGCGTAGAGCAGCTTTCCCCAACATGGTGCCCTACAAATTGTTTTGGACAACAACTACAATCATCGCTGGCCATTAACCATTTTGGCTGGGGCAGATGAAAGTTTGGGGTTGTTTCCAATGCCAGACCTACACAGAATAGACCCACTGAAATCTGTGACTTTAATGACTAAATTAGGCACATAAATTTCAATGGGTCTGCTCTGAGTAAAACTCAGTGCGTCTCATGGAGTCTAAAACATCTGGAGGGCACTCATGCAATCTGGTCTGAAGGAGCCACCTCCTGTCTTCTTCTGAGCTTTGATGATGCAATTACTTTTCTCATTGATTTGTGGAGAATGACACAGCACAGGGGGAGCCAAGTAGTGCCCTCCAGCTGTTGTTGGACTACACCTCCCATCATCCCTGACAATGGGCTACTCTGGTTGGGGCTGATAGTTCACAACAGTTCACACCATTGGGAGGGCATCCTACCCTTTGCAAGAGCCTTGGAGATGATTATTTGTCGCTTCTTTCCCTCCCTCCCTCAAGAAAAAAGTTAGACACACACAGAGAGAAAGGTAACCCATCCCCCGACTCTTTAAAGCAGGCATAGGCAAACTCGGCCCTCCAGATGTTTTGGGACTACACTCCCATCATCCCTGACCACTGGTCCTGTTAGCTAGGGATGATGGGAGTTGTAGTCCCAAAACATCTGGAGGTCTGAGTTTGCCTATGCCTGTTTTAAAGCATGACAAAAGATGGTTGCAAATGTGGTACCATTTGGAGGTCATGTGAATTTCTTCAGTCACTTCCTCTGCCTGCTTCGTGGCTGCTGAAAATCATACAACTGTGAACTCTAAGTGAAGACACTTACATTAATACTGCCCCCCCCCCCGATTATGTAAGAAGCAATGGATTCCAACTGCCCAGAAAAGATGTTTCATTGTAGGCAACACTGTACATTAAGTAGGAAGTCCTGAGGAACCGTTTCATTTTTAATTAGCAGAACATTTCCCTCTAATTAAGAAAGGTGGAGTGGTAGGGATGGGCTCCCTATAAATCAGGAGCAGGAAACCTCCCTCCCCCCCCTCAGCGCGGTATTTCCTTGGAGGTAATGTATGGGGGGGGCACATGTAGATCGTTGGTGGGGCTGAAACCAGTGGTGGGTGGGGGCTGAGCAAAACGTGAGTGGCAGCATTCTCTCTCTCTCTCTCTCTCTCTCTCTCTCTCTCTCTCTCTCTCTCTCTCACACACACACACACACACCACTCTGTGGGTGGGTACTGTGTACTCTGTGGGTACTGTGTAATGCATTATAGCAATGTAAAGTTATACACCCCACTTTGTAGCATTCCTTGATCATTGAGTTTAGTGCTGAGGCAACAGACTAGAACTTAAGAAGCTCCAAGGAATGAGAGAACAGGGTGCACTAGGGAGCTATCCTAGGTGCTGAAATCTTAGCAATTGAAACTTCTTCCCCGTGAGCCTTGTAGAACAACTATACTCTCAAGATTCCCTGATAATAAAAGAGTGGATCCCTCCGTTTCTCTGTAGCCTTATGTAACACAGACCTTCAGAATAGGTGAGCCCTACTGATCTCCCCTCCACCAAAAAAGAGACAATTTTTTGCTCTAATGTAAATTGTTTGCTGAAAGGGAGAGAAATAGAAGATTGGTAAGGATTTTATTTAAGTTGTCAACCAGTTAGGTGGGTTGGATTCATAGATAATTTTGGGGTTACACAAACTATGTCAGGAACATGGTACATTCTCAGGGATGCAACACCTTGCAGTCCCCAATTCTCAGCATGTGTCTTTGCTGCTCTGAATGAACATATGACAGGCTCAGTATTGGTTTCTCCCCCCTGCATGGTGCTATCAGCCACTTCATTTTCCACTACCAGAGCCCTAAAAACAGAATCTCCCTTAGCTAGAACTTAATGAGTTAGAAGACCGCACAGCCATAGGCTAGGCTAGGCCTGATCTTTGTCGTTGTTGCTAAGACCCTTTAGACATTCCTTCCCTACAGGCTTAAACTTGTTTAGGAGTCATGTCCTCTCACTAGGAACCCTGGGAACTGTATTTTGGTGACAAGAGTGGCCGCTAGGGAACTCTAGGGAACAAAGGCTCCTCAGTAAATGAGAACCCCCAGGAGTTATTGGAGGAAGTCATAGCTGAAAGTAAGTTCATAGCGTAGATAGACCTCCTCTTTTGCTTTTGCAGAAACACAAAGTAACAAGGTGTCCAAGGGTTGCAGTGCTGCCTCTGGTAATCCAGCCACTCACAGCCTGAAATAACTATTGCTCGGGACTCCTTGCTACCACATTATTTGAATACAAGCTGTATTCCCCCCCAATAAATCTCCCCTGAGAGTGACAGAGTAGAATTGCTATATCACATTCAAATTGCGTGGTAATAAGGAGACTTGGATGGCTGGATCACCTGCTTAAAATAGTTTAGAGGCAAAACAATCTTTTACAGGGACACAGAGGCAGCCCTGCAACCCTGGGGCTACATTGTAAAGAGTTCTGTAAAATTCTGAAGTGAGTCCATGATCCAAATGGGTCACAATCTACCTTGTTTGAAACAGGTGAGTCAACTTTGGAGTCCATGTTTGATGGGTTTTATTGAAATAAAAATGAGTTTGAAAAGTTTTTGTCTTTGGCTGCATCATGCCAACGGCTGTACAAATCAGAAGGAGTCCGGGCAGAGTTTTGGGGGTAGGAGTCCTACATCACATCTGACTGCCCCTCTTTGCTTTCTGCAGCTGGGCCCTTGACAAACGACTTCATTCTTCATCCCACCTCAAATTGATGAATGTGCCTTGCTGAAATGATTGAGCGCGTCCAAGACAGCAAGGTTATTAAACTGCAATGAGAGCAAGCAGCAAGCGATTGCCAGCCTCGTTAGCATTAAGTACGCTTTCCTCAGCAATTCCCTCTACCTTCAGAAGACTGACATGGCCTGTGCATAAAGAAAGGGGCTTGTGAAGAAGAGCTGCGTGAAGTGCAGAGAGATAGACATTATTAGAGGAACAACAGCAGGGATCGAATGGTTTTGACTTGTGGCCACCATTATGAAAGTTGTTACGAGTGTCCTGAGCCATTTCCTGCTCTATAAGGGCTTTCTCTGCACTGATCCATCTTCTTCCACTGTTAACCTCTCCCTTTCCTAGTACTTCCCCTTTCTGCTGCTCTGCTGTGGCAGAGCAATTAGAACAGGAGTTTCAGGTCAAGGGAATGTCTGTGTGTAAGCAGGTGCATCTTCAAAAGCCAGCAGAATGCCAGTACAGATGGGCTTCTCACATTTCAGCAGAGAGGGCATTCCATAATGCTGGTGCTACCAGTGAAAAAGCCCACCTCTGCATTTCTAGAGGTAGAGTCCATCATTTGCATACAGAAGCCTGGCATTCCCAGGTAGGGCTGTAAAAGACTCCTGTCTGCAACCCTGGAGAGCAGCTGTCAGTCAGTGTACAGACAATAATGAGGAACAGCTTTCTCCTGATTGAAGCGCAGAGTGTTTGAGGACTGGGGCATTTGCAGGGAAACCCAAATGCTTGTTTACAAAGCTATTGTACTACCAACCTTACTGTAAGCTTGTGAAACGTGGACCACTTATAAACAGCGTCTCCAACTCCTTGAAAGATTCCATCAATGGTGTCTCTGAAAATTTTTACACATCACTTGGGAAGACAGGCAAACTAATGCCAGTGTACTGGAAGAAGCAAAGATCACCAGTATTGAAGCAATGATTCTTCAACATCACCTTCATTGGACTGGTCATGTTGTGCGGATGCCTGATTATTGTCTTCCAAAGCAACTACTCTAAAAATGGTAAGCGTAATGCTGGTGGTCAACAAAAGAGGTTCAAAGACTCAAGGCAAATCTTAAAAAAATGTAGTATAAACACCAACAACTGGGAAACACTGGCCTGCGAGCACTCCAGTTGGAGAACAGCCTTTACCAAAGGTGTCATGGGTTTTGAAGATGCTCGAACTCAGGATGAAAGGGAGAAACACGCTAAGAGGAAGGCATGCTTGGCAAACCCTCACCTTGATCAACTCCTGCTCGGAAACCTATGTCCCCACTGTGTGGATTCAGAATTGGCCTCCACAGTCACTTACAGACTCTCTTTTAAAACCGTGTTTATGGAAGACAATCTTACTCGGCTACAAGTGATCGCCAGATAAGAAGACATGGATCAATGGTCTGACTCTTGTGTTCCTATTGGTAACTGCTATGGGGGAGGCTACAGCCTGTATAACAACAACAACAACAACAACAACAACAACAACAACAACAACAACAACAACGATTCTTCAAATATCACTACTGCTACTAATACAACTTACTAATTTTATACAGGCCTGAACAGACTATGAATTTCCTGGTCACCTGCCAGAAAAAGATGAATTGAAAAGTAGGGAAGAAATTATGACCAGAGTATTTGTCATTATTTATTTTTTAAAGGGGAAAAAAGCAAAATAAATCTAGGGGTCAAAAATCACAAATTACACTATCAATTTAAGAAACAAGTGACCGGTCACTCACTTATCTCACAGGGTTGTTGTGAGTATAAAATGAGCGAGAGGAGAAGTAGGTAGGTCACCTTAAGGAAAGGTGAGGTATTAACATAACTAACTAACTAACTAACTAACTAACTAACTAGCTAACTAACTAACTAACTAACTAACTAACTAACAAACACCTTAGGAAGAGGCAGGGTGGAGTAGGCTGGCCAAGAATCTCAGCCTAGTTGTTTGCATTGCAGGTTTCCAAGTTCATATCTCCCCCTGCCCCACTGCTCCCTGCTTATTTATCTGATGGTGTCTTGCTTTTCAATAATGAGATTTGAGCCATTGGCTTATTCTGATGCTGGATATCCTACTACCAGGAAGGGCAGCTTTGATGTGAAAGGTATAGTTAATTAAGCACCTGATTAAATTTGGCAGCAGCTGCTGGGGTTGATTGAGAAAGCAAGAGAAAGATCATTACTTCTGCTGAGGCAGCGGTTGGGGAGCGGGCAGTGTTGCGGGAGGGAGAAGGGGGGCATCGAGAAATCCTACAATACAGCATTATTTCTTAATGACCCATTTGTCTTCTTGGCTCATTAACATTCCAGGAGAGATAGGAGTTGCCATAAGCTGCAACCGTGCAGTAATTCCTTGTAAAGTGTTAAGGAATACCTGCCACTGGGTTGTAGTCCTACTCCTACTCAGAGTAGGCTCACTGAAATAAAGCCAGGCCTATCAATTTCAATGGGTAAAATTTAGTCGGATACAACCTTCTGTTTCTTTTTCACTCTCACTCACACCTCCTGAACGTGCTTGGTGATTAGATACTTCACTTTCTCCCCAAATATATATATATATAAAGTGACATGCCCTCAAGTATCACCCATACATTTTCAAGCTCATCTTCATATCCATAAGGACTAGTAATTTGCATGGGAAACCCCAACCCTGGTTTAAAATGTCCAAATTGAACTTCCAGTGTTGTGTGATAGTGAGAGTGTTGGACTCAGACCTGGGAGACGGGGGCTCAAATTCCTGCTCAGTCATGAAGCTCACTCAGCCAGTCATTGCTTCTCACAGCCTAACTTACCTCACAGGGTTGTTGTGAGGATAAAACGGGGGAAGAGAGGGTAGAACTATGTACACCACCTTGAGCTCCTTAGAGGAAAGGTGGGATATAAATGCAATAATAAACAAAACATTATCATTTGTAAGACATAGTTTGCTCATTAACTAGATCTTTGCTATTTTCAAGAGTTCATCGGTGCCATATCTCTAGATCTTCCAGCCTACCAGTTGTGTGGGTAAGGAGGCTGCATAAAATTTACAAGGAAAGAAACGAAGCTGTGTAAAATTTACAAGAAAAGAAAAGAAAATGTTGTATAAAATATTCAAGACATCTTAGAGTAATAAAAATGCATCTGAAAATATTATAATAAAAAGCAAAGGACATCAATAGAAGCAATAGGCTATATCCAATTCGTAGTCATGTGCAGCACAGACCCATTAAAATGAATGGACATCACTAAGTTGCGTCCATTCATTGAGTATAAACTTAGTCGGATGAAACACAATGGCTTCAATAAACAAAAGCCCAGTGTTGCCTTTCCCTTTAGGGGAGCTGCCCCAGTTCCACAGTAATTTTGGATGCCCTTTCCCAGCTCTACGCTTTTCTTTTTGATGTGAGACAGCCAGAAACAGTACACAGTATTCTGACTGAGATTGCGCCATATATTTGTATCAAGGCGTCACAATATTAGCAGTTTTATTTTTGACACCGTTACTAATGATCCCTAACACAGAACCCACCCTTTTCACAGTTGCTGCACAGTGGATTGACGTTTTCAACGAGCTGCTCAACACAATCTCTTTACTTATCAAACCCTATCAGTGTAAATATAGGAGGTGTGTGCGTGGAGGAGCATTGTCCTAATATGCATCACTTTAAATTTGTTTAAATCCCGTTTACCCAGTTTGGGGAGCTCTTTACAATCCCTTTAACAACCCTGAACGATTTGCTGTCATCAGCATATATAACCATACAAGTTACTACATTGGTTACAAGCTATTAGACGGGACAGGGTGGATTATATGGTTAATCCCATCACGGCACCTTTGACCCCAAGGTGAGGGTAACGCTGATATAGAGATATATTCAGCATTCACCAGTCAATCCAACATGATTTACTGTATACATACTTTATCAGCTCGTGGACTAGAACCAGAGTGAAACAACAACCACAGTATTAGAACAACACACTGAAGAGCATTAAAATAGGAAGAGCCTTATGAGGAAACTGAGTATGTTTCTCCTGGAGGAGAGTAGGCTGAGAAGTGTATGATAACCATCTTCAAACACCTGAAGGGCTGTCACGTGGAAGATGGAGCAAACTTGTTTTTTGCTGTTCTAGAGGGTAAGACCCAAACCAATGGATTCAAATTACAAGGAAGGAGATTCCAGCTAAACATTTGGGAGAACTTTCTGATGGTAAGAGCTGTTCAGCCGTGGAATGGACTACCTCGGAAAGCAGTGCACCCTCCTTTGTTGGATTTTTAAAACAGAGGTTGGACGGCCATCTGTCAGGGATTCTTTAGCTGTGATCCCTGCACTGAAGGGGTTGGACTATTTATTAACTTTCTACCCTGCCCTTCATTTCTATGATTCTAAGGGGAAATGATCTCTGTTCGACCCTGAAGGGCAGCAGCTCTCTGGGGTTTCTTCCAGGAAATCTTTCCCATTCCTATCCAGAGATGCTGAGGATTGAATCAGGGACCTTTTGTACACAAAGCATGTGCTCTACTATTAAGCTGCAGCCAGTGCTGGGTTTACATATAAGCTAAACAAGCTATAAAGGGACGCGGGTGGCACTGTGGTCTAAACCACAGAGCCCAGGGCTTGCCGATCAGAAGGTTGGCGGTTTGAATCCCTGCGACGGGGTGAGCTCCCGTTGCTTGGTCCCTGCTCCTGCCCACCTAGCAGTTCGAAAGCATGTCAAAGTGCAAGTAGATAAATAGGTACCGCTCCGGCGGGAAGGTAAACAGTGTTTCCGTGCGCTGCTCTGGTTTGCCAGAAGCGGCTTAGTCATGATGGCCACATGACCCGGAAGCTGTATGCCGGCTCCCTCAGCCAATAAAGTGAGATGAGCGCTGCAACCCCAGAGTCGGCCACGACTGGACCTAATGGTCAGGGGTCCCTTTACCTTTAAACAAGCTATAGCTTAGGGCCCCACCCTCTTGCCCCCCCAAATATTTCACTATTAATATACTTATTCTTAATTGTATTTCAGTTCAACAATTACTTTGATAAAATGCATATTTTGTCATGTTCAAATGGCTTTAGATACCTGAGGTCCATAAATTACCATATAGCATATATTCAACACAAAAAACAGTGACAATTTGTTGTTGACAAAGGACAACTGGACATAGAAAGGGCCCCATTACCTTCAGTAGTTTAGGGCCTCATCAAACCTAAATCCGGCCCTGGCTGCAGCCAGCACAAAGCTCCCACAAACACACATCTCCCAACACAGCCAGCTTTTCAAGGCAGACCCAAGGAAACTTTCTACTAAAACTAACCACAATCAGGGAACTTGACCTGCGTCGTGACTGGGAAAAATCTTGGTCCCAACAAAAACGGGCTGATCTCTCCAGCCCCGATTTACAGCCAAGAAACATCTCCGAACAGCAGCAGCCTTCAAACAGTACAAGCTCAGCAAGGGAACACAGAACAGAAAGGGAAGAGCAGGGAGTTCAGAAGCCCACAGAGAAATTGGCTCAGAAATAAACAGCAAGGAGACAAAAAGGAACTCTGAAAAAGAAGCAGAGCCTCCTACGGAAGAACAAAAGAGAGTGAGATGCCCACGTGAATTGATCTTTAATAGCTGAACAGGCAGCTGGAGATGGAGCAACAGAGGGGTGTAGAGGCCATGTTGCTGTGACAATCCTGAACGTTTTTGGTCGAGAGTATGCTGTTCCTTGCTGTCTCTGCGGGTGAACACAGATGAGCCATTTACAAAAAGCCCAGGCAGACAACCAAAGTACCCATTTGGTTGTTGAGGCAGATATGGATGGCTATTTCAACACACTTTCTGCCCTGGGTTGGTGCCACCTGATGGGAAGCAAATTCCTCACCACCTGGGCAGCTGGACAGCATAGAGGCAGCCAAGCAGGACAAGGATGCTCATCTGCATCAGGACTATGGGGGTCCCCCCGCCCTTGGTCAAGGGCCACAAGCAAAGCACAGAGGGGAGTGACCTTCTCTTGGTAAGCTCAGGCCAGCTAGTAATGAGAAAGGAGAGGATAGTGGAAGATGAAGAACAGATGTGATATGCATATGGTGCTCAAAGCACATTTCAGTAACTCTTACAACATTACTCCTCTATGGGACTTGCCTGGGCTGGCAGAATGGAAACAACAACCTCTGTCATCTAGAGTGTGGATGGAGTCATTTCTCTGTTGAGGGCCACTGGGAATGAGCAGAGCTATGGTGAGCATGAGCAAACCCAAATATGGACTGAATCTCTCTCTTTCTCTCTGTCTCCCCCTTTTCCCGCTACCCCTTTCTCTCTCTCTACCACCTCCTATCTTCCTCCTTCTGCCACCTCCTTTCTCTCTCTTTCTGCCATCACGTCGTTCTCTCTGCCCCACCTTTTCACTTTCTGCCACTCGCCTCTCCATCTTGCCAAGGGTCACAGCATGCCCAACCTCTGACCTAGAGCATTCATGGCAGAAGTGAAATTTACACCAGGACTCCCAAGGCACACACTCTTCACTATTCCATGCTACCAGCTCACTCTGCGCCTGTCCCAATCTGTGTGGATTGCCTTGTGCTGCCGCTGCTGCTATTTCAGCTGAATGGCCTCCCCTGCATTCCCCACAGCATTACCAGGCAGAGAGAGACAGCCTTGTATCCATCTTCCCGGGGATGCTTCTCCTTGCACAGTCTTCCTAATAAACCTCAGAGGTGTCACCTCCAGCAGCCGTGTTGACAAACTTCTCCCTCCTGCCAGGTTCCATCTATCATGCAGGGAGCATGAAACATCTATCCTGACTCTCTTTTTCTGCCTCCCTCCTTCCCTCTCTCCACAAGCTTGCAGGGAATCCCTGCATTTCACTTCTGCTAAAAACCTGCTGTTCCATCATGGAACCTGACAAATAACGAGTGTCCATTTAGCTCAGTATTGGGGGTGGGGTATTTCTTTCAGACCTGGGACCACATTCCCTTTTGGGCAACCTTCCAAGTGCTGTACAACAGTGGTGTGAAGGGTCAGAGGCAAGTTAGCAGAGCAAACAGATGCACATTTTGCCTTTCTACTCACGCTCACCCACCTGACTCTACTCCACCCAGGCAAGCAAGAATCCTAGAATTGTTGAGCTGGAAGGGACCTTGAGGGTCAACTGGTCCTGCAGGGTCAACCCCCTGCAATGCAGAATTCTCAACTACAGCACCCATGACAGATGGCAGTTCAATGATCTGATCTAAGTTCAATGACACATTCTGTTAAGGCAGAAGCACTCAAGCAGGGGGCGAAGCAGAGCTGGTGAGGGAGGTGGCCTGGGGAGAGTCCCAAGGGTCATACAGAAGAGTTTGGGGGCCCTTTTCTCCTTGGGCCTTAGGTTCCTCAACCATGGTCTACACTGACTGGCAGCAGCTCTACAGAGTTACATGGCTGGAGATGCTGGGACCTTCTGCAGGCAAAGCATGTGATCTATCCTAGCACTTCATCTCCTCCTCAAAATAGATGGTAAATTTTATAGGACAGGAAGCTGCATTATAACCATCTAGCTTGAAGTTGTTGAAGGATTGGCAGCAGCAGCTCTCCAGGGTTTCAGACATTGGTCTTTCCTAGTCCTACCTCAAGATGTTGGTGACTGAACCTGAGATCTTCTGCATGCAATGTCTATGCTCTGCTACTGAGCTATGAGTCTTTCCTATCACAGTGTAGCACTGCTTTGTTTATATGGTCTATAAGTGCACTCAAAGGAGGTCTTAAGGAAATGGCTGAGTGCTCCTGTGGTGGTAGAATGGACTGTGTCACTTTAGGCTGCAAGTGGGGAATCACATTTCCTAACTTGTGATTTGAAGTGGTACAGTACATCCCCAAACCACTGAATACTACTATCTTGTTCTGCTCCATGCACAGACAAGCCAAAGAAGATCCCAATGTGATGCTAAACTAACCTATATACTGCAGCTGGTATAAGCACATCATGTTTTATATCTGGAGTAATTAGGCATTGGATCTGAAGATTCCCTTCTATTGTGGGTACACATTGCAGGCCAAACCACAGTTCGATGCCTGAGTCAGGTCCAAAATCCAGATCAGGTCCCTTATTGACATGACTCACAAATTCAGCTCCTTTTGCTACAGATGAGGAGGACTATGTCATTTTAGAGGGGAACTCAACACTTCCTCCTGAGCTCTCCTCCTAGTCTGAGAACATCAGTCCTTCTGCCTTCTTTGGACTCAGAGGCCAAGCCCCCCCATAACACACACACACACACACACACACACACACACACACACACACACACACACCACTTGCAGATAAGACCAGAGCTCTTTAGGACAGCAAAGCCAACACCCCCAAAGGAGTTGGAGCCAACTATAGTACAGACTTTGCCAGCCTACTTAAGGCTTTAGATGGCCTCAACTCTCTTTTGCAACAATATCTCCCCACTACTTGTGATTCTGACTTCTCCCTATAGAGTCCTGCTTTTGCCAGACCTGCCTTGAACTGATTTGTTTTGCTTTGCCTTTGACCTGCCTGGAAGAAACTCTGTTTGATACATTCCCCTTCCCCTTCAAGTTGCAAGCCCCAAACTTTAATAAATATCTTTAAAAAACAACAACAAAAAACAAGTTGCAAGCCCCAGTGGAGCAGGGTACCAAGAGGCCATGACACTGTTGCCATCCTTTGTCAAATCCTGGGAGCCAACTCCCTGCTTTAGTTTTTTGGCCAAATGGGACCCTCTCTGCCTCCTCTTCTGTTACTTCCTAGAGGTAGCAAAGACAACACAGAGAGATGCATTCATAGTCTGAAGGCCCTAAAAGAGTCTCAGACTCTGAATGCCAGCATGTATGGGCAATGGGGTTGGAGGAACTCAACTGTTAGGGCAAGGCTGAAGACATGGATTGCTGTATACAACCCAGACTCAGAGTGTGTGCTGTTCAGCCCAAAGTCCCAGCAGTTACACTAAGTGCAGAAATCCCAGGGCCAGCACAGAGAAGGTCTCGTCCTATTGACCAGGTAAGAACAAAAGGCAAAAAGCTGCTAATGTTTATCCATGTCTGCCCAATGCAGAGGCTTCGTTTTGCCTTCTAATCACAGGGTCCAGTCTCATACATAGCCCTATTTCCTTCTGTTGCAGAAGAGGGCTCAGAGGAGAGAATGTAAGCATTGCCAGGTTGCTCACCAGGTTAGGTTCCAGTTCGGACCCACAAGTTTCCTTGTTCAAATCCCTGATGTTTAGGGCCATTGAAACTGCTGATGAAAGGTCAGTGAGCCCTAGTGGAAATTCTAGTTACAACATTTAATCCTAGGTAGCTGCATTTGCACACCCAGCCACCCAAAATAACTCGTGTTAAGCAAAGCCTAAAGCAACAAAAATCTAGAGAGTTTGATCTGGCTGCAGATTGCAGAGGATGAAATATTTTATTTATTTAGTATATTTTTATCCTGCTTTTCACATCAAGGGGTAGGAGGGGAGGGAGAGAACAGTTCTGATATCAGGCTTACAAACTAAAAAGACAAGGCACACGAGGGAAGGAGTGTACAGGGGAAAGGTAGAGGGAGATCAATAATAAGGCTTTGCATTTATTGCTGAAATAGAATGAGATGCGATTTTGTGACGGATGTGGCTTTTATGCAAATATCCCCCCTCTGCTCTCTTTCTCCAGCTTCTGCCTCATCTCTTCTGCCAGTGAATAAACGTGAGCATCTTGCCCTATAAAGAGAAGCATTTCGGATGGAACTCTTGCATGCTAAAGTATCTTTGTTCCTGATGAGAAGCTCCAGCTGAGTCCCCACTCCCAGCCCTTGGTGTATGTGTGTGTGTGTGTGTGTGTGTGTGTGTGTGTGTGTGTGTGTACTCTCATAGCTCAAGGGGGTTATCATTGATTGGTTTCATGCTCCACAGAAGCCCCCACTCAGTTCAATATCTTACTTTCATCTCAGTCCAAACTGATGGTTTTGAGTGACCCAGAAATGTCGATGCAGCAATCGGAAAACATCAAAATGCCTTCATGCAATGTAGAGTAGTCAAAGATGAAGTGTTTCAGCCGGCACCTGTTTTCAGAAGTTGTGGATGATTTTTTTGTCACTTTCAAGAGAGTTGGCAGGTTGTATCTTCCCCTCCCTACATCCGTTATGTACAGAAGTTCTGAATGGCACCAAATTGTAGGATATCTCACTTCCTACTCTCCTGTTATTCTGTTGGGAACTCAAACACAGACATGTTTCAAATGATCCTGTTGTGTGAAGGGTACCAATTGTTTCTGGGACTAGAGGGTGGGGATGACATCCCTAAGCAGTAGGGTGGCTATGTGCCCTACTTTATAGAGGACAATCCTCTATTAGAAGGGCTCTCTGATCCAAGGCTGATTTAAATACAGAAGAACCCTTGGAAGGGAGAGAAGGAGTGGCCTTGGAGAGACCCATCAACAGTGAGGCCCTGGGCAGCTGCTCCACTAGGGTGAGAACTATTATATAATTGCAAATGCACATTTTATGCAAATCTGTGTCCTTAGCTGTCTTCCATTTTTTTTGGTGATGTGTAAGCGGCCATCCTAATACTAACAGGAGTCTGACCCAAAAGGCACCAGCACCTTGGTAACTGGTCAGATTCAAAACAGGAGAAGGCTCTTGCTTCTTAAAAAGCTGTGTATTTGAAGAACCATACAAACTCATTTGGGCCCAAGGTCAACCCCAGAGCTCATGCTCTCCAGCCTACCATTAAGAAAGAGCACATTGACAGGTATCAGGCACAGGGCCTTTTTGTGGTGGCCTCACATCTTTGGAAATTCCCCAGTTTCTTCCCTACTTCCCTCCCTCCCTCCTTTTTTTATTATAAAAAAGAGATCTTAAAAAAACCCCTTATTCCACCAAGATTCTCTTGATTTTATAGCTAGTTATTTTGTTCTAATCTGATGTGTTTTACTGACCAAAAGGTTATCAATTGCATTTCACTGATTTTCAAGTTTGTAAGCCACTTTGTGAGGGCCTTGCCTGAAAAGAAAATATTTTTTAAAAATGGAAATGATTTTTTTTGGGGGGGTGTCAGCCATTTTTTTCAGCCAATGAAGCTTCTCTAACTCTGCAGACCAACCAGTCTGCAGCACAGGTGTGGCTCGCCTGGTGGGAAGGAGCCACTGGCAACAAGGCCAGCACTGCTACTACTCACAGGGAGAAATGAGGTCGGAGTTGCACAGGTGCACTGCTGGACCCAGCCTGGTACTCCTGCCTGTCCACCCACACAGCTCTGACTTGTCCATGCTCCTGCTGGATAAAAGACTCGAACTCATTTTGTAATGCTATTAATTATATTTATTAAATTATTATTATTATTTGTGGCTGCCAATGGGAATTCCACCTTGGGCCTGGGCCTGGGCTGTCTGTTCACACCAGCACTGGGATCTCTATGTCCTCAGAGATGGAGGAGGTAACAGTGCCAGATTGGAGACAGACTTGGACCCCTCCTGGGTGGGTAGAGGCTTGTCAGCAGAGGCTGGTGAGGGTGGATGCTCTGGCAGGGAGGGAGGTGGTGCTTGAATTCCTCAACTGGCAGCTTGGATGAGTTCTGGGTCCTGATGCAGCTTGCTCCAACCTGCTGGGTCTCTCTCCCCAATGTCACTTCCTCAAACTCCCCCCACCCCTTTTCCCGATTAGACCAGCCCATCAGGATGCTGTCTTGGGGCTCATGACACTGACCTCACCACTGCCTTGCCAAAACGCCTCTCAGTAAGTGGCAGTGATGCTGATGTCTGAGCCACCCTTGCAACAGTCCTCACTGGGTGCACTGCCATCTTCACTTGGCCCTAAATGTCTCCAAAATCCAGAGCTTCCTCCCTTCCTAGTGGGCTTCCCCAACTTGGCTAAGTTGCAGCAGCAGGCAGGGGAACCTAAGGCCCTTCAGCTATGGCCGCACTACACCTCCCACTGTCCTGCCCACTGGCCATGCTGGCTGGGGTTGATGGGAGTTGGAGTCTGGGTTGGGGTGCTGCTGTTTATTGCCTCCCCGCACTATAGGCCGGCCTCTCTTTTAATGGCATTGCATGAGACCATTACAATTTCAGCAAACTGAATTGCGGCAGCTTTGGTTGCCCCCACACGCCTTGGAGAGATGGGAGCAGAGGGATGTTTCCCTGCTCTCTGCCAGCCTCTGGTCCTTGTTTGCTTGGGAAGTGTGCCTCGTTCCCTGCTTCATTTTCACCCTCTGCCGCAGCACAATCCCTGGCACCTGGCACTGGCGCTGGGTGCCACCAGCATATACATCTCTATCTCCCTTGAGCAGCAGGCGGCTTAGCATTCAAGGAGCATCTGCGATTAGCATGGTTATTGCTTAGGTAACCAAAATAAATAAAATTGTGCGTGTGTGCGTGTGTGTAAGAGAAATAGACATGGTTTGTGCGAGTAAGAGGAAATCAATGGGCCCCTATCATTGCCAGACAGTCATTACTGCATTGAGAATTCATGGACACAATAAAACCATGGACAGGAAGCAGAGCGCCAGCCGGCAGTGTGAATTACGGAGTCATCTTCCTCGGAGCAGAGAACGCTCTCCGGGCGTGACTTTCCTTTCATTGACTCCAGCATGGAAGGATGGTAGCTGGCTATCGGGCCACCAAAGTATTACTCAAACTAACTCCATCTGTCTTGCTTTCCTACCTGAATACTATTTCCCCAACCACCAACAGCCTTGGTGTGTGTGTGTACTGTTCATTCTCTTCAAGGGCTTTCCTAGGTGGAAGCCCTTTTGAATTCATTCTACATACATCAGTGTTTCAATCAGTGGCATAGCTGGCTGCTCGGGTGCCCGGGGTGGCGCCCTGCGCTTGGGAGCAGAACTAGCTGAGACAAGACTGGAGCCTCGCTACTGTCAGGAGCTGTCCTACACTCGAGTAGGACCCTGGTAGAGACACATGCCCGACTGGCATGTTCTCTCCCTCATGGTCGTTTGTTCGGGAGCTTCAAAAGCTTTCTTCAGCCCGAACATCACAGCGACGGATGCCAACAGACATCAGCACACTTAGGGATCCGCAGAGTGTGCGCAGTTTGCGTTACAGAACTCAGTAGCTTTTGGCATTTTGGCTAATCTACTTTATTTACATATAAACACACTCAGAGCATTCTGATTTAGCTCCTTCCTCTTTCTCATCAAAGAGAATGAACAAAGGACAATAGTCCCACTTCACGGAACACAGTAACACAAACATCCTGTCTCCGTCATTTCCCACCCTGTGGAGTCAAAACATACACCGTCATGTGATAGACAACAATCCCATGACTGCAATCATGGAGCAGGAATCTTAACAGCTACCACCTTCCCCTCAGCTGTAGGGCATCTGAGTGAGAGGCATCGGGTGAGAGGAAACGGCCATGCTGCCGTTTCGGGCAGCGCAGAGCCTGCAGGCGCCCGAGCCACTGCATCACTCCCAGGAGAGATGTGTGGCTCAGGCGCACTGCAGGGCCAGCTGTAAGTGCTGCCCCCCATGGTGTGGTGACCAGTGCCCCCCCCAGCTATGCCTCTGGCTTCAATGGAAAAGATGTACAGCTGTCCAGAGTCCTCAAAAGAAAAGGAGGCAAATGGATGAGGGGAGAGGTTGTGCTACGCTTGCTAAATAGAACTTCCAGGTTCAGAGGCAGTGCATCTGAATACCAGTTGTCATGCTGCAGGCAATGGAGAGGATGGCTGCTGCCTGTGGACTTCAGCTGTAGGCTTCTGGGTGGCATCTGGTTGGCCACAGCTAGAAATGGGATACTGGTCTTGATGGAGCTATAGTCAAATCCAGCAGGGGATAGTTCGTATGCGGCTGGAGACTTCCACTCCATTCACTTGTATGGTGCAGCTATCAAGGCAAAAGAGCGGGGTTGGGGTTGAGGAATGGACCCCAAGTTGTCCCCAAATTTCTAACTTTGTTACTCCGAGAATTTGGGATGCAGGGAGTTATGTCCTGATTTGGGGACCAAGAATAAACAGGAACTCCATAGTCTGGGAGCTTCACGGAAGCAATATAAAGCAGTGTCTGTGAAGAGGGTTAGAGAACATGACAAAGTGATCACAGGCAAAATGAAACAGGGAAGACGGTTTTTAAAAGAGGAGAAGAAAAGGCAACCCTGTTGCAGAAGCAGCTCCAACTTCTGATGTTTCCAGTCACTCTACATGGAAAGCTCTCTCATGTGGGAGTTGACACACAAGTTGCCACATGATTCAACTGCACATGAGTGCATTTAAGTGTGTGCACATGTGGGAGGCACATGAGTTCAACCATGGAGGCGTTTTTCATGGAAGAGCTTTGTGGCGTTTGCAAAGATAGATCTGTCGCATCTTCTCAGGGTTTTCACGTTTTAAAGAGGAGTCTCAAGAACGCCTTGCCCAGGCGCCTAGACTGCTGGTTGGTAGCAGAACGAAGGGGAAGGCGGGGGCTGAGCTGTGCATGCTGAGGGATGGACAAAGTGGTCAGTTTCGATCTCTCCAATATTAAATTCAGTTTGCCATATTTCTGCATCAGTTTACATTTTTAAAAAAGGGAATCATGACAATTCATTAGCATTTCAGTGTACATTTTGTGTGCATTTCACCTAATATACTATTTTTTGCTTGCAGTTTTGTCTAGTATGCACATTTTCCCAGGCAATTTTCTGCAATATAACACATTTTTGCATGTCATTGTCACCAATATGTGCCTTTCTATGCACACCTTCTGTCTTGCATGCTCATTTTTGTACACATTTTTTGCTTGGAGGACTGCATCAGGAAATCGGAAGGACCACTGTGCTTCATATTGTTTTGGGAACTATGAAAAAGGTGAGATCAAACTGAAATGCAAACTGAGAGGAATTTGTTGCCCCATTTTTACACAAATAAGTTAGAGGAAGGACCAAGAGAAGCTCTGAGCAGCCTGTCAAGCCCATTTTCTGAGAATCTTGGTAATAAAGGATCATCATTCAATGCAATGGAATTAAACTGAATTGACTCTGACTCTTGTTTTTTATCTTCTCCTCGATGGTTGCTCTGTTGTTTTCTTGTACACACTACCCTTCTTCTGGCCTCTCCAGAATAAGAACCATGGGAATCAATTGGTTAATAGCAATTTGGGGTGGAAAAATTCTGTCCAGAGACCCAAGGTGGGGCTGAGAGTCGCTCTTAATTTCCCTTCCATTAGACACACAGGAGGAGGGAAGGACACAGAGTTCACATTTAACAAATCTGGAAAGGGAATGAGGGGCAGGAGGCAAAGGGCAACACACTGGGTTTTTATGTTTCCAAAGGAGGAAACAGCGTTGAAAGTGATGCATTAACAACAGCTCAGGATTTGCCTGCGTGAGTTCCATCTGTTAACCACCGTTAGCAACTGGAGGAGAGGGACACCTCGCCCCCTGCTGGCCACTGCTGAGAGCAGATGCTCAGGTCTAATTTGGCGTGCTATGCTAAACAGCCCATAATACTGCAACAGTGTCAGAAACAGAAGGGTGTGTGTGTTTAGTACACTGCGGTTCTGCAGCGGTACAGAGGAGGTGCAGAACGTAGGTGCAGAATCACAGGAGGCGGGCACTTTTTGGGAATCTGGGTTTGCATTTTTGAGAAGAACAAGGTCCTAGTCCATAAGGACACCAAAGAAATGCTTGGAAATGCGTGGGCAAGGCCTGAGGAAATCTTTGAAGCCGGAGAGGTGGTTGAAATAGATCTCTAGTGGTTAGAGACCTTGCCCTGCATTTCCACCTCCATCGCAACGAAACGAGTGCTCGTTCCTCAGAGCCCTTTAAAATGCAAAATAATTCATGCAGAATTAGAGAAAGTCTGCTTATTTGGCTGAAGTGTGTAATTCATGCAGGCTATGTAATCCATATAATCTTGGCTATATATAGGCACTTCTGTGGCTAGGGCATGGAGAACCAGCTCCAAAAGAGGCTAAGAATAGTTTTGCCCTGGGGATGGGGAAGCTGTGGCCTGAGCTGCAGGCAGCATGGCCAGTGGTTGGAGTCCAGCAACATTTGCTGAGCAGCCCTGCTTTACCCCTTTGAGAATACTGCTGCTGAATTCCTCCCTTCTCCTCTCTGGCTGCTTTTGAGTATTCCTGCCACTACACAATACCTCCTGTTTCCTCCTTCCTGAAAATGCTACTGAATGGCTTGAATGTGCTATACTGTGTTAGGCTGCAGGCCACTGAGAAGCTGCAGTAGTGGCATCTCTGCCCTCACTAAGTGACACATTGATTTCTTCTTTCTTTCTTTTTTTAATTTAGCAGCTGCAGTTGGAACAGAATCAGGGCTAGGTGCAAAGAGGGGGAGGTTCTAACCTTCCCTTTGCGCTTTAGTGCTGATAAACCTGTGCATTTAACGTAACGTGTAGCTTGGCCCTCAACCTCCGTGCGAGATGGCAGCTGGCTTTTCATCTCCCACCTTGAAAAACGTGCTTAATGTTGCATATTGGAGGCATCATTTAACGGCTATCAACATGATATGGGGTGCCCATTTTGCGCTCCTCTCCCCATCGCAACAAAGGGAGAGGCCCCATCGCAATGTGACCCTAGTTGCAATGCTGTTGCTAGGGATGATATGAACCATGTCCCCCAAAGGGCTTATTAGCAGTTAGTTGCCAGTTCTCCTTTAAAAACCAGCCATGCGTGCTACACAAGATGGTTTCATCAAACCCACAAAAGGAATAATGGGGGCATTTCTCAGGCTCATAGAATCATAGACTTGTGGAATGGGAAAGGATCCCGAGGATCACCTAGTCCAACCCTCTGCAGTACAGGAATCTCAACTAGATCAAGTATAAAAACCAGAAGGAACTATGTATGCCATTTTGAGCTCTTTGAAGGAAGCACAGGATAAATGATTTTACCATGAAGAGACAGGGGATATTTTTGTATAGGTAAATAAAATCTAATAGAACTGCTGTCCATATCAGGCCGGAACTAGATGGCCTGAACCAACGCAAATGCAGATACCAGATATGAGGTCTTTCTGTGGGTCCAATACAACAATTTTGTATTGCCTGCCAGGGACTATAAATGCAAGAGCACTGAGAACTGTCTGGTAGGGTGCAATACTTTAAGCAGAGGCTTGACAACCATATGTCAGGAGTGCTCTGATGGTGTTTCCTGCTTGGCAGGGGGTTGGACTCGATGGCCCTTGTGGTCTCTTCCGATTCTATGATTCTATGAATACATGACATGGGGACTATGTTCAGCTGTGTCACAAGTTGTGCAGGCACGTGTTGTGTCCTTTGATAGGGCTAGAACCTTATTTATTTATTTAAATGAAGAAAAATTATTGGGATGGTGAATTCTGCATCATCCCACAGTTGCATGGCATAACTGCAGAAGTGTAGCATGCCAGAAGCCAACAGTTTGTTGCTGTATAACAGCAATTCCTTTCTCGTGAAGCTCACCTAACCTCATTAGCAAGCATATTTCACCTGCATCAACCCAGGCCTGCCCATTTCTTGCATTTAGTAATAAGCCACCAAGTGCTGGAGGACATCACTATTATCTACTCGGTTAAATGAACTATGCATGATTTGCATGACCCTTGGCTTTCCTTCCCCTCACATTTCTTTTTCCTTAAAAAAATAAAATCTGACCCAACAGACCAGACACAGGTATGCTCCAGCTGAGCATGTCATTGTAAAACAACCCTAATATAGGATGCTGGTGGTGTGCATGCTCATACATCAGGGACTGAATGACTGTCATACCATTAGCTCACTTGAATTTGAACTGAAGGACTAGAGAAGACAAAAATGTACGATGGGGAGAATTATTGTGAGACTGGAAAAGCTTCTACCTTGCACTTGTTTCGCAGTGAGGAAGGTTATATTTGTCGATGTTGCATATTTTATTTGCAGCAAGCTATAATATTCTGTGCAATGCCATCCTCCTGTTTGGTTTTATTCGTTACTTCTTTATTAATCTGCTATATATTTTGGGAAATGGTTCGTCTTGTTGTTTGTTTTCTATGCTTTCGGACTCCTCTCGAGATATTGTTGCTACACTCAGCACAAAGGTTCCCAACATTGGGGAAATGGCTTCAGTCAATGTTGGGAAACCAGCCATCATTTTGAATCAATGTGGTAAAGCAAAATGTGACTTTGCTGTGACTTTGCCCAATTTTGGACTTGCCAGGTTCAAACTGCACCAATTTCAAACTTGCCACGAGGGTTCCTGATGTTGGGGGCAGTGGTTTTCATTAAAGCTGGCTGCCATTTTGAATCAAGATAGTGGACAAAATGCGACTTTGCCCTGATTTCACCCAATTATTGGTGTGACAATTTCACCTTGTGCCAATTTGGATACCTCTGAAGATATCCTTGCCCAAATCAGTAAGGGGATTACCGAGGAGGAGTAGGCAATCTTTGTCTACATTTGGATTCCAGGTGCCATTCTGAATCAAGAAGGTGGACCAAAACATTATTTAGGCATAGCTTGGCATTAAGGTTCCAAACTGTGCTGTTTTGTACACCTCTGAAGATATCACCAATTTTGGTGTGATGGTTCCAACCAGTGCAATTTTGATGGCTTTGAAGCCATTGCCCAATTTGGTGGGGCAGTTCCAACCTGTGCCAATCTGGATGCCTCATCCAACTTGGCACAAGTGCTCCTGTGATGGAAGAGGAGTTCTTTGTCTATGTTTAGACTCCAGATGCCATGTTGAATCAAGACGGTGGACCAAATAAACTATACTTAAACATTAGAACATCCCTCCCACAAACTGATACATTACACTGTATGTGGGGGGGGGATAACATAATACGTCCCCTACATCTTAAAAGCAAAACTCCCCATCAGTAAAAATCTAGCATGTCAGGGAGAAGGGCATTATCCTTGACATGCTAGCTTTCTATGTGCAGGCTATGAACCCTGCACCTAGAGCTATGCTCTG
The DNA here is from genome assembly GCF_964188305.1 of Podarcis bocagei. Taxonomy (NCBI): domain Eukaryota; kingdom Metazoa; phylum Chordata; class Lepidosauria; order Squamata; family Lacertidae; genus Podarcis; species Podarcis bocagei. The sequence continues at coordinate 31,326,354 of NC_138132.1, forward strand.
AAACCTATGCATCAAAAGCTCATCCTACTTCTTTAGTAGACCCAGCAGTCCAGTCCTCCATCCCCACCCGCTCCCTTGTCGGTAAGGACCTGATTATTTTTTTTGGCCTGGCCCGGCCTTGCCAAAATCCTCTCGTGGCAGGTGGCCAACAGTTCTTGTACTATGTTCTGCCAACAAGCCCCTGGATAGTAATAATGAGCAAGTGAGGCAAAGGGCATCAGAGGCTCCCTGTCAAAAACCTTGTCAGGGTTTAGGAAACCAGAGAAGCTGAGCCAGAAACTGGCTGCTGTACCCGGTGTGGGCAGATGGAACACAGGGGCATCCATCTTGGAATCCCAACTTTGAAGCGGGGCTCGTGATGGGACCCCTTCATATTTTCTCAGCCTTATAGCTGGCTGTGGCTATGAGCTCCCAACTGGCATAGGGATAGCACCTTAAAAAGCAAAGCAAAGCTAGATTTGCTCCTGTGCTTCTGACAGCAGGCCTGATGCTGCAGGGATGTTAATCACCTGAATGAAGCAGTTATTCTTGGGTGGTAGAAGATTCCCCTGAAATCTTCAGGGGCTTGGACTAGATGACACTTTGGGTATCTGACCATGCTACATTTCTGTCAGTCAGCTGTGGTGCCATGACCCTTGAATCTGCCAGAAACAGATGTAGAGGCGTCAGCTATTTATTTATATGTTGTATTCACATCCCACCTTTCTCCCCCAAGGAGCTGAAGGTGGTGTCCATGGTTCTCCTCCTCCTCATTTAATCCTCACAACAGCTCTGTGAGGTAGGTTAGGCTGAGAGGCAGCTGCTGGCCCAAGGGTCACCCAGTGAGCTTCATGACCAGGTGGGGATTTGAACCCTATTCTCTCCCAGGTGTTAATCTGATGTTCTAATCACTGCACCACACTGGCTCACAGAGGGCCGGACCACATTTAGGTCTCTGAGCTGGCTGATGGAGATCAAGAGGCCACAGCACTCAAGGTTATCAGGCAGGAACCACCAGGACAACCTTCTGCATTGCCAAGGCCTGCAAGGCAGAGCCAGGGCCCTCCCTAGCACCTTCCCTTCAGCCACCCAGTGCTTCCTGCAGCACCTCAGGGGTCATGCAGTGCAGGGAGGCTATAGAATGAGGACAATTGGGCATCTTCAGACCAGCGGGTTGGCCCTTTAAGAGACTAAAGTTATTCACAAGGGACTCTAGAAGATGCAGTGTGGAGACAGAAGCCTAAAAGGTCTCTGCCTGCTCCCAACCTGTGAAGGAGCAAGTTACTCAATCTGGGGAACCGGGTTAGCGTCTCCGCTCCTCCACATGCAGCTGCTGGGTGACCTTGGGCTAGTCACACTTCTCTGAAGTCTCTCAGCCCCACTCACCTCACGGAGTGTTTGTTGTGGGGGAGGAAGGGAAAGGAGAATGTTAGCCACTTTGAGACTCCTTAGGGTAGTTATAAAGCAGGATATCAAATCCAAACTCTTCTTCTACTCACTAGGTGCTAGCTGCAGACCTGCTCTGGCATTGCCTTCTTCTCCATGGGATCTGGCATCAGATCAGATAATGCCATCAAAAACACTGGGGCAGCCCCCCCCCTCCATGGGGCTGGGATGAATCAGTCCCTTGTTGAGGAATTATTGGATGCACTTGGATGCTTTTTTTCTTAAGTGCTTCCAAACGCTTATTTTCTTTCTTTTTCCTCAGTGGCAACTAAAGGAAAGACAAGGAACTTAAGCATAAACTGTGCAGGAAGGAAATGCTTTGTTAATGGAAAAGTCAACCTCCTAGTAGATATGGTACTTTGCACTTAGGGTTAGCTGAGGACCTCCCTTTCACATAGTGAACCGAAAGCAGCTGCCTCCTGGAGCCTTTGTTTCCAGAGCTGGTGAGGACCATGGCCTGGGGAGAGTAAGTGTGATGTGGGAGACACTCGAGGACCAGACAGGGAGGCTTGGAGGGCCACATTTGACCCCTGGGCCTGTGGTTGTCACCCAAGCTGTACCTGAATCCACCTTCCATCTGATTTATCATGCCAGCCCTGATTCCTGCCATAGTTATTCAAGCCCCTACAAAATCCTTGGCCAACCTTCCCCAACCTCGTGCCTTCCAGGTGCTTTGATGGTGACAACAGGCAAAGTTACATAATACAGTGGTGCCTCGCAAGACGAAATTAATCCGTTCCGCGAGTCTCTTCGTCTTGCGGTTTTTTCGTCTTGCGAAGCACAGCTATTAGCGGCTTAGCGGCTATTAACGGCTTAGCGGCTTTAAGAAAAAGGAAACAAACTCGCAAGAACTCGCAAGACGTTTCATCTTGCGAAGCAAGCCCATAGGGAAATTCGTCTTGCGGAACGACTCAAAAAACGGAAAACTCTTTCGTCTAGCGAGTTTTTCGTCTCGCGAGGCATTCGTCTTGCGGGGCACCACTGTACTTCGCATTTGTTCAGTGCATTTAAAGTATTTCCCCTTCAAAGGCAGTCGATATGACCGGAGGCTGGGGAACAATGGCTGGGGGAAAGAGCTCTTGCACTCCTGCTTGTTGGCACCAGGATGGTCATTGTGAGGACAGGATACTTTGGTCCAATCCAGTAGAGCTCTTCATATGTTCTTTTATCTCACCAGTCATTGCAATAGCTCCATATTGCAAGTTCAGGTTTATTACTACTAATTTGTAGGTTGCTTTATGGCCAAAGACCCTCATGCTAGCATTCCCACCCCCCAAAAGGATTAAACAAATACAAATGAAAACAACATAATAAAACCAGTAAATCTTGGGTCTTGAACCTTATAACTGGTTTGTTTTCAGCCTACCTTCAGAACCAATTGTGAAAGTTATCTGGCAGACACCCGGTTCACAAAGCATGCAAACAACTTGACAGCTAGTTTATTGCTTCTTAATTGAATTCCGTAACTTGAAATGGGTGGGTGGTTAAAAAAATAAAACAATAAAGCAGCATCTAATAAAGATGATGGGTTAAGATGTTTGCTGGATCATGACTGTAACTCAGGCAGAGAGACGCTCACTTTCCAAGGCTCACTAGTGAGTTTGAAGCTGAGATGGCATTGAAAGCAGAGACTTTTAACTGCTGCTAAGACTTCTAGGGCTGAATTATATGCTACCAGTGTGCTCACAACTGGCTGCTCTTTCCTTAACAAAAACAACGAAGGGTGGTCTCAATCTGGAGTGGTAGCACAGTGCAAGGGAGGTGGAGTTGCTATTTGGAGAAAAAGGCTTTCAAGGGCTACTAGCCATGAAGTCTCTATTCTCTCTCTCTTCACTGTCAGAGGTAGGATGACTTTGAATACCAGTTGCCAGAAATCACAAGCGGCGAGAGTGCAATTGAACCCTGCAGTCCCTTTTGTGAGTTTTTTCTTTCATCAATTACTGCCAATAGAAAATATGCCATTGTCATAGCTGTATATTTTTCTTGCCCACTCAGTAAGTGAACCATAGACTCAGAGTCAGGCCTCACCCAATTGCTCCCTAAAATCTGTCCCAAATATTGCTCTCTCACAGCATTATATAAAGGGCAGCGTCTAACAATACGTAGAAGGTTTTGACCTGGTTTAAACCACAGGACAGGGATGTTCAGAGCCCTGTCTATATTTCGAATACCTTAAAGCAGTTGAAGGCAACAGTTTTAACCAGGCTTTACTATCTCTGTTTCTGGAAGTCCTTACACTGGCAAGGCAATGAGTGTCAAAGGAACATAAGGAAAAAAATTATACAATAGAGACAGCATTGTTGCTCTTTCTGTTTGAAGCGATTCATCACACAATTGCTGCTTCAAGGGTTTTTGGTTTTTATTTTTAGCAAACTCTGTTCCCAAAGTTTTAACTTATTGTTCAAAGGACCCTAATTTCAGCACTAAAGTTGAGGTGAACCCTTTCTAAGAGTGATTCCTCATTGCCTTAAAACCTACTCAAAATAGACAACACGGCCCACTACCAGAATGTTTTCCCTCAAAAGTTTAACATCATTTTATATGTTGTTGTTTGTGCTGTAATTAATGCAACTTCAGCTCTGTGTAGATGAGAAGTGGCAATGGGGGGGGGGGAAGGACCACCAATGATTGCAAAAGCTTATTTTGGACGTAGTAGCTTCCCAGAAGCCCATGCCTGGGCTCCAAAAAGAAGTTGGGGGATACATGATTTCCAACTGCGCAGCTAGTTGTATCCACCCTTAGTTCTGTGAAAATGTAAGATGCCCCATGCTGCTTTGCCCGCTTTGTAAACTCTACATGTTGTGTCCAGCTTCTTGTGTGAGAAAACGCCCTAGCCCCAAATATCTAAAGAACTGTATTTACTCAATTTCCACTTCATCTAATCTCCAAAGGTGTTTGTGAGGTCTTTTCTGTTTTTGAAAACGACCTTTTGGTAGTTAGGCTGCAAATCTTCATTTCTATAGTAGTTACTGAAGGACTGCAGAAGCCTCATCTGAGCTAAAGACATCAGTGCTGTGCCATCTTAATATAGAAGGGATGAAATGAATTCATCATCTGTTCTTACGTGCATGTTATGTATATTTGTGGAGGGGGAAATACTGAGGACCCGACGGCTGTGTAACCACATCATGTCTATATGAGTTGAAAAGGAGAGGTGCCAGGGTGCATCCTTGATGGAGGCCCTTGGTACTTTTCATAGAGTCAGAGAGCTCCCTGTGGACACCCAGCCTGACTTTAAATGAAGTGCTAGTATAGAATTTTCAGGAACGTGAGAATATCTCACTCAGAATCTATGCACCGCTAAAATGACTAAGGTAGCAAACCTAACTATGGGAAGCCAACGCAATTAATGCCTGCTTAAGTTTAAAATGTTTTACATTGCTTTCAACAGCTTTCTAACTTTTGTGTTTTAAATTTGAGGGTGTTGTTGTTTTTTAAATTAAGGGATGTAAGATGTGCTTGGGAAGAGAGGAGTTTGGGAGAGCAGGGGCAACTCCAATTGCAGAGCTTCTGACCGAGAGGTGGTATGATGTGGGGAGTGGAACAGGGAGAGAGTAAGGGGCACATGGCACAAGCACTTAGTGACATCGGGCACCTTCACTGTACTCTTTTCAGCACCTGCTGAAAATATTTTTGTTCAGACAAGCTTACTCCAATACATCGACTGTTGACATGCGTTTTAGCCTGTTTTTGTTTATTGTTGATTACAATTAATTTTTGAATGTGTTAAATAGTTCTTTCTAACTCCTCCTCCTCCTCCTCCTCCTCCTCCTCCTCCTCCTCCTCCTCCTCTTCTTCTTCTTTACTGATAATGCTACTGTTTGATCCCTTTTGCAAACAACTTAGGTTTCTTTTATATGCAACCCAGCGGCATATATGTACCTTTTGTGAAAAAACCCCCAAATAAATAAAGTTCCAAAAAGCCGCCTTTCGTTTGTGCAAAAGCAGGATTAGGCCTCAGAGCTCTTCGGCTGCCCCACACTCCTTGCCCCCAAACCCTGGGTCAGCTTTCATGTCCCCCTGGCTTGATGTGTAAGCTCAGTGTCTGCTTTATACAATAAGAAAAGAGGAAGGGAAATGATACGCTGACATGGTCTTAAAGCGGCTGCTATCTCCCCCTGCCACATGGCAAAATGTCTTAAGCTTGGCATTGTTCACAAGTGCCTCTCCTTAGCTTCCTCTGTGACACTCGATTTAAAACTGCATTCCTGAGAGTCTGCCAGAGGGACCCTGTTTCTTTCCGTCCCCTCCACCCAGTTTATCACCTCCTGGTGCTTTTCAGCGCTTTGTGCTGACTCAGCCATGCAGAAAACCCTGAACTTTAAAAAGGAATTCTTCACAGGAAGGAAATCCAATATTCAATTAGGTCAGTAACATCTGAAGAATGGTTTTGGCCTGCCTTTACAAACCTCGTGCCCTCCAGCAAATTCTGGACTACAACTCCCATCAGCCCCAGCAAGCACAGATTGGGTTGGTGAAGGCTGGAGGAGCCTATCCAGGGACTCCCAAAATGGAAGAACCAGCCTTAGCAGAATTGCCAGAGTAAAACATCCACCCACAAAACACCATGTGGGGGAGTGTGAAGCCACCATGAGATGAATTTAGGTGCAGTGATCATTATTTATGTGAGTGCTCTGCTGCTCCTGCAGCTAATGTGGTAAGGTGGCATCTCGCCATCTCTGGGAATAGCTTTGACCTCAAGGCTCACTTGTCAACATCCCTTATGCCTTCCAGATCACCATATGCAGTGCCAAGTCTCTCCCTTCTTGCAAATCCTCAGCATCTACCTCTCTCACAAAGCTTTTGGCTCCTCCATTAGCCAGCTTACAGTGCAATCCAAACCCAAGATCTGCCAGGAAGAGAGCCTAAGTCCTCCAAAAGTGATGGTGCAAGCTTGCCCCCACAACCAACTTAGCTGCCATGTTCTGCACTAGTGACAGCCTGTGGATGAACCCCAAGGGTAGCTGTGACATTACCAATGCATGGTATATCAATATTGAGTAAACCTCAGATGCCCACTTGACGCTTGAAACTTAAAAAGAAGAGTTGAGTGGTGACTGGTATCCTGCAGCAGGCAGGAACTCCATTTCCCTCCGTCTTGAGTGTGCTGCTGTGCATGAGAATCCCTTCCTTGTCTTCTTCTCTCTTCCTCCCTACAGTGTTCCTAGAAGATGCCTCCAGAATGTCTTTCGATGCCCCATGCTCAGCTCTGGATGACAGGAAGTGACCTGCAAGGCTGTTTTGGCCAAGCCACACCCATCTGCCCAACACCTGACATCATATTTGGCCTCAGGTGTGGGGCAGGTAAAGACCTGGATGGGCCCAAATTGGATTAGTGGGTGCTGCCAATCAGCTGGTCCTGCCAATCACCTACCCATCCTGTGCTTTGCAAGTGGGGATTTCAAGCAGGCTGGGCAAAAAAGATCACCTGACATTACCAGCCCCTGGGGATGGGGTGAGAAAGAAAGACCCGGGTGGCAATTCTGCATCCCTGCTCTTAAACATTGCTATAAGCCAAAACAACAAACATGTAATAACTCCTAGAGGTAAAGGGACCCCTGACTGTTAGGTCCAGTCACGGACGACTCTGGGGTTGTGGAGCTCATCTCGCTTTATTGGCCGAGGAAGCAGGTGTACAGCTTCTGGGTCATGTGGCCAGCATGACTAAGTGAGCCAGTGTGGTGTAGTGGTTAAGAGCGGTAGTCACGTAATCTGGGGAACCGAGTTCGCGTCTCCGCTCCTCCACATGCAGCTGCTGGGTGACCTTGGGCCAGTCACACTTCTTTGAAGTCTCTCAGCCCCACTCACCTCACAGAGTGTTTGTTGTGGGGGAGGAAGGGAAAGGAGATTGTTAGCCGCTTTGAGACTCCTGAAGGGGAGTGAAAGGCGGGATATCAAATCCAAACTCTTCTTCTTCTTCTAAGCTGCTTCTGGCGAACCAGAGCAGCGCACAGAAACGCCGTTTACCTTCCCGCTGGAGTGGTACCTCTTTATCTGCTTGCACTTTGACGTGCTTTTGAACTGCTAGGTTGGCAGGAGCAGGGACAGAGCAACGGGAGCTCATCCTGTCGCAGGGATTCGAACCGCCAACCTTCCAATCAGCAAGCCCTAGGCTCTGTGGTTTAGACCACAGCACCAGATCCAAAATAGGGGAATACAGCAGAGGCAACTAGTCTGACCCACCAAATACACCTGCATCTTTTTCTCTTTTTTTTCTGCAAAAGCAGCAGCACTCTAATTTCTGCTGCTACGTCCCCAACTCTGACAACAGCAATACATGAGATAAACCAGCAGAGAGAGAACTCTGATCATGCCACGTTTCTCTCACAGCGCTCACATAAATGGTTGGGGCACTCCCCCCAATTGCCTATGGGGTGCTCTCACTACCTTAGCTGTTAACCTGGCCCACCTACCCCCAATCCAAAATTACTAACAAAATGGAACATCTCACTGCAGCTCCTGCGCCAGCACTCGGCTCAGCTGAGCTCCTTGACAGGCGTGTACACTATGTTTTATTAAGCAGAAAGCTGTACAATTAACAGGGAAGGATGCAGAATCCCTAATGAGGTTTAGCATTACATGGCTCCTGAAACCCTCTCCCTCTTACATCTCCCACAAACCACATGAAGGAAACAGGTGCGTGCAAGGAAGCACAAGCAAAGACTTGACAACCATTGTGGCTTTTCTTGGATTTTCTTTTTTTTTTTAATATTATGAGTTGCTGGAGAAACCGCCGAGGGGTGAAGGTTTTTCTGAATTGATGGCTTTAATTTGCAAAGCTGATGAACAGCTAAATATTTAAATACATAATTACAGCTCTTTGCACCGGCCCAATAAAAGGGGGAAGGGAGAGAGAAAGAAAGAGAGAAGTCACAGCAGAAGAAAATGGTTCACCCCAATGAGGGCAGAAAGGCAGAGAACAGAATTGTTTTCCTATTTGTCAGTCGCGTGGCACACTAGCAAGGCATATCCACAGGCCCCACAGAGTTAAAACTCTTTTAATAGCAATAGAATCAAAGAAGGGAAGGGACCCCAATGGCCATCTAGTCCAACCCCCTGCAATGCAGGAATCACAACTAAAGAATCCCTGACAGCCCTTCTCCAGAGAGATTCCTGGGAGATGTAAAAACAGCCAAGAATCTTTTGGCAGTTTTCAGCTGTGGCTCAGTGGCAGAGCATCTGCCTTGTATGCAGGAGGCCCCAGGTTCAATCCCTGGCATCTCCAAGCAGGGCTGGGAATAGCTCTTGCCTAAAACTCTGGAAAACTGCTGCCAGTCAGTGCTTGACATAAGGCACATTCCTGTGTTGTAAATATTAACACATTTATGATGGCCTAAAGTTTTGTGGGCTCAAGCCCACTTTGTCAGATGCAGCAATGGTGTTCTGTGATGTATGCCTGATAAGTCTACGGGGCATGGAGTTTGCGGAGAGAAGTAGGAAGCTCTAATTCAGGGGTCAGCAAACTTTTCCAGCAGGGGGCCAGTTCACTATCCCTCAGACCTTGTGGGGGGCCAGACTATATTTTGAAAAAAATGAATAAAATGAACAAATTCCTATGCCCCACAAATAACCCAGAGATGCATTTTATATAAAAGGACACATTCTACTCATTCCTGGACCGCCTGTGGGCCGGATTTAGAAGGCGGTTAGGCTGGATCCGGCCCCCGGGCCTTAGTTTGCCTGCCCATGCTCTAATTGCCCCCAGGGCTGTAGCAAAACAGACACTATAGTTTGAAAAAATAAATAAAATGAACAAAATCCTATGCCCCACAAATAACCCAGAGATGCATTTTATATAAAAGGACACATTTTGCACCCACAACTGCAAGAGGTGAATTAGAGAAACAATTCTGATTTGAAGGGAATGGTTTGTCTGTCGGGTTGACTATATTGGTCCTTCCACCCCACCCAGAAAAAAATTAAAATGACCGTCAGAATCAGCAGCAGCATCTTCTTTCCCCCCACAGACAACTTCTCAAATTCTGCTGCTTGTGATGGTGGTGTCTTTCCTCTCCTCTCCTCTCCTCTTCCCCCATGTCCAGGTTAGGGAATCTTTTTCAGCCTGAGGACCACGTTCCCTTCTGAGCAACCTACTGGAGGCCACATGCCAGTGGCAAGTGGGGCCAGAGGCAAAACCGGGCGGAGCAATGAATGCAAACCTGCCCGCTGCACAGCTGGCTAGTTTCTATACACATTCACCAGCACCGTGACCCTGTTCTCTTTGCAGACAAGCAAGAGACATTATTCCATTTTAATATTAATAATGTCATCAAAGAGTTCATAGGCACATTCCAGCAAGCCAAAGGCAACCAGGGTAAGAAGAATGCCAAGTAAGGGTGTATTGGTAGTGCGACTCATGCAACACGTTGACAATTAATATACACAGAACAATAATTATACATACTTTATCAACCTTCTGAGAAAAATACGAAACATTAAACAAAGCCACAAAGACTTGCAAACTACTCAGCCTAAAATGAACTTATAAATGTCTGGTTTCAACAGATTTTTCAAATGCTTAACTCAGTCTTTTAGATAAGTTCATGAAGATACCAACAAAAGGTAAGTTTGGTGATATTCACAATACCAAGAGATGCTAGTAGCGTTGTAGATAGAGACAGGGTGCCAGCGTTTTGCAGTCCAAGTAATCAAAAGGCCGCTGTCCACCCCTGATGGGGCCCTTTAACTGGGGCTTGCAGGTAGCACACTCCCAAGATAGTTTTCTGGGCTTCTTCAGTGGTCTAATCTCAAAGTCTTGATACGTATATTGATATTCAATCTTATAGAGAATACTCTTTCTTGGCTTAAGCTTAAGAGACTGATTTGCTTAGTAAGGCTGTATGGCTGGGGAAGAATCCTGAGGAACAGCAGAGAGACTTGAAGGACCACATTCAGCACCTGGACCTGAAGTTCCCCTGTGTCTTCTTTAGCATTTTAAATGGCAGCAGGTGGAGGGGGCAGAGCAAAAGCTTCGCTGGCCTCTATGCTTGCCTCATTCCCAGAGCTAAAGCTCTTGCTTGGGCTGATATGGCTTGAATTTATGATGCCGGGTGGTGGGTGGCGGGGGGGGGGGGAGAGGAAAGATCTAGGGAGGAGAGGAAGCTCACTACCTGCCCCAACAGGTCATAGCATTTATTTATTTGATTGAGTGACTGACTGACTGACTGATTGAAAAGAGGGTTGGAGCCCTGAATCTCAGTGGGGAGAATGCTGTTGAGCTCAAGTTTTGCTTGTTGGATTCCCTCAGACACCTGATTGGTCACTGTGAGGACAGGATGCTCAACTAGACAGACCCAGTAGGCTCTTCCTATGCCAAAACAAAATGCCCTAATTTGTGTTTGATCACACTTACTTAATCATTACATTCCTGTGCTGCACTTCCCTTCCAAACAAGCCCAGGGCAGCAACTAACAAACAAGAAAAGCAATATAAAGGGCTGTCTAGTCTGGCCACTTACTTACTGCAAATCTCACTTTACCCAGCCATCTCCCTACCTGCTTCACCAGCCTCAAATTATGTCTCACTCTGTTTTGGTGCCTTATTTTGCTTTCATGAGCCATCATTTATTACAGCAGGGGCCTCAAAAGCTGGGCACGGCCCAGGCCTCTGGACCTCTGAGTCTAATTGGCACTCCTCTGGAATAGGAGATAGAGAAAGAGAATGTGTGGTTGGTCTTTGGGAGATCAATGCAGCTGGTAGGCTGTTACAGAGTGAGAGAGGAACCCATTTGCACGGAACAGAAATATCTGAATGTTCCATGTCTGAGTGTGGAATCTCCAGAGAGAAGAGACCGACATCTCTCAAAAGAGCTGTCCACTTTTTTTTTGCTTGGCAAAGGGTTGCTACGGCGAGTCATTAAGACACAGTTGCAGGCAAATCCAGCAGAACATGGCACAGATCAGGCACTTTTGCAAGGGAAATGAGGGAGTGCTTAAAAAATTAAATTCAGAGCAGGGATTAAGGCTCCCAGCTGGGCATTTTGCAACTTCCAGGGAGAAGAGGAGTACAGTGTGGTTGCTTAGCAACTGTGGAACCTCTTTGCCAAGCTCGTTCATTTACTCCAGAAGTAGTTGGAGGAGAGTGAGCTGGGGGGGGTGTGTCCTGTAGTTGTCAGGCAAGCACACACACACTTATGAAAAAGGTGTGAGAGCGGCTTCAGAAGTAGGGATGGGTGACTAGCAATTTCAGCTTCTCTGAGTTTCTCATTTTTTCCAGTCTTAATTTCAGTTCTCCACATTGCTCCGTAAGTTTGCAATATTAGGAAAAAATATCCTGAACGTCCACCAGCATTTTAGTGCAAATTTTTCCTAATACACACCTTTCTGTATGCATTTCCCCCCGAACATACATGTTTTGCAAGCAATTTCCACTAATATAAATGCACTTTCTGTAAGCTGTTTTTACCAATATTTTAACCCACCCTAGCACAGGCATCTTTGTGCACATTCCTTGGCTGGAGAGCTGCAAAATTCAGAGAAGTGTGAATGTCAAAGAGTGGCTGTGCTTTCGTCTGCATCTTGTTTCAGAAAGAGCGGATTAAGGAACTAATTCTTTGAATGTGCCAAGATATCTACCCTGCCCCTATTTATGAGGCTGCTGGTTTATGGGAGCCACAAAGAGAGGCAGAACAGTGGATACACCTTGGATCACCAACTGGTCAGAAAAACCAGCTTCATATACTCCTGTGCCTTTAACAGTAGTTTGCTCTGTAGGAAAACATGATCACCTGCTAATGTCTGTACACATCCAACTGCTGTTAAAGGCACAGCTTAAAGGCTCATTTTAAAAGTTAGCAATGCTGGATGCATACCCTCCAACATTTATCCAATGAAAACAGGGATGTCCCATTCCCTACCCCACACATCGTACTGGGTTCCTACAGCCACCCTGAGCAGCCTCCAACATATATAAAAACATAACTAAACATTAAAAAAGCTTTCCTACACAGGATTGCCTTCAGATGGTTTGGGGGGTCAGATAGCTCCATACCCTCCAACATTTCTCCAATGAAAAGAGGGATTTTCCTAAGGAAAAGTGGGACATGGACATTCCAGGATCAAATCAGAAACCGAGATGGCTTCTCTAAATCAGAGGCATCCCTGGAAAATAGGGACACTTGGAGGGCCTACCCCAAATCTACCCCAAAAGAGAAAGTTGCCCTTGTTAGGGATTTAACGGTGTGGAGTTTTTAGAAAGTAGGCATTCAGTATCTCTTAGTAGGCTTCTCCTTGAAAATTTTGTTTTGGCTTTAAGAAGTATTTTAACTATCAATATTAATGGAACAGGGGAACTATCAGTTGTTAGTGGAATGGAAGAACAACAGCAATAATACCTTGTGGTTAAAAGGAGAAATAGGAGGTCACTTAAGAAAAGAAATTAGTCAGTTTGTTCTGGTCAAGGAAATGGGAAGCTGGCTGGACAATTTGGGAACATTTTGATGACAAACATGTCAGTTCCTAGAAATGGGGTTGTATAAGGTTTCAGTTTCTCAAAAAGGAGGGAAGTATTGGGATGGAGATGTTATTTGACCAATCAACTTACAAGATTTAGCATAGAAAATAATAGTTATGAGGCAGGCTAATAAAGGCAGGACTCAACCATTGTTTGGGACAATTCCCTGGACACTCAAGGCAGACTCTGTGCTGCTGTTTTCTGAACAGGGCATGGTCTCTGCTTTTCTACTTTGTGCCTGTTTGTAAGCATGTTTTCAGTTGGTAAGCTTTGGCAGTGCAATAAGGGTGCGATAGTCTATTTGACTTTTTTCTGCTAAGAAATAAAAGAAATTTATTGAGCACTAGTTGTCTGAATGTTGATTGGGTCTGATCTGATTAAAACTTCTGCTGAACCCAAAAAACCTATGCTGGCTTTTGGGTGGGACTGCTGTGAATCTAGGCACTACACCCCTCTTGAGGCCTCTGAGTTTTTAGGAACCTTTCAAACCCTAACAGTCCCAAGACACAGCCATTAAGAATTAAAAGCCCCTGTGCCCAGGCACAGAATCTTTCTCCATTTTAGAGGCTCATTTCACACTGCACAGTTTTTAAGTGTACATTGAAGATGCTTTAAAAACATAATGGCTAAGTGGAGCAAATATATTTTTGCAAACAAGCATAGCAGGTCAGAAGGCTGAGACTGGTTGTGGCTGTTTTTATGGTACACTCAGGCCATCTTTAGCCTTTCAGCCTGGACATGTGAAAGCAAAAAGTGTGCAGGACGGGGGTGCACACATCAGTCCCACCCTGAAGTTGCTGGGCACAGCCCCCTCCTCTTCCAACTTTTGCATGATTAGCATGGAAAAGACTTGCTTCCAGGTGACCTATATATTGCACATTCATCCAGATTTGTTTGCAGGAAGGCTGGATGATGTTGCGTCCAGCAAATGTCATCTCACGCTGTCTAGTGCATTTCCCCATTCATTTCCTAATTGCAAAAAGTCTGATCTTTTAATTGCACAACATTAATTTGTCAGAATATTATTGAACCCCAAGTAAAAGTCCTGCATCCAGGATTATAGTGGGATGGGCTTGATGCCTTTGACCCTGGCCCACTACACACTTTCACCCTTGTATGGCCAGGCTGGATGATGATGATGATAATTTTATTATTTATACCCCACCCATCTGGCTGAGTTTCCCCAGCCACTCTGGGTGGCTCCCAAAAGAATATTAAAAACACAATAAAACATCAAACATTAAAAACTTCCCTAAACAGGGCTGCCTTCAGATGTCTTCTAATGCCTGAAACTGCTCCATGTCAAACCCACAGATGCTTCTGAATAATATGTGGAGCCATCCTTACACAGGTCTGGTACTTCTTGTTTCAGAAATTAGACATAAATTAGATTGTGATCTTTCTCTCCATTTTCTAGGTTTCTGGCTAGGGGTGGGGAGAGACTTCAGAGTTGCAAAGCGTACTCTGCTTAAGGCAGACATAGCCAGCAATTCTTATAATCTCAACATGTGAAACTGGGTCAAATTAGAATACAGACAGGTGGGGCTTGAAACAAATCTTGCAGTGTGGAGTAGGGGTGGGCAAATACGTCAATTTCAGTTCATCTCGGTTTCTCATTTTCCCCATCTTAAGTTTGGTTCTCCAAAATCGCACACCAGTTTACAATTTTGTGCCTTTTGCCCCAGGGCTCTACTCTAATCTTGACACTTTCTCTCTGTCCCACCACCCTCACAGGGGCGTGGGAGAGGGCCTTTTCGGTGGCTGCTCCCAGACTTTGGAACGTCCTCCCTAGAGAAGCTAGATTGACTCCCCCTTTGTTGTTCTGCTACTGTCCTTATTCCAACAGCTTTTGGGAACTGACCGCTTTTAATGAAAGAGATGGTGCCGTGCTGTTTTTATCGTAATTTATCTGTATGCTTTAAATAGATCTTTTAGCTATATAATTTTTTTTTATTCTACTAATGTTTAATTGTTTTGTCATTATTGTTGTCCATGCCCCATAGTTTTAGCGGATTTTATCTGTAAGTCCCTGTCAGGGAAAAAGTTGGGGTTAATAATAATAATCATTACAATAATAATAACAACTGAGGTATTCCTGAGAGTCAACCTTTCTTGATCACTCCAGGACATTTGAATCCCTATTTGCAAAAAAAGGACAACCTTTGTTAATCCATTGGGGGGGGGGAGAAACCCCCACCAGATTTTTTCCCCCTGAGGACAATGTCCATTTAATGTCCCCTTTTTTTCTTCATGTGCCTAAGGACTGGTGAACATGTCTGGGACTACTTAATCTTATTTCAAATGTTGTACGCCTCATCCACTCACCTGGCACATTACAGTAGAAAAATTGAGTTCATCTAATAGCTCTCCCTGGAAAAAAATCAGAGGCCATCTTCCCCATCCAGCACAACTGTAAAGACCGAACACTCATATGTTTGCGATCAGGCAGGAGGGAAAATGAGATGTTATTTCTCAAGCACTGTTGAGAACTGAAAGCTAATACCCCTGATGGTTGCTTAAACAGTAGCTAAAAGCTGCTTCCATCCATCAAGTATTCCCCCCCGCCTTTTTCTTTTCTGGGGAAACAGCCAGGAGGATTTCCTAGGTCATTCTTAGATCATTCCTCAGCTCTCTGAAAGCATACCATGTCTTTAAATTTGCCTTGGTGGCAGGTCTAACAGAATTGTTTCTCTCTTTCTGTCCTCCATGCTTTAAGGCAGGCTTGCAAACAGTTACCTGCCTGATCACCTGTGGCGAGCCAGGACTGCTTCCAGGTGACTAGGAGACAAGTGTTTTCAAAACAAGGGTTGGATTCCCCCATTTTTTCTTCATACCACTGGTGTTCCCCACATGACTAACTTTGGCACCTGTGGCTAAACAGGTAGGCTGCATGGAGTGTCGGTAACCTTTGCGAACTCAGCTGCAAAGCCCATTTGTGGTTTACAAAACCACTTGGCGTATTTGTGAATTGTGACTTTGGCACAATTGTGCACTAGCACAGTCCTGAAGTTATTTATTTAAATTAGTGGACCACAATGCAGCAGAATCAATATCAGAAGACAGTAAAATCCAATGACAAAATGATCAATGTCCTATGGTATCCTGTTAGGTGCCCTTCTCCAGAATATCCCATCGCCCAATTTTCTGTTTTTTTCTTTTGTAAGTGATGCTCAACATTCTATTACTACAGAACATACTCAGTCTTCATTGGGCTTTATTTTCTTTTAAAGTTTATTTTGCCTTCTTAGTTTTCTTAATGGGAATCTTCTTTGTACACATGCAAAGTTCTGGGTTCCCTGTGCACGACGGCACCACCCTCTTCCTTCTCTGTGGCTTTGCTCTGGCTCCATTTCTGCCGGCTCTCACCACTTGAGTTTGCTATTAGGGAGAGTGATAAACAACGGTTTCTAGGCAGGAATCCAGGTCAGGCTTGGGACTGGAATCCAGCTCAGTCAAACCGAGCAAGTTCTTGAAATCTGTTTCCTGGCCTCCCTGCTGTCTCTAGGTAATGCAGCCCATATGGTCCCAGGGACCGCATCCAGCATCCGAGCCTGCAGCCACAAGGCAGAGCAAAGCGAGCTAGCAGGAAGGCAGCGATTAACCTGCCTCTGTTTGCCGGGCTGCTGCTGCTGCTGCTTTGGAAGCCAGATGACTCAATTTGACTTCCAGGCCCTTTGCAAAGATGCCGCCATAAAGCTTCTTACATGACGGGGCGGCAAAGTGGCAGGACCACTCAAGTTGATCCTCTTGGCATCATGTCTGGTCTTGACAATGCTCTCATGTAATGGAGCAGCCAAGAGATGGGGCTGTGAGTCAGCACGTCCCTGATTCGCATCTCATGTCTGCCATGGATGCACTTAGGTGGCCTTAGGCAAGCTAGTCCCTCCCAGCTGTGCTCTCCCCCAGCTGCAGACCGAGAGACCGTGCGGTGGGAGGAGTACTGCACATAATGGAGAGAGCTCTGTTCAGTCCTTAAGAACATGTGGAGAGCCCTATTAGATGGTCATCTGATTCAGCATCGTGTTTGCATAATTGCCAAACAGGTGCCCCTGGGAAACCCCAAAACAAGACTTGGGTGATTCTCAGAAACTGGGATGTAGATGCATGCTGCCTCTGGCAGTGGACATACAACATAGCCATTTTGGCTACTGATAGACTTAGCCACCATAAGTTTGTCTGATCATCTTCCACAGCCTTTCAAGCTGGTGACTGTCACTGCCACCTGTGAGAGCACATTCCATGGCTCGACTATGCACTATATGAAGAGGTTCATAAGCTCAGTGGGAAACCGTGAATGGGTCCTTTGCTCTTTGCCTAACATGACTCACAGGCCTGGTTTGAGGATGGAATGGGCAGAAAGTCAGGGATACTACCATGAACTTCTTGGTGGAAGGGTGGGATAATCAACCAACCAACCAACCAACCAACCAACCAACCAGTCTATTTCCATCATGTATCAAAATGGATGTTTATTCAAAGAACCCTGCCATTTCCATCTATTTTCACCCTAAAATAAGAAAGAGGGGAAGCTACTGCTTGCTGCAGTATCAAACATCCATCCCATAATAAGTGCCTTCCACTAACACCATTAAACCATTCAGTCTGACTTCAAAAATCAGCAAAACATCCCCCCTCCACATGCACATTTCACCATCTGCAAATCGGGGAGCATTTTCAGGGACAAGTGGAATGATTTCTAAAGAAATTCAGCATAAAAGGTTAAGATAACTGAAATGTACTTTGGAATGAGGGATGAATGGATCAGTCCATGGGTTTTCTGCATGTGACTGATAGTCCCCATGTTAAATGCTTGTCCAGATTATTTTTCTTTCTTTTTTTTTTTAAAAAAAGAATCCAGACAAAATTCTCATAAAATGGTGGGCAGCTGTCCTGGATGGGGCTGATGAGAGTTGTCTCATCTGAAAACATCTGGAGGGCACCAGGTTGGAGAAGGCTCTTCTGTGTCATTGCAAACTACGAGTGTGTTTTTCTCAGCCTTGAAAATTCTAAATGCTTTCTTATTCCCCAAGAAAACACTCCTGTTACAATATTTTGGAACAAACGTCGGTGTAAAGGTGATCACAGACAGAAAGGGAGAGTGAACTGCGCCTACGGGCTGCTTCCGATGTTACATTTCCCCATTTGGCTTGTGCAAACACATGTGCCAATGTGGCATGCTTCTGAAATATTAGAATGGTCAGATGGAAATGCTGGGATGCACAAATCGCAATGAAGGTCCCAGGAGCGTTGCAAGATGTGAGCCTCGCTTGCGCGGCTGACCCTTTTCAACATTACAGAGCTGAGCATCTGGCGCAATATTCTGGCTGCTTTTCTCTCCGCAGCATAAGCTAGGGTGGGGGGGGGATGTTATGCCTACGTCGCTTCACATATTCTCACCCTGACCCAGGCAGGAACATCCATGCGTACAAATGACACAGTGAGGGATGAATCCTCTTCGTGACGCTCATCAGCCCAGGCCTCTGCTAAACAGGATAGTAGCGTGTCTTGTTGGAGATGGGGATGTGAATGATTTGGGAAATGTATGCCTGACTATATAGCACAGGGGTTGCCAACCTTTGAGGGCCAGTGGGTGTGTTTGGAATTTTGAGGAAGTGCCATTGGTGCCAGTCACGAAAACACAAAATGGCTGCTGTGGGGCATGGCATGACGCAAAATGGCTGCCACAAGGTTATGGCGTAACGGCTGCCCCATCTAAGTGAGCAAAGAGAGAGAGAGAAAGGACCACAAAAGTTTTCAGGTATTCTCTCCTGCCAGCTGCCCCATCAAGGGTGAAACAGGCACCCACATCAGCCACTGCTCTGCTTGCTCCCAGAGAGAAGTTCTTTGCACCTCTCGTCTGCTCAGAATCCTGGCATACAATGAAATGTGGGTGTGTTTAAGGAGGCATGTTCAATGTAGAAGAGGCTTTGCAAATGCAAACATGAACTAAGCAAGAAGAGCAAACACTCCCTGTCTTATTATGCATTTTGAGGGGATATTTCCAAGACTGTATGTCGGCGTCAAATGAAGATACTAGCAAGTGCTATGTGACCCTGGGGTGCCAGGCTAGCAACCTCCTGCTTATAGCTGGGTCAACATGTACATAGCATACCTGTATGACTGGACCTGTAAATGTTATGCATGAATGTGAATGGTATGGATCAATGGCTATTTTTATTTATTTTTATTTTTTAAATTAGATTTATATACCACCCTTCATCAAAAGATCTCATGGAGGTTCACAAGATATTAGACATCTCTCTCCAGTCATCTGTCTCCACTCTTGGTGGCTGTATGTGTCTGAATGCCAACTGCTGGGAATCACAAGTGAGGAGTGCTGTTTGATTTACATCCAGCTTTTGGGCTTCCCACAGGCATCTTGTTAGTCATTGTGACAACAGGATGCAGGGCTAGATGGGTCTCTGGCCTTATCCAGCAGCAAAAAACTCTTCTTATGTCCCTTCTTACATTTGTATACTATTGACTCGGCCAGTGTTCAGGGATAAAGCACTACTACCCCCAACTCACAATAGTGTATTGTGCTGCAAGCCGAGTTCTCTTGCCTTGAAATTTTTTATCCATTTGTAATAAAAATCAAGGTCTATGGTGAGCAGTAAATAAAATCTATATGATGATGCCAATTTTGTGTCTGGGTGATTCATGCTCATCACACTAGGGGTCCAGTGCCACTCACCACTCAGACATTGAGTATTTTAAACCTTTGCTACATTCACACCAAGCATTTAAAGTACTATGATACCACTTCAAACAGCCATGGTTTCCCACAAAGACTTATGGATAATGTAGGTTGTTAAGGGTGCTGAGAGTTGTTAGGAGGCCTCAGTTCACCTCCCAGAGCTATAATTGCTAGAGTGCTTTAACAATCAAAGAGCTACAGTTCTCAGAACTCCTTGTGAAGAGGGGAATTGGAGCCTTGTCTCATCATTACATAAATTTAGGCGCAGGTAAAACCTTTATTTTTTTTTACCAGGTCTTTGGTGCTTAATTATATGTGGTCTCCTCCAGTGGATGGGGTGTTTTAATCCTGCCTTTAATTTAATCCTGCCTTAGGATTGTCTTTTAGATCTTTCTTAGTTTTTTAAATGCTGGTTTTAATGTATGTATTTGTTTGTTTGTTGTCGTAAACTACTTTGAGTTACTTTTGTAAAAAAAGCAACTAATTATTATTACTATTTTTATTTGTTAAACTTAGATCAGTTAAAAACAAGCAGTGATTTTCATAGCAGTATATCACACAATAAAATGGTGTGAATGGTGGGAATGCAAGCTGCTTTCCCCTTCTCTAGATCAAATTTCTCTTGCTAGCCTTGAACCACCAGAACAGTACTTTCCTGTCACCTCACATCACCTCAGAAGCAACAGGCTTCAGTAAAATCCACTAACACATTCAGCTGCAAGACCTCAAACACCAAGTGAGAAATCAAAGGATGGTCATGAATGCACAAGAATGCTCAGGACTTTACTCTAGATGGGGAGCTGTCCAAGGTACTGAAGCTTTAGGTCCCTCAAAGTTGCAAGATATTCCTACTGGTTTGAGGACACATACAACTTAAGAACCACAAAAGAAAACAAAGCACTCAGCACTGATTAAGGGCGTGAGCGGCTCCTGCTACTAGGGCTTAAAGATAAAAGAGGGTTTACAGCGTTGTTGTACAAATTGATATTTAATTTTAGTAGCAGAGAGAGAGCCTCCTTAGAGATCACAGACCATTCAAAGGATGGCACACCTCATGGAACTGGGATGCAAGCTAGCCACCTTTGAGGGATTGTTTACACAGTTATCTCTTCCATCCATCCAAGCAAGCAAAAGGCATACAGAGTTGAAGGACACATTCCAGCCAAAGCCAACACACCCAAAGAGGCTGCAAAGGGAGCAGCATTTGGGTCCTAGGCTTGCAGTCCCTCCATCCCTGGTGTAAATATTCTCTAAGCAGTTTGTGTGTGTTCACAACACTGTCTTAGAGCACAGGAAGTTGTTTTTCCCCTAGACATTTTACACCCTACCCCCCGCTGTTCACATTAGCACAGCTTCATTAGTGTCTGATTCATCTATTTGTGTACACACCAGGGGGAATTGATGGGGTGGAGGTGTCTTTGCTCTATGCAGATGTGCTCACACCTTGGGCTAGAGATGAATTAGGAAAGGCTTATTGGTGTGAAGCTGGTTTGAGAAACAACACATCAAAGAGTAGTATCTCATAACAAGGTACAGAATGCAGATACATTATCCAAAATGCATGTGAACACAGATTACAAACCAAGCACTGTTGCTGTTGGCACCTGTCTGTCTCAAGAGACAATGGAGTGTGCTTCCAAGGGTGAAGTCAAACCACTGTGTTAGCAGACCAAAGTGACCTCCCTGGGATGCAAGCCTGGGTAGTGTGTATGAAGGTCCAGGGCTGCCCAGACAACAAGACCCACTCTCAGCCTCACTGATAAGGTCCAAAGGAAAGGAAAGCCACATGTTTGACACCAGCTTGGCTGCTGGAGTTGCCAGAAGGAAGTGTACAAGGCGCCATCCAACCATCTTAGGGACTCCACTCTGGATTTGTGTAGGGTTCACTCCCTGGCCTTTTCTTCTCCTGAATACATCCCACAAGGCATATTTTCTGGCTTGATGGGGACTGCTTCAGGGCTGTATGGGGTGTTAGGGGATGGGTAGTAGCTGTAGTAGGGAAGTGGGTGGCGCTGTGGTGCCGATCAGAAGGTCGGTGGTTCAAATCCCCATGACGGGGTGAGTTCCCATTGCTCAGTCCCAGCTCCTGCAAACCTAGCAGTTCGAAAGCACGTCAAAGTGCAAGTAGATAAATAGGTACCACTCCGGCGGGAAGGTAAACGGTGTTTCCGTGCGCTGCTCTGGTTCACCAGAAGCGGCTAAGTCATGCTGGCCACAAGACCTGGAAGCTGTCTGCAGACAAACGCCGGCTCCCTCGGCCTATAGCGCGAGATGAGCGCACAACCCCAGAGTCGTCCAATGACTGGACCTTACGGTCAGGGGTACCTTTACCTTTAGTAGCTGTGGTGGTGGACAGACAGAGGGGTAGGGAGGCTTCTGTGTCTGCAAAATCCTGTACTAACCAACTTGAACTACACCTCCTGGACTCACATGTGAATTGGAATTCGGTTATTTTCCGGCTTTCACACTTCTTGAAAGTTCTGACTCAGTTCTTGGCTTAAGAGATGTTAAAAAACACATTTAGAAATGTGTATTTTGAGAAGAAAGTACACAAAGAAAAGTACATCCCAAGCATAGGCACGCAGATGAAGTCAGTAATGGGAGGGAATGGACTTGTTCTTTATTTGTTGAAATGTATATTCCTTCTTTCCTTTCCTAAGGGAGCCCAGGGAAACTCACAAAAAATTACATAGAAACAATACAAAACAACTTTATAAGACAGCATTTAAAAACAACAATATAAAAAAACTTCATAAAGCTATAGATCAAAAGTCTGGAATAAATAAGAATTGTTGCATGTCTCTTGTAGGAGACTGTTTGATTTCCTTTGAGAATGCCCTGTCCTAGGTCCCTGAGACTTATGGTTGAACACATGGGAACACATGGTGGAGGTTACATTGGTTAGAAATACACTAGAACACAGGAAGCTTCCTTATACTGAGGCAAACCATTGGTCCATCTAGCTCAGTACTGCCTACACTGACTGGCGGTGGCTTTCCAGGCTTTCAGATATGGGGGCATTCCCAGCTCTACTTGCAGCTGCTGAGGATTGAACCTTCCACCTTCTACATGGAAAGCAGATGCTCTGATTTGTGCACAATGCGGGTGGCACTGTGGTCTAAACCACTGAGCCTAGGGCTTGCCGATCGGAAGGTCGGCAGTTCGAATCCCCGCCATGGGGTGAACTCCCGTTGCTCGGTCCCAGCTCCTGCCAACCTAGCAGTTCGAAAGCACATCAAAGTGCAAGTAGATAAATAGATACAGCTCCAGCGGGAAGGTAAACGGAGTTTCCGTGTGCTGCCCTGGTTCACCAGAAGTGGCTTAGTCATGCTGGCCACATGGCCCGGAAGAACTGTCTGCGGACAAACGTCGGCTCCCTCGGCCAGTAAAGTGAGATGAGCACTTGCATCCCCAGAGTCATTCACGACTGGACTTAACTGTCAGGGGTCCTTTCCCTTTCCCTTTAGTGAGGCATGCCCCTGGGTCCTCTGTTTAGTCTTCTAGAGAGGAAGCAGCAGGTCACTACTTTGATAATACTGACATAGATGTATAGCTCAGCCATAGGCTTACCACGTGGGCTGTGCACAGCCTACTTCTCAGCAAATGGCTTCCAAATCAACAAAATAGTGTGCTCATCAGTTTCAGGCTGACCAATTAATCAACGAAATCTTGACTGATTCATCTTCCAATTAATTCATCTATTACAGTTTTCAGTCCTAATGCTGTGTCCATTCCCTCCCCTGCCCCATCTCAGATGGTATCCACTTCACGCCTCCACTTGGCTTGAAAAAGTGATGGGTAATTACTGTCCCCGGAGGTCCGTGTGCTGGCTTCCTTTCTGATGGCCCTTCTGCTTATTATTTGCCAGGGATGCTCCTGGTCACAGTCTGCTAAATCTCAGGGATGAGAATTTAGTAATGAGATGTGTGCAAATATTATACTTCCTCCGCTTTGCTCAGCTCTCGCCTTACCCAGCCCAGGAGGAGTTTTGTTTGCAGGGGGAAGAGGGAAAAAACTGTTTGAACAGTTGGCTTGGAAGGAGAGGCAAAGAACAGCTGAGATGAAACTCTGGCTGGAGCTCCAGGGAGGAGAGGAGATCAAGAAGCAATAAGGCAGGGATGTGGGAACCTCAGGCCCAGGCACCAAACATGGCCCTCCAGGCCTCTCTGTCTGGCCCTTGGGACTCTTCCCCAAGCCATGCCCCTCACTGGCTCTGCTTGAGTGCTTTTGCCTGGGTGAAAAGTGTCCTTGAATTCTGATCATGGCATTTGCTTTGCCTTGGATAGAAAACAGAGAGGGGTGTGTAAATTTGTGTAGAAGCTAGCCAACTGTACAAAGGTAAAATTCACACCTGTTGCCCTGCTCACATCTCCCTCTGGGCCTTGCTCTCGACTGGTACGAGGCCCCTAAAAAGGAAATGCAGCCTTCATATTGAAAAATATCAGTAGGGAAATCCCTCAAGGAGACAGGGACCACAATGAACCTGGGACTGAGCCACTGTTGGGGGTATCAACAGTGTTACGGCACAAACTGATTTTGGTACACATGAAGTTCAGGAAACCCTGATTACTTAAAATAAGAAGTCTTAGAAGAGAGGACATGTCTTGAAATGGGTGACAAAGTCATTCAGATTGTAAGCTCCTAGAAAGCAGTCTGTTATCTTGTGCACATTAAGAGTGTTGTAGTAGTTACAAGAATAATACTAATAATGAAAGTTAATGCTTGATCTTCTATTCAATCAGACTGTAATCTTTAATCAATTGGTCAGTTAGATAAAAATCTCTCAAATCAACATCAATCAACCTCTTAATCAACCTTCAATCATTTTTAATCTAACAAAAAAAATCACCCCTGATCAATTGGACTCTGACAATTTATCTATCCTTAAAAGATTTCCCCAATTCTCTAATCCAGTTGAGGATGCATCTTCTAAGATATTTTTCTTTTAAATTTTTATTGCGTTCTATACTTGCAAAAAATTGTATTCTGTTACATATAAAAATGACAAACTTGACACCCCCTCCCCACTTTTACCTAACCTGATGCATAGTTCAGATAATAATAATAATAATAATAATAATAATAATAATAATAATAATGATGATGATGATGATGATGATGATGTTTGTAGAAGCAGTGAAGTGAAGAAAGTTTGAAGGTGGCTGATGTTAATATAAAGGAAGATGTTAATGCAACCTTATTTATCACGGATCCTCTAAGATGGTGCCAGCTGCAATATACAGATGAACCATCTCAGAATAAACTGTTTCATTGCAATCAAAGGGTAGGCAAATGTTGTGAAATGAGAATAAGCACAATAAATAAAGTAGGCTTGCTTGAAGTCATGTGCCAAATCATGGAAATTAAATCCATGAATTGGTTAGTATGATTCATAAAATCATAGAATTGTAGAGTTGGAAAGAATGCAAAGGGTCTTCAAGTCCAACCCCCTTCTTTACAGGAATCACAGTTAATGAATTCCTGAAAGATGGATACCCAGCCTCTGTTTAAAAGTATCTAATAGAGACTCCACCACCTTCCAAGGTAGTCCGTTCCACTGTTGAGCAGCTCTGACCACCAAAAAGTTCTTCTTAATGTTTAGTTGGAATCTCATTTCTTTTTTCCTTTTTTTTTGGTCAACTAAGATTTCTTTAATCAGGTGTTTCCCCCAATTTTCACACTCATGATTCAATCATAAGAACCAAAAGGCCCGTCTAGCCTAGCATCGGGTTCTCACAGGGGCCAGCCAGATGCCTGTGGGAAAGCCGGGAACAAAACCTGAGCACCAGAGCACTCTCCCCTCCTGTTGTTTCCAGCAACTGATGCATAATCTGATGCTTGAAGTTGCCTGAGCCAAAGAACCTCAGATGGGGAGGCGGGGCAGGAAGAGGGAGGGAATAGAGTGGCAGGCATAGGAACTAACTGTGAGGGGTCGAGGGGTCTTTGCCCCCCATAAAATATGTGAGGGCCCTGGGCACCTCAAAGTAAATGGGCACTGTCATTCAATTAATAATAATAATAATAATAATAATAATAATAATAATAATAATAATTTGTACCCTGCCTGGGTTTCCCCAGTTACAGATAGGTAGCCGTGTTGGTCTGCCATAGTCAAAATAAAAAAAATTCCTTCCTGTAGCACCTTAAAGACCAACTAAGTTAGTTCTTGGTATAAGCTTTCGTGTGCATGCGCACTTCTTCAGATAAGTGTGCATGCACACGAAAGCTTATACCAAGAACTAACTTAGTTGGTCTTTAAGGTGCTACAGGAAGGAATTTTTTTTTATTTTGGGTTTCCCCAGCCACTCCGGGCGGCTTCCAATAGAATACTAAAACTACGATAAAACATCAAACATTAAAAACTTCCCTAAACAGTCTGAATATCAGACTGAACAAATAGTTACTGCTGTTTTCCTAGCAGAGGAAGGATAATGTTCTCAGATCCAATGCCTGTTTGGAACACTTATCCATCGTAATAATCTCAAAGAAAATAATGGATATTCACAATGCCCTGATCCATTTTTTTAAAAAAAATCCTCTACCTAAACTGGACTTTGCTTGTAGGAAGCTGTGACATCATGAGCATGGGCTGCACCATTATGTGCCATGCGCATGGGCTGTCATTTATGTGCTACTATTCACTGATCATGTACAGGATAGTTGAATACTACTACTAATAATAATTTAGTTATACCCTTCCCATCTGGCTGGGTTTCCCATTCATGACATGTGTGTGCTGCATCATGTGATCAATTATGCAGAGCAGGGCTTAATTGCCCCCCCCCCCAATATTTTATTCAAGTTGGCACCCCTGGTGGCAGGCAAGAAAAATACAACTCAAGATCCTTCCAGGAACTTTGCAGCCTGATCTTTGGGGGAATTTGAAATACAGGAGTTCTGTCCCCACTTTGCACAGCCGAATCAAGCCTTCTATCCACTATTTACTGGCCCTTCTATCCTAGTGCCAACTGCTCCTACAGGCGTCAAGGAAGCTGCTGTATACTATTTGCACATCATCTGCCTCAGTATCGGCTGCTGCAGGGATGGCTAATGTGGCCTCATCCCAGAAGTTGGACTTCAACTCCCATCAGCCCCAGCCAGCATGGTCAAAGGTCAGGGGTGGATGGAACCCAATGTAGCCCAATGTCATCTGGAGGGAACCACATTAGCTAACCCTGTAATGTGACAGGCAGCAGTTCTCCAGGGCCTAGAGCAGTGTTTCCCAACCGGTGTTCCGCGGCACACTAGTGTGCCGCGAGACATTGCCTGGTGTGCCGTGGGAGGGAGGCGGGCGAGTCGGGCGGCGAGAGGCGGGGCGGCAGCGGCGAGGAGAGGCCGCCCAGCGCGGGGCTCTCACCGTCTGCCTGCCTGGCTGCCTGCGTGGCGCTGACGTCACGGGGCTGTAACGTGCCCCACATAGGCACACACGGGGCGGCGAGCGAGCTCCCTCCCACATCCCATCGCCGCTCGCTTCGGCCGGCCTACTGGGCTGTCGCAGGCGGAAGGCCTGCGCATGCGCGAGGTTTTCGCGCCTTCGGGATTCCCTTCACGCCTTCCTCCTCCCGGGTCCTTGAGAGCGCGGGAAGCGGCAGCGCGAGACCGGCGTTGAGCCTGGTAGGTATTGCGCTTGCCAAGGCAGTCATTTGGGAAATGAAAACTTGCAAAGCAAGCAACCAGTTCAATCTGAAGTACGTGTATGCTTAATATCCTGTATCTGAAACCTGTTCTGCCCCCTCCCCCACACTTGGTGCCATTTTCATCTACACATGCAGCAGAGTAAGTTGACCCAGAATAGTACCAATTCAGATGGCAGATGGGAGAATGACAGTGCTGAATGCTTTCCCATGTAGAACAGTCCCTGCAAATAAAAACCTAGCATATTTGGAAGAGGGATGCTAGCCTAACCATTACCTTCTATGCTGTTACTATTTTTTTATTTATTTTTTACATAAGTAAAAAGTGACCTTTCCCCATCTGGCATGGTGGTGTGCCTCGAGATTTTTTTCATGAAACAAGTGTGCCTTTGCCCAAAAAAGGTTGGGAAACACTGGCCTAGAGGTCTTTCCCCACTACCTTCTACCAGATCAGTTCTTAAAGTAGAGACAGCAGAGACTGAGCTTGGAGCTTTCTGCACACTGAGCTACGGCTCCCCTCTTTTCAGGAAGATACCTGAGATCTATAATAAGAGATGCTGAGGTTGAATCTGGACCTCACTAGGTTCTACCTCCTTATCTATAGACCTCCCGCTGCTCCATACTCAGGGCAGCAGTGTGCACACCTTGCTGAAAAGTTAAAACAAAATAAAAATTAAATTCCACACCCAGGCAATCCAAATTCTTTACTAAGGAAAGTTAAAATTCCATGACCTGTATAAATTATTCAAATTGAGCAAATTTGCATAATTTGACTCATTTGCACATCACTCTCCTTGCTTTTTATTATTTATTCTGCATACTTTTTTTCAGGGCGGGGGGGGGGTTGTTCAGCATTTTATGAGGGAAAGAACTCTGTGGGCACAGCAGCCCTGCTCCTGACCCACCAGAAGGCTGCTTCTGAGGTTCTGTCAGGTGCTGCCCAGGCACTTTGAAGCACAGCTTTGCAGCACTAAGGACTAGAAACTTGTCATCTCTTTAAAATGGAAACTTGAGATGGTCAAGAAACTGGAGTGTGTACTCAGTTCTGCAATCATGGTTTGTTTGCTTGTTTGTTTTAAAAAATGGTGTCCTGCAAAAATCACCACAGGCCACAACTCTGCCCCTTACCCTCGTTTACTTGAATGCATTCAGGCATGCAGGGAGCAAAATAATAATATTAATAAAATGTAGCCTGGTAGCACTGGAATGGGGAACCTCCACCCCTCTCTAGCTGGCTCTCAGGACTCTCCCTTGGCTCTGCTTCACCTCTCGAGTGTTTTGCCTGACTGGAATGTGCCCTTGATCTCCGATAATGCCTCTTGCTTGCCTGGATGGAGGATACAGACTTGTGTGAAAGTGTTTGCAGGAGCTAGCCTACTGCACAAAGGTAAAATTTGCATTTATTGCTCTGTCCACTTTTGACTCTTGCCCTGTCCATTGTTGGCATGTGGCCCCCAGAAGATTGCCTAGAAGGGAATGTGGTCCTCAAACTGAAAAGGTCCCATTCACCTGTTGTAGCCACACACATTCATTCATTCATACAGGCCACCAGCAATTCACCAGGGCAAAAGCCTCCTTCTCCTCATTGCTTCAACCTGCATAGTCACCCTTAGAAGAAGAGGAACAGCAGGTGAACCAAATTCTCCTCCTTGGCATTGCTGCCCACTTGTCTTGTGGTCTGGGCAGTGGTGTGGGCATTAGGCTTGGCCTGCACTGACCATCGCACTGAGGAGAAGGAGGGGCAGGCAGGCTGAAGGCTGCTGCTCCCCTTTGCTACGATCATCCCCGTCTCCTCCCCTTTGGCCAGAGGGAGGGAGCAGAAGGGGATGGTGTGGCTCAGTGGTATAGCATCAGCCTTGCATGCAGAAGGTCTTGGGTTCAGTGCCTGGTATCTGCAGGTAGGACTGGGAAAGACTCCTCGTCTGAAACCCCGGAGAGCCATTACCAATGAGTAGGCAATCCTGAGCCAGATGGGCCAATGGTCTGACTCAGTATAAGGCTCAGCCTTCCCCCAGCTTGGTGCCCTCAACTCCTAGTTGTCCCAGCCATGGGAGCTGAAGTCCAAAATGTCTGGAAGGCATTAGGTCGAGGAAGGTGTGTCTAGTGAGGATGAACCTTGTTTTCAGTTGGACATAGCTGGTCCACACCAGCTTTGATACCGAGATACATAGTTGGAAGTTCCAAGGGGAAACACATACATTTACTTTACTTTCAGCACTGCATGTCTGCAAGCCCTTTTCTCCATCTGAACTCCGATCTTTGGCACAGAAGCCGATGCAAACAGCTGAGCCAGTTGGAAGTTCAGCCAGCTGGCGTTGCAGCCACAGCCAGCCATGGAGACAGCTGTCTCTCTTCCAAGAACGACTTCTCCCCCATTACTCATTCATTAACCTCTTCAGTGCTTTGGCCTCAGCTAAGCCAACTGTCAGCTCACCCTCTTACAGATGAACTAGTAGGGACCTGGGCAAGCATCGTGGGCTTGGTGCTTTAAGTGTTGCCATCTCCTTTGGGGTTGGGTAGCCAAGAACATATAGCAAGGAGAATTTAAGAGCTATGGAACCACCTTGATACAGGAGGCAGTATTCTACTAATGCATCCTATCAGTGCCAGGATTACTGCTTGTGCAATGGGACTTTCCCCCTCTCTTCACCCCACTCTCTCCCTAAATCTGCTTCAGAGGTTTTGGGAAACCCCTAGAACAGATTTATGGGGCACCCAAGGGAAGGAGAGGGGTAAAATTCCGTTATGCAAGCAGAAATTCTTGTTCTAATTGGATATTTGCCTTAGCACTGTGCTGGATATCACCCTGGGGTAGACCTCTTGAAATAGAGGGAGTTTTGTTATGCAACCTCATTCATTTTGGTGAGTGTACTCCGAGTAGGACTAACACTTGTTATAATCAGTGCTATTTTTCTAGAAAAAGAGGTGCCAAAACTCACCACGAACGCCTCCCTTGTTCTCTTACAATAGTGCCCACCTGAAAGGTGCCAGAACTGAGATCAGGTGAATTTCGGCTGGGGAAAAAAGCCCTGGTTACAATCCATTGAAACTAACAATATATTGAGCCACCTCTTTCCACATCAGCTAGGAGGACCATGTACCATACTTTGCAGAGGTCAGTGCTCTATTTGAAAGGCTGTGTGGTACAAATCCAATTTAAAGTGTGTTTTTTTTAAAAAAAAGAAAATAACATAAGAAAGGGGCCTTGGAATTGCTCAGTAACAGCAGTGAGCACCTGAATGGCAGACCGAGCAAGTACACAGGCCACCTAAGAACATAAGGAGATCCTGCTGGATCAGCTCAATGGCCCATCTAGTCCAACTTCCTGTTCTCACAGTGGCTAACCAGATGCTTGCGGGAGAACTGCCAGGAAAAGCTTAGCACAATAGCACATTCCCCTCCTGTGGCTTCCAGCAATTGGTATTCAGAAGGCAGAGCATAGCTATTGGGGCGAGTGGCCTTATGCTCTATGAATTTGTCTAATCCTTTTTTTAAAGCCATCCAAGTTAGTGGCAATCACTGCCTCCTCTGGGAATAAGTTCCATAGTTTAACTATGATCTATAACTATAAATTGATCCAGCATGGTGAGATGCAATTGCTGTAACTTGAATAGAAATAGAACGCATCTAATTTTGCATCTCTATGTACTGATTAGCACGGGGAACTTTTATACAAATACTGACCTTTTTTTATTAAGTGGTACATCTGTTGATAGACGCTCATTCCTCTTTGTCAGAAATTCTACTCTGAAAGGGTGCGTTTCAGAGAAGACATCCATTCGGTTGGCTTCTTTGAATGCCCATCCTTTGGATTCAAATGAGAAACCTTTTTCTCAGCCTCCTTAGAGTGTTGTAGCTGCCCTGCACAATTCTTCCAATGGAAGGAAAAGAGGTCAGATCCATCTAGCCCAAGATAGTCTCCCACAGGGGACAGCCAATATTGTGCCCCCCCCCCCGATGCTGCTGGACTCCAGCTCCCATTATCCATGACCATTGGCCATGCTCACTAGGGCTGATAGGAGTTGAGTCCAAGAACATCTGGAGGATGCCATGTTGGCTAGCCCCAGTGTGCTCTGACTGGCATTAGTTGTGTAGGATTTCAGCCAGAAACAGACTTTCCACACTACAATGCAACTGGAGATGCCAGTGAATGAAGCTGTGACCATTTTCATGGAAACCATGCGCTCTGCTAGTGAGCTACAATACATCCATGAATGTATGCACGCACACACCCACGCGTGCACCCGCCCACCCACCCACCCACCCACCCACCCCCTATCTAAGGGGCAGTCAATGTGGTTCCCTCCAGATGTTGCAATGGTCAGGTCATCTCTGACCATTGACCATGCTGCCTGGGGCTGATGGAAGCCTCTACAACTCCTGTTGTATTGTTAAGAATTCACTTGCCTGCCCCTTGAAGTACTGTCACCATGCTTCAAAAGGTACTATGGTATGTACCTTCATCCTATGACTGATTGCTATGCCTCTGCATGGCCGAGAAGGAATGACCTTGAGGCCAGAGGGTTGCTTTGGCTCTTACAGTAAGCAGGCTGTCTGAACAGAAAGGTGGAGAAGGCTGCAGAATGGCAGCAATCCAGGACATGAGACTCCTGCCGGGAGCCAGGGGTAGGTGGTGGGAAAGTGGTTGATGAATGAGTGACAGAGGCCGGTGCTATTGTCTGGAAAGTAGGTCGAGGGCCTTTCATACTGAGAAAGTTATTTATATAGCAACGGCTTGGCCCTCGCAGCTCAAGGAGGTAGCAGAGCAGCGCACCTTTATCATGGACCCAAATGCACTTTCAAGTTTCTGGTTCCAAGTTGCATTGGCTGAACCAGCTGGATTGCTGAACTGCTGGTAAGCCTTGAAGGGCTCCCAATGATACGTGATAGGCCTCCACTTATGGCTCTTCAATTGCCACTCCAGACTTTGCTCTCTGCTCTCTCTATAACATTCCCTGGCACAGAAAGCCTTTTACGGTTCTTCCTTGGTTTCACACTTGCAACAATCCCCGGAATGTAAAAGAGGTGCTGCAGCCAGTATGGTCACCTAGAGCACTTTCTTGGGTGAGAAGGTTTTGTGAACCTTGGGCTAGACCAGTCTTCTTCAAACTTGGATTCCCAAGATGCCGCTGGACTACATCATTCTTGACCCTTGGCAAATCTGACTGGGGCTGGTTGGAGTTGTAGTAAAACATCTGGTGACCCAAGGTTGAAGAACTCAGGGCCAGAGGTTCTTCGTAGGGCTCCGTCCATGAGAAGAACCACCTCCTTGTCCCTGTCATCAGTGGCCCATTCCCACCACCATCCAGAAGGAGAGGCCAAGGCAATTAGAGACTGCTGCTGTTTCTCGCTTGCTACTGGTAAGCATTTCTCAACCTGGTGTCCCCCCAGATGTTATTGGACTACAACTCCTATCACTCCTGGCCATTTGCTATGATGGATAGGCTGCTGGGAGTTGTACAGTGGTGCCTCGCAAGATGAAAAGAATCCGTTCTGTGATTCTCTTCGTCTAGCGGTTTTTTCGTCTTGCGAAGCAAGCCCATTGAAGGATTAGCGGATTAGCACTATTAGCGGTATTAGCGGCTTTTAGCGGCTTATCTGCTGTTTGGATCAGCTGATAAGCAGCTTAGCGGCTTAGAAAAAGGGGGGGGGGAGGATAAAAACCAGCAGGAACTCGCAAGACATTGTCGTCTTGCGAAGCAAGCCCAAAGGAAATTCGTTTTGCGAAGCACCTCCAAAACGGAAAACTCTTTCGTCTAGCGAGTTTTCCGTCTTGCGAGGCATTCGTCTTGCGGGGCACCACTGTACTCCAAAACAACTGGAATGCAACAGGCCAGGGAAGTGGCTCTATCAATACTCAAACATTTGGGCAAGGAAGGTGAATAGGCAGAACAGCAAGTAGGAGGAAGGGCCACAGCTCAGCAACAGAGCATCTGCTATGGATGCAGAAGGTCTCAGGTTTAATCCATGGCCTCTTCAGGTAGGGCTGGTAGAAAACCCTGTCTGATTCCTGGAAAGCTGCTGCCAGTCAGCATGCTTAATACTGAGCCAGAAGGGCCAAAGGTCCGAGTCAGTAGAAGACAGCCACCTCTGATCCTGTGATTAAATAGTTTGACTGCAGCTGCAGAAAGACAATTAAAGGGAAGGTGTGTGCCTTGACTTCAAAAATTTCATTTCAAGTTTCTTTCTTCGTTTTCTTTCCAAGATTCAGTTAATTAATACTCAGCTAGATGGGCCAATGATCTGACTCAGTATAAGATAGCATAAGATAGCTGTGTATGTCCCTGTGAGGAACAGGGCAATGGGAGGGGGCGGGGATCAGCAGTGGATGCTGGCCTTGAGTGAGGGGTTTGTACCTGGGCATCCCACTTCCAAACCAACTCCTCACTAGTTTTCAAACTGCATTTGGGGGAGCTCTGAAATTTAGTGGGCTGGATGCAGCCTGTGGGCTGCAGGTTCACCACCCCTGTTGTACAGTTTTTTTTGGAAACGATCTTCCAATGGCCAGGCTTTTCTTCTGTTCTTATTCATGCACATTTCACACAAGAGCCACACAATTCATTCTCACATATACCCACTCATTTATTCATTCATTCAGACATACACACACACACACACACACACACACACACACGCACACACACAGACCTATGCATCTAAGCAATGCATAAGACTGACCCACAGTCTCTCTGGGTGTTTTGTGCACAACCCCACCTAACATCTTGTCCCTTGCTCCTCCGTCAGCAGCTAAGAACTTTTGCAACCAAGGTCACATGCATTGACTGCAAACACCCAATCAGATGCAACTGGAGCACAACAACACCCAGTGCACAACTCAAGCATTAGAGAAAGACACACTTGAGATACCTGAACCTCTGCTTGGCAACAGAGCAATTAAGTTTCCGGAATTTATGGGCACGTCTTCAGTGTATAATCATCTTATTTGAATGTTAAGTTGGAGTTCAATTTGGAGCGGGATTGAGAGGTTTCCGTCCTCTCTCTTTCCTGTGCCCATTGCCCTATAAGCAGCAGGGGGCAGAGGGAAAGCCAGGCAACTTTGCTGCTTCTGTCTACTGGTGCTTCTCCATTCTCAGCACCCTGCTCTGCCCCCAGCAGTCACTGAAGGTTCAGAATCAGTTTTCGAAAGAAACAAAAAATGTGTGAGGAGTAGGGGTGGGAAACCTGCAAGCAGGACCCGAATACAAGAACACTCTCCCTGCTTGCGATTTCCAGCAACTGGTATTCATACTGCCTCCAGCCTTTGGCAGAGCATAACCACTATGGCTAGTAGCCTCTGATGGGGACACCAGGGTTCAAATTCCCACTGAGCCATAAAGCTGACAGCCCCTCAGCTTAACCTACCTTACAGGGTGTTGTGAAGATAAACTTCACACCTTGAGCTCCTTGGAGGAAGCTCCCTCCTTCCTTAGGCTTCCCCATGACTGTGTAGACCAGGCATAGGCAAACTCGGCCCTCCAGATGTTTTGGAACTACAACTCCCATCATCCCTGACCACTGGTCCTGTTAGCTAGGG
This sequence comes from Podarcis bocagei, assembly GCF_964188305.1. Taxonomy (NCBI): domain Eukaryota; kingdom Metazoa; phylum Chordata; class Lepidosauria; order Squamata; family Lacertidae; genus Podarcis; species Podarcis bocagei. Next base: position 31,361,095 of record NC_138132.1, read on the forward strand.
ATGATGGGAGTTGCAGTCCCAAAACATCTGGAGGGCCGAGTTTGCCTATTCCCTGGTGTAGACAGCAGTAAGTCACCTTGAGATAACAACCTCTGAATCCTGGATGTGTGTAAATATGCCTCTGGACTCCAAGCCCATTCTGACCTTTGACATCCCTTCTGCTCCAAGAACTCATATCACATCAGTGCTGTCATTCTGAATCACAGCAATGCCTTTATGAAAAGGAGAGGGGAAGCATTTCCAACTCAACCTTGTTTCTAAATGCTGTCAGGAGCTGCTGAGGCCAGAGCTGGAAACAGTCCCACATGGTGAGCCACCAGGGATACAGATTGTGGCATCTCCCTGGTGGGAAAAGAGGTCCCACATACTGAAGGAGTGCCAGCCTGGCCTTGGGCTCTCCTCAGCAGGCAGTGCTGTCCCTATCAAGCAGCAAGGGGAAGTAGGTGGCTTCAGGTGGTAGAATTTAGAGGGATGGGTGAAGGCAGGAATTGATGTCTAAAAGCTCCAGGTGAAACCTTTCAAAGCAGGGGTGGGAAAATGTATTCAGTCCAAAGGCCACCATCCCTCTTGGGTAGCTGTCTGGGGGCCACATGCCAGTTCTGGGTATGGCCGGAGGCAAAAGTGGGCAGAGCAATTAATGCAAAATTGACCTTTGTCCTGTTAGGTTAACTTCTAAACACACTCACACAGCTCTTTCCATTCTCCAGCCAGGCAAGTGAGAAGCATTCTTAGAGTTCAAGGACACAATGCACCCAGGCAAATACACACAAGAAGGGTGCAAGCTCAGTCTAGCAGGAGCTGTGGATAGGGAGGAGACATAGCCTGAGGTGTCCCAAGAGCCACATAGAGAGGCCTGTGGAGGGGGCACATTTAGCCCCAAGGCTCGAAATTCCCCATTCTTCTTTTAATGGGCTGCTCCTAGCATGGAAGTGGGGATTTGGTCTTCCCAAAGTCAGATTATGCATGGTGTGGTTACAGCAATTGCACAAGTGCCCATGCCTGCAAGGTAGGCAAGGATCTGAGCTTTCATTTTAAAAAGGGCAAGTCTGTAGTCCTCCTGGAAGGAAAGTTATCCACCTGACTGGATAATTTCTTGACGCAAGGGGTACAGGTTTCGTATTGGAAGGGCTCTTTTGCTTCCATGCTGATCGGCTGCCATGTTTTCCTCTCCCTTTCTCTTGGGTGTGTGTGTGTGGAATTCAGAGAGTTGGTGTGGAAGATGGTTGCAGCAGCCAAAAGTAAGCCTATTTGCCTTTGGTGGATTTTTTGGAGGGCGAGGATGGTGGGGCAAAAAGACAGCAATGAAGTGTTGGCAGTGGACATATTTTGTTGACCAGAACTCACGCTTTTGAACAGAGTGGGAGATGAAGAGGGGCAGTAGAAGGGGCTTCCTCTAGCTTCACCTCAACCCCACCCCATTGCCTGTGTGCTGGTGGTGCATTACATATTTACTGTGGACAGAAGAGCTTTTGAAGGAAGGAAAAGAAAGGCAGTGAGATGCTGAGTTGCTCCCCACCCTGCTCCTGCCTGCCTATGTGTTCATAGAATTGCAAAGTTGGAAGGCACTATGAGGGTCATCTAGTCCAACCCCCCTGCAATGCAGGAATCTTTTGCCCTATGTGGGGCTCCGACCCACAACCCTGAGATTAAAAGTCTCATGAGCAGTGGATCTCCTGTTTGCCAAGAAGGAGAGGGGGAAGAAAAAGGTGTGGAATGGTGCCCCAATGGTAATTCATTGTATGCATTCCTTTTGGGGGGGGGGCAGGGGAATCCTATTTGGGGAATTGCACCAGGGCCCTCACTTTAATCCAGGTTTGGGGTGTTCCACTTAAGGCACCAAAATGTCTGGGGCCAGCATTATCAGCAGAGAGAGGCCAGAAAGTGTTCTTGTTCAGCATGGAACTGCTGGGGCAGTGGCAGATTTTGGATGATGATAGATTTCAGTGGCTCTGGTGCTTGGTTTGTTCTCTGGTTCTGACCTCTGGGTTTGACTCCCTCCTAACTCCTGGTTCCTGACTTCTATTCAACAGCTGCCTACGGCTCAGCTCTTAAACATGGAAAACTATGTGTGAGGACTGAGGCATTTATTTTGCTTAGCTGCTACCAGCCTATTTCCCCCATCTCCAAAACTGCGCACACAAAAAGCAGACACTCAGGCCAACTCAACAATCCTGCTGCTGCTGAAGCCAAAGGCTCAAAGTGCCCGTGTGTCTTGTTGCCAAGAATTATTTTTAATTCTATGCTTCCCCCTCCCCCCCAGGCATCACTCAATCGGCAGTACAATAAATAACGATACCTCTTGCCTCCTGCCATTCGCTCTCAGCTGCAGCTCGTGTATTGCTAGTGATTAAATTAAGAGGCTTTAATTCTGAACTGGTGACTGGACACATTTCACTCTGCAGTGACCACACCTCCAGGCCTGGGTGCTGCCTCCCCCTCTTTCTCTGATTTCAGAGTCTCGTCTTTCTAGGAAAATAAAACTGCGATGCACAAACTCTCAGCATTTCCAGCACATAAACCAGCTTGTTGCAATGGTACGACTGGGGAGCTGCTGGCTTCTTGCCAGAGTATGAAATCAGCCATAGAGAAATATGGTATATGCAAATCCTGCTGATTTAGGCTTCAGGTTCCCAGAACAATGGGAGCCAGCAATGTACTTTCCATATGAACTGCATAAGTGCCCCAGAATGCATCCAAAACATCAAAACAGAAAATGATGGTGCACAAAGTCTTTTAGCCATCACTGGCCTTGCCACTGAATAAGTCCCTGAGAAACTTTGAAGAAGCCCCTATAAGGTGCTCTGCAGATATGTGTGAACTAGGGCTCCCAGTAGCTAGTAGCAAAGCACACAAATGCACACACACACACACACACACACACACACACACACACACACACACACCCCTCCAGCAGCCTGTCTGTACAGTGGTGCCTCGGGTTAAGAACTTAATTTGTTCTGGAGGTCCGTTCTTAACCTGAAACTGTTCTTAACCTGAGGTACCACTTTAGCTAATGGGGCTTCCCGCTGTCGCCACACGATTTCTGTTCTCATCCTGAAGCAAAGTTCTTAACCCAAGGTTAACCCACTTTCTGGGTTAGTGGAGTCTGTAACCTGAAGCGCCTTTAACCTGAAGCGTCTGTAACCCGAGGTACCACTGTACTCCAGTCTATGGATGCTTACTGAATCAAGGGTCATTTTCATAAAAACATTACGAAATGGGGTGGGGGGAAGCAAGCAAATGTGCATTTGGAGGCTAGAAATCTCCTGAGAAACAGCACGTGCAAGGCCAATTACATTGCATATATTCCATGGAAGGGACTTATTTCCCGTCATTAGCATTATGATGACTTCTTGTGCAGTTTGATTTTCCGCTGTGGAGGAAAGATGCAATTTTGGGGGATGCAAAAATGTTCACAAAAAACCCCCTTCTAAACCTCTGCACATTTTATTCTTCTGACTGTAGCCGTGTGTCTAGGGAGCGAACTCCTGTGGACTATGTGTGCTCAGCTCCCTCTTTGCATGTGGCAGGGAATAGGGCAGAGACGGGCAACCTAATTGTATGTGTCCCTTGACCTAGTACCAAAAGCCCACTGCAAGTGATCCATTGAGAGCTCTGGCAAGAGTGAGCTGTCCCCTCTCCCTGGCAGCCTGTTGGGTGGGGAGAGAGGGAGGGGGAAAGACACGCAGAGAGAAGGGAATAGCGTAAAGAGGAAGAGGTGGCAGAAAAAGAGAGCGAATGAAAATGTGGCGGCAGAAAGGGAGAATAAAAGGAATGGAAGGAAGAGAAGGGGAGATGAAACTGAGTGTGGGAGGGAATGGCAGAGAGAGGAAATTAAATGGGGTAGTGGAGAGAGAGAGCGCAGAAAGAGAAGAGGAAGGCAGAAAAAGAGCAAAGTGGAGCTTCCTATGACCCTTTGCAACAGGTAAGAGTCCCAGGGACCAATTAACATAGGACCCCTCAGAGGGCAGTTTGGATAAGGACCCCTCAAACCTGAAGCGCTGCTGTGCAAAGGAACAGTTTCTGCATTCAGGTGCGCATTTGGGGTGTGAACAATTGTGAAATTGGGTGGTGGTGTCATTGTTAAGGGAGCTGATCACAGACAGCACCACCCTACTTTGACTCAGCCTTACCTATAGCCATGTGTAAACTTGGGGTGCAAAATGCAAGGGTGAAGCAACCGCCTTTCCCCCCGCTCCATGGGTCTGGGCTGAAAGCAGCCTGCCGAGCTGTACAACAGAACTGATATGAAACTAGGGTAATGGACGTAAGGAGCAAATCTGAAGATTCATTTCCATTATTGAGTCTTCTAATTCAATTTTAACAGACTTCAAATATTCATGAGGGATGCTGACTTTGTTAAGTTTGATTAGTTCCGTTCCTAACAAAGTAGATGAATGTGTTTGATTAGGTCCGCGATTTTGATCAGTTTGGCCTGTGAAATCCAAGGTTGTTAAGATTCAATTGTCCCTGCCGCGTGAGAGGCAAACCCATTGGAGATGCAGGATGACTATAGAGGGTGGATGTTAAGGGTAAAAAAAAGGGGGGGTTAGATCATGTTATTGTGAATTTAAGAAATGAAGATGGATAAGATAAATGATTTTGGATGCACATAAATCCTCCTTGCAGTAAGAAAGATTCTTCAAGGTGTATTATGTGGGGGTGTGCTCTTGTGATGCCTTCTTTCTGATCAGCAATTATTGTTTGCCTTGGAAATAAACCTGGATGTTTATTTGTGGATGTCCATGCCCTCTTAAATTACCGTATTTTTTGCACCATAACACTCACTTTTTTCCTCCTAGAAAGTAAGGGGAAATGTCTGTGCGTGTTATGGAGGAAATGCCTACGGGTGGCATGCCTACGGATTTTCCTCCTCTAAAAACTACGTGCGTGTTATGGTCGGGTGCGTGTTATAGAGCGAAAAATACGGTATATACCTGAGGTGTGAGGGCTCACAGATGGACAGTGAAAATGAACCCTGTGAGGCCCTGTGATGACAAAGAAATGTACTGCAAAACTAGAAGAATCAATACCCTACTCGTAGCTTGAAGATCTCACTGAAGAAGAAGAAGAAGAAGAAGAAGAAGAAGAAGAAGAAGAAGAGGAGGAGTTTGGATTTGATACTCTGCTTTTCACTCCCTTTGAGGAGTCTCAAAGCGGCTAACATTCTCCTTTCCCTTCCTCCCCCACAATAAACACTCTGTGAGGTGAGTGGGGCTGAGAGACTTCAAAGAAGTGTGACTAGCCCAAGGTCACCCAGCAGCTGCATGTGGAGGAGCGGAGACGTGAACCCGGTTCCCCAGATTACGAGAATACCGCTCTTAACCACTACACCACACTGGCTCTCACCACACTGCCCTTTCTACATCTAAACAAAGAAGTGTGTAACCACCAACTTCACTTGGATCCTATTTGGACATATGAACTACCTATAATAATTCATATGTTTCAGTCAGGATCAATGGAATATTGTTATAGGTCATGTTAGCTGATGTTTTGTTATGTCCCCCACCAATTATATATGCAAAAGTTAATTTTTTAAATGCCTGGCACTTTCATTGTATTCCTTTAGTCATACGCAGGGAGAAATATTTTTAGGATCCATTCTAATCTTCTGATTCCAAACTGTTTTAACAGATTTTAATGTTACAACCCGCCCTGGGCCTGTCTGGTGAACAGCACCACCAGCAGCATTTTTGGAAAGGTGAATAAACCTGCTTCTTGCTATTGAGAGGGTGCAACTCACCTGGGCCTTGCACCCTGGGCCTTGCATCCCTGGATGGTGACTATCCAGGTGTGCCCCAGTGCATAGGTAGAAATCAGAGAGTATTGTGCACAGATGGGAAGTAATGCAGTTATAGCATAAACTTGTTCTACCCTGGAGCTCAACACAGGTTCTAACATAAGATCAAAAGCCAGAAATACGTAAAAGGAATTAAAAAACATACCGGGATCTAACATGTTTGGATAAAAGTCCACGGAGCCAAAATAAGATGACAACTTTTTTCTTTGGCTTCATACTCTCCAATTGTTTTCCAGGCTCTTTCTCTCCAACACAGAGACAAGGCATTTGAATCACAGGGGGAATCCAGAATGACCCCAAGTTCTTAATGGAGCAAGGATGGAGTGGAGTCCCTGAGGCATAGACATACAATGCCATTCCATACCCCATTTCCATGAAATGTCTAATCCCCCCATTGTCTCCTGAAACAGATGGATGCCAAACAGCCAACCAATTCTCTTCTCCCTCTCCTGACACAAGCAGCCCTAGCGGAATGAAACTATGGTGAAGAAGAAGAAGAGCAGCTGAATGCCATGTTTGGGCTAGAGGTGAGTCCCAGGTTGAAGACTGTTCCAGAGCAGGATCCACTGGTGTGGCACCCAATTCAACAAAATATTTATTGCTTGTAGTCACAGGGCATTGCAACAATGTGGCATCCATGTGGTGCCCATTAGCCTCCTTATCCCTTGGTCACTTTTCCAGCATGTGCTAAAAACATTTTTATTTAGGCAGCCTACACAGATATGTAGAATCTCTGTGTTTTTAAGCTGTTTTTAGTTTTGCTGATTTAAATTTTTTGAATGTTTAAAATAGTTGCTTTTAACTGTTTTTAGTGATGATTTTATTCTTACTGTAAACTACTTTTTTAAAAAAACCACAACAAGCAAGCAGTATATAAAATTTATGAATGAATGAGCTGGTGAGGTTACTGTTTAACCCATGAAAAATGCCTGGAACTTGAGGAGGAAGTTGGAAGAGTGGTGCTCTTTCTCACTTCCTCTTTTCACCTCTATGTGCTTTCCAAGGCTCAGATTATTTTAATCAGATTCCTTGGAAAAGCTAAGTGTGTGGGCATACACTTTCTCTCTGTTCTGGCAGCAGGGGGTAGAGAAGCTCTCACTCAAAAATCCCCACGTGCCCAGGGGCCTAAAAGGGTTGGAGAGTCTTGCTCTAGAGCACCTTAGTCACCTTGAGTCCTCTTCCTTTCCCTTGAGATCTCCATTAGCGTGAGAGGCTCCAGCAAGTAACTAATGATCAGTTCCATTTTCCTCTTCAATGATCAGAGGTCACTTCAGGGGCGCTTCTTTGACGTCTCAATACGTGGACTGGGCTGAAATTGGCAGCTTTCCCAAGGGAGATTTCGCTCACCCAGGAAAGTGAGGCAGCTTCTCTTCAAATGGAAATCCCCACGTTTCTGTGCACATGCCAAAGTATTTTCCAGACTGAGATGAAGCAAGAGAGGTGTAGCACACTCGACGTGGGGAAAGGGACAAAATCTCCTGTAACTTAATTTCCCTCTGTCTGTTGCCACAATATCTTTGCAACTTCAATGGACAATATAATCCTGATTTTGCTTTGACTATCTTCTTGACTACTCTGAATTCTGTACCTTTATTTTCTTTTATTTAAGCCATTTGCCTCACCATAGTGCACACTCAGCATTATTGTTTAGTCGTTTAGTTGTGTCCGACTCTTCGTGACTGCATGGACCAGAGCACACCAGGCACTCCTGTCTTCCACTGCCTCCCGCAGTTTGGTCAAACTCAGCAATTTGCAGTGCTGATTTTGACCTCTATATGGGCTGGGATCACCCTGTCTTGTAAGAACATGCCCATTGTTTATTATTTGTTTATTTAAAGAATTTGCTATCACCCTGCTCTTTAAATGAAAAAGGTGTCCAGGCTTACATATCAATAACGATAATAGAGAGAGACTGTCTTTTACAGCATGAAAGAAACAGCACAAAAAGAAAAAGCGTTGGGGAGGGTAGAGGGGTGTGGGTTTGAAGCAAGCTCAGGCATTGGTTCTTAAAGTTATCATTCTTATTCTGACCAGCTGGGATGGAAACAGTACAGGGAGCTTGATGGATTGTCTATTGCTAGGTAATGGATGAGAGAGAAAAGCTGAAGGCAATTGGTGTCTTAGTACAGCCAATGGAACAGACATGCTTCCCTTCCCTCCCTCAGCTCTGCAGCCTGATGGAATGGCTGTTCGAATGGTTGTTCTCCAGATCTTCATCTAAAGCCTTACTCCAGAGATTAAGTGGATGGCAACTTGGAAAATGACCCTTTTCTATGTGATGGTGCCTCATCCCTAGAACACCTTCCCTAGGAATGTTTACTTGGTGTGCATACAATCGCATCATTTAGGCACCAAGTGGACATTATATTATATCCCTGGATTTGGGACTAGTTGAGTAGTTGGATGAGTAGCCTGTCTTTTAAGATGAACTGTTGCATCCCTCTTGGGTGTGCGCTGCATTCTGAGGCAGGGTTGGTTCATGGAGCATAGAGCTACTGAAGGCTACCAACCACGATAGCTTTATTGTACCCTCCACTGTTGGAGGCAGTATGCCTCTGAATACCAGTTGCTGGGAATCCCAAGTGAAGAGAGTCCTGATCCACTTCAGGTTTTCCTCCCTACAGTCTCCTCCTCAACAGAGGGTAGTTCCGCTGCCCTCAGAAATGGTGGAAGGGCATGGCAACCTGTTAGTTCTGGAACTCCCTCCCTGCAGATGGAATTGTGCAGTTTCCACTGTGTGCTTAAGATGCTCCTCTTTCCTTGTCCCGGACATGTCAAATATAGGTATTTAGGATCCAGCCTACTCTCTTGACTATAATTTGTTTTAAAGTGATTGCTATATTGTGCTTTCAAATCGGTGTAACCCGCCCTGGGGCCTTCCTCTTCATTTGTGTCCTGTTGGAAACTGAAAACTTTCCTTTTTAAACAAGATTTCGATTCTGTTGCTGCTCCAATGTATTGATTGTTGGTACTGTGATTTGTGTCTTTGCTTTTTCTTGCTGGTTTTTTCCCCCAGAGTTGTTTTTTTTTAAAAAAAACGTTTTAATGGTTGTCACTTTTACATTTGTAAGCTACTTTGAGCCTCTCCTTAAATGGAGGGGAGAAGTGGTGTGTGTGCTTGTGTGTGTGTATTAAATAGAACAAATAAATAGTGATGTTATGAACTCCTCTTTGTTGCTGCTACCATGTCACTGTAGCCGATTCTCCCCATCTGCCTTGTTAAATTGTTATTAATCTTACATTGTTGATGGATTTCTTTTAAATTGCCATTTCACGGATTGCAGGGTCCTTTGGGCCCAAGCTGTGGAAAGGTATTTTAAATCAACCAGAGGCAGCCCACTGTCCTGATCAATCTATTCCATTAGACAGGCCTTATCTAGAGCACGGCAGCGGCAGGGGGCAGACTTCAGGCTTGTCAGATCTGCTTTGCTTTTCCATAAGACCACAAGATCTATCAACCAGAGTCAGGTACAAAAAAACCATATAGTTAGAATCAAAGAACAGGGTGCCTCCGAGCCCATTCTGAGCTAAGAATTTGTTTAAAGCACCAGTAATGACCTGACCTCACACAGTATGTTCACACAACAGCCCACTCCTGGTTACCACAAGTTTTCATCATTTCAGCAATGAGCTTTAAGGAGAAAAAAGTCACATCTTTGTGTTGTATTGAACAAGTGGGAGTCAGAAATGCTGGCTGATCTGCTGTGAATCATCTATAGATCTACCAGCAGATTGAAATCTACCTTCTGCTCACCAGTAATATGGACACCACACTTCAAGATGGATTACAGCTGAAAGAGAAATTCTGTTCACTTCCAATTTTAATGTGGAGCCATCTAATTTGCACCAGCCTAATTTTTGAAGCAATATGTGAACCGAAACACAGCTATCCTTCAAAACCAACACTTCTCTCAAATTTGCAGTGCAGTTCTGATGAAATACTGCATACAAAATGTATACATTAGGGAAAGGTGTGCATGAGAAATGCATAGATTAGTGAAAGTGAGATATTAAAATATTAGTGAACATCGCTTGCAATGATGTGTAAATCAGCAAAATTGCACACAAACAAAAAAATTGCAAACTGATGCAGAGGAGGAGGAAGGACCAAAATCCATGTTTTGCTTGGAGAAGGACCAAGGTTCAGTCTCTGGCAACTCGAGGTTGAACTGAGGGACCCCTGCGATACTGCCAGTCAGTGTAGATCAGGGGTTCCCAACACCTGTGGATGTCATGGTGCCCATGAAGGTTTTCATTGGTGCCCCCAGGCAGGTGCCCCAGACTCTGAGCTTTCATTTTTTAAAAGCAAGTCTTTAGCCCTCCTAGAAAGAAATTTATGGAGCAAAAATGTGCAGCTATCTTCTAAATGGTCTCTGTAAAATGAGTGTGTGTGTGTGATGTGGCCACCTTGTATATTTTCCTGGTACTTTGGAATACTGCCTGTTCCTATTAGACAGCAACAGCATCTCTCTGTGTGTCTCTCTGCTCAATACTGTGTATCTTCTAATCACAACCAGCAGGACATAGCTTACTTCCCATGGTCTGTCTATGGTTGTTGGGGTGACTCTCTCTCTAAGTGTTATGCCCCTCCTGTCTATAGCAGCTATTTTGTGACCAGTGTCCCAACACTCTCTCAAGATTCAAAATGTTCCCACTGGTCCAAAAAGTTTAGCAACCCCAGATGTAGACAATACTGAGCTAGATGCACCAAAGGTCTGGCTCAGAATAAGGCAGCTCCCTGTGTTCTTCCTATTAACAATTACATTTGTATCCCACCTTTCCTCCAAGGACCTCAAAGTGGTCTACACAGAGCTCCTCTCCATTTTATCATCACAACAGCCCTGTGAAGTAGCTTAGGCAGAGAATAAGTGACTGGCCCAAGCTCACCCAATGAACTTCACGGCTGCGTGGTGATTTGAAACCTGGTCTCCCAGGTCCTGGTTTGGTGCTCTAACCACTGGCAATCTGTTCTCCTCATAAGCATTGAGCTGCTTCCCCTGGTTTGCCACTTGCAAATGAAGAGAGGTATTCACTATGGGCCCACGATAGAAACACATCTGTCTTTACTCTATATGGGCTGGAGGAGAGTCCCCTAGCAAAAGGCAAGCGGTGTTTGCGAGCTCGCAAACTTGTGTACGTGTGCTGGGGAATCACTCGCCTCACTAAGCTGACAATCAGTAATTCAGCATGTGTGATCCATGCCCTGTAAAGCACTCCTAGCCTCCTGCCTTGTGAATTGCAGCGATGGGGATAAAGACTGAGCGGATTAGCAGAAGGGAGGGAGCGAACAAGCATCTTTCAAAAGGCAGATTAAGAACTGGGAAAGGTGAGGTACTAAGGCTTCTGTTTCACAAGGGCTGCTTTCGACTCTGTACATTACGCTGAGCTCAAGTTCCCATCTTGACTCACATCACAGCCTTGGACAAATGTTCATGCTCCCCCTGCCCCAATGCTGCAGCTAAATTCCATCTGGGTGGGTTATCAAGGGTCAGCATGAGCAAGTGAAAAGACACATTAATGCACAAGGAACCCTAACTTCACATATGCGCTGATGGGCGCCTGAACTAGCAATGACTGACCACAAAAGAGGACTTGGGGTCATGCTGGGTAGCTCGATAAGAATGTCGGCCCAGCATTTAGCAGCTGTGAGAAAGGCAAATTCCATGCTACGGATCAGATCGTCAGGAAAAGGGGTGAGAATGAAATGCCTTTATGCAAATTTGTGGGGCATCTGCACCTGGAATATTGTACATAGTTTGGGCTGTTGCACCTCAAAAGGATAATGTAAATCTGGAAAAATTAAAGGGGCAAGAAAAATGATCAAGGGACTGGAGCAAATCCTCTAAGGGGAAAAGTTTGCAACATGTGAGAGTCTTTTAAGTTTAGAAAGCAGGCAAGGGAGGGCAGGGCAGAGATATGGAAAGTTATGCCTGGCATGAAGAAAGAGGGTAGGGAGATGCTTTTCTCCCTGATACTAGAATGGTGGCAGATTTGGGACAGGCAAAAGGCAATATGTTTCCATACAGCACAGTTAAAACTATGGGATCTTCTACCATGAGATGCAGTGACAGCCACTAACTGAGATGGAATCATGGTTTTAAAAGCAGATCAGAGAAATGAATGGAAGATAAGGCTGCCAATAGCCACCAGTCATAATGATTAGATGACTTCCACTAGCATAAGCAGAACACCTCTGCATACTAATTGTTTGGGATCAGGAGCAGGAGAGAGCTACCACGCTCATGTCCTCCAGTGGGCTTCCTTTAGGTATCTGGGTTGCCCTCTGTGAGAACAGGATGCTGGACTAGAGTGGTTTGATCCAGCAGGGATCTACTTATAACTCCTACAAGGGTGTATCTTTCTCACTCTAGCATTTGTATTTCTAGTGTGAGGCTGGACAAGAAGGGAAGCAAATGATGAAATGTAATGGCCACAGTGGGGTAGTTCGGTTACATCCACACTACATATTACCAGAACACTGAATGCACATGACTTCCCCCAAAGAATCCTGGGAACTGTAGTTGTTAAGGCTGCTGGGAATTGTCACTCTGTGAAGACTTACTACAGTTCCCATGATTCTTTGGGGGAGCTGTGTGTCTTAAATATGTGTTAAATGTATGGTGTAGATCAGTGATGGCCAAACCTGGCCCTCCAGCTGTTTTGGGACTACAACTCCCACCACCCCTAGCTAACAGGACCAATGGTCAGGGATGATGGGAATTCTAGTCCCAAAACAGCTGGAGGGCCAAGTTTGGCCATCACTGGTGTAGATGCAACCATGGAAATTTTTGTCCTGGAAGCCTAGAAGCACTCTAGGGCACATAAATGCCCTTCATCCTGTTTCTCTCTGTCCTTATTGTACATGCAATATAAACTTGTAAATACGTATATCATCCACCCTGAGAGGTTTTAACTCTGATTCCATTTCTGATTCTTCATTTTGGGTATCATTTGCACTCATTCCCTAAGATACCAGGAGGTTAGTTTTTGGACCCAGCCCATTTGTGCGTTCTGAATGGGAAATTACTGTATTCTACATAGTAATAGGCTTCCAGGGTAAGTAAAATTTGGAATGTACCAAGCTAAGAATGTACCCAGCAGTTTGTTCTGCTGGCAGTTTTCTAGTCCTCATGCAGACCAAAGCCTTGAAGCCTCTTGACCTCTGCCTCTATTTCTCTTTTGTAGCAGGTTTGTAGGGAATGTGAAATTAGCTATGCATGGCAGGTGCCAAGCTGAGAATCTCAGTGTTTTATGTAGTTCAAAAGGAAATCTTCTAGCCCTCATGTTTTCCGATCAAAGCTTAGAAACCTCTTTCCCTAGTCCTAGATTCCCTCTTGACACTCACTTCGTTGTCAAAGCAACTGGAATCAGAATAAAATGATGCCAAGCTAAGGAATATATGCAAATGTACTCTAGATTTTGGTAATGTATTCTGACAGGAGAATTTGAATCCTTCTCCCCCCCCCCCCGCCACCCATTGCTGGATGTGGGATTATTTTCTGGGATGCAACATGTGCTGGGTCTTAAGGAGCTGGGTCACAGCAAAGATGGGCAGTTTTCAAACGGTGACTGATGAGTTCACTTCAACCACATAGCCTCTGATACATACACATGTGCGCGCGCACACACACACACACAGACCAGTTTGTGGATTTAACAGGGGAGAGAAGGTTGTTAATGTGACCAGAAAAATCAGCTTCCCCGCGGCACGGCAAACGCATCACAGAGGCTCAACATTCTCAAGGCATTGTGTGTGCTTTGCTGCTGAGTCACGCGTATGGATTACATGACAGGATAGAGGACAAAGCTTCCATTGTAGCCACACAAAGCAAGCTGAGTTGACTCCAGGCAAACACAGGCCCCAAAGAGAAATGTAGACTCCAAACATCACTTCCCTGATCCCACCTTTGGCAAGCTTCCAGACACATGCATTTTCTGGTCAAATGTCATGACCTTTCCCCAAGGGAGGCTTGAGATTAAAAAAAAAGGGGGGTTCACAGGGATCCAGACATTGGGGGGGTGCCCATTGGGACTGGTAGGGCAGACGGCAGGGAGCCCAAACAGTAGGTGGAGCCAGAGCCAATGAGACGCAGAGCCAACTAATGTCAGTTTTGCTCCCAACCTTCCTCTACAAGGGAAACACTGAGACTACAGAGGAGGAGGAAGCTGAGAGCCAGGGTCACCTCTGGACTTGTTATAAATAAGAAGCCAAACAGGAGTGGGCAGACTAAGGGTGGATTGGGGTTGGTGGGGCACTGCCCCCAAAGCCATAATGGATTAGCTTCCACTGGGGCAACTCCCATCCTTAAAGAACACCTAGGCATAAGAAACAAGCATCTTTAAGGATCCTGCTCTTACTTAGAACATGCACATTTCAATTTCAGCTGAACTGCAGCCATATAAAGAGTTACCTTCAGCTTTGAACATGTTAGGCTCCTTGCCTGCTTAGTGAGCTTGATTCAGCCATTATTATTCAACCTGCAAAAGACAAGCTTCAAACCTCAGCATTTTGAGGGTCAACTTGAGCATTGTTTGAAATGGGCATTCATAGGAATGAATCGCTCTCAATCCCACCAGCCACGGAGTGGACTGAGGTGATCCAGTTAAAAATAATATCCAGCCAAGCTCTGGGGGATCCATGGAAACTGCCAATATTCTGGCGCCTTCATACAGAACTAGGGTGCAACCATGTTTGGAAAACTGTGAACTATTCTGGGCACCAGACCTCAAAAAAGGATACTGTTGTGCTGGGGAAAGGTGCAGAAATGGGCAACACAGCTTTTTTAAGGGGATGGAGCAACAATACCCCTAACAAGGAAAGGTTACAACATTTTTGCCTCTTTTAGATAAAAAAAGAAAAAAGAAGCAAATGGGAGAGGACATGGAAAAAGATTTATAAAATGCAGAGTGTGAAGAAAGTAGATAGGGAGAAAACTCTCTAGTATTAGCAAAGCTAATCTTGAAATAATCAGGACAGACAAAAGAAAGTACTGCTTCACAAAGTGCATAGTTAAACTATGAAACGCTCTCCTGAAAGATGGATTGATGGCCACAAGCTTGGATAACTTAAAAAGAGGATCAGACCAATCTATGGAAGACAAGACTGTCAGTGGCTACTAGCCAGTACACTTTGGAATACCAGTTGCTGGGGAGTAATAGCCACAGACGACGGAATGTGTGTCCTATGTGTGATTCCCATAGGCATCTGGTTGGCCATTGTGGGGCACAAGAGGCTGGACCAGATGGCCCTATGGTCTGATGCAGCAGGTCTCTCCTAATGATAATTCAGAAGGGGGCAGAGTGGTACAATGCCCATCTCTCTGACTGGAGGGCAGTATGAAGCTTCTCAATAGTTTGTATGAAGCCAATGTACTTGCCACAACAGGTATAAACAGAATGCAACCTTCTATGATTGCCAGGGCATCACAGAGATTTCTTCTGACTATCACGTATCAGGCTTCAGCAATGGGAAACACAGGGAGCCCTGAGCTGAATTAATTTGAAATTTGCCCCAAGTCTCAATTGGGTGAGGTTGCTGGCCTGGACCCAACAAAGATTTCAATAACTAGTAACATCTCTTTTCCTCCCCCTGCCTTTCTTCCCAAGTTCACTACTACAGCTTATATCTGCTCTTCAGAATCTCAGCAGAATTCTTCTGTGGGATGATAATGATCTGAGGTCTTCTTGTATGTTACAAGAAGGAGAGAGGAGAGGGTGGACAAAGAGGAAGGTATGCAAAGATTCTGTGCTAACTTGAAAAAAAGCGCTTTGATCCAAAGGTGTGTTTTTTTTGTTTACTTGATACACAGCATGTCATAAATACACCCTGGCTGGGTAATTATGGAGTCTAGGTGCATTCTTTAGCCTCCATAAAAATATCGGCTGCTTCAATTTGCCTAATTTAATGAGACTGGAGCGTGATAAGGTGATGCAAAAATTAGGAAGAGATGATTGCAAAGCACCTCCTAATCTTTCTGTGCCCCTGACCCTTCCCCAATCTGGCTTCCTAGAAATTTGCTAGGCATGTTTCTGCTTCTAGCAAAAGGTGTGTGTGTGTGTGTGTGTGTGTGTGTGTGTATTCCTATATACATAAAAAATGCAAAGTGTTGTCACGCCCTGCAGTTTGAAAAGCTGCAGCAGGAGGATTGGCTGGCAAGCCCAGGGGAGCTGTTTAACAGAGTGGGGAAGGCCCACCACACAGCAGTTTGAAATGCTTCCCTGTCCTTTAACAGCAGGTGGGGTGGGAGGGGAGGGGAGGGGCAGAGCCTGGGGCAAGGTGTGTTGTGGGGAGGTGTAAACAAAGGGTGTTTGCTCAGGTGTTGGGAAAGGGGAATGGTTAGGTGGATTGGCAAGCAGAGTGAGTAGGGGTGGCGGCCCTTACCATGCACATGAGCATGTACAGTACACACACATGCCCCATTCAAACAAACCTGCATACCTTCCAAGATTTCTCCTATGAAATAGGGACATCCCATTCCATAATGGTAATTTTACTATTTATACCCCACACATCATACTGGGTTGCCCCAGCTACTCTGGGCTGCTTCCAACATATATAAATACATAATTAAACATTTTTTTAAAACTTCCCTATACAAGATTGCCTTCAGATGTCTCAGGAGTCGAATAACTCCATCCCCTCCAACGTTTCCAGGTGAATAAACAAAGAAGTGGTAATCGTGACCATGATACCCCCCCACCCTCCTTCCAACATCACCGCTGGGCATGTGTGGATGCACCCCATGCTGCCAGGACTGCCTACATCTGTTTTCATTTGCTTTCAAATGAATATGCTGTGGGGTGTTCCAGAATCAATCTGCAATGAGCTTTTATTTTTGGAATGAAACCAGCTTCTTGGGAAGCAGTGTTCAGGGGCAAAAAACCCAAAAAACGAAACAACAACAACAACAACAAACCATATCTAGATTGTGTGTAGGCTACATGGAAAAAGCAAGAACTTAGTCTCCATTGATTGTAGAATAAAACATTGTGTATACACAGCTTCTCTGGGTTCTGATTCAATAAATGGATGCATTCAAAAATTCAGATGACTCCCGACCCCCCAATCCCACTAAAAGGTGGGACCCACACAAACACGTTTTTTTTTTTTTGTCCACACCGTATTTCATGCTGTGATAGGCATATAGGGCAAAGGCAGCTTTATCTCTGGTTTGGCTCATTAAAACTCAACAAGCTCAGCGGAGTCTCTGAAGCAGAGAGTCGGAGCCCAGCCAGCTTGCACAGTGGCAGATAAAAGACTTCCCTTCCTTTTTCCTCCAGCTCTGCACTTTCTCTGTGGCTTCAAGCAAAGGGGCATGAAGTCAGTGCTGGTTCGCACGTGCGCAGCTTTGTGGGAGAGCACGTGCTAAGAGCGGGAGGGCTGCATCTCTGCTATGTGTTGGGGTGTGTGCCTAACATCCTAGAGAAAGCCTTGGTCTGCAGCAGCTAGGAGTTCCAGGGAGCTGCTTTGATCAAGAATGTGTTCTTGCAGAAGGCAAAACAACAACTCTATTTTCAACTTAAGAATGGAAAGCATAATGACAGTGGACAACAAAATGGGTTTAAAGACGCTCTCATGGCAAATCTTAAAAAATGTAGTATAAACACTGACAACTGGGAAACACTGGTCTGATAGTGCTCCAATTGGAGAACAGCCTCTACCAAAGGTGTCATGGACTTTGAAGACGCTCCAACTCAGGACAAAAGGGATAAATGACCTAAGAGGAAGGCACGTTTGGCAAATCCTCACCATGATCAACTCCGACCCGGAAACCTATGTCCCCACTGTGGAAGGACTCCACAGTCACTTATGGACACACTGTTAAGACCATATTAATGGAAGACAATCTTACTTGGCAATGAGTAATCACCTAATAATAATAATAATAGAAATTCATTGAAGGATACTGGTGACTATTAACCATAGCAGCTATATACAACCTCCTGATTCAAATGCAGCCTACCTTTTGATACCGGCTGCTGAGGAACAACAATGAGGAAGGGTCCTGCTTCTGGGCTAAGCAGCATCTGGGGGGGGCAGTGAAGGATGGTTCTTCACTCTGATCCAACCAGGCTCTACCCCAGGGGGGTTATTTATTTGTTACTTGTTAAATTTATAACCTGCCTTTCCTCCCAACAGTCTGACCTTCCAATGCATTCTGCGATTGTCAAGTATGGTCACACACACCTCTCTGCATTATCTGTGCCAATGGTCATGCCAAGGTATGCCCTGATTCCTCAAGTTTGTATAAGCCAGTGGAGCCCTTATGCGACCGTGAAAGGAGAAAATGTAATGAGGAGAAGCAAGGCTGTGGAAGGGAAAAGGTGACTCAATGTGTGTTTTGACTGCTGGAAAGCTTACTCCATACAAGCCGCCTGAGAAATCTTAGCTGAATAAGTCTCAGAATGGGCTCTTGCCAGATAGTGGGGGTTGGCTGGGAATCACCATTTCACCACACTTTCTCTCATTCCCAGGATAACTCATCCTCATCAGTTTTGATAGAGAAAAGCCTAAACAATTATCTCATGATCACACACACAAGATACTCAGGCACACATGATCATGATCAAAGCACTCCCACAGGAATCAGCTTTCCAAACACGTAGATAGGAATGCATCCCCTCCACCTTTACTCACACATGCACACATCTCCCCACTTCAGAAACACATAAGGGTCTCTAAATGGCCTTAAGGGAAGGTCTGTAGCTCAGTGGTAGAGCATCAGTCATCTATGCAGAAGGTCTCAGGTCCAAACCTTGGCATCTCCAAGTAGGGCTGGGTAATACTCCCTACCTGAAACTTTGGGGAGCCACTGCCAGTCAGTGTAGACAATATTGAGCTAGATGGTGGTGGTGGTGGTGATGATTTATTACATTTGCATACCACCCTTAACTCAAAGATCACAGGAGGGTTCACAGCATAAAAATACAAAATGAGAACACAAAATGCATAATAAAACAGACAAAACAAACCAATAGCTCCCATCTCGCAAGCACATTAAAAAGGCCATAGAATGTTTAATCAGCCAAAGGCTGATGGAACAATGACCTGACTCTGTATAAGGCAGTTTCCTATTTTCCTCAGTGTGGAAGACAGCAGAGATGCTTGCATTTGCCCCACTCCTTGTGTGCCTTGTTGTGCCGGGAAGGTCTGCAGGGGACTTTCACTTGAAAGCAAGCGGAATCCTCCATGCTGTTGGGAATGCCAATAAAGCAGGGTCCCCAATTGTGCAAGGTATTTGATTCACATTCAATTGACCTTCCCTTCATAATGTGGAAAGGTTGTGGACAGGCTGGCTGGGGAGGAGACAACTTGGGAAGGTCAAGGACACAGTGGCACATGGGTAACTTGGGGTGGGGCTTGCTTACCACCCACAGATACAACACTTGCATGTTTAGGCACTTGCCAGATCATGCCTTATTTATCTGTTTGCAAAAATTCGTATACCACCAGCGTTAATAATAAATCACAGCAATGAAGAGCATAGAAGGATACACATAAAACAAGTACGAAATGCATCACAAATCAGCAGATCAGTTTAAGACATCAACAAAGCTGAAAAGTCCAGGTGAGCAGATGATGATGATTTAAATGTATATCCCACCCTTCCTCCCAATGGAGCCTGTGCAGCAAACACACAATTAAAACATCCAAGAACAATTCAAATGCACACTGGGAAAGATCTCAATTTAAAAGGCCTGCTGGAAGAGGAGGACAATAGAGATGGCACCGGTTTAATACTTAACCCGAGGGAATTCGAAAGTATAGGTGCCACACTACAGGCCCAATTTCTATATTGTGTGGAGTGAACCTCCTGATATGGTGTGAGTAATTGTTTGGATGAGAACAGATGAGTTTTCACCAGGTGCCTAAATGCTAGCACTGTAGCTGCCTGCTTGATGTTCAGTGGGAGCACATTCCAAAGGGCAGGTGCCACTGCACTGAAGGAGGTCTTAGTGGAGACAAACCTTGGGGAGCATATGCACCAATAAGAGTGTCTTTCCTGAAAATCAAAGATACTGCATTCTGAAATGTCTTGCAGAGCTGGAGTGGGACTCACAGGAGCTCAGATGGGCAGGAATTCCAAAGAAAGATGCTCAAACCACCAGAGTGATCTGCTCTAACAATTTATTAAAGAAGGGTACGAACTTACAGCCTGATAGCTCCCTCCTTGCAGCATTCCATGGGACAAACTCCACAGCGAGCAAATGGCCTGTCAGCATCCAGGTAAAGGTTCACACAATCTTTATAGGTCCAGGCAGGCAATGTTACATGGGAACACAAGTGGATGGTATTAACCACTACCTCCCCCTCTAGCCACACCCAGGGCCTGTGGATACACATGAGCTAAGCACTACAGCACTACAGGGTCATCTTAACCATCAATATGCTGCAAGCAGAGGCTTCTAGACCAGCTCACCTTTTCGGGTCAACACACATTCTCAGAAGTAACCTGGTCTCAAGTTGTTCAGGGCTACATAGTCTAATAGCAAGACCTTAAACTTGGCCCAGTAGCATATTGCCCAGCAGTGCAGGTGATGTTGGTTTCTATTTCCCTCACTGAACAGCAACTGCAGTCACAAGACATTGTTTTGCATTCCACAGTCAGAGTTACTGTTGGATTCCCATGGGAATGGGAGACTGGATGTGACGTACACTGGTTTCCTGTTTTTCACTGTTCTCTCGGTTTCTTTGTTAGAGAGACAGTTGCTTCTCTGCTCTCACAGAGGCAAGATGCATGTTTGTATTCTCTCAGCATAGAGTGGAAATAAAGTTAAGAATGTGGCACATACTGCTTATCCTTCCGCTGTGTTGATTACTCTGCTTGGGCTCAAGATAAGACGAGCCTGTATCAGCTTCAGATGGGCCGAAGCTGGTCAAAATCTCACAGGTATTGGGTGCTGTCAAACAGAACAACCACTTTAGCAGCCTGGCTGCAGCATCTTGCACTTGCTGCAGCTTCAAGGGAAGCCCCACATGCAGCACATTGCAGTAATCTGATCTGGAGTTTATCAATGCCAGTATTACCACAGCCAAGCTATCCTGATCCAGAACTGGCCACAGTGGAGGGTGCTCCTTTCTAATGAATCCTCTTGGGTCTCCAGTGACAAAGGGGAATCCGGGAGCATCCTTAAGCTGCTTTGCACATTTCACAGAAGCAGTGGTGAGGGCAGGTGCAAGTGGACATGAGCCCAGTTCACATGTTCCTCAC
The DNA here is from genome assembly GCF_964188305.1 of Podarcis bocagei. NCBI lineage: Eukaryota > Metazoa > Chordata > Lepidosauria > Squamata > Lacertidae > Podarcis > Podarcis bocagei. The sequence goes on from NC_138132.1 coordinate 31,382,110, forward strand.
ACTTAGGACAAGGTCATGTTGAATCTAGAGTGGAGGCCAGCCTCACCCAGATGATGCACCTCCTTCCTCCAAGAACCATTTGTTGTGCATAGTTGTCTGCAAAGAAGCCCCAACACGTGGCAGCTGCTCTCACAGAGCGGGCTCTGCACAATCTGCATGCACATCCCCCATCTGTCCCAAATAAATCGAGAAGCATTGTCAGAATTCAGAGACACATTCTAGCCAGGCAAAAGCATTCAAGGAGGCAGGGCTGGTGAGGGATGCAGTTTGAAGAGAGGCAATATGGTCCAAAGGGCAGACACAGAGGCCTGGAGGTCCACATTTGGCCCCCAGGCCAGATCTTTCCCATCTCTGGCCCCTTTAGCCAGAGCCCCATGATCTGGGACCCCTGGGGTCTGATTCTCTTGTGAGAACTGCCCACCCTTTTCAGCACAGTGCCCAAGCTACCCAGTGCAGGTAATGACCAAGGTTGGAGCTGACTGAGAGATGATGGAGTGTTAGATTCCAAGCAAGAAGACTGCCCCTTTAAGGCTCTTCATTTTTATGGAAGAAGGTGGAGTCTGTGATGAAAGCAAGATCAAAGCTTCAGCGGAGCTCTAGAAGTCATGGTTAGGCAAGTTATCTGCTTGGAGCTATCCAAGGTGCTGCAGCTTTAGCCTGAGTCTGCTACTTTTTCTGACTTTGGCTTCAGTGCTCACCTCCACTTACATGGAAGTAAACCCCACTCAACAGGACTTACTTCTGAGTAGATATGGTTGGGATTGCTACCTAGCTGCTTGCCTGACTTACACCAAATCAGGTCATCAGTACATCTAGCTCAGTCTACACTGACTGCCAACAGTTCTCCAGGGTTTCAGAGCAGGATACTTTCCCAAACCTACCTACCTGGGAATGGAACCTTGGACCTTTTGCATGCAAAGCTGATGCTCTACCACTGAACTACACCCGCTCCCAGTAGGGAGATGCCAGCGGAGGTGGTATCCATCATCTGATAGGTGACAATGCTTGCTACAAACATCTCTGTTAACTGAATAGCAGTTAGACTACTGTTCCTGTAACATGGAGTTGACAGCTCTTGGGGTGATGTTCGGCTAAATATGGCTTGGGATGTGAAGTGTTCAGTTTCTATGGTAATAGATGTCATATAAACACCATAGCTTGATATATCCTCACTGTCTCCTTTTCAACACTCCTATCAGACTGCTTATATACAAGGTGCCACAGACACTCATAGATCAGTAGTGTGCATGCACAGCCCAGGCACTGGGGTGCTCAGAAATACAGGTCCCCTTTCCTCCACACCTCTCTCTTTCTCTCTAAACACAAGAAAGGAAATAGCACCACGGTTAAAAGCACACACTAAAAATATCTAAAATCTGGTTATTGCAATTTAATCATAAGAAAGGTTAAACTATCCCCCCAATTACATACAGATCCCTGTGACACAAGATCAAATAATAGAATCATAGAAGTGGAAGTTGGAAGGGACCACAAGGGTCATCTAGTCCAACCCCCTGCAATGCAGGAATCTTTCACTCAACATGGGGACTGAACCTGAGATTAAGAGTCTCATGCTCTACCAAGTGAGCGGTTGTCAAATAAATCTGTCTCTTAATTTCTGGACTGCAGAGGCACGCAGATGGATCCTCTGTATTGAGGTGGCTATCCTGTGTGGTCCTCCATAGTTTGGCAGACTGCAATTCCCATCACCCTACCTGTTGGCCATGCTGCTTGGGGCTGATGGGAGTTGTAGTTCAGCAACATCAGGAAAATCCCCATTGTGCCCCAGGTTACACACCTTATTATTTGATAATGGTAAAGGGTAGCACACTATCCCATCCCAAAAATCTGGAAAGCATATTAGAAAAGTAATCTTTTCCTAGGATTAACATATTAGTGACATGAATCGCAATGAGCCTAATCTTCTAGAAACCTTGTGTGTATGTGTGTTGTACCAGTTGACAGGCACTCGGGACACACAGCACATTGATCACAGTTGCCAAGCTAAATCTAGGCCACAAGTATATGCACACATGCAAGCACGTATGTCCATTTCCCACAAAGGTAACTTCAGTAATGTGTTGTAGACTACACACAGGAACCCCCAATATATATATTTTTCCACATCAAGTTATCTGCACTCATTTGCCCCACCGATCCTGATTTCCAGAATTTTAAACAATATGGAGTTGGGGAGTGGGGAAATGGAGGAAAGGAAGTCTTCACTCACCCCATCTTTTGAATTCAGGACAGATCACTGTTGAAAACACTTACATTAAAATATCTGCTGCAAAAACATTTTAAAGAAATCAGCACAGCCCGACCAAACCAGAAACACAAGCTAAAACATCCCACTCATTAAAATGAAGTACTTTTTTTCTTCACACAATGCATTACAGCTGGTGGAATTAATTGCCACTAGATGTGACAGCCACTAACATGGAGAGACTTTTTTTGTGGGGGGAGGAAGTGTTAGATGAATTAGCAGAGGATATGTCTTTCAAAGACTGTTGATCAATTAAGTCTAAAATCAAACCTCCATGTTTTCATGCACCATTCCTCTGCAAATGAGATGCTTGAAGATTCACTCTGCTTGGGAGCTTCCCATGAGCCTTTGCCTTTTAGTTCCTCTTGGTTACAGAGTGCCAGAATAGGTGCTCTGCGTGTCTGAATGAACGAGCTTACTTTAGCTTTAAGGTCTAGAAACTTGGTTTTCTTCTTAAAACACGGATGTAGAGATACTCACAATAACAAATGCAAAGCCAGATATTTGATTCTGCACTTATACAATAAGCCCAGAGCCATAAAAACTTTGACCATAGGTACTGTGTTATGGTGAAAGGGGGATCTTAGCTGCCGGAAGCCTTTGGGAAGGTAATTCTTGGCCCTGCAGTTGCCAACCCTGGATCCAAAAAGCATTGTCTTAGAGAGCCAGTGTGGTGTAGTGGTTAACAGCAGTAGTCTCGTAATCTGGTGAACCGGGTTCGCTTCCCTGCTCCTCTACATGCAGCTGCTGGGTGACCTTGAGCTAGTCACACTTCTCTGAAGTCTCTCAGCCTCACTCACTTCACAGAATGTTTGTTGTGGGGGAGGAAGGGAAAGGAGATTGTTAGCCACTTTGAGACTCCTTAGGGTAGTGATAAAGTGGAATATCAAATCCAAATCAAAAACTCTTTGGCAATTGGATTTGCCTGCAGGAAACTTTGGGAGAAGGGAGTCACTACCCATTAACTCCATTTCCGAAGTGGCATACCAGAACACCAGGGTTGCTGGCCAGGGGGCTATGAGAGGGTTCGCCCACATTTCTGCTTGTCCTGTGCCTAGAAATCACAGGTCTGAGTAGTTTCCCACTTGCCCCATGCTTCCTAGACATAGGTCTCAGTGGTTTTTGCCTTTCCCCCTCTGCTTTCCCCCAGGAAACTCACTGTGTAGCAATAAATTGGAGAAAACACCGATCTGCAAAAAACTCGACAGACGTTTGTTCCAATTCAGCAGTAAAGATCAGGTTTCCCCAGGGGGGAAGCAGCAGGGAAAGCGGAAATGTGGATGAGCCCCAGAGGTTATGTGATTAGAAAATATAACTTCACATGCTCATAGCAAACACATTCTGAGTGTAGATCCTCATTTAGCCAAAACAACCCCATCCATGCACAAGGAGGCACCAGCAGGCTTCAGGGAACTGCAAGGTTTGCAGAAGAACGAAAAAATTATTAAGGAAGCAGCAACAATACCCCAGTGGGGACTCAGTGGCATGGGCATGCTGGCTGCCTACTGGAGAGGGGAAGCTTCATGGGAGGTGGGATGGAATGGAGTAATCTAGGAAAGGGCATGGCTGACTGGTTGGCTGGCACCCTGAACATGAAGCACTCCACACCACAACATTCGGTTTCAGGACTCCCTAGCAGTGCAGTCCTATGCGTGTCTACTCAGAAATAATTGAATCCAGTGAGACATACTCCTACATTAACTGTGGTCTCATTTTTTTTTTATAGGCTGAAGCTGATTCTCTGTCATGTGTAACAAACAAATGTCAAATTGCTGTTATCAGGGGGCGTCCTCCACCCCCAGGCTTTTGCCCCATGGTGAACATGGCCCTGGAAAGCTCCCTCAGCTGAAATGACTCCCGCTAAAGACATGTCAGCTCTGCCCTTTACATTCAAGGAGACAGTGGTGACCTACAAACGTCAGACTGATGGGTTAATTAATTTTCTGCTTCCATATCAGATGGAAGAAGACGTCACCTGAGACGCTTAATTGAGATGATTATTTCAGTTGCCAGGTTTGGATAATTATTTACTGTGTTCATATATATATATATATATATATATATATATATATATATATATATTCATTCACAACACAAACAGGGGTGTGTGTGCGTGAACACACACATAAACATAAGCCCCCCTATAGAAAAAGAAGATTGAAATGAGATGGAAACTGCTAAGGACAGCTGAATCCAGATTTTGACCCAGTAGGGACAACTTGATTTGTTTGCTAATCCTGGGACTGGGCTCATTATCCATGTCTAGGGCTGGCCCTACCATTAGGCAGAGGCAGGTGACCACCCCACGTAACTGATATTGAGTGGCATATAAGGGCAGCTAATTCTTGGCTGTTTAGACTGCAATCCTAACTCCACTCAGTTGGGAGTAAAACCCACTCAATTCAATGGGGCTTTATTGTTTCAGTAACCTGATTAGGGTTGCAGCCTGAATTCATTGTTGTGTTTTTATTGGAAGGAAGGTGGAGGGGGCATTTATGGGCTTTTCTGCCACAGTAAGTTAGCTGGCCTTGGATTTTATGCACCATGACCTGGGGGGAGGAGAGAGGAATGCTTCCTTGCTTCCTTGCTTGCTTTTCCAGCTCAGGAAGCAAATGCCCATGACTTCCTCTAAAATCCAGGTTTGGGGGGTCTCTTCACATTTGCCCCATGGGTGTTGCAGAGCCAGCTGTTCCAACCACCTGGTTATTCTGCCTTTTTCAGAAAAGGTGCAGGAAGTGAACAGCAGCCCTTGAGGTTGCCTAGCAATGGAGGAAAGGCTGTGCACACACCATGGGGAGTGATGTCTTTCTCATATCACCTTCAAGATCCTGCAAGAAACAGTCCCTGGTTCTCTAGTGTAAGAGACCGGGAGTGCTTCAAAGCATGTACAGTGTGTGTGTGTGTGAGCGCGATCAGAGCTGAATGCAAGCAACTCTGGAGAAGCACCTGGCTGTTGCAGCTGCAGATTAGGGTTGCCAGCTTTGGTTGGGAAAAATAAAGGGCAGGTTGAGCAAAATATGGGACAGGTCAGGGGGAATGGGGGCCCCCCTAAAAATTACTTTACCTAGTGCAGAAATGACTTCAAAGCAATCCATTACAAAAGCATTGCCACATTGGAAACAAAACTATTGCGCTCCACATAAATCTCATTTTCCAAAAAAGAAACCATAAATATAACCAGAGAGCAAGAATATGAGCTGACTCACCACCACACCTTTGCAAGGAATGAGTTTTTGGGGTGAGTGCCCTCGGATTTTAGCTGCTATGTTGCACTCAGTTATTTCTTTTTCTTCCGATCCTGCTCTTCGGCCGGCCACCCTTGTTGCTTGCTGCCTGTGCAAACTCTCCACCACACCTGACGGACCAGGCCTATGCAAAGTGCAACCCCCATCTCACTTTTCACACACACCCAGCCTCTGCCTGTGCAAAAACTATCTCCCTGCCCCCCTGCTCTCCACTGGACAGACCAGGTCTGTGCAAAACCCCTCTCTTGTTTTCTCTGACCAACTCTTTGCCAGCACAAAATTGCTCTCTCTTTCTCTTTCAGTTTCTCTTTCTCTCAAATTCCTCCTCCCTGCCCCACCTCACCCTTTGCCCATGCCCCATGATAACTCTCACTCTCTCCTCTCCTCCTCATGGACCACCCTCTGCCTGCATAAACCCTTGCTCTGGCTCTGGCTCCCCCCCCCCCACCAGACCCACCCTCTCCCCATGCAGTTTTGAGGAGGAAGAGCTTGAATATGTGAAAAAGTCATCCCATTTGAAGTCCAAACAGGACAAGGGAAACTTTTTGCCAAAAAAAGGATGATCGTGTTTTTCTGGCAACCCTGCTGCAGGTAAATGAAAAGATTATTATTTTTTTAAATGGTGGGGAAAGCAGGGTGGGAGGGGACAGAGAAAATATTTTCCATTTGTTGGGAGACTATTCCCTTCATCCTCCATCACAAAGGAATTGTCAGGATATGAAAGATAAAGGATAGACAACCTGATTTTCCTGGCAAAGCCCTGGCAATGGGCAGCAAATCTAGGGGATGTTTGCATGTTGCTGGGTTTTGAGTCTGCAGGCTTCCCCCTCCATTTAAAACAAAACACAACACAGCCAATAAACGCAACAAAAACCCCTCTCTTTTTTTGTAAGAATACAGTACAGTAATTGCTTAAAGGTCTCCTATTAAAAATCCATAAAGGAAGCAGAAGGAATCTGGTTTTGACCCTCATTATCCAAGGGGCAGTGATGTTCCCTCTGAATCTCTCAGTCCAACACGCAGCAATGCTTATGATCAGGATTAAAAGGCCAAAGATAATGAAGCAAACCAGAATGTTAATGGAGCTGTTGCTGAAGAGATGCTGTCCTAAAGCTTCCCTCTCTCCACAAAAGCCACTCCCAAATGGGTGGGACTATGCCACTTCAGGGTGGGGTCATGCAAATTAAAAGGCAGGGCCATGCAAATTATGGACTTGGACAGACACTTAAGCAATGTAAAGGTAGGATTCTCCAGGTAAAATACAGCTGGGGCTCTGCCCCCCCTTGCCCTGGAAACCAGACTTCCATGATACAGAGGATGCTAATGAGGAATATATTATCTCTATCTCAGTCTCTCTCATTCACTCTCTTTCTCACACACAAAGGTGTTTCTCTTCACCTCTTCCTTCTCTTAGACACACTCAGAAGGACACAAACAGATGCTCATATAGTCAGGACCGGCTAAAAGGAGCTGGTGTGAGCTTCCTCAATGTACAAGTGCACCTCAATTCAAACTCCTCCGCAGATTTCCACCCACACAACCCGACGGCTGGCTATCCTCACAAAGAGGGAGAGGGAGACACACACAGACACACACATCCGTGCCTGCTGAGAGATAGTTATCAACCAGAGATACCTACCCACGCAGGCAGAGCGATGCAACCTCAGAGATCCATACCCATAATACAAAATACTCACATGCTCCTGCACAAGGTACATGCAGTCTTCAAATGCACACTGGGGTTGTAAAGAAACCTATACCAAAAACATATTCTCTCTTTCTCTCTCTCTCTCTCTCTCTCTCTCTCTCTCTCTCTCTCTCTCTCTCTCACACACACACACACACACACACCTCTCTTCCAAATGCAATGCCTGTAAATGAAAGGCAAATGTCTTAATCAGACTTCTGTAACCAGGTGCCCACCAGATATTTTGGACTCCAACTCCCATAATCCCTGATAATAAGCAATGCTGGCTGGGAATGATGGGAGTTGGAGTCCAACATTATCTGGCGGGCACAGGATTGGGGAAAGCTCAGTGGCGTAGCGTGGGGGGGGCAGGGGGGGGCAGCCGCACCGGGCGCAACATCTGGGGGGGGGCGCACTCGCACTCGCAGCTCTCTGCCCCCACCTGGCTCACTCTCTCTCTCTCTCACTGCAGTAATGGCTGTGCGAATCCGATCCGAGCCGCTGGGTCGCCACCCACTGTGGAGGGGGTGGGTGCCAGGCATGCGGTGCGGAGAGAGAGCGAGGGACTATCTGGGGGAGGGACAGTGCAGCAGCTGCCCAGTGCAGCGCTGAGCGCGGGAGAGAACCACACCAGACCAGACCAGGCAGCAGCAAGAAGAAGCTGGCAGCGGCGGCAGGTTAGGGGTTAGGGGGCGCAAATTACTTGCCTTGCCCCAGGTTAGGGGACGCAAATTACTTGCCTTGCCCCGGGTTAGGGGGCGCAAATTACTTGCCTTGCCCCGGGTGCTGACAACCCACGCTACGCCGCTGGGAAAGCTAGCCTTAATTTTTTTAAAAAAACAACAACGACAATAACAGCAGCAGCAGCAACAACAACAACACATTTATCTTTTATAATAGTGGACAAGCTCGGAGGACTTCTCCTTTACGGAGTCCCCATTTTCTGCATCCCAAATGAAATCAATTGGACACAGCCTACCCTCCAGCATTCCATAGACACAACAGGAGATGCAGTGTTACCACCCCAAGACAGCCATTGTTGATAACTTTACTTCACTTTCTGGATCCATTTACTCTGCAGTCCTTGTCTCCCACCAATTTCACAAGCTGAGACTGAATCCTGGCAAGACAGAGGCACTGTGGGAGAGTGCAGAACTTGGCTGAGGCCCAGGGTGGGATTCTTGTTCTTGTAGCATAAGTCCAACAGTCCCCTAGTGCAGCCCTCTGGCCAGCTTAGCCCTCTGCGGCCTGGGGCAAATAAATCCAGCTGCCCCCCACTCTGCACAGGCCTGGGTGAGTGGTTTCTGTGTCCGAGACACTGGTCAATTGCCTACCCTGGATGGGGTTGCACTCCTCATGAAGGAGAAAGTTCACTGTATGGTGCAGAGTGGTGGTTCTAAATCCATCTCTGTCATGGGTGGCCCAGGTAACTGCAGTGGCTAGAAGTGTCTTTTACCAGCTGTTCCTGGACCAGAGAAAACACGATTACAATAGGTTATGCGTTGGTTACGTCAAGACTGGATTTCTGGAATGTGCTTGATTGGGGTTTTTCTTGTGCTTAATCCGAAAGTTGCAGTTAGTGCACAATGATGCAGCATGGTTGCTGACCGGAGTGAGAGACATTGTCAGCATGTAACACCTGTGCTCAGAGTTCTGCACAGATCTCTGATTTGCTACCAGGCCAAGTTCAAGGTGCTACTACTTGTGTACAAATCTTCTTCTAAGGGTTCCTGCAACCTCCTACTTCTGCAGATGCATGTGAATGCATTTTTAGGATGAATAGAATCTTGAGAGCAAGCCTTTCAGTTAGCTTGTTCAGCTGGAGAAGGTTAAGTGATAGATGTTGTACACGTAACGGGGGTTTGCTTGTAAAAAAATATTACATCGCTACATCTAATATGGAACTTCATGCAGAAGACAACACATGGTACCAATAGTGAAATAATATTTGAGGGCTCCTTCATCTCTCACAAATGAGGAAGCTAAGAAATGGAGGAGGGAGAAGCTTGAGTAAAGCAGGGATGGAAAGACACCGAGAGGGGGAAAGTGGCAGTTTTAAACAATGACAAAGGCTTGAGTCAGCAGGGAGGGACACTGAGAGGGAAAAAGAAGTGGCTTAAAGCAAGATTTGAGGACAGTGGGAAAGGTTTTGTTGTGTTAGTATTTTGGTGCTGGCTTCTGTGTTGTAGCCTTCTCCTTTGTTTTTACTTGTTAAAACCATTTCTCCCTTCCCAATCCATTTCCAGTCTATTTAGGCCTCTCCTATTCTTTTCAAGGGGGACGCGGGTGGCTCTGTGGGTTAAACCACAGAGCCTAGGACTTGCCAATCAGAAGGTCGGCGGTTCGAATCCCCGCGACGGGGTTAACTCCCGTTGATCAGTCCCATCTCCTGCCAACCTAGCAGTTCGAAAGCACGTCAAAGTGCAAGCAGATAAATAGGTACCGCTCCGGCGGGAAGGTAAACGGCGTTTCCGTGCGCTGCTCTGGTTTGCCAGAAGCAGCTTAGTCATGCTGCCCACATGACCCGGAAGCTCTACGCCGGCTCCCTCAGCCAATAAAGCGAGATGAGCGCTGCAACCCCAGAGTCGGCCACGACTGGACCTAATGGTCAGGGGTCCCTTTACCTTTACTTATTATTTTCAAATACCACTGTTGCCTCTCAGTGTCCTTCCGTTCTCGCTCCCACTCCATGGTCACTGCTATTGTACAGCCTGCCTTCTCTTTTGCTCCCCTAAGCTGCTTAACTTCATTCAAACCTAGGGCTGTGTTGAGGCACTCCAAAAACCCCAATCAGGGTTGCCCTCTGACTTCAGGATTGTGATGTAGCGCTACAAATCCTCCAATATGAGCTGTGTGAAGATAGACTAGTACAAATATAGTGCAAAAAGATGCACATTTTTGCAAGCAATCTCCCCAAATACATTATGTCCATGACTGCATGCATTTGTATGTGTGCTTTCCTTCCATATATACACTTTTTGTACACATTTCTATCACAAAATTCAGAGGAGTGTGAATTTTGAAGGACATAGCTGCATTTTGTTTCACATCTTGTTTCAGGAAGTGAAAATTAGGTAGGTTTAAACTGAAATTCTTCCCTGTCTCTATCATTGGCACCATTCCACAATTGTTCCAAGAGAATGGTGGCAAACATGCCTCTTCCCACTGTAAAATATTTGAATGTGGGAAATGATGGATGCTGAAAGGCATTGGCAGGTGCGTAATGGCTGACTGCTGCTTTATTGTGGCTACTTTTCGTGGATCTTGATAGTTTCCTATTGGTGATTAATTAGCAGATTAGTCAGGTAAAGCTTTGAATTGCAATGGTGGCAGTTTTAATTGCTGTGATAGCAACTGTTAATTGGTGGGTCTGCAGGGTGAAATTTGTGTCTCTTTTGAAGCTGTTTTGGTGCCAGCGTGTTCTTTCTCTCTTAGGGAATGAAAAAGAAACTATCAAAGATAGCTGTTTCTTTGAAAAACAAAGGGTTTTGTTTTTTTAAATGTAAGTTAGCTCACCCTTCCCTCAAAAGGCACCTGGATGGTGAGGAAATGCGCAACTATATTTTGGGCTGTGAACAAACCATATTTTAAAAGCAAATTAAAAGCACATTCTCCCCACCCCAAGTGTAGTTTGTTAAGGGTGCTCAGAATTGCAGCTCTGTGAGGGATAAACTGCAGTTCCCAGGATTCTTGGGGTGTGTGTGCTTTAAATGTGTGGTGTGTATTACAGCCTACGTTCACTGCAATACTAGCATAATAAATACTTACGTTCTATTACATAAGATGAGTCTCTGTGAGATTCATCTGTTGCTGGGATTTGGGAATTCAGAATGTTCCCTGACTTGATGGTTTGCTAATCTGGATATGACTTCTTCATGTAGCTTTAGTTCCACTTCATTAACCTTTTACAGATGATCTAACATCCAAACCCTGCAGGAGGCAGGGGGCCGTATGCAGTGGCCCCTCCACCTTCCAGCTCTGGCTTCCGCTCACAGAGCAATCAGGTCTGAAAGGGGCTTGTAAGTGTGTTTGCCTGAATGCACTTGCAAGCCTCCCTGCCACTCCTAACCCCTATTGTTTAGGGCTACTGATTTGCAGAAGGGCTTGTCAATGCATCCAGGCAAACACACTTACAATCTGCCTTCAGAGGTTGCCACTCATTCTGGCTCCTGCACACGTGTAAAATTCCGAAACACTCAGAGGGCTGTTTCCCTTTCCATTGCTTAGGCTGTGATCAGGCAGCAAGAACTAGAAAAAGAGCCTTGTCTTGGCTCTCAAACAAAGTTATCCGTCCCTCTTCCACAGACTGTTTGGGGAATTATTACTGCAGCCTACCTTATAGGGCTCTTGTAAGGATGACTGCGGTAACGTATGGAAAGGGCTATAGAAATACTATGCATTATGAAGTACTCGGCATTGGGGGAAAAGAATGGAAGCAGCAGCTTGAATGCGTTTGCTCACTTCCTCTGTCTGATCTTGGGAAGAGCTATTCTCTTAACTGGTGTGTGAGTGTGTTCCTCGCCACCAGCCAGCTAAGTGGGCTCCTGTGTACTTTAATCACCGAACAACTGCCAGCTTCAGCAATTCAGCTAAGGTTCCAGAAGATTAGTGTGGCTCCCCCTCAGCCAATGAGAATCTCTCCGGCTTTTAACTAATTCAGCACCTGCTGTTGGAATGGAGCCTGCACTTAGGAGGAAGAGAAGATGAGCTATTAGTGGGGGAGAAATGCAGGGGTTATATCATCTAATCTTTAATGAATTAGCCAGAAAAGCTCCAGGCTGCTCCCTGTAAAAGGCAGCACATCCAGCTTGCGGGTGCGTTTTCTTTAGCCATGAACAAATACTCTTACCCTGTTTTCCTTTTCCCCCACATGGGATACTTTGCAGTATTTCCTCTCTCCCCCAAAAGACACAAATCTATCTATCCAGTGTGGTGTAGGGGTTATAGTAGCTTTTCTCAACCTTGGGTCTCTAGATGTTGGACTACAACTCCCATCATTCCTAGCTAGTGATCTCAAGGAGGCAACCATAGGTCTCACTGTTTTATCTTTCCAGTGACCCTATATGGTGGGATTAGGCACCATGCTGGCTCAGATTCTTAACTAAATTCTCCTCTGTTGGCACTGAATGCCTGTTCACTTTATTCTGGGCTGGGAAACCAGTGGTCCTCCAGATGTGAAACTCCAACTTCCATCAGCTCCAGCCAGTATGGCCAGTGGTTAGGGATCATGGCTGCTGTAGTCCAGTAACACCTGGAGGGCCACAAGTGCCCCAGTTTTGACGCTGCCTTTGCAGCAGGGCAATGCCAACTCTAGGGCAACTCAGGTTTTGGCATTGCCTTTGCAGCAGGGAAATCACTGTGGTGCATCTTCTCACCCCAAACTTGGGTAATGTCAGAAGCCCTTGTTCATGTAGGAGAAGACCATGATGTAGCTTCACCCAATGCCAGTGTTGCCCCTGTTTCAGGGCTGCATAAAGCGAGATAGTTAGGCCCTCTCCATCACTGTGGATGGTAGGGAGCTAACATACTGAATTAGACCATAGGTCTCGTCTAGCTCAGTAGATGTTCAACAGTGGGATGGGCTTCTTCAGAAGGTGGTGGATGTTTCTTCATTTTAAGTTTTTAAGCAGAGGTTGGATGACCACCTGGCATGCTTTAATTGAGATTCCTGCATTGCAGGGGGTTGGACTAGATGACCCTCAGGGTCCCTTCCAGCTCTGCATTTCAGGCAGACCTACTTGGGGATGCTGGAGATGGAATTTGGGTACACATGGGGGATAAAGCTCTTGAGGGCTGCAAGCCACAATGACTATGTTCTACCTCCATTTTGGAGATGGTATACCTCTGAATATCAGGAATTCACAAGCCAGGAGAGTGTTGTTGCTCTTAGTTCCTGCTTGCAGGCTACCCATAAGCACCTGGCTTTGAGAACAGGATACTTGGCAAGATGGGCCTTTGGTCTGATCCAGACATTTTGGCGGACTCTGTCAGCTGTCAGTGAGTTTGTTCCTGTTGTGTAAATTAAAGCTGGGCAGCAACATGCCTCTGCTGTGAAGCCATCAAGGACACGATCAAATGTTTGGTGTATATGATACAGCTGGGTGTGTGTGCATTGAAACATTGGAGGTTGCTAATACCAGGTTGAGGGGCAAATTCCAGGTGTTTCAATTGCATATCTTTAGCTATTCCACTGACAGCCATGGAATGGGGTTCATGCAGCAGCTCTGAGTGAGATTATAATAGCTGAGCAAATAGGAAGCATGCCATTTGAGGACAGAGATCTGCTGTGTGTGTGTTGCAATCTTGACATATGTTGACACATTCACAAGACTGGCTTAACACATGCCGGGTGACTCAATATTGATGGTTAGCACTGGGGAAACTCATGTTGATGTCAACAACTTGCTTTACAAAAAGAAGAATGGCACAAATGCCTCCTCTTTGTAATGTTTGGCAGTTCAGTCAGCATCAACTTTCCCATTGCAATATCTTATTCACCTGAAATTATGAGGGGGTGTGCAAACCATCTTTTTAAAAAGAGCCATTTCTGGCTCACAAACTAAAATCAATTGACACAACAGGAAGATTGTGAGGGCCCTTCAGACATCCTTTTCTGTGTCTGCATTCATGATTATTTGTATTCATAGTAGTATCAGGGCTGTTATATATGATACTGCTTTCAATGCTGTTTGCTCCTGGAAAAGATTCAGGGCAGATGTATTGCTTTGTTGCCAATCAGTGCATGTCCTGTAGCTTCCAGCCATAACCCTATAACATTATCCTGGGAGAAGAGGACAAAACCCTGGCCCTACCTGCTCCATTGTGTCCCCACCACTGCTCCTGCAGCCCTCTGGGTGCTACACTTTTGCAGCAGGGACTCCATCTTTTCTACTCACAGGACCACTGAGAGCTGCCTTACACTGAGTCAGACCATTGGTCCATCTAGCAGTGTCTTCCCAGGGTTTCAGACAAGGGTCTCTCCAATCAGGGATTGCATCTGGGACCATACAAAGCAGATTCCCTGCCACTGGCTCTTCCCCATGTGGACTCCCAATGGAATTTAGAACCTTGATCGTCCAAGGTTCTAATTCACATGGGAAGCATGCATAGATAGAGCAAGTTGCAGGCATTCAGAGCCAGTTTGAGAGCCAGTGTGGTGTAGTGGTTAAGAGCGATAGACTTGTAATCTGGTGAACCGGGTTCGTGTCTCCGCTCCTCCACATGCAGCTGATGGGTTACCTTGGGCTAGTCACACTTCTTTGAAGTCTCTCAACCTCACTCACCTCGCAGAGTGTTTGTTGTGGTGGAGGAAGGGAAAGGAGAATGTTAGCCGCTTTGAGACTCCTTTGGGTAGTGATAAAACGGGATATCAAATCCAAACTTTATTTATTTAACTTTTATTCAGCAGAGGACTGAGGGAGCAGCCATGGTGGAAGCATGGTGGAAGTATATTTTAAAGGAAAGTGTCATTCATAAATATATACATGCTAGGGGCTGCCACTCCTGCTCACCATCTCCACATACCTGCAACCCCCTCTGCCAAATGCCCTTCCTCTAACCCTGACCAAACCTAGCTCCCTTTGCACATATCTCACTGCCTCACCTTCCCTCCACAGCTTGCCCCAAGCCCCTCTGCCTCCCCTCACAGCTCACTCCAACCCCAACCCCTCTTACACGAGGCGGGAGCTTCACCAAGTGGCTTTCTACACTGCTCTGCGAAGCTCCTCTCCCGTCTCAGTTTAAACAGCTCCCCTGGGCCGCCTGCCACCAGTGTTGCCTGGCTGCTCTTCATTGTGGTGGATTAGACGTGGCTGCCAAACTGCAGGATGACAACAACCTTACATTTTTATGTATATAGGAAGGAAGGAAGGAAGGAAGGAAGGAAGGAAGGACAGACAGGTCTGGGGACTCTTTTTCTTTAATATTCTCTTGTTCATCTCAGTTATTGTAACATGCTGGTTGGTTGGAAAGTGTCTTTGGCTCTTTCTCTCTCTACATTTGTTCTCTCTCTGACTTTGGCCCTACCAGTCCCATTGGGTAGCAGCCCAATGCCATATTACTTGCTTGGGGTTGAACACCACCTGAACAAGACTGTATGGTTTGATACAGGCACCCTCCCCCGCATGAGTGTTCCTACAACTGTACTGAGTAATGTTCCTTCTTAGAAGGATGTTGCAAGGTTTCATCACTTTAATTGGTCGATTAATCAACTAAAGCTTTAATTGATGAATGCCAATTTTAATCAGAATGGGCACATTTTTAATCAGAGAGGAGAGAGCAGTTTAAGAATGCACTTATTCGATTTGGAGGCTATTTTGGTTCCAGTGTGTTACCGTAATTGGGAACGAAGAAAGAAAATATTAAATATGTCCTTTCCTTCTAATGAGAACCTGCAGCTTGGGCTCGTTCCATTGCATGTTATCTCATAATTCCTCCAGCATCTTTTTTCCTTTCTTCCTTAAAGGTGCCCATCTTGAGGTTTATTAAAATGGAATTGACACACAAATCAGCTAAAAGGCAGGTCATTAATAAGCTAAAAACTCTTTAATTGGTTGACAGCGCTCTTAAAAAGATTCCCCTGAACATCCCTTCGGCAAAAAAGAAAGACCAGAAATTGGTGGGCAGGAAAGGGTCCTTTGGCGTCTTGTAAAGGAAAGTCTGGTGAAATCAAGTTAACATTGTCATGGCCAGTGGTGCAGTGGAGCAGGGACAGAGCACCGCCACACAAAGCTGCCTGATACAGAGCCAGACCATTGGCCCATCTACCTCAGTATTGTCTACACTGACTGGCAGCAGCTCTGCATGGTTTCAGGCAAGGTTGCCTCCCAGCCCTACCTGGAGATGCTGCGGATTGAACCTGGGACCTTCTTCAAGCAAAGCATGCTCTACCACTGAGCTATAGCCCTTCCTCAGAGAGAAGGGGGAGAATCATGTATGCCAGGTTGAACTCCAAGGAGGAAAGATGGGATAGAAATGTAATATTAAAACAAATGAACACAAAAATATCCAGACAGAGGGCCTTCTCGGTAGTGGCGCCTGCCCTGTGGAATGCCCTCCCATCAGATGTCAAGGAAATAAGCAACTATCTTACTTTTAAAAGGCATCTGAAGGCAGCCCTGTTTAGGGAAGTTTTAAATGTTTAATGCTGTATTGTCTTTTTAATATTCAGTTGGGAGCCACCCAGAGTGGCTGGGGAAACCCAGTCAGATGGATGGGGTATAAATAAATCATCATCATCACCATCATCATCATCAAAATACATTTCACAACAGGGAAGATGATGCTCTCTTCTACCAGGGTGCCATCTCTCAATCTTCTGCAAGCCAAATAAATGCATTTTTTGCAGAGCAGGCCCTCCCAGTGGTACAGAGGTACCCACACCCCTTCCAGCTTTTGAGACCCCTGACCATAATAAAAATTAGTTGTGGTTTGTTTATCTAATCAGCTGGCCTGCGAGGACACATTCATCATGGTCTAATCCTATGCCTTTGAAACAGATACATTTTAATTAATATTTATGAACATTTTAAATTCTTTAATATGACAAAAGCTAGATCAGGTTCTTTTTTTAAATCGTATTATTTACCAAATCACATCTCTTATTTGCTTAGATTTGCTGCTCTAAGCTGGGAGTGCATGCCATGTTTTTGATCACCGAAAAAATTATGCTTTTGAATTATGGTGCTGGAGGAGACTCTTGAGAGTCCCATGGACTGCAAGAAGATAAAACCTATCCATTCTTAAGGAAATCAGCCCTGAGTGCTCACTGGAAGGACAGATCCTGAAGCTGAGGCTCCAATACTTTGGCCACCTCATGAGAAGAGAAGACTCCCTGGAAAAGACCCTGATGTTAGGAAAGATTGAGGGCACAAGGAGAAGGGGACGACAGAGGACGAGATGGTTGGAGTGTTCTCGAAGCTACCAGCATGAGTTTGACCAAACTTCGGGAGGCAGTGAAAGACAGGAGGGCCTGGCATGCTCTGGTCCATGGGGTCACAAAAAGTCAGACACGACTAAATGACTAAACAACCACCACCATATTTTTCCATGTATAACACGTCCCTGTGTATAAGACAACCTCTGTTTTTTGGGACTCCAAATTAAAGAAATGGGAGATTGTCCAGAGTTGTTCAGCGTTTTTTTTTGGGGGGGGTTGCCCAGAGTTCAGTTTTTTTTTGGGGGGGGGTTGCCCAGGGTTGTTGAGCTTCTTTTGGGGGGGGGGATTGTCGACAATCGCTGACCCGCCTGACCACCGCTGCCAATCGCACGCTTCACCAAAGCAACCAATCAGCAGCAGCAGCCAGTAGACAGCAGGCCTTGCTGCAGGCACCAATCACCCACCCGATTGCCACTGTCAATCTCTTACTTGCGGCTGCCAACAATTGCCCATCCCTCTTCAGAACTATCTGTGTATAAGACAACCTCCAATTTTTAACATTTCTCTATAATAATAAAAAATCATATACACGGAAAAATACGTTACATAAAAAACACAGTGTGAAACTTCTTAAATGCCAAGATAGCAACAAGTAGTAACAAGAGCCAACAGTGTGACGCGGCAGCTAAAAAAGCCAATGCAATTCTGGGCCTCATCAATAGGAGTATAGCATCTAGATCAAGGGAAGTAATAGTGCCACTGTATTCTGCTCTGGTCAGACCTCACCTGGAGTACTGTGTCCAGTTCTGGGCACCACAGTTCAAGAAGGACACTGACAAACTGGAACGTGTCCAGAGGAGGGCAACCAAAATGGTCAAAGGCCTGAAAACGATGCCTTATGAGGAACGGCTAAGGGAGCTGGGCATGTTTAGCCTGGAGAAGAGGAGGTTAAGGGGTGATATGATAGCCATGTTCAAATATATAAAAGGATGTCATATAGAGGAGGGAGAAAGGTTGTTTTCTGCTGCTCCAGAGAAGCGGACACGGAGCAATGGATCCAAACTACAAGAAAGAAGATTCCACCTAAACATTAGGAAGAACTTCCTGACAGTAAGAGCTGTTCGACAGTGGAATTTGCTGCCAAGGAGTGTGGTGGAGTCTCCTTCTTTGGAGGTCTTTAAGCAGAGGCTTGACAACCATATGTCAGGAGTGCTCTGATGGTGTTTCCTGCTTGGCAGGGGGTTGGACTCGATGGCCCTTGTGGTCTATTCCAACTCTATGATTCTATGATTCTAAGTGTTAAACCTGAGCTCCACATACACACCCCGCTTTGAGTTTGAGGGCCAAGTCAAGTACCCTTCCTGCCTCTCCTTGCAATTCTCAGAAAGATCTCTTGTAGTCCTGATGTTGGCCTTGATTTCTCTTTAAGATGGTTTTATAATTGTTAGCTTAGTGATGATCTGCTTTCTGTGGATTTTTTTGTTTTAGGGCCACTTGGTGAGGAGTGGACTCGAAATGCGTATTGACAAATAAAGGCAAAGATGAAAAACGATGTACTTATCTTGCTTAAAAGCATTTTTGAACTGGTCAGATTTAAAAGTCTCTAAGCAGTATACAAAAAAGCCGACACAATAAACAGTATCATAAAAATAGAGACGAGACAACCCCCAACCCAATAATACAGTATTTTAAAAGCAGATTAAAAACAAGAACTCAGTATTACATGCTCCAATCTTACAGGTCAAGGAAAGCCTGGGCAAAAAGATCTGGCATTACAAGGCGTCTGTTGGATGATGTTTCACATATGGCAGAGGGAAGATTATTCCAGAGTGTCGGGCAAAGGCGGAAAATGCCCATTTTCGGTCACTGCCCTGTGATTGTTTTTTAGGATGCAGTGCCATTAGTAAAATATTCCCAGATGATCTAACTGAAGGCATGCAGCTCAGAGGTATGTAGAGCATCTGCACTGCATTCAAAAGGTCTCAAGTTCAAATTCCCCCATCTCCAGGTATGGCTGGGAATGTCTCAGTCCTGAAACCCTGGATTGTTGCTGTCAGTCAAAGTAGATATATAAAACTAGAGGGACCAAAGGCTTCCTATGTTTGCAAGTTATTCAGTTCACATTTACAGGTGAACCCACCTAATTTCTGCTTTCCTCGAATTACATGAACTGAAACACATCCTTTGAAATTCGCACTTCTCTGAATTTTGCAGTGCAGTTCTCCAGCCAAGGAATGTATATGAAAATGCATATATTGGGGTAAAGTGTGCATAGAAATGCTTATATTTGTGAAAATGGCATACAAAAATGAAGCACATTAAGGGGATATTCATAATGGTACATTCGGCAAAATTGCGTGCAGAAATGTACCTACCAGGAGAAATTTGCCTTAACATGTTGATGAACTGGTGTGGGGATGTGGAAACTGAACTTAACACTGGAAAATTGAGGAGGTGAGAGAAAACAGTCAGATTCGCCCGTCCCTGTGCTCTGTTCAACAACCTGGTCGCTGTGCTCTGCATGAAAGGCAGAAAGAGCTAGGGGGATAAAAGGGCACCAAACAACAGCAAGATATTTGGAAAGCAGAGCCAGCCCACCAATGAGGCGGGGTGAAGCACCTGCCTCCGGCAGCAGAAGCAAGAGAGGCGGTGCCACCCCACCCCCCTGTCACCGGCATTTTGGCACATGGTTGTTGCCATTCATCTTCTGCACCTCTGAGGCAGAGAAGATGAACAGCAACACCTTGTGGAGTGCCCCATTTCTTGCCAAGTTTGTCAAGAGCTGAGGCATTCCTGTGCGCAGCATTCCCACTCATCTTCCCTGCCTTGTGGAGCGCCTGGGCTCTTGCCAAGTTCAGCGAGATCCAGCCATTCCTACACATCGCATTGCTGCTCGTCTTCCCCACCCTGTCCACCTCAAGTCGCAGTGGACTTGAGCATGCTGGAAGGAAGGGGATACAAACCCTGGTAGTGGTAGGCCATGGATGGGGAAATGATTTCCACCCAAGCACCATCTTCCCTCATGGACAACTTTCTGGGGTTGCACGTCAGGGCTGAGGCAGAGGCAAGAGTGGAAGATGCAATGAATGTGGCTGCTCCATTGGTAAGCTACATTCCAGCCATACCAAAGGCCAGAGGTTTCTGCACCAACCCTCCATCAAGAGATTTCCACAGTTTAAGGTCACATACTTCATCCCAGCAAAAGCACTCAAGGAGGGTGTTGGGTAGTGATGGTGAGGGGTGTGGTTTGGAGAGAGGTGGTGTAGCCTGGTTGATTGGTATGGCCTTGGGAGAGAGTCCAGAGGGCCAGGAAGAGAGATCTGGAGGGCCACATGCTGTCCCTGGGCCTGGGGATCCCTATCCTCCCAACGGTAAGTAGACTGGTAAACCTTACCCATGTATCAGGTACTCAGCTTTTGTCCATGCCAGCTGACCACAAGGACTAGCCATGTTAATACATGCACAGGAATTCTGCCCAAGCCCTGAAGCCTCAGGAAAACATGACAGCCACCTAGCACACAGGCAACATGTCCATGAAATAGAGAGGAATTAATTTGAATGAGTTGTGGATTTATCTGCAACTGGGCTGCTTATGAGAAGGTCAATGATAGCAATATCTACGTTGGCCGGCCTCCTTCCAACCTCCCCTTGAAACTTCCGCATGACATTTTCTATAGTGCCTAATGAAACTGGCCACATGGTTCCGCTCCCTCCCTCCCCTCCGCCTCCATGCAGTGGCAAATGCTGAACCAAAGAGCTGGTCCTGACGTGATTTTTAATCAGCCTCCAATTCATATCTTCCCATCCCGTTAGCTCTGATGGCTCCAGAGGTCCTTTGTTTTGCAATTGCCCGAGTGCCGGAGCCCGTCGTTCTCATTATCCCTTTGAAGCGCTTCTTGTTGCTCATGCAAATGTTTTGAATGTGCTGGGAAATTAATAATATCCTAGCGCTCGGGAGAAACAATGGAAGCAGCTCCTAACAGCTGAGTGGGGGAAATGGAGATGCGCTCGTCAGCAAAGTGGCGCAGAAACTATTTCGATAGATAGGTCATGGTGGAGACATTTGCAGCTCGGGCGGCTTTGGCCCCAGTGCACCTATCTGACAGTGAGAAACCAGCAGAGAAGGAGAAGGTGAGGGAGGAAGAGATTCGCCAAGGCCTGAATGTCCTTTACAACAGGGGTGAAGAACCTCAGCCCAAGGGCCAAACTCCCTCAGGACTTTCCTCAGGTTATGCCCCCTCCCACAGAAGACTCCCCACTTGAATTCCTAGCTAGAATGTGACCTTGAACTCAGGACAGGCCCACCCATTAGCCTCGGTGAGGCAGTTGCCTCCGGCTGCAAACTGGTGACAGTAGGGAGTGATGGCAGATCCGGGCCCCCAAGGAGTGTGTCACTTACCACCTCCTGTGCTAGGTATCAGCAGGGCTGCCACCACCTGCTACTCCTCTCCAACCTCCTTTCTTCTCCCTGGGCCACCTCCAGTCACCTCAGGCGAAAGTGGCAGAGGAGGCAGCAGCAGAGGGGCACCATTTTCTGTTTTGCCTCAAGTGGCAAAATGTATTGGGCTGGCCCTGCTTGAACTCTTGCTTGTCTGAATGGAGGATGGGGGAGTGTTTGTGTGTAGATTCCTCTGCTTTTTGCAGGGCTGGAGGGTAGGCTATGCTACAAAGCTAAGAGTCAAATCCTTTGCTCCAGCCATGTTTGGCTCTGACACCATGCATAACAGGCAAGAGGCCTCTGGAAAGTTGCCCCCAAGAGCGAAAGTGGCCTCTGAGCTGAAAAAGGTTCCCCTGATTTAGAGGATCAGAGCCAAGGAGGTAAGTGGAAGGGTAGAATCAAGGTGGTAGGGTGTGGGCTTAAAGTCGCCAATTCATACATTGCTGAAGAAGCTTCAGAGCCATTTCCCTATAGCTCAGGCAGCTAATCTGTGGCTGATTCAGCTGTTGTCCAACTACAACTTCCATCATCCCTGACCATTGGCCAGGCTGGCTGAGGCTGATGGAAGCTTGGCATGGAATGTTGACAGACTGTTGTGGGTAAGGAAACACAGAGAGGAGGGGAAATAGAACAGAATATCCTGAAACAGGGCACAGGTCCCACTTGTCCATCCCTGTGTTGAACCACATACCACCACTGCTGAGATCCACCCCATCAGTTCTCAAGCACTGCACCATCTCCACTATTTCCAAGTCTCCATGTCAGCAGAAGTTCGGGAGAAGACGACTAGACAAATACATGAAGGATAAGGCTACCCATGGCTGCTAGCCATTATGGCTGTTTCCCCCTCCACTGTCGGAGGCAGTATGCCCCTGAATCTCAGTTGCTGAGAATCACAAGTGGGGTGTGTTGCTGTCGCACTCAGGTCCTGCTAGACTAGATGCTGGAGTAGATGAGCCTAGGTTCTGATCCAGCAGCAGGACTCTTCCTATGTTCCTGTGAGATGTGGCTTCCTTAATGACAAACCCAAAGGGAGTTGCGCCATTGCAATTTAAAACAACAACCACCACCAAGCAGCTTGTTTAGAGTTTGAATCCCCCCTCCCCTACTCTGAAACAGTTCTGTGAGTGCTAAATGAATATTCAAAGGGAAAATCAGACCGGGCAATTTTCACCTATGTGCCAAGTGTAAATTAAAACACTCATCACTTCTGGCTTCTACACCTCATCAAACCTCCCCCCTCCCTTTCCCCTCCTCATTAACAATAGAGATGCAGAAACATGTACAGGAGATGGGTCTGAGGCACTGGCTCCTTAGTGGGATAAGGAGAGCTGGATGTTTTTGCCATAAAATCAAAGCACATCTTTCAGACACCTGGGAGAGGGCTGTAATATACATACATTGTGAGGTTTTTTTTTTTATTAAAAAACCATCATTGTTTTATCACTGCCAAGGTTGTCCTTTGCAGTCTGTGTTCTTTGCACAGACTCAATTTTTAAAAATGAATTTGGCTTCTTTTTAAAATTTGTTTCAGCATTTTATGGAGTGGAAGAAAAAGGTACAATCTGTACACATTTTGAAATCAGTATGGAAGTTAGAGGTGGGGGAAGAGAGCTTTTTTAAAAACATGCAAGTCAGATCTGGGCAAGGCAAGGGGTAGGCAGGGGAAGGAAAAATGCATTGAGTTAAAGACTGGGTTGGTTTCATCCCCAGTAGAGCTGGGAGAGAACCTTCCACCTCTCAAACTTGGCTTGCAGGGTTGATAGTCCAGTCCCAGCCCTACCATAGGGACTGTCTGATCCTTAAGATCTACATCAGGGACCTTACTCCATGAGCCACACCTTCAGAGGTGAGGAAGGTGGTTGCTGAGTGTATGGCCTCTCCAGCCAGGGTTGGGCAGGGCCCCTGTCTGACACCCTGGAGAGTGGCTGTCAGTCAGTGCCTACAATACTAAGCAAGGTGGCCTGACGGTGGGCTCGTCAACACTTCCTCCGCTTGTCTCGTGCCTAGAAAGCATGGATCCAGGCAGTTTTCCTCTTGCTCTTTTCTCAGGGAAAACCCACTCTTTAGCTGTAAATCGGAACCCTCAGTTCCCAAAGAAATGCTACCTATTAGAAAGAATAGAACCAACCCCAAATGCCATGCTATTTTGTTAGACAATTTGTCTTTGGCTTTCATGTGGGCTGGAAGGTGGGACAGCAAATCTAATCAATCCAGCAATATTGAATGTTATTTTCCCCCCCAGCAGCAACCTTCTTGGAAGTGAGCTAGGAATCTTTAAAGGCTGGAGGCGGGGAGGGAGGCGGAAACCTGTGGACCTCCAGATGTAACACACTCGATGACCCATCAGCCTCAATGCTCAATGGTCAAAGATAATGTAGTCCAATGATGTTGGGAGGACCACAAGTTCCCCACCCCTTATTTAAAGAAAACAGATGAGCCTGGTGAGTTTCAAAGCATCCTTGGGCCCTTAATGGGAGATTTGGGGTCTGGCTGCAGTTGGGGGTGGTAGGGCAGAGGGCAGGGAGATCAAACAGTAGGTGAAGCCAGAGCCAATGAGACACAGAGCCAACTAATGTCAGTTTTGCCCCCAACCTTCCTCTACAAGGCAAACACTGAGACTACAGAGGAGGAGGAAGCTGAGAGCCAGGGTAAGAAGCCAGGAAGGCAGACTGAGGAAGGACTGGGGTTGGTGGGGCACTGGCCCCAAGCCATAATGGATTAGCTTCCACTAGGGCAACTCCCATCCTTAAAGAACATCTAGGCATAAGAAACAAACATCTTTCAGGATCTTGCTCTTATTTAGAGCATGCCTTTTCATTTTTAACTGAACTCCAGTCGTAGAAAGAGTTACCTTCAGCTTTGAACATGTTAGGCTCCTTGCCTGCTTAGTGACTTTGATTCAGCCATTATTATTCAACCTGCAAAAGGCAAGCCTCAAACCTCAGCATTTTAAGGGTCAATTTGAGCATCGTTTGAAATGGGCTTTCATAGGGATGAATCCCTCTCAATCCCACCAGTCACAGAGTGGACTGAGCTGATCCATTTAAAAATAAGATCCAGCCAAGCTCTGGGAAATTCACCCTAATGGAGCATCCTCTACTGACTGGCTATCACTGCTCAGAAGCAGGGGGAAAGCACTCTGTACATGTTCAGGGGAGCTTTCCTTTATGACACATTTTGTCTCAAACTCTGTGGTCATATCAGAAAGGGGTCCTGCTAATTGGGTGTAATTAAAAGGAGGTGAAATAGCACAGCCCCAAGTGACAGATTGACTCTCTGTCCTTTTTGAGCCCTGGAGGGGGAGCAGCCACCAAGTCAGGCAGAGTAACTTTCTGCAAGTTCTGCTTCCAAGCAAGACCAGCAGATGGAAATCTCTCTCTCTCTCTCTCTCTCTCTCTCTCTCTCTCTCTCTCTCTCTCTCTCTCTCTCTCTCTGCAGGGCTGTGAAACTGTCACATGGGCAAGACAGAAGGATTTATTTCAAGACAACCCTTGAACTGACCTCACCTCCCCTTTCGCACAATCCCTCCTACCACAAAAGATGAAAGGCAAACATTAATCTCACAGATGCCCGTCCATTGATTTATTGATGTCTCTTTTGTAGCTGAAGCCATTTCTGCCTGGGGTGTTCCCCGTGGAGAGTGCCAGGGGGAAGACATGAAGAGTGCTGTAAAAATACCTCCCTCTGGGCATCTTTCTGGCACCAGCGGAAGGAACAAGCCACTCTGATCTTTTAATTACCTTTACCGGCCTTCTTCCTTTGGCTGTTAGATTCCTTTGGCTAGTAATTTCTGCCTCCTCCCCTCCCACAGGGCTTAATCCAAGCCTGGGCAAAGGTTGTGGCCTAGCAAGAGTCTTCAGCGCTGGAAGGCTGCATCTGGCCTGCTTTCTGGGCATGAACTAGCCTCCTTCCCTCATTGTCATCATCATTCCAACAGCAAATGCAGGTAGCCAGTGCCAGCAGGAGTGGAGCCAGAATGGGGCTACTGAAAAACTGAAAAAGGGGATCTTCCCCCTTCCTGAAAAAGCAGCCCGACAAAGACTGAGCATGCTAGTCATGAAACACTGGAAAAGGGAAAAATAGTGGTGATGGGCAGTGCTATTTTTCTCGAAAAAAGATGAGCTGGAACTCACCATGAACACCACCCTTGCCTTAGAATGGCAATGGCACCCACCTGAGAGGTTCTGGAACTGAGTTCCTATGTGTTTCCCCTGAAAAAAACCCTCTGGGGATAGGGAGAATGGAATGCAGTATCCTGGGAATGGGCATGGCTGGCTGGAACCCTGAACACTCCTGTTAGGGAGAACACACCTGTTGAGCGGGGAAGGACAACACTCAAGGGCTGTTGCTTCCACGATCTGTTTGTGGGTTTCCTAGAAAAGGGTCATCTTGGCCGCCGCTGGAAACAGGAGGCCTGGAGTAGATTCTTAGACATTTTGGGTGCACTCAGACACTGGGATTATTCCATTAGTTTTCCTGATTATAATGCTAGTGCTTCTACCATGGACTCTTGTGCTCCTTTTACGTGGCTTTACCTGTTGCATTATGGAATTGTGGATCTTCTTTTGATCTATATACTGCCAAGCCTTACTAAATTTTAAATGGCAGGAAAGAACTGTGTGCTGGAATACCACCCGAAAGCTCATCTCATGAAATTACAGTGTAAAAGTCCTGCTAATTTCAGGGTTAACAGGGCTGCAAGCGGATTATTTTTCCCCCCGGGAAGCAAATAACACAGAAATGAGTGCTCAACTTGTTGCAACATGTCCTGCCAAAAAACCAGGGTTGCATCCTCAGGAAGCCTGAGTAATGCTAACAGCACCAAGGGACAGGCCAGTGGGTGAGCAGGCTGTCAATTAACTGGGTCAATACACTGCCTGATGGGTTTCTGCCTTCTGAACTATTGTGAACCAGTTGCCTGGACCAGAAAGCCAAAGTGTCCTGAGGAAGGAGTCCCATCAGTCACGATGAATGATTGAACTATGCATTCATAACAAAAACCAGGAAGCCTGGAGAATGGCTGGAGCATATTATTGCAAAGTCTTGCAATAAAAAGGCAATTTTAAATACTAATGGACTGAGGGGAGAGATGATTTGATAATCATGCAAGGAACTTGAAATGAAATGGTGCTCAGTTCTGAGAGCACCTGCTTTGCATTAATTGCTGCTGTTGTTGTTATTATAATTATTACTAAATTTATATATTGCTCATATGCCAAAATGAATTCTAAGCAGTTTACTACTACATGCAGAAGGTTCTTGTTTCAATCCCTGCCATCTCCAGGTAGGGCTGGGAATGTACTGTCTGAAATCCTAAAGAGCCTCTGCCAGTCATTGTAGACAATAATTGATCTGACTCAGTATAAGTTAGCTTCCTAGTTTTCTACCAGGACTGCAATAAGGGGTGTGAGAAAGGGTTTGCAATAGATGTCCCCAGCATAGGGAGCTAAGGATGGAATAAGAGAGGCTGTCCCAATTTTCATAAAATGGATTTTTAAGAGATTCATTCATCTCAAGGAGTTTAAAAGTGCAGGTTTGCAGAACTCCCCTGGGGAGAAAGTGGGGTGACACAATAAAGACAGCCCTGGACCTTGCAATGTGCTTTGGTCACATGTAGGCTTGACTGTTGCAACACATTCTACCTGGGGCTGCCTTTTGACTCTTTAGAGAGTTCAGAAATAGCCATTGGTGCAGGATGCTGCTGCCAGGGCTCTGCTATCTGGAGCATATCATCATCTGATCTTGCACTCGGCACCTGGCTTGTTTCCGAGCCTGATTCAAAAGTGCTGGTGATCACTTTTCAAACTCTAAAGCAATTTGGGGCCAAGGTGCATAAAAGGCCACCTGCTCCCAATTGTCTCTACCTGTACATCAGGGGTAGACTCCAGCTCCCATCAGCTCCAGCCAGCATAGAATCACAGACTCGTACAATGGTAGCATTACCATTACCCTTAGAAGGGATCCCCCCAAAGGGTCATCTAGCCCAACCGCCTGAAATACAGGAATCACATCTAAAGAATCCCTGACAGATGACCATCCAGCATGGTCAGTGGTCAAGAATGATGGGAGCTGTAGCCCAGCAGCACCTAATGGTCCACAGTTTTCCTACCCTTGCTGCACACCAATATTTTTTTGAGGGGGCGTGTCTCTTCTTTGTGCTATTTGAGGTGCAGCCAGTTGCTACCTGGGGCAGGGGTTTCTTGGTTGCAGGGTCCAATCCTGGAATTGCCTCCTGAAGGAGTCCTATCCAGCCTCTTCCTGCACCCCAGTTCAGAGGTAGAGCATAAGTGTTGCATGCAAAGTGTCCCGACTTCGATCCCTGTTGTCTCTAGGCAAACACCCTGACAGGAACCCTGGAGAGCTGCTTTCGGTCATTGTAGACATTACTAATAGACCAATATAATCTCATTTGGTATAAAGCCATTTCCTGTGCTGCAAATATTAAGAAAGGTGGCAAAGACTCATTGACTTCAATGGGTCTTCAGTGTTACATTTATTTATTTATCTATTGATTTACTTCATTAAATTTATACACTGCTTTATTGTTAAAGTGGTTTGCAGAAAGAATAAACCAATAAAATTATTGTTAAAAACAGCAATTCAAAACATTAAAAAAATAATTAAAATCAGTGACAAGCAAAAACAGATAAAAATGCATGCCAGCATTCTATGTATCAGGATAAGGTAAAGTTAAAGGGACCCCTGACCATTAGTCCCAGTCGTGTCTGACTCTGGGGTTGCAGTGCTCATCTCGCTTTATTGGCCAAGGGAGCCGGTGTACAGTTTCTGGGTCATGTGGCCAGCATGACTAAGCCGCTTCTGGCGAACCAGAGCAGCACATGGAAACGCCATTTACCTTCCTGCCGGAGCGGTACTTGTATATCTACTTGCACTTTGACATGCTTTCGAACTGCTAGGTTGGCAGGAGCAGGGACTGAGCAACGGGAGCTCTCCCTGTCGTGGGGATTCGAACTGCCAACCTTCTGATTGGCAAGTCCTAGGCTCTGTGGTTTAACCCACAGTGCCACCCGCGTCCCTTAAGGTAAAGGTAAAGGGACCCCTGACCATTAGCAGGTGCCAAAAACAGCATAGTGAAGGCACCTGCCCGATGTCAATAGGCAGGTAGTTCCAAAGTGTGGTTGCCGCCACACTAAAAATATCAGTTTCTTACATCCCACCCAGTGCAATTCTTTTTCTCTCTTTGCCTGTGTTTTTCTTTTCCTGGGGTGCTCTTTTTTCAAAGTTAACTTTACTGTTGTCTTTCAGTGTTCATCGCACTTTCTGACTGCTGTGCACTGCTTAGAGAGCCTTTTAAGGGTCAAAACTGGGTTTACAAATGGGCACATAAATGCAAACCTAATTTCAGATGGCAGCGCTCGGTGGCGCAAAATCTCAAAAAGTGATCTAATGACTCTGGGAAGGAGCTCATATGGGATGATCAGACGATTTAGGTTTTTAAAGGGAACAGGCAGAACTTTAAATGGTTTGTGGACAGTGTGACACATTACATCTGCGCTATTCCTTAAAAAACAACTACCCATTTTTAAAAGTTCTCCTGTGATTATATGTTACGATTATGTGTAACTGGTTGCCAGCTTGATTTGGGCAGAACAATACGCTGCTGGAAACACCTTAATGGAGTGTTTCCTTACTGGGACTAACCCTAAGATGTCAAGCATTCTGTGTCCACCAATGTCATGAAGGACAGAGAGAAATTCGGTTTGGTTCCCATTTAAAGGTGAACCTATGTAATTCACACTTTCCAAAACAATATGAGAACCCAAACTCAACCATCCTTAGAAATCCACACTTTTTGCAGTTTGCCATGCAGTTTTCCAGCCAAGTAACATGTACAGAATTGCAGATTACCAGGGTAAATCGTACATAAAAATGCATATATTTGTGAAGATAACATGCAAAAATGCACTCTAGTAGAGGAAATTGCTTTGCAAAAATGTGTGCGTCAGTCAGGCAAAATTGCAGAAAAATGTGTATCGGTTGGGAGAAATTCGCACTGAAATTCTGAGGAGGGCTTTTAAAAAGGAAGAAAGAAAATTGCAAACTAATGTGAAGAACTGAAGCTAAGATTAGAAAAAAACGAGAAACTGATAGATTTGCCCATCCCTAAATGCAATGGAGCAAAGGCAGAATGGCACATTGTCCAGGTCTGAGACCCTGCAAAGAACCCTCTTCTCTTCTCATTCCTGTGTCCCTTTAAGTTTTGCCCAATGCCCAAGTGTAGAAGATGGGAAACCTCTGTCACCCCAAGGGCTGCATTCCTTTCTAGGCATCCTCTCAGGGGCCATGTGCTGGTGGTGGGCAAGGCCAGGAGCAGAAATGGGCGGAGCAACGAATATTAATTTACTCACACATGCAGCACTGCTCTCCATCTAGGCAGGCAAGAAGCATTATCAGAGGTTGCACTCACAACTGCACATTTAAAATGCTATTTTGATAGCCATGGCTCCACCTTCCCCCCAAAATTTGGGAACTGTAGTTCGTTAAGGGTGCTGGGAGCTATAGCTCTGGGACAAACACATTTCTAGGAAATTTAAATGGTAGTTCACAAATGCAGAGAGCAGGCTGAGCGTCAGTGCTGGTGGGCCCTGACTCTGAGGTGCCTGTGGGCACTGGGTGGTGACACTGAGCCTGGCAAGATGTGATGGTGTCACATGAAGAAGCAAGTGGCACAATATGTCACAGTGGAAGATGGGAGAGCCTGGCACCTAGGGGTGCCATTTTTGGGGTGGCAGCCTCCATGTGTCTGACAGCATGTGTTCCACTCTTAAATGAATGGGTAAATGGAGTTCTTTTAACACATGCATGCGAGCGAGCGAGCGCACACACACACTGCAAAATAAAAATAGTTTTTTGAAAAAATCACACACATTCAAATGCAATTTGTTCCCAATGTTTAGAAGAAGAAGAAGAGTTTGGATTTGATATCCCGCCTTTCACTCCCTTTAAGGAGTCTCAAAGCGGCTAACATTCTCCTTTCCCTTCCTCCCCCACAACAAACACTCTGTGAGGTGAGTGGGGCTGAGAGACTTCAAAGAAGTGTGACTGGCCCAAGGTCACCCAGCAGCTGCATGTGGAGGAGCGGAGACGCGAACCCGGTTCCCCAGATTGCGAGACTACCGCTCTTAACCACTACACCACACTTAGCACCCGTTAACAACCAGTCTGCCACATTCTGGACCAGCTGAAGCTTCTGAACGGTCTTTTCAGCTTCCCCAGCTGTTACCCAAATGCTCAGCAGTGGGATTCCAAAGACATCTTTTTAAAACGTTGCCCCTGACAGCTACAGCACCCCCGCTCTGATCCCTCATGGATCAGAACAAGAGCCCATCTAGTCTACCGTCCCATTTCTAAAACAGCTTCTAAATCAGGCATAGGCAAACTCCAGCCCTCCAAATGTTTGGGACTACAATTTCCATCATCCCTGACCACTGGTCCTGTTAGCTAGGGATGATGGGAATTGTAGTCCCAAACATCTGGAGGGCCGGAGTTTGCCTATGCCTGTTCTAAATAGTAGACAGCCAGATGCTCCCAGGTTGAAAGTGACAGGCCCCTACCTGCTCTTTGCCTCCATAACACCTGGTTTCAGAGATGTAGACTGCCACTGGACCTGGAAGTTCCATATAGCACTCTAGACTAATTCCTTTCTATGATTGATCACCTGTGAATTCGTCTAGCCCCTTCTTCGAGCCCTCAAAACCAGCAGCCATCACGTCTTGTGGCTGGGAATTCCTTAAGGCAATAATTACGCTTTGTGTGAAGAAGACCTTTCCTTGTGTCTAGCAGATCCTGAATCTCCTTCCCAGTCAGTTTCACTGGGAGACTCTTGAGTTTCAGCACGATCAGAGAAGGTGAAATGTTTCTCTTGTCTCCTTCCTCCATTCATAATTTTATAAACCTCTGTCATCTACCTCCATGAATAAAGACCCAAGTGCGATCGCTTGTCCTTCTCCAACAGTGTGAGAATCTGGAGAGCTCCACATTAGATTGTCTTTCTAGCAAATCGCTGTCCACATCCCCAAAGAACATTCACACAGCATGGAAGAACTTTTCCTCTCCCCCCTCCAAACAAAGGCCTTCCTTCCCCCTGCTCTTTCTTCCACCTGAAACCACCTTGGGCAGCTCTCACAAAACCCCCAGCAGTGTCTCACGGCTAAATTCTGCATGCTGCACAGAGCTCTCTGGGTACCCCATGTGACGGACCAAATGACAAGACAGAGAAGATTTGCTTAGCCACATTTCTTGTGCGCCCCAGAAGAGCACCTCTAAAGCCTAAGCAAAAGATCAAAAGGGAGAGGTACAGTGGTTCTGGAAGCAACCTCACCTGCACACTGTACACCCACTGGCTGATCCATGCATTTGGTGGCGGTGTTTGTGACAAGTTGCCACCGCTGACAACTTTCTGTCAGGAGAAGCCATTGATCTCTTGCAGTTGTGCAAATTCACCTAGAATTACAAGTGTTTGGGAAGGACCTCAAAGGCCATCTAGTTTACCCCCTGCCAGTGCAGGAAAGTCTATGGCTCTGGGGAGCATGAAAGACACACCTGAGACACATTATGAAAAGCATAATTTCCAAACCCAGCTGAGTGATCTCTGTTTCACCTGGCAAAGAAAGCAGACCCACAAAAGTAAATGCATGCAGGATGGCTGGGCCACATGTTTCCCAGCGCAGCTCATCCTTCCGACTTCATATATTTTCACATCTAACGGAGAGGCTTGGCCGTTCCCCCCACACCATGCAACCATTTCACAGCCCGTGACCTCTTTGTGAGGGTATTTTTTCGCACTCGAGAAAACCACACATGGCGAGACCCATTAAACAAAAGCAACAACCCTGAATCTCACTGAGGACTAGTCTCTTGGCAGACACGAGAGAAAGCTTAGAGCATTCAGCACCAGGGAGAGGAGAGAGGAGGGTCTGCTGGCTTTTGCTTGACAATCTCTTTCCACCTCATCCTTTTCAAGATAGGGAGAATTGGGACGCCTTTGAGAGACCTGCAAAGGCTCTTGTCTCCCCTGCTTTTATAACCCTGTGAGGTTAAGCTGAGCATCTTTTGGGAAGAGGGGCAACCCCCCCTCCCGACTCCCTGTAATGTGAGAATGCAGCTGGGGTGGTGGCAGCGGATGCTCAGCCACCGCCACATGGCAGGAGTGCAAGGCGCCACCGCGATCCGTAGTGCAACGTGTGGAGAATGTGGGACTGAGGAAGCACACCCCCTCTTTCTCTCCACTCCTCTCCCTGGGTGGCTCCCCCTTCGCACCTTGGGCGCAGTGGGTGCCCGTCACTGACGCCAGATGCGCAAGGTGCCTGGCACTAACTGTTGATCAAAGCACCCACAGCTCCAAGTCCCATCCCTCCTCCACCTGGGAGGGTGCGCGGGGGGGGGGGGGAGCCTCCTTCCTGCCTGGACACAAAGCCATTCTCCCCACCCTCTCGGAGCCACTGGCACGAGAAAGAATCAAAAAAGGACAAGGGGGGTGGAAAATCTCCTTACCTCGCCTGATGGGATCCAGGCTCCTGGTCAGAGTACCGCTGCTACATCCTCCTGTCTTCTTTGGTTTTTTTAAGGGGAACAGGGGGTGGAAAAAACCCTGCTCCGTGAATATCGTCTGTCCTTCTGAGAAGAAGGGCCCTTCCACACACTCACACGAGCACCCCAGCCGGCAGGATCCAAGTTGGTCTTCGATGGATTGAGGTATGGGAAGGAAGGTGTTTTAGGGAAGAAAGCCGGGCGGGGAGGGGGCGATTTGGAGAAGAGGAGAAGGCGTGGATGCTTCCTTCAAAGATGCTCTCTGTCTCTCCAGCCCTGCACTGCAGATCTATGGGTTAATAGTAAGAAGATGAGGCTTGAGGTTCCTTTACTTACTGAACCACAGAGAAAATGAGAGGGGGGGGCGGTTGAGTGGGAGTGGGAGGGGACAACACGAAGATGCGGAGGTGGATTTCCCAGGAACTGGGCAGAGCGGGGGAGGAGGGGGTTTCTCTTTTTGATTGGCAGGTAGACTCCACACGACTTCTCCTTGACGGAAGGCCACGATCCCGGCCTTTTATCGCTGGCAACTCACACGCACACGCGCGTGAACGCGAACACGAACGAACACACACACACACACTGGCCCGGCCTTGCGTGTTAATAATGCCAGCCGTGCATCTCGACACGAGCTTCGTGGAACCTGCAGCCCCCTCCCCGCCCTCTCTCCATCGCCTCAACCCCCCTCCTCTCCGCTTTCGGAGCTCTCCTGGGCTCTGTTTTATCTTCTCTGCAATGGGAATCCGGAGACGTTATGGCTCACAAGAGTGTGAGCAAAAAATAAAATCTTTTTCTTTTCTTTTTTAAAAAGATGTTCCAATGTAAGAACATCCCTTCCAACAGCCCAGCCCAGGAGCAAGAGATGTTGCGGGGGGGGGACTGGAGGGGGGGGGGGAGAAGAGATTTGCATTCAAGAAGCGAGGATGCGCTGCTTATTTTTAGGCACTCGGAACAAATTGCCTGCTGTTTTTCTGCTTTGTTACACAGCTACAGAAGCAGCAGGATGGGAGGATGGGGCGGGGTGGTGGTGGTGGAAGAGGCAGAGCCTTTTCGGGACGGGGTGGTGGAAGGAAGAGACGTGCTTGGAAAAAGAGGATGAGCAAAGCTCACGAGGAGGAAGGGAAGGGGGAAAGCACCGCGGGTCTTGCCCAGGCAGGGCCTGGCCATTGGGGGTTGGCAAAGCGGGGAGGACTTTCCCTCGGGACTGTGGGGTGTGGTGGCCGTGGGGGCAGTTCAGAAGGAGGCCTTCCAACACGCAGCTCAGCCACGTGAGAGTGGATTCTGGCGGGGTAAAGGCTCCAGCCACTTCCGCCAGGGGGAGCTCCTGAGCTCTGTAGCAGAGCACCTGCTTGGGCCTCAGAAGGGCCCTCAGCATCTTCTGGTAGGAGTGTGCAAGGCTCTCTGCCTTAAACCCTGGAAAGCTGCTGCCAGCCAGTGCAGACAATGCCAGTGGCATAAAGCAGTCTTCAATGTTCCTTAAAAGATGAGCTTCCAGCCACGGCTCGGTGTTAGAGCGCCTGCTATGCATGCAGAAGGGCCCAGGGTTCCATTTCGGGCAGCTGCAGGTAGGCCTGGGAAGGACCCATTCCTGAAACCCAGGGCAGCTGCTGCCAGCCAGTGTTGACCCTACTGAGCCAGATGAACCAATGACTCCGTGCAAGGCGGCTTCCAGGTTCCCAGGCCCGGATTAAAGGGTATGGAGGGGCCTGAGGTTGATAGGAGCAAAGGGCCTAA
The DNA here is from genome assembly GCF_964188305.1 of Podarcis bocagei. Lineage (NCBI taxonomy): Eukaryota > Metazoa > Chordata > Lepidosauria > Squamata > Lacertidae > Podarcis > Podarcis bocagei. Next base: position 31,416,910 of record NC_138132.1, read on the forward strand.
GTAGCATGTGCTGCACAGATTTCCAACAGCAATAAATAAAAATAACTCCAAAAGGCACCAGACAAAACAAATCTCGAATTCACAGATGCATTCAAATCAAAGAAACAACCAGCAAGCATAAATCATGCGCTGCAATCAAAACAAAACATTTCCTCCCCTTTGATCCCCTGGCTTTGGTTGTGGCAAAGGCACAAATGGTGTCATTCCTCCAAGGGGGCCCCAGGAGCAGCAAGCACTTGTTTCCTACAATCCCCTGGAGTGAAGTTGCACCTGTGGAATTGTGGGGAGTTTTTAAATGGCAGGTCTTCAAGCCAGTGGCTTGGAACAGGGCCCCAGGCGGAGGGATCACAACATTGCCAGTTGCTGGTGCCGGGCTTTACTTCATTCTAGAACTGAGTGAATATGCTCTGGGCACAGGACTTATCTTAGTGTGAGCCCAAGTATCTGTTTTGGATGTGTGGACTCCACTCTAAAATCGTAGCTGCTATCAAGTCAGCTCTCTCTGGGAAGAACTGGGTGGCAGGAACTGCCTTCTCCTCTGGGCCTGCCTTCTCCCTCAAGTACAGTATTCCGGGAGCCAGTGGTGGACTGGGCCAGAGGCAAAAGTGGGAGGAACAACAACAGGTGTGGCTCTCACTTTGTACAGTAAGCCACACAAAAGACAGAGGTTTGCAGAGTCGACTCAAGACATTTTGCTGCCTGAAGCAGAGAGCCAGGCTCTCTCTCTGTCCCAGGTCAAGGTACTTAGCAGCCAAGGCCAGCCAGGTACTTTAGGCATCTGAGGCAGAACATCCAGCAAGCACCTCGTCCTCCTTCCTGGTGATGAAAAGTGCAATAATAGCAAACCTAATAACAAAACCACCTGCTGTCCTTTCAAGACACCCAAAGTCAGCCTAAGGCTGATGCCTCACATTGCCTAACAGGAGGGCCAGCCCTGGAGGTTGGTATGAACATCTTCATACACACACCTCCCCAGCCTCCATCCAGGCAAGCAAGAGACATTGTTGTAGCTCAACTTTCCAGCCAGGCAAAACCACTCAAGGAGGCTGGGGTGGGATGTGACCCAGAGAGAGTCCAGTGGGTCTCCTCTGACCGGCTGAGCCTGTTGTTCTTCACCTTTGCTTTAGCTGCAAGCACCTGGCAATATCTGTGGCATTTATGCTGAACCCTACGGATGCGCCAAATTCATTTGGCTTTGGTTCAGGAGATTGCAGCACAAGAAGCAGGCACCCTTATTCAGATTACTTCCCATGTTCTGCTTGTTTGCTTGCTTGCTGGCTGACTTACTTGTAAGCACCCTGCCCTACCCAGGTCAGAGGTGTGCTTGCAGTGGAAGGAAGTCGACTTGTCTTGAGTCAACTCGGCAAACCTCTGTCTTTTGTGTGGCTTACTGTACAAAGTGAGAGCCACACCTATTGTTCCTCCCACTTTTGCCTCTGGCCCCGTCCATCCCTGGCTCCTGGAACACTGTCCTTGAGGTATTGTGGCCCACCACCTGAAAAAGGCTCCCCACCCCTGAGCTTAAGGATTTTGTTGAAGCTTCTATGTAGCAGCAACTGATTGAGTTGCTCTGAATGTCACAGAGGAATGGGACCAGCTAAAGTGTCTCTGCCTGCCACTGGCTAAGCTGTTCTGGTGCCAAAGAAGGGTGAGGCAGGAAGGTAGGCAAGAAGCAAGGGCCAAGGAAAGGAAAGCCAGGTGGTTGGTAATTGAGTGCTGGCAGGCCAGCCAGGAGGCGGTGATGCGGCCCACTCCTAAAGAAACCTGACCAGGATCTGATGGTTTTTGGCAACTATTGCCCATTTGCTAATACCTGTTTTTGGGGGGAAGTTGATTGTAACACAGGAAGCTGCCCTATATTGGAACAGACTATTGGCCCAGCTAGTTCAGTACACTGCCTGGTAGCATCTCTCCAGGGGTTCGGGAAGAGATTGTCTCTGGTTCTGCCTGGAGAGGCCAGGGATCATCTGCACACAAAACAAAGGCCATGCTCCTGTGCTTACAACCTTAAAGTTGGTGGCAATGCAACTGCAAGCACTCTTGAATGATACCTGTTTTCTAGACCTTTATCTGGAGAAAAGGCACAGAGTGTGTGTGGCTTTTGACCACGGAATCCTGCTGGATCAGCTCAAAGCACAAAGAGCGCTGCCACACAAGCTCGGGAATGTTTTCTACAGAGGTCTCTATTATCACCCCATCTTTATATGTGTACCTGTGCAAAATGAACACATGGCCACGTCCTCCTCTTTATTTCATTTATGAATTCCTTCGTGTCAGGCATCCCCAAGTGTTTTACAATGTAACAACGTAGAAAATCAGTTGCAGATATAAAAACGAGAGAAATACAGATTTTAAAACGATTTAAAACAACAGGACATACATAAATCAAATTGATTCCAAGACAGGCAACAACTGGGATAAATATCTTAGGAGGCTTGTTGAAAGAGGAATGTCTTTGGCAGGCATCGAAAAGACCACAGAGAAGGCACCTGCTCTGTCTGATATGCAACGGGGAGGGTGTTCCAAAGGACAAGTGCCACCACACTAAAAGCCCCATTCTGACATAATGCAGAACGGACCTCCTGATAGGACGGTATCTGCAGGCCCTCCCCTCTCCTGCAGAATACAGTAATTGGTTGGGTATGCAGCGGGTGAGGCATTCTTTTAAGCATCCTAGGCATTAAAGAGGCCTTTGGAGGAAGCTGTACCAATGAGGATGCTACCTTCCTCCTGGGCCTTATTGACCACACTTTCTGTTCTAACTGCTGATGTTTTTCGAGACCAGCTTTTCCCAACCAGGTTCTCTCCAGATGTTTTGCACTACAACTCCCATCAGCCTCAGCTAGCATGACCTGGGAAAGGCCACTGTACCATTTTCTTCTGTTGTTTCTTTTAGTTTGTTTTGACATTTCTACACTGTTGTCAGGGGTTCAGGAGCAGAGGCAAGAGCAAGGGAGGAAACAGAGAGCGAAGGGGAGGAGGCAGAAGAAAAGATGAGTGATGACGACGACCCGAGATCTCCGAGCCTTTCCAGTGAATCAGAAGATTCACAGAAAGGAGCACCAGTGGCCAGGGCAAGGGGGGAGTCTAGGGGGGCACCCCAGGAAGATAGAGCCAGAGGGGACTCAGAGGAGAGCAGTTGGAAATCGGGGCCAGCGTCACCGCCAGAGAGCAGGGAAGAGGAAGGGAGCCAGGGAGCAAGCGCTGGCAGCTCACAACAGGGGGGAGGGCATGAGTCAGGAGTGGCCACACCTCCATCGGGGAGCGAAGAAACGGTCAGACGGAAAGTGGAAGGTTGGGCGCGCGCGCCAAGTTCAAATGCACAGGAAAGTGACGCAGTAGGCAGCCCTGAAAGAGAGCCAGGTCCTAAAGCCCGGCGCAAGGAGACAGGGGGGTCCGGGGGGTCGGCGTCAGAAGAATCCAGGAAGGAAGAGACCCCGGGGGGCAGAGGGACCCAGAGGAGAACAGTCAGGCGGAAAAGGTGGAGCAGGGCTAGGATATTAAGTTGGTGCACAAGGGGCGGAGACTCAGACGGAGCTTCGCCGATCTAGCCACTAGACGTAGAGTTGCACGCAGCAGCTTGAGAATGGAAACTGTAATTCAATAAAGACTTTTACTTAATGATCGCTGGCTAGCGTGATCCTCTGTGAGCTCGGATCTGGAAGCAGCTCTGACAACTGTCATCTGTTTTCTTCCTTGTGGAAGAAAAGCAGACTAGAATTATTATTGTTGTTATTGCTATTATTATTATTTTAAACACCCATAAATAAAACAAATGGCAGTTGCCTAGCAACATCATCTCAACATGGAAGTGGCTGAGCAAGGCAACCCGTGGTTGCCAGGCGATAGGACCCTGCAGCAACACATAGCTGAGAATGGGTAGCATGCGGTGGGTTGAGGTGAGCAGAAGGACAGAGGGAGGACCCATAACCTCCTTCCTGAAAACTGACCACCTCTTAATGACATTTGTATGGGTCCACCAGAGGGTGGCTGAACCCATAATCTCTGAGCATTGGTCCTGGTGGCTGGGGCTGATGGGAGTTGGAGACCAACTAAATAAGGATATTGTAGAATTGGAAAGGGGCAACTGAAATATTCAAGGGGATGGAAAACTCCCTTATGAGGAAAGGTTGCAGCATTTGGGACTTTTATAGTTTAGAGAAAATGCGTTAGTTTCAGAGAGAGGAGGCAACATGATAGAAGTTCATAAAATTATGTAAGAGGTAGAGAAAGTGGATAGACAAAATATCCACTCCACTAGCAATGCAGCTGAATGTTGGAAGATTCAGGGCAGGCAAAAGAAAGCCCTTCTTCACACAGCCCACAAACTGTGGGACTTGCTCCCACAGGAGGCTGTGATGGTCACCAACTTGGATGGTTCTAAAAGAGGGTTAGACAGATTCATGAAGGAGAAGGCTATGTATGGCTAATAGCGAGGATGGCTCTTCTCTACCTCCATTGGTAGAGGCTGTATGTCTCTGAATGCTAGTTACTGAGAATCACAAGTGGGGCCTGTGCTGCTGTGCTCAGTTCCTGTTTGGGGGCTTCCTATTAAGGGCATCTCATTCACCATGAGAACAGGAGGCTAGACTAGATGGGCCACAGGTTCTTCTGATGTTCTCCTTGTGACCTGGGCAAATCTCTTCATATGTTCTTAAATTCTTAACAATGTCTGAATCCAGAACTGAGCAGATCCAGAACCGGCTTTCTGCCCTCACTTCTGTTCATCTGTCCATTCTGAGCAGGGCCTCCCAAGACATTTTGGCACATGAGGCAGACCCCAAAATGGTGTCAGGGAAGAAGGAGTGAGGGAAGATCTACATTAGGAACAAGCTGAGGGAAGAAAGATTGGCATTGGGATCTGCTTCCCTGGTGGATCCTGCCACTTGAGGCAGTCACCTCACCTTGCCTCATGGGAGGGCTGGCCCTGCTTCTGAGGTACAGGCCTCAGAATTAGGGGGCCTGAGGCATCCTTGGCTTTCACTGCTCTTAAAGCTGACATATTCCCAGGCCTGGTGTCAACAGCAGGCAACTTTGGGCAACAGCCTGGGTCATCATGCTCCACCAGGGCCATTCTGAACTGATACCTGCTCTGGGCAACCAGCCATGAACAGTGGTGGGCAACCATTTAAATCTCCCATGATGCCAGAGTGAGAAAGTCATTACATCAAGCACTCCTGGGCATTGTGGGAAAGTTATATGGCAACCTGCCACTGTAGCTCGCTGGTATATGAGGAGCCTACCAGAGAGAATTCTGCTGGACACCCCTTCCGACCCAGAGCTGACCTTGTGTATTTCAACCAGGCCAGATGTCTGTATTTTTACACCCTGGCAAAAGCCCATGGAGAACCGCACCTGTGGAAGACTTGCCTTCCTCAGATCTGTTTAAAGATTGGAAGATGTAACTCAGTCGAAAACAGCAGCCTTAGCTGTTCTGATCTAGAAGGAGAGACCTAATTCAGGGATGTTTAAAACTCATGTTTGTTTGACCCTGTTGCATCATATCTGTAGGGCGAAGTCTGGATGGTTTCAGAGAGCCCATCACTTAATCACTTTGCCATGCAGAGATAGCCAACATTTAGGTGCACCTAACACCCCTATCCTGACCAAGCACATGATGGGTAAGTAAATCTCCACAGATTTTCCCTTTGTCCATGTCCTTACACCCCCTTATTAAGGGAAGCTTGCATTCAGAAGTGCATTGCAGTTAATTTACCACCACAATCCAACGGGCAGTAGGTTACATGGCATTATTTGGAACTGTTAATGTTATGCTGTTATTGGTTATACTAGCAAGATGGAACTTCCATGTGCAGCAGCTTAAATTTATTTTACGAAATAAATTGTATGAAATAAACAGCTAGAGAGCTGCTGCCAGACAGTATATACAAAAGCTAGATGCACCAATGGCCTGATTCTATATGAGACAGCTTCCTGTCTCAAGCCAATTCCTGTTTAAATTTATTCACAATCAATCAATCAATCAATTAATTAATTTTCACCTTTCCTGTCTTCCCACTTGCTCAGCACAGGGCCTGTGGCTCATTCCACCAGCAACCCTGTGAGGAATTTTGAGGAATGTTAGGCTGAGAGCAACTGCCCCAGAGAGCAACAGCCCCATGGGAAGGTTTTACCCATGGAGGCTTGGCCCATTAGGGCAATGGGGCACTGCCCCACCAACCTCAGCCTGCCCTCAGCCAATCCACACCAACCTGCCTTGTCACAACAACCAGTCAAGAGAGTTCTGCTGCAGGCCAGCTTCCTCCTGGTTGGTCTCTGGGTTGCTACGTACAACTCAGGAGGGCAGAGGATGGATAGAATTAGAAGACTGTCCCTCACATTAGTTCTGCCTCTGTCTACTATTGGTCTCTCTGCCTTCAGTCCTTCCAGTCCCAATGGGCATATCTGGTCTTTATTGAGTTATTATCTTGGGTTTATGCACATGGAGGATATTCATTTTCCTATCTATCAATTGTTGTCCCACACTTTCGGATTCATTTCTCCATTACTTTCCTAACTGAGAAAAGTCCACCTGTTTCTTTAAAAAAAAATGGATTTGCTATGCCAGAGCCATTTAATCTACTTTAATTGTGCAAACCCAAATGGTATGTGATTGAATCCTCCCACCCCAAAATAGTGACAGTCTGGAGGTGACCCATATTTGTATAAATGTGTTAAGAAGGGGTTAGCAAGGTGGCTATGAGGAATGCCCTCCCCCATTTAAAAAAAACCAAATCCAGTGAAATGTCACTAATCCAAACTTGTTTTCCTTGAATCTCCCTGTTGTTTAGCAGGGGGCTAAACATCAGCCTCAAAATTTCACTCTAAGTGAAACTTGGGAGCGTTTTATGGATGTACAGACTAAACCCCACCTTTAACAATGTTACTGAAATTCTTTTGGCCTTTCGGATGTTTCATCCAAGCAAGAATATCTGTATCTGCTTTAGAATTTTGCTTTAGGCAAAATTTGGCTGTTGGCTCTAATGAGCAGGACACGACATTCAAGGAATCTCACCTACCTCCCTTTGTATTTCAAAGTGATGGCTTCATATTAGATGCGCCAGGTTAGTCAATGGAAATTAACCCGCTCTCTGTTCTGTTCCGCTGAAAGATTTGAATGGGCCTGTTGGGCCAGAGTGCCTTCTAGTGGTGGCAATAACACTCTGCTTTCCTTCTCAATGAATGGAGTTGGTTCTTTTATGTAGCTATTGCCATTCATAAGTGTTTGGAACTTCAGTGGTCACCTATATAAATTCCAAAATCTGTTTTTAGGGCTGTGTTTCACCTTTGAAACAGATGAAATCATAAGGACAACGAGAGTACCTTTGATTATGTGCAGAGTGCATTTCCTTATTGGCACCTCCATTATACATCTTTAGGCACCAGGCGAACATGTTCCTCTTCAATCAGCCCTTGGGCTGATTAACAGTCTATGCCCTTTAAAACGTATTTATTGGAGGGGGGGTTGTTGGTTTGCTTTGTTTTTATTCTTGTTTCTATTATGTTCTCTGTGGTTTATTTTGTATTTTGATGCTGTGAACTGCCCCAAGATTGTCGGATGAACAGCGGTATACAAATTTAATTAATTAATAATTGGTCATGATGACTGACCTGATGGGAGCTGCAGTCCAATGACAGCCAGAGTACAACAGTATTCCCACCCTTGATTTAGCCCAGTGCTGTCTACTCTGGCTGGCAGTGAATATCCAGGGTCTCAAGCAGAATGTCACTTGCTATTGGATCCTTTTAATTGGAGATGACAGGAGCTGAGCCAGAGACCTTCTGCATGCATAGCAAGTGCTGTGCCATTGAACTGTGTTGTTGTTGTTTAGTTGTTTAGTTGTGTCCGACTCTTCGTGACCCCATGGACCAGAGCGTGCCAGGCACTCCTGTCTTCCACTGCCTCCCACAATTTGGTCAAACTCATGTTGGTAGCTTCGAGAACACTGTCCAACCATCTCGTCCTCTGTCGTCTCCTTCTTCTTGTGCCTTCCATCTTTCCCAACATCAGGGTCTTTTCCAGGAAGTCTTCTCTTCTCATGAGGTGGCCAAAGTATTGGAGCCTCAGCTTCAGGATCTGTCCTTCCAGTGAGTACTCAGGGCTGATTTCCTTGAGCTGTGTACACAACGCTATTATAGCACCTTGTATTGAATGTCCAATATAACTGGCTACCTGCTTTCCAGGTCTCTCTCTTCTCCCTCCTCATTTCTTACCAAGTCTTGGGACTGAACTGCAACTGAGCTGTGATCCTAGTGCATCACACTCACTTTCTCATTATTTGGACCAAGGGAAACAGGCCTTTCCATTCTTCCTTTGAGTGTCTTTGTGTATGTATGTGTGTGTGTGAGAGAGAAAGAGTTGGGTGGGGGAGAGTCAAGAAACTCCATTTTCATGCCCACCAAACATGCTTGCCAAGTCACACACAGGTTCAGCTGCTTTCAAGAGATTTGCAGAGCATAGTCCATCAAAGCAAACATACAAAGAGTGCTGCCTTAAACTAGATATAACCAATTCCCAAACTATGGGAAGGTATAAAACGGAAATGGCAAATATCTCCCTGGGCATGCTGCTTATAATCTAAACCAATTTTTATTTATCTGCTTGTGAGTTCCATTTGGCAGTTCCCACCCCCCATGATATATGAGCAGACTCAACAGAAATGTGAATATATACATAAGAACGAACTGCGGAATATTTTTCATGGACTGCAAAGATCACTGGAGACATTATCTGCTTGCTGTTTGATTCTGCAAGGTTGCTTGATTCACTGTTCTGCATGCCAGGTGCCGGCAAGTCACCACCCACTTGCAGTGAGCCCCAGTTCTGTGCAAGGCAGATATCAGAAAAGGCAGGTGGTGCAACGGGACATATGGGAAACTGGCACATATAGCCATGAAGCCATTTATGCATATAGCCATTTATGATGGGAGAGTGAATGGGGCCCCTTCACCAGCCACCACCATGCAAATATTACAGAAGCCCTCCAGAAGCCCAATTCGCTTCTTCAAACTGGCTTTTGAATTCCTGGTTTGTTTGTTTTTTAAATGCAGAATAAAGCAACTAACTGAAAGAGAGTTCATCAGGTGTGGACTTTGGCAATTAAATATGGCACCTAGTGCAAGGCCAAAATCTGGCGCTCACAAATGGATAGTCTCAATTATGGATCTTCTCCTTTCAATTTTGACCCCCCTCAGCTCAGTGCCCTCTGTGGGCGCCCACATTGCCCAAAAGCTGGCACTGGAGAGAGAGACAGATACCCCAATAGAGCAAGGAGCAGGGCAAAGGCCCCCCTGCTCTTAAACTTCTAGCTGTCACTCCTAGAGAGCAGGAGAAGTAAAATTCTTTCCAGGCATGTGCGAGACTTGCTGTTCAATTATTCCCCGTTTATTCCTTTCGACAGCTCCTGCCTCCCTTTTCAATATGCCATATAATTTGCTAATAATAATAATTACCGTGATCGCTGGCCCAGAGTGCAAAGAGGTAATCAACTCCTTAAGCCCTGACTGTGCACTACTAAAGAAAAGGAATGCAAAAAAGAAAAGAAAAAAATAGCTACTCAGCCCATCATTATTCAGCCTAGCCAATCTAGGGTTCTTTGTTCACCTCCCTATGATGCAATCCCAATGAAGGTTTCTGATACACTGGAGGACCATGATGGAATATTCTGAGGAAAGCCCAGCAAATCTGGGTCAGATCACTTTAGCAGCTCTATGCCAGCTTTTGCTAGCCTAGTGCCCTCCAGATGTTTTGGGCTGCAGCACCCATCAGCAAAACCTCCAGAGGACACCAGGATAGTGGAGGAAAAACCAACATGCTGCCCTCCAGATGTTGTGGACTGCAACTCCCACAATTCTTGACTGCTGACTATGCTGGCTGGGGCAGGTGAGAATTGCAGGTGAAAACATCTGGAGGGAACCCCCATATTGGCTACCCCTGTTCTATACCATTGCCATTACATGATGGAAGGAAGGTGGGATATCAATATGATAAACAAATCCTTGCCTCCCATTCCCCCAGGATTCAAAAATGGTGGCCCTGCCAATAAGGAGTCCCTACCCTGTATTGTATCTGATTGCTCTACCAACATTTCCCAGGATGGTTTGGGGGCCACTGTCAGATAACAAAACACTGAGATAGGTGGACTGTTTGTCTGACACAGCATGGCAAATCCCTCCTGTTTTGATTACTCCTACCTGCAGAACCAGATCAGCCTTTGCCAACCTGGTGCCCTCTATGTTTTGGAGAACGACTCCCATTAGCCACAGCCGGCAAAGCTGTGAGCTCCCAAATTATGTTTGTTTTTTTCTCCTGGACTCTGCACAGAATGCATCTTATTTGGCCTGTGGGGGAACAGAAATAGAATTTGCTTTAGTTATGTGGAACAAACACCACCTGTGACTAGAGATGGGGACATTTTCAGTTTCTGTTTATCTCTGTTTCTCATTTTTCCATCTTAAGTTCAGTTCTACATCAATTTGCCATTTTTTTTAAAAAAAACCTCATGAAAGAATTAACCAGCATTTTAGCTCACATTTCTCTTAATAAGCACCCATCTGTATGCAATTTTGCCTAATATATTGTTATGATTCTTTTAATAATCTCTACATTCACTGAGTGGTTAGAATTCAAGCAAACTCATAAATTCAGGGCAACGGCTTGCTGGTGGTGGGTGCTGAAGAAACAAAAGGCTGGTAATGGCCTGGTTTGTTTGATAATGGTAAGCCATCTGCAAAACATCAGACCCTCTGCCCAGTAGCTTTTTGGGGTAGGTTTACCACTGGCATGATGTAAGCAACAGGAAAGAGAAAATGCCCTTTGCAGTGAGAAACACAGAAACAGAGGCTGTCAGGGTGACGGGGGAGGAGGGGCCGGATGCTGGAAGCGGAAGGGGAGGAGTTGCTTTCTGCAGGGGCTGCTGGGAAGAAGGGGGAGGTGGGCAGAACTCCATGTGGGACTGAAGGGCAGCGGCCAGAGATACAGGGGGGTGGCATTTAGGATGCTTCTAGATCCACTGCTGCACTGCTGGGAAGAACAAGCTCCTCTTGGAATGCAACTGCCATGAACTCTCTCCATAAAACTCAGGTGTAAATATAGGTAAATAAACCATATGTCATAAAGACACTAGGCTCGGTCATGCCTCATTCCAAAGGACACCAAGACCCTTGGAATCTCGCATCGCTCGACAAAGATTGGGCAGAGAGTGTAACAATATATAATCTGCAATGCAATTTTGCCTGAAACAATGCATTTTTGTTTGTTATTTTCAATAATATTTTACCCCAGTATTTTAATGTTTGGACACATTGTTGGCTGCAGAATTTTGTTGCAAAATACAGATAAGTGCAAAGTTTCGAAAGGTGGCTCTGTTTTGGTTCTGTATTGTTTTGGAAAGTGCAAATCTAGCTAGGTTTGCCCTGAAACACAAATTTAATTGAAATTCTCCCCTCTCTCTAACTATTTTCATAAGAGTTTGCTGCCTGCCGATCTTCTCAGGTCAAGTGTCGTATGACAAAGCAAGGAGCATGCTGACCCCATGTGGTGTAGTGGTTAGCGTGTTGGACTAGGACCAGGGAGACCAGGGTTCGAGCCCCTCCTCAGCCAGAAAGTTTGGACCAGAATTCCCATCAGGCCTAGGCAGTCCCTGGATAGGACTGATGGGAGCTATAGTCAAAAAATCATGGATAGCTGACATGAGTATGAAGGCACACATGCCTACCCAAAGCCAGCATCACTCTCCCTTGCAAACAAGACAACATAAAGCATTGCTGTGTACCATTCTGTGACTTGCCGTTAGCGATAAAATGAAGCCTGAAAGACGGGAACAGTTTCCTTCCATTTCCAGTGCCATGTTATTAAGAGTTGTACAAGGTTCCTGCATTAAAAAAAGGAGGGGGAGGGAAGGTGGAATTGGACTTAATCCCAGGAGAAAGGGGAACTTCCTGCACTGCAACCTGTCTTGTCAGTGGATGGACGGGTTCTCACCCTCCAGAAAAGGCAGGGACTGAGTGAGATCATTGTCTCATATCCTGGGGATCCACTGCTGGTCAACAATACTGAGCTAGATGGACTAATGCTATAAGGCAGCATCCAAGGTATCTTTCACTTGACACACTGGCTTCAGGTCTGGCAAAACCAAATGCATCTTTATGTTACTCATTTTTACAAGATGGATGATGGCTGCCGAGCGCCAACGTGTGCTGGTGTTTTTTTAAGTGGACCTATGAGCTTTCATGGTGGCTAAAAGACTTATACTGTATTTTGAGCCTGGAAAGATAAATGCCCATCAACCAGGGCTTTTTTTCCAGCCGGAACTTGCCAGAGCTCAGTTCCAGAACTTCTCAGGTGGGTGCCATTGCCATGATAAGAGAAGAAGGGAGACGTTCATGGTGAGTTCCGGCACCTCTTTTTCTAGAAAAATAGCACTGCCACGATCTATTATGCAATGGTTTGAGGACCTCACTGCCCTGGCTACGCTCAAAGGGCTTTCATATGGCGTCAATCTCACGTAGACATCTATTTGGACATCTGAAGTGCTGATTAAACTGGAATGTTTAATTTAAGATTCACATTGTGATTGTCACAGTACTTGCAATATGAACTTATGTTGATTAGCATTATTTGATGATGATGAATACTTTTCTTATATTTTTCTTTCTCCTTCCAATTTCCTAATTTTTCTTTTCTCTTCCTCTCCATATTAATAAAACGAATAAGAAAATGGGATAGTGGAAACAATGGATGCAGGGCTCACAGCTTCTGAGCATGTGCAAAATGCCTTCCTGGCTTCAGGTTTATGTGCTGCTTGGCCTCTCTCCGTCTCTCTCACCCCCAACACCCACCCACCCACCCTTTCAGGCTCTCTCCAGTCTCTGTGCAAATGGAGCAGATACGGTAACTAAGGAGGAGTCGGTTGTTACTAAGTGGGGGACCGACCGGAGATAAACAGAGAGATAACTAGATCATCCGTTGCTTCCATCCAAGCCCTCCTTTATCACAACTACATAAATTAGAATGAAAATTTAATTTGGGGCTTTGAAAAATTCATGCACAGTCAAAGCAGCGATGCCAATCTGCTCCAAGTTTGAATGTTTCCTTCATATTATGAAAGAGTGAATGGATCACATGTTGGGTGTTGATCCCTTGGGAGAGGATTTAAATATTAACCCCTTAGATATTAACTTAAGAACTGGTGAGATCATTCGATCCCTGAAATTGTCAGCAGCAGCTCGTAATCCTATTCATGAAGCCTGCTCAATTTGTGATCTGGCAAGTCAAATGCAGCCCACTTCTTGTGCCCATTCTGATACTTTACCAACGCCAACAACACCAATACCCTGCTGCTGCTGTTCACAGGGCTGGAGCAACGCCCCGGAACTTCATTTCCAGGTCCGAGTTTAGCAAACTTCACCAGCACCTCAATTTTTTGGGATTGTCTGGTCTTCTACTTGTGGTACTGCTCCTCTGGGGTTGCTTTGTTTCAGCCGTGGGGAACCTGTGCTTCTCCTGATACTGTTGGACCCCAGCTCCCATTATCCATAGCCAGTATGCCCAGGGATGGTGGGATTTGTAGTCCACAAACATCTGGAGTATTACAGGCTCTCCATTCCTGCTTTATTAGCTTTTAGTGGTGTCATTTTGGCAACTCTAACATAATTTGCTGTTGGAGTGGGGAAAGAAGGATGTTTATCTGTGGACTAATTGCTAAAAGAATATGACATTTGTTTTATAGGAACACAGGAAGCTGCTGTATACAGAGTTAGATCATTGGTGCATCTACCCAAGTTCAAGGTTTGGGTACTAACATATGCAGGCCCTATGCAGCTCAGAACTAGGTTACTTGAGAGACTGCAACGTAGAGGTGACCATGGTCTTTGGGACTTCAGGCATGGTTTGTTTAAAGTCCCCAAAATATTAGAAGCCCACTCCACAGTTTTCAGTGCGGCTGCCCCGTTCTGTGGAACAGCAACCCTGCTGAGATACACCATAGGCACCCACTCTCTGGAAACAACCAAAGACATGTTTGCTTCAACAAGCTTTTCCAGCTGGATGAAAAGGTTTCTGACTTAGGTGTGATTTCCCCCCCCCCCAAAAAAAACACCTGTCTATAGCCATTTTTAATGGCATGTTTGCAGATTGCCTTCAGACATATGTAAAAGGTGATTCATTAAGTAACAACAGCAGCAACTCAGTACTTGATGGCAATACATCTCCAGGTTTTCCAACAGGGAATGGAGATGCTGGGGTTCGAACCCGGGGATCTTTCTGCATGCTGAGTGTGTGCCCTACCATTGGGCTCAGCTCTTCCTATCTAGATCAGGACTGTCTAGGCTGAGTGGCATGCAAAGCAGATGCTCTAGTCTACAGTGAGCTATAGCCCTTGCTAAACCTTGCAGGCAATATTAGGCTGGAGTGCTGCTGATCTCTTTGCAGAACCTGCTGTCAATTTACATTCCTTTATGTTCTACTCATCTATTTCCAACCTACCTAGCAAAGAAAGGCACTCAAGACTCGTGTTTTCCTAGCAGGCTTTTAGTTGCTGATTGTCATTATGGTTTTTGATAGGCTCCTGGTGCTGCTGTCTTCTTGTTCCGTTGATGCTGCTATTTATTTCTGTACAGTGGACGCTCGGGTTGTGAACGTGATCTGTGTGGGATGTACATTCGCAACCCGCAGATGCGCGTTTGCGCACGCGCGGGTTGCGATTTAGCGCTTCTGCGCATGCGCGACTGCCAAAACCCGGAAGTAACCCGTTCCGGTACTTCCGGGTTTCGTCGAGTCCGTAACCCGAAAAAACGCAACCTGAAGTGTTTGTAACTAAAGGTATGACTGTATTTTATTCATTTCTGTTGCATTACATGGTGTTTGTTAGCTACCATATTTTTTGCCCTATAAGACGCACTCTTTCCCCTCCAAAAATGAAGGGGAAATGTGTATGCATCCTATGGGGCGAATGCAGGCTTTCGCTGAAGCCTGGAAAGCGAGAAGGGTCGGTGCACACCGACCCCTCTCGCTTTCCAGGCTTTGTGCAGCTCTCCGCAAACCGTGGGAGCCCGGCGCTGGGCTCCCACGGCTTGCGGAGAGCTGCCTGTTCTGGGGGCTGGGGTCGGGGAAAGCTCGGGCTTCCCCCGCCCCAGCCCCGCGCCTGGGGAAAAAATAATTTCCCTCCCTTTATCCCCCCCCCAAAAAACTAGGTGCGCCTTATGGGCCGGTGCGTCCTATGGGGCGAAAAATACAGTACTTTGAATATTTCCTATAGACAAGCAGCTTGCTGAAGCCATTGAAATAAACAGGCTCCTTGTAAACTGTCACCTCTCTAACAGTAAACTAGAGTGGCTGAGTGTGCCTAACAGTTTGTAAGCAAAACAAGGCCACCCAAATTAAGGGGGTGGTAAATACAAAGACAGAAGACTGGAAATTTAAACAAAAACGTGAGACTTCCCCAAACAGCCTGACAAGTATTTCTGAACCTGCAGGTGTCAAACTGTGATGTATTAGTAGAGAAAATAAAATGAAATGAATGGGGTGGTTCGATGCCTCTGATGTAGACCATGACAAGCCAAGTGGACCAATGGCCATAGAGAAAGGGCCTTAACCAAGAGGTAGAGCCTCTGCCTTGCATGCAGAAGATCCTAGGTCCCTGGCATCTTTAGGTAGGGCTGGGAGAGACTCCCTGCCTGAAACCCTGGAGAGCCACTGCCAGTCAGTGTGGACACTTCAGAGCTAGAATGCAAAATCTGACGCAGTATTAGGCAGCTTCCTCTGTTCTTGTGAGTTCGTAGCTGGACTGCAGCTGCAGAAAGACAGTTAAAGGGAAGATGTGAGCTTTGACTTTGGAAGTTTCCTTGATAGTTTCTTCCTTTCTTTTTCTTTCCAAGATTCAATTAATTGGAGCCCCCAGAGCAGAGATTTCTCCCTCCCTGCACCGCCTTTCCTAGAAGGGTCACATGGAGTACAGCTGCCCAGGGGAGGAAGGGGTGGGGGGGCCCACAAGTGCCCCCCCTTGCAGGGGAAGCTGCTGCGGAGGAGCTGACAAGGCTGTCAGGGAGGCAAGCCCCCTCGGGATCTCCCCCACTCCCAATTTCCCTGCCTCTGTGCCCCTAATTGGCTAATTAGTGCTTGCTTTGTTTCGAGCTGGTGCTTTTGGATGAGAGGCTGGGGACTCTCAGGGAAAGAGACAGATTGTCACACTGCCCTCCCACACGTTTGATCCGTCGCCTGGCCCTGCTGTGCAGAGCGCAGCAGCCGAGGAGTGTGGGGCAAATGACAGCAGGGCCCAAGCCTCTTCTGCACACGCAGTAGAATAGTGTGGGGCAGTGGAGTGGTGGGACTGTAGAGCCCCGAGGGGATGGAACAAACTGCACCGCTTCAGGGTTCCTGACAGGGCCTCAAGTTCCTGCACGCTCCCCCATGCTACTCAAAGCTCCCTGCAAGTAGAAAATTAGTGTGCCAGGGACATAGCTGGGTTGGATCCTATTTCCCTGAGGTGCTAGCTTTTTTAACTTGCACTTTGGGGTTTTTTTTGAGGGGGGTGGGGGTGGGGAAGAGGCATTTCAAAATAGAAACCCCCACTTACTGTGTGGAGCAGTATATATAGTTCACCCCATCAACTCAATAATTCCTCTAGCTCATTCCGCCCCATGTGTAGACAGGGCTTCAGACAGCTATCCCAAGGCACTGACTGAGGTGATAATTCTTCCTCAGGAAGAACTCTGAGGTGATAGGTTGTCTGAATGCTTTGACACGGTGTGGCACTAATGTGTCAAGATGTAAACCCTCTGCGCCTCCTGAACAGGGACAGCTGATAAAATACGGCTCAGGAGTCTAGTCATGCAAAACCACACACTAACCAAATTCGCCCACAAAGAGCATCCGGAAAGACCATTTTAAGAGAGCACAATATAACACAAAGAGGTGTGGGGCCACCCACAGAACCCCCTTTTTTGTTTTAACATTGAGCTTGCTGGAAACCACAAGAGGGGAGAATGTGCTTGAACTCAGGTCTTGTTTGTGCGTTTCCCATAGGGGCAACTGGTGGGTCACTGTGAGAACAGGATGCTGGACTACATGGGCTACTGGCTTTGTTCCTGCAGGAAGTTCTTATGTCCCTTTTATTGTGCATTGACAATGATTTGTTCTCATGATGCTATCAGAGGGGTCACACATTATTGCACTTTCAATATTATTTGCACCTGCGAATGCTCGGGGGCAGTCGCACTGCTTCAGTGCATATCCCATTAACTTCCGGCTTGAATTTTGCAACTTTTCATACCACAAAAGTTCTGGTTTATTTTCATCCCGCTTTTGTTGTATCACAGCCCCTCTGGTGTTAGCATAGAGGAAGTGTTGCAGGACAAATGAAAGCTATTCTATACCTGTCTGCTCGGAAGAAAACCCCATTAAAAGCCAGTGTGGTGGTTAAGAGTTCCAAAGCAGGGCAGTGGAAACCCAGATTCTTATTCAGTCATTAACCTCACTGGGCGGCAGGGCAACCAGCAGTGAGGGCAACCGCACTGGGGCAGAGACACAAGAGCAGGGCCGGGTGGGGCAGATCTGCTACCCAAGGCAAATGGCTTTACCTTGCCTTGTGGGATGCCCCTGATGTATGATATATACAGTATACTGTGGACTTGATGCAACACAGCTTGCCCAACAAAACGCACTCCCCCCTGGGAATTCTTCTGACCCTCCCAAGAAAATTGAGGGTGGCTGGAGGGGGGGGGAGCATGAAGGGAAATCCCATTGCACTGGCTTCTGCTAGTGCAATGATTTACTTGAATACAGCCCCAATACATTTAATGCCCATGGCTTCCCCCAAGGAATCCTGCAAACTTAAGTTTACCCCTCAAAGAGCTACTGTCCCTGGCACCCTTAACAAACTACAGTTCCCAGTATCCTTTAAAGAAGCCATGTGTTTTAAATGTATGGTGCAAACACAGCAGCTGAACCTACCTCACAGGGTAGTTGTGAAGACAGAATGTTGAGGGAGGAGAACCTTTGTTTCACTGGATGAAAGCTGTAAATATAAGAATGACAGGCTTTGGAATAGAGACGTAGAGGATTGCAGCCTTTGGCAGCCTTAGCCCACTAACCATAGTTTTCATCAATCAAACCTGTCTAAGGTTGTGTTTGATTTAAAGAATAAGAGGGTGTCTGCCATCCACTAATTTACAAACAAAAGAAAAAGAAATAACATTTTTTAAAATGCAAAAATAAAACACCTGCTGTGCTAGCAAAGGGAGCGCTTTTAGATCAAAATATTTAACCATCAACTAGTCTCATAGATACATTCATTCTACTTTGCAACGTTCCTTAAAATAAACAGGGAAATCAAACTCATTGGTTAGTGAAAAGCCTTCCACGACCTGTAGTCCGATTTTTTGTACTACAACTCCCATCAGGCCGTGTAAACAAAGCCAATAGGCATTACGTATAGTAACGGTAGTCCGAAAGGTCTGGCGATCGCTACGATAAAGAAGGCTCCACAACCCGATGCACGTTTCACCGAGGAGTCAGACCCACTATACTCAGCGGGGCTTACTTCTGAATAGACATGTATCGGATTGCACTCTGATGTTGCGATCCTATGCACGCTTCCCAAGATTAAGTCCCACAGAATTCCCATGGGACTTAAAGCTGAGTAAATAACTGCAGCCTCACTACCAAAATAAATTAACCTGGTGGGATAAGTCCCACGATTGGAATGTAATAATGGAGGGATACAATCTATTTCAGAGAAACAGACCAGACAAGAAAGGAGGAGGAGTGGCGTTATATGTCAGGGATGTGTATACCTGTGAAGAGATCCAAGATTTAGAACCTCAAAGCCAAAGTGAGAGCATTTGGGTCAAAATTAAGGGAGAGAAGAATAACAGAGACCTCATTGTGGGAGTTTACTATAGATCCCCAAGCCAAACAGAGGACATAGATGATGCCTTCCTGGAACAGATGGCCAAGCATGCAAAAGGAAGGGAGATAGTAGTAATGGGGGACTTCAATTACCCGGATATTTGTTGGATGTCATAGAATCATAGAATCATAGAATCATAGAATCCTAGAGTTGGAAGAGACCACAAGGGCCATCGAGTCCAACCCCCTGCCAAGCAGGAAACACCATCAGAGCACTCCTGACATATGGTTGTCAAGCCTCTGCTTAAAGACCTCCAAAGTAGGAGACTCCACCACACTCCTTGGCAGCAAATTCCACTGTCGAACAGCTCTTACTGTCAGGAAGTTCTTCCTAATGTTTAGGTGGAATCTTCTTTCTTGTAGTTTGGATCCATTGCTCCGTGTCCGCTTCTCTGGAGCAGCAGAAAACAACCTTTCTCCCTCCTCTATGTGACATCCTTTTATATATTTGAACATGGCTATCATATCACCCCTTAACCTCCTCTTCTCCAGGCTAAACATGCCCAGCTCCCTTAGCCGTTCCTCATAAGGCATCGTTTCCAGGCCTTTGACCATTTTGGTTGCCCTCCTCTGGACACGTTCCAGTTTGTCAGTGTCCTTCTTGAATTGTGGTGCCCAGAACTGGACACAGTACTCCAGGTGTGGTCTGACCAGAGCAGAATACAGTGGCACTATTACTTCCCTTGATCTAGATGCTATACTCCTATTGATGCAGCCCAGGATTGCATTGGCTTTTTTAGCTGCCGCGTCACACTGTTGGCTCATGTCAAGTTTGTGGTCAACCAAGACTCCTAGATCCTTTTCACATGTACTGCTCTCAAGCCAGGTGTCACCCATCTTGCATTTGTGCCTCTCATTTTTTTTGCCCAAGTGCAATACTTTACATTTCTCCTTGTTAAAATTCATTTTGTTTGTTTTTGCCCAGTTCTCTAATCTGTCAAGGTCGTTTTGAAGTGTGATCCTGTCCTCTGGGGTGTTAGCCACCCCTCCCAGTTTGGTGTCATCTGCAAATTTGATCAGGATGCCCTTGAGTCCATCATCCAAGTCGTTGATAAAGATGTTAAATAAGACCGGGCCCAAGACAGAACCCTGTGGCACCCCACTAGTCACTCTTCTCCAGGATGAAGAGGAACCATTGATGAGCACCCTTTGGGTTCGGTCAGTCATCCAGTTACAAATCCACTGAGTGGTAGCAGAGTCAAGACCGCATTTTACCAGCTTCTTTACAAGAATATCATGGGGCACCTTGTCAAATGCCTTGCTGAAATCAAGATAGGCTATATCCACTGAGTTCCCTTCATCTACCAGGCTTGTAATTCTGTCAAAAAATGAGATCAGGTTAGTCTGACATGACTTATTTTTCAGAAATCCATGCTGACTATTGGTGATCACAGCATTCCTTTCTAGGTGCTCACAGACTGTTTGCTTAATGATCTGCTCCAGAATCTTCCCTGCTATTGATGTCAGACTGACTGGGCGGTAATTATTTGGGTCCTCTCTTTTCCCCTTTTTGAAAATAGGGACAACATTTGCCCTCCTCCAGTCTGCCGGGACTTCGCCTGTTCTCCAGGATTTCTCGAAGATGACTGCCAGTGGTTCTGAGATCACATCTGCCAGTTCTTTTAATACTCTTGGATGCAGTTCATCTGGCCCTGGAGACTTGAATACATCTAAACTAGCCAAATATTCTTGTACTGTCTCCTTAGTTATTCTGGGCTGTGTTTCCTTTGCTGAATCATTTGCTCCAAATTCTTCAGGTCGGGCATTGTTTTCTTTATCGGAGAAGACTGAGGCAAAGAAGGCATTGAGGAGTTCAGCCCTTTCTGTGTCCCCTGTTTGCATTTCACCATCTTCTCCTCTGAGTGACCCCACTGTTTCTTTGTTCTTCCTTTTGCTACGAACATACCCATAAAAGCCTTTTTTGTTGCTTTTAACCTCTCTAGCAAGCCTGAGTTCATTCTGTGCTTTAGCTTTTCTGACTTTGTGTCTACACGTTCTGGCTATTTGTTTGAATTCCTCTTTGGTGGTTTCCCCCCTTTTCCATTTTTTGTACACATCCTTTTTTAATCTTAATTCAGTTAAAAGTTCTTTAGATAGCCACCCTGGCTTCTTTAGGCACCTTCCATGTTTCCGTCTCATTGGTATTGCCTGACGTTGTGCTTTTACTATCTCCCTCTTAACAAACTCCCAGCCATCATGAACTCCCTTTCCTTTTAGTATTTCTGTCCATGGGATCTCACCCAGCACTTCCCTAAGTTTTATGAAGTCGGCTTTCTTAAAGTCAAGAAATTGAGTCCTAGTATGCTTGGCTGCTCCTTTCCGCTGTATAGTAAACTTCAGAAGAGCATGATCACTCGCGCCTAATGATCCTTCCACTTCTACCCCACTAACCAGGTCATCAACATTGGTTAGGACCAGATCTAAAATGGCTGTTCCTCTTGTTGCTTCTCCCACTTTCTGGACAATGAAGTTGTCTGCAAGGCCAGTGAGGAATCTGTTTGACCTTATGCTCTTGGCTGAGTTTGACGTCCAACAAATATCCGGGTAATTGAAGTCCCCCATTACTACTATAATGTCAAACTCAGCTAAGAGCATAAGGTCAAACAGATTCCTCACTGGCCTTGCAGACAACTTCATTGTCCAGAAAGTGGGAGAAGCAACAAGAGGAACAGCCATTTTAGATCTGGTCCTAACCAATGTTGATGACCTGGTTAGTGGGGTAGAAGTGGAAGGATCATTAGGCGCGAGTGATCATGCTCTTCTGAAGTTTACTATACAGCGGAAAGGAGCAGCCAAGCATACTAGGACTCAATTTCTTGACTTTAAGAAAGCCGACTTCATAAAACTTAGGGAAGTGCTGGGTGAGATCCCATGGACAGTAATACTAAAAGGAAAGGGAGTTCATGATGGCTGGGAGTTTGTTAAGAGGGAGATAGTAAAAGCACAACTTCAGGCAATACCAATGAGACGGAAACATGGAAGGTGCCTAAAGAAGCCAGGGAGGCTATCTAAAGAACTTTTAACTGAGTTAAGATTAAAAAAGGATGTGTACAAAAAATGGAAAAGGGGGGAAACCACCAAAGAGGAATTCAAACAAATAGCCAGCACATGTAGACACAAAGTCAGAAAAGCTAAAGCACTGAATGAACTCAGGCTTGCTAGAGAGGTTAAAAGCAACAAAAAAGGCTTTTATGGGTATGTCCGTAGGAAAAGGAAGAACAAAGAAACAGTGGGGTCACTCAGAGGAGAAGATGGTGAAATGCAAACAGGGGACACAGAAAGGGCTGAACTCCTCAATGCCTTCTTTGCCTCAGTCTTCTCCGATAAAGAAAACAATGCTCGACCTGAAGAATTTGGAGCAAATGCTTCAGCAGAGGAAACACAGCCCAGAATAACTAAGGAGATAGTACAAGAATACTTGGCTAGTTTAGATGTATTCAAGTCTCCAGGGCCAGATGAACTGCATCCAAGAGTATTAAAAGAACTGGCAGGTGTGATCTCAGAACCACTGGCAGTCAACTTTGAGAATTCCTGGAGAACAGGCGAAGTCCCGGCAGACTGGAGGAGGGCAAATGTTGTCCCTATTTTCAAAAAGGTGAAAAGAGAGGACCCAAATAATTATCGCCCAGTCAGTCTGACATCAATACCAGGGAAGATTCTGGATCAGATCATTAAGCAAACAGTCTGTGAGCACCTAGAAAGGAATGCTGTGATCACCAATAGTCAGCATGGATTTCTGAAAAATAAGTCATGTCAGACTAACCTGATCTTGTTTTTTGACAGAATTACAAGCCTGGTAGATGAAGGGAACGCAGTGGATGTAGCCTACCTTGATTTCAGCAAGGCATTCGACAGGGTGCCCCATGATATTCTTGTAAAGAAGCTGGTAAAATGCGGTCTTGACTATGCTACCACTCAGTGGATTTGTAACTGGCTAACTGACCCCAAAGGGTGCTCATCAATGGTTCCTCTTCATCCTGGAGAAGAGTGACTAGTGGGGTGCCACAGGGTTCTGTCTTGGGCCCGGTCTTATTCAACATCTTTATCAACGACTTGGATGATGGACTCAAGGGCATCCTGATCAAATTTGCAGATGACACCAAACTGGGAGGGGTGGCTAACACCCCAGAGGACAGGATCACACTTCAAAACGACCTTGACAGATTAGAGAACTGGGCCAAAACAAACAAGATGAACTTTAACAGGGAGAAATGTAAAGTATTGCACTTGGGCAAAAAAAAATGAGAGGCACAAATGCAAGATGGGTGACACCTGGCTTGAGAGCAGTACATGTGAAAAGGATCTAGGAGTCTTGGTTGATCACAAACTTGACATGAGCAAACAGTGTGACGCGGCAGCTAAAAAGGCCAATGCAATTCTGGGCTGCATCAATAGGAGTATAGCATCTAGATCAAGGGAAGTAATAGTGCCACTGTATTCTGCTCTGGTCAGACCTCACCTGGAGTACTGTGTCCAGTTCTGGGCACCACAATTCAAGAAGGACACTGACAAACTGGAACATGTCCAGAGGAGGGCAACCAAAATGGTCAAAGGCCTGGAAACGATGCCTTATGAGGAACGGCTAAGGGAGCTGGGCATGTTTAGCCTGGAGAAGAGGAGGTTAAGGGGTGATATGATAGCCATGTTCAAATATATAAAAGGATGTCATATAGAGGAGGGAGAAAGGTTGTTTTCTGCTGCTCCAGAGAAGCGGACACGGAGCAATGGATCCAAACTACAAGAAAGAAGATTCCACCTAAACATTAGGAAGAACTTCCTGACAGTAAGAGTTGTTCGACAGTGGAATTTGCTGCCAAGGAGTGTGGTGGAGTCTCCTACTTTGGAGGTCTTTAAGCAGAGGCTTGACAACCATATGTCAGGAGTGCTCTGATGGTGTTTCCTGCTTGGCAGGGGGTTGGACTCGATGGCCCTTGTGGTCTATTCCAACTCTATGATTCTGTGAAATAAGGAAGTTTATTTGCAAATTTATACAGATGTAATTGGTGAAAACCCTGTGATCAATAGACTTCACTCACAACCTTATCCATTTCACTACTTTCTCTCCCCCTTTTTTTAGTAAATAAGACATATACAACGCTCAAACCTCTAGGCGGTTTATATAAAATCTAAAATATTCATAATAAAATGCCGATAAAACCAACACTTTCGAAACGAAACTCGGTGGGATTTTATCTTTCAGCAGGCACGTATCCGATTGCATTAAAACGTAGATAGCCCTGTCGACCCGTTATTAGATATCATCTGAATTATGGAAACAATTCATTAAGGTGGTGGTACGTTTGCACTGCGAGGCTGTGCGATAGGGAAATTACTTAATAGCAGCGCCGCGGAGAAGAGGTTCCGAGGCTCAGCCAGGTCCGCCCGGCGGAGCCCCGATTCCAGCGGCCGTTTCGGGCTCGGCTCCGCTTCCTCTTCGGCCGGCCTGGCCTCCTCCTCCTCGAGGGCCGCCAATGAGCGCCGGCGGGAGGAGAAGCGCGGCGGCCAATGGAGCTGCGGCAGGAAGCGAGCGCCAGGGCCAGGGAAGGAGGCGGCGGCCAGGCAGGGCGCACGGCGGCGGCGCGCCGGATCAAGTCCAAGCAGGGCGGGAGGGCGGCCTGGCTCAGTGGCGGCGGAGGTGAGTCGGGGGTCGGGGAGCGGGGTCGGGAGCAGAAGGGGAAAGCAGCCGGCGCCCTCCGTGCGCGCTCTCGTTGGTGCCAGATGGACACCCAGGCTTAGGATCCCCGGCCAGGTGGTTCCGGGGTGCGCAGGGTGGGGGACCCGAGTGTGCTGAAGCGCACCGCCCAAGGAGGTTTTGTCTGCCGACGCTGGTAACCCCAGATCCCAGAGGCCGCTCCCATGGCATCGCTGTGGCCCAATGGGGGAAATAGTTGGGCCTTAGTAGTTGGGCGAGACTCGAGTGGGTGGGGTAGGTGGGTGTCTCGGAGGTGGGGGGTGTGCAGGGCCGGATTTAGGTTTGATGAGGCCCTAAGCTACTGAAGGTAATGGGGCCCTTTATATGTCCAGCTGCCCTTTGTCAACAAATTGCCGCTGGTTTTTTTGTGTTGAATATACTATGTGGTAATTTAGGGACCTAATGGGTATCTGAAGCCATTTGCACATAAAATATGTATCTTATCAAAGTAATTTAGGGAGAAGGCTAGCATCATCATAAGAGCCTACACAACACAAAACACTGTTGCTGTATGTAGGTTTTATTTTATTTGCTTTTTATCTTATATTTTGGAAATGTACATCCAGGTTTTTCCCCCTTTATTTTTTGGGGGGCCCTCAAGAGAGTGGGGTCTTAAGATATAGCTTGTTTAGTTTATATGTAAATCCGGTACTGGGTATGTGTGTAGGGGAGGTGGATTCAGATGGCACTGAAACACTTTGGAAGTGAGCAAGAAGCTCCTCTTCTGACCTTGCCAAGTCCTTTCTCCTCCCCTGCAGGGACAACGTGCAGGGTTGGGGTTCCCCTCCTCGCTTCCCACCCAAAAGTCCTGGTGTGGATGAGGTTGGACTGGAAACCCCTCATTCCAGAAGTCTGGCCACCTTAATCTGGCAACCCTGAGAGATCGTTGGATGGAAGAATTATTTTAACTGTAGCTGGCTTTTTTATAGAATATTTAAACTGTTCTAGAATGTCCTTTGCTTGGGGAGGAAGGGCACAATATGAATTCAGTAAATAAAGAATCCCACAAGTGCATTTGAATGCCACTATGATGCCACTTTTTAAAAAAGAAAGTTATGGCTTCACCCAAAGAATTCTGGGAATTGTAAGGAGTTGTTAGGAGATCTCAATCCCCCCCCCATTCCCCCCACATAGCTGCAATTCCTAAAGTTCCCTTTGAAGAGGGATTGACTGTTAAACCGCTCTGGAAATTGTAGGTCTTTGAGGGGAATACGGGGTCTTCTGGCAACTCTTGCACTCTTAACAAACTATAGCTCCCATGACAAACTACAACTCCCATGATTCATTGCAGGAAGCCATGACTGTTTAAAGTGTACCATAGTGCTTTAAATGTATAGTGTGAATGTGGCCCCAGAGTTATTCGGAAGGAAAGGCCTTCCTGAAACAGTGAGCCTTGACACAAGTTAAGGGGAAGAATCCTGATAAGCCTTTAGTAGGACAGAGTTCGCCACCCTAATGTAAACTTGTGGAAATCAATTCAACTCTGTCCCACAAAACTGTAGAGTGCTTAAATTTTTGGTGGTAAATATTTTTTTTTATAAGATATTTATTAAGATTTTCAGAAAAATTACAGAATAAAAGAAAAAAGGAAAAAGAAAAATACAAAATAAAAATAGTTAAAAAAAACAGTTCAATCTTTCTATCACATATTTTTCATTTGCTTATTTCCCGGACCTCCTCACACCTTCCTTTTCTGTATTCCAGTTCCAATTGTTAATTCAGCAAATCCCTCCCCTCTTCATTCATCTTAATCTTCAATTTTTAAATATTATAACATTAATTTTTTTTTACCTATTAATAACCATTTTTTCATATTCCCTTATAGCATTACAGCAAAAGACCACTTAGTTTCTATCCAACATCATTCTAACATTCATTAATTTTACAGTGTTTCTGTAAATAATCTTTGAACTTTTTCCAATCTTCTTCCACCGACTCTTCTCCCTGGTCTCGGATTCTGCCAGCCATTTCTGCCAGTTCCATATAGTCCATCACCTTCATCTGCCATTCTTCCAGGGTGGGTAGATCTTGTGTCTTCCAGTACTTTGCGATGAGTATTCTTGCTGCTGTTGTGGCATACATAAAGAAAGTTCTATCCTTTACTCCTAAATATTTTACTCCTAAATATTTTTTAATATTTTACTCCTAAACAGTAAATTTCTTTGGTTAAGTAGGCATGTTGCTGCTGCCTTCTAGGGGAATCCTAAACTGGCAGAGTTGAGAACCATTGTAAGCCCCCAAAAGATCTAACCAAGTGAATTTGTGTCTCTCTGTGTGTGTTTGATTGATACTTGAGGATTAACATATCTGAATGTGTGAACAGCCTTCTTGAGAAGAGGTGGGCTTGGCCAGGGGCCAGCCAGATGCTTCAGACCAGCCCACAAGGAGGGCAGGAAAATGCACTGAACAGCTTCTGTAGGTTTGTGAATTGCGAGTTATGCTGGAGATGGTAATTCTGCTCTAGATAAATAAATTCGTTTTTATTTCCAGCTTTCTGCAAACTGTGAGGCCAGGGTGGGTGACAGCACTTCAAACAGCAATCCAGTAAAAACAACAAAAGAGTCTTGTGGCATCTTAAAGGCTTAATTGTATTATCAATCTCAATTATCTGAGTGCCAGATACCGATACAGGCAAATGGCACCATCCACATGCAAGACGGAGGGACTAGGCTGTCTTTGGGGGTCCCAAAAGTTTTCAGGAGAACAAAAAAAATAGAGGGGGAAAACCATGGGGACCCCCCCCCCAAGTATCCTAGTGAGGGATGAACATGCTCAGTGGGCATGGAATGCTGGCTGACCGTTGAGGGTGGAAAACTGTAAAGGAGCGGGGATAGAATATCCTGGAAGAAGGTGTAGCTTTCCACAGTGAAACCTTTTGTTGCAGGTTCATTTGTAGAGTTAATTTTTTTAAAGAGCAATCAGGCTGTCCTTGTTTGCATTACTCCTCTGGAATCCAACCCTGAGCATAAAAATACCCATTGATCTATGAAAATGGCTGCTCAGCCCCTGCTATTAAAAGCCAGCACCAGGAGCACCACCAAAAAGTATTCATAGTGACTGCTTAAGCTCTGATTCCTTTTACGTCTCAGAAGACAGGATCTGGATAAGAACGCTTAACTCACATGCTCTCTTTTCATGTCTGCAGGACCCGCAGGAGCCATGTGGCCGGTCCTGTGGGCAACAGTGCGGGCCTACGCCCCTTACGTCACCTTCCCTGTGGCCTTTGTGGTTGGGGCGGTGGGCTACCACCTTGAGTGGTTCATCCGTGGCCAGCCACCCCCTCAGCCACCTGAGGATGAGAAGAGCATCTCGGAGAGGCGCGAAGACCGCAAGCTTCAGGAGAGTGCAGGAAAGGACCTCACCCAGGTGGTCAGCCTCAAGGACAAGCTGGAATTTGCTCCCAAAGCTGTGCTCAACCGGAACCGTCCTGAGAAGAACTAGCAGAGCTGTCCTGTTTGACGGGTGGGGATTTTGATTGGTTCCATGCGGTCTTGATTGTTAGTTTCCTGGTTTTGTCATTTTTTGAGCCCACCGAACCCAGCCAATGACTTCTCCGCCAATCTCGCCAGCTTCATCCTACTTTTGCTTCCATTGGAGGATTGCTAAAGCCACTGAGACCCACTGGAGGTGGAGGGCAGACTTTGTGACTCTGCACTTCTTGCCTTTGGCAGCAGAATGACCAATTCTCCTTGGAGGTTATCGGTCAAGAGATGGAACTACCCCTGCAGTCTTTGGCGAAGGTTCAGCCAGGACAAGGCAGGATCCCCTATCTCTTGCCATATGCTGGCAAAGGCAGGATTTCACTTTAAAAGAGCACCTCTGAAATATGGTACCACCCCCCTCAATCCTTGCTTTGGTGCCCTTGGAGACCACTTTAGGATGAGGGACCTTAAAGATTGTTCAAGACTTCTGGGTGCTAGAGGAGCAGTAACTGCCACATGTCGTGGCAACTGAGCTTCTCCACATTGCTGCTACCTGGGCAAAGATACATCTCTTTTTCCCGAGTTATTTCCATGTGCAGGATTTGGGGAGGTGTGTTTGGGTGGGTGTCTGCTGGCTCCTTGGACACGGGCCTGCTGTTGGAACTGAAAAATAATAAAAAATAGTTTGGAAAATATCAGGCCTTTTCATTTCCTGTAGGTAGCTGACCATTGGCTGTGTTGGTTAAGGTTGCTGGAAGCAGCAGTCCTACTATATCTGGAGGGTCAGAGTCAAAGTAAAAAGAGCAATGTTAGGCGTGTGTGGGAGGGATGGGAAGAGAAGAAGGGAAGCGGGATAGTGTGGAGGTGGAGAAACTGTGGCCCTTTAGGTCACTCCCAGCCAACACAGCTTGTAAAACGTAGAGGGCTACAGGCTCCATCCCTGGAGTAGAGCAAGGCAACTGTTATCCAACTGTGCTTTAGAAATTGGTCCGTTGCTCAAACAACTCTGTTTTATTTTATTTTTAAATCCCTTTATTTCAGTGACGCTTGCTTCCGCATTGCCGTGCTAAGGGCCCTAGCCTCAATATTTTATGTTCTGCATTCATAATGCACATGAAGCTTGCAACGCTGATTGTGTTTTAATTAGTTTGTGGAAGAGTGGAGTTCTTCTGAGGGCTGTTGTGTGTTCATGCCACTTATGATTAATTTAATTAACAAATGTGATTTAATTATGTGTTAAGAACACAAGGAGAGCCTTGCTGGATCAGGCCAGTGGCCCATCTAAGGCAGCATCCTGTTCTCCAGATGCCCCTAGCCTAGGAAGCCAACAAGCAACAATGCTCCCCCCTCCTTTGTTTTCCAGCAACTGGTATTCAGAAGCGTTCTGTCTCCAGTAGACGTTGATAGCCTCATCTTCCACAGGTGTGCCCAGTCCTCTTTTATAGCCATCTAAGTTGGTGGCCATTGCTGCATCTGGAGTTCTGAGTTTGAGGAAGCCTGCTTTAATGCTTTGATCTCCAGCAGCTCGGCTCTTGCAAAGTTTGTCTTCACACACGGAGGAACTTGTGCATCTAGTTCTCCTTTGATGTAGTGGCAGCTTTGCAAATAAGGATGGCAAACTCCATAGCCTGCTGGCCCACACAGCCCTGTATTAATCTATAATCAGAACTGAATGGATATTTACAAGCCTGGTTCTCGGGGTGGCACTTGCACAACATATCTTAAATGACAAATAAACCGTACAGTGGCATCTCTGGATGCGAATGGGATCCGTTCCGGAGCCTCGTTCGCATCCTGAGCAGAACGTAAGACACGACTGCGCGTGCGTGGGTCACGTTTCGCCGCTTCCGCACATTCGTGTGACGTCATTTTGAGTGTCTGCGCGAGCGGCGAAACCTGGAAATAACATGCTCTGTTACTTTTGGGTCGCCACGGAGCGTAACTTGAAAATGCTCAACCTGAAGCACATTTAACCCGAGGTATGACTGTACTTTGGAAAACCCACAAAAAAACTTTTCCAGCTGTTTAGGAGTGTGGAACTTTTCTCCAGCCCCAAGGGCCACATTTCATTCTAGACAACCTTCCAAGGGCCACATGCAAAAGTGAGTAGCTTTGGCTAGCAGCAAGAGCAGCACCTGTTAATTTACACTAACATCCTCTATTCTCCAGCCTGTCAAGGAAGAAGCACTATCAGAGTTCAGGAGTACATTCTAGCCTGGAGTGTGTAACATTGGGCTGGGGAGCGGTGTATGCCCTGGGAAGGGTCCCAAGAATCATATAGAAAGGCCTGGAGGGTCATATTTGACCTCCACCCTCATGCTTGGAAGCTTCCCATCCCTGTTTTAAAAGAACTAAGCAAGGACAGACAAATTCTGCACAACCATTGATTAAAAAAAACAACAACTAGCAGAAAGCTCAGTGAGTTCAAAGGATCTGTTGTGTGTTAAGAGAAAAGGGAGAATTGACTGCAACTTTGGCCTCAGGGCTTCCCTGTCACCTCCTTTCTTCTACCCCAGGCTGTGTTTTTCTTTCCTGCTTCATAGAGATAAATCTGTTGCCTCCATATCGCAGCATCCCTCCTGCCAGCCTGCTTGCTCAGCTTACTTGGTTGCTGATGACAGATCCATTTCCTCAGGCCGTGCTCCAGGGTCAGAGGGCACCTTATTTCCTGCAGATGGGGGAAAGGCTTGAGCAGCCATGGCTTTATGATTAGCAGATTACGGCCTGTCACTCCTTCAGGGTGTAAGACGTGCTGTCCTTTGCACTGCCTTACACATAGGGGACCTGTGTAAACAAGAACTGCTGAGTGCTTTAAGCAATTGCTGGAGAGATTTAGGAGTCCCCAGAGGAACGGAGAGACAAAGACACTTGTTGATGTTAAAAATTAGATTCTTAATGGAGTTGGAGCTATTTTTCTGGAGTGACCCTTGCATTGGTGTCTGGATTTCCTGTGTCCATGCAAAGATTTTTTGCCAAGTTTTGCTAAGCGCTTGCAAAAATGTTCATTTTTGCTCTCTTTGGCTACATGCTCCATATTGCTTGGTGTCGGCTAGTTGCCCCTTCACACACCCGATTTCTGAATTTCCCTGTGCGTTTGCACGCTCTGCTCAACATCTGTCTTCTAAATCTGCTTACTCTGGAGTAAACTGGCCCCCTTGCACAACAAGGTCAAAGAAATAGATCTGGAGCATTTGCGGCGTGAAAAGTTACTGTATGCATGACCACACATACTTACAGTATGTGCATGACCGCATGACCACACATACTTACAGTGCTGGAAGTGGATCCAGAAAATGGGGAGTCCCCTGGAGAGGAGTCCTGACTCACAAGGAGACCCTTCCCGGAGTCCGAAGAAGATGTCCTCTTGAGGCTCTGGGGTCTCCTCATGAACAGGAGGCTTCCCCATCTAACAGCTGGTATGTGGGGTAGTGCAGCAGCAGCCGCTTTCCCACCCATCAGCTGTGTGAGAGCCAAGCTGTCCCTCTGCTCTCGTGTGTGAGCTGCAGTAATAGTTTCTTCCTTGCCCATCAGCTGAGCTGATACAGGCAACTCCCGATTTTATGAGATTTCACGTATGCGCTCGGGGGTTGCAAAAATCACCAAGTGTTCCCAATAAGAGGCTCACCTGAAGGGGTCCACAAGCTCCAAGCCTTGGCTTGGACTTGAAAGTTGACTGGTGGCCCCAGGATTGTATCAAGAAATGGTCGCTGGAACCATCAGGCCCTGCCCCCCAGAGCTGACGCTTGCATAGCACATAGTTAAACTATGGAACTTGCTCCCATAGGAGGCAGTGATGGCCACCAACGTAGATAGCTTTTAAAAACGATCACACAAATTCATGACATGGGCTGCCAGGCATAAAAGGTTGTGCCGTAATAAATTTGTTTGCTTTAAGGTGCTGTAGGACTCTTTGTTTGTTTTCCTGCAACAGATTAAACCTTTTTGAACTTTGTCCCATGTTCCTGTATGAGTCACTGTTCTATATCTGCCTCCTTTTTTTTTTTTTTGCAACGTCAAGAGAGAACAGTGACCTATACAGTGGTACCTTGGGTTAAGAACTTAATTGGTTCTGGAGGTCCGTTCTTAACCTGAAACTGTTCTTAACCTGAAGCACAGGGCCTCCCGCTGCTGTGTGATTTCTGTTCTCATCCTGAAGCAAAGTTCTTAACCCGAGGTACTATTTCTGGGTTAGTGGAGTCTGTAACCTGAAGCGTCTGTAACCTGAAGCGTCTGTAACCCGAGGTACCACTGTACAGGGATGCAACAGGCAGCAAAGGAAGATCACTTGGTTCCATCTCTTGAATGACAGAATGAGTCGATCACACCTAATGCAGAGAGGAGTAGAATTTGGCAGCCAGACCGAATAAGAGGAAGCTAGAGTGATGAGCTCATGCAAAAGACAGCATGTGGTCTCCAAGGAGCCCTTTGTTATTTAATTTATTCCTTGAGGCACTTGCAGTTCCTGCACAGTAGGACACCTCCTAACGACTGAGAATTTGCTGCCGCCAAGTGGACACTGCAGAGAATTTCAGAAACAAAATGTAAACTCAAGACTCAAGTGCACACCTATGCGTCTGAGTTCATACTGAGTTCAACAGGACTTACAGTCAGGTAAATATGCATAGGATTGTAGCAATAAATAAATCCCTGCAAAATTTGAATTTGTACTCATTAAATAACACCTGACAAACAGTGATACGCTTAAAAACTATTGAATAAAACGGGCATAGGCAAACTCGGCCCTCCAGTTGTTTTTGGCCTACAACTCCCATGATCCCTAGTTAACAGGACCAGTAGTCAGGGATGATGGGAATTGTAGTCCAAAAACATCTGGAGGGCCGAGTTTGCCTATGCCTGGAATAAAAAGTGGACCTGCTATCTGACTATTCAGTACCCTCCACCCAAAGTGATGTGAAATGCTTCGAGCAACCAGCATGGTGTTGTACTTTGTAATGTATTTGCATCCCACCTTTCCTCAAGGTGTTCTGCACACAGTCAATTATACACAACCTGAAATAATTTAGTGCAGGAGAAGCAGTGGTCTTGGAGTTCAGAGAGAGGAGGTTTTGTGCTGCTCCAGATGAAAGCACAGTTCTTTCCTGCTGAGGGAAAAAAGCTCTCTTCTGCCCAGGTTCTTACCCTCTCTCCCCTAGGTCTCAGGGATTAGTTGTTCAAGCCTTCTTACTTATGCAGGACTGACTGAATACAGTGGTGCCTTGCAAGACGAAATTACCGTATTTTTTGCTCTATTGGACGCAGTTTTTCCTCTCCAAAAATCGAGGGGAAATGTGTGTGCGTCCTATGGAGCGAATGCAGGCATGTGCCATAGCCGCGCGCAGCCCCTCCGGCAGGGAGAGGCTGCACGGGGCTATGGCTTCTTTAGCCCTGCGCAGCGTCTCCCGGCAAGGAGAGGCTGCACGGGGCTAAAGGGGAAGCCAAAGCAGCGAGCGGGATCCATCCCGTTCGCTGCCTTGCCTTCTTCCATAGCTGCGCGCAACCCCTCCGGCAAGGAGAGGCTGCACGGGGCTATGGCTTCTTTAGCCCTGCGCAGCGTCTCCCGGCAACGAGAGGCTGCACGGGGCTAAAGGGGAAGCCAAAACAGCGAGCGGGATCCATCCCGCTCGCTGCCTTGCCTTCTTCCATAGCTGCGCACAACCTCTCTGGCAGGGAGAGGTTGTGTGCAGCCTGTACGCTGCTCTTTGGGGCTGGGGGAAAAAATATTTTTCCCTTGATTCCCCCCCCCCCAAAAAAAACTGGGTGCGCCCTATGGTCCGGTGCGCCCTATGGTGCGAAAAATACGGTAATTCGTTCCGCGAGTTTTGTCGTCTTGCGATTTTTTTCGTCTTGCGAAGCATGGTGTCGGGAAAGTTTTGGAAAAGCTTTAAAAATCACCAAAGTCTTTAAAAACCTCGAAAAAGGCTACCACACTGCGTTCTATGAGTTGCTCCTCGAAGTCAAGTCACAACTGTATTAATGGTGTTAAGAAAAAGGAAACAAACTTGCAAGATGTTTCCGTCTTGCGAAGCAAGCCCATAGGGAAAATCGTCTTGTGAAGCAGCTCAAAAAACAAAAAAACCCTTTCGTCTAGCGAGTTTTTTGTCTTGCGAGGCATTCGTCTTGCGAGGTACCACTGTATGTCATTTTCTCTCCCAGTGCCTAATTTTGCAATCTTAAGTTCAGTTCTCAACATTTCCACATCAGTATGTGTATGTTTTAAAAGTTCCTCATGGAAATTCATCAGCAAATTTCTCCTTGATACACAGTTTTGTATGCAATTTTCCCTATAGATACATCTTTTGCAAGAGATTTTCAACAATATGATGCATTTTTGTGTGCTCTCTTCACCAATATATGCATTTTAACACATGCTTTACCTAAATTATATGCATTTCTATACACATTACTTGGTTGGAGAACTGTACTGCAAAATTCAGAGAAATGTGAATTTTTAAAGATGGTTGAATTTTGGTTTGCATATTGTTTTGGAAAGGGCACATATGGGAGGTACCACTTTAACTGAAAACTGAATCAAATTCCTCCCCCATCCCTGTTTCACACTGATCCTGAAAGACCTACATTGGCTTCCAGTATGTTTCCGAGCACAATTCAAAGTGTTGGTGCTAACCTTTAAATCCCTAAACAGCCTCGGTCCAGTATACCTGAAGGAGCATCTCCACCCCCATCATTCAACCTGAGGAGTGTATCCACCCCCACCATTCATCATTCAGACACTGAGGTCCAGCTCCATGGGCCTACTGGCGGTTCCCTCAATGTGAGAAGTGAGGTTACAGGGAACCAGGCAGAGGGCCTTCTTGGTAGTGGTGCCTGCCCTGTGCAACGCCCTCCCATCAGATGTCAAGGAAATATACAACTATCTGATTTTTAGAAGACATCTGAAGGCAGCCCTGTTTAGGGAAGTTTTAATGTTTGATGTTTTATTGTATTTTTAATAATTTGTTGGAAGCCACCCAGAGTGGCTGGGGAAACCTAGCCAGATGGACGGGGCATGTATGTATGTGTAAATAAATCATCTCTGTTATCCTGATCACAGGTCATTAGCATACAGCCAGAGACACATTTGTCCTAGAACACTGGTGATGGATTGTGTCTTGAACATGGGATGCTCACCTGGGCTGAGGTCACACTTGGCTGAGTGCTACTCCTTATCGCTCCAACAAGATTAGGCATCTTCAGTTTTGATGTGCATCTTTGCCATGTTAGCTTCACTATGAAACTTGGTCTTCCAACACCGTGTGTTGCTTTTTGTCCTGGTTGCCAGAGTGCTCTTTTCCAAGCTAAACATGAAAGGCTGTTACTCATGGACAATAGTGCATAAATGTAAGAAATAAAAAACAGTTTTTACTTATGAGCTTGACTGGAATCCTTAAAGGCTTCTTATAAATGAATAGCATATATGAGCCCTAACCACATAAAAGAATACGCACCTTATTCAAATGTGTAAGAAAGGCAGTAGATCTGGTTCTCTACCACGAGAATATTTTGGGCTACAACTCCCATCATCCTCAACCCAGTACAGCTGTGTTGGGCGCTAAGTTTGCCAAGGCCAGACTCTGTTTTTTTTTTATCTAGCCTGAATCCACTGCCAACCCATTTCATTGAATCGTTGAATCAAAGGATTCTCTTATTCACATGCCATCATTTTATAAACTTGCATCAGGCCATGTTACCTCCTTTCACCCCCACCCCAAAACAGCTAAAAAGCTGCAAGTGTTTAAATAGCCTTTTCTAAGTAAGAAGGAAGTCCCCCCCCCACCAAAAGGAGGCAGTGTTTCCTGAGATAGGGAAGGGGAACATCCCATTTGTGTATGAGCCGTTATCTGCCTGTGCCTGCAGACTCGGGTTTTCTTGCTTCCCTTATCGAAGAAACCAGAAACAGCCAGCAGCTCCCAAGAACTGACGATATGAAGCTGCCACAGAGTCAATCCCAAGGCGGGATTTAACACCATATTCTCTGGCCACGGCATTCCAAGGCCTTGGGGAGACAGTCCAAATTTGCTACCTGACATCCTTCTATCTCAGAGCTGCATTCCCTCATAGGCGAACTTCTGGGGGCTTCTTGGCCGCAGTGGGTGAGGCCAAAGGTTAAAGTGGGCAGAGCAATGTATGCGACTCTCCAGCCACCCCAAAGCCCAAGGCTTCTTCACCCCCTCCTACACCTCTCTCTTCATCCTGGCAAGCAAGAGGCATTCTCACAGTTCAAGGACAAAGTTCAGCCAGGCGAAAATACTCAAGGAGGGCATGGAAGCAGGGCTGGTGAGAGGCGTAGCCTGGTGAGTGCATCCCAGCAACCATCCATTTTTCTGTTCCATAAGCTGCTGAAGAGGCTTTGCTGCTATGGACAAATTATGGATAAATTTTCCAACATAATTCACCACCCCCAGAAATCTCTGGATGTCCTTCTTTGAGCCCCTTGTGTAATAGTCACTGTCTGAGGACATGATCTTTGATACCACAGATAATTCTGTCCCTTATCAAACTCTCTCTCTCTAGTCAGCAAAATGACAATTCTTACTCAAGCTTCTTAATTCGGTTCTTAATTTATCAGAGTTTGGTCTACATTTTGTATGCACCTAAAGAACTTATTTGAGTCTCATTCTTTTTAGGCATGCAGTGTTCTTCAAACTTGGGACGCGGGTGGTGCTGTGAGCTAAACCACAGAGCCTAGGACTTACCGATCAGAAGGTCGGCGGTTCGAATCCCTGCAACGGGGTGAGCTCCCGTTGTTCGGTCCCTGCTCCTGCCAACCTAGCAGTTCAAAAGCACGTCAAAGTGCAAGTAGATAAATAGGTACCGCTCCAGCGGGAAGGTAAACGGCGTTTCCGTGCGCTGCTCTGGCTCGCCAGAAGCAGCTTAGTCATTCTGGCCACATGACCTGGAAGCTGTATGCCGGCTCCCTTGGCCAATAAAGCGAGGTGAGCGCCGCAACCCCCAAGTCGGTCACAACTGGACCTAATGGTCAGGGGTCCCTATACCTTTATTCTTCAAACTTATCAATAATTGCTTTCGGTTTCATATTCTCTCCTCCAGCCATCCCAAACTCTCTGTTCTACATGAAAAAAATGGAGAATTTGATCATATCGGGGGGGGGGGTTTCCTTCAGCCCTTGTTGCTACCAGGTACAATTCAAACCTTTGTCGAAGCCTCCTCCAGTTATTTGCAATATCATCTGATGATTTCAGGCTTGATGGAAGCTGCAGAAGTTCCATTTTTGCAAAGATTTACCAGCACCTATATAAACCTTGTTGTTTTCTCTTGGTGTGATTCCCACAGCTTCTTATCTTCTGCAGTATCTGGAACCCCTCAGCCAGGAAACCTCTGCCAGTTAATACAACATACTCACCATTCTCCACTTTCTCACACCATGTAAAATTTCTAGGTTGAAGAATAAGCACCAAAAATGAGGAATAGTTAAAAGAAAGAGCTATATGCAACCGAGCCTCTAATACTCTGCTGGACTCCAGGGCAAATGCTTAAATTGCCAATTCCTTAACACTAAGGGAGTGTCAGCAAATCACAAGCTCTATCATTATGGTACGTAGGTGTTTGAGATGAAGGAGTTGGAAGAGCCAAACACTTATTTTTATGATTTTCAGTTGTTGGCAAGGTCTCCAGTTTACTAGCCAAAATAGTTTGGGAGGCTGCCCAGACGCAGTTAGCATGACCACTTAATCAACTCAAAATAGCTGTTGTTCGTCAGCCTGCTCCATTCTCCCTTGCCTAAGCTTCCACGGGGAAGATGGTATTTGCACACTCCACAAGGCACTGGCCTGTCTAAGCTGCAAAAACTATTGTACAAACATGCTATCCATTTCCTGTCCTTGAACCATCTGCCTAAAATACACAGAGCAGCTGTGCATGCCTAGTTTCTAAACATCAACAAGTGCCACAAGGCCAAAGCTCCCTAAACCAGATGTGTGGAGATTGGTTGTGGTTACTTAGTGGGGAGGGTGATGCATCCTCTGCACATGTGCAGATGCACTCTTGCATGCAGTTATCCCGTTGTAGAAAATAACACCCAGGGCTGAATATCAGTGAGTTCTGGCTCAGATTACCCGCAAACGTATCATGGTTTCAACTCTTTCCTCTCTGTCCTTCCCCCAGGACTCGGTTTGAACAAAGTTTTTAAATTCTGGAACTGGATTTCAGCCATGCCACATGCCTCTGAGCATGTACAGAGAACCCCCTCTCCCTTATGAACAAGCAGCCATGCACAGCAGTGCTACCTGGTGCCCGTTGGGGCTGGCAAAGCAGAAGGCAGTGAGATCAACAGTAGGTGGCGCCAAAGCCAGTGACAGGCAGAGCCACCCTGTGACTGGTTGTAAGGAAAAAGGCAAGGAAATGGGGGCAGCCTGAGAGTAGACGGAGGCTGGTAGGGCAATGCCCCATTTGCCCTAATGGACCGGCTTCTGTTGAATGAACAGCCTCCATGGATTTTGGAACTGAAAATCCAGGGGGAGAAGAGATTTTAGGTGGAACTGGACCCCGGCACCTTCCCAGCTCCACTTTAACCACTGTACCCTTTCCCTATAGCTTTGAAAAGCTGGTATCACTGGATCAAATTCATCAGTTTTGTTGAACTAATTAAACTAAATAGTTTTTAACTGGATTTTGAATAAATGCGCAATTAAGTGTTGCTGTTTTGAATTCTATTTTATTATTATCTTTCTTAGTGCAAATCACTATTCTGAATAGTGCTTTTTACAGGGTAGGGGGGCACTGGGGCTGAGTTTATGGAACAAAGGGGACAGTGGCCCAGAAAAGTTTAGGAACCACCGGGCCTGAATCTCCTTTTACTCAAAGCTCAGAAGAGCACCCCCAGTGGTGAAGCTGAGAGCTGCATTGGACAAAGGAGAATCTGGTCTGTGTTTGGGGGTTTCCGTTCCCTTTTGCTCAGCTGGGCCTTCAATTAACTGAGTGGCTTGTTTCCTTTTCCTCAATTGACGTGACCCTTGTGCATTGTCAGGACAGGCAACAATGAGTTGTTTGCGGCAATGAACGTTATCCTTGATAGGACAAGACAGGTGCTGAACGACACTCTGATGTTTTAACAGAGTGGGAAGCCAGCAGGTCCCTGACTCCTAGGACCTTGCAGTCCGAAAGTTCACACCCACCTAATACACTTGCAATAAAGGAAAGCCTGGTGGTACAGCATCTGCTTTGTGTGGCAAGCCGTCTCCAAATTAGTTCATCTTATCATTTCCTTCTGCTGCCATCAGGCTTCACGTCAAAGTGCCCCACCCAACTAGTCAGGTGCCTGGGGCAAACCACACAAGCCCACATCACAAGGTTGTTGTGAGGTATCTCACCAGGTTTGGTTCCCTGGTCTGCTGTGTCCCGCCTCTTAGTTCCCAGGCTCTACCCACTGCACCTCAGCCTCAGAGTACCACCAGACTTGGTAACCCTAGCACTGGGCCCGCTGGGATGCTCAGGGGTCCTGTGTCAGGTGTGCCAATGCAAAAACAGAAAGCACCCCTCCCCTCCTGCCTTGATGTGCCCATTTCTGTTGCTGCTGGGGGGAAGGGTGCACCCATCAACACTGGTTGAGGATGGAAGAGGCAGTGGCTGCCCTTGGAATAAAAAATAAGGATCTTGCAAAAGTGTCCCTAATTTCATCTTGGAGGAAATGAAAATGCTGCCTGCCAGCCAGCAGTCGGTTCTGGTCTCCAGAGCTAGGCTCACCCTCCCCTCCACATATTTCCCTTCCCTCTAGAGACAGCTGCACCCAGCCCAGGGGCCTCTCATTGTGAGACTTATCGGGACTCTGCCAACAATTGGCAATTCGGGAAAGCAAAGGCCCAAACAATCCGGGAAAGCAAAGGACTGAACAATAAGCAAAAGCGAAGGCTCCAACAATCCCCTTTCCCCCTTCCGCTGGGGAGCGAGGGTTAAATATAACGTTGCGGTAAGATGGGGGCGATCTCAGACAATGGGGAGCCCTGAGGTCTGGCTGGGCCAGAGGCTGCTGACAAATGTGTGCGAACAGCCCGGCCAAAGGAAGCCTCCCTCAATAGTTACTTGACAACTTCCTGTATCCTGACATTGTCACCCACCTCCAGACACACTTCCGCGGGATCCTTCATGAGACAGGTCTGGGGGCTTGGTGTCACCACACTTGGACTCACCTCCCAGCCACCCCTTCTCTGCCCAGTGACATAACCTGTCCTGGCAATGGGTATTGTTACAAAACTTGTGTGCCTCCCCCTCTCTTTTTGCTGAGCGGTAGCAAGAATCCAAGGGGTTCCAGTCACTCACACAGGGTCTGTGTTCCTCTGGAGAATTGAGACACGGCGGAGACTGTCATAGCTTTAAGAAATAGGGCTTATTCACCTATTTACACCTTCGGTCTGCATGGAGGGAGTCCAGATTTTACAGCATGGTCATTTCTCGCACTGCAGCACAAAGGTGTGCAGTATGGTGATGTTTTCAGGGTGATATAGCTCCTTGCCAAGGGGGCAAGGGATCCTAGGTGCGCCTCTAGGTGAGCACTGCAATCTGTGTGGCCTGTTGGAGAATCACAGAATTGAAGAAATGGAAGGGACCCCAAGGGTCATCTAGTCCAACCCACTGCAATGCAAGAATCCTGCCCACAGTCATCCCTGGATGGGCTCAAACCACCAACCTTCTGGTTAACAGCCAGATGCACTGGTCCATCGTGCCACAAGTCTCTTTAACAATAATAACAAAATAAGTTTCTGAAAATAGTTGCATTCTCCGATCTAGCCGTATAATTTAATTGTTGATTTCTGTTGCCCCCCCCCCGCCCGATGGATAAATTGTTAATTAATTAAGAAGGAGGAAGAGGAGAACAGATACAATTTAGTTACACATTTTGTAAATAAGATTATTAAGTTTAAAGAATATGTATTATTGTATTTAGCCCAAGAACCACGAGTTAAGTGGCCAGTGGGGGCATTTATACATACATACATACATACATACATACATACATACATACTTTTATTACATGCCACATTTCCACAGCTCAAACCATACTCAAGGCAGCTTACAACATGAAAAAAATACTTAACTGCAACATAACCAAAGTAGTCATAAATGAAACATTAAAAAATACACGACCAAACCAAACAATTTCCACAAAATCTGAAACAAAGATACAAAAACCCAGATCAACAACAGCAACAACCCCCACAAACACCTCAGCCCCTCCCTTATAGTTTCCTTTCCCCCCTAATGCTTCAATGATTTATTTTCTTTGTTTTGCTTTTATTTCTCTTTGTGTACATAAATAAAAGTGAACATGGAAGATCAGAATGGTTGTTGGGTAAGCAATATTCAGAACTCACACTCAAAAAAACCCCTTTAAACGGTTATGTCCGTTGTGTCTCGTTTCCTGGTTGCCAGAAATGAGATGCATCAATGGAAAAGGGAG
Organism: Podarcis bocagei; assembly: GCF_964188305.1. Classification (NCBI taxonomy): domain Eukaryota; kingdom Metazoa; phylum Chordata; class Lepidosauria; order Squamata; family Lacertidae; genus Podarcis; species Podarcis bocagei. The sequence goes on from NC_138132.1 coordinate 31,458,342, forward strand.
TCATGTGGAGGCCACCAGGGACTGTGACAGGAAAAGGGGACAAACTGTAAGCCAGATTCCCACGGTGTCGGGGGAAAGGGCAGAAAAGGAGCATGAGAGGGGAGGGGGGAAGCCACGAAGCGGAGGGAGGGACAGTGTATCCCCCTGGGAATTCAAGAAGAATGTGATTCTGGACTTTCTTCATCTGTAGCATAGCTCTTTCTTTGCTTGACGTGGTGCTTCCATCTTCTGATAACAACCTAGGAGGAGCCTGGCCACTGGATCAGGCCAAAGGCCCATTTAGCACAACATTCTGTTCCCACAGGGGCCAAGCAGAAGTCCCACCTGTGTTCTTGAGTGTTTATTCTTCAATAAGTGTCTTTAGGACTGGCATAGGGTGGTCTTATCCCCCTTTCTTTAAAATAATAATAATAATCATGTGGGCACAAATGAGAATCTTTTCATCTATCAACTGTATATAAACTATTTCATTTGCAACAAAATGAAACACAAAATCTTTCATCATCATCATCATTATTATTATTATTATTATCATTATCATTATTATTATTATTAATACCCCCCCCCCCATCTGGCTGGGCTTCCCCAGACACTCTGGGCGGCTTCCCAAAAAATATTAAAATATCGTAATACATCAAACATTAAAAGCTTCCCTAAACAGGGCTGCCTTCAGATGTCTTCTAAAAGTCTGGTAGTTGTTCTCTTTGACATCTGGTGGGAGGGCGTTCCACAAGGAGGGTGCCACTACCGAGAAGGCCCTCTGCCTGGTTCCCTGTAACTTGGCCTCTCGCAGTGAGGGAACCGCCAGAAGGCCCTCGGCGCTGGACCTCAGTGTCCGGGCAGAACGATGGAGGTGGAGACGCTCCTTCAGGTATACTGGACTGAGGCTGTTTAGGGCTTTAAAGGTCAGCACCAACACTTTGAATTGTGCTCGGAAACATACAACGTACAAAATGTTGAAGGAAGGCTAGAAATTTGGGGACATTTGTCTCCTTCCAGAGAATTTTGTTGTTTTACTTGGTTTTTCTGTTAAGGGATCTAAACTAGGAACTGAGGTCTTAGTGGAAAATCTTTCACCCCCTCGGAGCCTTCTTTGGAGTACAGCCAGCCTTCTAGAATTCCACTGGGAAAGAGAAGACTAGATTGCATAATAATTCAGCCTCCTTTTCTGTGGCTCTAAATGCTTGGATGCATTTTCGTTGACGGAGGTATGAAGGAAATTTTAGGACAGTCGTTTGGAAACTGTCTCAACTCTGTTTCCCAGAGCCACACTAGTATGACTTGAGAGGAAATGTATTAATGAAGTGCTGCTTTTAAGCTTTAACATCCCGAATGGCCTGGAACCTGGGTACACCAATATCTTCTATATTTTCTTGCTCATATGCTTCATGCAACATCTGAGGCCTTGCTCCAGGTTCCACCAGGATGATCCTACTTTGCAGAGAAGAGTCCTCTATTTGAAAGGGTCTCCAGTCCAAGTCTGCTTTAAAGATAAAGTAAAGCAGAATGAAGGGACACAAAGCAGTTTTAACAAGGAGAAATGGCACTGAAAGGTGCAACACAGACGCCAACACCATAAAGCTAATGCAACAAAACCTCTCTCAACTCCCTTCCCAGTGTACTCAACGCCCCCTCTCAGTTGTACCTCCTGCTCACTATACTCAAACCCCTGCCATTGTTTAAAATCACTTTTGGCCTCTCATTTTTTCAACATTTCTGCTTTATTCAAACCTCTTATTTTAAACCTCAATTTTCCTCTGTATTCCTCCTGTTAGGATATTTCCGTTCCACCTTAAAAGGGAGCAGGCTTTGAGAGTCACAGAGTCTGCGCATGTCCTGTTCACAGGATGTTTATGCTTGCTGTTTCCTTTCGATGTCTGTTGGTCAGAGATGCTGACAAAGAACGGTCATGTTTTTCTTTGTTCTGTTCTACGCTAAATAAAGTCTGTAAAATATGCTCTTCTGCGGTGCAAGCTTTCTGCTGTGTTTCTGCTGATAAACATTGTGCACAAGCCTGGAATGTGGGAATCTATTTCTAAGGCTTCGTGCCGCTAACTGCTGGATCTGCCTGTCTACGGGAGATCGATGGACGTCCGACAGCCGGCTTGGGCCATGATAGACTATATCTCCCTGGCAGTTTCCCAACAACAAGGTTTCGGGCCCAGATTCACAGCACCTACAGGAGAGTAAAGCTGCAACAGACTGCGTTTAAGAGGTACGGTGGGAAAAGCGAAAGAAAAGAGGGACGCTTTTCTGTTTTACCTCGGCAAGGAGCCTTTGGAACTCCGGCAGATTAATGGCCTGGGAGCCGAGCCAGAGAGTTCGTGATTAATGGGCTGCCAAGATAAGGAGTCTTTGAAGGCATAAAAGACTCACGGCTCAAATAAAAGCTGGAATGGAGTTTTTCCAAGCTTCTGGAGATGCTCAGTGCCCTAAGTTACATGGGCAGAATTATGAAACCTGGGCAAAATGGTGTGAATGTTTGCTGCGTCAGTTTCGGGTGTGGCATACCGTGAGTGAGGCCCCCCCCAGTTCCTCTGACAGAGAGATGGAAAGCCGATGATTCGAAGGCGATTGATATAATAGTCTTATCCGTCTCTCTTGAGGAAATTAAGACGCTTGCTGGCAACACCACTGCACGTGGAATGTGGAATGCTTTGATGAAAGCTCACAAGCTAGTCATCCCAGCCCAGAGTTTGACTGCATCGGAGGTCCTAGCTGTTTCCCAGAATGCGAGTGAATGCAGGGATGCTGAGGGCACCGGTTGCAAGCTGCAGGGGGAGCTGACCGTCACGTCATCCCAGGCAGCATTCCAGCCTCCAGGGGGAGCCAAGGAGTCGGCAGCTGAGAGCTCTGGTTCTCGTGAGAACCAAGGTCATCGCCTTTGCAGAGGCCGGAAAGGCAAAGGTAAACACAGGAAAAAGCCTGCAGGTGGCCCGAAGCAGAAGGGGGGTGGAAAGCCCGCGCCAGGGAAAAACAAAGCGATGTTTGCTGGCACTGCTTCACCAAAGGCTAAAGGCACGTCTGCTGGCCAGGAGCAGGGGGGCAAGCTGCAAAAGCCCACACCAGTGGAAAACAAGGGTTTGCTTGCTGTAAAGACTGCTCCAACAGCCAAAGGCAGATTTATTATTGATTCAGGTGCGTCCCGCCACATCTCGAAGGATCGGCACCTCTTTATCTCCTTCAAGCCTCAGGAAGGTGAGGTCCACCTGGCTGATGGAAGGACGTTGCAAATTGCAGGAGAAGGGACTGTGAAACTTGCAAGTCTGCACACTACCATCAGTAATGTACTTTATGTTCCGCAAGCTGCAAGCAACTTGCTGAGCGTCCCACAGCTTACTGGGCGTGGTTTTCAGATTTCCTTCAAGAGGAGCGTCTGTGTCATCAGTAAAGGCAAAGAGGACTATTTGCATGCAAAGTTTATGGATGGTTTGTTCCATATAACTTATGATGACACTGCTGTTGTATCTAATGCTGATTCTTGTTGTGTTGCACAAACTAACAAAGTTCTTCATGCAGGTTGCATTCACGATGCACATCGAAGGTTTTGTCACCTCTCTTGGAAGGCACTGGCCAAGATGCCAGAGGTGGTTGAAGGTTTGAACATCAAACCCTGTAAATTTCACATGAAATGTGTATCTTGTGCAGAGAACAAGGTGAAGGTTGCTCCAAAAGGCAAGGAATCTAGCAGGCAGGCTTCCAAACCCTACCAGCTAGTGCATGCGGACCTGGTTGGGCCACTTGCGCCCTCTTTAGGAGGAGCAAGGTACTTCATGATTCTGATTGATTCTTTTTCCAGGTTCATTCATGTGTTTTTGCTCGAACAGAAATCGCAAGCGTTTCCGAAGTTTAAGGCATTCTGTGTTTGGTTGGAGAATGTGCACGGTAAACGTATTTCTTGTTTGTTTACTGATCGGGGCGGGGAGTTTACTTCTCAGCAGTTTGAAGCTTTCCTGACTGAGAAGGGAATCCAGCATGACATGTCAACGCCCAGATCGCCATGGATGAATGGGCTTGCGGAGAGAGCAAATCAAACATTGCTGCAAGGAATCAAAACCTTGTTGCATGATGCCAATCTCCCTGATAAGTTTTGGGGGGAGGCTCTGGGGAATTTGGTTTATACCGTTAATCGCAGATTGTCATCACCTATTGGCTGTACCCCCTATGAGAAGATGTTTGGCAAAAAGCCCAACATCAAGCACATGAGAATCTTTGGTTCTGACATGTGGGTATGCACACAACAAACCAACAAGCTTGGGAAGCGTGGGGCACATGGTTTGTTCATGGGGTACGGAAAAGGTGCATACAGGGTGTGGATGACTAACTCTAAGTCCATTAAGTTCACAAGGAGTGTTGAGTACAATCCTAAGTGGGGGGAAAATGTGGGAATTTTCCAGAGTTACCCAGAGGAGGATGAAGGTGATGTCAAGCAAGCAGCTAAAGATGAGAAAGCTGCTGTTGCTGCTGCTGATGATGATGATGAGGATGAGGATGATGATGATGATCAGAGTTCGGATTCCAGTTCAGTGGGCGGCGCTGCTGCTGGTGTCAGTGACAGTGATGATACAGCAGACTACCAGAGCGCAAAGGCCTCAGTCAGACCGTCTGATGCGTCTGACAATGAACTGGAAGAACCACTGTTCACCATTGGTCATTTTTCTCCAAAGAAAGAGGAGATGAGTCCAGAAGACTTGCGTCTAGTACGTAGGTCTGAAAGGGCGACCAAAGGCAGACCTCCAAAGAGGTATGCTGATGAGTTTGCTAAGACAGCAACTGCTGTTCTTAGTAGCTCAGAGAAGGTGTGGGAACCTTCAAGCTTCAAAGAGGTTCAGGAGTTAACCTCTAAAGATGCTGAGCCTTGGCTTAATGCCATGAAGGCTGAAGTTGATTCCTTGAACAGGAACCAAACTTGGGAATTGGTACCGGTAGTCCCAGTAATGAGGCTGGTTGGCAGCAAATGGGTCTTCAAGGCCAAGACAGACCAGAATGGCAAGGTAGTCAGACACAAAGCCAGATTGGTTGCCAGAGGTTTTTCACAGGTACCAGGACAGGATTACCACGAGACCTACTCACCCACAGTCAAATATGAGAGCATTCGGCTGATGCTCAAGATTGCTGCGGAGGAGAAACTGCATGTTTCCCATCATGACATTAATACAGCTTTTTTGTACGGGATTTTGAACGAGGAGCTGTTCATGCTTCCACCTGATGGGATGGAGACACAGAAGGGAATGGTCTGTAAACTGCGGAAATCCTTATATGGTCTCAAGCAGAGTGCCAGGTGTTGGAACACAAAACTCACTGAGACATTGCTTTCTCTAGGTTTTCACCAGGGCAAAGCTGATCCATGTGTGTTTGTCAAGGAGGAGGGGCAAAACAAACTGTATTGTTTATGTTTTGTTGATGATCTTCTGATGTTTTGGAAGAATCAGGCTTTTTATCAAAGCACCCTAGCTCAGCTGAAGGAGCACTTTGACATGAAGGATCTTGGTGAGGTATCCAACTATCTTTCTCTGCAGGTGGAGAGAGACCAAGCTGGTAATTTTCTGGTACACCAAACACAGAAAATTGCTGATGTATTAACCAGGTTGAATTTGGTTGATGCAAACCCAGCAGACACACCGGTGGTGACAGGTTACCAGGTAGACAGTACTGCTGAAGCGTTTTCTGACACAACGCTGTACAGATGCATTCTAGGCAAGTTGAATTTCATTGCCAGATGTTCAAGACCTGACATAGCTGTAAGCTGTAATCTGCTTAGCAGACATGCCAACAATCCTACGGTTCAGGATTGGAAAGCTCTGAAGCGCATAGCCCGCTATTTGAAAAGGACTATGCGCTACAGGCTGAGGTTCACCAGTCAGAAGACTGGAGGTCTTGAAATCTTTGCAGATGCAAGTTTTGGAAGTGACACCACGGATGGTACAAGCACTTCTGGAGTATGCTACATGTACAACCACTGCCTGTTTGACTGGTTGTGCAAGAAGCAGACGACAGTGAGCCTAAGTTCCTGTGAAGCAGAACTCAATGCTCTGTCATTTTCACTCATGGATTGTGAATGGTTGATGCAACTGTTTAAGGACATCGGGGTTTCTGTGAAATGTCCTATACAAGTGTATCAAGACAATAGATCGTGTTTGGCTTTGCTGAACTCGGAGAGTTGCAAGCAGAGAACCAAGTACTTGCAGATTAAGCTACATCGTGCAAGAGAGTGTATTCAGAAAGGACTGATTCGGGTGTCCTACATGGCAGGAAATGAAATTCCTGCTGATCTGTTGTCTAAGGTTGTTAACAGAGAACAACTTAAGGTTTATGTACAAAGGTTGCAATTGGGTTGAACCACAGGTACTACAGGTTACACGGAAAGGGGGAGGATGTTAGGATATTTCCGTTCCACCTTAAAAGGGAGCAGGCTTTGTAAGTCACAGAGTCTGCGCATGTCCTGTTCACAGGATGTTTATGCTTGCTGTTTCCTTTCGATGTCTGTTGGTCAGAGATGCTGACAAAGAACGGTCATGTTTTTCTTTGTTCTGTTCTACGCTAAATAAAGTCTGTAAAATATGCTCTTCTGTGGTGCAAGCTTTCTGCTGTGTTTCTGCTGATAAACATTGTGCACAAGCCTGGAATGTGGGAATCTATTTCTAAGGCTTCTTGCCGCTAACTGCTGGATCTGCCTGTCTACGGGAGATCGATGGACGTCCGACAGCAGGCTTGGGCCATGATGGACTATATCTCCCTGGCAGTTTCCCAACACCTCCATCCCTGCTTTACTCAAACCTCTGTTGTAGGAAAACAAAACAAAACTATTTTCTTCTCAGTGTAGGTTAGTAGTAGAGCTGTAGGTTAGTAGTAGAGCTAATGCCTTGCATACCGAAGATTCCAGGTTCAATGTCAGCCATCTCCAAGTAGGGCTGGGAAATACTCCTGTCTGGCACCCTACTGCTGCTAGTCAGTGTAGACATTACTGAACTAGATGGATCAACTTGGTATAAGGCAGCTTCCTGTGTCCCAATGACTCCCACAAGTAGTTTCTGAAGCTCTGTTCATGTATTCTGTGAAATTCCTGGCTCGGGTGATAGGGATGGTGCCTGACATCTCAGCTCGCAACTTCTACTTTCTACTGAAGCTCTAAAGAACTAGACATTGTGACCAGACTCTCAGCATTTTCCCAGGGCTGCTCTAAATTGCTAGCCTACCTGGCTTAACCTGGTACTCCCTGTGGGTCAGTGCCGACAGTCCCACCCCACCCCTTGCTTGGCAAAGGCATCCTGACCTACTGCGAATTTACTTAGTGACAAATTTATTTCCTTTGTTTATTTAGATAACTATCTCTATAGTACCATATCATTAAATGTCAGGGAGGTGTACAACTACAAAATGTAAAAACACCATTAAAAACAAGACGAATCAAGACAAGATGTGATCTTTCCAATATCCACCCTTCTCGGTCCCTCAGAGGGAGAGAGAGGGAGTTGGTTTTGTGATTGTTGGTGGGATTTATTTTTAAGCTAAACAAACAGTTTAGCAGAATATTTTGGTAACTGTCATTTCTGGAATGCACAAGTGCTGACTCTCAGGTCGCGGGAGAACTGATGGAGGGGGGGGGGAACGAGTGTTTTAAAAAGGGACCACTCGGGAATGCTCTGTGGGAACAGAACATAAGTTTACGTAGGAGTCGCCTAAGGAATCAGACCAAATGTCCAGGAAGTCCAATATCCCATTTCCAGGAGTGGCCAGAGTGGTAGGGCTGGGAGAGGTGGGGCTGCCCTCCACACAGAAGTGTCCCTGTGGTTTACTGGGACAGTGCAGCCTTACGGGAAGGTTGTGGTGAGGGAGGGGTTACATGTGCACAGGTGCACCAGATTGGCTCTGCCAATGTGGCCTCCTCCCCACAGGCATGCCCTCACCACTGCCCTGGAAACAACAGCAATGCCGCTTTCCAGAGGGCAATTTTGCACCCTTGTACCAGCTGTTCCCGAGAGCGTCTGGACAAGCCAGGTGCCTCTGGGAAGCTAACCAGGAGAGTATTGTGTCGGGGGGCTTGGTCAGCCTGGGTGATATCCTGGATCCCTTCCATGCCTGCTTAGAATCTAGAAGAGACTGCTCAGCCAGTTTTAAATAGTTGCTTCTAACTGTTAATGCTATATTCTCTTTGTAAATCACTTTGAGCGGCATTCACCCAACCAGCCCTATCAGTGGAAGCTCTTCACGAAGACTTCCACTTGCACATTTGGGTTTTCCTCCTCCTCCTCCTGCATGCCCTGGCACCCCTTGAAATGGGCTCTGGGCTCGGGTGAACCCCTAGAACAGCACACAAGGGAAAGAGAGGGGAGATGGTTCCATCCAACAAGTTGAAGTGCTTGCACAGATAGAACCAGTGGAAGAGAGCAATGTTGAATTCCAGCAATTTTCCTTAGTCTGCATAGATACATACAAATTAGCATGTTTTTCAGTTCTTTTTTATTTTTTTGTAGTGACACCCTAGAGCTGACCCAGAAACATGTAGTTTTCTGTGCTCCCACAGAATTGTGGTGCATGCACAACCCTCTTCTGGGTTTTTAAACACTGCCGGGAAAACATGCCCATGGAAACAGTGGCAGAGGCAGGGGTGGCACTCATATTAGCCACTTTGTGTGAGTCTCCTCCTTCCAGCTACCCAGCTACTTTCTTAAGCAGAGAGTCCTTAGCTCACTGGTGGAGCATCTGTGTTGCTTGCAAGAAAGTCCCAGGCTGAATCCCCGAGGGAAGGGCTGGAAAAGGCTCCCTCTCTGAAACCTTGGAGAGCCTCTGCTAGTCAGTGTGGGCAATACAGAGTTAGATGGGCCATTTGCATGACTCAGTATCCTAAAGCAGTTTCCTGTGTTTCTGACCGAGAACAACTCTATCCCCCTCTTTCTTCTCTTTACACCGAGGAGCTCCGCAGCTGCTGAGTTGCAAGAGAATGGGTGTTTCGTCATCCTGCATTTTTTCGTTTCTCCCAGCTGGTCTGCATTGTGATGGGCTGCTTTGTTCTCTCTGCTCCCCTTTTCTTTGCCTTATCGTGAAGCCGTTTCCTGTGGGTTCCGAAAAGAATGGGCAGCAAAGGGGAGTTTACCCAGTAGGTCCCACCCTGGCTTGCCGCACAAAAGGCCTTGTAATCATCGCGGCAAACTTTGTATTGCAGAGAGTGGCGGGCGGGGAGGGGGGAGACAAAAAGAGAGATAGACAGAAGGAGGGGGGAAGGGAGAGGAGAGAAAATTGCAAGGGGGGGTAGAATTCAGTGGTACCTCAGGTTACATACGCTTCAGGTTACAGACTCTGCTAACCCAGAAATAGTGCTTCAGGTTAAGAACTTTGCTTCAGGATGAGAACAGAAATCGTGCCCTGGCAGCGCGGCGGCAGCAGGAGGCCCCATTAGCTAAAGTGGTGCTTCAGGTTAAGAACAGTTTCAGGTTAAGTATGGACCTCCAGAACGAATTAAGTACTTAACCTGAGGTACCACTGTAATAAAATAACACCATTTAGAGGAAGATGGGGTGATTGACATTTCTGCACACTAGCCTCATCATGGACAGCCTCACATAAATTTATTATTTTTTGCATTTGCCTCCTACCTAAGGAGCTCAAGGTGGGGTACGTGGCTCTCCCCCATATTTCATCCCCACAACAACTCTGTGAGCTGGGTGAGGCTGAGAGGGAGTAACTAGGCCAAGGTCACGCATTGAGCTTTGCGGCCAAGTGGAGATTTGAATCCTGGTCTCCCAGGTCCCAGTCTGACATGCTAACCACTACACCACACTACTCAGTGCAGAAGTGACATAAGAACTGAAGGTCCAATCCTGCCCCAGAAACAGCAATCAGTCCGTTTCCACAGCACGATTGTCACACATGTCGAGTTCTCCTAAATTAGTTTTTAAAAAAAGAAAAATCTGTATGAAAGTATGTTTGAATTTGAATTAGGACGCCATAGGCCACTTTGCCCCTTATGAATAGGAAGGACACTGAAAAAGGGTATCAGGAATATTTCTTGGCCGATACAAACAAGTTAATAATAGAGATAGCAGCCAAGCATCTCTTCTCTGCTCAAAGGCCTTGTAAGACTATTCCCTCATTCTAACTGCAATTTGTATCACATGCTTTAAAAAAAATCTTTTGCATTATATAGCATTTTCAATATGTGTATGTTTTATCCTTTCTATCACATTGCATTTTAAACCATTTAACTTCTCAGGCATTTGGGAAGGGGCTGTGTTTCTTGCTAAGGCTTTTAAATAGTGCTGTGCTGCTTTTACGATCTGCATTTTAATAGATTTGTTTTCTTAAAATATTGTTTTAACATCTACTTACTTTTTAACTACTATCTTTTTTTAAAAAAGCTTTTTGTATTTTATCTGTGTTGTTTTAATTTGCGCAAGCTCCCTCGAGTCTCAGTCTGGGGAAAAAGGCAGAATATGTTTTGTTTCAGCAGGACTGTGGCCATATAATAAATGACTGGTCGACTGATACTAGTCTGGGAAGTGTAAGTTAGGTCCTAGGCTTTAAAATGTGGCCCAAAGAAAATCCTCTGCCATCCTTAACTGCTGCTAAATGCACTAGGTCCATGAAGAAATCTCATCCCAGAGATCTTAAACCAGTTGTGTGTGTGTGTGTGTGTGTGTGTGTGTGTGTGTGTGTGTGTGTGTAGTCTGGAGAGCTTGGGGTTAACAGTGTTGGCCTTGCAGGTGCAGCCCAGAGTAAGGTTACCAGATGTCCCCGTTTCCTGGGGACAGTCCCCGGATTTACAAATCAGTCCCCAATCCATTGAAGTTGAAAAGTGTCCCTGGATTCATTGAAAAAAATCTGGTAACCTTAACCCAGAGCTCTCCTGTCCTCACCACACCCTGGTAAGCTCAGTGGCACGATGGAGAGGATGTCCCAGATGAATATAGTACAGTAGTACCTCAGGTTACAGATGCTTCAGGTTACAGACTCTGCTAACCCAGAAATAGGACCTTGGGTTAAGAACTTTGCTTCAGGATGAGAGCAGAAATCGTGCTTTGGCGGCACGGCAGCGGCGGGAGGCCCCATTAGCTAAAGTGGTACCTCAGGTTAAGAACAGTTTCAGGTTAAGAACGGACCTCCAGAACGAATTAAGTTCTTAACCCAAGGTACCACTATATTAACAATTCATTTATATAATGCTTAAGGACCGTAATGGCTGCTGAACAGTTTGCAAGCATAAAATCAGCTACAGACAGATACACAAGCACAATTAAACAACAGAACAACCCCACCAAAACACAAAAATAAACACCCACAATTAAAATGTGCAATAAAACAAACCGATTAAAAAACAGCACAATTAGAACAGTTAAAACAGAAATTAAAACAATTAAAGCAGGAGGCTCAGGAGATATGGGGAATGTTTCTCTAACAATTGGTTAAAATATCTCTCCAGCTTCCAAGGGAACTTTGGAAATTGTAGCTCTGTGTGGGGAATAGGTGCCCTCTAACCCCCCCCCCCCCGCATGTCCCAGGATTATTTGAGGGAAGACATGACTGTTTAAAGTGGTATGATACTGCTTTAACTGTATTGGGCATATGGGGGCGAAGCATCCATGTGAATGCATGCAGGATGTATCCACTCACTTCTGAAGATCCCGAGGAAGCATGGAGAGGGGCAAAGGATTCCTGGGGAATAATAGCATGTGAGGTGTGGCAGTGCTCAATACCGCCCCCCCCCCGAGAGAGTGAATACTTCCATAAGAAGTCAGAAGTTATGGGGGGTGGAATGCAGGGAGTGCGGCTCCGAGACTTTCAAAACAGGAGCTACGATGCCATCAGCTGCAGTGCTAGGAGAATTGGTGGGCACTCCCCACCCTGACCTGGCATGTAAATGAGGAGATAATGAAGCTTTCAAGTTTTTCTGTTTGTGACGTACAGCATAGCAGAAGTCAGAGAATGAGGCCAATTTGCTCTTCTATGTCTGTCAGATGATCCTAGTAAGCTGTGTATTGTGCTATGCATTTCTACTTGGGTGTGTGTGTTGTCTGTGTGCGCACCTACATGCGCATGATTTACACTCTCCTTGGGAACATGGCTAAGGGGTCGTGATGAGTTCATGAACCTTTGTGCCATTGGGCAGGTTCGAACCCTGTGCTACCGCTTCTCTCTGTCTTGTGGGTTAACAGTGTCAGACAGCTGGGAGCTCTTGATCTCTCGCCAGTCAGAGTGCAGGGGGATTTTGTCGGGTTCCATTTTGATAGGCTCCAAACAATTCCAGGGCACGATGAAGGCAGAGGAAATGCCCCGTGAAAAGGTGATGTTGCAGATACCTCCGAGGACTCTGGCCAACTGCAGAGGGACGGCTGATACATTTATTAGCTGACATCTCTGTTTTTGCTGCTTTAGCACTAATATTTTCCTTGGCAGAATTCAAAACGGGGGTAATGCACTCCATTCTCATATATTTTTTTTTCTTTAACCAAACAGTTCCAGCAAGGTGGAAAACAAGGCTAAGAGAACAGATTTGCCTGCAGAGATACCTGCTCCGGGGAGATTTCCCGTTGCCAAATCTTGTCCGTAATAGGTCCATCAACAGTCTTCCCCCGGCTTCCTATTGTTTGACTGTTATGACAGGATTCGACCTCGCCACTCGGGCCAGCTCTGGTGCTTCCAGTGGCCTCTCTTTGGTCTCCAAGAATAACACAGACAGACTCGTTTCTGCAAGAGGCAGTTTCCAGGGGTTCGGCTGGGAGCTGAGAAGGTGGTGGAGGGGGAGCTGGCTCCACATACAAAAATAACTACCTTGGCCCAAGCTTGATGCCTTCCCTTAGAAGTGTGGGCTGTGGCCGAGGGGTGCCTGGCAATCCTTATGTAAATACAGTTGTGCAGCTGATAAGAGCCACACATAGAAAAACAACTGCTGGCTGTTGTTTTTGGAGATGCCACAACCCTGTGCCAACTGGGTAAAACTTTATCCATGCACTGAACCAGGAATTTACACCTTCTCTTCAACACCAGGAGACTCAGTTCCAGAACATGAGAAGCAGTACTTGGGAGATTTGTCTCTGTGCATGCGCAGAGTGCCCTGAGTGTACTGGGCATCCACAGCCAGTCCTTCCAGAAAGAATAGTTTCCACATGGACACAGGAAGCGGGGGGGGGGGAGTCCCACAATCTTGCAGCTTCAGTGCAAATATTTCTGCTTGCACAATGGAACTCTGCCCCTCCATTGGCTGCAGAGGGTTTTGGGGGGGACCCCCTAGGACAGTTTTAGGGGGAGGAGGATGAGAGAGGTGGGAACTCAGAGCTACGTCGGATTCTACCCCAGCTTCTACGGAGACCATTGGCCCGTCTCGTTCAAGAGGGTCTGCACTGACAGGAAGCTGGGGATGGGGAACAAATTGATTCAGTTCACAAAGAAAAGTGAATCTTCTCTCATTTCTGCTTTCCAAAACAGCGCACAAACTGAAACACAGCCTTCCTCCAACATTCACATTTCTCTGAATTTTGCAGTGCAGCCAAGCAATCTGTACAAAAATGCATGCACTGGGATAAAGTGGGCGTAGAAATGCACATATTAGTGAAAATAATATTAAAAATTTGTTACATGAGGAAAAGCTGCTTTGCAAAGATTTGTATAATGGGGAAAATCCCATGCAAAAATATGTATATTAGGAGAAATTCACACGAAGATGCTGATGAATTTTCACATGAGAGAGAGAGAGAGAGAACTGAACTTAAGAATGGAAAAATGAGAAAGAGAAGGCAAAAACTGATGGATTCTTCCATCCCTACTTGCGGTGTGTAGTTCCCCAGGGCTTTCAGACAGCAGTCTTTTCTAGGCCTTCCCAGGGATCCTGGGAATTGACCCTGCAAAGCATGTGCTCAACCACCAAGTCATGGGTGGAGAACCTTCTTGGCTCTATGGATGTTGTTGGACACCAACTCCAATCCTCTTCTGCCAGCATAGCCAATACTCAGGGATAATGGGAGCTTGAGTCCAACAACAAGTGGGGGATAGGTTCTCCATCCCTGCACTAAGTTCTCTCTCTCAGTTTTCCAGTTTTCCAGTTGAAGAACATGCTACCCTACTCTTTGTAGGGTAACCAGCCTCATATTACCAACATGCTTAAGTCTAATTACTGTATGAAGGGGTTAATACTATAGATAAACTTGTACTGCCAGGCTTAGCTATGTTCACATTCCCTCACACTGGGAGGAACCAGGTAATCAAGCTTTTGTTTCCCTCCAGACTACCTGAGAAGCTCAGTGTGTGAGGAGGCCTAAGCTGGTTGTTCCGAGCTCAGACTACATGGCTCCCACAAGCAACTCTTGATTTCCTATACCAATAATTTAGCCTTATATTCCGGACAGAGTGCTTGATTGACCTGGAGGTAGGCTGTGTGGACTCTGTATTGATTTGTGATGTTTTGTTGGGTCTCTGGACCGTAATAAAGATAGTTGTTAAATTTAGGAACTTTCACCACTGTAACTAAGCCAATTTTTACTGCCTGTGCAACTTTTTCTGAATGCTGTATCAAAAAGCACATGAACCTGACCTTTAGAGAGTTTGTGAGTAAACCATTATTTAAAGTATCAAATATGTGGTCTTTTCTCTATGCTAGAGGAAGATGGAAGCTTTGGAACTCATTTTAGGGGATATACAATTGACTTTGTTGCATATCTTTAAATCTTAAATCTATGCTGTGGTTCTCTCACCAAAGAGTACTTGCCCCAAACCTGGATTCTCCTTTTTATACCTCTTTTTCCCCTTGTCACCAACACATAACTTCCCATTTGAGAAACATGAGTGTAAAGCAGGACTGCAGTGATAATTCCTGCTCCTGAGCTACATTGCATGCATTCTGAAGGAACTTTGTAGCCCTTTGGGGGTTTATGGCTTTGGCTCAAGGATAGTGTGCCCTGAAAGGCAACAAGGGTCCCAATTTTGCAGCGAACTGCATGTGCAACTTAGGCAGATCTGCAACATGAACAAGTGTGGGTTAGGGAGTGGGCCTAGCTCCTACACACTTACCCCCAAACCTCCCTTTGTGGGGGCTTCAAAAGCATCAACAGCAGGGGGGCGGGAGCCTTTTTCACCATAAGGGCCACATTCCTTTGTGGGCAGCAAATGATTGCAACTTTGGGTAGGGGAAACATACTTTCTATAAATATGTCGGGTATGGTCTCATTAAATGCCAGTTATTTTAAATGCCAGCAATTTGCTTATTCTTACATTTTCAGCCAACCTTCCTACCAACAGGTGCGCTGACAATGTAAGACAAAATATTATTTTAAAATGCCCCACTCCCAAGCATCACCATATAAAAATATTCCATTTAAAAATATCGGGAGATAAAAACAGCAGTGCAAAAATAAAACGAAACAACAACTTCAGATTCCCGGTCCCTCAAAAGCCAGGGAGCTGCTTCAGTGGAAGAGATCCAGAAATCTGTGCTTAACTCCCCCCCCCCCCCACATGAAATCAATGTAGTGCAAAACATCTGGAGGGCAGGAGGAGTTTGAGACTGACTTTGAAGGTTCTCTTTCAGGTGCCTCTGTGCTCAGTGTTTGGGCAGGTCAATGTCAGCCAGAGAGATGGTCTTTTTGGTGGGGGCATGCAGCTTCATTGTATAGCCCCCAGTTCAATGGGAGATGGAGAAAAAGCTCTTCTCTGTCTACTTTCTCCTTTTCTTGCTTTTGTTAGGCTGCTGCTGCTGATTATTATTTATACAAAATGTAAACCACTCCAGCTATTTTAATAGAAATATGTATGATGAAGATGATGAAGAAAAGTTGTGCCACATTTCTGCTCCCTCTGACTTCAGCCTAGAAGGGAAAAGGCGCATCTCAAACTGCTCCGAGCAAGTTATTTTTAACTTAGAGAGAATGTACTGTGCTGGAATATTTCAAGTCCTCTAGTAATAGAAACAGAAAACAATACCAGTGTATCGAGCTTTGAGGCTTATCTTGAATCCATTTCCACCTATTATGTGGCTAGCAAAGAACACAACTGTTTGGGACGAATGAACCTTTTATCAGCAGGCTGTTGAGAAGGCAGGAGCAGAATGAGGTGTGTGTGTTGGGACAGGGTTGGGCAGGGGCACACTATGTGTGTGTGTGCAGCGGTGGGAGATGTACCAGCAAAGAAACCAGCTGATATTGACTTAAAAGGGAATCAAAGAATGGGAAGAATTGGGAGGGGGGGGTCTTTTCTTGGACTTCTTGGGGATGCTGAGAATTGAACATAAGACCTTCTGCATGCAATGTGTTTGCTCTACCCCTATCAAGTCAGATGTGGGCTCCAACTCTCAGCGGCTCCAAGCCAGCATGACCAATGGTCAGAGATGATAGGCATGGCAGTCCAGCAACATCTGGAGGGCCACAAGTTCCCCAGTCCTGGTGTGGTACAAAAGCAGGGTGGGATGAGCTGGAACTAGAGGAAAGAACTGATTGCTACAGCTAAAGGAAAATGTAGCTTCACCATATGGAGAAATTGCAATGCTGCTTTTGGCACAGCAGGGCGGGGCGGGGGGACACAGGAAGGAGGAACTCCAGGGCAGAATAGATGCCAGGTGCAGGGAACTTGGTTCTCTTCAGATGTTTCTGAGAGTCACCTCACAAGACCACAACTCCCATCATTCCAGACTATGAGCCTTCCTGGCTGGAGCTGATGGAAGTCAGAGGTCAATGCTACCCAGAGGGCCCCAGGTCCCCCTTCCCCACTTCATGGGGATTGGCCAGCCCCAGCTTCTTCAAGGGGCTGTGCAATGCCCTTTAAGATTGCATACAAGGCTCTCGTTTTCAGGGCTTGGTAAAAGAAACGAGAGGTTTTGTCGACAATTCAATTTAGGAACAATAGATAAGCAATGTGAACTACTTTAAAAGGAAACGGACACACACTTGGGAAACACTGGGGGACTACAGGAAGAGATCAAAGATAACGTAACAGTTTCAGATCAGTTTAAAAATCAAATCAAATCAAGCATAGGCTCCTCATGAGCAGAGGCAGGCAAACAATTGTAATTTGACTAAAATGAATCGTAGACTCAGATGCTAGAAGCTAAATAGAAAGGGAAAAGGGGGGGGGGAATAATCTGAGCATTCAAAGCAACACACAGAGGTGTATAAAGCAAAAAAGACCTCTGAATGCACCATTAAAAAGAAAGACTAGAATAATAGAATCAGAAGGAACCTTGAATGCCATCTAGTCCAACCCCTGGATGTTGGAAATCTGCTGGGACAGCATCCTTGTGCCTCTAACAAAGAAAAGCTCCTCACCTTCCAAGGCAGTCTGTCCTACTCTTGAGCAGCTCATACCATCAGGATGTTCTTCCTGACATTTAGACAAAACCCTTTTGTCATTTGAGCTGGGGCTCTGCAGAGTCCCCTGATGCAGCTTCTTAAACTCCATTGACCCCAAATGGCTCTTAATGTGAAACATAAGAAGTTGCCTTATACTGAATCAGATCACTGGTCAATTCTCCAGGTGGATGAGGAGCCATTGACTAGCACGCTTGGGGTATGGGCACCAACCTTCCTCAAATCCACTTAACAGCAATGTTATAAGTTTGGATGGGGCTAGGGGTGGTGGTGGTGGTCAGTGAGGATGGTATCTGGCTCCCTTCTAAACCCATGATCCTGTATCTGGGAGGGTAGCATCCACAAGTCGAAACCTGCCAGACCAGTTTCTTTGTCAGTGTAATGGCCTTAGCTGCTCAGCTAAGTACATAGCATTCACATCTTAAGAAGTGAGCTCTGTTGCCATAGAGACAAACTGGTGGGCATTTCCTCACCTTACCTGGCTGGGTACCACATCATCTTAGGATGGAGAAATAGGATGGCTTTTGAGGGATGTGTTTATGAGAGCAGTGTGAGTTCTGGCTGATGCTGGAAGCTGGAGGGCAGAGCCATGCTTGCTCTATCTTGGACCCAAAGCTGTGGTTGAAGACTTCTCTGGAAACCTAAAGGGGAAGCAAGATCTGCTGCTTTCCCATTAGGTTTCCAGAGAAGTTAATGCTGTGAATCCTTTCAGCTGTATATATGTGCAAACCAAACCACACACCTGAAATACTCCACAGTCTTATGGGCTCATGCATAGCATATTATTGACCTACGGGAAAAGACCATGACAGCTGGAATAAGATGTTTCGTATATTTCAGCAGGCAGGAATAAACTCAGGGGACAGAAGAATAATATATAATTTATACCCAAACTAGAAAGCTATCATTAGTGTAAATGATCTTTGAGTGAAGAGCTGAAATGCAGAGAGATCTGTCAAGGGTGCTCACAGTTCCTTGTAATGTTTAACGTATTCATAGAGGCTGCAATTAAAATAAGTAGCAGCAGACACGGGCATGAGAATAAATGGGAAAGAAAGAAATTGACCCTGCTTTGCTGCTGAGGTAGCAGAAATGGCTGACACAACTGGAATGCTGCCAAGTAAAATGAAATAAACTGAAATGAAATGAATCCAGGTTTTTCAGGACTGTGACTTTAAAAGGATGGAATAAAACAAACATATTAATCATAGAATTGTAGAGTTGGAAGGGGTTCCCCTGTCTAGTCCAACCCCCTGCAATGCAGGAGTCACAGCTAAAGAATTCCCTGACAGGTGGCCATACAACCTCTGTTTAAAAATCTCCAATGAGAGTTTCCCACTTTACGAACTAGTCTGTTCCACAGTTGAACAGCTCTTACCATCAGAACATGCTCCCTAATGTTTAGTCAGAATTTCATTTCTTGTAACTTGAACCCATTGGTTTGGGTTCCTATCCTCTGGGGGCAGCAGAAAACAAGCTTGCTTCCATGTGACAGACCTTTAGGTATTTGAAGATGGAAATCTCTCTCTCTCTCTCTCTCTCTCTCTCTCTCTCTCTCTCTCTCTCACACACACACACACACACACACACACACACACACACACACACACGTTTTCTCCAGGCCAAACATACCCAACTTCCTCAACTGTTCCTCATAAGGTTTCATTTCGTTTATCAACTTGGTCACCCTCTTCTTCCAGACTATCCTTCACCAGGGCCAGGGCTTTTTCAGTGATGGCTACAACCTGGTGGAATGCTCTGTCCCACGAGACTAGGGCCCTGCAGGACTTGATCTCCTTCTGCAGGGCCTGTAAGACAGAGCCATTCCACCTGGCCTTCAATTTGAATTAGCCCGATCCTCTATTCCCTTTCCCCCTTTCCTCTTCTATGAAGAAACCCTTTCTGGGACCCCACATTTAAATTCTTCCCTGGTCACCTTGCTGTCCCTAGTAGGATTAACTTGGCCAGATAGCCCTGGTGATCACTTGATGTCTACTGACTGGGGTCCCCCCCTCAAATGACCCCTGAATTTTAGAATTATATTGATATTGATGCTGCATTTTATGTTGTATTTTATGCTGTTTTAAAGTTGCATTTTAATCAATGTTTTATATTTGCTGTTAGCCACCCTGAGACCAGTTTTTAAACTGGGAAGGGCAGAGTATAAATAAAAATTTATTATTATTTCTGCACCGGTTCCAGCTTGTCAAAATCCAAGGCAGAATAACAGCAAGCAAACGGCAGGCAGTATAAACTTGGAAGCAAATGAAGAGAGGATGCCAGACTCGTTAGCAGAAATCTAGAGCAAAATTTGTAAGGGCTCTTCCGTCCTCACTTACTCCCCACAACACCACTGTAAAATAGGTTATGCTGAGAGGCAGTGACTGGCTCAAGGGTCAGTGGGGATTTGAACTCTGGTCTCCCAGGTCCTAGTCCAGCACTCGTAACCACTACACCACCTTGGCTGGAATGTACAGCCCAGTGTACAAATGAAAGCAGCATTTCCATTTGTCCTACCCTTTTGGTCTCTGACCCCACCCACTGGCATGCAGCCCTTGGCAGGTAAGTCATGGGGAAATGCAGCCGTCTGGCTGTAAAAGCCCCCCCCCCCGGCCCCGTTTTATGTTTTGCTCTTGAGGTAGAATGAAGTTGTGAGCTGCCTATAATTTATGTATGTTGCAAATAGGGGTAGGAAGGTTTGTCAATTTCTGTTTCTCATGGTTTCCAATCATGTTCCATTCCCCACATTGTCACATCAGTTTGGGATTATTATTAAGAAGTCATATTGAGTATTCATCAGCATATTTCCATCTATACATTTTTGCTTACTATACACACATTTCCAAAGCAATTTTCCCCAATGTAAGGCTTTTGTGTATAGTATTATCATTAATAATACACATACCGCTTACCCTGGCATATATGTTTTTGTACCCGTTACTTGATTGGTGAACTGCACTGCAACATTTGGAGAAGTGCCACTTTCAAAGGGCGGCTGTTCTTTGGTTGTCATATACAGTATGTTCTTTATGAAGCCGGATCTGGGTTAATAGCTGTTGGGGCACCAGTTAAATAAGCAAAGGAGCCCTCAAAAGCCTGGCCACACCAATTGTGAAACACAAGGCAGTTTCCCCCCTCACTTCCCATAACCTGCTTTTTCATTTCAAGCACAGAGTATGTAACATAGGGTTCAAGGAGCACTCTTATTGCACACACAATATGGTCTCATGTTTTTCTTTTAATTTGAAAAACAACAACAAACAAACCACTTTTAATACTACTAAATGTATTCCCAAATTTCCTACTTGCGCTCTTGCTGTTCATTCAACTTTGGCCAGTTTGGCAGTGGGGAAGTAAGCTCTCCATATTACATGCTGGTTGACATCAAACCGACAGATACAGATCTCCTTTTCACAGCTTTATCAAGAACAGTTCACTGGAGACCGAGAAAAATCAGGTTGCCCAACATCCTGTTGGTTGGGATGTTGGATGCTACAAAGAGGGAGCTGCCATATTCTTACTGAAGCCAACACTTCTATGCAAGAAGTTGCTGCAGATAAACATTTTAAGACACCCCTGCCCTTTGTCTTAGTTCAGAAATGGATAAAGACCTCTTCCCAAGGCAGCTCAACAGGCATATCCTTCTGTGAGATTCAGGTGAGATTCCTACTTTTAACTTTTGGACACTGCCTCAGCAACAGATGCAGAAGATCCAGCTTGCCTTTTCAGACTATACAGGATTTAAGATTGCAATAAATTAACACAAGGGGACAGGAAAGCAAAACAAAGAATCCAGGATAGAGATTGGGCAATACAGCCATACTTAATGATACATATATAAAACATCTGACATCTTAAAAAGAGAATAGTAAACAGTGTTTTATGACTTAACGCATCATTCTACATAGTGGGGTTAAGCAGGGGGACAGACACTGAACCCAAGAGGACCAATTGTTACCCAGTATGGCAGGGAGGGGGCCCTATATGCATTGGAATGTACATCAAACAAAAGTTAACAGCCACAGACATGCCACCAGTTTCTTGACAGCCCAGTGTCTTGCTTTTGATGAAAAAATGATCAGGAGACAGAGTTTTGATGAATTGGTGAACAAATTAACTAAAACCTTCTTTAGGATGTCTTTGGCAGGGATGGCTAATGTTATTGGACTCCACCTCCCATCAGCCCAAGCCAGCAAATGGTCAGGGATGTTGGGAGCTCAAGTCCAAATATATCTGGGGGCACCATGTTTGCTGCCTTTGGTCTATAGAAAGGTGTCCCAGAACCAGAAACTTAAATGGCAGCCAGTGTGTGTGTGTGTGGGGGGGGTTAACCCTGAGCAGTTTGTAGGAGGGAAGCATGTACTTTGCTGTGGATCTTCAATTCCAAAAAAGCTATCAAGTTGGAAGTGCAAAAGTCTTTTTCAGATCAAGTGCTAGTGGTTACATTATACAGTGAAGGTGAACTCCGTAATACGGCACAAAGCCTTCAGGGACAGTTTCCAGTGACAGTTGCCATCAAGGAGCACAACATGCAAGAAATAACTGAAAAGTACTTAAGCCACACCAACCAAACTGTATCAGCGAGGAGGCCTGCTTGACAAGCTTACTTCGGCAGTGGTCGATATTCCCTAAAATGCCCGCTTGTGACAGAAACTCTGTTTTTAGTCCAACATGACTGTATATGGCTCGCAGTTTTGCTATCATACTCAGACTTCCTGTAAACCAGGGAGTTGTGCAGAAAAGGAAAGAAAAAATAATATATGAATGTCATATAACGTCACCATGTTGCTATCTGGGAATAGAAGCCACAACAGTAAGTTTCTTCCCACTGAAAACAAAAACACTTTCCTCTGTGTCTTTTGCACTAGGATACAAATCATCTTCCAGAAAGCAAGGCCAACTCCTGCATAGTGCCAAGCTGGTAGAGGTGCCCGTTCCTCCTCATCAGGTGGTTGCTGCTACCCATCCTCACCTGCAAGGCCTAACACAAAAAGAAGACCAACAAATGCCCCTCCCCAATCAACTAGTCACCCTCTGACACTTGGATGACTGAATGTCTGTGAAGCAGCCATTTCATTGGCCCAGAAGATGTCCCATGGTAGACTCTACCTGGAAGGTTCAGTTTATGTCTATACGAAAGCCAGGATAGCCCTACTTGGTACAGCAGGTTTCACATGGTAGAAAACAAGGCGGCCCCTGAGAAGAACATTTGAGACATGGCCACTTTTGTCAAAATCGGAAGGGAGCCATCCATTATCAGGAAGGCTAATTAGCTGAGTAAACCCAGAGTTGCCTCAAAGGAAGACAACATCCATCTTCTGTAATGGTTGCTTTGCTTGCTAGACATATTGCTTCTTGGAAGCACTGCTGCTAGGCCGGCTCGACTGCCTTTCCTGAGAGAGATGGACTATGGGGGCATCCGTGTTAAAGACGTCAGGGGGCTTATTCCTGCCTTGCAAGGCCAAGGTTTCTTCTGTGTTGAAGTTGGCCCAGTTCTGCTCACTGGAAAGTTTGTTGTATGCCTGGTAGGGCGGAGAAGGCCTCTCATTCATTGGGAGGTAGAAGAAAGCCTTGTCGGAATAAGCCTCCTCAGGCACACCACAAAGCTTGTTGGGGAAGCTGTTGGCCTCACAGGGCATGGGAGGAGCAGAGGAGGGGGAACAGTAGTCTCTTTCCTTGGTGTTGTGCAGCAGGCTCTTGCAGCAGAGGTGGAAGAGCTCCAGAAGGTTGAGAACGAGGGAGATCAAGCCCACCACCAGCATGAAGAGGATGAAGATAGTTTTTTCAGTGGGACGGGACATAAAGCAGTCCACATGGTGTGGGCATGGGTCCCCCTGACAGACATAACGGGCATGCATTACAAAACCAT
The DNA here is from genome assembly GCF_964188305.1 of Podarcis bocagei. Lineage (NCBI taxonomy): Eukaryota > Metazoa > Chordata > Lepidosauria > Squamata > Lacertidae > Podarcis > Podarcis bocagei. The sequence continues at coordinate 31,481,496 of NC_138132.1, forward strand.
ATAGGTACCACTGGCCAAGGAGGAAGCCAGCCTCAAAGATGCTCTTGAAGACCACACTAATGGTGTAGGTCCACATCAGAGGCCCGCGGATTTTAATCCTCCCATCCTCCGCCACGCAGATCTTGGCCATCTTCTTCTCCACCGCCACCAGCATGGCTGTCACCTTGTAATCCTTAGACTGCAGAGCCCGGAGCTCACTCTCCCGCTCCTTCAGCTTCACCTCAAGCCGGGAGAGATAGATGACGTGCCCCAGGTAGACCAAGGTGGGTGTGCTGACAAAGAGGAACTGCAGGACCCAGTAACGGACGTGGGAAATGGGGAAAGCCTTGTCATAGCAGACGTTGGGGCAGCCGGGCTGCTTGGTGTTGCAAACAAAGTCTGACTGCTCATCTCCCCACACGGACTCCCCGGCGAGGCCCAGGATCAAGATGCGGAAGATGAAGAGGACCGTCAACCAGATTTTGCCGATGACCGTCGAGTGCTCCTGCACTTGGTCCAGTAACTTCTCCAGGAAGCCCCAGTCACCCATCTTGTGCTAAGGGAGAGCACAATACATACTTTTACCACTTAAAAGCCACTCTTGATTACTTGCAATGTGATACATAGCCACACAGCGAAGTTTTGCAAATATTGTTTCCATAACACCATTCAGTGTAGGTGGTGTTTCCGACTAATATTAACAGGGAAGGTTCCTGCCCCAAAAGCTTACAGGTGAAAGTTTAGATAGCTTGGGGTGGGGAGAGACCAGCACAAGTGAGGACCAAGCATGAGCAAGCACAGATCACATATAATTGTTGTATTTTATTTTTTTGAAATAAGGAGCCCCAGACTTAAAATACAATTTGCCTTAAGACGCTAACAGTCAGAATGGTAGCTTGCGCAAGTCTCACCTCTGGTGCCCTGCTATTGTGGAAGTGAAGAGCAGCTGAATTTCTAGAAGTGTCAGAACTTGCTTTCAAAATAACAAAGGGCAGAGGAATCCAGTAGTGTTTCAGGCTCTTCTACATCTGGACAAGGACAATCCTTACAGAGCACCCCATTTTTAAAAGGCAGTTTTGGGATAGAGAGAAAGGGCCAGCTAACTGTTCCCATGCTCTACACTACCCTCTCCACCTATCTAGTAACAAGATACTTTGAGGACTAGAATATTTGCCTATCCAGAATTTTCATGGACATTGAAGGACGAAAGCTTTAAGAGTAGAGTTTAAAGCAGAAAAGTACAGATATATGCATGTACAAATTCTGGACCATAGTGATGTTAGCAGCCTAAAAAACACTTTAAAAATACCAGCTCTTTGGAAGGGGTTTGGAAGAGTGCTCAGCAAGCAGGGAGAAGAGGCAACTCTACAGGAGAAGGGCCTTGTTTTTCTGCTGTGGAAACGAGGCAGCTTTAATAGGATTCCCAAAATGTCTCGCAGTGAGGCACTGACAAGACCCAGACCCTTAGCTTCAGCAATCTTGGCCCATTAGGGCCAGGCCCTGGGACCAATGTGAATTAACCTACTGGCCTGCAAATTAATCCTAGAAATTGCCCTGTGAAGGCGAAAAGGCAACAGTCAAATCCACACCATATATTCATGTTGTTGGGCTGAAGTTTTGCAATAAATAGTTGCATAAATAAAAAATAAATAAAGCTCATGATCCTACGACTCTTATACTACTTTCACAGTCATGTTTCCTTCCCAAGGAATTATGAGAAATGAAGTTTGTTAAACATGCTGGGAACCATAGCTCTGTGAAGGGTTCTCCTAATAGCACCCATGACAAACCACAGTTCCCTGGGTTCGTTTTTTTTTTTTGGGGGGGGGGGGGAACCATGACTGTGAAAGTGGTATAAAAGTGCTTTGCATGCTTGGTATGGATGTCTGGTAAGAAGATCCACTGTGCAGGAAAATTCCTAATAGTCTCATCATTTGCAGAACATTTAGAAAAAAACCACCACGATATATTTCTACCAAAGGGACCAGACCCTCACTTCCCCTGATCTTAGAGCTGTTCAGCAGTGGAACAGACTGTCTAGGAAGGTGGTGGACTATTTCACTGGAGGTTTTTAAACAGAGGTTGGGTGGCCATTTGTCAGGGACTGCATTGCAGGGAGTTGGAGTTGATGGCGCTTGGAATACCTTGCAACTCTTTGATTCTATGATCTTTCAGCACTTAGGAGACAAACAGCCCAATGAATGCTGTCCCTTTAGGGATCTGTACCAAGAAGCCAAGCCAACCACAACCCCATATCTGGGGTTAATCATATCACTCATTGTTACCCTCAGTTTCCTGTAAAAAACAACAGCTAGAAAGATTAAATCTTATTGGGAGGGGGGAAGCAAGATACTGAGCACGCTGACAAAATATACAAAACGGAGACCTTTGAAAAGTTACTCTCCTCTGCTGTGTTCAGCTGCTCTGCAGGAACTTCCCCTTAAAGCTAACGTCACCTTAAATTAAAAATTTTGTATCAGACAAGGCACTTGTGCTTAAAAGCATGATTGCATACCAAGCTTTTAATTGGAGACAGCAATGAGGAGCTCCTGCTGCTGTAATAATATAGGAAGGTGTCTTATACAAATTCAGACCATTGCTCCACCTAGCTCCATATTACACACACTGACTGGCAGCAGCAGTTCCTACTTGGAGATGCAGCTGGGGACTGAACCTGGGACCTTGATGCTCTCTTGATGAGCTACAGCCATTTCTGCATTCTGGAGCCTTTCCCCACCCATCCAGTTATTTGTTTTAACTTGGCAATTTCATCCTGCAGCTCTGTCTTAGGTATCTTCAAAAACCATGCATGGAGCTACTAAACATGGGTATTTTTCAATGCTAAGCTATATCCTATCATAGATTTTTGACACCACCAACTTTAAAACATAAACAGAGATTTAATCTTAAAGTGCAAATAAAGACAGAGGAACAAGTCATAAAGTCCACAGACAACAAAGGCCAAACAACAGATTCTTTTGCTCACCCTTTAAGCCCTCTCTCAGCCTAGTACCTCTCTGAAGGCCACCACAGCCCTCTGCTTCTTGCCCCTGGGGTTATAAAGAGAAAGGAGCAGGCAGTCAATCAAGAAGTGTCCAGTCAGGGGCTTGATCAGCTTTTAAAGTGATAGCCTTTTCAACCTCACATACTGTCCCACTCAACAGAGCCAACGAAGGAAGGGGTGTGTGTGTGGGCGGAGCAGGTTTAACTCTATCAAAGGGTTAAATTATTCTAGAGGAAATTCCGGCAGGGCAGGTAAATGTTTTTCTCCTGCTGCTGCCCAGAACTGCCTATCAAGGATAAGTAAGAAACCCCCAATGCTTGGAAGAAACGCAAGCTATCTCAGATCAGGGTTGCCAGATGGAAGGAAATCCTGTTCTGCTGCTGTGTCTTCATTGCCTGACACACATCAACCAGCAGAACTTTTCGCGGCATGGAGGGAAACATGATTGCTGGCTAATGTATGCGTTTCAAGGTGCTATTGAAAGCATGATGACAGTGGCAGGTTGAAAAGTTGGCAGCCCTATGCCAGTTTGGTGTGTGTGATCCTATCTTTATTATCTGGTGTTTTATTATCTGGCTGAGAGTCCATGCTCCAGAATTTGCATTCTGTACTGGGACTGAGGCTCGGTATACATGGAATATACACACAAGGATAAGAGTGTGCCTCTGAGCACATGCAGTGTGCTTGCTCCTTCTTCCACTGAGTACATGAGGACTAAAAACTAGTTGCCAAAGGATATGGCAACTTTGCTGAAGCAAAGCAGGTCTGTATGGGAGACTGTGCCATGCATACCCTCTTGATAGAAAGAGGGCAGGACAGAAATATAGCTAAACGACTAAATGTTCCAAGGTTCCATGCAGAAAAAGAGTACCAGACCAAGTGGAAAGAACTCACAGGCAAGTAGGAAATAATAAACGAATAAAGTAAAATAAATCAAAGAAATGGGCCCACTACTTCTGAGGCTGTCCAACTAATTTGGAGATTGGGCCAAAACAAATCTGGGGAAGGGCTGTGGCTCAGTGGCAGAACACCTGCTTTGCATGCAGAAGGTGCCAGGTTTGATCCCTGGCATCCCCAGGCAGGGTGGGAGAGATCCCTGCCCCAAACCCTGGAGAGCTGCTGCCAGTCAGTGTAGACAACACTGAAGAAGACAGACTAAGGGCCTGACTCAGCAGCTTCCTATGTTCTTTCCCCGACTGTGGTACTCACCAACAAGTAAAATGCAAGTTTTCAGCATACAAATCCAAGTTTTTGGTTTACTCCAGAAGAGAAAGGAGGCTTCGGCAAGAGCACAGAGCCCTCTTGCTGTGATCCAGGAAACTCCGTGACTGTTCTGAAGAGCTTGGTGGTGATGGTGGGGAAGTTGACTACAATAACTCCAGGATGAGTGCAGAGGGGAGGAGCTAAAGGGGAAGGGAGGAGTCACTGTTATCAAAAGCTTTGGGCTGGCTTTCAGTCCTGTAACATTATTATGATCCTCCAAGGGGCAGCTGGTGGGGCAGGTGGAAAAAGAAAGGAAACCAGAGTGACTTCACCTGCTTCCTGGCTGGAGGCATGTGTAATGGGTGGGTGAAATTATGGGAGAGGAGAGGAGACAGCAGGAGTCCTAAGAGAGGCTTGGATCAGCCGAGTGGCCTTGCAGGGTTTAGCTTGCTGCTTTCCTTACAAACAGGGGCAGGCAGGGGGAGAGCTGCAGTCGGGGAAATAGGAAACATAGGAAAACAACGAAGACTGAAATAACAAGCGTTGCCCATTGTGAAGCTGTCTGGGCCAAGAGAAACAAGAGGGAAATCCTGGAGAAGCGGAATTTGCCGGCAATTAACTAAGCGTGGGAATCGGGAATGAGCTAGGCCTCAGCAAGGCCAGTGGCAGTGGGAGTTTATTGTAGGGGGGCTCTGGTATTATCTTTTGGAAACTAGCAATGCAGCATGTTCACACCCCCCCCCCCGGCCCCAGCCTGGTCTTTGGTGTGTTTGCTTGGAAGCAATATTATGCTGAGGCCAGTATTTTGGCACCTTCTGCATTGTCAGAAAACAACAACAAAGAAACTGCAACCAACCAATCAGCCAAAGGACAGGTGCCCTTCGTAATGATTTGTACTCATGGTGGTATAAGGGCAGCTATACTCAATAAATGCTTGCAGCATCAAACATTTCTGGGTGGTCATAGTGCTTCATTTGCAAGAGCTGCATGTCTTTCTTGGCTAAATCTTGTAATTTTTGCACAACTAATGTTGTGGGGTTTGTTTTGTTTTGCCGAAAGCACATCAAAGTGCAAGTAGTACCGCTCAGGCGGGAAGGTAAACAGCGTTTCCGTGCGCTGCTCTGGTTCGCCAGAAGCGGCTTAGTCATGCTGGCCACATGACCCGGAAGCTGTACGCCAGCTCCCTCGGCCAATAAAGCGAGATGAGCACTGCAACCCCAGAGTCGGCTGCAACTGGACCTAATGGTCAGGGGTCCCTTTACCTAATGTTGTAGTAATGCAACAATATGGAGAGGCATTGCAGAACAACTAATAAAGTGGAATGATCTGTGGATGGTCTAGTATCAATCTATTGCTAATGCTCTATTATTGCATCAGTGACCTGTTGCAGTATGTAGTATCCCTCAGTATGAACCAACCTGAAATTTAAGAGAAGAGAATTTTTCTGGAAAATGATTTGTGAATTTACCCTTTTTTTTGCCACCACCCCAAACTCCCCCTTGGAGAACATTCAGTAAAATGAACCCCCTTCCATGTGCCTCTTAATTTCACCACCTGCATAATTTAGGGAGGCCATTTTCGCTCAGCTCAGAGGCCCCCGATATGGGGGCCTGATGTGATGTCCTAATGTTGCTCCATGTTTGGTCTCAAAAATGGGGGGGGGGGCTGGCCTGCTCCTGCCCCCCCAAAAGTCTGAGGGGGCCCAAAGAGCCTCAGCCCCCTGGAGCCAGCGCCTATGGCTCAGCCACAGACTTGAGTCACTTTTTCTTTTTCTTTTTTATAGTAATTTTTATTAAATTTTTCCTTTTACAAATTCGCCATCTTAAACAATATTCACAAATTTCAGCTTTTTGGACTTCCACCAGCTTCTCTACCAATCATCCATATTTTCTATTTTTACGCATTCTCTAAATTTAATATTGCCATTTAATATTATCCTTTCAGTTCTATTTCTTTTTTACAATACATCTTTAACTTTCACAAAGCCTCTTTAAATCCCACTAGCGTTGTCTGTTCGTCACATATGCTTTTTAGATAATCTGTAAACTTTCCCCAGTCCTCGATGAACTTGTGATCCCGTTGATATCTAATCTTCCTAGTCAATTTGTCCAATTCTGCATAGTCCATAAGTTTCATTCTCCACTCTTCAAGGGTCGGTAACTCCTCTTGTTTCCATTTTGGGGCCATTAATATTCTTGCCGCTGTTACTGCGTATTGAAAAAGTTTGTAGTCCCTTCTATTTATCTCTCTTCCTATTATTCCTAACAAAAAGGCTTCTGGTTTCTTTACAAATGTATATTTAAACATCTTCAACTCATTGTATATCATTTCCCAGAAACCCTTTACCTTCTTACATTCCCACCACATATGGAAAAAAGATCCTTCTTTTTCTTTACATTTCCAACATTTTTACACGTTTTAAACATTTTTGCTAACTTAACCGGCGTTATATACCATTTTCATAATATTTTCCTTTAATGCCATGCATACAGTAAATTTCATATTTTCATTCCATACTTTTCCCCAGTCAGCCAATTGTATATTATAACCAAAGTCTCTGGCCCAATGTATCATAACCGACTTTACCTCCTCATCCATCGTTTGCCATTCCAACAACATTTTATACATTTTTGACATTATCTTATAATCATTATTTATTATCTCTGTTTGAAATTTCGATTCTTTTTCTGTATATCCACTCTCTTTTAAGTCCTTTTTAAACATTTCATTTACCTGAAAATAATGCAACCAATCAAACACATGTTATTTTACTTGTTCATATGGCTTCATTTTCCATTTCCCCCTTCTTTAATTATTAAATCTCCGTAAGTAATCCAATATCCTCTCATATTAATTTTCAACTTGAGTCACTTTTTCCTAGGATGGGATTGAATTCAGCCACAGTATTTTTATAAGTAAGGAAGCAGCGCCACCTCCTGGGCTAAAGGTATGATTAACAACCAAGTCCTGAAGTGTAGTTGAGCTGTATTAGGACCAAATTAGACACCGTGTGGATGAACCATGATGGTTTCATTTACTTAAAGAACTTCAATCCTGCTCTCCAGCTGAAAAGGAATCTCAGGGCAGCTTACAATGATCAAAGTTATGGCCATGCTAAGACCCTGGTTTCAGGTTCCACTCAACTACGGTAATTTGCAGGGCCCACTTCAGATTGACTTTGATGGTGGGGTGAGGTTGTTCAACCCTTTCCTCATCTTTGTTTTCAGCAAAAGACTGACCAGCCTAACCAACCCCTAGGTATGCCTTGTAGGTAGGATTGGGAATGTCCCCTGCTGGAATGCCTCCTGGAAAGCTGCTGCCAGTCCGTGCTTACAATACTGAGCTAGATGGGAAGGGGCTGTGGCTCAGTGGCAGAGCATATGCTTTGCATGCACCTGGGACCTTCTGCATGCAGTGCATTTTCAGGCTTTCCTGAAAATCCCCATGACTTGGGAAAATGGGGAGAAAGGGGCGGGGGTAGGGTGGGTTTTATTTTTGCTGCTGTTGCGTGAGTTAAAAAATGCAGAAAAGCTGCGAAATGACAATTTTCTCTTGTGGCCACTGGGTGGCAGTGGGACAGCAAGCATTTAATAATACAAAGAAGGTAATTTCACCTTCTGAACTATGGGGGGGGGGGAGATCCCTCCAAAAAATTGGTGCATCTGCTGTTTTAAATAGACAGCTCTCTCTCATAAATAAACCCTTTGCTGAGTTAAGAGAACATAGTGATCTAAAGGCTGGGATGGAATTAAATATGGAGAGGCCCCTAAGACACCATTAAAGTTTTAAGCTGCTGTCCTCCGAAGGTGGGTCATCACAGGGCTTTTGCTGAATTAGCTGTTGCTCCATCTGGGCTCGTGGATGTTTGCAAAGGAGAACAGAGAGCGGGGCTGGGGGCAAAGGTTAGACGGTGGATGTAACTGGAATGAGACAAATTATTCTGAATGGGCATTTGAAGTGAAATGCAAAAATTAGCGTAAGTACCGTACATAAAAAGAACCCTTCTGGATCAGGCCAGGGGCTCATCCTCAGCAGGAAGAGCAACTGACACTGGAAAGAAGCATATGGCTCACAGGAAAGCATGAGAATCTGAATCTTGGGGTTAGGAACTTTTGATATATATTTTTGTCTATACAGTGGTACCTCTAGATACGAACGGGATCCATTCCGGAGCCCCGTTCGCATCTAGAAGCAAACGTAACTAGTGATGGCACGTCTGCGCACACGGGTGTCGCTTTTCACCCCTTCTGCGCATGCGTGTGACGTCATTTTGAGCGTCTGCGCATGTGCAAGCGGTGAAACCCAGAAGTAAGGCGCTCCGTTACTTCTGGGTTGCCACGGAGCGCAACTCGAACACGCTCAACTCAAAGTGTATTCAACCCGAGGTATGACTGTATTGTGCTCTGGCGTGCTCTGGTCCATGGGGTCACGAAGAGTCAGACACGACTAAACAACATGACTGTATTGGGCTTAGAAACACTGACTTGCCTGGAGTCACACCACCCATTTAAAACACACAAATCCTAGGAATTGTAATTTGCCCCTTATGGAACTACAGTTCCCAGAACCCTTAGAATACTGGGAATTGTAGGTTTTTTTGGTGGCAAGTCATGTGCTTTACATGTATGGTGCGGATGTGACCTACGTTTCGCTAGGGAGTTGGAGACACAGGCAAGATGTGGATTGAGAATTCATGGCTGAGATGCCCTGCCAGCTCCAGGTTCTGGATTTGCACAAGACTGCTCCGGGAATCCAAGCCTGAGCATAGCTGCCAAGAGCAGATGCCATAAAGCCAGAGCTTACTGGCTTGAGGTGGTGATGGGCTTTCTTGTGTGCTTCCTTCAGTACATATGTCAATATCTAAGCCAGGGGACCATTGTTTCCCTTGCCACATACCTGGCTACAGGTAGCAGAGCCCACCTGCTGTGTTTTGAATAGACTATTACCTTCCAAGGGGTATTAACTCCTTAGCTTTTAGCTGGCAAGGAGATAAGTAAAGGCTACTGCATAAGCCACTCAGCATCCAGCAAAGCTGTTTGGTAGGGGCTGGAGAGCAAGTGGGGGGGGGGCAATCAGAGTTTCCCAGGTGAGCTGCAATCAGTACCTGGAAGACTCTTTAAGAGGAAATGAAACGGAAATTCTTTCAATAACTTTTTGGTGTGTAATATTTATTAAGGGCTGGTGAATAATTGATACTGATCTCGGCTTCCTGGGGCAGGTTGGCTCTTGGTTAGATAGTATTAAAGTTTAACAACACTTGGCAGCTGCAAAGTAGGACGCGCACCCAAGGTGTGGTCTTCCTAGCACTGTGGGGCTGTGAGTGCCGAGTGTCCCTGAGCTGGCAGGAATGCGAGGGTATGAATCTTAGCTTGATGGAGATGGCTCTTAGCATTCACACATTGAAGCCAGGTTCATTGATTACATGTCATATTTTCGTTTTGGTTGGATCCCTTCATTCTTCTGTAATGGTGCTCAAGGATTGCAGCTCCAATGGGGTCTTCCAGCCTGTCAGCGGCTGCACATTGGGGGTCTGTTTATTTCAGCCAGGAAGCCACAGCAGGTGCCTTCATATCAGCTACAAACTGGACCACAATTATTCTCCAGCTTAGATGCTGCGGTTGGAAATATCTATTTCAGTGGGGTTCAAACAAAATAAAAGTCATTGCCTTCTGGTCACCTCTTTTGATCCTGCTTGGTGGCATCCTCCCCCAGCCCCCCAAATGGCTGGCAAGTGTTGGTGCTTCAGTGATAATTTATCTCCACTTCCTGTTTCTTTCATCATCTTCTGGATCAGCCACAGTATTACTGCCACCTAGTCAGGGATCACGTATAGATCCTGACTAACTAGCAGGGGTGTTGAGATTAGTGTGTTACTGTCTGGTCTGCATCACATTGCCACAATGTGGACAGCTCCTCTGCTGCCTTGCATCAGTTTTTGCACTGCCCCCCCTTGCTAGGGCAGGTGAAGACCCAGCTTCCTGTCCCAAAGTGGGGTCTGCAGGTACTGCCAACCAGCTGATCACCAGCACTTGCAAAGCTCTGTGCCTTTGCCTGCATGGTTTGGTTTTAAACCACCTGGGCAAACGAAAACCTGTCACCTGGCATAAGGTGACTGATAGGTGGCTGGCTGGTTCCACTTGTCTGAAATGGCCTGCAGGGGTTGGGGGAACCTAAGCATCCAGCTCACCAGCTGCAAATGCTTAGGCAGAAACGACTCTACATATATTGGGAAGTTGAATCATAGAATCATAGAATCATAGAGTTGGAAGAGACCACAAGGGCCATCGAGTCCAACCCCCTGCCAAGCAGGAAACACCATCAGAGCACTCCTGACATATGGTTGTCAATCCTCTGCTTAAAGACCTCTAAAAAAGGAGACTCCACCACACTCCTTGGCAGCAAATTCCACTGTCAAACAGCTCTTACTGTCAGGAAGTTCTTCCTAATGTTTAGGTGGAATCTTCTTTCTTGTAGTTTGGATCCATTGCTCCGTGTCCGCTTCTCTGGAGCAGCAGTAAACAACCTTTCTCCCTCCTCTATACAGTGGCGTAGCGTGGGGGGTGCCAGGGGTGCCAGCCGCACCGGGCGCAACATTTGGGGGGGCGCGTTTGGCCGGCCCTCCTTGAGGAAGCAGGAACCCCACTGTCCAGGCGGAGAGACCTCCTCCCACCGCCAGCCTTCGGAAGGCTGCTCCGAAGCCTGGCGGTGGGGCAGAGAGCAGTGGCGTAGCGTGGGGGGTGCAGGGGGTGCACGCCACCTGCCATGCCGCCCTGGCTGCTTCAACCGCGTCCGACAGCCGGCTCGAGGCTCCTTCCGGCCGGGTCTCCCGACGGGGCGCTGCGGGCGGAGGCTCCGGCACCAAGCGCCACGCCGCCCAGGCTCGGGTCGCTGTCTGGACGCGCGCAGCCCGCCAAATGCACCATCGGCGGCGCTCTAGTGCCTGCGCGCCAAGACCGCCCACCCGCCCCGACGGCCCCCCTCACCCGCGCTGGAGGCCGGCCGACGCACTGGCCCCAGAGCCGCCCCCTCCCCGCGCCAGAAAGAAGCCGCGTCGGGACTAGCTGGGCCGGGGAGGGAGACCGAGAAGGCTGAGCCGCGACGCCCAAAGACGCGCGTCTTGGCGCAAGGGGGCCCGCGGCACCCAGACGCGGAAGGGACCCTCTCCCCCTGACCCGCCACTGAACTGCAATTTCCAGCTCCCTTGGCAAATCCCAGTCCCCAATCCCCAAGATGCTTTATTTGAGGCAGGGGTCCTTTAATTGCAAAAACAACACCACGGAGGGCAGTAGTCACCACGACGTTTGCCCCAGAGTAGAGCCGTCAGTATTAATGACCATGGTTAGGGGTTAGGGGGCGCAAATTACTTGCCTCGCCCCGGGTTTGGGGGCGCAAATTACTTGCCTTGCCCCGGGTGCTGATAACCCACGCTACGCCGCTGCCTCTATATGACATCCTTTTATATATTTGAACATGGCTATCATATCACCCCTTAACCTCCTCTTCTCCAGGCTAAACATGCCCAGCTCCCTTAGCCATTCCTCATAAGGCATCGTTTCCAGGCCTTTGACCATTTTGGTGGCCCTCCTCTGGACACGTTCCAGTTTGTCAGTGTCCTTCTTGAACTGTGGTGCCCAGAACTGGACACAGTACTCCAGGTGAGGTCTGACCAGAGCAGAATACAGTGGCACTATTACTTCCCTTGATCTAGATGCTATACTCCTATTGATGCAGCCCAGAATTGCATTGGCTTTTTTAGCTGCCGCGTCACACTGTTGGCTCATGTCAAGTTTGTGGTCAACCAAGACTCCTAGATCCTTTTCACATGTACTGCTCTCAAGCCAGTTGTCACCCATCTTGTATTTGTGCCTCTCATTTTTTTTGCCCAAGTGCAATACTTTACATTTCTCCCTGTTAAAGTTCATCTTGTTTGTTTTGGCCCAGTTCTCTAATCTGTCAAGGTTGTTTTGAAGTGTGATCCTGTCCTCTGGGGTGTTAGCCACCCCTCCCAGTTTGGTGTCATCTGCAAATTTGATTAGGATGCCCTTGAGTCCATCATCCAAGTCGTTGATAAAGATGTTGAATAAGACCGTGTTAAGAAAAAACACTCTGGAAAGATGAAATTTTTTTTCTTTCTTTCTGTTTTTCTCTTCTTATTCTATTGTTTCTGTTATATATCTAACTCTATATTTGTACCTGGAAAAAAGTAATAAAAATATTATTTTAAAAAAAAAAGAATAAGACCGGGCCCAAGACAGAACCCTGTGGCACCCCACTAGTCATTCTTCTCCAGGATGAAGAGGAACCATTGATGAGCACCCTTTGGGTTCGGTCAGTCAGCCAGTTACAAATCCACTGAGTGGTAGCATAGTCAAGACTGCATTTTACCAGCTTCTTTACAAGAATATCATGGGGCACCTTGTCGAATGCCTTGCTGAAATCAAGGTAGGCTACATCCACTGCATTCCCTTCATCTACCAGGCTTGTAATTCTGTCAAAAAACGAGATCAGGTTAGTCTGACATGACTTATTTTTCAGAAATCCATGCTGACTATTGGTGATCACAGCATTCCTTTCTAGGTGCTCACAGACTGTTTGCTTAATGATCTGCTCCAGAATCTTCCCTGGTATTGATGTCAGACTGACTGGGCGGTAATTATTTGGGTCCTCCCTTGAGGGTCCAGCTTTGAGGGTCCAGCTCTTGCTAAGGCTTGTAAACTCTCTTTCCAAACGCACCCCATCCACCCAAACATCGTACATGTGCCTGACTACACTGCCCATCCATTGAATGTGATCTAGAAAAGACAACTAGAGCTGCATGTGGGCACAGTAAAGTTTCCACTGATGCAACTTCCTAGGTTGGTATGGCAAGCAGCTATAACAATCGGTTTTAGGTCAACTAGGTTTTGCATAGAGTAGACCCATTGACATTAATGGATCCATCTTAGTCATGCTCATTAATTTCTACTCTGATTAAAACTAAGTTGACTACCACCCTAATTGCCCTAGGCATCCATTGGCTTTGAGTAGAGAAACCAAGGACATCTGTGTCAGGGAAGTGTAGCTGGAGTTTTGGAGTGTTCATTGCCTGTATCTATGGTTGCTTCTAATGGGTATTGTATGGGCAATCAATCCGGAAGATATTTGTATTTCAAGGAGTTAGTGATCTAACTTGGTTACCCTTCCTGCCTCTGTTTGCTTCCCCTTCTCTATCTCTTGTTCAGCTCTTTGATGGCTGAGAGGAGCCTTTAATGCCCTAATCTGTGGAAGGAAGTGATAGCGCTGGGTACCTTCACCTTCTTTGATGTTAGACACGCTTCTTTGATGTTAGACCAGTGTTTCCCAACCGGTGTTCCGCGGCACACTACTGTGCCGTGAGACATCGGCTGGTGTGCCGTGGGAGGGAGGCGGGCGAGAGGCGGCGGCGGCGAGGATCCGGCGGGGGTGGGGGGAGCGGGGGCCGTCGCGCGCAACCGAACTCACTTGGCGCGCTGCCGGCTTGTCCTCCTTCAACCCGGGTCGGGCCAGGCCTGCTCACGTCCCCGGATCCCCTAGCAGCAGCCGCACGCTCTCCAAAAGCGCAACGCTGCACGCAACCGCTCGGCCAGCTGGTGCTCTGCGACTCCGCCCTTTCCCCTCCCAGCGCCGGAGGGTTCGCGCGACTGCAGCTGTTCCCTTTCGCAGCGCGTGGGAAACAATTCCAGGCTGATTGCCTTGTGCCGAAAAGCACCGCCTCTCCTTCCAGCTCAGGCCCGGGCCGCCGGCTCCCCGAATGACGTCACGGGGGCGGGGCTTTAATGGTGGTGTGCCGCGAGATTTTTTTCCGGTAAACAGGTGTGCCGTTGCCCAAAAACGTTTGGGAAACACTGTGTTAGACACACAGTGGGGCACCGGGAGAGGTGGCTAATGAATAATCTGCATGTAGCCAGTTGAGCAAGCCATGTAGGCTAACAGGCTATCTATCTATAAATCAGATGGTGTTGGGCATAGTTTCTGAGAAGCTCATGCATGGACTGATCGATTGCAAAGCCGTGCAAACCTAAGGCTACCTGGGGAAGTTGCTTCGCCACTTTTTGAGGGCTTCCAAGTTGCAGATTGAAGTGCTTGCTTGGTAATGTATATAATGCTTGCTGTTTAGAATGAAATCTTTAACCTTCTCACTCACGCTGAATCTCATTTTAAAAGAACCACCTTGCATTTGGAAAGACAGGGTTTTGTCAGTGGCTCAGAAAATGGAGGCAGCCTGCCTCTGAATCACAGCTGGTGAGGAATAATGACAGCAGTGGGCTGTTACCTTCCCATCCTGCTGATGGGCTCCATAAAGGTATCCATCCAGCAGGCCACATGCTGGAGCTCTTCTGATCCAGCATGACTCTTCTTCAGGTCCCCAGGACTTCAAAAGCTTGCTCCGGTTTTCAGAACATCACTAGTCCTCATGGCTGACATTCCGAATGCCATAGCTCAACAGACCACTGCAGGTAACCGCAGTTTGAACTCAAGACTCCAGGATCTCTCCTGTTCCTTTCTCATCTTCTTGCTTTACCCCATTCCTTCTGCTCTGCCTCTCCCCTCTCCATACTCTCCCCATCATCTGTAAGTAAGGAACTCAGCATGTGTCTGTATAAACAAAGTAACATTTATTTGACCTTTCGCATTACACAGTTCGCTAGGCAAATAAAATATTTGTTCAGTGACTTAAAGGAACTGATATGCTTGGCTCTGAGCAAGAGAGGAGCTGAGTCTTGCGAAATACCAGTCTGGTTGGTTGGTCCTGCATAGGGGCCCCTAATGGGACTTTCCCTCAGGATGCTGGGCAAGGCCAGAATGGTCTGTCTGTGCTGCAGATGCTGTGGAACAAGTAACAACATGACCTCCTGATTTCCCTTGGAACGGGAAGTATTAAGGAAGAAGTGGCACTTAAAGCCTGTTTGGGCTCTTTCTGCCCTGGAAGAATTCCCGCAAATTCTTGATTTATCTGTAGCACTTTCATTGCAATTAATTTCCTCTGAGTTCCCTCCTGTTTACAGGTCAAGTTTATAGTCCAACCTTCTTCCTCTAAGTTGTCCTGGGTGATGCAAGTAAGACAGCGATCCCATTTCCCCCTGAAAAACAGCCATTTGTGCCCAGAGAGGAGGGGAGTGCTTGTCCCGAGGTTATGCATCTTCATAGCTGAGTGGGAATTCAAGCCCAGATCTCCCTGCACTCTAAACCACTGCACTGGGGATTTTCACATTGCGAGATTGAGAATGGTAGCTACGTTCCTATGAAAAATGGCATGTTCATCACAACCAATCTTCCCTTGCAATGGAGCACTTGATAGTGGAGCTCTGCAGAGCTAGCCACCAACTATCACCCACCTGAGTGTGCACCCAGACTGCCCTGCAATGTGCAGAGAGCTGAAGTGGCATGCGCATGGCGATTCCCCAGGATACAGACTGATGAGGAAAGGGTTCCTGACACAAAGCAAACTTGAAAAAAGGCCTATCTCCCTGCCATCTTTTAAGTCTGCATACCCTCCTGCTCCATCTGAACACCTTTACCTTGAGCCTGTTGTATGACCTGAATCCCTCTTCTCTTGCCTGCTTCACTATCACCTAGCGTGGTGCTCTTGCAGCCTCTGCAATAGACCCAGTTTCAACCCCAGCTCTGATTCTCAAGCCTTATCTCCCTGCAAGGGAGATCTCCTTTGCAAATCTTGCAAAGGCTGCTCTGGTTGTGCCTTCCATGAGGTTTTCCGCCCCAGCTTCCACTCCCCCTTTTGTATTACATGTTTGCTGAACGCTATTGATTTATGGTTGTTACTTTTACCCCCTTCAGGGAGAAGTCCCAGCCTCCTTTTAAGTCAAGCCCTCTCCTTTGAAGAGCTGACTCTTGTCACTCAACGCTCTCTTTGTTTTCAGTTGCCGGTGAACTCGCTCAAAGCAGAAAAGAGAAATAACTTCCTGGACAAAAGAGCAATAAGCATGCCACTCTCTTGACCTCCCAGCCAAGATTAGCAAAAGATAAGAGCCTGGCACCTGGTTAATTTACTGCTGAAAGGCAGCAAATAGCTTTTTCTGATTTTCAGGTTTGTGGCCAGTTCTCCTTCCCTCCCATATACCTGGAATGGGAACTCATGTTTTCAGAGGACTGGGCTCCTGTACCTTCAATAGCTGGAGGACTGAGGTACTATCAGCTGATGTGCCTGGCATGAGATACTACGCTTGCTGAAGTCCCTTTTATACATAAAAATTAAGAGTACAGGAACACTGTCCTCTTTTGCAGCTGCCTACCCTATTTGCGGGACGCGGGTGGCGCTGTGGGTTAAACCACAGAGCCTAGGACTTGCCGATAAGAAGGTCAGTGGTTCGAATCCCCGCGAAAGGGTGAGCTCCCATTGCTTGGTCCCTGCTCCTGCCAACCTAGCAGTTCGAAAGCACGTCAAAGTGCAAGTTGATAAATAGGTACCACTTTGGTGGGAAGGTAAACGGCGTTTCCGTGCGCTGCTCTGGTTCGTCAGAAGCGGCTTAGTCATGCTGGCCACATGACCCGGAAGCTGTCTGCGGACAAACGCCGCTCCCTCGGCCAGTAAAGCGAGATGAGCGCCGCAACCCCAGTGTCGGTCACGACTGGACCTATTGGTCAGGGGTCCCTTTACCTTTACCTTATCCTATTTGCAGGGCAACAGAGCATAAAAATCACTTGCTTTTCTTCCTGGTTGTGCTGGAACCTTTAACAGCAGCCAAACTTGCAGAAATGTTGCAGGTGAAGCTTTCTCCCCATCACCGGATGTGAGTGGTATGAAAACCTTCCCTTGCTTAAATCCCCTCCATCAAAGTCTAGTGAGGTGGTCAGATACAAACGGCTCACAGCTCCTGCACCTTTAATGGGAAGAAACACCTGTTGATATTTCCTCTTCTACATAGCAATTAAGGTTGCAGGATCCCTCTCCTCCTTCCCCATCTGCTGACCCTGGGGCCTAGAGCTGAGTGAAAAAGGGACTTCTGAAATTCTCTGCCCTACTTGCCAGCAGAAGAATTGGAGGGGAAATTCCACTGAATAATCTTGGAGGGTAGAGAAATTCTCCAACCATTTCTCACCATCTGCAATGGAAGCAGCTCAATCCCCCTTTTCTAACTTTTGTTGTCGTTTCTGCTGCCGCAAAATGTCTCTTTTTGATTGAATTTAGTCTACTGAGGATGGCAGGTTTCAGTTCTGAGCTGCACTCAGAACTGTGAGTGAAATTATTACTTACTCTTCTTTTCCTCCATTAACTCCCGTGTTATCCTGCTGGATTCTAGTTTCCTACCCCATTGTGATTATTGTGGGAGCAATTTTTTTCCCTTAAAAGACTGCCCTCATTGAAGGTCACCCACAAGAAAGGTCTCACAGAGAAATTTGTTGAATTCATAAGAGAAGCTGTCAAGCTACACCAGAAATATCTGGATGCTGATGCGCTTGATTGCCATGGAGGCAATTGTTCAGCATTAAAATGCTTTTCGGCTTGGTTTTGTCCTGGAACTGTAATAATCTTTGATTTCTGACAATTAAGTGCACTGGCTTACCCTCTTGGATGTTGGATGCCGGATTAACAGTGGAGTTATGAATGTTTACAGCTGGGGTTGGGAACCTCAGGTTTGCAGGCCAAATGAGGCCCTCCAGGCCTCTTTCTCTGCCCCCCAAGCCTCTCCCTGGGCTATGCCCACTCCTAGGTCACACCCTCCACCAGCCCTGTGGCTGCCTGCCTCAAGTGCATTTGTCTGCTGGAATGTGTCCTTGAACTGTGCTTTGCCTCTTGCTTTCCAGATGGTGAGGTATAGAGAGAGGTCTGTGTGTAAACCTCTGACTTTTGTATGGCTGGATTGTTCATTCCCTACAAAGAGTCACATCCACCACTTCACCTTCCTTTATCTCTCACCCTACCTACCCACCCACCACTAGCATGCAGGCTCTGGAAGGTTCTCCGGATAGGAATGCAGCCCTTGGACTGAAACCTTTCCCGCCCCTGGATTTCAAGCATGAAATTGCATGACTTGAACAAAGTTAGTTGCACCCAATTCCTTTGCTCTCGTCATGATCAACTGGATCAACCCTCAGAGGTGTGGATGATCAAAGCATGGCGCTAATAAACCAGGGTTGTCTAAAGACCATCCCAGGACAGACACACAAGAGCCCTGGGCTCTCTTTGAGGGACAGCCACAACTCTGCCACAAGAAGCAGAGTGCATGCTTTGCATGCACAAGATCTCAGGGTGTCTCCAGCACAATGATCTCATTTAATAGGCCTGGGAAATATCGCTGCCTGCAATCTTTGGAAACCCTCAGTCAGTCATACAGCAGTTGGCTAAATGGACTAATAGTCTGACTCAGCAGGAGTCAGCTCCCTGTGGAAAGTCATTTTGTCAGGATAGCTCCTGTCCCACAAGTAAATTGTTAGATGGGGCAACCCGCAGCACCTTGTAGGACGGCACCCAAGCAATTTTGCAAGCCTATCCTACCTCCTGCTGAGAAGGATGATTTCTCCATGGTGTGGCTATTTTGCACGCACAGGCAAGGCTGCAGGTCCAAACTTGTCAAATCCTGGTAAAAACTGACAGAAGGACCATAGCTCAGTGTCAGAGCATCAGATCTGCATGCAGAGGGTCCCAGATTCAATACCTGGCATCTCTGGGTAGGCCTGGGAGAGCACCTTGCCTGAAACCATGGACAGCCACTTCCAGTCAGCCTAGGAAATACTGAGTTAGGTGGGGCGATGCTCTGACTGAGCCTGAGAACCTTAGGTTGGGTTCCCAAGGATGGTACAGCGAAGGATGTTGAATTTACCTAATGCTAAAGGATGGGTCAGAATAACTCTTGCAGCAGAACACTGAAGCAAATGTTCACCTGACTCTTCCTTATTATGCATATGCATTAGCTGAGTAATGTTGTTTGGCCCTGAAGTTCTACCTGTCAGGTATTTTGTAGACATAAGCCTGAGGCTGAGAGAGAAAGGAAGATTCCTTGTGGTGGACAAGAGATTTTTGAAGTAGGCATTTTCCAGCTCACAGTCCAAGCCATCAGTTCTAACGTTGCCCCACTGAACTCAGCAATCTTCCCTTCTAAGTAAACATGCTGCAGGATAGCTTTTACCGAGGGAAATGAGAACCCCTAATTGTTGGGTGCTTTTCTATAATGGTGGCCCCCTCTTTCTCCCTTTCAAAGTCCTTGCCCCTCCAAAGCGCCATGTCAAACCTGCGCAGCTTGTTGAATGAGGTCAGTTCTGCCTCACACCCCATTCACGTCAACAGTTGCTTCAGCTAAAGAACTCTCCAGTGTGCTACAACTCCCACTCTGTGAGATGTTGCCAAATAAGGGTGGCGATGTGCCCTACTTTCCAGAGGACACTCTCTGTTTAAAGGGTTGTCTGGTTTAAATTTAAAGACCTCTAAGATGGGAGAGCAGGAGGGGTCTTGAAATTGCCCATCAACAGTCAGTACCTGGACAGGAGGCTGAGCAGGAACATACAGGCTACCTGGTCATGGTCTTCCCCACTTCTATGGGATGTATTGCATATCTACTTGAAGTATAGCAATTATTTACAAATGTGCATTTACATGTATATATATACATTAACATGTGCAAATTTTATGTAAAGCACTTCATTCTTTCGTCCTTTTCTTTTTTTTGGTAGTGCATAAATGATCACCTTATAATTGCTGAGCAGTACAGAACTCTTACAAAACAGATAGGAAGCCCACCTGAGAAACAGCTCTAGTTCATCAACACCCTCAGAATCCCTTATATGGTTTCTTTTGCATATGGGGAAACCTCCTATCTCATTTAGAAATTTGCTTTCAACCTAATCTGGTTGAAGTTTCAGGCCTTAAGCAAACTGTCCACCCCACCAATGAGGCATATTACAACTCTTTTTGGCTTCCGATGAAAGTCCTCAGAGGTTTCCGTCAAAGTAGAACCCTCAAACCAATTTGGAATGCCATGTTAGGCAGGATTTCAGGGGCAAGTCAAACCGCTACCAGAATAAAGCCTTCTTTGCAGGGTGCCTCAGTCTGGTCCAGGAAGGAAGATGGCTTCCTCTCTGGAAAGCACCCGAGTCCTTGTATTATTCTCACAGAACTTCACTGGGCACAATCCTTCCTTTAGGGAAAGGTCTGGTAAGGAGTGTGTAACCAGTTTTCCCCAATCATGTGCCCTCCTCACCAGTTAGGCCTGGGAAACATGGCCAATGACCAGGGGGTGTTGAGAGCTGTAGTCTCTCAGCATCTGGGAGACACTGGGGTTGAGGAGGCTGGTGTAAACAGGACATCAAGAAAGCATTTGTTCTTGGCTAGCCCCTACAGCAGGCTTTCCCAAAGCTGGTGCTTTTCAGATGTTCTTGAACAACAACTCCCACCATCCCTGATTATTGGCCATTTTGTTTGGGGCTGGGAATTCAGCAACACCTGGAATGCAGCAGACTGGAAAAAGCTACTATACAGAGATATCTAAGGCTGTGCCCCTTTGGTTGTGTAAACACACCTATAGATGGTGCAAATGCCTCCCCACAACTTGAATTTTTTTCTTGGCTTTCCTTGAAATTGCTAACTTATTCTGCCTGAAGTGAAACCTCCAAATTAACTTTGAATTTCCTTTAGGTGAAATTTTGGTGAAAAGGTTGAGCTGAAACCAACCTTTCCTTCTCATCATTTGTTTTTGGACAGCATTAACTAAACAGTCCCCCCCCTCATTGATTCTGCAACACTCTATAAACTTTTTAATGAGTCAGAGCTATAAGTCATTAGTTGCTAGGAGTTTTCTGAAGACCATAACAGATGTTTCACATATGTGGCTCTCTTAGCCAGCAGCCCATATTATCATCTCTTCTGAGAAAGAGCAGATGTTAGGATCTAAAGGGCTGCAACTTCTTCCAGGGATTGTACAAGTCAACATCTTGTGTTGTGCGTGCTTTGACCATGCGTCTTCAGTTTAGTAAAAACATGTAAACAGGCAAGGAGGCTTTGCCTTTAGGCCTCAACAAAACATGACGGTGCTTCCCCTTTGTGGAAAACTTTGGTGGCCACACAATGTAGAAGGAAGACTTCTGTTTCAAATCACCCTTCCTTGCCCCATGTTCCTCAAAAGCCACTTGTGTGTCGCAATGAAATAATCCAAATGGCAGCCGGCCATTTTGGATCTGTCCTTTCACGCCGCCTCAGATCAAAGTCAGGTTAGGTGCGGAGGCTCTGAGGGCCTCCACCTGTGTGTGCTTCCCTTTCCCATAATGTGGTTGGTCCAGTCTTGCATGGCACTGGCAGGTGGATGCCTTGCTGTAGGTGAGCGACCTCTTCTTCTTCTGGCACTTCTGTATCGAGCGGAACACCCGCTTGCAGATGAGGTAGACAATCTCGCAGACAATGAGGACGATGCAGAAGGCAGACGCCCCAACCATGAAGTAGGTGAAAATCTTCTTCTCCGTTGGCCGAGCGATGTAGCAGTCCACTACATTGGGGCAAGGCTTCAGATCGCACTTGACCAGCTTGGGCATGTCAAAGCTCTCCCATATCCTATGCAGGAGGTAGAGGAAGACGATCTCGATAGCCAACTTGAAGAAGAGGGTGAGAACATAAGTCCACCAGAGGCCACCATGTTTCTTGCCAGTATCGCTGTAGAGTTTGGGGCAGTTCTCTCCATTCTTTAACCGGTTTTTCCTCTCCCTCTCCTCACGGTAGGCCACATGCATTATAACCAGCAGCGAAGGGCAGGTGACAAAGATAAGCTGCAGGGCCCACAGCCGGGTGTGGGAGATGGGGAAGTAGTGGTCAAAGCAGACGTTGGTGCATCCGGGCTGACGGTGGTTGCAATCAAACTCCTTCTGCTCATCCCCCCACACTCGCTCAGCAGCCACCACATAAACCAGGACTCGGAAGACAAAGACAACAGAGAGCCAGATGCGCCCAAAAGCGGTGGAGTATTTGTTCACCCCGCTCAGCAGGCCCTGTAGGGTCTTCCAGTCCATGGTGACGGACGTCTGTGGAGGTCCTGCTCACTTGAGCCTGGAAGGGAGGAAAGAGAGAAAAAAGAAACTGTGCGTAAAAAAAAAAATATTATTTCAACACTTCAAGATGGCGCCCCATACATTTGTAACCAATAACTGGCTGGCTGTTTATTCAAGCACTCAGGGTACCTGCCAGAGCTGGCTCTCTGAGGTGGTGAGGGATGAGATGGCTCCTCCTTCCATTACACCAGTGTTGGGGAACCTGAAGGCCAGGAGCCCCTTCTATCTGTGCCTCACCCAGGCCATACCCCTCACCAGCCCTGCTTCTCATCCTCCTTGATTGTTTTTTTCCTGGCTGGAATGTGTCCATGATCATACCTTTTGCTCTCCTGGATGGAGGATGGTGAGGTGTGTGTGTGTAAGCTAGACTACGGTACAAAGCAAACATTGACATTTGTTGCTTCACCTACTTTTACTTTTGCCACTGGCCCTGCCAAACGTGCCCCCTCCCCCGAAAGGAAATTGGCCCTTGGGCTTAAAAAGGTTACTCATCCCTGCATTATTTGCATGGAAACAGATCCAACTTTCACTTTGGTCTTTTTTCAACACTGGTAATGGGAAGACGACAGGCTGACCATGCGGCCCACACAGATCTGCCCTCCACTTCCTCACTGCTACTCCCTGCCTCTCAGTATCTGCTGCCTGAGGCATCCGTGCCACACAGCCTAAGGGTAGGGCCAGCTCTGGGACCTGCAGGCTGTCTGGCTAGGGAAGGGCATTCATTACAAGGGGACTAACTGAGGAAGTCTCCTTCCATCAGTGGGCCAGAGAGAAGGCTGGCCATACTCCTAGTCCCTTATAGATGTCTTTGGGCTGGATTTACTTTCTGGTCTAAACAATGAAGACACTTTCTTGCTGGTGAGATGCTGCTTTTTGCTCCATCTGTCTTTACCTTGCCATATCTTCAATTGCATAGGGAGTAGACCTATTAGACTTTCCGTCTGCCCAGCCATTCAATTTTATACCACCTACTGACAAAGCCCAAAGTAACTTATTTCAAAGTAAAATATTTCAACTATAAAACACACTGCAGAACTGCCCAACACTCCAGATTAGACTACTGCGATATGTACCTGGGGATTGAGGAGGTCACCTGAATGTTTATGCTCAGACAGTGTCTGGGGCTGGTTTTAATTGGATGGAACAGTATTCCCCACAATTACACTTCTAGGGTTACACTGCATCATGGATTCTGTAGTCCTCCAAGAAGAAGAAGAAGAAGAAGAAGAGTTTGGATTTGATATCCCGCCTTTCACTCCCCTTCAGGAGTCTCAAAGCGGCTAACAATCTCCTTTCCCTTCCTCCCCCACAACAAACACTCTGTGAGGTGAGTGGGGCTGAGAGACTTCAAGAAGTGTGACTGGCCCAAGGTCACCCAGCAGCTGCATGTGGAGGAGCGGAGACGCGAACCCGGTTACCCAGATTACGTGACTACCGCTCTTAACCACTACACCACACTGGCTCTCTAACAAGGCTTCACTAACGCTCGTGCACACGTGTTTTGGGCTGAACTGAACTGTTGTGGGTTTTATAGTCTCAGATCTTTACAAAGTATAATATTTACTTTATTTCACCTAAAGTTCTGGAACACTTTTCTGTTATGGAGGAATGCTAGATTTTGACCCAAATTCTGTTATGGGTCATATTTGTCAGCAATTCTCATGGAAACATGAAGAGGTGAATAGCATAATCTGGATTTATCTAGGCCTCTTTATTAAGCACACAGATTTACTCTTTCTGAAAGTGTTGATGTCACAAGATTTATTAACCTGGGCTGGCAGACAAGCAACAACAATTCTTAGTTGATTAATTCTAGCTTACTCACAGTCTCAGTAGCTTCTTGGCACTTCCTTAGAATAATTAACTTACAGGCCAAGGACGTAATCAGAAAATAGGTAAGTAGGAGCAAGGGTTTTGGCTTGACACACCCTGTTTTGAATTTAGCACCTGGTGGTCAGTCTGGGATTCACAAGCCACCGAGATGCAGCCCTCATGAAGTACCATGGACATGAATTAGAATCTCATAGCCAAATAATGACCTCTTAAATTCAGACCTAGTACTTCTCAGGTGCTTGGGAAGGCCCATAGCTCAGTGACAGAGCATGTGCTTTGTAAGCACAAGGTCTTGGGTTCCATCAGGGACATCTCCAGGTGGGGACATTCAGGCAGAGAATGTCCCCTGCCTGGAGAGCCCCTGCCAGTCAAGTGTTGGTGATATTGCCAATGGTCTGACTCAGTGTAAAGGTAAAGGGACTCCTGACCATTAGATCCAGTCATGGCTGACTCTGGGGTTGCGGCGCTCATCTTGCTTTATTGGCCGAGGGAGCTTCCGGGTCATGTGGCCAGTATGACTAAGCCGCTTCTGATGAACCAGAGCAGTGCACGGAAACGCCATTTACCTTCCCGCTGGAGGTACCTATTTATCTATTTGCACTTTGACGTGCTTTCAAACTGCTGGGTTGGCAGGAGCAGGGACCGAGCAACGGGAGCTCACCCTGTCGCGGGGACTCAAACCGCTGATCTTCTGATCAGCAAGTCCTAGGCTCTGTGGTTTAACCCACAGCGCCACCCGCATCCCTACCTGACTCAGTGTAAGGCGGAGTAATTGCTTGAGGAAGGGTGGTAGCTCAGAGCAGAGCCCATGCAAAAGATCCTAGGTTCAATCCCTGGTATCTGCAAGTAGCACTGGGAGAGTTTTCTTTCTGAAACCCTGGAGAGCTGCTGCCAGTCAGCGTGGATGCTACTGAGTGAGATAGCCTGATTTGGTGTGAGCCAGCTTGTTTGTTTTGCTCCCTCTGACTTGTCAGAATCTCATATACAGTGGCAGAATGCAAGCATTGGGGTTGCTGTTAGGGGCATCCAAAATGCATCCCTCATCCCATCTAGGTCAGGTTTTTCCAGGACAGCAGTAGCTCTTCCTTTAAGCAACCTAATTAGATTTTAGTCAGCTGTCTAACCAGTCTTTCCCTTTCATCCCTAGTGGTGTGCACAATCCACCCACTTAGCTTTTTACCCTCTGGAAGGAACACACCAGAGTGGTGGAATAGGTTTCCTTTTAACTCTTAGTTCCCTAGCTTCTTTTTCCATTGAGATTCCATGGGGGGTTAAATGTAGGGATGGGAGAACCTGTCACTTTCGGCTGCTCTCAGTTTCTCACTTTTGCCATCTTAAGTTCAGTTCTCCATATTTCCAGGTCAGATTGCATTTTTAAAAGGTCCTTATGAAAATCCATCAGAATTTCAGCGCAAATTTCTCCTAATGTACACACTTTTGCAAAGCAATTTATCCTAATAAGGTGCTGTTTCCATAAACTGTACAAGTATTTTAATGAACACTTTACCTTAATAGATGCATTTTTACACACATTACTTAGCTGGGGAATTTCAACGCAAATTCGGAGAAGTGGGAATTTCATTGAATGACTGTGCTTTGGAATACTTATTGTTTCAGAAAGTGAGTCAGGCAGGTTCCAGAGGTCCGTTCTTAACCTGAAACTGTTCTTAACCTGAAGCACCACTTTAGCTAATGGGGCCTCCTGCTGCTGCCATGCTACTGGAGCACAATTTCTGTTCTCATCCTGAAGCAAAGTTCTTAACTCGAAGTACTATTTCTGGGTTAGCGGAGTCTGTAACCTGAAGTGTTTGTAACCCGAGGTACCACTGTATATGTTTGCCTGTTACTCTGGGCTCCTTTGGGAGGAAGAGTAGGATATAAATTTATTCATTAAATTATAAGTTAAATAAATGTGAACTGAATCAAAATTCTTCCCCCACCCCTAGTTAGATACTTGTCCTTTGGGTTGTGTACTTGCTTTTTTTTGCCAAGCGCATTTCTACTGTTCATTTTAAAACATTGTGTTATTGCATTGCAATTTTATATGTCTATTATTATATAACAGCAAGGCCAGTCATGGCAAACAACGTGCAGTCATTCGTTAAAGTAAACATGTGGGTAGGGAAAGCCCTGCCAACATATGCTTTTAATAAGGAGAAAAAAAGACATTTCTTTTTGAAGAATGGCCATTTTTCCTACGCACTGAGCTGCAAAATCTGATCCTGCTTTGCCATGTTTTCCACAACCGAGAGGCTCCCAGTTCCCCAATCTCAAGAAATTTACCACAGCCAAAGGCCTATCAAGAAGTCAAGGCAAGCTTAACCATATCAACGTATGCATTTAAATACATATTTTGAAACTAAAGTAGTCAATTTTATGCCTATATTGAGAATAAGGAAATTTGGGTGTTTCCCCTGCAATTAAGATGTCTGTTTGCTCTGCTTTTACAGTGGGCAGTCCTCTATTTGAAGCAGTTCTCTATTTGTATGGTATTTGTACAAGATCAGATTAAATATAAAAGGATTTTAACAGTCCTTACCTGGGCAACAGGCCCATGGAACTGCATTTCTCTTTATATTATGTTCATGATTTCTAAATGTGATAAATTAGCACATGCAAGAATTTTCAAAGGAGGGACTTTTGTCTGGGCAGCAGCAAGGGAAGAAGTGGGTAACCCCCTATCTGCTGCAATCCCAATAATTATGTAACATTCCCTCCATGAGCTGTCATTTGCATCTGAAATATCACACAGGTTAAATGCAGAGCTACATGGAAGGTTACGTCTTGGTGGTTCGTTCTTGAAAGACAAGGAGAAGGGTGCCTGCCTATAACACATGCCCTCTCAATAAATAAGTGACCCTGAGTTTCTTAGTTCTTGCAGGCATTTCCTGTGCAAAGGTGAGAGGTGCCAACTGGATGTGGCAACTGTCTGGCATCAGGAGGAATGGACTGTCTTCTGCAATGTAGAACACATGGGCTGGGCTGCCGATCCAGCGAGACTAGAGAACGAGATCAGAGCAGTTATTCCTGAAGGACAGGATCAGAATGGTAGAGAACATGACAGGAAGAATTTTGTTTGTGTTATTTTAAGGGTCTTCTTTGGCGTTATTGACACCACATTTAGTTGACTGAAAACCTTTTCGAAGACTAAGGCAGCAAGAATCCTGATCTTTTAGTAAAATATGTAAAAGCTTGCTTCATTAGATTAGTGCACAATTTCTGTATAATAACATGCTGTGAGATCTGAAAAGTGGGTCTTTTTATGGGCACATGAAATAAAACGTGGGTGTCTAACTTTGCTGTAATTCTGTTTGCTTCTGTTAATATTACAAGTGCATGTTAAAAGCAGATAACATGCACAAAGACTGTGCAAAGGTATTGGTTAAAAAAATAATTGTGGCTACTGCATCAAGCTTAAGTGTGGCATTTAATTTGGTGTTTCAGGCTTTTTGGGGTGCTATGACTTGCAAAGGTGTGTTTAAAGGAAGCCACTTGTACATCTGATTAAGTAATGGTATTTACACAACTGCTGGAGTTTGATTTGCTAACTTGTAAAATCAAGTTGGCTTGCTTATGACACATCACCGCAGGCACAATTATCTTAAATGGGGCACCCATAAGTTGTAAATTGCCGTTTTGCTTGACTTCTACCTGGGATACCAAGAAAATAATGTAAGCAATGGGCTTCTCCCAAGGTATGTCAGATAGATGGCAACAGTGAGATTCCTGAATTGCAAGGGGTTGGATGAGACTAAAGTGTTCTCTGGATGTTAACCAATTTCCATTATGTGATTCCAGGATGGCTCTCTGCTCCTGTGCCTTTAACAGCAGCTGGACACAGAAACTCAATGGTCAAAGCTTTCACTATTGGAATACCGCCAGGAAAAGCATCACCTGCTAGATTTGTTTGTGCCAGGTGGTCAGATGCAAAAGTGGAAAGGGCCACTGGACCTTTAATAGTTCTGTGGAGGAGGGCATTTTTAATTTGCAGGAGAAGAATCACCTTCTGAATGTCTTTACACACCTATTAAAGACACAGCAGCCCCACTCTGTTGCATCTGGCCACCCTAGAGTGAGGACATATTTACATCCTTGGTGTATATACTCCAGTAAAAGCAAACAGTTGGTAGTTTTAAAGGTTGCCTCCATTACCTGAGTGTTTTGATTTTGGAAGTCATCCAATATATAATCTCAAGAGTTTATTAACAGCTAAGGTATTGTCAAATACTATATAACCATTACTCATCGGGTCTGAAATGTTTGCATGCAAAATAATGTAACCAACCAACTTCCACCCAAACAAACAGATAGAAACAAGGTCACTGAAGTCTTCTTCTTTTGCTCGCTGACTCATTTAATGGGCTTAAGCCTTGCTTAGATTGAATTCCAGAGAAGCACTGACATTTCTCCAGTATGGTTGCCAAATGACCAGAAAAACAAAGGTTCTAAGCCTTAAACAGCACCTTGATCTGGACAAATCAACAGAGAATATTTTTACAGCAGCCTTCCCCAATGCCATGCCTGCAACTTTTATTTATTCATCTTACTACAACTCGCATGAGCCCCAGCAAACACGGCCAATAGTCAGGAACTTAGTAGCCACAAACATTAGAGGGCACTGGGTTTGTTGCTTTTTGAAATACAGTCATCTACCAGCATAGTTTGCTGATCCAGTTGCTGATGCCGGCAGAGGAGCAGGGGCCAGTGGAAAAAGTTGGCAACCCTACCATCCATTGATACTGCACTCTCACTTTTATTTGGTTTCTGCCATTCCTCTGCCTAGCTTAATACTTGTGTCTTAAAACAGTAATACAGTGGTACCTCTGGTTAAGTACTTAATTCGTTCCGGAGGTCTGTACGTAACCTGAAACTGTTCTTAACCTGAAGCACCACTTTAGCTAATGGGGCCTCCTGCTGCCACCGCGTCACAGGAGCACAATTTCTGTTCTCTTCCTGAAGCAAAGTTCTTAACCTGAAGCACTATTTCTGGGTTAGGGGAGCCTGTAACCTGAAGTGTATGTAACCTGAAGCGTATGTAACCCGAGGTACCACTGCCCTAGTTGAGGGCAGCCAATGTTTAAAAGTACCCTTCCCCTTTGCTTTTAACAGCACATGCAGACATGGGATGAGGTCAAGCTTTTCCTGGCCTGCGAATAGATGGTGTTGGGAAACTAACCGCTCAGTTTCTGTTATTTCAGGTTTTTGTTAACAACACAGGAGCAGGGCTAGTAAAGCAACGGCAACCCTGATTATAGCTTAATCTTAAGTGCACTGCTGCAACTAAGCAAACAGACAGGCTTAGTAACTCCCAGCACCCCCTAGGGTGGGACATGGGTGCCTCCACCTTTAATAGCAATGTAGCTGAAGGCATTTCAGCAGGTGCAACTTGCATGCAGAGCTACACCTGCTGGAATTCCCTCATCTAGAGCGCTCTCCTCTTTTGCATCAGGCTGCTCCATCATTACCTTGCACCTCAAATCTCGACTGGGGAGGGGGAGGGCTCAAAAAGAGCTGCTTCTTTAACAGGATGCACGTGACATGTTTTCTGGTCTCACAAAAACCGGCCCAGAGCAAACAGGCTTGTTCACCATTACTGTGCTTTTGGCTCCTGCATTCCAGGCAGTACTTAAATGGGAGTTAGCTGGTGAGCGAGTGCACTGCAGGTGAGCTGATAATCTAACCTTCAGGCCTGAAAGGGGGGGGGCATTAACCTCTTAACTGCTGGAGCACCAGGGACCCATCTGCAAACCATGTCTATTTGGCTAACCATGTCCCACTGTTTGGGCAAGGGCAACTATGCCTGGCCGCCATAGGTGATCAGGAATTTCATGCAGGCGAGCGAGCACGTTGATGCCAGGGACAGAGTGCTCTGTCCCTCCTTCACCAGGCGACTGTGCTCCCATGCTAGCTGCAAAGGAGAGAAAGAGAGCAGGCTATTTGACTCTTAGCAGACTAGTAACTTAGGGCCGCCATATTTCAAAAAGTAAACACCAGGATACCCTGAAAGTTGTTGAGCTTTCCAAAAAGCGATTTTTTTGATTGATTTGTCTAAGATCCAGAACAAAGCGCCACCTTTTGGAAATTTCCCCCGGATGTCAATTCCGCCTTTGAAATCCTGGTAATGTCTGGGAAAATCTGGAAGTATGACAGCCCTAAATTTCATAGGCTTAGAAGCAGGGGAAACTTCCTTGTACTGAGTCAGCTGTTGGTCCATCTAGCAGCTCATTGCTGTCTGCACTGACTGGCAGTGTCTCCCCATGGTTTAGTTTGAGGACATTCCCTGTAGACCTTCTGCATGAAAGCAGATGCCCTAGCACTCAGCAACAAGTCTGGCCTAGTGGAAACAGTGATGGAATTGAGACCTGATTGCAGACCCACTACAGAGGCTTGTTCTAAAGATTCAGAGAAGCTATGCCCCTCTCAGCCCCCTCTTTCCCATGTGACAGGAACTGAAACTACAGTGCTACCTCAGGTTACATACGCTTCAGGATACATACACTTCAGGTTACAGACTCCACTAACCCAGAAATAGTGCTTCAGGTTAAGAACTTTGCTTCAGGATGAGAACAGAAATTGTGCTCTGGCGGTGCGGCAGCAGCAGGAGGCCCCATTTGCTAAAGAGGTGCTTCAGGTTAAGAGCAGTTTCAGGTTAAGAACGGACCTCCGGAACGAATTATGTACTTAACCCGAGGTACCACTGTATAGCAGTCTACCCAGCTAGCAGGTCTGTTACAGTTTTGCAAGAGTAATTTGCAATTAGAATGTTTTATAAATAGATAAAGGTAACCAACAGGACTCAGTTCAACCCCATAGTCCCCAAAGCCAAGACAAATCACCCTCACTCTTCCTCAAATGATTAATCACAATGCTTTGCACTGATTTATCATTTTCTGAATATTCTTCAATATATCTTTGATTATATTAACACCAATAGCTTTATAAATCATCCACATACCTAGGTGCTGCACAAACATTAAAAACATACCCAGTTTACAACTGAGTAATGCAGGCTTACAATAATTATGCCAGTGACTTTTTCAACTGCTCTTTAAAGAAGGGAGCTGCCCCCCCCCCTCGTGGCCCTTCAGATGGTGTGGAACATTCCAGATCCCTTAATATTTTATTATTGACCATATTGAGTGGGGATGATGGGAGTTGGAGTCCAGTAACATTTGGAGGGCTATGGGCCTAGCCCCACTCTTTGATTTAAGGATAGACCTAATTTAGCACGGATGGGCAACTGAAGCTGAGGGAGAAAGGAGCTGGCTTAAAAGACACCTGATGAATGCATGACTGAGGTGAGACTTGAACCCAGACCTTCT
Organism: Podarcis bocagei; assembly: GCF_964188305.1. Classification (NCBI taxonomy): domain Eukaryota; kingdom Metazoa; phylum Chordata; class Lepidosauria; order Squamata; family Lacertidae; genus Podarcis; species Podarcis bocagei. Next base: position 31,512,843 of record NC_138132.1, read on the forward strand.
CAGTTCACGGCTCACTTCAGGGGAAGCAAACATGGTACCCTTCAGATTTTGCTGGACTACAACTCACATCATCTCCAGCCACTAGATGATGGGAGTTGGGCTCTAGCAACATGAGGAGGGCACCACGTTGGTTGCCCTTAGCTTGCTTTGTTGTTCTTGGGCAGTATTAAAAGCTTTTCAAACACATACACACACACGTGGGAAAAAAATAAATACAGTATACAAATTTAGGGTTGCAGCCAATCCTAGTTTTGCTCAGAGTAAACCCATTGAACTTAATGGCCATGACTGACTAAGGAACATTAATGTCAATAGGTCTACTCTAAGTAGGACTTGGTTGGATACCACTTATGATAATCACTTTCCCTGTATTTCTTGGGCTTGATACAATATATAGTAAATTAATTGCTCTTATTTTCAAGATTGATAACTCAAGTCATGAGCCTACTTCCATACGTTGTAGTGGTGAGAGCCATCTGGATATGGTCCAATGTGCTACTTGCTTGCAGCTAAGAGCTTGGCTCCTAAGCCAGACTGGGGTGGGCCTACAGCCAGGCAGAAGCTGAATTTAAATATGAAATCTCTTCAGGTGACTGTGAGCAAGCCAGGCAAGCCATGGGCAACAGAATAGGGGCAAATTAATGATTGGATCACGAGACAAACATCCTTTGCGCCATCCCCTTTCACCTAATGATGCTGATTGCTTGGCTGTAGGAAGTTTTCATGCATCACCTAATTAACTTATGGAACTCATTGTCACAGGATGTGATCACAGTCATTAGTTTTGACTAGTGCCAAAACATGTCCTCTAGTTTCTTCAAACTTGTCCTCCCCTGTGGAAAAAGGCTTCAACTTTTCTGCCTCTTTTTGAGGGCCTTTTAGAATTCCTTCCTAAAAAATACTTTAAAACAAAACTGATGAACAGCTGTCAGGCACACTGTCAACAGCCTCCCCACCTTTTCATGCTTATTACAGGAGTAGGGAATCTTCTTCAATCCAAAGGCTACATTACCTAGTGGGCAACCCTCTAGGTGCTGCATGCCAGTGGTGCATGGGGCCAAAGGTAAGTGTGCAGGGCAGTTATACAGCTTTTACCGTTGTATAACTAGAATAGACCGTGTCCCTATTTTCCATGGATGTCCCTGATTTAGAGAAGCTATCCTGGTTTCTGATTTGATCCCGGAATGTCCCACTTTTCCTTAGGATGCCCCTATATTTTTCCCTGAATAATATTGGAGGGTATGCCAGAGGTTTCTGCACAATACCCCCCCCCACCCTTCAAACAGGCAAGAGACATTATCACTTCTCACGGACAAATTCCAGCCAGGCAAAAATACTCTCCACTAGGGCAAGAGCAGAGCTTTATGCCCTGGGCACACGGGCCTTATTTGATAGTTTTAGAATGCCCTTTCTTTTCTCAATATTTGCTGAAGAATGATTAAAAGCGCGCGCGCGCACGCACACACACACACACACACACACATGGGAAGTATTTGAAACAATGCTTGATCTGATGGGTTGCAAAAAGAAGAAGCAGAAGAGGAAGAAGAAGAGGAGGAGGAAGAAGTTTTATAATAAACAGGTCTATTAAAAGCTGTAAGCAGTGATCCATAGATGGAACCTCCATAGGTAGAAGACTACCTTTGGATACCAGATCTTGCCTGCTGGTGCAATTCCTGGAGATATCTAGCAAGCCCCTCTTGAGAACAGGATATTGGACTAGGAGATCTTTGACGGACCTCTGGTCTAATCCCAATTTTTATTCTCAAAGGATTATGGCTCATAGCCCCTGCTTGTGTGAAATAATAAAGAAAAGGCGAGTGATGGTAGAAATGTATAAAATTATGCGTGACATGGGAAAAGGGGATAGGTAACAGTTTTTCTTCCTCTTTCACAACACTGGAACTCATGGACATTCAGTGAAGTTGAGTGTTGGACAGATGACAGAAAACGCTTCTTCACGTAGCACATAGTTAGACTATGGAACTCACTCCCACTGGAGGCAGTGATGTGTCAGCAACGTGAATGGCTTTAAAAGAGGACCGGGCAAATTCATGAAGGAGGAGAGGGCTATTGTTGGCTACTACCCAGGACGGCTATGCTCTGCCTTCATGGTCAGAGGCAGGAATGCTTCTGAAAACCACTTGCTGGAAACCACAGGAAGGAAGAGTGTGCTTCTGCTTGGGCCCTGCTTTTGGGTTTCCCAAAGGCATCTGGTTGGTCACTGTGAGAGAGGGATGCTGGGCTGGATGGGCTATTGGCCTGCTGCAACAGGTTCTTCTTATGTTCTTAAGAGAATGCCTTTGAGCATGCGCAGAGTGCCTTTCTCAAATTGCTAATGTTGAACAAGTTTGGGATTAAGGCTTAAAGTCAGGGGCTGTAACTGATACCAACTGCGAAAGTAAATTGTGGCTGGTTCCCCTGTGTGCACTCATCACTTGATGGCTGCCACATCACAGGATGAGCTGCATGTGTGAACGGGCTCACTAGTCAAGCCTCGTGAACAAACACAAAGGGAGGGGACACAGCTTAGTAGTACATGGTGTGCTTTGTGTGCAGAAGGCCCAACTGCCAACATCTCTAGGTAGGGCTGGGAAAGACTTCTGCCTGAAACCTTGGACACCTGAGCTATATGGAAAGGGCTGTGGCTCAATGGTAGAGCATGTGCTATGCATGCCAAAGGTCCCAGGTTCAATCCCTGGCATCTCCAGCTAGGAGTGAGAGAGACCCTGAAGAGCTGCTGCCAGTCAGTGTAAGCAATGTTGAGCTAGATGGGCAAATGAGCTGACTCTATATAAGGCAGCTTTCTATGTTCCTGTGTTCCAGCACTGCCTATAAGAGGTAGGGCTGGGAAAGACTCCCTGTCTAAAACCCTGGAGAGTGGCTGCCAGCCAGTGTAGAGAGTATTGAGCTAAATGGACCAGTTATCTGACTTGGTATAAGGCAGCTCTCTGTGTTCTAGTGCTGCCTATAGCAAAACCCACTTGCCTCCCTCATCCCTTTTCTAGGGCCAACACTTTGAAAAGTCACCATTCAAACACCTGTCCTTAGTGCCGCCTCAGCCATGACACTTCTCTCTGCTGCAGGCCTGACCCAGCCCTCTGTCCTTCTACCTTTCCTAAACATCTGGTGATAATAGACTTCCTCATAATCTCACCCATTCTTCCCCTCAGTAATGTCAGGGTCCCTCAGGGTTAACAGATGTCTTTTGTTTCAAACCCTCAGTCTCCTAGAACTTTATTAAGGCCCTTTTATTTCAAAGGCCTAGCCTTCTGGGGAATGCCAAAGGGCCATTTGATGGCTCTATCAGTGCCTTTTATTTTCAACCCATCCCCTATATCGGGGTCTCTAATCTTTTGGGGGGCCTGAGGGCACATTTGGAAAGCTATCATGAGCACCACAAAATGCCCATTTCCCAGAGGAAAACCCTCCGAGATACCCAAACAACCCACACAACCCTCGACAAATAAAATACAGGCAAAATAGCCAGTCAACCCTCAGAAAAGGCAATCCCCCAAAGCCAAACCCCTCATTTTAAAGTTATTTTTACTAACAACAGCAGTAATAATAACACCGGGGAGAGCCAGGAGGCGGGCACTAAGGCAGATGCCCAAGGGCACCACAGTGCCCACAGATGGTAGTTTGTGGACCCTGACCTAAGTGGTTCTCACCACCAGCCTCCTTTGTAAGCAAATGCGGGTCTGAGACTCTACCTGTGATCTACTCCTTAGGGCGCAAATCCAAGAGGCACTAATATCAATGTGTAAATATGAAGTAAGCATCTCCTTAGGGGCCAGTGTCATCTGGGGGTGGGTGGGTCGACTGCAGACTGGTGCAGGGAGAAAAGGATTAAGCCCTGCCTACAGGCTCCACGCTGAATCGGGGCCCCACACGGTTACGCTTCCCTTGAAAATGCAGCTAGCATGAAGCACGCACTAACAGTAACTTTAAAAATGGACAGATCCTTTACATGGGGCTGAATTCTGTTGACTGCAGCGAGACTTGCTTCCAAAAACTGTGCATACAATTGCATTTACTTCTTAGATCGTGAAGTCTTTTCTTTCTTTCGCACTCTCTCGTAACAGAAGGATTGAACACATGCCCAGCTTTTTCCTACTGAAGTCAAAGGTGCTTTCAAATGATCATGCCCCCATTAAAGAACTGTCAGCCTTCCACCCCCCACAAAGATGCTTTCTTTTTTTAAGTCCTAAAGACCTCCCTGCCCCCCCCGCTTTAGAGTTCAGATTCTCAGCCCCAACAGCCTCTAAGGTGCGTCAAGCCACTTACAGAAAAGCATAAGAGGGTTTAGTAGGCACTTTCTTTATAACAGACATTTTAAAAAAGCCTTTCCTTTTAAATAAGAATTGCCAACCAGGTTTGATTTGTTCTTGGGCAAGCCGTCAGGAAGATTTCTTCTAGGCAGATCTAACGACCACGGTGTTATTGGAGCCTGAGCAACGAAAACGCCTCGTTCAGATGCTATTCACTCAGAATAATCTGTGCCACTTCCTCGATCCACCGGTATAAAGTTAAATTCTACTTACCAACTCAGAATCTCCCTTGATCTCCCTTGCCAACTTCGGCCAGAGAAAAGCTGGGAAGTCTCCCTGGAGGCAAGACCCCGTAACTTTAGGGTTTATGCCATAAAACTTTCTCCCCGTCCTGCATAGGGAAGCGCCAAAAAAGCCGGGCTCATTGCACTGTAAGGAGCTGCCTTATTTTTGTGTGAGCAATAAGGGTGTGGTGCCTCTTGGGTTGTGCAAGAAGAAAGGAATCCTTTCTGAGTTGTGAAGGGGGTGGCAGAGAGAGAGGCTTCGGCTCAGCCGGTTTTCTGCAGCTGATGGGGCTGCAAAAGTGCATACGGGACCCAGAGGCGGTGTGGGACAGCCTAGCACACACAATACCCCTTTCCTCCCCCCCCTTTCCTTTGGGATGCCACACTCTTTAAAGCTGGTGTGTGTCAAACAAGCCTGTTAGGGCAAGTTGCAGACTAGGTGCGAGAGCAGCTGCTCTTTGAAGATCATGATGGAATGTGGGAGGGAACAGATTAGCATAGCTGCCAATTCTTTTCTTTTTTGGTCTTAGTATTGAGATTGCACCATCAGGGTATACACAATATTTTTCTAGGAACTCTAACCAACAAAGACCCAAAGCACAGGAGACAATAAAGGAGAGGGAACAACCACACAGCTACAGAAGGCACTTTGGAGGTCCTAGTCCACCCCTTTGCTCAAGGGGTGGGGAACAGTTTTCAGCTCAAAGGCTGCAATTCCTTTTGGGGGGCCCCACATGTCATGAGTCGGTGTGGCCAGAGGTGAATGTGGGTGGAGCAATGCAGGCAAATTTTACCTCTGTACAGTAGGCTCATTTCCACACACTCTCTCACACCCCTCTCTATCCTCCACCCATGGAAGCAAGAGACATTATCACAGTTCAAGGACACATTTTGCGTTCAAGGAGGGTGCGAAGCAGGGCACTAGGGGGCGTGGTGAGGCTCCTGGTGGCTGGATAGGCTTGGAAGGCTGCATTTGGTTCCCCATCCCTACCTTAGGCTGAAAAAGAGTTCATGGGAACTCCAAAGCAGGCTTGCAATATTTCTGTAAATCACAATTAGATATTTTCCGAACAGTCCAAGTGTAATTTCTATGGTAGTTTATGGTGGGCTTGGTGCTATTCATCCATGTGAGGTTTCCACAGCATCCACACGGCATTATCCTAATCAAACTACTGTCCCATATGATCCCCAATTTAATCCAAATTTACCGGTTTTTTGTATTTTTTTTAAAAATCGGATTTTCCACCGAAATGGTAAATTCCAATTAAATGTTGAGCAGACGCATACCTGCATGAGCGGCACCAAAGGCACCATAAACTGCCCTGAGGAAAGACCTCCTCAAAGATACCTCCAGTTTTTATATACATACTTCAACAGGGGCTGGTAACTTTTGCATTGCATATATATCCTGATATTTTCAGCAATTATTGAAATCAATTAATCAGCTAAAGTTGATGGCCCAATCTCACTTTGGTACTGGGGAACCAATCACATCTAATAAGCAGTTACAGATAGGTAGCCGTGTTGGTCTGCCATAGTCAAAATAAAAAAAAAATCCTTCCTGTAGCACCTTAAAGACCAACTAAGTTAGTTCTTGGTATAAGCTTTCGTGTGCATGCACACTTCTTCAGATAGTGTGCATGCACACGAAAGCTTATACCAAGAACTAACTTAGTTGGTCTTTAAGGTGCTACAGGAAGGATTTTTTTTTATTATTATCTAATAAGCAGTGTCTGCAAATGCCGACAACCATCTTTTATATTAAGGTGCCACTGGGCAATTTTTTAATTTATTTCGACTGTGTCAGACCAACACAGCTACTTACCTGCATCTTTTATATTGTGATGCTTTGGTTTGCTGCTGTTGCTGCTGCTGTTATTTAGTTGTTGTTTTTAAGGCCACATTCCCTTCAACTACTAGATAATGCTACTCAGTTTGGTTTGCCTTATTTTTCCAAATACACCACCTAAAATTAACCTCTTGCTTTGTTAATGTAAAAACTGTGCAGCTTCTCTTTCCTTCTCCTTTGCACGTACCAAGGAAACTGTATTTTGCCTAAGGATGGAGCTGTCTCCAGTAACATCTGGATTTTAAATTTTCAAAAATTTAACATTTGTATGTTTCTTGGTCACAGCAACCTTTGGGGCGGTCCTAGATTGAAACTTGAAACTTTCATAGTACTTAGCTGAGCTCGTTTTCTGGTCACTTTTAACTTAATTTTATTGTAGCTTTTAAACCTTACTGCACACAGCCTAGAGACTGAGTTGTTAAAAAGTATATAAATTGTTGAAATAGATCATACTTGAGTCTAATTGTTCAAATCTGCTGTCCCCTCCCACATTCCATCTTACAACTGGGTTTAAATCAGCCTCCCCCAACCTGGTACATTCAATATGTTTTGGACTTCATCAGCTTCAACCAACATGGCCAGTGGTCAAGGATGATGTGTTTCATAGTCCAGAACATCTGGAGGGCACCAGGTTGGGAAAGGCAAGATTCTATAGTTTCAACATCAGTCAACTTTTCCCCTTCCTTGTTCAGTCTTTTTTGACATCTACCTGGAAGAATGTTATGAAGAACCCAAAAACATACTCACTGTTTTATGACATTTTGCTTTGCCTTCGCCATGAACTTTGGTTGCTCCCCCCACCCTGCCGTACCAAGGCATCCAGCTCCATTTGTGTGTTTTTATTGTAACACTTAACTTTTCGCCAGCTGGTCTTGGGGAGCTGCCAAAGGTGGGGTATGAATGAAATCAAGAAACAAAAACTCCTCACCTGTGTCGGAATGTGCAGCCAGCCAGTTAATTCAGAAAGATTCATAATCTGCATCTACACCCACAATGTGTGGAAGGTAGGAATGGAGGGATCTGCCAATTTTGGCTCTCTCAGTATCTCATATTTCCAATCTTAAATTCAGTTTTCCATATATCTGTAGCAATTTGTACATTTTAGTTAAAATAATCCTCATGAAAATTCATCTGCATTTTAGTGTGAATTTCTCCCAATAAACATGCATTTGTAGCAGTTTGGACTAATATATACATTTTTGCACATACTTTCCTCTTATATAATGCATTTTTATATGCTATTTCATGAATATATGCATTTAGCCTAGCATATGCTAGTTTGGTACAAATTACTTGGCCAGAGTAGTACATTACAAAATTCAGAGAAGAGCAAAAATTTCAATGGATGGATGTGTTTTAAATTGAACTCTATCCCTAGTGGAAGACTCCTCCTACATAAAGGCAAGTCTTGCTTGATAAGGGTGAGAGTCTTATTTTAAAAGTGATTCTCAAAAACTGCATTTGAAAAATTCAGATTTCTGATTAGAATTTTGAAAATATGTCATTTTAAAACTTTTTTTAATTGTCTCTAGCGATAGACAAATCCAACAATTTCAGCTTCTCTTTGTTTCTCAAGTTCCAGCCTCAAGTTCAGTTCTCCACATTTCCACATTAGTTTGAGAATCATTTTTTAAAGGCGTCATGAAAATTTGCCAGCATTTTATAGAGAATTTCTCCTAACAGGTACATTCTTTTGGTATCTGATTTTGCCTAAACTACAAATTTTGCAATGCAAATTTCCCCAGGGTAATGCATTTCTGTCTACAATCCTCATTGCTATATACATTCTTATGCACACACTACCCCAGTATATGCATTTTTGTACACACTGCTTGGCTAGAGAACTGCAAGGCAAATTTCAGAGAAATGCTAATTTGGAAGGATGACTATATTGTCTTGTTTCAGAAAGTACAGATCTGGTAGGTTCACCTTTAATTGTGGACTGAATTGAATTTCTTACTTATCCCTACTTGCCACTGAGTTTTCTTTCTTTCTTTCTTTCTTTCTTTCTTTCTTTCTTTCTTTCTTTCTTTCTTTCTTTCTTTCTTTCTACAAAACAAAACAATTTTGGCTGAGTTTCAGACACTCTGGCAAAAGTTTATTCTCCTTGTGAGTCACCACCACCTTGCCTCCCTGAGAGGTGGTAGAGGACAACTCAACTAACAGTCCCAAGTTTCAGTTGATGCTAGAATTCTTTCCTTAATTAAAGAGTGCTTAATTAAGGATGCCGGTTCCCTTTGTGGCCCAGCCCAGCCTGTTTGTTCCACAGTGGAGCGTGGGATGAAGACCATGTCTTTTCTTCTTCCTTCTCATCCTCTCGCCTTTGAGGCAAGAAGGGCGTGTGTTCATTCTGCCTGTACTGCCAGTTATTGGCTTCTCCAAGTGAGCCAAAGTTGAACACACCCTTAGTTCTTAATGCTAGGCAGGATTTTAACAACATTGTTTTTCCGGGATGAATTCTGAGTCTTCAAGGATGCGCCTGGGCTTAGGCTGAGTGGTGGAGGAGGACATGTTTTGCATGCAGAAGGTCCCCGTTTCAATCCCTGGCAGCACTAGGTAAGGCTGGGAGAGACCCTTGTCTGAAATCCTGGAGAAGCACTGCCAGTCATTGTTGATAATACTGAGCTACAATGGACCGGCTTGCTATGTTTCTATCTTTTATCATCTCCTGGTCCTCAGTTTTAAGATTTTCAAACGTTAGCTGCATTGTCATGCATAGCCATCACGGTGGTTTCTGTCAATAGGATGCAAGCCCTGCCAGTTCCCCACCCCACCCTGATTGGCTGGCAACCCAGTGCCTGAGGGGAAAGGTCTAGCCATGGTGTCAATGAGAGAGCTCATCCTATTCCCACCCAAACTATCTCCATTTCAATGGTCCGTCACCTACTCTGTTTGTGGCATACAACCAGGTTTTATGATGCCAGCCTTGTTTTCTACTTTCACAGATGACAGTCCTCTGCTTGAAGGGCTCAGGCGGCACCCCAGCCTTGGCTCAGCCATACACCAGTACAGTGGTACCTCAGGTTACGAACTTAATTTGTTCTGGAGGTCCGTTCTTAACCTGAAACCATTCTTAACCTGAGGTATCACTTTAGCTAATAGGGCCTCCCACTGCCACCATGCCACCGGCGCACGATTTCTGTTCTCATCCTGGGGCAAAGTTCTTAACCCGAGGTACTACTTCCGGGTTAGTGGAGTTTGTAACCTGAAGCGTCTGTAACCCAAGGTAACACTGTATAACTTGCTCATCCTGGCTCAGCCTGCTGAGCTAAAGGTGGCTGAGCCAAGGACAGTGTAAGTTTCAAAAAAGGGATGTTATGGGGGCCAGAGGTGAAGCAATGTGCTCCAGTACCCAGAGAGGCGCACGTCCCAGGGGGCCTGGCGTGTGCCCCGCGGGTGCTGCTGATTGGGGCCCGGCATTTTTTCACCCCCACTTGGAATGGTACCGGGGTGGACTGCCCCCCACCCCCCCTTGGAACTCCCCTGATGGGGGCATGGCAGAGGGAGGACCAGAGAGAGAGAGGGTTTAGATCTGGTGCAACATTTTGCTGTCTTAACTTATACCAGCTTGCTTAGTACCAACCTCCTGTGCAGACGATTGCTCCCCTAGCTGCAAATTTATACTTTATATATGCACATAATTGCAGCGTGTGGCTCATGGGGTGCTATAGGTAACACACTTCCCTCTGATCCACCATTTTTTGGGCCTGGCTCCCCAATTCCAGTCACTATTTTGAACTTGACTCTCGCTGGTGGACCTTAGGACTCCTCGGGCTGGGTGGAGGGGAAACACCTCTGGCCTTCTCCAGATGACCTGCTAATTTAGCAGCCACCCTAATTTCCTCACACAGAACTTGCACAGAAGTCAGATTATATCTTGACTTTGTCAAGCATCTATTGTGATTTGTTTGCAGGGCAGTTAAATGATAATGAGCACTTATTCTGCACTCCTCCTGTTTTGCTTCCCGTTAGTCATTTGTCCGTCCCATACATTTCCCTGTCACTTTCCTAACTGCAAAAAAGTCCTGTTTCTTTTTCCAAAGTGGGTTTGTTGCACAAGGGCAACAGGGCACCTTAATCCGCTCCAGTTACGTAAGCCTAAATTTTCCCTGTATGCACTTGATTTCCTCCTGCAAAATGCAGACAGTATGTAGGCGGCCTCTGAGTGCTTTGTTCAAGCTTGGAGTCTGACCACCCTTGTTGTGAACTGACTGCCCTCAAACTCCCTACTCATCTGGAAAGTGCAGGATACAAATCTATTTCCCTTTAACCTTGGATTTGCCCCAGCTTCCCCACCCCCACTGCAGTCATTTTCCACTGTGTATTATGAAACTCTCTCTTGCCCCAAAGCAACTCCCTGTTCTCTTGCATCCTAATTACACTGTTCTGAGATTTTATCTCTTTCATATATGCCAGCAAGTTATCTCTAGGTCCACTGGGTGGCGGGAACCCCCGAAGAAAGCCATAGCAATCCACATTACTCCCCTGCCTGCATGCTTGACTATATACTTGGAACCAGTAATGTGTTTGGGGCACAGAAATTCACTGATGAACCCCAGACTAGATGGTCCTCTGGAAGGCACAGCTGATTGAATTGTATTATGCAAACCACAGTTATATGAAACTCACGATTATGAAAATTCCCTGCATATTTCACCATGTAACCTCAAACGGGGGTTGTGCAAATACTTACAAATGCTTAGAAAATAAATAAATCTTTTCCCCTATATCCATTATGCAAACTGGGCAGCTTTGCTCAGGTTCTCTTACTTGGCAAAATTTGATCACTGTGTTGCCTACTTTACACAATCGGAGCAAATTTGCATCATTTATTTTCATTTGCCAAATGCGTTCTGAAAATGTTAACTGTCTTGGAAACATTAATTCTGTATTTTACAAAATAAATTAATAAAGGAATAAATATCTTCACGGTTCTTTTTTTTTAAATAAAAAAATGAATCCCAGTATTCCTCTTCAGCCAGGGGATGAAGGCAAGATGCTATGGAGGGCACTGAACCCTAACCTTTAGCTCCACTTCACACCCCAAATATATAATTAAATCTTTTGATATTTCGTCAGCCATTTCCCACACACTTGCAAAGCCTATACAAGTGGTACCTTGGGTTAAGTACTTAATTTGTTCCGGAGGTCCATTCTTAACCTGAAACTGTTCTTAACCTGAAGCACCTCTTTAGCTAATGGGGCCTCTTGCTGCCACCGCACCGTCAGAGCACAATTTCTGTTCTCATCATTAAAGCAAAGTTCTTAACCTGAAGCACTATTTCTGGGTTAACGGAGTCTGTAACCTGAATCGTATGTAACCTGAGGTACGACTGTATTGGCAACCAAAATAACTAGAAACTTGTACACACACACACACACACACACACACCTGACCATTTTCCTGCTCTTCAGTATCTTTTTTTGAGATGGGTGACCAGAACTATAAACACTATTCCAAGTGCACACCAGAGGCCCATAGTTCAGTGGCAGAGGCCTTACTTTGCAGGCAGAGGGTCCTGGGCATCTCCAGGCAGGGCAGGGAAAGATTCCTGTCTAAAGCCCTGGAGAGCTGCTGCCAGTCGACATAGACCAGGGGAGAAGAATATCCACCTTGTGGGCCAAAGTTGGCCTGCCGACCCTCCCCATTTGGCCCGTGAGGCTACTTTCCTGAAACTATACCCAATTACCCCACACCTGATGCCAGGTGTGGAGCAGGAAGAGACATGGTTGCATGGTTCAGACAGGTGTGAGTTCCTGCTGAGATATGGCTAGTGTGCCTGAACCCTGCAGCAAGTCAGACTGACTTATCTCCCTCCTCACCCCTAAGCACCAACTCAAAATCTGGCCTGGTGGGGAGACGAAGATCTGGGCTGCCCATTCCTGATGTAGATAATCCTGGGCAAGAAGGGGAAAGGGTCTGACTCTGTGTAAGCTTCCTTATTCCTTAAAGTGTGGCTGTTGCCCACGAGATTTGCATAAAGGCACCGCAACACCGATGCTCTTAATTTTGCGTCTCTTGCCTAATCAGTTGCCCGAGGGGTTTCTGCTGCGCCAAACATCATCTTACATAACGCTTCCCTGGGACTGTTCAGTACATCAGCCTTTCCTCCAGAGACAGGAGCCCCATGCATGTTCAAACAGATGCACGCTTGGGGCGGGTGGAATGCCTGGGAGATTTCCAGGAGATTGTTGTTGTTTGCCTTCTCCCACAGTGAAAAGACGGAGCGTCCTCGCAAATCTGCACAGGCAAAGGCCCACTTTGTCAGCGTGGCGTTCCTTTTCATGGCAAGCTGCTGTGTATCCTTAGAAACACCCGCAAGTTGTTCTTCTCCAGAACTCCACTCCTCCTTCTTACTCATCGTTGGAAGAGATTGCTCAGCACTTTTGGCAGGAATCGTTTACATGTGGCTTGCTTTCTTCTCCGTTGGGGGAAAACAAAGAAAGAGAGAGCTAAATAATGATGGGTTGTTTTCTTAGGGCAAAGTCTCCCACCCCTGTATCTTTGCCATACCATGCAGTCTATGGAATTCATTGCCACCAGATGGGGGAGATGGCAACTCAGACAAGGATTTGACATAGCCCCTCGCAAAAGTTTTATTTGAATGTCAGTGTGCAACAGCTGTATGTGTGTTGGCAGCGGCAGATTCCATGCTAGGAATCAGCAGGAAAGGGACTGAGCACAAAAATGCCAACACAAATACCAATCAACTTTGCAACCATACTTGAAATACTGCGGGCAGTTCTGGACGCCCACCTAAAAAAGGAATATTGTAGAGCTAGGAAAACCAAATTGATCAAGGGGATGGAGCAGTTCCCATATTGGGGAAGATTAAACCTGTTGAAGCTTTTTAGGCTGGGGAAAATATAGGTAAAGGGGTATATGACTCAGGTATTATTATTATTTAATATGGTATTAAAGAAGAAGGGGATAGAAAAATGCCCCCCCACCCCCACTTTCAGAGTATCAGAATTCATGGCTCCCCAGTGAAGCTGAATGTTGGAAGATTCAGGATAGACAAACAGAAATACTTCTTTATTCAGTGTATAGTTAAGTTGTGGAAATGGCTCTCACAGGATGTTGTGAAGGCCACCGATTTGGATGCCTTTAAAAGTGGATTAGACAAAATCATGGAGGTTAAGGCTATCAACGTATCTTTCAAACCTAAGCCTTATGACAAAACAAAACAAAACAAAACAAAACAAAACAAAACAAACAAAACAAACAAAGAAACATCTTCACTGAGCGAGTTCTAACCAGCATGTTGGAGTTTCAGCTTCAGAAGCTGTGTCACTGTAGAGTAAAAAAGGTGGGGAGTGGCTTCCCCCCCAAACATAGAAGCCCCCCACATGGTACTCTTTAATAATATAATGTATGGGGCACTGGGGAAAAATTCACAATAGTGATCTGAAGCCACTTGTAGATGCATCAGGGAGAAAAAGGTTAAAATGCAGTTGAATGTAATGAAAAACAGGGTCCAGGGTGTCAGGTGGGCCCTCCCATAGTGCTTTGGCTCCGACAACTCCTGCCACTGCTAGATTTGACTACGTGCAAAAACCAGGCAGGAACCTTTACCTATTTCCCAAATGCCCTGGTGCAAATTTGCTGACACATTCCCAGACATAATTTCACGTATACCTTCCTGTTCTTCACGGAAATCCAGAGCCAAATCCACGTGGGTAGAGATTGCTGAGGGAGGAGGTGGGAGTTAATTCTCCCTCAAAGGAATGTGGGTTTTTAATCCCTTTTTCATTTGCATCAAAGCCGGGAGGAACGCTGGCAATGTGCAGGGAGTTGGTACAGAGTGTTTTGCAAAGCACTGGAATTAAGTGCAGAGATCAGATTAGATTAAAGAGAGGTTTTGACCTTAGAATTGAGATGGGGAGGGAGGAAGGCAAGGTGGAAGGAGAAACAGAAAGAAAAAAGGGAAGGAGGAAATAAATAAGAAATCGGAGACAGAGTGGGAAGGAGCAAGGGAGAGAATGAAGAATTACTGAAAAAAGTAAATTACATACCATTGCAGGATTTTCATAACAGTACTTAATTATATTATTATAATATTATATATTATAATAGTCATATGGCACTTAAGATGTGGTTCAGGCATACATGTTTATCGTGCACTGATGGACATCTTGTGATAGTGAGTTCCAGCAGTTAATTATGCGCTGTGCAAAGAACTAAGGAAGGAGTGGGCAACCCTTTTCCTGTTGATGGGCTGTATCAGGGTTGATCTGCCATGGCCAGATGTTGGCAGTGTGGGCAGAATCAAAAACAAAACTTGTTCTGGATTAACTAATTTGAAATCAAGACTGCGCTGTCAGAACATTCACCATGGCTACCTCAAATTTGAATTCCCAATTGTTCCTGTAGTGCAATGGGTCAGTGTGTCTGGCACAGAAGGTTAGTGGTTGAAGCCCACCAAGGGGAGCATTTCAGGGGGATGGGCTACATGACCCTCAGGGTCCCTTCCAACTCTACAGTTCTGTGATTCTACACATAGGTATACAGAGGGTTAATTTGGTCCTTTTGTACAGCAGACCAATACATCCACTTAGCTAAAAAGCCTCTGGACACAGGTCTGCTCTATGAACAAAATGTGCTCCCTAAAAATTGTTTGCTAGGTGAGTGTTCACATAATAAGTCCATGATTTCCATTGTTTCCTATGGAAAGATTTTTAATGCGGGATTCACCTACTCCCCCCCCCCCCGCTCTCTCCATGGTTTCTTCCTGAAATGGCTGCAGCCAATCAGCAAAAGAGAAGCAAAGGAAAGAACTAATTTGCCCAATCTCTCTTGTTTCCTGATTTGTCCAATTTGTCCTGCTCTCTGATTTTCTCTTGGTTCTCTCTCTCTCTTGGTTTTGAACCTGGCCTTTGATCCGTTCTGAGTTTCTTATTCTCCGCACTGCTTCTCCCAAAGTGAGGTTACTTTCCATCTCCAGACTCCATCACAATCTTTTTCTAGAATGCCCTCTCCCCGTTTGCCTCCAAACTCACTGCCATTGGCTTTCTCATGCAGTGATCTTTTATCGGTCTCAGCAAATTCCTCATGGTCTCCGAATCCTTTGGTGAAAGCAGGTCCTTTCATGAATAAGGTTCTTCTGTGGCACAAAATACTCATTGCAGGGGAACTGCAATGTCCCATTCCACCAGCAAGTACAATCCAATCCAAATCTTTATTACGGTCATAACCAGCATAAGGTAAAAGCACCTCCATGCAAGTACAAAACACAAGTACAAAAGTGAGTACAAAATATTTAAGTATCTGTTCTGCTTGTGGTCTCGAGGCATAAATTTGGGAACCTGCTTGGATTTCTCCATCTTCTGTACTGTATTCAATCTGTCTGCATCCATTCTCGCCATCCAGCAGGCCTGTCAAAATTGAATGCCACTGGTGCAGAGACTCATTCCATTTTAGGTCTCATTCCTTTGAGCTATGCCAGAGCCTTTCTTCCTCCCTCGATCCTCTGTGACTCCTGGCACCATATTTAATGAATGCCAGAGACTGCGGTAGATTAATAGTAGCTCTCTTATTGTCTAAAAGTGACTTTACACAGCCCTATGGAACTCACGAATGCAGACCTCACTTCTGCTTCAGTCCTAGTTTCACATTTCATGCCATACCATATAAAGCCTTGCCTCTCTATTCAGGCTGGCATACGTGCCCTCCAATATTCATTCCTCAGATGAAAATAGGGACATTTCTCAATCCCCCCACAACAGACCCTCTTCGTGATAATTTATCAGCATTTTAGTGCACATTTCACATAATATGCATGTTTCATTTTTGCACGATAAACACATTTTTGCAAGCCTTTCCCCCC
The DNA here is from genome assembly GCF_964188305.1 of Podarcis bocagei. Taxonomy (NCBI): domain Eukaryota; kingdom Metazoa; phylum Chordata; class Lepidosauria; order Squamata; family Lacertidae; genus Podarcis; species Podarcis bocagei. Next base: position 31,529,074 of record NC_138132.1, read on the forward strand.
AATGTAATGCATTTTTGTATGCTATTTTCATTAACATATATACCATAGATTCTGGTGTACAAGATGACTTTTTAACCCCGAAAAAGAGGTTAAAAAGTTGGGGGTCATCTTATACACCAGGAATGGGCGGTGCGGAGCGGAGCCCGCCCCCCGCTGCTGATGCGGCAGCTCCGAAGCATCAGCAGTGGGTGGCTGGCTCTGCTCTGCACCGGGAGAAAGCTGCCCGGAGCGGAGTCCCCCCCCCACTGCTTCGGAAGGGCGGTTTTCTCCCGGCGCGGAGCTGCCCAGCGTATTAGGCGACTGGGCTAATAAGACGAACCCCCAAATTGCAGCTGCTAATTTGGGGGGGCGCATCTAATATGCCCAGTTGCCTAATACGCTGGAATCTATGGTACATTTACATGCACACTTTCTTCAAATGTGCCCTTTTTGGGCTGGAGAACAGTATCACAAAACTGACACAAGTGTGAATTTTGAAGGATAGCTGCAATGTTTTGGGAAGAGTGAATTAGGTAGATTTACATTAAGATGTCAAACAAACCAGATTTCTCCCCCATCCCTTGGTCAGGCAGAAGATAAGAGGCAGTGGTGGGGTGGAGAGGGGTAGAGGATTGAATCTAAAGATGCTTAAGGAGTTGAATCGTTGTGGTTTTTTTGTGCACAACAAGCTGATTTGCACCTGATCGGAACAACCAGGTTCTGTCTAGTATACCAGACACTGTCTAGCTAAATTTTATGTTTCTGCGAATGTGTGACACAGCTCTGGTCAGTTTAGATGTAGGCTTGCCATACATCAGGAAAATTCCTGACACGCCCTGGTTTTCGAGTGTAAAAATGGCATGGGGGGAATTTTTGCTGAACTGGCAAAATGTCAGGGAAAACCTGGATGTATGGCGGAAACAGCTCCAAAAGCTTAACATCACTATTTTTGTGGGAGGTCTGAACAATTTGGGTTTGTTCCCAAAAAAGGCTCGACAATTTTGGGATCCTCCTAAAAAAAAAAAAGCTCAAGAACTTTGCGGGTGTCAGGAAATGTATCAAAATGGACATGTAAATATATACTTAAGGATGGGGGATAAATTCAGTTCAGTTGTCACTTATAGGCAAACAATATAATTCACATTTTGCAAAACAACGAGAACCAAAACAAGAACCAGAACTTTTTGTGAATTTTGCAATGCACTTTTCCAGCCAACTAAAGTGTCCATAAGATTTATTTAGTTATTCAGCTATTTAGTTCACAACAGTAATACCTTGTTCATAAAGATATTTTTAAACCAATGCTTCTTTTTTTAAAAAGAAAATCAAAGCAGTTCACACCTGCTTGATGGCAACGAAACTGGAAAGTGTTTTAAAAATGCATAGATTGTATCTGTGAAAATGACTTACAAATATGCATTATAATCAGGAAAATGTGCATATTAGGGAAAATTGCATATGCACATACAAATATGTGTAAATTGGGAGAAATTTGATTAAAATGCTGATGCGTTTTCATGAGGACTTAAAAAAATTGCAAGCTGATGTGGAAAAATGGAGAACTGAACATAAAATGGAAAAAATGAGAAATCAAGAGAAACCCAATTGCCAGTTTCGCTCATCCCTGCACAATATTTTTATGGGGAGTATTTGTTTTAATTCTCAGATTAGTGTGGAAATGGAACAGAACAGCGTTATGGGAGATATATGAAAGAGGCAGATTTGCCCATCTCTGCTCCAGTCACCTTTGAGTCTCATCATCTCTTTGCTTGAGGTTTGTCTTCTGACTCAGAGCAAAGTGAGACAGGGAAAAGGACATCCAATTGTTTACCAGAAATGAGTCGTTACTCACTGACCCACCTTGCATGCAGGGAAAGTTCAGCATGCCATATTTCCTGTGGCAATTTTTTTGTCAAATGATGCAACAAGAGGAAAGTGTGAAAACTTCATTTAGTAAAATGGTGGACCTTGCAGTAAAATGGTGGACCTTCCTTCATTGGAGGTTTTTAAATAGCAGTTGTATGGCCATCTGTTAGAGACTCTTTAGCTGTGACTCCTTTTTTATTGTCTGGATGCTTTGTACTAGGTTATTTTTCTTCTCCTTCTCCTCCATTTCTTTAATTTTGACAAAGTAATAATCACAAATAAATAAGAATAAAAACGTACACCCCACTACCGAAACCATTCCATTGTAACTATCCAACCTCCCAAAATTTCAACACCTCTTGCAGTGGTTTGACCCCTTTCCGTTTTAACAGTACAAATTCTACAAATACCTTCCATATCCCCTCAAAATCATTTCTGCTGCATATCCCCCGTCTTACCTTAATGGCATATGTTAATTTATCATTAATAGCTACACTCCCACACCTCTTTATACCATTCTTCCATTTTATATTCACCTTGCCCCTTCCACTTCCTAGCTATAATAACTCGTGCAGCTGTCAATGAATTTGTGAGCAAGTCCTTCATAGCCTGCGAACCTTCCACCCCATCATAAATTGATAATAATTCTACCTCTGGACTTTTTAGCTGTGACTCCTGCACTGCTGGGGACTGGGCTAGATGACCCTAGCGGTCCCTTCCAACTCTACAACTCTATGACTCTGACAACAGGGCCTCTGGCCTGTTCCGGAAGGGCTCTTGTTATGCTTTTTTGTTTCTACACTGTATCCTAGTTGCATTGCTGAAGCTTCCTGGTTTCAGAATCTACTGTGGGTAGTTTTTGTTTTTCTGCTGTCTTTAAAGAAGATCCTCGAAATAATCCCTGAGTGCATTCCACCCCCCCTTCTTTTACATGCATGCGATTCTGCCAGAGATTTTTTTCCAGGTGGTTGCCAGCCACTTACTCATGATGAATGGATTAGGCATGCACCCCACCCCTGTTGTAAAGTTGTAACCTGGCACACGCACCGTGTCCCTTAGTCTGCTCTAGGCTGACGTACGTGCATTTTGATCCTTTCCCTCCCTTCTGAAGGCGAAATGCTGAACATATTTTTCCCATCGCAAGGAAATGCATTTGGCAGGTTTTGTAATGTAATCATTTGGGGGGGGGGGCTGGGGGAAGAGAACGTCTCTAATAACCCTTCTTTCAATTTTCTGCATTGCAGTCTCTCAAAGGTGGGAATTGGCTGAAACTCTCCATTTAATCCTCAGAACAGGTTTGTCCAGGGCAGCTGGGAAAGAGCAAATGCAGCCAATTAGCTCTTTATGTAACCTGAGCACGTTTCAGTAATTCAGCCTGTCTTAACACGACTTAAATACACCAAAGCAATGAGCAGGCATTTCATTAAGAATACACTGGGCCATGGTGGTTTTCATAAGCCCCATCCATCTCGCTCTTGTCACGTCCAATCGGTTCATTAACTAAGAGATGAAATACAGGCAGGGAGAGGACAGCCACCAACACTTTAAAGTGCTGCCATCCCGATCCATAAAGTATTGGATTTCTGTTTGGCCAGGGGTGGCCTGGTCAATTCTTTGGACAAGGTGGACGTGGGTCTAATAGAGCAAGCTTATACCATTCACTACCGACTATACTGGGACGCGGGTCGCGCTGTGGGTTAAACCACAGAACCTAGGACTTGCTGATCAGAAGGTCGGCAGTTCGAATCCCCGCAACGGGGTGAGCTCCCATTGCTCGGTCCCTGCTCCTGCCAACCTAGCAGTTTGAAAGCACATCAAAGTGCAAGTAGATAAATAGGTACCACTCTGGCGGGAAGGTAAACGGCGTTTCCGTGCGCTGCTCTGGTTCGTCAGAAGCGGCTTAGTCATGCTGGCCACATGACCCGGAAGCTGTACGCTGGCTCCCTCGGCCAATAAAGCGAGATGAGCGCCGCCACCCCAGAGTTGGTCACAACTGGGCCTAATGGTCAGGGGTCCTTACCAACCATACTGGCCCAGCCTTTTAGGGGAGAAGGGAAAGCAGGGTGGGCTCCCTCTCTTTCAGGCACAGGAAGGAGGGCTGCAAATTCTAATGAGTGCCCACTTTGCAAAGAATGGACTGCAACTGCATGATGTGAAAGAAGGGCAAATTGGAGCTACTGTTGTCCCTGCTGCAAGGCCTTTTTTCACCTGGCCTAGGGTGTGGAGTCCAGACTCACCTTGAATATCTAAAGGAGGCTCCTGAGAGGCTGGAGGGACATTGCTGGAACAACTCTTGGGTTGCGGCAACTGGCTAAAATGTTTTAAAATGTTTTAAACAGTTCTAATTTTGGTTCCTATGTTTTGTTTTTGCCGGGTTGGTGTTGGTTAAATGTTTAGTTGGGACTGGCAGTTATTTTAATTTGGGTATAATTGTAAACTGTTTCTTCTTCTTCTTCTTCTTCTTCTTCTTCTTCTTCTTCTTCTTCTTCTTCTTCTTCTTCTTCTTCTTCATTTCTATTGATTCTATTGATTTATTTGTTGTCTGTGTTTGGAAACTTATGTAGAGAAGTTTGCATTAGGCAAGAGAGGTTTGACCCATTGCTGTAAACCCGAGTGATCTCTCACAGCGGGTTGATGAAACCTAAGAACTCAGCATATAAGTCAGTAAATAGAACCACCACCACCACCACCAGCAGTGGCTCAGCTCAGCATTGCTGAACAAGCAAGTTGCTTAGGATCTCTCTCTGGGACTAGTGACAGGAAAGTTTATTGAACTGTATTAAGGCATAAAGACAAGACTGGATCACATTGCTTGCTGTTGAAGAACAATGTGCTACTTTGCATTTTGTAATGTTTATTTGTAAACTATTTTAAGACTGTTCTGCCGTTAAGCTTTGTAACTCTTTTTTTGTGTGTGGTGGGAAGTGTTCATTTCTTCTCTGCACAAGGTCCAGATCAGGGATTCTTCTTGCAGCAACTCTTAACAGAAAGAGGTGTAGCTTTTCCTTTCTTTATACCCCCTTCCTGCCCCCTCCCCCCACCAAATGGGGTAAAATATACTTCAGAAGCACAATTTGCCTCTCCTTCTCTCTCATTACAGTTATTGGGGTTGCTCCCAACTCTTCAGACCTGCTTTCCAAGGGATTTTCCCCATATTGGCTTGTAATCAACTTTCCACACTTCAACTCAGGTGATGTCCTCCACTGCTGGAGGCAGAAATGCTCCTGAGTACCAGTTGCTGGAAATCGCAGGAGGGGAGGCTGTCTTGTTCGTGGGTTGTCCACAGGCATCTAGTTGGCCAGTGTGGGAACAGGATATAGGACCAGCAGAGCCACTGGTTGCCTCTTATGCCACGGAACCTGTAATCTACCACCCCTGCCAAAGTTTTTAGTTGTTTACTGTGTTCTCTTAAATACATTATAAATTTCCCTGCCAAGGAGTGTGGTGGAGTCTCCTTCTTTGGAGGTCTTTAAGCAGAGGCTTGACAACCATATGTCAGGAGTGCTCTGATGGTGATTCCTGCTTGGCAGGGGGTTGGACTCGATGGCCCTTGTGGTCTATTCCAACTCTATGATTCTATGATTCCCCCATTCCTTCTTGAAATTCTTCTCTTCCTGGTTTCAGATTTTCCTGGTCAATTTTGCCATTTTGGTGTAGTCCATCATCTTCATCAGCCATTTGTCTCTGGTCGGGATTTTATCTTCTTTCCATCTCTGGGCCAGTAGTATCTGTGCTGCTGTCGTCGCATACATAAATAGTCGTTTCTGCTCCTTCAGAATGCAAACCAATATTTTATGCTTGCCTTCTTTACCAGTTCATCTGAGCTTGGAGCTTTGTCTTTATAAATTTAAATCAGGGGTTGGGGAACCCTTTTCAACCTGGAGGTCACATTCCCTTCTGAGCCACCTTTCAAGGGCCATGTGACAATGGTGGGCAGATCCAGAAGCAAAAAGAGGTGGAGTGGTGAATGAAAAGTTTGCTTTTGTACATAAAGCCAACTTCTACCTAGGGTTGCCGTATTTCAAGCAGTGGAAATCTGGACAGAAAAGTTGTTGAGCTTTTTTTGGCTTCACTACACACTCTTCCCCCCATGTTTCTGTTCTCTTTTAATTACTGTACTTATCCTCATCTAAACCAGGGGTGTCATACTATGTGCTGTATACTTTCTTAGTTGTCTGATGGCAGCAATTTGTTTCCTCAACAGTCCAGTTACTTTATACATTTTTTTCTCTGCTTCAACATGCTGATGGGTAGCCCTTAAAAATATTTGGGCAATGATCATGTTTTGAAATATCTTCCCAATACTTGCTGGGAGGCACATGCAGAGGCCCATGCAAGAACTAATGTTTGTATTCATGATGACCACGTGAAGTGAAATTTTACCACACTCTCACCACACAAACTGAGCTCTCCAAGGAAAAAAGATGGTTATGAAAATATGTGCAGACATCTGTCAATCATTAGCGACCACTTACACACTTCGAGGAATGATTTCAAAAGATTTGAAAACATCAAAATGTACCTTGCCTGATGTCGACTACAAAGAAGCCCACAAGAGAACCAGGAAAGAAATAAGCAGTTGATGGCTGCACACCAAGCATTGCCTCTTAGAGACAGATTTCACTATCTGCTTACTCTACTATAATAGATACACTTGTGGCTAATATGAAGAGGAGAGGTGAAGTGCACTAAAAAGCATAAGCCTGATTTTCTTTTCTACATGATATCTGATGAGAAAAATTCCCAAGGTTCCCAAAAGCTAGTTGACTCATACATACCCTGTTGACTTGAACAGGAATCTCTGTGGAGAACTAAGGCAGTTCCACTGTTCTACGTGTGCAAAGTTTAATGAAACAAGAAAAATGTAATTCAGTCACACTGAGCTTCATGAAAGGTGGAGTACAATGTGTATTTCCAAATGTGGATATCACCCGATGCATTTTTCTAACTTTGATTATTGCCAGCTGCTTGGCAAAATGCTCTTTTTCTGAGCTGAAAAGAATAAAAAACATCTGAGACAACAACATATGTATCAGGACGGACATGATTCATTTTCCCTGCTGTGTACAGAAGCGGACATACTTTGTGGAGTAAGCGTCTGTAAAATTTTCCAGAATTTTTGCAGTTAGAAAAATCTAGAAAGAAGCTGTCTTAGTTTTGAAAAATAAGACTTTATTTTGAAGTACGAGGGGGAGACCCCCACACACCATAATATTTTCAGTGCTTAGAGCCTCTAAATGACTTAATCCAGCCGTGAGGATTCCCCACTCTTGATATAGATCCAATTAGTCTAACTGACTTGTTAATGGGAGTGGTTCTCCGGTGTTATTGAAATGTAATGTGAGCTTCTGTCTCAGGTTTGCTGATGCTGCAGGCTTCTTGCAACTCTTGCTTACAAGGTAGGCCATCTCACAGAAGTTGAGAATGACACATAGCATGGCAGTGGCTACCATGAAATAAGTGAAGAGCTTCTTCTCTGTAGGCCTAGCAATGAAACAGTCAACCACGTTGGGACAGGGAACCACAGCACACTTCACCACCCTTGGAAGATCAAAGTTGGGATATAGGCAGTGGAAGATGTACAGGAAGGTGAGATCCACAGTTGCCTTGGCGAGGAGGCTGAGTAGGTAGGTCCACCACAGGCCTCCACACTTCTCCCCAGGGTTGGGGTACTGTGGATGGAAGCGTTCTCTTGCCCCTTCCAGGCACTTCTGTTCCTTAGTTTCCTGATAGGCCACATGCATGAGGATGAAAAGAGAAGGGCATGTCACCAGGATAAGCTGGAAGGCCCAGAAACGTATGTGAGAGATGGGAAAGGACTGGTTATAGCAGACATTGGTGCAGCCAGGCTGACGTGTGTTGCACATGAAGTCCTGCTGGTCATCGGACCAGACATGCTCAGCTGCCACTGAGTAGACAAGGAAACGGAAGATGAAGACCACCGTGAGCCACACACGCCCCAGACCTGTGGAATATTTGTTCACACCACTCACAAGTTCTTGGAATGAAGCCCAGTTCATTTTCTCAACTTGAGGCTAGGGTGACAAGAGCTGGAAAAGGAAATAAATGAAACAGGAATGAGTGGGATGGCCTTGATTGAAGCCCTGCAAGCTCGGATCATGTATGTGTTGGAAGTGCAACAGCAGAGATCACCCTGTTTGTAACTTAAGGGTTAATTCTGTAACCAGTAAACCAGCTAACCAAGATGGGGTAATCTGAGCTAGGAGTGGTTCCGGTACTGCTTGCATCGCTGTCTCCAGAAGGTGGTGCTTGTGTGTGGGGGAAGCTACTCTTTCCCCTCCAATGTGAGGTGCCACAGGGGTCAGTTTTATTCCCATGGTGTTTAACATCTACATGCTGAGTGGGGTCATCTGGGGATTTGGAATTCATTGTCATCAATATGCAGATGGCATGCAACCCCATTTCTTCTTTACACTGGCAGGTGTAGCAGTGGATGTGATAGACAGGTGACTGGCCTTGGGGATGGACTGGATGAGGGCTACTTTGGGGGACACTGTTATAATAGTGGAGACTAATACTTCTGACTTATATTGGGGCAGCTTCTGCATATAATAGTGGACGGCTCAATCCCTGGCATCTCCAGGTGAGGGTGGGAAAAAGGCTTGCCTGGAACCCTGGAGAGCTACTGCCAGTCAGTGCAGAAAATATTGAGCTAGATAAACCAATGGTTCTGGCATATCAAGGCAGCTTCCTAAGTTCATAGGCTCATGCCAGGGTGATGGGGCTAGGGGCGGTAACTGGATGGTCCTTATCTTCCACACACCAGCCAATCACCTGATAGCAACACAGAATCAGGCAACCTGTTTTTGCCTATGGTGTTTGAAATCAACCTGTGTGGCCAAAGACATCATGCTTTGCCAGTCCCAGCGATCTTGCAAAGCCCCATGCACTGTGCTTTGCAGGCCTTGTGCAGCTGTTCCTCAGGAACTGCAGGTGCAAGACTGCTTTGGGCTCAGCCACATCTACATGTGTCCCCCTCTTGACGCCATATCTTTGAAAGCTGCTACCTGCCCCATATATCAGGCATAAGGCAGGTGGGTGTGCCTGAGCCAAAATGGTCTGGTGGGTCAAATGGGGTCCATGGGTTGGAGGTTCACCGCTACTAGGTCCAAATACTTTCTAGGTCCAAATACCTGGTGGACCAGAGGTATCCTTTGGCAATTTGGCCTTTGCAAAACAACAGGTAGTGGTCACTAAAGCAAATAGTGTTCTCATCCATCTTTAAAAGGGTCAGTTCCTCCTAAGTGAGCTGCTGCTTGTCCCAGTTTGTTTAGCACACTTAACCCCTCCAGGTCTTTGCACAACCTGCAAATCCATGTGTTTAACAAATTGGGTGTATCTTCCTGGGAAAATAAGAACATGACTCACCTGGAGTGTTGCCTCCAGGCGCAGTAGAAAGATGCACCCAGGCAACTTGATCTAGCATGACAGTCACAGTTTGGGTGCGAAAAAGAATCTCAGGAGGAAAACAGAAGGAAACACCTTCCTTTCCCCTTTGTACATAGACAGGTGGATAGCAGGGTTGATTATACTGACCTACCAGCTGCATTACCCTGAGGGGGTGGAACAAGGCAACTGGAACGAAGTGGGGTCGGAAGTTACTATTTTGCCCTAATCCCCTCTGCTGTGGAAAACAGAGAGCAACTGGTCCTCTGATCTGCTGGGAGAATGAGGCACACCCTCTTCGTTATCGATAAAATGATCTTTATGAGCAACAGGGAACTACAAAACAAGAAGGAAGAACTTCCGGGGCTGAGAAGAGTGTGTCTGTTAGATGATGATGATGATGATGATGATGATGATGATGATGATGATGATTATTTAGTGTGTTTCTATCTCGCCTTTCTCCGAAGCTGGGATTCAAGATGCCTTACAACATTTAAAAACAACATTATAAAATGCAAAGTGATAAAAGCAACCAGTTAAAAACAAGAATTAAAATAAATCAAAAGATGTTTAGAACCAACAATTAAAACAGAGTTTTCCCAAAGGGAACCCATCTAGTTCTGCATTCTGTTCTCACGGTGGCCAGATAGATGCCCCAATAAAAGCCCACAAGCGCTGGTCATTTATGTAGCCAAGGGAAGCTCATTTCACACATAAGGGAGGAGGTGGGAGCAGGCTCAGGGAATGCCTAAATTTAAAAAGGGGAGAAAAAGACATTCTTGATGGGGAGGTGGGACTAAAGCAGCAAAATGAGGACTGGGCATGCTCAGTGACCATGCAATGCTGATTGACAGTTGTGTGGTGTGTGTGTGTGTGTGGGGGGGCAATATGGAGAACTGAGTGGGAGGAGAACGAGATGGAGCTGCTGCAATCTGCAGCAGGGAGCACTCTCCACTCCAACAGGATATGCTTATTTATTACCAAAATCCCCGTTTTAAAATTCATGTTCCCGCTGATCTGCAAAATTAATCGCTCCATAGGCATTCTTAGGTTACCCTGCAGCAAAATTCAAAAAGTGCTTAGCACAGAGAAGGAAGAGCCCTAGAAGAAACCCGACTCTTACCTGAAGGCAGAGCATTTTGCTGACTCCGGATCACTTTCCCCACGAACGTGACTGTCCCCAAGTCTCCTCTGACTTTGATGACGGGGCGGCAGGGCGTCTTGACATTGGGTGTGCCTCTGGCTCCTGCCAGTGGGCTCAATGACCCATTGTAATGCTCATGGTTCACAAAACAGAGAAAACAAATTAAACTGACAAGTTATTTCTTTGGGGGGGGGGATGACCCAGGTTCAAGCTTTAGTGAGGAAATGCTGGTCCCCATCTTTTCTTTTTTTAATGTAATTTTATTAAAGATTTTCTTGATTTACAAAAGTATGTGCAATGTCTCTCTCTTGTCCCCCCCCCCCCGTGTAACATTTTTACAAACCACTTTCATTTGTTGAGACATTAGCAAGAAAAGGGGGAAAGAGGTGGGGGTGGGTAAGGCTGGGGTCAGGTGATGTTGCTTCTATTTTACTTAATATATGTAGGGTTTGGTGTCAGCGTTGCTTGTGCAGGTTCTTTGCTGTTCACTTGTGTTCCTTTGGTGGTGAGAGAGGCTGGGGTTGGCCTAGGGTGTGGTTGTTCATTTGTGGTTGGCTGTGGTGGTCTTTGTTTTCATGTGTGAGTAGGGTGGGTGGGCGTTTTGGATCAGGTTAGCCACTGGTCCCCATCTTTGATTGCTGGCTTTGGAGAAAGAAGGATGGTGGCCCTGAACCAGAGACTTACTTTCAGCACACGTGGGGACAATGCATGATGCAGTTGTCTTGCCGCATCAAAGCCCACCTGGGTCTTGCCCGTACCTGCAGGAGAGACTACCTGGGGACCCCACCTGGGAGTTCTACCACAGAACGAAGGTGTGATTGAAATGCAATGCATACATAAAATCTCCCGTGGGACTTGCTATTTGCATTTTATTGAACATTTTCTTTCGTTCTGTCTTTACAAACCTTCCCCCACTTTGACTCCCTTGTGCTCTAGCTTATGCTACCTTGTTGTGTGATCAGCATTCAGAAACCACAGGTGTACTGCAGCATGGATGGGGAACCTCAGACTTGTGGGTCAAATGCGGTCCTCCATGCCTCACAAAACTCCCCAAGCCCCACCCCTCTGTGGCCTTGCTTCACACCTCAGGTGTTTTTTGCCTGGTCGGAATATGTCCTTGAACTCTTCTTGATGCCTCTTTCATGTCTGGATGGAGGGCAGAGATTGGTATGCGAGCCTGTACTGTACGTAGAAACTAGCCTACTGTACAACAGTAACATTTCTTTACATTTAGGACACCATTGTATATTTATATTATTCTATATTATTATTAATTTTTTGAATATTTCTATATATTTTTTTAAAATTACATTTTTCGGTTTCTGCCCACTTTTGCATCTGGCCCCACCCACCATTGGGATGTGGCCCTCGAAAAATGACCAAGATGGGAATGTGGCCCCCAGACTGGAAAAGGTTCTCCACCCTTTTATTACAAAGTACAGCATCAGGAGATAAGATGCGACATAGGGGACATGCAGGGAGAAACCAGCATTTCACTCCCAACCAGCATTTATAGAAATAATGCAATAATGGAAGGACAAATCAGTGTGAAGCAAAAAAAATAATAAAAAAGGAAAGAAAGGAAAGAAGGCAATGACTTAAAATTAAACTGATTTTATTTTGAATTCTCACTCACATTTGGATATGGATACCTGTGTCTAAAAATCCAAAATTTTGAACACCAGCATTTATTTATTTTTAAGATTAGAGTTATATTTTCCAGTTTGGAATATATACTTGCTTTTCATCTGTTCTCCATCTCTCACACTGATGATGCATTTTCCAGGTTCCAAAGCCATTTGTCCCATTTGTGTTTAAATTGTCAAGGACTGATATTAATCAAGAAGGGCTTGGACTCAATAATCTTTTAGAGCGCTCACAGACGTTTTGCAGATTTGATAGTAGATAATTTTAATAACTTGCTTATAGCACAGAATATTATAACTTGTGTTTATAAAATTTAATTATCCGTGTGGATTGAAATTTGGAATTTTCAATCTTCCTTTCTTTTGCTCCTGACATGTAACACTTATTTGATTCTTGGATTTCTGCTGCTCCATATGAATCTTGAATCAAGTTCCTGCCACTTAATAATTTGCTGAGCTGATAATTTTAATTGCATCTGTTGGATTAAAAACATAAGTGGCTTGCCCAGTGCAGGACGGTGGGGAATTGAAATGCCAGCATCCCAGCAGTCTTATCAGAGCGAGAGGGGAAGATTCATAGCTTCTTTCTGACCAGAGACCTGAGCGTGGTACACGTACACCACTTGCTGACTCACCCTTCTCCAGGTAAGAAGCAGTAAACCTGCTTCAGGGAAACGCGTGCTTGACTCTACTGGGTGAACTACTTCTAATTTATGTTTGCAAACTTATTTTCCCTTACGTCATTTTTTTTTAAAAACTTTCACAGTTGGGTTTAAGATTTCTTTTTTGATCTGATGTTCTTTCTCAAAGTGTCCCTTTTCTAGAGAGAAGCACATTATTTTCTCTTACGTTTACTCCTGTGGACTTGAAGGTACATTGAAGGCACATCTTCCTAGCAATAGCACCATATCTGGAATCCTTCCTCCAAAGAACTCAGGGCAGCATACACAGCCACCCCCTATATTTCATCAACTCAACAACTCAGTGAGGTAGGTTAGGCTGTGTGTGTGTGTGTGTGTGTGTGTGTGTGAGAGAGAGAGAGAGAGAGAGAGAGAGAGAGAGAGAAAGAGAGTGCAAGAGAAGGTTCCAAGGTTCCTCAATAAGCTTAACAGTCATGGAATAAGATGACAGGCACACTTATGGATCAGTAACTGATTGTCATGCCTAATCCAGACTCAAGCCAGGATTACTCCTCTTTACCTGTTGTTGTTGTTTAGTCGTTTAGTCATGTCCGACTCTTCGTGGCCCCATGGACCAGAGCACGCCAGGCACTCCTGTCTTCCACTGCCTCCTGCAGTTTACCTAAACACCCCCAAATCCCGACTCCAGTGCTACCCCAGACACCTCCAGCATCTCAGAAGGAGCCATGCCAGGCCCATACGCAGCAGAAGATGTGAAGGACACGTGGACAAGGTTCCTGCTGAACTTGGGGCAGCCGACTCACCTGTGGAATAACGGGTGTGTGTGTGTGTCAAATTACCGGTACCTCCAAGTTCCAGGGAATGCAGGCACTAGAAGGTGCCAGTGCAGTTGGACAGCCGTTCTTGGAGGGAACACATACCTCATGGCACAGAAGAGCCAGGGTTTTCTGGTAGGGGTCACATGGTGGGAAGCGGGAGAACAAAGAGTTTGGTAGCTGTTCGTCCCAAGTGAGGGGTGTGTGTGACCTAACTAAGCTTGGCAGGGCAGCTTACTTTATGGTTGTAACCCCTTCATATGTCAATTAAACCTGTTGGTTATATGAGGCTGGGTATATCCCTCCAAATACTGTGTACAGTTCAGGTTGCTGCATCTCAACCAAGATGCTGTAGAGCTGGAGAAGGTTCGGAAAATGATCAAGAGCCTGGAGCAACTCCCCCATGAGGAATGGTTACAACTTCTTATTCTAAGAAAAGGAAGGTAAGTGGGGACATGATAGGGGCATAAAAAATTCCCCAGTGTGGAGAAAGTGGATAGTCATCTCGTAATACTGGCTCCTGGAATGAACAAAAGGACATAGTCCATAGTTGAACGATGGAATTTGCTCCCACTAGGGATAGTATTGACTTTAAAAGCTTAGACAAATCAATGGAGGAGGAAAGGGCTATCAAAGTCTATTAAACATAATGGTTAAGTTCTCCTGCCACTATTGGAGGCAGTATGCCTCTGAATACTACTTGGCCAGGATGCGCAAGTGGGGAAGAATACTATAGCACACAGTTCCTGCTGGTGGGCTTCCCATGGGAATCAGGTTAAGCACTGTGAGAGCAGGATGTTGGACTTGGTGGGACTTTGGCCTGATCCAGCAGTGCTCTTCCTATGTTCCTAAGGTTACACTATGAACTTCGTGGCTCAGCTGAGATTTCCCTTTCCAGGGAGATCACAAGACTACAAAACTTTGGGCGATATCCTACTAAATCACACTCTGTGTTAAACCCATTAAAATCAATAGACTTAAGTCCATTGATTTTAACAGGTCTCATCAGAGTATGACAGATGTACCTATTGAGGTAAGGGTGGTTTAGTGGGTCTGGAATTTATGTGGCTAGTAAACGAGGGAAATCCGATTTTACGAGTTTTGATTTATCTGTTTTATTGTCAAATCGCTTCAGGATGTTTCATGGGTAATAATCTACAAATGAAATAACTAAGCAAATTAGAGGAAGGGTTGTAGCTCAGTGATAGAACATCTGCTTTACATGCAGAAGGCCTCAGGTTCAATCCACAGCACCTCCAGGCATGGGGGGAAGCACCCCCTGCCCAAAACCATAGAGAGCTGCTGCCAGTCAGTGTATACAATTCTGAGCTAGATAGACCAACTGTCCGACTCACTATAATACACCATTTTCAAAATATACCATTTTTAATTGCTTTATGTATTATTTAGTATTGTTTCTTTTCCTTTGGGATTGTTCATGATGGAAAGTGGTACATAAATGCTTTGAATAAAAGACAGGGAAACTTCCTGCCTAGCAAGTGGGTTAAGGCTGACAGTGTAATCCTCGTGATTATGATACAACACTGTGTAGTGCACTTTGACACACAGAAGATCCCAGGTTCAGGTCCCAGCATCTCCATGCATGGCTGGTGTAATGAGTATGGGTTGCTCGTGCGTAAGTTGCCGCCTCTCCTGGCTATGTTGCCTGGTTAAACCTTTCTGTCTGGACAGCCCTTCACTTCGTGGCTGCCTCAGTCACTAGCAGTTTCCGTCAGTGGGCGTTTCTTAAACCTTTTCCAACATAAAAGTTGTTTGACGCCAAGTCTCCTCCTACTCTCCCTACGCGGAAGTCTTCTGCGCAGGGAGGGCGTGGGTAGCGGAGGACCCGTGCTCTCCCCGCTGGTGTCCGGTGAAGAGTCCTGGAGCCCTCTCGCTGATTCCCCCATCGGCCCCCCTTTATCCCTGGTGTTGCGCTGATTTGCTTCCCCATCTGTTGAGCTGCCTCTCTCCCTGCTGGGCCCTTCTTCAGCATCATTTGAGAGCCTTCCCTCCGCCTCTAGCTCCAATGTCAGTTCCCTGACAGCTGGAATTGAATGACTCCTTTCTGAGGGCATGGAGAACCACTGCCATTCACTTTGGACAGTTCTGGGCTACATGGCACAGCAGACCATAATCAGACAACTTCCTGTAACATAGGAAGCTGCCTTATATCAAGTCAGACCCTTGGCCTATTTAGCACAGGGTTGTACATTGCAGAAGGCTCTCCAGGGTTTCAGACTTGGGGACATTCCCAACTCTAGAGATACCAAGGCTTGAACTTGGGATGTATTTCATGCTATGCATGTGCAGAACCACTGAGCTATGGCCCCTTTCATAGGAATATAGGAATATAGTCTTATACTGAGTCAAACCCACTGGTCCATCTAGTTCAGTAATGTCTATGCTGACTGGCAGCAGCTTTCCAGGGTTTCAAACCCAGAATCTTTTGCAGCATGCCAGGGATAGAACTTGGGACCTTCTGCATGCAAAGCAGATGCTCTGCCACTGAGCTATAGCCCTTCTGCAATTTTTTAAAAAATTTTTTAAATTGATTTTTACAAATATTTTCCAAAATCATATAACATGCTTTCTTATCTTATACAGTGTTTTGGACTTCCATCAACCGCATCTGAAGATTTTTCAATCTTTATCACTTAATCTACATTTCTTAATTTCTCTATTGCTTTTAATTATCCTTAATTTACAACTCCCTTCATAATCTTCTTTGCAATGCTTCACATAATCCATGGCCCTTCTGTATTAACCTATTATGATGCGGTGACTTATGCACTTTGAGTGGAAATACAGGATGGCATGTGAAAACAAACAAACAAACAAACAAACAAACAAACAAACAAACAAACAAACAAACAAGGCAGCCTTGGCACAGTAGATAGGCATCCATTTCCACTTTGGGAAATCTTCTTTCACAGGTAGCAACCATGAAAGGGAGAACTGAGGTCAATTTCTCAAGATGCCAAATATGTCACAGGCTCACAAAAAGCATGTGACAGGGGATCTGTGTCAGCTACTTAATGACAATTGCCCCATCAATAGCAGTTAATTAGCCACCGGAGAAGGTTGCAAAGGGGAGTGGTGGATTTTGCCACTGCTTGCAGAGTTCCAATCAAATTTGGAAGAAGGACTAAGTTGTGGCTCAACAAGAAGAACAAGACTCAAATGAGAAATGGCCAGGTGGAACTTAAGCATAAATGTTGTGCAAGAACTCAGCTGAGCCTTATAATGCCTCTTGCCCTGTTGCAAACTTGGTTCTTCTCCTGAACCAAGAGGGAAGCAAGGGCTGTATCCAGTGCTAGTTCTCTTCAGAGGAGAAACTGAAATGAATGAACATGATTAAGCTAGGTCCATTCATTTCAATGAGACTGATAGCTCAGTTGGTAGAGAATCTAAGGTTTTGGGTTTGAAGCCCACATTGTGTGAAACAGTCCTGCCTTGCAGGGGGTTGAACTAGGTGATCCTCGTGGTCCCTTCCAACTCTACAATTCTATGGTTCTACTTTGAGTAAAACTTAGTCAGATGAAACCCCAAGAAGGCAAGGCAAGTGGTAGAGTGCATGCTTCACGTGCAGAAGGTCCCAGATTTAGCATCTCCAGGTAGGGCGGGTAAAGATTCCTTCCTGCAACCCCAGGGAAGTGCCACCTATCAATGTGGACAAAACTGAGTAAGACGGAACAAACATCTGACTTAGTCTGAGGCCACTTTCTATGTTCCTACATTTGGTTTTCCAGAACCCAAACATCCATTGCTCTTGTATGTAATGAAGCATGGGCAGCTTGCAAGTTCACCCCACCAAACTGAACACATCCTGCCAGTTGTGTGTCACTGACCACCACAAGTCGGATGACCCCTTCTGAAGTTTTGGGTTGCCATTCTGCTCATTACTCCCACAATTGAAATGTGCATATTATTCTGGAACTGCTGGAAATATTGGTTTATAGTGATTTCAGCCATTGATTATTTTATTGTAGATAACCAGACAGTACCACAACAAATTAGAGGAGCGGGTACTACCTCTGGTGAGGGACAACTTGTGCTCCTTCTGGGATAGTTCATCCACCATTTGCCCCCACCCTGCACTTAGCTCTCACCTGTGGCTCCCAGTAGCTGCCAGCATGCGACAGTGGCCACACCCTGGGAATTGGCTTCGACTGGCTAGCTAAACCAGGTGAGGGTAGCCAGTGGGTCTCAAACCCTCGGTGAGTTAGGGACTTCCCCTGCATGTAAAGACAGGCTCTGGAGGATTGAGGGGATGAGACCAATAGTGGGTCCAACGGTTAAGAAGGCATTTTCTGCATGTGCTGCAGAGGGGAAGTGTGGAGCAGATGGGGCTCATCAACCTGGAAAGGGAGCCCACCTTGGAAAAGAAAAACATTGATCCTAAACCTCCACTGCCTTTAAGGATATTTTCAGAAGAAGAAAAGGCTAAGGCGTAAACCCTACACAAATCCGGAGTGGAGTCCCTAAGACGGTTGGATGGCACCTTGTACACTTCCTTCTGGCAACTCCAGCAGCCAAGCTGGTGTCAAACATATGGCTTTCCTTTCCTTTGGACCATATCAGTGAGGCTGAGAGTGGGTCTTGTTTTCTGGGCAACCCAGGAACAAGCTTGTACCCCAGGGAGGTCACTTTGATGCTGCTAACGCAGTGGTTTGACTTCACGTCCAGAGGTGCACTCCATTGTCTCTTGTGACAGACGGATACCAACAACCACAACAGATTCAGAGGTTTTCTATATGTCAACTTAGCAAGAATTTTTTATTCAACTGAAAGTGTAGACAACAGACATACCTTTCCCTCTTCATCTGTTTGTTTTGTAACACAAAAAAACTTTAATAAAAACAAATTTTTTTAAAAAGCTGGGAAGGTAAATCACAAACCCAGGAAGGAAGATCTACAGTGCAATGTTGTCTGTGTCTACTCAGAAATAATCTGTATTGGATTCAATGAGGCTTACTCCCAGGTAAGTGAGGTTAGGGTTGCAGCATTAGTTGGGAATTTTGAGTACAGCTGGGGGCCATTAAACTGACAATAAAGCTAAGAGTTTATGACATGAAATAGTTGGAATCTTGTCATGGAATATGTGAAAACAGAGTTGGAAATAACTGGGGCAGGGACTGCTTCAGTTCTCTCTCTCACACACCCATATCCACCCACATATATGATCTTTTAAAAAAAAAATTCTACATTTTATGTTCAGCAGTTAGATTTAGTAGGTAACATTCAGTGATGTCTGCCTGCTTGTGTAATGGAAAGCTCCTTGTGCAAGGGAACTGCTGTGGAGAGTCTGCCCAACAATCTGGAATTGGGGTCACATGGTGACCTATAGTGGGGAGGAGAGGAAGGAGAAACCCCCCTTTGTGCACAGACCTGTCTGCTTGTGCTACATTGGCTCTCACCCAGAGTTTTGTATACATTCATATGTATGTGTACATTTATTGTGTAAAGGTAAAGGACCCCTGGACAGTTAAGTCCAGTCAAAGGCGACTATGGGGTTGCGGCGCTCATCTTGCTTTCAGACTGAGGGAGTTTGTCCACAGACAGCTTTCTGGGTCATGTGGCCAGCATGACTAAACCGCTTCTGGTGCAATGGAACACCGTGACGGAAACCAGAGCGCATGGAAACACTGTTTACCTTCCTGCCATAGCAGTACCTATTTATCTACTTGCACTGGTGTGCTTTCGAAATGCTAGGTCAGCAGGAGCTGGGACAGAGCAATGGGAGCTCATCCCGTTGTGGGGATTCAAACAGCTGACCTTCTGATCGGCAAGGCCAAGAGGTTCATTGATTTAGACCACAGCGCCACCGGCATCCCATTTATTGTGTATGTTATATAGTATATGACTCTCTCTCTCTCGAAATAATATTAATAATAAAAAAATAGAAAATGTGTATATTTTTCAGAATAAGAACTGCAATGCTGCAACAGGACTAGACCAACACCATTTCTTCTCCATTAGCGATCTTTATTTCAATATTGCTTTTCACTCCTGAGATCTCAGTACCAAGTATGCTAGCCACCTTTCGCTGGTGGTGGGGAGGTCTTTAAAAATTTGACTGGATGAGTTATGGGACAGTATACAATGTAAGTGGTTTAGATGGAATGAGCTGAGGGAACTAGTGAATTTTGAAATGACTATTTAATATATTCTTGGATCAAATATGGACATCAAAAAATTGAACAGCCTGAGCTGGGTTGGGGCCTGAAATACTGTAGGCCATTCCTTTCTCCATCTCCATCTTGCACAAAGGGATGCAAGAAAGCACTATTTTCTGTTCCATCACATATTTTCCAGATGCAGCTCTGTTTCCCTCCTGCTGCACTTTGGCTACTGACAGAAAATGGCCTTAGTCATCTCACTTGTGGCACAATCTTATGTAATTAATCGTGTCATTCTTCCCTATTGATTTCAATTAAAAAGAAACATAATACTTTTTTGGGGGGTGGGGGGAGAAAACACCATCAGTTACATATCATCACATATCATTTGTGGACTGAAAACAACAATGACAAATTTGCTGCAGTGATTTCCTTTCCAGACATGGGATGAATAAATGTGCACCAGCAATGTCTACTGTTTTTATTGGAATACTCTGGCATGCCTTCTGGCACATCATGCAAATGTCCTGCCTAGCAGCAGGCACTGTTCATTCTGAGAATGAAGTCATATTGTTTTTTTCATAAGGTTTCCATTACCAAATTTCCCAGGATTTAATTTTGACTGGGTAGTTTATGTGCTTAGAGTTCTCTGGGAAAGTGGAGCAGCCTTGAGGATGGAGGTAGATGGTTTGTAATCTGCACCATGGAACACCTGCACACCCACTTCATTTGGGTCATGTTTGCTGTTGGGCAGAGAGCAAGTGTCCTCTCTTCTCATCCATTCACTGCCCTGCCTCCTGTGGCTTTCATTTCTGGGCTCAAGACACTCTGTACATCGTTTCCCAACGAGGTAGAAGGCTTCAACAAGGCCGAGGAGGATGCAAACACAGGTAGTGATGACCATGAAAAGGGTGAAGATGTTCTTCTCTGTGGGCCTGGCTATGAAGCAGTCTACAACATTGGGACAAGGTTCGAGGGAGCATTTCACCACACTGGGGAGTGTGTAGTTTGGGTACACGTGGTAGAAGATGAAGAGGAATATAATGTCCACAGCAGACTTGAAGATGAGGCTGAAGAAATAGGTCCACCACAAGCCTCCACGCTTCTTGCCAGGAGGATAGCGCAGTGCATAGTCTGCTCCAACCTTCTTCCTATATTTCTCCAGTTTGGCTTCTCGGTAGGCAACATGCATGATTACCAGCAGGGAAGGACAGGTAACCAAAATGAGCTGTAGGGCCCAGAGACGGATGTGGGAGACTGGGAAGTAATGGTCATAACAGACGTTTGGACAGCCTGGTTGCTCAGTATTGCAGTCAAAGTCCTTCTGGTCATCTCCCCAAACCTTCTCAGCTGCCACTATGTAGACTAGAAGCCGGAAGATGAAGACCACTGAGAGCCAAATACGTCCAAAGGCTGTGGAATATTTGTTTGCCCCGCTCAGGAGTCCTTGAAAGACTCCCCAGTTCATGGCCTCTGGTTTCTACTTAAAATACCTGAAAAGAAATAAGATGATGGAGTTAGAAATGCTATATATGTCTATGTATGTCTAGCAAAGCAGCCTCTAAATCCTAAATCAGGTTTGTGGAACCTGTGTTGCTGAACTACAACTCCCATAATTCCTGGCCATTGGCCATTGTTGCTAGGGCTGATGGGAGTTGTAGCAACATCTGAAGGGTCAAAGGTTCCCCACACCTTTTTGAATTTATCAACAACACCTTGCTGCTAGTCTGAATCACATCATAGAGCTGGAAAGAACCGAAAAGTACTGAAGCGTCCCTTCACTTTCTGTCTTGCCCTCCAACCATTTCATGTACAAGCTCCATTGTCTTTCCATATCCATTCTGCCATGCCTACCCAATTTGATCTCCCTTCCTGAAGGTTCATATCAGGTCACAGTAAAAGTCATAATTCATACACACACACACACACTATAATGGTGTGAATTTGCAATGGGGGACTTTGGACGTGCTGAATTATGATCATCTCTTAAGTGGCGTACAGACCTTACAGCAACAGAATGAAGAGGAACATCAGTTAAAATTATAAAATCAGACTTCATTTAAATGCCTGCTACGATAAAAAGTAGGATTATTGTCTCTCTTGTATCTGCCACCAGTTAACCTTGCTTGAAAAGTGTGTCCATGAGCTTCATCTAGTTGTTTCTGTTGGGATACTGCCAGGGAGACAAAGTCCATCATGGCCCCAAGCCATCTGCCGGACGATCCACCGATCTCCCGTAGGCACGCAGTATCAGCAATTAGCAACATGAGTTTCTAGAAAAATATCTTGCCACATTCCAGAGCTCATGCACACTCTATCAGCAGATAATGCACAGCAAAAGTCGCACTCAGGAGAGCATTATTTACAAGTTTTATTCAGCGTTGATCAGAACAAAGAAAGACATGACTGCCTGCGTCAGTGTCTCCGACACAGAGAGAAAACGAAAGCAATAGAAAACATAAACATCCTGTGAACAGGAAATACGCGGACTCTGTGACTCTCAAAGCCTGCTCCCTTTTAAGGTGGAACGGAAATATCCTAACAGTTCCCCCCCCCCAAGCTTTCTCAGAAAAACAAACAAATAAGACTGCATTGTGAATATTTTCCAGAAAAGTTCAGAAGAAATGAATGGCTTGTAAGGCAAGCTGAGGGAACTTGGCCCACCACTAATCACAGCATGTAGAACTTTCTGGGTTCAGCTGTGCCCCTCTCCTCACCACAAAGCACAATTGATTTAAGATCCAGGGCTAGAAAACACCTATAGCAATTTATGGACCTAATAGTTTTCTCTGGTCCATGGGGTCACAAAGAGTCGGACACAACTAAACGACTAAACAACAACAATAGTTTTCAAAATCCATTCATTCTACTACTCCCACACCATGTGCCTCTCACCCAGAGGATTGCATGTTTCAACCAATCTTGCTACATGTTCTTACAGGCCAGGAAATAACCCATATACAACCCACCCTGCCCTCATCTCCCTAAGAAGGAAGAAGTGCTACTGGAAGGAAAGATTCTCCAGGTTTTCTGCAGTGTGTAACAGGTGTATGTGTGTGATGAAGGTGCCTAACATTGATCATTGATGAGAATAATGATGTTGCAAGTTCTCAAGAGTGTCTCCATTTCGTTCTGCTGTGAAACATTGGGTACTTGGCATCTCACAGGGCACCGATTTACATAGATGGTTTGCAATATATGGCGATTTACATAGTTTCATAGTTTGATGCAAATATAGGAAGAAGTACAATTAAGCAGAAGTACAATATATTTTGCAACATATTATGGTGCTGGAGGAGACTCTTGAGAGTCCCACAGACTTCAATAAGATCAAACCTCTCCATTCTGATTGAAATCAGCTCACTGATTGAAATCAGCTCACTGGAAGGACAGATCCTGAACCTGAGGCTCCAATACTTTGGCCACCTCATGAGAAGAGAAGACTCCCTGGAAAAGACCCTGATGTTGGGAAAGATTGAGGGCACAAGGAGAAGGGGAGGACAGAGGACGAGATGGTTGGTCTGTGTTCTCGAAGCTACCAGCATGAGTTTGACCAAACTGCGGAAGGCAGTGGAAGACAGGAGTGCCTGGCGTGCTCTGGTCCATGGGGTCAAAAAGAGTCAAACACTCCTTGGGTGGCCTGGTAGTTACTGAGTCATTTCTCTCTCTCTAACAATTAAAATAACAGAACTCTATTTAATTCACAGTGAGAAAATGTTGACTTTTCCATTTTTTAAAAAATAATGAAGGTAAAATGTGATGGGATGATGAGCTGCTTGTGCGTAAAATCGTAGTCCCTCAGAGTTTGTGCAAGTCCACAAACCTCTGTCTGTGACGGAGCCCCTCAGACATGGCTGCTCTAGTCACTTGCAGATTCCGACAGTGGTTGCTTTCGGAATCGTTTCCAGCATAAAAGCTCCTTAACGGAAACACGTCTTCTGGACTCGCGGCGTGACAGTTTCCGACGAGGAGTGGGTCTCCCTATGGGAGCTTCAGATACCTCCCCACTGTTCTCGCTGGACGTGTCCCTGAGCCCTCCCTCTTGCTCGCTTTCCCTCAGAGACCCACCTCTCCCCCTGCTGGTTCCTGCTTCAGCTGCTGAGTCTCTACCAGCCTCCGTGAGCCCTTCCACCAGAGACCCACCTCTCCCCCTGCTGGTTCCTGCTTCAGCTGCTGAGTCTCTCCCAGCCTCCGTGAGCCCTTCCACCACCTGTTCCTCCGATGGCAGTTCCCTGACATAAAATCACCCAGCACAATAACTCTGAGCTAGGATAGCTTAGTTGTTACAGAATGAGACTCTTAATCTCAGAGTCATGGGTTTGAACCCCATGGTGGGTGAAGGATTCCTGTATTGGACTAGATGACCCTCGTGGTCCCTTCCAACTCTACAGTTCTATGATTGCCCCTGGAACCATTTGTCAGAGTTTTGGTGGGTATCTAATGCAGGGGCACCTCCCACATGTCCCTCAAACTGAGTGCCCCTCCCCCCAAAAATAGGGCTGTGTGTGATTTCTGTTCCTTCCTCCAATGCCTGTCCTTGCAGGAGAACCACTCACCTATCTTTCTGAAATTTGGCAAGCTTCATCCCTTCAGAAGGGGAGACCATGTCTGCAATCTGCATCCAATTCTGGCAGAAAATAAACAATTTAGAGACTTTTTAAAAATAAAAAATAAAGGTTCCCTGCACAAAAACTCCTCTCTGGATCTGCATGACAATTTGCAGGCTTAATCCACTCTGGAGGGGCTCCTTTGCTTGTAAATTTCACCCAGGTATGTTAAAAGATTCGCTTGCTTGTTTGTTTTTAGTTTCCCCATTTTTTGTTTCCAGATTCTCTGTAAAAGTCAATGGAGGCAAAACAAAGTTTCAGATTTAACATATAGGATTTGGAGCCAAATAACAAATCGTATTGGAAGAGCACAGAATAGATTTGAAAAAGATTGGGCTGCTTACGAATGCTACAGATTTAGATACAAGGTGAATGCTGTGGTCACTACACAACTCTACTTACCACCTCAGTAAATGAGAAGATAAAATTAAAACTGATGTTTCCCTCTCCTTTAAGAATCCCTTATAGAAAATCACAGGGTGAGAGACCGGGAAGTGGAAACAAAATATGTCTTTACAAAATGATTCATCTTTAATCCATAAAATCAGTCAAGGTTTACTAATTCATCACAGACCTAGCACAAAGACCACAGCATAAGAATTTCTATACTAGAGCAAACAGAATTTCCATTTCCAGAACTTGTTTCCAACCACAGCCAAGCTTAGGCCTCCGGATGCTCAAAAGCAGGGTGTGATGGTGGTTTTCTGCTCACATGTTAGGAGGGACAAATCTGTTGATTTTGGCTTCTCTTGGATCGCCCCATTTCTGCATCAGTTGATAATATTGTTATGAGTTTGGAGTGCCAGACTCCTCTAATCCCCAGATCCAGCAAGTGTTAAAATCTAATTAAGCTGGGCTAGCTTCCTCATGAGGTGATAGCTTGGGTGATGAGCCATTAAGAGGGATTAAGAGGCTCTGTGGGAGATGGCAAATGGGTGGGCCCCTTGCTCAATTTACAGAGAGTGAGAAGGACAAAAGCCAGGGATGAGGCTTCATGTGTGCAGGGATTTGAACTTAATCAGCAAGCTGGAAAGCCAGAGAGGCAGATCTATGTTTGATTTCTGTTTGAATCCAAGGCTGCAGCTATGAGAGAAACAAAACCTTTTTGGTTGATGCTGTGAGCCTCTGCATTGTAGGTTCAGGTTGCATACAGTATATGTTTAAATAAACCATATATCATAAAGGCACCAGACTCTCTGCTATGCCTCATTCCCAAAAGGAAACAGTCTCTGGGTAAGTGCCTGGAACCCCTGGAATCTCGTGCCACTTAGAGACTGGGGTGATGTGTAACAATCTATACATCCACATAAACATTTGTAGTTTTAGGTTCACTTCTCTTAATATCCTGATTTTTAAATGTGATTTCCCCACTGCACACTGTTAACGGAAAAATCCGAGGGCTCTCTTGGACAAAACAAAGACACCAACCAGGATAACTTGGAGCAAACAGCAGCCTGTAGGCTTGGCCTTTATTGAACTGATGCATCAGGGTGTTCCCCTCACTTGCAGGAGAGAGGAAAAGACCCAGAACAATGGGCTGCAAGACCTTATAAAAACTTTTGAAATTCCCCTCCTCTAGGTCAAGCCCACCCCCAGAAACATCATGCATACATTACAGAAAGGAGGGGTTGACATCATGCATACATTACAGAAGGGGTTGACATCATGCATACATTACAGAAAGGAGGGGTTGAGGGAGGAGTTGTGGTGGTAACCTGAGTGTCCTGTCACCTGGCTGGTTCCTCCTTTCCCCCTCCCCATGAGTACTTTCCAGGTGACAATGGGGAGTTTGCAGTTTCCTGCCCCCAGAGGGAAAATCTGATCATTGTCCTTTGTTTCAGCCTGTGGTGAATCCACTGTTCTTTGTGATTTTTGATTGTCTTCTGTCTGGGATTATCAGGGTTGACATAGCAACTGGGCAGGGCTCCTGTGGATGTGCTGGTATGCTGAAGAGATTATGGCTGACCAGAAACCAAGCCACCCTCCTTTGATATTAAAATAAAAATGGAACAGTGCAAATCCGATGTATGGTTGATTTTCTATGAATTCATAAGAGAAATGTGGCGTATGTAGTGTGTGAGTGTGAGTGTGTGTGAAGTTTGTACAAACAGAATGATTGGGGTGGGGGGGTTCCTGCTACAGTTCCCCCCTTCGGAGATAAGATTGCAAAGGTGGCTACTTTGCAATCCTTTTCTCCGCACAATTTAAGGTGGTAAATAATAACCTGGTATTCTCCGTCCCAGATGTGTGTGTCCATGTGAACCTGAAAGGGACTTGGGTATCATGCTACTTTAAGGATATTTGCATAGAAATATAATGGTGTAACAGTGCACATAGTTAGACATAGGATATCACGTAAATTAATAATTTGTTGCTCAGTTACTTGTGGTATTCTAGCACCTTGGAAGAAATATTTTCTCAATAGTGATCTATGCTTTACATTTAGGCAGGAAGGTCCACTAATGACTGAAAAGTGCAGTTTGCTTCCCCCCCGCCATTTTTGTGTTCTCAGGTGTCAAGCTAGCTGTTTTGTGGTCCCACACCGACAGTGCTACAGCAACACATCCTGTCTGTTGAATCCCCTCAGGGCTTTCATTTAACCATGTCGCCTGGCATTCACCATAGCTGGCACAGGTTTGGGCATCTCGTGAGGGAGAGGTCTTCGCCTTGGCCTTTAGCTATGGGATTTTATTATAGGCTGTGGTCTTGGGCTCATGAGAAGTTGCTCACTTGCACTTAAAGGACCAAAAAGCTAATTGCAGCCTGGATACACTTGCCCAATTCAAACTGAGTCCAATTTGAATTTATCTTGCCCCATGGTTCTCAAGTCTTCAAACCAATCTGTTAAAAGAAAACCATTCTTAACAAGGGCAGTTGTCCAAATAAGTCAATTTAAGTCTATAAGGGATCATTCCTGCTAAACCAAAGCATATCCACCTTCATGTTTCTTAGAAGCTTCTCCTTGGTAAAGCAAGTTTTAGCACATTTTAAAATGGATAGGGAAAGTTGGCAGAGTGCCAGGTGGAACAATGAAATGTGGTTATAAATTGAGCTAAACATTGGACTACACAATAGTGTGAGCTATTAGAAAGTATAAAATGCATGAGAATTCTCCATTGGTGTGTAAGCAATAAGACATTAAACATAAAAATTACACACAAAAATACCCCCCTTGTGGAAATAACACACTGTCAGACACATTTCAACATTCCTACATAATAACACTTAATACAAAACAAACTAATTAAATATCAGTTGCATATCTTGACGCAATTGTGATCTTTTACGCATGTATCTTTTGAATCCTGGAGCACAGAGGCTTGAGGTTCAAGTGAAAAGATGTCCGTGCAAGTCAACTCCACCCCCCTTTGTCAGGCCCACTCCCCATCAGTCTATATCCTTTGAAAGAGATAGCTGTGGGCACTTTGAAAACTCTGGCGTTGCAGGTCTTGTGATGGCGAAGGGGTTGGGTTGTTGCTGCTTTTCATCATTGCACATCTGTAGAAGTGATATCCTGTAAGGGGCAGGGTTTTGGGGCGACTTAAAAACACAGTTAGACAAGAAGGATGTCCTCCAGTTTTCATGGGAAGCTGCAAATAATAAAAAATCTTAGCACATTAAGCGTTTCATTCATTCCAATATTATTATCACATTTTCCTATAACTACTGTTATTATCTGCCAAGTTCGTTTGCTTTCCTTCACTTTGGAGAGAAAGAGAACTGTAAAAAATACAAGGTTAAAATAATAATGAAACACACACAATGACTTATGAGGAACGAAAAATAAATAAATGCTAAGACACACAATTTTAAGAAATCTGAAGTAACAATGAAAATAAAAGAGTGTTTCTTGAAGTGACAACATCGGCTATAGGACAATACTGGAAAATGACTTAATACCAAGGAAAAAAATGAATGGCAATTTAAAGTTGTGCAAGTACCTTGCACTAGCCAAGATGACAGAATTAATAAGAAATGCTCAGGCAAAAAGGTAAACAAATACCATTCCACAAACAATGTTTGGTTGTGCTTCGATTAACTTCATAGACATCATGGAGAGACAGATTAAATAAATGAAAACAGATTATTGGTAACTTTAAAAAAAAGTGTCAAAGCCACAAAGAGATGGAAGTCAAACTGTAGCAGGGATTCAGACTTGTTTCACAGAACAGAAAGAAAGTTGCTGTGGGAGGAAAAAGGGACAAACACTTTGTTATCGGGGTTCACATATCCTGTTAAAAGGGAAAATTATTTCATGTGAGAAGCCTGTCAGGAAATGCTGTTCCTAAAATTCCCATTGAGGGGGGGGATGGTTTGATATTTACCTGTGAAAAGAATTTGGCATGTTAAGATTTGGAACCTGGAAAGCTCTTGACTTTTTGATGGGCTAGTTTTTTTTTGTTTGTTTTTTTAGCCTTTTGTCTTAAATAGCCCCTGGAGCAAAGACAGATTAAGGGTGATTTCCCTCAATGGTTCCTCAATGGTTCCGAGTTTTCTTTTACATTTGGAAGAAACCTCCTCTCCCCCCTTACAGTTCCCCCCTTCCTCTCTCTCTCTTCTTTAGCTGATCTAGCCTCTGTGCATGTGCAGAGTTCATGTCTCAGCAAACCTTTTATACTATTGAAAATGTTGCATCCTTTGGCTAAATTACCATTTGAATAAGGGAAGGGAAGGGTATGGAGTAGATTTTGAGAACAGGGTTTGATTTTAAACAAAAAAGAGAAACTCAGCAATTTAAGTATTCACCAAAACTAGCAATTTCAGCCCAAGCAAGAGACTGCTTCCTTTATGTACAGGAAAGGGCTAATATCCTTCTGGCCATTCGCGGAACAATCAACCGCTCTCTTATTTATGAGTAAAAATGGCCAGAGTTAGAATTCATAGGATTTTTTTTTTTTTTTAACATTCTCAGCCATTTCAGCCTTACCATTTGCAGACAAATTCTACTGCCCTTTATTTACAGGATGGATGGTCAAGGCGTCTATGTATTGAGCTGACTTTGAGGTCTGATTTTTAAATAGTAGACAAAATGATAAACACTGTAATCACCCAAATGCTTGATGTTACCAGTTGTGCTTCAAAACATCATGGCTTCATCTCGCACCTTTTAAAACTAAAAAGCAAAGCTAGGCTGAATTTCAACTCCATTACCACACCAGAATTTAAGAATTACCCTCCAATGCTTGCAGACACATGGTCTTCCACACAGCCACAAATTGGGAGAGTTGAAAGGGACCCTGGGGTCATCTAGTCCAACCCTAAAATACAGGGTTCATAGCAAGATTTGTACTACTAGAAACACACACATACTTATGTACACAGACAAAACTGGGGAAGAGATCACAAGCCATGCGCCTATCACAAACCATGCGCCTATCATGTACTAAGGAAGAGGAAAATAAAAGTACCCAACCCTTTTAGCAGATCTTGAAGCTAGTTTGAGTGAGAGTTTTTACTTCCTTAGACTAAAGAGTGAAAGTTCCTAGATAAATTATCTTTAAAGACTGAAGTGAACATTTTTCCTAAGATAGGGAGAGGATCTCTTATAAAGCATAGTTAAAACAGCCATAGATTTGATTTTTTTTTTTTTGGGAATACACAAGTGTTGCCCCCTCCCCTCTTACAGTTTCCTTTAAAGGAAGCTTACTCGGGAGTAAATTTACCTGGCACAGAAGTAAGAAGGGAGAAAACAACTGAAAGAGGCAGAGTGAAACAAGGGGGAGGGGGGCATTTTCTAACAAAAGAGGCCATGAAGTCTTATAGAGACTGATATCAGGAGCCTTACAATAACTCTTCTGTCCAACCAAATCAAAGTTAAAACTGGACTCAAATGTTTTTTCTTAGAATGAACTCCATACTTTTATAGGCATACGCTTAATGAAATATATACACTGCATTTTAGCTTGAGAGAGCAGTTGTGCTCAACTAGGCTTTTGCAGCAGAAACATTAGGTTAACTTCTCCTTCCAAAATAGACTGGAGCAAACTCAAAAGTTACAACACAACATCATTTACCATTAGACTTAAAATCGCCCTCCTCACTTAAACTAGAAGAAAGAGGTGGGGTAATCCCCCTTTCAGAACACAAGTAGCACGTATACAGGATTTCACCACTTGGGAGGGAAACTCTCTTTTAGAGCCTCTCTCAAATAACAAACATTTGCACACTCCATTCTCCATTTTGTTTTGTTTTAAGATTGATAAGGCGCAACATGGCTTCCTTAGATTTAAGATTTTTTTTGAAGCAAGCTTGCAATTTAAAACTATGTGCATTTAAGAACATGGGCTGTTATTATATCTACTGCCTTCTGTGCACCATTAAGTTTACAGTTTCATGTTCCAGCTCTAGGCTACAGTTTAACAACACAAACTTGACCATTTTTGCCCCTTTATTTTATTTCTATTTTTTTTCCTCTAATTGGAGATGACAAGCTGGAGGGGCATATTAGAATCCTCTCTGGGGCAAAAAGGCTTCATGGAAGCTTTGTTGCCAGGAGGAGTCCAGCTAGGGTGTTTAGTGAGCTCCCATTCTCTCATATGTTATTATTGGGCCTTTTTTTTTCTTTTTCCGTTAACGAAGTACGCTAAAGACAGAAAGAGTGGAAACACACACACAAGGGAGGAAAGGCAATGGGAAAGAAAGGGGGGACAGATAGAAGATCCTTTCAGTACTCAAAGTACCATTGACTAACACAATTCCTACTTATCTTCAAGCTACAAACTCATTTCAATAAATCTTATACATGAACTTAAACTTCATCCACGGGACACCTGGCCCGAAAACTTCTACCTCGGGACACCTGGCCCGAAAACTTCTACCACGGGACACCTGGCCCGAAAACTTCTACCTCGGGACACCTGGCCCGAAAACTTCTACCTCAGGACACCTGGCCCGAAAACTTCTACCTCGGGACACCTGGCCCGAAAACTTCTACCTCGGGACACCTGGCCCGAAAACTTCTACCACGGGACACCTGGCCCGAAAACTTCTACCTCGGGACACCTGGCCCGAAAACTTCTACCTCGGGACACTTGGCCCGAAAACTTCTGCCTCGGGACACCTGGCCCGAAAACTTCTACCTCCCCTTCTACCCTCCACAACAGCCTCCTGCCTAGCCTTTTGGACTAAGTTCGGGCTCCCTACTGGACGCCTGTGCAGTGCAGTGCCAGATCGGGGGTCGAGAAAACAAATTGTAGGGACGCCTCCGAGGGAAGACGTCAGAGAAACAGTAAAGGAGCCACGCTTTCCCGGACTCAATTCCAAGACGGAAAACGGGGGAGAAAAGGAGAGAGAGATTAAGACGTTCCTGGACGACCCCGAGGGGGAACATCGGAAAACAGTAATAGTACCACAATTTCCCCGGTCACATTCCGCGTAAGGAATTGGGGAAGAGAAAGGGAAAGGATTTGACGTTCCTAGACGACCCCGAGAGATAACGTCAGACAGAAAAGTTCCGCGATTTCCCTGGCCACCCTCCGAGGGGGAGAATCGGGGGAGAAAAGGAGAGAGAGAGAACGTACCCGGCCGACTCCGAAGGGTAACGTCAGAAATGAAAGAAGGAAAGTCTGGCTGTCGTGGGGACATTACTTTTCCACCCCCCTCCCAATGTATTTACTTCAAACCATACTCACGTTCGAAGATATCCCCCGCAAATCTCAGGATCCTTTTCTTTTTAGCCGGCTTGACCTCGCCTTTGCTCCCCTGGTTGAGCTTTTGGTGACGATTGATTACCGCCCGCAAAGAGGAGGCAGGGAGAGGAAGAAGGATCTCTGGGCTAAGGTTGCCCAGTGGCGCCCGATCCCTTCTATCTCCCCTCTCACCTTTACAGGAGAACCAAGTGTCCCTGAGTCTGGGTCGCCAACTGTTAACGGAAAAATCCGAGGGCTCTCTTGGACAAAACAAAGACACCAACCAGGATAACTTGGAGCAAACAGCAGCCTGTAGGCTTGGCCTTTATTGAACTGATGCATCAGGGTGTTCCCCTCACTTGCAGGAGAGAGGAAAAGACCCAGAACAATGGGCTGCAAGACCTTATAAAAACTTTTGAAATTCCCCTCCTCTAGGTCAAGCCCACCCCCAGAAACATCATGCATACATTACAGAAAGGAGGGGTTGACATCATGCATACATTACAGAAGGGGTTGACATCATGCATACATTACAGAAAGGAGGGGTTGAGGGAGGAGTTGTGGTGGTAACCTGAGTGTCCTGTCACCTGGCTGGTTCCTCCTTTCCCCCTCCCCATGAGTACTTTCCAGGTGACAATGGGGAGTTTGCAGTTTCCTGCCCCCAGAGGGAAAATCTGATCATTGTCCTTTGTTTCAGCCTGTGGTGAATCCACTGTTCTTTGTGATTTTTGATTGTCTTCTGTCTGGGATTATCAGGGTTGACATAGCAACTGGGCAGGGCTCCTGTGGATGTGCTGGTATGCTGAAGAGATTATGGCTGACCAGAAACCAAGCCACCCTCCTTTGATATTAAAATAAAAATGGAACAGTGCAAATCCGATGTATGGTTGATTTTCTATGAATTCATAAGAGAAATGTGGCGTATGTAGTGTGTGAGTGTGAGTGTGTGTGAAGTTTGTACAAACAGAATGATTGGGGTGGGGGGGTTCCTGCTACAACACCTTATTACAAACAAGTTTCTCTAATATAATGCATTTTTGTACGTTTTTGCGTGGGTGGGTGCAAGAGCTACATCACAAAATTCAGAAAGAATATCTACGTTTTCCTTCACATATTGGTTCAGGAAGTGCAAATTGGGAAGGTTCTGAATGACCTTCTCCTGCATCTCTACTAGGGCTGGGCGAGTTATTGATATATCGCCCAGGACCGGTATGAGGGGCAGACCGTGACGGCGGTTTCACTCAGCGGTATATCACTGGCAAAACCGCCACCGCTCTTGAGACCCCCCAGCACTCAGCATGCTGGGAACACTGTTAAACTGCTCCCACTCCCCAGCTGAGGAAGCCCCAATCCTTCTCCTGCTTGCATGAGAGCAGCAGGAGGATCTGGGCTCACTCAGTTGGGGGCAGGGCGCTTTCCCTCCCCAGCTGAGCAGCCCCAATCCTTCTCCTGCTAGCATACAAGTGGGAAAAAGGTTTGGGCTCCCACAGTGGGGAGGGGGGCGGTGAGCAAGAGGCCTCTTTCTCCAAGGAGGAGGTTGCTTGCCCCCCCTTCCCCTTGGCCAGTGAAGGGGAAGGGAGTCCTGCTGACAGAGCCTACCAGGCTCCATTGCAGGACTCCCTCCATCTTGGTCCAGCTTCATTGGCCCCAACTTAAAAAGGCACTGGGGTCAAAGAGCCTCAGGTCCCATGGTGAGAGCTGCAGCAGTTTCGCCCAGCACCACAAGGGCTGGGGCCAATGCAGCTTTTTTCAACATTGTGGCATATCGCCAAACTGCGATGTTTGGCTGGTGATCCACTGCATTGTTGAAAACCTAATATTGCCCAGCCCTAATCTCTACCTGATGTGCTTCACTATTCAGAGTTATATGATTATTGCTCCAGATAGCGGTTCCCTGGAACTACCATGCGTGTTACGCATCAATAGACCTCTCTTCTGTGATTCTGTCTAATCTGCTTTTTATCAAATATGTTATATTGTAAAACTCAGTGGAAAAGCACATACTTTGATGTCAGACATCTCTGGTGTCCCAAAGCAGGGCTGGGCAGATTCGTGTCTTAAACCTTAAGATAACTGCTGCTACTCAGGGTAGACAATACATTGGTAGACAATACTGGTTACGAACTTAATTTGTTCTGGACATCTGTTCTTAAGCTGAAAGCGTTCTTATCCTGAGGCGTGCTTTCTCTGATGGGGCCTCTCGTTGTGCACGCGCCCCTGGCATGCGATTTCTGTTCGCATCCTGGGGCAAAGTTCGTAACCAGCTTCAGACTCTCATGCTTTGCTAATGAACAACAAATGAATGAATGAATGAATGATACAATACAGGGCAAGGCTAGGGAGTGTGTGGCCTTTCAGATATTGCTGGACCACAACTTCCATCAGCCCCAGCATGGCCAATGGTCAAGAATGGTCAGTCTAGCAACACCCAGAGGATACTACTTTTCCCACTCCTGTGTTAGATGATTAAGGAAAGAAATAATGGGCATGGAAGAATCAGTGGAAGACCTGGGAGGACTTTGGCGGAGAGCGAAAGGTGTGTGTGTGGTCATTGCTTGGAACTGCTGTTGTGTGATCTGTGTGTGATCACTTTGTTCATTCTCATCTTTGGGCACCAGGCAAAAAAACCATTCCTCCATTCCCAGGCCTTTGGCTAATTAAACATGGCCTTTTAAACTGCGTGTGTGTGGTGTGTGTGTGTTATTGTTTTTTGTTTGTTATTGCAGTATGCATTTTTGTGTTTTTGTATTGTAAACCACCCTGTGATCTTTGGATAAAGGGTGGCATAGAAATTTAATAAAATAATCATAATCATAATAATTATACAACATTTATAAGGCACCTACGTTTGGTGATGAATTCAAATGTAATCACTAAGAACATAATGAATATTCCAGTGCGGTAGAACCTACTCCCTGCAACTCCCTGCCTCTTAATATTAGGCAGGCATCTTCAGCTGTAGTGGTTTCAATGTATGATAAACACTTTTCTTGTTTGGGCAGGCTTACCCTGACACGTAATTTTATTAGGTACATTTCTTTTTTTAAAAAACCGATTTTATCTATATTTTAATAAAATCTTATTTTACTTGCTTTGTAAAGTTTGCTTTTATCAGTATTTTCCCATTAATTTTCTATTTTGTTTTATGTAAACCATTCTGAGGTTTCTGTTGATTAATTAGTTGATAAATCTTGTTAAATAACATCAGAAGAATCCTGCTGGATCACACCCAAATGGCCAATTTATTTATGAAACACCTAAGTTGTCCATTCTGCTTTACTTTGTGAAAGCCGTTTTATTGAAGATCCCGCCCTCTCTTGTCTCCCTATTTGCTTTACACACTTTTTAAAAGCCTAAGACTTGACTGCCATCTTCATCGCTCTCCAGTCCTATCAAGCTTTTCTTTGTGTGTCTGCATCCCAATCCAACTCTACAACTTCTTCTGTGCTATTACATGACGCTATGCATCTCTTATCCAAGAACAAAAGATTGCTTGCATGAAGGGATGGCAGAAAAAACTGTCACATGTTAATGCACATCTGAAATAATATGCAAACTGGAATACAGTTCTCCTCTTCAAAATTTGCACTTCTCCATATTTTGATTCAGAACTCCAAACAAACAATGCATTAAAGATGTGCATATTAGCACAAAAGAAGACTAAAGAGTGCAGTAATGAAAACAACATACAAAAATAGAGGAAATTTAAAGAAAATTACTTGCAAAAATGCACAGACTAGGCAAAATTGTGTGCATCTCTTCTTTTGCCCCTTCACAAATACTTTAGATGCCAAAATTGACTGTTAACTGGCTAGATCAGGTGTGGGGAATCTCTAGCCCTCCAGATGTTGATGGAGTACAACTCCCATTATCCATGACCCCTGGCCATGCTTGCTGGGGCTGATGGGAACTGGAGTCCAACATCAACTGGATGGCCATTTTTGCCCACTCAGTCCTGAAGGATGTGCCTTGAGAGATTGTGCTGAGGACATAAGACGTGCAGTTTCATGACTATGCTCCTATCCGAATCTACCGGTATTTCCTTCTTTTGCAAATAGTTTCATCAGACAAAGGCGAGTAGTTGCCAGGTACAGCCTAACAACCACAATTAATGGAACGAGGTGGCAGTGGGAATGAGTCATGCACTCTGTCTGCATCATCTGGGTCAGCATCCCCTCCTACTCTTCCCACAGTAGGTGAATCAGATGAACCAACAGGCTCTTCAGGTCAGGATCCCTCCATGTCCCTCTCTGGGATCTGCTGTAGTTAGACGGATGGACCAAGCTTCCCATTTCTATTTCTCAGTTTCCCAAGTTCTCCACATTTCCTCATCAGTTTGCAATATATTATTATTTTTAAATAAAAAATTCCTCACGACTCTGGGTTTGCGGCGTTCATCTCGCTTTACTGACTGAGGGAGCCAACGTTTGTCCACAGACTGTTTTTCCAGGTCATGTGGCCAGCATGACTGAGCCGCTTCTGGCGAAACCAGAGCAGCTTTTTTCAACATTGTGGCATATCGCCAAACTGCGATGTTTGGTTGGCGATCCACTGAAATGTTGAAAACCTAATATTAAAAGTAAAGGTAAAGAGACCCCTGACCATTAGGTCCAGACGTGGCGCTCATCTCACTTTATTGGCCGAGGGAGCCGGTGTACAGCTTCCAGGTCATGTGGCCAGCATGACTAAGCTGCTTCTGGCGAACCAAAGCAGCGCACAGAAACACCGTTTACCTTCCCGCCAGAGCGGTACCTATTTATCTACTTGCACTTTGAGGTGCTTTCGAACTGCTAGGTTGGCAGGAGCTGGGACCAAGCAACGGGAGCTCACCCCGTCACGGGGATTCAAATCACCACAGCGCTACCCACGTGTGTGTGTGTGTGTGTGTGTGTGTGTGTGTGTGTGTGTGTATATATATATATATATATATATATATATATATATATATGTTTATTTCCACTAATATGTAGATTTCTATGCACACTTTACTTTAGCACATGCATTACATGGTGCTGCAAAATCTGCAGAAGTCAAAATCTGCAGAAGTGTGAATTTCAAAGGATGGCTGCATTCCAGTTTGCATATTGTTTCAGAAAGTGCAAACGAGCTTGCCTTTAAATAATAACTGAATCAAATTTCTCCCCAAATGTTCACATTTGGGAAAAGACAGAAGCCTGAGCAATAGCCACCATTTAGTGGCCTCTGCCCTCCTGAACTGCCAGCACAGGACAATCGAGCCCTGAGGAGAATGAGCCCTTAGGGGAATGAGAAGAAGCACTAACAGCTTCTTCTAAACAACTTGTCTTTTCTGTCCTATTGTAACTTTAAAAAGAAAACAAAAAAAGGATGCTTATTGTTCTAATAATCTTATATAAACTGCTTTATGAGGCCTGTCTGAAAAGCAGTATATAATTACTGTCAATCAATCAATCAATCAATCAATCAATCAAACAAACAAACAGTTGTCTGCAATGAGCATTCTTTGCAAGAATCAACAAACAGAAGCGAAGCAGCAGGATGTCTTATAAAAGCAGCCAAGATCACATCCTGGAATGGGGTGAAGGGAAAGCATCGTAAGCCCTGGGCACAGTCTTCCAAGCAAACTGGGTGCTCCCATTTCGCAACAACATCTAGTTACGCAGTGCCTAGTTATAGAAGGAAGAGGAGGGAGTGGTTGGCTAATTCAGAGTCACTCCCAACTCGAGATACAAACATGGTGTTAAGTGTACTTGAGTGTAGTAGTGAACTGGTAGATCATAGAATCAAAGACTTGTAGAGTTGGAAGGGACCTTGTGACTACACAAAGATTCTGTGGTCCTTCAGCAAACGAAGTTGTAGTGAGAGATGGAGGAGAGATTTATTCAAGTCCCCTTTCTTCAGCAGATAAGAGTTGATTTGAGACTCCTGAAGCTGTGTGTGGGTCATAACACACTTGCCTATAATTTTGAAGTGTAACTTCAGTGTGCTTAAAATGACCCATAAATTTCTCGTTTTTACATTGGAAAAAGTGTACAAAATGTGTGTTTCATGGGAAATGCCGTGAAAAGCATTGGGAAATGGGTGCTTGATGGGTAAAGTGCATCTTACATTAAAAGTGAGAACAAAATGCACACAGTTTGAATGTGGACTCTTCAGGCAGCCTTCAAAGAAGAAATCCTCACAAAATGGCACACGACAGGCTCATAATTGAACACCAGCAAAACTGAAGGGGCAGAAAATTACTTGGCCGGAGAACTGCATTGCAAAATAATGTGCAATTTTTGAAGAATGCTTGTGTTTTCCACATCAACCTGCAACTTTTTCAATAAAGTGCATGGAAGTTCACTTTACTTTTGTATATTCAGGGAGATGGGCCAGTATAGTGTAGTAGTTAGAGTGTCATACTTGGGAGACCAGAGTTCAAATCTCCACCTAGCTGTGGAGCTCACTGGGTGACTTTGGGTCAGCTACTGTATCTCTTAGCCTAACCAACCACACAGGGCTGTTGTAAATATTAAATGGGAAGGGGAAAACCATTTATGCCATCTTGAGCTTCTTGGTGTAAAGCTGGGATGTAAATAAGGAATCTGTACACATTTTACAGTAAAATACAAATTTTAACCTAAAATATGAACTTTTGTATGCATTTTGCTACTTTTCTTAAGCCAAGAACTGGGTCCCAAAACTTTGAGAAGTGTGAAAACCTAAGGATTGCTGATTTCTGATCCATATGTTAATCTGGACAGTGTAAATTAGGTTGTTTGGCTTAAAATGCATATAGTGAAATATTTGAGCACCCCAAATTCCAGTCACCTTTTTGTACAATATGTAGGTGGAATGCAATTAAGCCAAGGATGAAGTTTCCTGCATGGCTGATTCAGCTTTTCAATCCAGGAGGCCATTCCCTGAAGGATGGGAAGTGACATATTCTGGGAGGCAAAAGAGGTGACACGAGATTTTAAGTACCCATCTCATGTCTGGACAGTTCCAGCACCCGTCTTCATGTCATTTCCTCAATGTGCCCTGTGGGCAAAATGGTGCTGTCATGTGTTTGGGGAGGAACAGGTGTGCTTTGTGGAAAACAGCACACAGGCCTTCATCCTGCAATGCCTATCACATTATTTGAGGGGAAATAGATATGGGGTTGATGGAAATAGTGGAATGTGAGCTCCAGACCCTACCATGTGGCACACAGCAGTAGAAAGAACATTCAGATGGAGCTGGTACTTGCAGGAAACATTGGAGAATGGAAAGGTGTATTTCCATGGCAGAACCTACATGCTGGCCACTATTCAGACCCTCCTGTTACAGTAGAAGAGATAGTGTGGTGCAGTGGTTAGAGGACTAGGACCTTGGACACCTGGGTTCAAAACCCCACGCAGCCATGGTGGTCACAGATTGGCAGCCAGTGTAGATCTTTGAGAAGAGGTGTAGCATGTTTGTAGGATCTCACTACTCTCTGCAATCACATTGCTGCATTTTGCACTGACTGCAGATTCTGGTCCAAGCGCAAGGGAAGCCCCACATACATTGTGCATGCTAAGTTTTGGAAAGTGGCGCTGTGGGTTAAACCACAGAGCCTAGGACTTGCCGATCAGAAGGTCGGCGGTTCGAATCCCCATGACGGCATGAGCTCCCGTTACTCGGTCCCTGCTCCTGCCATCCTAGCAGTTCGAAAGCATTTCAAAGTGCAAGTAGATCAATAGGTACCGCTCTGGCGGGAAGGTAAACGGTGTTTCCGTGCGCTGCTCTGGTTCACCAGAAGCGGCTTAATCATGCTGGCCACATGACCCGGAAGCTGTACGTCAGCTCCCTTGGCCAATAAAGCAAGATGAGCGCCGCAACCCCAGAGTCGGCCACGACTGGATCTAATGGTCAGGAGTCCCTTTACCTTTACCTTTAAGGACAGGAGTGGTGAACCATTATAGCTGATAGAAACAAGGGTGAGATACCATCCAACACTTCACATATGACAATAGAGAGCTGCATGTGAGTCACACCCCTAGTCTCATACCAAGGCCAGGATCTTGCCTGACACTTGCCTCAGTTCCTCTTTTGTACATTACTGAAGCATTTGTACACTTTATTTCTTAACTCAGCCATAGCCTGTTCTACATCAAATTATGTATAGGGAGATCAGTTGCTCTTCCCCTTAAAATTTTATTCAAAGACATTTATTTGTCTTCTATCTGTTACAAAAAGTTAAAAATGCACCTCAGTGCAGGGATGGGGAACCTGTTAGCCCCCAGATGTTGCTGGATTCCAACTCCCAGCAGCCTCAGCTAGCATGGCTAATGGCCAGGGAAGAAGGAATTTTAGTTAACAGTGTCTGGAGGCCAAAGAAGCCTGCCCTAGTGACTGCATGTGGGATATAGCTGTTTGTGCATAGCACATTGACTTAATGTTCATGCATATGCATCTATATACATGTGCAACAGAGATTCATTCTCCTTTCC
Source organism: Podarcis bocagei (assembly GCF_964188305.1). NCBI lineage: Eukaryota > Metazoa > Chordata > Lepidosauria > Squamata > Lacertidae > Podarcis > Podarcis bocagei. The sequence goes on from NC_138132.1 coordinate 31,569,361, forward strand.
ACGCCAATATTTAGCTCAGGGGAGGAAGCGGAATTGTGAAAGAGGACAACACAGTGCTTGGAACAAACTAGTTCAGCTGAACAAAGTTCGCAGTTTAAAAATCTCTGGACTACACCTGAAGGTAATCGGTGAACTAAAAGTCAATTAAATTCATTTTGGGGCAGAACTTTGAATGATTTCTACTTCATCTTCATGTTCATGCTCTTCCCCCAGCAGCAGGAGGTCTGGACTATTATTTTTCATTTTAAAAACAGTAAGTAAATCAGATATTGATAACGTTAGAAAGCAAAACATTGAGGCATTGTTTTAGGGCTTATTAGGCAGATATACAGGTGCTGCTGTTGTTAAGGATGTTTAGTCATTTAATCACTGTTGCTAAACAATCAGAAGGAAGGAATGTAAGGCACTTCCTGTATCTTCCCTGCTGGAGAGATCCACTCTCTTCCAACAGGAGCAGCTTTCCCAGAAAAATACAGGTACAGGAACAAAGAGAATGATGCCATGTGCCTTTAACAGCGGTGTAACTGGCACAAATTAAACAGGGCAAGGCTTTTCTTTTATGGAAATACAATAATAAAGAACACTTCATCTGTTGACATTCTGTCTGTCAGACATCTTGTGGCCCCTGACTTTTGGACCCTGTACTTCAGCACAGCACCTTGTAATATTCCGAATGTCGAACATGAAGTTTTTAAGAACTAGAAAGTTCATTGGAATACAGCTGAACTGAATAGCTTGCTTCATAAAAAAAGGAACCAGTTCCTTTTAAATATGAACTTTCCAAGCACTGGCACAACGCTAGCAATTCTCACTTGCAAGATTTGAATAAGGCACCTCTTAAAACCAACAGTGATTTCTCAGGCATAAGTAACAGAAAACTAGGACCGTCCCTTGTAAATAAGGAGAGTTGGAGCATGTAGGATGACGCTGAAGGTGAGGAGAGAGTGAGAGGTAGGGTTTTGGGTGAGCCAGCAAGTGAGGCATGATGGGTCTGTGGCAGTTCAGACCTTCCTTCATTCTTTCCTTTCCATTGCTGAATATTTCTGGCGTGATGTAACTCTCTTTGGCTTGCATGGCGTTTTCCCTTTTAATATTTTCTTAAGAATACTTTTCTTATTACTGTGGAGAAGTATTTTTTTAAAAAATAAAAGGCGGAACAGCCCACCTCACCATTCACACTGCACACCTTTCACAAACAGTGAAAGACTCATCTTGCGGATCTGGAGGTGGGAAAGGGTGGGGTGCGCAAAATTTGCCGTTTCCCCTACTTCCCAACTCAAGTTGCCGAGGAGACTACAAGTCCCATGCTTCCCAGCATGAAAAAAGCATGCCATTTGAACAGTTACGAGCGACCCTATGGTTTTGAATGTTGTGCTTTTGTTTTCTGACCAGAATTCCACTGGGATCTGCTAGGCACTAATGAACAAGATCTACACTCCCCCACAAGGTCCCCACAGCATCCACAAGCACTGCAAACATGGAAGACATTCCACCACACCCACCCAGCTTACAGAAGAGAATATTACTCATGCATGTTTGTTTGCAAAAATCCAGATGAGACTCTTTGCCGTTTGCATGTTGATACCTTTACAGCCAGTGTAAATCAAAGCATAAGGGGAATAGAGTTTGCCAAGTCCAGTTCCCCTCTCCTGAGATATGTGGGGCTTCTCAGGCTCTCCAAAGAAGGGAAAGTTTTCAGGGTAGCCTCAGTGGCAGCCTGGTCCCAAATTGCAAATTTGAGCTCCAGCCCTGAAGAGTCATTCCATAGGAACATAGGAAACCGCTTCATACTGAGTCAGCCTATTGGTCCAACTTGTATTGTCCATACACTGACTGGCAGCAGATTTCAAGGATTTCAGAGGGGGTGTGTGTGTGTGTGTGTTGGGGGTCTCTTTTCCAGCTGTAACTTGAGTTGCTGAGGGTGAAACTTGAGACATCCTGCAAGCAAAACATACGCTTTAAGCCTACACTACAACCTTTCCCTGTTCTGCTTTTCCTGCCCGCCTCCCAGCAGCTCAAACTTTTCTCAACAGGCTAGTTTACATTTCACCCTACAGTGGTGACGGGGGAAAACCACAAACACGCTTACCTGGTAAGAGTCCTGGCTTCCTCACGGGCCTTTTCCCAGTCTGCCGCTTCCTTCCGAAGCATCAAAAAAAATATTTTCACCAGTTAAGAGCCATCAAAGCTCAGAGGCTCCTCCCGGCACTCTGGGAGTGAGGACAAGGCAGAGGAGGAGGAATCTCCAAAAGAAACATTCCATGGGTGGAGCTTTCTAGCACACTCTTGGTTGCTAGCTGTCAAGGCTGGGGAAAGCAGAGAGCTGTACCAGGTAAACAACAAGGGCCCCCATCAGACCAGCAGTGCAGAATCTATCTGAGTCATCTGAGCAGCCAGTCCCACGATTGCAAGAGGTAGGGATTTGATGGTTAGTCCATTCAGTCCCCTAAAAGAGACCCAAGATTTCACTACTTTTGCAAACGTTTCCCTAACTTGTACAATCCCGCCCCCCCTCACAAAATGCACATTTTATCATGCATTTTCCTCCAAACACATTTTTTGGGGTAAGCATTGCAAAATTCAGAAAAGCACACTATCCAATTTAAGTGACTTCAAAATGGGTATATTTCGAAGAACAGCAAACTAGGTCTGTTTACTTTAAAATATGGACCCAAAGGAATCCTCCACTCCTGGGGTGCAAGTTCAGTGTTCAAATATTGTGATGAAGTTCCTGGACAAACTGGGACTGGCTATTGTTTAATACAATTGGGAGCTGCCACAAAATGTTACAATGCATTCTTCTCACCTAACAGGACAACTCACCTAACAGGACAATGGATGGAACATTTTGTTCCATCCATGCTTACCTCCAGCATACTATAAATTGTGAAGGGGTTCAAGAAGACCATTTAACTCCCCGCCCTGTTTCCCAATTTTCTTTTCTAACTAACACTCCACGTGCCCTCGGTTCTAGAGACCACTGAGCATGCTCAATCCTCATTGGGTTTATTTGAAGGGGGTGTCATCGTTTTGTATCTCTGCGAACCTTGGAGTTTCCCTGAGATGCTGATATCTCTCTCTTGTTTCTCTGTGGCCTGTTTTGGTTCAGGTTGGCACAGGTGCCTCCTTTTCAGCATTAGGAGGACTGGGGTTTATATCCTGCTTTTCCATTAGCATTGACCCCGCCACCCCAGCAGCCTATAGCAAATAGTTACAACAAGAACTGCAACAGCAACCAAGCAAACATGCAATTCAAGCTGCTGGCTTGTTTGATATATAAAGCTCTAAACGGCCTGGGGTCAAGGTTTCCAAGGGATCACCTGTTCACATATGAAACAGCCCCTGCATTAAGATCTTTGGCTGAGGCCAATCTGCAGGTTCTCTCACATTAAGAATGGCAGGTGGAGTCAGGGCCTTTTCTACACTGACACCAAGGCTGTGGAGCCCTCTCCCTTCCCCAGCCTCATTTGTTAGGCGGCTATGTTGCTGTCTTTTAAATGAAAAAATTATCATTGAGAGAACAAGCGGTACATACATTTTGTTAAATAAACAAGCACACTAGAGCTTTAAAGGTTAAGACCCACACTTAGACTTGCTTATGGCAAAGGAAATACCTCTGGTTACAGACACTTCAGGTTACAGACTCCGCTAACACAGAAATAGTACCTCAGGTTAAGAACTTTGCTTCAGGATGAGAACAGAAATCGTGCCGAGGTGGCAGCGGGAGGCCCCATTAGCTAAAGTGGTACCTCAGATTAAGAACAGTTTCAGGTTAAGAACGGACCTCCAGAATGAATTAAGTTCTTAACCTGAGGTACCACTGTAGTAGCTTAGTCAAGAACTTCACAACTGTATGTCAATGTATCTCCACACAACTGCTTCCCATATCAATTTTGAGATTATCTGGGAGGAGCCACCAGCACCCTTTTCTCCCACACTGCACATCCTCACTTCAACAACACTGTTGGGGAATGTTCTGGGGTGTAGCTTCTTCCGGGGATGCACAAACACCTCTGTGTTCCCCTCCAAAAGTGGGAGGGGCTTCCCATGCATGCCAAAGGAATGAGTGCCAAAACTCCCTACCCTTCCCCACTGGGGCCCTTGTCAGCAGTTGTAGCCATGGGCGGTACTGCTGTTTTCGGCCTTTCAGAAGTAGTTTTGTCATTCACCCACTGCTAAATTGCTTGCCCAGGACCCGACAGTGAGGATGGTGAATAGTGTTGCTACCAGCAGCAGCAGCAGCAGCAGCACCCCACTCACCCAGTGCAACTGCATTAGGGGAGGGGTCAGCAAAAGAGGTTTAAAGACTCTCTCAAGGCAAATCTAACAAAATGTGATATAAACACCGGCAATTGAGAAACACTGGCCTGCGAGCGCTCCTATTGGAGAACAGCCTTTACCAAAGGTGTCATGGACTTTGAAGACACTCAAACTCAGGACAAAAGGGAGAAACGAGCTAAGAAGAAGGCACATTTGGCAAACTCTCACCATGATCAGCTCCCACCTGGAAACCTAAGTCCTCACTGTGGAAGGTTGTGTGGATCCAGAATTGGCCTCCACAGTCACCTACAGACACACCGCTAAGACTGTGTTCATGGAAGACTACCTTACTCGACTATGAGTGATCGCCAAAGAAGAAGATGTGTGCTGGAGAGTGTGGGCCCTTCTGTGATACCATGTCAAGGGCCCTTGATGCCCAACATGGATCCTAATGACATCTAACCCTGATGTTGTAAAATTATATATATGTAATTTCTATTCCCCCACCCCACCCCACCATTTACAAATGCAAATGAAGGACATACACGTATTACCTGACACACTTGCTAGGGATAACTACCTGAAAAACATTAATTACAACTTTTATACTACCAAGCTTGCCTAATACTAGGTCTTCAACTGGCCTAGGAACTCACACAAAGGAAAAAGCAGCTGGCTGAGGCCAGATGCCCATCTGCACCTGCGTCCTGTTCTCACAGTAGCCAATCAGAAGCCTATGGGAAGCCCACATTCAGAACCTGAGTGCAGCAGCTCTCTGTTCACCTGTGATTCCATGCTGCTGATATTCAGAGGCATGCTGCCTCCAACACTAGAGGTAGGAAATAGCCACCAGGGCTAATAGCTATCAATTGCCTCATCCACCATGAATGTCTAATCTTTTAGTCACCCAAGTTGGTGGCCTCTTGTAAGAGTGGATTCCATAGTTTAGCTATGAGCTGCATAACAAAGTGCTTTCATTAATACTAATCAATTTATGAAATGGGAAATTTCATGCCCCACACCACTTCTGGGAGACCCACACATACTACCTTGAGTTCTGCTGAGGTATAAATGCAACACATTAATAAATAAAATGCCCAACGGGAATTTTTAAAATTATTATTCACATTTTATTGAACATCTCAATGTAACACATACACCTTTTCCCCCACCTCTTTGTTCTGCTTGCATTTTAACTGATAAGGCACTTGTCTGTCTACATTCAAAAGTCACAGCTGTATTGTGCGGTACAGAATCTGGAGATAAGATGTGACATGGAAGATAGGCAGGAAAAGAAAAAGCTATTACCCCTTTCACCTCCCCAACCAGCATTTACAACAATAGTGCAATAACAAAACGATAAACCATGAATGGCTCAGATGGTGGGGTGGTGCCATGGAGCCACCGTTCCAACATCGGGGTTGCTCTGCTTACCTGGATGAGGCATGGGGGCAGCAAGGTTGGGGCAGTTCAGGTGTATTGATGGTGCTAATCTGGCGCTTCTGCCCACACAACCCCAGTCTCACTGCCACCCTGGTCCATCTCTATACAGTGCAGGTAAGTGGCAGCAATGCCACTGTTGGTAGGTTGGTCATTGGGCACCACTCTATCATGTCAGCCATTCCTGGACACAGATGGGCATATCCAAATATGAATGAGAATTTCCCAAGACTCAAATCAGGTGGCATTGAACTCAGTCTTTCTCAGAGTAGACCACTGAGATTAATAAACACGATGTTCCTCAGGTCCATTAATTTCAGTAGGTCTATTTTGCATAAAACTTTGTTGAATACCACTTATTGATTTCAAATCAATGCTCGATGAAACAAAGGGAAACAAGAAAAAAACCCCCACCTAATCTAATTTTATTCTGAGTCTGTGGTAATTCTCACTAATCTTTGGATATGGGCACCTGTGCTTCAAATATCAGCATTTTCATTTTATAGGCTTGAGTTCTGTATTCATCCTGTAGTCACCTTTCCCCTTATCGTTCTCTCTCTCCCTCCCCCTGCTTTGGGGGACATGATTTGTGTTCAGTTTTATCTCACCTTTCCTCTAAGGTGCTCAGGGAAGCAAGTCTCACATTTTATCTCCTCAACAATGCAGCAAGGTAGTTTAGACTGAGAGAGAGTGACAGGAAGAATCAAGGTTACACAGTAAACTTCATAGCTGAGAAGGGATTTCACTTTCCAGGGAGTTCACCAGGCTATGAAACTTCGTCATTCCAGGAAACTGGTCAAATGCACTTATTCTGTCAGGCATTTGGGGATAGTTTTGACTGACAGCTTTACACTCAGTACATCTTGTTAGTTTGGCATGGTGGCTGGAAGAAACTCATCCCTGTCTTTGAACTGACTTGGTTCTCTCTCTCTCTCTCTCTCTCTCTCTCTCTCTCTCTCTCTCTCTCTGTGTGTGTGTGTGTGTATCCCAGCAGTCAAGACCAAGTGTGCCAGCCACCTTCAGTTGTGGTGGTGGGTAGGTTTTTGAAAACTGGATTGGGCAGAAATAGTGCAATCTGCAATGTGTAAGTAGCACACGTCCACAATACGCAAACCGTAAGTGGTTTAGATCTAATTAGTTGCAAGAACCAGGGAATTTGGATATGACCATTTAATATAGACTTCTTTGATCAGTACGTATATCAGAAAACTGAACAGTCTGAATTAGGTGAGTGTCGGACAAAGGCCATCCCTCTCTCCCTCTCATACATCACATCCATGTCCTGCCTAAAAGAAAGTGCTGATATGAAAAGTAGGTAATATTAGTTCTGTATAAGGTTTCCATTACCCACTTTCCCAGGATTTAAGGGTTGCTTATGATGGTGCTGTTTTAGAAGTCAGAGCTGTCTGAGGTGGGCAGGATGTGAAGTTGAAGGGAGAAGGCTTATAGTCGGTACTATTGAATGCCTCCAGACCTATTTCATTTGGGTTATGTTTACCGGGGGGCAGGGAGGAAGGGTCTTTCTTCATAATGAATACTTCACTGTCCTGCCTCCTGTGGCTTTCACTTCTGGCTTGGAGGTGCTCTTTACATCGTTTCCCAACGAGGTAGAAGGCTTCAAGAAGGCTGAGGAGGATGCAAACACAGGCTGTGCTGATCATGAAAAGGGTGAAGATGTTCTTCTCTGTGGGCTTAGCTATGTAGCAGTCTACAATGTTGGGACAAGGATCAAGGGAGCATTTCACCACATTGGGGAGTGTGTAGTTTGGGAACACATGGTAGAAGATGTAGAGGAATATAATGTCCACAGCAGACTTGAAGATGAGGCTCAAGAAATAGGTCCACCACAAACCTCCACGCTTCTTGCCAGGAGGATAGCGCAGTGCATAGTCTGCCCCAACCTTCTTCTTATGTTTCTCCAGTTTGGCTTCCAGGTAGGCAACATGCATGATTACCAGCAGGGAAGGACAGGTAACCAGAATGAGCTGTAGGGCCCAGAGGCGGATGTGGGAGATTGGGAAGTAATGGTCATAGCAGACGTTTGGGCAGCCTGGCTGCTTAGTGTTGCAGTCAAAATCCTTCTGGTCATCTCCCCAAACCTTTTCAGCTGCCACTATGTAGACTAGAAGCCGGAAGATGAAGACCACTGAGAGCCAAATACGTCCAAAGGCTGTGGAATATTTATTCACTCCGGTCAGGAGCCCTTGAAAGCTTCCCCAGTTCATGGCCTCTGGTTTCTACTTCCAGTTCCTGAAAAGACATGAGAAGATGGAATTAGAAATATTGTAACACCCTGATGTTGCCTGTATCGATAGGTTGTGAACACCACCACACCGCTAGACCTGATTCACTGCATGGAACCGAAATAACTTAAGCCCCTCCCCTCCCCCTTCAGGATTACTCTCAAACCATTTCATCTGCAGGCTATGTTGTCTTTCTAGACCCATTCTGCAATGTCTGCCAGGTTTGATCATCTACCTTGAAGGTTCGTAGCTGTTTGAGATAAAAGCTTTACTTCCAAATTCAGCAACATGTAACAACTAACAAAGGGGTAAGTGTGGAATTGGGGGACTTTGATGGCCTGTCACAAACTGCTCCAATTTCTCCCATATCATTTGGGACTAGTATTTATTGCTGCTTCTTGTCCACACTGACTTCGAGGCCTCCCTGTTGCCAGCAATACCCCTCAACCTTGAGAAGAGGAATTGGTAGCTGGTGACAGAGAGCGCTTGATAGAGGCAGCAGAGAATATCACTCTAGTGCTTGCTGATGAGCTTCATCACCTGCTGGGGAGCATGGGATTGGGGTTTCCTCTGCCTCCCAAACTGAATTGGGAGGCAGAGTAAGTGCTACCCCTAAGACCCCCACCATAAAGTTGATGATCATGTTTAGGACCACTATTTCTAGTTAAGGATGATGTCTGCTTGTATCCCCTATAAGAACAGCCCACTGGATCAGTGAACCAATGACCCATCTAGTCCAGCATCCTGTTCTCGCAGTGGCCGACCAGATGCCTGTGCATCTGTGCATATTTCACTTCCTAGGGGCAAGTGAAATATGAGCACAAGAGAACCTTCCCCTCCTGTAGTTTCCAGCAGCTGGTACCCAGAAGCATTACAGCATCCAGCTGTGGAGGTAGAGCAGAGCCACCATGGCTAGTAACCCTTTCCTCCATGAATCTGTCTAATCCTCTTTTAAAGCCATCCCAGTTGTTGGACTTCAATGCCTTCTAGGGGAGCAAGTGCCATAGTTTAACTGTGCACTGTGTGAAGAGGGACTTTCTTTTATCTGTCCCAAATCTTCCAACATCCAGCTTTGCTGGATGTCCATGAGTTCTGGTGTTATGAGAGAGGAATAAAAACTTTTGTCTATCCACTTTCTCCATGCCATGCATGGCTTTTCTAAACTTCTATCATGCCGCTTCTTACTTGCTTTTTTCTCTAAACTAAAAAGTTCAAGACCAGTGCTGGATCTATGTATAAGCTAGACAAGCTATAGTTTAGGGCCCCACTCTCTTGGCCCCCCAAAAAAAAATTTAAAGGGAAAAAATACAATTACTTTGATAAAATACATATTTTGTTATGTGTGGATGGCTTTAGATACCTATTAGGTCCATAAATTACCATTTAGCATATATTCAACACAAAAACCAGCCACAATTTGTTGTTGACATATAAAGGGCCCCTTTACCTTCAGTAGCTTAGGGCCTCATCAAACCTAAATCCGGCCCTGTTCAAGACACTGCTTCACAGGGAAGTCATTCCCTCCCCTTGATCATTTTGGTGGCACTTTTCTGAGCCTTTTCCAACTCTTCAATGACTTCATCAAAAAAGCAACAAGATTCCCCCACCCCTGCTGAAGAATCTTGGATGAAGTTTCTGAGGAAATGAATGGATGATCGAGGAAACTGAGGGGATTTGGCCCAGCTACTTACAACACTTAGAATATAATTTGCTCTAGTCCTTTAAAACTGTAAACTGCCTTGGGTGCCTTGGCAAAAAGCTCATATATAAATGAAATGGATATGCAAATAAAATAAACTTTCTGGGTTCAGCTGTGCCACTCCCCTCACCACAGATTACAAATGATTAAAGAGCCAAGGCTAGAAAACATGCATAGCAATTTAAACACCCAATACTTTTCCCCACCCCCACGCCATGTGCCTCTCCCCCATATGGATGTCATATGTTTTGCCTAAGCTAGCAACATGTCCGTACAGGCTAGAAAGAAACCACAATCTATCCACCCTGCCCTCATCTCCCAAAGGGGCAAGAACTGCTAACTGCTGCAGTAAATAAAGTGTGTGTGTGTGTGTGTGTGTGTGCAAGGAAGATGCCCGGTGGTGAACTCTGGTATGAGACTGGGGTGCTACGAGTTCTCAAGAGCGTCTCCATTTGCTTTTGAAATGATGGAGACCTGCCATCTCCTATGATGGCAACTTAACGCAATGCCAAAAAAGAGGAAACACAACATCAGATGGGAAAACACCAGTTTGCATATGCAAATAATTAATCAGGAATACAATACATTGCACCATAGTGTGGAAGACTTGGGACTAGGAAACTTACATGGCTGCTGAACAAATATTGTAGATGGGCAAATTCAAGGCCCTTATCCCCCCTCCTTGGGGTTTCTTCATCTGTAAACCAGACTTTGACTAGACAGCTTTGTAGAGAAGATATGGCCACACTACTAACACATGAACTTAGGGTTGAACATAGGGATTGAGGAGAAATTTGGTTCTATTTGCATTTAAAGGTATACCTATTAAATCACATTTTCTGAAACAACATGAGAAGCTAAACACAACCATCTTCCCAAATTCACATTTCTTCATATTTTTGGAAGCAGTTCTCCAGCCAAGCCATGTGTACAAACATGCATATACTGGGGTAAAGTGTACATAAAATACATATATGAATGAGTGTAACATACAAAAATGCACTATAGTAGGTTAAATTGCTTTGCAAATATGTGCATTTTAGGGGGGATTGCATATAAAAACATGTATATTAGGAGAAAGTCATACTAAAATCCTGACAAATTTTCATGAGGACTTTCTAAAATAAAATTTAAAAACTGATGTGGGAATGTGAACTTTAGTTTGGAAAAATGAGAAACCACAACTCACAGATTTCCCCACCCGTAGCTGACCACTCTTGGGTCTGCAGGCAGAGTCTTTTTCCACAGAGGTGGAACCAAGAGGTAATCTGAAGCTGGACCCAGGGGGTGGACTCTTGATTTTTAGTAAATTTGAGGTGGACCCTAACAGTTTTTGCCAAAAATTGCTGGAAGTATCCCAGGGAAGGGCTCTGTCTGAGTCTTTCCCATCAAGTGCTAGTTTTGCATGTATGTGTTAAAACAGAGGTGGAGTGCCCATCACACAAGGTCTCACCTACAGTCCAAAGTGATGCAGTTCAGGACTGAAAGCTGACATCACTGGGCAAAGTCCATTTCAAAACAGGGGCCCCATTGACAACCCCCAAACTCTGTGCTTCATCTCCTTGCTGCTGCCACTGCCTGATCACTTGCTCTCTACAAACACCTGAGCAACAACAGACAATAGGAGAAGATGGATCCAGATCCATGGTGCACCTGGGTGGTGATGTGGACAGAGTCAGAGGAGCAGGGCAGGCAAATGGACAGCAGAACCCCAAAATGAAGTAGAAGCCCCTCCTCTTCACTTCTACTTCATTTTTGGGTTCTGAGCATGTTGCCCCAAGGCCCCACAAACCTGGAGCCAATACTGCCTGCATCTTTTCCCTTCTTTGCAGCACGACAGTGCCTGATTCTTACAAAGGAACCCATAGGTTTTTAATGTACACATGCCTAGGCACTGGGGAAGAGGAGAAACACAGGCAGCCTTAATTGCTTCCTATGGCTAGTGCTGAATTTCTGGAGAGAAGGATCTTCCCCGAAGAGTTTTGTCGAACAGCTGCTGCTCTTTGAAGTCCTCAAGGAGCTGCACGTGAACTGAAAGTCTGTACTGAAGAAAGTAAGGCATTTAGAGCAGCCTAGAGGGAATGGGTCCAGGTGCCTTTGGAATGGATTCAAGGTGGAGGAGTGGGGAGGGAGGCTGATTAAAGTTTATAAGAGCATTAACATGCTGTCTGATGCTCCCCTTTCTCAAGCATCTCTTCTAGAAAGCCAAATGGAGACTGAGAAACTGCAACCAAAAAATGTCTTTGCAGGAACACTGACACAAAGATGATTCATCTTTAATCTGTACGATTGGCCAAGGTTTACTAATTCATCACAGACCTAGCACTAAAAGCACAGCACAAGAGTTGCCATGCTAGATCAGACAAACTTTCCATTTTTATAATTTTGTTTCTAACCACAGCCAAGATGCTTAGGGCGGGATGCTGTTAATCTGCCCTTATTCTAGGATGGGCAAATCTGTCCATTTTGGTTTTTCCTAGTTCCTCATTTTTATAGTTGTAGTATGGCTAATTTCTGCAGCAGTGTGTGTGTGTGTGTGTGCGAGAGAGAGAGAGAGAGAGAGAGAGAGAGAGAGAGAGAGAGAGATATCCCTGTATAATTTCATCCACATTTCTCTAAATGTCCTCCATTTTTGTACGCAATTTTCTCTAATGTCTACATTTTTGCAAACCATTCCCACAAATATAATGCATTTTTGTAAGCTGTTTTCACTAACATATGGAATTTTGTGTGTACCTTGTGCATGATGTTTTTGGCTGTTAAACTATACTGTAAAATTCAGAGAAGTGCAAATTTCAGGAGACAGCTGCATTTCCCTTTGCTTATTGGTTCAGGAAGTGCAGATTAGGTAGGTTCACGTTAACAAGGGAGTTGAATTAATTTCTCCCCCATCTCCATCTGATTATGTTGGAATAGAGTTTCCGTGTAACTATCATGCATCTCTTCTTTGTATCTGCTTCATGGGTTGTTGTTTTTTTACAATCCTTGTAAAGAAATTTTGTAGTAGCAGCAGCAGTGAATCCCTTCCCTTTCTTTCTTTCATTGTCAGTTTGCCCCCCCTCCCCCGCAACTTCTCTTGGCTTGCTTTTTTGTTTTGTTTTGTTTCATTTTCTTTCAAAATACTTGCAGTATTTGTAGAAAACACTGAAAAACAACTGATTTGGCACTTCATCCCATACCCATTCCAAGTAACAAAAACTTATTGGAAAGGGGTGTCTGAGACAGGAAAGGCTGGGGAGTATGGACTTTCTAAATTTCCCTGATCCCACAGTCCAGTTCAAAGGACATAGGAACCTGCAAATCCCATGCTCCCCTGCATGGAATGATGCTCTTCAGCATGCCCAAGAACCTCAATTTTGTCTTCCTTGATGCTAGAAGCTCTCTCCCCCCCCCCCCAGTGATTATCCTTCTCTCTCTTACCAGTGAGGTGTTACTTGTTTGAAAATAGGATGAAACTTGCAGTTAAGGTTAGCTAGTGGGGTGGGGGAAGCTCATTACAGGTATATTTACACACAAATTTGAAGGGATTTGGACTCTTCCTGAAATCTTGGAGAATTTTCTGCATGCAACAGATGCTGTGCCACTGAGCTACAGCACTCCCCCAGATTGCTGTGCCTGGTTGAGCCATGATGAACTTTGTCGCGTTGATTTCAATAGAACCTAAGTCCAACTATCCTATTCTGGATCCAGCCCATATGCTCTGCACAAACTTTGTTTTTTAAATCTACCTTCCATACGGAAGCATAGATAGTGATCACTTGATCTTCAAACTATTGTGATCAACATTTCTGCTCTCAATGAATTCTGTCTCTGCAGCATTTTATTTTCCCTGATTAGTCCTCTTTTTTTTTAAAAAAGCTGTAAAACCAACTCTTGACATTTCCTGTAATGTTAAAATGATACATTAGCAAAGCACTGGCTCCTCCTCCTAGCTCTTAAAGATCATTTGAAAAAATACCGGGGACTATAAGATTCCGAGTGTTATCACTTTGTTGTTTGACAAGAATTTCACAGGGATCTGCTGCACATGAATTAAAAAGATGAATTAACACTTCCCCACAAGGTGAGCATAACATTCACAAGACCCCGAGATCTTCATAGACACTACAGATGAGAAAAACAACAACAACATTCTCTCACCCTGCCTATTATATATATGAAACTATTAAGCCTGCATATTTTGTTACGAAATTCCAGATGCAACCTGAGACTCTTTGCTTTTACAGGAGGTGCTTAATTTCAAGCACACGGGGTGCCTGGGCTTGAGTTTGCTTCGGAGTCGCATCTTTTGGTTTGCGAACTCCTGTATTCCTCTCCCGAGATACGGGGGCTTCTGTGGTTCTTTGGTGAGGGGAAGGCTTTCAGGGTAGTGTCAGTGGCTGCCTTTTCAAATGTTACAAATCTGATCTCGACCACTGGAGCCCTGATTTACCTTGGCTAATAGTAAGCCTGACTTTTGTGGCACATGTCCCACAGGAACACAGGGAGGCATGTCAGGAGGCATAGGTCCACCTAGTATTGTCTGCCTAGCAGTGACATCTTCCCACCAGGTTGTGGTCCCCACCTCACAGTGAACACCTTTAAAACCTTTTGCAAAAGGCATTCTTGTTGCAGTTCAGCCCACAATGGTGAGGAAAAACAAATGAACACACTTACCTGGTAGGAGTTCCAGCTTCCTTGCAGGCCTTTTCCTGATCCGCTCTCGTCTTCTGGAGCATTGAGACAGCCTTTTTCCCAATTAAAGGGCATCAAAGCTCTGAGGCTCCTCCCAGCACTCTGGGAGTGAGGAGGAGGAGGACGAGGCAGAGGAGGAGGAATCTCCAAAAGGCACATTCCGGGGTGGAGCTTTCCAGCACAACTTCGGTTGCTGCTACCTGTCAAGACTGCTGGAAGCAGAGAGCTGTACTCATGCAAATGTCAAGGGCCTCCATCATACAAGCAGCAGAGAACCAATGTGATTTGGGCATCTAGTCCTATGGCTGGAGGAGAGACGGATGAACAGAGCAGGTCTTTTTTTTTTTGCTGTGTCTCAGTTTTTTACGCACCATATTTTTCCGTCTATAAGACACCCCCATGTATAAGATGGCTCCTATTTTGGGGGACTCAGATTTAAGAAAATGGGGGGGAGAGATGGCCCCATGTATAAGACACCCCCTAATTTTTGACATTATTTTTTAGGGGGGGAAACCTAGCCTTATACGCAGAAAAATACGGTACTTAGTGTTCATTCTGCCCCAAAGAGTGCACACAAAACCTGCATTTAAATTGTATGCAGCTTTGTACATACTTTCCCCCAAATCTATGTTTTATATACCCTTTTTTTGTCTAAAAGATATATTCAGTTTCCCTGTAAGGGTCATATTTTTGTAGACACTGCAAAATTCAGATAAGTGTAGAATATGGCAGCTGCAGCTCAAGTTCACATATCTGGAGCAAGACCAAATAAGATCCTTCTCCACTCCCTGGGGCTCAAGCCCAGTGTTTAACAGGCATAATGACACAACAGACTTGGGATTTGCTATTATATTATACATGCAAGAGCCGCTATAATGTTGCAGGGTGTTCCGCTCACCCCCTAACAGGAGCACTCCTGTTCTATGCTCCATCCATCCAAGTTCACCTCAGGATACTATAAAATGTGAAGGAGTTCAAGAAGACCATTCAACTCCCTGTCCTGTTTTCCAGTTCTCTTTTCCAAGTAAGGGCTCATCCAAACTTTCACTAGAGCCATACTTTGATTGCATTGTGTACTGATTAATTCCCCTAGGTCTGAGACAGCTTTTGCTGTTGTTCTATAGCTGTGCCTTGCAAAATTCTGATCCTTCTCACTGAATCAGATCTTCTCAGATGTGTGGGAAATCCGAAGAGACATTTTGCTTAAACCAAGGTTCAGTTCAATGGGTGAGACTGGATTTTCTCAAGGCATAATCACAGAACCACAAGAAAAGCTCTTAGACCTGGGGGAATTAATCGGTACACAATATGATCGGTACACAGAATATGAATCAAGCAAAAGTGTGGATGAACCCTAACACTCCACATTCCATGAGTTCTAGAGGTACTGTACATGCTTAATCCTCATTGAGTTTATTTGAAGTGGGAGGGTGTTGCAGACCATGCCAATATCTCCCTCTTTTTGCTCAGTGTCCCATTTTGGTTCCAGCAATGTTGGCATAGTTGCCTTCCTTACAGTATTAGAAGGAATGGTATTTATATCCTGCCTTCCCATCAATTATGCATCCAGTCTCCAGCCAGCTACTCCCATACAAAATCCCCCCTGCATTAAGATCCTCAGCTGAGACCATGCTCCAGCTGTTGATGGTGGATGGAGTCAGGGCCTTTTCTATTCTAGCACCCTAACTGTGGAACACCCCCCCCCAAGCCCACCTGCTGCAATCTTTTAAACACACTTTGGAAACGTTTGCATTTGTCCTTCAGGTACTGTGGGTCTGAGCCAATCAGAACTTTATAGGTCAAGGCAATGACTTGCATGTGGAAACAAAATGGTAGCCAGGGCAGACCTGCAGCCACAGGCCTGACAGGTCCCAGTTACTCATCTGGCAACCAGTTAATCCTCTGGCAACTTCACCGTGAGTTACCTCAGCACGACTGCTTCCCACACCAATCGGATTAAGGATCTTTGGGAAGAGATGCTGGCATGCCTCTTGCCACACTTCACCTCAGGGCTGTTCAGCAGTGTTCTTGCATGTAGCTACCTCTAGAGATGAATAAACACCCTGGTGTTCTCGCCAAAGTGGGACGGGGGCTTTCCACTTTCTCCAAATCTCTGTGTGCAAATTCCTCAAAGGCATCAATGGTAGGGGTTGTTAACTTTTTCTCAGCCCGAAAAAGTGCATTGCAGGTTGGCCAGTCCTCTGAGAGCTGTTTCTAAGTCTTTTTTAAAAAAGATTTGCATCATACAGTCTGCAGTTTTTCATGCCAAAAAGGAGTGCTAAACATTCCTGCAAAGGGGAAGTGTTTCTCAACAATGCCAAAAATATTCACTAATAAAAAATAAATAAATGGTGTAGTTTAACTTAGCCTAAGAATATTACTGGCTGTCAGACCACATTCAAGAATGGTAAGAAGTTAATTAAAAGCTAAAGTGAGCAGAAAGTACCCCTTGAATAATTAAGGGTCCTTGACTCACTACCAGCAGAAAGTACCCCTTGAATAATTCAGGGCTCTTGACTCACCTCTGCAGTGGGATCGTTTTAGATTCCAGTGGTGTAACAAGAAGATTTAGTAAGGTCCAAAAGCCCACTCTTCAACATTCAAGGATAAACAGTGGGGGGAAGCCATCTATTTCCAAAGCCCTTTATTGCTACTTTATCATTCATATTAACCACAGCAATGCCTTAACAGACGCAGAATTCTTGGCTTCAATTTCTTTAAACACCCTTGCCACAAATGCCTTGAACTGAGGCTATGCAATTTACTATAACTATAGAAATACTTCCATCTTTTAAAAACCATGTTCAATGAGACTTCTCTGGACAATCTCTTATCCTGCTTGAATTTTAATATCAGTATCTCACCAAACAGCTAAACAGCATGTAGTCGGAATATGAGGAGGGGGCACTGCTCACCACCCATTTCTCCTTATAGCTTTTTGTATTATATAATATATAATATATACAGGCAGTGCCTTTTCCCTTCCTAGAAAAAAGGTGCTGGTATTCACCATGCAATTGTTACAGTAAGTGCCCCCCAACCCACCAGTTTTAAGAGACCCATCTAAAAAGTCATGGCACACAAGGAAAAAGGACCGGGAAGGAGAAGGGGAGAGCAAGCTCTAACTCTTAAAGCTGCAGTTCCCAAAACAATAATATAAATGCAAAATAAGTTAAAGACTAATAAATCTAATACGGAGTAGGTGTTTCTTTGGAGTCCTCAAAAAAACAAAGCATAAAAAACCCTCCTGCAAGCAAACATATTTTCATAAACTTATTTTCAGAGCTTGGGTCTGTAATGTTTCCATTCAGTCTGATTTAAGTGCCACTGCAAGTAATACAACAGCCACTTTGCATATGATGATTAAATGTAGATCTAAATTAGAGTGCTACCTGAAACTTATTGCTTAGCCTACTGTAGAGAAAGTATGATGCTGATGATTAATTTTAGTTACGAATTGCTTTCTATGAAGCATCTTAAAATAATTCTACAAAACAATGAAACCATATATAAAACAATTCCATAAATAAAAACAGTTAAATAATTGCATATATGAACGAATTAAAACATTTTAAAACAATATTATTAAATTTGTCAGTCACTTTATCTTGCCTGGGGCAAACCAAAATGACTTAAAATATTACATATATAGAAATAGTTAAAATAAACACATATAAAGAAATGCTATCATTACATATATCTGTTTTGGGCTTTGGAAAAGATTTCTCTCTGTGATAATTACATAGATAGTAGTAATAAGTAACTCAATTTGTGGACTGTAGTCCATTAAACCATATGCCATAACCAATTTATTAGTCTTTAAGGGACCACAAGACTCTTTAAGACACTGGTCTGCAGGAAAACTACATTCATCTTCTTTCTATATTTGTCCCTCATTTTTAAAAGCAATTGCAGAATTACCAAAAGCTAGCAAAGCTCTCACTTAATGACTGATCAACCCACGGGAACTCACCTATGGAGAGAGAAAGATTGTCCTGATTTAGGGGTCACCGACATGCCACCTGCACTTCTGGAACCACGTTCAGATTAGTAGCCCATGTCATGGGTTAAGGCCTTCCACAGGATATTCCACAAGCGACTCTCCCAACTGCAGGGTCCTAGTGACTGAGACACATGCCATCCTGGCCAAATTTTAAAGGCCATCTGCAAATGATCCATGCCACACCTCCCTAAGGAAATTTATTCTACCCATCTCTAGGTATGACCACTTTCCTACAAGGGGATTTAATGTGCCTTGATTTCACCTTGAGCAAACCCATTACTGAGCATCCCTAAAATAACCATGGGACTTGCATTCTTAGGCATGTGTGTCTGATGACTGGCCTAGCATTGTTAGCCCAAACCTTTCTGATGAGCATGGCAATTGTTCTCCGAACTGAAGTGGGTTTGCTGTAGAAGTGGCACAGGTTGTCATAGGCTCCCAAATCTTTCTCTGAGCTGCAGTGCTGGATCTAAGACAACAAAGTCATATGACGTATAGTTTATGCATCGTGCAGCAACCATGTTCCATCCTATTGCCTCTGCATCAGAAGGCCAGTTCTCAGCAAGTGCTTGGTGGTCTTGTAAGGGATGCGGGTGGCACTGTGGTCTAAACCACTGAGCCTCTTGGGGGTCTTGTGCAGCAGCCTCTACAGGTTGCAAGGGTCCCCCACTAGGAGAGTGCCTCCAGGGTGCCATTAGAGAGCCTCTGCAAGATGCTGCAAGGTGTCCTTTGCTGCTTTCAAAAGTGGAGGGCAAAACACATTCCTCAGCTAGCAACTAA
The DNA here is from genome assembly GCF_964188305.1 of Podarcis bocagei. Classification (NCBI taxonomy): domain Eukaryota; kingdom Metazoa; phylum Chordata; class Lepidosauria; order Squamata; family Lacertidae; genus Podarcis; species Podarcis bocagei. The sequence continues at coordinate 31,588,460 of NC_138132.1, forward strand.
CAGCATTCAGGTGCCCATTTCTTTGTTAATTGCTGCTCCATTGGTCCCAGGAGGAATGTGGTGCAAATAATGATATTGAAATGGCCTCTCAAAAGCCCTGGGATCTGAGAGTTGGCAGTTTGACTTAAGGAAGTCCTTCCCTTTGCCACATCCTCATATTCCGTATGCACAAGCATCACAGGGAGGCGTTTGATGGGTTGCTTTTCAACCTCACAATGTTCCTGGTGCTTGATAAGATCCTGCTAACATTTGAATGATGCCATTCTGATCTTCATTGCTTCTTATGAAAAACAAACAAATAGTGCTTCTTGTTTTCCTATAGACTAGTGGTGCTTGCTTTTCCCATGTTCTCTCATGGATAGCCAAAGTCCTCTGGGGAAAGTTTGCTCCCCTTCACCCCTAAGCTGATCATAAGTTAGTCACCTGCCCCCACAAGTGGGTTGATTACCCCATCCTGGTATGTTAAGAAGGGAGAGCTCGAATTGCTTTGAGGCTTTGAGATGCTAAGCTCATATAATGATACCAGACACAGAAGTCCTGCTGCAGCTCAACTGCTTTGTCTACTGACCATTACCTGGTCCATCAGAGGGAGAACTGGTATGCAAGGACTCATGCGGTGGAAGACAGAGTTGTAGTGGGCTGCCAGTGAAGCATTCAGGGATGCCTGATCTTCCTGCAATGTGTGATGCTTGAGCAGAACTGAGAAGTTCAGGAACTCCCTTGTGGTGAGACTCCAATGCTTCAATTGATAAATTTTGGGGCCTTATCATCTGCAAATATAAATGGAGATCCTGGAAAATCTTGCCAGGTCTTAGAAGTCCTCCACTATTACTCAATTGTTGATGCTGCCATCAGTCCAACCAAATGGTTACAGCATGGCCAGAGGTTTATATGTACAATTTCACCTGTTATTTCTTAAATAAATAACACCAGGGTTTTACAGGAAACATTTCAGGGAAGCTACAAAGAAAGACCACTAAAAGTAGCATGAAATCCATCACAGGTCACAAGTTGCAAAAAACATACAGCCAAAGAAAAAAGGAACCAAGAATTGGAGACCAGGGGCATATTTTCTTGGCAGTTATGCATATTGATCAAGCAGTGTGTACAATTTTGCTGATGTGTGGGCATTTTCTGAGGTGCCTTGGAGATTATGTATATTACCCAGAAAACGTACAAGACCCTGTCAGGGTACCACATTCCTTAAGGCCTGTTGGAGATTATGCACATTGCTGTAAAAATGTACAAAATGCACTTGAAATGTTGAAATGTTCTCATTCCCCAATGCACCTTGAAGATTATGCATAATGCCTGGAGAATGTACACCCCGCAAGGCTAGCGGGAGATTATGCATATTGACTGGGAAATGTAACCCATTATTCCTCCTTTATGGACAGACTAGATTATGCATACGCTCTCCATGAGGTATGGCTAAAGCTCACCATGGATAGTTGTTATACGCAGTGCTTTTTTCTTCTTCTAAAAAAAATTTAGGTGTACTCTGATTTTCCTACTCATTGAAATACTGTCCCTCAATGAGGCCAAACTTAGATTCACAAAATGTTTAGGGGTATGCATACCCCTGTGTACCCCCAGAAAAAAAGCACTAGTTATACGCATTAGGGTATTATCCCAACAGTGATATGAGTCAGGAAAAAAATCTGCCAATCTCCACTGATAGTTAATGACTTTGGGAAAATTTATTGTTTGCTACCCTTGCATCCTGCTTTTCTCCAGGAAGCCAGGCCTGCTTTGTTTCAGTACTAAAATTGTTGCAAGATCTTTCAATGGGCTATTTCCCTTCTTTTTTTTTAAAAAAAGATGATGTCCCTTTCTTCCAGTGCCATGGCAAAGCCGTCTCTTAGTACTTGTCCATTTCTTGCCTCTGTGGGCATTCATATTTACACTGCAGACTTCAACTGGCTTAGCAGTTGTTCCTTCTTTCCATGATATGCTGGGAACTGCAATTCTGCAAGGGTTTAAATGTGTGCTCTCTAGCAGAGAACACTCAGCACCCTCACCAAAGTAGAATCCCTAAGGATGCATGTCTATGTGTACAGTATGCTACCTTATCAGAGAAACCCTGTTTCTGGTGCAGATATGCCTGTTGTATTTTTACCTTTCATCACGGAACATATAGAACCACCTCTCAAAAGGAGCACATCATTGGAGTAGATAGTGTTCCCTTTCTGGCCACAGGGTGCCACCATAGCACCATCAAATATCTGCAATGTTCTCTTTCATAAGTCAATTTGAAAAACCATATCTTAAAAGGATGCCATACTTCCTTCCCGTCATTCTGACTCATCAATAGGTGTGGCTCTTTTAGGGAGAAGCAAGAGTGAAGACTTTGGCACAACACTCTGATTAAGGGGTGCCTAAACCAGGGCCCCCCAAATGTTGCTGCGCAACCCTCCCATCATCCTTTCCCCCTCCCATGCCTTTTCTGGCTGGGGCTGCCAGAGTACCATGACATCTGGAGGGTCACAGTTTAGGCACTCCAGTCCCTTCCCCAGCCTGCTGCTCTCCAGATGCTATTGGACTGCATCTCCCACAAGCACCAGCTCAATTGCCATGAGCTCAGCAACACCCGGGGGGCAAAAGGTTGAGGAAGACTGCCCTGGTCCCTACTGCAACTAAGCCTGTAGCCATGGCTAAGCAAGCACTGCTGAAACAACCTTACACTGATTTCTTGTTCACACCTGCCTCCCTTCCACTTCCTCTGCTGTTTCTGGTGATGAGAGGGGGAATTTGGTTTGGTCTGAATTCTGGTGATTGCTGTCTAATTCACATTTTACAGAACCATACATGAACTGAAATGCGGAACTGACTACAGCTACCACCCATTTCACAACATATGTCAGTCCAAACTCAAGAAGATAAGAAGAGCCCAGATGGATCAGACCAAATGCTCATCCTCACAGTGACCCACCAGATGCTTACAGGAAACCTGCAAGGAGGACCCGAGTGCAACAGCACACTTGCTACTTGGGATTGGCAGCAACTGTCATCCAGAGACATACTGCCTCCAACAGGGGAGGAAGAACATAGCCATTGTGGTTAGTAATCATTGAAAGTCTATCTTCCCTGAATTTGTCTAATCTTTCAAAGCCATACATGTTGATGCCCATCACAAGGAATGGAAGGATCTGACAATTTTTGTTCTCTCAGTGTCTCGATTTTCCAATCTTAAATTTCAGTTCTCTATATTTTTGCAACAATTTGCAGGGTTTTTATTTTTATTTTTTAAAAAACACAATTCTCATGAAAATTCACCAGCATTTTAGTGTGAATTTCTCCTGTTGTATGCTTTATATGTGCAATTTTACCCATAATACACATTTTTGCAAAGCATTTCCCCCTCATTTCATGTTATTTTCATGAATGCATGCATTTTTATATGCACTTTACCCTAGTATGTGCATTTTTGTGCACATTACTTGGCTGGAGAACTGCTTTGAAAAATTTGGAGAAATGCAAATTTGGAAGGATGGTTGTGTTTCACTTCACATATTGTTTTGAAAAGTTTTGCAACATGATTACTGTTGCCATGTTCTGCACAGAAAATTTTAGTGAAAAAGTATCTCTGAAGACTTCAGGTAATGGTGGCTCTTGTTTAATATTATCATTGTGGAAATACGATGAAAATTACATGAAAAAGAGGAAGAAATCTCTTAGAATATAAGTCGTCTGAGAAATTTCAGCTCACCTTGAAATTTCTCAGAGTGGACAATCACAACTCCTTGCAGTTGCTGATGTCCTAGGCCAATGCCTTTTACCACTAAAGCCCAAGCTCTCATGTAAACAGATGAAATGGCAGTATTATCATAACATTGCAGCTAAGAGTGACCGACTTAGCAGCCACACTCCACTCTTTCTCCTCTCGTCTCTCAATTTCCTTCTTACCTCACTCCCTTGGAGTGAATTACAAGTAGGGCTAAAACAAATTGGTCCCCCTCAACTTCAGTGAAAAGGCATTCTCTTCATTCTGCAATTTAAAATATGTCAAAATTGTGTATTGTATTGTAATATTAATGTTGTGTTTTAATTGTAGTAACTTGCCACGAGAACTTAGGGCGAAATTGTAATAATGATAATAGCAAAATGCTAAATGGTTACATGCTGTGCTGATGTCTTAATGTGTTTTGTTTCTACCCTGGAGACAAGGGGTGGCAATGATGATGGTTTGCTACTGGGTAGGGGCTCAAAAGAGCCGATTGGCTGGTTTGAGATGCTGAGGAGAAACAAGTTGGCAGATTCGATTTTCACGCACTATAACCAGAAAGGATTTAAGTAATGTAAACTGGAGAGTGGACACTCTTATTGACCAGCCTCTTCTGCCAAAATATTCAGTGTTCATATTTGAAATGCAACATGATTTGATTCTAATATTCAATTTGCTTTATGGTATTTGATTGTAGTATCTGATGTCTGCTGCCATTATTTGATAGCTGATATTTGACAATCTGTGATATGGGACGGTATGCAATGGCATTTAGCATCTGAGAACTATTGCTGGCATTCTGTAGTGTGAGTTGACATCGTATGCCTTTTGATGTTCGGCTGTTGACATTTGCCATTTTGCATTAATTGATAGGTGACTCTTACTTTATTTTAAATAGTCAGTTGAATGTACACAAATATAAGCTATTCTACAAATGATATGTAATCCACCATTATTCAGTCGCTGCTGATCTGTATTTTAAACTCATTATTGCACAGCCAATATGCAATATCAGACATTAGTGAACACCAGTTGCAATAGAAACCACTGGTTTAATAAACTCAAAAAAACCTAACCTAACCCTATTGCAAATATTTGTTTCTATGGCTGGCTTCTGCCCTCTGATGTAGAATATTTAGATTTTATCAGATTTTAGTCCCCTCTGCAAAACATTTCTGGCTGTGGGCCTCCACTTTAAATGCACGTAAATGGCAATGAATTTCAAAATTAGAGAAGTTTGGAAATGAACTTATCCAGTTCAGAATTCTTAGGCTCATTACTAATAGAAACACACACGCACACAAATACACACACAGACACACACTTCATTCCCAGCTTATAAATCATGCAATCTCAATGCCAGCAAAACTAGATCAGAAGTAATGTAAGTTAGAGACTGGTGGGGGGATGAATTATTTGTTTTATTTATTTTTTGCACCTTTTAAATTAAAAGGTAATTTGTATAATAAATACACTCAGACACAAAGGAAGAAGAAAGAACACTTAAAGCATTGTAAGGCTATGAACTTCCATGGAATTTGTCATTGCAAAACATACAGAATATTGACCATTTCTCAATAAATATGTTAGGGCAGGTTGATCTGTGCTCTCCTGTAATCAGTAAATTCAACCACTGTCATGATTGGTGATATTTTCTCAAGTCAAGCCATTCGGAATAGAGAAGAAGAGCCCACTCATCCTTACTGAAAAGTCATTTGGCATTTGTAGAAAACCTTTATTCTGGATGCACTGATTTTCAGTTTGCAGGGAGTGCCTCCTGCCTCAGAAAGCAATGACACAGGAGAGAATTCAAAAGTGGCACACCCTGGCCTATAGTTCTAGGTGGTCCATTTCAATATTCAACCAGCTTATTCACAAATAATATTGTTCCCATGTTCCCATTATTTTTTTTGTCCCCCAACTGAATTTGAAGCTCTCATTAAGAAATCTTTAACTTTGATTTAAGAGCTTGGGAATGCTCATGTGAACTTTGACTTCATTAAGTTAAATTAGTTTGGGGAATTTTAATATATTTTTTTGGTAACAAAATTAACGTTTGAGCAATGAAGCCGACGCAGTGTTTAATTAGCTCATTAAGCAATCAAGCTAATCAAATGAGCATTTTTGACTTCATTAACTCGTTGGGTCAAAGGCTCCATGTGACAGTGCCAACCAATGACAAGTGATGTAATAAAGGAACCAGCTAAAAATGAATATGCACTAATGAGTTAAGTGATATCAGATCATCTGGGATCAATTTAATGGGCTGAGCTGCATGGTTTATTCACAAATTGTGCCATCCACATCTCTCTGAATAATAAAGAAAGAAACCTACCATGGATTTTAATGAGCCTGGATTGTACCCAAAGTTTATAAACTCACATGGCTAGAAGAAATCCAGTGGACCATCTCATCCAATATTCTCTTGAGAGGGGATATGCTATACCTTAAAGCTTCCCTGGCAGATGCTTGCCCAATCTGCTTTTTAAAACCTCAAAGGAACTTAATTTCACACTCACCCTTGGGAGCTTATTCAGCCGGCGATGTGCTCTTAAAGCTAAAATACACATCCGGAAATGGAGAGTTCTTCCTCTGTGTGCATCAGATTGTTGGTAGAAGGGACATGCTACTTCAGGCGAAAGATGGGGGTTTACACTTACCCCATTTTAAAACACACACAAACAACTTCTCTTAGAAATTAATGCATCAGGGGACATGGTTCTAAACCAGACTTGTGTTGCTTTTCTGTTTGCATAGTTTATGACATGGGGAGCCTTCACAAAAGCGCCCCTCACCCCTCATCTATAGTATGAAGTGGAGCGGTCCATTCTAGCTCCTCATTCTGATGCATATGGAAATCATGCATTGGACCGTAGCACTTCAGATGGGCGTGGGGTGGGGGTCATCAGTTTGCATCTTCCCCCATATTACAATTAGCAAGATGCCTAATTTATAGAAAGCAAGCCTGTCAGGCTCTTAGTTGAAGCAGTCTCCCTTAAATTCTAGTTTTCTATGTGTAGGATTTATTTTTTATTATATGATTTACACTTGTAGTCTGAAGTGGTACTGTCCCAGGAAGCAGACAGTACTATATATAAAATGACCAAACAAAGGAAAAAAATAACTTGCCTTTAATAACCGTGTAGTAAAGTTACAGATAGGTAGCCGTGTTGGTCTGCCATAGTCAAAACAAAAAAATTCCTTCCAGTAGCACCTTAAAGACCAACTAAGTTAGTTCTTGGTATGAGCTTTCGTGTGCATGCACACTTCTTCAGATAGTGTGCATGCACATGAAAGCTCATACCAAGAACTAACTTAGTTGGTCTTTAAGGTGCTACTGGAAGGAATTTTTTTATTTTGACTTGTAGTAAAGGGCATTTTGATAAGAAAGCTTTGAGCCGAGAATTCCAGTTGTTTTCAGTGGGTTTGAGCTGAAAAATATATACAGTCTGGAATGGATGGGGGTTAATATGTCAATTTAAGTTTCATAATTTCCTCATTTCAGTTACCCATGTTTCCATATTAGTTTGTTATTAATTTTTTTAAGTCCTCATGAACATTCAACAAAATTTGGTACAATTTTCTCTCAACATACACATTTTTGCACGCATTTTTGCCTAATGGATACATTTTGGGGGGGGGGTTATCCCTAATATATAAGAGAGTTTGTGTACTGGTCCAGTAAACGCTTCCGCTGTGCCACCAGCAACAGCTCTCTTTGCAGAGTATTAATTAAGTCCAGTGCAGAGATTCTTGTTGCAGTACAGGCTTCAGAGTCTCAGCAGCAAAGAAATGACGACACAGGGAAGCCTGTCTTTCCAAAGACAGGTTTATTGCAGAAAGATAACAGAAACACCTCCGGAGCTTTCGGACATTTTTGCTTCACGCCCCACACAGAGAAAACAAACACTCTTTATATACTGAGCAACTTAACAACTTAACGAGCTTGACTACTTAAAGTTACATGACATTGCTAACTTGCCAGCGTCTTAGGTTTCACACCCTAACACCCCCTCTCGCTGGCAATACAAAAAAACAAAATTACTTCAGACCCATTTCTTCACAAAAGTTTTCATGCCGCTGAAACCCAAGCGGTTTTGTAAAACCATCAGCTTGGTTTTCATGACTGGGACAGTAGTTTAATTTAACAATTCCTGCTTTTACCGTTTGACAAACATTTTGAAAGCGGATATCCAAATGTTTTGTACGACCTTTAAACTGCCCATTTTGTGCTAACTTAAGACACGGTTGATTATCACCCCATACAGTGATTGGAGTGATGGCCTTTTCATACATCTCTTGTGCCAAGCATTTGTAAAATTCTAGATCTCTACATAACTCAGATAAGGCACAGAACTCAGCTTCTGTTGACGACAAGGTAATCAGGTTCTGTTTCTTGGATCTCCACCCAATCAGAGAGTTACCAAATTTTATTACACAGCCAGACACTGATTTTCTATCTTTTAAATTTGCCCAATCACTATCTGCCCAACAAGTAATCTGTACTTGTCCTTCCGAAGATAATTCAAGACAAAAATCTTTGGTGTATTGTAAATATCTTAACACTCTTTGAATTCCTTTCCATGCATTTACACTAGGTTTCGAAGCTTCTCTGCTGAGTAAGTTAACAGCGTAAGCAATATCTGGTCTACTCCATTGCGAAAGATGAAGTAAGCTTCCCAGTGCTGACTGAAAAATTTCAGCACGCTTGAATTCAGCACTATCCTTGAACTCATTGTCTTTTACAAAACCCATTTCCATTGGTGTTCTAACACCTGCACACTCCGTCATGTTAAACTTTTTCAACATTTGCAATATCTTGCCTTTTTGATTCAGTAGAAAACTGCCATTTTTGGTCCTATCTATCTGAACACCAAGATAGACCTTCACATCACCAAGATTCTTAACTTTGAAGTGTTTATTTAACTCTTTGGCTAGTTTTTTTTACTTGTTCTTGTGTCTTTGAAGTATAAATCAGGTCATCTACATAGACAAGCAAAGATTCTTTAGCATCTCCTGAATTTCTGAAATATAAGCAATTGTCAGCCTTGCTCCTGCTAAAACCAATGCCTACCAAAACGTCATTCAAACACTCATTCCAATTATGAGCAGATTGCTTGAGTCCATAAATAGATTTATGTAGTTTCCATACCTGATTTGATTTACCAACTTTCAATCCTGGCGGTAGCTCCATATAGAGCTCTTCAGCCAAGTCTGAATGAAGATAAGCTGTAGAGACATCAAATTGATTCACTTTGAACCCTTTCTGAGCAGCAACTGCTAATAGTGCCCGTAGGGTTTCACTCCTTGAAGTGGGTGCATAGACTTCGGAATAATGTAACCCCTTTCTTTGCGTAAAACCTCGAGCTACAAGCCTTGCTTTGTACTCTGGTTTCCCCATTGCTGTTGTCTTTATCCTGTACACCCACCTACAACTTACTGCCTTGGCACCTTCTGGCAGTTTGGTGATGGAAAACACACCCAGTTCTTTCATAGAATTCAACTCCTTTTGCATGGCCTCACGCCATCTACTGGCCTCCTCCTGGGGTAATTGCTCAACCTCCTCAAAACTTTCAGGTTCGCAATTTGCCAAACCAGCCCAAACACTAATAGCTTGGTACCTTTCAGGAGGTTTACCTTTGTTGGTACGCTTAGAACGCCTTAACAGTTCCTGCGATGTTCCTTCAGTTTCCCCCTCTGACCCAGAATCACTAGTCGTCACCTGTTTGTCACTAGTAGTTGAAGAACTTTCTGATTCTGACTTTACACGTCTCTCTTGCTGTACAGGTGAACTTTTAGAGCTAGAAGATTCTGACTTTACAGACTTGGGTGAACTAGACGATTTCTCACCCTCGTCCTCAGACTTAAATTCCTCAGTCTGTTCTGGAACTAATACCTGCCCTGGGGCCTGAGTTTCATTGCTACTGTTCACCACATCAAATAGTATGTCAGGATTTCCATGAATTTTATTCCAACCATCCTGTTCACAAAATTCCGCACTTCTGCTGATTGTGATTTTCGTTTGATTGCCTTCTACATTCACAAATCTCCAACCTTTTGTGTTTGCTTGATAACCACAGAAAAACATTTCTTTAGACCTAGGATCGCCTTTCCTACGTTGTGCCCTAGGCACCAGCACATAAGCACGACATCCAAAAACTCTTAGATGATCAATTTTTGGTTTTTTCCCAAATAGCATGAAGTAAGGAGTGTTGCCTACTGTGCTATTGTACACTCTGTTAAAAGTATAATTCGCATACAATGCAGCCTCAGCCCAAAAACGCTGTGGAAGTCCAGAATCAAACAGCAAAGCAGTAATGGCTTCCTGTAATGTTCGAAATTTTCTTTCGGCAACTGCATTCTCCTGTGGTGAATAGGGATTGGTAAGTCTATGAACTATACCTTTCCTTTTTAACCACGTCTCCAGCGTGTGGTTCACATATTCCCCACCACGATCTGATTGTATTTTACGTACCCTGGTGTCAAATTTACATTCGACTTCTTCAATCCAATCCATCAGGATGGAAGCTGCTTGTGATTTTTCTTTCAGAAAGAAAACCCAACTAGCCCTTGAAAAATCATCCACCAAAATTTGCATAAATCTCGCACCTCCAAGCGATTTGACTGGCATAGGGCCACACACGTCTGTGTGCACAAGTTCAAAGGGTTTCTTGCTTACTCTATCAGATCTAGGATAGTTACATGTCTTAACCTTAGCATGTTTACAAGCACAACAATCCAGAAAATTTGGACAGGGTTTAATGTTACACTCCTCAGCTAAATCTGGCATCTTGCTTACATACTTAAAGCATATATGAGCTAACCTTCTGTGTAGTAGATGTGCACAACCTGTATGAGGAGCCTTATTTACACACTTAGCTTGCGCTTCACCTGTTGAACATCTACCTGCTGCTAACTGCTCTTCATCCAAAACAAAAAGCCCATCCTCACAGGGAATTTTAACTAGCTCCTTTCCCTGTTTCGAAATGGTGCACACATCATTTTTAAACTCAACCTTAAAACCACTTTTTACCAGGCATGACACACTCAAAAGTCCATTCTTCATTCCTGGAAGAACAAAAACAGGAAGGTTAGTTTGCAAACAGTTAACATAAATTGTGCCTTTAAGGTTCATTTCTCGTTTACTATTGTCTGCTATAGTCACGGTTTTTGCAACTGGCAATGTCTTGCAGTTCATCAAGCTGCCACTAGATGTCGCTGGAACTAAGCTGTGACTTGCTCCACTGTCAATTATCCACTTCAAGGTTTGTTGGCTCCTTTTAGGACTCTGTTGTGCTGCCATTGCAGATAGTCCCTTATCAGCACCTGCTCCCCCTCTGGAGCGTTGATTCTTGTAGTTCTCATGTCGTCTTCCCCTGTAACTCCGGAAACTGGCCTTGAACTGTTGTAATTCCTGTTGCTTTTCTGGACACTTTGCTATCAAATGAAACCTGCTTCCACATCGAAAACATGACTTGCTGGCCATAGCAGACACTTGTGAGGCTTCCTTACAGCTCTGCCTGCTAGTTTCCCCACGCTGGGAATTATCTGAACATCCAGCCCTTGGGGTATTTGAATTATCAATACGTTTTCGATGATGTTGATATTCTTGTTCACACAATCTAGAAGAAGAAGAAGAAGAGTTTGGATTTGATACCCCGCCTTTCACTCCCTTTAAGGAGTCTCAAAGCGGCTAACATTCTCCTTTCCCTTCCTCCCCCACAACAAACACTCTGTGAGGTGAGTGGGGCTGAGAGACTTCACAGAAGTGTGACTGGCCCAAGGTCACCCAGCAGCTGCATGTGGAGGAGCGGAGACACGAACCCGGTTTCCCAGATTACGTGACTACCGCTCTTAACCACTACACCACACTGGCTCTCAGTCACATAATTCATATTCAGCTGGTCCTCTGGCAAAACTTGTAAAGTTAGTACTAAGTTTTCAAACCCTGCATGCAGGCTGCTAAGCAGAGTATAAACTTTAATATTTTCAGGAAAATTCACACCTAAAGATGACAGTCGGTTGAAATACTCAGTCATCTGTGACGTGTTCAACCACACTATCCTCTGGCTTCAGTTTCAACTCATACAAAGCACGTATAATGTTCACCTTCTCTCCGGGCGTGGCTCTATGGTGAATTCGCCTAAGAGCTTCCCAAATTTCAAATGCAGTCCTTAAATTTTCCACATGAGGTAATTGGGAATCGTCTATCGATACCATCAACATGCATCTAGCTTTAGTGTCCATTTTATCATGTTCCCTGTTCTGGGCATGTGCAGCAGCCTGTTGCTCTGCTGTGGCATCTGCTGCAACAGCCACAAACGGCTTTTGCCTCTGGACATAGTCAGCCCACACTTCTTTGGCTTCCAACCAGACTTGAGCCCTCTTAGACCACTGCACGTAATTAGCAGAGTTCAACTTTGTAAAGGGAACCTGGAAATTTTCCACTGCCATTCTTGGGGTCTGCTGCTACTCCCTCTGTGTGCCCTTTCTTCTCTTTCCCCTTGGGATTTGTTTTACTCACTTTTCAGACGCCTCCAGCCTCCTTTAAGAGCTGGATTTACGACCAAGCCGGTCTTCTCTCATCCGAAAGTTGCTTTCACTTTCTCTGCACACAATACAGCTGTAGAAACGTAGAAGGATCCATAACCTAAGAGAGTTTGTGTACTGGTCCAGTAAACGCTTCCGCTGTGCCACCAGCAACAGCTCTCTTTGCAGAGTATTAATTAAGTCCAGTGCAGAGATTCTTGTTGCAGTACAGGCTTCAGAGTCTCAGCAGCAAAGAAATGACGACACAGGGAAGCCTGTCTTTCCAAAGACAGGTTTATTGCAGAAAGATAACAGAAACACCTCCGGAGCTTTCGGACATTTTTGCTTCACGCCCCACACAGAGAAAACAAACACTCTTTATATACTGAGCAACTTAACAACTTAACGAGCTTGACTACTTAAAGTTACATGACATTGCTAACTTGCCAGCGTCTTAGGTTTCACACCCTAACAATATAATGTACTTTTGTATATTATATATACTAATATGCACATTTTTTAATGCACATGCATTTTTGTACATATTTGCTGGCTGGAGAATTTGCAGATTTGGAGATGAGTGTTTCAATCTGCACATTGTTTTGGAAATTGGATTAGGTAGGCTTGCCTGCACAGAATTTCTCCCACATCCCTACAATCAGGGCTGGCCCAGGATGCTTTCCCACTTCAGACAAAACAGAAAGTGCTGCCCCACACCTCCTCCACCCCATCTACCCCTTCAGCTACCTCCTCCACTCCTGGCCATCTCCTTTGCCACTGCCCCCTGCCCCTTCCTCGCCAGGAGGCTGCAGTGGCCAGTGGCCATAGAAGAGGCAGGTGGAGGGGAGGTGGGTGGTCTTGGAGGAAATGGCCATGGTGGCAGCAAAGGGAGCATGCAGGTGCAGAGGAGGCCAGATCTGCAGCCTGGGGCCACTGCCTCACCTTGCCTCAGGGTCGGCCGTGCCCTGCCTAGAAGCTGGTGTTACTCTCATTAAGTGGCAAGCTGTAGTGAAATCATTGCATGAAATGTAAGTGTTGCTGGAAGAGTATCATAATCAACAGCCGTAAAAGCAAGGCAGGGAGACACATAGCTGAATGATACAGCTAAGCAATGATAGCAATAATGACTAATTAAACAGCCCGATCGCTCTAATAATAAGGTGCAGCGCTTGGGGAAGAAAGAAAGAAAAAACGAGCCAGACGCTCTTCGAAGCGATTCTGTTTGTTCATTTGCAATTCCAAAGGGTTTTCAGTTGGGAGGGGGCAGTGGAGGAGGAGGAGAAGCACTCCTAAACAGCTGCAATTTAAATTACTACTGTTTGAAGAATGGCTCAAGGGATGAACAATCAGGTGAGTTTCCTTCCCTCCCCCTCAAATTATTATTTGTTAACATTACCCACAGCAACTGTGGGGAAAGAGAATTGCATATTGATCTTGGTTTTGATTTTTTTGCATGTGAGACGGGGGGGGGGGAGCCCTGGGCAGGTGCTCCTTTAGGACACTCCACATGACGAGGCCCAGAACATGTAGTAAATGCACTGAAAAATGTGAGAGATTGCATCTTGGGGCAAGACATGCTCCTTGCTTTGTCTGGCTTATTTCCCCCTCGCCTGGGAGGTCAGAAGCCCTGACTGACTGCTCAAAAACCTACCTATGCTATTTAGGATACCTAGAGAGACCACCAGGATGGGATATTGTTTAGGGGTTGTTTCCTGGGGTTGAGATTTAGCTGCAGAGATGCATTACGTTTCACTGTTAATCTGGATTATGTTCATTGTTAGAAAGGGTCATCTAATCCAAGCCCCTGCAAATATATATATATATATATATATATATATATATATATATATATCTCACATACACACATACATACAGTTGTTTAATTTTATTATCAACTCGTTAGTTAATTGCTTGTGATTATTTAATTTATTTTGTAACAGTGATTTATGCAAAACTTTTTTTATGTTGTGAGGCTACCTTCAGCATGGTTTGCTATGGAAAGGTAGCATGCCATTGTAGGTACCGATATCCCAAAGGACCAGAGAAGACTTTTTATGTATGCAACAACAGCCGCGTGGATGCTACTAGCCCAGAGATGGAAAGAAGACAAAGCCCCGACCAGAGAGGAATGGCAAACCAAGCTGATGGACAATGCCAAAATGGCAAAACTGACCAGAAAGTCTGGAACCAAGAAGACAAAAACTTTTAAGAAAGGGTGGGGAAAATTTATATTTTATGTAGGCAGATGAAAACATTAGCAGGATTTTAATAACACTTGTAATGTAACAAGTACTATGGACAATATGGACAGATTTAAAATATGGACTATGAAATAATATGCAGTTGAAAATGTTGACACTGAGACCCAAGGAGGGGATGGGGGGGTGGAGTCTACAGATTCAGAGAAATCTCTAAATGTGATATCTATTTGGTATTGCTGTAACTACACATTTGCAAAACCCAATAAAAATACAAAAAAGGAGAGAGGAAAGGTAGCATATAAATAAAGGAGGAGCAGGATGCGGCCTGGAATGTTTAATGAGAGTCACACTGCTGGGTCAGGCCTGAGGTGAAGTAACTTAACAGTGAATGCTATGAGGGAAAAGAGGGCCTAAACTTGTATACCTCAATCACTGTGTTGAGATATTGTGTATCGCTCTTCAGAGTTGACTAAGAACCATGAGCACATAAAAAGAGCCCGGCTGAATCAGGTAAAAAAAGATCCTTCTAGTCCAGCATTCTGATCTTTCAGATGCCTGTGGAAAATCTGAGAGTAGGACCTGAACGCAACAACTCTTCCTCCCCTCTTGTGACTTTGTAAGGTTTTATGGATATGTTACATTCATCACCCAGATACTTTGTTTACTGTGTGGTATATAAAGCCCTTAAATAAACAAATAAGCTTACAGCTCCTCTCTCCTCTCCAGCATGAGACTTCTGAGCAAAAGCAGGTTGCTTTTTGAGGATCTGAGGCAAGGATTTTAATTTGATTAATCCAGCTGCTCTGGGGTGTGTGATGGGAGGAGTGCAGCCTTTTCAATAGTCCCTCAAAGGCTCCCTTACTGGCTTCCCAGAAGTAGTGTGGCAGAGTTCATCATCTTTGTTAAGGAAATTAAACCGAGGAGCTAAGTCCCTGGGTGAATTTGCTATTAATACTCAAAATAATCTGTGGATTGTTATCTATTCCTTTTTTTAGATTTGTAATTGGCTTTTCAAATTCTACTGTTCTAGTTGTGCTTTTGGCTTTGTAATTTTTGGGATAAGAAAAGAGAGAAAAGAAGAAAGAAATTTCATGCTGGATTTTCTGTCTCAGAAATGGTTCTGTAAGAGACAAGTAGGAGAGGTTCCCAGAGCTGGCCTGTGACATTTGCTGTCTGAGGTGAAAGTCAAGATGGCGTCAATTCCCAGTTCCACATACAGTTGTTGACTGGACCAACAGTTGTATCTTATGTCGACACTAGTGGTGGGACCAGCGTCCTCCACTACACCTGAGATCAGTAGGCTACCTTAGGAGGCACAGGGTGTTTGTGGGGCACACACAGATCTGTTCTCTGATAGTAGGAAATGGTGTGTATGTGTTATGAGGAACAGCCAGGAGGAGGTTGCTGCTGCACGACCGCCTTCTGCAGCATCTGCTGCCTGAGGCAGTCACCTCACTTTGCCTTATGGTAGGTCCACTTCTGGAGGCACTTACCCAGTAAGCAACAGGACACAAAAGCTGAACAAATCAATGAAGGGCCCTAGAATATCTTTGAGAGGACCAGCCAGCACGTCCTCATGTGCTCTTTGTTGATGGCTTTAGTTCAAGTGGGATTTGGGCAAATGGCCCCTCTTCATGTAAAACATCTGAGAAATTCTGAGGGATCCCATGAGATTTTTCTCAGAGGAGGGTGGGATTCCATGTAACCCCAAAATGGCATCGGATAGTGTGTGAAATTTGAAATGGATTTGTTTTTTTGTCCTCAGGCAAATAAATAAGACAGGCATGTCCAAAGTCTGTTTTGGGGGGTTAAACTGGCCCACCGGTCAGTCTAATCTGGCCCCTGTGGCAGTTAACTTTGGTTGGCCCCTAGGTCGGCCCTCTCACACACTCACTTCATCAAATCTGGCCCTCTTTGAAAAAAGTTTGGACACCCCTGATCTAAGGGCAGGGTGGCAAACTACTGGCCTGCAGGCCTGATCTGGCTCACTGAACCTTTCCCAACCACCATCAGTCCCCAACCCATTTAATCAGTGGCATTTGTAGTGCTGAAGGAAAGCACCATTACCAGACAAAGGCAACTTCCCTCTTTGCCATGCACTGTGGAGACAGGAAGGATCGCTGCAATCTGCTCTGAATGCTCAGCTATCGCTGGCAGCACTTAGGAACAGTTCAGAGTGCACCTTCCTGTTTCCTGAGTGCTCTGCTCTGCACTGGTGTTTCCCACATGGTGATGGTGGCTAAGCACTAAGCAAAAAAAGAGGATAATTGACCATGGCTGGCAATAATGAGAGCCCGGTCTAGCTATGCCCTCTTCACCACTACAAATGCATTCTGAAGGACATTTTTATGACTAGGAACATTTCTCAAAAGGGATTTCAACACATCCCTAATCAGCAGTATATAGCTCTATCTCCCTATATCTCTTTATATATGCAGGAACATGGTGCCTATATTCACCAAGCTTCCTGCCTGAGATAATATAATTGTGATCTTTCATTCCCCATTTCCCCCATGCCCACCTCTCATGGCCTGTATCTTGGCATTGCTTGACAGCTGGGCCCGTGGAAGCAAGTGGAGCTGTCAGTGGTGATGGACATTTTTTATCAGTGCATGACTCCAGGTGGAATACACCCCACTCCCGCCCTTGGCGAATGCATCTGACAGCCAGGTGTGCAGTGTCTTCAGTGAGCCAAGATAGTGTGTGTGTGTGTTTATGTGTGCAATGGACAAAGCCTGCAGAGAGCTTCTAGGCACAGACGCTGCCTCTGTCATCCGCACATGCATACATTGGTGCTAAACAACCAGCGCTTTATTCACACACAACACACTTAAGTGTGTTGAATGTGCATGGATATCCTTTCCTGTCACATGCAAAGGCAACCACTTTACTTCCACACATACTGGAAGACTTCTGGATTCTGTGCATAATGAATTGTCCCAGGAGCTGGGCTTTGATTTATTAAACCTCACCACAAGTCCCCCAAAGCTATGCTGGAAGGCACATTAGATGTGGGGGCTTTTTTTGCATGGCGATTGAGAGATGCAAAATCTAACATCCTTCTTTAAAAAATGGCCTCCAGACCTTTGCACTAATTCCGCGAAGACCTGAAAAATAGTTGACACACCTAGGTGAAAAACAGCTAACACATGTTCAGGTGAACATCTGAACATAGCTGCAATGAACTTGACATTAGTTCTAAAAGGTTTGCAGTAACATAGGGCTTTATAGCGTATTAGATATTGTGTGATGCTTTGCCTTTACATATGAGCTTTTCTTCATTTAGGAAAAGGGCTACAGCTCAGTGGTAGAACAGCTGCTTTGCATGCAGAAGTCCCCAGGTTCAATTCCTGGCATCTCCAGGTAGGGTTGGGAGTCTGAATTCCTGGAGATCTGCTGCCAGTCAGTGTAGACAGTACTAAGCTAGATGGATCAATGGTCTGCTATGGAATAAAGCCATCTTATCTTCTATATAGTTTGGAAAGTAGTCTGTCTGTCTGTCCATGAAAAATGTGGGTGCATGGAGAGTAAGTTGCATGCAAGCACATGATATCACACAACATCAATTGCATATCACACAACATCATTGCTGATCATGGGGTGTGTCTGTTAAGGCATTAGCCTTAGTCTCTCTATCCTCAGCTTTGTGGAACTTGAGCCAGCATGAGGTATCCTTAATGTGGATCATAAAATGGCAAGTTTTTAATGAAATTATTGATAATTAATGCCTAAGAATTTGCTGTCCTTTCAAGCTAGCCAAAATCAGCAGCCAGAGCTGACTGACTCTAATGGCAGGGCACGACTGCATAGCGATGTCATATTGTTCATTTGTGTTCCAAATCAACAATTACCATTTAGGAATGGAATTCTGAAAATCTCAATGTTGATGTTAGCTGCATGGATTCCACCCCCTAATTCCTGCTTTGTTCCTTAATCTCAGTGAGAAGCGAGGCATTTTTATACCAGTTCTGTTTAATATTATATGTATATTATAAATGTATACATTCCAGGTTTTCTAAAGAAACCAGCACTTAAACAGATACATATAACAATGCATATAAATGTACAAAAATACATACAAAATTATGCTGTAGAAATATAATACGTAATGTACAGTATGTTCCTATGATCCTTGTGAGTGAAGCCGTCTTGAGTCTTGTGCTCTCAGCAGGATCACCCAAGACGGCAAGGTCAAGGGGGAGGAGCTAGACAAAGAATGATCCAAGAAGCCCTCAGCAGCAGAACAGGCAGAAGATAACAAGCGGTATGTTACAACAGCTGTGAAGGCAGATGAAGGCTGCAACAGATAATAATCTACTGGTTGTTGTGATACTCATGCCATCGGAATAGAGCCTTACTGCAAAGACTGTGCGTTGGTCAGTGGGCACTGATCTCCACACACAAAACAAATTCACACAAAGGCATCTTCCAAAAACTCATCCTCCAAAAAAGCCAAACTGCTGCACCAACAAGCACAAAACAACCCCTCTGCGCCACAAATCCAACTTAATGGTGTAACGCTGGAAAATGTCGATCGCTTTCGCCACCTGGGCAGTTATCTTTCCACAAGGGCTGTCATTGATGCCAAAATCCAGCATCGCCTGAGCTCTGTGAGTGCATCTTTCTCCCAAATGAAGTGCAGAGTACTTGAGGACTGGGACATTTGCAGAGAAACCAAAATGCTTGTTTACAAAGCTATTGTACTACCAACCTTACTGTACGCTTGTGAAACATGAACCACTTATAAACGGCATCTCTAACTCCTCAAAAGATTCTATCAATAGTGTCTCTGAATATTTTTTACATATCACTTGGGAAGGCAGGCGAACTAATGCCAGTGTACTGAAAGAAGCAAAGATCACCAGTGTCAAAGCAATGATTCTTCAACATCAACTTTTTTGGACTGGTCATGTTCAGATGCCTGATTATCGTCTTCCAAAGCAACTACTCTATTTCGAACTTAAAAATGAAAAGTGTAGTGCTGGTGGTCAGCAAAAGAGGTTTAAAGGCTCTCTCAAGGCAAATCTAAAAAAAATGTAATATAAACACCGACAATTGGGAAACACTGGTCTGTGAAAGGGAGCAACGAGCTAAGCTGAAGGCACGTGTGGCAAACCTTCACCGTGATCAACTCCTGCCTGGATGCCTATGTCCCCACTGGGGAAGGCCGTGTGGATCCAGAACTGGCATCCACAGTCACCTATGGACACACCGTGAAGACCATGTTCATGGAAGACAATCTTATTTGGCTATGAGTGATCGCCAAAGAAGAAAAAGAATTTTGCATATAATTACTTGGTTTCTTAAAAAATGAAATAAAATCCAACAATGTACAAGTGGCTCAGCTATAGGTGGGCAGTTGGTACAAAAGGCAGTTGAATGCAAGCTCAGTTGGGTCAGAACCACCAAATTCCATGCGTAAATCTGTTTAAAACTAATTCCTCCTCCATCCATAGTGCAACTGGTAGAGACAGTAGACTGATATCCTTGCCTCTTTTTTGGCACAATAACAATACTCTCTTCTTTTTATGTGTTATCTAGTTAACTGACAGTTCACTTGGCTTATTCCCAAATTCAACGTAATTTTATTTCATATAATTCAGTAATGCTCATATCACATTTTTATATTACATTGTTTTAATTTCATTAAGTTTTATACACTCTATTTAGCAACTTTTTGTTTTATGCTGTTGTGCCAATTCAGTTATTTTCTCTAATAATCTAGCCAATTCCCTCTCTCCTTGTTAATTCAAATAAAATGATAATTCTTTAAAAAATAAAAAATAAAAATGAGCCCGTTGTGACTTTTTAGATTATCTTTATGCCATTTTTGCCTTCATAATCACCTCATGAAAGAGGCCGCTAATATTATCATTTTAAAGATTGCTGTGGTTGGGCTGAGGATAAAGAGTCAATGTCTTCTCAAAACACATTAAGGGAATTCATGCTGCTGCTCTGCTCTGTTTTAGAATGAGGACTTGAACTCAGGCCCCTTGTGTCCAAGTATAGAGGGATGGGGAAACTTTTTAGCCCAAGAGCCACATTCCTTTGAGTTGATCTACACTCCCACTCCCCCCTTCTCATAACAATGTTACAGGAGAAATTTGAACCTTAAGCTAGACAATGTAATAGTCTTTGCAGGGCTGACCCAAGACATTTTGACAGTGGCGTAGCACGGGTTGCTAGAGCCCGGGGCCATGCGGAGGGAGGGAAACAGAGCTGCCTAATGGTGTCCACGTCACACAGGAAATTGCAGCCACCTGGATAATAATAATAATAATAATAATAATAATAATAATAATAATAATAATAATTTATACGCCGTCCATCTGGCTGAAGTCGTTCCATTGTCTGGAGAGGTCACTTCCTGGTTTGCATGTAGAAGCCATTTTCAACAGAGCCCAGCAATGGAAGTGCACAGATATACTGAAGCAGCACCGGGTGTTGAAATTTTGCACCCCAAACAATTTAGCACCTGGGGCAACTACCCGTGTGACCCCCCATGCTACGTCTCTGCATTTTGGCACCTGAGATGAACCATGGAACTGCCACCTGATGCTGCAGCTCCTTCACCCTTCTGAGCTACTGCAATAAAAAGCAAGGCGATGGGGGGCAGGAGGATGAAGTGGATGGGTTTGAGCACCCTTTCTATCAACTACCCCTCTCCCTTGAGCAACAAGTGAGGTGACTGACATATGGAGACAAGGTGGGGACAGAGGGTTTGTACAGTGCAAGAGGAGAGCTGGTGGACAGAAGAGGAGGCAATGATGGCAGAGGCAGCAGCGGGTTGATCCAACACCCAGGGGGTCCAGATTCATTGCCCAAAGCAAGGTGTTTCACTCTGCAGCATGCAAGGGCCACCCACAAGTCTTTGCATGCATAAATACATCTGCCTCCACAATCAGTGATCTGGGGACAGAGATCTGAGGATTTGAGGAAGCCCTGAGAAAAGTGTCCTCTGGTAGAAGTGGTGGTGGTGGGCTGCTGGGTTGAGCTGGGAGCATCGGTCTGCCATTTAACTTTCCCACAATGCCTGGGAGCAACACTACTGTGTCTTACACAGAGAGGCAACAAGCTGTGGGTGGCTGCTATGGGTGCAATTGAATCAACAGGCTTCCTGCAGCTCTTCTGTGGCACACTAGTGGGTGCTCCAGTGCATAATATGGGAATCAAGGTGACACACATTCCTGCTTGAGCCTGTAGAGGGGCATTTTCATAAATCTTGATACCCAAGAGAGAGAGCAGCTTCTGTGCTTTTTGTAAAGTCACATGAGCCATACAGTCTTTGTTGTTGTTGTTTAGTCGTTTAGTCGTGTCCGACTCTTCGTGACCCCATGGACCAGAGCACGCCAGGCACTCCTGTCTTCCAGTGCCTCCCGCAGTTTGGTCAAACTCATGCTGGTAGCTTCGAGAACACTATCCAACCATCTCGTCCTCTGTCGTCCCCTTCTCCTTGTGCCCTCCATCTTTCCCAACATCAGGGTCTTTTCCAGGGAGTCTTCTCTTCTCATGAGGTGGCCAAAGTATTGGAGCCTCAGCTTCACGATCTGTCCTTCCAGTGAGCACTCAGGGCTGATTTCCTTCAGAATGGATACGTTTGATCTTCTTGCAGTCCATGGGACTCTCAAGAGTCTCCTCCAGCACCATAATTCAAAAGCATCAATTCTTCGGTGATCAGCCTTCTTTATTTTCCAGCTTTCACTTCCATACATTACTACTGGGAAAACCATAGCTTTTACTATACGGACCTTTGTTGGCAAGGTGATGTCTCTACTTTTTAAGATGCTGTCTAGGTTTGTCATTGCCATACAATCTTAGGCAATGCTAGATTAAACCCTGTGGGGGCCCCTAGGCAGTTGAAATCTTGGAGGCCCCCTCGTAGATTATCTCCTAATACATTTTTGTAATTTTATCTCAAGATCAAATCAATATTATTTTGATCCATTGTCTCCAGGCCCCTAAAAGGTGTGGGTCCCATAGGCCAGCGCCTACTCTGTCTATTTGGTAATCTGGCACTGGTTTTAGGAACTTCCTGTCCTTTTCTGTTCCCAAGCAGTGATTGCTGGGAAGTGAACATGACAAGGTCTGGGCTGCAGTGAAAGGCAGGGGGCAGGGTGCTAATGAAGGTGACATCAATTAAGCGAGCCCTCTGCTAGCAACAGCCGGGTGAAGGAAGAGTGATAATTAAGGAGGGACTCACTACTTCACAAGCCAAGAGAAACCTAAGCCTTGAAGGATAAGGAAGGGCGATGCTGGGGCATGGTGATGACAGACAAGAGAGCGCCATTGCCTTTGTCGCTCTGAAATCAAATGCAGACTTTTCTCAACATGGCGTTTCTTAAGTGGGGCTGCAAGCTTTGATCAGCTCATCAGCATAGTTAATGGCCTAAAGGAGGGATGGGGAACCTCAACTGAGTCCATCTATTCCTGGCTCTGCCGAGAGAGATATACCGGCTAGGCCAGGAGAAGTGAGCTATGCTGGCATAACCCTGAATGAGTCCCAGCCCAGATGGGGCAGCCAAGACACGCCTATTCCAAACTCACTCATCCTGGTAGATTTTGGATTTCGATTGTGCTGTTAAGGGCAGATTGTTGCTCCTAATGGGATGGGGCACCCAATGAATCCACTCTGGTTACAGGTCTGAGCCACCCCAATAGAGAATGAGAACAGAAATTATTAAATAAACGACAATAAACAACACAACACACGACTGTCAGAAGAATTCAGTCTTTGCACATTCCCATAGGAACTGTCCTGATCAACTTTACTACCCAGATTAATGAGAAAACTCAAATATAGTTATCCACTTCTGCTCTTCCTACATGTTCTGACGCTGGCTCAATCATAATCATAGAGGAATCACAGAATTGAGGGGTTGGAAGGGACCATGAGGGTTATCTAGTCCAACCCCTTGCAATGCAGGAATCTTTTGCCCAATGTGGGTCTTGAACCTATGTCATGCTCTACCGACTGAGTTGTAAAGGTCTCTGTTTTTATTTAAAATTGCACCAAATAATTCAAAATGCATTTAAAAATGTGTTTCAAGGTACAATTGCAGATTGCTGTACACACTAGAGAGGAGGCAGCGATGCCTTCACCTGATGTGCATTACCTGTTTGGCTTTCCCACCTCTGCAATCCTCACCGCCCCCCCCCCCAAATCTCCTACTCATAAAGCTGTCACCTGCACATGTGCAATGGCTGTCTGAAATATACACACATCAGCTGAACTGCAAAGAGAATATGGCTTAAGTTTTCCTTCTGAACCTGGCTTGAGAGAAACGCATCAAACAGCAGTACAGCATAGCTCTGCATCTGGGTAATGTCATGTGTATACTATCCAAAAGTCAACAGTGGAAGCACTGGTGGATGAAAGGGGTGGGGGCAGCCGCTGCCGCTGCCACTCCCGGGATGCTCGGTGCTCTCCGCAAGCGGTGTGCCATGCCCCCTGGGACGCATGCCAGCCGTGCCCCTGGATGCACGCTGCTTCCGGTGCCCGAGCAAGTAGCTTCACCACTGAGCGGAAGTGCACTGTGGCAATGTTTACACAGCCTTAGTTCATCCTGATATTCACTAAATCAGAATAGGTGATTCCCTTGCCACCATTGCTTTTGTGTATTCACCCAGGTCTTGTATTTACAGTATAATCACATTATTTTGAGCATCTGCCTGTCTCTTGTGCCAAACATTTCACCCCTGTCTATTAGCACATCCTGCTTCAGAATGCAAACTCTGCTGCAATCCTGCCTGGAGGGGAGAAGACCTGGGTTCAAAACATCCCACAGCCTCTGATGGTATCCAATTGTCAGTGCTCACCTGATTACAGTTACGCCAAACGTTCCTCCACCGAGCTACCATCTGAAAAATACCCAGGACCCTATTAATCTGCTAATATTTATAATTGTGGCTGCAGGGAATAACCTCATTTCTGTTGAGAGCTTAATTAATCATGGAATCAAAATGACTCAGGAAGAAGGTTTCACTAAAGAGAAGATAAATTTGTTCAGCTGGCGGGAGGAAGTGGAGCAGCCTGGGTCGGGTGGATCCTATATCACGGATGCCAGTGCCAGCCAAAAGCTCACATGAACTCGCCACAAGGGGTGAAGGTGAAGTCATCCATCAGAAACAAATAGCAGCAACATGAGAGCATGCCTTGAGTTCCAAACGGAGATGGGATGACAATGGGAGAGGAGTGTTGGACTTATTTCTCAAGTATTTCAGAGAGTTTGTAGCGTGTTCTTGAATTGGTTTGCTTTTGGGAAGGCAAGGAGGATGAATTTCAAAGTGGATCTCCAGTAAAAAAAAAAAAAAGGTAAAGATAAAGGACCCTTGGACGGTTAAGTCCCGTCAAAGGTGACTATGGGGTTGCAGCACTCATCTTGCTTTCAGGCTGAGTGAGTCAGTGTTCATCCACAGACAGCTTTCCCAGGTCATGTGGCCAGCATGACTAAAAGACTTCTGGTGCAGTGGGACACTGTGACAGAAACCAGAGCGCATGGAAGCGCTGTTTACCTTCCTGCCGGAGGTAGCACTTTGACGTGCTTTCGAACTGCTAGGTTGGCAGGAGCTGGGACAGAGCAATGGGAGCTCACCCCATCGCAGGGATTTGAACTGCCGACCTTCTGATTGGCAAGCCCAAGAGACTCAGTGGTTTAGATCACAGCGCCACCCGCTTCCCTCCAGATCTCCAGTACGATTGGTGCAGGAGAAAGGTCATAGCTCCTTGGTGAAGTTCCTGCCTTCAATCCCTGGTATCTCCAGGGAGGGCTGCCGAAGAATCTTCTCTGAAATTCTGAAGGTCAGTGTATATTAGGTGTAGGAAACCTGTATCTCTCCAGATGTTGTTGGACCCAAACTCCCATCAGCCCCAGCCAGTGTAGATAATGGTGTGGGATAATGGGAATTGTGGTCCGATAACCTTTGGAAGGCCACAGTTTCCTCACCCCTGGTGTAGATAGTTGAGCATTTAGATGGACTAAAGGTCTAGGGAGTGCTAGGGAGGTGGTGGAGGAATGATTCATTAAGGCATAATTAGCACACACATGCCGACATAATGAGCTGAGAGAGAGCACAGTTTATATTGTAAACCGTTCTGTGGTCCTTGGATGAAGAGCGGTATAGTTAGTTAGTTAATAAGAATAACCCTCAGATGGCAGATGAAAGGTTTTTCTGTTTTTCTGTTTTTTGTTTTGCAAATGATCACATTGAAAGTTCATAATTTACCAAAACCAATTCTGAGCCTAAATAAATTCAAGTAATCACTAGTCTGACTGTACGTGGAATAAACAAAATTTCATCTACTTTTGCGAAATGGCAATCCTAGCCTTATTTTTGCAGAGCGCACTACCTTAAAATCAAACCAGCTCCAAGTGCAAGGTATTGTGATTCATACCTTACTTTATCTGTCAGAGGGTAGGTACCTTCTCTGTATTCTGAAAGTCTTGTTTAGGCCACTGTGAAGGAGAAGAGATGAGCTGTGGCAAGTAACACCCGCCTGTTAAAGTGCCGGGAATGATTGCTTCACTAAAAGTCAAGGATGAAGAGCTATCTGTACTTGTGCATTTGTTATTGATCCAGGTTGAAATCAAATCACTAACCTTGCCAGTCGAAGTGCTTATATCCCATTACCAGCCCTTTCTCCCAAGATCATAATCCCCCATCCCCTAGCAGGTCATATTAGCTTGAAACGGTGTCTAAACTAGATAGAGGCCGTGCTCCTAATCCCCCAGCAACAGGACATTGCTGAGTGATTTAGCTTGGAGTGGTGAAGGCAGAATGATTATAATCACCAAAGACACACTATAGTTCTGAGCAATTCGTACCACCTACCATTCAAAAGGTCTAGATCCCATCTTGATATTTAGAGCAATCAATCAAGTCAAAGCAGGGATTCCTGCTGCTTGCAGTGCTTGTGCTATTTCTAATAAGCATCTGGGCAGGACCGCTGGCCCTCTTAAGCCATCTTGCAATAAACAAGAAGTGATGTCTGGCATTTTGACATGTACCCTCTTCCTCGCCTGGTGTCTGCTGAGTAGCAACGAGGAGCTGTTCTCTGAATGGACGGTAGGTGGCAGTGGAGACACATTGAGGGGACTTCTTGGCATGCCCTTCCTGTCTCCAAACAATTTTGGTAGAGTCAGGATGACAGAGCAAAAAAATGCCTTTGCGCAAGGAAGACTCACTGTCCGGATTCATCCCTTTAGCAAGGAGTGCCCCATTCTGACTTACAATCTGTCCTGGTCTCCAGATGTCTCAATTGCAGCTGGCTGGGGAAGTCAGAGGGGGGCAGATGGGAAAGGCTAGCAAGTACATTGCACGCAGCAGTTTGGCATATCAGTTGCAGTAAAGCCACAGGATTCCTAATCACTTGGTAGGCTTTTGCTTCCTGGATCAACCAAAGGGAAATATTCTGATTCCCTTGTGAAGAAAAGCCATAACGTAGAGGGAGGAGTTCATGGGAGATTTTGAGTGCTTCCAGACGGGGGTTTAATTAGGTATGTCTGATAATTCCAACAAAAGCAGAAATGGGAGTGGAAATTGCTGATGCTCACTTACTCGGCCCATGTCTGGGATAGAAATCAATCCAGCAAACACAATCGGTCTTCACTATTAGTGCTGTTTTCAGTCAGCAAAAGATACACAGTTGATTACATCCCCCCTACCAATTTGCATTGTGTTTCCTGTGCATTGAAATGAACGGGGTGGAATAATAAAACAACCATCTAATTAAATGATGTAAATCATGCAAGTTACGTCACTTTGCCACAGTGGTCAGTGAGGTGAATAACATAGTTTTGGGCAGAAAACAAACTGACTCTCTGCTAAGAAGGAAGGCCAAAGAACTATCAAAGGAACTAGGTAAAAGGTAAAGGCAAAGGACTCCTAGACGGTTAACTCCAGTCAAAGGCGACTCTGGTGTGCAGCGCTCATCTCGCTTTCAGGCCGAGGGAGCCAACGTTTGTCCACTGACAGCTCTCTGGGTCAGAGCACAAGCTCTGCATGTAGAAAGCCTTGCGTTCATTTCTGAACATCTCCATTTAGTGCTGGAATGACCTCAGATTGAAACCTCAGTCTTAAAGTGATTGCAGTTCATATAACACCTATTGTAGATGGATGAGTGGTTTAGGCAGCTTCCCACATTGTCAAAATTACAACCCACTTTCTTTCTTTCCAGGTCATGTGGCCAGCATGACTAAACCACTTCTGGTGCAAGGGGACACCGTGACAAGTGCCAGAGTGCAAGGAAATGCCATTTACCTTCCTGCCACAGTGGTACCTATTTATCTACTTGCACTGGTGTGCTTTCAAACTGCTAGGTTGGCAGGAGCTGGGACAAAGCAATGGGAGCTCACCACCACTGTGTGGATTCGAACCACTGACCTTCCGATCGGCAAGCCCAAGTGGCTCAGTGGTTTAGACCACAGCAATGCGCACGTCCCTATCAAAGGAACTACTGCCCTGGCTACTGGAAATCTGGCTGAGTAGCCCACCCCCTTTCTGGGCTCCTTGAAATAAATATAAAATCCTTAGAAAAAACAAATTCAACAGTTTCTAAATTCTCCTGCTCCAGAGGCTAAGACCCGAACCAATGGCTTCAAGTTACGGAAGAGGAGATTCCAACTAAGCATCAGGAAGAACTTTCTGACGGTAGGAGCTGTTTGACAGTGAGACAGGCTCCCATGAGAGGTGGTGGACTCGTCTGTCTTGGAGGTTTTTAAGCAGAGGGTGGATGACCATCTGTCATGTATGACCTAATTGAGATTCCTGCATTGCAAGGGGTTGGACTGGATGATCCTTAGGGTACCTACCAACTCTACAGTTCTATGATTCTATGGGGAACATCATGGATGCAACAAAAGGAGGGTGCTTTTGTGGATTAGTTAGTGCCCCAAGTATGTGATGCCAGTGCATGACAATGCGGATTTATCTGCAAAAAAATAGGGAGGCTGGTTTCACATGTGTGTAGTTCTCTTCTTCTTCAGGCTAGAAGCCTTTGTGGCAGGACAGGAGACAGGGATGTATAGCAGCAACAGACTGTAATAAATCTATGCTTTTCCTCCAGTAAAAGCTCTGTGCTACCTACAGGACCTGCCAGGTTTTGCTTTCCTCCTTCCCATTTCTCATTCAAGGCTGGCATGCAAGTGAGACTGGTACTCGCCAGCCTTAATGGATCTGACTGTGAGAAGCTGTTTGCACCTCAGTCCCTGGGATGTGCCCTCCAGGTGGCTTCTGCAGCAGCAAACTCTGGCGCGTATCGGTAGCGCAGCTTCTTCCACAGAGGCAACGGTAGCAGAGATGGATGAGATTGTCATGCCCGTGCAATCGGAGGGGAATGGCCCTCGCTGGTATTTCCTCTCCTGCCTGTAAATATCACTGCAGGTTTATTTTATTTTTTAATTCTCAGATTCTAATATCCCACTTTATCGCCTCAAGAGATTCTCAGAGCGGCTGACAAAAGGTTCTCACAATAAGTTCACATTCAAGTCTCGTATCAGAAAATGAAATGACATGGTGTTCGTGTGGTAACAGTGCCAGGATTATTCGTGCAGATTATTTCCTGTCTTCCCACACTGTTGGCTTTTGGCCACTGCCTGCGAGGTAGCAGAACTCACTGGGAACTTCTAGTGGGATGCACTGGGGCCAACATTGTGCAGGTGGCAGTGAACCACACCAGGTCAGGACTGGAAATGTGCACCAGAAGCCCCCAAATTCTTCTCCAGATCAGATTAAAATTGAAGGGTTCCCTGTAGCTTTTGACTTCCACATTCAGTTTCTCCAGCGCCTGCTCTTCAACACAGTTCTTATTATAGGAGCCAACTCCTAGGGGCCAAGGTCCTTTTAGCCTCCCCAATAAAATATTTGAGGGGGTTGCCCTCCCAAGTTCATGGGCATTGCCATTCACAGAGGACTAACCACTACACAATAACTTCTTGTTATGTGGGGCAGGGCTTACCTGCCCAATATTTTATTTAAGTTGGCACCCCTGGCCCCTATCAAAGCCATGGGAGTCTGTTCCACTGTTGAAAAGCTCTCA
The DNA here is from genome assembly GCF_964188305.1 of Podarcis bocagei. Classification (NCBI taxonomy): domain Eukaryota; kingdom Metazoa; phylum Chordata; class Lepidosauria; order Squamata; family Lacertidae; genus Podarcis; species Podarcis bocagei. The sequence goes on from NC_138132.1 coordinate 31,617,948, forward strand.
CTCTCAGAAAGCTCTTCCTGATGTTTAGTCAGGATCTCCATTCTTGTAACTTGAAGACATTGATTGAGGTCCTAGCCTCTGGAGTAGGAGAAAACAACAGCCCTTTAGATATTTGAGGTGGCTATCATATCTCCTCTCATTTTCCTCTTATGCAGGCTAAACATACCCAACTCCCTCAACTGTTCCTCATGAGACTTATTTTCCATCTCCACATGTTCAACTTGTCAACATCTTCCTTAAATTGTGGTGCCCAGAACTGGACACAGTATTCCAGGTGTGGTTTGACCAAGGCAGAATAGAGCAGGACTATTACTTCCCTTGATCTGGACAATATACTTCTGTAGATGCAGGCTAGAACAGCATTAGCCTTTTTTTGCTGCTGCATTACACTGTTGACTCATGTGAAGCATGTGGTCTACTAAGACCCTTAGATCCTTTTCACATGTACTAGTGGTAATCCAGGTATCCTACACATCATATTTGTGCAGCTGGTTCTTCCTACGCAAGTGTAGAACCTTATATTTCTCCCTGTTGAAATTCATTTTGTTAGTTCTCCAATCTGTTGAGGGCATCTTGAATCCTGATTCTGTCTTCTATGGCATTACCTACCTATCTGAGGTTGGTGTCATCTGCAGATTTGATGAGCATCCCCTCAATTCCTTTATCCAAGTCATGTATAAAGAGGTTGAACAATGGGCCTAGGGAAGAACCTTGCGATGCCCCACTTGTCACCTTTTTCCAGGATGATGAGGAACCATTAGTGAGCACTCTTTGGGTGTAATCAGTCAACCAGCTACAAACCCACCTAACAGTTACCCCATCTAGCCCACATTTCACTCGCTTCTCCACAAGACTATCATGGGGGATTTTGTCAAAAGCCTTAACGAAATCAAGCTACACTATGCCCACAGCATCCTCCTGCTCCACCAAGCTTGTAACTCTATCAAATGAATGAATGAACGAATGAATGAATGAGATTCGTCTGGCTTGACTTGTTTTTGAGAAACCCATGCTGGGCCTTAGTAATCACAGAATCGTTTTCTAAGAGCTCACGGACTGACCATCGAATTATCTGTGATCTGTTATAGGACCTCTCCTGGTATTGACATCAAGCTGACCAGTTGATAGTTACCTGGTTCAGCAATGAGCAGAAAATTTACCTTGGCTTGGAGTTTGTGGACTGAATAACAAAGCAGATCTGGATGATTTAGGTCTCTCCTTTCCCTTCCCAAGTCAAGCTTGAAGCCAATACAGTGGTGCCCCGCAAGACGAATGCCTCGCAAGATGAAAAACTCGCTAGACGAAAGGGTTTTGCGGTTTTTGAGCTGCTTCGCAAGACGAATTTCCCTATGGTCTTGCTTTGCAAGACGAAAACGTCTTGCAAGTTTGTTTCCTTTTTCTTAACACCGTTAATACAGTTGCGACTTGACTCCGAGGAGCAACTCATAGAACACAGTGTGGTAGCCTTTTTTGATTTTTTTGGTGATTTTTGAAGCTTTTCCAAAACTTTTCCGACACCGTGCTTCACAAGACGAAAAAACTCGCGGAACGAATTAATTTCGTCTTGCGAGGCACCACTGTACTCTGTGCCAGAGTCAGACAGTACGATCACAGAGTCCTGTGCTGCTCTGTAATTTCAGTAGTCCTCTAAACATATAGCTATGTTTCCCCATATATTTGCACTTCTCTAGGTCTATGGGCTTTGTAAGAAGTGAAGCTATCCAAAATGTTGCCCATGGAGCTCTAAAGAGCTCAAGGCCTTTTTTTTTTTTAAAAAAAAAAAGCACAGCAACAGAGGTTTTAAAATTATTATTAAAAAAGCAAAAAGCTTCATTTAAGTTTTTTTTAAAAACCCTAACCTAAGCCACCTTTTATGAAATTTGTCTGGTTTTGTTTTGTTTTGTTATTCTTTCACTTGCATATTCCGTCTGTTAATTTGTCCATTAAATGCCAGGTCCCAAAGCTGCAAATGCCAGACTTCAAATAAGTCTGCCCTTAAAGTTCCCCCAAACCTGGCGATAATAACTCTTGCAGGTATCATAAGGGAATGATAAAATCCTTGAAGCTTGGGCTTCCCCTTCGAGTATGGAAAGAAGACCAATTTTGGGGTCCATTGCCACTAGTTGTTCTGATTTTTAAAAGAGGGACTGTGATAAAAAGTGACATGTTCAATTCACTCATCTAATATTGATCAAACAATAGTCAAATATTTTAAGTGGTTTGTTTTTTTTGGGAAGATTAACAAAGAACAGATCAAATTATGATAATTACTATCTATAGTGGTGGACCAGCTGTTTTTCAGTTGAACTGCCATGTGTGATCTCCTCTTTGAAGAATGCCTGGTAAGCTTTAGAAGAATCCCAAGCTTGCCAGGAAACATACCAGGGAAACCACTGCTATAAACCAACCCATGTAAGATTGCAATGTTATTTCCACCAATTATTACCGCCCTTACCAAACTGGTGCCCTCCAGTTGTTTCGGTCCCAGCGAGCATGAATGTATGGTGTTGACGCTAATGGGAATTACAATATACTCCAAAACATCTGGAGGGCACCAGGTTGGCGAGGGCTGAGTTGCCATGTCCTTCCAATGTGTTGCATCAGGGTAGTAGCTACCGGATCCCCCGTTCTCCTGTCAGGATAAGTAGCACCTAGCTGTTGGTGATGTATCTTTGAGAAGATATGAAGCAATACTTTATATTGCCAGACTATATTACCCTAAATAGTTTGGGACTGTTTGAGTTTGAGAGCCAGTGTGGTGTAGTGGTTAAGAGCGGTAGTCTCGTAATCTGGGGAACCGGGTTCGCGTCTCCGCTCCTCCACATGCAACTGCTGGGTGACCTTGGGCCAGTCACACTTCTTTGAAGTCTCTCAGCCTCACTCACCTCGCAGAGTGTTTGTTGTGGGGGAAGAAGGGAAAGGAGAATGTTAGCCATTTTGAGACTCCTTAAAGGGAGTGAAAGGCGGGATATCAAATCCAAAATCTTCTTCTTCTTCTTAAATAGTTTGGGACTGGCTGTTCCCCTCGGTTTCAACCAGAGGTCTTCCCTGGACCTGTTGCTAGAGAGAGAGTCTTTTAGGTTTAAATACAATTGGTCAATCATGACACATTCTCCATGTGAAGTATCTGCCCCACCAGTGAACTGGAAGGGTTGGAGAGTTGCTGTCAACATTTTGTTATTTACTTCTTTGAACATTTATAGACACCCTTTCATTTTAAAATAGCAAAGTGGTGTGCAGGACAAAATCAATACAGTAAAATAATAATGTATTAAAAACACAAATACAGCAGATATCAAGAATTTCTAGCAGAGCTAGTACAACAAACCAGGGATTGGGAATAGCAGGTGGGATGCCAACACCACAGCAGCATGCTGTATCTCTATGGCAGTGGTAGGGAACCGCTAGCCCACAGGTGTAAATAGACCTGCTAGGCCTCTTCATTTGGCCCACCAGGCTTCTTCAGCAAAGGATGAAAAAGGGGATTGGTCACATGATGCTATTGTGATGTCAGATGATTGACAGGTCGGTGACCCCATGCACCTGTCAAAGTTGTTTGGGTGGGATGTGTGTGTTGCAGGTAAGGATTTGTCTATGGACTTGAGGAAAGTCATTCCATAACATGGGAACCACTATGAAGAAGACCGAAACAAAATCCAGAGTGAATTTGGGAGTTGGTCCCCAAAATTTTACACAAAGGCAAAAGAATTTAGGTATCATTTGCCCAACTTTTCAGTGGACATTTGCGTGTCCTGGAGTAGATTGGTTCTGAAAAGCAAGTAGCTGATTGTTGGGCACACTTTCTTTTAGCAGAAACGAGGCAGGGGGAAGTGGTGGAAGATGTTTGTGTGGTGGCATCGAATAGACACATGGATAAAACCTATTTGCGAATTGCGCAGTAAGATGAGATTGCCGAAGTGATTGCTGAGTGATGGACATGAATGATTTCCTCCCTGCGGCCTTGCATTGATGGATGAAGAAGAATTCATGTCACATTGCACATTATATAGCTTCCCCACTTTCCCCCATTATTAAAATCCCAAGAAATAAGGGGGGGGGGAATGTACCAGAGGGAGAAAGATAGGCCACAGCACATAATCTAGCCATGTGAGAGTTGATTCTTGAAACAGACCTGAAATACAGCTGTCTCCAACCAAATAATGTGTACAAAAGTGTATATGTTACAGGAAAGTGTGCATTAAAAAATCTATATTATAGAAAATAGCATGTATTTATAATCTGATGCAGAAATGAGGCATGGAGAAATGAGAAATGGAAAGAAACTAAAATTTACAGATTTGTCCATCTCTATTTCCATCCTCCGTTGTTCCTCCTAGTGTCCGATTCAAACCCAAGCAACTTTCTCCAGGTGATTCGTGTTCTGCCCCACTTCTCGCTGTGGCCACTCTGCTGCATGCATGGTCCCTGAGGGCCCGATTTCAGTGTGAAGTTGGCCATGAGGAACAGTTAAACATTTATTGGGCACCCCATTTGAATGAAGCCAAAGAGAGAGGAGGGGAAGGGAGAGACAAGCATAACAAGGGACATACAGGAACAAACGGAGTTACCCTCCAACCTCTCTATTTCACTCTCCCCAAAGCCATGCTTCCTCCCTATGTCACTCTTGCTCTCTCCAGCTTGTTCCCCTCATCACTCCTGCTCCTTGCTCTTCTTGAGCGCCTTTGTCTGGCTGGAACGTATCCTTGAACTCTGATAATGCCTCCTGCATGCCTGGATGGAGGGTGGGAAGATGGGTTTGTAGAAACCTCCTGCTTGTGCATGGTTGGAACGTAGCCTACTGTACAAAGGCACAAGTCACATCCATTGCTCCACCCACTTTCCCCTCTGGCTCCACCCACCATGGCACGCGGCCCCCAGAAGGTTACCAATGAGGGAATGTGGCCCTTGGGCTGAAAAAGCTGCCCCACCTTAAGTGTAGCCAACTCTAAGCTAGACCAATGGCTCAGCTCAGTATAAGAACAGCTTGGTATGAAAAAGTTCCTCTCTTCATCAAGTCACAAACCACCTGCTAGTCACCTTTGTCGATTGCCCCAAAGGTCTCGTGTTACGATATCGGCAGCCCTTAATTCTAGTGCTGTGCATCTTTGCCTCCGCTGCAGCGCATACAAAGGTGTGCGGATATGTATTATTCCAGAATGTCCTTATTTCACTTGTACAGGTCAAACCTTGAAGCAATTGCACTGTTAAGGATAATGCCGCTTTTCTTTCTCTTTCAGCCATCCCTGGCGCCTGGCACCTTTCTTCTAATCTGGACATCCCTAGTGCATCTCATTTCCCTCGGGGGCAATTGCAAAGCGGTGTGTCATTACTACCCGCTTACATTTGTTTTCCTTTCATTTCCTTTTAGTGCCCTCCTGTCAAGTTGTGTTTGACTGAAAATAAAAACCCGGGTTAATGTTATCTTGCATCTCAATGTCACTACTCAAGGTTTTTTACGACATCAATTAAATCTCCAAGCTCAGCCTTGCTTTTCATTTTGTCTTACTTCTTTCTTTTTTTTTTTTTTTACCCCTAAAGCAAGAGCCATAACTCAGAGCTTTTAAGTCCCAGTATAATCTTTCCTTTTTCTTTCTCTGTGTAAGAAAATGATTCTTTTCTTTCTTTGTCTTTCTTTTTTTGTACCGTTGGCTGAGGAGAAGCACCAGAATTGAGTGCCATTAAAAGTGTGATATAAAAAGGAGACTTCGGATAGAAATCAAGAAGGGGTGGAGAAGATGCCCTCTACACAACCCCCTCCAAGAGGAAAATTTTCAGAGGCCTCACAATGCTGGGGCCAAATCCCAACGTGGGTGGGTGACAACATACACATAAGAACATAAGAAGAGGCTTCCTGCTGAATCAGGCCAGGGGTTCTTCTAGTGTGACACCAGGGTCTCACAGTGGCCATTCCGATGTTCTTGTGGGAAACCTGCAAGTCAGACCTGAGTGGAGCACCAGCACTCTTCCCACCTTCTGATTCCCAGCAACCGATATTTCAACACTGCCTCCTACAATGGAGGAAGGACCTTGCTTCAACAGAGCTGCCAAGTCATAAAGGATGTTAATGGCCAGTTCACTGTATGTGGTGGGGATCAATTCAGTCTGCTTTTTGCAGCAGAGCAGCTCAATCCAACACTAGAGGTTCAGAACACAACACCCGGCCATGCTGCACACAATAATACATTTCTTGCATGTTAAATCAATTTTGCACAAAGGTACAATTGAGAATTCCTAATGCGGAGGTGGGCTGACTTTAGGTTTGCAGACCTACTTTTTCTTTGTTTTATTACGAACCTGAGATCCACCAACTGGAGTCAGGCGCAAAAGAAATACCCCTAGATGATGATGATTAAAACTGAACCTAGGAATTTGCTTTGAGTACCAAGACTGAAGTGGGCTCACAGTTCTTCCAAACAAAAATCCACTCCTGGTTCAACTGGGCAGCTGGTCCACTCCTGGGCGACTGTTTTATTTCTTAAATCCAGCAGAATCATTGCAGGCTGGAGGAGTTATTTTGTTACAAAACAACAGGAAGTCAGAAATCCTTGCTGATGTACTGGAAATCATCCAGAGATCTACCATTTGATCTTGTCCTGTCATTTGCCCAGCCCTTGTCCTTATCTCTCTGAAATCCTCAGTTGTCCTTAGAACTCTGAAATCAAGTCCAGGTCATTCAGAACTCCAACATCCAGGGTGAAATTTTGGTGGAGAGAAAGCTGGAAGTGCCCCAACGTTGTTCAGGTTCTGTGTGCAAAACCAAAACGGCAGAGATCTTTACCTCTTTTCTCTGGCATATAGCCTTCTACATATTCCTTTGGTAGACAGAGTAAAACCTGAACAGAGCTTTCAAGAGAATCAACCAGTTGTTCTCCAGGGTCTCAGAGGAAAGTGAAAGGGGATGAAAACCAATGCTCCCTGACCCCGAGCTCATTGATGCAAAGTCGTGGCCTTGCGATGCTCTTCACTTTGGTTGAGTTTCACCGTCACTTGGCTGTGCGTTGTTCCAATTACGCAGTGGCGGGTGAGAACTAGAGGCTAACGGTGCCTTTCATCCCCAGCCCGCAGTTATCCGCTTGCAACTCTTTCTGTTCCTACTCCATTATGATACAGTGCATAGCACTTTGTTCCTCCAGTCGTCGAGACCTGCAGATCCGGGGGCACATTGACACCAGATACTGAGTGAGTATCTCTCGGGAAACTCCAATGAGCCAGAGACAATGGAGAGGGAGGAGAAAGACGCCTTCTTCCTTGACACACGCTGGAAATGTTGACCCCATCAAGAGAATGATCGCATGTGTGTAGAAATGAGATCTTCTCGGGCACCTTGCAAACATGGCTGGGCTGTAACTGAATGGAAAATGCCACAGCAAAAAAATAAAATAAAATGAAGAATAAGAAGAATCCCATGATCATAATTTAACAGCCTTCTAGTGCATATATCTGCAAGAAGCATAACTCTAAGAATAATCTGTTAAATGATTTAATCACAGTAGGTGGCAAGCAGTATATGATCCAGGAACATTGAATATTTGTTTTCACCATAATTTGCTACCCTGCCTATCAAACAGGACCAAAGCTGGAGAGGTTGTCTCCTTGTATCTCAGGGTGTTCTATGAGTAGTCCAGCTTTCAGATTGGTGGCAAATGGCTAAGGACCAGAGGAGGTTGGTCTGTTAGGGTGATTGGGGCACTGATCCACCAGCCCCACTGTCTGCACTCAGTCAAGCCCCACCTGCCTGGCTTTTACTTACACCCAACACAGAGAGTGCCCCTAGCTGTCAGCTTCTTCCATGGTCTCAGTGTTATCCCTTGTAAAACTGAGCAGGGAGGAGGAGGAGGACAAAATCAGAACTTATTGGCTCTGTCATTGGTTCTCTGGCTCCACCTATTGCTTGGTTCCCTGCCTTCCGCCCTACCAGTCTCAATGAGCACTTGCTGCTACCGCTGCTACCGCTGCTACCGCTGCTACCGCTGCTACGGCTAAGCATTTCCCCAAAGTTCTCCCTTGGGAAGTTCGATGTTGACTATACTGCAGCTAGGGAGACTTCACCAATGTTTGCAAACATTCCTCTCCTATCATTTGTTGTCCCTTGTTATTTGATTTCATTTTTTGAAATTCAATGGTGTTTGATTACTGGCAGGTACTGCTATTAATGACAGTATTTCAAAGGTGACGTGGAGTGCTGTTTGTCACCTGAATTAAATAGATTGCAGGTTGTAATATTTCACATTGGATGCCTGCTCAAACAATCAAGAGACGCCAAAAAGAAAAATGAGAAAATCTGGAACATTGTGAATGAATCAGTGCTACTGGAAAAGATACCCACACACCCTACATTAAGCTGATCAGCCAATTCTGTCTTGTTTGGTGTTGCTAGATGCATACACACCATATATTTAAAGCACTTCCCCCTCTTCCCAAAAAAACCCTGGGAACTTTAGTTTACTCTCAAAGTACTACAATTTCCAGCACCCTTAACAAACTACAGTTCCCAACATATTTTTTGGGGGGAGGGGAGATGTGCTTTAAATGTGTACATAACCTGTCAGCGGTCATAGATTTCTTTCCTTGCATTGTGTGCCGTTCCATCCTGCTGGGAACATTTTGCATATCCCCTTCCCATAAAATGCACAATCCATTCACCACCACCACCACCAACAAAAAAGGAATATAAGAAGCTGCTTTATACTGAAACTTTCGGTTCACCTAACCCAGTATTGCCTACACTGACTGGCAGGGGTTGTCCAGGGTTTCGAACAAGGGGCATTCCCAGCCTTACCTGGAGATGCTAGAAATTGACCCAGGACCTTCTGCATACAAAGGCAGATCTTCTCCCACTGAACTATGGTTGCCCTTTCCCCTTTTGTTCACATTGTTTCTGCAAAATACATCCTTCATGTGAACTTTTTACACATTCCAAAATCATAGAACGGCCTGATTAAGCTGGGAGTTCTGCTCCTTGAGAACCTTTGGGTTTGTTGGAGCAGATCAATCTGCCGCAAAAAATTAGATCCAATGAACCTTGCCCAAGAAGAGGAGTTTGGCGCCTCCTGCTTCCGCCTGTGCCAGGAATGGAGGTCTTCCTCGAAACCGCAGGGAGAGACAGACAGAGATAAACAAAGAATGATGGGAGAAACTAATTCTTTGAATTCTTCTCTGGGTGGGAGAGGAACAGCTGCGGATTGCCCTGTGGTCTGGCACTTACTACTCTATGGAATGCGAGGGTAGGCAAAGGCACTGGGTGCATGGAGCTCTCCTACTGCCGCATCACCCCATATCCATTCCTGGAAGCAGACAATATCCTGCTAATTGGGCTTTAATCTGAGTAAAGTACAGGCACATACGAGAAGCAATGAGACGACAAACTGTGGATCATCTCAGCTACAAGGATTTAAAGCTTGGAATTGAGATAAGGTTTCATTCGGTGCCAGAGATGGTGGGGGGAAGATAGCCTACAGTTGTTTTTCAAAGTTTTTCTTCTACATTTCTGGTTTAGCAACCCTCCTCGGAATGCAAGGTTAAAATATAATATAAAAAGGGAGGGTGGAAGAAACTGGATTAATAACATGAAATTAAACATCAAACTGGAACTGCATGTGTGAGAGGAATGGAATGGAGAGAAAGATTGACTCTTTGAAAAGACTATGTTGGAATATAGAAAGACCACCCACACTCTGTTATTTTCAAAGGAATGTGAAGGAGACTGAGGCAATTTGGAATGTACTCTAACCAGAAAGATAACTGACTACATTTTTTTCATTTTGAAAGGAGGAAAGGAGTCTGCCAGCTGCAAGGTCAGAGGTTTTCTTATTAATCATTGGTAGTTGGAATCAGACCGCTCTTCCTAGGTTGGGGGGGAAATGGTGAGGGCAGTTTATTTGTTGGAACAGAGGGGTCTCTAACAAGCTCTTGAATTAAGGGATGAAGTGATGCAGAGGCTTTCGGAAAACTGTGAGACAACCACTTCCCCTGAGTCACAATGGGAAATATCAACAGTTGGAAGAATGAAGGACACAATAGCATATATGGTGGAGACAACTATCTTGAAGGGAATGTAATTGAAATTATTAAGATTTTGGAATGCAGAAAATAAAACAAACAAACAAACAAACAAACAAACAAACAAACAGGAGTGCATCAAAACTAGCATTTTAACTAAATTGTATAATTTGGTATATAAATAATTGACTTTAATAATTGTATTAATTGGATAAAATTGGCATTGTTATAATGAGGCTGTTATTGGAAGGATATTGGAAAATCAATAAAAAATATTTATGGAAAAAGAAGAAGAAGAAGAGGAGGAGGAGTTTGGCAACTGGCCTGTAATTACTTAGATTTTTTTGAATCCAGAGAGGGTTTGTTGAAGGGTGGTTTTGCAACTGTCTCCTTCAAGTAGGCAGGGACACCCCCCCCCCGTAAGGAGGCATCAGTCACCTCCCTGGCCCAACCTGCTATCCCTTCCCTGCTATTTTTTATCAGCTAAGAGGGGCAAGGGTCCTGAGTGGCCCAAGAACCTTGTCCACATCCTTGAGTCTTACTACCTGAGACTTATCCAACATAACAGGACTAGACTGCGCTCGGGACACCTCTCAAGATTCATCTGCTGTAACAGGAGAGCCAAGGTCTGTGGGATGTAAACACAGGAGCAGTCAATGACAACATTCCTAGAGTGTACATGTTAGAACATGGGGAGGGATGTCTGTCCAGCAAGCAGGTAAACTTCCTGGGGACGGACTTCCTCCGCATGTGACCAGAGGTGGGTGTGGCCTCACCTGTGCAGGTAATGACAAAAGCACAGGGCAGGCAGCCATCTCTCTCTCTCTGCCATCACCTTTCGAAGAAGCAGGATGCCCTCTTGGCTCTCAGCCAAGAGAGGAGAGGGCTATCTTCCTATAAGATAGATTCTAAGTGTATTTTACCTTTTTAAGCCTGTCTGCCATCTGGGATCATATTGTGAACAGATCGTGAGTAAACTCTTTTATACTTTTATAAAGACTGTGTTGTGTCTTGTATTTTAAGAGGGAACAAAAGGGGAAATTACCAGAGTAATTATTATAGAGGTTCTAGCGAACCTGTGCACACGTTACCGTTGCGAACTTAAAGGGGAATGTTTGTAAACTCTGCTGATATTTTGGGAACTTTTTAGCACAAGTTGGATAAGGATATAATTAGTCAATATATCCTCTCCTGCACCCCAGAACATTCCCACAAGGTCCTGGCAGATGCAAGCAATTGAATTCTCAAAATGCTTTGCAAACAGGACACAGCAAGCTACTATTGGTTTTACCACCTCCTTCAGGCCGAGTGTAAGAGGCACAACACTACCCAGAAAATCTCTGCTGGATTGCACAATGAAGATGCAATGGAGGCAGCAAAGTATGACTTCTTTGTTGCCTTCACTGCCATTGGGTAGACTCAATGATGAGTCCTCACCAAAGTTTGATTGCATCGGGTTGGATTTTTCCTTCACTCGGGTTTGAGCCATCTGCCAGCTTGTTTTCTCTCCCTAAGTTCTAGGGTATGCCAGGGAGCCAAATAGGCTCCAGGAAATGGGAGAGGGTGCTCAAGGGCAATTGTGTCAATAGCCTGAGCCATCCAGATGTTCCATGCTGGCTGGGGCTGATGGGAGTCCAGCAACATATGAATGGTACCAGGTTAGGGAAGGCTGGTCTAAACAAAAAAAGCCCCCAATGCCTTTCCTTGTTGAAATGGGACTCCACCCCTATTCTCATTTGGCTTGGCATTTTCTGCACCTTTTCTACTTCCCAGACAACCGCAGTGACCCACAAATCCAAAGAGAGCAACAAGGACTAGGAAGAAGAGGGCAGTCGGGCTATATTGAACAGTAAGTCCTTTGCCTGCAGGCTTCTAGTTAGAAATTATTGTCTGCAAACAGACTTAGCCTGGTTGAAATCAATGGGATTTAGATAAATAGTTGGATGCATTGATTTCAGCAGGTGCCCACAGTGCAAAACGCAGAGCTTCCACATCTGAAAGATTAGCAGTGTGCATTCATTTTGGAACTAATGAAAAATGGAATCAATTGGGACTAGTATTCAGTTTTCAGCCACCCCAAAACAAATGAAATGAGCGAGTACAAATGGGTGCGTGGGTATGTAGTTCTTTGTTCCATTTAGGGATTGGGGTGTTACTTTACACTGGTGACTGTGGAGCTTTTTCATCAACTATTTATTTTTTGATATATAGCTTTCAGGCAAGCCTCTTGAAGTACTGAATGTGGGGTTTATTTGTGATGAGTAGGAGAATGCAGCCACCATGGAAAAGCCCATTTCCTAGGCCTGCCAATCAAATAAAATTGAAAGTGGGCTTGTGAGCAAGCTCTCCAAAGCTGATCTCAGGTTCCAGGGAGGTTCATATGGGTGCAAATAAACTGCTACAAAATAATTGAAGGCAAGGATGAGGAACTTGCAGTCCTTCAGTTGATGTTGGACTACAACTCTCATAATCCTTGACCAACGACCGTACTGGTGGGGACTGAGAGGAGTTAGAGCCCAGTCACATATACAGGTAGGTGGGGGCAGGTTCCTCATCCCTGGTTTAGGGCTTCAAGTGCCATTGCTGGGGCGAAGATGAATGTATTTTTCATTGATCATTAACAAAACAAGATGTTACACGGACACACACAAAAATCGTCACAATTTTATTTAAAAAGCAAATGTGGTGTTTAGTAATTAAAACGCTTGGGGTAATGAAACCATCACTATAAACTATTTAATGCACAAACGCTGGAGAGTGAAACCAATTTACTAAATGAACCCTTCATTTCTCTCCCTGCCCCCTGTTTCATTTGACCTTAGTAAATCCACCAAAGAACAAAATGAATCTGCTTTCCTCACTCACATATTTATTTTTAAAACCTATATTTTGCTCTTCATTAGCAGACCCCAGGGTGGGTTACAACAATAAAATACATAATAACCAAATATTAAAATCAAATTTAAAAACCACACCTTCTTAGTTACTGAAGGCCCGTGTCCCAGGGACAACATATATCAAAAGACCTGGTGAAAAACAGCCAAGGAAAAGAAAAGAAGACGTTTGCAGCTGCCATCTAAAACTGAGCACAATTGTCACCAGCTGGATCTCCAGGGGGAGTGCATCTTACAGTTGGCGTGTGATAGCTTAGCAGGCCTTCGTGAACCCTTTCACCACTTTCTGCTCCTAAAAAAAAAGAGGGCTGAAGATATGTTGCTTCCATCCTCTGCAACACACAGGCTGAAGTTCAACTGGGATGAAGAAAACATGGACTGGCCCGATTGATTGGCTAAGACAGTGGGACTCTCTACCTCCCAGGCCGCTTGCTCAGGTGGTCTGAATCTGCTACAAGCACTTGGCGTATGTTTCATTGACACACTTGGAAGTCCTCTAGGCATCCTGGAAGAAGATGTAGCTGTAGCTTTTTCCGAGGGTTCCTAAATAAATAAAAGCTTGCACATGTTAATTTGGTTCCAAGAGACGTTCGCGTTGGCCTCCTGCAACAGTGCAGCCTCTTCAAGAACACTGTCTTAGTTCATAAGTGTCTGGGATCATAGACTCTGCCCTCTTCATCTCCCTTTTAGAGTTAAAAATTTATGGCTCCACAGATGGGCTACTCTGAGCAAACCTCTAATCTCTTTTGCTTGGGATGGTTCATTGCATCAAGAAGCTGCTAAAACGGAAAGGCTACATGGGGAGGAAAGCAGCTGTCTCCATCGTCCGGCACTGCTTGGAGTGCGTAATTACATAACACCCCCTTGCCTGAAGTTTATGCTTGACTGCAATCTATATAACCTTTTTAAAATTAATCTTGTTTCTCCCTCCCTCCCCATGCCCCCACTTCTCTCTCCGTCTCCCATGCACACAGGCATGCACATAAATATAGCTGTCGAAATTCTAGGGAGAAAATGCAGTTTTGGAATTTATTGGGATTTGTAGCCTGTCTCATCCCTAAAGCTCAAAGCAGGCAACACTAATAGGTTAGTTAAATGAAGTAAATGAATTCAATATGAAAATTCTAACACCGTGGCAGCTTAATGCTACCCACCAAACAACCCTCCAAGCCAAAAGAAAGGAAAAAAGGAAAGCCTTCCTATTTTGGAAAATGTATGAACCACTTGATCAAAAAGTTATCAAGGCGCTATCCAAATCAAACCAAGGACAAGGCACAGCTATGACAGGCAGGTCGCTTGGTTGCAGTTTCCCACACTATGATGGGAGGCATTGTATTTCTGTTTAAATTCATTCATCCATTCATTCATTTCAATGGGTCTACTTTGAGTAGAACTTAGGTCACACCCACACCATACATTTAAAGCAATTTCATACCATATTAGCATTCACGGTGACTCCTGGGAACTGTAGTTTAAGAGTGTTGGGAATTGTAGCTCTGTGAGATCAGCATCCTTAACCATCGACATTTCCCAGGGGTCTCCAAGACTTTCTTTGTGAGCCCATGTGCTAACCCCAAGACTTTATTTAAAGGCATAAAAGAGTGCTCTAAGTGTATGGTAGAGCATGGAGTAGGATCCATAGTACTTACTTCTAAGTACTAAAATACTAAGCATTTTAATATAGATTGGCATCTATATTAAAACACACAATTTTATGAAAAACTGGGTATTCCTTTTTGGTGGTGCATAAATAACCACCTTAACCCCAACTGTGGAATTCTCCTCCCTGCGAGCTGCATCTGGTCTCTTCAGCTTTTTACTTTCCACCGTCTGCTTCTATTTACTTATTTATTATATTTATTATTCACCCCATAACTCAGTCCTATGGGCAATGTGCAGGGAATTTGAAATGAATCTTAAAAGACAAAAATACATAAAGCACCACAATAAAACCTGCAACCAGCAGAGAGAATAAGATGGTCCTTTTTAGGCCAACCTTTTTATTAGCTAGTGGCATGACTTTATGCTGACTGTGGGGTTTGGGAGTCATCGGAAGGTTTTATCAGTCTTGATTTACCATCATTTTAAAATTATTATTTTTTTAAAAAAACTTTCTATTTGTAAATAATGTTTAACCACGGTTCATCTATTTCCCCACTCCTAAGAAGCAAACATAGCATAGCAAAAAAAAAAAATGTAGTCAGTAACAAAATAATCAGAGCACACACATGAGCCAGTTTCTACAGCACATACAGTAACAGCAGTGTCGTTCCTGCCCATAAAGTGTGTTAGGAACCAATGATAAATAAAACATGGCCCAGTGGAAACTTTTGATAGTGAAAGTGAACTACAGAGCTCTGTCAGAGACAAGGCAGGGGTAGACAATTTGCCCCCCTCCAAATGTGGTTGGACTACAACTCCCATCAGCCCTAGCCAGGGTAGCTGATTTTATTTCTTGCATTATTTTTATTCTGACAATTTACATACTGCTTAATTACAATTGGCTCTGAGTGGTTTAAAAGTAGTCGAATATTGTTAAAATAAAAATCGGAATTCAGTTCAAATGCCAGCTGGAATTAAAAACAAATATTTAGCAGGAGCTGGAAGTTCCACAGGGAGGGGGGCCTGCCTGGCCTGAACTCGAAGGGAATTCTGCAAAACTGGCCCCACAATACTGAATACCACAGTCCTTGTGGCTATGAGCCAGGTATCTAAGCATTCAGAGACTACTAATAGGAACTCCACTGAAAACATCAGGCAGGAATATAAGGGATCAACTGGGCAGTAGTTGTTATAAACCATAGTATCCAGGGTGGGCTCATTCTGGAGTAGCTGCACTAACACCTGTTTAAAGGCAGCAAACACCACCTAAAGACATGTCCACCGCACCCTGGGCTCATCCAGTCTACCCAAACCCCCAAATGTCTTTCAGCAGTGAGGATGAACAGGAGCCAAGAGAGCAAGAAGCAAAATGCATCATTGCAAGAGTGTTGTCTGCACCATCGAGCTGCATAAACGACAACTGATTTGACAGAGTATGTGAAAGCACGGGACTGGGCACCTCAGTGGGAGCTGCTACAACAATGGCATCCAGGGCACTGCAGAAATGAGTGCTAATTGCTCACAGCATGTTGCCGAGTGCCTCAGAGACCCATCTATCACTTCTGGTATGACCAGCCTCTGGACCACCTAAAACAACTCTGCTGGATGGCTCTTTGAGGACATGATGGAAGGGTGATATAACATCTGGTATCCAACTAAGTTCTACTTAGAGGAGAACCCACCAAGACTTGACTAACTTGGGTGCATTCATTTCAGTGGGTCTACTCTGAGCAGAACTCAGTCGGATACAACCTCTGGTCAGCTTCAAAGCATATTTTCTCTCAGCCTGCTTCATTGTCTGCATGCTCTGTAGCACCAGAGAAGACCCTTGGCAGTGATTGTGTCAATAGTCCTCCTAATCTCACCCGTCCCATAGGGAGACCAAAGCCATGATAGGATCATCGGCTCTGTTCCTTGAAAAATCCTTGAGAGCATTCTGGAAGCTACCAAGTTTCAATAGTCAGGGATTCTGGGAGTGGCAGTGGGATATAAACTATCTTAATGAATACGAATAAAACAAACAAAGGCTGTAGTTAAAAGCCAATAGAAAAGCCAATAGAGAATCTGTTAAGCAGTAAGTAAATTAAAAGCTCGGTAAGAAACCATGGTCACCAGCAGAACACCAGTGTAGGAGGAGACAAACAAAGCTCCTGCAGAAAGGAGTTCTATATTCTGGATGCCACAGCCAAAATTGCCCTCTCATACTGCAACTCAGACGTGAGTGGCGCTGTGGGTTAAACCACAGAGCCTAGGGCTTGCCGATCAGAAGGTCGATGGTTCGAATCCCCACGATGGCGTGAGCGCCTGTTGCTCGGTCCCTGCTCCTGCCAACCTAGCAGTTCGAAAGCACGTCAAAGTGCAAGTAGATAAATAGGTACCTCTCTGGCGGGAAGGTAAATGCTGTTTCTGTGCGCTGCTCTGGTTTGCCAGAAGTGGCTTAGTCATGCTGGCCACATGACCCGGAAGCTGTACGCCAGCTCCCTCGGCCAATAAAGTCAGATGAGCTCTGCAACCCCAGAGTCGGCCACGACTGGACCTAATGGTCAGGGGTCCCTTTACCTTTACTGCAACTCAGAAGGTGGTGGAACACACAAAAGGGCCCACTCAGATTACTGTATTGGAGGCTGATCTATTAGGTTGAATGGGGCATTGCCCCACCAACCTCAGCCTGCCCTCTGCCAGCCCACACCTGCCTGCCTGCCGTCTTACTTACAACCTGCTCCAGAGGCTAGGATTGCTGGTCAGCTTCCTCCTCCTTAGCCCCAATGTTGTTCTTGTAGATCTCAACAAGGGGAGGATGGGGATAAAATTAGGAATGGCTGGCTCCGCCTGTCATTCACTACCTGGCTCCAGATACTGTTGGCTTCCCTGCCTTCTGCCCCACCAGTCCCAGTGAGTTCCAGCCACCCCTGCATTACCTTTCTACTCATTCTCTCTCCCACTTCTCTGTCCTCTCTCAGGAAAAACGTGAAAGTGAGAGAAACCAAATTGGGAGATATGTCCATGCATAGATGCCTGTCAGAAGAGCTTTTGAACAGAAGTGCTCTTGAACTGGCTAAACTACTTCAAAAAAGAAACCACTGGTTTCCAAGCTCTATACAGCTTGGAACATGCAGCCTTCCCCCCCTTAACCACTTCAAATATTTTCTCCTCTCCCCCCAATAACTGGTTGAATGCTTTCCCTAAATCCTACCCCACATGAATGGGTTGGATGATTGGGAGAAGGCAACTCTAGACTAAAATCAAATGATGTTCAGGCAAGTGTACCACAGTTGCATTTCCCTAGTGCAGAGGTGGGGAAACTTTGGCACTCCAGATGTTGTTAGATGATAACTCTCATTTCTCAGCATTGGCTATGCTGGCTAGGACTGAGGGGAGTTGGAGTCCAACAACACCTGAAGGGCCACAAGCGAGTTCTCTGCTCTGCTCAAGTGAGAAGACCCTACCAGAATGAGCTCCTGTTCTTCACCCTTTCCACTTAGTAATTGATGTCTCTGAAACATTATTGTATCCCTGCCTGGACTTGGCTTCCTGCCCCCCCCCCGGTACCTGCCCCTCACCTGGCTCATGGACCCTGGAGGCCTGACGCCTAGTGAACCCCGAGTGAACTCTGACCCCTAGTGAACCCTGACAATGGCTTAAAGGAGATCCTCTGCAGTGTAATTCCACTCCTCCCAACCACCTGAAAGCAAGCACAGAGCATGGCTAACAGGAAAGTTTCTGTGCATTAGATCATTTCCATCGACTGGTTTTGCTGTCCCTGAGCCCACAAAGGAATGGATTCCTAATTAGCTTCTTACTTAAGTAACAGAATAATGATGACTCAGACCCAAAGACCCAGAAGGTATTATAAAAAAACCCAATCCACAGTTGCTTGGGATGCTGAAAGTAGATTTCAAGTCTGGCAGACCACAGGCTTGCAAGATCTGCTTTGTTTTCTACTAGAAACCTGAAGTCTGCGAATAGGACCCAGGTGCAAAAGAAAGGCAGGCTGGTAGTGGAGAAGACAACAAAGTCATTAGGATTTAGGAACAAGGCACCTCTGATCACATGTTCAGCCCAGGAATGTGTTTAAAAAATGCTTGATGACCTACTGCCTATCACCCAAATAATTACTACTAGATCCCAGTATGCCTTCTGTCCACCCTTGCTTTGAAGGATCATGGCCTTGGGGAATTCTCTTAAAACTATCCACCAAGTAGTCACATACAATTAGAAAATCATGCATTGCACTGCATTGCAAAATTCAGAGTAGGCTACAAGGCTAGCATTAGTGGCACTGAGAAAACTACAGGTCCCAGCACTCCCTTGTACCTAGCCAGCAGTTGGAGCAGCATGCTGCTTGTCAGAGCGTGGGGGGCAGGGAGAGACCTGTTTTCCTCCATCCTTTGTTCTGACACCATCATTGCAGCATCAATGAAGGTACAGGAGGGCATGGAGATGGAGTGAGAGTTTTTAGAGGAGGAAAGGGAAGCAAGTGCTGGGCAGGCAGGTTTTTCATAGTGGGTGGGAATGGATTTTACCCTGCCTCTTCCCAGTGACATCAGAATGGAGATGGAATAGAGTCTAAAATTCTCCCCAAATGAGCCTTGGAATAACTCGAGCTGTTTCCAGGTTATCAAAAAATAGTTTGATTTTGCTGAGCATCGCTGAATGAGTATCACTGGTAACTTCTGCCTGCTGTGCTTCAGGCTTCAGCTTTTACAGCATATGGCTCCAGGACTTGAACTGAGGACCTTCTGCCCCCAAAAGCACCCTCTGGGTTCAAATTGGGGTATGGCCACTCACAGCCCTGTCCTGGCTTTGCCAAGCTCTCCTTGACCGGATTTAGAGATGTGAGAGTTTGTCAATTTCAGTTTCTAGTTTTCCAAGTTCACTTCTCCACATTTCACATTCGTTTGTGATATTTTAAAAACAAAGGTCTCGTGAGAATTCAGCAGCATTTTTTGTGTGAATTTCTCCTAATATTTTATTATATTGCAAATCTCAGAGAGGTGTGAACTTCAAAGAACAGCTGTGTTGTTCTTTGAAAGTGCAAATTGTTTCAGAAAGTGCAAAGTAAATGCAGACTGAATAGAATTTCTCCCTCATCCCTTAATTGGGTAGCAATGGAATGTAGTAGTTGAAAAGTCTTTGTTGTTCTGTTCCAGCCAGCCAGAAGCCTAGTATACCCTCTTCAGCCTCCACTGGCCCCAGAAAAAAAGTTTTGAAGGAGAACATAATCCTTGTGACCTCTTTCCTGTACCATTTACTGGAGGATAGGACTTGACTAGACATGATCAGTCTGGACAGCAACCATAAGAGCAACCATCCGTCAGAGTTCCGCATTGCTCATTCTCCCCTCAAAAATCAGATTGAGTATCTCTTGCCTTATGAGTGGATGTCACAGGAGTGATGCTTAAAAGGATGCCTTGCGAAAGGTAGAGGTTTGAGTGAGATGATGCGAGAGCCACAGCTGCCCATCATAATATGAAAACAGCTGTGCTTATCCTGAACAAGGGAGATCACACACCCTGTACCACCTGTTCATGCCTGGGAGCTGAGGAAAGCAGGTGGTACCTCTTTGGCACAGCCGCTGCAAAGATTAATTGCTCATTCCAATAGAATATGAGAAGAGTGGATGACATGTCATCTCCAGAAAGCTACTGACCAGCACTTCATCAATGTCTCCCAGAGCCATGGATGGCCTCTAGCCTGGCCAATCATTTTCAGATTAGTAGGTTTGTGCTTCTGTCAGTTTCTTTCAATGTTCTTCACATGCATCACTTGAGGAGGAACCTCCCTATGAGCTTTCAGATTTCACTTTAGGTGAAACCCTATGGCAATCAATGAATCTCCAGAACACCCCTGATAAATGTTGCAAGTTGCATCCATGCTCTTTCACTTCCTGCAATATGGCTGACATTGGATTTCAACAGGAACTTCTAAATTCAAATTTCACTGTTGGTGAAATGTTGCTGCCAACTCAAGATTCGTAAGACTAACGAAGTCATTGCATCACAAGCTTTCATGGAACAGGCAGCAGCTGCAAGAAACAGTCTAGAAAGTTGAATTCTTACACTGTGGAATTAAAACAGTTGAGAAATTGAAGAGAAAGAAAAATAACATCAGTAGTTACGAAATAAGTTTAGGGGAAGGTTTGTAACTCAGTAGTGGTGCATCTCTTTTCCATGCAGAAGGTCCCAAGTTCAATTCCTGGCATCTCCAGATAATGTTTGGAAAGACCCCTGCCTGAAACCCAGTAGAGAGCCACTGCTGGTCAGTGTTGGTAATAATGAGCTAGATGGACCAATGATCTGACTCAGTATATGGTGGTTTCCTTTTTTGCTCTGGTAATCCCTCCCGCCTGCTACAAAATCACTGAGATGAGCTTCCACTTAACCATCTGCAAACACAGGAACATAGGAAGCAACTTTCTACAGTGTCAGTCCATTGCTCCACCCAGCTCAGTGTTGTCTAGGCTGACTGGCAGCAGCTCTCTGAGATATCAGGCAGAAGTCCTTCCTGTGCTCTACCTCACACTGCAGAATGGTGGAGGGGATTTCCCTTCAACCCTTCTTGGAATAGCTGCAACTGCTTGTTGGGTGCTCATTCTTTCTTCCAGGATTTTCTGTAGCAACCGAGGAGCAAGCATAGCTCACTGGAAGAACATATGTGTTACCAGCAGAAGATTGCAAATTCAATCACAGGCACCTCCAGTTGAATAATGAACAAATAGCTGCTGGTGGGAAATACCTCCATCTATCTAAGACCTTGGAGAGCTGCTGCCATTCAAAGTTGGCAGTGCTGGCCTAGACAGGCAAATGTCCTGGTCTGAAGGATGCAAGAAGCCATATCATTCACCATTCTATCCTATATTCGTCACACTCAGCACTGTTTCCATTCCGCTGCAGTTCATTTTCTGCCAAAAACCATGTTAGTCCTCTCTCTGTCCACTGTGGCAAAATTATGCAATATATATAATTAATTGTGTAAATTACATTGTCATCATGTTATCCCACTCCCGTTCATTTCAATGCAAAGAAAATACAACGCAGATATGGGCCAAAACACAATCCCTTACATACCATTTGTGGTCCATTTGTAGATCGAAAGCAACAACAACAGATAAGAATTGGATTGATTTCTGTTCCAGACGGGGGAGAAATAAGTGAACATCAGCAATTTCCTCTTTTGCTTCTGTTGGGATTGTCTGACGTGCCTAAGTATTAGGCAGCTCCCTGTGTTCTTAACTGTCACAACTTGCTAACTTCAGTGTTCACAATGCAGCGAGATAAAACTGGCAGCTGCTGCTGGCTGGCTTGTGGGTGGGGTGAAATATCTCTCAGCCCTCCCTCTAGGGTGGCCAGGTTGCAGCCCATTAACTTTAACATTGCATCTGGAGGTTTTGTAGCCTTCAGTCTGTCCTTCCTCCAGCCCTTTCACTCACCTTCTTTGCCCACCTTGTATAGCAAATGGGGCTTAAATATGGCTGCAGTGCAAGTAGGACCTAAGGAGAACTAAAAAGTTGACTTCCTCAAGATGGTGGACTGTGTGGCTTTTCTCCTGAGGATTAGCATGGTGCATGAAGACCTGGATATTATTTCTTTGTTTATTATACAGTTTATTAAAACAGGATCAACTAAGCTGCCAGGGTGGGGAACTTCTGGCCTGAGGGCCCGATTAGGGTCTATGAGGGAGTTTTCCCCAAAGCACACTCACTTGCCCAGCACCAGGTGTCATCTGTGATGTTAGGTGTGGGACAAGTAAGGACATGGCTGCAAAGGAACATTTGGGGACTTACAGTGAGCTCCCAATTGTTCTTTGGCAAGTGGAGCTCACTGACAGCATACCCCACTGGGATTTGCAGCACAAAGCCCCACCCACCTGTCAACGTTGCCCTGAGGATCTAAGGAGTTAAGAATCAGACCCACTGCTTGGATCCTGTTCATTACATCAGTAGTTTTTAGACTTTCTGCTTTCAGAGACTACATTCCGCATTAACTTGTCTGCCTGGAAGAACCTCTTGAGTTGGCATTGGGACACTCATGCATCCTAGAAGTTCTGGAACATCTCCAAAAACCAGAGGCGGTGGGTGCTGTGCTACAGGGGGCAACACAACAACGCTGTAGAATGGAGCGTGAGAGACGGGGGCCACTGAATGTTAGCATTGCACAGGGCGCCAATGCAATTTGAGCGTCCAGAGTCTGGGCTCCTTTACCATCAACTGTGTGATGAGAGGCAAAGATTTTTACAGGTGCGCCATGGAGATATATATATCCTGATCTGTGGAAACCACTCCCACTGATCAGCATTCACCAGGTGAAGGTGTTTGGAGAAGTGTCCTTTGAACAAGTGTGCCTCAGGGTGCTGACCAGTGGGGCTCAGTCTAATCTATTTACCTGCCTCCACCCAATGGCAACCTGAAATATACAGCAAAAGCAATCCAACCAAACAGCCTGAGCCCACCACAAGCCCATCAACTGCCAATAGTGCTGAGCAGGTGAAAAAAAAAGAGGCTTCAAAGGTTACTTGAGGAATACCTAAAACATTTGTACACAGCCCCCATCGGGAAGGCCAAACCTATGTGGCAAAACAGTGGATAGGTTGGGTAGGACTCCCATGCAGAACAAACAGGTGTTCAGGTAGGCACCAGCCCTACAGGAAAATGCCAGTTCTGAACTCCAAGAGGAAGTTCTTGCTGTCCTCCCTCCAGGAGGCAGTCTCTTGAGACTTGCTCCTCTGAGAGGTGGCACAGATTTGAGCCCATCATTAGGACAGGAATGGCAGTTCCTCAAAATACACATTTTTAAAAAATGTGCTCATACTTCTTTTGAGCAGAAAACTGCACCAGAATAGTCCCATCTGTATTTTTTTTGAGCAGAGAGCTGCAGTGGGTAACTAAGTTCTAAATTGTATGTGACTCCAGGAGGTGCTCATGAGGTCGGTTCATTTCAGGATTCATGAAGATTGAATTCCCCAGGTATCCCTCCTCACAGCCAGCGTAAGTGAGGAAATGGCTGGGCTTGTTGGTCCTCACTGTCATGCTGAGCAAATGAAGAGTGAGTTATTTAACATATATATTGAAACTCTGGCAACTGCAGGAAGGAAGGAGAGGTTAATTCATGGTGTAGAAGGAAAGAATAATTATTACAGCTGTAAGTTAGCTTTATATGCAGTTAGTGTAGGAAGCTTTTGAAAGGGATCCACTGAACAATCCCCAGCCATTAGTGGATGTTTCAGCTCAGGAGTGGGAAAACTTTTTAAATCTGAGGGCCGCATCCCTCATGAACAGCCTCTCAGGGGCTGAATGCCAGTGGTGGGCACATCAAGAGGTGAAAAGCAGGTGGACCAATAGTTGCTCAGGCTGTTGGTGGCCGAACTTAAAAATGGAAAGTGTAATGCTGGTGGTCAACAAAAGAGGTTTAAAGATTCTCTCAAGGCAAATCTAAAAAAAATGTAGTATAAACACCAACAATTGGGAAACACTGGCCTACGAGCGCTCCAATTCGAGAACTGCCTTTACCATAAGTGTCACGGGCTTTGAAGACGCTCAAACTCAGGACGAAAGGGAGAAATCTGCTAAGAAGAAGGCACACTTGGCAAACCTTCACCATGGTAAGCTCCTGCCTGGAAACCTGTCCCCACTGTGGAAGGACATGTGGATCCAGAATTGGCCTCCACAGCCACTTAAGGACTCACTGTTAAAACTGTGTTTATGGAAGACAATCTTACTTAGCTTTGAGTGATTGCCAAAGAAGAAGAAGACACTTTCAGAAATTTTGAAAACTTGTGGGTTTTTTTAGGGGGAGGAAGAACAAAGGCAGCATGGAACCCTTAGACCACATCATAGTTTGTAAGTACTTTAACATAATTCTGGGTGGATTTATCATGAGTTTCCATTAAACATGCACGAGGAAATGGGATGGGATGGGGCAGCGCTAGTTCTATCTTCCCTGAGAACTGGACTTCAGTGGGTCCATCCATCTCTATTTCTGAGTCTGGGAAATATTGATTCTGGTGCTGCTAATTGAATGGGGAAGGTTGGTAGCTGGGTAACCTGCCTTTCAGGAGGTTTGCCACCACTGCTGATATTCTTATTGTGAAATTCCTGAAGAACTTCAGATGAACTCTGGGGCTCCCTAGAACACCACTGGTCTGCATGATCTCCGTGGCATATCATTAGTGTTTCCAGAGGCACCAGCAGGACCAACACAGCCAGGAAGGCTTTCTGTGCTGCTACAAACAAATTTATTGTGGCAGAGTTACAGGGGCATCCATCAGTTGGGAATCACTGGTGCCTTTGAGAGGAACATCTGCCTGGACTTTAAACTCCTTTATTCATTACAAATCAGGTGTCCGCCCCTGATGAGCTCACAGCTGTCAGATGTAAGCTTATTGGGCTACTGCCGGGCTAGTGTCAGTGGTGGCTTATTAAGCAGATGAAGATATATATTCAAAAAGCAGAAGGTGCAAGCTGTTTGCTAACCAGATAAGGGATGGCCCCTGCAGAAAAAGACCGAATGGGAGACAAGACTGATGACTGAACTTCCTGCCAGTAGAACTGGGTTATTGTCTTTTCATACTGCACAGAGAGCCTGATGATTCCACGAGGCATCATCAAGGAAGTAGTAGGCATCAACCAGCCACATACTCACAAGGACAAAGCAGGCCACTGGTTTCACAACACATGTAACTGTCAGCATCATCTTAGAATAATAGAACCGTCTCATTGAACATTCCTGCTTGATGCAGAAAATTGAGAACTGGAGCACCCCTAGCTGATGCCTGCCCAGTCTCTGCCTGAGGACTTCCAATGCAGGAGAACTCCGTTGCCCCACCCCTGTAATGGGTCCCATGGTCTTCTGAGGGTGTTTCACATAACCAATGTGTAGCTATTCTTTCCCAGATGGCATTATACATCACTAGTATGAAGGCTTGGGAAGAAGGGCACAACATTTTTGTGTGTTTGCTACATTTATGCACACACACATACATAGATACTGTTTTCTCTTCCCTTATATAGTTTTTCTCCCGACTCCTATTGGACAGGGTGGATCCTGTAATGAAAGAGGGCAACCAAACACTGTAAGTTCCCCACCAGGGGGTGCTCAGAGAACAAGAGGCCACCAGGGGTTTGGCACTGCAGGTGCCTTGGGTGCAGTGGCAGAAAGTCGCTGCATAATCATAGCAAACAGATGAAAAATCCATGCTTAGCCAAACAAACCTTCATACTCTGATTACAGGACTCTGGCCTGTTTTTGTTTATATACACTGTTTTCTCTTCCCTTATATACTACTTCTCCCAACTCCCCATGGTACATGCCTCTTTCTCGATTACCTTCTGGCCTGTTAAACTTCTTTGTTGTCCTCACAGAGGCAGTCCAAATTTCTTCTGTTGTTCACCTCTTTGCCCTCCCCACTGTAAACCTCTTTCAATTTCCCCCCAAACTTTTTCTAGGTTTTTGGTATGTATTTATGTGCTGCTGTTTCACCCCCCATTGGCTATAGTGAGGAATCGAAAACCAGTATATAACATTTTTTTCTGCATAAGTGGATGGACTCCATCCTCCTGGGTGGAATAAGTCTGTCAAATTTCTTAAAAATAATAAATCCCTTACTTTTCACATCCTGGAAGCACCCGTCATGACATAAAAAGTGAAAGATCTATGATTTTTACTTGTTAGGAAAACATAAATATTGGGAAAGAAACTGGTTGCCCTAATAGTCCACTTACACCCTCCTGTGACAGCCAAAACGCAGAGGATAATGATGAGCCACATGAATTAAACCTCTTTTTATTGACTTCAATATGCCTCCCTCAAAACACTATGACTGGAAGGACTCAGAAAATAATTCATTGTTACAGAAAGCCGGACCCATCTGTCAGAACAAAAGATTCCCCACTTCTCCACCCCTCTTGGGCTCTAGGCATTTCTCTTGTCAGTTTGGTTTCATTTCTCAGAGAAAAGGGCCATGATTTTAATGTTTCGACTTGGAAACTTAGTGGGGTCATTGGTCTGCCTTAAGACAACCTGCTTTGGAAACATGAAATCATGACCCAAATCACACCAATTTGCCTCATTATTCAAGATACAAACCCAGAGACCACACACACTCCTGGTGTATAGAAGGGCAACCAAAATTATCAACGAAATGAAGGAACTCCACTATGAGGAAAAGTTGCAGAGTCTGAGACTTTTTCATTTTAGAGAAAAGATGAATAAGAGACGACATGGTAAAAGATTAGAAAATTATGGCATGGTTGAACTATAGAACTTGCTCCCACAGGAGGCAGTGATCACTACCAACTAGGATGGCTTTAAAAAAGGATTGGACAAATTCATGGAGGATAAGACTGCCAATAGCTAATAGCCATGATGATGACTATGCTCTGCCTCCACGGTCAATGGTAGTAATGCTTCTGAATACCAGTTGCTGGAAGCTACAGTTGCTGGAGAATGTTCTTGGGCTTGCAGGTTTCCCATAGGCCTCTGACTGACCACTGCGAGAACAGGATGTTGGAGTGGATGTGGAACTGATCCATTAGTCCCTTATATGTTTTCCTCCTGTTTCTTTTCTTTTTTGAAGGGGGTGATGGTCTGAGCATTGCCTGCTTTTCTTCTGTGAAATGGGTATTTTGTGTGCCCTTGACAGTTCCTTAGATTTCCAAATGGTCCCTTGGGGCCAAAAAGGCTTAGGTCCAGAGCAACTGCTTCATGATAGGCCTTCAAACCCTTAACCAGAGCTCCTTTCTGTTTATTCTCATTCTTTGCTTGCCTATCCAGTATAGCTTGAATAGCGTCACCAAGGCAAAATTGCACCAGAAGCACATTAGCAGATTAATGTCTGTCTGTGTGTGTCTTTGTGTGTGTGTGTGAGAGAGAGAGAGAGAGAGAGAGAGAGAGAGAAAGAGAGAGAGAGAGAGAAGTGGACTGCAGGGGGGGGCAGTAGTTTTTGAGTCGTGTAAAAAGCATAACATGGCAAACTATTAGGTTGAAAGAATGGGGCTTTGGGGATCGTGACAATTACTGTATTTAATTTCCCCCCTCCTAATGCTGAGAGCCAAATGGGAGATTCGTTTTAATTCATTCAAACAGCAAGAAGCAGTGCCTGTCAGCCTGTACCTTTTAATCGATGCTCAATAGAAAGAACGGAAAAAGATGGTGGGGGCTTAAGTGTCGCCTAATGAATGGGTCTCTGGAAGGTCAGCCCAGTGCTCATTAGCTAATAGAGGAGTTACTTGTTTTGCAAATTGCTTGCCCATTTGGAGCAGCTATGTGTTAATTTTCACGGCTGGGGAAACTGAGAAGGAGGCATGGTGGTGGGTGGGGGGAAACTGTTTTTGAAGACTTCAATCTGTCATCGGAAGTGGGACAGAAATAGAATGAGAGAGAGAAAGAAGGAGCCTTGTCAGTTTCATTAATTCCGGAACACGTCCTGCAGCTTGGGATCAGAAATTACCATGATCACAGGGTGGGGAGAGTGTTATCGGATGAAAGAGAACGTTTCCTTCTTTTTGCTATGCTATAGTAGTTGGAACTTCATATTAGGACTGGGGATATTTGGATGCAAAACCTGCACAGTCCTGACCTAGGACTGGTAGTTTCTCAAACTAACCTAACTTACCAGAGTGTTGAAAATGGGGGGGGGGGTAGGGGATGAGGAGAGCTAGGCTCACCATCCAGAGTAACTTGCAAGAAAGGTGAAATTAAAAGGAATGTTTTGTTTCCATCAAGAGGATGATTGCTACATCTGCATCCTGATTCCGTTCACGTTTACACAGAACTCAGTCCCACTCAGTTTACTGGGACTGATTCCCAAGTGAGCATGTGGAAGAAGCAACCCTGATCCAGGATAGGATTCCAGGATAGGGGCACAGAAAGGAACATTTTGGCAGGTTCTTCTCCCTCCATCATATCTGCAGACATGTGTCCTGTCTGTCAGGCATCTGAAACCTTGATGCACTATACCCTCTCTGAGATACCTTGCAGCTGAGGTTTAGCAAAATTGATTTTCATGAATTCAGGAGGAATTTGTGCAACAGTTCTGTCTTGATCCAGCAAAGCCGGTTCCGAGATAGAAGAGTCAAACTACCTCCCTTTGATTTTGATAATTTGATTTCTCTGCTGTTAAGCAAAATATCAGAAATGTCTAGGTACACTTAGTTTGGCAAAATAATTATTCTGTCCTGTTGTGGATTCCACTCTGGTCATCCAGCCATAAAAGATAATTTAGGTGGTGGTGGGTCTGCTTCCCCAAAAATAGATGATGATGATGATGATCAAAAGACTAGGTAAACAGGAATGTTTTTAACTTTCCCCTGAAAGCCATTAATGAGGGAGGCAGGCACACCTCACCAGGGAGGGCATTCCACAAGTGAGGAAACTGCTGCAGAGAAGTGTTTTGAGTTATTAATTTATTTTTATGTTGCCTTGCAGCGAGAACACCAGCACTTAAGCAAGCAATGCACTTCTAAAATTCTAGATTATGTTTTAAAATAACGATTAAAGACCCCACTGCCTGTTTTATTTCCTTTTCTTTTTTTAGTTTATTTCTAAAAGAAAAAGAAAGGAAAGGAGAAAGGAAAGGAAAACATTGCCTTCCAGAAAGCACTCTAATATCAGAAATTTCTCCAGGAGAAAATTGGCTCAAATATCTCACATCAGCTTGATATTTTGAGGTTAAATCCTTCACGTATTCAAAGAGGGCAGTAATTAATTTTCCCTCTGTTTGTGTCACAATGGACCTAAGATCAGGCTCCATTCCCAAGGCCTGGAAAGTAGCCAATGTAACACCAAATTTAAAAAAGGGACTGGGGGAGAGGCAATCCTGGAAACTAAAAGCCAGTTAGCCTAACAACTGTTCCAGCAAAACTGGTGTAAAGCATATGAAAAAGCAAGTTTTGCTGAAGCAGAACTAGTAGGGTTTCCACAAACTCCTGTCTGACTAACCTTTCAGAGCTCTTTTGCAAGTGTCAATAAAACACATGGATGCAGGTGGCCTAGTCGACACTATGTGCTTTGATTTTTGAAATGCTTTTGATAAAGTCCTTCACTAAAGACTCTTGAGTGAGCTTAGCTCTCATGGAATAAGGAGACTGGTCCTCTTGTGAACAGGCAACCAGTTAAGGAACAGGAAGCCGAGAGTAGGCATAAACGGGCAGTTCTTTCAGTGGAGAGATGCATGAAATGGCATTCCTCAAGAATCAATATTGGGACTTGCACTTCTAAAGTTGCTAATAAATGACCTGAGCAGCCTTACAGCCTGTCTGGGCTTCCTGGAGAGACCATGTGATGTTGCATGGTTACTCCAAGAAGCCTTGCCAGGCTGGGATCATGTCTGCAAAGAGTCCTGCACCACTTTGAGCAACGATGGGACTTAAAGAAAAGTTTGTACTAATTGAAAAGAACCTTCAGCTGTCTTGCTCAGTTCCAAAGCTGTATGCACACATAATGCCCTGTCCCTTGACATTTGTATGCTTGTGTGTGAAGTTCTCCCACTCCCTGTGAAAGGTGCAAAGAAGTCCTGCTTTTGTAGGGAGAGGAGATTGTAGGGAGGAAAATAAGCAAGTGGGGTTCAGCCTAA
Organism: Podarcis bocagei; assembly: GCF_964188305.1. Taxonomy (NCBI): domain Eukaryota; kingdom Metazoa; phylum Chordata; class Lepidosauria; order Squamata; family Lacertidae; genus Podarcis; species Podarcis bocagei. The sequence continues at coordinate 31,648,010 of NC_138132.1, forward strand.
TATAAATGGCAATAGTGCATGCATGTGAATAAAAGAGAAATCTGAGAACTAGTAATTGATCAAAGGAGGAATGATAGAATACTTATGCAATCAACCCCAGCCACAGCAGTGGAATTTATTTTCTTTTGCTGGTGATCTGGAAGAAGGGGAGTCAGCTCCCTCCTCAGTCTGCCCCCCACCCAAGTCCTCAGGCCACCCTTCTATCTTTTATAGACAGTGCCCTCCCTGTAAGTTTTTCAAGTTATTCTACACCCAGAATCAGCCACTAGCTCATTCTTTTTATTCATTTCCCCCTACACTGGTGAAAACTACAAAGAATATATTTTTTTGGAAGAAGAATCTCTGGTGAATTAGAAAGCAATCACTGCAAATTAGAATTTGATGAAACAATAAGTCTCTTTATTAAGCCGTTCCAGGCTCATAGCTTAAAAAAACTCCTCATTTGTTGCTGGCTTCTAGGGAAGGGTTTAATCTTTCCCCTTCTTTATTTCATTTTCTTTTGTTGCAAAGACATTTGCACACTCAACATTTTACCCCTTGCCTGTGGCAAAAAGAGGTAATTATGGCCTAGGCTGGGGCATGTGAGGCCTCAGCAAGCGATGCTGGGATTCCTGGAAAGACCTTGGCTTGGGATATTGGAGAATCTAGACCTTGGCATCTAGATCAAGGGAAGTAATAGTGCCACTGTATTCTGCTCTGGTCAGACCACACCTGGAGTACTGTGTCCAGTTCTGGGCACCACAATTCAAGAAGGACATTGACAAACTGGAACGTGTCCAGAGGAGGGCAACCAAAATGGTCAAAGGCCTGGAAACGATGCCTTATGAGGAACGGCTAAGGGAGCTGGGCATGTTTAGCCTGGAGAAGAGGAGGTTAAGGGGTGATATGATAGCCATGTTCAAATATATAAAAGGATGTCACATAGAGGAGGGAGAAAGGTTGTTTTCTGCTGCTCCAGAGAAGCGGACACGGAGCAATGGATCCAAACTACAAGAAAGAAGATTCCACCTAAACATTAGGAAGAACTTCCTGACAGTAAGAGCTGTTCGACAGTGGAATTTGCTGCCAAGGAGTGTGGTGGAGTCTCCTACTTTGGAGGTCTTTAAGCAGAGGCTTGACAACCATATGTCAGGAGTGCTCTGATGGTGTTTCCTGCTTGGCAGGGGGTTGGACTCGATGGCCCTTGTGGTCTCTTCCAACTCTATGATTCTATGATTCTATGATTCTATGAATCCTTGTCAGTCTAGGTTAGATGGAGAATTCCTGTCTTCTCTCATACTCACCCACCCACCCCTGAAGCAAATAGGTCAGTGAACTCCAATGAGAACAGGAGCAGAAGAGGCTTATTTGCCCCTTGTCTGGAATGGAAATCAAGCCAGTAAATGCTATCGGTGTTTGTCGTCATCATTGCTCTCAGTCTGCAAATGATATGCAATTTATTATGCCCTCCTACGTCTGACTGGCACGGTGTTTCCTTTGCATTGAAATGAATATGGTGGAGTAACATAAATACAGCGTGACTTATATAATTTGCATAATGCACATAAATTATGGAGTAAGTTATGTAAGTTTGTCCCAGTGGGCAAGGAGACAAAGGGATGTGCATATTATGAATATGGGGCAGAACAAAAATAAATAAATGCCTTTTTACATCCTGAAAGGTAAACCTCCAAAATGGTAGGCTCATGCAGCTAGGACAAGCCTTGTCTGAACCTCTCCTGGCTACCCAATGCTGTTAAAAAGCAGCCATGGATCCTGACACGCACCTGCAGTACTACTGGTGGGAGCAAGGAGAGAAAGTTCACCTGCCCCACTGACACTTCCATTCCTGAATCTTTTGCCCTAAGGAGTCTTTGTGGTTTCTTTCTCTTTTTTCCTTTTTTGCAGGTGCAGCTGGTTCAAATCCCCCTGTTCAATGTAATGAAGACATGGCATGAAGGGATTTAACTGGCTGCAATAACATAAACATGGTGTGTGTGTGTTGGGAAGCAGTTAGGGATGGAGGTAGTGGAGGCTGGTTCACTAGAGAGAATGGGGCACTGCCTCACCACCTCAGTCTGCCTCTAGCCAGCCCCAGCCCACCTGCCAGCTTTCTTACTTACAACCATTCCAGGTGTGGCCCTGACTGTCAGCTTCTCTCTTCTCAGTCTCAGTGCTGCTCTTGTGGAACTAAGCAGGGAGAAGGATGGGAGACAAAACTAGAGTTATAATTGTCTCCGGCAGCCATTTGCTGTGGCCCCACCTCCTGTTTCCTTCCCTGCCTTCTGCCCCATCAGCCACCTCTGGAGACTGGAGGATTTGTTTTGGTTCACATTTTTAATCTGTGGATCAGAACATAGTTATCCTATGGCTATCACACTCTTAGGGATTTTGTGATACACTTCTAGGCTACAAAACAAACAAACAAATTGAATTAAAACTGCATATGGGGGGCAGGAAGGGTCACAAACTCTTTGCCCTGTGCTCTGGTGACAATTCCGCTTGCCCCGATAGTGCTGGAGCAAGGGTTCAACCAAACCTGGTGCTCTCCAGATGTTTCGGAGAATAACTCCGAAACACCCCAGCCAGTGTGGCTGATGGGTGATGTAGTCCAAAACATCTGGTTGCCAGGTGGGCAAAGCTTGGATTAGATTCACATGCCACAGGACCAATTCAGGGTGCCCCAACTCCTGAAGTAGCTTTGGGCTGGGGAATACATATATATATATATATATATATATATATATATATATATATATAGGCATACAATCTTGTTATGTCTATTTTACATCTGAGTGGAATGCAAATTGGGATTAAGTGACATGCCTCCCCCAAGGAGTTTGTATCAAAGATTTCTTATATGCCAAACCCAGAGGTTGCCCAAGCTGCCAGAACTCTCTCTTCCCCCACCCTCCGCCTCTTTCTGTCTTGTTTTCTTCTATTTCCCCTCCTCCCCATCACTACCTATGTATGCTGGGAAGTCAGAAAAACTCACATGCTAAGTTAATGTAGCTGGAGCTAGCTGGCGTGTAATTTAATTACAGCATGCTTAAAAGATTATATCTATGATTAACAGAATTTATATGGATTAGCGCTGGCTGGGTTTTAAACTGCTGCCAAAGCTCCAGGAAGCAGGGAAGCAACTGGCAACATGTTGTGGAAACTGTAAAAGGCTGTTTGGGGTCTGGCGGTGACTTTTTCATTGAGGACACTTTGACTTGATTCAGATGATCTGAGCGGGGAGAGTGTGTTGGGTGCGGCGCTCGGGATGGGAAAGAAATTTGGTTCAATTTGCATTTAAAAGCAAATCTAGCTAATCTGCAGTTTTTGAAACAATACATGATTCAAAACACGTCAGTTCTTCAAAATTTGCGCTTCTCTGAATTTTGCAGTGCGGTTCTCCAGCCAAGTAATGTGTATGGAAGGAAATATGCAGTTTTTATTTGCCACCCTCCCACAAATTATTAGGATGGTGCATAGCAATATAGAAACATTTTTTTTAAAAAAAGTATTAAAAGTAGCACAGAACAATCATTAAAACAGCTGGCTACTCAAGAAACATTTAAACTTTAAATTGAATGCTTCTTGGGAGGTGGGTGTATATGGTTGTTATATGTATTTTTAAAAAACTAAAAAAGAAGGAGGTTAAAGACAATTGGACTCTCCTTTCTGTTAGGTTTCTGTTATGCCACTGTGCAGTGCTTGGAGTCACAAGACTCTGTTTACATTCCAGACTGTTGGAAGTCTCATGGGAGACGGATGTTGATGTTACTGGTTTCCTGTTTCTTTGTTCCAGTTGGTTCTGTGTCTTTCACAGAGAGCAGATGCATATTCTCTTCTGTCCTGTGTAGTAAGCAATAAAATGTAGCAATGTAGCTCATTTTTCTGCTGCCTGTTTGTATACTCTGCGTAATGGGAACGTGCCTGATGCCTCATTAAATGCTTAGGTCGTTAATCACCGTCGGAGGAGGAGAGCCTGATGGATTCTGAAGTACAAAGAGGAGGAGAGCTATTTCAGTTCGGTCGTACTGAACTTCCGACACTTCCTTGGAGGTTTTTAAGCAGACTTTGGTTGGCCAACTGTCATGATGCTTTAGCTGAGTTTCCTGCATTGCCGGAGGTTGGACAAGATGACCCTAGGGGTCCCTTCCAACTCAACAATTCTATGATTCTATGATTGCTGAACTGCAGAATTCACAACTGCAACTTGTTGCTGATGGCTGCCAAATGACAAATTCATGGAGGAGAAATGCATCAATAGCTCCGATTGCTGGCAATATGCTACTGTCAGGATCAGAGGCAGTCTGTCTCCAAATGCTTGTTGCCGGGAATCACAAGTGCAGAGAGTTCTGCTGTGCTCAGGTCCTGCTTGTGAAGTTCCCACAGGATCTGGTTGTTGGCCACTGTGGGAACAGCATGTTGGAGTAGATGGGCCTTTGGTCTGATTCAGCAGGGGCTCTTCCTACATTTTTATGCAGCGTTGAAAGAAAGAAAAAAGAGAGGGAGTTTAACACAAGGAAGCAGTTTAGCAATTACTGCCTTATTGGTCCTCAGCAGTTTTGCAAGCCATCCTGGTTCGTAGCAGGATGCTGGAGCTAATGGGGAGCACACTGACTGTCACAGAACACACTAGTGCAGCAGTAATTAAATGCACTCTTATCGGTGCGGTCGCTTAAGTTAATGTGTCACATTATAAAGTGTGAGCAATTTTCCTTACTTTTAATGCTCTCAGTAAAAGTTCCCCGGAGCCGAGATGAAGTGTATGATGATAAATTTTAAAGCTCTTTCCCCATAGTTCTGCCTCCTCTGTGCTCTGCGTGGCTCAGAGGCAAGTAAAGTTTGGTCCAAGGTGGAGAAGGCAAGTAGATTAACGAAATGATGGTGAGGAGGGGAGGGGAGGAAGAAAAATCCACATCAAATGGATGGCAACTACTTTCGAGGTCTTTTGCTTTTAGGCAGAAATGACTTTGCCCTAAAATCTCTCCACTTTGCCAGAGAGAAGAGAAACAATTTTTCTCAACAGGGAGGAATGTGCATTTAAATAAGAAAGGACATTACAATGACCATTTCTATTCAGGCCAGCATTAAAAAAAAAGGTGGCTCTTGGAATAGGACCCATTAGATGATGCATTTAATTTACACATCAAAAGATTTGTTCTGGCCTGGCTTTCTCCTTTTACTTTTCTCTTAAGATAAAAGTATACAATAGAAAAGGCATTTTCAAAGTGAAAATTATTTTTCCTTCCTTCCTTCCTTCCTTCCTTCCTTCCTTCCTTCCTTCCTTCCTTCCTTCCTTCCTTCCCAAAGTATACCACATGACACCCAGCAACTAAATTTCCATCTTTTGCAATGGATGCCATACTTATAGTATGCAAAATCAAAACCTAAATTACAGGCATGCATTCTTGCATATTTTCCCCCAAAATATAGTCCAGCCCCCCACAAAGTCTGAGGGACAGTGGACCAGCCCCCTGCTGAAAAAGTTTGCTGACCCCTGCCCTATAACATAGGATCGAACATAGATATCAATGACCAACATTTTGTGTAGGGCTCTGGCTAAGCAATGTGTGATCTCTTGTAAGGAACGTCACTGGCCAGGTAAAAACTTATTTATTGTACTAGAAATTGATAAACTTTCTAGGGAAATTAAAAAAACTTAGGTTTGAGCTTGCCTTTCTTTCTTTCCTCCCTCTCTCCTCTTCTTTTTCCTCATATGACATTTCTTCTTAGATTGGAAGCTTTAGACAGGCACTGTCTTAGAAAGGACTTTTGGAAATCATTCCTGAGACCTTTTCCCCTCAGGGTATAAATGCTGTAAATAAATAAAAAATGGGTGCTGAGCACGCCTTTCCTTTAGCTGGGCAATTCAATCCAAGCTGAGAATCCTGCAGTCAGGGTGTCTTGGCTAGTGCAGATACTTTTAAAAGACCCCAGCCTAAGGTCCATGTAATCCAGCATTGTAGTTCCACCAGTCAGCCAATGGATGTACTGTATATGGGGCTGGAATACCAGTAGCTGAGAATCGTAGGAGGGGAGAGTGGTTGTGTGTTCAGGTCTTGCTTGTGGGCTTCCCACAGGCATCTGATTGGCCGCTATGTGAATGGGATGCCAGATGGACCTGATTCAGCACTGCTGTTTGTAGACTGGACTTCTCATGCACCTCTTTGTCTTTTTACCTTTCAGCATTGCACCGCAGTTGGGTCTGTGAGAGTTGGAAGCCAGGCAATTCATTACTCCTTTTATGAAATCTATGTCCAGAGGAAGTGCTTGCCCTGATGGTCCATTCATTCCATCAGCTGCTGCCCTCTATTTGAGTTCCAGGGAACCACAAAAAAGAACAAAAAAGAAAGAAAGAGGGAATTTAAAAAGAACAGCCCTCGGCATGCTCATAAGAGGCCATTTCAAAATCTAATTCCCTTTTGCTTCTTCCGTGGAGCAGCTCAGCCCTCTTCCACTGACTTTTAAGGTCATTAGCTGGAGCCAATGTGTGGACCTCGACTCCCTAATGACTTCCAATAGACTAATTACCCTATTGATTGATAGCCTAATCGTTGCTACTGTGACCAGTAATGATAGTCTTAAGTCCAAGAGCTGGGAGCAAAAGGACAGCTACAGAATGTAGGATGAAGAGGGGAGAAGTGATCAGGGATGCCTTGGAGACAAATTGCTGGGGGCAGGGTGGTAGAGAGCCATCTAGCATAGAGTTCGCAATGTGACCTACATAGATACCTCCAAATTATTCTGGGATCTGAGCAGCCAAGCAAAAGTTAATTAGATTACACTTTATTTTACAGAGAGGTCGAAGTCTTTGAACGTGTATTGATGGGGGACCTTTAGCCTTCTGCTTGGGACAGCAACCTGCAGAGAGATAGTGGAGGACAAAGAGGTGGGCAGGAACATGTTACCATTGCACCCAGTAACCTCTGTGTAATGACAGCAACCCTCTATGGCTTAGAGAAGTATTAGTCAGGACAGCCTGTCTTGGAATAGGGGCAGGGCTCTTTCCTAAATTCTCTACATCTTCACCAGTTTCCTTCCTGGTTTTTAGGATTCTGAATTCCTTGAAAACACAAGGGCTTTGTATGAAGAACAAAAGAGCCTGCTGGATCAAGCCAATGACCATCTAATCCAGCTTCTGTTCTTATAGCAGCCAACTTGATTTCTGCAGGAAACGGACAAATATGACTCTGTCCTCCTGTGGCTTCCGGTGACATTTCTGAAGCTTTATTGCCTCCAACCATCAAAGGCATAACCTAAGTTCTGAAGAGGGTTTCAAACAATGGTTTGTTGAACATGCTTTGAAAACTTCCCTGCCCTTGGGAATCCTGTCTTATCAAGGATGGTCATGGGAATGTTTCTAAGCATGTCCAACTAAATGCTGTTAGAAACCCTCTTTAGACCTTTGCATCAATCACCAGAAAGTCTGGAAAGATGCTTTGATGTCTGTGGGTGTGGAGGGGTGGGGGTTGAATTGGCACTCCCGTGCCTGGCCATGGTTTAAGCCAGGAGGTCACCTAAATTAGTGCCGTGCCCAAATCCATCCTCCTGTATTTCACAGGTTTTCCTTCCCTGTGAAAGAAGCTTGTTTTTTTCTGCCTCATTCTCAGGGTACTTGAGAATTTCTTTAGAAATGTAGTAGGTACTGGGTTTCAACTGACTTTATTATTGTACGATGACTGAGGGTGGTGGGCGGGCTTCTATTTCTAAGTCTCTGTTTTGTACAAACGACCCCAGCAACCCTTGTATCCTTAGTTTGCTATGTGGAGGGGATCATGTAAGCAGCATCCACCTGCAATCTCAAGTGATTCGGCCCTACACAGGTTTACCTCTTCAATGAGAACTAGGCCACCATCATAACAACTTTCTTTTATTGTGGTTTTTTTAAATGCTTGTGCAATAACAGGCAGTGAATTTAAAGGATGGAAGCTAGCGGGTAGGCCACTGATTAAAAGAAACACTAAACAAATATTGTCTCTGCTTAGAAGCTGGATGACATGGTTCCAACATTTATAATGAACAAGGAGGGGAAAGAATGTTTTTTTAAAAACAAAAAATAAAGATAGCTCTGGTTGCCTAGAAACCAATGCTTGTAAGCACCTCTAAGTAATTATGAGGCAAGGAATAACTCTTCCGCACTGAGCAGGTGGTGGGTGAATCGGAAATCCATCCGTGTTGCTTCTGAGAGGGTGTGATATGATGTTATTCTCAGCATATTCCCATTTAACCAGGTTGGTCCTAGAAGCTAAAATGCCAAGGGAGTCACAGGGAAGCTACTCTGCCATAAACCTGCCAAGGCCTTACCCTGCCCCCCATCCTGATGCCCATTTCTGTTCATCAGGGTAGTCTGTTACTAAGGCAACAGAAGCCAAAAGGTATCATTTTGGAGTTCCCACAATGTTTAAAGGGGTCACTTGAGGATGGGGGAAGAAATGAATTTGCAAAACAGGCTACAAAAGCAATTAAGCTTACTAATAGGTGGGGAGGGACTTGATATAGAGTAATATGAACATGAATAGTGTGGAGAGAATAACTTTCCCCCTCATTCTTCCATAATAGAGAAGGCAGGTGAAAAAGAAGACCTTTCCTACATCTTTCAGCAGGGGGAGTTCTACACAACTGGTAGTTGTGTAGTATCACCTGACACTTTCCTTAAAGTCATCCGCTTATTGTTTTAAACTGTTTTCATATTTTGAGTTGACATTCTAATTTTTTAATATATGAAATTCCTTTAACAGTTGTTCTATACATACTTGTTTTCTAGATGTTATTGTACATCGCTGTGGGAAGCCTTATGGGCTCCTCATACATAAATGAAATAAGTACATAATGTGTATTCCTAGTACTGCGTAGTAACTCGCAGGCTCCATCCTTTGTCCTCCTTAAAGTGAAAAAGCAATTGCAGAGCCTGGGAACACATGAAGGACTAACAGTAGCTGTTGTTTCTTGTTAATCTGGAATCCTGACCTCTCCATTTCCCAACACAGAAGTGGGTAAGCTCAGGGACAGGGCCCCAAAATGCCACCCACCTCTCTATTGAGCTTTTGGGACTCTTCTCAGGCCACACCCCCTCCCCAGACACTCCACTCATTCGCCTTGCTTCACATCTTCAAGTGTTTTTGCCTGGCTAGGACATGTCTCTGAATTCTGATAAAGTATCTTATTAGCATTAATGTGGGATCAAGTTGAGAAAATAGCCTACTGCAAAAAGGTAACATGTATATCCATTGTGTTGGAGGAGACTCTTGAGAGTCACATGGACTTCAAGAAGATCAAACCTCTCAATTCTTAAGTAAATCAGCCCTGAGTGCTCACTGGGAGGACAGATCGTGAAGCTGAGGCTCCAATACTTTGGCCACCTCATGAGAAGAGAAGACTCCCTGGAAAAGACCCTGATGTTGGGAAAGATTGAAGGCCCAAGGAGAAGGGGACGACAGAGGACGAGATGGTTGGACAGTGTTCTCGAAGCTACCAGCATGAGTTTGACCAAACTGCGGGAGGCTGTGGAAGACAGGAGTGCCTGGCATGCTCTGGTCCATGGGGTCACGAAGAGTCGGACACAACTAAACGACTAAACAACAACAACATATTCATTGCGGAGCCCAGTTTTGTCTCTGGCCCCACCCACCAATGGCATGTGGCCCTTGGCCTGTCAAGGTTCCCTGCCTCTGCTGTCCCAAAATAAATATGTCTGATATCTTTGGGTTCTGCTTTGCAACTGCTCCACTGGGAGAGAAAGCCACACCCTTCATGCTCCAGAACTCACAGAACATCTTGCCAGCTACTCCAATTAGCAGTCCAGGCAGGTAGCCTGACCGAGCTCAGCCCTCGACTTTCTCTTCTCTCTAATTTGCTACAGAAGTGAAGCAAATTGCTAATAACCCTTCCAGATGGCTGGCACGTGAACATATTACCTTCCAGCCTGCAATTAGGCTACAGAGTTTGGTGCTCGCGCAGAGACCATTCTGCACTCCCCTCCCCACCAACGCCCTGATCTGATAGTTTTTGTCTGCAATTGCTGGCAAATCCCGTCTGCGGGAGGAGGACAAAATGCTGGCTGCCTCTTGAAAGGGCCATTATTGGAGCTGGCTTTGTCAATATCTTTCTGCATTTGCCACAATGTGCTTCTGGCCGAATTGACAGGAAGTAGGTTTTGCCAAGTCAGATAAACCAGAGGGTACTGTTTGATAGTGTGTGTGGAGACAGCACCACTTGGAACAATTGCAGTTCCCTCCTAGAGTTTCAGTTTGCTTTGAGAGACGAATGTGTTCCCTGCAGATGACACAGGGGCAAAATGAAGAACATGCCTGAGATAATCCGATCGAAACTCCTCTCAGACTTATTGAGATCTTTGCTGAGATAGCATGATGATGTGGTGCACTTTGCTTACATCTGCTTACAATGCACTAAGCTCTGGATTGCTATTAGGTTTACCAGTCATCGGTGCACTAGAACAGAAAGCCTTCTGTACATGCCATTCCTTCAGCCACTGCATCATGAAAGAGTTACCTGTCAAGCATACAGTATTTATTAGGGGTGTGCATCAGCTCTGTGTTGGAGCCAACTAATGAGGTGAATCAGGGTGATGTGGAGGCCTTTATGACCCTTCCAAGCTGTAGTACAATTTAATACTGCCTATCCCCCTGCACCCCTGCACACACTGAGTTGGATCAGGGCCTCCACATAGCTTCATGTCACTCTGTTGCTTCTGTGCTTTTATATACCTTATGTTTTCCTTGTCTTTATGTTTATCTAGATCCATAGGCTTTGCAAGAAGTGAGATTGCCCAAAATGTTGTTAACAAACATCAACAGAAGATATTAATTTTTTAAAAGTAAGAGCTTCGTTTAAGTTTCTAAATTAAAAACAACCACCACCTGCTTTAAGAAAAATGGGAAAGATAAACAGCTCTTCATAACTCCACAGGCAGCATTCTAGACAGCCTCATGCTGTAAGGCCCACTGGAGGACACAAACAAGAAAACACACAATTCAGCCATCTCTTAAGTTTCTTAAGGCAAGAAAGAGCAGGAGGAACACCTTCCTCATAAGAGTTTATGAAGGAAAGTGATTCCCTTTTACTTCCCTCATAAAAAGGCCCTGGACCTATTTGTCCACAATTTTTTAAAAAATCATACACTGGGATGGGGATCCTGTGCCTGTCAATTTCAGCAACTTTGACAAAAAAGAAAGAAAAAAAGTGGGTTGTAATTTTGACAGCGTAGGAAGTTGCCTAGACCACTCGTCCATCTACAATAGGTCTGTTATATGAACTGCAGTTACTATAACAGACTGAGGTTTCAATTTGAGGACCACTGAGCCTCTTGGGCTTGCAGATCAGAAGGTCAGTGGTTCGAATCCCTGCAATGAAGTGAGCTCCCATTGCTCTGTCCCAGCTCCTGCCAACCTAGCAGTTTGAAAGCATGCCAGTGCAAGTAGATAAATAGGTACTGCTTGGGGCAGTCCCTGGTGAGAGCATGCCACTCAAATAAACACAGTGTCTAACAAATGAGCAAATATTTCACTGGTTGCAATTTAAGATGGAAACCTTAACTAAAGTGGGTGTTCCCAGGTATAGCTGAAGGTAAGAGACCATTCCTTCACATCTACTTAGGGCAGGGGTCTGCAACCCGTGTGGCTCTTTTACACCTTTGCCGCAGCTCCGGGGCGGATACTAGCAAGGGGAGGAGGCGCATTGTGAGCCCTGACACTCCCCACTGTGGCGGGCGCTGTACTGGCTGTACATGACGTTGCATGGGGGCGGTGCATGCGTTAGTCATGCACCGTCCCGACGTCACCTTCCCGCCCGCTGTCAGATCGCGGCTCCGGAGATATATTTGTTTTAAATGTCGCAGTGGTTTTGCGGCTCCCAGGTTTTTTCCCCCTTCGGAAACGGGTCCAAGTGGCTCTTTTTGTCTTAAAGGTTGCAGACCCCTGACTTAGGGAATCTGGGCAGGGAACATTTAATCTATCCTACTTGCTTCTGGCCAGAAGGGTTAAGTGCCCACAGGCCAGGCACCTCATGTGAAGGCTATTGTAAGAAGAGGGGAGCCTAGTGTGGTGATTTCAGCTGGGGACACACACAGTCAGGAGGACAGAATGATGCCTCTGACGTCTGCAATTCTAAACACACTCACCAATAACTGCAGCACTCCATTGGACTTATAGATATGGTTAGGATTGTGCTTTTGGTAAGGCTTGACTAGGGATCCGCTCCAAAATTATTCACAGCTTGTTGTGAACTGCTCTTGTGAACAGCCAGTGTTAATGATGCAAATGCCAGTTGGAACTATATGCATTTAATTTCCTTCGGACATTCCTATCTGCACCCCACCGCTTCCAATGCTTATGCCATTTCCCAAACTCTGTGTTTAAGACACAGGGTGTGATGGGAGTTGTAGTCTACTGCTCCACAGGTATAGGCTGGGTCAGAAGCAGGGATCACCCAGTCCAGTCCTGAATTATGTTGGAACTATCTCAGTACAGATTTCCTCACAGATACTGGATGGAGAAAACTGGTTGTGGATCTAAGCTTTCACTTACTGCTGGAAGAAGCAAGCTGGGGTTCTGGCAATGCTGTGGGATACTTTTCAATCACAAAGCTGCTCAGCTGAAGAATAAAGGATGGCTGGGAACTGTCAGATGGCTTTTCTCAACAGCTAAGCTGCTTACAAGGGCTTGGGTGAGTGGGCTGGATGAGATGGAGGAGAAGAAAACAGGAGTAATGCCATTTCCAGACAGCCTGAAACAAGCTGGGGAGGGGACCCTCAAAGTTCACAGCAGAGAAACAAGGCATGGAAGACACCTATTTTACCTGTTGAGAGAGGAGGGCTTGCCTGGCCGTGCCGCGGTTTAACTCTCCCATGGCCACTCCCCCTCCTGGCACTGATTGGCCAGTGAGGCCACACTCAGTGTGGCCCCACCCAGCACCGGCGAACCGGCCAGGATGACATGGAAGGGGGTGTCAACTCTCTGCCCCCCTGTCGGATCACTACAGAGTCCCAGATGCCTGGCCACAACACCGCCCACCAGATGAGGCGAGCAGATTTATCACTCCCTCTAATACTGAACTTGGTTGGCACGTGCCAATCACTTTGTAGGCAAAATGGGGCTAATGAGAAAGAAGGGGAGGTACTATATCTCTGTGCTTGGGTGGATTCTCAGGTATGTAAAACTACTAAGCAAATCAGAAAATGATTGTGACATTTGTCATTTGCTTTGCCGTGTTCCACTCACCACTGGGACTCTGCAAACAAAGGGAATTTTTGGGTAAGGATGGAGAGAATGTTGTTTGGACTGAATTTTTAGAAGGAACATACCTAATGTCTCCCCCCACCCCCCGGAATAATACATAGATTGGAATGCAATTTTTTATATATATTGTGATTCCCTAAATATTGCAACACTGTTATTGGCTCAGACAACATCATTATTGCAAAAATTGGAGGAATGCGATATCTGAAGGACAATTACATTCCAGTCTGTGTAACGGTCTTGGGGTGTGTGGGTGTGCAAAATTGGGTATGTTTACTTAACAATGCAGATCAAATGAAGTTACACATTTAGAAATGCATACATCACAGATATGGATCAGTTCCTTGTCTACCATTAAGTCGATGTTGAAAGAGCTGAGGGAATCTACAAAGGCTGCATTGATGGAAAGGGACCTATCCTTTTGCAAAGGAGTTTGCAAGACTCTTCAATTTTGTGATGGCCACAAGTACAGAGAGCTTTCAAAGGAGGCTGCAACACCTGCCATCCCTCACCATTTGTCATGCCGTCTGGGGCTGCTGGGATTTGGGAGTACATAAACGTATGGATGGCCATAGATTAACCACCCCTGCCCCAGGGTACCGGTCTTCTGCTGGTGGGATGTACAGCGGAGATTGGGAACCATTGTCAGCTTGAGCTCTGTTCCCTTCTGGGCAATCTTCCAAGGGCCACATGCCAGTGGTGGGTGGGGAGAGAGGCAAAAGTGGGTGTATACATGTATACATTTTACTTTTTGTATAGCAGGCTAGTTTCATAAATCCATCTCTGTCTTCCATCCCAGGCAGGCAAAAGGCATCACTGCTGTTCAAGGACACATTTCCAACCAAGCAAAATCACTCAAGGAGGATGTTAAGTTAGGCCAGTGTGAAGTGCAGCCTGGGCAAACAGGGTGTGGCAGGGGATTGTGAATTGCCTGGGGAGTGTCCCAAGGGCCAGAGAGAGAGGCACGGAGGACTGCATTTGGCCCTAGGGTCTGAGGATTCTGACCCCCATTGTAAAGGTTCAAAGCCCTTTAGGGTGTTGTAAATTTGGGTGTTAACTCAGCTTTCTGAAAGAGGTTTGTATAGGCTAAGACAGAGAGTGGGGGACCCCCATATTCCCAAACTATCCCTGTTCTTTTATTGCTTTGTTGTCTTCTTTCTATGTCTTGATGTCTAGACTGATAAATCTTAGTTGCATCCAGTTTGCAATTTCCTGCTCCTCCTCACAGTCTTTTTTCTGGACCTTGAGGCGAGAGGTCATCTTGCATCTAGCTTCTGCGAACAGAGGGATAAGCATGGCTTCTTTGCTTCTCCAACTAGATAGTTAGCTAGAACTACAGAACTCTTTCCTGTCCAGAATGTGCTTCCTTAAAAAAATAAGCTTTCTTACTTTATACCAAGTCTCAATCTGAATACTTTTCAACTAAAGCTGTGCTCCAAGCAAGGATTAATTTGACTGAAGTTAACTACTTCTTCTGCATATAAGCTCTATATGCTAACATAGGGAAGCATATCTGCCATTATTGATCTTCTCTTGGGGGAACCCACAGAGTTCCCATGAGCACAATTCCAAAATCATTACATTCAATGGTTCTCTTTACGTTTCTATTCTGTAGCATACATGGATGGGCAATTCTGTCCATTTTGCTTGCTCTCCATTTCTCGTTTTCCCCTCTTCAGTTCTCCACATTTTCTGATCACTTTGCAATTTTTGTAAAAGTCCTCATGAAAATTCATCAGCACTTCTGTATGAATTTCTCCTATTATACACATTTTTGCATGCAATTCTGCGCGCACACACACACAAACAAACACACTATTTGCAAGCAGTGCATTTCTAATGTTATCTTCAGCAATGTATATACATGTTTATGCAGGCATTTTTGGTCACATTATTTGGGCTGGCGTACTGCATTGCAAAATTCAGAGAAGTGTGAATTTTGAAGGAAGGTTGTGCTATGATTCCCACCTTGTTTTAGGGAATGCAATTTTGGTGTATTTGCCTTTAAATGTGAACTGAACCAAATTTCCCCACCATTCTTAGCAGCATCTGTCCTCTGTTGAAAGCATTTCTGACCCAGAAAATGGACTGCCCAGTGTGTACCACATAGTGCTGATTTAAAAGAAAAGACCTCTGCTGCCTCCCCGGCCATCAGCAGGGCACCAATTCTCCATTGATAGCAGGAGGATTGTGAGCGAGAAGTGAGCAATCTTTCAGAACTCATCAAACACTCTGGTCGTTTGAGGTTTTTATATCTGACTATCTCCTACATTAGCCATTTAAATTAAAACATTTATAATTAATTGAGCCAATCATGCCTCCTCCCCACCCACCCCTGCTTTGGGGGATTTGGAGCGTATGAGCTGTCAGTAAATTTTAGTTTCTTAAGCAGTAGAGTAGCCATTTCATTTACGGGCATCTCGTTTCCCTGCAAGGCATGAATCAAGGGCAGACAAAGAGCAGCTTTAACATGAAAATCAATTGATAGGAAAGACAGATGAATGCATATTTTTCAGAAGCGGAAATGAAGGGAAAAGCAAGGATGTCATTAGGAATGGACCCGAAAGACAGCAAGAGAGAGAGAGAAAGGAGTGAAAGGGAAGAAGAGGGAGAGGGAGGGAGGTCAATATCCTAAAGAGATAATTGGGAAGATAAAGAGTACAGAAGAAAGTAGTGAAATTGGGGTTTCTTTGTACCTTTGTACATGCAAGTAATGCAGGTCTAGTATACCTGAATAAAGTAACTGCTAAATTCCCTGCTACACCATGAAGCTCGTTTGCTGACCTTGGACAAGTCATTCTATCACAGCCTAACATACCTGCCAGGATCTTTCAGATGTGCAGTGTCTCCTGGAAAACTGGCATATATTGAGGCAAAGAATTTGAATGGGACTAGAGAGACAGCTCATGGGAAGCGGGGAATGGGGATGGGCAAATATGTCCATTTCAGCTTCAGGTTCTTTCCAATCTTAAGTTCAGTTCTCTACATTTCCACATCAGCTTGGAATTTTTAAAAATAGGTCCTCATGAAAGTTCAGCAGGATCTTAGTGCAATTTTCTCCTGATAGGAACGCTTGCATTTTGCCTAATGAACACACTTTTGCAAAGCAATTGCCCCTAGAACAATTCATGTCTGTCTGTTATTTTCAGCCATATATGCATTTTTTAAAGGCACACTTTACCCTAGTTATGTTCACTTTTGTACACATTACGTGGCTGGGGAATTGCATTGCAAAATTTGGAGATGTGGAAATTCCTGCATATCATATCGGAAAGTGTGCATTAGCAAAGTTTGCCTCCCAATGCAAAAGTGGATTGAATTAGAATGGATCTCAGGAAACAGCTTGTGGAAAGTAGAGGGTGGGATAAGGGGACTGGGTTGTATATCACTATTCCATTGCTGTAACATTGTAAAATGGGACTTCCCACTTTGGGCAATTAGATTCTCAGAATTAATTGAAAAAGTTTTAGAGCTCTCAGCAAGAGGTGGAGGGGGGCGGGTAAGTAATGTGCTGGAGGAAAAGCCCATAAAGAAGCCAAGCCGCCAGCATTCTCACTCAAGTATTAAATAGAATCATCTGTAATGGAAGGGAAGTTAAATAAGAAAGCGTAATAAGCAGAGAGAATGGGTGATGGGGGGCTTTTCTCTTCTGTAATTCAAAGGAAATAGAATTGATCCTGCTGGGTTTCAGTTTGTCATTCAGTAATAATCATTTCCTGATCAACAGGTAGGAACAATTCAAGCTCTTTCAATTACATTATCATCCTGCTAACCGTACCTGTAGCGACTGCTGAAATCATCTGCTCATGATAAGAAGTGAAATGCTCACCAAACGTTAGGGATGCATGGAAACTGTAGACATGTATTTGTATGTATTTATTGCATTTACATACAACCTTTTCTTCCAAGGAGCTCTTCCTCTTCCCATTTTATTCTCACAGCAACCCTGAGAGACAGTGACTGGTGCAAGGTCACCAAGAGAGCTTCATGGCTGAGTGGGGCTTTGAACCCCAGTCTCCCAAGTCAAAGTCCAGCACTTTAACCACTACACCACACTGGATGGGAGTTGTGGCCCAAAATAATCTGGAGGGCACCAATGTTGGCTACATTTGGTTGACAGTGGTGGTAGCACATCACCAGGTTTTCAGGCAGGAGACTTTTCCTGCCTTCCCACGGGATGTCAGAGATGGACCCTGGCACCTTCTACCTCCTGCAAACTCTATCTCTGGAGGCTCACCAAAGACCAAGGACTCTGCACACTGGCTCTCAATGCTGCTCATGGAAGCTGCTTTTTCTGCTCTGCATATTTCTCCCAGCTTTGTGTAGGTTCCTGAAACCCAGTCCCTTCTACTTCCTCCCAGTGGTGGTATTTGTGGACAGCTTAGACATGGGTGACTTCTTTCTATCCCTGACATGTGACAGAATGACACATCTTGGCATTGTGTGTTTTCCCCCGGCAGAGTGACAGAATACATTAACACCAGCATGGTGCCTTCACATTGGTTGTGTGTGTGTGTGTGTGTGTGTGTGTGTGTGTGTGTGTTTAGAGAAGGCAATTGCAAAACATCAAAGCCCTGCTGACTCCTGGTGTTGGTAGAATTCATCATAAAATCTTTGTTTATGTTCCATGAGTCAGGTGGAATAACAAAGACCTGACAGTCAACACCCCCTCATGCCCTGACCGCCATCGCTCTTCACTGAGAAGAACAGCCGCAACATACCTGGGAACCCATCAGGAAGACAGTGGGGCTACTGTGACAATGATAGGGACATCTGTGGAGGGGAGCCAGCCCATCTGGAAATGGGGCTTGAGAACCATTAATCATTCAGTGAATGCATGTAACTGATTCCTTTTCAACCTGCACAGAATATTCTCTTATTCTGGCATTTGTTTCCAAACCAGCATACTCATCATGTTCCAGGGGTGGGGAACTTCTCTCCTGTGGGATGAATGTGGCCCTCCAGTTTTCTCTATCTGGCTCTTGGCATTATCTCCAGGCCACACCCATCTCCACAGGCCACACCCCTCTCCAGCCATGCTTCACACCCTTTTGAAGTGCTTATGTCTGCTTGGACCTGTCTCCTTGAATTGTGTTCATGCCTTGTGCTTCTGTGGATTGAGAGGTGTGCGCATAGTATGTGTTTGTGTGTGTGTGCATGCACAGATGTAGAAACAGTTTGGGGTAGATGGAATGGAAGCTACTGCATAAATGTAAGACACACATCCATTGCTCCATCCACTTCTGGTTCTGGCCCCATGCAGTTTTGCCTCTGACTTTCCCCACTTTTGCCTCTGGCCATAGCCATCACTTCCATGTGTAAGGCTGTTAAGGAGACATCATTTCCCATTCTGCCTTGAATTCGTGGCATGCAGCAACATTTCCATTCTGCTGCAGTTTTTCTTCTGGCAACAACTACACTATTCATCTTGCTGTCTGCACTAGCAAATTTACTTACCTTATGTAATTTGCATAATTAGTTACATAAATTAAGTTGTCGCCATGTTATTCCACCCCATTCACTTCAGTGCAAAGGAAACACTATGCAAAAAGGAGAAAAAAAGTAATCATTTACATATCATTTGTGGACTGGAAGCAGCAGCAACAGCGATTTCGGATGGGGGGGGGGGAGTAAGAAGGCATTGCTTTCCATTCAGCTCTGTATTTAGCACATGAGGCACTGTTTCTGTTCATCTCCTGCCAACAACTACATTTTTCGTTTCACTGTCTGCTGTGGTGAAATTCCATAACTTCCATAATTTACATAATTACACACAACTCCTACTGGAATGCTCGTTATCCAAAATATCAGAATTATACTCAAATCTTGCTATACAAACAGCTGATTTAGATATCCAAACAGCCAGAGTTTGTCCACTTCCTTGCATGTTTGTATTTTGTTGGTCAGCGGCAGCCATGTTAGGCAGAAATCATGGAGGGAGGGAGAGAGGTCTGACAAATCAGGGATCAGGACAGATTGGACAAATCAGTTTTCCCTTTGTTTGGCTTTTGCTGATTGGCTGCAGCAGTTTCAGACAGAAAGCATGGTTGGAGAAAGCATGGATTAGAAATGTTTCCATAGGAAATAATGTGAATCATCATCTTGTTATGTGAATTGCTCATCTAATGAATGATTCTCTGGGAACACATTGTGTTTGGAAAGCAGGACATGCATGTATATAAATTACCTGTTACATTGGTATTATTCTATTCCATTCATTTCAATGTGAAGGAAACACAATGAGAATGGCAAGGGGTTTAATAAACTATGTATCATTTGCAGACTGAAAGGAATAACAACTGTGAATGCTGATTATATTTGATGGATTTGACATGGGCTGAAAAACTGAACTCCAGAAACTTTTGTTCCCATTTTTTGTTTTCATCTCTGACACCCTATTTGGGCCAACTTTCACTCATGAAGCAAACATGAAATTAGGTAAATAGTTTTGACTCAGTTCTGGTTCCCACTTTACTGCAGAAGTTTGTCAAAAGTCCACTCAAGAGCTATTTCTGTATTCCTCCGCCCTCTCTCTCATCTACTAGGAATCAACATTGATTGAAGATCAATAGTAGCCTGTGCTCATGAAATATTAGGTAGGGATGCACCATGTATCCTTGGCCTTTTTGACTTCTGGAGTGAAAATCATGTATTTGAAGTTGGTTGTTCAGAATAAGGCAAGTTGTTTCCAAAAAGGATTAATGCATCCACACATCCACAACATTCATTCAGTGAGGTGATGGAATCATAGAATTGTTGAGTTGGAAGGGATCCTGAGGATCATCTAGTCTAATAATAATAATAATAATAATAATAATAATAATTTTATTATTTATAACCCACCCATCTGGTTGGGTTTCCCCGGCCACTCAGGAATATGCAGCTGTCCCATACGGGGATCAAACCTGCGACCTTGGTGTTATCAGCACCATGCTCTAACCAACTGAGCTATCCATTAGGAACCCCACACATACCCCTCCTTAAAAAAAGTAGATTGTTCTGTAAAGCATTTCCAAATTAAGTCTATTTGTCTGGATGGAAAGAAGCATAATAGTCAAGACTCTTCATCAACAGTCTGACATATGTTAAACAGGAAGGTAGTCAATTCTTTGATGACAGGAAGTAGCTAGCCAGTCAGCAATTTGACAGATAACTACAGAAGGCAAAAGTGTGGTCTGCACCTTGATGGGTAAAACAATGATAAGCAACAGCCTGGCACATTATGATATTACAAGTTGAATAAGAGACAGCAGTGCAATACAATAGCACATTGAATAAGAGACAATACACATTTCATAGAATCATAGAGTTGGCAGAGACCACAAGGGGCATCGAGTCCAACCCCCTGCCAAGCAGGAAACACCATCAGAGCACTCCTGACATATGGTTGTCAAGCCTCTGCTTAAAGACCTCCAAAGAAGGAGACTCCACCACACTCCTTGGCAGCAAATTCCACTGTCGAACAGCTCTTACTGTCAGGAAGTTCTTCCTAATGTTTAGGTGGAATCTTCTTTCTTGTAGTTTGGATCCATTGCTCCGTGTCCGCTTCTCTGGAGCAGCAGAAAACAACCTTTCTCCCTCCTCTATGTGACATCCTTTTATATATTTGAACATGGCTATCATATCACCCCTTAACCTCCTCTTCTCCAGGCTAAACATGCCCAGCTCCCTTAGCCGTTCCTCATAAGGCATCGTTTCCAGGCCTTTGACCATTTTGGTTGCCCTCCTCTGGACACGTTCCAGTTTGTCAGTGTCCTTCTTGAACTGTGGTGCCCAGAACTGGACACAGTACTCCAGGTGAGGTCTGACCAGAGCAGAATACAGTGGCATTATTACCGTATTTTGCGCCCCATAAGACGCTCCGGCCCATAAGACGCACCTAGTTTTTTGGGGGGGAAATAAAGAAAAAAAATTTTATTTCCCCCCACAGGTGCGGGGCTGGAAGAACCAGGTCGGGGAACAGAGGGAAGGCACGCTCTGCCTCCCCGCTGTCCCCCGAGCTTGTGGGGCTGGCGATGGGGAGAAGTGCACCAGTCCCGGGAGGGCAGGCAGCTCTGCCCCGCCATCCCGAGCGGGGCAGGACTTAGCGCACCGCTCGGGATGGCGGCGTAGACCCGCCTGCAGTCCCGCGAAGGCAGGCAGCTCTGTGCCGCCATCCCGAGCGGGGCAGGACTTAGCGCACCGCTCGGGATGGCGGCGTAGACCCGCCTGCAGTCCCGGGAGGGCAGGCAGCTCTGTGCCGCCATCCCGAGCGGGGCGGGACTTAGCGCACCGCTCGGGATGGCGGCGTAGACCCGCCTGCAGTCCCGCGAAGGCAGGCAGCTCTGTGCCGCCATCCCGAGCGGGGCAGGACTTAGCGCACCGCTCGGGATGGCGGCGTAGACCCGCCTGCAGTCCCGCGAAGGCAGGCAGCTCTGTGCCGCCATCCCGAGCGGGGCAGGACTTAGCGCACCGCTCGGGATGGCGGCGTAGACCCGCCTGCAGTCCCGCGAAGGCAGGCAGCTCTGTGCCGCCATCCCGAGCGGGGCAGGACTTAGCGCACCGCTCGGGATGGCGGCGTAGACCCGCCTGCAGTCCCGCGAAGGCAGGCAGCTCTGTGCCGCCATCCCGAGCGGGGCAGGACTTAGCGCACCGCTCGGGATGGCGGCGTAGACCCGGGATTGCAGGCAGCTCTGCACAACCCTCGGAGCCGGTCTCCCGAGGGTTGTGCAGAGCTTCCTGAAGCCTGGAGAGCGAGAGGGGTCGGTGCGCACCGACCCCCCTCGCTCTCCAGGCTTCAGCGAAAGCCTGCATTCGCCCCATAAGACGCAGGCACATTTCCCCTTCATTTTTGGAGGGGAAAAAGTGCGTCTTATGGGGCGAAAAATACGGTACTTCCCTTGATCTAGATGCTATACTCCTATTGATGTAGGAATGCAAACTGAAATGCAAGTAATGTGCACACTAACCACTTGGTTATTGTGATATAATGGCAATTTTATTGCTTATATTTGCATTTTTTTAATTTAAAAAAATCTACCTTTTAAACATAGGAGGTCTTGTAATTCAAAGTCAGGATATAATTCTTTTAAATACAGAAATTAAAGCTCCAGTTCTCTACATACACAGTGAGACTTACATCTAAGTAGACATACATGGGACTGGAAAGCATGTAGTTTCCTGGCTCCCTCCCACAAACATGCAAGCAGAGGCTCTTAAAAATGAGAGGAGATATTTATTCAGGCAAATGACAGCACACACCCAACAGCAGACACAAGGCTCAGATGTCATGGTTTTGGAGTTCAAGAGAAGGGCAAGTCGTTCAGAACTAGACCGAAGCAACAAAGATGTCACGACAAGTTTCCATGCCTTGCCCACCAAGCTATTAAAGACAAGGTGCAGTACGCTCACTTGCAAGACTCGCATGTCATTCAGGAATGTTGAAATTTCAAATGGTTACTCCTTCATAGGTAGGGTCCGATCTGCGAAGGTGCTATCTGATTCTAGGTGACAAGACTGCACCCACTTGTTTGGGTTTCTGGCCAGTTGCTGCTGCCCCCAGTTATGCCTTCCTGTTCACTGCTCCAAACTCTCCCCAGCTTCCACTGCAGAATGTGGGGGTGGGCAGAGTCAGCATCCCTGCTCCCCATTCCAAAGTGGCTGAAGTTTGGGCAGAAAGGTGTGATTCTCCACCCTCCAACCCAGGTTTCCAACATTCATCCCCCTCCCCTGTTTCTTTCTCCTTGTGTGTCAGAACCCAAACAAATGGATACAAGTTAGAAGGAAGGTTCCAATAAATATTAGGGAGAACTTTCTGGCAGTAAGAGCTCTTTGACAGTCTCGGAAGGTGGTGGACCCTTCATC
Organism: Podarcis bocagei; assembly: GCF_964188305.1. Taxonomy (NCBI): domain Eukaryota; kingdom Metazoa; phylum Chordata; class Lepidosauria; order Squamata; family Lacertidae; genus Podarcis; species Podarcis bocagei. Next base: position 31,671,082 of record NC_138132.1, read on the forward strand.
CAACAGAGGTTGGATGCACATCTGTCAGGGATTCATAAAACTGTAGAGTTGTAGGGTTGGAAGATATCCCAAGGGACATCTAGTCTAACACTCTGCAATACAAGAATAACAGCTAATTAAAGGAGATTCCAACTAAACACCAGGAAGAACTTTCTGATGGTAAGAGCTGTTCATCAGTGGAACGGACTCCCTTGGAAGGTGGTAGACTCTTCTTCTTTGGATGTTTTTAAGCAGAGGTTGGATGGCCATCTGTCATGGGTGCTTTAGTTGACATCCCTGTGTTTTGCAGGGGTCGGACTGGATGAGCACTGTTTTCCTGTGGCAATTGTGTGCCATTTGGAAGGCTATTTTATGGAGACGCTTAACTGTCACATAGCTATAAACTTGTGGCCACTGGGATAGTTCTCCTATAACAAGCCCTTTAAGAGACATTTGATTAATTGATTAATTAGCAAGCGATCAGGCTTACCCAAATCTTATGAAAAATCTTGGATTTTAAAATAAATTTAAAAAATAGATGAAGCAAACTCGCAAGTGATGCATTATAAACCCTTGGAAGTGTGAAAGAAGATATTAGAGGAAGTAGCCACTAATCCCACTCACTTTAAAGTCAAATTTAATACGCAGTCTTGTAATACTGGGCACTCTCCATTACCTTGAAGAAGGACTAATAACTATTGATATAATGTGATTGTTCTGCCAAGCTGCAAAGGGAAGTAGATTGTTGCTGTGGAAAGCACTTGGCAAACATAGTTTCAGAAAGCTCCTGGATGAGTGGAGTTCAGAAGCTCCTTTCAGAGTGCTATCTTGCACTGTTCAAAGGCACTGCCTCATACCTGACATCATAGTCATAGAATTGTAGATTTGGAAGGGGGTCCTGTCCAATGCCCTCCAATGCAGAAACTACACCTAAGAAATCCCTGGCAGATGGCCAGCCAAACTTTGTTTCAAAACCTCCACACATCTGTCTGTGAGCTGTAGACCACGTCAGTTTAGAATTTGCAAAGAAAGAATTTCTGTTTCACACTCATTCCTAAATCCTTACCCATTGTGCCACCAAACCTTCCTAGAAGGTTAAGGTTGTGAAGGAATGCACCTTGAAAATATTGGGTTTCACTGAACAATTACAAGAACCTCAACCCAACATTATTATTTTCAGGGGAAGGGATGTGGCTCAATAGCACAGCATCTGTTTTGCCAAAGATCCCAGGTCCAAACCCCAGCATGCCCAGGTGAAGTTTCCAGGTCCAAAGCTGGTCTTCTTGATTTCAAAAATGGACCAGTGTGTTTTAAGTTTAGGGATTTGGCTCCATCTCTTCTTCAACTACTACCACTTAAATTTTGGTTCAGAAAGTACATAGACAACTAAACTTTTAACAGCCAAGGAGAAGGATGCATCCTCTGGCCTTCCTGTTGGGAATCTTTCTGGTTGCAATCGCTTTGCAGACAGCAGAGTATAATGAAAAAGAATGCAAGGTGAGGCAGTGAGCTTGGGAGCAATTACCGAGATCGCCTGGCAGTCCATTTGATCGGACTCGTGTTCACCCTCCCTGCCCATTCCCTGGTATCTTTTCCCAGGCAATACATTTGGAATTAAGGACAAATTGTAATTACTTTCGTTGGTAATGAGAGCTTCTGAAGAAAAAGAAAGTGATAGATTCCAAATTTTATCAGAGCTGACAGGGAACATTATTTGTGTTGCATTAGTACTGGCACATTGTCAAACTTGAAAGGCCCTAAAGATCGCTTCCCTCCTGCTCTTCCCTACAGGGGAAGAGTGGTCAACCAAGGCATTCACAAAACGAAACCTAGAAATGACAGACACTACCCTTGCTTCACGAGAAACCCATGCAGGTCTTTATTCTGAACAGGGAGGGACAAATGTGTCAGTTTCAGTTTCTCATCTTTCCTTTAAAAATATATATATATATTTCTGTTATTCCATTTTATAATATTCAACAATGAATGTAAATCCACACAAATTCAAGAATGTTTTCTGTGACTTTCCTCCCTTCCGTTCTGCAGTTTGTTATTTTTCTATCATATTCTTACTGCGTATCCAAATTTACCCTTTTTACCAGTTTATCCTTTTTAATTCCCTTAGATTTCTTACAGCTTGTGTTTATTTCAACGTTTTCAAATGTTTACAGTTTGTTTTCATATATTCAATAAATTTCCCCCATTCTGCTACAAAACATTTATCATCTTGATCTCTTAATATTCCGCTAAGTTTCACCATCTCTGCATGTTCCATCAGTTTTAGTTGCCAATCTTTTTGGGGGGTCAGTTCCTCTTTCCAGTTTTGTCCACATCTTTAATCTCCATGGAGAGATCTACAAGTGTTTCAGGGGGTTCCAGTTCTGGGTCTAAAGCTGTTGAGTCATTTAATGTAGCCAATATCCATCTGCGAGAGTCTTTGTATTGACTTGTGGCACCCTTCAGAATGGGATTTATATCACAAAGTTCCCATATTTGCCATCTCACTGAAGGAGGGAAAACCACTGGATTTTCAAATTTCTCTACCTACTCATACCTTTGCAACATACTTATGACAAGCCGGCAGGAGTTTACTCGGTTGCTGCTGATGCTTCTCTGATTCCTGGATGATACATTCAGGAGAGAAGAGCTCCTCAGAGAGTCTGGCCAAATGTTCATCCATTTTCTTCACCATCTCCTTCTCTATCTCTTTCCCCTCATTCACCAGGCACTTCTCTTCATCCTCCAGAAACTGATGCACTTGTTTCCTTATCAGTTCCCATTATTTTAAGAAGCTCTCATCTTTCCTTTCCTGTGTTTTCTCTATGTAACAGCATAGGAGCCAACCCCAGGGGGTCATGGGTGCCTGGGCATCCACAATAATATAATTGCAAGGGCCAAGCACCCACAAAGTCATTGAGAAAAGCCAGCAGGTGGCAGCGGCACTACCTCTGAGAGAGAAGCAGTTCAGCTCCTTTCTTTGCAGCCAGAGAGTGAGGCAGTCTCTTCACATGTTCATGTTGAGGGTGTGTGTCCTGGCAAAGGCCAGGAAAAGAGACCTGGAAGGCTACATTTGACCCTCAGGCCTGAGGTTCCTCATCCCTTCTCTATCCTATTTCCACTGGGATGCCCTTAGCATCTATCCTGTGGTCCCCAGGATTGGTGCCTTAGTGCTTATGTTTTCATCTGGCCCAGCTGCAACATTTTCTGCATCTCACCACACTCAACTTTTTTTCAGATTGTTGATCTCCCTTTTTCAAATTAACACTGACTGCATTATATTGGAGGCTTTTTTTTCCCTTTTAAGGTGGGAAGGGTAATTAAGTGCCACAAAATTAAAGACTGAGAGGGAAATGATGTAAAGAAATTAGTTCGGATATTAAATGGGAAGTTTATATGAGACCTTTACAGCATTTTGTCAAGCAGAAACCAACTCATTTATTTCAAACGTTAAAAAGGAGCCCTCAATCAATCTCAGAACTTCATTTAACACCGTAATGAATTCAATTGACCTTTATGTTGCAGGGAAACTGTGTTTAAGGAAGGGGGAGGCAGCAACTTATCTGAGTGGCAAGTTTATCACTACTGGCAACTGATGGTTGATGAGGGGATTCTAATTCCCCTTGTTTAGATATACACACACTGTTGTCCCTGAGCCTGCTGAACAGACTGCTCACAAATCCTGATTCCAAAGGAATTTTTTTTTAATTACATCAGTGGAATGCAAATGTGTGTTTCATTGAGACATTGGGGGGACGGATGGACCTGGGAGGGCCAAATTTGACTCAGCTCTGCCCACCTGTGGACTTGGTGTGATATCAGGCTAGACTGGAGGGGCAGGGTGGAGGTGCTGCTGTAGACCACAGGAGTTCATTTTCCACCAATGGGAAACCCCTCATTCTTGAAGTGAGACTGGAGGGTCAGCATCTGATGTTGGGCCAAAGGGACAAGTTAGGAATGCTGTTAGGATACTACTCACCTGGTGCTTAAATGTCTCCCTGATCAAGCTGGCCAAGGTTGCCTCTGGTATGGGGTTGAAGGGACCCAGGACCGTGGTTTTGGGTGACTTCAGAATTCATGCTGAGGATCCCTCAGGTCTGGCTCACAAGTTTATGTCCTCCATGGCAACCATGTGCCTCTCTCAGAAGGCCATTGGTCCAATGCACAGATGTTCATTGGTCTAGAGCAGGGCATACCCTTGATTTAGTGTTTGCCCCCATGAAGGTAAGGGTGGTGGTGGTCTGGGAATAGGTAGGGTGGATATCACTACATTCTCATGGTCATACGACTTCCTGGTGAGGTTTGGATTTGCTGACAATTCTTCCTTGCAAGGGTAGGACACCAATGGTCCACCCTAGAGATTGCTCTGGATGGTCCCCCCCCCCCCAGTGAGTAGAGTAGAGCAGAGCAGGTGATCTTGTTAAGGCCCTAGTTTCTCTTTGGAATTTTGACATGAGCACTCTTCAGGGTCCCCTCTGGTGTAGCTATGAGGGCAACAAAGACATCCTACTTCACTGTCTCCATTGTGTCATTTGAGAGGTGTTTCTTGCGGTTTAGAGGTTGGTTACTCCTCACCAGGGTGGTAGACCTCTGGAGAACACAATGTTTAACTGTAACCAAATGACTAAACACTTGTACATAATTTCCTTTAATTATACACATTTTTTCCCCAGAGCAATTTTCACAAACAGAACACATTTTTCTATGACATTTTCACTAATATATGCATTTCCTGCACGCTTTACCCTTGTACATGCTTTTCTGTAGACATAGGTGGAGAACAGCAGCGCAAAATTTGGAGAAGTGTGAGTCAAGAAGGATGACTGTGTTTTGGTTCACATATTGTTTTGGAATGCATTGGCCTTTGGATTGGCCTTTAAATGATGGTAGTATTGTTATACCCACTTCTGGGTCAGGATAGCCAGACCACTGTCATCCATGGTAACCTCTAGGCTGGATTACTGCAAGGTGCTCTATGTGGGGCTGCCCTTGAGGTGGCTCCAGAAACTGCATCTAGTGCCAAATGTGACATATTGACTGTTCACTGGGGCAGGACTAGGGTTTAGTGTTACATGGAAACCTGGCTCTGAGGGCTTGCATTCCAAGACATCATGCACAAGGGTCAAGCGATGAAGCTGGGATGGCAGCCAAGCTCCAATTTGTAACAAGGCTGTTGTCAACAGCCAGCTGATCCCTGCTGACAAAGCATCCCTTGGGTCTTCCCTGTGAGAATCCACGACTTTTTCCTGTTCACTGCCCACTGCAGCATTTGACCTGACTGCACCTGCTGGGTTTACTTACTACCTGCCATACCACCACCCATCTATGTTCCTAGCAGTCTTAAGCTGAACACCTGGGTCCTTTTTGTTCACTTCCAGGCAACAAAACAAAAGGAAGGAAGACTTTGTCCTCACTCAAGGACTTATCCCACCTTCTTCAGCTGGCACGGGAACAAACATTTTGTTCTGCAAACTAACCAGCAGAGAAGGGAACAAAAAATAAAAAATAAAAATGTACGGGCAACTTTCCTACTCCCAGAGCAATTATTATCAGCTAATATGAGCTGAGAGTCCCCACACCTCTCCTGCTGATTGAAATCTCATTTGTCTCTGTGCACTTTCAAAATGGAAGTGAATGCAATCACTACCCCTGGAAAATAATAGAGAGCTGGGATTTGAAGCTCAGGGTCACCCTCGTTACTTAAAGAGAGGAGGAAAGAGTTGACTGGGGACAGAAAGATTATTTGTCAAGTACAGTCATTCCAGTGGAAATAGTAGATTAGCAGTCTGATCTGATGCATGTTTACCCAGACATTTATCAATGGAACTTACTCTCATGCTTAAGATTGCAACCTTACAACTTGCTTTTATGCATGTTTACTCAGAGCCCCACACCCTTAGGAATGCAGACAACTGCTTTAAACTGATCCAGACTATTGACTAATCTAGTGCCAACACTGGTAGCCATTGATAGTCTGATCTTCCATGACATTGTCTAACCCCTCTTCAAAATCATCCAAGTTGCTGGTTATTATACAGGAGCAAACTTCATAGTTTAACTATGTGCCATATCAAGAAATTCTATCCGCCATGACTCCAAGATCTTTTGCCTGGTCAGTCACTCCCAATTCAGACCACATATGTGTTGGCATCCATCTGTCTTGGGAGGCAATGGAAGGGTAAAGTCAAACCTATGGGAAGTTACAGCACCTGCTGTGGCTGTAGAGACCAATATGGGAGAGGTATGTTTTATTGCAGGTGGGGCAGACGAAAGCATCCAGTCTTGCTGCTACAGGTGCACCATGGTGTTTCTTCTCTCTGCCCTCCTTCCAACGGTCATTCATCCTCTGGTCACTGCTATGGATGCACGGCCTGACTGTATCCAGGCACTGCAATCAAATGCAAGGGATTCTCATACAGTGGGGTACATGTTGCCAGCCTTCATGTCACATTTTCAGACATCCTTGTAACACAGAGTAGGTCTGTCAACAGCCCTAGGGCCTGAAGCCAGCTCCCTGTAAAGCATGTCTTTGGGGATCCAGCCATCTTCCATTCTGTGTACATTACCAAGCCAGCACAGACGTTGCTGAGACAAAACTGTGAACATGCTGGGAAAGTGGGCTTTGGAGAGCGCATATTGGTTTGAGACTCTGTCCTGCCATGTGATGCCCAAAATCTTCCTGATGGACCACATATGGAAAGCATTGAGGCATAGCTCTTGGTGGTTGCAAGTTGTGAATGAGTCACTTCTATAAAGCAGCATGCTCAACACACAAGCCTGGTAGGCTTCCATCTTGGTGTTGGTTGTTAGCATCACATTCTCCAATACCCTTTTGCAGAGGTGAGCCATTGTCGTAGCTGCCTTGCCAATATGCTTGCATATATGATATTATTTACCCTCTCCTGAATCTGTGGTTATATCCAGTGTTTGTCCTACTCACTGTAAACTGCTGAACCTAATGGACATGGGACTACTTTGAGCAAAACTTAGTTGGTACAACCCATGGGTTCTTCACCATAAATGGCTTATGCCTCACACTATCCTTACCCCCATTTTGGGGTACCCCCCCCTTTGCCTCTTAGATTGTGTTTCCAGCCTGATTGATAGATGCCTTCAAACTGGCAGTGGTGGTGGGGTGGTGGTGGTGGTGGCACCTCCAAGAAAACAAAGAGATTGAGTCGTCATCCCTGGCACGATAAGTCACAAAGGGGAGCTGTTTGCAGCATCAGTAACAGATGCTTTCCAGGTGATATCTGACAAGCTATTAACAAAGCAGACTGAGAAAAGGAGATGCTTTGTAACAGTGATGGTTATGCAAGATTAATGCTGATTTGGAAGCTATTACATCCAACACCAGCTATCAGATGCTACGCTTTGAAAAGAGATCTAAGGGGTTTTTACTCTTCCTTCCCTTTTGCTTGAAAACAGGGAAAACAGTCGTGTCTTCTCCCAAAGAATTCTGGGAGCTGTAGTTTGTTAAGGGTGCTGAGAGTTGTGGGAGAGCCCCATTCCCCTTACAGAGTTACCATTCTCAGAGTGGTCCCTTCACAGGAAACTCTGAGAAATGTAGCTCAGAAAAAAGAAAGTTCCATTGTGTCTAATGGGGTTTACTCTCCGGTCAGTGCATTAAGGGCTTTCATTCTAATATCAGTATCAGAGGATTAATAGACACATCAGGTTCTGAATACCTGGGGGGAATCACCCAATGCCCTCTCTGTTTCCAGCACCTCCTCCTTCTCAAAACCTTTTCAATATAATTAGTTTTCACAATCTGTTTGTTTTTTAAAATGTAAAATGTAAATTTTAATTTGGCGAAAGGCTAGATTACCCAAACTCTTCAGAATGAACCAATGTGGCATACATACTTCAGATAATTTGCTGTGGACTCAAGATGATTATTTATATTCTGCTATCAGCTTCCAGTGCATTGTAGTGGCAGCCAATAATTTAAGTTGCTTTAAAATTGTTTTTAATTTTGTTTTTAATGCTGTAACCTGCCCTAGGATCTTAGGATGAAGGGCAGGTTATTGATATTGATAATAATATTAATAATAATAGCTTCCCCATGACATAAGGCCTAATATCTAATAATAGAAAATTGACTTTGGGGGGAAAAATTAAAACCCAACAATATGAGTAGTAATAGTAGCATTACTGGTAGTATTACTATTAGTTCTGGGTAATGTTTGAACAGTTGATAAATAAATGCTTCCATGTAAGCCACTGTCAAAATTACATTGAGTGGGATGGAATACATGAGTCAAATTTTCCACTTCCTTAGACCCACACTGATTTTCTGCAGCAGGAATTTCTCTCATGTGGCTGCTTAACTGAGCAGACATTAAGCAGACAAATGACATTGTGTCTCCCACACATTGGGGGGAGAATCAGCAAACTACACTGGGAGCTTGTATACCTGAATAAATGATGCATAATGGTTATGCATTCATAACTCAGGTCTTCACTGGGTGAATTTTTTTGGTGGCGGTAAAACCATACCCGGCTTGTGCTACTCCGGAGTGTAGGTGGCGCTGGGAGAAATCACACAATAGAAATGTTCCTTCTTATAGAGTGGGGTGTGTGTGCAAATCTATCAGTTTTGGTGTCGCTCTTTTTTCCAACCGGAAGCTCAGTTCCCCACATTTCCACATCAGTCTGCAATTTGTATTTCATTTTTTAAAAAAAGACCGCATGAAAATTCATCAGCATTTCATTGTGAATTTCTCCTACCATGCATTTGTAGGTGAGCATAGTTAAACTTTAGAATTTGCTCCCACAGGAGGCAGTGATGACCACCAACATTTTTGGCTTTAAAAGAGGATTGGACGAATTAATGGCGAAGAAGGTTATCAATTCCCACTAGCCACAATGGCTATGCTCTGCTTCCACAGCCAGAGACTGACTGACACCACTTGCTGGAAGCCACAGGAGGCCTCAGTAATGATGGCTTCCTACAGGCACCTTGCTAGCCACTGTGAGAACAGGATGTTGGATGAGCCATTAGTTTGACCAAGCAGGCTCTTCTTGTGTTCTTACGTTTTTGCATGTGATTTCTCCTGATATAGGGACACAGGTGGCGCTGTGGGTTAAACCACAGAGCCTAAGACTTGCCGATCAGAAGGTCAGCGGTTTGAATCCCTGTGATGGGGTGAGCTCCCGTTGCTCGGTCCCAGCTCCTGCCAACCTAGCAGTTCAAAAACACGTCAAAGTGCAAGTAGATAAATAGGAACCGCTCCAGCGGGAAGGTAAATGGTGTTTCCATGCATTGCTCTGGTTCGCCAGAAGTGGCTTAGTCATGCTGGCCACATGACCTGGAAGCTGTACGCCGGCTCCCTTGGCCAATAAAGCGAGATGAGCGCCGCAACCCCAGAGTCGGCCACGACTGGACCTAATGGTCAGGGGTCCCTTTACTTTTACCTCTCCTGATATAATGCATTTTTGTATCTTATTTTCACTAATATATGCACACTTTAACCTACTTTATACATTTTTTTTGTACACATAGCATGGTTGGAGAACAGCACCGCAAATTGTTCTGTTGGAGAAATGACAACTTTGAAGGGATGGCGGTGGCTCAGTTCACATCTTGTTTCGGAAATTGCGAATTATGTAAGTTCGCCTTCAAATTTGCACTGAGCCGAATTTCTCCCCCTTCCCTAGCAAGAACACTTTAATTGTGGTAGAGAAATCTGTTATGTGATAGTCTAAGGGTGGTGCAGCCAAGGCAGCGAGTTTACCACCACCACCATCACATCCTTCCAGCTCCTTTGCTAGAATAATCTTCCCAATAAACAACTGAGCCAATGCTAATGAGAAAAAAGTAGTTACAATGTATATACAGAGAAGCCATCTATTGTTGAGTGGGAAACTCTATAATTGCGCTAGAGATAATTGCCTTTTTGCAAGAATCCCATTCATAACCAACATGTATTAACCTTTGAGGCAAATAGAACAACAACAGAAGATGGGGAAAAAATCTATATCTGATGCGCCAGCAAAAGGTGGGGGTTTATTTGGTGGGGGAGAAATCCACTCAGAACAGCCAGTTTCATGACCCTGAACACCAACTTTGCTGGACTTTTCAAATATTCTTTGTCAGTCCCTTCAGCTTAAAGACAGACGGCTCTTTCTGCTTTCCTCACTGTTTTTCCAGCATCAGCCCTGACTAGAGACATCCGGGATCAATTCAAGGTGTCCTTTCTGACAGCTGAGACTGCAATCCTAAGTGCACTTGGAAGTAAATCTGACTGAAATCAGTGGGAAATGCTGATAAATAGAAAGGTCAGAGAATCCTGATGAAAACAAAAATAGGAGTGGAAATAGGCAACTTTTACTTATTTGTCCCATGTCTGGAAAAGAACTCTGTCCAATGAATTTGGTTAGTGTCTCCTGCTGCTGTTGCTTTCAGTCCACAAATAATCTGTAATTAAGCATGTTTCCCCCTGTTTGTATTGCATTTCCTTTGCACTGAAATGAAGAGGTTGGAATAACGTACTAACAAGTCAACCTGCATAACTTATGACATTAATTACACAAATTATGTATATTATATAGTTTTGCTACAGCAGGTAGCGAGATGAATTATGAACTTTGGCAGAAGGGAAACTGCAGCAGAAGAGAAACAGTGTTGCATGGCACAATGGAAAACAGGGCATTTTCACATTCCTACTTCTGAGAAATAAACTAACATTAGTTAGTAGAGCTGGGCAGAAACCTCTCATCTCTGACCCAGAATTAATTCAGACCTTATTGAATTCCAAACTCCAAACTCTGATCCTGGTTCGGTTACCTCCAGGCATGCTTGGCCAACTGATTAGTTGTTGTTATGCCACATCTTCCTCCTTCCTGGAGTCCAGGACAGCTATCAATAATCTTAAAACATGAGGCAAAGCTGTGTGTCACCTGCATACTTATTTAAATAGGTGAAGATGCACCCAGGTATTTCCTTGATCTCTTGACCTGAGTCTTCTGTTTTCGTTTATTTTAATTATGGATGGAACACACACACACCCCTACCTCACATTGTAATGAGATTATTTTATCATATATTTTAGTTATGGGTGTTCATATTTCACTGTTTGTGCATTTGCTATTTTATTTTGCAACCTATTTTGGCAACAACAACAACAACAGTATTCAACTACCATGTCTTGTTAACACAAAGATGTCCACTTCTGCAATGGGACTTCCTCCCCCTCCTCCCTTCACATGCAACTCTCGCCCACATCTGCTTCAGAAGGTTCACTGAACATCTAGAAGAGATTTAGGGGACATACAAGAGGAGGAGACGGGGAGAATGCTTTGTTCAGCAAACAGAAATCCTCGCACTGATGGAACATTCACTTAGCATTGTGATGGATATATCCTAATATATTTATTTTATGTATATAAAAATGCCCATGCACCATTCAGGGCAGCTCATCACATTAAAAATCACAATACAACAAAACAAACCTTAGCCCAAACCTCTGGATGACCTTACCCAATGACTCATGCAGATATTAAAGAGCATGGGAGAAAAAATTGATTCCAAGAAGCAAAGATGTCTAGGGGTCCTTCCTCTTATGTGGCCTGCCTGACCTATATGGTTGATCTCCCGCTGCCCCCAATATTTTAAATGGTGACACCACCAACCACTGGGCATAGGTCCTTAATCACCCAGCTCCCCAACACATCTTGGACAAGCCACCCTTTAGAGCTTTTCAGGCTCAATGAAAGGAATTTAATTTGGAGCTCTCTCTGACTCCCTGCACCTGGCAGGCTAGACTGATGTCGGCGCAGCCTGAGCATCAAGAGCCAGCAGCCTCCTTGTCCACTTGTTCCTTCCCTGGAATAAATGGCCCTTAACAGCATTTCCCATCCTATTCCCAGGTGATTCGAGAGTGATGAGAAGTGAATGGCCCTTTCAAAGTCTTTCTTGCTGCAAAATGAGCCTCTTAGGTTCAGTTTAGTGCACTTCTTTTTGGCTGTAATCGTTTCGGCTGCCATTGCCAAGCTGATCTCTGAACTGAGCCCCTGGTGGCACCCCCTTCAGGGAAGGCCAACTGTTTCCCTCAAGCAGAACTTACAAAGGAGGCTTAAGAATAGAGCTGGCAGGGAAATTTTGCTGACAGAAAGCAGCCGAGGCAAAGTTGGAGGTTCCTGCTGGAGAGGAACATCTCAGGAGAATTTTGCAGTCATGGAAAGGACTCAGTAAGACCAGTGTGTGGTGTTTCTCAAGGGTTTCCCAAGCATTTCAGCTTGGGACACATGGAAAACACTGAGATCTTGGAATGAGATCCCACCATGAATTTCACCTAGGGAAGTTTCAAGGCAATTTGGGAATTGGGGTGGGCTCTGGGGGGCCTTCTCAGGTGCAGCCCAACCATAAGAGTGAGTGAGTGAGAGAGAATTGATGAATGGTGGATTAATGAATGAGAGAGAGGGGAGAATAAAGGCTAGAGCCATCTAGCCTTTGCATTTCCAGAGATGGCTAGGAGCCCTGGAGAGCTTTTGACAGTTAGTGTAGGCAATGCTGTGCTACAGACCAATGGTCTGACTCAGTATGAGGCAGCTTCCTAAGCTCCTATGAGAGGGCTGGTGGCAAAAATCACTGAGCAGCAGAAGACTTTAGAATCAGATGCCATCCCGCACATTCATTGAATCATAATTATTCCCATTCATATTTCAAGGGCAGGTGTCCAGATTTGTAAAAGGGCTGGGACATCTTTTTTGCTTCTAGAGTGGGATGTCCCCTGGCCAACCCTTCAGGGGCTGCATGGCCCAAACCAGGTAGGATATATCTGCCATCTGATGCTGCACCACAACACTTAAAATCTCAGAGGGGACTGTTTCTATGACTCCTCCCAGTTTCCTTGTTTTGTTGGGACATGACTCAGTTTATTCAGTGACTGTTCCAGATACCTAGACTTCTGTTGTTTTTCCTTTGATTCAACTCCCCTCACTGCAGATGCTTTGGGTCTAGCGAGAAGCCTGCCAACACCACCCTTGTGAGGTGGGGCTCCATACTGTCAAGTTCAATATAAGCAACCCAAGTCACCCTTATCCTTGGCACATGTCCATCTGCAAGAGCTGTGTCTAGCAGTTCTGGAACATGCTACCTTACAAGTATCAAGGCTCGCCCAATTGGATCCTTCCCCCATTCCATATGCTGAATCCAACTCAATTGGAAGTTTGATTTTCTTACACCTGAAGGCAGCAGGCCTGTTCTTCAGCACCTCACCAGTGCTGCCCCAGCATCTGCCACCTGAGGAAACTGCCTCACTCTCCATAATGGTAGGCCCGGCCCTGGCAAGAATGCTGCTGTTTGTGCAGTGCAGAGGAATTCAGCAATGGACACGGATGTGAAAAGCAGGCCTTGGTTTCTCCTTTTGCAATTGAAACCTCTTGCGTTGTTTTCTCTTCCCAGCGGATATAGCAACAGTTGCTTTGTTTTTTTCATGTTAACGCTGAGCTTCAACCAGCCTGCCTGGTAGCTGTTTCTAGTATTTAACAGTCATAGGAATCATGCTGAGATTGAAAAATACCTGACTTTCCCTGATAATTGGAGGTGCTTCCGTCTTTCCTTGTTTTCTCCTTTCTGCAAACATTCTGGGCAACTTCCAGAAAAGGTCAGCTAATACAGTTGTGGAGTCAATGCTGCTCAGTTTCAGCCACAAGATGAGAGGCTCTGAGAAATCCCCAATCTATTAGTGAAAGCCCCCCATCAGACTGGATGAAAATTGGTCTCTCTGTTTGGGGTCCAAGGCATCTGGGTATGCCCTGCCAAATACCATCCATTGTTGTTTGCGCCAGTTATTCCCAGTACAATCTTGCTCAAAGAAATGGCAATTTAGTTTTCATTGCTTGCAACTAGAAGGACCCTCATGCACATCAGAGAGAAGGAGAGCTGGGGCAGGGGGTGGGGGGAAAGAGAAAGAGAGAGAGGAAGAAGCTGGTCCAAGATTTAAATTGAAAATAGTAATCAATATCCCCCTCTTTGCAAAAAAAAGAGATGGAAAGGAAAAAGTGGGCTTGAAATTGTCCTCAGACCTTCTCGTTAGCAAAACCCTTTGCAGCTTTAGATCTCTTTAGAACTTTCCCTTTTAATAGGATGTTGTAAAAAAAATAAAAAATAAAGGATTCTGAAGGGAAATGGATAAGTTAAAAGTATGAAGGACTTGGCAGAGGTTGTGAGATGATAAAGGATCTGTTGCTTTCATGTCTGCCTCCCAGAAGGTGAAAATGTGGATATGAAAGATGAATGTATGGATTCCACTTTGGTAGGTGCAGAATATTATGGCCTGATCCTGCCAGGTTTGCTCCATGAGAATAAGAAGAAACTTTCTGTGGCTCAGGCCAGAGGGAGCCCATTTAATTTTGCATTGCTTTTTCACAGTGACCAACTAGAGGCCTGTGGGAATGCAGTAGTCTGGGTTAAGGCAGGTGCCATGGGGTCAGCCTGTAGTCAGAACCAAAAAGGATGAACTAGGAGGCATGGTTGGGAATGAACTAAGCAAAGAGTAGGCAGTGAATGAAGGAGAAGCCAGGTGGTAGGGCTGAGGGCCAAACTAGGATTCCATGTTGAAGAATAACCAAGAATTAGAGGAACACATCAGAAGTCAGGAAGCACCTTGTTGCCAAAGCCAAGCTCAGCTAGAACAGGAAGTATTCTTATACCACTTCCTGTCTAGGATGAGTCAAAGGAAGGGCTGTAGCTCAGTGGTAGAGCATCTGCTTTGAATGGAGAAGGTCGCAGGTCAATCCCTGATATATCCAGTATAACTGGAAAAGACTTCTGCCTGAAACTCTGGACTGAAGCTGCCAGTCAGTGTATCATACTTAGAACATCCCTTCCCAGAGCGACAGCGAGGACTCCGAAGAGGAGGGGTGGCAGGCTGGGGAAAACAGAGGCTAGCTTCCTTCCCATACTGAGATGATGCAAGCCCCTCCCATCCTGGAGAGCCTGCTGTAAATTCCCAAGATAGCGTAGGTCAGACAGAGGCAGGTTCAGAGGAACTTTAGCCTTTAGAGACAGCTCCAGAGGGGAATGGGCAAACTGCCCCTGAGTCCCCACGGACACAATGAAGGAGTAGGGTCCAGGCTTGGTGTCAGTCCAACAGGAAGAAGAAGAGTTTGGATTTGATATCCCACTTTATCAGTACCCTAGGTAGTCTCAAAGCGGCCAACATTCTCCTTTCCCTTCCTCCCCCACAACAAACACTCTGTGTGGTGAGTGAGGCTGAGAGACTTCAGAGAAGTGTGACTAACCCAAGGTCACCCAGCAGCTGCATGTGGAGGAGTGGAGACGTGAACCCGGTTCCCCAGATTACGAGTCTATCGCTTTTAACCACTACACCACACAGGAGGAGGGGCGGCCGATGGAGGGTATCCTGTTGGTGGATGACCCGCCCTTTAGTGAGCTCAACGTCATCGTCAGCAGATGATTGAGTTGTGAGCTCAGACTGAAACAACTCTGTAAATACTAATAAATCTATGGGCAATTAAACCACTAGCTTGTTGCGTTCTTGGTGTAAGAGGGACATCTGTAATCCTGACACCCATATTGTTTTTCTCACTGTGATCCAGAGTGACTTACAGTATACCATCCAAGTGTCCCTATTTTCCAGGGACAGTCTCAGAATTACAGAAGCCATCCCAGTTTCTGATTTGATCCTGATGGAAGGCAATGATGATGATGATGATGATAGTTGTAGTCTGAGGACACAATCCTAAAGACACTTATCTTGGAATCAGTCTTATTAAACTCAGCTGGATTTTCCTCCTAGTAGGCATGCCTAGGAGTATGCTGCACACAAATATAATCAGGAGATCAATCAACTAAAATTTCAGTTGATTAATTGGCTGGGAGGTGAATTTTAATTGGTGGGCTTTGAGTAAAGGGTGTGTGTGTGCTTATTTCTTAAGGCTGTTAGGTTTCTTGCAACTTACCATAGCAGAAAAAATGTAAATTGTAAACAATGAATGATGGATGCTATTTTATTACATTGTACATTAGCTCACATTTCTTTCAATATCTCAGAAATGCACCTGTATGGAGGTTTAAGCAATATGCAAATTTATTGAAATTTAATTCATTACTCACTTAATATGAATGAAAGCAAATGAATGACAGCCCTAAATGTAACCTTTCTCTATTTAGAAATATTTTAGTTTTTAGGGATAGACACGGGGTAATTTTAGGCATATTTTTACATATATTATATAATTCTATATATGTGTGTGTTTTTAAAATGACTGCTTAAGGAAAAAGGAAGACATGAGGAATACCTTGCCTTATTGGCTACTAACACATTTCTTCACCAAGCAGGTAAATTGTCAATGTCGCACCTCATTTAACAAGAAACTAATAATGATCAATAACTAGGTTTCTTTTCTTTTTTTGCCTACTGAGTCGCTCTGTTATTAGCAGAACTGGCAAGGTTCCCATATCAGGTCATTAGCAGAAATGCATAGCTATGCAGAGTTGATGAATGACCATTTATGCTTAGAAGTACAAAGCCAGATTGCAGAAGGCTAAATGTTAGTCTTTGGGGTGGAAGAGAAAATGGAGGGGAAAGAGAATGAACTATTTCCACTTTGGCTGGGTTGGGGGGAGAGAAATCATTATCTTTCATCATATCAATCTCAGGTGGTCAAGTGCCTATCAGCTTGGAATCAAGAGAGAACCACCCAAATATAAAGGAGTATAGGCAATCCTCGTTTTGCACAGGAGTTACCTTCTGTACCCCCGCACACGTCAGCAGAGTGCATGTAAGCCCACTCTGCCCTGCCCCTTTTTGTGACATCTTTATGACGTGGTGGGAGCTACTTCCAGGTTTGACACTGTGTGCATATGTGCGATCGCACATCCTTTGTATGCACCTAAATTGGTTGTTGCCTGTACACATATATTTACAGTGGTACCTCGGGTTAAGAACTTAATTCGTTCTGGAAGTCCGTTCTTAACCTGAAACTGTTCCTGCTGCTGCCGTGCCGTGGCGGCGAGATTTCTGTTCTCATCCTGAAGCAAAGTTCTTAACCCGAGGTACTATTTCTGGCTTAGCGGAGTCTGTAACCTGAAGCGTCTGTAACCTGAGGTACCACTGTATTTATCACTTTTATTTCACACCTTTCCTCCAAGGAGCTCAAGGTGATGTAGGTAGCTGCTCTTCCTCCCCACAACCTACCTGTGAGCAAAGGAGAGCAAAGGAGCGGCACGAGTTGCTCAGTGAGCTCCATGGCTGAGAAGGGATCTGAACCTTCATTTCTCAGGTCTTAGTCCAACACTCTATCGACTCTGACACACACTTTTCTAGGGAGTCTAGGAAAACAAAAGTACATTGGCTATAGATTTATTATTATTACTTTTCATCAAAATCAAATGTTTAATATAATAAGACCTGTGAGCTTCCAGGATGTGTGGAATGTTGAGGTGCAGGTTCAGAAACTGTAACAACTCCAAAGCCAAAAAACCAAAACAAGGGAACACCCCATAAAAGAAATACGTCATGTAGTTTCTTTATGCTTTGCATATACAGAATGCTCCACTGCATATTCTTACTGGTTAAATAGTGCTTATCAGTCTTCACTGTTGCACCTAATGACTTGATTCCAATGTAGCGCTGTCACTTTTTCTGTGGGCACAAGGATTTCTACTTACACAATGGAACTCCCCTCCCTTTCCCAAAATCTTTTGTGAGTTTTCCCAAACCCTCCAGAGCAGATCTGGGGAGGGTGCAGGGCATGCATAGGGGAAAGTTCCCTTGCGCTAGCATCAATCTGTGCACTAATGGAACAAGGGGGTGGGACACCACCCTATAACTGCACATCCTTCTGTTTCTTAAAAAATAAATATTTTTTCTTGATTTTGAAAATTTTCTATACTGCTTGATTGAAAAGAAAAGAAAAGTCAAAGTGATTTACAAAGAGAATAAAACAATAAAATTATCAGTAAAAAAAGTTAAAGACAGCTATTTAAAAGCATGCAAAGAAAACTACAATCATTAATAGGCTAAAAACAGTTTAAATCACATATCAAGATTCTATATATCTGGGTACGTATGTCTAAACAAAAATGTTTTTAGTGGGCAATAGAAAGCAGTGAAAGCAACAGGCATATATGCGGGAGAGTTTTCTGGGTGGGAGAAAAGCTTTCCATTTAAAGCTCTGTCTACTTTGCTTGCTGTATTGCAATGATGATGGCAAGCTGTGACAAGCATCAGAAAGCAACAGTAACACGACCATTTCTCTGTTTGGCTCCATAACTCCCAGCTGGGAGCAGCAGCTGCCCTGTTCCTGTCTAAACTTTCTCATCCTTCTTGCCCTGTTTGGCTTGGGTGGTCTTTCCATGGCAGTATGAGCAGCTTTGGACACCACTGAATGCAGAGGGAACCTGAAGAGATGATCGGTCATGTGCTCTCATGAAAGGCAGTTTCTGGTGTTATTATGTCACCAGAGGAGTGCCTTTGACCCGAGTCTGACCACAGGTCCATCTAGCTCAGTAACCTCTGCTTCTCTCCAGGGTTTCAAGCAAACCTTCCTCAGTCCTACTTGAAGATCCCAGGGATTAGCTGGGATGTTCTGCATGCAAAGCCTTTGCTGTACCACAACACATGCTCAACCCATTATGACAGTTATAATGCCTGGAGTGAATACACATCTCCTACACTCATACTACCAGAGGCACAAGATATATCTTTTGCATCTCACAGTTGGTAGAATTGTGCAAGTAGAGAAGACAGGAAGCTCAAGCTTCAGGCTCAAAGAAGGGCAACCCAAGCGATCCAAGAATTGGATTAACTCCTCTATGAGAAAAGGTTGCACCGTGTGGGCTTTTTAGTTTGCAGAAAAAGCAAACAAGAAGTGATATAACAGAGGAGTATAAAATTGTATAAGGTATGGAGATGGTGGAGAAAGAGACATTTGTCTCCCAAAATAATAGAACACAGGACGTTCAATGAAGCTGAATATTCATTCATTCATTCATTCATTCATTCATTCATTCCTTCCTCACCCATCTGGCTGGGTTTCCCCAGCCACTCTGGGCTGCTCCCAACAGAATATTAAAGATACGATAAAACATCAAACATTAAAAACTTCCCGAAACAGGGCTGCCTTCGGATGTCTTCTAAAAATCAGATATTTGTTTATTTTCTTGACATCTGATGGGAGGGCGTTCCACAGGGTCCTGTGCCTGGTTCCCTGTAACCTCGCTTCTTGCAGTGAGGGAACCGCCAGAATGTCCTCAGAGCTGGACCTCAGTGTCCGGGCTGAACTATGGGTTTGGAGACACTCCTTCAGGTTGGAAGATTCAGGAAAGACAAAAAAAGCTACTTATTCATGCTGTGCATACTATGGATCCCACTCCGACAAGAGGCACTGGTGGATGGATTTAGGAAAGGGTTACAGAAATTCATGAAGGGCAAGGCTACTGAAGGCTACTAGCCATGATGGCTGTTTTCTACCTCCACTGTCTGATTACCAGTTTCTTGTAATCACAGGTAGGCAGAGTGCTATTGCACCCAGGTCTTGTTCTGGGGCTTCCCATAGGCATCTGTTCTGTCACTGTAAGAACCAGATGGTCTGATTCAGCAGGATCTTGTGTTCTTAAGCAACTGGCACTTCCTCTCTATCCCCTCCCCCCCTGCCTCTTACACATTTCTGAAGCTTTTCCATATACACTTGAAAATACAAATTTGGTTCTTATAATCTTTGAATGCTCTCTGACAGTTCCTTCTCCTCCAGATCCTGGTGAATTTGTTTACTGCACATGTAGGAATAGCATATCGGAAGGGATTGGTTTCAAGAAACTTCTCTCAAACCCAGGCATTTTATTACGCAGCAATCAAGAGGCACCGGGGACTTTCACCGTTATGCACAGTACTCCATAAAGATTCCTAGAGTCAACAAAAGGTGATTGAATTCAGTGCAGCTATAAAAGTAGGAGATGTTTTCAGAAGGAACAATGAGAAGCAATTATGCTTATCTCAACCATTTTAGAGGAATTTTGCAAGTCCGCAGTCTGGGTGCCAGTAATCAAAGTAAATTTTACGAAGTCAGAGTGAAATATTGGAGAGATTTAGATGTTCTAATTATGTGGGAGAATGCAGGAAGGAGGCGAGGCTGAGGCTGCTGATCAAAATGTAGAAAAAAAGAATCTCAAGGGACTGTTAAGGACAAGAGGAGAGGCACAACTTGCATGTCCTCCACACAATTACTTGGGGAATTGAAAGCCCATTGTGTAAGTCCACAAGGACAGGGACTGCCAAGTTTGCCAGTCTTGCATTGCCACAAGATATACAGTTCATTTCAGGCAGAGAACATTGGACTATGTGTGTGTGTGTGAGAGAGAGGGGGGGCAGAGGAGAGCAGTTCAGAGATGAGAGGGGACGGAACTTTCTTCCCTCACTTGTATTTCAGGGGGCACTGTGGGCAAATTTGGGGGACTGGGGGTGAAATTTGCCAGCCCTTTTGCAACCTTCTTTTCTTCTCCAGAAAGTCCTGGAATAATATCACGTCACGGTGTAATCTCATTCCTAGAGCATGCTGGGGAAGAGGGAAAAATCTACAGTAATTAAATTACAGCATTTTAATAACACTCTTCAGCCAAAAACAGTTCCCAGAGTGGCCTACAGATATCAATAGTGAAGCTATTCTTGCCCTCAGGTTTACAATCTAAAAGGCGTAGCACAACAGAAATCTGGGGAAGGAGGAGGGGAAAAGCAAACCCAGGCACTATTTTGTAGTTACACAATACATGTAATGGCCATCTTTAATGGAAGGAGTTCAAGGAGAGGGGGAGATCCAAAGGTTGTTGGTCCTTCAGCAGAATCAATAGAGAGGCCTGCAGCCCCAGTCCTCCCCTTCTCCTGTAGCATGATGGAACACCCATAGGTGCTTTGGATGCTTCCCAGTCATCGAGCAGAATACCACCCCAATAGCAAGGGCTGCTTGGAATGCTGACCTGCTCCTTGCCCTACTGCCATGCAAACCCTACTTACCAGCTGTGTAGTCAATAAAGTTGTGGCACATTTTCACCCAAGACCACATCACACATGTTTCATTTCCGCTGCACCCATAAGCCGCAAATCTCTGACTGTCCCACATCAGGGGAACCTATAGGCCTTCCAGGGGTGGTTGGACTCCAACTCCCATCAACACCAGCCAGCATGGCCAATGGTCAGGCTTGAAGGGAGTTGTAGTCCAACAACATCTGGAGGGCTGCAGGTCTCCCATCCTTGCTACATCAGAATACACAATTGCTCTTCAAGGGTGTGCTAGGTCTGGGCCTTGGGACATCAGAAAACCCCCAAACAGTAGAACCAGGAGAAGTCACCCATATGTTTCCATAGCCTTTCACCCTGCTTGTTCTTTTCTTCAGACCAGCTCTTTCAGTCCTGCTTATTACCTGATTATCATCAGGGGTGGAGGGAGGGAGGAGAGAGACATTCTTACAGCAATGTCATTGACAAGTAGCTGAAAGTATTCACTTGGCTTCTTTTCCCCCCTATCCTCTGCTGGACTCTTGAACCAGATGGAGTTTCTTATTTAATCAGAGCCTTTTGCTTCCAATCAACCCAAAAACTTCACTTAAAGGTTTTGATGGAAGGCTTCTTGTAAATGGCTAATAGGATACATGTTCCTCACCCTGGCCTCTTCTCCAGGCCTCTTGTCAGGCCTTTCAAATGAATCTGAAGAAAACGAGATAGGGATTTTTAGGGCACCGGCTTGTGGAGGCAAGTGATTATTGGGCCTGTCAAGTGGCAGAGCTCATTTCAAAGAGACTTTTCTGCTGGTAGCTTCTATTAAGAGGTGACCTGAAGCAACTCAACCTTTGGGAAGGTGAACATTTTTGGTGGTATTCTGCCCCCAGCCTTCAACCCCGATTTGGGGTTGCATACAATGTTTATCCTACTCAGAGCAGACACATTGAAATCAAAGGACTCAAGTTAGTTGTATTCATTAATTTTTACGAGCCTACTCTGAGACAACCCTCAGTTAATAGTTTGAATTGCCGTCAGATCTGCGTCTATTCATTCATGATAGGAACAAGAAGGTTCAAATCACAATTCAACCTTATTCTTTATTAGGAGGAACATGACCAGAAGCTGTCTCTTTCTTTCTTTGGGTCGCATCCAGCTAAGTTCTACTCAGAACAGCTCAACTGAAATTAATTAACCAAAGTGGGTCATGACTGTTCATTCCAGCGGTTCTACTCTGGGTGCAGCTAGCATTGGGTACAATCCTTTAATTTTTATTTAGGAGGATGTTGTCAGTGTTGTCATTTTCTGACCATTATAATGTATCTCTACTTTTCCATTATTGTGGTTGTTGTTTTTTTGCTTATCTTTGTTATTAAAATTTCTTATAAGGTCATCATTATAAATAAATAATGAATAATAAATAAGAAATAATTCTGTTAATAAGAATAAAAAAACAGTAACAGCAAAAACTCTTTCCCTCGCTTACTCTTACTTGCCCACAAGTAAAAGTGGATAATGAGTGCATTCTCCCTTGATAAACTAGGGGAATACCTTCAGAGTTTCTTTCTGTATTGTGAAAATTATATTTAAAAGATTTACCAAAAAAGGGAGGCACTCGGTTTTGTTAGTAGGAGCTGGTGATGTGGCTGAATATTATTCATTTATTTATCTAAAAGATTTCTTCTCCACCCTTCATTGTTGCTGATTCCAGGGCAAATGAGATCACAACAACAATAAAATAAGAGCAGATAACGATGCAACGATTAAACCACCATTATTATTATTTTAAAATCCTATTAAAAATTCAGAGGATACCACAAACAATTCCATAGACTTATCTCACATAAATGCTTGGGGGCACAGGAATGTTTTACATTGGCGCCAGCAAGAAAAGCCTGTTGGCATCAACCCTACCTCTGATTAAGATTTCAATCAATTTATGAAGAACAGGAGAGAATACAGAATTTACTGCTGTGGACATGAGCAAACGTAATGTCTGCTGGTTTTATGGATACAGATTGTTGGTATCTGAATGGATTTTGCAACTAAAATAATGTGTGTGAATGTGTGTGTGTGCATTTACTTTATTTGCTTTGGGAACGGTAAATGGGATAATGTGGAAAGAGCAACAGATTTAAATTTTACTTTGTACAGTAGGTCACCTTCTACACACCCTGGCACACTCTCCTCTGTTCTCCATCCAGGAAAGCCAGAGGCATCATCAGAGTTCAAGGACACTTTAATGCTTGCTAGGCAAAAACACTCCAGGAGAGTGTGAGAGTCTTGAGGGCCAGACAGAGAGGCTTGGAAGAATGCATTTGTGGCTGAGAGGGAGTCTGGGTGCTCAAGGGTGGTGTGGTGGGAGCCATGAGGGCATTCTTCTTGCATTTGGATTTTCTGAACCTTCTCCAAAATTGGTGAAATACAAGCTGCCCAACCAGTGGAAGCAGATCCATTAAAGTCAATGTGGCACTGCCCCATCAACATCAGTCTGCGCTCAACCAATTACCACCAGCCCACCTAGCTACTTCCAACCAGTCCAGGGCATTGTAGCCCATGCCATCATCTTCCTCCTCCATAGGCTCAGTGCTGTCCTTGTAAAACTCAGCAGGGGAAAAAATGGGGCCAAAACTATCCAATGGGGTATTGGATAAGATATAAGGATCTATTGGAAAACAAAACCCCAAGGTGGCTGTCACCGATGGAAGCGAAAGCTCAGAAAAAGCTCAATATGGAGGCCAAATGGCCGAAATATTGGGAAATTCTGGAACAAGAGGGAGATAGACTGAAACTGCAGAGTTTTGAGAAACTAAAAAATAAAGTGCGAGACTGGCTTCATTATTATCAGATAATGGAGGCATACAATTTGGACAAGAAAATTGGCTTCCAGGTGGAAAAATCAAAATTAGAAACAGAACTGCTAGAACCCAAAACTAAGATTTTGTCAAAGATGTATAACTTGCTGGTGAAATGGAATACTCAGGATGAAACGGTGAAATCTGCAATGATTAAATGGGCACAAGACATTGGACATAACATAATGATGGCTGACTGGGAACAGTTATGGACCACAGCTATGAAATTTACGGCATGTAATGCCTTAAGAGAGAATATTATGAAAATGATATACAGGTGGTACATGACACCAGTCAAGCTTGCAAAAATCTATCATTTGCCCGATAATAAATGTTGGAAATGTAAAGAAACTGAAGGTACATTCTTTCACCTTTGGTGGACATGCCCAAGGATTAAGGCTTTCTGGGAGATGATCTATAATGAAATGAAAAAGGTATATAAATATACCTTCCTGAAGAAACCAGAGGCCTTCCTCCTGGGCATGGTCGGCCAATTGGTGCCAAAGAAGGACAGAACTTTTTTTATGTATGCTACAACAGCAGCAAGAATACTTATTGCAAAGTATTGGAAGACACAAGATTTACCCACTCTGGAAGAATGGCAGATGAAGGTGATGGACTATATGGAATTGGCGGAAATGACTGGCAGAATCTGAGACCAGGGAGAAGAGTCGGTGGAAGAAGATTGGAAGAAATTTAAAGACTATTTACAGAAATATTGCAAAATTAATTAATGTTAGCTGAAGGGACATTCTTTCACCTCTGGTGGACCTGTCCAAGGGTGAAGGCCTTCTGGGAAATGATCTACAATGAGTTAAAAAAGGTATTTAAGTATACCTTTCCCAAGAAACCAGAGGCCTTCCTTTTGGGCATTGTTGACCAGAAAGTGTTAAAGAAGGATAGTACATTTTTTATGTATGCAACAACAGCAGCAAGAATACTTATCGCAAAGCACTGGAAGACACAAGATTTGCCCACACTGGAAGAGTGGCATATGCAATTGATGGACTATATGGAACTGGCCGAAATGACTGGCAGAATCCGTGATTTGGGAGAAGAGACAATGGAGGAGGACTGGGAAAAATTCAAGGACTATTTACAAAAATATTATAAGTTATATGAATGCCAATAATTTGCATGAATTGAAAAATTAAGCTCCAGCAATAAGATTTTGTATATTGGAAATTAAGATATGACTATGAAAGGACTAAAGTTTAAAATAATATGGTGTTTATTTTAGGGCAAAAGTAAATTGATAATAAGTATTTTGAACCCAAAAGAGAATTATTTGAAAGTATTAATAACACATGAAACAAGCTATTAATTTGCTGATATTTTTATTGTAAAGAAAGCAGGGTGAGGGAGACGTGGGGAAGTCCAGTTGGTTATGGAAAGATGTAATGGAAAGTTGGATTTCTTTTGTTTTTCTTTTCTTCTTTTTTCTTTCGTTATTTGACTTTATATTTATATCTGGAAAAAAGCAATAAAAATATATTAAAAAACAAACAAAATTAATTAATGTTAGAATGATGTCTGAATGAAGTTAAGTGGTTTTAGCAGCAATGTTATTAAGGTGTATGTAAAAATGGATTGTTAACAGATGAAAATCCAAAATTATAATTTATTAAATTAAAGGATTAAGAGGGAAAGGAATTGCTGAATTAATTAATAGAACTGGAATCCAAAAAAAGGAGGTGTGAGGAGGTCATGGAAGTAAGGAAATGAAATGTAAGGTACGGAAAGATTGATGTGTTTTTTTAAAAAAATGTTTATTATCTTTTTTCTGTATTTTGTATTTTTTTTATTTCTTTCTTTTATCTTTTTCTCTTTTTATTTATGTAATCTTTTCTTTGAAACTTTAATAAATATCATATATATATATATAAAAGAATGGGGCCAAAGCTAGACTGCTCTATCTGTCACTGACTCTGCCTGCACCTACTGTTGGCCTCCTTACCTTCTGCCCTACCAGTCCCAGTGAGCACCAGGCCCTGCTGTTCCCCACACCCCCTCCGAGGACTCCTTGAAGAAGCTAGACCGGGAGGCGATCCCCATAAAATGTTTCCTAAGCCGTGCTCATGGAGCTCATCCCTCATGGATGTGTTTCAGCTCCTGGAAGTTTGAGAAATGCTGTGCTAGGTTTAGGCAATTCATTTCTGGAGAGTAATAGAGATGAGTCTCTCCACTCACAGCCTGCCACTCCCCCTCTCTCCTTTCTGTCTGACCTCTGTGTGTTTTGACCACCTTGTTTCAGGAGCAGATAAATACACAATAGAAGGGGTTCTCATTTCCCATGGGACGAAGCAGGCATTCAAGCCTTGATATATTAGCGTTTGATTCTCTGGATAAGTGTAGACTTCTAACAGCTGAGAAGAACACATTAATACATCAACCGATCCATTGGTAACTTTAATAAGACATTGTTGCTTTTAATCTTCTTTTATGGCTGCCTCCTACAGAATTTCAACAGGATACTAAGACGAAGAAGTGTCTAGAATGGGCAATTGCAGGCTTGTACGTATGTGTTTTTGTTTCCTTTGGTTTATAAAGGAACTTGCAACTAGAAATATGTGAAAAAGGAAGGAAAGGGGGAAAGAGAGTATACAAGGGCAAAAGTGTTTATTTTATGCTGTCAATCACTGTAGCACTCCTCTCCCCTAATGTTGGCAGTATAGGGATTCTTGCAAATTAATAAAAATAAATAAGTCTGGCACTATACCCTGCAGATTGTTGCAGAGCACTCTCCCAGATACAGGGTTTTCTATAGTTGCCCCCTCTGCAATTTGCAAGGTGCTTTGAGTTATCTGTCTTGGCCGTCTCTCATAAACATCTCTTTTTGCCTGGGCCTTTCCGGATCCCTGAGGCTGGATTTTTACACCTCTGTGTTTTTGTTCTTCTGTTGTTGTAATTTTTACTGTTCTTATGATGTGTTTAATGATTTTGTGGCATCTTCTTGCGTTATGTTTTATCGCATATTGTATACTACTTAGATAGTTTTAAACGTTAAGCTGTCTAGGAATGTTCTACATAAATAGCAATTACGTCTTCTAGTTCTGTCCTTATCTTGCCTTTTGGAGAAGTGCAGGGCATATCTCCAGAGGTCAGCCCTGCTTACCAGGTCTCTGGAAGTTAAATTTCAGGGTAGTTTCCTCCTTTGCCATAATGTCCATGAGCATCTGGTCAGCCACTGTGGGAACAGGACAGTGGATTGGATGGGTCTTTGGCCTGAACCAGCAGGGCTCTTCTTATGTTTATCCTGGAAGCTGTGTGAGCCTGTGTGCTGCTTTTTAGCTCCTGACCCATGGCTGCAAGCCTGTGTTTTCTTACTTCATGTAGTTCCGTCCATTGATTTCCTAAGCAGCTTAACAAGAGAGGGGGAAATAAAGCAGGAAATGTAATTATTTCATTTGGTAGCACTTATCTATAGATTCTCTGTGTTCAGAGGCCCTTCAGTACCAGACACCCACATACAAAAGCATGATATTACTCAAGTGGTCAGCTTCTTTCAGGATATATTTGTCCCAAACAATCCACAATTTCTCTTGAAAGAAATATTTCTTTCTCTGAAAGGTTGACAAGTGTTCTGAGGAAGGTAGAGTTATGAACTTGGTACTAGCAAAGTCTTTGGAGGAATCCCTTCAATTCAGATCAGCTCAGAGCAGTTTGGTGGGTAAAAAACAGAATGTCCTCAGGTTTAGCTAGCAAATCTAATAGGTCACCTACTCCTTATCAGCTTCTTGCTTAAGATACTCTCTTAGGACCCTTCAGATGGATGATTAATGAAGAAACAATCTTTAATGTGGTGGCGCAAAAACTATGAAATGTTCTCCCAGGACATGTCCACTTGCTACCAAACCTGTTATCTGTTATGCACTAGATAGGGATGAGTGGTGGGAAATGTGCCTACAGTATTTCCATTTATTTCAGTTTCTTACTTTTCCAGTTTCAAGTTCAATTCCTTACATTTCCCCATCAGTTTGGGATTCTCTTAAGACTTCATGAAAGTTCACCCGCATTTTAGTGCAATTTATCCTAACGCACCTTTTTGTGTACATTTTTGCCTGATACAGTGGTACCTCAGGTTATGATACTTTTGGGTAACGTAACTTTTGGGTTGCGAACGCGGCAAACCCGGAATTGTATACTTCCAGGTTTCGCAGCGCGTGCATGCGCAGAACCGCTTTGCACACCGCATGCATGTGCGGAAGCGCTCTATCATGCCGTGCACATGAACAGAAGCGGCGCCTCTTGTTGCAGACTTTTCAGGTTGCGCACGGACCCCCGGAACAAATTAAGTTCATATCTGGAGGGTCCACTGTATACATATTTTTGCAAAACAGTTTTCCCTAGTATAATGCAGTTTTGTATGTTATTTTCGCTAATATATCAGTACAAGGGCACCTTCTGTGCAGGCAGAAACTCTCAAGGAGGGCATGAAGTGGGGCTGGGGAGGGGGCATGGTCTGAGGAGAACCCAGGGGTCAGGTGAAGAGGCCTGGAGAGCCACACCCAGACTCCTGGGCTGCAGTTCCCCACCCCTGCACTAAGCAAAGGCCATCCTGTTCTCTCATTCTTCTAATGACAGTGAAGATCATTTTATATGTTTCTTGCTTCTATTTTAATGCACTGCATTTATCATTGTGTCTCTGTTCTTGTTTTGCTGTTTTGTTACGCGTCATTGTTAATATTGATTGCTTGTAAGCCACCTTTGCATCAGAAGGTGGAGTATAAATACTATAGATAAGTCGAGAGAGCATGGAGAGAGGTGAAACGAGGACAGTGGAGTCAAACTGGAGGGGAGGATACGGCTATCAATGGCTACTAGTCACAATGGCTATGAACTGCCTGCATGGTTACGAGGCAGTAATGCTTCTGCACACCAGCTTCTGCTGGAAGCCACAGTAAGGGAGAGGGCTCTTATGATTGGATTCTGCTTGCCAGTTTGCTACAGGTATCTGGTTGGCCATGGTGAGAACAGGATGCTGGGCTAGATGGGCCATTGGCTTGAACCAGCAGGCTCTTCTTATGAATTTTGAGTCTGGAAATTTAACTTCACATCCAGAACTAGGAGTAGTACCTGGCATCTTCAGGCAGTTGCTAATAGCCAAGCATCTTGGAAGCTCAATTGAGTTGGGTTTCCTGTCTTCTCCAGTGAATTAACTGAGTGGCAGGTGGTGATGAAGCCATTTTGACATTCCTACAATGCTCTGGAGTGATGCTATGTTGGGACGTTAGGAAAATGTCAAAATGTTGGTCATCTCTTGTCAGCCTGCTGAAAATTGCAATGGTGCTGTCATGACTGGCAAATCTACCAGGGAAGGGGGCACCCCAATTGATGTTGTTTTGTCCATGTCATGGGTCCCATGGCACTGCCTGACTCATGGCTGGAAGGATCTGTCAGGGGAAGATTCAAAGGCTGGAGCTGGGGAGAACCTCAGTATTCAGTTGCGATTGCCTCATTATTGATGGACATCACAGAAGGGAATGGAGAACCAAGTGGACCAGTGCTTAATCTACCTTCCAAGAGTGAGGCCTCCATGACCTGACTCCATGCTGAGGCCAGAAGAACCAGAGATGGAAGGGGCTCAGAGGGACTGGTTCACCTCCCATCGCTAAGTATGCATGAACAGACCCAGACTACTTGCTGGAGTGCATGCTTGCAAGCTATGTGAATGATTGGTCCTACCCTGTTCTTTAAAGGAGGGGCATGTCAAGTGCTGGGACCATGTTTTAGCTATTGCCTAGTCATGAATCGTAGAGATCTGTTGTAGACTTATGAGTCTTGTATCTTGTCTTTTGAGCTGATGCTGAGACTTTGTACTGATTTATTGAACAAGCTTTTATGTTTCCTCAGATCTCACCTTGCACTTCGCAGTGCAGATCTCACTCTGCAGCTAAACCATGCAGATATTTTTCACAAGCTTTAGTGCAGCCTTCCTCAACTAGGTGTCCTCTAGGGCTGATGGGAGTAGCGGTTCAAAACATCTGGAAGGTACCAGGTTGGAGAAGGCTGCTGTAGGGTAACATGGTTGGAATTGACTGTGCTCCCATTCTTCATACCCTGTGCCACCACA
Source organism: Podarcis bocagei (assembly GCF_964188305.1). NCBI lineage: Eukaryota > Metazoa > Chordata > Lepidosauria > Squamata > Lacertidae > Podarcis > Podarcis bocagei. Next base: position 31,700,949 of record NC_138132.1, read on the forward strand.
CACTTGATATCAGAGCACATCCTGCAGGAACTGGAAAGGAATTGTTACCGGCACAAGGACTGTAGGTAGATTACACAGAAAGCATGGTTTCAATTCAGTATTAGTTTGTTATCTACACTCTGGACAAGACTAGGTCTCTTGACTGGGGGCGGATAGCAAAATGTTCAGCTGCTGTGGCACAGAAGTTGCTCTGAATTGCCAGGATTCTAATGCACAGCATAAATCCAGCTTTGAAAAATGGAGTCTTGATATAGTTACCTAAAATTGTATATAGAGAGCCAAGCTTTGTATGCAATTACATCTTGGTCTTGCCTGCCATGTGCTGATTGATTCAGGCAAAACTGATCCAGGTATTCCAGAGAAATTTGAGAAGGCCTTAAATTTCAAAAGAGTTGTGTAGAGGTGCTTAAAGGGTTATTTAATTCAGATTGAAGAGCTGAGGATGCATTTACAACATCCTCTCTAAATGAGATGCATGTGTGTCAATATCAGAGTAGGCAAAGGATTCTGAGTAATCACTCCCAGTTTGGTTGGCAAAAGCATAACTGCAACAGTTAATAACCAGCTGCATATATTCATAAAATCATAGGACTGCAGAGTTGGAAGGGACCCAAAGGGCCATCTAGTCCAACCCCTGCAATGCAGGAATCACAGCTATGCACCAAGCTGGCAAACAGATTCCAGATGACCTGGATTAATATACCTCCTGGCTAGGCTAGCAAGCCTACAACATAGGGCACCCTTAATCCAAGGGTGGAGGACCTATGACCCTCCAGAACTTCTTTGACCACAACACACATCAACCCGAGAAACAGGTCCAATGGTTAGGACTTATAAGGGTCTCATCACACGTCATCATCTGAAGGGCCAATCCCTGCTGTTCTGACTGACATAGGAACATAGAAAGCTACCTAAAATGGAGTCTGATCATTGCTCCATCTAGCTCAATATTGTCTAGTCTGAATGGCAAAAGTTCCCTGGGGTTTTAGACATCAGCCTTTCTTGCCCGTCCCTGGAGATGCCCCTGGGGATTGAACCCTGGGAGTTCTGCTTGCAAACAGATACTTTACCACTGAGCCATCTCCACCCACTCCCTACCCACCCTCCCTATCCACTGACAGACAAGGTGTTCTCCAGACCTGGGGAATTTCCTCGTGGGTTAGGAGTGTGGAGTGGCTCCTGATGGGGAAGATACTTAATTGGATGTCCAAGTAGTTCTCTGTCACTGTCTGTTACATGGTTTCCTTGCCTATGCGTGAGTGAAGGGTTGATGCGGGCACTGCATCCTCTGCCAGAGCTCCATATGTGCTTGTCTGTCTCATCGTATTACCCAGATCTTCCCAAATAGGATTCCATCTCCAACTGGGTCATCAGCTGCTCACCTTCCTTGTAGCAGATGTTTACCTTGAGGTCATGTGTTTCTCCTTCTCCTCTGAAGATGGAATCTTTCCTATTCTGTACTCAAAGCGTGGTACCCATGGGAAATACTCCCACAAAACTGTTGCCTGCCAGTACATGAAAGGCAGAAAATTAAATCTGCGGGACACCGAACCGTCGCAGGCCAACTGGCAATTGCTGCCGTCAAATCAGAGAAACATCAGGAAGGAAATAATAAATCAGAGCAAGGAGGAGGAGAAGGCAGGAAAGGGGAACCTTTCAAGTTCATAACCTAGCTTCCCAGCCTATGTGGGAACCTCACAGAATATTTCTCCCAGCCCAGGTTGCTCATTTTAGGAACACGTGAATCATAGAATTGTAGAGTTGGAAGTGTCCAAAAGGGTTATGTAATCCAATCCTCTGAAATGCAGGGATCTCAGCTAAAGAATCCCTGACAGATTGACATCCAACCTCTATTTAAAAACCTCCAATGAAGGGGAGTCCACCACCTTCCTCTCATGTCTAAATAGCTGGTTGAATTTGTTGCCACAAGATTCAATGATGGTCACTAGCTTTACACAAGGATTAGCTGAATTCATGGAGAGTAATGAACCATAACAGGTAGCTTCCATGTTTAATATGCCCTAGAATACCGATGGTTGGAGCCAGACATCAGGAGACAACTCCTGTTCTCATGATGCTTCTGCCTATGGGCTTTTTGGGAAGTTGGTCAGTGTTAGAAAGAGGATCTTACAGGAGCAGAGAACCTTTACAACCTGAGAGCCACATTCCCTTTTAGGCATAGGAGCCAAATGATAGGGGATGAGGTCCCTTCAGCCTCCCCAATAAAATATTTGAGAAGGCCAAGCCACCTCAAAGTTGACGGCCATTGCTATTCAAGTGGTGTGTATGTGCTGCATCTTGTGATCAATTTTGTGGGGCAGGTCTGCTCCCCCCCATATTTTATTCAAGTTGGCACCCTTGCTTTTAGGCTACCTTCAGGGCCCACATGTTAGCTGTGGTAAGGCTGAGGCAAAAGCAGGTGGAGCCAAGATGCATACCGGCCAGGCCAAAAACAGAGTTCATAGGGCCAGAGTTCCAGAAGGGCCACATTCAGCCCCCAGACCTGAGGTTCCTCACTCCTGAGATACTGAATGAGTTTTGAGCCTTGATGAGATCTAACAGGATGCTTCTTGTGGAGAATCCATCTACCGCAAGGCTCTCGGCAGCCTAGCCCGTGAGCTTTGGTGACAGCAGTCAGAAACTGGACTAATGAGCAATGTTTGTGTGAAAGCTATTAATAGCCCGAATAAATAAGAGCTTACAGGACCGGTGCTGCTATAACACCCTCCACCCCCTTCTTGGCAAGAAGGAGCAGAGAAAATGCACAGGGGAGCTAATATTCTCCACTAAACAGCAGGCTACACTATAGCATTGTAGTATTAAAAGGTGTGAGAGAGAGCGAGGTGGGGAGGGGAGGGGAGGGAGAGATTGCTACCAGCTGTGTAAATCTGATGGCTATGAAGATTTTCCTGAAGACTCACACCCAATGTGCACCCAACATGGATAAAAATGTAGTTTTAAAAAGTTATTTCAGAAACAGTTTGTGGTGGGATTCTGCCCCCCACTTTCTCTAAAGCTTCCGGGCTTTATAAAGCCAGATTCCCAGGGAATTCGATGATGGAAATTAGCAGCAAGGCAATGCTGGGTCCAAAATGACTGCTTTTTCTTCCCAATGAACCTTTGCAGCCTGCAAAATTTGGAGGTTTTCTATAAGCATGAAGACTGTCGGACCACAAGATGCTGCCTTATGCTTAATCAGATCATTGGTGCTCAGTATAGTCTACATTGACTGCCTATGGTTCTCCAGGGTTTCAGGCAGGGAACATTTCCAGTCCTAACCAGAGATGCTGGGCACTGAACCTGGAACCTTCTGCAACCGAGGCAGATATTCTACTGCTGAGCTATGGCTCTTCTCCAATTTGACCTTGCAGAGTCAAATGGCAATGCTGTATCCCTTCCCGAGCGGGTGACAGGAAGAAAGACAAACTATTGATGCAAACTGGAGGCTGCTTGGACAGAAATTGGCATAAAGAAGCTCTCCCTAACCTTGTGTCCTCCATATGTTTTGGACCACAATTCCCACCAGCCCCAGCAACCTTGACATAGTTGTGGTCCAAAATATCTGGAGGGCACTGGGTTAGAGGAAAATTGTGGTTCTGGGGGCCTCATTGATGCGTTAAGGTTTGGAAATACTGAAGGTCCCGTGGAAGAGTAAAGCAAAGCAAAGCAGACGTTTCTCAGCAGATTCCCCTTTATTACATCAAAATTAAGAAAGAAATGCAAAATGCTCAGGGGGATTGAGTGACTCACCTATGAGTTTGGAACTTTTCATTTAAGAGAAAAATATGTGAGTAATATGTGACCTGACTGAAGTTTATAAAATTATGCATAGCATGGAAAAAGTGGAGAAAGAAAAGTTTTTCTCCATCTCTCGTAACACTAGCAACTCATTGACATCCAATGAAGCTGACTGTTGGAAGATTCAGGATGGATAAAAGAAATTATTTCTTCACCCAGCACATAGTTAAACTATGGAACTTGCTCCCACAGCAGCTAGCAATAAAAGAAAGTCCTATTTCACCTAACACATAATTAATCTGTGGAGCTCGCTCCTATAGGAGGCAGCGATGGCCACTGAATTGGATGCCTTTAAAAGAAGATTGCGCAAATCCATAGAGGATAAGGCCATTAATTGCTACAAGCCAAGATGGCGATGCTCTGCCTCCATGGTTAGCAATGCTTCTGAATACCTTCTGCTGGAAACTACAGGAGTGCTCTTATGCTCAGGTCCTGATTGCAGGTTTCCCACAGGCATCTGGTTGGCTACTCTGAGAACAGCTTACTGGATTGGATGGGCCATTGTCCTGATCAGCAGGCTCTTCTTATGTTCTTGCTTCTGTGTGGGTGCCAAAGGTGAGTAAGAGGCTGGGAGAAAGTCAGACTGTCACTCCCAAATGCAATAATATAATGCCCCTCTCCCCAACCTTGTGATGTTTCCACTCTAGGGTGAAAACCTGTGCTTTCAGATGGATGCAGCTCAACAGCACTGAGACTGGTGAACCTAACAGCTGGAACATGTGGTCAGCAGTCTCCCATGATGTATCTGAATTTCATAAGCCTCTTTTCAATCCAGCTAAGCTATCTTATTTTGGATCCTGCTGTAAGGGACTGGCTGGATGCCAAGGAGTGGTAGGAGGCACCAGCTGGGCACTCCCAAGGGAAGAAGAGCTATGGAATGGGTGGTGGGATGATAATGAGTGGTCAGAGGGAGAAGAGGGGGCAAAGTGGGAGGAGGTGTTAAGGAGGTAACAGGATTTAGTGAGAGGAGGAGGCTGTGACAGAGAGCAGTCCAGTAGCAGAGGCAGAAGCAGAGGCTGGTGAGGAGGGGAGCCAAGAGGCAGAGTGGAGACAGACTGCTGAATAATCTAGGGAGTCTAGCCCTCCTACTGAGACCAGTTCCCTTCCTGCCTGATCTCCCAGAACACCAAGAGGAATGAAGAGGACAGAGAAGAGAGAGATCAGACAAAGGAGCCTCAGGTTGCTGGTGAAGGACCCAGGAGAGGAGCAGCTGTAGGGAACTGTGGGAAGGCGGGGACCTTCAGTCCTCACAGCTGTCTCATTGGGGCAAGACCTACTGGGAAGAGTTGTTATGACCACAGCAAGAGTTAACTTCACTGACACTGGTGTTTTATTGCTGACCTGTTTCTGACTCCAGCTCCTGACACCCTCCCCTCCCAATTCCTCTGATGTAAATTGTTTTAACTGATTTCAACATTGTATTATTATTATATTGTCATAGCCTGCCCTGGAACCTTATGGTGAAGGATGAGTAACAAATCCTATAAATAAAGTAAATAAATAATAAACAATACTGGCTGACATTACATCTTGTGGCCACAGATTCTGCACATTAATGATGTGCTGCTTGAAGAATTAATCACGAGCCCCAGGATTTTGTGGGGATCATAGTGATGACAGTAAAGCTCCCGGCACTTTGGAAATGCTACAGTAAATCACCGTGATCGACAGATCAGGGAGCTGGACTCGTCACCTCACTTTTATTATTTCTTTTTTTTAATGCAAGCCTGAATTGCCTCACTGGTTTAGAAATACTTTGTTTCCCGGCAACCCTGACGGCAATGCATCACGCTAGACTGACGAGGCCATGCTGCACTGTCACCTGCTTTCATCCTGGCCCCATCAGAACATCTCTTGTCGATGAGCAGGGGAAAGATTCCACACACCTGGCAGCTGGCTTGGTTTGCAAACAGATGCTCTTCCTCTTCACTTGGCCTTGCCTTGAATGGATCAGACAGTGAAGGTGAGCAGCAGAAAGGGAGCTACATGGCATGTGGGCTTGTTGTTTTCAGTCTGCCTTGTGGTGCACTGCCTCAGAGGATGGTAGAAATGCAACCTGATCAACGCACTTGGAGGATGCAACCCCCTGCCTCCTGTGGCCAGTTCACAACAGGACACCTACCTATAATAGTGAGCATTTGGGAGCTTTCCTTGTATTGGTTTGGAGCATTGGCCTAGCTAGCTCAATACTTAGAGAGCCAATGTGGTGTAGTGGTTAAGAGCAGTAGACTCGTAATCTGGTGAACCGGGTTCGCGTCCCCGCTCCTCCACATGCAGCTGCTGGGTGACCTTGGGCTAGTCACATTTCTCTGAAGTCTCTCAGCCTCACTCACCTCATAGTTTGTTGTGGGGGAGGAAGGCAAAGGAGAATGTCAGCCGCTTTGAGACTCCTTTTGGTAGTGATAACGCGGGATATAAAATCCAAGCTCTTCTTCTCTTCTTAGAAGTGGGCTCACATGACCTCTCCTGTGCATTCACAAGTATGTGGAGTTAATACGATCATGGCTATCACCCACAGCACCTGCACATCTCTGTATGTGCTGGCTACTCTTCTCATCTGCCAAAGTTTTGGAGTTAGTGTGAAGGATCATGGTGTGTGGACAGATACATAGGGTTTTTTTCAGGGCTGAGTAAACTTTTTCAGCCGGAAACCCATGTTCCTTCTGGCCACATATATGGGGGATTTGTGCCAAAGGTGAGTAGCATCAGAAACCAAAATGGGGGGGGGAATCCTTTTGTGCACTCACATGTCTCTTTCTATCCACCATCCAGGGAAGCAAGATGCTGTGTTCAAGGGCACATTCCAGCCAGGCAAAAATGTGGGGTGCAAAGCAGAGCCAGGAGGAGGTATGGCTGGGAGCGGGTGTGGTCTGGAAGGAGACCTAAGGGCCAGATAGAGAGGTGTGGAGGGCCACATTCAGTCCTGGGTTACTGGATGTTACTGAGAACCCTGATTTTCACAGCGTGTGGAGGAGCACAATGTGCATAAATTTGTGTGCATGTAGCACCCCTTCATGGTACTCTCAAATGCGCCGGGGTCATGTCTGTGGTGCGAGCTTGCTCCTGGTCACATGGAGTTATAGGAACTCTTCTACTGTCTTCTCCAATTAGCAGTATCCCATCCCATCAGTCTAGAATGATAAGGCTTTGTATTCCTCATCATGCCAGCAAGGACAGCAACCAGTACAACAGGTCAAGAAGTCAATCTATGGCAAGGTTGCTGAAGCTGCAGGGAGTTGTCTAGCCAAGGAAACACCACTAGAACTGGATGGAAGGTGTGGCTGCACTAGAAACACCCATGCAGTAATTGAGCAGTTTGATACCTGGTCCAATTTGACTCCCTGTTTTCTGTCTTGATGCCAGGCAGTCCAGATGAAACCATTCACCCAAACAGCCTTATATTGGCTTGGTGTAAGTGAAGCCCCTTCAAGTACGTGAGCATGTGTGTGTTCCAGACCTCTGACAGCAAATGCTTGGAGAGCAATTGGCCATGGATATGCTCCTTTGTAGTTGCCTGTCTAGCCCTTTAATCCTGGATCTTTATTCAGCACTGATTTGTTGGCAGCTGGATAGGGAGTCAGGGGACAAAAGAGGGACAGAAGATGAATGCCTTCAATGTCATGCCACTAACGTCACTGGTGGAAGCAGCCTTTACTTACCAAAGAACTAAACCCCCACAGGTCTCTAGGTGCAGAAGAGAAGTGAAAGTCTCTACCCTTCTGTGAACTGAATTGCAGTAGCAATGAAATAGCAAATAGGACTGGGGAATTCACATTCCACTGCAGCAATCTAAAGCAGGGGAGGGGAACCTGTGTCCCTCCAGATGTTACTGGGCTCCAGCTCCCATCAACCCCAACCAGCATGGCCTTATCTGGTGTATTTCTGGTGTCCGGGGAAGACCTTATAGATTTATTTGTCTCGAACTCTGGCATTTCATCAGTAACTGGTAACTTGGGGTCAGGAGGACAAGGGATATGCCATAGCTCACTGAATGGCTCTTCCCTTAGCCCAATTGGATAGAGAAATTTGCAGGCTGGAACTGAAGCAACGTGACAACATAGGGGCTGGGGGGTAGCATTCGGAAGAAAGTGAGGCAGGGAAGTTGACAGAACGAGGAAGGTGTAACCTGAGAAACAAGAAGGGGAGAAAAGAGAGGACAGAGACAAAAGTATAGTTGCATATGTGACAAAGGAACCACTCTGGGGTTTGTTAAGCCCAGTGACAAACCAGGAAGGGGGGAGGGGGAAAACCTGAACTGTGGATCAGCTTTACTACAGAAAATAAATTAAGGGTCTTGTGATGTGATGGGTACCCAAGCCTTGGTAGCAAGGGACCCACCAGGTAGTGTCTGAAGGTAAGAGAATGCTGGAAACCTTAGGTAGGTTGAGTCTGACATCTGGCATTACTTGCTTCGTTTTGTTTTTCCTGATTCTGATGGTTTTATTGGTGGGTTGTCCTTTTAGTGGTTCCCCTGATTTAATATTGTGTTTTATTGCATTTGAAACTGTTTTGATTAGTCTGTGAGCTGCCTTAGGAGTTTTGCAAAATGAAAGATGGCATACAAATGCGCTGTGTATATGTCAGTATGTAATTACATGCTTATGAACGAACCAGCAAACAAACATGAGAAGATTAATTTGGGATTCTTCCACTCCTTCCCAGAATACATAAAAAGCTTTTGGCTGTCCACGTAATGGCCTGTGATCTGTATGTTCTTCAGCTGTGCCTTACAAAAAGGAAAAATGCTTTTAAATGAGCTACGTCAAGCCAGGCAACCAAGAAAACACACAGCCTTGCAGGAGCAATTTCCATTAAGTGTAGGGATAGCTGTGTGAAAATTCTCTTCTGCCCAAGACAGGAAGTTAAGCGAGTTGCTCATAATGACCCCTGCTGCTTTTAATACCTAGGAACATATGGGGAAAATGAGAGGGCCATGTTGGTTATTCACACTGGTCTTTTTTTGTCTCGTTTGGAGAGGACGAATGGCTCATCCCTCTCCCTCCTCCCCTCACACAACCCTTTCTTTTAACAAATGTAAATAAGAAGAAAAATATCTTGGATGGTATCTTTCAAGCTTATTCCCTTAGCTGCAGGGGTCTGATGAAGGGAAACTTTGCCGACGCTGACGTCACAGGGAATTTTGTTGCCAAGGAGACAGAGGCTCTTTTGTGTGTCCAGCATGTAGCCAGAGCTTAGGAGGCGGGGGGAACAGCCCCTTGATCTCTTTCTGACGCTTGTTATCTTGAAACCTGTTGCCAGTGGAGTCTGGTCCATTCGGGCAAATGGATCACTGTTCCATCAACCTCTGTCCTGTCTGTTTGCCTTCCTACTTACATACCATCCCAGGGTTGGCACTGCCTGCCACTTTCATCCTCCTTAGTCTCAGAGCTGCCACATGTAGGGAAGAGGATGGGGACGGAAACTGGAACGAGTATGCTGTGGACGTGATTGGCTCCGGGGCAACCTCTTTTTGGCTACCCTGCATGCAGCCTCACCAGCCCCAATGGTAACCAGCCACCACTGCCAATCGGGATGGCCTCTGTTGGACCAGCGGCAGAGCATATGTCTCATGGAGGGAGCACACTGTGGCTACAGCTCACCGCTGCTTCAAGGGTGCACTCAGGCCACCCTGACAGCCCTGCATGGCTTTGCAAGGCTGGGGTCAGGCCTCAAGGCTGGGATCAGTAAATGCTGCCATCGCCTCTTCTCTGCCTCTCTGCCCCGGGGTCAGACCTGACCCAAGAGCAGAGATGTGGCTGCCTGGTGGCATTGGGCCATTGCACAAAGAAGCTGCCTTCACTGCTTACTTATCTATCTGAGCCAGGCCTCAAAGGCCTGTCCCGGCCCCAGCTTCCTGCCCTATGGCTCTGGCCTCAACAAGGGAGCCTGTCATGGAGGCACCTGGTTGTGCCCCCTCAAAAACAAACAAACAAACAAAAAAACATTGTTGGGGAAATAGTTCCCCCAGCCTCCCATGCAACGCCAATGTGTTGGGCTATTGATCAATAAGAGATGGGGCTAGGGGGAGGACTGATCACAGCCCCCCTTGATCCCTTGGATATTCTACCATAGGTATTGGTACCTTCCAATCTGCTATCAAGATTGAGAGCTATTTTTGTTTTAATTCCTATGTGACCATACTTGCACCATAGCAGCTACGTTCTTGGCAGCACTTCCAAATAAGCATCTAAACATTAGACCTACATCTAAAATCACAGAGCATTTGGACCCATGCTGTCTGGGTGGGTATGATTGTGTACCAAGGATGTGGAGTGGGGCAGGGCTGTAGCTCAATGGTAGAACATGTGGCTTTACATGGAGAAAGACCAGGTTCAGTCTCCATAGATAGGACTGGGTATGTCCCCTGTCTGAAACCCCAGAGATGTAGGCAACTGTGAGCTAAACGGACCTAGATGGATCAATGGTTGACTCAGTATACATCATCTTCCTATGTTCCTAGTCCTTCATTATGATGTTCATACAATCTGAGACACCACTACCATTTCCATTGAATGTTGATCTCATTTGCAACTTTGGTCTTCATTTCCGCCTCTTTTCCCTTGAGGGTTCTTTCAAAAGGCTGAAAACCTCGACCAGTGTTTCTCTCTCTTGAGCCACAGGTCTTCATGCCATGGGGAGTCATCCCAGCTCAGCCACAGCCTTTGGCAACAGTAATCATTGACAGGTGCAGGAAGACCATGGGCTGTCCTGGTGGTGTTTGCAACTTGCAAACAGGGCAGTGAGGTGAGAAAATTCATTTAGGCTCAGGGCTACCCAATTTCTCAGTTGCTGTTGGCCTCTGGTGCTGATGGGTAGAACCAAATAGACTAGAGTCTTGCACCCTTTGTAGTCTGGGGCAACTGATGATTCTGATCAGAGCCCCGCAGAAACTTTGCATTGCCTTCCAGCAGAATATACACTCAAAGCAGTAAGAACTTAGCAAAATGGAGTGATCTGAAGGAAAGTTTCTTTAGATTAAGCACTTCTTACCTTAAGCTACTTCAGCTTCTTACCTTAAGACTCTTGAAATATGGGCCCAAATCCACCAATATCAGAGTCTAGAACAGCTTCTGCAATCTTTTGTACTGCTACAAAAAGCCAGGTATCCTTTCTCGGTTCACTCTTTTGTTGAGAGGATTTGGCTGTGGTCAGGTTGTAGACATGCAAAGCAAGCGGTAATCTCAAGCCAAGCTATTCATGGGTTCATATGTTATCGGCGCTGCGTCATTCTCTGTGCCAATGTTATGGAAGAGGCTTTGCATTGTGAATCGATTCCAGGACTCTGTAAAGCAGCTTGAATGAGTTGTTAATGTTCTGTAAGGAATTGTCCAAATCGCTTCATTTGAAACCTGGGAGGATGAGAGAGGCAAAGCACATTTAGAAGGGGGGAAAGCCCTCTCCCTGTTGTGTTAACATTCTTGTTGATGATATGGTGAGTTCTGTATGCCTGACACACAGGTTCTTTGGGTACCTGACACACAGGTTCTTTCAGAATTAAAACTGTAGGCTTCATTTATTTATTCATTCCAAATTATAACTGGGGTGGGCAGTGGAGGGTGGAGTGGATCTGGGGATTAAGATCATGGTGTGTATGAAAGTAAGACAACCTGCAGCACTTGTAGGAATCAAACCTGCCTCATTATTTCTAAGAGTCTTGAGGATAGGGATGTAAGATGGCATCATTTGCCATCCCACTCTGTATTTGTCACATGCAGGACTGTTTCCATTCCACTGCTGTTCATTTTCTGCAAAAAAAGAGAGACTCTGTTATTCGCCTTGTTGTCCCCTGTGATTTAATTTATTTTTTGTAATTAATTAAATGGAGTATGTAGCTGAATGCTGGATTTGGGTTGCGAGCGAGTCTGAGAGGAGCAATTGAACTAAATTGTGATCTTTTTGTAATCTGCCCTGGGAATGCTTGGTGACTTGTGGCCTATAAGTATGACTGTAAACAAACACGCAAATAAACAGGTATTTGCTGAGACTCAAGGTCTATTTTGTAGAGGTATTTCAAACCAAACCACCCATTGGCATAAAGTGACGAAATATGAGTGGGGTGAGAATTAGGACTTTTGGTGCAGCATGTAAAGTACTGCTTAAGAACACAGGGATTAATACATGGTTGTTTAGTGGAATTTTAAATAGGAAAGCTTGGTTGGGGGTTTTTTTTGCTAAGTTTACTGAAGAAGCATCACTGGAAGGAGGGTGTGATAAAGATTTCCCTTTCCCCTTTTCAAATCCCATTCCATCTCTGCCTGCAGGTCCTCGCCTCCTTTCCTGCATGAATGGGAAAGTAATTACTTACCCCATTTCACCCTTTCATTCCACCCCAGAAATGCTGCTGCAATCAGCTTCACAGCCTCCTCCCCACATCTAAAGATGGGCAAATGTGCCAGTTTCAGTTCCTCTCAGTTCCTCATTTCTCCAGTCTCTAAGTTCAGTTTGCTACATTCCTGCAGCAGTTTGTGATGTTTATAAAAAATATTCCCCTAAAAATTCATCAGCATTTTATTGCACATTTCTCCTAATGCATACATTTTTTGAAAGCAATTTTCCGTAATATCATGAACTTTTGTGTGTTATTTTCACTTACTAATGCATTTTACGAGCACTTTCCCCTAATTTCCTCTAATTTTGCATTGCAAAATTCAGAGAAGCATGAATGCTGAAGGACAACTGCATTTCATTCTGTGTATTGTTTCAGAAAAAGTGGTTTTGCGTAAAATACCATTAAAATGTGAACTGGTCTGAATTTCTCCCCCAACTACATTTCCTTAAAAAGCAAATAAGTGGCAGGAGATCGTATAGCAGCGCTGGAGAATACTGCAGCATTCCCAAACACTGCTCTCTCTCCATCCCCCAAGCTGGCAATACGGATGTAACAATACTTGGCTCTTTTGCAGAACTGCATTGGTAGGGTATTTCTTGAAAGGAAGCCCTGAGTGAGAAAGAACATGAACTGCTGTCTCTGCTTCTTCCTTTTGTTCTGGGCAGAATAACTAATGCTCAATAACAGCTATAATGAAATTCGGGATTTTGCTATTCTTTTCTATGAACAGTACTCCAGCAGCGAAGAAGAAAAATAAGAAAAGGATTCAAAATGAACCAAAGCATCCCTTCTCTCTTCTCCCTTCTGACAATGGCTAGGCCACTCAGCACTTTCATACAAGCAGTCTCCTAAATGTCAATCATACCTGGGACTGCACTCATTGGTTTAAAACTCTGAAACGCAGGAAGGGGCTCATTTCTCACAATACCTGTAGATTTATTTTGGGGCTTTTGGGGCCTCTGAAGCAAGTTTAGCCTTATGCATTAGTGGTGGATTTCTTGACTTAGCCCTGATTTCCCTGCAGTTTGGAGCTTTAAAGGAAGTACCCAAACTGTGTCCAACAGAGTGAATGGTCTGCATGTATGGGGGAGCTGTCAATATAGCAAAGCAGTAAGCTAGTTATAGCAAGTCAAATTATTGTTTCTGTGGTGTAAGGTACCATAGAAAGGGGAAAGCTTTTCAAACTAACTATACAGTGGCCCATGTTCTTAGCTGCTACTCCAGAGCTCACCAAAACAGGGGTCTGCTAATAGGGGTCCACATCAGCCTTTTACTTCCCGAATTATGAAGATGAAGAGGAAAAAGAAGAAGAAGAAGAAGAAGAAGAAGAAGAAGAAGAAGAAGAGGAGGAGGAGGAGGAGGAGGAGGAGGAGGAGAGGACTTTGGATTTGATATCCTGCTTTATCACTACCCGAAGGAGTCTCAAAGTGGCTAACATTCTCCTTTCCCTTCCTCTCCCACAACAAATACTCTGTGAGGTGAGTGGGGCTGAGAGACTTCAGAGAAGTGTGACTAGCCCAAGGTCACCCAGCAGCTGCATGTGGAGGAGTGGAGATGCGAACCCGGTCCACCAGATTACGAGTCTACTGCTCTTAACCACTACACCACACTGTCTCTCCAGTGAGATCAGTTGTGGTGATTTAGGTGAGCTGTCCACATTCTCAAGTCAAATTGCACTGTAAACAAGGAGTCTCAGATAGGATCAGAAATTCCCTAATGCTCCAAGTCACTTAGTCAGTTTGGCTGCCCACAAAATGTGACATTTTAAAAGTGACTGCTGCAATCTTTTTTTTTTTAAAGAAAATGAAAGAAAGCTAACTAGGAAGAATCTCTCCTTGTGTGGGGAGAGCATAGGTGCTGATTCCCTGGGGCTCCGGGTGCTCAAGCACCCCCGAAATTCCCCATGAAAGGGCTGGGCATCCACAAATGTCAGCACCAGGGCCATGCATGCTGCATGGGACCCATGGCCACAGGCACTCAGGGTCATGAGGCCAAGCTGGCACTCCTGGGGGAGAGAGTGTAAAGATGAGAGGGGGGGTGTTTCATCATAACTGACAGGTCTCGGTCACAGTGAATTGTTTTCTCTGGCAACTTCAGTCACAGTGATTCGTGGGTCTTTGCTGTTGTTTCTACCACCACCCTCTCTCCTATGCAAGTCAACAGAGACATTCTCTCCTCATCATTTTCTGTTAAACAGCCTTGCTGTTTTAGATCATCCACACACTGCATAGGTGACCACCCCCTTGGTCTTTTAAAATTGTAGGGTCCTCACACTAGCAATGCCCCCCCCCCATCGGTCTGAATTGCCTCTTGCCGCATGTCCTGTATATGTCCGTTTCAACTTCCCAGCCTTTTCCACTACTTTAACAACTTTTAATTTTTGCCGTATCCAATTGGTTTTTATATCTTTTAATTATATTCCTAACATTGCATGTCCCATGGCATGTTGTGTTGTTCTTAAACTATTTGTGTTTCTCTGTGTCAAGGGCCAATTAAAAAAAATATGGTATCAAATATGTGAACCATATGTGAACCCTTTAAAGCACTGCCATCCTTTGAAATTCTTACTTCGGAATTTAATACTCTAACAAAAGAATGTGTACAAAAATGCATATATTAGGATAGAATGTGCATCAAAGTACACATATTAGTGAAAACAATATACAAATGTACAAATTTGCTTTGCTAAAATCTGTATATGATGCAAGATTGCATACAAAAAATGTGTATATCAGGAAAAAATGCATTAAAAAGCTAATGAATTTTCATGAAGGTTTTTTTTTTTAAAAAAAGTTATGGACTGATGAGAATGTGGAGCATTGACCTTAATGCTGGAAAAAATGGGGAAATGAGAGAACTCCAAATTGACAGATTTCCCAATCTCTAATCAGTGCATTAGGAAGGGTCTGCCTGCTCCAGTGAGCATAGAGTGATGGGTTTCTGCCAACTTTATAACTTTATTTTCCAAGGCACCGTCTTACAGCCCTCTCTTGTGGTGCTCTAATTGTGCTGCTGCACTCAGCCTGAGACCTACTGTCTTGCAGAAAGGGCACCTTCCATGAATGAAATTGACATGAATATTGACAGACACCTAACCATTAAAAAGAGAGCTTGACATATTCACTACGATTTTTCGCCCAGCCATTCACTGGAAGAATGGCTTGGGGAAGCTGTGTTAAGGTACACCTAGTTTCAGCAGAGCTAATTTTAAATGTCAGTCCCTGTTCACCGAGGAGGGCTAATTAGGATGGAAAAGAGAGGGGGGGAAAGGACGGATTTATTTTTTTAAAAACCCAAGAAAAGCTAAATAGAGATGCAAGGAATTCAATTTTAGGCGTAGCCAACCTTGAAATACATTCTGGGCTGGTCATTAGCCTTGGCTTCCTAATTTTGACTCCAAATGTTAGTCAATATAACAAATGGACTACAAATAGCATATTGAGGACTTGCTGAAGCAGTCAAGGTTGCTGACTTCTGCAAGTAGTTCACCTTATCCCTGGGCCAACTCTCAGAAAGCCCCCTAGCACAGTGACTCCAGGCATTGGGACATAGCCAGGGGTGGCCCTATCACAAGGCAGAATGAACCTATCATCTCATGTAGCAGATATTGAGCAAGAGTGAGAGTGGCATAAACTCTCCCTCACTTGACATTTTCTTTATTTTTTATTTATTTTGAAAACTCCCCCCCCCCACTCTGGTTTCTGTTCTCTGGATCCCACAAACTTGGGAAGGTGGTGCTGTGATGCAAAATACAGCAGGCAACAGTGGGTTAGATGGACCGGCGATGTGGCTCAGAATAAGGCAGGTCTTGTTGAGCTGGGCCAGAATTCCTCAGAAAAGAATTTGCTGATACGTTGCGTGAGAATGTCTGCTTTTGAACTCCTCTTGTTGGGAGTCGATGGAAGAAATGTCACCCCTATTCAGAGAATATTCAGGACTATTTCCCCATCCCCCCACTCCCACAATTTCACAGTCTGAAAATAGGATGGAGAACTTCAGCTGCAGCTGTAGATCCAGTTTTAATATTGTTTAATAGTGTTCTAATGTCTGGTTGCGCTAGATGGGCTATTGGCTTGATCCAGCAGCCTCTTCTTATGTACTTAATGTTGTTGAAGGAAAGAATAGGCCTGACCCCTAACTCCTTCCACTCCTCCATTCTTAGCCCATTGCTTCCTTCATACATCATCATGTACTAACACTAGCTGAATCTCTCGATTTTGGTTTCTCTCCATTTCTCCTTTCCCCCTGTCTTAAATTCAATTCTCCCTTTTTCTACAACAGATTTTTTAAAATGGGGGAGGGGCACATGAAATAGTGCATGTGTTTATATACATCTCACAAATGATTTTCCAGAATATAATGCATTTTGCACAATATTTTCACTAACACAGGCCATTTTTCCGTGCCTGTATGCCTTTTGTATGCATTTTTCACTGCACCATAAATTTGGGAGAAGTGTGGATTTTGAGGAATAGCTGTGTTTCATTTTGCAGATTGGTTTTGAGAAGCATAGTTTAGGTAGGTTGGCATCAAAATGTGAACCAAACCCTCCCAAAACATCTCACCTATCCCTGACACTTTTCATTCAATCTATGTACAGTGGTACCTCGGGTTACATACGCTTCAGGTTACAGACTCCGCTAACCCAGAAATAGTACCTCGGGTTAAGAACTTTGTTTCAGGATGAGAACAGAAATCGCATGGCGGCGGTGCAGCTAAAGTGGTGCTTCAGGTTAAGAACAGTTTCAGGTTAAGAACGGACCTCCGGAATGAATTAAGTACGTAACCAGAGGTACAACTGTATAGCAAAGTTTTCTCCGCCCCCTCAACACACACAATTTAACTGCCTGAAAATAGAGTGGAGATTTTGAAGCACAATTTTGGCTCAGCCCTCCTATATTCATATAAGGACCTCTCTGTATGCCTCCACATCAGCTTTATTCAAACCTCTGCCATTATTTAAATCAGCCACTTTCCCCCTCTCAATGTCTCTTCTTTCTTGCTCCCATGCCATGACCACTGTTGTTGTTGTACAACCTGCCTTCACTATTGCTCCGCTGTTTCATCCTGACTTCATGCAAATCCAGGATTGTGATGAGGCACAACAAATCCTCCAATGGGGGTTGCATGATAACATTCTTACTTTTTTATTCTATAAAGAGGCATATTGATACTGCTTCTCCTGTTTTATTTGTTGTATTTTCACTGCTCTTAGCTGATTATTCTGTTGTAGTTGTTGTACATTCTTTTATTTTATTTTTTGCTCTACTGCTACAGTTTAGCTAAACTGCTGCGGGATATATTAAGTACTGCAATTTGAAGATGCAGCTGTTTGCTTATGTGTCTGGGTAGTGAAGATGGAGGGACGGAGGTAACACATGCCATTTTTACAAGGAGACTGTAGATATTTTTATACTGGCCAGACATTTGTATAAACTTCTTTTTGTTGTGGGTTGACCAATTTTGTTTGCATTTGCATTGCTGCTGTTAGGAACATAAGAAGCTGCCTTCTACCAAGTCAGACAATTGACCCATCCGCGTAGCTTAGCATTATCTACACTTACCTTACAGTACAGGATTTCAGACAGGGTTTTCTCCCTGCCTGAAATAAAGATACCAGGGATTGAACCTGGGACCTTCTACATGCAGAGCAGGAGCTCTACCACTAAGCCACACCCTCTCACCTCTTATGGCTTTATTACTACTACTATTACTGTTTATCTATTGGTTGTGAGCTGCTCTGAGCTCCAGATGGGAGATGGGTGGGATAGAACACTCTTGAATAATGAATAATAAAGAAAGAAGCTGCTCTGAGCACCTACGTCAGGGAAAACGCAGCTCACCATTTTTGTTTTTATTTTAAGCACAGCCGCTGAAAAAGTTACAAAGCCGTTGTTGCAAATGATGGGTTTTCATTATCAAGACAATAGATTAAGATGGTGGCCGGGGCAGTGTCCTTCTGCTAGATTCAAAGTCAAAGCAGATGAGCTGAGAAGAAACTCTGGAGAAGCAGAGTGCACACATTTTCCACCTGGTCAGCCAGAGAAGAGAGCAGATTCATTTCTCTTTGTCTCTGCAGCCAGTGGGTTTCCTTTCACGCCTTTGTGTGTGTGTGTAAAGCAGAACATCAAACACACTTATGTCATTCCCCCCTTCTCTTTCCGACCTTCATCTTCTTAGACGTCTCTCGGCAAAGAACAAAGTAGACAGAAAAAGCCAATTGAAATCTGTTCTCATCCGTGCCTACTAATATCACACACACAAACGTTCTTGTTCTGTTGCAAAAACAAAGCCCAAAAGGAAATTGCATTTCCAGTTTCTTGTGGTTGGGCCATCCTTTCATCCAGTTAAGATATTCTTCATGAAAGAGGGCAGTGGTGCAGATACGATTCCAGAACAGAAAGCAGTAGGCCGGCCTTGTGTAGTGGGCAGCACGGCTTCTCTGTAGTTGTGTAGGAGAAAGGATTTCAGTAAGGACAGCTTTTTCATCCCTTCAAGGACAAAAACATAAGAAGAGCCTTGCTGGATAAGATCAGTGGTCCACCTAGGCCAGATGTCTGTTCCCAAAACTGGACAGAAGCCCACCAAAAAGGACTGAGGGCAGCAGTTCTCTACTTTTATCATCATCATCATCATCATCATCATCATCATCATCACTCATCTGGTATCTTGAAGTATACATTCCCTCAGTTCCACCTAGCTTTGATGGCTACTAGCATCTGATGACATCCATGAATTTATCTAATCCCCTTTAAAATGGGGCTGGGTGAAAAAGTCCTCCCCAAATTCTCTCAATCCTATCTGTCGGTATCAGCCTATTTTCACTAGGTGGCAGTTTCACACATTTTCCCTCATAAATCCAACCAGTCTCCTGTAGATTGCCAGGAAAATATAAATGAAAAAAACTGCTCATGAGTTGTGTGCATTTCCCCCTAATACACGACATCTGCGAGTGCAGAGGCACCCACAGGACCCAATTTTCCCTACCTCCTCTCCACACTGAAAGAAGGAAGATGTCTATTGTAGCCAATAGAAGTCCCTTCCCCCACAAATAATAATAATTGCAGTGCATGAGGACAACGGGATGGGGTTACCATATACACTCCTAAGCTGTGGCACTTCCACAAAAACTAATGAAGCTGTGTTCAGATGTTATGCCTGAACTGGAAAAATTAACACAAGAAGAAGGCAATGAAAATACATCGATAGGACTTCCGGGGTGGCGCCATCGGCAATGGCGGACTCCCTCTGAACTGGAGGGACTAGCTCTGCGTGAAACGGGTCTTTTCCACTACGGCGAAGCGGGGACCCTGCTAAAAATCACAGGCGGATGAAGCCTGTGACCATGGGACTCGGCGGACACCCTTAGCGCCCCCCCAACCCGCAAAGGAACCCACAAACGGGCTCCAAAGTGAAGAGGGGGAAGTGGCGCGATACTGTGAGTCAACTGCTATTTCCGTGGAGCGAAGCTGCACAGCCGTTGCCGGAGAGCGCTGCCTTTTTCCTGGGACAATTTGGCTTCTAAAATAAGCACCCGTGAGTACTTAAACTTTGAACAATTGGACTTTAAATAAAGACTTGCAAGAAGAAAGGAATTGGACTTAAAAAAATATTTTAATTTGGTACTGAAACGGGAAGGTCTAAACAGGAAGTCAGCCTTCCGTTTCTTTGTAGACAGAATAAAGCAAAGACAACGTAAACTAGAGTTCAGAAAATCGCTTCTAAAGGATTGGCTTTCATCATTTAAAACTGTTGAACCCCCCTTCGGTAGCAGGAGAAGAAGGGGGATCTTTTTTGGACTGTTTAAACCTGCAGAAGTGAGTTTAAAGCAAAGTAACTTTCCACCATCCTGATCCTGGAGCGGGGTGTCAGGACTGACATTTTGAAGCTCATTGACCAGAGACAAACGTTTTTGACAGATAGTTAAAGGAAGAGAAAAATAGTGATTCCATTGCTTCCTTTCGCACTTTAAAGGAACAAATATTGACAAAATATTTCAAAAAGGATATTTTGTTGCAAGAACAAATAGAAGTTCTCTCCCTAGAGGAAGGCTGTGAAACTGTAACCAATTCCAGGGAGCTTGCAGCTGTCTCAGATTACAATTGTGGGAAAGGACTTGTGACCTTGTGGGACAATGTATCCAGAGGCTCTGCTGTGTGCTCTCTGTAAAACAAGTGCCCTACTGGAACAGTTAAGTGAGAAGATGGATTTGATGACTAATGCGGCCAGAATTTTTGAACAGGCAGTGGGAAACTATGTGGAGCCCACCCAGGAATTAGATCAGGAGTGTGTCCTGACAGAGCAGATGAGAGAAGAGGATGTTGCTGAATCTTGGGCGCCAGAGATGGAGGGAGCTGCGGCCTTGCAGGAACAAGAGCTTTTGGAATTGATAAATGAACTTGGAAAAAGCCAGATTTGGAAAAATAAAGTTTGGATTGGTTTGGAAATGGGGGGTTGGATAGACCCCCCTATGCAAGGATGTTTGGACTTTCCGAGTCTGGCAATGGACCGTGAGATGTTTGGAGCTGTGGGGGCTCTCAACTTTGGAGGGATTCTGAAACATTTCCCTAAATACCACATGGAGTTGAGTCTGGACTATAGAAAAGGGGCTGATTTGTTGAAAAGGGTCAAAAACATCATCAAGCTGGAGTTCCCACGAGTGAAAGGAGAATATGAAGAAGAGCTGCGGAAGGGACCTGGAAGAGATTTAAGGGCCTTGGATATAAGGTTGCCAGGTTAATGCGCTAGATCGATGGGATAAAAAGGACTGACAAAACCTGGGACCAGGAGGAAGGGACGATGGATGAAGATTGGATTGTTTTTATTTTTTTATAAGATATTTATTAAGATTTTCAAAGTATTACAAAATAAAAATAAAAAAGTAAGAAAATACAAAATAAAAATGGTTAAAAACAACTCATTCTTTCCATTACTTATTTTTCATTAGCTTATTTCCCGGACCTCCTCACACCTCCCTTTTTTGTATTCTAGTTCAGTTTGTTGGTTCAGCAAATCCTTACCCTCTTTGTTTATCCTTAAACTATTGTAACATTAAATTTTTACCTATTAATAATCCATTTTTCATATTCCCTTATAGTATTACAGCTGAAAACCACTTAATTTCTATCCAGCATCATTCTAACATTCATTAATTTTAAAATATTTCTGTAGATAGTCTTTAAATTTCTTCCAATCTTCTTCCACCGACTCTTCTCCTTGGTCTCGGATTCTGCCAGTCATTTCTGCCAGTTCCATGTAGTCCATCACCTTCATCTGCCATTCTTCTAGGGTGGGTAGATCTTGTGTCTTCCAATACTTTGCAATGAGTATTCTTGCCGCTGTTGTGGCATACATAAAAAAAGTTCTGTCCTTCTTTGGCACCAATTGGCCGACTATGCCTAGGAGAAAGGCCTCTGGTTTCTTCAAGAAGGTATATTTAAATACCTTTTTCAATTCATTATATATCGTCTTCCAGAAAGCCTTAATCCTTGGGCACATCCACCAAAGGTGAAAGAATGTACCTTCAGTTTCTTTACATTTCCAACATTCTCTCTTAAGGCATTACATGCCGTAAACTTCATACCTGTGGTCCATAACTGTTCCCAGTCAGCCATCATTATGTTATGTCCAACATCTTGTGCCCATTTAATCATAACAGATTTCACCGTTTCGTCCTGAGTATTCCATTTCAACAGCAAGTTATACATCTTCGACAAAATCTTAGTTTTGGGTTCTAACAGTTCTGTTTTTAATTTTGATTTTTCCACCTGGAAACCAACTTTCTTATCCGAATTATACGCCTCCATTATCTGATAATAATGAAGCCAATCTCGCACTTTGTTTTTTAGTTTCTCAAAACTCTGCAATTTCAGTCTATCTCCCTCTTGTTCCAGAATTTCCCAATATTTCGGCCACTTGGCCTCCATACTGAGCTTTTTCTGTGCTTTTGCTTCCATCAGTGACAACCACCTTGGGATTTTGTTTTCCAATAAATCCTTATATCTTATCCAGACATTAAACAATGCTTTCCTGACAATATGATTCTTGAATGCTTTATGTGCTTTGACCTTATCATACCATAGATATGCATGCCATCCAAATACGTTGTTAAAACCTTCTAAATCCAAAATGTCTGTATTTTCAAGAAGCAGCCATTCTTTCAACCAGCAAAAAGTTGCTGATTCATAATAAAGTTTAAAGTCTGGCAGGGCAAATCCACCCCTTTTCTTTGCATCAGTTAATATCTTAAATTTTATTCTGGGCTTCTTGCCCTGCCAGACAAATCTAGAAATATCTCTCTGCCACTTCTTGAAGCAATCCATTTTGTCCACAATTTGCAATGTTTGAAACAAAAACAACATTCTAGGCAATACATTCATTTTTATCACAGCAATACGACCCAGCAGTGAAAGCTTCAAGTTTGACCAAATTTCTAAATCTTTTTTCACTTTGGCCCAGCATTTTTCATAGTTGTCTTTAAATAAATTCCCATTTTTTGCTGTCATATTAATCCCCAGTTATTTCACTTTCTTTTGATTTTATAAAATTTTTATTGGTTTTACAAAATTTTTAGAAAACAAACAAACACTTAAAAAAACAAACATACACGTATAATTTCATAACATATTTTCATAAACCTCTTTTCTGGGACTTCCCCATACCTCCCCTTTCTGCATCCCAATATCCAAAATTTTATAGCAACTCCCAATTGTTACTTTCCAACCTCTGTTATCTTAGTCCTCTCTATATTCTGATCTTATGTCACTGTATCCCTTTGTTTCTGAGAACCACAACACTTCAACATTCATTAAGTTTATAATAGTCCTTAAGATAGCTTTTAAATTTTCTCCATTCTTCTTCCACTGTCTCTTTTCGTTGGTCTCGGATTCTGCCTGTCATCTCGGCCAGTGTCATATAGTCCATCACTTTCATCTGCCATTCTTCCAGAGTAGGCAGATCTTGTGTCTTCCAATACCTTGCGATGAGTATTCTTGCTGCTGTTGTAGCATACATAAAGAAAGTTCTATCCTTCTTTGGCACCAATTGGCCGACAATGCCCAAGAGAAAGGCCTCTGGTTTTTTAGGAAAGGTACACTTAAGTACCTTTTTCATTTCATTATAGATCATTTCCCAGAAAACCTTAATCTTCGGGCACGTCCACCAAAGGTGATAGAAGGTACCTTCAGTCTCTTTACATTTCCAACATTTGTTATCGGGCAAATGATAAATTTTTGCCAGCTTGACTGGGGTCATGTACCACCTGTAAACCATTTTCATAATATTTTCCTTTAAGGCATTACATGCCGTAAATTTGATACCGGTGTTCCATAACCATTCCCAGTCAGCTGACATAATGTTATGACCAACATCCTGTGCCCACTTAATCATAGCCGATTTGACTATTTCATCCTGTGTATTCCATTTCAGCAACAAGTTATACATTCTAGATAAATTCTTGGTATTGGGTTCTAACAATTCAGTTTCTAGTTTTGATTTTTCCACCTGGAAGCCAATTTTCCTGTCCTGTTTAAAAAACTCCATTATTTGGTGATATTGAAACCAATTTTGTACTTTATGTTTCAATTTCTCATGACTTTGTAATTTGAACTTATCTCCATCCTGTTCCAAAATTTCCCAATACTTCGGCCATCCGACCTCCATATTGAGTTTCTTCACTGCCTTGGCCTCCACTGGTGACACCCATCTAGGGGTTTTGTTTTCCAAAAGATCTTTATATCTTATCCAAACATTAAACAATGCTTTTCTAACAATGTGATTTTTAAAGGTACTATTGACTTTGTCATACCATAGATATGCATGCCAACCAAAAGCATTATTAAAACCTTCCAGATCCAAAATGTCCGTGTTCTCGAGGAGCATCCATTCTTTCAGCCAGCAAAAAGCTGCTGCCTCATAATACAATTTTAAGTCCGGCAGGGCAAAACCCCCTCTTTCTTTAGAGTCTGTCAATATTTTAAATTTAATTCTGGGCTTTTTGCCCTGCCAGACAAATTTCGATATGTCTTTCTGCCACCTCTTGAAACATTCCATCTTGTCAAGAATCTGCAAGGTCTGAAACAGAAATAGCATTCTAGGCAATACATTCATTTTAATCACTGCAATTCGGCCTAACATTGACAATTTCAAATTTGACCATATTTCTAGATCTTTTTTAATTTCTGACCAACATTTTTCATAGTTATCCTTATACAAATTCGCATTTTTAGATGTCAAGTAAACCCCTAGGTATTTCACCTTCTTAACCACTGTCAACCCTGTCTCCTCTTGGAATTTCTCCTTTTCCATATCTGTTAGGTTTTTCCCTAAAACTTTGGTTTTTTGCTTATTCAATTTAAATCCAGCTACCTGGCCAAACTGTTGTATTATTTCTAAAACCTTTTTCGTACTAGTG
Source organism: Podarcis bocagei (assembly GCF_964188305.1). NCBI lineage: Eukaryota > Metazoa > Chordata > Lepidosauria > Squamata > Lacertidae > Podarcis > Podarcis bocagei. The sequence continues at coordinate 31,725,488 of NC_138132.1, forward strand.
TTTGGCTCTTGCAAAGTCAATACTAGGTCATCTGCAAATGCTCTTAACTTGTAATGTTTAGCTCCGACCTGCACACCTTTAATCTGCTGGTCATTCCTTATCATATTCAGCAACACCTCCAGAACTGAAATAAAAAGTAATGGGGAAATTGGGCACCCCTGTCGTGTTCCTTTTTCTATCTTAAGTTCCTCAGTCACTACATTGTTCACAATCAATTTGGCTTTTTGTTCAGAATATATTGCAGCCATACCATTCTCAAAACCTTGACCTACCCCCATCCCATGAAGATTCTTTATCATAAAATTCCAAGAGATATTGTCAAAGGCTTTCTCTGCGTCCACAAAAATCAGTACTGCTTTGGTGTTTATGTTCACCTCTAGCTTTTCCAAAATGTCTATTACATTCCTTACATTGTCTGCCAGGTGTCTTTTAGGGAGAAAGCCTGCTTGGTCCTTATGAATCTTCTCCATCAAAACTCTTTTAAATCTTTTTGCCAAAATGTCTGCAAAAATTTTGTAATCCACATTGAGTAGTGATATTGGGCGGTAGTTCTTGAGTTGGGTCTTTTCAGTCTCTGACTTTGGTATGAGTGAAATATATGCTTCTTTCCACGACTCCGGAGCCCTTTTTCCCTCAAGAATCTCGTTACAGACTTCTTTTAGTGGTTGAATCAGCCATTCCTTCAGTGATTTGTAGTATCTAGAAGTCAGTCCATCCGGTCCTGGAGATTTGCCCAGTTGCATATTCTGAATGGCAGCCTCTATCTCTTGTTCTGATATTCTCTGGTTCAGATCCATCTTACTTTGATGAGAGATTTTTTGTAATCCATATTTATCAAGGAATTTATCTATGTCTTCTTCATTTTGCGGGCCTTGAGTATAAAGCTTTTTAAAATAGCTCAAAAAGCAATTTCTAATTTCATTGGGTCTTGAAATATTCTTTCCATCCACTTCTAGGCTTGTAACTGTATTTAGTTTCTGCCTTTTCTTCAATTGCCATGCCAGAAGTTTACCACATTTATTTGCTGATTCAAATGTCTTTTGTTTCATTTGCTTTATCTTCCATTCAATCTCTTGGTTCATCAATTCCATATATTGTGTTTGATATAACTTAATCTCTCTTAAGATCTCCTGGGACTTTGGTTTTACTCTTAATCTTTTCTCTCCTTCCTTTATCTTTTCCAGAATCTTTTCTTTTTTCTCATTTTGTTTTTTCCTCTTTATTGAATTTTGTTGAATCAAGAAGCCTCTCATCACCGCTTTGCTTGCGTCCCAGATCACTCTTTTCTCCACGTCGGCCCCCAAATTTATTTCAAAATAATCTTTTAATGTTTTTTGGGCCTTCATGTGGATCTCCTTGTCTCGAAAGAGGGTGTCATTCATTCTCCATCTAAATTGACCAGCTGTAGTAAATTTCATCTCCATCCTCACGGCGTTGTGGTCGGAGCAAGTTTTTGGGCAGATTTCCACCTTCTTAATCTTTGGAGCCATGCCACTAGTAATCCAAATTTGGTCAATTCTGGTCCAGGTCATCATCGCTTGAGAGAAAAAGGTTCCCTCTCTCTCCAGAGGGTTCCTTGTTCTCCATATATCTATCAAGTCCACGTTTTCTGTCATCTCAAAAAAGGTCTTAGGGAGTCTCCCTTCCTTACTCATTGTTAGTCTTTGTGCCTTGTCCATGTTAGTGGAGACTACACCATTCATGTCTCCCATGATTATCATATTGTAATCCAAATAGTCCATCAGAGTTTCATGAAGTCTCTTAAAAAAGTCAGATTTACCTTCATTTGGTGCGTAAATTCCAACCACTAAAAATTTTTCTCCTTGCACTTGTATTTCCACTGCCAGATATCTCCCTTGGTCATCTTTGAATATCATTTTTGGGGCCCATTTCTCTTTCACATATATAACAACTCCTCTTTTCTTGACTTTATCTGATGAAATAAATTCTTGTCCTAATCTTTTATTTGTAAGTAGTCTCCTGTGGGCTCTAGTTATGTGGGTTTCTTGTAGGCATATCAAGTCCAATTGTTCTCTGTTCAAAATATGAAATACTTGTCTTCTCTTCAAAGGCCCATTGAGCCCATTACAATTCCAACTAAGGAATTGCAAAGCCATCTTGTTATTTTTCTGGAGCTCCTCCAACAGCTCCAAGTTGTTGCTCTTCTTCTGATGGTGGTGGTTTTTGTCCAAACGAAAGACTCAGAATGTCTAGTGCTCTCCTCTGTTCTGCAAGTACGTCCACAGTCCCCTTCTGCAGGTCCTCCTGATATCTTGCCAAAAATTTGTCTTTGTCTTGAATTGTCTTTATTTTCACCTTCTTTCCCTTGTAATCAAAAGACAGTCCCTGTGGGAATTCCCACCTGAAGCGGATGGAGTTTTTCTTTAACAGAAGAGCTAAATCCTTGTAAAAATTTCTTAAATCCAAAATATATTTTGGTATGTCTTTGAAGATCTGTATAGCTGAGTTTCCAATTTGCAGGGCCTTTTCAAAGTGTAGTCCTAGTATTTTGTCTCTTTCCTCCTTAGATCTAAATGTAATCAAACAATCTCTCGGGGTCTTTCTGTCCTGCTTTTTGCCCAGTCTAAAAGCTGTTGTGATTTTAAATTCGTCTTCCTCGAGATCCCAGCAGTCGACAAACTCCCGTGTCAGATATTCCGCAAGGTTGTCTCTTTCGTTCTCTGGAATCAATCTTAATTTCAAATTTCTCTCTTTTCTCTGTAATTCCCACAAGGCCAAGGTTGCATCGTGCTCATAGACCTTCTTGGCAATCGGCTCTAATTTCTCTTGTGTGTCTCCGGCAGCAGCTTTAGCATCTTCGGCAATTTTACGCGTAGTAGCATTTTCCTCTACAAGTTTGTTTATAGATTCTGTATTCTGGTTTAGTCTTAATGATATTTCTGATAATTTTTGTGTATTTTCTGAAGTCTGTTTTGTCAGGGACTCCAAAGATTGATTTATTTTAAGCAAGGCTTCTGTCACAGCATCCATAGATGCAGCTGTCCCTTTTTCCTGTCCTGTTGTTCCTGCTGGTCCAGTAGTTATGCCTGAAATTGAGCCTCTTTTCTTTGTATGTTGCTGCTGCAGCTGTTGTTGATGTTGTTGCTTGGTTTTGGCCCTTGTGAGTATCTCTTCTTGTGAGCCACTCATATCAAAGTCAAGGTCGTTTCCCATGGGAGCTGTTCCCTGTTGGAAAATTCCACTGTCCTGTGCCGTGCCAAACTTTACTTTACTTTACCCTCTAGGGGGAGCAAATCAAAATGGCCAAAGAGTAAAATGTCCAAATACAGAAAACAAAGGGGTATATCCAAAGATGTGAAACACAACTAAAATGAGTGTAACTGGAGGCTTATGGCTACCAACTGCTACAGTTTCCCAATTTATACTGTTTCTTCTTATAATGTACTGTAGCCAAACACAATTTAAACTTTGTATCACAGTATCACTTTTGCAGGAAAAAGTCAGATCAGTGTCCTATTGTCCTAAAAGGCAGACCGCTTCGTGCTTTAATAAATGAGACAGCAGAGGATTTTTACTTCAGATAGATCATGCAGTTATTACAGTCTCTTTCACCTCCCCTCTGCCCTGCTAGCTAGAGGGGAGATCCAAGGTCTAAATGTCCGGTTTGATTAAATAAAAAGCAAGTTTCAACGGATGCAGGTTTAAAGTTCCGTTGCTTTCACTTTCATGCAGTCGGGGGGAGGCAGACTTCCTTGATTTTGATCTCCCCGCTTTTAGCCCAATTTTCAAAATTTAAAGAGTCCCGGTTATTTTTCAGCTCTTACTCACGGGAAATCAGTCCAAATTTTCTTTTCAGGAAGGAATCGGCGCTCTCCGCTTATGGCGACGCGGCTTCACTTCGCAGGCTGGGTAGCGACTCTCAGCACCGCACTCACTCCCGATGTCGATCCGTAGCCTTTAAAAAGGCTCTTTCACGGTACCGGGGGGCGCAAAGGTGCCCACCGAGTCTCCTTGTTCTCAGGCTTCAGCGCCTGAGATTTTAGGGGTCCCCCGCTCGCCGTAGCGGGTAAGACCCGAACTTGCGAAGCAGTCCTTCTCCGGAGCTCGGAGGTAGGACCGCCATTAAGCGCTGGCACCGACCGGAAGAGTTATTTCACTTTCTTAACCACTGTCAAACCTGTTTCATTCTGAAACCTCTCTCTCTCGATCGGTGTTAAATTTTTCTCTAAAACGTTGGTTTTTAACTTATTCATTTTAAATCCTGCAACCTGACCAAATTCTTGAATCGGTTCTAAAACCCTTTTAGTACTAGATTCTGGCTCCTGTAATGTCAATACTAAGTCATCCGCAAATGCTCTCAATTTGTACTGTTTAGCTCTGACTTGTATACCTTTAACCAACTGGTCCCTTCTAATCATATTCAGCAAAATCTCCAGGACCGATATAAAAAGTAATGGGGAAATTGGGCAACCTTGTCGTGTCCCTTTTTCTATCTTAAATTCTTCCGTCACTACATTATTTACAATTAGTTTAGCCTTTTGTTCTGAATAAATTGCACTTATACCGTTTTCAAAGCCTTGGCCTACCCCATCCCCTGTAGGTTCTTCTTCATAAAACTCCAAGAAATATTATCAAAGGCTTTCTCCGCATCCACAAATATCAAAACTGCTTTAGTATTTATGTTCACTTCTAGTTTTTCCAAAATATCAATTATATTCCTCAAATTGTCAGACAAATGTCTTCCTGGGAGAAAGCCCGCTTGGTCTTTATGAATCTCTTCCATCAACACTTTTTTCAATCTCTTGGCCAAAATGTCTGCAAAGATTTTGTAATCCACATTGAGTAGTGATATGGGGTGGTAGTTCTTAAGCTGAGTCTTTTCAGTCTCTGTTTTCAGTATAAGTGTAATGTACGCCTCTTTTCACGACTCTGGTGCCCTTTTCCCTTCCAGTATTTCATTGCAGACTTCCTTTAAAGGCTGTATTAACCACTCTTTCAAGGATCTATAATATCTAGAAGTCAGCCCATCCGGTCCTGGAGATTTGCCCAATTGCATGTTTTGGATGGCACCTTCTACTTCCTGTTCAGTTATTTTATAATTCAACATTAATTTACTTTCTTGAGAGATTTTTTTGTAATCCATTTGTCTTCAGAAATCGGTCTATGTCCATTTCTTTCTGTGGCCCTTGTGTGTATAGTTGTTTAAAATACCTCTGGAAACAGTTTCTAATCTCAGTTGGGTTGTGTATGTTCTTTCCTTCCACTTCTAAATTTGTGATAGTATTTAGTTTTTGTCTTTTTTTCATTTGCCAGGCCAGCAATTACCCACATTTATTAGCTGATTCAAATGTTTTTTGTCTCATTTGTTAAATTTTCCATTCTATTTCCTGATTCATCATTTCCATATATTGTACTTGATATAACTTTATTTCTCTCAAAATCTCCTGTGACTTTGGTTTTACTCTCAATTTCTTCTCACTTTCTTTTATTTTCCCAAAAATTTTGTCTTTCTTCTCATTTTGGCTTCTCTTCTTTATTGCGTTCTGTTGTATCAGGAACCCTCTCATGACAGCTTTGCTTGCGTCCCAGATTACTCTTTTCCCCCACATTGGTGCTCATATTTATCTCAAAATAATCTCTCAAGGTTTTTTGGGCCTTTTTATACACTTCTTCATCTCTGAATAAGGTGTCATTCATCCTCCATCTGAAGGAGCCAGTTGATATTAGTTTCAGCTCCATCCTTACCGCATTATGGTCGGAGCAGGTTTTTGGGCAGATTTCCACTTTCTTTATCTTTGGTGCCATTCCTCTAGTTACCCATATTTGGTCAATTCTAGTCCATGTCATCTTAGCTTCAGAAAAGAAGGTTCCCTCTCTTCCCAAGGGGTTCTTTGTTCTCCAAGTGTCCACTAAATCAAAATTGTCTGTCATCTCAAAAAATGTTTTCGGTAGTCTACCATCCTTGGTAACTACCTCTCTTTGTGCCTTATCCATGTTTGTAGATACTACTCCATTCATATCCCCCATCAAAATCAGATTGTAATCCAAATAATCCAATAAAGTCTCATGCAACTTTTTAAAGAATTCAGATTTCCCCTCATTCAGTGCATAAATTCCTACTATCAAAAATTTCTCTCCTTGAACTTGAATTTCAATTGCCAAAAATCTTCCTTGATCATCTTTAAAGATTAATTTCGGTGATAGTCTCTCCTTTGCATATATCACAACTCCTCTTTTTTTAACTTTGTCAGATGAGATAAACTCCTGTCCCAATCTCTTATTAATCAGTAGTTTCCTGTGTAACCTTGTTACATGTGTATCTTGTAAACAAATCAAGTCCAATTGTTCCTTTTTTAGTAAATGAAAAACACTTTTTCTCTTCCGAGGAGAATTCAAACCATTACAATTCCAACTTAACAGTTGCAGAGCCATGATGGGGTTACTTCGCTTTACCTCCAATTGCGCCAAATGTCTGTTCTTGTTCTGTCAGTGGTGTCTCTTTCTCTGGACCATGCAATCCAAAGGATAAGTTTGCTATGTCTAGTATTCCTTTTTCCAGTGCTTTTGGCTCTTCTCTGGATTCCACTTCTTTCTCTAGATCTTCTCCGTGATCCTTCAGAAACCTATCTTTGTCATTGACTGATCTTATTTTTATCTTTCTTCCTTTATATTTAAAGGATAGGCCTTGAGGGAATTCCCACCTAAAGATGATTCTATTTCTTCTCAGCAGGGCAACCAGATCTCCGTAACTGAGCCTTAAGTCCAAAAGATGTTTTGGAATGTCATTGAATATCTCCACACTTGAGTCGTAAATTTCCAAAGTCTTTTGGTAATGCAGATTCAAGATTTTGTCTCTTTCCTCTTTTGTTCGAAGGGTAATCAAGCAGTCTCTCACCTTGTTCCCCCTTCCTCCTCTTCCAAGTCTAAATGCACTCACTATCTTAAATTCTTCCTTCCCCAAATCCTGTTGCCAGAAATCTGTAAATTCCTGCGTAAGAAAATCAGCCAAGTTGTCTTTCTCACATTCTGGTACAGCCCTGATTCTTAAATTTCTTTGTTTCTCTTTCAATTTAGTTTAGATGTATTCAAGTCTCCAGGGCCAGATGAACTGCATCCAAGAGTATTAAAAGAACTGGCAGATGTGATCTCAGAACCACTGGCAGTCATCTTTGAGAATTCCTGGAGAACAGGCGAAGTCCCGGCAGACTGGAGGAGGGCAAATGTTGTCCCTATTTTCAAAAAGGGGAAAAGAGAGGACCCAAATAATTACCGCCCAGTCAGTCTGACATCAATACCAGGGAAGATTCTGGAGCAGATCATTAAGCAAACAGTCTGTGCGCACCTAGAAAGGAATGCTGTGATCACCAATAGTCAGCATGGATTTCTGAAAAATAAGTCATGTCAGACTAACCTGATCTCGTTTTTTGACAGAATTACAAGCCTGTAGATGAAGGGAATGCAGTGGATGTAGCCTACCTTGATTTCAGCAAGGCATTTGACAAGGTGCCCCATGATATTCTTGTAAAGAAACTGGTAAAATGCGGTCTTGACTATGCTACCACTCAGTGGATTTGTAACTGGCTGACTGACCGAACCCAAAGGGTGCTCATCAATGGTTCCTCTTCATCCTGGAGAAGAGTGACTAGTGGGGTGCCACAGGGTTCTGTCTTGGGCCCGGTATTATTCAACATCTTTATCAACGACTTGGATGATGGACTCAAGGGCATCCTGATCAAATTTGCAGATGACACCAAACTGGGAGGGGTGGCTAACACCCCAGAGGACAGGATCACACTTCAAAACGACCTTGACAGATTAGAGAACTGGGCAAAAACAAACAAGATGAATTTTAACAGGGAGAAATGTAAAGTATTGCACTTGGGCAAAAAAAATGAGAGGCACAAATACAAGATGGGTGACACTTGGCTTGAGAGCAGTACATGTGAAAAGGATCTAGGAGTCTTGGTTGACCACAAACTTGACATGAGCCAACAGTGTGACGCGGCAGCTAAAAAAGCCAATGCAATTCTGGGCTGCATCAATAGGAGTATAGCATCTAGATCAAGGGAAGTAATAGTGCCACTGTATTCTGCTCTGGTCAGACCTCACCTGGAGTACTGTGTCCAGTTCTGGGCACCACAATTCAAGAAGGACACTGACAAACTGGAACGTGTCCAGAGGAGGGCAACCAAAATGGTCAAAGGCCTGGAAACGATGCCTTATGAGGAACGGTTAAGGGAGCTGGGCATGTTTAGCCTGGAGAAGAGGAGGTTAAGGGGTGATATGATAGCCATGTTCAAATATATAAAAGGATGTCACATAGAGGAGGGAGAAAGGTTGTTTTCTGCTGCTCCAGAGAAGCGGACACGGAGCAATGGATCCAAACTACAAGAAAGAAGATTCCACCTAAACATTAGGAAGAACTTCCTGACAGTAAGAGCTGTTCGACAGTGGAATTTGCTGCCAAGGAGTGTGGTGGAGTCTCCTACTTTGGAGGTCTTTAAGCAGAGGCTTGACAACCATATGTCAGGAGTGCTCTGATGGTGTTTCCTGCTTGGCAGGGGGTTGGACTCGATGGCCCTTGTGGTCTCTTCCAACTCTAGGATTCTATGATTCTATGATTCTATGATTCAATTCAATCATAGACAATGTCAAACCGTGGTCCTCAAGTTGCTTATATACCGGCGGTATCTTCTCTTGAGTAGCAGTTGCTATATCTTTTGCTTCTTCAGCTATCTTTCGGGTCGAAGCAGATTCCTGTAATAATTTTTCAATAGACTCTGTGTTGGTATTCACCTTCTGTCCCAAATTATTGATGCTTGTAGTGTTCTGGTCAATTTTAACTGATGCTTCAACTACTTGTTTATTTGTTTCAGCTACTTGTTTAGCTAAATTTTCCAAAGATTCATTAATTTTTCCAAGTGCCTGTGCCAGAACGTCTTCGGACGACATAACTTTTGGTTTAACCTGTGGAGGTGCAGCCCCTGGTATTCCAGATGGTCCAGATGTTGAAGCCCTTCGCTGCAACACAGGATCTATCCGATAGGGTCTGCCAGACCTAGTAGTTTTTTCCTGTGCCAACTCTAGCTTTCCTCTCCCATCTGCCATAAGACTCTCATGAGAATCTAAGGTCGTTCCCACGTCTGGAATTTGTTTTGGAATGGAAAGTTCCTCTAGCCCAGTTGTTATTGTGGCAATGTCAAGCCTCCTCTAGGAGGACACAGTAACAGCCAAAACTTGCAACTTTTAGAAAAGAAAATAGTCCTTATAAGTCCCCCAATTCACAAAAAAGCAACAGTTTCAGTTGCACTTAATCAGTTACTTTAAAACCAGGAGAAGTTCAGAAACATGTATCTCTTTTGCAGAGTTAGCTGTCAAAAGTCCTCTGCTTACCGATAGGCTTTCCACAGAGCGGCATTCCTTATCTCGGGGCAGTCCGTTCCCAGGTTTTAGGCGGTGGATTTTAACTTCCTTTTCCCTTTTTTTTTTTGCAGATAAATACAGTTCAAACCTTTCCCCCCTCCTCTCCTGCAATCCGGAGGGGAGATCGCTTTCCAGATGTTAAGATTTAAGTCTTTTTTTCCAAACGTCTTTCCAAGTTTCCGCTTACAGTCTCTTTGCTTTGATCTATTTACAAGAAAGGAAGGCAGACTTCCTGTTTATACCTTCCCGCTTTGGTGCCGAATTAGCTTATTTTTTTCTTTTAGTCCAATTTAATCCTACTCACGGGTAGTTGCTTTCAAAGTCAAATTGTCCCAGGAAGAAGTCAGTGCTCTCCGATAACGGCTATGCGGCTTCACTCCGCGGAAGACGCAGTCGACTCTCAGCACCGCGCCACTCACCCCGTCTTGCTCCGGAGCCCTTAAAAGGGTCCCTTCGCAACTTGGGGGGGGGCACAAAAGGTGCCCGCTGAGTCCCCACGTTCACAGGCTTCACCCGCCTGTGATTTTTAAAGGGTCCCCGCTTCGCCGCAGCGGTCAGACCCGATCCCGCGGAGCTGGTCCCTCAGAGACTCAGTAGGAATCCGCCATTATTGATGGCGCCAACCCGGAAGTCCCCGAAGATTCGATTGTTTTTATTTCTCTTTTTATTATCAGGATTGTTTTATAAAATTGATGAATGTTAGAAAAATGTTGGAACGAAATTATTTGGCTCTAGCAAAAATGTTTAAAGAATTAGGGAAGAATATTATGGTTGTGAGAAGTTGGTAAAAATAAGATTTAAGTTTTAAGTTTTTAAGGTTTTCTATAAGATAAGATGAAAATAGATTAAGGTAATGTAATGACAGAATACTATGAAATATGGAAAAGATTTGCTGCATAATTAACAACCAGGATACAAAAAAAGGGAGGAGGAGGAGGTCTAGGAAAGAAGGTGATGAGACTTGGGGATTTGAGAATGATGGACTTATTTTTGTTTGTCGGCGGTGTATTTTTGTTTTTTGAATGTAGTTTGTTTTTTTTGTTTTGTTTTCTCTTTGTAATTTCAAAAATTTTCAATAAATATTATATTTAAAAAATATATGAAAATGCATCGATAACATACCTGTTCCTGGCCACGTAGTTCCCAACCTTTCCATGTTGACTGGAAGTTTCTATTTGCACTCAATTAAGTACAAAAGAGGAAGATGTTGGATCAGGCAAAAGGCCCATTTAGTGCAAAACTCTACTTTTACCGTGCCCCACCAGATGACCACGGGAGGCCTGCAAGTAGGACCTGTGTAATTCCCAGCAACTGGTATTCAGACTGGTATACTGATTCTGACATTGGAGGTCGAACATATTTATCCTCCATGAGTCTATCTAACATACTTTTAAATTCATCCAAACTGGTGGATATCACTGCTTCCTGTGGGAGTGAATTGCATAGTTTAACTACACACTCTGCGAAGAGTGCATAGTTAAACTTTTGTCTTCCAATATTCGGCTTTATTGAATGCCTACAGGTTCTAGTAGGAGGAGAGAGGTTGAGAAGCTTTTCATTCCACTTCCTCCTTACTATGCATAATTTTATACACCTCTATCATGTCCCCTCTTACCTCCCCTTTTCTTTAAGCTAAACAGCCACACATGTTGTAAGCTTTCCTCATGGAGGGGGGATGGTCACTCCATCCCCTTGATCATTTTGTGATATGATTGTAACTGTACACAGTATATTCCAAGTAATGTCAGGCCATAGATGTGCATAATCCCATTATGATATTGGCAGTTTTCTATACACTGGGACTGTACTCTGGAACACAGAGGGAGGAAGGTCAGTTAATAAGCTGTATTGTGTGTTAATAAGAGCTAGTGCTCTTTTAAACTGCTTTATGGCTTTCCTCCTTTCCCTAATCTCCTCCTCAACTGGGCAAGGGCTGTAACTCAGTGGCATAGGACCAGCTTTGCATGAGGATTCAATCCTGGATTCAATCCCCAGCACCCCCAGGTACAGACAGGAATGTTCCCTCCCTCAAACCCTGAAGAGCTGCTGCCAGTCAGTGCAGACAGTTCTGAGCTAGATGAGCCAATGGGTTGATTCAGTGTAAGGCAGCTTCCGAAGACTCTAGCTCTTCTGGAACTCCCCCCGCCATCTGGAATTTTTGCCACCTTGATAGGAATGCTTGAAGTAGAGAGCTAGCCCCCAAGGAGAATACCTGTGCTAGCCTAGTTCACCACGGGACAGGACTAAAGCCCATTGCACCCTGGTTTCATGCAGAAGAAGTGCAGATTTAGAAGGATGGCTAGGTTTGCATTCACATATTGTGTTGGCAAGTAAGAATCAGGTCGGTTTGCATTGGAATTCAAACCTTATCAAATTTCTCCCCCCATGCTTACAGTCTAGGCTTATAACTGGGCCCTCTCCCACACTTGCTATTCAGTATTGGAGGCAGAGGTGGAGAAAGGTGGGTGCGGTCCGCCCTGGGTGCCATCCCTGAGGGGGGTGACATCGCCATGCTGCCCCCGATGCATGCCATCCTGGTGCGCGTCCTGGGGGTGTAGTGCACCGCTTGTGGGGGCGTGGTGCCCAGTGCAGGTGGGGGGGGCAGCCGGCATGTCACCCCACCAGGATCACGCTGCCGGGGGCGGTGCGCTCCCCCACTCCTCTTCCTCTGCCAGTGGGTTCATTCAAGCTCAGTAGCACTGGGCTTCTCTGCAGGATCCCACTCCTCCTCTTCAGATCTCTCCAAGCTAGTTTCGGCAGGATCCTGACAGATGCTAGTTCTTTAGACAGGTTGCATTTTGAAGGTAGAATGTATGAAAAGCATCATTTTCAAGGCAGTCCTCAGGCTATAACCTTAGCTTGACTGAAGCCAAAAGGTTCTCTCCTCTCCTTTTTATGAAAGAGCGCTGGAATAGTGAGTCTTGCTGACAGATGTATATTTTTTTTTAAAGCTTAGCCTCTGTCTGCTTGAGGGGTGGAGGAAAGGAGCCATTTCAGATGTGTTGGATGAAAACTGTTATAAAATATCAATACAGTATAATTTTATCTACCTGGAGAACTGACAGGCATTTTTGACACCAGACTATTTTCAATTATCAGTCCCACAGCATATCTTCTCTTTTACAATTTCAGGGAAATCGCTTGTCAGGAGGATGGAAGGAAACCTCAGATCTTTTCCTGCAGACAGGCAGTCCCATTTGCTGAGCAATCTATCCTGACCTCTAGGAGCCACTTCATACAATCAGAATAATCAAGTGGAAACACTTTCCTTCTTCTTCAGTGGTCTCATTTCATAGAATTGTAGAAACCATTAATTTGGAGGAGACCTCAGATATAATCTAGTCAACCCCCTGCCAGTACAGGAAAAAAATTAAGACGCCAGAACTCTCGTGTAACACTATAATTTGTGGGCATCCAATGAAGTGGAATGTTGGAAGATTCAGGACTGAGAAAAGGAAGGACGTCTTCACACAGTGCATAGTTAAACTAAGGAACTCGCTTCTACAGGATGCAGCAATGACCCCCTACTTGGATGGCTTTAAAAGGGGAGTAGACTAAATCATAGAGGAGAAGACCGCCAATGGCTACTAGCTATGATGGCTGCGTTCTACCTTCACTGTTGGAGGCTCTGAATACTAGCTGCTGGGAGTCACAAGTTGAGAGAGTTGCTGTTGTGCTCAATTTCTGCTTGTGGCATCTGTCTGGCCACTGCAAGAATAGGAGGCTGAACAAGATGGGCCATTGGCCTGATCCAGCAAGCTCCTCTGATGTTAATAAACCCACTAACACAGCATTCTTTATCAGTGGCCATTAGGATGAGTGCTTTTGAATTATGGTGCTGGAGGAGACTCTTGAGAGTCCCATGGACTGCAAGAAGATCAAACCTATCCATTCTTAAGGAAATCAGCCCTGAGTGCTCACTGGAAGGACAGGCTCTAATACTTTGGCCACCTCATGAGAAGAGAAGACTCCCTGGAAAAGACCCTGATGTTGGGAAAGATGGAGGGCACAAGGAGAAGGGGACGACAGAGGACGAGATGGTTGGATGGTGTTCTCGAAGTTACCAGCATGAGTTTGACCAAACTGCGGGAGGCAGTGGAAGACAGGAGTGCCTGGCGTGCTCTGGTCCATGGGGGTCATGAGGAGTCGGACACGACTAAACAACAACAATTAGGATGAGGGAGATTGTCGCTTCACACAAAAATCTCTCCACACTAACTAGCATCATCTAATAGGGCTTTGCACAAGTTTTGACCCAGCCGAAACAGACATAACTGAAGAGCCTTGGACAAGTCAGGCACACACAGTGATGGATTGCTGCAAGTTGGGTTGGATTGACCCAGAGCAATCTGTGGCTGGGGGTGGGGGTAGGAAGGGGTCAAGCAAGAGGGAAAAGAGGACTGGAAGGATGGGAAAACCATGCAAGAAAACCTGATGGGCAGTTGCATCTTCCTGGAAGGAAGGCTCAACACCATGGAGTACAGCACCAGATGCTTAGCAGCTTTTAAGCAGGAGGATCCAATCCTGTGCAGTGCTGGCTCCTCCTTGTTTGGGAGCAGCTTCCCTCGAATGCCACTCATGAAGGAACAGCAATCAGCACTGTGCAGGATTAGATCATCCTGCTTAATAGCTGTTAAGCGGGAAGAGCCAATCCTATGTGGTGCCATGCACTCCCCAACCTTTTAAAACCTGTATCTTAAAAGTCTTTCCCCAAATTATTGTAGGGATGGATCCATGGTGGGGTGGGTGGTTCCCCAGGACAGCACAGGGCGAATTGCCACAGGGTAGCCTAGGGAGTCTATGCACAGCCCTGTTTTCGGATGATGGCCAAGTCAAACCTTTATACTTGACCTCCAAGCTTTCTAAGAGGAAGGAGTGTTTTTATAAGAGAGGCCAAATGTGCTACAGTCCAGGAAAATATTGTCTCTGTAATGTAACCCTTGACTCTGTAAAGCAACTTCATATGTGCCTACTAAATCCTAAATACACTTGAATGACGATTCATTTTTAAAGCAGCTAAATATTTCTAAGTGGGGGTGTATATGAAATAAAGAACAAAATAATACATGGTGTCAGGCTTATAAACTGAAATACATGACACAAAAGGGAAGGGGGACGGTGACATCAGTTCTTAAAGTTACCAGATTCTTATAGTAACCATATTGAATGGAAACCTTTCAGGGATAGGAGGAGCCAAAAGACAGCCAGCATCTCAGTTGAGATGATGGAGTGGGACCTGATGTCCCATTTCTGCTCCTGCTGCAGCCATGTGGAATTGTTGTTGACCACTGAGTGCAAAGGTGGCTTTGATATTGTCTGCTTCAACAGCCCATGAGGACAATAAACCAGCCCTTTAAAATTTCTGTGCAGAATTAAACCAGATTCTGCATTAAATGCAGCTTCCAAGAAACCTTCTAATAACAAGTTTGAAAGTAAGTGCTCTGTTAGTCAGGAGGAGGGGGAGTGTGGAATTTAGCAATCGTATAACAGATTTGCTCCCCCAAGATTCTGTTGAAGGCAACAAAGGATAATGTTTTCTAATGTTTTTTTCATTACAAATCTTCGGCTTCTTGTGTGCACAGACCTCTGGGTATTATAATGCCAGCTGCAATAATCACTTGCTGCTAGGGTATCCTTTATATTACTTCTCTCTCTCTCTCTCTCTCTCTCTCTCTCTCTCTCTCTCTCTCTCTCTCTCTCTCTCTCTCTCAAATATAGGAACTAACCCCCTACACACACACATACACAGTAAAATGGCTTAATCAGTTTTGCTTTTGGAATTTCTTGAGATGTCCAATTCCAACTGACTTTACAATATAATGGTATGGGAGGCATTCTTGATATTCAGTGGAGGGGGGGCATCCAGGGGCTATAATCATGGCAAGGTTTTCTCATAAGCATTTGCATTAATTAAGTCATCGGTGGAAGCAGCAATTCCCCAATCCACATCCTTGATTGTGCTTTTGGAGGAACATTCAGACAATTTAGATTACAGGGACTTGGTAAAAACACACACAAAGAAACTCCCAAAATTGTGGAAGATTATGACTGATAGTTATAACATCTTCCCCTTTAAAAGTTTGGAGGGAGGGGACTGAGGCCAAGGAGAAGTGGCTTCCTTGACCCATTTCACAATCAGTTATGTCTCAGGTGTTATTTGAGTTGTGTTTTAGCTTGTACTCTTATTCCCTTATGGGACTCGGGTGGCGCTGTGGTTTAAACCACAGAGCCTAGGACTTGCAGATCAGAAGGTTGGTGGTTCGAATCCCTGTGACGGGGTGAGCTCCCGTTGCTCGGTCCCTGCTCCTGCCAATCTAGCAGTTCGAAAGCACGTCAAAGTACAAGTAAATAAATAGGTACCGCTCCAGCGGGAAGGTAAACGGCGTTTGCATGTGCTGCTCTGGTTCGCCAGAAGTGGCTTGGCCATGCTGGCCACATGACCCAGAAGCTGTACGCCAGCTCCCTTGGCCAATAAAGCGAGATGAGCACTGCAACCACAGAGTTGGTCACGACTGGACCTAATGGTCAGGGGTCCCTTTACCTTTACCTTTACCTTATTCCCTTGGTGTCTATTCAGAATCAACTTGGCAAATGGAGCTATCTTCCTGGGAACGACTTGGTTTTCTCCAATTCTGCAACTCCTACACACTAGTAGGTAACACTGATCATTTCCCCATTAATGCAGGTGAGCATGGCTTGGATGAAATGACCTCTCAGGCCTAATAAGGAGGCTTTTCAGAGATTTTCACTGAAGCCTTGAGTCAGATATGGGGCTCATTTGTCCTCATGCTAAATGGGTCTTTTATATATAAAAAACTCCTGTTCCCCCCTTTAAAACCTTATTTTTAAACATTGATTGATTAAGAGGTCCCATAGTATCTCCCTAGTTCTATCTGCAGAATATCTCCAGCTCCTAGGCTTTGCATCTCTCTGTAAACTCATGACCTCCCTGACACCAATCTTCCTCTGCTATCGTTACTGAGCATCCCACAGTGATGGCTGGTGCCTCTTGGGACTGGTAGGGCAGAAAGCAGAGAGAGCAGCAGGAAGTGGTGCCAGAGCCAATTTCAATCAGAGCCAACTAATTCAAACTTTGCCTCCACCCTCCTCCTTACATGGGGCAACACTGACGCTAAGGAGGAGGACGTAAGAGCCACTCCCTGGACAGGATGGAAATAAGAAGGCAGGCTGGTAGGGATTGGCTGAGGGCAGAGTGAGCTTGCTGGGGCAGTGCCCATTTGTCCTAATGAGCCAGCGTCCACAGGCACCTCAGTTTTGCTTTGTTTTCTCTAGCACTGTGCACATTCCCCCACTATCACCACCTGACCCAGGGACTATCTGCCTCACCCCAGATCCAGCCTCAATGGGGTATTCCCCCCTCGTTAAACCAATTAAACATACAGTAAGGAGTGGGAAGGTGCTTGCACCCCACAGGACTCAGTCTCTTAGGCTCTGCTTCCCCAGCACATTCCCTGTGGGGAACACACACTGGTGAAGCAGACCCCTGCAGCCTTTCTGCCTGATGCCCTGCCCCCTGGCAGCCCTGGAACACCCTGGGCAACTCAGCCCAGGCTTGGATCCTCACAGAATTGGTCCAATCTAGTTCAGGCTGTGGCCAAAGCTGTTGACAGCCCTTGTTTTCTTTTCTTGTTCCTGGGAGATAGTTTTCTTGTTCCGTCATCCCTTTGCCCAGTGCATTTCTCTGTCTTGTTGCCCTGTCCTCCGATGCCAGCGATGAAAACTCTGCGTCTTCTTGCTCGCCCTCCCTTAAGCGTCATTCATTTGGACCACTACGGACAGCACATAGGGGATTGGTACGTCAGGATGAAGTGCTCTCACACAGCCTGTGTGTTTGAAGTACAGAAATGAAAGGTTGACTCAAGGTATCTTTGCCCACAGCTGGAACCCAGCATGAACATCTGGGAAGTGACAGAAATGGTTTGCGGTGAGGTTTGTTCCTGTAATGAGCATAAAGCAGGGAGTTGATTAAAAAAGGAGCTTCCTTTTACATCAAAGCAAACCTAAACCGTAGGGTGACCAAATGCAAATGAGGACAGGGTTCGCACACCTTTAATAGCAGTGAAGGAGAGTGAGTGAGGAACATCATAGGAAGTTTTCTTATACCCAGTCAGACCATTGATCATTCTATCCTAGTATTGTCTGTGCTGGCTAGCTGTGACTCTCTAGGTTTCAGGCAGGATTATTTCCCAGGGATGCTGGTGATTGAGTGTGGGACCTTCTGCATGCAGATCAGATGCTCTGCTTCAGAGATATGACCCTTCCCTTTTGGGGGGCAGATACAGGTTCTCTCAAGCAGCACTTATCAAAATTAGATGGTTCAATCTTTTAACTTGGCAAATTATAGGGAGCTCAGCCATTACCTTTGTGAGTGGGCAAAATCCCTTTCCACTCTAACTGTGATCTGTACAGCATGCAAATGCAAGAAATATATAGGGCTTGAATGTCCTTTCTATTCTGTCTGCCACTGATGTCTTTGTGCGTCAACCCAGCTATGCAGATCTGGACATGTATCAATTGCTGGATCAGTAAACATTGATGTAAACTGGTGCTGAGCTGAATGTCATCCAGGTTCAACTTTCACCTTGAAAGCAGTGGGGATTTTCTGAAAAGCTCCTTGATCCTTCCCTTATTGTCACTGCTTGCAAATGATTGCAGCCACACTGCATACTATTATTATTTTTAGTTCTTCACTATACTCCCAATAATAGCCAAATTATAACAATAACAATTAATTCAAAAATTATACATTTATCAAAATGCCAATCAACTTCCAGTTAATACATTTTAGTTAAAGTGGCTCCCTGCATGGTGGTTTGGGTGCATTTCCGATCTTAAATCACTGCATTCCATAATCTTAATTAATATCAGTTACATTTCAGTTATAATAATAATCCCTTAGTCAAAAGCTACATAATTAATGATTTCCATTTGTGATGTTACAATATATAAATTTATAAAGCTTTAAGTGAGGAACTCAAACTATTATCTTTATTCTGCCCTGCGTGTGAAAACTTCTATATCTATGGAGATCCCTTCTGCCCATATATGATGTTGTCTCTTTCACTTCCCAGCTGTTATTTTCTCCCACCGTGGCTTGGGACAGAACTTAATCTAGAAGTTTCTCAGAGGTCTTATCTCTCCATCCCTTGCTTCGATGTTTCAGAACAGGCGGCAGTCTGCTAGAAACCATTCTGTCTCACTAGAAAAACATGTTGCAGATCTTCGCCATTTCCCCCAAGATCCAATTAAACCGAAAACCTCTGCTTCTTAATGGCGGCATAGGAGGGTTTTTGCCAGGCAAAGTGCTTTTGCACTCAGTGCCTCCCTGCCACCCACATTCCATGCTGGAGTGAGAGCCAGGTACCGAGACAAACTGTAAGTGAAGCCCATCCCCCCTGTCCCTGAGGGGACTTGGCAAGGATGATTTACCCTCTGTCATCCTTGTTTTTCATTTGCCGACGATCCCCCACTGTCATAGGGGCTGCCTCCATTAAAGCAGGCAGGACCAGAAGCACAGCTACACGGCACACCCATTATTTCCAGCACACAGAAACCTCTGCTGCTCAATTGGCAGCTGGTTTTCCTCAGTGTTATTCTTCATTTACTGATCACAACCAGCGAAGTTTCATGTACTGGCTGTGGAGGCATCGTGGCACTGGGTTCTTACTGTCGATTTGTAGGCCACCCTGAGAACTCTGCTATAGAGCACCCAGTGAATGGATGAATGCAACCCGTGAGATTAAGATACTTGTTGATGTCACCCATGGTTAACTCAAACCTGTTAGACAGCCTTCTATTTAAGCCACATCCTAGTCAATCACACGTCACCATAATAATTGGGCAATTGCTCAACACTTTTGCAATGATCTCTGGGACCAAAGTGCTGAAAGGAGATGCTGCCTCTCAGTTTTGCCTAGGGATGGGTGATTCTGTTAATTTTGGTTTCTGTGTTTTTGTTTTTTCCATTCTTAAGTCCAATTCTCCACATTGCCATATCAGTTTGTGTGAGGGTTTTTTTTTAAAGTTCTCATGAATATGCATCAACTGTTCAGTGCAAATTTCTCCTAATCTACACATTTTGTTATGCACTTTTCTCTAATGCACACAAGTGCAAGTGATTTGCTTGTCATTTTCACCTATGTATATATTTTATGCACACTTTACCCTAATATATACATTTTTGCCCACATTACATGGCTAGAAAACTGCACTGCAAAATTCAAAAGATGGTTGTGTTTTGTTTTGCATTCAGAAAAGGATTAATTAGATAGGTTCGCCTTTATACGCAAACCAAAATGACTTTCTTCCCCATCCCTAGCCTGATGCACATATTTATGAAAATGCCTTCCTGACTTTGGCTCAGCACTAGAAAATCAGAGGCCCATCAGAGCACACATCCAGTTGTGGCTATCATATAACTTTTGCTTCAATAGGATGAACATTTGCATGCACATCAGAATAGATATTTGAGCTAGGGGGAAAAAATGCTTTATTGGGATATGCATTTGAATGTGCATTCCAATCCAGTTTCTGATGCAAGCTCTCAAGAGTACGTACCTTTTAAAAGAATTTCTGGAACTGGATTGGGGTAGTTATTTGCTGCATTTGTCTGTGCACATCCAGAAGAATCCAAGGCCAGGGCTTGTACAGTGGGTTTATTGTCTTCAGTCTGCAAAGCATCAGTGATGTCCTCAGTTGTTTTGACCTTTGCTCTATTGACTTAGCTCCATGTAGCCCCATGGAGAGAAGATTTCTTTATTCATGAGCTTTGTTGGGAGATGAGAGAAACGGGGGAGAAATGAAGGCTGTGACAATGACCTCAGGAAAATAAAATAAAATACAATGCTTGACATGGTTTGCCCAGAACTAAGGCCAAGGGACTGCGATCTTGTCAAGGACTCGAAACGATGTGAACGGCAGTGTGATTTCATTCACTGACATCTGATCACTACAGAGCCATCTCACATGCTGACAGGCATATGCGCGTGCATGCACACACACAAACACTGCCCAACAGTGAGGTGATGTCAACATGATGTGGCATTTGTTCAAGCAGGAATTCTATCTGTGTATACAACTTTGTATAGATATATATGACAAAGTCAGAAAGTAGACTTTCCATTGGAAGAAGGTGAACCATTCAACTCATAGGTGACAGATATGAGGCCCTTGAGTAGGTTCTTAAGAAGGCTTCCGTTGGGGTGGGGAGTATAACCCCCCACCCATTTCTCAAATGAGAGCAAGGGGACTCAATCCTGTGGGGTGATGCTTCACAAAAAGCACACACTCCTACTGCAGCTGCAGCTTATATGGGAGGAGGGGTGATGTCAGGAAACTGTAGCCTTGATGCTGGTGGCACCATGTCGTCTCTTGCACGACCATGTTTACATCTGCCTGAGCCCATACAACAACCTACTGCACAGCACTTTTTTTTTTTTGAATTCTTGAAAATTGGCATCATGGATACAGAATGAATACAGTGTGGTGTAATGGTTAGAGTATTGGACTAGGACTTGGGAGACCAGGGTTCAAATCCCTACTCAGCCATGAACTTCACTGGGTGACCTTGTGCCAGTCATCATCTCTTAGCCTCAGCTACCTCACAGGATGAAATGGGGAGGAGGAGAACTATGTCCACCACCTTGAACTCTTTGGAAGAAAAAGGTGGTATATAAATGCAACATATAAATAAATAAATTTTTGCTGAAACTAGAATGTGACTTTTTCCATTTGTGAATCATTCTATTGGTGTCATTTGAAATCAGTGTAATGGCAAGTTGCTCCCTATTATTCAAAAGTCAGGCAGTATAATGCTGCCCATCACACATGCAATAGGCTTGATTGTACAAGGTCTTGCATTCTGCAAGTCTGGGTTAAGTTTGGGTATTTTATATGTGGTTGGCTTCATTTGCACAACATCCTCCACAATTAAGCTGTTGCTTTTGAGGGCATATCCAGTAGAAACATGTACAATCTTGCTGGAGTTATTCACAAGGGATACCTGCAGCAGCCAAATAAGGGTTTCACTTTGGTACAAGAAAGTCACAGGTGTTGCTGCATCCCTCACTCTGCCAAAGGGAAAACAGAACTGGACTAGTAGCAGAGATGAAGGATAAATTTTATTCTGTTCACATGAACCTACCTAATAAACGGCGTTTCCGTGCGCTGCTCTGGTTCGCCAGAAGTGGCTTAGTCATGCTGGCCACATGACCCGGAAGCTGTATGCCAGCTCCCTCGGCCAATAAAGCGAGATGAGCGCCGTAACCCCAGAGTTGGTCATGACTGGACCTAATGGTCAGGGGTCCCTTTCCCTTTACCTTTACCTAATTCACACCAATGAGTAAGCTGAAGTGCAGAAAACCTTTGAAAGTTATAATTGTCCAAATTTTGTGATAGAGTTCTCCAAACAGAAAAAAGTGGGAGATTGCATATATTAAGGGAAGTTGTTTGTAAAGATTGCATATTAGGCAAAACTGGACACACAAATGTGTGTATCAGGAGAAATGTACATGAAATCTTTTTAAGTTGATGAAAAACAAATAAATCACAAACCAATGTGGAAATGGGATGAACCGAACTGAAGTTTGGAAAAATGAGAAGCCGAGTGAAACCCAAACTTGATGGCTATGTCCATCTCTAGGTAGGACTGGAATGGTGTGAAGGGAATGGTGAGGCATGACAATGAAAAAAAATGACAGAAGGCGGGGAAGACTCAGGGGTGTTATAGAGCACATTGGGAGCAAGCTTTAAGTCAAGAGAACAGAATAAAATAGCTGAAGAAACTGGATAAAAGAAGCATTTTAAAAAATAATATTTTACAATGCACATCATTTTTAGTGGTTGACACAGCTTTTCATTCTTCACCAAATGAAGCCTGCAAGGAAGGGGGGGGGGCCCTCATCATTAATGCAGAGATGGGACCTTGAAAATCTCTATTACAGTTATGAGGTCTGGCAAGAGAAGCCGAGTTGGCAAATATTCCCATCTCAACTGTAAAGAAGCGCCTCATTGTGTTTCTAGTGTTGTACTTTTCAATTTGGACTAGATAGGGGTGATTTACAGTGGAGGAGGACGAGTCTGATGTCTCTTCCCCACCACATCTCCCTCAGTTCAACACCCACTGGTGTAAAGAATCAACAGAAGCTGAATGCTGAGTTTAATGGCTCGTGAATTTTGCTGTGATGTGATCCTGCGTGGGATTTTTTAATTTTTTTTATTTTTGGAGGGGCAATACGATTTCACCATTATTTTTAGAGATGAGGGAAGGTGAGGGACGTAGCAGTCAGAATTGGCTCCTCTGGTGGTCTGAGGCAACAGTAAGCCCTTAGCTGCTTAGACCAGTGTTTCCCAACCGGTGTTCCGCGGCACAGTAGTGTGCCGTGGAACTTTGCCTTGTGTTCCGTGGAGGCGGGCGAGTCGGGCGGTGAGAGGCGGGGCGGCGGCGGCGAGCACACGCGGGACGGTGAGCGAGCGAGCTCCCACATCCCATCGCCGCTCGCTACTTGGCCTGCGCATCCGCTCGCTACTGGGCCTGCCCCAGGAGGTGGGGTTGCGGGCATCACGCCCTTCCCCACGTGAGCGGGGAATCCCATCCGCCCCCACGTGAGCGGGGAATCCCATCTCAGCCCCCGCGAGAGCAGGGGAATCCCATCCGGCCACGCCTCCTGGCCAGCCAATCGGTTGGCTGGAGGGGGCGTGGCTTGCCTCGAGATTTTTTTCATGAAACAAGTGTGCCTTTGCCCAAAAAAGGTTGGGAAACACTGGCTTAGACAAACAGGCAGCGATCTGGAAGTTTTTTTTAGGAGACAGGGCAGGGATGGGTGGCTAAACTGTGGCCCTCCAGTTGTTTTCAGCCTGTGACACCCATCAGCCACAGCCAGAACAGCTAATGGTCAGAGATTATGGAAGTTGTCGTCCAATAGCACCTGGATGATTAACTACTTCTGGGTTAGACACTATCACCTGGCCCACTCAGGCCTATAAATGCAATTTATTGTATTTTAATAGGTTATATATTTTAGTGTTTTGTTGGAAGCTGCCCAGAGTGGCTGGGGGGACCCAGCCAGATGGGCGGGGTATTATTATTATTATTATTATTATTATTATTATTATTATTAGGAAGTTGTTTGGGCTGATGTGGGTAGTAGTTCCCCACATCTGCCATTCCTTCCTTTGTTCAGGCTCAAGTGGTGGGACACACAAGTTGAATCCCTGCCTGAGCTCCAGTCCATGGTTCTACATAAGGTTGACTAGCCTCATGCAACCACCATAACACCATTGCCCCACAGTGGACAGGGTAGTGAATTAGGAGAGCTGCATTCAATCTCCACTCAGTCACTAAAACCACTGGATTATCTCGGCCAGCCATTATTTCTCAGCCTCTCCTGCATCACTGTGTTGTTGTAAGGACAGAATGTGCAGGAGAACCATGCACACCACACTGAGCTTCTTGGAAGAAAGGCAGGGTAGAAAACGCAGCAGCAAAGGACAGATCAATACATGAATGCCACTATGTGCAGCTGTGCTCATTCTGCGTGCCTATTTTATAGTTTGCTTCCCTTTTCTCATTTTCTTCTGTTGTTACAATTGTCCTCTCTGTGCTATATATATATATTACAAAATGAAATAAAAATCTTCACCTCCCCCCCAAATACACGAATGCCAAACTGAAACATCCTGCTTTATTTCAGTCATTTGAAGTGGAGGAGCCCTTGGAGATGGGGTAAGGGCAGATGAATGTCATCGAACCTTTCATTTAGGGAAGGGTTTAACTTATCCTGCCTCAGGGGTAGGGCGCCTGTGGCCCTCCGGATGTTGCTGGACTACAAATCCCAGCATCTCTAACCATGAATGATCCACTGGTGCAACTTGGGGTCCAGCATCTGGAGGGCTGCCGGTGCCCCATCCCTTCCTTGCATAAATTGACATTTGGGGCCAACACCCAGTAGGAATCATATTGGGGCAGAGACTTCCAAAGTTGATTTGTACCTGTTCAGGGCAGTCATGGGAGGATTGTTTATCTATGCGATAAAAAATGGGGGGAAAGTATATCAGCATCTCATTTAGGTAAATTAAGACTAATCCTCCCTTAACCCCCCCCCCCAATAGTTCAATGAACATTATCTCATCCCCATGTAGCATCTCATTTTATAAGGCATGGACCGTCTTCTTGAAAATGGGGTGCAGATTTCAGTTTAGTACTGCGATAAGCAAGCCATTGGAAACCTGATGCCTAGGTTGGTGAGGGGAGCAATAATTCACGCAATAATTTGTGCAGAAAGGTGCTGTTAAGAGAGTCAGTGTGGTGTTGCTGTTAGGGTGTCAGATTAGGACCTGGGAGACCAAAGTTCAAGTCCCCACTTGGTCATAAAGCTCAGTGGGGGACCTTGAGTCAGTCACTGCCTCTCAGCCTAATCAGCCTCACAGAGTTGTTGCAGGGATTAAATGGGAGTGAAATGAGTTCCTTGGAGAGAAAGATGGGGATATAAATACATTAAATAAATAATAATAAGGTGCTAACTTAAACGAAATGCTACCAAAATTCCACAACTGGTAAAAGCTGCAGCCTCCCCATGGAGGAATCACCCTGGTATGTCATACACAAATAGAAACCATCTTAAAATGACTGTAGTGCATCAAGAAGTCATCTGTGAATCGCTCCCTGGTTGATCAAAATAGGAAAAAGCTTATTGGCACGTGGCTCACGCTGGAACCTCTTCAACAAATCATTTGCAACGAGGGTTGGAAGAGATGATGTGATCGCAAAGCCTGTACCAGTTGGAAACAATTGTTAAACATGATCCCTGTGGAGCAGAGGGTGTGCGCTTCATGATCCATCTCTTTCTCGGTGCATTCCCTTTGAGTTCATTTCACTGGGGTATGAGGAGGAATTCCTAGAGATAAGCAATTAAGCCTCCAATCAATAACTTTCACAGTTCTGGCTCCTTTGGGAGGCTTAATTGGCAACTCCAAGTCATATGGGAAGAGAGGCCAGACCTTTGAAGAGAAAGTAAGCATAATCCTTTGGCTTCAGAGTCAACATGGCAAACATCTTATGCCCAAATTAGGTGGTTTTTGTTCTGCTGGGGCAAAATTATTAAGTAAAGGGAAGATTTAGATGTGGTGTGATCAGCTCTGATTCACATTAGGACAAGTACATCAGCTAGCAAACCCCTTTCATTTTTAATTCAACAACCAACTGAGTAGCTCTCATATTAAATGAGGGGTGAAGCTAAGCTTCACAAAAAGTAAAAATCTTCAAAATTTAAACCCTTCAGTTTAGACTTTAATATTTGATTATCTCCCCAACCCAGGGGGAACTCCTGGCTCTTATGGCTGACTTGCAAAGAATTATCTGGCTTTTAAAGCACCGCATACAGTATAATGCCCTTGTAAACTACACGTAGAGCTGACCACTGGAATTTTGCTGAAATTAAATAGATATGTGGGGTTGGATCCAGAGAAGACATGAGAGAAACTGAAATAATGTGTTGGGGTTTTCCTAGCTCCAGCTCCCCCCACCCATGAGTGTGAAAGGCCCCTCTGGAAGGGTGTAGGGCAGGGCTGTAGATCAGGGTGGGGAACAGGATCTGGCAAGTGAGCTGGATCCTGGTGTTCCGGACCCATTCTCATTGGCTCTTTTGACAAGTGAATAGAAATTCCCAGCTGTCAATCGCCTTGTGTCACAATGATGTCAGGTTAGCCAAAACAAAACAAAAAGACTCTTGAGTGTGTGGCTCAAGCTACACCCACAGAAGAACATGCTTTACACTGCTGGCTTTTTCATTCCAGTAATGGACAAATGTACTTGCGCTTACAGAAAACCCCACTTTGTCAGTACAGATCAGCTGTCTGGCACTTAAAGCAAGGTAGCTTTGGGCAGGTGTTGGCTGTGCTGTGAAGTTCCCCATCAGGAACTCTGAAGGGCAGCCAATCTCAGTGGACTTCCTGCGAGCACCAAGCAGCTGTTCAGTGCTTCCAGTTAGCCCACTGAACTTGGTTTGTTCCCACTGTCAATCAGTTGGTTGACTCTGACAGGCAGCTTCCCTGACCAAGGAACTATAAGAAAAAATGGCCTCATGGGCCAAACTGGGACCTGTACTCGACTTAACTGGGGCTTGTGTTGAGGTGCACCCTGCAGATCAGGAAAGGTACCACAAGGACCAAGAGGATGCCTAGGTAGTTAATAAGCAGAGTCAAAGAGGCTGTTAGAGGTAAGAAGGCTTTCTTCAAAAAGCTGAAGTCTTGTCCAAATGAAGAGAACACCAGTTTTTGTTTTAAGGATCCAAGTTTGGAAATCACAGGCCAGTTACATTAATGTCTGTCCTACGAAAACTGGTGGAAAGTATTAAAGATAAAATAAGCAAGCATGTAGAACAACAAGGCTTGTTGAAGCAGAGCCAGCATGGGCAAGTCTTGTCTCACAAACCTATTAGAGTTCTTTGAGGGTGTCAACAAGCATATAGATAGAGGTGATTGACATAGCATATAAGCAGGAGACAAACAAAAATTTCTCCCCAGTATTGCAAGGTTCTGAAACGATACAAAATACACTTCACCAAAGGAGAAAGCAGGCTGAGTTGACACAGTCTGGGCAGCCACCCTTCTTTAAAATTGCCTTCCACTCCAACCATCTGTTGTCATTTCTAACCATCTGTTGGGGAAGGGCCATGGCTCCATGGAAGAACATTTGTTTTGCATGCAGAGGGTCCCAGTTTCAATCCTTGGCATTTCTAGGTATGGGTTGGAGAGGTCCCTGCCTGATACCCTGGAGAGCCAATACCAGTCAGTATATACTAAATTAAAAAGGTAAAGGGACCCCTGACCACTAGGTTCAGTCGTGGCCGACTCTGGGTTTGCGGCACTCATCTTGCTTTATTGGCCAAGGGAGCCAGCGTAAAGCTTCCGGGTCATGTGGCCAGCATGACTAAGCCATTTCTGGCGAACCAGAGGAACGCACGGAAACGTTATTTACCTTCTCACCTATTTATCTACTTGCACTTTTGATGTGCTTTCGAACTGCTAGGGACTGAGCAATGGGAGCTCACCCCGTCGTGGGGATCCGAACCGCCGACCTTCTGATCGGCAAGTCCTAGGCTCTGTGGTTTAACCCACAGCACCACCCGCATCCCTCCATAGGCTAAATTACTAAATACTAAATTAGATGGACCAGTGGCCTGACTTGGTATAATGCATCTGTTTATTTATTTGATCAGCAGGAGGTTAGACTAGAAGATTATTGAGGTCTTTCACAACTATACATTTGATTGTAGGTATAATTGTAATTTCAGTTCAAGAAGAAAGAAAGCAAAATAGGTACGCCTATGTCTCCTTCCAACTGAAATTTGAGCTGAATGTTCACTTTCAGCTCAGTCTTAGGCATGATACAAATGTCACAATGGGTTAAATAACAGTCCATGTTCTGGGTTCTAGGGGCCATGACACTTTACGGAGCATCAAATAGCATGATTCACAAAAAGTGTGTTCTGCTATGCTGTCGCTTCCTCCTAATCGTGGTCTCCAGCAGACACAGAAATTTGTCAGTCCAAAAGTGATTTCTGTTTAAGTGTTTAGAGACAAGCGGCTTCATTTAGCTTGTCACTGCAGATTCCACCTGGGAGATAAATAGGCAGAAATGAAAAGCAGATTAAATGAGGGATGGGGCGGGGGAAGAAGAGAAATATATTAATATATCAGGTTGCCACAAGGGAGATAGCTTTGTAATGGACCTGTGGAGACTGATTGTCATATACGGCCCCTGGGTAAACATAGTCACTTCCACCACCACCCATCCCTATCACCAATAATTTGAAGGAGGCTTCTCCTGTATCTCTGGGCACAGCTGGGAAAGGGAATCCAAACAGCTGGTTTCAGCATGGCTATGTTGATTCTTCCATAATGAGAGAATAGAAACTAGAGAATGTTAATTGAGTGGGTGGAGAAAGCAGGGTTTGTTCTGGAAGGCAGGAGACATTCGCCATGCTGCCTGGAAATAAATGGAAAAGGAATAACCTGGCAGAAAAGGAAGGGGAGCCCTTTCATTGGCAAGGAAAGCAAGACCCTTGTACAAGGCTACTGGGCTTTGGATTACACCACAGCTGTAAACCTGGAGTATATATCTTAATTCATTTGTTCATGTATAGGATTTATATACCACTCAGGGCAGATCCACACCATACATTCAAAGCACATTCATCACATGTTTAAAGCACATAACTTATGGGAACTCTTGTTCATTAAGGTTGCTGGAAATGGTAGCTCTGTGATGAGAAAACTGCAGTTCCCAGGATTCGGCGGTGGGGGGGGAGAGTCATTTCAACACACATTTAAAGCACATGACTACCCTCAAAGAATCCTGGGAACTGTAGCCTATATCAGTAGGCAGGGAGTTCCAAAGTGTAGGCAGCGCCACACTGAAATATTAATTCTTTGCAAGTGCAGAATGAACATTATAAAGCATTTGTAAAAATGCCAGTACCCAAGGTTCTGGAGTCTGGGGATGGAGATGGAGGTGAGGCTGTGATGCAGCAGGATAAGCAGAAGATTCTGTTCAGTTGGGCAGGCAAAGGGGCATGGAGGCTATCTCCCACTGCCCTGAATACCCACACTATACCAGCCTTCCTTATTCTGGTGTGTGTCCCCCCCCCATTGTTGCTGGATTACAACTCCCATAATCCATGAATGTTGGCCATGCTGGCTGAAGCTGGAGTTGTAGTTCAATGACAGCTGGATGGCACCAGGCTGGGCAAGGATGTGCTGTTAAATGACAGTTCAAGTATATATTTCCAAATATTCCAAGTTCACTCCAGAGAGTCTGTCTCTTTGTATAGAAGTCTTTAGCTTTTAGCTATGACTCCTGCGTTGCAGTGGGTTGGACTAGATGACCCTTGGGGTTTCTTCCAACTCTAGAGCTCTATGATTCTGTTATTCTAAGTATGGTGCCTTCTAGATGATTGGGACTGCAACTACCATCACGTGTAACCAGAAAAGGGAGGCAGGAACCAACTTGAGTATTTCCCCAAGTCAGTCTAAGGCTCTAAAAGGGAGTCACTTGGCAAGTAATGGAGAGATGCTTCCATAGCTTCATTAGGGAGGTCGTTGAAGGACTATATATATATATATATATATATATGTGTGTGTGTGTGTGTGTGTGTGTGTGTGTAAGTGTGGGCTACAAAGGGGTGCAATTAGGTTGATCCTCATGGGGGATCCTAGGGGTAAGAGGACCCTGGATGGAGTAGGCTTTGCCTCGTCTGTTTTCCTGAAATCAACTCTTCAAATGCTCAACATGGAAATCTTCTCTGCTCAGATTTTAATCTAAGCCAGAGAAAAAAATTGGGAATTTTTGTAGGGGCATGTGGGGAGGGGGAGAATGTCGAACCCCGTCCTGCTTATTCTCCTTTTCCTGAAGAGATGGCCTCTCACTACCCCACAGTTGCTCAAGACGGGACAGATACTAAATCCCCAAAGCTCTCTTGTGAACAAAAGACTTGCATGTTTCACCATACTTACCTGGAATTTTACATTGGGCATGTAAACAGTGTCCACTGAAGAGGACAATAAGAATCTGACTGTCATTTTCCATGTAATCCAAAGTCAGTCTGTGCCGTTATGGCGTGGTACTCTGACCCATAATGGAAGCCCCACTGGGTCAGACCACAAGGTCCGTTCTGTTGCAAAAGGGCACTGTGACACTTGTTCCAAATGGAGGCAAAAGAGCCAGCCTTTTCAATAACACATTTTGCTTGTTTACAAGCGCAGACGCCCATTAAAGGAAAAGGCCAGGATGAATGCAAACAGAGTCTAGCAGAGAAATGAATAAATGCTAATACATACTCTCATGTTCCACATAAATGACTCTGCATACATTCAAAGCTGGTCCATTCATGTGCGTGCTCACATTGTGCCCCCTCCCCGTTATGCACACATATACAAAGAGAGACATGCTTAGGTCAGTGGGCAATTCTTTGGCATGACTGCCGAGCCAAATTGTGATTTGCTTTTCAGATGAAATGCCACTCTGGAAACATCCAGTGCTGAAATGAATACAGTTTTGAGCAGGTTAGGGGGGGAGGGAGGGAGGGAAAGGAACGTTTTACATGACTTCTCTGGAGAGTTAATTGAAGCCGTAGATCAAATTGCAATAATGAGGTTGGAAAGTTGCATCATCTTGTGAATAAACAATTGGGTAGCAATGTGGATGAGGGAGCGTCCAATAGGCAGGGCTGACCCAACCCAAGAGGCAGCAGAGACAGCTGCTTTGTGGAGCAGGATTCTAGGGGTTCCAGCTAATTTGGAAATCTTCCAAGGGAACCTCAATTCTTGACACATCACTTGGATCAACATGGCCTGATAGGGCAATCATTACTTATCATGCTGCCCATTTTCTTGACCATAAGTCCCTTTTACCTGCTCCTTTCAAACGGATGGAGTGAAAGCATATGTGCACTTTACAAGGAAAATGGGTTGCAGACTGGGAAAATTCATTGCAGAGGGAACATACCCGTTTGTTTGCCCCAGACTTTGTTGCCCTAAAGATAACTTTGGACAAGAACAAAGGAAGGTCACTTTATAAATAAGCCACAACATTACTAAATGAAATAAGAATGTAAGAAGAACCTCTCTAGACCAGCATCCTCTGCCGTTGGCCAAGCAGTTGCCCATGGAAAACCTGAAAGCAAGATTTTTCAGCACTTTCCCCATTTGAAATTCCCAACAACTGCTGATCGCTTGCCACAGACACTGCCGATCGCACACCTCACTGCAGCCGCCAATTGTCTGCCTGCTCGCCACCACTAACAGCCCACCTGTCCAAATGCCGCAGCCACAGCCAATCGCCAGCAGGCCGTGCCACAGCCACCAATCACCTGCCCAATCATCGCTGCCAATCTCCTGCTTGCTGCTGCCATTAATCACACGTCCCCCCTCTGCATTCACTATCTGTGTATAAGACAACACCCAATTTTTGACCCCCCCCCATTAAGTAGTGGGTTGACATAGCAGCCGGCACAGCGATTTCTTCAAGTAGCTCTTTATTAAGACAAGCTGGAATAGAACTGACTGCGAACAGCTCAGCCGGCCTGTATTTATAGGCAGCCGGCTGTCAACATTGTAACCACAACAGCTCAGAGTTCCCGCCTAAACTAACTGCCGCGGACCTGAGTGAAAACTATCTACAGACCTGAGTGAAAACTATATACAGTATCCCCCTGTTGGCCCAGGGTGAAACTACACTACATAACACCCCTCCCCACCGAGATAAGGCGTTAGTTACAATCGTAATGGTTTCCTTATATACAGCACTACGCGTAATGGTTCAATTAGGCACAAAAGCATATCGGTTACATTTCCCATACTTAGACCAACAGTGATACCTGTCCAACAACGTAGTCCTTTAAATGAGTTGGGCGCTTGGAAACTCTGCCAGACTGCCGGGGACTGGTAGCCAAGTCTGGAGGGCCACACAGTTCTCGCTGAGGCTGTGGTGCGACCCTAGGTGGCGTTGGAACCAACTCCCCTGGATCCGCTGCTGTGGGTGGAGCCTCCGCAAGTGGAGTGGTCTGAGTCTGTTCTGAGACGGCTTGGTTCGGAGGTGTAGGTGGGGCCTCGCCATCTGTACGTGTCTCTTCTGGAGCCGCAAGCGCAGTTGGGGGCACCTCGGTAGTGTCTAAGTCGCCAACCCTGCGCCTAAGCTGGTCTATGTGCCGTCGCCACAAACGTCCGTCTTCGAGTGCCACCTGGTATGAGCGGGGTCCAGTGACTCCCACTACTGTGGCTGGCACCCAAGGGATGTCCCCCACATAGTTCCGGGCAAAGACCTGGTTTCCTGGGACAAATGACCGTGGTGCGTTGGCACAGCCTGGGGGTTCAGCCACGGCAAAGTCTGGGTGTAGCCGGTCGAGCGGTGACCTGAGGCGGCGGCCCATAAGCAGTTCAGCAGGACTCCTCCCTGTGGCCGCATGAGGCGTGATGTGTTGCACGAACAAGTATTCGGCGACCCGCTCATGCCAGTCTCCCCGGTCCAGGCGCGCCAGTGCCTCTTTTGTCGAGCGCACCATTCTTTCCGCTTGCCCGTTGCTGGATGGATGAAAAGGTGCCGTTAGGGCATGGCGGATGCCCAGTCCCAAAAGATACCGCTCAAACGTGCCTGACGTGAACTGCGGTCCGTTGTCAGAGACAAGGACATCAGGACACCCATGCGTTGCAAACAGGCCTCGCAGCACCCGGATGACAGCTTCGGTAGTGGTGGAGGGCATCAGGGCGACCTCCAGCCATTTGGAATAGGCGTCCACCACTACCATAAAGGTCCGGCCGTGAAAAGGGCCAGCCAGATCGATGTGCACCCTCGACCAGGGTGTCTTTGGCGTCTCCCAGGTGTGTCCCTTAGCTGCCGGTGGTGCAGGCCTCGACTCTTGGCACGCTTGACAGGCGGATACCCAGGCAGTGATGGCATCGTCCATATTAGGCCACCAGACGTAACACCGAGCCAACGCCTTCATTTTGACAATTCCCGGGTGGCCAACGTGCAGAGCCTCCAGGACGCGCTGACGGAGTCCCTGGGGAATCACGACGCGGTCTCCCCACAGCAGACAGCCGCGATGAGCTGAGAGTTCATGTTGTCTGGTTGCGAAGGGCTGGAACTCCGATGCAAAAGGCCCTTGTGGCCACCCCCTCCACACCCAGTTGAGCACCCGGCTGATGGTGCGATCCTGGGCAGACGCGGAGGCCACAGTGGCAGCCGATACAGGCGCTGCCGGAAGATCCTCAATCAGAAGGAGCGATGAAGCTGGAGCCGGGTCTTCCACAAATGCTGGAAGAGGGCAACGGCTGAGGGCGTCGGCATGGCCCATCGATTTCCCCGGGCGATGGATGAGCCGGTAGTGGTAGGCAGCCAGGAAAACAGTCCATCGCAGCATGCGCGGTGAGAGGACCGGTGGAGTCGGACGATCACCGGCGAGGAGGCCCAGGAGTGGCTTGTGGTTAGTGATGAGGTCAAAAGTCCTGCCATAGAGGTATTCATGGAACCTCTTCACTCCAGCCACAAGTGCCAATGCCTCCTTGTCGAGCTGGCTGTAATTCCGTTCCGTCGGAGATAGTGTCCTGGAAAAGTAGGCGAGCGGTGCTTCTCTTCCATCTGGGAAACGGTGACTAAGGACAGCACCGATGCCAAAAGGTGAGGCGTCGCAGGCAAGGACCAGCGGCCTGGATTCACTGTACTGTACCAGTACACTGTCTGAAGAAAGGAGAGCCTTGACTGTGTTGAAGGCTGCCGTCTCTCGATGACCCCAGGCCCAAGGCGTCTTAGTGCTAAGGAGTCGGTGAAGAGGCTCAGCCACAGTGGCTTTGTGGGGCAGGAACATGTTATAAAAGTTCAGCAGCCCCAGGAATGCCTGCAACTCCGTTTTGTCCTTTGGGGTGGGGGCCTGCTGGATAGCGCGGATCTTGGATGTGGTTGGATGAAGGCCGGAGGCATCGATAAGATAGCCCAGGAACTCTACCTGTGGAACGGCAATCAGGCACTTCTCCCTCTTTACCTTGAGCCCGGCCTCCTGGAACCTGGTCAGCACGGCACGGAGGCGCTCGAACAGCTGCTGGTGTGATTCTGCAGACACCAAGACGTCATCAAAATATGGTACCACGCCCGGAAGCCCTTGCAGGAGACGCTCCATAAGGCTTTGGAAGATGCCAGGAGCCACACTCACCCCGAACTGCAACCGGCGGCAACGGAATGCCCCCCGGTGGGTGACGATTGTCTGGGCTTCAGCAGTGGCATCATCGACATAGCAGCCGGCACAGCAATTTCTTCAAGTAGCTCTTTATTAAGACAAGCTGGAATAGAACTGACTGCGAACAGCTCAGCCGGCCTGTATTTATAGGCAGCCGGCTGTCAACATTGTAACCACAACAGCTCAGAGTTCCCGCCTAAACTAACTGCCGCGGACCTGAGTGAAAACTATCTACAGACCTGAGTGAAAACTATAT
Organism: Podarcis bocagei; assembly: GCF_964188305.1. NCBI lineage: Eukaryota > Metazoa > Chordata > Lepidosauria > Squamata > Lacertidae > Podarcis > Podarcis bocagei. Next base: position 31,759,874 of record NC_138132.1, read on the forward strand.
ACAGTATCCCCCTGTTGGCCCAGGGTGAAACTACACTACATAACACCCCCCTTTTTAAGCAAAAAGCATCGTCTTATACACTGAAAAATATGGTACATCTTGTGGGAGCAAATTCCATAGTTTTCCTTTTATGTGGCCCACTGGTCTTCAGAAAATGGCACTTTGACTTGGAGACTCCGCTCCCTCCTCAGCTTGTGCTGCTTTGAGACAAGTGCCTGATCTTACCACAGCTTTACATAAGAGGGCCTTCAACATTTCCCCATAAAAAGTATACATTTTATTAAGCATTTTCCCTTTTTGTGGAGCCGAGAACCACAAAATCCAGAGGAATCTGAAGGGCAACTGCATTCTGGTCTGCGTAGTAGTTCATGCGGTACAAATTCGGTTGGCACACTTCATCTCAACTTAAAAAGGATAGTGTTGGGAAAGATCCAGAAATGGGCAACCAAAATGACCAAAGGTATAGAGCAGCTCACCTAGGAGGAACGGTTGCAACCTTTGGGACTTTTTGCATTGCTCTGAGGCAGCAGGGCTCTCTTTCAGTCCAATAGTCATCATTTCCACCTGCTTCCTGATTGGCATGCCCTTTCTCTTAAGTGGTAAATTATACTCCCCTTGCCACAAAAGGCTCCATCCTTGCTCAGCTGAACTCCAACAAGACTTAAACAATTTGAATGGGGAAGGGATTATTTATGGGGAAACCTATTGTTGGGTCTGGCTTGATTTATTTTAATGCTTGCCATTAAACATCAGAATGGTAGTCTGCTTCCCCCAGCCCTCATGCTGCGGTTCTAGCTGAGGAAATAATAACAGCCCTAGTTATTGGTGCTGTGAGACTGCAGCTGCCAATTACATTGAATTATCCATTTCGGTTTGGGAATATAAAATAATTAGTTTCATAAGGTCGGAGAAAAATGGCTCATTCGGTAGGAAGAATCCTCTTTCTAAATGCCCAGGATGTTTGTTACGGTTGTAATAAAGGGGATCTATGTATAGTTTGGGGCCTGCATTAAAAAATGATTTCAGTGTCTTTCGTGATTGCCCTGGTAATATCTCAAGTGGGAGGCTGTTGTCACAGCTGGCTGAGACATGAAGCAAGAGACCTTTGCAAAACTGGGTTCAAAAAGCTAGGTTACTTTCCTTGTTGGTGTCACATGGATTCAGGCAGACCATGGCACCACCTAGAGAAGACAAGGGCTGAAGCTCTGTGGCAGAGAATCTGCCTTGCATGTCGAAGTTTCCTCTGCAGGCACCCTGGAGAGCTACTTCCAGTCAGTGTGGACAATATTGAAGTAGATGGATCAATGGTCAGACTTGGTATAAGGCAGCTTCCTAGGCTGTATGTTCCACTGTCCATTTCTTCAGCCAGAAACATTCGATTTGAGGTTAAATGTTTGGCCCAATTGATTGACTGATTGGGTTTTATTCCCCGGCCATAATTACTATCTAGAGCAAATTGGGCTCTCAAGCCAGGTAACTGAAATAGTACCATCCAGACCCAGAAGGTGAGATGTCAGAATGGCAGATGAGCTGGGTGACCAGAAGGGACAGCTGAAAACCCCGCTCCATAGTCAGGCTTGCACAATTAAAGAATTGTTCACTTAAAAGAACCACAGAAAACATTTCTCCCTCCCATAATCCCTTGTCTGAAACCTTTTCCAGCCTGAGGACCGCATTCCCTTCTGGACAACCTTCTGGGGGCCACATGCCTGACCTCACCATGCTGCCTCTGTAGCAGCTTCTCGGTGAATAAAGCACACTGTTGGTCTCCTCCTAAGGAGGAAGTGGCAGACCCTCTGGGGTCTCTTGGGCTCTGCACTTGCTCATTGTGATCCAGAGTGATCTGGATCTTTCCCCCCTGTGATGACCATCAACCATCAGGTGAGTTTGGTTTGATCCCCCCATGTTTCCAATGTAGAGCTTCACTCACCCCTTCTTCCCTAGTGGGTTGAGAGCGCATGATTTGGGGATTTGCTTCAGGTGCCAAAATGTCTTGGGCTTAACCCTGAGGGGCAAGGACACATTCCTCTGGGCTCCTTGGGGAGGAAAGGCAGGATATAAATTAATAATAATAATAATTCCAGCCAAGCAAAGTACTTGAGGAGGTGTGGAGCAGGGCCAGTGAGAGGTGTGGCCTGACAAGAGGGAGTGTGGCTTGGTGAGAGACCTGAGGACCAGATAAGGAGGACATTTAGCCCACAAGCCTGAGGCTCCCTGCCCAGGCCCTAGGACCTGCCTTTAATTGCGTCTTCATAAGGCTTTATTGTCATTTGCCATCAACTCACCACCTCTTGCCAAGTGTGTAGGTCTACTCTGCAAATGGGGCAGGTGTGGTCGGGAGACTTTTTTGAGCAGAATTGTTAATGTTATTACCTCTCCCCAGAACAGTTTGGAGGGGTATGGGAGTCAAATATTATTTAGAAACGAATGTGTAGGCACTCATTCCTGAGAGAAGCTCTTCAAAACAGAGAGGATATAATTACCACAATGTCTCAAGACAGCTGGCATAGTTTCCTTAGGGGGCTTTTTTGCCTCCTGAAATTAAAATGACTTTAATTGAAAGGAGTCCATGCTTTTGGATTTATATAGCTGTAACTATATAACTAGGGAAATCTTATGAAATGGGGGTGAGGATAATTCCAAGTCCCACACCATGTAATTCTGACATATTCCTTAAAATTAAAATGCTTTTAATTGAAGGGTATATTAAAAATAAATAAATCAGTGAGCCTCTCTCCTAACTCAAGCAATATTAATTGCACATCACTCCTGATTTTCATTTTCTTAACTGACATTTTACTCACACACATTTACTTCCGAACTCCCTGAAAATTTTCCTGTACCTTAACCCCACCCACCTCTGCCCTGCTCAAAAGACCTAGGCAGTACAGCATCCTTCATCTTAAAGGCAACTGAACATATGCTATTCTGAGCAAGTTCCATAATATCCAGTGTCCTTTCACAAAGTCCAAAGGATAAAAAGAATAATGGCAAGAGTTCTTTCAAGAACAGTTAGGATATTTTCCCATTAGTAAAAGGTATCTGCTGCTCCCAAGCTGTGAAATCAAGTACAGTATATTGTGAATATATCCATATGTAGTGAACCAAAAGATTCACTTGTAGTTTTTCAGATGCAGATAGATGTGTTTCAGATTTTCTCCATGTCATTTTCTTTTGGATCCGAATCTGATCTGTTAAATCTAAAGCTCTGTTTATCTCCATCCCCTCTTGACTATCATGGAGAATCTAAAAACACTTATACTTGCAGTGGTTTTAACTGTTTTTATTGTATTGTGAATTTGCTTTATAGGAAGCAATTTATAAATAATAAACTACTACTACTACTGATGATGATGATGACATCAAAGGAGCCCCTCCAGAGTGGATTCAGCCTGCCAAATTCCAGGCAAATCCACCTGGATGTTTTCATGTAGGGAACCTTTAATTTTTAATGTATTTCTTTTTTAAAAAAAGAACTGGTGCAAATTGGAGAGCTATTTGCCCTTCTGAGGGGAGAGGAGCTTGCCGGATTTCAGCCATATAACTGTAGCAGTTCTCCTTCAAGTGTGGGAAAATAGAAACAATGTTCTCTCCCCCCCCCATATTTACTTACTTTTATTTATTTACCTATTTGGTGAGCAATCAGTTTGAAAACTGGAGGATTTGAAGAAGGTGCTCCTGGGTAAGAAGCTTGCCAAGGTTCAGTTCAGACAAATAGTTCCTGGGGTTATCAGATGATATGATTTTATGTTATCTAAAACTGGAAAAGTCGCCATTTTCTCTCATCACTGTTGCCCCACCCCATCCCAGAAAATCTGTCTGTGAAGAAGAGAGTGAGAGCAAGAGATTTGCAGGGGGAGGGTCAGAGGGTGTGACTTTGGCAAGGTTTGAGCTGGGCTATGTGTCCTTAGCAGTGCCAGATTTACGTACAGTGGTACCTCAGGATAAAATAAAACCTACATACAGCAACAGTGTTTTGTGTTGTGTAGGCTCCTATGATGTTAGTAATGGGCCCTGCCTGCTAGCCTGCTCCTTATTCAACACAAAAAACAGCAGCAATTTGTTGTTGACAAAGGACAGCTGGACATATAAAGGGCCCCATTACCTTCAGTAGCTTAGGGCCTCATCAAACCTAAATCCGGCCCTGGTCCTTAGTTGCACCACCTGCATTCAGATGTTTGCATGATAAGTACTAGGGTTGGAAGTGGTCATTTGTTTACTTATTGCATTTCTTAGTCAATTGTTTTTTAAGAGTTCAGGCAACTCTCAACTTGGGGTTACATTCCAGGGATAGCAGGCAAAGCCAAAATTGTGTCTAGTCAAAACATTGGGTTCAGTGGTGGGTGGAATTGCCAAAGGTCGTCCCCCCACCATGCTTGCCCCCTTTCCACCCCCTATCCTCCCCCTTTTGAGTTTTTATTTGTGCCAAGAATGTAAGGCTGAATGTGCACAAGTTAAATGTGTGTTGTGAGTTACCTGTAAAAGTTGTGAGTTACCTGTAAATGACCCAAAGCTACTTATAGAATAATACCAAGATTAAAACCATTGTTTCAAGTTGTGTTAGTTATTATTAAGAGCCAGGCTGGAGTAATATAAGACAAATAACTTTATTTACACAAGCTTGCATTCCTCCCCTAACTCTCTCTGACTCTCCTCTGTTTCTCTATGGCTTGTGCTAAATCAATTCCTGGTTCCCTTAATCTATGCCTCCCCTTTGCGTAACTAAGTTTATCTCCTTGTCTGCTGTCCTAACCCTCTTACTTAGTTCCACATACATTGATAACAGCTATGGACAAAATTTTGAAAAATGCGCTGAATTGAAAATGGCAAACTTTGGCTCATCAGGGTTTTCGTTCACAGGGTTAGTTTCTAAACACCTTTAGGTGGATACTCCTTTAAAAAACCCTTCAGACCTTTGCGCTAAAAGTGCATTGGCCTGAACATGTGTTTAATGTTCTCTAAATACCAGGGCTATGAAGCTCTCCTGGGTGGGCAGACATGTGCCATTGCCAGTCCCCTCCCTCCCCTCCCCTCTCCCGCCTCCTCCACATCTCTATGGGCTGCGCATAATTAGGCTATGAGGGTCACATGGCTTTTGTTTTTCCAAATGTCATTTTCCCAAGCATTTTTAGGTAATTTCATGCAGTGTTGGTCATTTGTTCTGTTTTATGATCTTTTTAATTATCTTATCATTTTATGATGTTCTAATAATATTTTTGCAGACTGCTATGGTTTTTAAATGAACTGATGGTTTATAAATATTTTTATAAACAAACAAATGTGATCCACAAGCCTTAGTTCCCCAGCATCGTTATAAAGGGCTTTATTGATTAGTCTGGCGTCTCTACTTCCTACCAAATTGGGCTAGCGTCTATGAACCAATCCTATGCCCATTTAAGGATCTAATTTTTATTCCCTTTTTTGTTTTGCTTTTCAAATGTTTTGGCACTTGAAGGGTAAAATTCCATCTTCCTACTTTCCAGATGTTTGCATTACCCTTGTCTCCTCCCATAAAACGTAAATGCTCTTCTCATTTTATTACGAAAAAAAAGGAGGAGGAGGATGGAAGTTTAATATTCTTTTCTCCCCCGAGAATTTGCTTCAGGGCTTTGTCACTCAGCCTTCCCTGTGAGAATCTGATGAACTCTTTGGTTTAACAAACTTTTCACATTCTAATCATATTCCCCCCACACCATGAAAAATAAGAAAATAACCAAAACATATTAAAGAGACAGATGGAAATCTTTGCAATGCCATTGCAGATACATAGTGGGAAGCAATAAAAGAAAGGATGAGAGGCATGGGAGTGAGGTTTTTATTATGACAATTATAACTCTAAAAACATTTGAAGGTAGGTGGTGAGCTGGCATACTAGCTTACTGTTTCTTTGCAAAACCAACTTTTTATTTGAACTGGCCAAGAATGGGTCTCTGACATTTTAAATCCCTGCCCCACCCCATCTCCCAAACTCTTTGAACCTATTTAACTTTAGGAATCGGTGCTTGAGGTTGCTTTCTCCCTCTTTCCTCCCTCTCACTTTTTTTCTTTTCCATAATTTATTTTAGATTGCAAGCCTATGAGCAGTGAGTTCTGGTTTTAACTGACCATAAGGTAAGTAAGCTGCTGTAGGAAGCTTTGTGGCTGAAGAATGGATTGCAAATGCTACAAACAAAATACAATACAATACAATCAATGCAATGCAATGTATTGGTTTGCATTTTTAAGCAAACCATCCTAATTTGCTGGTCCCAATGTAGATCAGAATGCAGCTGACAGACTGTACACTTCTCTGAATTTTGCAATACAGTTTTGTTTCAAAAATGTATAAAAAATGTGAATCTTAGAGGGAAATGTGCTGAAAATCACACACATGCATATTTCAGGGGAAGGAATAATGCATATAGAATGAGTGCAGTTCAAATGCCCATTTAACATGGCAGTGTATTTTTTAAAGTAGAGGTGATAAAGCATGTGGGAAATGGTGGGGGTGGAGTATTGTAATAGGAGGATGAAACTACTCACCCCATTTCATTCCATTTTTTAAAAAACCAGGATTGATTTCTTTTTATTTTTTGTTTTTACAATGTCTCTGGAAATGCTGTGCAATTTTGTTTCAAACAAAACTAAAGCCAAAACTACTCATAAGTTTTCAGTCAGGTATTTTACACACAAGAACTTTCAGTGCTTTCGTAATTTCAGTTGCTGCCTTGATACATACATGAGGAAAGCAACCCAGTTTATGAGAACAGCAATTTTACTGGAGCAGTCAGTGTGTGCAAGCAATCAGAGGGACTGTCTCGGGAGTAAGGAGCTGAATTTACACACACTGTGGCTCCTGCCATCAGCCAGGAGCTCAAGGGCCATAAGGAAGCTGCACCCTCAGCCTCCCAGGAAGAACATCATAGAAAGAAGGAGAACAGTCTGGCCCCTGGCATGACCCTGGCATCAGAACCCCCTTCAAGGGAAAAGACTCTTGAGGCAGAAGTTGGTGGCCATCACTGCCTCATGTGGAAGTGAGATCCATAGTTTAACTGGGTGCTGCACAAAGTACTTTCCTTTATCTGTTCTGAATCTTCCAACCTTCAACCTCATTGGATGCCTAAAAGTTCTAGTGCTATGACAGAGGAAGATTTTTTTTCTCTACATCCATTTTTTCTCTATGCATAATTTTATAAACTTCTGTCATGTCACACCTTGCTTGGCCTTTCATCTAAACTAAAGGTAAAGGTCAAGGGACGCCTGACCATTAGGTCCAGTCACAGACGACTCTGGGGTTGCGGTGCTCATCTCGCTTTATTGGCTGAGGGAGCCGGCGTACAACTTCCGGGTCATGTGGCCAGCAGGACTAAGCCGCTTCTGGCGAACCAGAGCAGCGCACGGAAACGCTGTTTACCTTCCCGCCAGAGCGGTACCTATTTATCTACTTGCACTTCGTGCTTTTGAACTGCTAGGTTGGCAGGAGCAGGGACCGAGCAACGGGAGCTCACCCGTCATGGAGATTCGAACCGCCAACCTTCTGATCGCCAAGCCCTAGGCTCTGTGGTTTAACCCACAGCGCCACCTGCATCCCCAAATGCTTGCAAAGAAAATGCTGAACCCTTTCCTCATAGATGAGTTGCTCCATCCCCTTGATTATTTTGTCTGCCCTTGTGTGGACTTTCCTACCGTTACAAGATTCTTTCTGAGGGCTTCACTGAGGATCCCAGCGTTTCTGACTAACCAGAAACTTCTCACCACCTTCCATCAACTCAAGCAGAATGAAAACATACTCAATATTAACATCTAATAATAAAATTGTCATGATGGAAGCAATACTCATGAAGTAGTATATGTGCAAGATTAGTATGTAGGAAGAAATGTAAAATTTTCATGAATACAGCAATGAGGGTAGGATATTCAAAGTCTTATTATTGTTGCTAGGAGCTAGTGTGCTTGTTTTATGTCCCCAGCTACCATAAAATATAAAAATTTAGAACTGCTGATAGACCAGTTGGCTCCCCACCAAGAAATTTGTGTTGTAATATTCTTCTGGAAAAGTCCTCCATCTCCATGCGCTATAAATTCGCACATTCCACTTGGGAAAAGCAGAGAAAAATAGAATGGTGTAAATTCTCAATTTTTATGTTGTTTGTTTGGATCTCTCCCCTTGTTATTCCAATTCATCAAAAGGATTTTCAGTTTCATATATATCTATATATCCTGATATCAGGGGGAGGGGGGCTTGGCCTTGGATGAATTGCTGTTGCGTTACAGAATGTTCACAAACATTCTAACTGATGATAGAGATAGGCACGAAGTGCTGAATGCAGCAGCTGGAAAAGGTGAAGTGAGCAACAGGGATGGACAGGAAGGAAATGAAGTTTGAACATGGAGATTTAGGACCAGGATACTAAGAAGTCTCTCTCTCGTGTGTGTGTGTGTGTGTGTGTGTGTGTGTGTGTGTGTGTTTCTCAATGCTACCTGAGACTCTGAACTTTGTCCATGTTTGGACAACTTCAGTATCTAGTGCTAATAAAATTTGGGGACCCCTTTTCAGCTCAATATTCCAGCTTCTGCCACTGACCTCAGGGATCATGGGATGGAGAACACACTTGTCAGGTCTAGCTTGGCACATGCAGAGATTTAAGAAGGCAGCACTGTTTCTATTCCACTGCAATCTGTCCTCTTCCCAAAATTACTTTACAGTGGTACCTCTAGTTGTGGACATGATCTGTTCCGGGGTGCCATTCACAACCCGAAAAGTCTGCAACTAGACCGGCGCTTCTGCGCAAGCTCGGAGTGTGATAGAGCACTTCTGCACATGTGCAAAGTGTGCAGAATGCTTCTGTGTGTGCAGCAAAACCTGGAAGTATACATTTCTGGGTTTGCCATGTTTGCAACCCCAAAAGCCGCAACGTGAAGCAAACACAACAAGAGATATGACTGTATTAATATTGCTGTGTACTGTAGGAAATTTACATAATTTATGTAATTAATTGGGTAAATTATGCCAATTATGTTGGCATTATGATATTTTGGTGCAAAGAAAACTCAGTGAAAATTAGGCGAAAAAGTGATTGATGGTGTATTGTTTGGGGTCTGAAAGCAACAACATCAGTGAATACTGATTGTATTTCCTGGATTGATTTCCATTCTGAACATGGGATGCATGGTCCGCTCCCCTTTTCATTTGAGTCTGGATCCTCTGACATCTTTAGACAAATGTCACTTCTGGCCCCCATAGTTTAAACTCGTCTTAGTCCTGTTCTCATGTTCTCTGCACTGTCAAAATGCCACCTCGTGCTTTCTCCCCAGCTTGATACACAGTGCAATGAACATCACCTAAGATTATAACCATGAGAACTTGGGAAGGCTTTCACTGTCCCACAAAGGTTGTCTATGATGATTACTGAGAATCAGAGTTTACTTTGGAGATTCAAATCGGAGGTGCAAAAGTGGCTTGATTTGGACCTAATTTGGGTCATATTCACAGGTGCCTCCCCAAGGAAGTATCACCTCGAGCCATAGGCAGAGGGAGACCAGATGTATTCCTGGAATTACTGATTGCCTTGCAGGAGGCCTCCCTCCCCATGAGCCTTCCCCCCCTCAAGGATTTCATCATATGTAGGCATTGATTTCAATCACTAACCTATTTCCATGTATAACTCTCGCTATTTTTAAGCCTGAATAGTTCATAAATAGCATCACAGTTTTTTCCCTTTGCTACCACTGGATGGGGAGGGCAGAAGGTGCGACATACTGGTGTCCTACTTTTCTCTTTTTTTAACTTTAGACTTCCCCAGGTGTTAAGCTTGCTGCAGCTTTCTCCTGCTTGCCTTGAAGAGACACCAAAGTCACAAGGTCGCTTATAAGATCCGGTGGTACAAGGTAATGTCATTTCATCAGAAAAACATCCTCTTGGGATAGCTTCTGCCTCACTGAGCCTGCATGGCCCATTGATACACTCAAGGCACAAGCCCATGTTTCCACCAAGGGTTGTGAATCTAAATCAATAAATGTTGACTTCTTTGCTTAGCTTGTTCAGCTTCCAAGACACAGCACTTGAAAGATCAGTTGCAGAAGGATTGAGAAACAAAGATGGAGGGAGGGGCATTGAGAAGCAGAGAAGCATAGATGGGATGTTGCTTGTGCAAACAGGTGCTGAAATCCCCTTGGGCTCCATCTACATTAAAAGCTGGGATTCTTCCTGATTTGCTGTTTGGGATGGCCGGCAAGGGCTGGTTTTAGCGCCCTTCTGATTCCCTTCCAAACAACCGATCTCTGGGCACAGTCCAGATTGTTAAAGAAGGGTCATGGTCATGCTGCTCTGTTTGATGTTTTGGAGCAGGGCCAGAAACTCAAAATGTGCATTTTAGTATTTCAGGCAATGTGCTTGAAGGAGCCAAAGTGGCATTGGGGATGAATGAATCTGTCAATTTCATCATAGCTCATTTTCTCAGTTTTCCAATTTTAAGTTCAGTTTGTCACATCTCTGCATCAGTTTGGTGTTTTATATTTTTTTTAAAGTCTTCACACAAAAAATATCACCAACAGTTTAGTGTACATTTTTCTTAATACACATATTTTAAATCCCACCCCCATCCCTGAGAATAAACCCTTATCCTGCTTCTAGTAGCAACTGATATAATCGTGAAAAGGAAATGTGGCCCAAGCTGCTACTTTATGATTCTCAGTGAGGAAGATCCAGCTGTCAGCAGACTGGAAGGATGCTTCCCTTTATAATTGCCAGTGTGGTTCCATGTTATAGACATCCTTTGGGCAATAGCATCTTAGTTGGCCCACTGCAGTTGCCATGGCTGCTTTGCTTGCCTCTCCCTCTGGGCTCAGTCTACACTATGTCTCAGAGAAAGAGGACAAGGCATGAAGGAGGTCCTCTTCCTTGCTACTTGTTTGGAGGGGGCAGCTGCACAGGCAGCAACAGGAAGAGGGGTGGGCCTCTTCTCCATTGCTGCTGTTTCCTGACTCCAGTTCTAATAATGGCTCAGGTGGGACTGATCAAAACCAGTAGGTAGAAAAGTAAGCCTTGTGTCCAAACCAAGCAGCAATGGAGCAAGGAGAAGAGGCAGCAATATCCAGGCCTGTGACCTCCAAGAGTTAAACATGAAGAAGAAGAAGAGGAGGAGGAGGAGTTTGGACTTGATATCCCACCTTTCACTCCCCTTAAGGAGTCTCAAAGTGGCTAACAATCTCCTTTTCCCTTTCTCCCCCACAACAAACACTCTGTGTGGTGAGTGGGGCTGAGAGACTTCAGAGAAGTGTGACTAGCTCAAGGTGATCCTGCAGCTGCATGTGGAGGAGCGGGGACGCGAACCTGGCTCACCAGATTACGAGTCTACCACTCTTAACCACTATACCACACTGGCTCTCATGAAGGATTGTTGGTCACATTGTAATTATAGCATGTGCTCAGGATCTCTGCTAGGCTTGCTGGGCATCAAGGTCTGACTTGACCTTATAAGGGTTTTCGTCATCTCCTCAGAGGCTTCAGGGGAAGGAGGGTAGAATGAAGAGGGGTAAGTCATTTCTCACAGGGCTTCTCCTCAGCCTTCTCTCTCCATTTGAAAACTTAAACCAACTTCCCTTTCACAGTACACACTCTCACTCTTATTCCCAGGTAAGTGGGGTTAGACATGCAACCTGAGTCCGCAATCTTAGTTACTGCCAGTCACTTTTCGTCATATGATATCTAAGCTTGCTGTTAACATAGAATGAACACTTCCTCAAAATGAATGTTCCAAGCAAATTAAAAAGAGAGGACAAAAATATGATTATTTTTCTTCACTTTTAAAGTTGGTTTTATTTTTATTTTTAAATAAACTTAATGTTAAATAGAAACATCCAAAATGTGTGTGAATGTGATTTGGTAACCAAAAGCCGCTGCAAATATGACATCTCCACTTAGCCATTCAGAGAAAGGTGACGTGGTAGTCAATAATTGCAAGTGTTAGGTACAGGCAGCAGCACATCCGGTTCAGCCTATTACTCCTGCTCAAGACTGGCAGCACAAAATGTTCAATGTGAAGTAGTAAAAATGCAATTCCTGTCCTCCTTTATGCATTTCTCAGCTTCAGCAGATTTATCGTTGCCATTGAGTAAATGAGTGGTGGAGAGATGTTTCCTTTAATAAACATGAGATGAATAATGTTCCTCGGGCTCACATCAGAGAAAGTCTTGAAATAAAGTCACCTGAATGAAACTCTTTGACAAGGAAGGCTGGATATTGTGTTTACTGTCCTCATGAATTGCAATGAAACGGACTTGTTGGTGTGCAATTACTGAAGTGCAAAGCTAGAGGAGACGTGAAAGTCATCGATGCCCAGCTTCTTTTCTTGGGAACCTCCACATTTGTGAAATAGGCTATGGAGAAGCGAAAGCTATTGGTTGTAGCTGAAGATCACAAAGGTTAAAATAAATGTATTGCCCTGTTTTTGTGATGGAATCTTGTATTCTGCATGCACTTATTCTGATGCATACTTTTGGTTTGTGATCTGTGTATTACCAGTATGTGTGTGCATTGGCCTGGTTGGCCAAAGAGCAATAAACCAGTCATCCATATATGCATTTTTGTACACATTTCTGGTTGCAGAAATCCACACCAGTATTTGGAGATGCCAGGGATTGAACCTGGGACTTTCTGCATGCAAAGCAGATGCTCTGCCACTGAGCTATGTCCTTATGACAAGTCCACATATTTCTGAAACAGAAGATAAATATCTCCAGAGCTGACTCCAAGCTCTGAACTTCATGTGACCCTGGCACGTGCTCCTTCTTTTGGCTGCAGCTCCTCAAACAGTGAAATGGAGCACCTGGTCCTTCCAAGTGCAATGTTAATTGAAACACAGAGCTGTTTTTCCATGGTACAGCATATACAAATATTATTCCTCCTACTGGAACATTTGAACAATGGGAACAAGGGGGAAGATCGATAATTCTTCTATTAGATAATTGAAACATGCCACATGATTTACGCTAATGTACTTGTTAAGCAATAAGTAATCAGGCCCAAGCAAGCCTTGCATATGAGATGGAAATGTTTGATTTAACACTCTGTAGAAATGCCCCAAATGAGTTAGTCTGGGAACTGCATGTTAGAGATCCCACCAAATTTCACCTGAAGTGAAATTCAACGAGAATTTGAGGTGAGGGTTCCTTCTCAGGAACAGTATCTGGGGGATTTTCAGGGAAGCTATATTGATAACCCCAGTGTGAATCCACCAGGGCATATATGCGCACACCTGAAATTGAATGTCAGCAATAAAAGTTTGTTGACCCCTGGTTAAAGTGGTATATTAGTGCTTTAAATCTATGGTGTGGGCAAGCCTGGAGGGTGATGAATTCAAGGAATTAACACTTCTGAAGAAAGAGGGGAAAGGAGGACCCCCCCCAAAGGTTTAGATTAATTATATCTAGAACTTCAACACCACACCCCATTTTTGCTCCATTATAGAAACACATCAGGATATGCCATAGCTGTCAACGTTTTCCTTTTTTTTGAGGGAAATTCCCTTATTCTGAATAGGATTCCTCACAAAAAAAGGGAAAAGTTGGGATATGCAGAGAGCTACAAACAGAACCACCATTGGAAGCTTTGAGGGCACAAGAATTTACATAAGGTTGAAACTGAATGGATCCAGGTGGCTATTTTGACCAGATGTGCTGACCCAGGGTTCCTTCTCCCCTTGTTTGTGCAGCTATTTGTCTCTAATCATATCAGATAATGGAGTAAGTCCCTTTTATGACTCTTGTTAGGAGGTTACACCAGTGACCCTGATGCAGCACAGTTCTCTCTCTCTCTCTCTCTCTCTCTCTCTCTCTCTCTCTCTCTCTCTCTCTCTCTTCCCTGAGAAATAAATTCATTCCCCATCTATGGAACAGCAAGGAGGAGGGTGTGCTAAAAAAGGGGGGGGGAGACTGGTTGTGGCATGCAGCGCATGCACATCAAATGTGAGGCCAGTAATGAGGCTGGGCCTGGTGGGGCCAGGGAGTTAATTTCTGCTCTGCAACTAATGAGATGGCAGACAGGCGGCAAGGAAGACGCTGAGGCCGTGGGACCCACACAGGCAGCATAATTAATCCTTGCCTTGTTAAGAAGTGGTGGCACCTTCAGGACATGCTAATAGGATCCTCTGCTTCGGATTGCCCTGCATTTGTTTTGACCTCTGCTTTCAACACTAGATCTTATTAGCAAAGGGCTTCTGTCTTATATCTTACTTGTAAGACATGGCAATGTCAAAGGTGCTTTTTAGAGCAGAACACACAGTTCATATGAATGCCACCAAGGGCTTGAAAAACAGCTTCCCATTGCTATTTTATTTATTTTATTTTATTTCTGACTTTTGTATACCACTTTTTTGTCATAACGACTCCCAAGTAGCTTTCATGTATCAATAAAACCAACCACACATCCATATTAGTCAATGCACAGTTTCATTCCATTTCCTGATAAGAGCAACAATCTAGGTTGAAATTTCGTCTCCCTAAAGCTTTAGAAAATAGGTGGGTTTTCTCCATGTTGCAAAAACCCATAAAGGTTGCCAAGGGGAGGGAACTGCGTGACTGCAGTGCCACTGTGGAAAAGGTCCTGTTCTGGATCTGGAGCAGAATTGTTGGCAAGTCTGCCAATTTCTCTGTTTGGGTCAGGCTGTATGGTTAGAGGCATTCCATCAAACACTAGGTCCCATATCATGAAGAACTGTATTGTTTAATGTTTGCACCTCAAATTGGGCCTGGTAACATACAGGCTGCCAGGGCAGAATCCTCAGAATAGGTGCTTATATAACACAACACCACAGTGCTGGCTAGTACTCTCAGGGCTGTATTCTGTAGTAGCTGTAGCTTTCAAAGGGCAGCCCAATTAGAGTGCATTACATTAGCCTATACAGGAGGTAACCAGAGGGTCATAACTGAGACTTTTGGTTGAAGATGGCAATGTGTAAGGCTGTTCATCATTAAGCTTCGTGGCCTGTTTTAATTTGTTTTTATTTTGAATAGTTTTAAAGTCAGTTGGCTCAGCTGTTAATGTTAATATTAATCGCAGCATGCAGGCAAGGAGCATATCTGTTTTGTCTTTTCTTAGTTTTACGTGGGCTTAAAAGCCATATTTTTAATTGGAGGGCAGGCGCTGGGAAAGCATCTGTTTTGACTCAGCATTTAGTATTTAGCTGATAAGGAAAGATTAGAAGCTCATTAGAAGCATGTTTCTCATGAGTGGGTGTCACCATTAGCTGTGACAACAGGACATCTCCTTTCCTCCCCCACCCCCAAGGTTTCCCACCACCACCACTACTGAAAGTGAAAGCAGGAGGACCTGTATCGGCAACCTGGAAATACTGGGTTGTACTCAACAAAGTAAAGGTGAATGTTCCATTAACACAAGGATTTTTCCTGTGCAATGAAACATTATCTGCCTCTCCTCTCCCTGTGTGCCCCCTAAATCTGTTCTGAGTTGTTCCCTCAACCCTGAAGCAGATTTGGGGATGGGGTTGGGGTGTGCATGTAGGGGAGGGATAAATTCCCTTGTGCTGGTGCTCATTTTTGTGTGAGTGCAAGAACTTAGTTGAATACCACCTATCACCTTGAACCCAACCTCATTCTGGGGCATCAGAGTGGCATTGGGAGGGGGGAGTGAATAGCAACCACCACCCAAAAGACAGATGGGAAACACTTGGTGAAAATTCTGCAAAGTTGACTTTCTTTAAAAATAAAAAAAATCTCAGCTATGTTCTCAGGAAACTGTCTACTGAATTTTTTTGACTCAGCACAAGCTTGTGTGTTGGGTATCTTGCCAGAATACTGGGAATTAGATATCACCTTAGTTCATATAGTTTGTCAGCCAAACAAATATCCAATTCTACAATTAAATGTGTCTCCAAGGCCCTCTACAGTCTACTTCTCCTTCCCCATCTCTCCCGTGCCAGCTGGGGATGGATACTAACTTGATTATTGGGTTCTGTTTCCTAGACACTCCCTCTTAGACCTATCATACCAATTCAGCCTAATGTGCCTTGTATTTGTACATCCTGGATGATGTGCTTGCTTGTTAGAGGAACCCTAGTGGAAAATCAGCTCCTTCCTGCCAGCCAGCCACTTCCACCCACAAGCCTGGGGATTTGTGTTGTGATGTGTCTGATCTCCTAGCACTAAGATATCCACAGCTGGTGTGTGTGTGTGTGTGTGTGTGTGTGTGTGTGTGTAGGTTGGCACTTGGTGCTTATTTTTCTGTCTGAACATGTGAGTTGCTGCTCTGGATGCTCTGCCAGACAGAGAGAAAATCAGTAATGAGAACTGCAAAATAACTGAAGAGCGGGGGGATGTTGGATGGATGACAAATATCAGCAGAGCCAAATAGAGTGGAGATCTAGTGGTACAGCGGCACAGACAGAATTGGAGAGATACAGCAAATAATCCAGCAGGGGTTCTGGGGTTGAAATAGAGCAAGGCTGGGAGCTGGATCAGCACCTGGGACTGGCATTTTGGGGAGATGTCTAGGCCCGGGTATACTGAAAGGGCTCACAGCCCAGACTTTGCTTACATTTCCACTAATCCCCACCATCTCCCAGAAGGAGGGAGCAGAAGAGCAAGCATGTATTTGCTCCACTTCCTTGCTGCTATTGACTCACCCATTGGCTTTCTGAGTAACTAACTGCATGGTTGTCAAAAGTCATTGAAGCTTGACATCTCTATTTTGCTATGTCTATTTTGTATTGTTTTGGCTTTAAATGTATTGATTGGGTTTTGTTGTGTTTTTAACTGGTTTGTTTGCTAAGTTTTTTTACACATTGCCCTGAGACAATTTTTGGGTTTTGTGCCACTGAATTGTGTCTTGGTACCGTATTTTTCACCCTATAGGACGCACTTTCCCCCTCCAAAAATGAAGGGGAAATCTGGGTGCGTCCTATGGGGCGAATGCAGGCTTTCGCTGAAGCCTGGAGAGCGAGAGGGGTCGGTGCGCACCGACCCCTCTCGCTCTCCAGGCTTCAGGAAGCTATCTGCAAGCCTTGCAAGCCCGGCGGGATGTCCCGGGGCTCGCAAGGCTTGCGGGCAGCAGCCTGCACCCAAAAGCTGGGGACAGCGGGGAGGCGCAGCGCTGCCACCCCGCTATTCCCCGACCTGATCTGGGGGGAGGGGAGAAGCAAGCCTGCTTCTTCCCCCCGTCAGCCCCACAAGCTCGGGGAATAGGGGGATGGCGGAGCGCCGCCACCCCGTTATTCCCCGACCTGATCGGGAGGCTGGCGGGGGGGGGAGAAGCAAGCTTGCTTCTCTCCCCCCCCCCGCCAGCCCCACAAGCTCGGGGGATAGGGGGATGGCGGAGCGCCTCCACCCCGCTATTCCCCGACCTGATCTGGAGGCTGGTGGGGGGGGAGAAGCAAGCTTGCTTCTCTCCCCCCCCGCCAGCCCCACAAGCTTGGGGGATAGGGGGATGGCGGAGCGCCGCCACCCCGCTATTCCCCGACCTGATCGGGAGGCTGGCGGGGGGGGGGGGGAAAGCAAGCTTGCTTCTCTCCCCCCCGCCAGCCCCACAAGCTCGGGGGATAGGGGGATGGCGGAGCACCGCCACCCCGCTATTCCCCGACCTGATCGGGAGGCTGGCAGGGGGGGGGAGAAGCAAGCTTGCTTCTCTCCCCCCCGCCAGCCCCACAAGCTCGGGGGATTGGGGGATGGCGGAGCGCCGCCACCCCGCTATTCCCCGACCTGATCGGGAGGCTGGCGGGGGGGGGGAAGAAGCAAGCTTGCTTCTCTCCCCCCCGCCAGCCCCACAAGCTCGGGGGATAGGGGGATGGCGGAGCACCGCCACCCCGCTATTCCCCGACCTGATCGGGAGGCTGGCGGGGGGGGGGGGAGAAGCAAGCTTGCTTCTCTCCCCCCCCCGCCAGCCCCACAAGCTCGGGGGATAGGGGGATGGCGAAGCGCCGCCACCCCGCTATTCCCCGACCTGATCGGGAGGCTGGCGGGGGGAGAAGCAAGCCTGCTTCTCCCTCCGCCAGCCCCACAAGCTCACGGGATAGCGGGGCAAGCTGTCCCTGAAGGCAGAAGAGGGAGACGGAGCGCTCCGTCTCCCTCTTCTAGCTTGGGGATGGCTGCGCAAACCTGGGGCGGGGGGGAAAT
The DNA here is from genome assembly GCF_964188305.1 of Podarcis bocagei. NCBI lineage: Eukaryota > Metazoa > Chordata > Lepidosauria > Squamata > Lacertidae > Podarcis > Podarcis bocagei. Next base: position 31,777,979 of record NC_138132.1, read on the forward strand.
AAAATTTTTCCCCTTGATTTCCCCCCCAAAAAACTAGGTGCGTCCTATGGGCCGGTGCGTCCTATAGGGCGAAAAATACGGTAATTTAGTACCCTCGTGACCTGGGCTGTCCCTGCCCACCCAGACTGGGTATTGGCTCCTCTTGGTCAGGAAGGAATAAGAGAAGTCTTCCTGTTCCAGGTGAGTCTTGCTTGAGAAACAGGTCTTCCTGAGCTTTGGAGCTTTCCAGTGTCTTTGGTTGTCATTCGGTCCAAGCTTTCGGCTTCTTCTTCATTCCCTGACATCTGGTTAGTCCTCCAGTTCTGACTTGCTCTTAGATACTGATTACTACTAAATGTTCCTACAACTCTTGACTAAACTCAGATTGCTTCCCATAGCTGAGCCCTGAGAAATGTCGATGCTACTGGGTCCCCTTACCCATATTTAACAACGGTACTTGTCAGATGCTTCATAGAATTATGGTGTATTCTTATTTCCTCAACAGTAATGGTGTCCATCTTCACTAACCTCTCAAAATTCTCAACCCTTCAGTTGTCCTTTGGCCCTGATGCTCTGGCTTACTCCTCAATCCTGCCTCATGGTTTGATCTTGAATCCTGGGGAACTATTTGATCCTTCCTACTGGCTTCATGCCACAGCTCCTGGTAAGGTCAGCCCTGAGAGTAGGATGGTGATGATGAGGATGAGCTGCTATCTGCTTGCTCAAGTTATCTGCCGTGGATGGGATAGGGGTCCACCAAGCCGTATCTTTCTGAGCACCTCCAGAATCTAGCATCTAGAATCTGAGGATGCTCAGAATGATTCTGCAGATTCTAGGGTTAGCCCTAACTGTGGGTAAGAAGCACACAAGCCTGAGGTGTCCCTCCTCCCACATTATATGAGATCACTATAGGAAAGACTTCCTTCAGTTTGCCCAAGTATACCCTGGATATTCTAAAAAAAGCTTTTGTCTTCTGGAAATTGTGTCATTTCAACTTTACATGTAATATTTTGCTATTTCACCTAAACACCACCTACATTTCTATCCCACCTTGCAAATACTTCCCAGGACAGCATTTTCTTCCTCTCTCCACAGAGCCATGGAGCTTTGGCCAATCTCTCTGTCATGGCTCATCATGTTCAAACAGAGGCCTTCTCTTCCTGAGGCACCAGCCTTGGGCTGCCCTTAGCTAATGTCATTTTGTCAAAACAAGCTGATGATCTCTGGATCCAACTCCTCCTTTTCCTCCACGTTGGACAGGGTGAGACTGGAGTAGTGAGAGTCATCTGGCAAAGAGCACATGTCCCTGGGGAAGACAAAGCATTGGCGATTAAGTCTCTCCATGTTACTGACACTTCCCTCTGTCTCATGACATGAGCCTTTATTATAGCCAGGAACCAGCTGATCCACTCTCCTCATTGCCCCTATTCCAACATCTCTGTCCTATCCTCAGTCTAGCAACCATTGGGCCGTAGGGATAGAGAAGGTATGGTTTACAGAGAAGTGAGCTTGTAAAGATACACTGCCAGGGGGAAGAGAACTCTTTCCTGCCCTTCAAGGAGTCCCACAACCCTGCTTATTTAGGCTCCCCCAATACAACAGGCCGACTTGGGCTTGGAACTACGATCGCTGCCACAAGCAAATGTGCTAAATCAAAGACAGCCATTCCACTGAGACAGGAAGCTGACGCAGCATCTTCCTCCCGTCACTTGTGAAATGGGCTGAGTGACACGTTTACAAGGCCGAGTGCAGTCAGGTCACCCAGCCATGCTGAGGTATTGCTGAAAAGCTGCCCAGTTTGCATGGATGGAAAGGCTGTCCACCTTCAGCGCCCTGCCGCTGCCTGACATCTGTTTACTTTATCTAGTTCCTTTCTCTGGCCATGTCCTTTGCGTCAAGAGTGATCGACACCCCTCCGGAATGAGGTCAGGGGGAGGCCAGCTAGATTAAGCTCTGTAGGGAGAAGACAAACCTGTTTTCTGGGGGACGTGCTATGCAAAATGGGTTTCTTCCAGTGGGCAACCAGAGGAGCGCTATCAGGCAATCAGACTTTGAAACTATTTTAAGCAGACCCTGACCAGGGGCTTTGCATGTTTAGTTTCTCCACTCATTTTTCATTACTGGAACCTCTTTCTTTAGTTGGTCATTCATTTAGCCAATCACACCCACCTTTATTATTAGATTTGATTTAATTGCTCCTGTTTCCCATTGCCTTCAATGAGTGACTCAGATGCTCTTCAGCTGCCTGCAACTTGTGTGTTTTTATTCAAATTAGTATGGCATATTCAGGCATGCCACTGCCTCTCCAAGGGATTGCTCTGCCAAATTTCAGACAGGTGTAAAACAAGGACTCTTCATTTTAAATTTAGTATTTGGGGGTGGGGGGAATCTACATGGACACATAGCCTAACAACTACCTAAAATCATTAGACTGGATTCAAAGTATAGCTGCTGGCCTTTGCAAACTTTCCCAGGACTAAGCTGCATTAAACTGCAATATACCGTATTTTGCGCCCCATAAGACGCTCCGGCCCATAGGACGCACCTAGTTTTTTGGGGGGGAAATAAAGAAAAATTTTTTTATTTCCCCCCCAGGTGCGGGGCTGGAAGAACCAGGTCGGGGAACAGTGGGAAGGCACGCTCTGGGATTTTTCGGATTGCAAAAGCAATGGGGAAATGCACTCAAAAATGTGGGATGAATGAATGAGCAACAGAAAGATGTGGAAACATCATACAAGGAAATTGGGATGAATGTTTGTTGCTGTGTAACCTCCACACAAAAACCTCCAGCACCAATGCTCCAGACACCCTCTTTATTGAGCATTCATCCTGATTTGTTTGCAGGGAGATTGGGGAGAAGCAGCCTCTCTTTTCTTTGCTGTCTCCCTCTGCGTACAAGTGGGACCCAAAGTGAGAGGCCAAAGATATGAGAATTGGTGACATCCGTGAGAAGAGCAGGGCCCACTGATGACATCTTACAATGGGAAAGGACAATAGTGTTGCATGAAGAAGGTCTTATGTTCAATCCCAGGCATCTCCATCTTGGATTGGAAATATCCCCTACCTGTAACCTTGGAGAGCTGCTGCCTGTTGTGGTAGACAATACTAAGTCAGATGAACCAATGGTCTAAATCAGTGATAATCCTTACCTGATGCTGCAAGGGCTGTGCTGCTGCTGCTCCCTTGGGAGTGGCTGAGAAGCAGATGAAGCCTCCTCCTGGCTCCCGTTGCCCTTCCTTCTCCTCTTGCTTTGGCCTTGTTCCCTGGAGCCCACTAAGAGGAACAGCTGTGGGACCCAACTTTGCCTGGCTCCCCATCAATATGTTTTGCAGCACCACATTGTAATAGCTTTTGCTAATAGCAGCGGTATCAAACCCCACTGAAGGCGTCATCAGTTTGAGGAAGATGTGTTTCTCATTTGATTTTACATCTTGTACATGATTTCTTGCCATTGTGAGCACCTTCTCACCAACCTCCTCCTTCCTCTCTTCTAACATGAATAATATTGACTTTTCTAAAAGAAAGTTCATCTTCATTGGTCTGTTGAAAATTAAATTTTGCTCTAACCACCTGCCGTTGGTTGCTGTTATCTGTCATATCCAGACTTCACTACTGGCCCTAAAATGTTTTGAAGTTCTGCTATGTAAAGATTGGGATCCAAGGGAATCAAAATACTTTATACAGTGAAGTGATGGCATTGCACTCAGAGAATCACCTCCTAGCCCAATATCTGCTGTTACTTATTTTGAGCAACCAAGGAGCCAAGCACCTTGCTGCAGTTCTTTCCTCCTTGAGAAAGATCATTTCCATCCAATGTCTCCAGGCAGAGGTGGCACTGCAAGTTCAAAGGAATTCACAGATATTGCTCAGGGACTCTAGGTAAACTCTCTGAGGACTCTTGTCTCCCATAATCGCCTCCATAAAATGAAGAACAGAACAAAAAAACTGCAAGCAAACAACAACAACAACAACAACAACAACAACAACACTATATTATTTATATCCCACCCATCTGGCTGGGTTTCCCCAGCCACTCTGGATGGCTCCCAACAGAATATTAATAATAGAATCAAACATTAAAACCTTCCCTAAACAGGGCTGCCTTCAGATGTCTCCTAAAAGTCAGGTAGTTGTTTATTTCCTTGACATCTAGTGGGAGGGTGTTCCACAGGGTGGGCGTCACTACCGAGAAGGCCCTCTGCCTGGTTCCCTGTAACCTCACTTCTTACAGTGAGGGAACCATTAGAAGGCCTCGGAGCTGTCCTGGCTGAACGATGGGGATGGAAATGCTCCTTCAGGTATACTGGGCCGAGGCCGGTTAGGGCTTTAAAGGTCAGCACCAACACTTTGAATTGTGCTTGGAAACATACTGGGAGCCAATGTAGGTCTTTCAGGACCGGCGTTATGTGGTCTCAGCGGCCATTCACATTTACTTAGAATATAAGAAGAGCCCGCTGGATCAGTTCAGTATCCCATCAAGTTCACCACCCTGTTATAATTGTGGTCAACCCACAAGCAGGACCTGAGCACATAATCACTCTCCTTTCATCTGGTTTCCAGCAACTGGTACTCAGAAGCATTTCTGCCTCCAACCATGGAGGCAGAACACAGCTATCATGGTTGGTAGATGTTGATAATCTTGTCCTCCATTGATCTGTCAAATCCTCATTTAAAGACCTCCATGTTGGTAGCCATCAGCCCCTCCTGTGGGAATGAGTTCCATCTGTCATGAATATGAATTCCTCTTGAAGTACAGCATTAGGTTCAGTGGTCGTTGCTGTTAGGAGTTGTGACATCAGAGGCAGGCTGAAAGCCCAACCTACTTAGTTAGGAACAAAGGAAGCTGCCTTCTACCAAGTCAGGCCAATGGTGCACCTATCTCAATATTGTCTACATTGATTGACAGTGACTCTCCAGGGTTTCATAGTGGGGTCTTTCTCAGTCCTATCTGGGATTAAAACTGGGACCTTATGCATACAAAGCTGATGCTCTGCCATTGAACTATGGTCTTTCCTCACTGAGTTATGATCCTTTCCCACATAGGGTTCTTTTCTAGGATGTAGGGATGGGGGAGAAATTTGTTTTTCTTTTCAGATTAACGAGAAACCACCCAATTTGCACTTCTCGCAACAATATGCAAACCTAAACCCAGCTATCCATAAATTGCCCAGCTTTTATGCTGCAGCTCTCTAACCAAACAAGGCATTTATTGGAAGAAAGTATGCATGGAAATGTATGTGAAAAATAACACGAAAAATTATATGCAACAATGCTTTCATTATATTGGGGAAAATGCTTACAAAAAATGTGCTTAATGGTCCAAAATGCAGACAAAAAATGCTCTTAATAGGAGAAATCTCCACTAAACTGCTGGTGAATTTTCATGAAGTTGTGTTTTTTTTAAGGGAATTGTTGCAGAAATGTGGGGAATGGAATTTAAGATTGGAAAAATGAGCAACAGAGAGAGCAGATACTGACTGAGTCATCCATCCTTATGCAGCGGTTATGTCCACACAAATGACACGTGAATAGGGCTTATGTAATAACCCTTCAAGTGTTGGCAAGATTAGAAACTGAACAACTTGTCTTTGCACTGGGTTGATTTCTTCAGGAGATGGAGGATGGGATTTCACTTTGCTTTCTATAGGCATGAATTACCTGGGTGTGTGGTGTATATGAGTAGTCTTCAGCCTTTTCAGAGCCAGGACGCACTTTGAATCCAAACGTGCATTTTGGGACCCATTTCTTAATCCTTTGCCATTGTCAGGGAACTGCCATCAGAGCATCAGGTGGTGGAGGGACTCAGGCAGGATGAAAGAGACTCAACTGCTGAAGCAGGGACCAGCAGGGGGAGGAGTGGGTCTCTGAGGGAATGCGAGCAGGAGGGAGGGCTCAGGGAGGCTTCCAGCGAGAACAGTGGTGAGGTATCGGAGTCTCCCATAGGGAGACCCATACCTCGCAGGAAACTGTCACGCCGTGAGTCCAGGAGACGCGTTTCCGTTAAGGAACTTCTTTGCTGGAAACGCTTCCGCAGACAGCCACTGTCGGACTCTACTAGTGACTAGAGCAGACATGTCTGAGGAGCTCCGTCACACACGGAGGTTTGTGGGGGCGCACAAACTCTGAGGGAGCACGTTTTCACGCACAAGCAGCTAATCAAACCCTCACAGCAGTCCGACAGTCTTTGTACGCTGCCTGTGCAAGAGAAGGCATCATGAGCGAACCAACCGGAACCGGAGGAGCAGGGGCTGGAGCTGGTCCAAGCTTGGAAGATAGATACCGAGCGTTGGAGGTTCAACTGGCCCTGCAGACGGCGAGGCTGGAGGAGAGAAGGGCTCAGGATGCAGACAAGAAGGGGAGAGCCACTCAATTCCCCAGAAAGGTACCAGGATTGGTGCAGAAATTTGGGGGGGACCCCAAGGACTACCATGCTTTTAGGACAGAGATGCAATATGCCCTTAATGTGCAGTTCGATGAGTTCCCTGATGAGGAATCGCGAGTTGCTTTTGTAATTGGGCATCTTGAGAAAGGGGCTAGAGACTGGGTTCGACCCCTAATGGCAACGCACAATGACATACTAAAGGACACAATGAAGTTCTTTCGTGCAATGGATATCATGTTTTCCAGCGATATTGAGGAAGGGGTGGTGCGCAGACAGCTAATGGCTTGTAAGCAGGGGAGTCGATCTGTCCGTGAATATTGGACTGAGTTTACCATGCTGATTCACAGACTGAGTTGGGATTTATCGGCGGCACCCGTTCAAATGCTATTTGAAGAAGGTCTTTCTTCGGGGGTGAAAGACGAGCTGGCACGGAGCCCCAGGGCGGAGTCTATGGATCAGCTGACCAAATCTGCGCTGACCATAGGAGCGCGGCAGGAGGCAAGAGCCTTGGAGAGGCGGGAAGGGAGAGGGGAACGTTGGAAGGAGTTCCGCATTCCAGACATTCCTGAGCCAGCTTTCCCGCCGGCAGAGCCGATGGAAATCGGAACAGCGCGCGCGCGCGCATTTTCAAAAACCAGCGAGGGAGCTAAGAAGGAGGGAAAGGGCCCCCGGAAATGCTATCTCTGCCAACAGCCAGGCCACTTTGCCAGAGTCTGCCCCCAGAGGAAGGAATGGCAAGGGATGGTGGGAGCTGTTGAGGGGGGAGAAGAAGGGGGAGCGGAGCAGGTAAAAGCCAACGCCTGGTTGCCACAATTGGGGCACTGCAGCCAGGCCAAAGAGCAGTGAAAGTGCCCGTGCCAGAAGCTCCTCGACCTGCTCTAGTGATTGAAGTGTCGCTAGAGCTGCAGAATGGGCATCCCCTAAAAATAAAGGCGCTATTGGACTCAGGCAGCTCCTGCAATTTTATGAGCAAGGAGTTTGCTGCTGAACACCAGATACAGACCATCCCTTTAAGCAACCCCCTGCAGGTGACCACGATTGATGGCAGGGAGTTGTTGGGAGGAGGAGTCCGCTTGCAGACTGTCCCAATGATAATGAGGGTGGCAAGGCACACAGAACTGATAGCGTTTAATGTGGCCACCCTGGGAGGCGCTCCCATTATTTTGGGAATGAGCTGGCTAGCTCTACATGATCCGCTGGTTGGCTGGCATCAAAGAGTGGTGTCCTTTGGTTCAGCACATTGCCTAGAACACTGCAAAGGGGAGAAGGGTTCAGTAGGGGCCCAAGCCACCCTAGCAGGGACTGAAGTAATGGGGAAGGTGAAGGTACCACCACAGTATGCAGATCTCAGCGACGTGTTCAGCGAGAAGGAAGCTGACCAACTACCACCTCATAGACCCTTTGATTGTCAGATCAATTTACTCCCTGGAGCACAGCTTCCCGTGGGCAAGTTGTATGCCATGTCAGACAGGGAAATGCAGGAGTTGCGAGGGTTCATTGACAAGAACCTGAAGAGAGGCTTCATCAGAGAGTCCAAAGCAGCAGGGGGGAGCCCAGTGTTCTTTGTGGACAAAAAAAATGCGGACAAGCCGAGACTTGTATGTGATTTTAGGCGGCTGAATGCAGTGACTGAACCGGTGGCGTTCCCTATGCCCAGAATTGATGATATTTTGACCATGGTGAGGAAGGGAAAGATTTTCACAAAGCTGGATCTAAGGGGGGCGTACAACCTGATACGCATAAGGAAAGGGGATGAATGGAAAACCACCATGTTTACCCCTTTGGGGGCGTTTGAATACCTCGTTATGCCATTTGGATTACAAGCAGGCTCCGCGTGTTTTCAATCTTTTATGAACCACGTGCTGGGCCCTTTGCTCTACAAGAATTGCGTTGCCTTTCTAGATGATGTGTTGGTGTATTCTGAGAATGAGGAGCAACATGTGAGAGACGTCAGAGAAGTGTTGAGCAGACTGCAAGCCAACAGGCTGTGGGTCAAACTGGAGAAGTGTCGGTTCCATACCAAGGAGGTGGAATTCCTGGGGTACCGCCTGTCAGACAAGGGATTGGCCATGGATCCCGGCAAGGTACAGGCAGTGCTGGAATGGAAAACACCCAAAACCAAGAAGGATGTGCAGAGGTTCCTAGGGTTTGGAAACTTTTATCGTAAGTTCATCCGCAACTTCGCCCATCTGACGGCGCCCATCACTGACTGTCTCAGCAGTAAGAAGAAGTTTGTATGGACGGCGGAGGCGGAGCGAGCGTTTGAGGAACTGAAAAGGGCCTTCGCCTCTGAAGAACAACTTCTGCATGTGGATTTACGAAAGAAGCTAAGGGTTGAAACAGATGCATCTGACAGAGCCATAGGGGCGGTGCTTCTTCTGCAGCCGGGGAAGGAGGAGTCGGAGTGGCGTCCGTGTGCCTTCTTCTCGCGGAAGCTGAACAAATCCGAGAGGAACTACACGGTGTACGACCGAGAACTGCTTGCTATTCATGAGGCGTTCCGGAGATGGAGGCATCTGCTAGTTGGTGCACAACATAAAGTGCAAGTGTGCACGGACCATAAAAATCTAGAGTACTGGAGAACGGCGCGAGTGCTCAACCAAAGGCAGTTGAGATGGGCCCAAGAGTTCTCCAAATTTAACTTTGAGATTTGTTATGTGCCAGGCCCAGAGAATGTTAGGGCGGACGCTCTCTCACGCAAACCTGAATATTTGGAGGGGGAGGGAGCACCCGAAGAAACCCATATCATTCCAGAGGACCGCTGGGTGTGTGGGGCGACTTTGGTGGGGCAAAGGGAATTGGTAGAGGGTACGGTGCAGGATGCATACGCCCAGGGGAAACTCAGGGATCTCAGAGGGGAGGAAGACAAACCCGGTGGTTTTGAGGAGAGAAATGGGGCATTGTATTATAAGGGAGCGTTATACATACCTGAAGGGGAATTGAGGGAGAAAGTACTCAAGCAGCTGCACGATAGCCCCACAGCAGGGCACTTTGGGCAACACAAAACCATGTGGCTGGTTACCAGGGAATTTTGGTGGCCCAAGGTCAGGGAAGATGTGCGGGAGTATGTGAGAGGGTGTGAACAATGCCAAAGAGCCAAGGGGGAGAGGCAGGCGCCGGCTGGTTTATTAGAACCACTGCCCACACCTGAGAGACCGTGGGAAGCAGTGGCAATAGATTTCATGACTGATCTGCCAAGGTCTAGAGGGAAAACAGCCATCATGGTTGTAGTAGACCTGTTAACTAAAATGGCCCACTTCATAGCCTGCTCACATGCGGTTACAGCAGAAGAAACCGCCAAATTGTTTGTAGAGAATGTGTTTAGGTTGCATGGCGCCCCCTTGAGGGTGGTTTCAGACCGAGGGAAACAATTTACTTCCAGGTTCTGGAGGAAGCTCATGAGCTTACTGCATGTAGAGGTTAATTTCTCGACGGCCCGTCATCCTGAAACCAACGGGCAGGCGGAAAGAGCAAATGGGGTTCTCCAACAATATTTGAGGTGTTATGTTAATGACAGAGAGAATGATTGGGTGGAGAAGCTGGCGTTGGCAGAATTTGCCTACAACAATGCAGAGAACGTGTCCACGGGGATGAGCCCCTTTTTGGCTAATCACGGGTGCCATCCCAGAGCCTTCCCAGGGGGGGAGGGGGAGAACTGGAGCGTTCCAGCTGCGGAACAGTTCGTGGAGGAAATGGAAGCGATCCATCGCCAGCTCCAACTCAACTTAAACAGGGCTAAGGAGGAATATAAGAGGCAAGCAGACAAAAACAGAAGGGAAGGTGAAAGCATCAGGGTGGGGGACCAGGTGTGGCTGTCAACCCAAGGGTTGCCATTCAAAGGAGGTTGTAAGAAATTAAGACCCAAAAGGCTGGGTCCGTTTGAAGTCATACAGCAGGTCAATCCAGTGGCTTTCAGGCTCCGGTTACCGAACCACATGAAGCTGCACCCAGTTTTTCACAGGTCGTTGCTGTCACCGTATAGAGGAGACAGTGAGGGGAGGGTCACTAGGGGACCAGCAATGGAGGAGAAGGAACACAGCTACCATGTAGCGGAGATCCTCGATTCCAGGTGGAAGGGAGATCAAGTAGAGTATTTGGTAATGTGGGAAGGGGAACCGGAGTCGGAAAACACCTGGGTTAGGGCAGAGGATGTCAATGACGAGGTTTTAATAGAGACTTTTCATCAGAGGTTCCCACGTAAACCTCAGCCTGTAGCGAGGTTCCGAAGGGAATACTTTGCCACCACCGACGAGGAAGAGGAGTTGGAGGGGTTCCCAGATTCTGAAGAGGAGGAGGATTCAGCTGGCCAGGATGACGATCGATGGAGAGAATTGTTCGAGACGTCAGAAGATGAGGAAGATTCGTTTCGGGGTTTTAGCCCTTCACCTCCCAGGGGGGAGGAATTGGGAGGGGGTGAGGGGGGCCCTGGAGGGGAGGTGGATGTCAGGGAACTGCCATCAGAGCATCAGGTGGTGGAGGGACTCAGGCAGGATGAAAGAGACTCAACTGCTGAAGCAGGGACCAGCAGGGGGAGGAGTGGGTCTCTGAGGGAATGCGAGCAGGAGGGAGGGCTCAGGGAGGCTTCCAGCGAGAACAGTGGTGAGGTATCGGAGTCTCCCATAGGGAGACCCATACCTCGCAGGAAACTGTCACGCCGTGAGTCCAGGAGACGCGTTTCCGTTAAGGAACTTCTTTGCTGGAAACGCTTCCGCAGACAGCCACTGTCGGACTCTACTAGTGACTAGAGCAGACATGTCTGAGGAGCTCCGTCACACACGGAGGTTTGTGGGGGCGCACAAACTCTGAGGGAGCACGTTTTCACGCACAAGCAGCTAATCAAACCCTCACAGCCATATATTTGTAAGGTAGTAGGGCTGCTGTGGTGACCCACCTTGGATCAAGCTATGCCGCACTGGTGGGTCCTGACCCACCAGTTGAAGACAAGTGGCATACATTACAGTGTGCCTTCTGGGACGTTGTTGTGAAGAAAAAGGGCTCTGCGGATCCTTAAGCCAATCCCCTCCTGAGTATGTTGCTGTATTGTCTCTCCCTCTGCCTCTCTCTCTCTCACACACATACCCTGTTGGAGAATTTTAAATAACACCTCAACAAGTCATTCGTAAAATAAATGGAGAGTGTTCAAGGGTGGAATCCAATCATTCTTCTTTTTCTCTATACACAATGATAAAACGGAATGCCAGTGTACTGATTCTCCAGAAAGGATTTTCTCCAGAACAGACACCACTAGCACTTTTCCTGCTGAACTAAGGGAAATGTTTTCAGCAGAGGTGGGGCTGGGGTGGGGTGGAAGAAATTGGCAAATAATAGAACTGCTATCAAATATATTTCAGGTCTCCTGTTGATTCATTAAACTCCATGGGAGTTTACATTCATTCCAGTGGCCCAGGTGCAAGAGAGATGAAAAAGTCAAAACGAAGCTCTCGAAAGGTAAAGGCAGAATCAGGCTCTTGTCAAAAGTCAGGCGGGATGAGAAATTTATTTGGAATTGTACTCAACAGAAGTGTTGGAATTTATTAATTTGTTAGCATTTATGGACCTCTATTGCCATTTATTCATTTCAGTGGGTCTCCTCTGAGTAGGACTAACATTGTTTACAACCCTGGACTGGAATTAAGAGGGATATGCATGCAGGCATAGGGGTACCATCTTGAATAAAATATTGGGAGGGGGTGCAATGATCTCTGGCAGGCAAACAAGCCTCTGAAAAGAAGTAATGACTCCCGGAAAGTTTATGTACGTTTATTTACAAAAAGACACATCCCGAGCCCAGCTTCTCGCCTGCTCAAATTTACATTTGTTGTGCAGTCTGAAGTTTTGCTGCTCCCACAGCAGGAAGGACACCAGACTCCCGCCTTTCTCCTCTTGCCCTTCCGTTGCCATCTGATTTTATCCCAACATCTAGATCGGGGACTGAGAGGCTGACATTCCATCTCCTCCCCACTCTCACTCGACCCAGCCTCAGATTCCTGCTTATCTCCTGATTGCCTAGCAACACCCTGGCTGCCTTCCAACTCTCCCTCTTCTTGAGAGCTAAAAGAGTCTTCCCCGTGAAAGGGGGCCAGACAACCCTTCTTTTCTGGTGACACTGCATCTCTGATGCTGGGGTTTTGAAGATGCCTCGGTGGCCATGCTAACCATAACTGTCTGGCAGTGGGTTGACAGTCCTACTGTGCCAGTGCCCTCTGCTTGTGCCATGCAATCATCCCTCCTCCCGATCCTGCCCCGGTTAGCCTTCAGGAAGAAGGGGCAAAAAAACCCTCAGAGAGCCACTGCCTCCAAAGGCATTCAAGAGGTCAACTGATTTCCAATCTGCCCTTGATCAATCTCCAGGAATGTGAAAAACAAACCCCTTCGAGGAGCATCTCTTCCATAGGCCATTTATCAGCCTTGGATCCGGCACTCTCTTTAGTCTTTTTATTAGTTCTGCTTGTGGGAGACATTCACACACAGAGGCCTTGCTTAATGCGGCGAGTGCAGTACATATTTCTGTGTTAGAGGTAGCCATTATTCACTAGGCGGTGGGGATGTGATGGGGAGTTAATGAAGCCCTACAACGAAAAAGAAAGTGCCTCTTCCGTCTGCCTCCTCCCTGCCGCCACCCCATCCCATGCCTACAGTTTCGTCCACAGCCTGAGTTTTCTTTCTAATCCTCTTTCTGCGGACTCCTCTTTCCCTTCAGGTCAGGGATGGAGAACCTTTTCAGCCCAAAGGGAGGCATTCTCTCCTAGCTGAACTTCCAGGGGCCATATGCCAAGGGCCAGAGGCAACTGTAGGCAGAGCAATGGAAGGGATTTGATACCTTCGCATCAGCAGGCTACCCTTCAGCTCTTCAAATTCAGAACTCACCCTTTCATATCCAGGCAAGTAGGAGGGATTATCATAATTCAAGGACACATCTCAGACCGGCCAAAGCATTTGAGGAAGGTGTAGCTGCAAATAGCCTTTAGGACAATGAATTGGTCTGATCTCCCCTTTAAAAGTTGGAAGCCATCACTTCCTCCTGTGGGTATGTGTTCCACAGCTGAACTGTGTGCTGTGCAAAGTAGAATAATTTTGGTTTATTGTTTCTCAGAATTATTGTGATAAGACTGGATATAATATATCCTCTGTGTAAGCTTTCTGCAAGCAAATCAGGATAAATGCTCATCAAGAGGAGCTCCAAGACAGTTTTCTATGTTTCTATGTTCTGTTCACTGTTATACTGATGCAGTCTGAGCTCATTAGCACACAGGAATCTCAATGCAACTGTACATTTGCCCCATCAGGGTTGCTTTTTAGCAGTTTCTTATCAACGCACAGAGGCACATCAGCAAAGAAAAAGAGGTACATAAAGGAACAAATAAACTAAATGAAATGAAAGCTATGTACAGCACAGCACAGGGACAAGTGCTCAGTACTTAAGTATGGAAAACAATGGGGGCTGGGAGCTTTCTAGTTCAGCCTTCTCCAACCTGGTGTCCTCTAGATTGGTCCTGATGGCTGGGGTTGATGGGAATTGGAGTTCCAAACCTCTGGAGGACACCAAACTGAGAAAGGCTGACAAATGCAATGGTTCCATTGCAAAAATGGATAGTTCAAAATCCAGGCATAAATGTGAACAAGGAGAATTTACAAGCATCCGTAAAAATACTTGCGAGAAAACAAGGACTATTCCTGAAAAAGTTCCCATTTAAATATTTGCCATGGCAAAGGCATCTACGCCAAACAAAGCCACTAGTTTTGAAAGAGGTGCATAATCTTCATTTGAACTCAACCATGTAGGGAAAGATCACATTAATGGCAACACTGATTAGCTAAAGCAGATAAAGCAAGCTAAGTGATATAAATTGGTCACAATGAAGCACACCTTCAATTGAATAATCAATAAACACTCAATTGAAGAGGTAACGGAACAGTGATGATCCCAAGATGCTTAAAATCCTCCCGGGGATGAATGTGCCTCTTGCATAAACCCCTCACAAGGCAGTAGCAGCAAATGTCTAAGATGGCAGCAGTACACAAAGCATTTATATGCAATACACACAGTGGATCGTTGCTGCTGCTTCTCCTGAGAAGAGAGACCGAGCCACTTAAAAAAAATAAAAAATACCACACTTTAATTAAAATCTGATGGGGCTGCAGGAAGGGATGAATCTCACAGAAGGCAGTGATGGCCACTAACTTGGATGGAATTAAAAGAATAGATAAAGTCAAGGAGAAAAAGACTATAAATGGCTACTAAATGTGATGGATATGTTCTACCTCCACGGAATGCCAGTTGCTGAAAACTGTAGGAGAGAATTGTGGTGTTGCACTCAGGTCCTACTTCCATGTGGCTGCTGTGAGAGTGGGATGCTGAATTAGGTTGGCCACTGGCTTGATCCAGCAAGCTTGTCCTATGTTCTTATGTAGTACTGAATGTGTATTTTTAAAGTAGGATGATTTCTAAATGTAATACCAGAATTGTAACTTCTTCTTCTTTACTCGTAGCTGAGTAAGATGGTCTTCCATGAACATGGTTTTAACAGTGAGTCCATAAGTGACTGTGGAGGCCAATTCTGGATCCACACGCCCCTCTGTGGTGCCACAAATCCAACTCAATGGTGTAACATTGGAAAATGTTGATCACTTCTCCTACCTGTGCAGTTATCTTTCTACAAGGGCTGACATATATGCTGAAATCCAGCATCACCTGTGCTCTGCGAGGGCAGCTTTCTCCCAAATGGAATTGTAGAATGCACATTTTGCCTACATGACCTCCACACCCCTGACCACACCTATATGAAGCTTTTGCTGGTCGGCTAACCCAGAACAATTTGACTCCTCAAGGTCAGCTAACCTCCTGCTGACTCATCTCATCTACGATCAGCAAGTTGCAGGGCTGAATTGCATGGCTCTTGCTCATGTTGAGTATGCTCTATATAACGTCAAGTTTATTTATCATTACCAGCATCACAGCATCTGACATTTTGTAAGTGATGTACATATATTAAAAGATAAGCCCTTTCCGCGGGCTCACAATCTGATAAGGCACGATACAAAAGAAAAGATGGACGAAGAGGGGAAAGAAAACCAGCGCTGCAGCAGCTGCTGCCTCACTGGCCCAAACTCATCCTATTGCATGTGACAAGCTGTCGAGTACATTTATTAAGAAAGACTGTGCCAGAGAACCATATATTTGGATTATTTCTCCAAGGGTACAATACTCACTCCTCTCTTTAAATGAGTCTAGTAAATTGTGGATGCAATAATGAATAAGTAACATTTAAGGCAATTAGAACTGCATGTTGGCTATTCCAATTATTATTATGAATGGCACTAACAGTTATTAAATAATCCAGTGCAAAGTGAGATATTACAAAGGTATTGGCTCAGCTTAATTTATTTTAAATGATATTTAACAAGGAAAAACGGAAGGAAGATGGGCTGTGGGCACCAGCAATCTGTTTTGTGCAACTTGAACACACCTGCCGTTTCGCTGCACAGATTCCCTGGCTCTGTATATTTTAAAAACCAAGTTTCAAGTCCTCATGAAGGGATGTGGGGGAAGTCAGACTGAAAGTGAGTGAGCTGTAGAGGAATTTCAAACCGAACTAAATTCTGGGATTGTGCTCCCACAAATTTGAAAGTCAAGCCCCAGAGGAATTTAACTAGAAGCTGCATAAAGAACCCATAAGCCTTCCTTCCATTACCAAGCTGGAACTAACTAGGCTTGCACTAAGCCCTGTAATGCTTACTAGAGACAGAGCAGTGTACTGAGTTTATACACTAAGACTGAGCCAAAATTCCTCCCATGAAAACTTTGGATTCAAATAAGGTGAAAAGTGGGAAAGGCATCCCCTGGCTAGCTTACTTTTTCTTTCTCTCACGGCTGGTATATCAGCAGGTGGCAGCAAAGCTTTTTCTAGCTTCTTCTACCTGCCATCTTTATTATGCAGACCCCACCATTGCTACATCAAGGGAGCTTATGGGGGGGGGGGAATTGGGGTTGCCAGTAGGTGCCACTATCCCCACCTCCCTGAAGCCCCTTTGGAATGATGCTACAGCATAAGAATGCCTCCTGTGGCGCAATGGGCCAGTGGATCTGGCTGTTAACCAGAAGGTTGGTGGTTCAAGCATACCTAGAGACCACTGTGAGCAGGATTCCTGCATTGCTGAGGGCTGGACTCAATGACCCTCCGGATCCCTTCCAACTCTATTCTATGATTCTAGTCCAGTGTCTGGGCGACCAAGATGATCAAGGGCCTGGAAACCAAGGTCTCAGCAAATAAAACATTTTAAGTGTGTTATAAAGTACAATATACAAATGGTACACTAGATGGGAATGGTGAGCTATGGCAAATTCAAAATATTTTTCAAAACTTTTTTTTTTTTAAAAAAGCATTTTCATAGCGTTTTTTAAATGTATGTGTAGATTCTACCCAAGTCTTACGAGGAACAGTTGAGTGAGCTGAGTATATTTCTAGCCTGGAAAAGAGAAGTCTGAGAAGTATCTGAAGGGGTGTCACAAGGAAGATGAAGCAAGTTTGTTATTCTGCTGCTTTGGAGGGTAGGACCTGTACCAATGGATTCAAATCACAAGAAAGGAAATTCTGACTCAACATTAGGAAGAACTTTCTGAGGGGAAGAGCTGTTTAACCATGGAATGGACTCTCTTGGGAGGTTGTGGACTCTCCTTCACTGGAGGTATTAAAATGGAGTGGATGGCCATCTGTCAGGGATTCCTTGGCTGTGATTCCTGCATTGTTGGGGGTTGAACTTGATGGTCTTTGGGGTTGCCTTCCAACTCTACTATGGTTCTATAATTCATGCATGAAGTGGCTTATCTGCAATCTATTTTGTTTCTCTTCACAAATGTTTTATTGTCACCCGCATGCTCACAAAAACTGGAGCCGCGTAAATCAGAGAGGATGAGAGGAGCAGGTTTACCGTTGCTGTGATGTCCATAGCTGGAAGGTTTTATGGTGCGTTACTGAGGAAATGGCTACTTATATTTAATACAATGCTTTGAAAAGGACATCAGGACTCCATGAAACCCAGTCAACCACCAATGTTTTGCCTGAATGCTCCACGCTGGCCTGGGAGCAAAGGCAACTGCCTTTTACTAAGTCAGACCATGGACCATCTAAATCCATATTGCCTATATCCATTTCCCCCAGTATGGAACCCATGAACATCTCCCCTGGGGCCCACAAGGGTCCCTGCCACCTCCTAATTTAAAAAAAAAATGATTTTTTTCCCATGTGGTTGGCTGGATGTAGTGCAAAGCCAATCACTGCCACCCAACCAGCCACTATCTTCATTTCTTCAGACTACCTCTGGGTCCAACATTCCTCTGTCCCCTGCCCCAGTACATGGACTTGCCTAGTCATTGAGGTTTTCCTGGTGGAGTCTCATGCTCCTGGGGTCTGCTGTGGAGGTCCCTATAAAAGGACCTTCAGCATCATGGTTTCTCTTATACAGAACATTCTCCCCACTGATATAAGACATGCACCATCAATAATGAGCTTCTGATATCATCTGAAAACCATTTTTGTTTTGTTTCTGTAAGCTTTCCCAGAGGACTGATGCCAGCCATTGACATTATTGTCACTGTAATGGTTCAGACTTGCTTTAAACATTGTTTTATTGCATATAGTTCACTTTTATTTTTTATTTTAGTACACCACTTAGGGATCTTTTGATATGAAAGTGATTTATAAATATTTCAGATAAGGATCTGAACATTCTGTATTCAGAGTTGCATACACTGATGCATCTGTGGACATACTTCTCAGACTTAGGGTTGCCTGAAGACTGCACATGCAGCTTGTTAGCTTCAGCCTAGCAGAAGAACTTAAACCGTTCTGCCTAGAAGCAAATAGTCTAGATTAAAATCTTCCTAACCAGGCTCCCTAAACTGCTGAGAAGCAAGGGTTCCTTCATTTCAGCTCCTGGGAACACCCCAGGTATCTGAAGAAGTGTGCATGCACACAAAAGCTCATACCAATAACTAACTTAGTTGGTCTCTAAGGTGCTACTGGAAGGAACTTTTTTATTATTTTATTTTATTTATTTTGTTTTTTTGTTTTAACTATGGCAGACCAACATGGCTACCTTCCTGTAACTGGGAACACCCCCTTTAGCTAAGGTTTCTGAATGTCCAAGCAGTGGCATTTTTCCTTATTTTAAAAGCTTTGTGTTTTTTTATTTGAATGATGTGCTCTTGGTGACTATGCTTAATGTGTCCTGCTTAAGGATGTGACCAGGACCTGACCACTGTGACTTCACCAGAGGCCTCCCTTGGTCTCAGGTTTGGGCCCTGAAATCTCAAGAATTGAGATGCTCTGGAGCAAAAGAAAAGAAAAGAAAAGAAAAGAAAAGAGGGAGAACACTGAGCTTTAAAGCATGATTGTGCCTGGAAAGAGTGGAGGAAAGGTAAGTGTGGATAAGCCCTTTATTATCTTAGTGTATGTCTTTGTTGTGAGTAAATAGCTTGCCACAATCCGCTTCCCTGCTTTTGAGCTGCGGATTTTGGTGGGGAGGGGGCATGTGCCCTGCGGGTTTTATTTTTGACATTAGTTACCTTAACAACCTTTCCTTTAAGCCTCAGAACACCTCCAAGGAGATGGAATCGGCATCCTTGGGCAATAAATAATGCCTGGATCATAGCAGCTCAGGACCTCACGGCAGTAATTTTGAGCAATGGCTTACAAGGTCGAAATGTTCCTTCAAAAGCCTCTCCTTCCCTGGGCTGGCACTACCACAACCCATTGGCTGCTGTATTTATGTGACAGCACACTCAGCCTGAGCAGGAAGCAGGTCTATCCCCGGTAATGAAAGGATCTTTCATGGGTGCTTCTCTCTGGCTTACTCTCCTTCCTCAATTGCTTTTCATCTTCACCCTTTTTGCCCTCGGGGAAATATGACAGATCTCCTTCTCTCCCGTTCCCCCTCCTGCCACCACCTACATTGTGATGCATATGCCCCTCGAATGCAGGTGGAGATATGTGGAGTCTTGCAATAAAAAATTAGTCTCTTCTTCCTCACCCCAAGCAGGGACCTTGTTGGTTCAGCAATGGTGGTTCCATTCCTCACGGATTTGACTGCTTAGGGCAGAAAGTTGCCTCACTCAGCCTGATTATTTGTCATTGTGGTGCCTGCTGTGGTTACCATCATAACGGAGGACAAGTTCTCATCCTGTCCAGTGGTTTTCAAACTTACTACCTGTAGGAAATGTGTTGTTTTTTATTAATGGGGGGAGGGGAATGGAGTTGGAGTCAAAGAAAGTTCCTGTTGATTTAATCACATGGAGATCAAGTTAACATACCACCACTGACTTCAATGTAATGTGACCACCTTCCTCTGGAACCATCCCATTTATTATTGCATATAGTGTGCCACTTTAGGTGTCTTTGGGTCAAAAATTGCTATTTATTAAAATTGATTATTAACATCATCATAAAAAGGTGCCATTACTCACCATGAAGTTGTTACAGTGCCACACTTTTAACATCTGAAAAAGAAAATGTCCTGGTACTTCATATCCTTCAGTACCTCCAGAAAAAAGCACAGATGAAGATGGTGATGATTTCTACACCAGCTTATCTCAGAAGAACTCTTATGGGTCTTGTTGCAGACGTTTCCAGTGTAGGTTCTAGGTAAGTGACCCTGCCAAAGTTCTAAAACAGGGTTAGGGCACAATTTGCAGCCCATGCATTTTACAGTGCTGTGCATGGACCCTCCCAATCTGATTTGTGACTCCAATTTGTAAATGTGGATTGAGCCCGATCCGGACCCGTTCCAACTCAATGTAGATCCAAATCCACATCCAAATCCAGGTTTTACAAATATCTGGGTATCCCATTGACTTCCATTGCAAATTGGATATAGTTATTACCTTCTTGCCTTTTTAAAAAAACATAGGGGTATGAAATTCATGGACATGTTAGCCCCTACAGTATTTCAGAAGCGTAGCTCCAGGGGTTTTCACCTTCCAAAGCACCTTTTAAGCTAAAAATGTTTTTGAAATTAAAATGGACATCTCTCTCCCCCCCCCCCACATAGGGATGTGAAATTTGTCGAAATGGTAGACCATACAGAGGGGAATTGACCCTGCCAAATTCAGGTGAGTTGCTCAAGGGGTTTCCATGCTAGTCACCTTTAAAGTTTGCTTTTGCAAAAAGTTTGTTCTCAGAATTCAAACTTGCCAGTTCTCATTTTCCTGTGTTTACCCTATTACTTCCATCAAGATTTATAAAACATTTGAGAGTTTTGTTTTGTTTTTTTAAAAAAGGCTTGAGATGGCATTAGGGATGGTATAGGGAATTTCCCTAGCAATGTCTAACCTAGGAGATTTGTATCTTGTCTCTCATAATGTCTTACAGGGAAGCATGAATTCTCCTGGAAGATGCTAACAACAACAACAACAACAACAACAACAACACCCACCGAAGAGGAGCCTGGCTGAATCAGCACAGCACAGATCTCAGGGCAGAGTCAGACAATGATTCAGGGAAAACCACAATTCGTCTAGAAATACCTTTTCCCTCAATGCACACACCCCTCCAATTTTCCTCCTCTTGTATTTTATGCCTTCCTTACCCGTTTCCAGAAATAGTCATCCAATTGGGTCTTATTAATATAGGCCCTTCATTAAGAAGCAAATTTTCTTAATGAAAATATCTCAGTGTTGGATTTAATAAGCCCAGTGGAATCAGCATCCTATGAAAGCTGAAAGAGCTTCTGTAAACAGAAAAGTTAAGATTCCCTTGACTTCCCACCACAAGTTGGTAATTCCCCTTACACAGAGTGTCAGAAGAGGAGACAGTAGACAGGTAGGCATTTTGTGTGCTTTTCAGAGTGTCCCCTCCTCTTTTACAGGCATAGCCCGTAACTGGTTGTGCTCTTTTATCTCTGGTCGGGAACAGAGGGTGGCACTAGGGAGGGAAATATCGCCGCGCCACTCCTTGGTGTGTGGAGTGCCGCAGGGCGCAATTCTCTCCCCGATGCTTTTTAACATCTTTATGCGCCCTCTTGCCCAGATTATCTGGAGCTTTGGGCTGGGCTGTCACCAATATGCTGATGACACTCAGCTCTATCTGCTGATGGATGGCCACACTGACTCGGCCCCTTACACACTCACCAGATGCTTGGAAGCTGTGGCTGGATGGTTTCGTGGGAGCCGATTGAAACTAAATCCTTCGAAGACAGAGGTCCTATGGTTAGGTCGGGATGGCATGGGGATGAGGGCCCAATTAGTGCCATTGCCTTCCGTTAAGAGTTTGGGTGTAATCCCTTTCCATGGAGGCGCAAGTTACAGCAACAGCCAAGGCGACATTTTTCCACCTTCGCCGCATCAAGCAGTTGGTCCCTTACCTTTCCCGCCCCGACCTGGCCACAGTGATCCATGCGACGGTCATCTCCAGGCTTGACTACTGTAATTCGCTCTACGCGGGGCTGCCCTTGAAGCTGTCCCAGAAACTCCAGCGGGTGCAGAATGCTGCAGCGAGGCTCCTCACGGGGTCTCTGCCATGGGAGCATATTCACCAAGTGCTTTTCAAGCTGCACTGGCTCCCGGTGGAGTACAGGGTCAGATTTAAGGTGCTGCTTTTGACCTTTAAAGCCCTTCACGGCCTAGGACCCTCGTACCTACGGGACCGCCTCTCCCGGTATGCCCCACGGAGAGCCTCAAGGTCCATAAATAGCAACACCCTAGTGGTCCCAGGCCCTAAGGAAGTTAGATTGGCTTCAACCAGAGCCAGGGCCTTTTCAACACTGGCTCCAGCCTGGTGGAACGCTCTGCCTCATGAGACCAGGGCCCTGCAGGATCTGATTTCTTTCTGCAGGGCCTGTAAGACAGAGTTGTTCCGCCTGGCCTTTGGCTTGGAGCCAATTTGATTCCCTCCCTCCCTCTCTTTCTTTTTTCTTTTCCTTCTCCTCCTGCGATGAGGCTACATTTTAATATTTTAATGTTCCATTATTTTAATGTTGTATTTTATTTTTGTTTTTAAGTTGTAATCATTCATCTTGTTTTTATTATTGCTTGTAAGCCGCTCTGAGCCCGGCCTTGGCTGGGGAGGGTGGGGTATAAATAAAAAATAATAATTATTATTATTATTATCAGTAGTAGTAGTATTTTTGTATGCATTTCCCCATAAAATATACAGTTTTACACACCTTTTCCATCCCAAAATTCATTGCAAAATTCAGAAGAGTATCTAATCTGATCCCATCTATATATAAGGCAAATACAGTTTTCTTCATATGTGGACTAATCAAATTCTTCCTTCATTCTCTTTTTAATTTTTATTCTTATTCTTATTATTAAGAATGAACTATTGACCATAGCTGCACCACTGGACCCAGGAGTATCCAATGCAGACACAGACCCTCCAAGTGTCCCTATTTTCCAGGGACAGTCCTGGATTTACAAAAGCTGCCCCAGTTTCTGATTTGATCTTGGAATGTTCCACTTTTCCTGAGGATGTCCCTATTTTCACCAGAGAAATGTTGAAGGGTATGGTAGAACGTCCCTATTTTCATCGGAAGGTATGTAGTTATGCGAGCCAGGGAGACAAGCAACTATCCAACCTTTATAAGACACCTGGAGGCAGTCCTGCATAGGGAAGTTTTTAATGTTTTGTTATCTTTTTATATAAGATAGAAGCCACCCAGAGTGGCTGGGGCACCCCAGTCAGATGGGCAGGGTATAAATAATAAAATGATGATGATATGAGTGGACACCCCTATTTTCATGGGAGAAATGTTGGAGAGTATGCAGACAATGCATTGCCTCAAGATCAGCTGGACTCCAAACAGCCAGCATCTCAATCTTAGCTAAAATGTGTTCAGATTCATTGCCTCTCCTTGAGCCTACCGCTGCTGCTACAGAGAATCCACTGCTACATCTCAATTCAGATGCAAATGAGAAATAGAGGTAAGTGTCATCAGCATACAGATGATACCTGGGCTCCATCACTCTCAGCACATTTGATTCCATGAGGGCTCTAGCAAAGTCAAATTCAAACAAAGTGTTAAAAGAGACCTCCCTCAATTTTACTTTAGTGTCACATATAGTCCAATAGTCCAATAAAGCAGTGGTGGCCAAACTTGGCCCTCCAGCTGTTTTGAGACTACAATTCCCATCATCCCTCACCACTGTTCCTGCTAGCTAGGGGTGATGGGTAGTCCAAAAACAGCTGGAGACCCAAGGTTGGCCACCACTGCTGTAAAGGAAGAGATTGTGGGTGTTTTTTTCCCTGAGAACCTTGTTAATTATTACCATGTTTGATACAGCATTATATTAAAATGAAAGCAGCATTGGAACAGATTAATACTCTTTTGCATCAAATTAGCAATTCTAGTTTGGATGCTCTTAGAAGGACTAACCTTTTCATCTTTCTTACAAAACTCTTGGGCAGGCATCTCTCCCTTGAATTCTGATATGATATCATTTGTTTAACTTACTGAGTAAAGTAATTAATACTACAGAGCCTTGGCTGCTTGGCAGAATACATTGTTACAGCTAACAAATTTTTATGTCTTTAGGCTTCACAGAAGAATTTGATTTAATTTGTCCCAAGGTTAAAATGGGGGTGGGGGAGAGAGGCAGGGGAAAGTCTCCACTTCTCCTTTAACTATGCTCTTGGAATAATTTAAAATATATTATGTATCACATGGACAGCACTTACTGGACTGGTGACTGGGAGTGGCCGCCGAGACCACATAACACCGGTCTTCTAGTACATTTCTGAGCAAAATTCAAAGTGTTGGTGCTGACCTTTAAAGCCCTAAACGGCCTCAGCCCAGTATACCTGAAGGAGCAATGCCACCCCAGTTGTTCAGCCCAGACACTGAGGTCCAGCACTGAGGGCCTTCTGGCGGTTCCCTCACTGCGAGAAGCAAAGTTACAGGGAACCAGGCAGAGGGCCTTCTGGGTTGTGGCACCCACTCTGTGGAACACCCTCCCATCAGATGTCAAGGAAATAAACAACTATCTGACTTTTACAGGACATCTGAAGGCAGCCGTGTTTCGGGAAGTTTTTAATGTCTGATGTTTTATTGTATTTTTAATATTTTGTTGGAAGCCACCCAGAGTGGCTCAGGAAACCCAGCCAGATGGGTGGGGTATAAATAATAAATCTAAATCTATCTTACCCCAGGTTTAGATGCTTGCCTAGTGATATTTGTTTTGCCCTCAGATGCATGTATATCTGATTTAACCATGTTCATCTCTACTTACACTGTCCAACTCAGGTTTTGCGGGGTGTTCCCAGGCCCCAAAGAGATAGATAGCAGCAGGGGGCATAAGATCATTATACACCCCAGGTGATCTGTGGCATCAAGCCACACCCCACATAAGGTAGTAAAATGTGGTCAAAGCTAAGAAGTGATGCAAAGTGTTTGACTTACAAAGGGTTGCTTTTGCACAGATATGTAAGGAAGAGCTTGCTGGATCAGGACATGGTTCCGCCTGGTCCAGCAACCTTTTCTCACAGTGATCAACCACTGAAGCTGACAAAAAGAAGCTGACTGT
The DNA here is from genome assembly GCF_964188305.1 of Podarcis bocagei. Classification (NCBI taxonomy): domain Eukaryota; kingdom Metazoa; phylum Chordata; class Lepidosauria; order Squamata; family Lacertidae; genus Podarcis; species Podarcis bocagei. Next base: position 31,802,857 of record NC_138132.1, read on the forward strand.
GACAGCAACTCTGCCCTTGCGATTCCCAGTAACGAGCATTCAGAAGCATTTGCTTTTGCCAACAGTAGAGCCTGGACTTGTTGTGGCTAGTGGTCCTTGATAGCTTTTCCCTCCAGGAATTTGTCCAATCCTCTCTTAAAACCATCTGTGTTGCTGGCCACCATTCCATGTTCTGGGAAGAAGATACACATTTTGGAGTGAAGTCCTTCTTCTTCTTCTTCTTTTTTTTTTGCAAGTAAATTTTTATTCAAAATTTGTAAAAGAAAAAAGAAAAAAGGACAAAAATACAAATACAAAAATAAACATTTTAACATAAATTATTCATCCTATTTTCATGCTATACAAAAAGTAAGCGTACAATCATACAAAAAAATAATATAAACATTAGGCTCTACTTAGCCTTTGACTTCCCTTCACCCTTTTGGTAAGTATCAAATAAATCCCGGGTTGCGTAATTAGTTTATTAAAGTTTATAATTATTAGCTGATAAAGTTTTTCTAATACCGCCAGTTCCTCCTATATATCCGTTCCAATATATTTCCAAAATTTACTCCATTTTTTTTGAAATTTCTGGTCGTCTTGGTCTCGTATTCTGCCTGTTAATCTATCTAGCTCGGCATAGTTAATCATTTTGACCTGCCAGTCACTTACGTTAGGTATAGTTACTGTTTTCCAGTTTTGTGCCAGCATAATTCTTGCGGCTGTGGTGGCATAGAGAAATATTTTTTTATCTTCATTTTTTATTTCCTTACCCATAATTCCCAGCAAAAAGGCCTCAGGTCTTTTGGGAAAAGTATATTTAAAAACTTGTTTAAGTTCATTATAAATTGCTTCCCAAAAAACCTTCACCTTGTTGCATTGCCACCACATATGGTAGAGGTCTCCCTCCACTTCACCACATTTCCAGCATGTCTTATTTTCTGATCTATAGATTTTAGCCAATTTTGCCGGCGTAAGATACCATCTATAGAGCATTTTCCAAACATTTTCTTTCAAACTCGTACAGGCCGTAAATTTAATATCTCTATTCCACAATTTCAACCACTTTTCAAACTCGATGTTATAGCCGAAGTCAATTGCCCATTTAATCATTGCCTCTTTGACTTCCTCGTCTTTTGTATGCCATTCCAGTAATATGTCATATAATTTAGACAATGTTTTGTTTTTACCTTCTATTATTTCTATATTGAATTTTGATTTCTTGTCCTCAAAGCCCATTTTTCTTTTATCTTGCTTTAACATATCATTCACCTGATGATATTTTAGCCAACCGGTGAATTGATCCTTTATTTCCTCATACGGTTTAAGTTTAAGCCCTTGTTCTGATTTTCTTACCAAATCTTCGTAAGTGGCTGTCTTCCCTTCCATGTTGTTTTTTTTTATTGTTAAGACCTCTACCGGTGAGATCCACCATGGTGTTTTTCTTTCAAGAAGGTTCTTATTTCTTTCCCAGACCTGATATATTGGTCCCCTGAAAATATGATTTAAGAAAGCCCTGTGGACTTTCACCTTCTCATACCAGAGATATGCGTGCCACCCGTACCAATTATTGAAACCTTCTAAATCCAATAGGTCTCTGTTCTCCAGTTTTATCCAATCTTTTAGCCAAAATAGGCACGCTGCTTCATAATATAGGCTCAAATCTGGGAGAGCAAAACCTCCTCTTTCCTTTTTATCAGTTAATATTTTCATTTTAATCCTTGGTCTTTTCCCCTGCCAGATGAATTTCATCAGGGTTCTCTGCCATTCTTTACATTGTTTTAAACCTTTAATAACTGGAAGAGTTTGAAATAAAAACAACATCCTCGGCAAAACATTCATTTTAACCACTGCTATCCTCCCTAAAAAGGAAAATTTCATCCTCCCCCATATTTCCAGATCTTTCTTTATTTTTTTCCATGTAACTTCATAATTATCTTTATATAGGTTTATGTTTTTTGCCGTGATCCACACTCCCAAATATTTCACTTTTTTCACCACCATGATTTCCACTTTTTGTTCTAGATCTTTCGTTTCTTCCTTAGTTAGATTTTTAACCAGCATTTTAGTTTTATTCTTATTTACCTTAAAACCTGCCACCTCTCCAAATTCCTCAATTTTTTGTAATGCTTCTTTTACACTATCTTGTGGATCTTCCAAAGTCAGAACAATATCGTCGGCGAAGGCTTTGATTTTGAATTCCTTCTTTCCTACTCTAATTCCTTTCACTTCTGTTGCCTCCCTCAGTCTCTTATTAAGTACTTCCAAAATTATAATAAATAATAAGGGGGACAGGGGGCAACCTTGTCTGGTCCCTTTATAAATGTTAAAATATTCTGTTGTATTATTATTTATCACCAGCTTTGCTTTCTGTTCTTTGTATATTGCTTATATGCCTCTTCTAAATTTTTCGCCAATTCCCATCCTCTCCAAAACCTTCTTTAGGAAGTTCCAGGAAACATTGTCAAATGCCTTTTCGGCGTCTATGAAAACCAGTGCAGCTTTTCTGTCTATTTTCATGTCCAAGTATTCAATAATGTCAATCAAATTCCTTACATTATCCCATAATTGTCTCCCTGGGAGAAATCCTGTTTGGTCACCATGAATTTTATTAATCAAGACCTTCTTTAATCTTTCCGCCATTATGTCTGCAAATAGCTTATAATCATTATTTAATAATGAGATTGGCCTATAGTTCTTTACTTCCATAGTGTCCACCTCTTTTTTAGGAATCAATGTAACATAGGCTTCCTTCCAGGTATTAGGTATCTTTCCTTCTCTCAATATATTGTTCATAACCTCTCCCAGCACTGGTGATATTTGGTTAATTAATATTTTATAATATTTGGCCGGAAGGCCGTCCGGTCCCGGCGCCTTCCCAGCTTTCATCTTTTTGATAGCCTTTTTTATCTCTTCCTGTGTTATTATCTCATCTAGTGCTGCTCTTTCATCTTCTACAATTTGTTCCAGATGGTGTTTTTGCAAAAATTGATCTATTTCTTGTTCTGTTTCCTCTCCTCTTTTATACAAATCCTTATAATATCTTTGGAATATTCTTTTTATTTCTTTTGGTTCTTCCATAATCATATCTCCTTCTTTTATTTTACTGATCGTACTCAACTTCTTCCTTTCTCTCAACTGCCACGCTAGATATTTCCCTATCTTATTTGCGGACTCAAAGTTCTTTTGATTCATCCTCTTAATTTTCCACTCTATCTCTTGGTTAATTATTGTAGCAAATTTAGCTTGTAATATTTTTAAGTTCTGTTTTAAACTCTCTTCACTAGGGTTAACAGTTAATTTTCTTTCATTTTCCATAATCTGTGTTAAAATCTGCTCTTTCTTTTTTTCCTTTTCTTTTCTTAATTGGCTATTTTTCTGAATCAAAAAACCCCTCATGACCGCTTTTCCTGCGTCCCACACCGTCTCTATGGAAGTTTCTCCATTTAAGTTCCACCTAAAGTACTCTTCAATTGTTTCTATAGCCTTATTTACTATCTTTTGATCATTAAATAAATATTCATTCATTCTCCATCTGGCTGTTTTAACCTCTCTACCTTTTAACTCCATGGAAACCGCACTATGATCAGATAAAGTTCGAGGCCAAATTTCAGACTTAATTAAGTTCTGTACCAATTCCCTTGAGATCCCAAATACTGTCTATCCTTCTTTGTGAAGTCCTTCTTTGGGAACTATAGACTGAAACAGACAATATTAGTGCCTCCGTTTTTTAAAAAAACATAGCACGTTGCATATGTTGCGTAGTATCCAATGCTAGAGCTACTCAGAGTAGACCCACAGAAACAAACGAGCTTGACTGACTTGGGTCTATTCATTTTAATGCTGTCTACTCTGTATAGTATGTCATTGGAAGCAACCCATACAATAGAAAGTTTGCATGGTTCAAAAATCTATCTATCTGGAACCAGGTGTCCTGCAGATCATCAGCTTCCATCAACCCTTTTGACCACTGGTCATTTTTGCTGCAGGTGTAGGAGTAGTAGTCTAAAACATCTGGAGAGCAGGCTGGATTGTAGCACAGAAATATTTCAGCTTTAGCTTTAGCAGTGGCAGGGAGGTAAAGGATCCAATACCAGTGTTCTATTGCCTTTCATTGTGAAACCATTAACAAGGTGGTTTACAATAATAAAACCAGTACAATAAAATAACACTAAAACATAGACCATAATATCTAGAGTTTAGTAAAGCCAGTACTAATGACTAGAGTGTAGAGGTGCCTGCCTGTATGAACAGGTAAGTTTTTACCTCCTTGGAGTTCCTTAGTATAGTGTATTCTTTGTGCCTGTTCTCTGCTTGTGGTTCAGATGATGACAGCTAATTAATGTGGGGCTGGTGAGCAGCAGATCCTGCTTTTGGGGAGAAGAAGCTGGGCTTGATGACTACAATTCCTTTGCTTGCACTGTAGCTAACTGAATCTGATCACACCATTACAGTGTCAGAATGTAGGGGCTGTAAGGGTAGAGTGGATCTCTGTGACAGCGCTCCATTGTATTATTAATTCACTAGGTCTGCAGCAGAACTGTCCAGGGGAGAAAGGTTTTAGACTTTACAGGGCCTAGCAAGCAGAAATGAGGTCTTTACGTGAACTGAGATGAATCTACAGTTGAAATAACGGGTCACTGCAGTCTACTGCAGTGCATATATTTAAAACTAGTCTTGTAACCCTGAGAGAAAGAGAGAGCTGATTTAGTTATGTAAAAGCTTCTTTACCATGTCTACATTTTAATTTAATAGGCATTCTTATATGCAGTATGATTTGGGCAAATCTCATTTGCAGCCTTTTATCATGTTCATTATGCTCTAATTATACAAGGGCATTCTGTGTTTTGGAATTTTTTCAGCAAACTGTGAAAGTGTTATACAGTGTATATTTCGGGGGGGGGGGCATTAAGTGTAATGTATTATTCCTCTCTTTATGAACCTTGGGTTGTTGTTTTTCTACATTCTACAGGTTTTTATCAATGAACAACAAAATAAGCACCAAAAGTATTGGGGATTTTTGTGTTGTCTTTTGCCATAAATCTGCCTTTCCTCTTGATTCACCAAAATCCAAGCCAACTGTATTTTATCAGAAGTACTATAACATTTTTTTCCTTGCAAGTCTGGGCTTTGGCTGGGGTGACAGTCTTGAAAACAGTGTCGCCAACTGACAGGGAAATATGATTTTTTTAAAAAAAGGCATTTGTGAAGAATGGCAGAAAAGAAAGGGGCAATGCCATGAATTCCTCTAGGGGAGGCTGCTTCACTGTCATTTTCCTCCCAGCTGGATCCTTCTTCATGGATTTGTCACATGTATGGATGGTGCCAAAGTTTGTTAAGAGCAAGCAAAAGAACTCCATCAAAGCTCATTCCCTAACACAGAAACCAATCTCCGGCCTTACATGCAAGACTTAGCGAGCAGTCTTCGATACCAATCTTTTAATACTTTCATCCCGAATTTCATGTCACTGTTCTCAATCTCTGAACTAACCTGTAACTTTGCTCTCTGTTATTGTTTCTGTATATTGTGTCTCCTGCAGTAGCAATACACAAGAAACTTACAGAAGACCTTTTTTGAAAAATGTACTAGCAATGAGCAGCATCCATTGCCAAAAGCAGAAAAGAGAGGTATAAATTCATAATCATGTACCTGCATTCGATGATTCTATGAATCAGGGAATATGTAAAGATATTTTTTATTTTTTTAAAATACAGGCTTTTGGCCAATAGTCTTGTGAAGTTTTGACTCTACTTGTTTTAACTGCAGTATGTTATACAGTGGTGCCTCGGGTTACATACGCTTCAGGTTACATATGCTTCAGGTTACAGACTCCGCTAACCCAGAAATAGTACCTTGGGTTAAGAACTTTACTTCAGGATGAGAACAGAAATCGTGCTCTGGCGGCACGGCAGCAGTGGGAGGCCCCATTAGCTAAAGTGTTGTTTCAGGTTAAGAACAGTTTCAGGTTAAGAACAAACCTCCGGAATGAATTAAGTACTTAACCTGAGGCACCACTGTAGTGTTGTTTTATATTGTTCTTTGGTGTGTGCGTGCATGTGTGTGTAACCAAACGTATTGAAATTCTGATTAAGTGAATCAATCACAGAATCTTTGAAATCTCCAATGAAGGAGAGTCCACCACCTTCTGACATAATATATTCTACTGTCAAACAGCTTTTACCCTCAAAGTTCTTCCTAATGTTGAGTCCGAATCTCCTTTCTTGTAACATGAATCCATTGGTTTGAGACCTACGCCCTGGAGCAGCAGAAAACAAGCTTGTTCCACCTGACAGCCCTGCAGATATTTGAAGATGACTTTCATATCACTTCTCAGCCTTCTTGAAGCTAAACATACCTAACTTATTGTCAATATTATTTTTAAACTGTGGTGCTTTGAACTAAGTGGGGTCTGACCAAGGCGGAATAGAGTAATACTATTACTTCCCTTGATCAGGACACTATACTTTTTTTGGTTCAATCTGGAATTGTGTTAGCTTTCTTTGGTGCTACATCACACTGCTGACTTATATTAAGCTTGTGGTTTACTAAAACCCCTAGATCCTTTTCCTTGCCATCAGGTCCGGACGACTTGGCCCCCTCCATCTCAGCCTTCACCTCGGGGCCGCCAGCAATGTTCTGGACCTTGGTCAGGGCGGGGTAGGGGGACGGGCGGACCTCCACCTTCAGGGAGATGATCCAGTGCTTGGTGCTGCTGCATTGATGCGGGACGTGGCCAGGGCTTCCGAGGCCACTGGTGCAGAGGCAGGCCTGAGTCCGGGGAGGGGGATTGGCCTTTTCACATGTACTGCTTGATCCTTTTCACATGTACTACTGACAAGCCAGGTGTTCTCCATTCTTTATTTGTGTACCTGATTATTCCAGCCTAAGTGTAGAATCTTACATTTGTCATTATTGAAATTCATTTTGTTAGAGCTGAAATCAATCACAACATTAAGCTGGAGATCAACATTGTGGCTGACAGCAGAGTCAATATATCTGCTATGGGCCAAGTGGACTAAGTATTAGTATGAGCTGAGCTAGTGTGGTGAGAAGCACAACACGAAAGGGGCACAGACAAGCAGTGAACCCCATCCCTAGTCACATGGGTAAGCTATGGCAGACTGGACTTGCCCTACCAAAAAGTAGAGTGAAACAGCTGCTGGGGGCAACACAAAGGAGAGAATGGTGTGTGCTTGCACTGCTGCCCTGGATTGTAGTGGATGGTGCTATCCAATTGCCAGTATCAAAGTAACAGTAGTCCATGTACTGGGGGTGGCCATCTTGTCCTTTGCCTCAGGTGGCAAAACATCTTGGACCAGCCCTGAAGCTCACCAGGGATTATATGGATGGTCAAGAGGATGATTTCACAAGGATTTACAGGTAAACAAAATTGGCTATGCGATGACATCACTAAGGACAAAGCCTTCTAGTCATATAGATGATCCTACCCAACCAGGGATTAGTCATTGAATGAGATATTATGAATCAGATATGGTTGTTCTTTCCAACACTGCCTGAGTTAGTTGTTTTCATCTACTCTAGAGAGGCTCCTGTGCCTTTAAATTTTATCCACTTTGGCCAAAATGGAAAAACTTACCGGTATCCATTTTAGTGTCTTCATTATAGTGGATAGAGGACAGAGACTTTTTTTATATATTTTCAAAACATTTATATTTTTTTACTTAGTATTCAAGAAAGACTCTGCTACAGCAGGGTTGTAAACCTCATTCTTGTGGTGAAGAGAATTTATTTCTGCAAAAGAGTCCAGATCAGGAACTTAGTTGCACAACTTGTAACACCATACAGACCCCTAGCTACTGGACCCAGCTACAGCAGGGGCTGAGACAAGTGTTTTCCCTCTGTATATGTCAGTGGAGACGTAGTCTGGCTGCTGAAATATAGCCAGCAATGGAGAAACAGATATGAATGTTGAAGCTAGCTGAGGAGAAATGCATGCTGTTTGCTTTGGGGAAAACAGAGACTGCTTTTTGCACTATCTGCATATGCATGCTTGCTTGCTTCATGCTATGACATTTGTAAATAAAGAGATACTACACGAATACACAGACACAAAATCCTAGCCTTCTTTCTTCAGAAGGACACTGATCTTGTAGCAGCTGCCCCTTCAAGCTACCATTCAGGGAAGCCTGGAGTCCCTGACACAATATTGTTAACTGCTCCAAGCCCTGGGGTGAATGAAATATCAATACAATAAATAGTTACAAGGGCAGCAGAAAATAAAAACGCAGCTGCCCTTAAAAAAAAAGAAAAGCCTGCACCTAAAATGACAAAGTCATTTCCTCCTTTCTGTGCAACAGAGTTGCCCAATAGACTATAACTTGCAAAGGGCTTTTGTGGAATACCGTTCTGCTCCAGCCTGTGTAGAGAGCAGTCAGCCGAAGGAATTAACCTTTTGAAAGAGCTCACAAGCAGGTGCCTTGTATCCCCACGGGCCTTGTGTAAATTATTGACAACATGACTAAAAGGACGCAGGATTTGCCTTAGAGATAGACCAGAGATGGGTTCTGCTGGGGGTTGCATGACGCATATCTAATGACATTTGGAAATCCAGGCAAGATGCTGTGTGCTGCCTGAGCCATCAGCTACTAAAGCTTTAAGGGGATTACTATCAGAGGTGATCCAATTTCTCTAGGGGCATGGTCTATACTTACATATTTCATTCTGTTTACTAATCATGGCTTTCCACTCACCCCGACCCTGGCAATTGTATTTGCAAGAGGGGCTCATGGTAAACTTCATTATTATGATTATTTTTTATATATTGTTGCAGGAAATTCCAGTCTTTGAGCGGCAAGAGACTCGAGGACTACCAGCGCTTACCCATCATTTGGTTTCCTTGGAGACCTGAGTGTCTTTGGGATATATGGTTTTATTTGCACATACACACAATCCTGGGATGGAGTATGGGATGGAGGGGCTCACAACATTAATAATACCCCTGTAGGTCTTCCTCCCCATTGGGATTTCCAGGGAAGCCCCAAACTCACAGCCTTGGGTCTAGCACAGAACAGACACACCTCTGTCTCTTCAGCATCCTGCGTCAGCCCAACTCACACACATATCTGACATACACAGCTCCCTTTGGCCTATTGTCCTCCAGCCAGATGAGGCGGGAAAAGACCCACCCATTTCTCTCTATGGCAGCCTTTTAGCACATATAAATAGAAGTACTGTGGTGGTGTAGTGGTTAAGAGCAGTGGACTCGTAATCTGGTGAACCGGGTTTGAGTCTCCGCTCCTCCACATGCAGCTGCTGGGTGACCTTGGGCCAGTCACACTTCTTTGAAGTCTCTCAGCCCCACTCACCCCACCGAGTGTTTGTTGTGGGGGAGGAAGGGAGAGGAGAATGTTAGCCGCTTTGAGACTCCTTAAAGGGAGTGAAAGGCGGGATATCAAATCCAAACTCTTCTTCTCTTCTACTTAACTGGTCGGTTTGGATGGTTCAGCAGGTTTCTTCTTATACATTCTTCCCTCACAGATAAAGGATCTCAGGTTTGGAAGAGACCCAGGGAATCACCCAGACTGAACCCCCACAAAAAAACATAACAATATATTTAGTGCATCCATAATAAATAAATGCTGTACATAAATCAAGTCTAGGGCTGTGCCCAACATTCTCTAGCTTTCATCTGCAGATCAAAAATATTAACTTCAAAGTGGTAGACACAAGGTAGACATGCCACACAAAGCCCACAATTAAACTATGCAATTTGCTTCTACAAGGTTAGTGATGACTACAGACTTGGATGGCTTTAAAAGAGAACTGGATAAGACTATCAAATGTCAGTAGCCACAATGGCTATGCTCTGCCATATAACCTCTGGTGTGGAGGAATATATTAACATGCTGGAATGTGTGGAGAATCACCAACTTTATTAAAAGTCTGGAAAGAAAGCCATGTGAGAAATGACTGCAGGAGTTGTGTATGTTTAGCATGCAGAAAAGAAGACTGAGAGGTGATATGATAGCCGCATTTGTATATCTGAAGGACTGTCACATGGAAGATTGAACACACTTGTTTTCTGGTAGGACCAATGGATTCAAATTACAACAAGAAACCTTTTGATGGTATGAACTGTTTGACAGTGAAATAGAGAGAAGATGGTGGATTCTTCTTCACTGGAGTTTTTAGAGGTTGGATGGCCATCTGTCAGGGACTATTTAGCTCTGATTCCTGCATTGCAGGGGGTTGGATTAGATGGCCCTTGGTCTTCAACTCAGTTCCCCTAGGATGACTGATTTAAGATCAAGTGGCTCTCTGACTCAGTGCCCTGTGTGCCATGCCAGCCCCCTTACAGTTTACCCTAGGCTCCCCCACCCAGGAACCAGCCACCTCCAGCATATTCACCACAGCAGGTCTAGGAGACTCTCATCAGTAGGGCCCCCTGTTAGGATGCGGGGCATTGGTAGAACACTCAATTGCCAGCAATGAATGAAGGGTAATGAGAACAGCCAACCCACAATGACCTAAAGAATGCTGGGTGTTGTGTGTGTGTGAGGGAGGTCACCATTGGGGGATGGAGCACACCAGGGTGTGCTGTGTGTCAGAGGCGGTGAAAACAGCCCCACTCTGATTGTATGTTATACTTTTTCATAAAATCTTTAGAAGTTCTGGATCAGAAGGCACGGTAGCAATCACATTTATTCATACATATCGCTGATGATAAAACATTGAGATAAAAACTATCTGGTGATAGGTTATCCCTCTGCTCCAACCCGGTCGTCTTGTCACACTATGAGATTTTCCCTTTCATGATGCTCTTTTTGGGTGATGTTTCAGCCTTAGAATGTTTGGAAATAGACATTGTAATAACGATTGCAATCAGCCCTTTGTTAATCAGCAAATTACAGGCTTGCCTTGTATTACAATGCATTTAAGCGCCAGCTGCTTATCAAAGCATATTTATGCGGTAACAAGTCTGCCAAGCCGATTCCCCGTCTATTACTGAGCTGTTAAGACTCGGCAAATGTGGTCTTAATGACTGGCTGCCATTTATTTAGGACACGGTAACCCGCCTGCTACAGGATATTGAAAAGAGACCCGCAGGTGAGTGCATTTAAGGGACCACACTGGAGAGTCTATTATGGAAACAATGAATGGGACTGAATGCAGACCAGACTAGTCTGACAGCTGTGCAAGGGGCAAGCAGGGAAATGGATAAGGCATGGCAGGGTTTGGGGGTTTTGCCTCTGGGGCACATCCAGCATGGAATAAATTACACACATACACACACAGAGAGAAAATCACAGATATTTAAAAGACTTTGACAAAACTGCTGTGTTATTTTTTTAAAAAAGCACAACAGTTTTCAGTTCTCTTTTTTTAAAAATAACCCAGCAGTTTTTCAAAGTTTTTCAATGTGGCGTGTGTATGTGTGTGTAATTTGTTTGTGCTAGATGTGTACCATAAGCAAACCCCAAACCCTGAAGAGCCTTCTCCATTTTCCCTCTTGCCCCGTGCACAACTGCGAAAGCAGCCCAGTCCACATTCAGCCCCATTCATTGTTTCCATAATAGACTTTCCAGTGTTGTCCCTTAAATAGACTCACCTGCAGGTCTCTTTTCAATTTGCTGGAGCAGGTGGGTTACCGTGTCCTCAATAAATGCCAGCCAGTCATTAAGACCACATTCACCGAGTTTTTAACAGCTCAGTTTTCAAAACTGTTTCAAAACAGTTCATAATGCTTTATAGGTCTTCCCACCGACACACACTCAGTTGATAGTTACTCTGGCCAGAGTATTGGATGCCTGAAAATTAATTAGGTCTACAGGTTTGGTTAAGCCAATGCTTAATTTCTATTTTGTTTTTAGAATATCTGCAAGCAACCTTGTGATGCCAAGCCTTCTCCAAGTGCAGAGCAGCAATTGAAAAAAAAGATGCACTGAAAAGCAAGCGGTTGTTAAGGATGCTGCCTGTGAGGAAGGGCTGTCGATCAGTGGCAGAGCATATGGCTTACATGCAGAAGGTCCTGGTTGCAATTTCCAGCATCTCCAGGTACAGCTGGGAGAGAACCCTGTCTGAAACCCTGGAGAGCCACTGCCAGTCAGGGGAGACAATACCTATGTTCTTACTAGGATTGCTGATGTAATCTCAGCTCCTGTACAACCAGGCTCTGTTAAATGCAGGGAAATCAGGGTTGCCATTCCCCCCCTTCTAACTGCCAGTTCTCATTGCCAGGGGGCCTCTGATAGCACCTTGGTTTGTAGGCAATAACAAATGGTGACGTTTATATTTGTTCTGTAAAAACCTTCACATGCAAACCTCTTCAGTTCGAACTGCTAGGCTCAAGAGTAGGATATGTCTTGTTTAGTTGGCAACCCCTGTGCAGCCTAAGGGAAACTCTTGATTGGAAGGGAGAAAGTGCTGCTCTAACATTTATCTAGTGGGTACACCAGACTGAGAGAAGGGCATAAACTGAGGAGTGAAACTGAAATTGCCCAAGCCATACATCTGGTAATTATTTTTCACCTGAAGGTGCGGGATTCCCCCCTCCCTCCTCAAAACAACAACAACAGCAAGGGATGGTTTATTTATTAATTTATTTATTTTAAAAATATTGCTTGATATAAAAAAGACCTCAATGCAGTTTACATAAAAACAATAAAAATGTGGTATTCAATATACTTTTCTAAAAACTGGATAAAATCAAACCACATCTGCATATCACAAAGAAAAATGAGCAGTGTGCAAATCTACAAAATCCAAAGGAAAGCTTGGATAAGCATACACCTTTAAGAGACGTTCAGAAGGAAGGCAGTGTGGTAGGAATTTTGAGGTCTTAGATATATTTTAAATGTTCATAAGTGTACCAACCAAGCACGTACATAGATCAGTATAGGAAGACCGACCGGAAACCATTTTTGATTCCCAGGCTGACCAAGTGTTTTCTCTGCAAGGTCAGGGGAAGATGGAAAAGCCTCCCCATTGTCTTTTCCTTCACAAATCCTGTCTTAAGGGCACATTTGAGATGTGAATAGGGTGTGAGCCTGTGACCTGGCTCAGGAACTAAGTATTTATCATTACAAAAGACTGGCCAGGCTCCCCAGGCAATCAAATCAAATGACCATTAAACAGGTAACCTGGCAGGCAGGAGGTAAACAAAGCACTAAGATTTCCTGTAGACCGCCCTTTCTGTGATGTAGGTATGATGTTTCTGGGGGTGGTCTTGATCTACAGGGTGGCAATTTCAAAAGTCTATTTAAAGGCTTGCACACCATTGTTCTGCATTCCTCCTCCCTCCTGTGTGTGGTAAGTGAGGACCCTGTTGCAACAGATCAATAAAGATCAGGCTTACTAGCTACTTTGCTTCTCAATATTCTCTGGTTGGCTTCTGTTATTTTCTCCTACCAATAGGGAACCTACATAAGGACTCTATATTGATACCCCATAAGGGAAAAGGGCAGATTTTTGTTTACAACAGCAGTATGGTGCTGTGGCTAGAGTGCTGTATTAGGACATGTGACACCGGGGTTCAAATTCCCACTCAACCAAGTTCCCACTCAACCAAGTTCCCACTCAACCAAGCCCCCCCAGCTCTGGGCAGCAAAGGGGTTTTGTACCCTGCTAGCTGGGTCCTGTGGCCCTGAGTGCAATGTCTCAGAAGTCCCCTCTGAAGTCTTGCCTTTGTTCTTACCTGCCTGTGTTACATTTTCCTGTACCCCCTGGCCATAATAGCCAAAACAACTTGCTTAATGTACATTTAGATACATCCAAGGTACTAACACTGGGTAGACAGCATAGACTAGGTGAATTCACTGTTAAACTACCCCAATCGGGTAACCAAACAACAACAACAACCCCCTACTCAGCTCCTTTGCAATCAATTAATCCTATGCTGTAACCCTAGCCTGGAGTGCGGTTCTAAGAGAGCAGCAAAAGAGAGCTAGTTGTGGGTGCTTAAATATTCCACCGGCCTTCTCACCTCAACCATCATTTGTGTGAAATGTTTGTATACACATGCCTTGCCCATATCCCAGGTGGCCATAAGGACTGGCCCAGCCCAAATTCATTTTAATCAGGAGGAATAAAAAAAAGGGGGGGAGGTAAAGGACCCATGGATGGTTAAGTCTAGTCAAAGGCGACTATGGGGTTGCGGCACTCACCTTGCTTCAGGCTGAGGGAGCTGGCATTTGTCCACAGACAGCTTTCCAGGTCATGTGGCCAGCAAGACTAAACTGCTTCCTCATGGAATACCAGTCCGCACAGAAATGCTGTTTACCTTCCTGCCAGAGTGGTACCTATTTATCTACTTGTACAGGCATGCTTTCAAACTGCTAGGCTGGCAGGAGCTGGGACAGAGCAACGGGAGCTCACCCCATTGTGTGTATTTGAACCACCGACCTTCTGATCAGAAAGCCCAAGAGGCTCAGTGGTTTTAACCACAGCACTACACACGCCCCTTTTTCCTTTTATCAGGAAGAACATGCAGGTGTCAGTGCCTCTTTCTTCCGTTTGTGTGTAGATCATTTCTCCTCTGAATATGCGTCCAGATCCATTATCCAATGCATTCCAGAAAAGTCTATCAATGCTAAGTATTAAATGAGCCTCCTTTCCTCTCAAGTGCCTTGAAGGGACAGATGAGATAATCCTCCTTTGGAAATCATAGCAATGGTTCCCACCCCGCTGTCAATAAACAGAAGAAAGGCAGAAAGGTATGTACCTGCTTCTCTCTCAGAAGCTACTTTCTCCCAGGAAAATCATTGGGAAAGTGTTTTCATTTGGTGTGAGCCTGGGCCTGATTTCCTAGGATCTTGCCCTTCTCATTAATTTCTATTTTATGGTTTGAGTTACAGCACCCTCCTGGTCGTTGTTAGTTCTGCTGGGCTGCCAGGTCACTTGACCAAGCTGAATGGGGTTAGGATCCAGCATAACTCTGTCCTTCTTGGTCCCACCTCCACCACTCCCACAGGACACCAGCTTTTCAGGACCTACAGCAGTTTAAGATCCACTAGGATCAGCTGAGCCAGTTATGTCCTGTCTGAACTGAGCTTGGAGACTTATTCTAGCATGGCCAGCTGAGTCAGGACCCAGCCAACTGAGCCAGAGATCTTCTGAATCCTAACTCATCCCAGTGGATCTAGGGATAGGGTTGCACTTTAAGTTAGGTCCATTAATTTCAGTGTGTCTACTTGGAATAAAACCTAGTTGGCTACAACCCTATATGTCCAAGAAAATGTATGTATAATCATGTTAATGTTTGTTAAAATAATAAAATTGCATATATCTGCTTTGTTCCTCTTTTAGAGGATATAAAGTACTCAGAAACCAAAAATGAGACTGATGACGACTGTGTTCCTGGAGACGGAAGAATGGCCATTATGTTCTGCTCTTAAAGCCATGAGAGCTAAATTGGCAATGCGGACCAAAATTGCAGGCATAACATTTGAAGATATTTATTTTTAAAAATGTGAGGGGTGGGGTGGTTACAGATGAAAAAATTATTCTGAGCATGATGGAAAAGCTGCAGGATTCGGTGCTTTTTGATCAAGCATTTTTCTTCCGCTATCACTCATTTTTTGAAAGCTATACCTTTTTTTTTTTTTTTGCTCGCTATTTCATAAGGCAGGAAAATGCCTTACTATTAGCTCCCATTAGCCAACCATTGTGAGCCATTAAACAGCAATCTGCCTAACAAAGGTGTGTCCAGTGGTCAGCCAGCAGTGTAACAATACAAAGGGAGGGGGCAGATCAAATGCATATTTGCATATGAACATGAGAAGAACCTGCCGAATGACCCAATCAGGCCAGCATCCTGTTTTCACAGTGGCCAGCCAGATGCCTGTGAGAAACTCTCAAGGGGACCTGAACACAGTGATAAAGGTAAAGGTAAAGGGACCCCTGACCATTAGGTCCAGTCGTGACCGACTCTGGGGTTGCGGCGCTCATCTCACTTTATTGACCAAGGGAGCCGGCGTACAGCTTCCGGGTCATGTGGCCAGCATGACTAAGCCACTTCTGGTGAACCAGAGCAGTGCACAGAAACGCCGTTTACCTTCGTGCTGGAGTGGTACCTATTTATCTACTTGCACTTCGACATGCTTTCAAACTGCTAGGTTAGCAGGAGCAGGGACCAAGCAACGGGAGCTCACCCCGTCGCGGGGATTCAAACCACCGATCTTCTGACCAGCAAGTCCTAGGCTCTGTGGTTTAACCCACAGCGCCACCTGTGTCGAACACAGTGATACTCTCCCCATTTATTCAAACCCCCCCCTTAATTCCTGTTTCCCTCCCTGCTTTCTGTCTTGCTGCCCTACATCCATCTTCAGACTGTAAGGCTCTTAGGTAGGGCTATAGCTCAGTGACAGAGCATCTGCTTTGCATACAGGAAGTCCCAGGTTCAATTCCTGGAATGCCAAGGTAGAACTGAGAGACATTGTGGTTTGAAATCCTGGAGAGTCACAGCCCGTCAGTGTAGACAATGCTAGGCTATGTGGACCAATGGTCCAATTCAGTCTAAGACAGCCCCCTGTGTTCTTATGGGTGTTGTTGCTAATAACATTGTATGAAGTTGCCAAAAATATTTACATAATTCCTTTCTCCTCCATAGCTTCTAATTAGGGGGCAGGGGCGGAAGTCAAATACCTAGGTTCAAATCACAGCTCTATCAAGGAATTTACTGGATAGCCTTGCCACCAACCACCTTTGCTCATTCAACTGTGTTTCACAAGGTTTCCATGCATGGATAAAATTGCTTGGCTATATCTCCTGCCCGGAGATCGCTTGAGGAAAATCTGGATATAGAAAGAGGAGAGAGAGAGAAAAGCAAGCCCAATCATTCAAAATATTGTGTCATTCCTAGGAGATTGCTGTGATTGTTAGCAATGTAATGCATCTGTTGTAAATTGACTGGCAGGGAAGGAAAAAGAAAGTCCTTTACTCAGTGCATAAATATCTCATGTGGCTTTCACTACTATAACTACCAAACAGAGCAATGGGCTGTTAGCTCAGATAGCTTTTCTTAAAATATTAGATAAGTCTACCAATGACCACTAGCTGTGATGGGCATTTGGAACGTCTGAGTCAGCCTTCCTCAGCCTTGGATGCTACAAATGTTGTTAGACTACAATTCCCTTCACCCCGATGTCTGGGCAGGCTGGCTGAGCTAGATGAGCCTTCAGTCTCACTTAGGAAGGCAACTTTCCAAGAGAAACTTAGTTGGATGTATTTTCTTTCCCCAGTGGCCCCACGAGATCTTGCTGAGCCTGTTAGAGCCTTTCTGAGTGAATCTTTGTGGAGGATGGGTGGAGGAAATCTATGTCTTCATCTTCCTGTGAGCGTTTGGCCACTTTGCCAGCCATAAATAATTGAGATAATACTTATTTTAATTATATCTGGATAGAATAAATTAGAAATTCAATTACTGTGCTGCGCGCTGAAGAGGCATTCAAAATGTTTGGGCTATTAGTTGAACAAATTATCGGTAAAAGACAACAGCATTTGTGGAGACTCACCCCAATGCCCTTATTTTAATGAGAGTGAGTCAAGGCAGAAAACATGACTAAGCAGATTTCTGTACAAGAGGACTCGGGTGCCCCTTCGCCCAGGCTTTGTTGTGGGAGGGGGAAACCAAAGGATCTCATGTCTACAGTTACCTTATTCCTTAGCTTGTAGCTTTCACATTTGTGGTTGCTGCTGCTATGACCATAATGCAGGAAAGAAGATGACAAAACAATGGGAAGTGGGTACATGGACTGCATTTTTAACTAGGGAGATTTGGAGGGTGACAATCTGTGCAGAAAGCTAAATACAGTTCAGCTGCCATTTACTTGGTATACTTCTCCCTTGTTCCTTGAACCCCACAACTCTGAGCAGGTTCAACAAGTTCACCCAAGAGATGATCCTTACTCTGGCCACAGATCCTGTGTGTTTATAATAATTGTCATTTTAATTACTGGATATTGAATATGGTTGTCATAGACTCATTAAATTGTAGAGTTGGAAGGGACACTAAGGGTCATCTAGTCAAACTCTCTGCAATACAGGAATATCAACTAAAGCATCCATGACAGATTGCCATCCAACCTCTGCTTAAAAACATTGAAGGAATGAGAGTCCACCGCCTTAATGGCATAATGATGTAACTGCAATCTTCTTAACAGGGAGAAGGACAGCAGAGCCTCCTGTTCACTGAGAGGCCACTGTAGAGGTAGCAGATCTGGCCTCCAAAGAGTGTATTGCAGTCCTTGCTGCCACCACGTGGGCAATAGTGGGCAACACATTCCCTGGAGGCCAGATCTGCTCTCTCTGTAGATCCTGCCACCTGAGGCAGTTGCTTCACCTTGCCTCATGGGTGGGCTGGCCCTGTCTTGTTATATTTATCATTCTGAAATGTTGTTTTAGATATATGTTGTTATATTTGCTATTACGTGGCTGTTTTCTTATGTTATTAAGCAATTGTTCTCGCCATGTTTGATTTTGAGATGCATTCCTCTTTTCTTTGCTGTAAGACACTTTGAGCATGATGTGTGTGTGTGTGTGTGTGTGTGTGTGTGTGTGTGTGTGTGTGTGTAATAGAGGTGATCTACCCACCTTGGAAGAATGGCAGATGAAGGTGATAGACTATATGGGATTGGCAGAAATGACTGGCAGAATCCGAGACCAGGGAAAAGAGACGGCGGAAGAAGATTGGAAGAAATTTAAGAACTATCTTAAGAAACATTGTAAAATTAATGAGTGTTAAAATGATGCGGCTTTAGAAAGTAAGTGGATTACAGTTGTAAAGATTAAGTTAAAAGAAAAGAAAGGTTAACAATTAGATAAAATTAAGGGTGAGGATTTGCTGAACTAAATATTTGAAATTGGAATGCAGAAAGGGGAGGTATGAGGAGGTCGGTGAAGTAAGTTTTAAGAAAATAAGGTTTTGAAATTATACTTGTTCTTTTTTCTTGTTTGTGTTCGTTTGTATTGTTGTGTTTGTTTATATAATTTGTGAAACTTAAATAAATATCTTATAAAAATAAAATAAAATAGAGGTGTATAAATAAAATTATAAATGCACGAGAGCTTTAGGGTGACGATTATGCTTTTCTGGCATACCTGTAAGCAAAACAGATACCTTTTGGGAAGGGGGCATGGCTGTGGCAGTGTAAATGCGAGGATAAGAACTGAAGAACCTTCAGCAATGTGTAATGGTTGAAGGAGATAAAGTTGGCAATGTATGGGATCAGGACCATTAAATATGTATCCCGCTTTTCATCTGTGAAATTGTAGAGGGCATTCTTACCAATATGGCCAGAATGTGCATTTCAGCTCCCTACTTGCTTAATTGCCTATGGCAGGGATGGGGAACCTGTGGCCACCCAGATGTTGTTGGATTCCAGCTCCTATCAGCCCTATCCAGCACAGCCAATGGTCAGAGATGATGGGAGTTGGGATACAGCAACATCTGTAGGGACACAGGATCCCCATCTTTGGCCTATGGCAAACCCTGAGCAACTTACAATGGAGAGACGGGATTGACACTGAAGGTTCGAGAAGAAGGCAGCTGTCTACCATGTCCTCTGCACAATCTCTTGCTTTAGCAGAGGTCAGCCCCAGGAGCTGTCATCTGCAGTGGTGGGCGGGGAGGTTTTTTCAGGTGGGATTCCTGGACTTTCCACTACTTGGGGCCCACAGCCAACTACTTGGAGGAAGATCACCCCAGTCAGACATTGTTTATTATCCCTTGCTCCTGACTGCTGTCGCATGCGGCCTTGGAAGTTTCTCTCTGGACCTGACCCAGTGTGAATAATGCATGAACTACCCATTGTCTCGCTTGCTTGCTGAACTGTGGCTCTCTCTTTCCGCAGAGGCAATGTGGATGGCGTTGGTTTTAATATTTATTTCTTATCCTCCATAAATATTTAAATGTTCTGCCTTTTGGAGGCCAGCAGAGCTCATGAAGGGGAGGGAGGCAGGGAAGATGACCCATTTGCTCATACTAGTGACTGCCCAAGCAAAACCTCTGCTGCCTTAGGGCAGTAATATTCCTCAGTAAACATGGCTGAGGGGTGATGAGGGTTACATCTTCTGAGAAACCTATGCAACTCAGTTTGCCCCAGGCTGAAGAAGACAAACACATCAAGGAAGGTCTGGCAAATGGGGTGGGGGGGGGGTTGGTCTCCAAAGGCTTTAAAAGAATTCTCAACCAAAAACCACAGTCTGAATAGCAAATATGATTCCCTATGCATTTCAGTCCATCATTCACGATGCTCCTTCAGCAATAAGCTATCTGCTTGTAGACTAGGAGCTTCCTGAAAATAACTCTTTGAATATCCTTCACCAGATCTTAATTTAAACCATGGTCAAGTAGAACCTTATTTATGGTGCCAGGGCTTCAATTATAATGTGGAGTAAAAAATAGTGTTTTTCCTTAACCATTCAATAATGAGGGAGAGGGGGGATTTAGGATTGTGGGAAAGGGCTGCCAACTCAATCCATGAATTCCCTTAAGTCCTCAGACTAATTCCTCTAATTTAGATTATGATAATGTTGAGCATTAAGGATGGTGTATTCCATTTGGGAATTGTCAGGGACTGGGCAGAGGAGGAATGGTGGAGACTGCCCCCCTATCCTGACCCTTCCAGGGAGGAGGAAGTATGGATTTAGAGCAGGGGGTTGAGGGAGGTAGCAGCTCAGAGGCAGATGAGGGGAAAAGCTGGGAAAGCATGGGGCAGCTGGAACAATAGCCAGCTGGCATATTGTCATTAGAAACCATTCCAGATCCTCCATCTCCCAGAACCTGGTGAGCCTTAAAAGTAGGAGAGCAAATAGCTCAAAGACAGAGGGCACATAGCAGCACCCGTAGAAGAGATGATGAGAATAATGAATGAGGGAGTGGGAGAGACGGGAATGGGGTGGGGTGGAGATTCACTTGGTACAATGCCATTATCCAAGAGGCTGGGTTCTATAGCCTCTCTCTGTAATTGTTGAAATAAAAAAGGATGGTGATAAACTTTTCCTTGTCTTTATATTTTCCTGGGCAACCAGCCGGCACCTGCTGACAGCATCCTGACAGGTATCATGTTCTGGATGTTGTGTGTGCATTCAGATCTGCATATCCTCCAACATTTCTCTGATGAAAACAGGGACGTCCTCTATTCCATACTCTCCAATATTTCTCCTATGGAAATTGGGACGTCTTAAGGAAAAGCAGGACATTCCAGGATCAAATCAGAAATGGGGATCGCTTCTGTAAATCTGGGGCTGTTCCTGGAAAATAGGGACAATTGGAGGGTCTGGACCTGGGGAATATTGCATTCGTTTTCCTGATTACAATGCTAGCATTTTTCTAATGTTCTTTGCATCCTGCAATACCTGTTGTGCTATGGAACTGTGGCTTTTCAACTGATACACTGGCATGTTGTACTAAATGTCATTCGCCAGTGTCTGCCCTCCCCTCCCATGTGTAACGACTGGAGAATTCCCCCTCCTCCTGGAGAAATTTGGTGAAATGTCCCACCTCCCAGTTTGTGTGATAAAAAAATAGGATGTAGAATTTCAAGAGGCCATTTGCACACAGCTCTAACTCTGAACCTACTGCCAATTAATTTCACTGGGCTGTTCTGAGTTGCAGTACTATGAGAAAGGGTTACAAATTCCTTCTACGTATGGAGTCTATGAACAAAATGTGTGCTGTGCTATAGTTAACTGAAATGAACAAGCAGAATTCTGACGAAGTCTAATAGCTGCTGGAGTTTATGGGTCTGACACAATGCAACTCGCCATGATCTGACAGGTTAAGTATGGCATTAAAGCTGAATCGTCACCATCTACTGGTTATGAGGCCATCTTCTGAATCCTGTCAATGTGGTGGTAGCAGCAGGATAATAGAAAATTAGTGAGCAATAAAAATATTCTGGGAGCCTGGGCAGCTGCCATGTAACAGTTCCACTCCATGAATGAACTTTGCTAAATGTTTAGAAACCCAGATACACTATACAATTAATTGAGCATAGCACACAAAGCAAATATCACTGTGAAATGAGATAAAACAGAGACATAAAAATAAAAACAGCCAAATCAAGGCAATGTAACTGTTGCACAAAATAGCCAAGGAATGAGTGTGTTAATGGATACTGTAATAAATACGATGGATGACATAATAAAAATATACCTAGACATTTTCCACAGATGGCCAAATTGCAAGACAGGAAAGTAAAGGCCATACAACGGTTAGCTTGGAGGGTAGCAAGACCCCTCAGAAGTTCCAAGGTGCTTCTACTGACAGTGTTAACAGGTCCTATTTTATGAATTCTTTTTGCTGCTGCCTGTCAGTTTGCATTTCTTAGTGCAGAAAGTATTGATCTGATGTGTAGAGATCTTTCCTATTCTACTTAATTCAAAAGTGTTCTGGAAGCTTCTCTGTGTGAAAGAAACAAGCAGAAGGTTCATGATGTTTGGGTTATACCTTCAGAGAAACTGAGTATAACTGGCTTAAACTGGTTCTCTTATCTTCTTCTGTCAAGGTCATGCTGACTATAAAAGTAAGGTCAAAAAGAGCCTGGCTTTCACTTTCTCTTTCTATCTCTTTTCCTTCTGGTGTGATGTTCTGTACATAGTATGTGTCAGGGAACTGACATCGGAGCAGAGGGGAGAGGCGGTGCTTCCCGATTCTGCGGAAGAAGGAACGAGTAAGGGTAGAGAGAGAAGGTCATCTGGGGAAGACTGTTCCGGTGACACCAGGAAGAAGGAAGAGGGAGGAAACACCTCGGAGGAGAGGCTCCGAGATGCTGGCACTGAAGGTAGTGAAGAGAGTGGAGGGGCACCTCTGGGCACGCCCACTCTGCGCAGAAGGGTTACGCGCAGAGAGGCGAGGCGAAGGGTGTCAGTCAAGGAGCTTTTATGTTGGAGGAAATTTAGGAAACACCCACTCACGGATTCGTCCAGCGACTGAGCAGCAGCAGCACCTAGGCTGATCAGTCAGGGAAAGACACCACCAACTTCTAAGCAGTTTGGAACAGCTGGAGGTTTACACACAAGCAACCCCATTTCCCGTGACAGTATGCTTATTAAGGTTTAGACTTATTATAAGCTATTGTAAGTTTAAGTTAAGTCTGCTGAAACTGGATTTCTTATGGGCAGTGCCAATTCTGAATATATTGGATTTGTGACCATTATGTTCATTTGCCTTCAGTAGCAGTAAAGCTCTGCTGGATGAACTATAATTGACTCTGGTCTATTTTTTTGGGAATCCTGCAACATGTTTAAGTTTTTATTCTTCCAGCTATACATTGGAATCTGCTCTGGATTGATGTTGAGGAGAATTCCATGACAGCCTGTGGTGGTAGTGGCGGTAAAGATCCTTGTGGTAGCTATCATTCTTTCCCCCTCCAAAGCCTCTGGATGATGCAGCAGCAACAGTTCTGAGGTGCTGTATTATTTCAACACCATTATCTTGAAATCATTCTCTCTTATTAGAAGCTAGACCTGTCAATCAGAGGAGCTCCCTGCTCCCCACAGCATGGGGTTTTCCTTATATGGCATGCTTGGGGAGAAATATTTCAATTTTTGCATGCACACAGTGTTGTTGTTGTTTTTTTTTTAAAAAAAACCACACCTGAATCTCTGAAACACTCCAAAGCACTCCAGAGATTCACACTTCAGCCTGGGATGCTTTGGAGAGATCTTTCTTCAGCTCTGACAAGCTCTGAATCTCTCCAAAGTGACTCTGCTTTGGTTCTTGATTTGGGAGTTATCCAAACCTTTTGCATATCCTACTGGAAACCCTGAGATTTTGAACTGAACCAGCTTTGCAGATTGTGCTCTGAATCTCAGCCAACAAAA
Organism: Podarcis bocagei; assembly: GCF_964188305.1. Taxonomy (NCBI): domain Eukaryota; kingdom Metazoa; phylum Chordata; class Lepidosauria; order Squamata; family Lacertidae; genus Podarcis; species Podarcis bocagei. The sequence goes on from NC_138132.1 coordinate 31,826,621, forward strand.
ATATTCTGCACTCAGACAGTTTCCCATAATATATTGCAGCATGGCTACATTTTGTCCATATGGCTTATTATATTAAAAGCTTATTACACAATCAGTACTGCAGGGAAGTTGCCCTTTGCGTATGTTTACTGTGTACTCGTAAATCCCCAGTGTCCATATGCTCAGCTCAGCCTAATGGCTCCAACAACAGACCCATCAAATACTGCTGTTTCCAACAATGTGTTCCGGGAACGGCTGTGACAAATGGAAATCGGAAGCTGCCTCCTTCTGGAAAACTCTTTCATCCGAGTGTTTGAGCATTAAGTACTATTCATCCAAAGCAGCCTACAAATCCCATGCATCTTATCAAACACAGTCTAAACAATAATAAAATCACAATCTAGATCTACTTCAGCATTGAGTAGTCCCCAGGGCAACATCTACATAAGTTCAGGGGAGACAACAGTGCTTTCAAGGTGAGGACTAACCTGCCACAAACTAAGTTGGAATGTGAGAGTGTGGCGGTCATTTAATCAGGGATGGAGAACCTCTGCCCTGATGTTGTTGTGCTCCAACTCCCATCAGCTGCAGCCGGTATAGTCCTTAGTCAGTGCTGATGGGAATTTTAGACCAGAAAAATCTGCTGGCCACAGATTCCATGTCCCTGCATCCCAGCATGGGTCTGTCCCCTGCCCATCTCCTTTGCATCCTTTGCATTTGAACAAATTTATTCTCTGACTGATGCACTAAATATTCTTAAACCCTTTCATGCCTCCCCTCTCATAATTCCACCTTCTATACTGCCGAATTTACTCGACAGATATAAGGGTATTTTCATTTGAGGATGGATTATAGAAAGACACACTCCAAGCCAAGCCCTGCTGTATTCAGAGAAGCCATTATCTGAAGGAACAGCTAAGCTTAATAAAAAGAAAGAAAGAAAACCTTCAGGAAATAAAAGTGTTCGTGGCGTATTTAACCATGATCTAGCCTCCGGTGTAAGTAAAGAGCAAGGCAATTAATAAGGTATATTTAGCATACAGCTGAGAAACATGGGTACCCAAGTGGATTGGTGGAGCAATTTAAATAATATTTATCTTTAAGATCATTCTAGCTGTGACTAGTTCAACTAGAACCTGTGATTCTGTACAAACCTGACTTTTCCACCCCCCCAAAAAAGAAAAGAAATTGGAGCATGTCTCCACACGAGGATTAATATGAGGGCCCCATTGCCTTGCTCTGCCCCACCCTGCCCTGCTTTTGAGTCTGCTAAGCATTAATCCAAATACTGGTGCTACTGACCTTCAGCTGGAGAAATGTAGCAGCATGTTACAGGCAGAAGAGTTGGGGTAGAAGTTCTAGCTGCCACTAGGTGCTGCCTGTTTGGCACTGACTCATGGCAAACCCTTCTCGGGGCAGTTCTCCATTTGTGGAATGTCATCTCTGTCTCCCATATTATTAACATTCAGGAGGAATTTAAATGCACTTCTGTTCATCCAGGCATTTGATGACAGTAAGACAAGGCTCCTGGCAACCTTGAAATTACTAGGTGTGAGGGTATGTGACTGCATTTACATGTTTTTAATTCTTCTAAAATGTCTTAAATGTCTTATTTTGTTTTTAATTGCATTGGCTTACCATTTTCCCTCCTCGGCCTCTTTGGGATGAGAAGTGTGGGGAAGTTAAAAGGGCTCTGCCTCTAAGCGTTGAGCTGTGGCATTGTTTAATGGCCTTCAACTGCATCCTCACCCTGCTCCATCAAGGACCCATGGGAAACCAAGCTTCACTGGTTGATAGGTTGGTTGCTTCAGAAGTCAAAAGATCGGCGCTCCTCCTATCAGGTTAGAAGCATAGTAACTTGTCTTCCAGTTCAATCAGGTGCTTGGAAGGGTGTGGTATTCATTCATTCATTCATTCATTCATTCACTCATTCATTCTATTTCCATCCTGCTTTGTATGGGGGTGGGATGCTTTCCCAGTTGAATACAGTAACGGTGGCAAGGACGGGACATAAGTAAGGCAGACGGACTGTCCTCAACAGAAATGATAAGACACACAAATTAAGAGGACTAGAGGCATAGTACAATGCCAAAATGAAGTGACTTCCCCCCCAACCAACACAGAAACATAAAAGCTGGCGGATACATCTAGCTCAACATTGTCTGCACTGCATGGCAGCAGCTCCCTGGGGTTTCAGCCAAGGTTCTGTCCCAAACCTGGTGGGAGTTGCTGCAGACTGTGCCAAGGGTCCCTTTGTATACATATCTGGGCGGAAGAGGTGCAACTGTTAGAGCCAGGTCAACTGTAAAAAGGTAAAGGAAAAAGACCTCTGGCAGTTTAGTCTTGTCGCAGACTACTCTGGGGTTGCGGCGCTCATCTCACTTTACAGGCCGAGGGAGCTGGCGTTTGTCCACAGACAGTTTTTCCAGGTCATGTGGCCAGCATGACTAAGCCGCTGCTGGTGAAATGGAACACCGAAACCAGAGCCGCACACGGAAACACCGTTTACCTTGCACTTTTTGGTGTGCTTTCGAACTACTAGATTGGCAGGAACTGGGACCAAACAACGGGAGCTAACCCCGTTGCGGGGGATTCGAACCGCCAACCTTCTGATTGGGAAGCCCAAGAGGCTCAGTGCTTTAGACCACAGCACTACCTGTGTCCCACTAGGTCAACAGTAACATGTTCTAAATGCCTGTTTAAGAAGATGTGTTTCCCTAAGCATCATGGGCTCTAAGGCTTGTTTCCAATGCAGCACAAAGTAACTGTTCCATCAGTGCAAGAGTTTACCCTTGTGCAATGGGGCTTCCCTGCTTTTCCTCCTTCTCCTGGGCTGGGGTTGATGAAAGTCACCGTTCAGAACATCTGGAGGGCACCACATTGGCAAAGGCTGCTATAGAGCCCACTTGGCCCCCATTTTCTGAGTCAGATTTTCACTTATTTTCCTTTCCCCCTTTTTATAAAAAGAAAAATAATAATAATCCAATGATGGGATGAATAGCCTCTTAAAATAATAGCCAAATGGCTGGGCTGATTGACTTCTCACCCTGACCTTATCCACCAGTCATTTCCCAGCTTCCTTTATCTGCTGCAGGGATGCAGAGAGCTCTCCGTCTCGGAGTGATTAAAGCTGGCCTATTTGCGGCTGGTAATAAAATCCTCCACACAAGGGCTTTATTACAACCCCACCAAATGGAAAAAGGATGGTTAAGAGATTTAGGAGTGGAAAAAACAGGAGGAGGAAAAAAGGCCTGATCTCAGCAAAATCTCTATGCAAATGAGCAGTTAAAACTTCCAAGACTTGACATTATGGACCTAGAAGCAAAACGTATGAGAGCCATTGTAAAGAATTAAGCGTCTTTTCCCCAGTGAAGAAAGTGAAATTTTGAAATGAACAGCACTGGGATGTTCTATTAACGATCTGTATTGCCTTGTAATTTATGGTGACCCCCCCCCTTGTTTTGGAGGAAAAGGGACATCAGCCCTTCCTCTCTGCATGACATATGCCCAGCCCCTTGCTGTCCTTTGCTTTAAGCCCATGCAGAGTGGGGTTGGCCTGGCGCGTCCAGAGGGTCAGGCAGATAGACCTGAAGGGATGCATTTGGGTACAGAATCTCAAGCCAAATGCAGCCCTTCAGGGCCCTTCCCAGGCTGCCACCACCCCTCACTCTGCTGCATGTCCTCCGTGAGTGCTTTTGCCCAACTAACTAGCTACCTTGTTGTTAAGAATTCAAACAAAAAGTAAACTCACAGGTGTCTCAAACGTCCTTCTCTACCACATTGATGAACTGCTAGGACAGTGGCTTGATCACTTCCTGGGCTTGGTGGCAATTAAAAAAATAATTTGGTAGCACAAGTGACATTGCCTCTCCACAAAACTCACCTTGCCTGCTTCCCTCATAAAGCCAGTTCATAGACTGAAGTGGGAAGAACTAAGAAATGGATCTTCCTTTTCCACTTAGGTCACAGTGTTGCCCTTTTGCCCAGCACTGGCAACCTTGGGCAACTGACAGAGCTCTCCTTCCTTGGCAGGCTTCACTGCTGATGCTTGCCAAGACCATACTCTGCCCTTTTTTTGCTGTTCTGGTAGTCCCAGCAGTCTCATATGTAGGGTTGCCATACTTCCAGAATTTCCCGGAGATATCTGGAGTACTGTAGTTTTCACTGTTTGAAATATAGCAACCCTACTTGTGTGGCTGGATCTACCCATTCATTTAAAGCCTCTATTCTAGCACCACTCAGGGAAATTGTGGGTAATTTAAAGTGTGACTAGATTCACCTGTCTGGTGCTGCACATGCTGTCCAGTCAAAAAGAAATGAAGAATTGGGTAGGGCAGGCATCAGCAGTGATCCCTGACAGGATGCTGAAGGCCTGACAGCTGTCTGAGGATGCCAGGTGAACCTGTGCTATTATTATTTGCTTCCAGTATGTTCTGATCCCTTTCTAAAGCAGCGCTTTACTCTCCAGCCAACAAGAATGAGCATCAAACTACAACCCAACTAGATGAGATACCATTCGTGCAATTAGCTGCTTGACATGTTGCCACCACAGCCAGGGGGTCCACAGCAGGGCACTTTGCCCAGGGCCCTCTGAAACAGGAAGCCATCCCTGCTGTCATCAGTCTCCTTACAAAAACTAGGATTAGGTCTCAATCATTGTAAGGGAAAGGTTCCAAATTATTTCAGCCACACAATAACAAAATTCGGTCAAACGATTTAGCAAAACAAAGAGTGTTTATCAGACAATAGAGGTGGTCTCACAAAAATCTTAACTGCAAAAGGTCAGTGTAAAGAGGTGCCTCTTTAGCAAATATGAAAACTTTTTAATGAGGAGTGGAGAAGGAGTCCTGAGCATACAGGGGTTTAGCTCATGGGCACAGCCCACACACTTTAAACAGGTTGGTCTCCTTCAGAGATTTCCCTAGTATCTCATAGGAACGTAGGAAATTGCCTTATACCAAGTCCATTTAGCTCTGCATTGTCTACACTGACCAGCAGTGTCTCTCCAGAGTTTCAAACAGGGGATATTTGCAACCCAACCTAGGGATGCCAGTGATTGAACCTGGAACCTTCTGCATGCTTTGTTCTACCAGTGCCCTTCAAATGTGTGGTGGTGGTGCTGGGCAGGATAGGTGAGCATTGAGGAAATTTAGCCCACTGTGTCAAGGTAAAGGTCGCATCCATTACTCTGCCCACTTTTGCCTCTGGCCTCATCCATCCCTGGAAGTTTGCTGTGATGTTCAAAAGTATATGCAAATAATGTCATGTGTTAATGTAATGAGATATTAGAGTAATGAAGGTAAACTACCGTATTTTTCGCCCCATAAGACGCACTTTTTCCCCTCCAAAAATGAAGGGGAAATCGGGGTGCGTCTTATGGGGCGAATGCCTGCAAGCCTCGCGCGCCCGGCAGGAGGTCCGACCGGGTGCGCGAGGCTTGGGGCGGCAGCCTGTCGCCCGAAGCACGGGGAGCCCTCTGGAGGGCTCCCCCTGCTTCGGGCGAGTGTCTGCAAGCCTCGCGCACCCGGCAGGAGGTCCCACCGGGTGCGCGAGGCTTGGGGCGGCAGCGGACTGCTTGCGCGCACCGAGAAGCTTGGGGCCAGCTGAGCTCAGCCCGCCCCAAGCTTCTCGGTGCGCGCAAGCAGTCCGCTGCCGCCCCAAGCCTCGCGCACCCGGCGGGACCTCCTGCCGGGTGCGGGAGGCTTGGGGCGGCAGCGGACTGCTTGCCGGCATGCAGAAGCTTGGGGCGTGCTGAGCTCAGCACGCCCCAAGCTTCTAGGTGCGCACAAGCAGTCCGCTGCCGCCCCAAGCCTTGCGCACCCAGCGGGACCTCCTGCCGGGTGCGGGAGGCTTGGGGCGGCAGCGGACTGCTTGCCGGCACGCAGAAGCTTGGGGCGCGCTGACCTCAGCTTGCCCCAAGCTTCTGGATTAGCGCAGCGCACCTGGGGGGGAAATAATTTTTTTTCCTTTATTTCCCCCCCTAAAATCTAGGTGCGTCTTATGGGCCGGTGCGTCTTATGGGGCGAAAAATACGGTAATATGTGACAAATGTGTAGGTAAATATAATACGTAAATCATAGTGTTTGGTTGATATCAGTGAGGGAGTGTGCTTGGAATGCTGGAAGTGAATGGAGAATGGATAAGAGTTTGAAAGGGAGCTTGAATGCTGGTGGGAGACCATTTAGAGAGACAGTTGAGTTGAAGCAGGTGAGTTGTATGTGGAGAGAGTGTGTTTTGAGGGAGCAGGGTCAGCATTGTTATTAATTGTTGCTTTATATGAACCAAAGAAACTGGTAAGGAAGTGCAAAACTGGAACAATATGCTTCTGGACTCTGAGTTACCTTAAAACCTTTTTATTGTTGTTGTTTAGTCATTTAGTCGTGTCCGACTCTTCGTGAGCCCATGGACCAGAGCACGCCAAGCACTCCTGTCTTCCACTGCCTCCCACAGTTTTTATTACTTCTGTTCTAATAAATTGCTGTATCATATTCTAATGCCTATTGACTGGTTGTATTAGAGGTAGGAGATAGTCAGCTACTTGGTCTCTGTGGTGGCAGTAGAAATAGAGTTTAAGAATACCTATTAACAAACCCAGCTCAGGACTGTACACCTTACAGAAAGAGGGAGAAGAATGGTGGTACAAGGGAGCTGAGGTGACTCCATGGGTAGTGCCAGGGCACCCCATAGCTGGGGTGGGGGTTGCATGAGAGTTGCCTATGAAAGAATGCATCCTTCAGACTGTTCTAAACAATTTTTTAAAAAATCTTAAATACACATTGAAAATGAATGTGGTATACTTTTGAGCCAAGAAGCATACTGCAAAATTCAGATGAGCATAAAGTACAGTGGTACCTCAGGTTACAAAAATCTCGGGTTACAAACACTTCGGGTTACAGACTCCGCTAACCCGGAGGTAGTACCTTGGGTTAAGAACTTTACCACAGGATGAGAAGAGAAATCGTGTGCCAGTGGTGCAGTGGCAACGGGAGGCCCCATTAGCTAAAGTGGTACCTCAGGTTATGAATGGTTTCAGGTTAAGAACGGATCTCAGGAACAAATTAAGTTCGTAACCAGAGGTACCACTGTAATTATGTTCTGATACCCACATTAGCTTGAGAGGTACAGCTTTGCTCAGTTCATGCAGGAATTCATAGAAATCAAACTCATCAGACATCCCTAGGTTGGATAAAAAAACCAGACATTGTGTATAAAGAGATATCAGTGAAACAGCCCAACAGGATATGATTCTGTGGCAGTGCTAATAAACAGCTATTTTTGCTCCCTGTATGTTAAAATTACTTTCTGCAGCTCTAGGGATGGCAGTCACCTTCTGCCCTCTCTTTCCCCCGATCTAGCAAGGCCATTAAGAGTTTCTCCTGGAATTGTACCAGAGTATTTGTCTCCTTTATAGCAACTGCCACCCAGAGTATACAACCTACACCAAAGCACTTCTGACCTGGCCTCTGTGAGTGAGAGGGGAAATGGTGGCACGTCGCATAGAGGCAATAACAATACTTCGTGGTGTTGCAGCTCTGAGGGTTGTTGGAAGTGTTTTACAAGCCATAGATTTCAGAGGCTGAAAAACTACAAAGTATATAACATTTCTCTCTCTCTCTCTCTCTCTCTCTCTCTCTCTGGCATACACACTGGAAGCTATAACCAAGGCCATTCAGATCATGCAAGTATAAACATGCAAAATTAGCTATTTCTTTATCTGCAATAATTTTAACCCCTCTCCCTTCTGTCCTCACACCCACCCTGTGAGGTAGGTTGAGCAAATACTTCATGAGTGGCTCAGACATAAGCAGACATTCAATGCAAGAGGAAGTCCATTGCCAGCATAGCTCATTCGAGTGGGGACAGCCATATTCTGTCTCTAAATCCATTTAAAATGGATTCCTCCTCCCTCCCTACAACAGACTGTAGGAGCCAAGCATTAGAGGACTCACACAATAGTCTAGAAAATTATCAGGATTCCCACCATCCTGCTTTTCTTTGTTTAATCTTTAAGCATTTGATTCTGCAGCACAGTCAAAGCTCATGAAGTATGGACCTGATTTGTGCTTAAACATGAGACCACTGGGAATCCAGATAAATTGTGCAAGGACTTGTTTATTTCAAAATTACATTTGAGTTTTGTTGTTATTGTTATTAGAGATGCCATGCATTTTGTTATTCATTAAAACCATATTTGGTCTCTTACATGATAATTAAAGTCATGTTTGTTTCATTATATTCATTCTTCTTTCATATGTTGCTTCCCCTACTCCTTAACCCCTTTCTTTCGGCCAATTAAGGCAACATTGAAACTGATTCAATTACCTGCCTCTTGGAGTCCACCATTTTATTTTGCCAGATCCCCCTGACATGACATTGTTATGGGGAAATCTGGGGGTGAAATGGTGGCCCCTACTGGTGGCCACCATTCCCACACCCCACAGAATGCCCCAGAATGATGCAACACGCAGGGCAGCTAGATAAAATAGAATGGTTGCCCTAAGGAGACAGCCAGTGAAATCAGTTCTACTGATCCTAGTGAAGAGGCACCACCAAATACATTTTCTAAATAATCTGCAGAACATTTTAAAATCAGGGGTTGGCCCGCAAAGTGGTCAATAGCCAGGGATGATGGGAGTTGCAGTCCAGCAACATCTTGGAGGGCCACACATTCCCTATTCTGTCTCTTAAATAGTGGGTACCACATCAACATGGACCAGTTGCTCCTAGAGTGTTTGATCAGCTACTGCTCTCTGGGCCACAGTAACTCTCCTACAGTTTTTCTGGTGTAATGCCAATGTCAGTGAGATGAGGTGCACATTCAGAAAGGCTCTCCCCATTGCCACTCTTGATGGTGCAAAAAAAGGGGGGGGGCATATTACATTGGACTCTAAGCCACAAGCACTCCACGGAGATTGTACAAGACTGACATTAATGAAAACGAGATCGGATGCAAATGCAGAGAAAGTCCACGGGGGGCAGACCAGAGTGACACCACTATAAATAGGATGAGATGTAATTCTGGAGTAACTTTAACTTGGCTTACTATTGAGTGACATTAATGTTCAGGTTTACAGATGGATACATGGGAGATCTTTTTTTCTTTACTCTTTTTCCGAGATGAGGTGAGATAAATCATCAGCCCTAACTTCACAGCCTCGTTCGTAATCTGCAAAATCTGCACTTTTTGTCAGTTTTGGGGGAAGCTACAAAGATTGGCGAAGTTGTTCCATGACAGTCTGCCTAAGCAAGTGGTCAAAGTTACCTTATTGTTATAGTTTGCTTTTCCTCAAAGGAGCTCATGGTGGTGAACATGGAGGATAAAGCTATTAGTGTCTACTAGGCATGATGGCTATGCTCCGCCTCCATGGTTGGAAGCCACAGGTGGCAAATGTGCTCCTGTGCTTGGGGTCCTGCTGTTGGATTACCCACAGGCATCTGGCTGGCCATGGTGAAAACAGGATAGTGGACTAGATGGGCTATTGGCCTGATCCAGCAGGCCCTTCTTATGTTCTTAAAGGGGTCAGGCTGGTGATTTACCAGCTTGTGTAAATAAAGGAAAAGAAAGGGAGGATGTTGGTCACTAGTCACTTTGGTTGGTTGGTCCCTCTGCTCTCATAATTGGCCTCATTACATGTTCCTGTGCTGCAGAGCTTCTAGACCAGGGGTTGCCAACATGGTGTCCACAATCCTCTGAGCCCCCCAATCAGAGGGTGGCTAACTTTCAATCCCTTGAAAAGTACATCAAACTGAAAGAGGAAGTTGGAAAAGTTCAACAGGTGCAAACACTGAAACTCTGGAGGAACAGGAAGCTTGCGGCCAGTCCCACCGTCTGGATGATTGCAAGTAAGATGGCAAGAAAGTAGGTACTGGCTGGGGCTAATGGGCATTGTAGTCCAAAACAGCTGGAGGGCACCAGGTTGGTAAAGGCTGGCATCACTCGTCCCCTGAGTTGCCAATGTCCAGCACTCATTTAGCTGCAATTGTCTCCCTGCTTATTTAACTTATATGCAGAATTCATCATGCGAAAGGCTGGGCTGGATGAATCCTTAGCCGGAATTAAGATTGCCGGAAGAAATATCAACAACCTCAGATATGCAGATGACACAACCTTGATGGCAGAAAGTGAGGAGGAATTAAAGAACCTTTTATTGAGGGTGAAAGAGGAGAGCGCAAAATATGGTCTGAAGCTCAACATTAAAAAAACGAAGATCATGGCCACTGGTCCCATCACCTCCTGGCAAATAGAAGGGGAAGAAATGGAGGCAGTGAGAGATTTTACTTTCTTGGGCTCCATGATCACTGCAGATGGTGACAACAGCCACAAAATTAAAAGACGCCTGCTTCTTGGGAGAAAAGCAAGGACAAACCTAGACAGCATCCTAAAAAGTAGAGACATCACCTTGCCAACAAAGGTCCGTATAGTAAAAGCTATGGTTTTCCCAGTAGTGATGTATGGAAGTGAAAGCTGGACCATAAAGAAGGCTGATCGCCGAAGAATTGATGTTTTTGAATTATGGCGCTGGAGGAGACTCTTGAGAGTCCCATGGACTGCAAGAAGATCAAACACATCCATTCTGAAGGAAATCAGCCCTGAGTGCTCACTGGAAGGACAGATCCTGAAGCTGAGGCTCCAATACTTTGGCCACCTCATGAGAAGAGAAGACTCACTGGAAAAGACCCTGATGTTGGGAAAGATGGAGGGCACAAGGAGAAGGGAACGACAGAGGACGAGATGGTTGGATAGTGTTCTCGAAGCTACCAGCATGAGTTTGACTAAACTGCGGGAGGCAGTGGAAGACAGAAGTGCCTGGCGTGCTCTGGTCCATGGGGTCACGAAGAGTCGGACACGACTAAACGGCTAAACAACAACAACAACAAAAGGGGTGGAGTTTTGGTGTAAATGTTCGGCTTGCCTCTTTTCTATAGCCTCCTCCACTAAAGGTCACTTGAGATGAGATAAACAGGCTGTCACCAAGCTGGACCAATTCTGTCTGAGTTTTGAGGGCAATGTAAGACATGGCTTAATGGAGCCAGACAGGGTAGGTGAATCACTGGAGCAGATAAGCCCCATCCATAATGAATTTTCTTTTTTGTGCCGAGCTCCTCTTCCCGCCAGGAGCCCCCTAACGCCTTTAATTTAAAAGCTCTGTAATCTATTCCCTTACCTGCTGCTTCTTAAACTTGTGTTGATTTCCTCCTCTGGGTCTCTCAGGCAGCCTGACATTCTCCACTGTCTTCTGCTTCTCCTTTTGTTTGCTTTCCCTTTCTTCCTGGTGAGTAGCCGCAGGCCGCTCTATTCCCTTTCTGTTGAGGTACTTACAACAGGCTCCCGTCCCTTCCTTTCCTTTTTCTTCATTCCTTTCTCTAATGCACAGAGACATGAAATCTGCTGTGAGTGTGTACATTAGGTTTGGGTTTTTTTTTGCATATTTCCATCACACAAAGGCCACATTCACACCAGACATTTAAATCACTATTATATCACTTTAAATAGTTGTGCCAACCCCCAAAGGATTCTGGGAGCTGTAGTTGTTAAGGGTGCTGTGAGGTGTTAGGAGACCCCTATTCCCCTCACAGAGCTACAATTCTCAGAGCTCCCTGTGAAGAGGGATTGGTTGTTAAATCACCCTGAGAATAGTAGCTCTGGGAGCAGACTAGGGGTCTTCCTAACAAGAACCATGACTTTAAAGTGGTATGGTCCTATGGGTGTATAGAGCAAATGGTGTCTCAGTTGTTGTGAGGATAAAATGGGATAACTTTGGGGAAATGTGTAGAACCCCTGTCCTAAGAAATCTGTTTAGTCTCTGTAACCCTTTTATAGCTTCTCTTAAGGTTCCTGAGACATTTTAACTTTGGGATGCTCCCAAAATCATGTTAAATTTCATTCTTGGAAGAAACTGAGTTAACTCTAACCTCAAGGGTTCTGCTGACTGCTTATAAGAATAGTGAACTACAAACTCCATGAAAACGTAGCTAGTTGGGCTTCCAAAAAAATCAGATGGGTAAAATCATATAATGAAGAAACTGCCTTATACTGAATCAGAGCACTAATATGATGCTTAATATTTCAAAAAAATAATAATCTCAAAGCAGTTTACAACACAATAAAACATCAGATAAAACAATCCATAATAAAACATTATGGAAGAAAGTCAAATATAAAGTTTATATTCAAAGCAACATAATTAACAGGAAACTAAAATATTATCTTAAAAATTTCAAAATAAAACATTATAAAGGAGATCAACTACAGAATGCATATTCAATACAGCAAAGTTTGCAACAAATATCTTAAACATTTCAAAAGAAAACATTACTAAAGGAAGTTAGATATCAAATGCACATTTAAAACAGAATAATTAACAAGAGAATAAAATATTATCATAAGCATAGAACACACAGTATGTGCTGATCTTGCTGCCAGTCCTGCCACTGGTGGTTCATAGTGGGCGGTGGCTGTTGAAGCTAAGACTCGATGATCTAGGTCTGCAGTTAAGAGACTGCCAATATGGTCTTTGGCCTCCCTGTGGGGATGGGACCCTGACTGACTCCAACTACAAAAGCTACGACTGCTTTCAGGGTCCCGTCTTCCCAGGTGAGGTGGGAGAAGCCCACAAGGCAAGAAGCAGGTCTTCCAGGACTCACAGCCAAGATGGTCAAGCTTATTAGATTCCAGCTGAGTGTCTGCCAAACCTCCCCATACATAACTTCCTTGCATAGCTAACACGAAAAGGCCTGTAAACAAGAGATGTTTTGTTAAAAAAGAATCTGAAAGTGAAACCTCTTCTTCTGTCTCAATGACCCATCCAAAATCTAAAGCTCTAATTGCCGGGTGGGCATCGCAGCTGGATGCCGCTTAAATTGGTTATTATGCCAAGAGAGAGAATTGTTCCCTTTGATGCAGAATATGCAACCAGATGAGACAAACACTTTTGAGAAAGCAAAGCTTTCTTTTCTTTTTTTCCTGCATGACAATCCATAACAATAAAAGAACATCAGGAGAAGATTGAGGCCCAAACCATCCAATTAGCTATATGGATGCCTTGTAACATCCACAAGGAGACATCCCTTCTCTTTGTGTTTCCTTAAAGAGTCTCTTTGGTCGTTTAAAAAAAGCTGTGGCATTTCCATGCATTTGAATCATCTCGCCTTTGGGACCCAGAATTTGGTTTCGCTTTAGCCAATTTGCTTCTGAAGCAAGAGTTTAAGGTGTTGAGCAACTTGGGGCCTGGTTACCTGAGAGAGCACTTGTGCCTGACTACCAAGATCTAAAGATGAGGATCTCTTGCTTGTGCTACAGCCAGTGGATGTACATCTGGCAGCTTCCAAAAAGAGGACCTTCTCTGTAGTGCCACCCAGCTTATAGAACCATCTCCACCTAGAAATAAGGCAGGCATCACTGAGTTTCGGAACCTGCCATTAATCTATCCAGAACTTTGAGGGCTACTGTCAAAATAAAAAAATTCCTTCCAGTAGCACCTTAAAGACCAACTAAGTTAGTTCTTGGTATGAGCTTTCGTGTGCATGCACACTTCTTCAGATACACTGCAGTGTATCTGAAGAAGTGTGCATGCACACGAAAGCTCATACCAAGAACTAACTTAGTTGGTCTTTAAGGTGCTACTGGAAGGAATTTTTTTATTTTGACTATGGCAGACCAACACGGCTACCTACCTGTTTGAGGGCTACTGATACCTGTCCTTGAGAATTTATTACATACCCTCCAACATTTGGCTTATGAAAATTGGGACACCCATCTTTTGGTTCCCAGCACCAAAAGATGGGTGTTTTAATTATTATTTGATTTCCTCACCTCAGCTCTGGCCAACTCTGGCCTCTGAACCACAGGTTGTGGTGGCGACAGCTTCTGCTGCTCCTGTTGAGGAAGAGGCAGCTCCCAGTCTTGGCTGGTCTACAAAGCATATGGCCAGAAGCAGCGGAGGAAGTGGCTGGAGCTGAACAGGGCCTGCCATTCCTGGCACTGAACTCAATGTGGCCTTCAGGCCCATTGCCAGGAGCACCCAAGACCAACGCTCATTTACCTCACCTTGGGATTCTTCTTAAGGAGACTCTGCATTAAAGAAGTCTAGAGATCTTTCGCAAAGGCGTTATTTTCTCCAGCCATGCAACGGAAGCCTTAAGGAAGCCCTCTTGCTCTGCATCCACCTCTTTGATTTGAAAATAGGGAGGCATGTATTTTGGTGCTACTGACTAATTTGCGGGGAGGAGGTGGCAATTGGAGGGCTCTACAATTCCAGACTGTACAATTTCCTCTAGCAGAAAAACTTCATTGATCAGCATTTGGATTTATGCAGGTAATTATAATTACCCTTACTGCCCCCTCATCTCAATGTCATTCGGAAAGTGGGAGTTCAGAAAGGCGATAATAGATCTGCTCAATTCCTCTTCTAGTGTCAGTATGGAGTTTCAACATACTACCACAACTAGTTCCCTGTGTGACAGAGACACCTTACGTGGCCCTCCTATGGATCCCTTGAACTAGCATTGCTATAAATCTCAGTCTGAGGGCCATATACCCTCCTAGGAAACCTTCCGGGGGCCACAAAACCTCTTCTCAATCTCCCTCCAGTCAAGTAAGAAGCATTATCAATATTCAAGGACACATTCCAGCCAGGCAAAAACACTCAAGGCATGGCTGGTGAGAGCTGTGACTGCAGAGCTTGTGTGACCTGGGGCCGGACAGAGACGCCTGGAGGGCTGCCTGTGGCCCCCAGGCTGGAGCATCCCCATCCCTGTTATAAATGCTTCTGGATAAAGCTTGGGGTTTCTTTGGGCAAGAGTGAGCTTTGACCTTATCTGCCCACTGTTATCAAGGGCCCTTTGGGTAATTCCTTTGCCCTTGGGTGTTCAATGGGTGGCACCCCAGGAGAGGGCATCCTCTATGGCAGCCCTCAAGTTGTGCAACTCCCTCTGGCACCTTGATTGTGCAGCTTTCATCACCTGTAACTCTTTACCCTGGCCTTTGACAGCTGAACGATATCTATAGGAGTCACCTTGTCCTTGTGATGTAAATTGTTTTAACAGATCTTAAAATTTTATTTTTTTAATTGTTGCAGTCTACCTTGGGACCTTGAAGGGACGCAGGTGGCGCTGTGGGTAAAACCTCAGCGCCTAGGACTTGCCGATCGTATGGTCGGCGGTTCGAATCCCCGCGGCGGGGTGAGCTCCCGTCATTCAGTTCCTGCTCCTGCCCACCTAGCAGTTCGAAAGCACTCTTAAGTGCAAGTAGATAAATAGGGACCGCTTCCTAGCGGGAAGGTAAATGGCCTTTCCGTGTGCTGCGCTGGTGTTGGCTCGCCAGCTGCAGCTTCGTCACGCTGGCCACGTGACCCGGAAGTGTCTTCGGACGGCGCCGGCTCATGGCCTCTAGAGCGAGATGAGCACGCAACCCCAGAGTCAGACACGACTGGCCCATATGAGCAGGGGTACCTTTACCTTTACCTAGGGACCTAATGGTGGAGAAAGGAAGGTAGGAAATCCTATAATTAAATGAATGAATATCTGTCCTGGTTTGACTGAGGCTCTGGTCCAAGGCATCCCTACTCCTCACCCTGCAAATCTATAACCTGCCTACAGCCAGGAACATCGTGACATGAAAACACAATCTCTTCAATAAAGGAAAATGAAAGTTCTCTTTTGTTGGGCCATGGGCAGAAAATTGGGATATAGATGTATACAACAAATAAATGTGAAAGAAGCAATAGCTTCATTATTATTTTTTACTTACTATTTTTAACTGAATACTTGCAAGCAAGCCACAGAAGTCTGTCATCCCCTTGCTTTTTTAGTTTATTTATTTTTATTTATTTTTTAAAATGGTCCCAGCACAATGAATTATTTAACATGGATTTATCTCATTAATTCTCAACAGGGCCTTAAGTAGCTTGTGTAACTGGGAAAATTCAAGGTAATGAGCACGAATCTGTACCTATTGTGGCCAGGACCTGTAGGATGTTATTTGAAAGAGGACTTCATTATTGCTTTTGTTATCATCATTGGCTCTGTAGTATAGTAATTATTTGGAATGCAAGAAGTTCAAGTTCAATGCCTGCCATCTCCTGAAACCTGGAGAGACCCTGTCAATCAGGATAGGCAACACTGAGCTAGATGGAAAGGTCTGTAGTGCAGTCATACACATCCTTTGCACAGAGAGGGTCTCCAGTTCAGTATTGTCTACACCCCTTGGCCTTCTAGATATTGCTGAACTACAGCTCCCACCAGCTCCAGGAAGCATAACCAATGGTCATGGAAGATGGGAGTTGCAGTTCCACAACATCTGGAAGGCCATTGATAAGGTTGCCATGTGTCCTCTTTTTCCAGGACACGTCCTCTTTTTCAGGGGTAAAATATGAGACAAATTGCATTTATTTGCTTTGAATGGCCGTCATAGCGTCCTCTTTTTTGCTCTTCAAAATATGGCAGCCCTAAAGGTTTCCCTTTCCTGGCCAAGTAACACTGAACTAAATGGACCAGGCTTCGTATAAAACAACTCCCCATCCTGTAAAAATTAGAAGCCCTTAGAAGGGCTGTGACTCAGTTGTGGGGAAGCACAGGCTTTGCACACGAAAGGTCCCGGCTTCAATCCCAACATCTCCAGGCAGGAATGAAAAAGGAACATACCCTGCCCCAAATCTTGGAGAGCCCCTGCCACTCAGTGTAGTCAACACTGCGCTGGATGCACCAACGCTCTGACTCATTGCAAGGAAGCTTCCAGTGTTCCTATGTGTGTGTCTGGAATGGTAAAAGGCTGGCGTTATTAAGTGTCTTTAAGTGGACCAGGCCCAATAATGCTTGGATCTAATTAGTTACAAGCACTTCTACTTTGGTGACAAAGCTGGATTTTAACACATGGAACGCTCCATTCCTGGCATGGCGATGCATGCTAATTACTGGCAGCAGCTGCTGAACAGCAAAGCCTGGCGCAGTTGTGATAAAGGCGAGGTCTGTGTAAATCCAACCAGACTCATGCCACTCAGGCCTAAATACTTTGTTTTAATATCTGTAGCCAATCCCAGGGCTTTTTGGCAAATATTTGTAAGACATAAACAGAGGGAGGGAGGGAGGGAGGGAGGGAGAGAGAGAGAGAGAGAGAGAGAGAGAGAGAGAGAGAGAGAGAGAGAGAGAGAGAGCCTGTCCCAGAGCCTGTCCTCGCTGCATCTTTAAAAGAGGTAATAAAAATGAATAGACTTTATTCCCCTGGGGGGCTCATTCGATCTCAGCCTCCATTCTTCTCACACATGCTTTCTCGTCACATCTTTCCCCTGGCCTTGCAAAGATCAGGACTTGAGGAGAGGAAGAAGACAATTTACTGCAGAGGGAGCAGGAAGTTTTTACAATGGGCTGATTTGCAGGTCCAGAGGGTGGAGTGCAAGCCAGATTCTTTCAAGGTTTGATACTTAAGTCTGATTGGGTAGAGACTGAGCTGAAGCTGACACTGAAAAATGCTATAGAGAGAGAAACCAACTCCCAATGTTTGTTATTTCTGCAGAGGCGTCCTCATCCCCTGATTGTTGCTGCTGGCAGGAGAGGGTAAGGACATGGCCAAAGAAGTTCCACTTCTGCAAAGGTCCCTGCCACACCCAGCTTGGTGTGATGTCATTGCTGGCAGCAGAGAGAGCCTTTGGTCCATCTAGCTCAGTATTGTCTATACTACCGGGGAATGACTGAACTCTCTCTGTCCCAGCTGAAGAAGCCCATGGTTGAATTTTGGATCTTCCACATGAAAGCAATTTTTTTATTTTAATTTTATATCCTGCTCTTCACAGGTGTCTCACCACTGATTTACTAAATGTAGTGTTGCACACACCCTAATCTCCAAATGGTGAGAGACTCCAGGAGTTGCAATGCTTACCCAGGGTTTGATTGCCTTGGAATGAAGATCAACAGAGACTGTGGTGTCTTTAGGATATATGGTTCTCTCTACACATATACACATCCTGAGCATAGGATGGAGGAGCTCTCAGCTTTAACACCTCAACTCATCTTGTGTTCCCATTAAACTTCATAAGAAGCCCCAAGTCACAGCTCTTGAGTCCAGCACAGAGCACATCTCTGTGTCTGCAGCTTCCAACCTCAGCCCCAAAGCTTCTCACACACCCTACACTCCCATACACAGCCCCTCTTGGCTTATTGTTCTCCATCCTAGGATGAGATGGCATCCAGCCAGGTGAGCTGGGGAAAGGCCAGGACTCAAAACCTATTCCATAAGTTTAAGGATGGAGGAACAGACTTTCTCATTGTCAGGCTTCTTAGGGTCAAACAGGGGGCTGCAGAGGGGACTCAAAGCCTCTTCCTTGAGATCATGGATACCAAGCCAGTCACATGCATAGATTACATAGCACCCAAAAAATAAATTATTTTGTCATTGGGACCCCTAAGGTTCTGGGGCCACACAGAGGGCTGTGGAGACTTGAAATCTCTCCCATATAGTCAGGAGCAATGAGAAGGGGCCACAACCCATCCCTAAAACCAAAATAGCACTTTCAGGGGAATCCTATAGCAGTTCTAAAAGAAAGTGAGACTTCTGGTGAAATGTGAGAGCGACACCTGCCTTTTTAAAGTTTGGTGAATGGCTGGTTCAGGAATGTCAGCACTGACTGGCAGTGGCTCTCCAGGGTTTCAGGCAAGAGATGTCACCTGGAGATGTTGCAGATTGAACCTGGACCTTCTGCATGCAAAGCAAACCTTAATCCACTGACCTAAATCTCTTCCTCAAAGGTAAGAACATAAGAACACAGGATACTGCCCTATATTCTCCAGCATTTCAGACTGGTGTCTCTCCCAATTCTATTTGGAGGTGATGGGGATTGAACCTGGGACTTTTTGCATGCAAAGGAAATTCTCTACCACTGAGCTATGGGCCTGTCCCAACATCTGTAGTGCCACAGGTTCCCCACTCCTGTTCTGCAGGCAACTGATGGCCTGTTGATGTGAAAAGAATGACAGATTACATGGGTCTTAGTCTGGTCCAGCCAGGCATTTTGTATGTTCTTATGCCATGTGTGGCTGTCACTGGGCATCTGCCTAGATTTAAAGAAGGCTCTCAGGTCCTATGGCCTTTGGCTCAGCTCAGCAGCTCTAGGCATTGCCCTTCTGCCAGTGGAGCAACACTACAGGCGTCAAGGTCAGGGAAGACGTGAAGCTGCTTCCATGATATTAATATTACATTGAGAAGATGTAATGGAGAATGTGAATGAAGGCTATCAGTCACCAGCTCATAATCCATCACACAGAGGGTGGAAGGTGACAGTGACTTTTGTTTCTTGTACCAGCTCTCTTTGTCAAGAAAAGCACAGGAAGAATTTCCCCAGAGTGAAGCCTGTTAACTAGTAAAGTACAATCAATATAGGTGTGAGTCACCCCAAACTTTCCATCCACTGGTTTCAATCTGGTAAGGCTTAAGTATAATAGCAGCTGGAGGAGGAGAGGGCAAGAGGCTATGGAAAGAACTGTGAGTGGAGGAGTGTCCTGTCCCCATCCTTGGGACCTCCTGGGAAACTCACCAAACCTGCTGAACCTGAAACTGTGTGTGGAAAGTGCAGCTGGCTGCTGAATTAGACTATTTGCTATTGTTGTGGCAAAGCAATGTAATTTTTTTTTATTAAAAAATGTAAATGAAGCTTCATAAATAGTTTTTTTAATCCTTCCCTGTTGTGCTTTAACACCAACAAAAAATATAGAGCTCTTCAGCGCTTTGCAGGCAATATTTTGGAAAGTCTCACTTTTTGTAAGCTAAAACCCATGGACCTAGAGAAACAGCTATGAGTGCCATATAACTCTGCATTTCCTTATAAGTACAGAAATAACAGAGTTCCACAATGCTCTATGGGGGCCCTGATCCACCTCAAAGTGTATAAATGACTCAGAAGGTGGGGAAGACCACCAAACAACCCTGATTTGCCTGATTATTTGGCCTACAGTCAGAGCTGATGCAGACTCCTAATGCATATTATTACGAAATAAAAGAAAAGGGGAGAAATAGAAATTTAATAGACTGTGCATTATTTCCATTTACTGAAAACTGCATTCCATGTTTGGAAACAACTAACTCTTTCTGTTCCAAACAATAAACAACATCCAATTTTTTACCCAAAAAATAAATCTTACCTTGGTCTCCTTTTTGCCTTTGATCTCAAAAGGTGTGTAACATTTGCCACTGAAATGAATGCATTGCTATATTTAACTTTTAATATCATATTCATCACCTCATGGTATAGGTAATGCCTTCGGCTGACTAGTTAAGTACTGCTATTTTCCTTATCCAAATAGATTGCTCTTTTGCTATAGATACAAATGGGTGTACCTTTCCACATCTCACCTGGCTGGATGTCACCTCATCCTAGTTTGGAGAACAATAGAACAAGAGGAACTGTATATGGGACAGTTTTGAGTGAGAGTTTTGGCTGATGCTGGAAGTTGGATACAGAGACACCTTATGCTCTGTGCTAAACCCACAGTCAGCTTTGGGGTTTCCCTGGAAACATAATGAGAAAGCAAGGTCCACTGGAGTGTTAATGCTGTGAGCTCCTCCATCCTTTGTTCAGGTACTCTATCTGTGTAAATAAAAAGATATATCCACTACAGACTCTGTTGCCCTTCATTCCAAGGAAACTGAATCCTATGTTAAGTTCATGAACCCCTGGAGTCTCTTGCTACTCAGTGACCGGGACGCACGCAACAATATTTAAATATAAAGTTGCATTTGTTTAACTGTGTTGCATGTTGTCTAGAAAATTAATATTATGAGGTGACTTGTGCATCAAACAAACAAACAAACAAACAAACAAACAAACAAAATCAATCCTACTTTGTCTTCCTTCTCCCAATGTACAGTGACCACCCACTCCTCCCTCCCTCAGCCCAGGGGACTGCCCCAGATAGCGATCTCAAAATCTACAATTTGTGCAGATGGTTTTCCCATCACTGACAAACCTGCACACAGGAGCCCTGTTGCTTCGAATCCCTTAAATGCAATTACCACCAAACAGAGCCCAAGCCACAAGAGTTCAGGCGGCTGCTACTCCTGTTGAATGTACAATTAACAAACTAATCTGAAGATGTGATAATTGATGTCACTTCATACCGAGCCTACGATAACAAAAGAAGCCTGAGAGATCTCTCTCCTGTCCTGCCAGTGACATGGAACTGGGAAATTTAATCGCATCAATACAGGGGGTCAGACACTTGGAAGCCATTTCCATATTTATTGACAAATTTAATTTACACCCTGAATTTTCACTTTGCCAAGTGTATTCTTTAACTGCAGAATGTATTGGTCTTTAGCAGCTGGCAACCCTCCCCCCTTTTGTCTCTTAGACTTTTTTCTTCTTTTTAACACAAAGGTGCTGATTTTTTTTATTTAAAAAATCCATATGGTTGTAACAATTTCAAAGAAAAAACTTTTAAGTGTCCATTTTAAGAACTGAGATGCAAATTAATTGCAGCACACAACAATCTGGGAAGGAAGCAGCAGAATAGGAAATTATATGGTTGTGAAGCGCTCATACACATTCTTTGACTGAAAAAGGACTCTCAAGGCCTCTTTCCTATCAAGAATTGTGTGTGGTCCATGAAGGTTTCTCTGAAGCTGGAGATTTGATGATTTTCTGTTATTTTATTGTAGGGGTAGCCAATTAGGTGCCCTCCAGATGTAACTCCCATAATCCCTGATCATTGGCCATACTGGCCAAAGTTGATGGGAGTTGGAGTCCAATAATATCTAGAAAGCCACACGTTCCTCATTTTGTGACCTAGACTGTGGAACTCATTATTTGAAAGGACACGGCAACCATCTCCAAAACAGGCTATTTCAAAATTGGTTGGCATAAGAGTGCAATCCTGTTTTTTAAGCACCCTTATGGTACTGGAGGAGACTCTTGAGAGTCCCATGGACTGCAAGAAGATCAAACACATCCATTCTGAAGGAAATCAGCCCTGAGTGCTCACTGGAAGGACAGATCCTGAAGGTGAGGCTCCAATACTTTGGCCACCTCATGAGAAGAGAAGACTCCCTGGAAAAGACCCTGATGTTGGGAAAGATTGAGGGCACAAGGAGAAGGGGACGACAGAGAACGAGATGGTTGGACAGTGTTCTTGAAGCTACAAACATGTTTGACCAAATTGCGGGAGGCAGTGGAAGACAGAAGTGCCTGGTGTGCTCTGGTCCATGGGGTCATGAAGAGTCGGATGCAACTAAATGACTAAACAACAACAAAACAAACTATAGCTCCCAGAATTCTTTGAGGGAAGCCATGACTATTTGATACAGTGAAGGTTGAGATGCCTTGTTGCTGTCCTTGGTCCTGCAGACCAAGCTGGCAGATTTTTCAACAACCTGCAGGCTAATAATGATGTTGGAGCGTTGGTTACTACGTCCTCCAGTAGAGACTCCTCTATTGGGTAACCCTTCCAAGATTCTTCTGCTCATCTCCTCTGCTAGAGGGAATTATTGTGAAATCACTCTGGAAATTGCAGCTCTGTGTGGGGAACTCCCTGCACCCTTAAAGAACTACAGCTCCCATAATTCCTTGTGGGAAGTCATGACTGTTTAGGATGGTATCATGGTGCTTAACTGTGTGGTGTGAATGTAGCCCGCGAGTACTGAAATTCCTTGTTAGACAGATCAATCTGGAACAGATTACCAGAGGTTAGGATATTTTGAAAAAAGCATGTGTAAATCCACAACAGTCAAATGCTCTTCTCTGATAGATTTTTTTGAGGAACATTTTTCAGTTTTCATTTCCTATTCGCACACACTTGTTCTGTCACATTCTGCCATTAATCTCTTGTTAAGCTTTAGGTTTCTATTTCTTCTTGCCGTTCCACACACAACCATCAAAGAGACAACAAAATGGATCCTGATATGTAACAAATAGGAAGTGTTAAGGTTACCTGATAATTGCTTTCTTACTAAGACATGGTCCATGCATCTCCCTAGCTCTGAGAGGAGACTCTCTTTGAAACCTGTTGACAGCTATTTCTAACCACCTCAAAGGTGCTTTGAACCTGTCCGGAAAGTTCGGGGGGGGGGAGGAGACGGACGGTCTTATTTCTAAATGTGATTTGCTCTTCTAGATAACTGAGTGACGAGCAGAAGATATAATGCAAGTCTAAAACTTGCTTTATGGCAGGTGTGAGGAACCCTTTTGGCCCACCTTGCAAGTCAATTTTGACAGGTGAGAGGGATAACCCCCCTGCCAATCAAATGATGCCATTATGACACCATGATTGACAACTGGCTGTTGGGCACTTGGGAACCACATTGCAAAGGGCATTGCCAGGCCTATATCCAGTGCTTTGGGAAGCTCTGAGCATAGACCTGGCAAAGCACTAGCCTCACCCTCTTGCACATCAGCTGAGTTCATGAATGACAGCTGGGTATGGTTGGTTTGGGGGAAATGGTCGCAAGGGCCAGATTGGATCCCCTTGTAGGCCAAGATTAGCCCTTGGGCCAGAGGTTCCCCACCTCTGCTTTATAGTGTTCCACTGGGCCATTCAACTCTGCATTGACTGGTAGTAGCTCTCAAAGGTTTCAGGCAGGGAACATTCTCAGCCCTACCTGGAGATGCTGAAGATTGAACCTGATACCTTCTGGGTTCAAAGTGAATGCTCTACCACTCAGATATGCCTCTTACTTTAAGAGGCAGCCCTTTAAGGTTACTCCCTTAAGGTAGGATGGCATTGGGGCAGGAGCAGAGAAAAGTTTTGCGGTGGTCCTCATTTGGATTTCCAGGACTGAACCCATCAGTAGTTCTGGTGCAGTGCTTTATTTTTGGCTCCAAGAATAAATAAATTGCCTGCTATAAAGGGCATGCCACATAGGGCTATTGGGGTGCTTCCTTGGGATTGTGTAAGTGGAGATTACTATTTATTAAGATGTTTTAAAAATGGTATTTCTCTTCCCTCTTCCTAGGCAACAAAACATGATCTAGCCCATTACCTGAGCATTACCTTCCTTGAGACAGTCAATAATTATGGGACAATGTTAACAGCCAGGCTATTCCAACGGGTTTTAAAGATCAGCGATATGCCAATGGCCACTTTCTAACCCAAAATCCATTAAAACGTTTCTGTTCTGCTGTCCCTAGGAATAAAATCCTCGAAGAAGAAATTGCATCTCCATTAAAGAGAAATAGAGGAGGGAGGGAAGGGGAGACTACTTATGATCAGTCCCTTTGCTTCCAGCTTAGAACAGTTATCGGCCTCTGCAGGCCTCTTTCATGTCAAGAAGGATGCTATAAGACATCAGTCTAGAAAGTAGACTGGGTCTGGTGAGGACTACATAACCTTTACTTTCACCGTTGTACTTAACAGTTTTGACTTGTATTCTTCTTGCAGAAAGGAGATGACTATCGGCTACAATCCAGGACACAAGGTGAAACTGTCAGATATTTTATATTGAGCCCTGTGTGTGTAAGCAGGGAAGGAGTTGGGCTTCGGGGAAGACTTTCTTCATGAAGGAGGACCAGAGCGCCCTGCATTAGAATTCCCAACAATATTTCACCTAGGCAAACTCTTTCTCTCTCACACACAAACATATCAGAAGTGAAGGCATGGTGAGGGGAATTTCTCCACTGTGTTACATGCAACCCAAGGTGGTCTAAAGTGAGAAGCAAATTTTTGAGGTTCTTCCTCAAGCAAAGCATTTGAAGAAATCTTGTAGAAGCCAAAAGTGTGCAGATAATGAAGTCTACTGAAAAGACAGGGTGGCTCACATGTTACTTTGACCTTGGCTGATCTGTGAAATTTGACTAAACTGCGGGAGGCAGTGGAAGCCAGAAGTGCCTGGCATGCTCTGGTCCATGGGGTCACGAAGAGTCGGACACGACTAAACAACTAAACAACAACAAATCTGTGAAAAAGCTTATCCCTATGGTAGTAATTCAACTGTGGTTTGCTCAGAGTAGACCTGTTGAAATTAAAAGATGTCTCAGTCATGTTCATCAATTTCAATAGCTCTGCTCTAAGTAAGTATTCAACTAATACCCCCCCCCCATTTCTCTAGCATTCTCTGTGTTCATGCTATACAAAAGAGGTAAGGAACCAAATGTGGCAATTCGAGTCTCTCTTTCTGGCCCTTGCAACTCCCCCTCCCCCCCCCGGCCACACTGCTCACTTGCTCCCCACTTACATGTTTTTGCCTGACTGGAATGTGTCCTTGAACTCTGATAATACATCTTGTTTGGTAGAAAGGAGTAGAAAGCAGGTAGAAAGGAGTCAGTTAGTGGGCGTAAAAGCTAGCCTGCTTTACAAAGGTGAAATTAGCATTTGTTGCTCCACATATAGAATCATAGAATCATAGAATCATAGAATCATAGAATCATAGAGTTGGAAGAGACCACAAGGGCCATCGAGTCCAACCCCCTGCCAAGCAGGAAACACCATCAGAGCACTCCTGACATATGGTTGTCAAGCCTCTGCTTAAAGACCTCCAAAGAAGGAGACCCCACCACACTCCTTGGCAGCAAATTCCACTGTCGAACAGCTCTTACTGTCAGGAAGTTCTTCCTAATGTTTAGGTGGAATCTTCTTTCTTGTAGTTTGAATCCATTGCTCCGTGTCCGCTTCTCTGGAGCAGCAGAAAACAACCTTTCTCCCTCCTCTATGTGACATACTTTTATATATTTGAACATGGCAATCATATCACCCCTTAACCTCCTCTTATCCAGGCTAAACATGCCCAGCTCCCTTAGCCGTTCCTCATAAGGCATCGTTTCCAGGCCTTTGACCATTTTGGTTGCCCTCCTCTGGACACGTTCCAGTTTGTCAGTGTCCTTCTTGAATTGTGGTGCCCAGAACTGGACACAGTACTCCAGGTGTGGTCTGACCAGAGCAGAATACAGTGGCACTATTACTTCCCTTGATCTAGATGCTATACTCCTATTGATGCAGCCCAGAATTGCATTGGCTTTTTTAGCTGCCGCGTCACACTGTTGGCTCATGTCAAGTTTGTGGTCAACCAAGACTCCTAGATCCTTTTCACATGTACTGCTCTCAAGCCAGGTGTCACCCATCTTGTATTTGTGCCTCTCATTTTTTTTGCCCAAGTGCAATACTTTACATTTCTCCCTGTTAAAATTCATCTTGTTTGTTTTTGCCCAGTTCTCTAATCTGTCAAGGTCATTTTGAAGTGTGATCCTGTCCTCTGGGGTGTTAGCTACCCCTCCCAGTTTGGTGTCATCTGCAAATTTGATCAGGATGCCCTTGAGTCCATCATCCAAGTCGTTGATAAAGATGTTGAATAAGACCGGGCCCAAGACAGAACCTGTGGCACCCCACTAGCCACTCTTCTCCAGGATGAAGAGGAACCATTGATGAGCACCCTTTGGGTTCGGTCAGTCAGCCAGTTACAAATCCACTGAGTGGTAGCATAGCCAAGACCGCATTTTACCAGGTTCTTTACAAGAATATCATGGGGCACCTTGTCAAATGCCTTGCTGAAATCAAGGTAGGCTACATCCACTGCATTCCCTTCATCTACCAGGCTTGTAATTCTGTCAAAAAACGAGATCAGGTTAGTCTGACATGACTTATTTTTCAGAAATCCATGCTGACTATTGGTGATCACAGCATTCCTTTCTAGGTGCTCACAGACTGTTTGCTTAATGATCTGCTCCAGAATCTTCCCTGGTATTGATGTCAGACTGACTGGGCAGTAATTATTTGGGTCCTCTCTTTCCCCCTTTTTGAAAATAGGGACAACATTTGCCCTCCTCCAGTCTGCCGGGACTTCGCCTGTTCTCCAGGAATTCTCAAAGATGACGGCCAGTGGTTCTGAGATCACATCTGCCAGTTCTTTTAATGTGTGAAGGAAAGGAAAGAAAGCCAAGGGTAGCAAGGGTAAGAGGATGTTGGCAAATTATTATTGTTGTTAATAGCATCATTATTATCATTATTTTTTGGAGTTATCTGCACACATGACTATGATAAAAATGGACAATCTCTGCATTCACTAAGGATAACAGCTAATTGCATCCAAGCTTATCTTTTTCTTTTAAAGGAGGGGCATAGATATAATAATAATAATAATAATAATAATAATAATAATAATAATAATAATAATAGAAATAGAAACAATAATGGAACCTCTTTGTATGAATGAGATCATTAAAGACGTAGAATGTACCAGTCACTTGAAATGAAGTGGGCAATCACCAAATTATAGTGGCTACAATGACAGGAAGAGGGTTAGCTGGAAACCTGATGCTTTAAAAAAGAGGTGTGCAAAATCCTCAGGCATGGAGGAACAAAGTTTCATTCCTGCGGGTCATAATATGAAGAGGGAAAAGAGGGGCTGTGTGCTGCTTGTACTAGCAGTGGTGGTTCAGAGAGCTGGAAATAAAGATGGTGGAAAAATTCAATTTTCTTTCAATTTTAAGGAGAAACTAACTAATTCACACTTCTGAAGCCAATACGTGAACCAAAACAATTGTTCAAAATTTAAATTTCTTTGAATTTTGTGAGCCCGTTCTTCTCCCATACAATGTATACAAAAATGCATATTTGAGTGAAAATAACATATAAAGATGCATTATAGTAGCAATGAAAAACGCTTTGAACGTAAGTATGTTAGGCAAAATTGCATGTAAACCTGTGTTTATTTAGGGAAATCCGCACTAAAATGCTGGTGGAATTTCATGAGTTTTATTTTTAAATGTGAATTGCTGCAGAAATGTGAAGAAATGAAATCAAGGTTGAAAAGAAGAGAAGCTAAGAAAAAAATGGCAGATTCGTCCAGCTCCACTTTGTAATTCTGCCCCAGGAAGTCGGTATCAAAGCTAACGGGCAGCGGGTGATTCTGAAATTCACATATTGAGATACCAGCCATATTTTTGCCTGCAGGGTTTTAGTTATTAATTGGTTTTTAACCACTGTAAGCCACGTTGAGCATTCAGAGACGGAGCAGGTTAAAAATACCCAATCAAATCAATCTATTGTCTGGGCAACCAGAAATGCATTGATTCCACATTCGTTATCATGCCTGCTGGGTGCAGCTTAAAATCATTGACTTCTGAGGCTTTCAGCAGAGGATGTCTTTCTCCACTCCCCCCCCCCCCCAACGTTTTGCTACTCAAATGCACCATTTGGCAAATCTGAATGTTGACAGCTTGGTAAGCGAGTGAGCATCAAGAGAGGAAGAAATATGTGTGCAGTTGCTTTGTCTGGATTGGTGACTGAAGTATGACACCCAAGACTTCATTTTGCAGTCCAGGCAAATATGAAGCACCCTATCTAAAACCCTGGGATGGCTGCAGTCACAAACAATAGCGCACCTGAGTGATTTCGCTGCCTTTCTCTGCATAGAGGCCAGGTATTGTGAGAGGAGGTAGACTCTGGATTTCTCAGTTTCATTTTTTGATTCAGGTGCAAAATGTGGACTCAGGCTCTGTTACTCCCACCCAGAGCTTTAGTGAAGTTTAGTGCAGGGCCATAATTCACTCAAAGGTTCGGAAAGATGCGGCAGTAGAGAACATGCTTTCCTTGCAGAAGATTCCAGGTTCAATTCCCAGAGTCTCCAGGAATAACTCCTGCCTGAAACCCTGGAGAACCGCTGCCATTCAGTGCAGACCTTACTGAGCTATAGGGACCAACTGATTTGGAATAAGGCAGCTTAATTGAAGGGCTACAGCTGTGTGGTAGACCACAGGCTTTGTATGCAAGAGGTCTCACTTTCAATACACAACATTTATGATTAAAAAGCAAACTGGGATTAATGCTCAATAAAAAAAAATGGAGGAGCTCTAATATGGCATGGTGGATTCATCACGGTGCATATTGCATCTCTGGACTGTTTTAAATCTGCTAGATTTTAGAATAAATTCCTGAATCTGTTTCAGAGTCATTCCATGAAGGGCAAAGCTATAATTTGCCACTGACTTCTAGGTTTCCCAGTGGTAACCCACGATTTTCTCCTAGAAATCTGTCCATCTCTAGTTCATTCATGACTGATTATCTCAGCAGCACTGGTTCAGGCACCAGGCATCACTCTTTCACAAAGCTACTTGTCCTGGACAATGATGCTGACCCACCACACCATATCAGGTGCCATCAACAGCAGCCACCTCACCTAGGAATACCAGGACACAGCTGGATGTATCTTTGTCCCTCCATTCTGCTCAGTGGGCTTTTACTTTGGTTGTCATGGCAATGACTCAAGCAGGGATTGCTCCAGGTGTAGGAAAGATGAGCCCCCTCCAGATGTTGCTGGACTACAACTCCCATCATCCCTAAATAATGGCCTGGCTGGTGGAAGTTGTAGTCCAACAACATCTGGACAGCACCAGGTTCCCTATCCCTGAATTAGACCCATTTGTTATGTGCAGAAAAGGTCAACCAACAGGACCACTTGGAATTTCACCCGATGCAAAAGAACCAGTGTGATGCAGTAAGACCTCAGAGGCCAGAATTCAAATGTCTACTCAGCCATGAAGCCCAGGGTGACTTTGGACTAGTCACTCAGTCTTAACCTACCTCACAAGGTTGTTTTGTCAATAAAATGGGGAAGGAGAAAACCAAGCATGTCACTTTGTGCTCCTTGGATGAATGGCGGGACATTATCACCACCACCACCATCCTATCCACGTCTGCTCAGAAGTAAATCCTGTTGAATTCATTGGAGCTTATTCACAGGTAAATGGAGTTAGGAATGCATTGATCTATTGCAGAATATGCTTTACTTGCAACCCCCCCCCCCCAAAAAAAAAAAAAACTACAGGAGAAAAGGATTGGGAGGTATGTTAGACATTGGAATGCAGCCCTGTTTTGGGAAGCTTTTAATGGTTATGGTTGTTGTTGTTGTTGTGTCTTACCTGTACTTTTGTAGGAAGCTGCCAGAGTGGTGGGGACAACCCAGCCAGAAGGGCGGGGTATAAAAAATAAATAATGGTTGTTGTTGATATTGTTGTTGTTGTTATTACAAAGTTGCCCTGCTTTTTAAAATGTTTAGATAAACTGTATTCTTACAATATGCACTAACTCATACATAAAAATAATGTAAATGGAACTTTGATCTTTTCCCAGTATTTTGCACAGTAAATCTTCATAGCCACAACCATTCACAAGATTGGTTCACGAGACTGTGTAGGAAAATCTTCAATAAAAGCCAACAGATTCTGACGTTAATATCAATATGGGTTTGAACAGAATAGGGGTCTAGATACAACACTTAAATCTGTAGAGCAGAGAAAGAGAAGTTGTGTTGAAGGCAACTGTGTCTATCTACAGTACATCTTAATTTAATTTATTTTTGTCATTTAGATTGGCAGGTACTTTTTAGAACTACTGGGAGTTCTTGTTGACAATAGTAAGAGGGGACAGGCTATAAGCACAACAGGAAATGGGAATTCACAAGTCCTGTTTTCTGTTCTATCATTTACAGTAATGGACATGGCCAAGCTAGGCTATGTTCAATGTGATACAGCAAGTAGTATTTAGTTAGAGCTGATGGATACTGCCAAGATGAAATTTCCTCCCAACACATTTTGACACAAATCCCATTTTGCAATGACAAAAATCTACTCAGCCTTGTAAGATGCCCAAGGCTATTTGCTGGGACATGAAGATACAAGGGACCATCTTCCCATCTAGCATGTCAAAAGCATCCAAACCAGCTATGCTTCTGGGCAAGCTGTGAATAGGTTTAGAAATGCACACCCTGTCCCTTGAGGGTATGAAGAACACCTCTGTGAAATGTCGCTCAAAGTGTTTTGACACTCCTTCCAAAATTTGGTGGATTTTTTTTTTCCAAAGAAGGTTCTCTGAAATTCACCTTGGGGTTTTGCATTAGGCTAGTATATGCCCAGATATTATCAACTAGGTAGGAGAGACATTCCTCCACCCTGCACCAGCTCTTGTGGGATTGGTTCAGAAATAAGTCATTCCATTTCCCACTCAGCTTAAAGGTAAAGGGACCCCTGACCATTAGGTCCAGTCATGACTGACTCTGGGGTTGCGGCGCACATCTCGCTTTATTGGCCGAGGGAGCCGGCGTACAGCTTCCGGGTCATGTGGCCAGCATGACTAAGCCGCTTCTGGCAAACCAGAGCAGCGCACGGAAACGCCGTTTGCCTTCCCTATTTATCTACTTGCACTTTGACGTGCTTTCGAACTGCTAGGTTGGCAGGAGCAGGGACTGAGCAATGGGAGCTCACCCCGTCGAGGGGATTCAAACCGCCGACCTTCTGATCGGCAAGTCCTAGCTTCTGTGGTTTAACCCACAGCGCCACCCATGTCCCTCCCACTCAGCTTACTTTTAAGCAAATCTAAGTTGAGCCTCCAAAGTCACCGTCTATGCAGAAGCCTCAGCTCTCAGCCCTACTCACACACAGCTCCAAAGTCCTGGAAAACCTGCACCCTGCCTTGCTGGCCTTTCCCCATCTGGCCTGGGAGCGTGGAGTGCTGACTGACTCCAGCTACAAAGGCTGAGGCTGTTGAACAGATTCTTGGGCTGGATTATTGTTTAAGTGGGGTTTAGAGAGTTGGCTGCTGTTATTGATATTATTGTTGTATCTTTAGTTTTAGATTTTACGATTTACATGGAAATTGTTTCCATTTGGTTGTGTACTTTTTGATGTTTTAGTTATTGTTTATGACCTCTGTTATGATTGTACTTATGTAAATCTTGTCATGTTGTAAGCCGCCTTGAGGATAGTTTCAACTATGGAAAGGCGGCATACAAATAAAATGGTGGTGGTGGTGATGATGATGATGATGAAGTTCTCATTTGTAGCTAGCAGTCATGGAATAAGATGGGACTGGCTGAACTGTGAAAGAGAGTGGGGTAAAAGCCAGACCCTCCTCTAGTCCTCACTTATTGCCAAAGGAGATGTGCACTGACATCTTTATTAGTTAATCACAAGACAGAAACAAAGCCTGCACTGTCTTGTTCTATGCATTTTTTAAAAATTATAAAAATCACAAAAGGCCCAAACAGGGGTGGAGAACCTCAGACCCAGGGTCAAAAGGGCCCCCAGACCCTTCTGTCTGGCCCTTGGGACTCTCCCCAGGCCACACCCTTCACTGGCCCTTCACACCCTCCTTTTGTCTGGTTGGAATATGGTGAAAGTAACATATTAGAGAAAATTGTTTTGCAAAAATGTAGGCAAAATTTGCACACAAAATGCAGACATTCAGATAAATTCTCACAAAGATGCTAATGAATTTCCAGGAGGACTTTTTAAATAAAAAAATGCAAATTAAGGTGGAAAGGTGGCAAACTGAACTTGAGACTAAAGAAACTGAAACTGAAATGTACAGATTAGCCTATCCCTATCTGCAACCTTGCGTTAATATTTTCTGTGAGTCATTTGGTGGTGGGATAGCTAGAGAAATCGTTTAAGGAGTTCTTGGGATTAGATTAGGAGTGTGCACCAAGCATGACGATTGCATACAGGATTAACTCGGTTGGAACAAGTTGCTGGAAATGTCAGGAAGTGAGAAGGGACTACATCCACATGTGGTGGAAGTATAAGATTTTCATATAATAAAAAACCAAATTATACAGATTTTAGGATATGGGGTCCCACTGCAGCCTATATTCTTTTCGCTTAATTATGTTAGACAGTTGGTGAAATTAGAAGACCAAGAGATGGTTTTTTAAATGCTCACTATAGCTAGAATTCTTTGTGCTGAATATTGAATATTCCAAACTATACCATCAGTCACTATACCAAGAATCAAAGAATGGGTTGAAAAAATGGGATTAACAAACTTTCTGAAAGATCAAGAAAGAAGACAGAGTTGACATAATTGTTTGGCAAAAGGGCAGAAATGTATGGGGTATCGATCCCAACCAATACTTATGGACTTACTGTATATTAATAGTACTGTAGAAAAATGACTAGAAATACTATTAAAATTTTAAAATTAGTCCTATAGAAAGTAGATAAAGATATGATTTATATATTAAGAGATTAAGAAAATTATGGAAATGGTGCTTTATATTAATTTGAAAATCAAATGGGTAGGAAGATTAAAGTTTACCTTTTGGATAAGCTTTTGGTTATTTAAGGATTATTATTAAGGGATCAATGTTATATTGTTTTATCTGTTACCACAGAGCTTTCCAAACTGTGTGTCACGACACATTAGTGTGTTGGCTGCAGTATGTAGGTGTGTTGCACAAATGATCCCTGTGCTCCTCTCTGGGCTGGAAAGGGGTTAGTTTAACCTCCAGTTTGCTAGTAAAACTGAATTGCTGTGTCGTGAAACGATGCATGTCTAAAAAGTGTGCCACCAACACAAAAAGTTTGGAAAGCTCTGTGTTAGCATGGACAATTTATTCATTTTGTGATATGATTATGTATGCTGTTATGATAATAAATTAACTGATATTTTGCTTTAGGTTGCAGGTAGGTATGTGTGGGACACTCCCAATATGAGAAAAGTACCCCCTGAGGAACAAAGCCTACAGACAGGGTGGAGAACCTTTTCAAACTGAGGCATTCTCATCTGAGCAAATTTCCAGAAGACAAATGCATGTGGTGGGCAGGGCCAGAGACAAAACTGAGGGGAGTAAAAAAAAATATGCAAATTTTCTTTTCTACAGTAAACTAGTTTCTACACAAACTCATGCACCTCTTTCTATCCTGCCAGCTAAATAAAAGAGGCAATATTGTTCAACTACATATTTCAGACAGGTAAAAATAGTTAAGGAACATAGTGGTGACAGGAGTGCCATGGGGGAATGGCAGATGCCCTGGAGAGAGACCTGAGGGCTGGACAGAGAGATCTTAAAGTCTGGATTTGTATCCTTGGGCCTAAGGGTATGAATTGTATCCAGCTATACACAATTATGGAGGGCCACATATACATAATTATCAATTATTTCCAGTAGTTGGGCTTGTGAAGGTAGCAAGAATAGCATGTTGACCACAGTAATTTGAGAATTTCACTTGGAGCCAGTTCCCAAGTTTGGGGAGCTGCCAAGTTTCAGATGAAGTACAAAGTCATGCTCCTGTCTGGTTCTCTGCTGTGTGTTCAGTTGATACATATTTTCCAGCTAAGAAATTGCTTGGTGCCAGGATGCCAGATTCCTAGCCTGTTGTGTAGCAGCTGCTCTTATATGCCTTTTTCAACTCTTTGTACAAAGGACAAAAGTGGCAACCTTTGGTGAAGTGAATAGCACCTACAAATGAAGAAGGGAATCCCTATCAGAGATGCTACAGGGTGCTACACTGGCTATCCCTGAGGTATAGGGAGGATTACATTATTATTCATATGTTTGAAAACTTGGACTTAGCAAACAGATGGGGAATATCTGGACTGAGAACAGAGAGGGGAGTGTGAGTGTTCGTAGAAATCAGTGCAAAGGTTAGGGATGGGCATAATATTGGATGCAGTTTGCATTTAAAGGCAAACCTCATTAATTTGCACTTTTTGAAACAATAAGAAAACTGAAATGCAACCATCCTTTGAAATTTGCAGCCCAGTGCTCCAGCACAGCACTAGGTACCAAAATCCATATACTGGGATAAAGTGTGCATACAAATGCATGTATAGTAGTGAAAGCAGTGTACAAAGAAGCATTATATTAGGCAAAACCTCTTTGCAAAAATTGTATTAGGCAACATTGCATGCAAACATGTATATATTAGAAATTCACAGTAAAATGCTGGTGGATGTTCACGAGGACTTTTAAAAAAACTTCATAAATTTCATGTGGAAATGTGGCGAACAGAACAAGATTGGAAAAGAGCAAAATAGAGAGAAACCGAAATAGATAGATTCAGCCACCCCTAACAATGTAACATTATATCCATCACTCCACCAAATTTGCCCCAGGCCTCACCCACCACCATTATCTGGCCCCAGAAGATTACCTAGAAGGGAATGAGGCCTCCAGGTTGCAAAAAGTTCCCCACTCTTGCCTTAGGGCACAGTGTCTCACCAAACAAAACTCTGGGGATTTGCTGGACACTTTGTGGACCACCACTGATATCTGTTCAACATCTTGCTTCTCGCAGTAGTCAACCAGATACTTCTGGGAAGCTCAAAAGCAAGGCATGAAAAAAGGCCATATTTCTCCCTGCAGTTCCTACCCAGAAGCAAACTGCCTTTGAACCTACAGGTTCCACTTAGCCATCATGGTGACTAGCCACTGACAGCCATTCCCTCCTCTGTGAACTTGTCTCATCCCCTTTTAATGCCATCTAAGCTATTAGCTATCACTGCATTTAGCAGCGATGAATTCCATAAATTATGTATTGCACAAAGAAATACTTTTCTTTTGTCTGTCCTGAATTTCCTGTCAATCATTTTAATTGGATGGTCCTGAATTTTAGTGTTACAAAACGGGAGGAAAGTTCCCATTTATCCACTTCCTCGACATCATGAATTGTTTTGTTTTTTTAAAAAAACTTCTGTCATGTCCCCCAGTACCACCACTTCCCTGCAGTTGTCAAAATGTCAACATTTGCTGCACACACACATGCAAAAAGAGAATGAGCAAGTGTGAGAAAGAGAATCCCATATATACAATTCTAGTAGGAACGGGGTCTGGCTGCTTTGGGAAACAGGAATCCGGTCTGAAAACAGAGAGATCCCATTGCTTATGTTCCAAAATCTGTGTTTCTAACAAGAATTAAGCTGAGCTTGAACCCAGAGAACATTGGAATCTGAGAACGAAAACAGATCCATTAAACTCCTCACTGTTTAAAACCTGCTGACATGTTGATCAATAAAATTTTGAAAAATTGAGGCTTCTTGTTACTTCTTTAAAAAGGAACCCCCCCAAAAAACTCCACCACATTTATTTAGGAAATTAATTTTATTTAATTATATGAAGAAATCAATCTATAGAACCCTGTATGTTGATAGTGGAATTGTCCAACTACTTTATGTATTGGCCCACTGAATTAAAGCAGACGATTGAGGATTCCTGTTTCTTAAAGCCCACCTTCTAGGAAAGAACCCCTCTTAGGGCACCTTCCAATATTTTATCATTTTGGTTAAAAACAAGAACAGGGATTATGTGGTGATGATGCATTCTACGTGGGGCTATCTTCGAAAAGTCCTCAGAAACTCCAGCAGTCTCAAAGAGCTGCAACCAGACTGTTGACCAGGATCCTTATATAAATCCTCTGTTACAACTGCTCCACTGGCTGCCACTCAGTTTCCAGGCACAATTCAAAGCACTGGTTATGGCCTGATATGGCTTGTGACAAGGGAGAGGGCCTTCTTGGTGGCTGCTCCCAAGCTTTGGAACTCCCTTTGTAGAGAAGTTAGGTTGGCTCCCTCCTTGCTCCCTTCCACTGGCAAGTGAATACATTTCTATTCCAAAAGGCCTTTGGTGACTGACTTTTTGAGGAAAGGGGTGGTGCAGTAATTTTTGTGTTTTTAATGGTTCTTTGATATTACTTTAAATCTATTAGTGTTTAATTAAATTTCCATGATTGTTTTTAGCTTGCTCTATTTCATCTGGGGGAAAGGTGGGATAAAAATATAACAATATAAATATAAGAACATAATATAGTATATAATATATAATTATATTATATTATAAATATATATAATATAATAATATAGCAACAAATTATTTATACAACATATAATAAACACTTGATTTAACAAACACTGATTTAACACCAAGCATGGAACCACATAGGCATCTGTACCAGACACCATACAGCTATGTTCTGGTTTAGATTCTTTCTTTTATATTACTCTCTCTCCAGCCACCAGCTGCTTGGACATTTGTTCTCCTTCCCAACTGACAAGTCTCCAAGCGGCAGGAGAGCCACCATCTGGAAGGTCAGGAGAAAAGATAGTTTGGGAAGTGCAAATGAGCTGGCAGTCTTTCATCTGGTGCCTGGGAAATGGCAACCGCTCCCGACTCACTCAAGCAGGCCTGGGAAACAGGCCGTGCCACGTTGGGGGCCTGAGGCCTGAGGCCTGGTTGGAGAGAGGGAGGAGATGATAGGGAAGATGGGAGCCTATCAACATCCCCTTGCACTGAGGGATGTCTTGCCATCTGTGAGAGATGTCCTGCTAAGGGAAAAGGAGTTAATGAGGAGACGAGCAAGTTATTCATGTAGGACACAGTGGATGGAGGAAGCTCCGTGGCAGTCATGTTTTGCCTGCAGGACAGAATCATCATTATTTATTTATTTTGCAAGAATATTTATATGCTACAGAATCATAAGAAAGGAACTGTCCTCCATTCCTGCTACTATTTGTTTTAGTTTTTGAGCCTCTGGCACTGCACTTGAGGACTGTGGTGGGAACACAGGGGCTCCTGACTGGTGACAAAATATACATTTTAGAGACGTACTCAGACAACATGGTGTGGGTTACACTCATCCAATTCACACAGCTATGATTCTGAAAGAAGAATGGGGGCGGGTGCAGGGAGAGAGTATAGTTTCTGGCTTGAAAGAGGATTTCCTTAAACTAGGGGTTATGCTCATTAATATTCAACCATATATACAGACTCCCCTTTTCAAGCACTTCCAGTTTGGATACCCCCCCCCCCCGACAATTGGCTATATGGAAAAAGAAACAAAATAGCATACCCTGCAAGTGTCCTGGAAAACAGGGACATTCCATTTTCTCGCACAAGAGCACAGCGGCCATTTTGGGTGCTGTAATCTCATACAATTTTGAGATGAGATCTCAAACTGAAAAAAAGCGGGGGTGGGGGGTGGGTGTGTTTCCGGGGCTGCAATCTTGCGTGCCACCCCCAAATGCACATGTTTTGGCACTTTGTAAGCATGGCCACCCCAAAATGCATGTCCTTTGGGCTCTGTGATCTTGTGTGGGAGCATGGATGGCAAGATGCATGTCCCAGTTTTGGAACTCAAGGTGTTGGAGGGTATGAAATATGTTTATCTTTAAGTCAACTAGACCTATAATTTTTTTTTTATGAGCTTTATACAAGACTATTGGTTGGTGGCTGGGGAGTTCTGAACCTTGCCCATTACTATTATGCTTGACAATTAAGTCACATGTTTTCCCTGATAATAGAGAATGAAAGTGATCTATGGATGCAAATGGGAAATGTGAAACTGGAAGGTACCTTGCTCTATGCTTATCCATTCTGGAAATACAAATTTTGTTCTCCAAATTGGTTAACTAATATATTTTCATTAACAACGTTTAACCTCTGGATTAAATGGGTAGAACACCTGGTACATGGCATGTTTCCAATCATTTCATTGCAACATCACCCCTTGTTCAAAACTAAAAGTAGACCTTACAATACTGCTTCCTGGAAAATCAGCCACTTAGTTTGCTGGTGTTTTGTGCAGAGGGTGCCCCTTTTTCTATAGCAGGCATAAAATACCATACAGGTAATATGCAGGTCCCCCTATTCATTTTGGCCCACAAACAAAAAGGGATGCAACCAGTGTGGTGTGAGGGGAGTGGGGAAGAGAGAGATGGAAATGGGAGTATGGATTGCCAGCACCACAGGGGGAAGGCTATGTCGGGAAATCTACTGAATTCCCTCAAAACCAGGAGGTTCACCATCAAACTCAGCTGGTTGGTGGTACCATAGTTTAGCCCCTGAGCCATGTTTTTACAATCCAGTTGAGTTTGCAACTTCTTGTCGCTGAGGTTCACTGAAGGATGGAGGCTTTACGATAAACCATTCCACCGCTTCTGCTATAAAAACTGGTTCCAGGTCACTAGAGCCTGCAATGAACTCAATTGCTAGAAAAACTCACATTGAATTTATAAAGCTATTTTAGCTATTGACAAATGAAATTGTTTTCATAACAGGGGAAATGAGAGTCCGCTTATACCCTCCCCCCCAAAAAAAAATCTTTCACCATCACCATCAACAACCTAAAAGATCATCTCACACCTTATATATCCAATTTAACACTGTGCTCTGCAGGTGGGGGTGTCTTGCAGATACCAACCTATCAGGAAGCCCATTCTACACAGTATAGGAATTGGGTCTTCCCAGTTTGTGTTAAATATTAGACAAGCGCAATCTTTGCTGCTGTTTTTGGTGCCTACTGAGATCGTTCCAAGTCTGCAGAGATCTTTCTCAGTCTGCATCTGTACTGGATTTATTTTTAGAAGTTTATATGCCTGCTGCCCTGACTCTTCTGGGAAGAAGGGTGGGATAGACATTTAAGAGGAGGGACAATAATAAAAACAAAAGGCTATTCCTGAACCCTACCACTTCCCCATGCACACTATTTTTCTATGTCCAGGGAATTGTATTTATTTTATTTTTACTCCCCTCTTCCTCTGTGTAAGGTTGCAACATGGGCCACATACACGCCATACATTTAAAGCACTATGATACCACTTTAAACACCCATGGCTTTCCCCAAAGAATTTTGGGAACTGTAGTTTGTTAAGGGTGCTGAGAGTTGTTAGGAGACCTTTATTCCTCTTACAAATATTCACATTCAATATTCATATTCCCCATATGAATATCCATACTTGGATTGGACTTCTTGTTGTTTAGTTGTTCAGTTGTGTCTGACTCTTTGTGACCCCATGGACCACAACACGCCAGGCACTCCTGTCTTCCACTACCTCCTGCAGTTTGGTCAGACTCATGTTGGTAGCTTCCAGAACACTGTCCAACCATCTCATCCTCTGTTGTCCCCTTTTCCTTGTGCCCGCAATCTTTCTTAACATCAGGGTCTTTTCCGGGGAGTCTTCTCTTCTCATGAGGTGGCCAAAGTATTGGAGCCTCAGCTTCAGGATCTGTCCTTCCAGTGAGCACTCAGGGCTGATTTCCTTCAGAATGGATAGGTTTGATCTTCTTGCAGTCCATGGGACTCTCAAGAGTCTCCTCCAGCACCATAATTCAAAAGCATATTTTCTTTGACAATCAGCCTTCTTCCATTCATCAATACTGGGAAAACCATAGCTTTAACATTAAATGTGCATTTTGTTGCTTTTTCAGAGAGCATGATGGACCAGATGCATGTCATGTATACCTTTGTCATGAACTGGCTGGATGCAAAGGAGTGGTGAGGCACCAGCTGGGGAACCCCCAAGGGAAGATGGCTCAGAGTCAGGTGATTGGTGGTGGGATGACAATAAACGATCAGGTGGAGAAGAGGGAGCAGAGCGGGAGGAGGAGGTGTCAGGAGCTGAAGAGGTAACAAGGTTTAGTGAGCAGGAAGAGGCTGTGGCAGAGAGCAATTCAGAATCAGAGGCAAAAGCAGAGATTGGAGAAAAGGGGACAAGAGGCAAATATGAGGCGCTATGCTGAAGAAGCCAGGGGGTCTCACCCTCCTGCTGTGACCAGCTTCCATTTCCCGCCCCAGAACACAGAGATAT
Source organism: Podarcis bocagei (assembly GCF_964188305.1). NCBI lineage: Eukaryota > Metazoa > Chordata > Lepidosauria > Squamata > Lacertidae > Podarcis > Podarcis bocagei. The sequence goes on from NC_138132.1 coordinate 31,866,866, forward strand.
GAAAAGGGTGGAGCAAAGACAGGCAAGACAAAAAAGTCAAGTCTTGTAAAGGACCTGAGGGGAGGAGAAGACTTAGGGAACAGTCTTCACAGCTGTCTCATTAGGACAAAACTTACGGAGAAGAGTTGCTGTGCTCACTAGGCTTAAGCTGTTCTGTTTCTTTGAATAAAGAGTCAACTTCACTGGCACCTTGCGAGTTATTGCTGACTTGCACTCTGCTCTTGCCTCGACAACCATCCCACTATTGAAAAATCCGAAGATGCTTTTCATCATTTGGGTACCTTCATCCTAGCCACTACAAGAAAGAATGTTAACAGCACCTAGGGATGGGCGAGAAATGTTTTCAATTTTAAAGGAAATCTACCTGATTCATGCTTAGGAGAACAATGCACAAACTGAAACACAGCTCCCCTTCAAAAGTCACACACCTCCAAATGTTGTGATGCAATTCTCCAACCAAATAATGTGCACAGAAATGTATGTATCACAGGAAGGTTGCATAAATATGCATATAGTGGTGACACTAACATAAAATTGCGTATAAGTGAAATTGCTTGTTAAACATGTATTGGAAAATTGCAAGCAAAAAAGAGTATATTTGGATGAATTTGCACTAAAACGCTGACACGTTTTCATGAGGATCTTTTTGTTTTTTGTTTTTAATGCAAACCAATGCAGAAATTTGCTTAAAGCTGAAAAGTAGAGAAACTGAGAGGAACCAAAACTGACAGATTCATCCATCCCTAGCAGGTCCTTAGGAACCATTATCCTAAGCACATATGGACAGGCGAGATCAATAAAGATGTTCTGTCTCTATCCTGTTCCAGGCAGGGTGCAAAGGGAGAACAGGGAGAACACAGCAAAAGTTCAGACAAAGCAGTCAAGCTAAACAAACCACCGGCTGCTAGTCTGTTCCACTGTCAAACAGCAGTTCCTAATGTTCAATCAGACTCCCATTTCTTGTAATTTGAATCCCTTGGTTTGGGTCTTACATGCTGGAGCAGTAGAAAACAAGCTTGCTCCATCTTCCATGTGACAGCCCTTCATATATTTGACAATGGTTATCATATCACCTCTCAGTCTTCTCTTCTCTAGGCTAAACATACCCAACTCCCTCAACCATTCCTCATAAGTCTTGGTTTCTGGACCCTTTATCATACTGGTCATCTTCCTCTGCACATGTTCCAGCTTGTCAATATCATTTCTAAACTGTGGTGTCCAGAACTGTACACAGTACTCCATGTGGGGTCTGACCACGGCAGAATACAGTGGTACTATAACTTCCCTTGGCAACAAGCCATTGGTGAGCACTCCATGTGTTCGGACATTCAACCAGCTACAAACCTGCCTGACAGTAACCGCGTCTAGATCACATTTTACCAGCTGCTCCACAAAGATATCATGGGGGACTTTGTCAAAAGCCTTACTGAAATGAAGATACATTACAAGCTTGTAACTTTGTTAAAAACAAAACAAAACATGGTAATCCCAGCATCCTTTTCTAAGTGTTCACAGATTGCCTCCTTAATTGTCTGTTTAGGCCCTTTCCTGGTATGAATGAAAGCTGGCCAGTCAGTAGTTGCCTGGGTCCTCTTCCCCCCACTTTTTGAAGGTGGGGACAACATTTGCCTGCCTCCATTCTGCAGTGGTCTCATGTGTTTTCCAAGAACAAGGCTCCCCCTCTCACCAGTAATTTTTGCAATGCCCAAAGATCTTGATTCCTGAGAAAATATATTTCCCCCATTTACAGATGACTTCTCTCTTTACCAGAAGATATGACACTCTGTTAGCATGTGTGTGTGTGTGTGTGTGTAGTGGGGAGAGGGAATCAAAATTGGCTGTGGAGTGAAAACATATTTACATTTCATTCTACGGGAAATAAATCTAATGACCATGTAAGTGATTCAAAATTACATAAGCAATAAAAGCATAATTACCTTTGTATTAATGTCTCTACTAGAGTAGGGCCTCCCCTCCCCCCGACAGCAAGTACCCGCTGGCGCTTGACCAGAGTGATATGGCGAGAAAGTGATTAGGAGCAGGTAATTGTTAACAGAGAGAGATGGGTAGGTATTAATTAATAATTAACTGAGTAAGTAGAATTCTATAGGAAAGTGTAATTAATTCCACTTGGGTTTTGTGGGACCGGCACTTATTAAAATGTAATAATGAGCTTCCAGAATGCCAGAGGCTCTTGCTCTATGAATGTGTGTGTGTGTTTTAAAAAAATTCTGGACTAGTATCAAGAGAGCTGATGGAGGATTCAGCATCAAGCTTAGTTTTAATCCTACTAGTCTCAGGGCTAGAGCCAATACTAGCGCCCAGCCAAACAGGAAGCAAAATTATGTTATATATTCTGTTGGCTAAAAAACCCCCATCCCTCACTTTTCAAATGGTCCATTCTGCCCTTCATTAAATTGTAGATGTTGCTTGAAAGATGAACTGCCCGATGATTCTCGGGTGTCGCCTGAAGCAAAGGACAAGATGCACATACATACACACACAATTCCATTTCAGAAGGTGACTGACAGTTGAATCTTCCTTCAATACTGCCAGCAGGAAAGGGTCCTGAGAGCAGGAGGCTGGATACAGAGGAGCAAGACAGAGAATGTGGCACACACAGCCCTGTCTTCCACCCAATGGGTGTGGCCAGTAGATTCTGGAGGAACAACTATGGGAGTAGTTGCCTTACTGTGCCTAATGGAAGGGCTGGCCCTGACAATTCTGTCACAGTTATCCAGGGCTGAACCTAAGGAAACTTTCAACTGGCAAAAGTTGTTCTCATCCAGCTCACCTTTTCAGACAATGAGCACCAGTTTTGCTGTGGTGGCAACATTTCTTCCACAAGTACAGACACTCCACCTGTTTACCTGAACAGCGAGCAGCTGCCATCCCTTTCTCACTTAAAGTCACCAGTGAACAATACAGTGAAGGGGGAATCCTTTTTGCCCCCTGCTGGGCAACCTTCCAGGGGGCACATCCCAACAGTGAGCAGGGCCAGAGGCAAAAATGGGTAGAGCAATAAATGTGAATTTTACCTTTGTGCAGTAGGCTAGTTTCTTCACTTTCACACATTGCTCTCTATTCCCCATTCAGGGAACCAAGAAGCATGATCGGCATTCAAAGACACATTCTAGCCAGGCAAAAGCACTCATGGAGGGTGCAAAAGAGGAGCATTTTGGGAGATTGTGTGGCCTAAGAGCCAGACTGAAAGAGGCCTGGAGGGTCAGAGTTGGCCCGTGCAGCTGAGCTTCCCCATTCCTAGTGTACAACCTTGACTCCCATGTTTGCCAGGCTTGGTATGAATGTATCACAAATAGGTTTGCACTCTTGGACTCAGGGGCATATGAAGGGGGGGGGTGCGGTGGGGGCGGTCCACCCCGGGTACCATCCCAGAGGAGGGTGACAAAATCCCCCCCGGCAGATTGCGCCGCCTTGCTACGATTGGCCCCCCGCCAGGAGAATCGTGCCACCACACTGCGTGCCACCACACCCCTGCCAGGAGAATCTCGCCACCTCACTGTGATCGGCCCCCTACTGGAAGGATTGCGCTGCCTCGCAGCGATTGGCCTCCTGCCAGGAGGATCATGCCCCCTCATCATGATCGGACCCCCCCCTGGATCATGCCGTTGCACTGATCGCCCCATGGGCAAATTGCTCCGCCTGTGGGCAGATTGCCCCACCCCGTGAACGGATCGCTCCACCTCACTGCTCCAGATGCAGGAGCAGCTAGCTCCGCCACTACTTGGACTAAGCAAAAACAAAAAAGCCCAGATAATTTCTGACTTTGGAGTGCTCTGGTGAATGACCTAGCTTTGTCCTTGAATTAAATTGATAAATAATGCACCGAGGACTAATGTTTTTCAAAGTGTTTTGCATGTAAAAATGAAAAGCAACCTGGGATTGTGAGGAGCGGAGTGGGAAGAAAGAAACTATCGAGCTCTCTGGGCCTTTGTTTATGCATCTGTTGAATGTGTGGAATCAGATGCTCTTTAGGGAGGCTGTGGTGGGCTTAATTATTTTCTGTTTGCAAAGCTGTTTAAGATCCTAAGTGAGCAGCGACACAGGAGCAGAAGGTATTGTGGTGACATTAGAGCTGGCACTGCTGCCGTGCCAAGTTCACAATAAGGCACAAAAGCAGGTCTGCAGTGGGAGAACAGAGAACCATGGAGATATGCTAAGAAGGGATGCTGCCAAGTTTTGCAATTGTGGGGTTCAGAAACAAACAAGCACCCATCCACCCGTCCAGCAAGAAGAAGCTTTTTTACATTCCAAGTTAACATGCATACCCTTTTGGATTTTAGCTCAGCTTGTAAAACAGTTTTGCCCATTCTAAGTTGTTCCTTTCCTTTCCCCAAAATTTACCTTCCAGCATTCTGTGGGGTCGGGTGGGGGGTGGTATGGAGTTGTGATGAGGAAGGTTGTTCATGCCATTATTAGCCCCCAAAGCCCTACTAATAGGAAGACTAGGGATGCTCAAATATTTCATTCTGTCTGCATATTTAAATGATGCCACTTGAGGCATTCTTTCTGAACTGATACATTGTTCAAAACAAAGTAGAAGTGGCTTGCTGGTTGGGGTGGGGACACCATGCTAACTTCCCAGCAGGTGGGTTGCTGCTGCATACCCGGATGGGTGAGATGGTGGGAAGGTAGGAATGGTGCAAATGCACTGGCAGGGCTGATCTGGTGCTCCTGCCAGTGTGTCTGCACTGTGCCAACCTCCCTGCCATTTCGCACTCCCTTCTGGCAAGCAGCCCATTCTGTCCCCACATGCCCTGTCTCTAGGTGGGAGGGAAGAGAAAATCTGCCCCCAATGAAAACTAAGTGGATGGCATTGTGTGTGTTTTGTCAGCAAATTTGAACCATAGAGAAGTGGCATGAATGGTTATTCAATGAAAATCTAAATGAATGCAAAACAAAATAAAAGGCACAGCCCCTGCCCTCAGACTTCTAATATGAAAGGCTTGAAAGAGACAACAGAAGATGAATGCAGGGGGAAAGAAGACGATCAGTTTGAGAAGAAAGTGAGTTTCACATCACAGTCCCATGGCTGTTTCCTAGGGCTCTGTGTGTCTTCCCCCAAATATGATCCAGAGCCCAATTTGAACTTTGGATCAGCCCCAACACAAGCTCATCCAGAGCCAACCCAGCTCATATATGGACCCTGAATCAATTTGGGGACAAGTGCTTTAATTAGGCTTTAATTAGGAGCAATCTGATCTGTCTCATTTCAACCTGATTTGGCCAAAGAATTGATCCACCCAGAACTGTCTGAATTGGTTCGGGATCCAGGTTTGGACTGAATCCAGTGCACATCCCTACTGTTTACGTAGAAGAAATCCCATTGAGTTCAAGGGGACTTCCTCCTTAGTATGGTTAGCCAAAGGTTGTGGGGCCTTTTTGCTGCTCCAGCAGGGATCTTACATTCTTACATCCTATAAGCAAGTTGAAGAAACAACTGGATGTCCCAACAGCCCCCCAAGAGCGGTGACTGAGATTTGTTGTTGTTGTTGTTGTTGTTGTTGTTGTTGTTGTTGTTTGTGTGTGTGCAGTTTTGCCACTAAGGATGAGTTGACCAAACAGAAAGATGTACACAACTTTTCTGATTACCCAAGCTCCATAAAAATGTAAGAGCCTGATGGGTCAGGTCAATGGCCCATCTAGTCCAACGTCCTGTTGTCCCAGGGGCCAGACATACCGATGGGAGACCAGCAAGCACAAGAGCAGTCTCCCCCCCTGTGACCTCCAGCAATTGGTCTTTAGAAACATTACGGCCTCCAGCTGTGGAGACATGATGATGGGTGTTAAAACTAGCAGTGGGGGTGTGTGTGTGTCAGTGACAGCCAGTGGTTCTTTCCCTTCAGAAGGGAAATGATTCTCCTTTGCTAGAGCCATCCCCGGCTCTGTGCCGTAATGAAGGCATCCCTCTCCGGTGGTTGTCTTTTGAAGTGGCTAATTATGTGGCATGGCTGATGGGCCAACACGCCTCGCTTGCGTATTGAGTGGGCCACGCATATCGTACGGCGAATTACAGACTAAGATGAAGTGCTGGGAATCATTTGAAGATGAACGTCAGGATAAAGAGCTGAGTAGTGATCTCAATTAGGCAGCCCAAAGATCTCCTGGGGGATGTAAAGAACAAAAATCCATAGCTTGAACCATTTTAAATTGAAGAGGATGAAGGAAACCATGGGTGTAGGAGTCAGTATATGGACATTTACTTATCTGTTTCCAAATTTCTGCATAAGCTGGTCAGCATTGCTTTAGTTGTGGAGGGAAGTTTCCACCTCCTGTCCCTGTTCTCTCTTTATGTGACAACTATATTGTCTGCTGCCCCCCCCATCCTGACTCACTTACCTCTCTTTTCTCTGCTTTTGCTCCTCCACTGCCCCATCCGACCCTCCCCACATTACTAAATCTCCGCTCTTTTATCAATCCAGTGTAAAGTACCTCCCACTCCCCAAAGGAGATAGCCTGTATATTTTTTTAGCCCCTCACATACTGTTGGGACTCTACATGTATATTCTGTCTCTTTGTCATAGTGTAGTGCGAGCAAGTCAGAAAAGCCGGAGTGAGACAGTGCCAATGAAGCTGAGAGACTATATAAGCAGCAGCAGTGGGTGGAATGGGACGGTGCAGTTTCCCTGGCTTCCTAGGAGAGACGTAACTACTAGCAACCGAAAGGGAGAGGGCCATTGTCCTGATCCAGCAGATTCTTATTACATTATTATGTTCCTATGATTCCATTTGCATGGGATCTTGAGCTTGAGTTCATGAAAACATGGGTAGAATTCCCCCTTCAAACCTTCTACCGTCAACATGGGAAAGTCAGTTACTGAGTGGGCAGGGATAGACACGCTGAGGTTGAAGGTGGCAGGCTCTTTCCTGCTCAGAACTGCAGTTCAGAAAATGCAGAGTTGGGCTGGTTCATCTAAAGACCCATCAGCACAGTGGCCAACCAGATGTTCCAATGGGAAGCTTGCAAGCAGAACTTGAGCACAGCAGCAACTCTCCCTACTTGTGAATCCAAGAAACTATTATTCAGAGGCATTCTCCCTTTGGCAGTGGAGGTAGAATGTAGGCTGGAAGCCAGGGATAGTATTTATGCAAACATTAGCTTGTTCCCATAGAATAAGTCTGAGCCTTGTGAAAAAGTTTGGTGTGGAAGATGAAATCATGCTCTAGGAAGACCTTCCAGGTCTGGAGGGCAGCAAGAAAGAATGGATGGAGTTGGTTAAAAGTGGCAGCCCTAGACCTGCTTACCTGGGAGGAAGTCCCATTGAAAGCATGTGGGATAGCTCAGTTGGTAGAGCATGAAACTCTGAATCTCAGGGTCATGGGTCTGAGCGCCACGTTGAGCAAAAGATTCCTGCATTGCAGGGGTTGGACTAGATGACCCTCATGGTCCCCTTCCAACTCTACAGTTCTATGATTCTGTGATTGTTCTGGAAGAGACTCTGGGGTGGCCAAGACAGCAGCAAAGATCACTGGCCTGGATTTAACAGGAGGAGTCATAATAGATTGACTCTAGATGGCGCAACTGTCTGCACTCCCAGTGCAGTTAAAGAGCCATGAATGAAGTGAGGTTTAAAGCTTCCAATAAATGAGAAGAAAAAGACTGAGCACCGTAGTCTCTTCACTTCATTCTCCTATCATTAATAGCCTCTCAACAACCTCATTTGCATCCTCTTAAAAGGCAGCAGAGCGCATTAAGCCCCAAGGAACTGTGTGCTAATGTGTCAGGGTGTGTGCTAATGGAAAACTCAGGTGAGGTTTCAGTTGCAATCCTGTCTTAAGGGCAGCACTTTGAAAATAATTCTCAGTGCCATGTTTCTCCAGACGACCATCATACTACTACTTCTCTACCTACACCTCCCTCCCCTGCCTCCTCAGTGACATACCTTCCAAGATAACAACAGGACTCTCAATCCCTGGCCCAATGGGCTTTCAGGAAGGGTTAGCTTCTGCTACCCAACAGGCTCTCGGGAGCTCATTTTGACATTGGGGGTGGAGGGGAGGAAGGCCTCATTCAATTATCTCAATAAAAACAAGAAAAATCTGTTGCATTTTCAGGGGGGTACCTAATTTTAAGTAGGGCATAATTTCTCCAAATAAACACAATGCAATCCTATATTCCATGGGTTAGGAACTTCAGATCTGGGGGCCAAATGTGGCCCTCCAGGCTTCTCTATTTGGCCCTTGGGACTCTTCCTAGGCGAAACCAGTCACTTGTCCTACTTATAACCCCCTTTTCTTTCATCATGGAACTGAAGGTGGCATACATGCGGCTCCCAGGTGGTCACTCATCCAGACCCAGGCTCAGACATGTTTAGCTTCAGGAAGGTGATGGACTCAGGTGATGCCTTCAGAAGATACCTTAGGGTTATATTGGTAGGATGACAATCTGTTAGGGCAATGTATTTATTGAATTAAACATCTTTTGGTGTTGTTTTGAAATTGATGTTGTCTTGTATTAGTAAAGGTGGAGGGTGAGCATGGCATTTTTCTACCTCTCTCATAAGACATAATACTCCTGGCAGATCATGTTATGAATGGCTACTAGCCACAATGGCTATTGGCCAACATTGGAGACAAAATGCCTCTGAGCAACAGTTGCTAGGAATCACAATTAGCATGAGTGCTGTTGCACTCATTTCTTGCTTGTGGACTTCCCCAGAGGCATCTGGCTGTCCACTGTGAGAATATTATGCTGGCCTGATCCTGCTGCAGGCCCCTTCATGTTATCCTGAGGGCAGCTAGTCTTGTCTCCTCCTTTCATAGTATTCTTGCAGGAAGTCAAACCTTCCTTTTCAGGAATGCTTGTGGGTCAGGAGTGCTCGTCCTAACATTTGAATCGATTTCACTTGCTAAAAGCTCTCTGGTTAAAATTGTGTTTAACGTCTGTCTGGTTTGTTTTTTAAAAAATAAAATACAATAAAATAACTGGCTAAAGAAACAATGATTGGAAGCTTGATGCAAGGATGCCCATTACCAGCAAGAGAACAGCCTGCTTTGCCCAGATTATTCAGAGCCCATGTGTTAATCCAGGGTTCAAGCTGGGATGTCATCCTAAAGCCACCACACATGACTGCTCAATATTAGCTCGACGGCTGGAGTCCTTGCTGCCAATTATTTAAAAAGCACTCTTCCACTCAGGCTCTTTGTTACTGCTCCTGCTCTACGAGGCAGCAGATGCAACAAATGCCAGGGGGATTCTAGGCAGAGACTGGACCACATGCCCTGAGGCAGACCCTAGAATGCATACAATAATTCCTCCATCATGTGGTCTGGTCCCTGCACTGCCACTAGGGTGCACACTTGCATTAAAATGTAGTTCCATAGGCAAGGTTGTCTCCAGCTGGGAATTTAATAAGCAGCTTCACCTTTTATTAAAACCTTCTTGAAGGTGAGCAGCTGGGTGTGTGTGTGTTAATCTGTGGGCCAGTTCATGCACAACTCCATGAAAAATGCTCTATACGGTGAGAAGCCTCCGAGTGACTGTAGCAGCTAGAGGTTCATATGTAAAACATTAAGATGGTATTTGGGAGCAGTTGGAGCACTTTTATTAATATCCTCACAATCACCCTTACTCCAGCCTATGGTGAACCAGCAGGATGGGAGTCCATTCTGCATCTGAGAGAGTGAGAGAACAGTGGTTTATCAAAAACCATCTAGTGAGCTCTAGCAATGAATCAGACTTCCAGATATTTGAAGGTTTGTTCCCAATATTCTGTGTTGGTGAGATGATCCATTTCCACCCAGGGGTTGAAACTGTAATTAGGAAGCGATACATTTTATTTTGCACGTGGGGGCCTTGCATAGTGCCTTGTGTTGGCTGATCCTTTGCCTACATGGTTTCATTTCAAACTCTGTGGTTGGGGGGAACTTGTGGGGGCCCCCACCTTTCAGTGACCTGTCAATCTTGGCAGGGCCAGATTTAGGTTTGATGAGGCCCTAAGATACTGAAGGTAATGGGGCCCTTTCTATGTCCAGCTGTCCTTTGTCAACAACAAATTGTCGCTGTTTTTTGTGCTGAATATATGCTATATGGTAATTTGTGGACCTAATAGGTATCTAAAGCCATTTGCCACCGTTGCTGTATGTAGGTTTTATTTTATTTGTTTTTTATCTTATATTTTGGAAATGTACATCCATTTTTTTCTCTCCTTTAATCTTTTTGGGGGTCTCCAAGAGAGTGGGGCCCTAAGCTACAGCTTGTTTAGCTTATACGTAAATCTGGCACTGAATCTTGCCCACCACCCAATCCACATCCCCACTCCAGACCTAGTATTACAGAGTATAGGGGGCTATTGCCATTGTACAGTCAGTTTCCCGACCAACAACCAATGCAGTGGAGTAGAGACAGGGAATTCTCAACCACGCACCTCCCACAGCATCTAATTCTGGCTTCTGTATTGCTATATTTCCAGATGGCTTTACTGTTTCCTTCAGTTAGCTTATTCCTGGCAGGGCGCTTTGCTTCCTTATGCTTTGGTAGCTTTCGTAGGGTAGACAACTTCACAGACTCCCTGGAGGTTAGAGGATGCAAGAAAAACTGCCATTCCTTTCTGTCATTGTCTTTTCTTTGGGAAAAAAAAAACAAACTTACTGGGGGAAAACGAACCATTTTAAATGATGCATGCAAAGTGTGAGAGAGGGAGGCAAATCAAAAAAGTGGATTCTAAATAGGTGAAACTGACAACTTTTCCCCCAGTCCTGCCATGTCCTAATAAGTTAACAGACCAGAGAAAGTTTGTCACCATCTCTTAAGAGAAGCAGGAAAGTGGAACTCTTGATATCTATCTTCTTGCCTTCACTCCTTCCAGGGAGAAGTATGCAAGCAGCATTGTAAAGATGCCATTTCTGAACTCCAATGGCGATGGTGAATTTTGGGGTGGAGGGGAATCAGAAAGAAAGCTTGGGAATTGCGTCGCCCCCATGGAGCAAGCTGTGCTTGAGCAAATTGAAAGCTACAGTTCCGTGGATTCCTGGTTGCAACTGAGGCTTTAGAATAATAATAATAATAATAATAATAATAATAATAATAATAATAATAATTTATTTATACCCTACCCAGCCACTCTTGGCGGGGAAGGCACTCTGTGCTGGAAGGCCTTCATTGCTGCTAGAAACTCAAGGATGAGACTTCCTGTGTTTCTGGTTTTCCTCCTCCTAAGTTTTAGGAATGAGCGGATCAAGCAAGGAGTTCTGCAAGTCAGTGCCTGCCACCCTAAAGGCTCAGTCTGTGGTAAAGGCCAGCCAAACCTCAGGGGCATAAGGAATCAGTGAAAGACTGTACAAAAATGCACATTTTCATCAAAGCAAACATTTCTAAATGTATTTAACCCTAAAAATTTTTTTTACACATTTTCAGTTCATACACATTTTTCTTCATTTTTTTGGAGCAAAACTCAAAGTGTGAAATCTGAATGGTCATTGGTATTAGTCTAGGAGGTGCAAATTGGGCCACTTTTGCTGAAAAGTAGAGACCAGACTAAATTCTCCTGCAACTTGAGGCTGCCTTTGAAAACCACTCAGAAACTTCAGTTGGTCCAAAATGAAACAGCCAGATTACTGGTTGAGGTTCCCTTTAGATCTCACATAATCCCTGTTTTAAAACAGCTTCCCTGGTTGCCAGTTCATTTCTGGGCCCAATTCAAGGTGTTCATATGAGAGTTTAAAGCTCTAAAATGGCTCAGGCCCCAAATACTTGAAAGCATCCCTATTATATTTATTTACTTGGAATATTTATGAACAACCCTTCCTCCAAAGGAGCTCAGGGTGATATATAACATGCACAGGAGCAAATTAAATCAACATCAATAAAACATGTGCAAGTTGTTGTTTTTTAAAGCAAGTAACAAAAACATTATTGAAATGTATTTTTAATTTTTTTTTAAAAAAGAAAAAATTCTATAGGGCAGCTTCCTCTGGGAGCCTCTCATAGAAAGCTGCTTTATATCAGGTCTTTGGTCCATTTAGCTCAGTTTCATCTACACTGACGAGCAGCAGCTTTCAGGCAGGAGTCTTTCCCACCCCTAACCTGATGATGTTGGGGACTGAACACAGAACCATTTGCATGCAAAGCAACTGAGCTACAGCCGAACCTCCAAGGATAACTTGGCAACCGAATCTCCAGTCTGAGATGCACATTACTAGGAAAAATAAACCCCCGTGTTCTGCAGAGGGAAAGCAGAAGAACGGGGAAGTAATTCCTTTTGCAATCAGCTGCCCACATGAACTGAAACACATTCTCATCTTTCTCTCTCTCTTTTTAATAGTTCGGTAATATGTTTTCAGAGTCATGTTTGGTGGTGGAGTGGAGTTGGGAGACTGTGGGACTCTCAGAACTGTTATAAAAATAACAGTGTGATGAATGACCCCACACTCCATTAGATGGGAAGAAGGAGGGTTCCCCACCCCCCAGCACAAGATAAATTGTGCTTGTCATGAAAGGTACTGTACCGATTTACCTGCAGTATACCTAGGCCAGCTCACCAGTGACCTGGCTGTGCCAGCTTTTATCTCAGAAAGGGGTATCTTTATTGGTCTGGTTTGTAATGGAAATTAATATAGTTTGGAGATAGGAAGGCAGCTCTGTAGCAAGAGGTGCAAGGGCAAACCAGCTATTATGCCTCTCACACAGGGACCCTTGGCCAATCATTTGGCTGAGGTGAAGGAAATAGCTGTCACCCCACCCCCATGTTCAGAAGCAGACCCCTTTAGCAAGTAAACCTCATTAATCTTTTCAAGATCTTTGAGAGTGTCAGCAAGCATCTAGATAGAGACAGTCAAGTCAACATTGTGTAGGTAGGCTGTACACAACATACTGCTATAGTAATAATGATAATAATTTATACCCCATCCATCTGGGTGGGTTTCCCCAGCCATTCTGGGCAGCTCCCAGCAGAACATTAAAAACAGAATAAAACTTCAAACATGAAAAACTTCCCTAAACAGGGCTGCCTTCAGATGTCTTCTAAAAGTTAGATAGTTGTTTATTTCCTTGACAGCTGATGGGAGGGCATTCCACAGGGTGAGTGCCACTACCAAGAAGGCCCTCTGCCTGGTTCCCTGTAGCTTCACTTCTCGCAGTGAGGCCCTTGGTGCTGGACCTCAGCATCCAGGGCAGAACGATGGGGATGGAGACGCTCCTTCAGGTATACTGAGTTGCGGGCAGCGGGTCTTTCCACACATGCAATCTGGTATGTGACACTAGGATGTATAAGTTAAAGAGCAAGCTATGTTGCCACAGAGATAAATGGGTGGGCCTTTACCCACCTCATCTGGTTAGATGTCATTCTAACCCTAGGATTGAGAATGATAGACTAATGGGCAGGGGCTGTGCGTGTGTGTGATTTGCGAGAACAGAATGCTGGACTAGATGAGCATTTGGAGTGATCCAGCAGGACTTTTCCTATGTTCAGCCCTGAGCCACAAAACCATACCTTAGAATTTTTACATGAATTCATCCTTTTGGAAAACAGCAAGCATCAAACCGTATGCAACTCAACTGTCTTTGTAAAAAGTTAGCCAGAATCAAGCCAACAGACTATTCAAGCCCTCTAAAAGAATCATTATAAGGAATTCCACCACCCAGGAGCAACTGTAGCTTTGAAACGTTTTCTGTGTGCATATATTTAGGCATGAATGTGTTAAGGAAGCTTGAAGAATTGGATTTTTATGAATTTCTGGCATGAACTGGCCCAATTCTCCACATTCCAGGAAAATAAAGAGCAGATTGGAACCCAGTTATCTGAATTTTTCACTTTTCTGAAATTTGTGCTAACAATCTTTCACTCAAATAATGTACCAAAATACAAAATGTGTACTTTAGGATATAATATATCTGGAAATGTGTAGATTGAGATAAAATACATATTTAAAAATATGCTTTGTGAAACAACAATCAGATTAATGTAGCAACAGAATGGAAGGAGCACATGTGAAATTGATACAGAGCACAGAAATAGATATTGCCACTCCTAATTTTAGAGAATATTCCTTCCTTCCATGCAGGAGAAATCCATTTCATCACCTAACATGAAATTATAAAAATTCACAAGAGACATTATGGAGGCTTATTTTTTAATGTTGGAGTTCACCTGGTGGTGACATTTACATTGTAAAATACCCATTATGTAAACTCACACTAAGTCTCACTTTGTAGATTTTCAGCAGAGGAGGAAAAGCTCTGCATTAACCCATCATACCCACTGCATGAACCATACTCCATTCTTCCTCCTGGCTAAAATACAATGAGCAAGCCACTTGTATGGAAAAGGGAATGACATTTTTATGACAGTCTCTTCACATCTTGGCTGAGTAGAAAACAACAGCTGCACACAAGAGACATGAATAGCCTTCTTGCTCGACTCTATACAAATCCCCACCCTGAGTTTCCACTTTTGAATAGTTGCAAGGTTGGTCTTAGAATAACCATTATCTGTATCTGTACCTTTCCTTAGACAGCTGGCTCACAGCATGGCCTAATGGATGCAGATATTCTGGTTTCTAGCTAAGGGGCTCTTAACAGTGTTATTCCACCAGTGTGGTGTAGTGGTTAAGAGAGGTAGTCTCATAATCTGGGGAACCGGGTTCACGTCTCCTCTCCTCTACATGCAATTGCTGGGTGACCTTGGGCTAGTCACACTTCTCTGAAGTCTCTCAGCCCCACTCACCTCACAGAGTGTTTGTTGTGGGGGAGGAAGGGAAAGGAGAATGTTAGCCGCTTGGAGACTCCTTAGGGTAGTGATAAAGTGGGATATCAAATCCAAACTCTTCTTCTTCTACACATGCCTGCTCAAAAGGGACTTACTCCTAGATAAGTGTGTATAGGATATTAAGTGGGACTTACTCCCAGGTAATTGTGCCTAGAACTGCAGGTTTAGTTTGTTCTCTTTGTGAACTTGAGTCATCCACCTTCTATAACCAAGGATTTTGGGTTGTTTTTTTTTATTTTAAAAAAAACCCTCTTGGGATCACTCCTGTCACAACTGACAAACCCTTCTTCCCTATTTGAGAGGGGGAGAGTTGGAAGAGTGGCGATTACATGGTAGGTTTGCTGGGCTCCTTGGAAAAACTGAGTCAAATGTCAACAGGTTCTTTGTCTGTTTTTAGTTGTGCTGTACTGAACTCTGTCCTGCAGTTTTGCAGAAAGTTTAATTCCCCTGCCAAAGAGGCTTCCATGGCTCTGCCCCATTCTTGAGTCACCTTAGAATTTCATTTAGAATTTCAGACAGTGAGGGGCTTTGAGCTTAATTTATCATAGTAAGATGGCTGAAGGTGGCCTGTGTGCTTTTCTTCCTAGTAAACATTTCTCCAGCGCTCTGCAGTCTCCCTGACTGCAAATAGTTTCTTAACTGAAGAAGCCCTATGGAATAAAATATCTCATGATGCTTTCCCCTGGACTTCCCCTGGTTCACCTCATCTCCATATTACCTCACAATAACCCTGTGAAGTAGGTTAGGCTGAGAGACAGTAAATGGCCCAAGGTCACGTCTTGAGCTTCATGGCAAAATGGGAATTTGAACTCTAGAGACTGAGGTCTTAGTCCAACACTAACTATTATATCACACTGCCTGAAATCTGCCTGATCAGCCATTGCAAGTGAGTGTAGGCAAGGCACAGTTACAGTTGCTATTAAAGAGTTTGTCAGTGAAATAATGAATACTAGCAATGTTGGCCCTGAATATGAATCTTTCCTGGCAACAACAAGGTACACAATGGCTAATAACAACACAGTTGTTTTTATCAACAGGTTTTACCTTGTGAGAGGCAGCATGGTCGATGCCATAGGCCTGGTTTGAATGATAACCAAGACTCTTCCTGAAACCCTTAATGCAAAACCACTTTCCTTCTAAACTTATTAAGTGTACTTGGTAAATTATGCAGAGACTTTGATGTGGGGAGGTTTTCTTTTGATCAGTACCTTGAAGGGTCACTCAATGAGGTAACCCATGCCAAAAGAACTGCTGAGATGAAGTCAGTGTATTGTTATGTAAATGATGTCAGACAGATAAAATCAGTGAAAGACATTCTGGCCAACATGAACACCAAAGCTGAACTAACTACTTCATTAAGAAAGTCATCACCCATTTCCATAACAATCAACAGAAGATGCTGGCTGCTTATCAAACTGTCATAAGGGACAATAGCCGCCTTTCAGAAATTGTCAGAATGATAATTGTGGAAGGGTAATTGTCCTGGTGGGCCCATTGCTGAAGGATGCACATGAATCCTGAGCAATCAGTGAATATTACTCTGAATGTGACTCCAGATCAAGCTGACCCCACATCCATACAAATGCAGTGCAGATCACCCCAGAATGAAGACAAAAACCAGAAGTGGAATCATCAAAAGGTCACAGCTAACGTCACAAACCATTCTATTTCCAGTTTATGTTATTTTTACATGAGTGCTCTTATAAGTCTATTCCATCCTGTTTCACATTAATCCACTTTAAAAAAACAACAACTTCCAAACCTCCACCCAAAATACATTTAAATACTAGGGGTATGCAAAAAAAATCAGATAAATCCCAAATCAAGAACTTAAACAGGGTTGCTGTAGAAAAAGCAGGTCCAGGGGGTGTCCCTGGTCAATTGCCTTAGTGTTCCAAAACCAGAAAGAAAGAAAGAAAGAAAGAAAGAAAGAAAGAAAGAAAGAAAGAAAGAAAGCTGAACAACTTTGGCAAAACATCTCCTAAAAAAAGCTCAAGAACTTTGGTCAATCCTCCCCTAAAAAAACTCAACAGCTCCTGGCAATGACAATGGGTGGATCACAGCCAGTCTTTTTATACTGTGAGTAGATTGCAGTCTCTTGGGAGTTGGACGTGTCTGCTGTAGACCAAATTGGCAATTGCTGAAGTCAATGGAGGAACGCCTCAATGTGTTCCCAAGCAAAGTGTGACCTCCAAAGTGTTTTGAGAAGCTTCAGAGAACCAGATTTATTTATTTATGCAAAACCCAAAACTTTTCTCCCAAAGCTTGCCATATAAGGAAAAATGCAAAGTTGAGATGAAGGAGGAGGTGGAGCTTTTTTCTTTTGTGATGGATGGGTCTAATTTCTAGTTGGAGGGAAAGATTTTACCAGGGCTCTGCACTCAAGGTGTTGAGAGAAGGATGTTGAAGCAACATATTACCTGGTGAACACAACTTTTCTCTGTACACTTTATTCACGCTGTGTGTTCATCTACCCATCTCTTATCAGAAATCCCTCTATACCAGCTTTCTCTGTAAACTAAAATATACCAACTCTTTAGCTTGTTCTCATGGGGAAGACGCTCTGACCTTTTGATCATTTCCACAACCCAGGCATGAAGAACATTGTTCAGACCAATTCCCATCTGGGCAAGCTTTTGTGAGCCACACAGCAGTGATGGAAGCAAAGAATGGAATTTTAACTTTATATGTTATGGTAGTTTCTACAAAGACTCAGGGAATCTTCCCTATCCTCCATCCAGACAACTGGGAGACATTATGAGAGCTCAAGGATGCATTCAGGGCAGGCAAGGCACTCAAGGAGGTTGTAATGCAGACTGGTAAGGGATGCAGCCTTTGGAGAAGCCTGAAGGCCAGGCAGAGAGGACATTTGGCCTCCAGGCCCGAGGATGCTTGCTGTTGGTGTCACTCTTTCTAGATGCTTTTTACAAGCTCTGCAACAATCTTTTTGAGATGGAGTGAGCAGAACTGCATTCCAAATGCTGCCACACCCAGGGAAGACTGAAGAATCTGGTCATTGCAAACTCCTACATGAAATGGCTCCATTTGTATCTCTTGTGTTAATATGTCCAAACTTAGATTTCCATCGATTTTTGCACTTCTTCAGATTTTTTTATGCTAGTCTGGGCAGTTTGAACATATCAAATTGATGCCCATTTTGAGAGAAAATATACATTTATAATATGTTTTTTGAGAATATTTGTTTTTTAAAAAATTAAATTCAGATTAACCTGGAAACAGAATGCAATAAAATTATGGTAAAAATATGCTAAAGTGGTACAGACCGGAAATATATAGATTTATATGTTCCTAGACACATTTTTTTAAAAATAATAATAATTAAATAAATAAATAAGCTGTCTATCCTAATACTCTCTAGTATAACAAGGAAAATCAATTCCATCTACTGGAATCCCAAGCTCACCCCCCCCAATACCCCTTTTAAAAAGAAATTAACCACTGGGATTGCTTCCCTACCAGGTTCCTATCTAGAGTCATCATGTTATCTAGACATTGCAGGAGTTTCTTAGAATGTGGCATCCTCACCCTTGTTCACAAACTCAGGACCATTTTTGAGGTTCTGCGGTTGCTATAGCAACTCAGCATCACTATCAATTGCAATAGGTCAAAATGCTGGGTAGCATCAGAAATGTAATTTTCCTGCCGCCTCTCTCTCTCTTTCTCTCTTGTGACTGTTTCAAAGGTTTCAGTACAGTGACAGCAACATCTGAACAAATTCGCATGTGGGTGGGGGAGTGGGGAGAAGGGAGGAGACCTGGGCTGTGTTGCTGCTAAACATTATCGATCAAAAGCACAGTTTGTCTCTGCACCTACCTTCATTTTTCATCTGCCCCTAAAGATGTTAAACCAAAACAGGGAAGCAGAGCAGAGGATGGGGCCATGTTGCAGTGTGCGCAAGGAGATGTAGGTAGGATCGTTAAGGACAAGCTAAGTACTTTTTATTCTAGGGATCCTTCTCCACAACACAGTGAGTCATCCTCGAGGCCAAATATACCGTATTTTTCGCTCTATAACACGCACCCAACCATAACACGCACGTAGTTTTTAGAGGAGGAAAATCTGTAGGCATGCCACCCATAGGCATTCCCTCCATAACACGCACAGACATTTCCCCTTACTTTTTAGGAGGAAAAAAGTGAGTGTTATGGTGCAAAAAATACGGTACCTGTCAGGGAACTGCCATCGGAAGGAAGGGAGGTGGAAGGGCTCACACAGGTTGGGAGAGACTCAGCAGCTGAAGAGGGAACCAGTAGGGGGAGAGGAGCTGAGCTGAGGGAAGGTGAGCAGGAGGGTTGGCTCCGAGACACTTCCAGCGAAGGCAGTGGGGAGGTTTCAGGACCTCCCGTAGGGACACCCACTCCTCGCCGGAAACTGTCACGCAGAGAGTCCAGAAGACGTGTTTCCGTTAAGGAGCTTTTATGTTGGAAGCGATTCCGAAAGCAACCACTGTCGGAATCTGCCAGCGACTGAGGGAGCCATGTTTAAGGGGCTCCGTTACAGACAGAGGTTTGCAAACTTGATCAAACTCTGAGGGACTTGGATTTTACGCACAAGCAGCTCATCATCCCATCACAATACCTTTCAGAGGAGGCAGAGTTGAGAAGAGCTTGTGCATTAAGGGGACACATCTCAAAATGGCATATGTTAAACACAAACTGCTTGGCACAGATTGTACTAGTTTGAATTAATTCTGATGGGTTGGTAAGGTGGCTGCTGTTCCCGCTTGTGGAAAGGGGCATTATTCAGCGAAGGGCTATGGCTCAGTGACACAACACATGCTTTGTGTGCATGAGGTCCCAGGTTGAACCCCAGCATGGCAGGGAAATGCCCCTGTCTGAGAATTCTAGTGAGTGCAGACCTCGGATGGCTAATCTGTGGTCCACCAAGTGTTGTTGGACTACAACTCCCATCACCCCTGACCATTGGCCATGCTGCCTGGGGCTGATGGGAGTTGCAGTCCAACAACAACTGGAGGACTATCAGTTCCAAGTCCTTTTATCCAGAGTGGATAAAACCTGCCAAGTTAGAGACAAATCGGTGCAGGATTTTTTGTGTGTTGGGCACTTTTAAAATTTGCTCTCTCTCTCTCTTTAAGACTATTTCTTTGTTTATTTTTGAACAGAATTTGATAAAATTTGTAGGCACATCAGTTCCTTCTGAGGAAATGGATTCTGACAAATTTTAAAATGGTTTCAACATAGTGACAGCTGCTACAGTTTAGGGATAGTTAAAAAATGAATCTCTCCCCTAGTGTTCTGTGGAGAATTGTCATAAAAATTGCAGAGAGCTGCATCCTTCTGTAAGAAGGCTGACAAATTGCAGACAAGCAAGTCCAGGGGCTTTTGTACGAGGCACTTTTAAAGTTTATTTGGGTGTTAAGAACTAAAGGGGATGTGCCTTCTGGGTAAAATCATTCCCTCTGATTACAAGCTTGACCTGTGAGTCACCACAGAGTTCTCCCTCTGCCTCTCCCCATGCCAGTGTTTGCTCTCTGTTCTTCCACAGTCTCCAGGCTGAGTCCTGCATGGAGCTGTCCGTGGTGCAATTGAAGTCTTCCTTTGCCTTGCCTTGTTGAGACCATTACTCAGAATTGGTCACTGAACTCCTTGATGCTATAGTTAGGATATAATTGGAGTAAAGGAAATACATAAGCGGACAAATCATTTGTTGAGAAGGGGAAGAGGGTCAGATTGGGAAGTGCCTAAACCCACCAGAGATTCATTTCTCCTACAGTAAGAATTAAGTGCAAACCAACAAGCACTCTAATCTTAGGACCTCTTCTCACAATATTTTGTGTGGATTCTATCTATCATCTATCTATCTATCTATCTATCTATCTATCTATCTATCTATCATCTATCTATCATCTATCTATCTATCTATCTATCTATCTATCTATCTATCTATATCTATCTATCTATCTATCATCTATCTATCTATCATCTATCATCTATCTATCTCTATCTATCTATCTATCTATCTATCTATCTATCTATCTATCTATCATCTATCTATCTATCTATCATCTATCATCTATCTATCATCTATCTATCTATCTATCTATCTATCATCTATCTATCTATCTATCTATCTATCTATCTATCTATCATCTATCATCTATCTATCTATCTATCTATCTATCTATCTATCTATCATCTATCACCTATCTATCTATCATCTATCTAACTCTATCTCTATCTATCATCTATCTATCTATCATCTATCTATCTATCTATCTATATCTATCTATCTATCTATCTATCTATCTATCTATCTATCTATCTATCATCTATCTATCTATCTATCATCTCTATCTATCATCTACCTACCTACCTACCTACCTACCTATCATCTCTCTCTATCATCTATCTATCTATCTATCTATCTATCATCTATCATCTATCATCTATCATCTATCATCTATCATCTATCATCTCTATCTATCTATCTATCTATCTATCTATCTATCTATCTATCATCTATCTATCTATCATCTATCTATCATCTATCTATCTATCTATCTATCTATCTATCTATCTATCTATCTATCAATCATCTATCATCTATCTATCATCTATCTATCTATCTATCTATCTATCTATCTATCTATCTATCTATCTATCTATCTATCTATCATCTATCTATCATCTATCTATCTATCATCTATCTATCTATCTATCATCTATCTATCTATCTATCTATCTATCTATCTATCTCTATCTATCTATCTATCTATCTATCTATCTATCTATCTATCTATCTATCATCTATCATCTATCATCTATCATCTATCTATCATCTATCATCTATCTATCATCTATCTATCTATCTATCTATCTATCTATCATCTATCTATCATCTATCTATCATCTATCTATCTATCTATCTCTATTTAGCTATCATCTATCATCTATCCATCGGTCTACACAATCTTTATTAGTTTTTTAAAAACAATCCTTCGCTTAACAGAAAACCCTCTTGACACAACACAAGGTTATACTACTCCCAGGCCAGAATCCAGACTATGAAAAGAAAACTCAGAGCAACCCAAATCTGAATGCCTTAGGGCATGTATGGTTGTCCTTATTTATGTAAGCAATAAAGCAATATCAGCTGGCTGTAAAAGAATCTTCTTACAATATGTTGTACTTGGGTGCCGATTCCTAAGAACAAATGCCTGTACTGGATCCCGCTTGGTCAACAGGCAGGCTCTTTTGCTAGAAGTGCCTTTTACCAACTGGAATTGGTACAACAGGTATGACCATTCTTGGACCATGGAAGCTTGATGACAGTAGTTTGTGAATTGGTTAGCAATTAGCTCTGTTCGTGGCTTCCTTTACACCCGATCCAGAAGCTGCAGTTAGTGCAGGATGCTGCAGCACCACTGCTGAGAGAAGCGAGAGCTTGTCAGCATATAATACGTGTGCTCGGGGATCTGCACTGATGACTGATTTGCTACCAAGACAGGTTCAAGGTGTTACGATTAGTATATAAAGTCCACTTTACCTACAAGATTGCCTTACCCCATATACACCCACCCAACTGCTTCGATCTACAGAACTGGAATGCCATGTGATATCTGTTCTACATTTGATATCTCCAGTTGCTAGTCACAAACTGAAAAAAGGATGCATTATGTATTTTGTAGCCAACGGGGGTTACACAATTTTATTATATTTTTTAAGTAGTCAGTTAAACCTTGTGGGCATATTAATTAGCCACAGCCTTCTGAATTCAGGATGATGATCATAATGCACGAGAACTGGCATGACTGTACACTCATATTTTTTTAAAAAAGGTGGTTAGCATGAAAACCCCTGGAGCTACAAATCTGCAATTTGGGAAGATTTAATCCCTCTACAGAGGCTACCATGTCTCCAAATTTCATGTCCCTGGGCTAAAAGCAATAATGTTATGGCCATATTTTGTTTCTCAAAACAAGTCAATGGGATTTCTGAAGATTTGTCAAATCCGGATCTGGATCCAGATCAAGTCAGACTTGTTCAGGCCTAATCAGGTTTTATGAATTGGAGTCACAAATATGACCAGATGGCCTATACACAGCCATAGTAAATTGAGCTTGCTTTTGCTGGACTCAATTCTAATTCACAAATCCTGCTATGTTTGTTACATATCCAGCAACATATCCTCTTCTTCCTCTTGTGGCCTGGTGGAGCTCTGGAGGCCTCAGCAGTCTCTTCTCTCTGTCTCTCTGTGCCTCTTTTTACTCCTTCCTTCCTTCCTTCCTTCCTTCCTTCCTTCCTTCCTTCCTTCCTTCCTTCCCTCCCCTTCTCTCTGCTATTAAGAATGTTAGTATCACAGAAACCAGGAAGTTGTTTTCCCAGGGTACCCATGGGTATGTGTGGTGGGGCAACAGACCTACAACAAAGGCTAAATATCTTCTCCAGTTTGGGTTACAATCAAAGCCAGAGGATAACTATCAAATATTGATGATTGCCCCATAATGCATTTGAAGTTCTCTTCCAAGCCAGGGAATAAGCAAACTTCATTAGCCTCACTAGTCACCATTGCATTACATTGCAGCAGATCCACCACAACACACAACGGAGTCACCTTTGCATTAGTATATGGTGACTGTTGTATGTTGGGAGGGGATCTAATGCCAGATGACTGCTTGTCTAAAACCAAGTGGCCCTTCAGGCATTGATGACAACAAGTCCCATCATCCATGACCATTGGCTATGCTGGCTGGGCCTTGTGGGAGATGACATCCCACAACAACTGCTGGGCCACAGGTTGTGCAACCTTTGGTCTAAGTCACTAGTCCATAAGGAATTGCTCTTGACATACAAAGACATGTGAGCAAGTTTCATGACCTTCAAGGGCTTCCAGTTGGAGGCCTAGATACCCAAATCCTCTAGACCTCTGTTGCTAGCTGTGTACTTCCTATGGCTTTTTTTTTTAATTCATCCCTCTCTCTCAAAAAGAGATATAGCTTCAGAGCCTCCAGCACAGCATGACTCCATCAGACCAGAGCATTCATGAGCAACTTGGTTGTTCAGTTTGTTTTGAAACACATGTTCCCCAGGCCTCCTTAGGCTTCCTTTAACCCAGCAGGGTCAAGATGCTCCAGTTCTCTTTGGTGCAGTGGGAAGGCTTAAGCAATAAAAGCAAATCAATACACAGGATGAAGATACAAAGTGCCCCGATGCAGCTCAGAGTTGTGTCTGACACGTGTCATTCACAGGCAGAGAGGGAGGACTGGAGGGAAGAGTCAAGCAGCCGGGCCTCGGTGAGAGAAGATCTCACAGCTTCCTTACACACACATACACACACACTCCTTCGTTGCTCACAACAGCTGTCAGAAGCATAAAGCCGTTTGATTTAAAATCAATTGCCCAGTCAAGACATACCCTTTCTGCTAGAGTGAAATATAACATTCAAAACGCAGAAGTGAAGGCAAAGGAGGCAAGGGAGCTTTTCTTTTTCATTGCTGAGAGCTCCTGCGGTTTGTGAAATGAGTGTAAAACCTCCCAGTTAATCTGATCATGCAAGTTGGGGTCAGCTTCAGCAAACAGAGTTCAGAAGAGTGCCAGAGTTCAAGCAAACAGATGATAATGCTGTACAGCAGACTTTGCGAAATGGACCCGTTTTGCTTATTTGGAATCATAGGAACCAACTCCTAGTGGCCGAGGTCCCTTCAGCCCCCCAATAAAACATTTGAGGGGGCCAGGCTACCCCCAAGTTGATGTGCATTGCCATTCAAATGGTGTGTGTACACCTCGTCAAGTGACTGATTAAGCAGGGTGGTGCAGGGCTTACCTGCTCCCCTCCAATATTTTATTCAAATTGGCACCTCTGTTTGAGAGCCAGTGTGGTGTAGTGGTTAAGAGTGGTAGTCACGTAATCTGGGAAACTGGGTTCGTGTCTCCGCTCCTCCACATGCAGCTGCTGGGTGACCTTGGGCCAGTCACGCTTCTCTGAAGTCTCTCAGCCCCACTCACCTCACAGAGTGTTTGTTGTGGGGGAGGAAGGGAAAGGAGAATGTTAGCCGCTTTGAGACTCCTTCGGGTAGTGATAAAGCGGGATATCAAATCCAAACTCTTCTTCTTCATCTTCTTGGAGGGGTGGCTTGTAGTAGGTGGGTAAAACTGGGGGTGAAACCAAAGGACTTTTTGAGGGGGGGGGCAGAGCAAAAAATAAAAAATGGAGGTGAGTGTGTGGGGGCTTATGAATAAGGCTTGGGCAGTCTTGCTTCAAATATCTTTTAGATTTTTTTTAGAAAAGCCAGATTGGAACAGTAACGGCCCAGCTGAATTACCACATCCTCCAAGCTTTTCCCTGACCCATATTTTGCTCACAACATAAGGTAAGGCTGGAAGCCTGTGACTGGCCCATGGTCCCCACGTGAACCTCATGGCTGAACCCTGGTCTTCCAGGCCCTAGTCCAACACTCTAATCATGACACTCTAGCCAATATAATCAGAAGATCCCAGGTTCAAACTTTCACATACCTAGTCTTAGAGATCACAGCCAGAAAGGAGCTCCTCCTGAGTGCTGCTGCCAATCTGAGTAGATAATACTGACCCAGTAACTTCATACATTTAGAAAAGAAAACTGCAAGCGAATCAATGGCCTGGTGATGCTGGAACTAATCAGCCTCTAAATCCCAAATATCCGTGTCTTTCATTTTACTATAACCTAGAGCACTGTGTGTATCGCTGCTGCCACAATATACATAATAAGCTGTAGTAGAAATAATAGCATCAGTAACCCCAGGGAAAATTACCCCATATCAGATCATTTCACTTCCTAGGAATGAAGAGCCTGAGGTGCATGTTGGGTGGGGAGAATATTCCTGACAAGTTCAGCAAGGAAGAGAAAAGAATTGACCACAATCAAATCAGGGAAACTTGTGAGCAGCAGAAACCCAATTAAGGGTGGTGAATTACTTCCAGACACTCTAGTTAAAAATGAAGCAACACCCCCCCCCCCATATGTCATGGCATTGGCACTCTCTCCCACCTCTTCCAGGAACAGGGGCAGACCAAGACATTTTGCAAGGAGCATAGTATCCAAGGCTGGTCAACTAGTTCACTTCGCTAAACCTTTATTAGGCATTACAAGTATAGGCCATCATAAAGCATCCATATATAAAATTAAAAAATATATACAAATAAACAGGGCTGGTCAACTTACTTTGGCACCTTAGGTAGAAAATCCCACCACTGGCAATAAAAATTCAACAATAATACATTAAGTCACCAACAATTTGCTGTCTTTTCATGACATCTCAAGTCTCTGCCTAAGAATGGTAGGGCTAACCCCATCAAAGAGCAGGAGTCAACTTGTCTCCATCCCTTTGAAGAGGGAAGATATGGAAGTGTGCCAGGTTTACTGCTTCGTGCCCAGCATGTAACAGGAAATACCTGGTCTAGAAACAGGAACCATCCACTCTCTGTGTGGCTGCTCCCTGAGGTAAGCTACCAGCGAATGTCTCATCTCCCATTATCTCTCTGTTAGAACTCCATTTTGTTTGTTAAAGCTCCATATTTGATATTAGAAATGCTGTTTAGCAATCCATGTATGAACTCTCAACCTACCCCTTCTAGTTAAAAAAAAGGAGAGATTGTTTCAAGTACACCCTGTATTCTAATGTTAAAAACACCCTGTATTCTAATGTGAAAGAATGAAAAGTTGAGAATATATGAAAGGAGATTGGCTAGGCAGAACAGTATAATTGAATTTAAGTTAATGTAGAGAATGGATGTGTTAATCATTGATTATTAAGTATAGATGTTTGCAGACGTGCAAATAATAGAATAATTAATCCGAAATTAAATTAGACCTGAATTAAATTAGACATTGAAGGATGACAATGTGTGATCTCACATTATTATAATGAGAAAACTGTGGTTGGCTAGCCAAAAGAGCTACTGATGACTATGGGTTGTAATATCTATGGGAAAGTTGTAATCATTTGATGGTAATCTGGAAGTGTACAAGAAACATTGCTTTGGATGTTTTTCTCAGCCTCCTCCTTATTTTTTAAGCTGTCCCTATGCAAATTTGTATTTCAGGGAAGGACTATCTTTCCACTTGGAGCCTGCATCCTTTTCTTTTGAGTTTCTGGGTGGGATATCTTCAGTCTAGAATAAGGTTACCAGGCTTTTTTCAATGAATCCGGGAACACTTTTCAACTTTCTACTAAACAGATGGATTTTGTCAGGGGACTGATTTGTAAATCCGGTGACTGTCCTGGGAAATGGGGACGTCTGGTAACCTTAGTCTAGGAACCCCTTTTCAATTTCTCCAACACTGCAACTGTGACTTGAGAGTATTGTCCTGGGCAGAATAGTGTTTGTGGGTTCTAGGATGGCTCCACCCACCCAGGCAAGCCACTGGGTGCTTTTAGACACAACTTTGGAATCTTGCCTGCGAACCAAAGGTCTTCCTCAGCTCTTGTGTGTTTTTGGTTTCCTTTATTGGCTTTGACTCTTGATCTGCTGGCTTGAGCCCTCAACTCTGACACACCCTGCTGGCACAACTCCTGCTTGCTATCTCTCAGCTCAACTTGAACTACAGCTGAGCCTGGCAGTGGGAAAGTGGTGTGGCCTTTTTTTTTTTTTTGTCTGGTGTAGCTTACCTGGTTAACACAAGGATATGACCGAATCCACCCTTTCCCCCACTTCTAATTTGTTTTAACAGCTTTTAATGCTGGATTTTTATATTACTGTAATCTGTCCTGACACCTTATGGTGAAAGGGGGATAAGATAATGAATCATCATCATTATCTCTGGAAGAATGGCAGATGAAGGTGATTGACTACATGGAATTGGCAGAAATGACTGGCAGAATCCGAGACCAGGGAGAAGAGATGGTGAAAGAAGACTGGAAGAAATTTAAAGACTATTTACAGAAATATTGTAAAATTAATGAATGCTAGAAAGATGTTGGATAGAAACTACAAAGAAGGGAGGTATGAGGAGGTCTGGGGAAATAAGTGTAAGGAAGATATGCGATGGAAAATTATTTGTTTTTTAACTGTTTTTATGCTGTATTTTGTATTTTTTTATTTTTCATTTTCATTGTTATATTTTAAAAACTTTAATAAATAACTTTTTAAAAAATGAAATCATCATCATTATCATCATCATCATCATCTGACTGTCACAGGTATATACATGGAACCTCTCTTTTTTCCTTCCCTTTCTGGAATTGACTGGAAAGGGGGGCAGTTTTGTTTTCTTTGCTTGACATTACAGATTAATTATTAGCTGTTTAATTGCATTAATTAAATAGGTCACAAATGAAGCATGTGCATGTGTTTGTTGCTTTTTTATTCATGCTCAGTTGTTTTCCTCCTTCTTTTGGTTTACTTTTGCAAAGTTGCATCCTCTTCTCTTCACTTTTAGGATACCTGGGATTTCATTACACTGAATTGTTGTTGTCCTTTGTTATTAATATAATATTAAGATTGTTTCCCTCTTCCCTCTCCAGGACTGGTACTTTCCCTCCACTCAGCCAGGCCTGCCTGTCCCATAAATGAGCTCCCAGGTGTGTTGATCATTGCCAGCCTAATTACCCACCTACCCAGAGGCATCTCTCTCACGTCACCAGGTTTTCAGACTGATTGCCCACAAAACACATGGGGAGGTAAGAGATTTCTGTTTTACCAATTCTGCAATGCTAACTCCTGCTCTTGCAGGAAAACTACCACACTTATCATTCTGACATTTGTCAGGCTTCCTCCCCTCAGAAGAAGCAACCACATCTGCAAATTGCATCTATGTCTGGCAGAAAATAAAAAGGGTTTTTATTTAATTTTTTTGTAAAGTTCTCCACATGAAAACTCATGGAACGGCCTGCCTGCAATTTGGAAGGTTCAACCACTCCATTGCCTGAAAATTTCATCTACTTCTGTAATAATAATAATAATAATAATAATCACATGAGTGAATACCCACCTCCTTGCATGCCACATTCCCAATCAAGATCAGGTACCTATCCAGTTGCTATAAATTAATGGAGAGGAAAAGAGGAGGAGGAAGAAGATGAAAAGGAAAAGACTGGTGTTAAGCACACTTTATTTTAAAAGTATTTAAAAGCCATTGTTTGACCTTTAGTGCATTATAATAGGAGGAGCCCCCTTGACAGCAATGATGCTACTCCTGAAATACGGCAGCCACAGAGAGAAAGAACTAAAAGCCCTTTAAATGTGCTCATCATTTACACTATGTAGTAATGGTCGGCTTTGTTTTCAGATCTAAAAAGTAATTTCTGAGACTGCTTCCTTGTGCCAGGAGTTCACATAAAATTGATCGGTGTCTCAGCCCAAGAAGCAACCTGGGTGTTAAAAATTCCAGAGATACAAAACAATCTGGTTATGAAATATTTTCTGGTTTGATTTTGAATCTCCTCTTCGGGTCTCATTAGTGTCCTTCAGAGGTCCAAAAGAATCATTTGACTGCAGAAGTGAGCCGGTTTGCGAGGGGTGCTGCTGCTGCTGCTTGCTCTCTTTCCAAATGTTTGCCGCATGCTGCGTACCCTTGGCTCCCTCGCCATGCAGAACATGCTGCTTCTATTTTTTTATCTGAAGGAATAAAAGGGCAATGGGAAACAGTGTTTTTCTCAGAGTAGTAACTGTCATTTTTGCAGTGCTGGACCAATAAAAGAAAGGGCCTTGAAGGGAGCCACAAGGGAGCTGGGAGGCCAAGCTCCCATCCATGCTTTGTTTGCAGGAGGCTGAAATCTTTAATGACACACCAAAATAGAAAGGGCAACCATAAAGAATATGGGGCTGGGGAACTGCGCATATCAATTGGGATAGTGAATTGAGGACTTCTTGGTTTGGGAAAATTGTAGATAACAATTGTAGGGACCCGTGGTAGAACCAGGAGAAGCGAGAGAATGTTCTCAGCCCAAGGGCCATATTGATAACCTTCTAGGAGCTGCATGTGGTAGTGAGCATGGCCAGAAGCAAAAGTGAGTGGAGCAACAGATGTAGTTTCCCCCCTTTGTACAGTACCCTACATACCCCTCTAAGCACACAAGCCATAGGTTTCTACAGACTCACACATTCTTCTTTCTCCACCTATTTAAGCCAGAGACATTATCAGAGTTTGACCTATTCCAGCCAGGCAATAACACTGAAAGAGTTACTAGAAACTTGGGCTCACCCAACCCAATGGGTTGGCAGGACATTCGGGGCAGAGAAAAGAAAGTATGCAATGCATCCTTGACTTAGGAAATTGACTTCCACAAAGAGTGCTGGTGGCACACTTAGATCATTTCGGAGGAGAAAGAGAGGCAAAAAGCTTAATGTTAGCTAAACAGAAGCTCTAGATCCTGGCCACATTCACGCCATATATTGAAAGCACTTTGATACCATCATTACTCCCCCCAAAGAATTCTGTGAGTTGTAGTTTGCAAAGGGTGCTGAGAGTTGTTAGGAGGCCCCTATTCCCTCCACAATCCCTGATTGATTTAACAATCAATCCCTCTTCTCAGGAGAATCTGTATGGTGTGGATGTGGCCCCAGAGCCATCCAATAAATTATCTTTGGGAATGCTTAGGTGTGTGGGGAGGAATCCTATTTCACTCCATTGTGATGGTCCCTGAAGAAGACACACTTCCAAGAGAGTGGAAGCTTAGTATGCTGTGTGAGGCATTTTACAGGTGAATCCAACTCCCAGCTACCTGCTAGCTCTTTTCCTTGTTGCTTCACAGGAAGGAGTTTTTCTACTGCCCTTCTCCCGGAGTTTGTACCTCCAAACCGCTCAAGCCCCCCCCCATTTCCTCCAGGGCTGGATGAGCCTCTCTGCCACTGTGAGGTCAATAGGCCACTGATGACTCTGCCTCTGGGGAAAAAAGTATTTGCTGCCGGACGCTCTCTTTGCTCACCCACAGACTCATCATTCCTTGCTTCTCCTTCAGGACTGATGTGCCTTTTAGAGGCACCACAGCTCATGCTACACCACCTCCTGACCCCTGGCACCCTCTTTCTGCTTAACATCTAACCTGAGTTTGCCATGAGAGGCAGTAATGTGTTTTGTATATTGTAAGCTGTTTCAAATGCAATCACTTTGGTTGGAAAGCAGCACAGAAATTAAAGCCTAATCTAAGTCTAATCTGGGACCTAAGAACATGCCCACCTGCTACCTAGTTGCTACATTCTCCTGTCATTTAACCCGGCAGCTGCTCCGTCTTAAACACCATCTGATTGTTAACACAGCAGGCTCAGAGCAAGGCAGAAGACTGCAGCCATGTGTGAATAAAAGGTCTGTCAAAGAACAAAAGGAAAAACCTGTCCATTGCCTAGAGGAGATACACCGCAGTGTAAACAGAGATGACACATTAGGTCCATCTGGAACCTCAGACAGGAGCACACACATATGCACGTATTTATCTTTGGCTGTATAGCAACAAATTCTGCCAGTCCTGCACAATGCTGTTTTGTTGGTTATTGGTAGGAATGCTGCAAATATTTGCACCTGTCAAGCTACTTGTCAGTGTAGCTCAGTATTCCCTACATTGACTGGAAGACATTCTTCAGGGCTTCAGGAAGAAGTCTTTCCCAAACCTGGCTGGACATGCTGGGAATTGAACCCTAGGCCTTCTGCATGCAAATCTGATGCTCTACCACAGAGCTACATCTCTTTCTCCAACTGACGGTCTAAGCTCTGGCAACCTCATGCTTAGATGACAATGCACTTTACATGATATATGTAATTAATTAGATAAATAAGGTAAGTTACATAATTATGCTGCAGCAGACAGTGAGATGAACAACATGGATTTTGGCAGAAACTGAACTGCAGTGGAATGGAAACAGTGCTGTATGAGACAACTACAAGGCAGAATGGGAAAACAATGCTGTCTTACAGCCCTACCATAAAGTATCCAGTGAAGTAGTGACATTCTTACAGAGGAGGGGGACAAAGTTCTCCACATTCCTAGGTTGCATCCAATCTTTAGTCCCCTCTTAACCTTTGGAGCCAACTCAAAAGTTCCTTGCCAAGCAATACATCTGAGGAATTTTGGGAGATGTCAAAAGAGTTTTGGCAAGCCTAGCAAAATCCCCCTGTTGTACTGTGTTGATTCTCAGATGCTGATTCAAAGCTGTCAGCCAATTCTTTACATGCCTGTCTTTACCATTTTATAATGAGCCACAGTGTCATGCCTTGCAGGAGTGCAGAAACAAGGAACGCCCTGGTATACCTGCATCAGCACAACCGGACACCTTCATCTGTCCCAGTTGTACAAAACATGTATTTCCCATATTGGTCTCTACAGCCACAGCAGACACTGTAACTCTTCAGTGGTTTGACTTCATACCCGAAGGCACACTCTACCACTGTCTCCCAAGACAGACAGATGGTAAACAGTGCTTTGTATGGAGAAGATCCCAGATCAAATCCCAGTATCTCCAGGTAGGGCTCGGATTGTTCTCCAGCCTGAAGCCACGGAGAATCTCTGCCAGTCAGTCCCAAAACTCCCCACCCCCTTTTGACCACTTGGAAATTACTCAGGATCTTGGCAGAGCACTGAACCTTTTTTATGCCTGTTGTTTAGCGATTGTAATGTGTTG
The DNA here is from genome assembly GCF_964188305.1 of Podarcis bocagei. Classification (NCBI taxonomy): domain Eukaryota; kingdom Metazoa; phylum Chordata; class Lepidosauria; order Squamata; family Lacertidae; genus Podarcis; species Podarcis bocagei. The sequence continues at coordinate 31,899,165 of NC_138132.1, forward strand.
TGCTACTACATCCTAAGTTTTTTTTAAAAAAGTTTACTACAATCAATAATTTTATGTGTATGTCATCTTTCCTAAGTTAAAACCATGTTCACAGCAGTTTACAACATGTAAAAAAAACCCTACAGTTACAATCATAACAGAAGTAGTCATAAACAATAAATAAAACATCAAAAAAACCACATTGAACAATTTCCACACAAATCTTAAGGAGATCTAAAATGAAGATACAGTGGTGCGCCGCAAGACGAAATTAATCCGTTCCGCGAGTCTCTTCGTCTTGCGGTTTTTCGTCTTGCGAAGCACGGCTATTAGCAGCTTAGCGGCTATTAGCAGCTTAGCGGCTATTAACGGCTTAGCGGCTTTAAGAAAAGGAAACAAACTCGCAAGAACTCTCAAGACGTTTCATCTTGCGAAGCAAGCCCATAGGGAAATTCGTCTTGCGGAACGACTGAAAAAATGGAAAACTCTTTCGTCTAGCGAGTTTTTCGTCTTGTGAGGCATTCGTCTTGCGGGGCACCACTGTACAACAAATTAATATCAATAACAGCAACAACACCCCCAAGAAGAAACGAAATCCCAAACAATTCCCAAGCCCAGGACCACTTGAATAAAGTTCACTAACCACTGGTGGTCTGCAAACCAAATTTTGGGAACCCTGGTCTAGTACTGAGTTAGATGGACCAATGGATTGATTCAGAGTAAGACAACTTCCTATGCTTCTATATCTATGTAGATCTGTTGCACATTCCCTTCTGGCCTATATTGAAATGTTACCCTTTTTTTTTGCTTTTGTGAGATTCTTCCAGCTGGTGTTTTTGCAGAGGAGGAAATGTTGGAAGGAGGAGGGGGAGACCACAACAACCTTCAATCACACGATAAGTATTGCCAAATGGGATCATAACCTTTCCCAAAGAGCTATAAAGAAAACATCCAGCTATAATTTATTTACACACAACTAGGGTGAATATGAAATTGTGTATTAATCACCATACAGAGGAACAAAAACTGGAAGGAGGTAGCTCATTACTGTGAAGGAGATACAATTCCATTACTTTTCCAGGCGCTGCCCCCTGCCTTCTGAAAGTAAGGTAATGTTTTGTCATTGCAATCAAGAATGAGTTCCCTATGCAAGTGAGGCCACAGGAGGGAGAGGAAAATATTGTTGCTCAGCAAGACCTGATAGCCAGTCATCAACTTATTTTGCCCTTTGCACAGAGAAGCTAAAATGTAATCCTATACATGCCTATTCATAAGCTCCATTGAGTTTGATATGACTTACTCTCAGGTACGTGTGCATAGGAGCGACAGGGAACTGTTTTCAGACTGAAGGGGACAATGCCTTATGGTCAACCTCCCAGGCGCCACCTGACAGTGGTGAGTGGAACAAGGGACAAAACGTGGGTGGAGCAAATTTGTATTATGATTGCAATGAGAAAGTAACTGTACTTACAGTATGTACAGCGGCCTACATTCCAGTCATGCAAAAGTCAATGGCTTGTGTGTGCGCGCGCACCTCCCCCCCCATTAGGGATGGAGGAGAAATTTGTTTGTTCACATTTAAAGGCAAAGCTACCCAATTTGCACTTCCCGAAACGGTAAGAGATCTGAAACCATGCAGTCCTTTGAAACTTACGTGTCTCTGAATTTTGCAATGCTGTTCTCCAGCCAAGTAATTTGTACAGAAATGCATATTTATGGAAGTGAGTCATGGGCAACTTACAACCATCAGGAGTGATATCTCAATACCTTCCAGATGCGCTGTGTCAGGAAGATTTTGGGCATCACATGGCAGGACAGAGTCTGAAACAAAGATATACTCTCCCAAGCCCATATTCTTAGCATGTTCGTAGTCCTGTCTTAAAAATATCTATGCTGTGTTTGTCACGTCCAGAAAATGGGAAATGGCAAGATCCCCAAAAACATGCTCCACAGGGAGCTGGCTTTAGGCACTAGGCCCATTGACAGACTAACTCTGTGTGTCAAAGATGTGTGCAAAAGTGACTTGAAGGCTGGCAACATCAACCCCATCATGTGAGAATCCCTTGCAGATGACCACAGTGCCTGGAAACACACAGGTTGTGTATCCGCAGCAGTGACGTGAGGAAGAATGACTGCTGGGAAGAGCACAGAGAGAAGAAATGCCATGGTGCATCTGCAGCAGCACAACCGGACACCTTCATCTGCCCCAGTTGCAACAAAACATCTCTCCTGTATCAGTAGAGTACAGCAGGCACTGTAACTCTCCAATGGTTTGATTTTACCCCCAAAGGCGCAGTCTTCTATTTTCCCCTTAGACAGACAAATGCATACCCTCTAATTTTCCACGGAGAGTCCCAGAATTACAAAAGCCATTCAGGTTTCTGAATTGATCTGGGAATGTCCCTATTTCTCCTGCTAGTGCTGCTGCCACCAAGCTCAAGGAAGAGGAGGAGCCAGGGCTTGTCCCAAGCACTTGTCCGGCAGCTGCAGCTGCAAAGGAGCATCCCATTGCCTCTCCATGGCCGCCGCTGCCAGCCTCCTCCCTTGGGCAGCTCATAGCAGCTGCTGGAGAGGTGGAGGAGAGGCTGCTGCCACCATGGCCCAGCCTTGCATGAAATGCCAGCTCTGAGGGGCAGGCTGAGAGCAGGGCCACCCTGGGTGGGAAGAAAAGGGGAGCAGAGCAAGGAGTTTTGTTTTTTTATCTGCGTCTACTCTTGCCCCTTTCTAAAATTTATTTTTTGGTACAGTGGTACTTCGGGTTACAGACTCTTCAGGTTACAGACACTTCAGGTTACAGACTCCGCTAACCCAGAAATAGTACCTTGGGTTAAGAACTTTGCTTCAGGATGAGAACGGAAATTGTGTGATGGTGGCACAGCGGCTGCGGGAGGCCCCAGACCTCCGGAACAAATTAAGTTCTTAACCCAAGGTACCACTGTATGTGTTTTTCTTTTTGGAAATCTACCAAAGAATAAAATAAAATTGGGATTAAGGTGTTTTCACAGAACAGTGGAGGGCATGTGTGCCGTGTCCCATTGGGGTGGCGGCCCTCACCTTTCTTCTGACATAAAATGCGTTGTGGTGGGGGGCAAAAAATGGGGTCGAAGAGAGTCAGTTGGAGGGAAGTGAGAACTCCTGCTGTGGACAGAAGCACAGACATTGAAGGGGCAGTTGCAGGGCAGAAGAGAGATGGACATGCAGAGATACCCATCCATTTGTCACATGATCCCATCTTGGGAGCGGGTGAGTCTGTGCATGGACGAAAAGGGTCCCAGAAGTACCTGCTCTGGTAGTGAACGTGCTGAATCCCATTGGGTAATGATGGCACTCGCCCTTTCTCTAGTGGGAAATGTTCTGCGTGAAAGTTGGGGGGATCCAAAAAAGTGGGGGTCATTGAGGGCCAATTGGGGGGCAGTGAGAACTCCTGGGGAGTGGTGGCAGAAACATAGATGCCCAAGGGGCAGCATACCCTCCAACATTCCTCAAATGAAAATGTCCCTATTTCCATCTGAGGGTTATTGGAGTGTATGTGAATGCCAACAAAAAGCATATTAGGAAGCAGGGGTGTGGGCTAAGGAGAGGGTGTGTGGTTAGGGAGCAGACACAGACTGAGAGAATCCTGAGAACTAGACAGAGGGGTTTCGAGCACCACATTCAGCCCCTCCTGCTCCCCACCCCATTCTTGGTTGTTTAGGATGGCAGGCTCAGGCTAGGATCCTTCACACACTTATCTGGGACTAAACCTCATGGAAGTGAACCTGGCTTATTTCTGAGTAGATGTGTACAGGACTGCACAGTTTCCTAAGAATATCGCATTTCTTTTTTTTCTTCAAAAATCAAGCTTTTACTCTTCGTGGTTGAAAAGATAGGATGATCCCAGGAAATTCAGAACTTCAATATTCCAGGAAAAATTCAGGTAAGGAGGATTTCTCTTAAGAACTGTTGTTTTCCCCTCCATGTCCCAGCACTATTTTATTCACCTGGAAAAGGGATTTACAAGTGAGGTTCATGTTCCAAAGCATGCTTGTCAATAAATCTCATTGCGTGGAAATAAATCCAGAGAGATTAATCTCAGACAGTCTAATGAATGTTATCAAGATGGCTTTCTAAGAAGAATTTCAATGAGTGCTGGGAGGAAAGTGCACTTGTATTCATGGTGACTTGACAAACAGCTAATAGTGGGAGCCACAATGGACTTGAAAAGTTGTGCAATTTAGGGTTTGCAATCTGAAGTTTCAGATTGGCCTAACTCAAGATTCACACTGAAGATTTATGTGTTTTCAACCTGAAAAAATGCACTTTCTATTACTACTACTACTACAACATTCCTTTTCAGACTTTCCTATGAAGAGATCAAGGTGGAATTTATGCTTCTCTCCCTTTTTATTTTTACAACAGCCCTTTGAGATAGGCTAGGTTGAGAGAGAGGCAATACCAGGTGCTAGAAAATGTACTTTATTGAAGACCCAGTGCATCTTGGAAAATTCCTTCTTCTTCCAACACAGTTTTTAGAAACAGCTATCTTATCTAAGTTATACTGCAATAACACAGGTATTTCCAGCAGCTAGAGTTTTCTTCTTCTTCTTCTTCTTCTTCTTCTTCTTCTTCTTCTTCTTCTTCTTCTTCTTCTTCTTCTTCTTTTGACCTGGCATGATACTTGGGGGTGGATAAATATGACACGATCACTTTCTCTCAATTTCTAGTGACAGTGGCCAGAAACCACAGCACAAACCAGGAGACAGGAGTGTGGACCAAATAAAGCCCAAACTCAAGGGTGAGGGAGGAGCAGACCAGGAGGGCTGCAGAATAACCAAGGAAAGAGGAAGGCCCAGGAAGATCATGTTACTAGGCTCAGCTGGAACACGAAACCCTCTTATACCCCTTGTCCGAGTAGATCCAGTCACCTTCCTAGGTGGTAGTAGGAGTCAGTCCAGGGCCTGAAGGTATTTCAGTGAGAAGCTGCCACCTGCAATTCTGTGGTTCATCAAATGGGGCAACTGACCATGGGCATGCTAGCAGCTGGACCTGATGGGAGTTGTAATCTAGCAACATCCAGAAGGTAACAGATTCCAAATCCTTATGTTAGGAGATTTTTTTAGTAAAAAGTCCTCATTCTATTAATATTTTTCATAGCTTTTTAAAAGGCTTGCTTCCCAGGGCAGGATACTTGGAAGGAAGGATGCAATGATGGCTTTTATTTCCTGGAGGAAAAATAAATGTGTATAAGTTATGATGTGAATATGATAAGGGCACTGAATTAAGCAAAAGAATATAGGTGTACAACGGGGGGAACTATTTTGAGTTGTTTTCATTTTTTAAAGCCACATTCATCATCTTTTGTTTTTATTTAATTGACTTCGTTTTTGTTTCACCACTGATTTCAATGGAGGCCCATCCTTGTCTCCTGCTTCTTGATAACGTTTGCATTTTCCATTCAAATGGCACAAATTTTTCAGGCCTTCTGCTGTTTCCCCTCCCCAATCTCAGCCAGGCCATCAGAACTATTAAATTCCAGACAGATGGAACAAAAGGTCCTCATGTAAAATGAAGGTGAAAGGGAAAAGAACCACAAGTGAATGTAACCACATGTTGTTTCTCATTCATTCTTGAAAATGAATGCACACTAAAAGAATAGCATCCTGGACATTTTATTGCAGTTCCATGGTGGGAAATGCAACACTTTGTTGCACATTGAGGCTGGCCCTTTGAGCAATAGCTGGCACCTGCTCAATAGCAGACCTGTCAGTCTTTTGAATGGGAAGCTGTGATGAGCTGTAACAAATTGGTCAGGATTCTCAATGGGTAACTAGATGAGTAATGGACAGTCAGTGCTGTAAATAAGAAGCATGCACAATTAAACAATTTCCCTTGCCCCCACGATCCAGAAGAGCATGTTAAATTTGTTTAAAAGGGTTGGATATGCACACATACACTTATGGTTTTAAAATTAATCCATGTGCCTTTAGAACAGAGATAGGGGAACCTATTTCCCTCCATATGTTACTGAAATACAACTCCCATCATCCCGACCATGGGTCAGACTGAGTGGGTCTGGTTGGAGATAGAGTCCTACAAGGCCACAGGTTCCTTCCTCACCACTGCTTTAAAAGGATGGTAGACATTGCAAAGTAATGCTACCATCTGAAATTACAGGCAAATGAACAACTAAAAACACACACCTGTCCATGCAGATATTGCAGCCTGTTTCAGCAGACCTAAATATGATGCCACTTTCTGACCATGTGGAAGCATCTGGAGAAATGACATGTGACAGGCCAGCTCCATCAGGTCTTCTCTCTCGCACCTTTCACCAGGGAGCAGTCATTTAATCAGACTGCATCAGTGGAAGAGATGGGAAGCAAGATTCATTTCATCAGCTTTGCCAAAAGACCTACTCCATGAGGCGCCTCCTACTCCTGAACGGTGTCACCTGGGCATTTATAAGGACACTGTTTAAGAATTGGTGCCAGAGTTTGATTCCCTCACCCCATCCCTCCCCTCTCTGTCATTTCCCCCTTGTGTGTCTTTTTTATTATTGTAAACTGTTTATATTGTAAGCTAGCAGACAGGGACTGTCTTGTTTTAATTGAGTGGTGTACAAATGCAAATGCAAATGCAAATAATAATAATAAGCAGAGTTCGACACATCACAAATTTGTCTTTGCCATCATTGGGGGTGGAACTTTCTTCTGTGCCCCTTCAGGATTGTTATCAAGGAGAACAGAAAAGCAGAGCATTTGAGTAGAGGGTTTTTGTGGGTTATTTTAATGGTCCCTTCTGAGATATAAACTGCTTTCTAAGTGAATCAGCAGCTCTGAGTTCCCACAATCCTTTAATCCCCAGAGTAAGATCCCCCACTATCTCTCCAGTACAAGACACATTATTAATGGATTATGTTTGCTGCAGGTAAAGGTCATTTTTTAATGCTTTTAATGATTTAAACCTGGATCTTCCCTTTTGGATTTACTGTATTCAAGTGGGCCAGCTGTGAAATCCCCACTGAATAATTAATTTTTATTCAAAGGGTGGAGATGCCACCCTTTCTTAATTCTCCAGCAGGACTACTTAGAACAAAAAAATACAGTATATGTCACAGCCAATTTACCCCCTTTCCCAACAGAAATGCTCCGCAGATAACAGTGTTGGAGAATTCAGTTTGGTCAAGACTGTAGACAGATAGCATTGGAATAACTAAACCAGAAGACTGATAAGTAAACCAATTTCAAAATGATGTATTTTTAAAACATGATTGTGAACATGCTCCTTTATTTTGCAAAAGTCTTCTCCCCCCACTTCTTTCTGCTCTTCTATAGCAGATGTTTATGGACAATAGGATCATCATTAATAGACTCTGATGGCTTGTGGCTCTTCCAAGCCCTTGGAATCTGTGTCCCATGGACACCAATAGCAGATGTGCTGCTCTCCTGACTCTCTAGCTTCACTGCTGCCCACAAGGACCAAGAGTGGGGTGGTGGAGTGAGGTTAGTAAGGTAAAGGGACCCCTGACCATTAGGTCCAGTCATGGCCGACTCTGGGGTAGTGGCACTCATCTTGCTTTATTGGCTGAGGGAGCCGGCGTACAGCTTCCGGGTCATGTGGCCAGCATGACTTAGCCACTTAGGTTTTTTTACTCAAAAATCATGTCAAAAAACTGGGCTCGTCCAATACACGGATAGTAGCATGGGGGGGGGAAAAGCGGCACACCCGCCAGTCAACCGGTTGGCAAGAGCGCAACTTTTCCTGATGCCACTGCATGCGGGAAACACTCCCTATATCGTTCCTGCGCACAGCTGCCGGGGGGGGGAGCAGTGCACCTGCTCACCCACTGGTTGGCAGGAGCACAACTTCCTCCGATGCTGCTGTGCGTGGGAAACAATCTAGGCAGTGTTTCCTGTCCACAGCTGCGAAGGGGGGAGAAGCTCAACAACTTTAGGCCATCTCCCCTCATTTTCTTAAAATTGAGTCCCCCAAAATAAGGGGGGGTGTCTTATACATGGCGGAGTCTTATAGATGGAAAAATACAGTAATTGTAAAGGAGTCTTTGTTTTAAAAATGTTTTAAACATTGCATTTTACTTATCGTAACTCACCCTGGGACCTTGGGGTGAAGCACAGTTAATTATTTGTAAAAGTAAAAAGAGTAGGAGTTGCCACACTAAAGGCCCTGTTCTGTGCTGCCATGTACAGGAACATCAACAGAGCCTCCCATTATGACTGCAGTGACCAACTCAGGGTATGTGGAATAAGGTGCTTTCTCAAGGACATTGATCTTTCTATAACAAGGAGTTTATTTACTAACTCTGAAGCCTTAAACCTGGCCTGTCACCATATTGACAGCCAGCACAGATCCATCAGTGAAGTTGTGATCCAGTGTGTTCTGAGATGTTCCTTGCTTCTGTCCCCTGGTTCCTGGCTCCACTATTTACTGCTCAGCCCTGACCCTATAGAATCACAGAATTGCAAAGTTGGAAGGGTCATCTAGTCCAGGGGTCAGCAAACTTTTTTCAGCAGGGAGCCAGTCCACTGTCCCTCAGACCTTGTGGGGGACCAGACTATATTTTGGAGAGAAAAAAATGAACCAATTCCTATGCCCCACGAATAACCCAGAGATGCATTTTAAATAAAAGGACACATTCTACTCATGTGGAAACACGCTGATTCCCAGACTGTCTGCGGGCCAGATTTAGAAGGCGATTGGGTCAGATCCGGCCCCTGGGCCTTAGTTTGCCTACCCATTATCTAGTCCAAGCCCCTGCAATGCAGGAATCTTTTGCCCAACGTGGGGCTTGAACCAGCCACCCTGAGATTAAGAGTCTCATGCTCTCCCAACTGAGCTTGCACTTTAGTCTTCTTAAAGTATACCTGTTTACTACAAATTCAAGTTTGTATCGAAGCACTGGGCTTTGGACTTCACTGAATCTTCCCCTATTCTACCCAGTGGGAGACTGTCCAGAGTTTGTCAGTCATAATTCGCTGCCCTGAGGTTGGACAGCAATCCCAAGATAGAAAGAGAACGAAGCATGTGTCATGGACAACCACCACAGGAGATGTGAGCCTGTAGCCCTTCTCAAAGTTGCTGGACTCATGCGAGCTCTACTCAGCATGACCAGTGGCCAGGGTTGATGGAAGTTGTAGTCAAACAACATCTGGAGATCCACAGGTTCTGCATCCCTGCTGTGAAATAAACAGGCTCATTCCTATTATATGCAGGAATGCTAGTTCTCCCTGGAACACAGGGAGTATAAATTTAAATGCTCTGAGTGTGGTCAGTCTGTAGTATTGAACAGGGGCTGGACCAATTTCACCCCCTTCTCCATCAACATGCTCTTGGCAGGAGAGAGGGTGATAATCTCCCTTTCTTTGCCTGATGGAATCTTTAGCTAATAAATAATCATTAACAACATTTTTATAGCTACTTTTTAAAAGGCTCTTTATTGCATTGAGAATTCGGGAGGATATATGTTAGTCCTCGCTTCCAGCTCCCCTTGTCTCCTTTCCACCATCTCTTCCTCCCCCAACCCATCAACAATTACAAAGCTTCCTAGCATTAGCCAAGTCCCCATCTCAGAAAAACCATATTGCCTGCTTTATTAATAATAAAGATATAGAAAATTAAAGTAATACATCATTAGGGGCCCATAGCTCTGATGGAGTGTGGCTACAATGCGTCATCCGGGAGGCTGGAAGCAGGCTTCAGAATCCCAAGGAGACAGGCCTGTCCATTATGTAGGGGTGTAAATCTTTACATCTAGCCCCCATGTGCATGCTTGGGTGTTGCTGAAGAAGGAATGGAAGTCTGAGGTAGTGGGAAATGAATTTTGCAGGCAAGAAGCAGATACGGCACAATCAAGTTGCCGTTGCAAAGATACGAGACCCTTAGGGTAACTCATGCTGCTGTACAGCTTGAACTTGCCACGATGCTTAAAAGAACCATGAATGGATGCTTCAATAAGATGCTCCCATAGTCAGGGTTAAGTGTCGGCCAAACCAGGGCATTCATTTCAACATAGAGAATGAATATCATGATTTCCCACTAGCTTAACAAAAAACCCCACACATTTGGTGGAGCAGATAAGGGCTCCAGCAAGGTAGTAGTTGTGTGGTGATTATCATCACAACTTAGGGGAAGGGGTGGCTTGATAACTCAAGGCTTGCACATAGAGCATATCGTGTTTGGGGTGTTTCAGATCTGCAGTGATATACACTGCTGCTCGTGTTTCTGAATGCACAATTCTGCCAGTAGGACATACAACTCAAAACATTGGTCCTCATCTGTGTTTGCTGCCGTGCTTTCAGATTGGGAATATGATAGATAGATAGATGATAGATAGATGATAGATAGATAGATAGATAGATAGATAGATGATAGATAGATAGATAGATGATAGATAGATAGATAGAAAGAAAGAAAGAAAGAAAGATAGATAGATGATAGACAGACAGACAGACAGGTGGAGCAGCAATGATTTAGTGCAGCAATGATTTTGATCAGAACTGTGAAAACTGCATACAGACAAACAAACACCATTTATGTGGGGGTTACATTTCAAGGCACCACAAGAGTCAGTGTAATCGCATATATTTGAAACACCACTGGAAAAACCCCTGCAAACACCTTGTTCTGTCCCCACCCAATTCTGCCCCTTTTTGTGACTTTTGGGGTCACTTCCAGGTTTGGCGTGATGTGTGCGTACGTGGTCACACACATATTGAATGTGCATAAATTCAGGTGGGGTGTTGCCTGTATTTGCTCTTCTGCAGAGAGCAGGGCAATCCAAACCCTCAATTTGCCACTCTGGGGCAGAGGTGTTGGATAAAGTCGAAGGGTCCCTATTCCCAGCTCTGCAGAGGTGCAGCATGCTCATATAGGTCTGCCATCAAAGTGCTCCCTGCTCCACTCACCTAAACTGTTGATGATATCCCTGCAAATGGCAACCAGCTTTTCTGGGTCAAAGATAAAATGATTATGGGAGTGGAGCTGGGCCAGCCCAGGAACTGCTGAATCCTAAGTTGGTCAGGCCTAATATGGCTTCTCTGTTGATGCAGAAAACAAGCCCCACCTTCTACACTGGCTGGTGAGCCCCTGGATGCATGACCATATTTTAAGCAAGCAGGAAGATGTAAATATTTGGGAACAGATTTTGCATACTGCCAATCAAACATGTAAACCGGATCATGGAGGCTTAACAGGAATTACACCTGAAGCCAAGCCTGAATTTAGCACACCAAAGAAATGGTATCTGGTTAAGAAACCAAACTGCTGCTTCTTCCTCTTCTCATGACTATTTCTGGAAATAAGGTAAGCAAATCGAGTTTGGCCAGCTTAAAGCTGGGCATGTAGTAATTCTGTTTCTGCCTCTGATTCCCTATGCCCCCCAAAGCTATTTCGTTTGTATATTTCAAACTGTGACGGATTACACTCTAGGGAAAGCCAAGATTTTGTTAAACCCTCTCAACATAAATAACAATTAACAGCCATGTTTTGACTTGAAGGCACTTGTTGCTAAATATTGTTTGGAGAATCTCATTTAAAGGCTGGGCTTGGGCACCCAGGAAGCCAACCCAAAAGTAAGAAACATTTTCCGCTCCTTTCAGGCTTTCATGATGGGCTTTTCAGTATCAAATAAAAGGCTTTGGGAGTGGGGGACCTGGCTCTTAAAACAAAATTTACATCTGGATACAAATTTTACTGGTTGAAATGTTTTTTTCCCCTTATTCCAGTGTTTCCCAACCTTTTTTGGGCAAAGGCACACTTGTTTCATGAAAAAAATCTCAAGGCACACCACCATGCCAGATGGGGAAAGGTCACTTTTTACTTATGTAAAAAAAATAAAAAAATAGTAACAGCATAGAAGGTAATGGTTAGGCTAGCATCCCTCTTCCAAATATGCTAGGTTTTTATTTGCAGGGACTGTTCTACATGGGAAAGCATTCAGCACTGTCATTCTCCCATCTGCCATCTGAATTGGTACTATTCTGGGTCAACTTACTCTGCTGCATGTGTAGATGAGGCCTTATTAACATTTAAGCTGAGAAAAGTATGACGTTTCAGTAGCCAGTCTGCAAAATGGCACCAAGTGTGGGGGAGGGGGCAGAACAGGTTTCAGATACAGGATATTAAGCATACACGTACCTCAGATTGAACTGGTTGCTTGCTTTGCAAGTTTTCATTTCCCAAATGACTGCCTTGGCAAGCGCAATACCTGCCAGGCTCAACGCCGGTCTCGCGCTGCCGCTTCCCGCGCTCTCAAGGCCCCGGGAGGAGGAAGGCGTGAAGGGAATCCCGAAGGCGCGAAAACCTCGCGCATGCGCAAGCCTTCCGCCTGCGACAGCCCAGTAGGCCGGCCTAGCCTAGCCGTGCGGCAAGAGCGGCAAGAGCAGTCAAGAGCTAGCGTGCGGCAAGAGCAGTCAAGAGCTAGCGTGTGGCAGAGCGGCGATGGGATGTGGGAGGGAGCTCGCTCCTCGCCGCCGCCGCCCCGCCTCTCGCCGCCCGACTCGCCCGCCTCCCTCCCACGGCACACCAGGCAACACCGGTTGGGAAACACTGCCTTATTCACAACAGTTCTTTCCCACTCAGTCGAAACGTTTGACGATAGGTTACAAAATATTTTATCTTATTTGCTTCCTCTATAAGCTACCTCATGTCCTCCCAAACACCAATCAGCCTCAGTCAATGAGTTAGAGTCCAAAAGATCTGGAAGGGGAAGACTTCTCTATACCATCATTTCTAATGTAAAAACTTTGAAGCCAGATACAGTAATGCCCACATGGTCATAGTCCCCAGTTTCTAATAGAACGACAGCCATGGGAAGCCTATTATACCAGTGCTCTGAACTGACTGCTATTCACCTGCTTGGTGCAATTTTAAGGGACCTACAATCCCAATATTTTGTCATCTACTGAAAATGTTTCTGTTTCACCAAGTATTTAATTGTTCTTCGATAATAAATTAGATAATTCTTACTCAGTTAATTATTCTTAGTTAGCTAATTTGAATTGGTGTTGGTCATTTCTTCTGTACTTTATTATTTTATTACGTTTTAATGACCTCATTGCATACTGCCTCGATATTGAAATGCTTTGATAAATAAATAAATAACTTGCAAAATTGTATTATATTTGGAAATTTGCTTGCAAAAATACACGTATTAGGAGAAATCTGCACAAATTTCCATGCGGACTTTTTAGGGGCAAGGGTAGGGTGTTCATAAACTGATTCAGAAATAAGGTGAATGAAACTTAAAGTTGGGGAGAAATGAGAAAATGAAACAAACAAGTATGCTTGGTGACTGTCCATCTTCCCCTGGCAACTTGCCAAGCCTTTGCATGCTCCAAAAGTAGTGTACATTCAAACCGATTTCAGTGAAGTCTGGTATTAAGGAGCAATGAGGGTGCAAGGTAGGAAGCCAATTGGTCCTTACTTTAAACAGCTACCCTGTTCTCATGATTGTAATTTGCTTTTTTTTTTTAATAATAGTTTTTTATTGCTTTTTTTCCAAGGTCAGAATACATCGTCAATAACACAACAAAAGCGGTTTTACAAAGAAAAGAAGAAATTATAGAAGAAAATTCACTTTTTCAAATCAATTTTCATGATCAACCGGACTTCCCCACGTCCTCCATCCCCTGCTTTCTTTACAATAAAAATAAACAGCAAATTAATACCTTATTTCATATGTTTTTGTGTTTTCATTTAGTTATTTAGTCTGCAATTTATGCTTTTATAAATCATAACTTAGTTTCCATCCTTTACCAATCTCAGTACTGAAGCATGTTTTCCCAAAAGCTTAGCAAATTCTCAACATTCATATAACTTGTAGTATTTTTGTAAATAGTCCTTAAATTTTTTCCAGTCCTCTTCCACTACTTCTTCTCCCAGTTCTCGGATTCTGCCTGTCATTTCGGCTAATTCCATATAGTCCATCAGCTGCGGATGCCATTCTTCCAGCGTGGGTAACTCCTGTGCCTTCCAATATTTGGCTATAAGAATTCTTGCTGCTGTGGTTGCATATAAAAAGAAAGTTCTATCTTTCTTTGACACTCTCTGGCCCACAATGCCCAGGAGGAAGGCCTCTGGTTTCTTATGAAAGGTATACTTAAACACCTTTTTCAACTCATTATAAATCATTTCCCAAAAAGCCTTCACCCTCGGGCATGTCCACCAGAGATGAAAAAATGTCCCTTCAGCCTCCTTACATTTCCAACATTTATTATCAGACAAATGATATATCTTTGCAAGTTTGACTGGGGTCATGTACCACCTGTATACCATTTTCATAATGTTTTCTTTTAAGGCACTACATGCCGTGAATTTCATACCGGTGGTCCACAACCTTTCCCAGTCTTCAGACATAATGTTGTACCCAATGTCTTGTGCCCATTTTATCATAGCTGATTTAACTGTCTCATCTTGAGTGTTCCATTTAAGCAGCAAGTTATACATTCTTGAAAGCACTTTCGTCTTAGGTTCAAGTAGTTCTGTCTCTAATTTTGATTTTTCCACCTGGAAACCAATTTTTTTATCTTTTTTAAAAATCTCTAAGATTTGGGCATAATGAAACCAATCTCGCACCTTTCCTTTCAATTTTTCAAAACTCTGCAACCTCCAGGTATCACCATCTCTTTCTATTATCTCACAGTATTTTACCCAGCCACTCTCCATATTCCGTAGTTTTATGGCCTTAGCCTCCATCGGTGATAACCACCTCGGAGTCTTACTTTCAAGTAAGTCCTTATATTTAGTCCAGACAATGAATAGAGCTTTCCTGACAATATGGTTTTTAAACAGTTTATGAAGCTTTACCTTGTCGTACCACAAATATGCATGCCACCCAAAAGCATTACTATGCCCTTCCAGATCTAGGACATCAGTGTTTTCTAACAAAAACCAGTCCTTCATCCAGCAGAAGGATGCAGCTTCATAATACAATCTTAAGTCCGGCAGGGCAAACCCCCCTCTTTCCTTTGCATCTGTTAATATCTTAAATTTTATTCGGGGCTTTTTGCCCTGCCAGACAAACTTCGAAATATCCCTCTGCCACTTTCCAAAACATTCCACTCTGTCCACGATCTGGAGGGTTTGAAACAAAAACAACATTCTTGGCAATACATTCATCTTAACTGCTGCAATTCTTCCCGACAAGGAAAGTTTCAATCTTGACCAAGTTTCTAAGTCCTTTTTGATTTCCGACCAGCATTTTTCATAATTATCCTTAAATAAATTCAAATTTCTCCCAGTCAAGTTAACCCCCAGGTATTTCACTTTTGTAACCACATTTAGTTCTGTTTCCTTCTGGAACCCGTCTATTTCTGAAGGTGTCAAGTTTTTTGCCAAAACCTTGGTTTTTTGTTTGTTCAGCTTGAATCCCGCCACCCGACCAAACTCAGAAATTAGTTCTAAAGCTCTTTTTGTGCTGACTTCTGGCTCCTGTAATGTCAAAACCAAATCATCTGCAAAGGCCTTCAATTTGTATTGTTTTTCTCCGACCTGTATTCCTTCCACCAGCTGATCCCTCCTAATCAAATTCAGCAACACCTCCAGGACAGAAATAAATAACAAGGGTGATAGGGGGCACCCCTGTCGTGTCCCTTTTTCCATTTTAAACTCCTCTGTCACCACACTGTTTACTATCAATTTAGCCTTTTGTTCTGAATAGATTGCTTCGATACCATTTTGAAACGCCCTTCCCACTCCCATCCCCTCCAATTTTTTCTTCATAAATTTCCAAGATATATTGTCAAAGGCCTTCTCCGCGTCTATAAAAATCAAAGCTGCTTTCGTATTCATATTTGTCTGTAGTAACTCCAAAACATCAATAATATTCCTAGTGTTATCAGACAAATGTCTACCAGGGAGAAAGCCTGCTTGGTCCTTATGAATTACTTCATTCAAAACTTTTTTCAGTCTGTTTGCTAAAATATCAGCAAAAATTTTGTAATCCACATTTAGGAGTGAGATGGGACGATAATTCTTAAGTTGAGTCTTTTCAGATTCCAATTTTGGTATCAGGGTGATGAATGCCTCTTTCCACGATTCTGGTGCCCCCTTCCCTTCCAAAATCTGATTACATACCTCCATTAGTGGCTGTATCAAATATTCCTTCAGTGTCTTATAGTATTTGGAGGTAAGTCCGTCTGGGCCTGGGGATTTGCCTGTTTGCATGTTCTGAATGGCACTTTCAATTTCCTGTTGTGTTATTTTATAGTTCAGGGCTGTTTGTTTGTCTTGTGTTAGCTTTTGAAGGCCATGACTTTTTAAGAAATTATTTATTTCAATCTCTGCTTGGGGTCCTTGGGTATAGAGTTTTTTAAAATATCTCTGGAAACACTTTCTAATCTCTTCTGGTTTCTGAATACATTCACCTTCGACCTCCAGATTGGTAACAAAGTTCAATTTTTGTCTCTTTTTCAGCTGCCATGCCAGCAGCTTCCCACATTTGTTTGCCGATTCAAATGATCTTTGTTTCATCTGTTTAATTTTCCATTCAATTTCTTGGTTTATCAATTTCGTATATTGTGTTTGGTAGAATTTTATTTCTCTTAAAACTTCTTTTGATTTTGGATTTAGTCTCAGCTTTTTCTCTCCATCTCTTATTTTGTCCAAAATCTTGCCCTTTTTACCATTCCAGAGTTTTTTCTTAATGGTGTTCTGTTGTATCAGGAACCCTCTCATAACAGCTTTACTCGCGTCCCAGATTATTTTCTTTTCCACCGAGGTATTCAAATTTATTTCAAAATAGTCTTTCAACGTTTTTTGGGCCTTCTTCACGATCTCCTG
This sequence comes from Podarcis bocagei, assembly GCF_964188305.1. NCBI lineage: Eukaryota > Metazoa > Chordata > Lepidosauria > Squamata > Lacertidae > Podarcis > Podarcis bocagei. The sequence continues at coordinate 31,915,920 of NC_138132.1, forward strand.
ATCTCTAAACAAGTGGTCATTCATTCTCCATCTGAAGGATCCAGCTGGTGTGAGTCTCAAGTCCATTTTCAAAGCGTTATGGGGCAGATCTCTATTTTTCTTGTCTTAGGTGCCAGTCCTCTAGATATCCAGATTTGGTCGATTCTTGTCCAAGATAGGTGGGCCTCAGAAAAGAATGTTCCCTCCTTACCTAGAGGGTTCTTTGTCCTCCAGATGTCAATCAAGTCCATATTGTCTGTCAGTTCAAAAAAAGTCTTTGGAAGTCTGCCGTCTTTGTTCAAATTTTGGTTTTGTGACTTATCCATGTAAGTGGAGACTACCCCATTCATATCTCCCATCAAAATGATGTTAGTATAGTCAATGTGGTCCAGCATTATCTCATGCAGCCTCTTATAAAATTCCGATTTCCCATCGTTTGGTGCATATATTCCAACTATCAAAAATTTTTCTCCTTGTGATTGTATTTCAATCGCCAAAATTCTTCCTTGTTCATCTTTAAAAACCAATTTTGGTGCTAGGCTCTCCTTTGCATAGATCACTACTCCTCTTTTTTTAACCTTGTCTGATGAAATAAATTCTTGGCCTAGTCTCTTATTAATTAGCACTCTCCTGTGGAGCCTAGTCACATGTGTTTCTTGAAGGCAAATGACGTCCAATTGTTCTTTTCTCAATATATGAAAGATTTTTTTCCTTTTCTCGGGAGAGTTTGCGCCATGAATATTCCAACTAAGAAGCTGCAGAGACATCCTGGATCAATTTATTTACCAGTAGGGTTGTCTCCTTTGTCTTCTTTATCTGGCGGTGGAACCGGATTGAGGCCAAACGAAGGAGGTGGCCAAGCTCCTGCTACTCCTTTCCGAAGGTCCTCCCCGTGGTCGTTTAGGAACTTTTCTTGCTCCTCTGCTGTTCTGATTCTTACCTTCCTCCCTTTCAAGGTGAAAGATAATCCTTGAGGGAATTCCCACCTATAGGGGATTGTGTTGTTTCTCAAAAGGCTTGCTAGGTCTTTATATGTAGCTCTTAATTCCAACAGCTGTTTTGGTATATCTCTGAAGATTTCTGCCGTCTTTCCCTGAATCACCAATGAATTTTTGAAGTGCAGGCCGAGTATGTTATCTTTTTCTTGCTTGGATCTCAAAATGATCAGGCAATCCCTTGGTTTATCCTTCTTGACCACTCTTCCTAATCTAAAGGCGGTGACGATTTTAAAGTCCTTATCTTCTGCCAATCCCCAGAATTTAGATATTTCTGTTGTCAAAAAACCAATCAAGTCCTCTTTTTCTGATTCTGGGATATTTCTAAGCCTCAGATTGCTTTCCCTGTTTTTCAATTCTGCCAGGGACAGGTACGCTTGCTGTTCAGTAACCTGTCTACTCAGTGGTCTTACCTCCCCTCTTAATTCCTCTATCCTCTTTTTGTTTTCGTCTGCTTTTGTGTTTACTTCTTCGACTAATTTTCGGTTTTCTAATGTAGTCTTTTCAATATTACCTATTGCCTGTGTATTCTTAGTGACCTGGTCTGTCAATTTATCAATAGAAGCTGTCACCTGATCAAATTTAGCAGATTGTTCATCAAATCTAGCTGCTTGTTCATCAGCTTTCTTATTCAATGCTGCCAGTTGGTCCAATATTTCTTTCGAGACAGGATCTAGCCCTCCTGCAGCCATCTCCCCAAGAGGTGGCTGTATATGTTGTCCTTCTTGCAGGCCTGTCACAATTGGAACAGACGATCTACGTAGCTGCACAGGCAAAGTTGTTTGCAAGAGTTCGGTTTGTTTTGCTTTCTTTCCAGCCCTTGTTTTTGGTGCGCCACTCATTCCACAGCTGTCTCTAAGTCAAGGTCAAATTGTAAATCCCATGGGAAACAATCCAAAAGAAGGTAAACATCCAGATATAAAAGCCAGCAGTTCTCAGAGATTAATAATTCTACTATCCAGTAGGGGGAGCTCCCAAAAAAAAAAAGTTAGGAAGGAAGGATAAAGAGTTTCCACCATTAAGTTCCCACACACAAAAAAAAAATTAAATAAAGTCCAGAACAGGGGGGGGAACCCTCCATTCAATTTTAACTGCAGAGAATAAAAGTTCTTAACCAGGGTGCATGCAACAGTTCCTTTTTTTTTAAAGATACAAGGTGGCCCAATATAGCTTTATATACAGTTACCGCAGTCCGATGTTACTTGTATCCAGGCAGACCGATAGCCAGGTTTCGTAACTTTGTAATCCACTGGTAAACAGAAAGAGGAACCACAGTCTTTATCCACTTACAAAGCTGTTATAACTTTTTTTGAGTTTTAAGCAGTCTAGATCGAATTTGCAAAGTAAATTCCAACTTCTTTTAACCTCCTTTCAATGCTTCCGCTTTAGAAAAGTCTTTGCTCGACACTTTAAACAGAGCCGGAAGACTGACTTCCTTTTTAGCGTCTCCCGCTTTCAGCCAAATTTCGCCAGATTTAAGTTCAAATAGAGCCTCAGGTTTCTTACTCACGAGTAAGTTGTTTCAGTTCTGTTGTTCAAGGAAGAAAGGTCAGCGCTGATCAGCAGCAGCCGCGTGGCTTCACTTCCGCGGAAAGAGCGATGGATTCACAGCACCGCTACCCCCTCCACGTTCCGATACCCCTTACGGGGTCTCTTCTGCGTTTCCGAGGTCGCTTCTGGTGCCCGCCGAACCCCACGGCCACGGGCTCACTCTACCCGTGGTTTCTCTAAGTGGGTCGTCGCTGTGCCGCAGCGCACGACCCTTTTCCGCGGAGCCCCTCTTCAGCAGCTGAAGAGGACCGCCATTGCTGAACGCGCCGCCTCCGGAAGTCCCTCATGACTGTAATTTGCTTTAAGCTGCTTTTAATATTGCACTTCAAATTGTTGTGATCTGCCCTGGGACCTGAGGGTGCAGGGTGAGTTATGCATTGAAGAAGAAGAAGAAGAAGAAGAAGAAGAAGAAGAAGAAGAAGAAGAAGATGATGATTGGGGAGGGGAATCAAGCATTAGTGGGAAAACAAAGGTGGACTCTGGGTAAATTCATATTAAGAGTGTCATTTTAAAAAATCATCATGATTATGCACTGTCAGCATGGAGAGAAATAAATTATAGCTCAGGGAAGTGAGGAGATCTTGCTCGGAGTCTTGGCAAGGGAAGACCTGGAATTTTGCCTAATGCAAAAGTCTCATGAAAGTGGAGCCCGATTTCTCAGCATCCCTGAAACAGCTTGTTTATGGACAGTGCCAGCACAATTTCAATTTAATGCTATGATGAGCATTAAAGCAGAAGAAGAGCCCTGCCGGATCAGACCAAGAACCCATCTAATTCAGCATCTGTTTTCCAACAGTGGCCAAACAGATGCATTTTCTCGGGAGCTCACAAGCAGAGCATGAAGGCAAATGGTCCCACTCTGCCCGTGTTTTTCCCTGGCAGGTGGTACTCAGATGTACATTGCTTAGAAACTGTCACGTTCTGGTCCGATGACAGAACCTATGGAGAAAACAGCAAGGCTGGTTGCAAAGATGGTCAAAGGTCGTCAGCCCATGGATAGCTCCATGTGAGCAATTTGCTCCAACAAAGTTTGCAAGAGCTACTCTTTGGATTTCAAAAATTGGCACCTGAGTTTGTTTCCACTCATCTTCCCTCCCTGTCCCTTTTTTTCCTTTTGTGTTTTGTCTTTTCAATTGTAAGTCAACAGCCCAGAGACTATCTTACTTTAATTTATTGCATTTTTATTATTTATTTTTGCTGAAGGGCAAGGTATAAATGTGACAAACAAACAAACAAACAAACAAACAAACAAACAAACAAACATCTGTTACCCCCACTCCCTAAAGTCTGAAATACCATGATCAGACTAACTGTAGCTCCAGAGAAACTGGAAAACATCAAGAATTAAGGGGAGAAGCTCCCCTATTAGATGGCAGTCTTTCCAGCCAAGTAAAATCCTAGTCTCTTTTCCTTGCAATGAACCACCAATACGTCTTTCCTCTGCCTTTGAAACACCTCACCTGTTTCACTCAAGAAGGAACCTCCAAATTCCACTAAGCGTTGAGCTTTAGCTGAAGGTCCTACCTGACCTGGCCTGGCCTGGCCTCCACACTTTTGAGGAAAATCATGTATTGCAATCGTGTGTGCAATACTCTCACATTTTATCTGCAGCGTGCCGGCTGCTAATGTAACCCCAAATACCATTTTGCTTTTTAGCAAACGTAAGGAGATTAAAGTGGCTTGCTAAGGAAGATTTATGCCTCTGCTACCTTCATAAGTCTTGTGAGTAAAGGCATGTCAGGTTGTACAGAAACCCTCCATTATCCAACACAGCTCAGCCTATGGGGGCCAAATGGCATTTTAAACAGCTTGGGACATAAGTGAGTAACTGTGGTATTATTTGTAACCGAGTGAGATTTAATTGCTCACCTTCAACGGATATGTTTTTGTCTTGACAGAAGTGTCAAATTTAACTCAAGGCGTTCTGAGAGCATTTCTCTCCTCTGTCCTTGCTGAGGGGAAAAAAGTGGGCAGGGGCAGAAAGGGAAAAGAGGCAGAAGGAAGAGCAAGAACACAAAGATGGTTAGGAAGCTTCAACTGAGGCAGAATGTGCAGCAAGAATGTTTGTTAGAGGCAGGAATTCATTCTAGTTACATTATCTCTACTCTGCACTTTGCATAGACTGCCGATTAACTTCTAAGCCCAGTTTAAGGTGCTGATACTGACTTTCCAAGCTCTAAACAAAGTAGGACCAGACGATCTAAAGCAGTGCTCTTCATCCTTGGGTGTCCCTTGGCTAAGCTGGCTGGGAATGATGGGAATTGTAGTCCAACAACACCTGGGGATCAAAGAATGAAGAAAACTGACCTAAAGGTCATATGTATGAACTAAGGGTGTGCACATATGTATGAACTAAGGGTGTGCACATGACCCAAGTTTCACCTTATGTCTGTGTGCTTTTTAAAATTGTTGTCTGTTTCTGGGTCTCTTTGTGCTCCCTCAAGCTTTGATCTTCAATTCAGTTCCTGAGTCGCTTCATATGAAACAAACCTCCCCATTGCTTATAATGGGGAATCTAAAGGTGGGCCAAAGTAGCTGAAAATCACAAGCATAGTAGTGTTGGTTTGTTTTGATTCTATTATCTGCATTCCTTCATTGTTGGATACTGACCAGCAGAGTAAGACAAACAGGTTCTCCATCAGCTGGATTTTAATAAAAGCCTATTGTATTTTAATATTTTGTTGGAAGCCACCCAGAGTGGCTGGGGAAATCCAGCCAGATGGGCAGGGTATAAATTATTATTATTATTATTATTATTATTATTATTATTATTATTAGGTGAGCTGGCCATGAAAGGCTCTCATTAATCTAACATCTGCTGGGTAGAACCTCAAGCCCAGTCGTAGCATTGCTCATGTGAAAAAAGAATGGGATTCTACCCCTCTGCTCACCTGGAAGGACACTGACACCCTGCCCCGTTACTTCAAACTATTGGGTCATGTGATGTGAGGGATTTCCCAGGGCAAATCTCCAGGTGGACGTAGGAACAAACGTGAGAACATATAATGAACCTGCTGGATCATGCCAATGGCTCATCTGTTCCAGCATCTTGCTTGCACAGTGGCCAGCCAGAGGGAATCCCTCAGACAGGACCAACGCACAAGAGCACTGCCCCTCCCTGCGGTTTCTCAGGTACTGGTATTCAGAGGCATTTACTGGCTAGTAGCCTTCCACAACCCTCTCCTCCGTGAATTTGTCTAATCATTTCTTAAATCCATCTAGGTAGCTGGCAATTGCTGTCTCCTGTGGGAAAGAGTTCCATAGTTTAACTCTGCCCTGCATGAAGAAGTAGCTTCACAATCAGTTTCACTGGGTGTCCATGAGTTCTAGTGTCATGGCGGGTGGGGGCGGGACTTTGCTCAATTCCCTTTCTCCATGCCATGCATAATTCCACAAACTTCTAATATGTCACCTCCTACGTGCTTTTTCTCTAAACGAAAAAGTCTCAAGCGCTGCAGATCAGGACAGGATCTGGGTGGGGGAATCTTGGAAAGAACCACACTGAAATTATTCCCATTCATTGTTTTTATGCCCATTCATTGTTCTGATTTATGCAGTTGTTCAAGTCTTGCATTTTTAATATCAGATCTTTCCTCTGTGTTGCTTTTGCGTTTGGTTCAGTAGCACTGGGTTGGGAAGTCCATTATTAACAAGCTGGGTTTTCTAAGCGCCCTGCCATAATTTTAGCAAAGTGAGCCTTCTTGGTTGGGGAAAAAGGAGCAACCCTGTTGTTTATGGGCCAGTCCCATAGATTATTCATTGCAGGGTTGCCTGCCATATGCACCTTGTGTGATTTAAAACCTTTTCCCGTAGCCACTGAGGATGGAGTCACCCTGAGCGAAAGGAGAAGAAAAATAATGAGAGGTGGGGGAGGAGATACAGAGTGTGAGCGGGTATCAAACAGAAAAAAGAAAATGTGCCATTTAGAAAATATATTAGCATTATGCACTAGAAGCCGATTGTGGGGCACGTTGCTTACCTAGATGGGGCTGGAATGGGGGAGTACTGCTGCATTTTATCTGGTTATTGGAACAGGGCTTGAATGGGGCATTGCTACAGCTTCCCTAGATGAGACTGGAGTGGGGCATTGCAGCAACTTATCTGGATGGGGCTACCCCAGGGCCCGACTTCAGTTTACATGGATGGGGCCAGAGTGGGTCATTATCTGGACAGGGTTGGAACAGGGGCAAAGGAAGGCTAACCGACACCTAGGGCGGGGCAAACCGCCGGCTGCACATGTGTTGTACTGCTACAAACGATGCATGTGCGGAGTCGCTATGTACAGCGCATATGTGCAACACCACACATGCACTGTATGTAGCGGTTTGCTGCAGGCACTGCCCGAGAGCCATACGGACGGTGGTGGGATCCTTTGCTCACAGCTGCAGAGGTGATGGAGGGATCCCACCGCCATCTGTATGGTGCTCAGGCAGGGCTGGTGGCAAACCGCTGTGTACAGCAAATGTGTGGCATCGCTACGTACAGCGCATAAGTTGGAAAGGGGCACTGATACAGCTTCCCTAACTGGGGCTGGCGTGGGGCATTGCTGCAGTTTGACAGGATGGGGGGGTACTCTGGCTGTACCAACGGGAGTGTTAGATTGCTTCTGCCAATGTGCCCACACAGCACTCCCAGCCCCACTTCCAGTCCCATCCAGGTAGGCTGCACCAATGCTGGTGAAGCTCTGTGCTACCAGATTGGCTACACTACCACAAAATGTTTTAAATTGTTGTTTAGTCTCTTTACTCATAAAAATGACTCAAAGCAACTTACAAACACAATAGAAATACTAAAAACTAATTACAACAAACAGAATCAATAAAAACTTAACAAACAAACACAACTATCCAAAGACAAGTCTAACAGATCCCTCCCAAAGAAAATAGGTCATAAAATCCCTTCAAACTAATGGCCAGAGCCCTGGTAGAAAGGATTTTTTTTTTTTTTGCCTGGTACCTAAAACTAAAAGACAGGTGATACCAGATGATCGTCCCTGAGGCAGCATTCCACAAGTGAGGAGCTCACAATGAAAACATGCTCTCCCAAGCCCACATTTCTAGCATGTTCACACTCCTGTCTCAGAGACATCTACATTGGCTTGGTCAGGTCCACTGAATGGAAGATCACAGGATCCCCAGGGATGTGCTGTATGGGGAGCTGGCTTCAGCCACCAGGCCCGTTGGCAGTCCAACTCTGTGTTACAAAGATGTCTGCAAGCATGACATGAAGGCTGGCAACATTGACCCCGCTCTATGGAAAACCATTGCAGACAACTGCTGTGCCTGGAGACAGACAGACAGGTTGTGTATCCACAGCAGTGACCTGAGGAAGAAAAACTGCAGAGAGAAGAAATGTCACGGTGCATCTGCAGTAGTACAATGGGACACGCCCATCTGCTCCAGCTACAACCAAACATGTCTCTCCAGTCTCAGTCTCTTCAGCCACAGCAAGCGCTGTAACCTTCCGAGAGTTTGACTTCACCCCGAAAGGAGCACTCCCCACTGTCTCCCAAAATAGAAGAAGAGTTTGGATTTGATATCCCGCCTTTCACTCCCCTTCAGGAGTCTCAAAGCGGCTAACATTCTCCTTTCCCTTCCTCCCCCACAACAAACACTCTGTGAGGTGAGTGGGGCTGAGAGACTTCAAAGAAGTTTGACTGGCCCAAGGTCACCCAGCAGCTGCATGTGGAGGAGCGGAGATGCGAACCCGGTTCCCCAGATTACGAGACTACCGCTCTTAACCACTACACCACACTGGCTCTAGATGAATGCCAACAACAATCCGCATTTGTTTCACCACTAGGGGCACTATTAAGATGGCAACACCTTGTGACTTAGAATTTGCAGCAGCAGAATATTGTTCCTCTAGTCCAGAGGTTTTCAATCTTTTGGAGTCCACAGCTCCCTTGACCAACTACATTCTTTCTGTGGCACCCCTGTGGGGCAGTGGCATGTGGTCAGTGGACAAGGGGGACTAAGCTAGTCCTCTAAATGTTCCCAGTAAATTAGAGTATTGAAGTATAAAAACCTAGTGCCCCCTTTCTAAAGCCTGGGAAGCTTCTGCTTGGTTTAGGAGAGCACGATGCTATGTGAGCAACATCACGACGTCCCCCTACCCCGTAATCTTCCTCAAGCTGGTGCCTCTAGCCCTAACTGTTCCCCTACTGTGGGGCTAAGGAGCCCAGCTATGTCACCCCTTGCCTGCAGAGCTGGCAGCCACTCACCCTTTTTCAAACACCCTCCCTTGTGAAGTATTCCCTTAGCCTCCTCTCCTCTCCCCTCTCCTTGGGAGTTCTCTGGGCCACCGCTGTTGCTGCCCCTGGGCTCTGAGCTGCCCCCTCTGCCTCAAAGAGTGGTGCCTCCTCACATTGTCCACAGGGGCCTGGGACTTGTCTGTCCGTTCCCAACAGCAAGGGCTGGGTGCTACAATGGATACAATGGCTGTGGATGGAAAGTTACTAGTGGAAATCGAAAGGATGTTTCAATTGGTGGGAACCTTACAAGAGCAGAGCTTAGCCATGAATAAACAACTTAACATTATGACCTTGGGAACAGGCAACTCTGCTGTTTGTATTGAGGACCTGAATGAGAAAGAATCCACAGCTGAATGGGAAACAATGGCTACAGAGGTGGAAGAGACTAAACAAGAAAAAGAGAAAGTAACCTTGGGAAGCAACAATCAAAAGCTGACATCTGTGGAACACAAGCAAGGAGACTCTGGGAACACAACTACCACAAGTCTGCGAAAGATGCAGAAGAAGAAGTAGGAGGTTCTGGGACAATATGTACAGGAACTTAAAATAAAGAAATACGATTGGGGCCTCCTTTTGGACTTTGACTTTGAGGATACAGGCTTTGTGGAAGTACTCCAGCAGTTGCTTTCAAATCTCCTTGTGGGAAGAGAATATGTTTTGATGGTGAAAGATCTCTTTCCAGACTCGACGACTGACATAAAGGACAACCAGCGAGACCGGCGGAGAGGGACTGAAAGGGACTTGAAAGCCTCGGACGTGAGGAACCCAGGCTGAGAATCTTGACTTTGGATTTTTATTGGGAAGGGACAAAAACCGGGGATGGGAGGGAGGGAAGAGGAGATTCTTAAAAACTCTTAAGACTTTCATATTTGGTTAATATGACTTTTATTCAAGACAAAATGAAAAATCGATGGAAGAGAACTTAAGTCCAACTTAGGAAAACCAATTTTTTTTATTAGAAAAGAGGTAACAAAATGAATAAGATGGTTAAGAGGAGAAATACCAACTTGCTGATATAATCTTGGGAATTGGGATGCATGAGTGGGGGGTGGGGGGAAGTCAGGGAACAAGGTTATGAGAAGAGGATCTGCTGAATCTATACATGTTTGTGTCTTGTGTTATTGTTGTGTTTGTATTGTCTTTATAAAAGCGGAAAACCCAATAAAATTTTTTTTTTTAAAAAAAGAAAATGTGGGAATGTTCAGGGATGCAGGAGAGGATATATTGTTTGATTATAGCCTTTCCAACTTGTGTAAACAAGTTCACAATTTAGCAGAGTAACATTCCCCTTTTTAAACTCACAGCGGATGCGTTTGCTCAGGCTTGCTAAAGCCTCTATAATAACTGTTTTGGTATTTCCCCCTTATTCCCTCATAAAAGATAAGACATGACACAGTCATCTATAAAAGTATAAAAGGAGTTTACTCACTCACATTCTGTTCACAGTTGGATCCCAGAAGGCAGACTTAGCTTAGAAAAGTAACATACACCTGGAAACTATCCCATAAAGAGACATTTCCTTTGTCCTCTCTTGGCTGGAGGCCAAGAGAGCATCTTTAGCTAAGCAGATGTTGCTTCTTCTACGAAAGTAGTCATAGAGAGAAAGATGGCTGCCCTGCCATTTGTCATTACCTGCACAGGTGAGGCCACGCCCACCTCTAGTCACATGCAGAGGAAGTCTATCCCAGCCCAGAAGGAAACAGGAAGTTTACCTGCTGGCTGGACAAACATTCCTCCCCATGTGTAAACATGTTCACTCTAGGAATGTTGTACTTGACTGCTCTTGTTGTGTTTCACATCCCACAGAAAACCACTGCCCTAGCTGATGTCCTGGTTGCAACCAGTATTTAGCATGCTTTTACTTATGTGTCTCCCTTCATAAAAGGATATCTGAGGGTTCCTTTTTCAACACAGCTCCCACTCATGCACCCTAAATTGCTGGACCTAGTCCAGGGGTCAGCAACCCGCGGCTCCGGAGCCGCATGTGGCTCTTTTACACCTTTGCCACGGCTCCGGGGCGGATACTAGCAAGGGGAGGAGGCGCATTGTGTGCCCCGACACTCCCCACTGTTTTAAATGTCACAATGGTTTTGCGGCTCCCAGTTTTATTTCTTTGGTCCAAGTGGCTCTTTTTGTCTTAAAGGTTGCAGACCCCTGACCTAGTCCCTTCATGCTGAAGGGAAGTATCTTCAAGCCCAGGCTCGGCCTAGACATACAAAGTCAGAGGTCTGAATACTGTAGCATATGATACAATGTCCAGTCCCAGCCCAGTCAAGTAAAATATTACTTGCACTCTGCAAAAACAACTAGACCCCATTGGAACTAGAAAGGAAATACAAAATCTAAAAAGTACCAGGGTGCAACCTCCCCACACACTTTGGGAATAGGGCAAACTGGAGAAACCGTCTCAAAGCACCTGGGTTTTGTGTTTTTTTTTTTGGAGGGGCAGCAGAGGCAATACCCCAGGCCCTCTTCCTCCATGAGGCACAAGCAAAGAATGTACCGTATTTTTCGCCCCATAGGACGCACTTTTCCCCCTCCAAAAATGAAGGGGAAATGTGTGTGCGTCCTATGGGGCGAATGCAGGCTTTTGCTGAAGCCTGGAGAGCGAGAGGCATCGGTGCGCACTGACCCCTCTCGCTCTCCAGGCTTCAGGAAGCTATCCGCAAGCTTTGCAAGCCCAGTGGGAGTTCCCACGAGCTCACAAGGCTTGCGGGCAGCAGCCTGCAGCCCCCGCGAGTGTCCGCAAGCCTTGCGCACCCGGCAGGAGGTCCCGCCGAGTGTGCGAGGCTTGGGGCGGCAGCCTGTCGCCCGAAGCACGGGGAGCCCTCCGGAGGGCTCCCCGTGCTTCGGGCGAGTGTCTGCAAGCCTTGCGCGCCCGGCAGGAGGTACCGCCAAGCGCGCGAGGCTTGGGGCGGCAGCTTGTTGCCCGAAGCACGGGGAGCCCTCCGGAGGGTGCCCCGTGCTTCGGGCAGGTGAGCGCAAGGCTTGGGGCGGCAGCCAGGGCGGAGGGGGAAAAAATAATTCTTTTTTATTCATTCCCCCCCCAAAAAAACCGAGGTGCGTCCTATGGGCCGGTGTGCCCTATAGGACGAAAAATACGGTAGCTGTTCTTGGCTGCACCTTCCAGTGGCTTGTGGCTCAAATTGCAAACAACACAGTGGTTTAGGTATGGCCCTCTTCTCCTGACATGCTTTCTTCATATTCCATTCTTCCTCTCTGCTTTCCTGGAGGTGGTCTGACTCTGAGCGAGGGCCTGTGTCAGAGTAAGTGATTTTTAGATCACCTAACACTTGCTCAGCTTGCCTCTCATCACTAACTGTTAGAAACCTGCCTGCTCATGGCACAATGAGCTTGAAAGGGAACCACCAGTGGTAAGGGATTCTAGCTTTTTTTCAGCGCTGTTGTAGAGGGCAGAAATGCACACCTCCTCTTCAGAATTTCAAGGCAGCTATCCAGGAAAATCTCTCTTAATGGCTGCTTATAGTTTAGTTCCCTGAAGGGTGCCCTAAAAACAGAACCCTTCTTACTGAATAATTATGTTGTAGGGGGAGCCATCACTATGGGCCCATGGACCCAAGACCCTATGGGCCCTCTCAAAATCATCAAGGGAAAGGGGGCGATCAAGATTCAGGCTTTTAAACCAGCCCACCAGGAAAGTGGCATATCTGTCCCCTTCCTCCCTCTTTCCCTTGGACCTCACTCACTCTAAAATTCTTTCCGTGCTCCTGTTTGGAGTGCTCCTCTAGCTTCAGCTCAAATAGCTCCAATTCAGTTTGATTGTCTGAAGCCAGTAACATTGCCTCATTAGCAGTTTTAGTGATTTCAGCCACCTGGGTTGAAAGTGCTTTTATTTCTTCCTCTAACCATTAGAGGGCAGTGGCCCAATCAGCCCTTCAACCTCTTCTTATTTTTTGCACTTGCTCATCCTGCTCTTCCCCTTCTGTTAAGGCATTTGTCAATCCCACACCCGTGAGCGTTATTGAGGAGCTGCATGCCTTACTGTAGGCCTCCTCTTCATAAATCAGAGCATGCACCACTCAGGTCAATTTCTCTCTCAGCAGATAACCTCAGCAACTTCACTTGCATTCCCTGGTTCCTTTGATTTATTACCTTCACAGAGCTTTGGAGAGGAGTGAAAAAGCTCAAGAACTCTGCTGTCCTCAGCTTCAAAGGCCCTGTGGGTGTGGGAAACTTAGATTTAAGCTTCCATTATGCTTATGTGCGAGCCAAACACCTCCATACAGTTCCAAGATCACCCAAAGATCAGCACTGATTAGGTGACAAGTTCTCAGCTTCTACTTAAAACTGACCAGTTTCAGGCCCAAACTCAAAACATAAGAAATTAGATTACAGGTCAGTTCCAGGAATAGCCTGGGAATGACCCCTAGGCATGGCATGCCTCTCCACTCATGACCTGGGCCATGGTGCAGGTTCACTTTCACCACTGACTCCACAGTGACCACAAGCTAAAAGCGCCAAATGGACTGCAACATTCACTCTCAATTTAGAAGTCCACTTCAGCTGTTTTTAGCAAAACTGGATCTCTTTTGTTCTGCTAAACATTTATGAACTGAGCTTAGCAATTCTGCCTATCCTTAGACTATCCCATTTTTTATTTTTCACAAGAAGTTCAAAGATTTCATAAGTTATTGTTTGGTTTTTAAAAATATTTTTTCCCTACCTGGGAAAAATAACTTGAGAATGATCAATCCCAAGCTCCCTAATGCCTGTGGTGAAATAGCAGCATGCCTTATCATTTTGTCTTTGAAATCAAATATATTTATTTGTTCAATGTGGCCGAGAAAGTCTCTAAATGCCCCGTATAACTTTACAGTGTTCTGTAGTCATTGTGTGTGCTCAACGCTGCAGTAGGTGGGTTTTGTGTGCTTGCGTCTGTAAATATTTGTCTCTTGTTGGATATTAAGTTCTGCTGCACTGGACTTCACTAAACATTCCGATTCAGAAAGCTGCCTGGGCCATAACCGGGCTCTATACATTCTATCAGAATGAGGACTATAAAAGGTAATGTTGGACGAGGGGATTTTATGAGCTGCCATTGGAGCTGGTGTAATGCACAAAGGTCAGCGTTTGAAAGAAAAGGGCCTTTCTCATATCGCCCATCAGTTCCAGATTCATACCTGCCAAGTGCATTTGGCAGTGTGAAGCAGGAGTGCAGCCTTTGGCTGCTGCCGTCTCCATGAACCTAGCTATGACTTCCAAAGTTTGACCTTTTGATCCACTTCTTTATTTCTAATCTAGGAAGCACTGCCTATTTTATTTTATTTTTGTATTATTCAAACTGTAAATCTCTTACCAGTATTATACCACCTTAACCATCTGAGCTATCCAGGCTGATCAACTATATATTTGGCAGATATATTTCAATATAGGCACACAAAACTGAAGATGTGCAGAAATGTAGCTCTGCTTCACAGATTCAGGTAAACCATGTGGGTACTAGGAACACAGGAAGCTGCCTTATACTATGACCACATTCACACCATACATGTTAAGCACTCCGCTAAAAGTTTAAGCAGTCACACCTTCTCCCAAAGAATTCTGGGAATTGTAGTTTATTAAGAATGCTGAGCGTTCTTAAGAGACCCCTGCTCACCTTCCAGAACCACAATTCCCAGAGTTCCCTGAGAAGAGGGATTGATTGTTCAACCACTCTGAGAATTGTAGCTCTGGAAATGGTAGGCAGCTAGCAAGAGAAGCTTGCCATGCCATAGGGCTAAATTTGTTCCTGACCTGGGCTAGGGGGCAAGCTGCCCTCCTTAACAAATGACACCACACTGGATTTTTATTTTTATTTTTGAAAACGTAAGCTGCCAGCAACACAATGGTATTCTTGGACTATTTGTTATTCAAAGAATAGTCAGTGACCTGACCAGCACACCAACCCAAATCTCCTGTGATTGCTTTTATGAATGGGTCACTCTGCTCTTACCTTGGATATAATTGAGATCTGCAAAGAAATATCACAGGCCACAATTCATGGTTTGCAGGCACCAATATTTATAAGGCACTTTTCTCTGTGCCCATGTAATAATGTATGTCTGTGCATCTATTTGCCAACAGGTGATAACTCTGCATGCATTTAATGAAGTGGACTCTGCCTTATAGTTAGTCTTTAAAATGCTGCAGGATGCTTTAAAGCACAGACCTGTGCCTGGAAAGCAGAGGGAAAAAGGTAAGTGTAGGTGAGCCCTCAGTGGCCACACCCACTCTTCCTCTTTCTACTTCAGGGGTAGCCAACATGGTCGTACCCTCCCAGTGTTGCTGGATTACAACTCCCATAATCCCTGACCATTGGCTATGCTGTCTGAGGCTGATGGGAACTGATATCTGAAAAAGCACCTCATTGGCTACTCTTGTACTGCTTTGAGAGAACTTCAGACGTGGCATTGAGGAGAAAATAGATATAAAGTCCGAAGAGAGGATTATATAAAACAGGAGGCTGGGTAGCACAGAAATGCATGCCACAATTTTATGGAGAAAACAGATTGTCATATATATGGTGTCAGGTGTGCGTGCAGGAGCCAGGCCCTGTGACCAATAGGACTTTGCAGGACTGGGGCCTTCCTAAGTTTGTTCTGAAGAGGCAAGGCGCGGCCTCACAGGTGAGGCTGATTGGTAACTCACAGCACCTGGTGGCAAGAGCTGGGAAGGGTTATAAGGTCAGCATTTCCCTTCAGCTCTTTGCCACAGCAACACATTTCCTGCCTTACTGCGTTTGGCTTCTTGCTTCCTGATCCTTGAACCTCGGCTTCTTGACTCCCTGCTTCTTGTTCCTTGGACCCTTGACTTTGTGACTCCTTGCTTCCTGACCCTCGGACCCGAGGCTTCCTGAAGCCTGGCTTCTGGACCCCCGTTCCTGCTCCCACCCCACCATCTTGCCTCTGGTCCTGACGTCCCCTGCCGGGACTTCAATTGCCTGTGAACTGGACTGTGACATATGGGGTGTGTGTGGGGGGGGGTATAGGTGCACCATGCTTGGTTTGGAGAAAGTGGATAGGGTGGCAAAAGCGCATAATATTAGAATTTAATGAAGCTGGATATTGGTAGATGCAAATACTTCTGCACCCAGTGCATACTTAAAACTATGCAGTTCACTCCCCAAATATGTAGCGATGGCCACCAACTTGGATGGCTTTAAAAGAGAGTTAGACAAAACCATGGATGGCTACATTCTACCTTCACTGTTGGAGGCAATATGGCTGTGAAGACCAGGAGCCACACGTGGGAAGGAGCACTGTTCCACTCAAGACCTGCCTGGGAGCTCCTCATAGGCTTCTGGTTGACCACAGTGAGAAAAGGATGCTAGGTTAGGTGGTCCTTTGGTCTAATTCAGCAGGGTTTTTATATCAGGGGCAAGAATTGAGGAGAGACCAGTTGCTTGTCCTCTTCAGCAAGGAGGGTGCACTGCCACTCACTAGCCCCCCTTTTTAACATGTCAGGGAAGATTGAGCAACTGTGTTCTTGCACCTATCCTTCCCAGTGAACCTTGGAAATCGGTTGCATATTAATAAGCAGGTTGGATTTTTTTAAAACACTGGCGACAGCTCACTGTATTCCTTTGACTGCCGGCTTCAGCCAGTTTATCATGCAAACCAAAGCCATGCAATCCAAAAAATTATTGATTGCTTTACCAGGCCTTGTACTACACAACCGGACAATTTAATTCATTTCTTTTCAATAAGTTACCTTGAGCTACCTCTTTGGCATAGCAGGGAGAAAGCTGACATGTTGTTCACAGAGTACATGATAATGATACAAAACATCCTATTTTTACATTTGTTTCCAACAGCTGCCAAAACCAGAAAGATCCTGATATTTATGAAAGCAACCCAAGGAGATGAAATAACTTTATCATCCATCCTTTGAAGAACAGGGTAGTATGAGGTTGCTTTTTTGAAAAACACACACACACACACACACACACACACACACACACACACCAAATATCTAGACAGCTTCTTCAGATAGCAAAAAAAGACTCTGTTGCTCCTGTCAAGTTTTGGACACAGCGATTTGATTACCACCCCCTTCTCCTATCCCTTCAGAAGCAATTCTTGTCTCTCTCTTTTTGATTTTATGGTGTTCACTGAAGGAAAAAGACGCATTATCAGTAATAGGGTCTGCCCATGATGAAATCTGATTGATGGACTGTACTAAAAGATATTATAATTCAACCGGTGGCTCTGAGAAAGCGACCAGATATATCAAAAAGGTGCAACAATAAAAATGGGAATGTCTGCAGAAAAATGATTATAGCTTTTGGCTACGTAGCTATTTCCTTCCATTCACCTCAGAGAGAAAAAGGGAAGACACCAGTGGGATAAAAGTGCAGAGCAAAAGGGCACATTGCTTACCAGGGGCAACTTTGCTTGTGCAAGTGAAGCTGGTGTTGTGAACAAGGCCATTATCATGGAAATCAGGAATCCACAAGAGCTGATGGGAGCTAATAAGTAGGGTTGCCACCTTTGTTCTAGCAAAATACAGGACAGGACAGCTGGGGGGGGCATTGGGGTGATTTCCCCCCCACACCTGGTGCTGAAATGACTTCAAAACAATCTATTACAATCTATTGCAGCCTAACTGGGTGACCCCTCTTGAAGTCCGTCCCCCACCAATTTGTAAATCTGTCTGTGCTTTACTACCCAGAGCTGAAATACACAGCCTTTCACAGGCAGTACTGTACAGCCCAGGGCAAAACTAAAACTAAATAAAGAGAGGCATATTCTGATGAGGGGAAGAGCTTTGTTCCACATGTTAAATTTCTGAAAGAGTGAAAAAATATTAGGCAAGCCTTGTGGGTAGCTACTTCTCCCCCACCCTCCTCTCTCAAATATCATGCAGGTAACTCACAAGATAACAAATAGGTTGAAGGGGATACTGCAAGCACTCAACCCTCACCCAGCAGAACCAAGTACAGTGGTACCTCGGGTTAAGAATTTAATTCATTCTGGAGGTCCGTTCTTAACCTAAATCTGTTCTTAACCTGAGGCACCACTTTAGCTAATAGGGCCTGCTGCTGCCGCCACGCGATTTCTGTTCTCAACCCGAAGCAAAGTACTTAACCCGAGGTATTATTTCTAGATTAGCGGAGTCTGTAACCTGAAGCGTCTGTAACCTGAAGCATCTGTAACCTGAGGTACCACTGTAAGGATTAGGCACTTTTAAAGCAAAACAGGAACTTTGTTTACACTCATAGATGTAGCTTAGTGGTTACTTTTGCAAGGCACAATTCTTTATTTTAAATATTCATTTTTAACAGAGATGTTTAATAACTGTCTTAACACTTTCAATCTGTCACTGAGCAGTGAAATTCTTTCTAGGATGGCTATTGGCTTATATTATCCCTAAAAACCTTTCAGCCCTTTCTACAGTGCTAGTAGCCTTTGCCTCAGGTGGTTAAACCCTTGTCTGGGCATAGATTGTTCCTAACTCTAACTGAGAGCCACTAAATGAACTGTTCCTTCTAACAGATAAATCCTACCCAAGTATGTTTCGATAACCAAATACCCCTTCTGCCCACCCAGACAGAAAATCCCTATTTTACCTATCTAATCCATAGACAATCCATGCTTGCACTCTCTCAGACAGTCCTTGTCCCTAACTGACTGCTAACTGTGAGCACCTAACTTAAATTCTACCCCCCCCTCCCCCGGCTGGCTGATCTACTCACATGTTCCCACTGATTGTTGGGTCCCAAGGAGGGAGCTCCAAGGTCTGTCTGTCATGCACCTTGACTAATTGAGATCATGGGAGAAGGTAGTAGTATAACAATGAGAAAGGCAGAATATTTCAAGCGAATCTCTCTCTCTCTCTCTCTCTCTCTCTCTCTCTCTCTCTCTCTCATTTGAAAATCCACAGGTGTTTCCCCTATTGCAAAAACTTTTACATCCCTCTAAAACATTTGTTGCTCTAGGCAAACTTTGGTAGCAAGTCTGCTCCCAGTTCTGAGCCAGTGTGGTGTAGTGGTTAAGAGCGGTAGACTCATAATCTGGTGAACCGGGTTCGCGTCTCCTCTCCTCCATATGCAGCTGCTGGGTGACCTTGGACCAGTCACACTTCTCTGAAGTCTCTCAGCCCCACTCACCTCACAGAGTGTTTGTTGTGGGGGAGGAAGGGAAAGGAGAATGTTAGCCACTTTGAGACTCCTTCGGGTAGTGATAAAGCAGGATAACAAATCCAAACTCTTCTCTTCTTGTTCTGTATTACACAGAGATTATCACAGCTACATGCAAGGTCCAAACAGGAACCCAGTGCTAGCGGCAGACAGTGAATGCAAACCTATGTAGTGCACACTTCGTGAAACAATACAGAAACTGAAGCAAAGCTGTTCTTCAAAATTCCTACTTCTCTGAATTTTGCAATGCAGTTCTCCATACAAATAATGTGCAAAAAAGTATGCATATAAAACTGGGGAAAGTGTTTATAAAATTGGATATATTAGTGAAAATGAAATACTAACATGCATTATATTAGGTAAAATTGCTTACAAATGTATGTATATTAGGGAAAATTACATTTTAAAAATAGTAGGAGAAGTGCACAATGAATGAATTGCTGATGTTTGTTGTTTTTGTTTTAATCTAAAAATTTGTAAACTGTCCCGTGATCCTCATATGAAGGGCATTATAGCAATTAAATAAATAAATAAATAATAAACCATCCCTATTCTGTGGCGTGGTATCAGAACTATTATTCTTTTTATAAAAAAATCAAAAAGAAAAAGGGATTGGGAAACCTTCTTTCATCCAAGGGCCACATCTTCCAAGGGCTGCATGCCAGGGTTGGGCACAGCAATAAATGCAAAGAGGCTGTGTGGTGCAGTGGTTAGAGTGTTGGACTAGGACCTGGGAGACCCGGGTTCAAAGCCCCACTCAGCCATCAAGCTCATTGGGTGACCTTGGACCGGTCACCGTCTCTCAGCCTAATCTACCTCACAAGGTTATTGTGGGGATTAATGAGGAGAGGGACCACCCTGAGGTCCTTGGAGGAAAAAAGGATAATAATAATAATAATAATAATAATAATTAATAATATAATAATCATAGTTGTCTTTGTACAGTAGGCAACCCCTCTCTATCCTCATCTAGGGAAGCAAGAGGTATGATACATTCCAAGGAAGCAGAAACACACACAGCAGGACTAGTGAAGGACATTTCCTAGGGAAGAGTCCCAAGGGCCAGATGGAGGTGCTTAGAGGGCCACATTTGGCTCCCAAGCCAGAGATGCCTCATCCCTGTTTTATAGAATCATATCTCTTCCCCCCCCCCCCAGTGCTGGAGGAGAAGAATCTTTTATTTTAGAGTCTCCTGTTCCACAGTGACAGACAATGGTGTATATGTGTATGTATAACCTGATATCTCATCTGCTTGTGTTGGGAAGGTTATTATTAACTTCATTATACTCCCACAACAGGGAACCCTCTTGTAAAATGATGCAGACAGAGAGAAACATAAGCAAAAGACTGCATTTCAGCACTTGCCCAATTGGGCTAGGAGGCAGGAGGCATAATTTGAAATACAGACACATCTCCCAATTCTTTTGCAATTTTAGAGGCCTCTCTTGTCTTGGTTTGTTGACAACAGCTCTGCCTGTCATGCATTTTTCTTGCCATTCTCCCTTGAATTTTCTACTATACAGACTAATTGCATTGTCAGGACTCAGCAGCTAACGAGACATCGTGGCTGCTGCCAGTCAGTGTAGGCAAGGCTGAACTAGATGGATCAATGGCCTGACACAACGAAAGGCAGCTTTCTGCGTTCCTAACTGTGTGCAATCAGGGCTCCTAATTCCATGAAGTGCCTGCTTACATATAGCTGCACACACATAGGCATCCCTGTGCAGGTGTGCCCTGAAAGGTGTGCCCCTCAGGGACAGATAGGTGTGACAACATCCTAAGAACATAAGAAGAAACCAGTTGCATCTGGCCAAAGAAGAACTCAGTTGCATCTAGTCCAACTTCCTGTTCTCACAGTGTCCTACAAGCCGGACTTGAGCACAACAGTAGCTCTCCCCATTTGAGATTCCCAGCAGTTGGTATTCATAGGTATGCTGCCTTCAACAGTGGAGGCAGAACATAGCCATCATGACCACAAGCTATTTATACTATTGATGCCCTTATTTTCCATGAATTTGTCTTTGTTCTTGTGAACACAGAATCGAGACACTCCAAGTGTCCTTATTTTCCAGGGACAGTCCCAGATTTACCAAAGCTGTCCCAGTTTCTGATTTGATCCTGGAATGTCCTGTTTTTCCTTAGGACATCCCTGTTTTCACTGGAGAAATCTTGGAGGGTATTGAGTTATGCAACCCTCCGAGCCAAGGAGATAAGTAACTATACAACCCTTAGAAGATATCCTTGTACAGTGGACGCTCGGGTTGCGAACGTGATCCATGCAGGATGCATGTTCGCAACCCGCGGTGGCGCAGCGGCGCATGTGCGGGTTGTGATTCGGCGCTTCTGCACATGCGCAAAGCGCAATTTAATGCTTCTGCACATGCATGACTGCTGAAACCCGGAAGTAACCCGTTCCGGTACTTCCGGGTTTTGGCGGTCCGTAGCCCGAAAAAACACAACCTGAAGCATCTGTAACCCAAAGTATGACTGTATAGGGAAGTTTAAAAAAAATATGTTTAATGTTCTGTTGTGTTTTTATATATGTTTGAAGGGCTTTTCCTTGCAGAGCCTCCCCACTCCCCTCTCCCACCAATCTTGCCACGATGGCAGGGCATTTTACCTTGTGTGCAAAACTGTGTTGTCAGGGGCGGGGGGCAGCTGTTCCCTTAGACCAACCTTTTCCTCATCATTCTGGCCCTCACAACACTCCTTAAATAAAAAGGGATGCATCTAAATGATCCAGATGCCACATCTTAAAAGAGAAAATAACTACACTTGTGATGAACAAGAAGGCTGTTTGAGAGACATCTGTTTGTTTCCAATATAAAAACAAGACCTCCACATTCCAGCTTTAGGATCAGGAGAGGCTATAACAGATGCCGTCGTCTGCCCTACAGCAGAGGCTGAGAGGACCATTTTTATAAAGTGCCTTTTTAATTATTAAAATCAGTAGCGTGGCATATTTATCATTGAAGCAGCCTGGGCAGCATCCAAAGGAAAAGAAGAAGAAAAAGGCTGCAGTATTTCTTGGAGTGGAGAGTGGTGGCAAATTCCAGGAATGCTTATATTGTTCCCAGTGGATTTATTGATTTATCTCATTGGCATCCCATGCTTCCTCTAAGGACTTCAGAGAGCAGCAGAAAATGGTGTTTTCTCCCTTACAATCCCCTGGGTGAGAAATGTTAGAGGAAGTGATGTAACCAATGCTCTCACCATGCTTAGGAATAATGGCTGGTGTCTTCTTGGGACAGAAGGGCAGAAGGCAGTGGGTGGAGCGAGAGCCAATGACAGGTGGAACCTGAACCAGTGGCAACACCAGAGGGGGGAGAAATCAGGAGAGGAAAAGGGGGCACAAACAGAGGCAGATTGAGAGGAGCATGGTTGGTTTGGTCACACTGGGTGTGGAGCCTGGGGGGTGCCACAGAGAGCTCCGCAACTACGAGGTTAAAAAGGAAGACAAGTGGCAGGGGGCGCTGAATTTTGGTGTCACACGGACCCCAAGGTCCACCACTGGCACAAGCCTGGGCAATGTGTCTGTAGGTCCCGAGCTGCTCAGACAACAAGACCCCCCTCTCAGCTTGTCTGATGTGGTCCAAAGGAAAGGAAAGCAAAAGAATTGGCACCAGCTTGGCTGCAAGAGTTGCCAGAAGGAGGCATACAAGGCACCAGCCAACTGCCTTAGGGACTCCACTTCAGATTTGTGTAGGGTGTGCTTAGAGAAACCTTTAACTGAATGTAACAGATGCAGAAAAAAGGGATGCAGGTGGCGCTGTGGTCTAAACCACTGAGTCTCTTGGGCTTGCCGAAGGTCGGTGGTTTGAATCCCCGCGATGGGGTGAGCTCCCGTTGCTCGGTCCCAGCTCCTGCCAACCTAGCAGTTTGAAAGCATGCCAGTGCAAGTAGATAAATAGGTACCGCTCCGGTGGGAAGGTAAATGGCGTTTCCGTGCACTTTTCTGGTTTCACCAGAAACAGCTGAGTCATGCTGGCCACATGACCTGGAAAAACTGTCTGCGGACAAACGCCAGCTACCTCGGCCTGTAAAGCGAGATGAGCGCTGCAACCCCAGAGTCGTCTGCAACTGGACTTAACTGTCAGGGGTCCTTTACCTTTATCTTTTAACCGATGCAGAAAGGTATTATACATGTTGCTCTGCCCCCAGTGGCATGTAGTTCTTGGAAGGGTTTCCTTGGGCTGTAAAAGGTTCCGCATGCCACTTTGAAAAGAGATTAGCAATTTGCATACATAGGATGTTGTCTCATTAAGCAATGTTTTCCACCGTTGTTTCTGAATGGAAGGTTTATCACCGCATGGAGCACACAGAGGTGGTGGGAGAGAAACGAGAGCAATGCCTCTTACTGCATGATGCTATCCCTACTGCAGGATCCAAATGCTTTTTGAACAGCTCTGTGGCTGAACATGGCAGCCTTCTAAATGAATTCAGCATAAATATTTCACACGGTGCTATGATCAGCTTCATAGAAGGAGGGGGAAATGGGGTGAGGGATATTTGCCATAATCACTGGAAAATTTAATTGCATTTGATAACTTTGTACAGTCACGGCCACAAATGCTACTTTTTCCTGGCACCTTCTTTTGTTGTGGTGTTTTATTTTGTTTTTCAATATACTTGAGCTGCTAAGTTGTTGGAATGGAAACAGAGCTTGGCGGTTGGATGCAATGCAATGCAATGCAAGACAATCCATCCTTGCAAGGGTCAACAAGGGAAAATAGGTAGAGCTATTCACAGAGCTCAGCATTGTATTCCAGCTGGGAGGTGCATTATATGGGTAGCACTGAAGATAAAGTTGCATGTTGGCTGAGCTGGCCAACCTTCTCTTCCACAAGATGTTGGGATGGCCACCAACTTGGATGGCTCCAGAAGAGAAGTAGACAAAGACATGGGAAACTGAGAGGTGAGAGCCATTCTGGCTCTGTTCTGCCTCTTTGATGTTTCTTCTACAAGGAAACAGTATATACATTTTATGAAATATGTCAATTAAAAAAATTACCTCCGCTGTTGAGTCCCTACCTGGTTTTGTAGTCTTTGACTTCTGCAAGGCTAGGGAGACAGAGGTACTCCAAGAAACTCATCCTCCAAGTTAAAAATATATATAAATGGCCACAGGGCTGCCTTCTGCAAAGTACACAGTTGGTGGCGCATAATACTGAAAATATGAGACAACTGAGAAGTATCTAGAATTTTGCTAAGAATATCAGCTCAGTTAAAGCATTTCTCAATGGGTTGTTGTTGTTTTGCTGGATGCTGTTTAATTTTCCCATGGCTATTGTAATGGGATGATTAGCTGCTTGTGCGTAAAATCGTGCTCCCTCAGAGTTTGTGCGGCTCCACAAACCTCTGTGTGTGACAGAGCTCCTCAAACATGTCTGCTCTAGTCACTCGTAGAGTCTGACAGTGGCTGTCTGCGGAAGCGCTTCCAGCAAAGAAGCTCCTTAACGGAAACGCGTCTCCTGGACTCACGGCGTGACAGTTTCCGGCGAGGTGTGGGTCTCCCTATGGGAGACTCAGATACCTCCCCACTGTTCTCGCTGGAAGCGTCTCTGAGCCCTCCCTCCTGCTCGCATTCCCTCAGAGATCCACTCCTCCCCCTGCTGGTTCCTGCTTCAGCTGTTGAGTCTCTTTCTTCCTCCCTGAGCCCCTCCACCACCTGATGCTCCGATGGCAGTTCCCTGACAGCTATAGTTATAGTTTCTGTGCTATTATGTGTAAGCAGCACAAGAAGAGGTTCCTGCTGGCAGGGATCTCACCAGCAACACTTCTGCCTGCTCCACATCAGCAGAGTAATGCGGATGTCACTCTATGTGCAGAGGCCAGTGGAGATTGTGAGAGCTGCAGGGGGTGTCTGCACCCAATCTTCCACCAGGCCAGCATATAGAAAATTTGAATTGCACTGCCAATCTGGATCCAACCCATTACTTGTTCATATTTTTTTACATTTATACCAAGCTTCTTACAAGCTCCACGACTACAGAAATTCGGAATTCTGTTTATATTAAAAATGAAAACATGGCCTCTGAGACTGTATTGCAGAGCCTCTAAATAGACTCCCGAAGTTCAGTTTTCTCAATTAATTTGAACCACTCCCTTTAATAGCAGTAAAGCAAAAGAAAAGAAATTGAGAATCAGACAATGAGATAGAAAACTCCCCAGTGAAGAGAAGTCTGCCTACCTTCCAGTTTAATAAAACAACTTTCTTTTTACTGCAAAGATTAAGAACAAAGAGAAAACAATTTATTTCATTCCCTGGTTTCATGGCAACCTCTGGGATCAGTGTTAAAGACCACATACCTCTCACTTACGATCTACTCACAAGCAGGAACACCTCATTCCCCACATTCATTGGGACTGGTGCTTGCAAAATTGAAAAAAGATGCTCATAAAAGCATCATAATAGCCTATCGTTTCTCAAATTCTTGAAAGGTGCATCCAGATGTTAGTTATACTGAGTCATGAGTTTTGGTATTTATCACATAGCCCATATGTAAATTCTCCCCACTTTATTTTTCATGGGATTTTATTAGCTTTCTGTTCCCCCTTCCTCACTCATTTCATTCTGTAGTGTACCTCATAGACCAGGTATTTTCCAGCCCCCCCCCAGCTGTTCTCCCTCAGAGAGGAGCAGGGTGAGCCACTTAACACTTGAGGTGGCTGAGGGTTGCTTCATTTTTTAAAAAACCTTGAAAAGAAACGTACTGCTCATAACAGTGTGAGCTCCTCTACACCAGCTCCTGTCATGGTCCCAAGAGTCCAGAAGCAGTAGAGACTTAGAGGCTGCAGAGTCTCAGCTAAGGAGCCAGACCAGGTGCAGGACCCCAGTCTGCTGCTAGAGATCAGGAGACCACTGAGCCTGAAGCTGATGGACATGAGCCACCAGAAGAACCTGGACCCTCATGGACAACTTCCCCTGGGCCTGAGGAGCCAAATGCCTCCCACAGGACCTCATTGTCTAGCAGCACACAGAGTGCACCAGGAAGGGGTCTACAGAACTGAGGAGGAGTGTCCTTCTTCAGGCCAGAGGATTGGTCCTTTAAGAATCCACAAGGAGGCAGAGCCTGAAAGAGGTAGTCTGCAGGCATAGGCTTACAAAGGCTCAGTCTGGTCTCAGCAGTCGATGGAGCACCTAGCTCACTTGGCACTATCCAACCATGATTCATTGAATAGCTCTGGAGCTGAAGCCCTTCTAGGAAGCATGGGCAAAAGGAATGATGCTGTTGTGAACATCACAAGCCCCTTCTTTGAATGCAGGTATGGCCAGGGTCCTAATTTGGCCTGTAAGGCCATTTCCCACAAACCACACTCACCTGTCTCACACTTGGCATCATATGTGTTGCCAAGTGTAGAGCCGTAAAAAACCTGGCTGCAAAGGAACAGTAGGAAGCCTGATCATCCCTTACTGCAATTGCCAAGTTCCTGATCAACCATTCCCAATTAGGAAATCTGTAATGCAACTGACTGCTGCCAAAAAGCAGGGTAAGGATGAGTATACACTGTGGCTGAACTGTACAAATCAACATATGTGCACCCATTCTGACTAGGGTTGCCATGCATCCAGAATTCCTGGACATACCCGGAATACTGCAGTTGGAAGAATGCCTGGCAACCCATGTTGGCAGCATGGTTTTTGCCAATTTGCTCAATAACTCCACCCCCACCTCCCCAATGCTCAACAACACTGCCCCAAAAAAGCTAAACAACTTTTGCGTCTGGATTTTCACTTTTTGAAATATGGCAACCCTAATTCAAACAAGCACTTGTACGTGTTTAGAGACAGCTTGTACCTTTGTCTTCAGCGTAACATGTGAACAAGCCCCACATATTTCCTGATGCACATGGCTTCCCAGCACACTGCTTTTTTCCACAGGATTTTGGTCTATCATTGCCTCTCTTTCTACTCAGAGCTTAGTCAAGGCTCTCACATTCCTTATTACTTTTTATCTCCAAGTTAATAATCCCCTTCCTTAAGAATAATTTGTACAAGATTGTACACCAGCTGCCAGCATGTAAAATTCCTTAGGTTTCCTGCAGAGCCAACAGACCACCTACTTCTAAGTGAACAAATCATTCTTTTAATGGGTATTTGCCACATATTTCTTTTTGCCATCCCAAACTACCCTACTGGGCTCAGGATGCTGTCCTTGTAAAACACTTTCAATTTCAACTTTTGTTTGACGATGCAGGAGCTTTAGATGCAAGGCATTTATGAGCTCCACAGTTCACCCATTGGGTGGTAGCCCACTCATCTGAATTTTACTGTCTTAATTTAACTTGTATTACCATGACAGATTGTTTGCAAATTAGTGTTCCATTCTTTTTTTGTCTTCTGCAAAAGATCATAAAGGATCTCCCTTGAGTCTAACAACTGGAGTAGTCTCAAACTTGCAGAAAGCCTTGCTCCTCCACGATCATCACTACAACATCATAAATTGGGTTTATTGATAGGAAATTGTGTTATAGAAAATAAAAAGAGAGAGGGAGAGGGAGCTGGAAGATTTATCACTGTTTTGCAAATGATCCCATGGCCCTGGGCTGCAACTGGTGGCTCAAGACAATAGTAAAAAAAAATATTTTGAACTAAATATGCCAAGACTCAGCTGTTACTGTCACAGAGGTGCTTGGGGCTCTTACCATATCATACTGCAGACAGGGGTTCACATGGTTAAATATTCCTTTGTTGGAGGCAATTGGGGGGAGGGCAATTGGTCTTCAATTTACACACACCCAGAGGCCAGATTCAACCTAATTAAGTCTAATGGGAAGAACTACGACCCAAATGAAGTTTTACAGTTTCTTGATTTCTTTTGTGGGGGTAGAGTTATGGCAGCATATAACAAAGGCTAGCAGTTGAGCTGGCCAAGGAAAAGGATTCACAGGAGGTGCTGTGATATGAGATTTTCTATTTAGATGTATGAACCAAATTATTATTATTATTTTAAATATGTCACTTAATTTATTGATACGTCAAGCCATTGGCAGTAAGTCACAGGCAATAACTTCCCCCAAAACAGATCACTCATTCCTTTTTTAAAAAACTTTTATTTATGCACTTTTAACAGCCTTTATACATAAATTGTACAGTATCCATCGCTTATCTCTTTTCCTAAGACTTCCCAGTCGATCTCTCTGTGGCATTCCAGGGAAATCTTGATCTGCTGAATATCCTGATATTTCACCCATTATCATGCCAAGTCTTCCTTTTTTGATGTTATCTGCTGCTCATATGTTAACTCCTACTTGTAGGTTCAATTGTATATTATACCCTCTAAGATTATCTCCAAAACACCTCCACTCTTCTCTTATCTTTAACTCATCCTTATTCCTTAGCTTCGCGGTCATGGTTACTAATTCTCTGTATTCTATCAATTTGTTCTGCCAAATTTCCTTCATGGGTATGTCTTCTTCTTTCCCTTTTTTGTTTTTTGTTTTTGCATATACTATTCTAGCTGCAGTGGTTACATACAGAAATATATTACTTTTTTTGGAATGTCATCATTTATTATCCCTAATAGAAAGGCCTCTGGTCTTTTGGGAAATGTGAATTTTGGAATCCTTATTTAATTCTGTGTGGATCATTTTCCAATACTCTCTAGCATATTTACACAACCACCACATATGGATCAGGGTTCCCTCCACCTTGTGGCACTTCCAGCATAAATTAGACCCCTCTTTTATACATCTTCACTAATTTGCTGGAGATGTGTGAGACAAACATCCAGTAACAGGATGTCCCACTTGCCAGATTCCTGTAGTAAACATTGACACACATCCGAAAGACATGTGCATGCTATGAGACACCAACAGAGTCAGCAGAAGCAAGATTGTGCAGGAATTGTGGCATCAAACATTTATTATTTACAGCAAAGAAAACAAAAGCAATATGGTGTGCGGTGTGAGCTCCTTCTCACACATCTTCTCTGTCCGGAGAGAGAGAACAAAGAGCGCTTATACACAGAGTGATAAGAAGTGGAAACATTTGATCATGTGACCCTCTGCAATAGTAGCAGTGAAAATACTAGTTACAGGTGGGTAGCCGTGTTGGTCTGCCGTAGTTGAAACAAAATAAAAAAATTCCTTCCAGTAGCACCTTAGAGACCAACTAAGTTTGTTATTGGTATGTGTATGCACACGAAAGCTCATACCAATAACAAACTTAGTTGGTCTCTATGGTGCTACTGGAAGTGAAAATACTGACACCCAGCACCTCTAAGAGGCATAGAGCCACAATCTGCAAGTAGTCACTGTCAGAGCGAACAACTAGTTGCAGAGAAATGAATCTTGCTGAGGCACTTTCCTCATCTCTTACATGCACAGGCTGAGAAACCAGCATAAATGAGTAATTACTCTGCCTATCTGTGGTATTTATCAAACCATTAAATAATCAATAGTCACCTTGCATCAGAAGCTTTCTTATTAGACTTATACATCTGCATTCAAAAGGAGACTTGCTTTCCAAATGTCATAGGATGTACCTTTTTATTTG
This sequence comes from Podarcis bocagei, assembly GCF_964188305.1. Taxonomy (NCBI): domain Eukaryota; kingdom Metazoa; phylum Chordata; class Lepidosauria; order Squamata; family Lacertidae; genus Podarcis; species Podarcis bocagei. The sequence goes on from NC_138132.1 coordinate 31,945,334, forward strand.
AAGAAGCTTCACAAGTCTCTCTTCCCCTTCCTAAGGAGACCCGTTGAAATTCAGCACCCATTCCCTAAACTTTTAATTCATTGCAGTGGGACAATAAATCTGAGACTTCATTTTATAATGAGGAACTGGGGAGGAGGGAGTTTTACTAGGCCTTCAGAATCAAAGGGGAAGTGAAAGCAAGTATCTCATGTGGAACAATTAGGGCCCCTCCAGATGACCGATTTATTCAAGATTCATACTGATTTGCTTGCACACCAGTCTTTTTTGAGCACTCATTCTCATTTCTTTGCAGGACACTTATATGACAATGAACATTCATCCTTCCAGGGTATCATCCAATTAATCATTCATTCATCCTACACTTTTCAATGCATTTCTCTATCACTTTCAAACCACAAAAGTATTTGTTTTTACAATGGATCTGTTGTGTTAGGGTGACAGCATCCTCTAATTCACTTTAAATGTGCCAACCCAAAGTTCTGATATGTACTTCAATCCTTCTACAAAATACAGGAAATCTGGAGGCATATTTTGTCACAGAAAGGTTATGTCAACAAGGAAGTACTCTTTTGAAAAGCTTCTGATTCCAAACTTAAAATGAAACAAGGGCAAGGGGTTTCAGCTGCGGCTTTGCCAGTTAAAGCTAACTGACCAGTAAGATGTGAAAGCACTTGATTCACTAGTACATATGGCAAGCTTGTGCAATTGGTAGGTGCCTCTGGGGTACCTGTTGCCCTTTGAAAACAGGTGCAGCATTCCCTCTCAACTGTTTCAATTTGCTGTCCCTATTACAACATCACATCATCATAACCCATGGCCCAATTGGTGTATTGGTTAGTGAAATGAGAATATGCCACATCCATAGTTCTCTTTATATGCAGTTGCATAAAGAAACAAATACAGGTACAAAGGAGCTGTAGAGCCACACATTTAGTCCTGTCCCTGAAGTCAGATGGTTCCTCCAAAGTCAAGCTATGCATTATAATACTACACCAGTGTGGTGTAGTGGTTAAGAGCAGTGGACTTGTAATCTGGTGAACCGGGTTTGATTCCCTGCTCCTCCACATGCAGCTGCTGGGTGACCTTGGGCTACTCACACTTCTTTGAAGTCTCTCAGCCTCACTCACCTCACAGAGTGTTTGTTGTGGGGGAGAAGGGAAAGGAGAATGTTAGCCACTTTGAGACTCCTTCGGGTAGCGATAAAGCAGGATATCAAATTCAAACTCTTTTTCTTCTCTTCTTAATAATAATAATTTATTATTTCTACCCCCCCCCCATCTGGCTGGGTTTCCTCAGCCACTCTGAGAGGCTTTCAACAGAACATTAAAACCAGAATAAAACTTCAGACATTAAAAACTTCCATAAACAGGGCTGCCTTCAGATATCTTCTAAAAGTCAGATAGTTGTTTATTTCCTTGACATCTGATGGGAGGGTGTTCCATAGGGTGGGTGCCACTACCAAGAAGGCGCTCTGCCTGGTTCCCTGTTACCTTACTTTTTACAGTGAGGGAACTGCCAGAAGGCCCTCGGAGCTGGACCTCAGTGTCCTGGCAGAACAACAGGGGTGGAGATGCTCCTTCAGGTATACTGGGCCGAGTCCGTTTATTTTGCAGTTATTTTAATGGTAACTCTAGGCAGGCCAGAACTCTGGACAGCTCCCAGTGGCTTTAAAAGATGTCTCAGCAGCAGCAGAGAGAAAGAAGGAAGAATTTTATAACCATGTAGCTCCCCACACTATTGAGAAAGCTGAATGAAAAGGGTTGCCCACTTCACAAACTATCCCTCAACACACAAGGGGGTGGGAGGAGCTGTGAGACCTTGGGGTGGGGCTAAGGCTAAATGCATGGAGCTCCACTCCCTTAACATCCATATTGCGGGAGTCATGTGTAAGGAGGGCATCTTAGCCTGTGCATGTTTCAGCAAAGGAAACTGTGTTTTTCACCTTTCTTCCTGCCCAAGTAAAAGTCATGCTCTATCCAGGCTTCGTTGAACAGTCGGGCAAAATATGTGCAGTTGTAAAAGAGTTGGCAGTATCTTCGCTATCTCATAAGACATGATAGGCAAAGGAAGGAACCGAACAGATAGGGGTTATCTGTGAGTTAAGATAATGGTGGCTATCAGGCAGACACTTTCCTGACTCAGGAGCACTTTGAAGAGTTTATTAACCTCCCCAGTAACTATGCGGTTTCTCTTGTTGGCATTTTCAGCCCAGCAGAAGTTATAACAGCTGTCAGGCTCTGAAATAATACTAAATCTTGATTGATGCCCTCCTGCCTCCCATTGTATGCAGGAGCAATGGTCTGACACAGAACTGAAGGATAATGTTTGAGGTGCCAAAGGCATCATAAATGCCATTGAGTTAATACAGAGATTGGCAACAGGAGGCCACACCTCTATTAGCGTCAAGAAGGATGAAATTACCATTGTATATTGGGGGGAAAATAGGCCAGAATCAAGGTATGTGTACTGAAGGAAGATGAATTATGCATGTATCTGGCTGGTGCACCCCCTTCCCCGAAAAAACCCTTAGAAAGTTTCCAGGAGTCCAGCCCAGGTCAGTGCTGTTTGTTTGTTTGTTTGATCAACTGATTTTTCCCCAAATTCCTCACAGCAACCCTGTGAGGTAGGTTAGGCTGAGATGTGGTGATTGGCCCAAGGTTACCCAGTAAGCTTAATGGCTGGGTGGAGATTTGAACCCGTCTTCCAAATCCTAGTCTAACCACCACACCATACTGGCTCCACTGCAGACAAGAAATAGAACCTGCCACCAAATTTCACTGAAAGCATGTGTGCATGCCGCATAGATAGGCAGATGAATTCAGGGCTTCCTCCTCAAGCAAAACTGAGTTTCAACAAGACTAGTGAAATTTATCAAAGGGTTGGCCTGGAGATTCTTCACAGCTGATGAATATGTAGCTCAACGAGGCCCTGAGCAGGTGAGTAAACACTGACTGTTGTCAAAACAACCTAGCTGTGTGAATATATATTTTGTACAGCTGAAGGAACGGATCTCATTATGTGTCTAAAGGGGGGTGGGGGACCTGAAATTGTCATTGACAGATTTTTTGTTTTCCTAGAGCTTTAAGAACAACAGCATCATACATACTAGGGCTGTGCACCAGAATTGTCAAAGGCTCAAGCCAAGCAGAGCATATGCAGAATGACTTGGTCATCGGAAAAGTTGGGTACAGGAAGCCATGGATCACTATAGGTTGGATAGCCTAGAGCAAGCCATGGCTATAAGAAGGCAAGGCATCAGACAGGAACCCTGTGAAAAGGCCCACACCTACCCTGACTGCCAGCTGCATCTTCATGGGAGAAGACAGAGTGGCTGGGGCAACCCAGTCAAATGGGCCAGGTACAAATGATAAAATTGTTGTCATTGTCATTGTTGTCATTGCCATCATTATTATAGGAGCCCACTGCCTGACTTGCCTTCTTTCTTGAGGCCAGTCCTGGAAGCAACACCATGCAGGATCAATGGCTCCAACAATGGAGGCAACATTCTTGCATGATGTGGGTTCTCCTTTGCATAGAAGCCACTGGCAAAGGAGCACCTTGCAGAATTGACCCCCACCTCGCGGCTCTCAGTTGGCAGTGAGGAAAATATAAACATTAGACCCAACTCAAAAGTAATCCAATATCAGATCTAGGGTGAGAGCTGGTGGTCCCCAGGGTAGCCCAGGATAGGTCAGTCTGCTTGGGGACCCCCAGATTGGGACCTTTGGGTTTACAGTGGGACCATGCACAGCCTAATATATGTGAATAGCAGTGTCATTCTCTGAGTGCCAGCCCTGATGTAGCTAGAAAGCCATGTCCATATCAAAAAGGAAGGTCTCAGTATGCTCGAGAGAACCCTCGCAGTTTGGGGACAGCCTTTTTTTTTTTTAAAGAAAACATTCAGGAAGGAAAACTAAAAGGGGAAAGAGCCCAGTGAGGATGAGCAGGCTCAGTAGTCACAGAATGCAGACTGGGAATGGATGGAATTGTCGGGATCTCCACTCGGCTAAGCTGATAAGGCTAATTTTCCTCCGGCCGAGTCCTCTGACGATAATTAATGACCTGAGCCTTTGATGAGGCCTCAGGAACATTCCCGTTTAGCAGAGTTTCCAGCACAGGGAAGTGATGAGATTTATGGCTACATCGCTATGCTTTATTTCTTACTACGCAGGCGGCAAAGAAATATACATCCTCTCTCTATGAAAGCAGAGAGCAACTGAAACAAACAAAGGAACAAAAGAACAGGAAACCAGTACGTCACATCCGTCTCCCGTCTCCTGTGAGACTTCCAACAGTATGGAATCCCCAGGAATGTAAACAGAGTCCTGTGACTCCAAGCACTGCATAGTGGCAACACACAGAAACCAACAGGAATATCGTGTAAAGGATCCCTTTGCACTGCATCATTTTGTTGCAGGTCCTGCTTGTGAAGTTCTTAAATAAGTGATTTTTCCAAGCTATTTTCTGATTACCCTGTCTAGGCTGACAAGAGCCACCTGTGCATCTACCAATGAATCCCTGCATGCTGCAAGAGGATTTGGGGCAATTGTCTAGGGATACACACACACACTCAATCCATAGAAGGCAATGAGCCAGGCCTATATCTAAAGCACACCCAACAATTCCCCAAGACTTCAAATTCCAGAGAGCGAACAGCAGCAGTGAACAAACTGTCTTTCAGGAAAGCTCAATCATTATTACTGCTCTTATCATTAAGGAACCTCCTGAAGCTACTAAGGAACCACAGGATTTCCTACGAACATACTTCTGAAAACCAGCTTTCTTAAATTCTTTCCAATTAATTGCTTGATTTATATTCATAGTGCATATGAAGTGTGATTTAGTTACTAAGGTAACTAAACAAATATGAAATGATAGAATGAGCACCTTTGCTCACCCTATCTCTCTTTTAACTTACATGTTGCATTTTCAAAAATTATTTAAAAGCATTTGAATACTTCCTTTTTGTTTTGTTTTTAAAGAGAGACAAAAGTACTGAGAACCATGCTATGCTTCTGAATGAAAAACTGGAAGGAGATGAGCAAATGTTGATTCTCCCTACCTTTCCAAATGTTTTGCCTCTGACAGCCCTCAGCTGCCTTGTTAGCAAATAATAATTGCAATTGGTATAATTTTTTAATTTCTACTATTGGCAAGGGAGCGACTCGAGGCAGAGGGAGGGGAAACAAGGAGGTGGCTGGGAGAGAGAGAGAGAGAGAGAGAGAGAGATTGTTGCCTGACATTGGGTGCAGCCAAGCTTAGAAGCCAAAGCGTGCTTCTTATTAAAGAGCTTGCTCTCAATTCTCCTCTGCCGAATTTTAGTCAATAAAGCCCTAACGATAACAAATGGCAACATGACATGTGTGGGGGACTTTTGCAGCTCTGTACGTGTTATGGAGCCAGCAGTGAACTCTATCAATGTTCCACTTTCTAATTGCAATGTGCCTGGCTCATATCTTTTCCTTCTGCTTCCTTGTTTCCAACACACAGACACACACACACACACACACACACACACACACACACACACACAACCTAGCATCATGGTCTATGGAACTGGAAGTATTGCAGATACCACATATTACTTCTGCATTTGTGAAAAATTACTCTTTTAGTGGGTAGTACCCACAATTTGGAACTCCCTCCATACTGACACTGGGCAGGCACCTTCACTGTATCCCTTTTTGGCACCTGATAAAAACAGTTTTGTTTAGGCAAGCCTACCCGGATATGTAGAACGTTAATATGTGTTTTAAGCTGGTTTTAATGTTCTGCAAATTGGGGTGTGTTTTTTTACTGTTTTTATTGATAATTTCATTATTTTATTAAACCACTTTGAGGTGGTTGTTTTTACAATCAAGTGGTACATTCAATCTTAATGATAAAATAAATAAATAAAACAATATTTTGGGAACGTTTGTCAAAAAAAGTTGATAAGCAATTTTCACAGTTGGATCCCCCTACCCTGACCTACTAGTTCAGGGATCTGCAACCCACGGCTCCGGAGCCGCATGTGGCTCTTTTACACCTTTGCCACGGCTCCGGGGCGGATACTAGTGAGGGGAGGAGGCGCATTGTGCGCCCCGACACTCCCCACTGTGGTGGGCGCTGTACTGGCTGTGACGTCGCATGGGGGCAGTGTGTGCGTTAGTCACACACCGTCCCGACGTCACCTTCCCGCCCGCCCGCTACATTGTAAGGGGCATTGTACGCTGGTCACTGCATTAAAAGGGGGCATGTACGCTGGTCACTGTTTTGAAGGGGAGTGAAGAACACACACACAAGAAAGGGTAACTTGTTAATTTAACGTTTATTTCTATGAGGAGGAGTAATTCTGAGGGGTCAAACAAAGAAATAATAATAAAAAGTGACAAAAAAGTTATTTTTATAATGACGAGTATTGCGGCTCCCAGTTTTTTCCCCCTTCGGAAACGGGTCCAAGTGGCTCTTTTTGTCTTAAAGGTTGCAGACCCCTGTACTAGTTCATGTAGATTAGTATATAATCATCTTAATAACTGTGATCTAGAAGTGCCTTCTTCCATATGTGGTGGGAATGTGGGGAGATTTGCGGTCTTAAGTCTTTCCTCCATTATATGCTATTGCAGGTAAAACTCTTGTTTGAGGCCCCTCTTTAGCTCCGCCATCTCTGGAAATGACCTAGAATCCTGAAGTCAAACAGAAAACATTCGTATCTTTGCTCTTCGCAGCCACTAGAATGACAGTGGCTAGGCACTAGAAATATTCTACTCTTCCATTGCCAACAGGCAGGTTTCAAGCACTCTCAGAGCATCTCACCCACCATCCTAGAGCGCTTCTGGGGGGGCACTAAAAGTACCATTTTGATTGGTGCCGTATCAATTTATCACTTATATAAGCAAAATGGAAGAAGTGCCCTGTGCTCCAGCCACTCACGTGTCAAAGTGCAGAAGTTATTTTGGTGTACATTAAAAATATAAAGGGAATATGATCATCCCTTCCCTCCCCCCTCATTTGTTTATGATCTACTTACTTATATTGATCTGTTTTGTGCTACAAGTCTGTAAGCTCCATTGATGTTTTGGAAAATGGTTACTTCCTCTCTTCTTTGTATGCTAAGAAAGAAAGATCATGTTGATCAACTTGCTCGTGTGCACGGCTCCAGGGAGGCTTCATGTGGCATGTTGCTTACAAGTTTCCATTTTTGCAATCCACAGATGAATGAATCCCTCTCTTTCCAGATCCTGTCACAATCACAGTCCTAGCTTTCAGCTCAATAGTCAGGAGGAAAAGCTGGCCTCCTCATAATGCAAGAATCCAGGGGAAGGGACAGAATCATCCAAGCAAGCTGCATGTTGGAAAATTCAAGGCAACATGAAGCATTTCTTTGCACAGTGCACAAATTATGGAAATCTTTTTCAGCCCAAAGGCCACATTCCCTTCCGGGCAACTTTCTGTGAGCCACATTCCTGTGGTGGGTGGGGCCAGAGGCACAAGCAGCTAAAGCAATTAAATGTAAATTTTACCATTGTGCAGTTGGCTAGTTTCTACACACACTCATGTGCTCCTGTCTAGCTTCCATCCAGGCAAGCAAGAGGTTACATTGCAGCCAGGCAAAAACACTTGAAGGTTAATAGCAGGGCCATTATGAGGTGTGCCTAGGAAGCAGGGTGTGTGTCTGAGGAAGAGTCCTGAGAGTGAGATATAGATGCTCAGAGGCTTCTCCCCTCCCACAGTAGATCCTAACCTGAGAAAGAGGTGGCCATCTCATTCTAGGTACTAAATTGCATCTTTGTTATTCTTGTTGCTTTGTGTTTACATTTAGTTCTTGGGAGTCACCCAGCTATCTCCATCATATAGAATTACCATAAATGCTATTGAAAAAATAGATTCATTCACTGCTGAGATAACTGAGCACCCAGCCTGTCTCACAGAGTCAGCAGCTGTTGAGGAAATAAAATGTAATTTAGTGTCGTTAGTTTAAAAATAACATCGTTATATCAGATTATAAGATAAAAAAGGAAATGAAGAGAAATAAGAGTTCTTAATTGCGTTACAGTGCAGTCCTAACCCATGCTGTTGGGCATGGGTGGGGGAGACTAGTTAGAATTGTTGGAGGAACTGGACATGGAGGAAGGGGTTAATTTCCTTCATGAGCACAAATCACCTTATGGTTGAGATAAGACAACAGGTGCAAGGTCAACTAAGCCAGTTGCTATGGCAATGGCCCAGTGATGGCAATACAGGTGATTAAGGCACATCAGCTCATTAGGTCTGGGGGTCTTAGAATAATAGAATTGTAGCATTGTAGAAATGTAGAATTGGAAGAGACCCCAAGGGTCATCTAGTCCAATCACCTGCAATGCAGGAATCTCAGCTTAAACATCAATGGCAGATGGCCATCCAACCTCTGCTTTAAAACCTCCAATGAAGGAGAGTTCACAATGTCCCGAGGGAGACATTCCAATGTCAAACAGCTCTTATTGTCAGAAAGTTCTCCCTGATGTTTAGTCGGAATCTCCTTTCTTGTAACCTGAAGCCATTGATTCAGGTCCTACCCTCTGGGGCAGGAGAAGACAAGCTTGCTAGGTTGGAATGGAGCCCCACACCCTTGTATTTAAATCAGCCTTCCCCAACAATATGCCCACCAGACGTTTTAAACTACAACTCCCAACATTCTTGACCATTGGCCATTCTTGCTAGGGCTGATGGGAGCTCTGTCTACACACAAGGTGTGGTGTGCTTCAGTATGCTGTGCTCCAACACTGTGCCTTCAGTGCTGTTTAGCTGAGTATTGCACAAATTGACTGAAACCTGGTAGCTCCATCAGTGCTTGCAAAGACAGCATCTTGCAGTAGATCAGGTGTGGAGAGCCTTTGGCTATCCAGATGTGGCTGAACTACATCTCCCATCAGACCAGCAAGCATAGCCGGCTTCCTCCCACTTGCAGTAGACAATACTGAGCTAAATGAACCAATGATCTCACTCTATACGGCAGCTCCTTTTGTCCCTATGTACCTATTTCTCTGGCTTCACTTGCCCAGACTGGCTTTTGTTCAACAATGCAAACCTTTGTTGATATCACTGGAAGAGTTAAGCATTTGGTTCCATCACTCCCATGGAAATCAATAGAACTTCCAGGTGATCTGGTTAGGGGTTTGGGAGATGAGTTTTTAAATGCACATGCTAGTTTCCCACAAACAATTGCATTCTAAATGGCTCCGAATAAACGCACACAGAAACCCCGAAAGCAATAGCAATTTATTGAGGAAAATATATATCAGCATATCGGTAGACATTTTGAATCTAATTAATGTAGGAGCAATATAGCAATATAAGCAAAAGCAATAAAAAACAAAGAAATCTAATACCAGCAGGAGCCATAACAATAAAACCAACAAAGCATCAAATAGTAAGGAAGAATACAGATACCATCACAACACAAATACAGATGGCAACTAAAGAGCAAATGGTTGTTTCCTATCCCACTTGGAAGTCTGCACAGTTTGGGTCACTCGCATATCCAAAAATCCACACACACACCTCATGCCAGTAGAATCCTTATCCCATTAGCCCACACTCTCCCATGAAACTGAGAGGCCATCATCCCAATCTCCAGATGTCCCTATAGGACCTACAGTATGTGCAAAAATCCAAATGTTCATATGCTCCTCATATACGATCCATGCCATCCATTCTGCAATGACACATTGCATGTCCAGAGCCTATGCTCATTAGGACTTCAACCCAATACCAGTGAGACTTCGGCCATCTGGAGGTTTGGGGTGAGGTTAGCAAGCATGTTCCTGACTTGCTCTTTCCCAACACATTCATTCATACACATTTTTGTCTCCACATGGCCACCTTATATCCTTTTAATGTCCCCTGTTTCCTTCTGCATGCTTCAGTGGAATATAGTTTATTCTCTTGGCTCTGTTTATGACGAAATTTTGACTTAGGGACAGCATAATTTTGTACCAAGGAAAATAAAAAAAATTAAAAAATACAAACTTCAATACATTTTTGGGGGTGGGGCAGGGCATAACAGGCCATCCAATGGGCAGAGAAAAGAGACCACTATTGGAGAGGACCCCCCCCCTTTCACTCTGGAGCATAATCTGGCTTGGGAAGTCAGAAATTGGTAATGGGGTGGCCTCACCATCAACCAAAGGTAAACTTCTCAGTATGCTAAATTTTGGCTGGACCATGGCTTCTGATTTTGCCTTGCTGTTTGGACAGGGAACACACCCTTTGAGTGTGCAGGTTGACTTTTATGGGTTTTTTCTTTTTTTAATTCCACCCTCTGTTTTCTGAAAAACACAAACAACTCCTACAACAGGCACCATCTTTCCTTCCCACTTTGTCCTTGAGAGTAGATGCACAACTTCACCATTCTCCATTCCACCCATGAAACACACACACACACACACACACACACACACACTTCATTACATTTCTGCCTCTGATAAATATTGGATATTATTATTGTGTCTCTGCTGAGATTTCAATACATCACTGAACAAATTATTAGCTGTAAGTTGTCTTGTGCTTTGATTATACCAATAAATAATGCCTTGTAAATTAAACAAAAGAAATTAGGGAGGGGGAGAAAAATACAAATCTTCCCAGTGGAGCCATTACAATTAAGCTATTTTGACAGCACAATTAGGGTTAATCGGTCTCCAAAAAAGAAAAAGAAAAAAAGAAAGCATGATTGTGCATCTGTTCCATATGCACTTCAACCAAACAATATCATTACCACCCAGGCACGCAGTTTCTCAAGAACTGAGATTTTTACCATGTAAATACAGTGTGCCACACATAAGGCATGAATGCAGGAAAGTAAAGGATCACTTCAAATGGAAGCCTTCTTGCAAGTAGGTCTACTCATGAGCAAGGCAGCTGAAGGGCATTCCAACATGGCCAGAGGGAGACATTGAGTTAAAGTTCCACTAATGCAGCAGGTGTCATGTGACATGTTTCTCCTGGCCCTACAAAGCCTCCCACTCCATCCTGGGTCTTCAGTCTGAGCAACTTGTCCTCAGGAAATAGTCCCTAGATGCTGCTAGATGGACAGGGTGTACCTGCTTGTAACTTTGTTTTGCCTAGCATCACAGCAGTGCATCCCGTCTTCCAACTGATTAACTGATGGCAATCACCCTTCTGTTGCTCAGCTCATCCATGTCTGAGCCTCCAGGCCACCAGACCTGATAACAAGTAAAGTTAAAAAAAAAAAGGCACACTAAGAAAAATCAAGAAACGTCCCCTCTGACCAGAGGGGAAATTTCTTCTACAAATTTGACAGATGGCAGCCTATAGGGCACTTCCAGGGTGATGCCCTGGAATTTGAAAGCATTTCTGGAAGATGAGAGCTTTCTTGTGTCTTAATTTACTTCTGTCTCTTTGCAGGCTATAAGTGGATGTTGCAGAGAGCTGAAGGTAATGATAGCTCAAGGTCATTGAAAAATGCCAGATAGTCAGTTTTTTTCCTCATTCTGCTATGGGTAAAATGCTACTAAAGCAAATAATTGACAAAGGGTTCTATAGCTCTTACACCTCCCTCCCCCCATACACGTATATCTCTTCATCCATCATGCATGTGTGAATACTTCTTCTTCCCTTTATCTAGCAAACATAATTATCTGCCTAATGTTTATTAAGTTTCAAGGTAATCATAAACTAGGTATCAATGTGGTGGCAAGTTGTCATGTCATGAGAATGGCAACAGAGGAAAGGAAATGGCAGGTATCCCAGCAGAGGCCTAGTTGTTTGAGCATAGCCTCTGTGCAAGTAGCAAGATTCCCAACAAGGTCAAGCCATTCCATTTCCTTTTTTCCTCCCGCTTCAAAACCACCTCACCTCACCTGTCTTCAAACCATCCCACTTTCCCACTCCACCTTAGTCAGGCAGAGAATCACATCAATTCAGAATCAACAGGTGAAGGCATTGAGTCTCTCTCTCTCTCTCTCTCTCTCTCTCTCTCTCTCTCTGTGTGTGTGTGTATGAGAGAGATAATGATTCATGCTATTCATTAATCATAGCATTTGTTCATTTTTGGAAAACCAAAGAACTGAATTTTCAGAATTTTTGTTGGTCCTTGACAACCATCCATTGATATCAGATAAATCTAACCTTTGCTGAGAAAAACAACAACATGAAATTCCACTTTCACTGCAAATCACTTTGATACCGTGATTCAGAAGTTTTCCTTTGATGTTCTGGAATCACCAGATCAAACCAGAAGAGAGAAGAGGGGGAAAAATCTCTTTTAACAGCTAATAGTTTACACTAAAGAAAGTGCAGCTCCATGAACCGACTGATTTGGCTCTTTCCTACCCTCCAAACACTTTAAAGTTGAACTCTTTGTCCAATTCAAACCCTGATACGTGGATTCATTCAAGGTGAGGTGACACCTGAAGTGTCAATTTTTAAAATGTGACTATGTTTGTGTGTGAAAGTACAGTTTAATAGGGACATTCCGCCCTCCAGAATGAAGACACAAAATATATTATATGGAATTATTGAGAGCAAATGTGGTCGTAGTGATCACAGTGTTGGACTAAGACCTGGGAGGCCAGGGGTTTTGTTGGACCTTGACAATCATCCATTGAGAGCCCGTAAATTTAACCCTTGCTAGGAAAAAATATTAAAGGCTACTCTCACTTCAAATCCCCACTCAGCCATGAAGCTAAAGGAACAGTCACAGTTTCTCATTCTAACTTACCTGGAGGGAAGCAGAACCATGTATGCCAACATGAAAACTGGGATCTCAATGTAATAATAAATATTAAAAATAAGCTGAGGACACTATGAAAACTCGGTCAAATATTCATAAAAGGGGAAGAAACTCAAAAGATGCTGGATATCAAACCCTTTTACTAGACCCAGGAACCACCAACCCACAATACCTCCATCCTGTCAGGATTCAGTACTTTTAAATGTTCTTATAATCTGCTTTCCAAGATATATAATTGAGTGATTAATATTCTAAGATGTTGCTTGGTGTACATAGCTAGCTGAGAGAATGACTGAAAACAGCAATTAGCAGGAAGATAGATAGATATGGACCCATATATCCAACTGTTTGCTATTTCCAGCAATTAAAGAATGGCAAATTAAATGACTTTATCAATCATGATTGACTCTAGAAAATAGCAAACAAATTGAGGGTTGCTGAATGGAGGAATTATGTTTGGTAGGAAATTTGCCAACAATTATTATGGAAATGGATTTATTATCATTGTACACTTCAGCCAAGAAGATCTTTGTGCGAGAGAGACATATATGGGATTATTATATTCTATCCTCATGACAGACCATAACCACTTTATATTTCAAAAACAAAAACATCTTAAAGGCATTTATAACTTAACTTAAAGTATCAAACTGAGTGTTACAAGATACAGATTTCTCCCAGTAAATTTGTAGCCCACCTTTTCTATCTCCTGATGACAGTATCATGCTGGTTTATTGGTCCATCAAGGTCAGGGGTCTGCAACCCACGGCTCCGGAGCTGCATGTGGCTCTTTTACACCTTTGCCGTGGCTCCGGGGCAGATACTAGTGAGGGGAGGAGGCGCATTGTGCGCCCCGACACTCCCCACTGTGGCGGGTGCTGTACTGGCTGTGACTTCGCATGGGGGCAGTGCGTGCGTTAGTCATAGAATCATAGAATCATAGGGTTGGAAGAGACCACAAGGGCCATCGAGTCCAACCCCCTGCCAAGCAGGAAACACCATCAGAGCACTCCTGACATATGGTTGTCAAGCCTCTGCTTAAAGACCTCCAAAGAAGGAGACTCCACCACACTCCTTGGCAGCAAATTCCACTGTCAAACAGCTCTTACTGTCAGGAAGTTCTTCCTAATGTTTAGGTGGAATCTTCTTTCTTGTAGTTTGGATCCATTGCTCCGTGTCCGCTTCTCTGAAGCAGCAGAAAACAACCTTTCTCCCTCCTCTATGTGACATCCTTTTATATATTTGAACATGGCTATCATATCACCCCTTAACCTCCTCTTCTCCAGGCTAAACATGCCCAGCTCCCTTAGCCGTTCCTCATAAGGCATCGTTTCCAGACCTTTGACCATTTTGGTTGCCCTCCTCTCGACACGTTCCAGTTTGTCAGTGTCCTTCTTGAATTGTGGTCTCAGTTTGGTGTCATCTGCAAATTTGATCAGGATGCCCTTGAGTCCATCATCCAAGTCGTTGATAAAGATGTTGAATAAGACCGGGCCCAAGACAGAACCCTGTGGCACCCCACTAGTCACTCTTCTCCAGGATGAAGAGGAACCATTGATGAGCACCCTTTGGGTTCGGTCAGTCAGCCAGTTACAAATCCACTGAGTGGTAGCCTAGTGAAGACCGCATTTTACCAGCTTCTTTACAAGAATATCATGGGGCACCTTGTCAAATGCCTCGCTGAAATCAAGGTAGGCTACATCCACTGCGTTCCCTTCATCTACCAGGCTTGTAATTCTGTCAAAAAATGAGATCAGGTTAGTCTGACATGACTTATTTTTCAGAAATCCATGCTGACTATTGGTGATCACAGCATTTCTTTCTAGGTGCTCACAGACTGTTTGCTTAATGATCTGCTCCAGAATCTTCCCTGGTATTGATGTGAGACTGACTGGGCGGTAATTATTTGGGTCCTCTCTTTTCCCCTTTTTGAAAATAGGGACAACATTTGCCCTCCTCCAGTCTGCCGGGACTTCGCCTGTTCTCCTGGAATTCTCAAAGATGACTGCCAGTGGTTCTGAGATCACATCTGCCAGTTCTTTTACTGGCAGTCACGCATCGTCCCGACGTCACCTTCCCGCCCGCCCGCTACATTGTAAGGGGCATGTACGCTGGTCACTGTTTTGAAGGGGAGTGAAGAACACACACACAAAAAAGGTAACTTGTTAATTTAACGTTTATTTCTATGAGGAGGAGTAATTCTGAGGGGTCAAACAAAGAAATAATAATAAAAAGTGACAAAAAAGTTATTTTTATAATGACGAGTTTTGCGGCTCCCAGTTTTTTTTCTTCAGAAACGGGTCCAAGTGGCTCTTTTTGTCTTAAAGGTTGCAGACCCCTGATCAAGGTCAACAGTGTGTGCTCTGAAGGGCAACATCTTAGACAAACTGAAGACTTTCTTTCATTTCTTATTTAAAATATATTTTATTGATTTTCATGAGAAAAATTGCCCCCTCACTCACCCACACAAGAATAAGCAGCTGAATAGCTTTTGAGGCTATCCAAAGCAGAATAATTTAGAGTCCAAATGACAGAGGACATTTCGACCAGTGTTACACAGTCTCAGGAAGGCAGCTAAGTGATGAAGACCTTGTATATGCCCCTTGATGTATTCCATGCTTGGGCTTTGGGTGGAGGGAGTCAAAAGGTTTTAGCTTTCCTTTGGCCGATTTTATACTGAACATCAGTTTTTCTGCAAGTGTGATATACAAAGGTCCATAGAGCCAGAACATACATAGATGTCTGAAAAACTATGTACTCATACACACCCCACCAAAAGACAACAACAACCCTTCTACATTTCACATTTGTATTTTTTCGTACTGCTTCAATGTCTGTCTGTGGCAAATAAGGTGATTTGGTTTGACATACCCAACCTGACAAAGCCACATGGTAAGTGGGCTGCTGTTCTACTGCAGCACTTAAGTGGTGATGTCATCAAACCACAGTAGGGCAAAAGAAGTTCTGCCTTATCAACTCCAGTCTGC
Organism: Podarcis bocagei; assembly: GCF_964188305.1. NCBI lineage: Eukaryota > Metazoa > Chordata > Lepidosauria > Squamata > Lacertidae > Podarcis > Podarcis bocagei. The sequence continues at coordinate 31,961,033 of NC_138132.1, forward strand.
CATCAACCAGCCCCTATCTGCCTGCCTGCCTTGTTTACAGCCAGGCTGTAGGTGCTGGCAGTCAGCATTCTCCACAGTCTCAATGTTGCCCTTGTAGAACTCAGCAGGACAAGGGTGGGGACAAAAATAAAAATAGCTAGCTCTGGCTCTCATGGGCTTTGTCTCCAGCTACTGCCTTCTGCCCTGCAAGCTTCAGTGGACACCAGCCACCACTGATCAGGGTCCAACAGAGAGCCATGAATGAGTGGAACCTTCTCCTCCGGTACAACTTTCCAGTGTGTGCTGTTCTTTTGCTGGATCAACAGCTCTCATACCATTTCCCAAGCTTCAGCTTTCCTGACCTGAGGAAACGGACCCCCCCCCCTTTGTGTTGTGCTGTGATGCGGTTCACCGATTTTGGATGATTGGATGATGAGAAAACAGCTTGCCCAGAGATTTCTGTGTCCCTTCCCTCCTCTCCACTCCCCCTGCCTACCTCTATACATTTATCTATATGAAATCAATTCCCTTATTCAATGGACCATAATACCACTATCACCCGTAAAACGGAATGTATACAACTTTATATAGACATTTCTTGCCCCATTAAACCATTCTCTCAATGACAAGAGGCTATGAATAAGTTATAAGGTGTTTAAGGCAACGGCTGTTTTAGGACGTGGCTCCTTGTAATATAATAAAACTAAAGGAATATATAATATATCTGAACGCATCGCATCCCTCTAATCATGGGACGCAATAAAAAATATATGTAATCCAATTACCTCATACGTATTAAGAGGAGGTAGAATTATGTCGAGGGCCAGTGGCCAAAGGCCATGGGGGTGGGAGGTCTGCAGCATAAGGCAGAGAAACCAGGGGCCTAACTCTGTTCTCTCACAATACTAGAACCCAGGACTACCCAATGAAGCTCAGTGTTGGGATATTTGGGACAGACAATAGAGAGTACTTCTTCGGATGGCACATGGTTAAACTAGCCACATTCATGATAGACTATCAGTGGCTACTAGCCACAATGGCTATGTTTTAGACAGGCAAAGAATAAATCAATCTTAATTTAATGTATTCGCTCATGGGGCCTGAAGTGGCAGTGACTGACGAGGAATGAGATCTTAGGGTCATTAGGATATGAATTTAAAATAAAACTGCCAATATAATTCCACTATACAAATTGATTGTGCGGCCACACTTGGAATACAAGGACAAGAAGGAGCAGAGGACACACAGGACATTTCCAGGTCAACAGTTTATGGAACATTAAGCCATATTTGATTGCACAAAGTTTTCAGGGAGGTTATATGACAGCCACTATTTATTGTGCATTTATTCTGATTTGTTTGAGGGGAGCTAATACAACATTGCACCAAGCTTTTCCTGTCACTTTTCTTATTGCAGAAGGTCTGGGAGGGTTGGATTGTTGCACACCACCACCAAATCCACTTTAATTGTGTGCCCTGAATTTGCCAGTACGTGATAGAATCAAGCCTGGAAATAAGGACAGCCTGGAAACTCCCCAAACTTCTTGCATTGATTTGAAATAAATGGCGGCACTTTGGGCTGTAGGTTCCACTCCAGTTTCTAAAACTTTCCACAGATAACAATGGATAATTTAAAGCAGCAAATGTCAATCTGTTTGAATCAATGCAGAACAAATACATCATCCCCTATTATAATAGCAGAAGACAAGATGCTGATGAGAGTAAAAAGAGAAGCTAATACCTTTACATCCCAGTTTACCCACCAAGTAATCATCTAATCATTTCTTTAGAGAAATGGGAAATGCTTTGTGTTATTCTTCCACCCCCCTGCACAAACATACTCATTATCCTCATGTACAAAACCCAAGTGCTACTTTGATGCTGTCATGTTAAATAAGAGCCCAAATAACACACTGTGACAGTTTCCTTTCCTTTCCCATGTGAGAGGCACACATTTTTAAACAACTATGTTTAAGGGTTTGTCCACACTTCTTCTTGTCCCAATGCTTTTCATCAGGGAAAAGCTCTCTTTAGTGCTCATTCGGAGCAAATGGCATTTCTGGTTTTCCCCAGGTTGCCATTTGTTTTGAACTATGACTAAAGAGTGGGTTTTCCCTGGGAAAGGAGCGGGGCAATGGGAAAACTTCTCAGACCCATGCCAAGCAGAAAACCACTTGGACTTTCTAGGCACATCACAAGTGAAAGAGTGGGGGAGCCTTAAGCAGACCCTCCACTTTTCAAAAGAGGGACTTCCAACCATCTCTGTTGACTCCTCTTTGTGATAACAAAGCCAGCTTAAGGCCAAACCTACATAATCTCACATAGGGAGAACTTGCCCTGCCATCTTAGACCAATTGGAAATGGACAACATTATCCACCTCCTACAGAAATACGGATGCAGGGGAAAATTCATCCAATCTGCATTTAAAGGAAAACTTACCCAATGCACTATTTTCTAAAACAACATGCAAAAAGAAACAGCCATTCTTTGAAATTCACACTTCACTGGTTTCTGTAATGCAGTTCTCCAGCTAAGATGGCTACAAAAATGAATATACTAAGATAAAGTATACAGATTGGGATAAATTTGTAATAAAACACTGATGAATTTTCATGAGCACTTGCTTCTAAAAAGGAGGGAGGGAGAAACACTATGCAAACCGATGTGGAAATGTGGAGACCTAAGAATGGAAAAACAAGAAACTGAGGGAAACCAAAATGGACAGATTCACCTATCCCTACTACAAATGAAAATAGTGTGTGTCATATCTCAGAAGGTTCCACGTCAGTCTCTACGGCCACAGCAAACGCTGCAACCTTCCAACAGTTTGATTTCACCCTCAGAGGCACACCCCTCCATTGTCTCCCGAAACAGCCGGATGCCAAGAAAAAACCAACGCTTCTCATTTCAACTGCCAAATCTCAGAAGGCACCTAGTTTCAGGTCTCTCTACTTTTGATTTGAAAATTACTCCCTACCAGTAGGAGCAGCAGCTGGAACCAGCCAAGGATGAATCAGGGGTGGGGTGGGGCAGGGCAGGATCTTTGGGTCAGGATGGAGTTAAAAAAGAGTCTAGTAAATCAAGGGTGGAGCCTTGGATTGAACTTGATAGGATCTGGAGATTACTGTTTTTTTGCAGACTCCACTGCTGGTTATCTAACAGAACATGTTTTTACTGGTTGGGCCTTTAAAATATTTGCTGCAGGCATTCAACATGTCCATACTTTAATAATAATAATAATAATAATAATAATAATAATAATAATAATAATAATAATAAAATTTTTATTTATATCCCACCCTCCCCAGCCGAAGCCAAGCTCAGAGCGGCTAACAACAGTAAAAATAACACAGTTTACATAAGATCACAATCAATTAATTAAAATACATTCTAAAATCAATTCATTCTAAAATCAATTCAAAATCAAATTAATGGCAACCATTGGGCTAGAGTACTATGAGGATTACAGAGGGAGGGGGTCAGACTGCGCCTTGGCCAAAGGCCTGGTGGAACAGCTCTGTCTTGCAGGCCCTGCGGAAAGATGTCAAGTCCCGCAGGGCCCTAGCATTCCACCAGAATTTAATACTCAAATTGTAATTGGTGGCCCCCTACCTTTTGTGTCCGCTATCCTAGATACTATTTTTAGAAGTTTTCTGTAGTGGAGGGTATTATTTTGTTAAAGGGGGTTGAGGCAATAAGTCACAACAGGGTCTAGAGATAACATGAAGAGCCCCCTACCACCTTGTGAGTCAAGTACTACCAAATGATCATGGCAAGTTTAGTTATGTCTTTTAAGACTTCCTTTTCTTGGCACAAATGAACTCTCTCTCTCTCTCTCACCTCTCTCTCTCTCTCTCTCTCTCTCTCTCTCTCTCTCTGTGTGTGTGTGTGTGTGTGTGAGAGAGAGAGAGAGAGAGAGAAATACTACAGAGACAGAGTAATTGGGGCACTTTATGGCTGTGTGTAGAAAATGAGTAGAATGTACATAGCAATTACTGTCATGTTTCTATTCCATACCAACTGTTTGAGGTGTACCTGAGCCAGACAAAGGTGTGTTAAATGGAAACAATCAGTGCGTAAAAGCTGCAACAAAACCTGATCCCCCTCAAGAGATGCGCCTGAAACAGCATATTGTTTGAGAAGCTAAGGGATGGAAAATAAACAGAAGGCAACTGATTCCCACAATCTAATTAAATTCCCATTGGTCTTAGTAGAAGAAGCTTTTTCCACTTTGGAAGCATTGGGAGAAAATATGTGGAAGAGACAGAACTGTTAGTAGCCACTAAAGACCAGGCAGAAGGGAGCCATTGTTTGAGTTTTTATGGAAATTTTGCCTAAAGCAAGAACTGAAGCAAACTGGGAGGTCCTTCTCAGCTGAGAAGTTGAGGACTATTGAGGGGTATCAAAAGACTTTTGAAAAGTGAATTGTCTTTAGATTAAAACAGCATAAAACAAAATTCAAAGCAAATTTGGGGGTTACTCTTTTGGGGGAAAATACAATGGATTGCTGAGGAAAGTTAGATGAGTTTTAGGAAGATTGGTAGACTTTTCCGAATGGGCTTCAAAACTCCATAATAATGATCTAACATTTGGAGGATATAAAGTCTCTCCTGAAATAAATACTTTTCACTTGTAATTAATAGGGCCAGCTCATGTCTATGGAACAAAACCCTGCCAAGGCTGGTGGTGGTGGGCTCAGGTGTTGGGCATGGATTGGAACTGCAGTGAGAGGGCCCTTTCCCGACTCTGTTGATACAGGAACCTCTCTTGGTCTGAACAACTAGGTTCAGCAGCCAGGCCCAAATCCTGAACACCCGCTATGTAATGTGTCACTAAAAAACTGGCAATCACTTCACTTCCTCTTGTCAGCAGGTTGCAGCAAACTGTCTAATTCAAACTTATTCAACTGGAAAAGAATGTAATGATATGATATTGAACAATGTATGTTTGGGGCCTCAGGCACAGATGCAAGTACCCCTTCCTATCCACACAGCACATATTGCAGTCAATCATACGAGTGTGGCTAAATCTATAGCTCTATTAAAGACCACTCCGTAAAATTCACATGCACAGTTCTTCCACCCAAAGAAATAGTGCTTTTTTTGTCTTTGTTTTGCAAAATGGGTATAAAACTGCCTAGAATATATATCCATAGTTGTACAGGAATTGTCACTACCTCCTAAATTATTAAACAGCAATGAAAAAAACAAATAGGGAGAGAATTCAATTATGATAAAGAAATACATTTCCTTGGCTCATTTTGGCTCAATGGGAAGCTGCTAGTTTCCTTATTATGCCTTCATTCACAGCCTTTCCAGTGTTTGGGTAGGGAGCTGTGTGTGAACAGGCAGGAGCTCCGCACCACAAGGAGTTACACCAGGGATGGGGAACCTGTGGCTCTACAGACATTGCTGAACTATAATCCCCACCACCCAAGGCCATGCTGGTCTGTGCTGATGGAAGTTGGAATCCAAAGACATCTAGGGGGGCCACGAGTTCCCCATCCCTAGTTTATACCATGACACACACAAAAATATTGTTATGAATTTGGGGGTTTGGAGAACATCTGACATCCCTTTAAGACCTGTGATCTTGTGTTTGTAGGACAGAATCCAAAGGAGGAAACCAGCCAAATCAGTTCCTATGTTAAGGTAATGGCCTTGGCTGGTCAGCTAAGTGCTGCTATTTAGGATATCCAAAGAAGTTGCTCTATTGTCATATCTCACCTGGTTGGATGCCACATCATCCTAGGATACAGGGAAAGCAGAAATGTGGTATTTACCTTATCTGCACAAGGGTGGAAGCATAAACGTTAAACTTTTTGCCACACCCCACTGACAAAGCCACGCAATTTGAAATGCAGCGTGGAGAGCTTGGCTGCTTTTTCATAGACTCATTAGAGTTGATCTCCCGAATTCTGCTTAACATGGCATTTTAAACCATCTTGGTTCTGAAAGAGTCTTGCAAAGATGTGCAGAAATTCTCAAAGAGTTGATACGTCTCTATATTTCACAAAAAGCACAAATTAAGAAATTCCTTTTCGGGCCAAACCTCTGACAAATTTCACAGGGAAAGCAAGAGTAAAATAGTGATCTGAGCCAATCTCAACTCAGCATGGGAAACCCCAGAGTTTTCAGATCATCCCTCCTGTACACTTCTCCTGAGCTCAGATGTTTCATATGAAATTACTCTAGGCTCAGAGTACACAGGATGAAATGCAACCTCTTCATCTCTAACATACCAGGAGTCATGTTGTCTTTGCTTAAGTTGAATTGGGAAGAATTTGTGATGCTTTCCTGAAGGTAACTGAAGCACATAAGCTCTAGAGGAGTCCACAGTACATAACAAATCAATGGTAAAGAGGAGTTCCCCAGATCCAATCAAAGTTGGTATCAATCTTGAGCTGACACCCACATGAAGCAAAGGCTTTAATTCCCTTGTCAATGTTGAAATGCTGTTTGTAGATTCTAAGCATCATATAATCTCTAAAGCTTCCCGAATGACTTTTTTTTTGGTAATCCTAATATCTACACTGCTTTGTACTTTCTCAGTGGTGCAGAAAAAAGACTCTTGGATCTCAGAATCCTCTGGTAAGATTCCATTCCTGGCTCTGTGATCTCTCTTTCCCTCCCTCTTTCATAGACACAAACATTCACACAGTCACCACAGAACTGAGTATATGTTTGCAACATGAGTGTATAGCCTGAACTTTGTCTAAATCAGCTGATCATCAATGTTTGCAAGGGACTGTGCAAGTGGCTTTGCAGTTGTTGCCAGATAGAGAGTGACTGCAAGCCCTCTTTGGGTCCAGCCAGGTCTTTACCTACCCCAAACCTGATGACATCAACTGTGTAGGGCAGGTAGCAATAGTTTGGCCAAAATAGCATGGTGGGCCAAATGGGAAAGCCTACCAGCCTGATTAGATCCGCTGGATGATTCACACTATTTAAGAGACAAATGGTAGATGGTTGGGAATTTTCAGTGACATGAAGAATCAGATTTCACCACCATCCCTGTGTATCACAGTCCCTGCCCTGGTTTATAAAAAAGTATTGGGTAGGCAGTCACATGGCAAATGTATCATTTTTTCCAGGTCTAAGTGAATGTCCAAATACAGAGTTAAACCTTTCAGCTTTTGCCTTCGTTATTCACACAGTTGGGATTTCAAATGCACACATGCAGAAGAAGATTCCCCCTCCCAAAGGAAATGGGAGTCAATAGGTTAAATAGAAATTGTGTCAACTTCCAGATTAAATCCATGCCCAACCCCCTGCAATGCAGACATCTCAACTAAAGCATCCATGATAGATGGCCATCCAACCTCTGCTTAAAAACTTCCAATGAAGGAGAGTCCAACACATTCTGAGGGAGTCCATTCCACTGTCGATCAACTCTTACCATCACACAGAGCATCCTGACATTTAGTCAGAATCTGCTTTCTTGTAACTTGACTCTATTGGTTTGGGTCCTACCCTCTGGAGCAGCAGAAAACTAGCTTGCTGCATCTTCCATGTGAAAGCCCTTTAGACATTTGAAGATGGCTCTCATATCTTAGTCTCCTCTTTTACCCAACTTCCTCAACCATTTGCCATAAAGTTTGGTTTCCAGACCCTTGATCATCTTGGTCACTGTCCTCCATACATGCTCCAACTTGTCAATATCCTTTTTAAATTGTGGTGCCCATAACTGGACCCAGTACACAGTGCAGATGTGGTCTGGCCAAGGCAGATTAGAGCAAGACTATTACTTTCCTTGGTCAGGACACTATACTTCTGTTGATGCAGCCTAGAATAGCATTAGCTTTTTTTGCTGCATCATCACACTGTTTACTCATGTTCAACATGTGAATCCTTTTTGTGGGAATGTTCTGGGGTGCAGGAGAGGATATATTGACTAATTATATCCTTGTCCAACTTGTGCTAACAAGTTCCCAAAATATCAGCAGAGTTTATAGACATTCCCCTTTTGTTCGCAACGGTAACGTGTGCACAGGTTCGCTAGAACCTCTATAATAATTACTCTGGTAATTTCCCCTTTTGTTCCCTCTTAAAATACAAGACACAACACAGTCTTTATAAAAGTATAAAAGAGTTTACTCACGATCTGTTCACAATATGATCCCAGACGGCAGACAGGCTTAAAAAGGTAAAATACACTTAGAATCTATCTTACAGGAAGATAGCCCTCTCCTCTCTTGGCTGAGAGCCAAGAGGGCATCCTGCTTCTTCGAAAGGTGATGGCAGAGAGAGAGAGATGGCTGCCTGCCCTGTGCTTTTGTCATTACCTGCACAGGTGAGGCCACACCCACCTCTGGTCACATGCAGAGGAAGTCCGTCCCCAGGAAGTTTACCTGCTTGCTGGACAGACATACCTCCCCATGTTTCTAACATGTACACTCTAGGAATGTTGTCATTGACTGCTCCTGTGTTTACATCCCACATACCCCTTCTCAGGCAATACAACATATACAAAACATAAACAACTTTATTCAACCACCCAGAGTCCCAGCTTGACACGTAGATTCTGGAAACTCTCTCTTGGTAGGGGTTTTGTCAGGATGTCAGCAGTCATCTCTTGGGTGCTGCAGTAGGATAGCTCCACAAGTCCATCCTGGATCATCTGGCGTATGTAGTGGTATTTAACCCCAATGTGTTTTGTTCTGGCCAGGAACTTCTCACTCTGCGTCAGCTTCAGGCAACTTTGATTGTCCTCTAGCAAGCTGACAGGCTCTTTTCTCACCAACCCAAAGTCCTTTATGAGTTGATCAAGCCAGGCGATCTCTCTGCAGGCTTCTGTTGCTGCAACGTATTCTGATTCTGTGGAAGATAATGCTACACAGCTCTGTTCATAACTGCCCCATGAAACAGGTCCATCCCCAAACATAAAAACATGACCACTTGTTGATTTATAATCAGCATTATCCCCAGCCCAATCCGCATCAGTATACCCAACCAACTTAGGGTCTCTGACAGCTGGTAACCTTAATTTACAATTCATGGTTCCCTTCAAATATCGCACCACCCTCTTTACACCTGCCCAATCATGTTCAGTGGGAGAATTCACTTTTCTGCTAAGAATCCCCACAGCATTAGCTAAGTCAGGTCTACATGTGGTAAACAAAAGTTTACCAATCGCCGACCTGTAGTCATTGTTGTCTGGCAACTGCTTCGAATCCTGCTGATTCTTCAGGAAGTCAGTAGCCATCGGTGTAGCAACTGGATGTGTGTCTTGCATCTGCATGTGCTCAATTAGCTCGTGGATCTTCTGTCTTTGGCTGAGAAGAAATGAGCCGTCCTCTTCTCTTTCCACTTGGATCCCGAGGTAGTACTGGACATCTCCTAGCTCCTTGACCTCCACCTCCTTGCTAAGGTGTTTTACTATCTGTGTATAGTCTTTCTCACTTGCTGTGGCAATAATCAGGTCATCAACAAATGCTAGGATATATGACAATTGTCCATTATTTGACTTACTGTACAAGCACTTGTCAGCGTCGCCTTGCTTGTACCCAAGTTGCGTCAGCATTTTATGCAACTTCTGGTTCCAGGCTCTGGCAGCCTGTTTAAGTCCATAAAGTCCTTTCTGCAGTTTGCACACTAGATGTGCCTCATGTGGTTTTACAAACCTTTAGGCTGTTTCATATAAATTTCCTCTGAAATCTGCCCATGTAGAAAAGCGGTAGCAATGTCTATGTGTTTCACCCTCATTTTCTTGGAGGCTGCAATGCTTAAAAGCATTCTTACGCTGCTGTACCTCACAGTTGGTGCAAAAACTTCATCATAGTCTTCACCAAAACGCTGTGAAAATCCCTGTGCCACAAGTCTAGCTTTGTAGCGCTGCACTTCTCCTTCTGACCCCTTCTTAACCTTGAAAACCCATTTACTGCCAATGGCCTTCTTACCGGGAGGCAGCTCAGTGAGTGTCCAGGTCTTGTTTTGATGCAGTGCATCCATCTCCTCCTGCGCGGCCTTCCTCCAGAGACTGGCTTCTGCAGCTGGCATCTCCTGTATCTCTTCCCAAGTGGAAGGTTCCTGTGGAAACGCCGACCCTGCAAAGTAGGACAGCCGTAATCGTGGGACACCTTTGTTGGTTCTGGATGAGATCCTGACCTCTGGTTCTCCGACCACATCAGCTTCTTCATCCTCCTCCAACGCAGGCATGTCCCCATCTGAGTCCTCATCTTCGTCTCTGGTGCCGCCAGGGTTCTGGTCCTCTGCGTCTTCTGGTGCGTCGCCTGTAGGGGGCGCTGTAACACTCGAAGGCAGATAATTACTTTGTGGGGTCTCAAAAGGGAAATATACAAACTCTTGAGTCCTTTCCGACTCATCTGAAGAATCCACAACAGTGTTCTTAGTGTCTACTTTTCCATATTCATCAAAATAAACCGCATGGTATGCATTTGTCTTACCAGTTTGTAAGTCCATAATTCTGTATCCTTTGCCTCCAGAAGCATATCCCACAAGGATACCTGCTTTTGCCCTGGAGTCAAGCTTGTGTCTGTGTTCCTTGGGCACGTGGAAGTAACACGGACTTCCAAACACGCGTATGTGCGACAGATTGGGAGCTTTCCCATGCCAAAGTTCAAATGGTGTGCGCTCTGCACCTTTAGTTGGCAGTCTATTCTGCAAATAGACCGACGTGTACACTCCTTCGGCCCACAGCTTGTGTGGCAAACGTGCATCCTTTAGCATGCACCTTGTCATGTCCATAATGGACCTAAACTTTCTCTCAGCTATGGCATTCTGCTGTGGTGTGTAAGGAATTGTGGTTACATGTGCAATTCCTTCCTTGGCCAGGAGAGCCTGCATTTCATTTGAGCAGTACTCACCTCCATTGTCACTCATTAACACAGCTGGAGCTCTCTGGAATTTGTTCTTGACCATGGCAATGTATTCCTGGAGCTTCTCCACTGTCTCACTCTTCTCTTTGAGGAAATATACAACACAAAATCTTGAAAAGTCATCCAGAAATATTAAAATATATCTATTCTTTCCCAGTGAGGGAACATTCATGGGTCCACATATGTCAGTGTGCACTATGTCAAGCACTTTGTTGCTTCTTTGCTCTGCACAACGTGGAAATGAAGGTTTTATAGCCTTCTCAGTAATACAGCTTATGCACTTTGCTGGAGCTTTGTTGCTCTGCTTTACCTGCAAACCTCTTACAAGATTTCTTTTCTGTAGATCCAGAATGACGTTGGCATCCCTATGTCCTAGCCTTCTGTGCCATAGGTCCAGATCTGCTTCATCCTTCTGGCTGGAATGTGCCACTTTTGCAGACTGGTTCTCTGAAAGATCAAGCTCATATACACCATTTATTAGCTTTGCTTGAGCAAACACTTTGCCATTTCTAGTCACTTTACATTCTCCATTTCCAAATGTGATCTGGAAACCTTTCTTGTCCAAAGTGGACACGCTGATTAAATTGCAGCTCAGCTCTGGAACGTACAAAACTCTAGAGATTGTGTTCTCAATGCATTCATTGTTTATATTGCATTTCAGGCTCATGGAACCCGCACCTTTTGCTTTAACAATGTTGCCATCTGCAATCTCAATTTCAGATCCTTCTTCATCATTTATTTCATTAATCTCATTAAAATAGTCCTTTTTATATGAAAAATGCGAACTGGCACCTGAATCTAAGATCCATTTATTACGTTTATTTTCACGATTCTGGACGGCTAAATTCCTTTCCTGCAGTAACCATGTGCATTCACATTTCCCCTTCTTTTCCCCTTTTGGCTGAAAGGGGTGGGGTTTCTTTGCTTTAGGAGCTCTGCAGTTCTTTGCAATGTGTCCTTCTTTGTTACAATTGAAGCAAATCACTTTCTTAGGCATCTCTTTGGACTTTGTACATTGCCTAGATGCATAACTGCTGTCCTTGCTTCTAGCATTTCTCACTGGAGATTCAGCTCTATCTCTGCATTCTTCTTTTAAATAACCAATCAAGTCTTTAAAAGTCAGACCTTGTCTATGAGCCATCAAACTTACAAATGCGCTAAAGCGTGGTCCAAGTGATGATAACAAAAATGCTATCTTTGTATCCTCATCAAAAGCTTTGGGAGTCAGATCAATTCTTTGAATAATCTCAGTAAACTTGTTGATGTGCTCTGTGAATTCCTCTTTTGAATTCATCCTCAATCTGGTTAATTTACACACCAAGTTTCTGAAGCTGTTTATGCTAGATTCTCCATACACGCGCTCAATATCTCTTAAGATTTGAGATGCATCATCTGTACTATTTATTAATGATAGCTGCTCATCGCGAAGTCCACTCAAAATTATGTGTCTAGCTTCGCTGTTCATGCGTTTCCAAGCACTTATCTTGGCTAAATCCTCCTCAGACGATCCTGTAGGCTGAGGCTTTAAAGCTTCCAAAATATGCTTATAATCTAAACATGCTATCAAGCGCTGCTTCCAGTGCATGAAATTGTACTCATTCAGCACAGGCATTCCTAGCTTTGCATCACTATCAAAAGCTGCTCTAGCCATCTTAAAATCCAAAATTTGAAAATTCTTCAAAATTTCTCAAAATTTTAAAATCAAAATCTCAAAAATCTCAAAATGCAAAACAATTCTTCACTGCCTTGGGTCACTGTGAACTCTGAGGGAAGGGGGGGTTGCTTAATCCCCACTGCACAATGGAACAAAGGACCATGTGCTTACCAGGAAGTTAATTCAGAAAAATACTACTCAACTCAAAATCACAATCCAATGCAATCCTTAAAAAATACGCAGAAATATGCAATACTGGGGCCACTAACCCTTTGTGGGAATGTTCTGGGGTGCAGGAGAGGATATATTGACTAATTATATCCTTGTCCAACTTGTGCTAACAAGTTCCCAAAATATCAGCAGAGTTTATAGACATTCCCCTTTTGTTCGCAACAGTAACGTGTGCACAGGTTCGCTAGAACCTCTATAATAATTACTCTGGTAATTTCCCCTTTTGTTCCCTCTTAAAATACAAGACACAACACAGTCTTTATAAAAGTATAAAAGAGTTTACTCACGATCTGTTCACAATATGATCCCAGACGGCAGACAGGCTTAAAAAGGTAAAATACACTTAGAATCTATCTTATAGGAAGATAGCCCTCTCCTCTCTTGGCTGAGAGCCAAGAGGGCATCCTGCTTCTTCGAAAGGTGATGGCAGAGAGAGAGAGATGGCTGCCTGCCCTGTGCTTTTGTCATTACCTGCACAGGTGAGGCCACACCCACCTCTGGTCACATGCAGAGGAAGTCCGTCCCCAGGAAGTTTACCTGCTTGCTGGACAGACATCCCTCCCCATGTTTCTAACATGTACACTCTAGGAATGTTGTCATTGACTGCTCCTGTGTTTACATCCCACACTTTTCACATGTACTACTAGCAAGTCTGGTGTCACTCATCTTATATTTGTGCAACTGGTTCTTCCTGCCTAAGTGTAGAATCTTACATTTGTCCCTGTTGAAATTAATTTTGTTAGTAAGGGCCCAGTTTTTCAATCAGTTAAGATAATCTTAAATCCTGATGCTGTCTTCTGTGGCATTAGCTACACCTCCCAGTTTGGTGTCACCTGCAAATTGGATGAACATCTCCTCAATTCCTTCATCCAAGCCATTTATAAAGATGTTGAACAACAATGGGCCCAGGACAGAACCCTCTGATACTCCATTCGCCACTTTCCCCCAGGATGATAATGAGCCATTACTGAGCACTCTTTGGGTTCAGTCAACCAGCTGCATATCCACCTAACAGTTACCTTGTCCAGCCCACATTTTACCAACTTCTCCATAATAATATCATGAGAGACTTTGTCAAAAGCCTTAATGAAATCAAGATAAATTACATCCACAGCATTCCCCTGATTCACCATGTTTGTAACTTTATATATAAAAAAGAATGAGATTTATCTGGCATGACTTCTTTTTGAGAAAACCATGCTGGATCTTAGTAATCACAGCATAATTTTCTAAGTGCTCACAGACAGTTTATCTGTTCTAACACCTTTCTTGGTATCAACATCAAGCTGATTGGTCGGTAGTTACCTGGTTATTTCCCACATGCCACTTTTTGAACATGGAGACAATCTTTGTCCACCTCCAGTTCATAGGGACCTCACCTGTTCTCCAAGAATTCTCAAAGATTATAGACAGAGACTCTGAAATTACATCCACAAGCTCCTTTAGTACCCTTGGGTGCAGCTCATCAAGCCCTGGAGATGTGAGTCATATAAAGTAGCAAGGTGTTCCCTTACAAGTTATTTTCCTATCTTGGGCTGCAGTTCCCTCCTTGCATCATTTATACTGTTATCACTAGGTTGGGCATTGCTTTCCTATTGGGTGAAGACAGGCAAAGTAGGTATTGCCTTATGTCTGTCACCCAATAGCATTGTTCTATCTTCTTCACACAGAGGACCTACTACTTGCTTGACCTTCTTGCTTCAAACACAGATAAAGAAATTTTAAAAATTATTTTTAACCTCTCTTGCAACCCTGAACTCATTCTGAGCTTAGGCCTGCCTAACCTTCTCCCTGCAACTGTTGGCTACTCATGTATACTTTTCCTTCATGATTTCCCATTTCTTCCTTTTATTATACATGTCCTTCTTAAATCTCAGCCCATCTATATGTGAAATGCATGTGGTTGAATAAATATATTTCTATGTGCCTGGAGACTTCCTACTCCTGTTCCCTGGCACTTTTATGCACCAACTCCAGGAATTCTGTCTGTGGTGTAGATATTTGGCACTAGAGGTACCTCTGTCCACCCAAGTGGAGAAGGAGGCCAGCCAGGTATGGAGATATACCAGTGGAGGCTGCTTGATGGGGTGAAAGTCAATTGAAAATATTTGTAAGGAAACAGATGGTGGTGGACTCCCATCAGTCCCAGCCAGCACGGCCAATTTGCATAATATGCAAATTAACTGATGAAGTGATTAACACATATTATTAACACCATTAGGTTCATAACTAACCTAGGGGCCCAGACTGTCACAAGGGTGGAGAAACTGAGGCCTGTGGGATGAATATGATCCTCCAGTCTTCTCTGTCAAGCTCTTAGGACTGTCCTCAGGCCATGCCCACCTTCTGCCCTGCTCCATGCCTCTTGCCTGGCTAGAATCTGTCATTGAACTGCTTTTGCTTGGCAGGCAGAAGAGAAAGCTTCTCGCTTTTGAACTGCTGGAACATAGTCTACTGTACAACCGCTTTTGACACCGGCCATATCCACCACTGACATGCAGTCCTCAGACTGGAAAAGTTTGTCTTCACTTGGGCCAAGAACACGGCTGCATACTCTTAAATTGGAATCCTACATCTGCTTCCTCGAGTGTAAGTCCCATCAAACTCAGTGGGAATTTGAGCATTTGCATGATGTAAAAGCCACTTCAGGAAATCTAGCAGAATTTAGGGGGAAATTACAGAAAATTACAGGAGTAACGGGATGAAATTTGGGGTGGGATACCAACATACAGCTGTTTTAATGGATGAATCATGGGGAAACAGGAATATACATGTGTGAATAAGGAAGGGGCGTAGCACGGTTGTCCAAAGAAGTTGGTTGCCATGTTCCACCACGTCCACTGGATGTGAATAAAAAAGCCACAGTTCCATAAAACAATAGATACTGCAGAGTGAAAGGACCATTAGAAAACAGAAAAGAAGTGCTAACATTACAGTCAGGAAAACTAATGCAGTATTGTCCATGTCTGAATGCACCCTTACGTCTACAAAAACACGCATAGGGTTGCACCATAAAGTTTCATTAAATTCATGATGAATCTCATTTCCATTCAGATTTCTCCACTTTTATCCTATACTCTTGTGGCTGCGCTGACTGGGACTGTTAGGAGTTGGAGGATACCAGGTTGGTGAAGGCTGTTCTAATACAACAAAATATGGCCTAACAAATAGATGGCCATTTTTGTCCTTTTTTTAAAAAAATGCCATGCACAGCAGATCTATGCTGTCTGGTTTACTTGGCTTCCATTCCCACCCCCCCTCGCCCCAGAGGCTTGACAGAAGCTGACATGTAAAGATGCATTGAGTTTGACATCCAGCATTTTTGAAAAAAAAGATAAGTCCCGTCAAAGAGCCTTACAGTCTCCGAGAGACGTGAAAAGGAAGAGTTAGAAGAGCAGCGAAGGAACTCAGGAAAAGGCATCTGTGTGTCATTTCCACAGCCCCAGCAACAAAGAGCTTTGAGCCACAACAACGTTCGACGGGTAGAGTTGCCAGCAAGGCATACTGAGGTGATTTGGAAGGCCTTCACATAAGGAATGGGCATTGAAGCCTGCTCAGAAGAACCTAACCTGACATCTCCCATCTCAAACTATCATCTAAAATGCAGAGGTTTCCTCTTTAAAGGAAATGAAAATCTGGAGGTTCCTGTCTGGGCCAAACCTCTGGCAAATTTGCAAGCAGAACTCGGAAGGCGTTTCAAGAAGACAGCTTAGGGCCAGGTTACCTGAAAGACCGTCTGCCCCTGGGTAGACCTGTAAGATCACATCTAGGAAAATTCAACCCATGGTGCCATACCATGAAGAACAGCATGGGGTGGTGACCAGAAAATGGGCATTTTCTGCTATTGTTCCTGCACTGTGGGGTCCTCTTTTAAAGCCATCCAAGTTGGTTTCATAGGGTTCTACCCAGTGTTAATCATACTTAGAGTATAATAAATGCACATGACTAACTTTAATCTCAGTAGATCTACACTAAGTGGAACTTAGTTGGATGCATTTCAAGGGGTGCAGGAGTTTGCAGGGAGAGGAGGGAGGGAGGGAAGGCAAAGGCAAAAACTCAGGGAACAATAGAAGGCAGAGAGGGGCACTCTGCAAGTAACCATTTCATTCCCCTGGCAAGAGCAATCTGTTCAGTTTCTGTTTCAGTTTCTGTTAATTGGTTCTCGTGGGAAACTTGCAGATTCTAGCTTCACCAATTAACTCAAGCTGGAGTCAATTTACTCTTGGCAGAAAGCCCAGGTCTGCTTGACCTAGAAACTACTCACTCTGATTGGTTAACGAGCAGCACTCAACTCTGTTATCTAGGGATTGCTAGCACAGTTTGATGTGAGGTGTGTTAGGAGTTAGAAGTGCTGTGTATGGTTTTGAGAGAGAGAAAGAGAGGGTTTATTTTGCTTTTATTTGTATGCAGAAACTCTGCTGGTTTTATTTTTCCTTTTAATAAATCCTGTAAATAGTTATTCTGAGTCTAGCTGAGTAGTCATTACTGCCGCAACTAGCTTCTTCGCTGTGCAGGAAAACTCTGCTACGTTTGGGCTAAAGCCAATAGGGCTATGCCTGACACTTCAAAGTTCCATGAGGTTATGGGCATTGTGCTGCCAGCCTGAGTTGCGGTGGTGTCAGCATCAACGGCGTTGGTTCCAGTAGTTCCAGAGGTTGTTGTTCCTGGCTGGTTCCTGACCGTGGTGAGCTGGTGACGCAGCGGACACAAGGACAACAGCTGCAGCGTGTGAGTGCTGGGTGCTGTGGTTCCTGTTTTCTCTCTCGGTGGTCGTGAGTAGCTGGTTCCGGGTTCCAGGGACATCGCTCTCAAGATGACCTCACAACCAGGTCAGATGGCTTTTGAGCGTCTGAATGACTCCAATTACTTGCTGTGGTCGGAACGCATGCAGGCAGTGCTGCAGAGGGATCGTCTCTGGCAAGTGGTGAGTAAGTTTCCTACGAAGCCTGATGATGAAGACCTTGATAAAGACCAAAGAGCAAGGGCCACAATTGTCTTGGGGCTGGAAGATTCCCAGTTGCCGTATGTGAGGGGAATCAAGACAGCTAGAGGTGTGTGGCAAGCACTTAAAGAACTCCATGTGCGTGAGACAGCGGTTTCCAAGCTGTTCATTCGCAAGGCATTGTACAAGGCAATGTTACAGCCTGGGGTTACAATGCAGGAACACCTACACAGTTTACAGTTAAAGTTTTCTGCGCTACAGGAAAGAGACTGTGCATTAGACCAGCAGGAGAAGGTGGCTATTATTTTGAGTTCTCTCCCGGAAAGCTGGGACAATTTAGTTTTGTCTCTAGATGGCATGCAGGAGCATGATTTATCAGTCAGTTACGTTACTGGGCGTTTGATTGAAGAATGGCAGAAGAGGCAAGAAAGGTCGTTGGCTGCAGAGGCTTCTACAGGTGGACGGTTTGGAAGGAGTTCTCATGCCGTGCCAGAGGTGGAGCAAAAGCAGCGTACCGGTGAGGAGTCAGCGTTTGCTGTTAGGCGTTGTTTCCGATGTGGGTCTTCAGCGCATCTAAAACAACAATGTCCGGAGTTGGTCAAGTCTCAGTGGCCGGTGCAGGAGCAGAGACGAGATCAGCAGCAGCAGCAGCGTAAAAAGAAATTCTTCAAACGAAAACAGTCGGCTCAGCTGGTGACCGGCGAGGTCAAGATTGCTGATGAGAAACAAGCGGTCTGGGTGGTCGATTCGGGAGCGTCTCGCCACATCGTGAATTCAGATGAATTGTTTGTTTCCAAGAACTCAGCACAGCGCAGCCAGGTGGCTCTAGCAGACGGAAGTACTTCCGAAGTGATTTCGGGGGGTGCAGTTTTTGTTCCTTGTCTGCGTGAATGCCTGCAAAATGTACTTTGTGTGCCGCCATTAAGGAGCAATCTGATGTCTGTAGATTGTTTGCTAAAAGCTGGGTTTAAAGTGTATTTTGAAGGAGACAGTTGCATTATTAAGAAGGCTGGTGAGATTTTAGGCACTGCTAAGTCAGAGGGAGGCTTGTTTTGGCTTAAAGCAGGATCTCAAGTTGCAGCAGTAGTCAGTAAATCTCAGCCTGCAGTGAATAACAAAGCTATACATGACAACTGTGTGCACTTATTGCATAGGAAAATGGGGCATGCTTGCTGGAAAAGTGTACTAAAAATGTCCGAATTGGCTGATGGGGGTAATTTAAAGAGTTGTAACAAGTACCTTGATTGTAATGTTTGTAAAAAGGTTAAAACCCACAGAGTCTCTTACCCCAGAAGTGACAGAGTTAGTGAGTCACCGCTACAGCTGGTTCACATGGACGTAATTGGTCCATTTGCTGTAAGCAGGGGTGGATCGCGCTTTTCACTAACAATTGTGGATGACGCCACGCGTTATTCCTGGGTTTTTCCCATGAAGAATAAGGGTGACGTGTTCACTAAGTTTAAAGGCTGGGTGGCATCTGTGGAAAGATTTCTGTCCATTAAACTCAAAAGGATTCAGACGGACAGAGGTGGCGAATTTATGTCAAATGCCTTTAAAGATTGGTTACAAAAGCGTGGCATTGGGCATAGAAAAACGAACGTTTTTTCCCCAGAGGAGAATGGCGTTGCAGAGCGAAAAAACAGATCTTTACAAGATATGATGTTTGCCATGCTTGATGATGCTGATTTACCCATGTCTTATTGGGGGGAGAGCATGCTCACCGCGTGTTATCTCCAAAATAGGCTCTTCCATCAAACAATAGGTACAACCCCGTACTTTAAATTGTTTCAGAAAAAACCTAAAATTGACCATTTGCATGTGTTTGGATCAAAAGCCTGGGTATTAATTCCGAAACAAATGAGAAAGAAGGGAGATCCTAAGACCAAACAGTTAGTGTTTGTGGGTTACCAGGAGCTGGGAAAAGGTTTCCGCTTTGCTGAAGGGACAAATGGCATTGTGATCTCCAGGAATGCCAGTTTTTGTGAACATAGTGGCTGGGAGAGACTACATGCCAATACTGAGGTTTGGTTTGAACCTTCCCAGGAGCTTCATGACTCTGAAGGTAGACACAGAGAATCAGAGTCTGAGGGGGAGGAAAGTTCAGATAAGAGCTCTCAAGAAAGTGGAGTTAGCCAAAGACCAGTTGCTAAGCAACAAAAGAGAGGTCGTAGTTCTGAGGAGGAAAGTGGGTCAGAAGAAAAATTTTCTCCCAGAAGATCTAAAAGACAAAACAAAGGAGTGCCTCCGGTGCGTTTTTCTCCTGATACTGCAAATGTGTTTAGTGTAAGTGCAGAACCCAAGAGTTTTCAGGAGGTGTTAAAGTTACCAAAAGAGGAGGCAGAGCGCTGGAAACAGGCAATGGAGGAAGAGATGTCCTCTCTGAATGAGCACAAGGTTTTTACACCAGTAGCAGCGCCTGAGGGGGCAAAGATTGTAGGCTGCAGGTGGGTGTACAAAAGACTTAGGCCCGGTTAGGACATATCTAGGGTTGGAAGTGTGCTGGGCCCAAGATGGCAGCTGCCTAATTAGTCAGCAGAACAAAGTTAAACAACTACTGACTACATACAGGATGCAGGATTGCAAAGGGGCAGCGGTGCCTATGGATCCAGGTTTCATAAAAACACTTCACATAGATGAGAGTCCTGAATTTGAACACCCTGATGTATATCACTCTGTAATTGGAAGTTTATTGTATATAGCACAGTGGTCCAGACCTGATATTAGCTATGCAGTAGGCATATTAAGTAGATTGGTCTCAAAACCCACACTAAATGCCTGGAAAGGGGTAAAACAAGTTCTGAGGTATCTCAAACAGACAATTGGCTATATGTTACAATTAAATTCTTCAGAGGATGAAATGTTGAGTTGCTACTGTGATAGTGACTGGGGAAATTTGCCAGATAGAAAATCTGTCACAGGACTAGTCATAATGGTCGGTGGAGCTTTAATCAGCTGGCGGTCACGCAAGCAAGACGTTGTAAGTGTGTCATCAACGGAATCAGAGTATGCCGCATTGAGTGAGTTGTGCAACGAGGTGATTTATTTCAAGCATTTGATGGCAGATTTAAATGTAAATTGTGGAGAACCAGTACAAGTTTACATTGATAATCAAGCTTGTATAACCTTAAGTAAAACAGAGGGTTTCAAATCGCGTTCCAAACATATCTCTGTAAAATACCAAAATGTACGTTGCTGTGTACAAGACAATGTAATCACCTGTACTTATGTGTCAAGTGAAGAAAATGTAGCAGATGTGTTAACTAAACCATTGGCAAAGATAAAGAACAAGCGAATGTGCAAGGGTTTAGGTTTGCTGGAAAAATGATCTCCTACATAGGTGTATTTGGAGTTAATTGTTCAGCAGAATCTGTGAGGGGGTGTTCAGTTTCTGTTTCAGTTTCTGTTAATTGGTTCTCGTGGGAAACTTGCAGATTCTAGCTTCACCAATTAACTCAAGCTGGAGTCAATTTACTCTTGGCAGAAAGCCCAGGTCTGCTTGACCTAGAAACTACTCACTCTGATTGGTTAACGAGCAGCACTCAACTCTGTTATCTAGGGATTGCTAGCACAGTTTGATGTGAGGTGTGTTAGGAGTTAGAAGTGCTGTGTATGGTTTTGAGAGAGAGAAAGAGAGGGTTTATTTTGCTTTTATTTGTATGCAGAAACTCTGCTGGTTTTATTTTTCCTTTTAATAAATCCTGTAAATAGTTATTCTGAGTCTAGCTGAGTAGTCATTACTGCCGCAACTAGCTTCTTCGCTGTGCAGGAAAACTCTGCTACGTTTGGGCTAAAGCCAATAGGGCTATGCCTGACACTTCAAAGTTCCATGACAATCTGTGTTTCTCCTGTAAGCCCCTTGGATGAGGGAGGATGGGGAGAAAGCTTGGGCTGCAGAGGGAGAGAGAGAAGGGTGGCAGAAAGAGAAAGAAGAGGGAGGGTGAGGGAAGGAGAGATAAAAGGTGTGGCCTCACCCATCCTGACTCAGGTGCTGCCCACTTTTAGATCTGATCTTACCTGCCAGGTTTTTTGACCCAACCTGTCACGAACATACACCCCCTGCATTTCCTCAGAATACCACTGAAGAAATGCAGCCCTAGGTCATATCCACACTTAAAGCACATTTGAAGTGCATGGCTTCCCCCAAATAATCCTGGTAATGGAACTTCGTTGAGGGTGCTGGGAATCATAGCTCCCAGCTACAGTTCCAAAGGTTCCCAAAGCCATGTCTGTTAAAGTGGTATAAGCTGCTTTAAATGGATGGTAAGGATGTGTCCTTCTCACTGGAAGGACAGATCGTGAAGCTGAGGCTCCAATACTTTGGCCACCTCATGAGAAGAGAAGACTCCCTGGAAAAGACCCTGATGTTGGGAAAGATGGAGGGCACAAGGAGAAGGGGACGACAGAAGACGAGATGGTTGGACAGCGTTCTCAAAGCTACAAACATGAGTCTGACCAAACTGCGGGAGGCAGTGCAAGATAGAAGTGCCTGGTGTGCTCTGGTCCATGGGGTCACAAAGAGTCGGACACGACTAAATGACTAAACAACAACAACAAAGGATGTGACCCTTGATTGGGGGGGGGGGGGAGTTCCTTACCATGGCAGTAAATAAATGACTCATTGTATGAAGAAATTTGTGCTGTCCTGCATGTAAATGCCAATTAGCTTTTTGGGTGACTTCCAGTTTTCATATCATGTGGGCAGCAGACAAAGTCCCTTTCCTGCCACTCTCCCTTTCTCTCGGTGCTACACTTTTTTAAAACCTCTGTCATCACTGCTTACTCTTGTCATGCATGAAGCCCAAGCCAGATTGTCACCATGGCCCTTTCCAGCTTCCCAAACTGTTAGCAATCTTATTGAGTAGCTAGGTCTTTATCCGGACCAATTGTTGCCAGGTTTTTTGTTTTTTTGCAATAACCCAATTGAGGAGTAAATAAATAAATTACCCGAGGTGCAACAACCCCTTTTAAAATAAGGTTACAAAAGTTGAACGCAAAACAATTTGCGGCTCCTGTTGTACTCGAGTGATATTTGATTATATCCCCAATAGCTGAATGGGCAACAAAATCAAAAAGCAATTTCACAGAGCAAATGCTGCACTACTCATTTGCCATGATGGGTCGCCCTGGAAGTGAAAGGAAGGTCTTATGCTTTGCGAAATAAAATAAAAATAATTAGCCGCCCAGTTTCTGCAGTGCTAAAAGTGAGACCTATCACAGCTAGAAACTAGCAGACTGGATTGAATATTAGTTATTTAAAGCCATCAAGAATCTAGTCATACTTAGAAATATACGGATCATAGGAGCCAATAATAGCTGCAAAGCCTCTTCAGACTTGCCTTGTGCAGTGCTCCATTCATTTCTTATAAAGGCCCCCAAGAGATAGGAACAGCCATTTCCCCCAAAACTACTGCTACCAAGAAGGACATTGCGAGATTTGCACCAGGAACCCTACAGGGTCAGGTAACCATTCCTCACTTTCTCCGGCAGCAGAGCTGATGGATGGGGAAGGGAACTGCCAGCAGATCATGCTATAATGCTAACACCATAAACCAGAATGCTCCTTGTTCCAGGAGTTAGTTGATTCTTGAGCAACCTTTGCCAACCTAGCATCCTCTAGATGTTTGGAACAACAACTCCCATCAGCGCAGCCAGCTCACACAGGGACTTACTCCCCTGCCTCTCTCCTGATAAAGGGTGACCAAGGCTGTTTAGGTGCAAAAAATAAGCCTTAAAGCAGACTGAAATGGATTTAGATAATCCAGAGCCAGAAAATCTAGGCCTAGCAAGCAGAAAGCTCTTGTCTGATCATGCAAGGAGAGACATACTTCTTATACTGAGAAAATCCAAAGGTTCTGTACTCTCTGCCCATCACAAGGGTAAAGGTTGGCAGGTTAGGTCTCAACCCCAGATCCAGAATATCTCAGAAACTAACCAATGGCACCATGAGATATGTCATAGCTCAGCAGTAGAGTGAATGCTCTTGCATGCAAAAGGCCCCAGGTTCTATTCTGGACATCACCAGGAAAGGCAGAGAAAGATGTTTGTCTGAACCCCTGGAGGGCTACTGCCAGTTGCTGTATAGAATACTGAGCAAGATGGACCAAATGTTCTGACTTAGTGAAGGATAAAAAAGGTAAAGGTAAAGGACCCCTGACAGTTAAGTCTAGTCGCAAATGACTCTGGGGTTGCAGTGCTCCTCTCACTTTACTGGCCGAGGGAGCCGACGTTTGTCAGCAGACAGTTTTTCCGGGTCATGTGGCCAGCATGACTAAGACACTTCTGGCGAAACTAGAGCAGCACACAGAAATACTGTTTACCTTCCCAGCAGAGCAGTACCTATTTATCTACTTGCACTTTGACGTGCTTTCGAACTGCTAGGTTGGCAGGAGCTGGGACTGAGCAAAGGGAGCTCACCACGTCGCAGGGATTTGAACTGCCAACCTTCCGATCAGCAAGCCCTAGACTCAGTGGTTTAGACCACAGCGCCACCCACATCCCTCCCGTGTCAGCTTTGCTGGTGCTCAGTCATGAGCGCACTCAGTGTGTTTTTTGAAAACCACATTTATGTGGCATAGAGCTAGTGTGGTGTAGGCGTTAGAGTATTAGACCAGTACCTAAGACGCTGGGATTCAAATCATAATCCTCACTGGGTGAACGAGGGTCAGTCACTGTCTCTCAGTCAAACCTACCTCACAGGGTTGTAAAATGGGGTGGAAGTAAAGAATGTGCAGCACCTTGGGCTCCTTGGCTGAAATATATATGCAATAAATAAAATAACTCTTTTTTTATTTATTGAGGGGAGGGGTGAAACTGCATCACGCAAGAGGAAGAAGTAATGTTCCAATGTGCACACAATTTGAGGTACATTGAATTGGCTTGGTCTGCTGAAAAAAACCCACACAAATCATACACAGTCCTCCTCCATCCCAAAATAAATCAGAACATGTGAGGTTCCAGCGTACCAATCCTATGAGATGCCACTGCTCTTCTGTTGCCCCAAGTGATCATCCTTGCTCAACAAACTGAACACTAGTTATTGTCTCCCATGTTCAGTAAGGCAACTTATATGAGACAGGTGAAAAGGAATTGCCCAAAGACACTGGCCAATAGAAGCAGACCTACTGCTTTTGGTCTTAGAGCTCAATTGCACCAAATCTTTGTAAGTGGAAAAACCCAGTGTCAGTTTCCTAGGAACATTCCACTCCCACCCCCACCCCCGTGGTTAAGATGGTGGGATATATATATACTGTTTTGTTTCTAGATTACCTACAGAATATTTCATTGCAGTCCCAAGCTTTCCAGCTGTCATTTCTGTCATTTTTAGCACCTTTGGACTTTTCGATGATATGCCCTTTTCTGACAAGGAAGCAGAAGGGCTGTCAGCCTCATACATCAAATTGGCTTCCCTGGAATTATTCAAAAATCAAGGTGCCTCTCCAAAAATAACAATACAAGAAAGACAAGTTTGAGCGGCTCTTTCTTTCTCCCAGTGCCTTTTAATTTCATGATAATGGGGACCAATTAGCTTATGGAAGCGCTCATCTTTGAAACGTTCCCCAGGCTGCTATAAAATAGGCTTCAGTTCATCTTGTCCATTTTTCTTCTGCAAGAAAAAAAGGAAAGGGGAAGAGGGGAAAGAAAAATTGGAAAATGTTCTCTTCTTTAAAAAAAACAGGGGGGCGGAGAGAAGGGTTGTGGACAAGTGGATGCTTTTATCCTGATAACACTTGGTTTGTTTCCCTCACAGCAACATCCATTCTTTAAAACAGAATGAATCAGGGTCTCTAGATTGTTCAACACCCAGATCAGATTTTGGCATGATTTTATTGCTAATCCAGGTGTTGACCTTGCACTGTTTTTAGATCTGTCACCTTGCCATTAAACACCACATATTTCAAGTTTCTCTGTTTCTGTCTCTTTTCCTCCTGTTTTGAGAAGTTGACTTTTATCTGGTCCCATTTGACACTTATGGAACTGATGTGAGTAACATTCACTGGCAATTAAAGATTAGACCAGACAGATAGGCAACCATGCTGTCTGTGGGTTCTCCATCCCAGTGGAGGCATTTTTCCTGGACCTGAAGATAGAAGCTGAGGCCTACAGTGCCTAGAATGCAGACAATCTAGAGACTGATTCATATTAAGACTGTGCACTGGATCACAAACAAGGGTTTGGGCCGATCAGATTGAGGCAGCCCTGAATTGACCCAGCTCAGATTACCCAGACTAATCTGGGGCTATCAAAATGGGGTTGGCTTCATAATGAGGAGAGGGGAGGGAGAGATGTGCAGGCAGACTAGGCATATGTCCTCCTCCACCCACTTCACTGTGCAAGGCCCCCAAATCAGTTCAGAGGTCAGGTTGCCCCCAGATCATCCCAGTTTGGTTTGGGACCATTCCAAAATGCCTGATCAGGCCCTGAATCAGATCAGGGACCCCAGTGCACAACCTTACTCTCACACAGTGTGTGAATGAAGAGCTGACTGGGAGGTAATGGACTTCCAGCCTCGAGGACAGAGGACTGCCTCTTAAAAGAGCACAGCTGTCAAAGGGAACCCTGTGGCCCTCCTGATGTTGTTGGGCTCCTGCTCCCACCAGCTCCAGCTAGCATGGCCAGCAGTCAGGGATGATGGGTATTGTAGTCCAGCAAAATCTGAAGGGTCACAGGTTATGTACCCCTGCCCAAGGGGGATAAAAGGTCTCAGTTGAGTATCAGATTGGAATTTCAGGACCTTGGGCAGCTCTAAGCAGACACCTTCCTCCCATAAGGTCTGTTGCTCACTTGAAGCCTTGTATCCCTCTTGGGCCAGACCAGTGGAGGTTCGTGCAGACAAGACTTGGTAGGTGGGGCTCCTAAGAGGTCACAGAAGCATAGCCAATAAGGTCACAGTGATGTGACCAAGTTGTTTTGGTTTTCTCCCCAACCTCCTCCCTTGCAAAAAATACTGTGAGAATTTAAGCATTACACTTTTAAAAATACTTATCAGTAAACTGAAAAGTGTCTTGCTTTGATTCAGCAGGGTTCCTGATATCGAGAGAAAGGTTGTGTGAGTCCCACCCTGTTCTGGTTCTCTTCCTATCCTCCTCCCTTGCAAAGAAACGGTGGGCACTTAAAACATTGCAGTTTTGTTCATACTTAGCATTCAAGTATCATAGCTTGGTTCAGAAGAGGTCCCTTCTGCCACCGTTTCTAGTGTGGGTTCATGCCAAAGAAACTACATTTCTCAGAAGTAAGCCCCACTGAATTCCATGAGGATTGCTCCCTGATAAGTAAGTACAGGACGACAGCCTGAATTGGTTAGTATTAAAGGTTCCACACAGGGTTGTTAACATGGGAATCCATACATTTTCAAATTATCTTGCTGTTTTAAATCATGATTTCAATTTGCTAAAGTGTTTTATAGTATTTTTAGCCTCATAACAACCTGTAAATTGTAGGAAAACATCAACAGGTACCTTAAAGACTAACAAATTTCTTTTGACATAACCTTCATAAAATGTATCGTTCTTGGTAATCATTTTATGTAATAATACCTTTACAAGCCTCTGAAGTAGTACTACTATTGTTTCATTTTTGCTTATACTAAGTCAGACCATTGTTCCATCTAGTTCAGTATCATCTAGACTGACAGCAGCTCTCCAGGGTTTCAGTCTGGGGTCTCTTCTCACCATGCAATTTCCAGAAATAATTGAGATCTACCTTGTGAAAAATCATGCCTGCTTTTGTTGATAGGTCTTGGGTCAAGTCTGTACTTCCCCAGCCCGTTCTCTTCTCGGGATCTCATGAAGGCAAGGGAGAGTGTTTCTTTCCATTGCAGTTGCTGCATTGGCATCCAGGGATGCTTTCCTTGAGTAGATTATAGGCTTGTTAGTATTCACACACCACAGCGCCCTCTTCAAACAATGACCCCAAGCATTAATATGCAAAGTAAACAGCAAAATAGTTCCACATGGAACAGCTGGGATGCTCACTAACCAAGAACTTCCACAGTCAATGTTTGCCATTGGTACAATCTGCCAGCAATGCTGCCAGCCATTTTCAAATCAAATCAGTAAACAGGCGATGCAGCTGTTTATAATATGTGTAATGGTGAAAAATTGCTTTGGGTGAAATTGGGGGCACTTCTCATATTGTTGCTTTTCCTTTTTTGTTTTTTGTTTTGTTTATCATCCTCCCACCTCACCCCCTTTCCTTCCCCCTTTCATCCAAGCAGCTCAGGAACCACATAAATGGGTTTATCAGGTTTTAACCCTGCCATAATCCTGCGAGGTAGATTACACTGCAAGAAAAAGAAAAACAATGTTCCCAAAATCACCCAGTGAACTTCGTGGTTAAGCAATATTTGTATTTCCAGTTAGCACAGTCTCCAGAGTAGGAACAGGGGAGAAAAATTGACTCAGTTTGCGTTTAAAGGTGGTGTTAACTAATTCACACTTTGCAAAACAGTGTGTGAACTGAAACCCAGCCACACTTCTAAATTTGCATTTATCTAAGTTTGCAGTGTAGTTCTCCAGTCAAGTAATGCATACAAAAACACATACACTCAGGTAAACTGTGAATGTAAATGTATGCATTAGTGAAAATACACACCATTATCAGGGGAAATTGCTTTGCAAAAATGTGCATGTTATGAAAATTTACATACAAAAATGTGTCTAAAAGGAAAAATTTGCCCTACAGTGATAATTAATTTTCATGAGGATTTCTTTTTTTAAAAAAATTGTGAACCAACACGGAAATGTGGAAAACTTAATGTAAGACTGAAAAAAAAGAGAAACTGAAAAGAACCCAAATCTATATTAGCTCACCTGTACCCAAGTCTGCCTCCATAGATTGTACCCTGCTCTCACAGCCAAAGTGCTGAAACAACCCATATGAAGACCACCTTTCCAGTAAATCACTGCAACTGGAATGCACTGAGACAGTAATTCACTGTGGTGAAATGCTAGCTCTCTTTGCCAAAATGAAATATTCCCCAAGTCTCCACCCCTCCCCTCTCAAGGTCTGGGCATTTCGCAGCTTGATTCTGTTTCTCATAAAATCAGAGGGTATGTGCTTGAAAAACAGAGGTAACAAAAGTATTGAGATGGTTGGAGACTGCCTTAACATGCTTTATTAACAGCATGATCCGACTGGGAAACATGATATTCTGCTCCAAATCACCCAATCTGCCCAGTGCTCATGTACATCATTATATATCCAATGCCCTGTGGCCAAACCAAACCTCCCCAAAGTAGTTGCTGCTCACCTCTGCTGTAAAGTCACTTACTGGCAATGTTGAAATCATCCAAAAGGAGCGCTGGAAGAAAATGTCACAGTATTGCATCTTCAGAAACTGGCAGCTGCTTTGAATAAGCAAATTGTTCTCCTAGCTACAATTCAGACCTGTGCTTCCACAAATCCAGCATGGGACATTTGACAGGACTAGGAAGAGGCTCCTGGACCACAACTCCTGAAAACGCCTCTCTTTGAGCAAATAAAGGTGATCGCTGAAACTGAAGAACTGTCACTGAAGAATGCTAGTGAATTGAGTGGGTCACAGCCTCTGACAAAACCACAGAAGCTGTAGGAACATAGGAAGCTGCTTTGTATGCCTTAGACCATTAGTCCATCTAACTCAGTATTTTCTACAATGGCTGGCAGCTTGTGAACAAACCTTATGATGACCTGTGTAGTTGAGCTAAGATCCCACCTGTCTGTCCAACATCTTGCTTCTCTGCCTTTGTCAGGTGGCAGCCGTTGTCAGTGTCTGCAGCCTGAAATGAAGAAAACCATGCCAGGGAGCTTGGGGTATCAGCTCCTCAAGCGACAATCAGTCCTTCATGCTGTGTTTTGTAACAGTTCCAGGTTTGGGGGGGAGCCTCCTGGGCTTCCTTGTCACTGCAAAATTGGACACCCTTGGTAGTGTGTGGGCCCCAGCAGATGTCTGACCTTGGTGCTGCATCTTTGCAACATTTATTTCTTTTAGTACTTTAAACTGTAACACATCTTGGGTGACAACTGGCAAGGCAGAAGCTAGTGTTAGCATACCTGTGAACCCTGGCATTCAACAGTGCCAGAGTAGCATCTAGTCGGCAAAAGCACTACAAGAAGGAAAGGCAATTCAGAACTCCTCAGTGGGAGCTATTGCCAAAGTGGGGTAGTGGTTAGAGTGTTGGGCCATAAATGAATGGAGAAGAAACATATGAGAAATTGCACTGCTGGTTGTTGATTCATGGTTAAAGGTAAAAGGTAAAGGGACCCCTGACCATTAGGTCCAGTCGTGACCGACTCTGGGGTTGCGGCGCTCATCTCGCTTTATTGGCCGAGGGAGCTGGCGTACAGCTTCCGGGTCATGTGGCCAGCATGACTAAGCTGCTTCTGGTGAACCAGAGCAGCACATGGAAACGCTGTTTACCTTCCCACCGGAGCGGTACCTATTTATCTACTTGAGCTTTGACGTGCTTTCGAACTGCTAGGTTGGCAGGAGCAGGGACCGAGCAACGGGAGCTCACCCTGTCATGGGGATTCGAACTGCCAACCTTCTGAACAACAAGTCCTAGGCTCTGTGGTTTAACCCACAGCACCACCCGCGTCCCTTCATGATTCATGGTTAATTATCAATAATTCAGACCATTGGTATTCCCATACATGGCACATCACCTTGTGTGAAAAAATCTCACATAGGCTGAATGTGTCTTGGCCAAAGTGCTTGAGATTTCTTCTTTGCCATGTGGTTTAATTTTATTTCCTATACAAACACAAGAGGGTCAGGTCTGATAAGTCTGTGTGAATGTCTGGGTTTAGTACTGTTGAAGGTTACCTTTCATTTCTTTTTTGAAATAAAAATTTGTAATTGATTTAGACTATGGAACCCTTTTTAATCATACACTACCCATCCTTTTCCTTTTGGTATGTTTTATTATGACTCAGTAAATTGCATAGTTGTAACCTGTATTTCCTTTATTGGCAGTTGTGGTAACTTATAATTTTTTAAATTAATTTTGTTTCATTCCCCCCCCCCCCCGCAACCTGTCAGTTGTTATTAAAATTCAATGAAAAATATCTGAGGAACACAAAGACATGCAAAGAAATCATACTGTTAACCAAAATTGGATAGCAATCAGGAAGCTCTTTACATCTTGAACAACAACAAAGTGTGAGGACAGAATATGGCAACACATTCTGCTCCAACAAGCAATAACAAGCACCAATCAGTCCATTTTCAAAAAATGTGCATATTTTTGTATATGGGAGGGAAAGGTTTCCTTTTGGAGACTTCAGAGAACCAAAGGAAAGCAGATGTTTTTGGCTTTGGTTTACTTTGCCTAAGTGAATGAAATAATTGAGGAAAACATGGCTTGTGAAGATATCATGTGATAGTATTATTTTGTTTTCTTTGCTTTCCCTGCAAACTAAAATTGTTAAGCAAGGTAATAAAGGACTATAATGCATTTCCCCCCCTTAGCTCCATTGCTCACAGGTTAGGTCACAGAAGTGCTTAGTATTTCAAAGGGAAATATAAACACTAATGGTGAAAACATTAATGCTGATTAGAAAAGAACTATTTTTAACCTTGTTTCAAATGCTATACTTAATAATTAAAATAATTACAATGATGTGACTAGAGACCAGTACTTATCCTCTAACAAAACACCCACCATTATGACAGGTGGGGGAGTGTTTGGAAAGTGGAGAAACAGGAGGAAAAATAAGAGTAAAACACAGCTTGAATTTCTGGTGAAAATGGAAAGCCAGAGACCTAGTGGGAATGCCAGAAAATGCATATTCACCATCCCAAATGCAAGCTCCATGACCATGCCTGTGGTGGAATTCAAGGCTACAGTTTCTCAATATAGTTGCCACTGCTTGAATGGCAGTGTCACATAGCTCCCTTATTATTATCTAGGGTTGCATAACATCTGGATTTTCCTGGACATTACCAGGATTTCAATTGCATTTGTGATGTCTGGGGGTTCATCCTGGATTTCTGGTAACATAACCCCAAAATTGTGGTTTTTGTATTTGTGCTCCCCCCTCAAATAGCCCAACAACTTAGTTTATTTCTCAAAAAAAAAAAAAAAAGCTCAACAAATTTGGGTCAACAATTTATTGAAATATGGCAACCTCATATTATTGATATTATTATTCATTACATTTCTATATTTTAAGAAAAAATCTCAAAACAGTTTACAATATATTAAAACATCAAATAAAACAATCCAGAATAAGACATTATTGACGAAATTCAAATATGAAATATACATTCGAACCAACTAATTAGCTAAATTAACTAAAACATTCCGAAGGAGGTCAGCTACAAGTGGGATCCCAGAGCATCAGAAGAGTCAGGATCAGGCCAAAGGCTCACATTCTCCAAGACCCTGTTTTCACAGTGGACAATCAGATGCTTGTAGAAGCCCACAAGCAGGACCTGAGGACAAGAGCACTCCCCTGACCTGCATTTCCCAGCAACTGGTATTCAGAAGCATTACTGCCTCACTCTGGATCAGGCTACTCCTGATTAGTAGCCATCAATAAGCCTTATCCTTCATGCATCTGTCTAAATCATCTTTTGGGAATTGTGACAGCAAATTCCATATTTTAACAATACACGGTGCAAAGTACTTTTGTTAGTGCGTCCTGAATCTTCCAACATTCAGCCGAATAGGATATCTATGAATTCTATTGTTATGACATGGGGAAACACTTCTCTATCCACTTTTCCCGTGCCTTGTATAATTTTATAAATCTTTATTGTGTCACCTCTTACGTGTTCTCTAAACTAAAAAGTCTCAAACGTGGCAACCTTTCCTTGTAGGAGAGTTGCTCCCTCCCCATGATCATTTTGGTTGTCCTTTTCTGAAACTTCTCCAACTCTACAATATCCTTTTTGTGGTGAGGTGACCAGAATTATACACCATATTCCTGTAGTCACATTTGAATGTATATAAAGCCATTATGATATTGGTAGTTTTATTTTCAATTTCTTTCCTAATGATCCCTAGCATGGAATTTGCCTTTTTCCCCACAGCTGCCACACACTGGGTCTACATCTCCTTATAACAATCCATTATGACTCCAAAATCTCATTCCTGGTCAATCAGTGACAGTCTGAGCCCCATAAGCATATCCATGAAATTAAGATTTTTTTGCTCCGATATGCATCAATTTACACTTGTTGACAATTAATTGCATTTGCCATTTTACTGCCCATCTAAGTTTGGAGAGCTCCTTTGGGAGCACTTCACAATCTCTTTTTTGTTTTAGCAACCCTGAACAATTTAATATCATCAGCAAACTTGGCCACCTCACTGCTTTTCCTAGCTCTAGGTCATTCTTGAACAATTTAAAGAGCACAGGTCTCAATACTGATCCTTGGGGGACTCCATGTTCTGCATCCCTCCATATGAAGGACTATTTATTCCTGCTCTTTGCTTCCTGCTACTTAACCCGTTGCAGATCCACAAAAGTACTTCTCTTCTTGTTCAGCTCAGCTTACTCACGAATCTTTGGTGAGTTGCCTTTTCAAATGCTTTTTCAAGTCCAAGTACACTATGTCAACTGGATCATGCCTTTCTATGTGGTTATTGACACTCTTAAAGAACTCTGATAGCTTTGTGAGACAGAACTTGCCCTTGAAGAAGTCATACCAGTTCTGCTTCAGCAATGCTTGTTTTTCTATATGCTTGGTTATTTCATCCTTAACTATACTTTCCACCACTTACAATCCTCAAGGGAATTTGTAAGCATCAGACCTGGTCAATCCACTGTAAAAAAACCGAATGAACAAATTCTACCTCCATCCCTATCCCTGGTCAGAGAAATGAAAACAGAGCAATAGTCATAAATGAGATACTGCATGTTTAAATTCTTGTCTATCACGCAATAATGCACATTTCATCCAGGCCACGAATTTTTTATGCCAACAGATAGGGATGTAAAAAGGCATTGTTTTCTGTACTACCCTGCATTTGTAACAAGCAGCACTGTTTTCATTCCTCTGTGGTTTCTCTTCACCAAAAAAATACCTTCTTTGTCTCTTTGTTAGCTGTAGCAAAATTATGTACTCTATATACCTTATATAATTAAGGGTGTAAATTATATGTTACATTATCTTTGTTATTCTGCCCCATTCATTTCAGTGCAAAGGAAATGGAATGTACCGGTAAATAGAAATGGGGAGTCATCAATGATGTATCATTTGTGAACTGAAAAACAAGTTTGCTTGTTTGCTGGATTATATTCCATTTCAGATATGGGATGAATAGGTGAACACCAACAATTTCTGGTGATTTTAGAATTTTGTTAGAACTTCCAGGTGAAGGAAATTCCATAAATGAGGAGCACATTGAAGAACGCTTCTCTATATAAATGCAAAACACTTAGAATCAGTGCACAGGATATATAATTGGTGGTATTGTTATTATTGTAATTTGGACTGATTTGATTTAATTTGTCATCAATTGGAAGATTGTTATTGAAAATGAATATTTTTTTTAAAAAAAATCAGTGCACAGGTGGTACGGTTAAGTGGACCTTCTCCTTTAATCTCAGTGGTGTAACAAACCAGCCTTTTATTGCTTATTTCTGTAGTACATGGGGGAGAGTAATCCATCGATCTGCCCCAGAATTAGCAGCTGCTAAAACACTGCCTTTGTGGTCTTGGTTATTTCCCTCTTCCCAGCCCAGACTTCAGCTGCAAGGGCTAAATCGTTCTGTTGATGAAGACATTGAATACCACAAAAGCAATTAATAACAACCATGCCAAAATGGTGCAGCCAGGCTAGCTAGAAGTGCCGAGAAGGTCTCATGCAGGGCAAAAGGGAGGGTGGAAGTTGAGGCTTAATTAATTTAGTTTCAGAACTCCAGCAATTTCTGGTCTTTAGGAGGTTTCATATAAATGTGACATGATTATTATGAGTGGCATTACTATGCATTGCTTATTCTATGCAGGATCAACAGGCCAGAAAAGCCAAGTCAGAGAGCCTCTTTCAAAAGAAGCAAGCAGGAGGCAGAATGATGTAACCTGAACAACAGTGAAACATCAGGGGTGGTCTCAGAGCCCCAGAGGGGACAAGCATTGTATAGCAGCAGAAAGTCCTGGTGCTGGTCACAATATGGCATGCTGTGCAAACACCAAAAGCGGTTAAAGAGAGGGATGGGTTTGATAATATTAAACTGTGCATGTGTACAGGGGATGGATCAATTTATCAGTTTCAGCTTCTCATTTTTCTACTCTTATGTTCAGTTCTCCACATTTCCAAATTCAGTTCAATAAGTTTATTTTGCTAGCCAAAGGCTATAGCAACTGCATTATAGTGTACCAAAATGCAAACATAATAGCAGTATAACAAACATCAACAATATAAAAGAACAGTCAGAAGTACCACCAACTAACTTACCTTCACATTAAACTCCACAATCTCTAGAACAATTTATAGCAATATTAACTGACATTACCATGACAGTTTGTGAAATTTAAGTCCTGGTGAAAATTCAACAGCACTTTAGTGTAAAGTTATCCTAATATGAACAATTTCATTTTAATTTTGCCTAATGTATTTTGGTGTTATTTTCATTAACATATGCATCCTTATGCTACTTGTCTCCAGTATATTCATTTTTATAGACGTTATTTTGGCTGGAGAACTACATTGCAAAATTCAGAAAAGAAGCATTTCAAAAGATGGCTGTGTTTCAGTTCACATATTGTTTTGGCAAGTGCAAATTAGATTGGTCTTCCTATAAATGCAAACTTAAATGGAATGTCTGCCCCATCTGACTTGAATGGCTTTAAAAGGGTCCATATGATTCAATAGCTCTCTCTCACTCTCTTTTTATTAGGGACAATCCTGAATTTCCAGTAACCGTCCTCAGAAAATTCCTGCCTGTCTTGTGCCTATAAGGAGATTTGGGGTAGACTTTTACAAATGCTGTTAGAGTTGTAACTAGAGGTGCCATTTTCCAGGACTCTGCCCCCCCCCCCCCGCTGGATTGAACCTGGACCCTTTTGTATAGAAAGCCGCTGAGCTATGGCCCTCTCCCAAACCTCTGAACTTGACAGGGCAATCCTATGCATGTTAACCTATTGAGTTCCAAAGTTGTATGTCGTAGGCATGGAGGAATCTTTTTCCTGTTGAGGACAATTTTGCCGTGAGGGTAAAAACCTGCCAGGGTGCATGCTGGCGATGGGTGCTGCCGGTGTCCAAAGTGCTCTTCATTAGCTAGTATGGTGTATTGCTGTGAGTATTTTGAGATTAGAACTTGGGAAACCAGGGTTCATATCCCCATGAAGCCATGAAGCTTACTGGGGTGACACAGTCTCACAGAGCTACCACACAGGTGTGTTGGGGGGGATAAAATGAAGAGGGAGAGAAGCAGGTATCCCAGCTTCAGCTTGGCGTATAAATATAGGAAGGCAGGAAGGACAGAGTCTAGAATAAAGACAGCAGCCATCCTTCAATTTTTACTATAGCTTACTCTGATACTACAGTATTGTTAATGACTCCACCTTTGTATTTCTTATGTGGAGGGGGTGCCTTCCACTTCTCCCATTCAGTCAGATAAAAGACCTCATCACCCTCCCGTGGTGCAGTGGCCTGCTTTCCACAGGCCTGGTACTTGACATGCAGCTGCTCTCCTGCCGCCTGCCTTTGTAGAAACCCCACCTGGACAATTGAACACTTCACAGAGGGTTCTGCATCCCTGCTGAGCCACTGCGTATGGACAGGGCTGTGGACCGCAGCTTCATATTATTTCTTTCCTAGTCGGTGCACAGCCATTTAGTGGGTCCTCAGAGACTCGGACAGCTTCAGATTTCTCCCATTTCAAAGGGCAGCATCGTGGAGGGCGGGGGAGGGAAGGAAACCTTCCAGAGCTTTGTGGCAAGGGAGATCTGGATAGGGCAGGGCTCCATGGCCGTAGCAAGACTGGATGTGGGCTGCTTAGCTGTTTTTGTGTTTTATTGTTCATCTTCCTGACAAGAGCTCCATTTCAGATATGGAAATGGTGCTCACAGGAGGTGCATCCAAGCTTTTCACCTCCCAGTCCAGCCACTTCCTCTCAGATTCATCCTCTGTTACACTAAACAGACCAATAAAAACCTCTATATTTACTCTTATTTCTAGTAGTAATAAGTTCATTGTGTTTAACGTTAAGAATAATTTTTATTATTTAAAAATATTTATGTACTGTACCACGTCCATTAATAACATCGAAAGTGGAGTACAAGATAGGGCTAGAACAGCAATAAAACACCCAATGTCAGTGAAGTTAACTCTTTATTCAAAGAAACCAAAACAGTGCAGGCCTAGTAATTGGAGCAACTCTTCCCAGTAGGTCTTACCCCAATGTGGCAGTTGCAAGGTCTGAAGGCCAAGGCCTTCCCACCACTCTCTAAGGCTCCTTCCCCAGCAGCCTAAGTCTCCTTAATCTTTGTCTCTCTTTTCTCTACCCTCTTCATTTCTATGCATGTTCTGGGAGACCAGGGAAGAGAGGAGCTGATCACAGGACAAGGGGGAGCTTCCCTGCTTATTCAGCAGCTTGCCTCCACTATGCCTCTTGACGCCCCTCCGATTCTGCCTCTGATTCTGAACTGCTCTCTGCCATAGCCTCTTCCTTGCGTGTCAATGCCCCTCCCCCCATATGAAATAAAGACACCGGACACATTGTTTAAGTTTAATGGGCATGAAAAGGCCACAACTTTATTGATTAAAGAATTGAAGGTATTGGCCTTAGGCATTGGCTCCTATCAACTACCCGGCATGGTGACCGGGAAGGGTTAACACAAACTGTGGGGGGTCCTGTTGAAGTACGCCAACTAGGATCCCACGGGTGTCACCGCTCGGGGGCGTGGCGGAGGCCCTTACCTTCCAAGGTTTCGGACAAGACAACGCCCCCCAGAGTCCTCTACCGGACTACCCCTTACCTTGGGGGAAGGTGATGGCATTCCTTCCCCCCCACCATTTTCGCACCACTTGAACTCCAGCCAATGCCTAACCGCCAATACAGAGGAAAGTTGTGACGTTTGCTACGAGGTAGGCGAAAAAACCAAAAGGCCGTAAGTTCGACAACTTGGAAAAATTCCTACCAGGCCCCTTGCGGCGACCAACCGAAGTCCATAGCAAGGTCATATCTACCTATGTCTACCTATACTCAAGGGTGGGTGGGATGGGAAAACTTCTCGGCTGGCCAGGAGTAAAGAGGGCGGTCCCTGGGCATGCCTGGCCTTAAATACCCTAGGCCACACCTCCCCAGCCCGCCGATTGGCGGGCTGGGTGGAGAGCACACCCAGGGATTCCCCCAGTTCTCGCGGGGGCAAAGCTCAGCCCCCACGCGTGAGGGAGGAGGGGCCAGACCGCAACCCCCTCTCCTCCCGAAGGGTCGGAAATGGCTTTCTCATGAAATCCACTTGCCCCTTCAACTTCTGACACCTCCTCCTCCCAGCCTGTTCCCTGTTCTCTCTCTGACCACCCATCATTGTCCCACCACCAATCCCCTGGCTCTGAGTCTTCTACCCCTGGGGGTTCCCTTGAGGGTTCCCCAGCTGGTGTCTCCCACCACTTCTCTGCATCTAGCCAGTCCATGACAACAGCTGTCCTGAGAATACAGAAGCAAGGGGAAAGGACATTCTGGCCCCACCTATCAGCCAGAAGCCAGACCTACTCTTAGCCAGAGCGAGGCAGTAGAATACAACTTTACGTGTGCCAAAGGCCTGTCAAGCATCTCTAAGCCTGTTTCTACCCATGTCCCAGGCTGTTCTCACCCATGTCCTTCAGCAGGCCTCCTCTCCTGGGGTGCCTGGCTTCCATGGTGTTGACCTTGCCAGGCTAAAGCCAAGACTTCTATGCCTCCCTGTGGAGGAAGGGATGGGCATGATTAAAGGGCAAGGTGTCAACAAAGGACCAACAAGCCCCAGAGACCTATCACATGATGGCAAGTAGATAGCTTGCATATTGCAAGCCAAGCTAGGGCAAAGATGGCTCCACACTGGCTCAGTTCCCCAAACCTTTCTTTTTCTCCCCCTCCCTGGACCCTCCCCCAATGTTGGTGAAAGCAGCAGCAAAGGGTGGGAGTGGGAAGGGATATTTTTTCCTGCCTCAGTAATCAGATTGATTGAAGAAGCAATAACCCCTCTCCACAGTGGATGTGCATGAAGACTCAGGTGATTCCTGCTCCCATTGGTGATCCCGTGATCTCCACAACCATATACTGGGCTCTGGCAGTGGACAGAAGGATAGATTGTTCAAAACAACAACAGCAAACACCATGAAAACAGCTTTGTGATAAGTATGAAGTTATTGAGAAGATGGAAATGAACATTCTGGTCAGTGAAGGCCACCAGATTCTTTGCATGAGTTAATAGTAGGAATAAATCTAATTCCTGAGGCAGATTTAATGAATGACTGTCATTTTAAAGAAGATTAAAGGAACAAGAAGGGCTCAGGCTACTCTTAAGTGGTTTAAAGTCAAAGCAAATGTTCTGACATGTTGGAAATATGTAGAGGCCAAAGCCTTTGAAGCAAAAACTGGAGGGATCACCGATAGTTTAATTACAGAAACGCAGAAGGGGCTTTGCTACAAGTTAGGTTAGCTCCAGGCCTTTCCTGTTTTGAACCTTCCTAGTGCAAGTTCAGGTGGAGGTAGCTCTAAGTACACCAGATCTTTTAAATGAGTCTGGGATTAGAAAGTCTAATTTTCTCTCATTCAAGAAAGGCTAAAAGGTCACAGATAGGTTATGAATTCTGATAGATGGACAGTTCTTCTCCATGCAGTAATTTAGGGAAGAGGGAGGACTCTATATATGCTTTGGAACATCAGGAAGGATTCAGTTGTATGAGGTTGAACTCAATAACTTTAGCAGTCATATATTGTTAGCAGGAGGCGTTCATAGCTGCTGTCTAGCAGTATTGCACGGACATTAATTTATATTGGTTGGTAAGGTTGTCAGCATCACCCCATATAATGGGGTTTAACAATTACTTTTACATGTTGGTTATCAAGTAACTGGCAAATTTCAAATGCCATTGCAGGTCAATTATCACATACGTTCAGAAAGTAAATTCATTTATTTCCATTTAGAACTCACATGACCCTTGTTTTAAAACAGCTGCACTGGTTGCTAATTGGTTTCTGAGATGAATTCAAGGTATCAGTTTGTAAAGCCCTAAACGACTTAGGCCCCAAATATATGAAAGACTACCAACTTTCCTACATACAATATCAGGTGTAAAGAGTGTCAGAGTGTTCTTTGTGGCAGCCCCTAAGCTGTGGAATTCCCTCCTCAAAGAGGTGTGTCTGGTACCCTGCAGATGCACCCTGGATTTTAACACCTGAGAGGCCCATCTTAGGCCCATCCTATTCTCCTGACTGTAATCTTTTTTTCACTTGTCTTAATGTTGTTGTTATCAGGAGAAACTGGCCATTCTCCAGGCACCCAGCTTGATCTCTGGTTGACCTCCCTGTCTGCATTTCCCGGCAGGATACAGGCTAGGTCGCGATCGGCGATCCTTCTCAGCGTGAGAAGGACACACCACTCTTCCCTGCCCCCCCCCCAGGGAGGGGAAAGAGATAGACAGAAATGTATTTACATGTCTTTATTTCTGTCTTTGCAGCGTTACAGAAAACACATCTGCTCTCTTCAAACTCCAACAGCCGAGAGGGTAAACTCCTCCTTCTGTACTTCCTGTACAGCTCATATTACACTCTGAGCTAATTCCGGTGCTTCGCACTGTGAATAGACTGTCCCTCTGTTTCCCACGGAACAGTCCCAACATTCCCATCATATTTTGCTTTCCAGCTAGCTGCAGCTCGCGGCCGCATTGCTTCCATATCGTAACAGTTGTTACCCACTGTTGGAACCTCATAGTGAAGGTCAGGTAAGGAACATAAATAATACCTTTCCCAATTCCTGACCCCACCCACCACTTACTTGTAACCCTCAGAAGGTTTTCCCACAACGGAATGTGGTCCTCAGGTGCAGGGCCATTTTTAGCAGTTGCGGCGCCGGGGTGCAAATATCCACCCAGTACCCCCAAATTACCACGAATAGTGTTGGGGTGGATGTAGCTGCGCACTGCCATCCATCAGGGAGCCGCAACTCTCCCCATGCTGCTGCGGGAGAGCAATCCCCACAGAGGCTTGGGAGTGAAGCTGAGCTCTTCTCCCACTGAGGCTTAGGAGGGGTGTAACTTCACTCCCTCTGTGAGGCTCACTCTCCTCCTGAGGAGGCTTGGGAGGGAAGCTGCACGCCCGCCAGCCTTATGGTTGCCGGGGCGCAGCTGGCAGGCATGCTGGGAAAGGGGAGGCCTCCGGTAAAGCCGCATAGTTCCCCTACTTGCTGGGGTGCCCCTAAGAGGCCGGCGCCATGGCACGATGCACCACTAAGCCATATGGGAAAGATGGCTCCGCTCAGGTGGCAAAAAGTTTTCCCATCACTGTGTTACAAAGACTCACAGGCTTTGAATTTCTTTGTAATTGTTCTCATCTAACATTCAATGTCCTTCATGCCTACATTTGTTCTGAGGAGAGGGCATGTCCCTGACTGTCCTTCATGTAGAGAACTTCTATCCCTCATTTTGATGTCCAGGGGTTGAGAGGTATCCCCATATGGACTCGATTTTGGCACACTTTGTCAAGATTGTCAGCTGAACGCTAAAAGAGCCAACTCCAAAACACTCTCTCCATTTGCTAGATCCTCTTTCCAAGGGTCTTGCTCCAAACATGACGGTTCAGCATGAAAGAGTCCTTAATTTCTGTGTACGTTTGCTGTGGCCCACCATAAATCATTTGGGAAAGTTACTGGGAACGAGCACAAAAGAAATTGACTCAGCAGCCTTTGAAAACCGTCTCTCACAAGAGGCCTTTTGATTTCTCTGTGTGGGTTAGAACATGTTTCCATCAGCCCAAATCCAAACCTGAGTCTTTCGACAGTTTGAACCATCTTAATGAGTGCTACTCATCAAAATTGTGCAGGAGATCAAAGTGATCCCCACCAGCCCCACTTTCATTGGGGAAAGGGAATGCATTAAGGTCCCTGTTATCCAAAGGTTAGATTAACTGAATTGATATTTTCCTTCCCACAATAAAAAGCCATGATATGATTTATAACAAGAATGACACAGATTGATAAAAAAAAATACATCCATGTATTAAAAGCATAATGAGAATAAAAACCTCCAAGGACTAAAGCTGCCCAGATGTGTAAAGGAGGCTATGTCTGGAATTGAATTTTCTTTGTAAAACACCTTTGTGTTTCTGCAGGCAGGTATTTGCATGGACCAAACACAAGGCCAAATCGGAGTGATATATTCCTCACAAGGAAAGTACGATGCAATCCCTTTCATTTATTTCTTACAAATTCTTGTTCCATGCAGGTGTCTGGCATATAGCTTACAGCATTGTCAGTAAAAACTCGACACTGTGACTGTGGCATGCAGGGAACTATGGGCTATATTTAGAAGTCATTTACACTTTCATCAGTTAAAGGGGAGACATGATTATTTATGTACAGGAGGCATCTTCCATTACTATGGAAGAAGAAGAAGAAAACAACCCATGCATCTATTTCCTGGTCAATTCCCCCTGCTTCTAGAACCCAGATTCTGCTTGCTCATTGTGCATAAAACTTCCTTGATTGTTTTACCTTAGTCAAAGTCATAGGCCTAGTTAAATGTATATTATTATCATTTATAAGACAAACCTGACTCCTGGATCAGACCAAACTCCAATCTAGATCACTATCCAGAGTGTCTCATCTAACGCCTGTGGGAAGCCATTCTTTGGTGATGTTGGACCCCAAATATCAGCTAATGTGAAGTTTGCAGCAAATGCTGAGGTTTCTTTTTGATCTAATAGCCAAGGAATTAGTGGGGAGAGGGACAAAAGTATTTCAATATTAGGCAAATTTGGGGTAATGAGCATAGCACCAGTAATAGATCATTATGTGATCTTGCAATCTAAACTTTGCATTTTTAGCTGCTGTTTCACTTAAGAACACAAGATGAGCCACACTAGATCTCACTGATGGTCTATCTAGTGCAGGAATGGAGAACCTTCTTTGGCCCAAGGGCAGTATTCTCTTGTTGGCAACCTTCCAGGGGTAACATGCCAGAGGCTGGTAGGGTGAGAGACAAGGGTGAACAGAACAACTTTACCTTTGTACAGTAGGCTACTTCCTACACACATCTTCCTATCCTCCAGCCAGCCAGGCAAGAGGCCTTATTTGTCAGGTTTTGAGGAATCGTCTCCCCCCCCCCCCCGTGGCAGTAGATAAGAAGATCAAACAAAAGGAATGTCTTACCAGTTAGAATCTTTAATAATCACAGTGAGAGAACAAAGAACACATCTCCTAGAAATGGCAGTGCTTCCAATTATCCTTCATCTTGTAATCTGAGCTTGTACCCTGTGCACTTTCTGTTCTAACACTTTCTGAGCTCTCCGTGACTTTGGAGAAGGGGAGTGAATGCTGTCCGGAGACTGTGAATCTGTTAATCCTCTCTCTTCTAGTGTTTCTTCTCCTAGCTGTTCCCCATTCAGTATTTCCCAGCTTCTCCTTATGAACTATGCCCCTCTGCAAACCACTGTTCCAAATCTATACTGTCCTCCTGCTCCTGGGAAGATTCAGGATTAGGGGGAGGGGGGGCTCCCACCATTCTTCCTCAGTGCAGCCCTCCTCAGCACTGTCCCTGATATTATTAGAGTCCTCCGTTCTAGCCTGGCAAAAGCAAAGTCACAAAAGAAGGTCTGGTGAGGGATGTGACCATGGAAGGTGTGTTTCCTGTGGAGACTTCTGATGGCAAGATGGAGAAGCCTGGAGCATTTGATGGGCCCCTTCCCCAAGGTCCCCTTTCCCTGAACTAGTGACTAGATTCTAGTTCATCATGTTTCTTTCCAACAATGGGCAAACAAATGTTTCAAGGAAACCCACAATACACGAGGGCCACCATCCTCTTTACTGCTAGTTCACTGAATACTCCCTCTGTTCCATTTTAATTCCATGGACTGTAGCTGCAAATAGTCCTATCCTCTCCATGTGTGCCTTAATTCCTTTTAAAGTCATCTAAACAAATGATTATCAACATATCTTATTCATTTTGTGCAAGAAATATTTGGAGAGAGGGGTGGGTCTAAAAATGCTCTGCTTTTTGACATTCCTTGAGAAATATCCCCTCCCTATTAATGTACATTGTCATGGTTTTCTCCCCCTCCTCCCTCACTGGGCACCATCAGCCCAGTGATACCAGCCCCAATGTCAGCTTCACTGCACATCCATGTCATCTCATTCATGCATGGTGCCTGACTGATTGGGTTGAACTCTGCGACTGATCCTACAAAGAGAAAGCAGTGGCAGGAACCAGAGGGATTCACTGTGAGGGATACTCACAGTGTTTAATATTCACATTAGGTAAATATTTCATTGGAAGGGGGTATGTGCTATATTCCTCTGCCCCACTAAAATCTCTACTACTAAGCCAAAAATCCAAACTTGTGAATATTCAGCAGAGGCATTTGAATAGATAAACATTTCTGCTCCAGTAAGAATGCATAAATGAAGGAGCCCTGCTGTTTTGCATGCAAAGACCTCTTGCTTACTCCTGTCACTGCAAAGGTAGGTTGATTCTCTCAATTAAGAGCCTTTTATTTTATTTATTGGTAGACATATGCAGTTGATGAATGCCAGTTGGTAATTAATAGCACTGAAACAAGGTCACACTCAAGGACATTCCCCAGCAAAGGTCACTTTCCACAAAGTCAATACTGGCATAAAGTTGGCTCTAACCTCAACAGGGGATGGGAGAAAATAATATCAAGGAAACT
This sequence comes from Podarcis bocagei, assembly GCF_964188305.1. Taxonomy (NCBI): domain Eukaryota; kingdom Metazoa; phylum Chordata; class Lepidosauria; order Squamata; family Lacertidae; genus Podarcis; species Podarcis bocagei. Next base: position 32,005,475 of record NC_138132.1, read on the forward strand.
GGCAACAAGCTGTTTGAATTGTGTAAATTCTCAGGTGACTGTAGGCTTTGACCTTTCATTAAAAAAAAATGCAGCTTTAATTTAGGATTCAAGGCATCATTCTGTCTAAATAGCTGCCAAGTCAACTTAGATGCTTATTACTCTAATTGAAGGCTGTTACATTCAATCTGGTTGGAGCTGAGGAGACAGCAATGCCATTTGGTAAGTGTGGATCTCAGGTGGCTACTGGAATGCTTTGTGGTGGAGGGTTTGCTGCTGAGCAGTTTGTGAAGATATCACTGTGCTGAAGTATACAGTGTTACCTCAGTTTAAGAACAGCCCTGTTTGCGAACGATTCGGTTTATGAACTCCGCAAAACCGGAAGTAATGTCCTGGTTTGTGAACTTTACCTCAGTGTAAGAACGGAATCTGAACGGTGGAAGGGCACCGGCAGTGGGAGGCCTCATTAGGGAAAGCGCACCTCGGCTTAATAATGGTTTCAGTTTAAGAACGGACTTCTGGAACGGATTAAGTTCGTAAACCAAAGTACCACTGTATTGTACTGTGGGATCTTCAGCAAGATCAAGGTGAAATGCAACCAGTTTCTGTGGTCTATTGACACAACATCAATACTTGAACTTGGATGCCAATATGTCCAGATCAGCTGGAATTTGGCCCAGGAGCTTCCTGGAGAACCGCCAGAGGTCACAAGAAGGGAAAGAACGGTCAACATTGCCTCTTTCCAGGTGTCTGCATGGCCCCATTCTCCACCATACCCATGAGGAAGCCACTGGTTCCTTCTGAACTAAAGTTGATGAGATATTAAATGCCAAATAAAAGCAGTCAGGTGGACCCCATAATACATCACAAAGGTACAGGGAAAATTGGAGTGTGGCTGTATCTTAGTAGCACTACCTATGTTCCAACACTCACATATCCAGCTTATTGTCCTCAAATGTTTCTCCCATACCCCACCCAAGTACATCTACTTGCTAAGTCATTTTGAAGACAGTAAGAACATAAATGCTGCACAGACCATACAGCTTCTAATTAGGTCAGCAAAGAGGAGAAAGAGTTAATTTTGCTTTGCCTTGAGTCCCTGACTGGCAAATAATACCTGTCTAGGGGCATGTATGCGAATTGATGAAATGAGGGTAGAGGGCGGAAACACCAAGGGAGGGCATGGGCTTAATCTAGAGTCAGAATAAGAACAAAGAGAAGAACAAGAGCAAAGATAATGAGCCATATTGACACTTCCCATCCCGCTTTCAGAGTGAACAACTTAGCCTTAGGGTAGCAGAGTTAAGAGGCAGCACCCAAAGAGAGGCAAAAGTAGAAAAGGAATTTGAAGAGTGGTGCCATTTTTGCTATGAAAGCAGCAGCAGACCAGCAAAAATACTGCCCTCACCTTAGACAAGATAATAAGGGAACAAGAAATTGAGACCAAAGAATGAGGGCATATATATATAGAAGGAGATTAGTAGGTAGAAAGCAGAGTTAATGACATGCCTGGGTGTCATGGCTGGTTGGACTCTACTAAACTTGCTTAAATGGGGGGCATTTTATGGGAGATGCAAATGTTTCTGAGCTCTCTCCCATTTCACCTCATCCCTGCTTCTAATGCTTCCCAGCCTCCCCGCCCGACTTAATATTTAAATAGTTTCAACAGCCTCAATATTTGAGTCATTAAAGAAAAAGTGACTTCTTTGCATCATGTGGAAATCGGCTCAGATTTTCTAAGGCCTTAATATGTACATCTTTTCCTACCTCACAACCACTTTTCTCTGCTCACTCTCCATTTAAAAAGTTACTTGCTTCACTCTTGATTTTTCGTCTCTAGGGACATTACTTGAGGCACACACACAAAAAGGGTGAATTCAGCTGTGCTGAATAATGAATATTATATTATCTAAAGTGAAAATGAAATACAGTCAAAAAAAGATTCAGTATTTCACGGTAAAATGTTTTCATGTTGACAAAGCCATGGATTGTCCTGGGATTTGTAAATATTGATTTATCTGTTTAATGTAGAGCAGAACATGTGGCATGGATGTGGAGTTGGAATTCATGATTCACAGAATTGTAGAGTGGGAAGGGACCACAAAGGTTCATCTAGTCTAACCCCACGCAATGCAGGAATCACAGCTAAAGAATCACTGACAGATGGCCCTCCAACTTCTGTTTTAAAAAAGCTAATGAAGGACAGTCTACCATGGTAACTACTTTTAGATGTTATTCATTGTGATTGCTTTTATAATGTTTTGCAGATGTTTTCTGCCCTGGGCTCCTTGAGGAAGAAGGGCAGCGTAAAAATACAATAAATAAATGATTATAATTATATACTGCTTTCTGTCAACACCTCAGAGTAGTTTCCAAAATAGTCATAATAATACCAGTACAATTATGAAAACAAATGGAAATAAAATCACAATGTAACAATAATCAGTGTGGTATATAGTGTTTACGGGACGCGGGTGGCGCTGTGGGTTAAACCACAGAGCCTAGGACTTGCTGATCAGAAGGTCGGCAGTTCGAATCCCCGCGATGGGGTGAGCTCCCATTGCTTGGTCCCAGCTCCTGACAACCTAGCAGTTTGAAAGCATGTCAAAGTGCAAGTAGATAAATAGGTACTGCTCCAGAAGGAAGGTAAACGGCCTTTCTGTGCGCTGCTCTGGTTCGCCAGAAGCGGCTTAGTTATGCTGGCCACATGACCCGGAAGCTGTACACTGGCTCCCTTGGCCAATAAAGCAAGAAGAGCGCCACAACCCCAGAGTCAGTCATGACTGAACCTAATCGTCAGGGGTCCCTTTACCTTTACCTCTATAGTGTTTAGACTAGGACTTGGAAGACGTGGGTTCAAAAGCCCACTCAGCCATGAAGCTCCCTGTGTAACTTTGAGGCAGACATTGCCTCTCAGTCTAACCAACCTCATAGGGCTGTTGTGAGGAGAGCCCTATATGCCACTTTTCCTTGGAGAAAAGGTGGGGTATAAAGGTAACAGTAAAAGAAAATAAGCAATGAGACAGTCACAACAGAGCAGCTTAAAAGGGCTCCTGAAAAGCCCAGGGCAAACTGACCAGCTACTCTAAAGGCCTAGGAGAAAATATAAGTCAACAGCATCTGTGACTCTGAGGAGGAAGAAGTTCCTAAGCCAAAGCACAACTACCCATAAGCCCTGCCCTGCATTCCCACATGATGAAATACATTTGCTGATGGGACCACAAGGGCGCACTCCTCAAATTGATCTCAGAGCCAGAATTGGCTGACCTGGAGAGAGTGGTGGTCCACCAAAAACCCAGGTCCAGGTAAATCAGCACTTTAAATACAAACAGTAACACCTTGCATTGGACCCAGTAACATATCAGCAGCCAGTGAAGATCCCACACCATTGGAGCATCTGTTGACACCACATTTTATTTCCATCCTTGACCAAAAAGCAAACAAACAGACAGGCAAGATTTTCCTTGCTGGCAGGCTTTTGTCCACAGAGCAAAATGTGTTGTTTTACTTGCTGTTGCTGTGTTGTTGTTTTTTTAAAGGTATCGTTTATAATGTGTACACACACACACACTCCTGGTTTTCTAGAAGGGATTTGTTACAATGCCGAGGTAAACAACGGCTGCTTCCGACGAGACCGGCTTGAATGAATAAATAGCATGTCATTTTATTTGTGTCTCCCATCACTTGCTTGATTTCCATGCTGTGCATGTTTTTCCATGCCATAGCAACATCCATTCTGTTTGCTGGATGAGTAAGCCCTCATCCACCGTGTAAGGTATTTGCTAGAGCAAACTGGCTGGCAGTCATAATCAGCCAACCCCACTGCTGCTGCTTGCATAGATCTGTGATCATTTCATGTCAATGGCTGGGGTTGCAGTTTAGGGCTGTGTAGCCTCAAGGTGGGAAACGCCCTGGAATAGAGGAGTGTAACATTGACCCCTACGACAGGCAAGCCCTGCCATTTTCCATCAGGGATGGGGACAGTGTGAACCTTCAAATGTCCCTGGACTCCAGCTCTCATCAGCCCCTGCAGTAACTGCTGGTAAGTTGGAGCATCATTGCTCACCTGGTTTTCCAACATGGAAGTCAGAGATGACAACTGTCAGGCAGCAAAGGAACCAACCCCCGAGGCAGGTTGCCAGGAACAGATAAGACAAGGAAAAGTCATTACCACCTGCATTTATTCAATATTTACAGAGATAGGCTTGGGAATGCAGCTTCTTGGAATAATGGTGTTGTCCCAAGTAAATCTCCACCCCACTTTTCTCCCACTTCTCATTCGTCAACGGTTGCTGCTTAGGGTCGTCGGTCTCCGAGCTCTTTGCTCTCCTACTTTTAAGGCTTACCAGGTTCTGGGAGATGGTGGGTCTGGAATGCTTTCTAGTGATAACGTGTCAGCCAGCTGCTCCAGCTCTGCCTCCTCCTTCTCTCCCATTATTTCCCAACTCCCCCCCCCCTCTTCTTCCTCTGAGCTGTGACCTCCCTCAAACCCCTGTTGTAATTCTGAACTGTCTTCTTCTCCTCTGGAAAGGTCAGGCTGGGGTGGCAGTCTCTGCCCAGTCCCTGGCAATAACTGAGAAAGAGATGGACATGGAGGTTAGCGCAGTGCAGGCATAGTGGCAGGAGTGCTGGATTGGCTCCATTGCTGCACCTGCACTTCTTTTCCTGCCGCCTTCCCCCTCTCCCTCTTGGTT